>NW_028258356.1:7500000-10000000 GCF_053883595.1 Heterocephalus glaber | reverse complement strand
TTGGTGTCTTAGAAGAACTGAATTGGTCTTACAGTCACCACTGTGTTGACAATGACATGAACAAATATTTGGACATGTTTTCATAACAGCAAATTATCTCTTCCAATTACCCTCCAATTTTCACTTGTGTTACTTTTAACAGCTAGATCATCCATTCACACAAATAATAATGGCCCCAACCACTAAAATGAAAATAAAAAGCAGGCAAAAGCTTAGTTTTATTAATACTGAGACAGAAATGTTAATTACAGAGGATATTGAAATATAAAAGAACCCCTTTGCTGTTTGCAATCTCTTTTGAACTTCTCCAGGGTTTAAATACAGAGTTTGCTTGGCAGATATTCATGTCTGGAAAATAAAGAAAGGGAAAAATACTACCCCAAAATAAAATCTCAAATTCAGCAACTAACACTCATCATCAATCATAGAAGACAATCTTTTTTTAAAAAAATTCTTTTAAAAGATTCACTTTGAACTCAAAAGTAATGATTCTAGAAAATAACCAATTTTATCATAAATTTGAGGTGCATAAAATAATTGAGCTAAAAAGAAATATTCATGATTACTTTTTCTAGATGAAATGGATTAATATCAAGTCAACCAGATAGAAAAAACATATACAAACTTCTTTAAGAATAATAGTGAAAATATGGGCAGGGTATTGTTAACTTAAAATAACTCATAAGGACCTTAAGAATGTATGCGTGAAAAAGGATGAAAAGGAAAATACTATGTATTGATTTTAATTGCTTTCTGGTATTGTTACAAAACACCTTAAAATTACATGCATATTTGATAGTGTTGAGTATTTAAATTAAGAATCAAGAATGTATCATCAACGGAGATCCAAATTCATATGACTATAGGGACTAAAGAATAATTATTCTTTTAAACAAAAAGTTTTACCAAAATTATAAAAGAGACCCTATGATGCTGATTGCAACTCTCTTTTGAGCTTATAGTCAATTTCACTACTTTTGATGACCTGTAGCCCTGCAGGGTGCCAGTAGGATGTGCTGTAGTCTCTTTGCCACTTCTTTCCCCTAGTGCCACATGCTCCAGTCAAACAAGCCTTCCTCCCTTCCTGCAGACACTCTGAAAATAGTTCTATCTGTTGGGGCCCCTAGCTCTTTCTTTACTAAGGGAACAGGATACAAGATCTTCCAATAGCTGTTGTCTTCTTGTCGTATGGGCCTCAGCACTAAGAAAACTCCTTTGACTTTTAATTGGCCCTGTCATTTCACAGTCACTCTCTAACCTGCCTTACTTTCTTATACCAAAATCCACCTGATTTCACCATACTTAATCTGTCTTCTCCTCATGAATGTAAATTCAATGAGATTACGTGTCAGTAACAGAAGAGTGCCTAGCAATAAGTCAAAATTAAACTAATATGTGTAAAATTTTAAAAAGATAGTTAAATAAACATCCGTTCAGCATTTCTCCCCACCAAAATAGTTATTGTTAGAGAAAACTGTGGAACTATAGCTGTCCTTTCTCACAGCCTCTTTTGGTCATCACATTTATACCTATTAGCAGCTTTCAATGCCCATTTATTTGATTAATCTGTTTTGTATTTGGTTTTTGTATCACATTTGTGTTTGGTTTTGCTATATAATTGCAGATAATGTTACTTTTAATTTATATAAGAAGTTGTATATTCATACATTTTCCTAATTTGTGTTTCTAAAAGTATCTTATATTAAAAACTATGAGCTAAATTCAATTTCATAACAAAATTAATGACTTCTCTTCAAAGGGCCTTCATATTGGAAAATATTCTATTTTACCCATAGAATAGTCTAGCTATAAAATTATTTGAGTTTCATTTAAATCTTGATAAAAATATAAAGTGTATTGAATTATGAATATTAGAAGAAAGTTTTCGCAGTGTTTTCAGAGCCAGCTTTAGAAAATCCAATTATATTAAGTTTGCATATTCAACAAAGAACTGAACATTTTTAAAGAGCTATACTAAATTTCAAAGAAAAATAGTTTTCTTGAATAAGAAAGTTTTCTTGAATAAAAAAGTAAAAGAAAAAAATCTCTTTTAGGCAAAAACTATCACCATTTCGCATTCCATTTAAAAAACTTTTAGATGATGTAGATTGTATCTGCCTATACGCACATTTAAGATTGCATATTTTATCTTATAATACTTTAATATACATTAAATATATACTATGTATCTTTTGAAACATATTTCAATATTATATCTAGACAACATTATAGAGATTTTTAAAGGAAACTATATTTATCCAGAGTTTGTAGCTTTTCATTGTTAGGTTAATTCAACTAACTGATATTCTGTATTGCTTAGATTTTCATATTTATTCAGGGAATTATTTATTGTGTTGCACTTTTAAGTTGTGCCAGGCACTGTTCTAGCTCCAGGAGTAAACTGAGGACAGAGAAAAGTCCCTTGCACTAGAGACTCTCATAAATCACTTATTAATAATCTCAAATATAAGAGTTAAATGAGAAATTTTATCTGATTCTATTTCTTATTTTATGCTTAGTGAGCAAGAATTTCTAGCATTAATCTATTATAAACAGCAACATTACAGCAGAATTTGCGAAGCCAAAGGCATCAGTAACTAAATCAGTGCAGTCATGCTAGTGCCGCACACAGAGTAGGCACCCCCTATATTGATGAGATGAATTGAGGGCAGACTGAAATATCACTATATCAAAAATAATAGTATTTTATACCTTTGCTAGGTTTAGAATCAGTACTTGTAAAATATACTCCATTTTAAATGTCTTGTTTTAGCTGATAATTTGCCAGTATCTATTTTTAAAGGGTGGATATTAAGAAATGGTAGTATTCTTTTATGTTAAAGACATAACTTTCTTCCACATCAAATCATTGTGTAAAGTTATCCTCCTCATTATAAACTGTGCTTGGATTGGCCTGCAAGATAAAAAATACCTGTGTTTCTGTTCACCAAAACCCAGAGTACAGCAGAAAGCCAGCTGGCAGGACCCGCTGGCTGGCTGCCATTCTCTTCGGAGGTTGCAATGCAGTCCTACAGGAAAACACAATCATGAATTCTGTTTAACTAGAGCGATAGAATAGCATTTGTTTCTTGATGGACTGTGGGTATATTACTAAGACAAACTAGATTAAAACCATTCAAATCCTACTTTCTGTGACTCTGAGAACAGAGGGCTGAGGAAGTTTTGAGAATAGGGATTATGCTGTTTGTCATTCTTTGACACACTGATAAAACAACCAAATGGAAAGTAAACATTCAGGCACCAATCTGTATTTTTACAGTGACTCTCTTCCCTATATTGAATTATTTTAGCATAGTACAGAGATGACTTATATATGAGAAGATAATAAGAGGAATAACAACAATGATTTTTGCTAGGCATTGTTCAGAGGTATTGGCATTTTAAAAGTCCTTTAAATTCTCAAAATGAGTTTATGAGGTAGTACTATACATATTCCAATTTTTACAGAGAAGGAAAATGAGACAGTGAGGCTAAGCACTTTCAGTATTGCAGCACCAGGGTAAAAATCTGACTCCAGAAAATGCTTTATCAACCATTTAGAAAGAGGAAATGATTTATAAACTATGATTGTTAACATTCAAGCACTCATGAATACCTTAAGAAAACTGTTTAGTAAGGTTAAGAAGATTTTTCAACTTGAAATGTTTCATCTCTTTAGGAGCTAAAGATGAAGAAGGCTGCCAAGCACAAGCAGACTTCATACTTGGTTCATTTCCTGCCTTGGGAATTTCAGCTTTACTCAGGCAGCAGTACTGTATTGTGTAAAGTAGCACAATAAAAAAAAAATAACGGTGGCCATCAGAGGTTCAGTATTCCATTCCCCAAACATCATACTATTTCAAAACCACTGGGAAAGGAATGCCTCCAAATTTTACATTTGAATTACACACTAATTAATAGGTCAATTATAATTTCTGGGAGTGTTTGAGATGATAGAGGTAAACGCTTTAGCATGAGGGCTACTATGGACTCAGTAAGTTATGCATACTCTTGTTAGTGTTACCGAGCAAGTGAGTGTATGGCATCTACCTTGAATCAGTGTTAAGGTATCATCTGACCACTCCTTCTAAAGGATCCAGATGAACTATGCATAGTCTACATCATTTATGCAATGATAAATATCCACTTCCAGGATTGGAAGTATCCAAGCTTGCTCTATAAGAAAACACAACGAAGAAGCTTAACTTTTGGTCACTTAATATTGAATCCTAACCAAATTAGTATAATGATATTTTATAAAATAGTATTTTATATCTGTATTTTTGAACGATAGAGAAGGGAAAATTATTTTCTTTTTAGCTCAAAATTCATTAATGGTAGCCTGGTATTTGGCATTTGTTATATAGAAAAAATAAGCCTGAATTTTTTCAAATGTTGTTATAAAAAAAAAAAAGGAAAGCAATTCTCTGCCATATTTGAGTTTAATTAATGAGGTTTTACATATTTAAATGCACAATCTGCTACTTACATAGTTCATATGGAAGACAAATATGGGTAAAATGAAGTTTACTTTGAACATGTCTTTTAGTTTACTGCTGATGTCATAAATTTATTATATATAGATAAAAAGGACATAATAGCATTATTGTGAGTTTTTGAGATTTAAGTGAGATAAATTTTCTAATTATAGATTTTCTTCAATTGAAAATAATTTTTCTGTAGAAAGTGATTTTTATATGTTGGTCATTTAAATTTCTTATAATCCTTTTAAAAACTTAGAAATTATAAATTTAAAGTTATTGCCACTGTTTCCTTTTTCGTTCATCAAGGAGAAATGAGGATGATTCAAAGATAACTTTTCATATGAATTTTAATATCTCAAGCTATATCATATTTTATAGTATTTTAAATAAGAATAGAATTAAATGGCTTTGATATCTTCCTTTTAAACAACAGAAATATTAACTCCTAAATCCTGCAGCATCTTCATATACATGAGGAAATATGCTATAGAGGTATTGCCCACCTTGGGGAGGGTGGATGCAGTTCATTTTGAATGAAATTCACCTGTTTTGTGGATCAGAATATATTTGTTCATTTTTATTAACAACAAGTTTCAGATCAAATTTTGATTAGCTGCAACTATTTTCAAAAAGATTTATACTTGTTCATTGATCTCATTTTTGTTTGTGTGTGTGTTCAACAGTAAAGGTTTACTAAAATATTTTCCTTCACAATTTGTCCTAAGGCATTTTCTTGGTTATTTCTCTATCATGTATTTCCATATGTTCTTTTTAAAATACATTATCCACCTGTTTTCCTTGTAATTCCTGAGTATATTACTTATTCATCGTTTAGTATAACTGTGGACATATCCAGTTCTTTATTCAAGCAAGGGAAGTAATTTATTTAATTTTATTTTAAAATTCTTTTATTGGTACATTTTATGTATACAATAATTCTACATTTATCATTGGGTGCTTGTACCTGTACATGACATATCTTGATTCTTATTTTTTCCCCACTACCTGTGCACCCTTCACCCCCTCCAGCCTTCCCTATTTACATAGATTTTGTTTCCATTATTTTTCTTTTCTCATAATTTTTCCTTTCCCTTCTTTCCTTTCCCCTTCCCCTCCCACTTCCCCTACCCTTTTGGACCTTTTAATATTTCAAATTATCAATTATTCATTTTAATCATTTTAATCCTTATTTACACTTTCAGTTTCTCACACTAGAGAAACTATTCAGTATTTACACATGTGTGTCCTATTTATTTCACTTGAGTATGGCCTCAATATACATCCATTTAGCTATAAATGTCTCTAGTTTCTCATTCTTTATGGCTGAGTAGTACTCCATTTTATAAAAAAGAAACACATCTTCTTTTCCAGTTTCCAGTTGATGGGCACTTGGGCTGTTTCCAAGTTTTAGCTGTTACAAACTGTGCTGCTATAAACATGTGCACATGTATATCACTGAGTATGATTCTTTTAATTCTTTTGGGAAGATCCCCAGCAGGGGAATAGCTGGATCAAATGGGACCTCTAGCCTTAGTTCTTTGAGGTATCTCCATACTGATTTCCACAGTGGTTGCACCAGCCTACACTCCCACCAACAATGGAGAAGGATTCCTTTCTCCCCACACTCCCGCCAGCATTTGTTATTGGTCGATTTCTTGATAGCAGCCATTCTTTCTGGGGTGAGGTGGAATCTGTGTTGTTTTCATCTGCATCTCTGGAATGACCAGTGATTTTGAACATTTTTTCATATATTTATTTGCTGTTTTTACTTCTTTGAGAAATGTCTGTTAATTTCAGATGCCCATTTTTGAACTGGGTCTTTGAATTTGGGGTTTCTGATTTTTTTCAATTCTTTTTGTATTCTAGAGAATAGACCTTTATCAGAGGTACAGCTGCTAAAATTTTTTTTTCCCACGTTGTATGTTGTCTCTTAGCTCTGTTAGTGGTTTCTCTTGCAGTGCAGAAGATTTTTAATAAGATGAGATCCCAGGTGTTGATTCTTTCTGCTAGTTACCTTGCTTTTGAGGTTTTGTTCATAAAGTCTTTTCCTATGCCAATGTCTTCCAGAGTTCTACCTAACTTATCTTCCAGCAAGTTTAGTGTTCCTGTCTTAATATTTAGATCTTTAATTCACTTTCATCTTAGTTTAGTGTATGGTGATAGGTATGGGTCTAGTTTTAATCTTTAGCAGGTTGAAATCCAGTTTTTCCAATGCTATTTATTAAATAGGCTATTTTTCCTCCCATGAGTGTGCTTGGTTTCTTTGTCAAAGATGAGGTGGCTGAGTACGTCTGGACTTGTCTCTGCATCTTCTAATCTGTTTCACTGATCCTCGGGTCTGTTTCTTTGCCAGTACCATGCTATTTTTATCACAGTAGCTTTGTAGTATAGTTTTAAGTTGGGGATTGTGATACCCCCTGCCATGTCTCTGTTGGCTAGAGTTGCTTTTGGTATTCTAGGTTTCTTCTGGTTCCAAATGAATTTTTGGTTGTTTTTGCTAGTTCTGTGAAGTATATCATTGGAATTTCAATCAGCATTGTATTAAATCTATACAGTAGTTTTGGAAGTATGGCCATTTTTACTATATTGGTTCTTCCTACCCAGGAACAAGGGATGTCTTTCTATTTTCTTATATTCTCCTCAATCTCCTTTTTCAGAGTCCTGTAGTTTTCAGTGTAGTGATCTTTTGCTTCCTTTGTTAGGTTGATTCCTAGATATTTCATTTTTTTTTGGATGCTATTGTAAAAGGAATTGTTTCTAAGGGAAGTAATTTAAATGACTAGAAAAGAATAAAAGTTCTAATTTTAGGGAAAAAAATAATGAAGTGATCTTGTAATAGGTAGAGTTAGATTTCTAGAAATGAACTCCTTCATTTATTCACACTACACATTCATAGACAGTATGCCAGATACTGATCTTCGTGCTTTATGCACCACCTACCTCTGAGGTGTGGATAATTATTTCCACTTTTACATTTGAGTGAAAGACTCAATGCTACAATAAGAACCTACTGCTTAGCGATTAAAAAATTCATCTTGCCTCCTGTCCTTATGTTTCTTTCCCCCATTTTCTTCCTTCTATATTACCATTAAAAGTTTTATGATTTTCCCAATATAATGGAAAGTCTGGCTTCTCTGAATTGAAATTCCAGCTAGCTACAGAGGCTATAAACAGAAATTTTAGTGATTACTGTTACTTTTGCACTTCTATTGTCCTTAGTGGACTAGAATTAGCTCTTATTATTTGAATATTTTGCATATATCATGTTTGCTTTTGGTGCTATGGTCTCAAATACATCCTCAAGTTTAAAATATTTTATAATATGGCAAAAATATAAATCAAGAGTGGAGTACTTTTATAGAATTCAGAACTATTTAAGTCTTAATTACAGAAAGAGTGAAATGTCTCTATGATAGCATATTTTATTTTTCAAATGGAAATGCCATCTTTCAAGCCACCAAATGTGTTTTGTGAGATTGTTTATTATGCATGAGGCACACAATGCTTACTCTTCAGTAATTGCTAAAACAAATGTATTTTACATTAAAAATTTGATAGAATAAATATTATAGTTGAAGAATTTTTGGTTGTTTTAATATGTTGACTACTTAGACCTATAATCTTAAAAGTCATTAATTCATTTTCTGAGGAAGCCTTTTGTCTTTTCTCATTTTGTATTCAAAGTGATCTTATGTCTTGAAATAATCAGTTTTATTTTGAAAAACTCATTTCAATAAATATTTCCAAGATATTTTGTGGGATGCTATGGAAAAACTCAAAGAAGAATACATCAAAATTTCTGGCTTAGTCATTACATTATTTAATTTTACTTATTTTAATGGACAAAATTATAAAATTATATACATCTATGGTATACAACATACTTA
Organism: Heterocephalus glaber; assembly: GCF_053883595.1. NCBI lineage: Eukaryota > Metazoa > Chordata > Mammalia > Rodentia > Bathyergidae > Heterocephalus > Heterocephalus glaber. The sequence continues at coordinate 9,991,629 of NW_028258356.1, read as the reverse complement.
TCACATACTTATCATTTTTGTGATGGAAAAAAAGGAGATCGAGGAGGATAGAAGAAAATGGAAAGACATTCCTTGTTCCTGGGTAGGAAGAACCAATATAGTAAAAATGGCCATACTTCCAAAACTACTGTATAGATTTAATGCAATGCTGATTGAAATTCCAATGATATACTTCACAGAACTAGCAAAAACAACCAAAAATTCATTTGGAACCAGAAGAAACCTAGAATACCAAAAGCAACTCTAGCCAACAGAGACATGGCAGGGGGTATCACAATCCCCAACTTAAAACTATACTACAAAGCTACTGTGATAAAAATAGCATGGTACTGGCAAAGAAACAGACAAACATCTCCTCAGTGCCTCAACCCACAGCTAACTAGCATTTTAGTGTCTGTTTATGAGTTCAACTTTTAAAAATTCTACATATAAGTGAGATCATGTGGTATTTATCTTTCTGTGCCTGCATCAAATAAACATCATAATCCTAATAACCACCTCATGAGTTTTCACTCGTCTTCTCTAATAAGCACTTAATATGCAATATCTTACTGAATCTTGAAAAGTTTTGATGAGAATATTATTTTGATGTGCAATTTGATATTGAGGAAACTGAACTTAGTGGCAGTAAGTGACTTGCCTTGTGTTATATGCTAGAAAGTCATGAGGTCTAGCAGCAAGTCTCTGCCAGCCTAACTCAAGGCTGGGACCATTTGCTACTAGATTATGCTGACTATAAAAAAGCAATAAAAAACATTTGCAATTACAAATTAAGACTAAGGTTAATGATAAAAATAGATATACTTCAAGTGCTATAAACAAATTAGAACACCTGTGTAGAAGAGGGTTTATGGTAGGCCTCAAGTGTTAACAATTTCAACAAGTGGGAAGACAAATCTAGACAGAGGGAATTTATGTTGCTGTAGGTTCAGATACTGATTCTCCTGACAGTTGTTCAAGTATGACTGAGGACCCTTTTGAAAAAAAGTGAATAGATGCAGTATGAATATAAAGTTAGATGGGAAAGAGTCCAGTGCCCTGAGCAGTTTCTCTTACTTTCGAAAATTTCACAAAGAAGGTATTCACAGCTGGCCTCCTCATCTCCCCACATTCCTGGAAGAGTTTGTGCATGTGAGAAACCCTGAAAGCTGAAGTCTTGGGGAGAAACTTAGAGGGCATCTTTATTATGTTTTGTATTAACAGGAGTATCTGTATAAAAATACGCATTAAATTGATCTCTAATTTATCCACCTAATTCACCCTGGTGTTTTTTTGTTTTATTTATTTGTATAATATGAAAATATTCCAGTTGTAAACCCAATATAGGCTTGGGTTACAGTTTCACTTCAAGGAAGTTTGTTTCCAGTATACATTTCCATTCAATATAATAAACATTCACTGCCCTAGTCTTAACAGAAATCATAATATATTAAATTTTGTTCAGCTTTCATAATACCCCCTCTAAGTTTGAATTTCATGAGATCAAATTTTGCAGCCTGTTTATTTTTTGAGTAGTCAATCAATGCTGCTACTTAAAACTTCTTCAATATAAGTGGAGAAGAATGTGCCCGGATGAAATGGCTTTGAAAATCGTATTTAATATTGATTCAAATGTTACAGTGTAAGTGGAATTTTTAAAAAGTATAATTTTAAAATATGTATGTTAGGGGTGGGGTGTAGAGAGTTTACTTTACATGGGTGAGGCCCTGGGTTCGAGTCACACACAGGAAAAAAATGATTTTTAAAAGTATGTTATTATATTCAGATGTATGATTGGTTTCGATGTACAATAGCTTTATTTTCAGTTTTAACAATGTACATATTTTATAAATTAGCCAATGGAAAGCAAAATAAATAAAAATAGAGTAAGGCGAGAAAAATAAGCAGAATTGAAGAAGTAAATTGTCATTTATTGTTAGTCACTGTTTTTGGTTTGTTTGTTTGTTTGTTTTTGGTACCTGGGATCAAACTCGGGACCTTATGCTTGCGAAGCAGGAGGCGAAACCACTGAGCTAGATCTCCGGTCTTAGTCACTGTTTTTTAAGTAAATTTCTTACAAATTGTCAGGAATTGTTCTTCATTTGTGTGTTCATGCTCAGTACCTGCTTCCTGATTGCACTGATGAAAGTAGTGCATTAATTGTAATGAAGATTGGTAGGCACTCCTGACGGCAAAGTCACGAGTAGATCTACCTTCTCGGGTGATTTAGTTGCTAGTGAACACAAACTATTGGAACACGACAATAATGTCTATATTTCCTGTTTTTTTCCAATTCAAAGCTTACAATTGTTTGTCTTAAGTTTTATGCAACTCTTCTCAAATTAGTATTCATATCTAGTTACCTCAAAAATGTTATAAAATTCTCAAAACCAATCTTTTATTTTGCTGTCATTAAATATTTTTCCTTAAAATGATGTTGAGTGATCAAATATGTTGCTAAATCAAATATGTATTTGGATTCTACAAACATCAAATTAATCTTGACTTTGTTTTGCCCAATTTCCTATCATGCATTTCTTCTTTGACTGAATACTAACTCAGATCAGCAAAATAAAGTAAGCATTATTTTCTATGACAGACCTATGTCTTCTATTTCTCAAAATCTGTAACTTTTTTTTGTTTCTACTTTATAAAGTGTGATGCAGAGAAGTGGGGAGGGGAGTCTGCACTGGTGATTACTTTTTATTGCTAAAAACGTTACCATATTTTTTATTATTCACGAATGGTTTAAAACATTTTTATGATCTTTTGAATTGCAGTGGTTTATTGCTTGGATGTGTGTAACTAAGCTAATATTGAAGAGTACTATATGATAGTTATTTTTAAAATCAGTAGTAGACAGGAAGTAAATTATTTTTTAGTTAAAAAGACTGAAAGATGATATTGTCCATATTAGTAAATCCAATAGGATGACAAATGAATCCACCTGGTATTTATCAAGCCATGTAAAATATTATAGCTTTGGATCACTTGGCATGGTTCAAGGTCAGCAAGGACCTATCTTGATCTGGTGTTCATACTACACTTTGATTATTGCTCTCCTTAAATGTTATTAAATGCTTCTTCTTTTTACATGTTGCACTCCATATAATCCTTATTTCCATCCTGGTATCTACAGTGCCAGTTTCACTTATCTTGTGAGTTTCTCATCTACAAGAATGTGTTATCATTTGCATTTTTCTCCATTTAATTGGTGAATCTTAGCCAGTGTTGAAAATGGAATGCAAACAATGATATTTTTCCCTTGGAAAAATGCTTATGGAAACAAATAGAGTAGATTTTGAATATAATTTCAGAGAAAATATTGTGAAACCCTTGAGGAAACATGGACTCCAGGATAAGAAATCCTGAGTTAATGTTTAAACATCCCGGACAAAGCAGCAATTCAATACAAGCTTGTCAATGGATAAAGTAAAGGTATTTAAACAATGTTTTGATTGGTTCAACAAACTTAACCAAGTACTTTGGGAGAACTAGGACAGAAAATTGATCATAATCCAAACAGAGGAAAGAATAGGGGATTTAGGAGAAAAGAAAGGCTTTCACACTAGGTAGTAATTTAACTACAACAGTCTTTTTGTAGTACAGATGTGTTACCAAGTACATGTTTCTTAAAGAGAAGCAGGTAGTAAGTTTGAGCATGTAAGAAGTCTCAGAATATGATATCTTAAAGAACTTTGTGCTCCAAAATAAAAAATAAAATTGACAGTGAGCAGCAGGAAGAAGGCGGATATGCGGGAATGAAAATCACACCCTTGGTTCCCTTATAAACAATGACTCAGAAGCAACCAAAGATATATTAACCAATTTCCAGGTGTTAAGTATGATGGATTATGAAAGTAATGAGGTCAGAAAATGGATAATGAAATCAAAGATAGATATTAACAAGTAGGGAGATTTTTTTCAAATGGGAAGAACAGAGATGGAGGGAGTAAGAAGGGAGGTGAGGGAAAAGGGATGAAAAAAGAAGAGTTGAAGGAAAAAATGGAAATTGAGCTTTTATAAATGGGAAGGGGACAAGGAGTTGGAAGGAACAGGGAGGGATGCGAAGGTTTGGGAAGAAAACAGAACTAAGATGTGTTATGTACTTTTATGAACTCCTCATGATAAATGTAAGCATTATGTACTACAAACATGTACTAATAAAAATAATTTTAAAGAAACTTGCTAAAAGTAGAGATTTTTAAAGCACTCTTAAAAGTGAACAACTCCAATAAGATTAGTAAAGATAAAAACAATTATGGAAATAATGATCACGTATGGATCATTTCTGTGTGTCAGGTACATACTAGACACTTTATATATGTTATGTCTCTCAGTCGGTTAAATATCTTAGCAACTTGAATAGTTTCAAAAGAGTTTTAAAAATAGAGATGAGTCTTTCCATGTACCAAGGATAGTATACTATATACAGTACAGGGTGTTCAGGAAGGGAAAGAAAATAGGGACTATGAGTTGAAAAATGAGAGATGTACTTACATATGAGTAGTGTTCCACAAAAAGGCTTGTATTTACTCTTCTAAAATCAGACATTGAAAAAAATACTTAGTTCTAAAAATATTTTAAAATAGCTTAGTATATGAGTTTCTACACATTGGTATTTTTATTATTTCTACTGAAGACACAATGATCTTAATTTTTTCATGTAATAAGTTTGATCATTAACTAGGTTCTCATAGTAACTAAATGTTCTGCTGAGATTTTGTGTACAAAATTTGAGAAAATCTTCATAAATAAAATTCAGGTAGTTTCAGATAGTTCCATCTTAAAAATTAAGCCTACCTTGAAGAAGCCAGGATAGCATTGAAAAACATAACTAAGGTTCTTAAACAAATATTAATTTTATGTTTCTCTTAAAGCAGGGCTGGATGTTGAAATTGTTTTAGTATTTCAAGAAAAAGAACAATAAAGAAACAAATAGGTATTGATTATTGTTTGAGATATAAAGATGATCAATATATTGTCTTTCTGCTTGAGGATCTCATGTTCTAATTGGGGAAATAAATGACATATAGAAATAACTGTACTGTGTGGTATATAAAGTGTACATGTCATAGGAGATCATTATTTCCTCAATTGCAAAGAAAACTAGCCCTTCTACACCTTCATATATCAAGTAACATTCTACCTTATACTTAACACAGGCTCCTAGATCATGTGACTAAATAGTATATATAGATCTTGAATGACAACATCCAGTGCCTTGTGCCTCCTTATCCACCATGACTCTAACATATCCATTTTCTTTATGGTAGCAATAAATACAGTGTCTTACTGACTTATAATCTTCTCTGAAAATGTTTTGTAAGTCTTTCTTAGCTTATTAACTATAGTATATTCTCCCTTTTTGAAAAAATTCTAGAATACCTGGATGAATCCTCACTTTATAGTAGGCAATAAATACTGATTGTGTATCAAAAATATCAGGAGTGTGTACTACTGAAACACAACTGATTAAAATATAAGGCTTACAAACATGCTTTAATTCTAAATCTGTTGCTATGTCTTTGACTATTATAAGCAACATTTAGGTGATAGCTGATTTTAAAGTATAGCATCAATGTCTTAGGACTTTCAAAAATCAGTCGACTGGGTATCATTTGAAATGGTGATATTGATATGATTTTGTTTAAAATGAAATTCAATGCAAAAAGTTGAAAAGCAATAGCATTTTCCTAATACAATTTTCTTAGAAAGCAATACCACTCCTGGCATTTTATGAGGATAGCTTTTAGAACCAATTGCACTCACTCTATATTCATGAAGCCTTAATGCTTCTCTTTCTCTGATGTTTGATAGTGCATTAGTAAGTCTTTCAATCTGTAGAACCAAAAACATTGTTTTTCCCTCTTACTCTTTCAGTTGCCTTGAAGTTAGCCCAACTTTATTTTTATTTTTATTTTTTTCCTTAAATTATTTTATTGGTACATTGTAGGTATACAATATGTTTACATTTATCATTGGGTGCTTGTACTTGTACATGATGTATCTTGGTTCTTATTTTTACCCCATTACCTGTGTGCCCTTCACCCCCTCCACCCTTCCCTATTTACATAGACTTTGTTTCCATTTTTTTCTTTTCTCATAATTTTTCCTTTCCCTTCTTTCCTTTCCCCTTGCCTCCAACTTTTATTTATTTGTCCCAGGACAATCAATTTACTGGCAAGATGACTGGAAAAGCATGTATAACATGCTAAAAGCTAAATAAAATTCTTCCTTGCCTGAGGAAAGTTTAACTGCATTTTTAATAAAAATTTTGTATTTCTAAGCTATCCACTCTACTTAGAGAAAATACAGAGGGAAAAGATATGAAACAATCCTACAAAGAACAAATTATTTTCCTAGTTTCCATCCCTGCCCCAATCCACTTATTCTAGTAATAATATTTTATTCAGTGACCCCCCAAAACTCTAAAAACAATTAAAAATAACAAAAATCAACAAAAGATGACACTCAGTAGTATCCATGCAATATTTTTGAGTGGATATTTATGGAATGCCATGTACTGTTTGGTGGATCTTGGAGATATAATTGGAAACAATGTAGTAATGGCTCCTGTACTCATAGAACACTTAAATTCAATCTGAGTTTGTGTGTTGGGGTGATAAACATTAATTCTTTGTTGGTATAATTTTCAAATTTAATGCACTATTTTTATTTATTTTTTATTTTTTGGTATCGGGACTCGAACTCCTGTCCTTGCGCTTGTGCAGCAGGCGATGAAATCACTGAGCTAAATCCCCAGCCCTAATGCACTATTTTAAAATAAAAATATAGAAATATATAATCTCAAGGATTTTTGACAGTTATTCACAAGTGGAAATCACACGAAGATACTTAAAAATAATACCAGTCTGTAAAAATATTATGGTTTTATCTTGAGGCATAAGATTTATTTTTCATTGCATTTTTTCAGATATTTTCTGAAAATGTGTTTTCACACCCAGAGGATGTAAGATCACAGACTGTTCCTATTATAAAGAAAAGAGACAAATAAGAAAAATAAATCTGTGATGCTGTGGTTTTGAGAAAACACATTATCAAAATAATTGGAAAAATCCTAAGCTAAAAATTTTAGCACCATATATTTAAGGCATTTTTTCTATATCTCACTTCAAATTTCCTTCATCTAAATTTAGTTTCATCAGTATACTCATTGATGAGATATGAATCTATATCATTGATGAGATATGAATCTATATATACCCTTCTTTAAAATCATTTTAAGTATTTAACATCATCACCTTAAATTCTACTTAGAGCCCCCCTCCTACCAAAAAAATGAGACACATTTTCAATGACTGTTCAAAGCCCTCTCTAGCTCTATTCTTGACAGGAAATTCTACAGGAATTTTGAAAAGTGAAATAGTCATATTCCCATAATATGTAAAACCTAAACAATGACTCTCAGATATAAATAATAAAATAATTTTAAAAGATCCATATTGCATTTCTGAAGCCTGCATTTGAGTGTTTACCAATAGTGGAAACACTCATAGAGCTATTACACTTTATTCAGATTGGATCCAGTCACTGTATTAAGCTTAACTCTGTTTAACCATGCCTGCCTAACCTTCGAGGATGCTAAACTACAAAATTCCTTCCTTTTTCTCTACATTATGGGAAAATTCACCTTTCCCTAATGATTAAGGGATATAGAAAACATCTATTTAAAATATAGACCACCCCCATGCTTCCATGTACCTCCCCATTCAGTCAACAAACCTTTTGTGAACATCTGGGATGTGTCAGTTGTGTGAGCATTACACATGCCAACATGAGGGAAGCATGGCCCCTGACTCGACAGTTTGTGTTCTTAATGGGTTCTCCTAGAGTTTAGTAGACAATCTAAAAAATTAATACATAATTACAAATTGTGCAAATGCTTATTTAGTGGTACTAAGGATTGAAACCAGGGTCTTCACACTGAGCTACATCCCAGATTTTTTTTTTTTAAATATTTATTTGTTTGTTTGTTTGTTTGAAACAAGGTCTTATAAGTTATCCAGGGCTGGATTCGAACTTGATCTTTCTGCCTCTCCCTACCGGAATGCTGGGGTTACAGGGGATGTGCCACTACACAAATTGCAAGTATTTTTTAAGTATAGGAAACTATATAATGAGAGATAAAATTTTCACTACAAGATCAGAAAGAGCCTTTTTCATTTAAGTTGATGCTTGAGGAATGAGTCAAAGTTAGCACAAAAGAATTATCTTACATTTTTCTTGTAAAAACTGAGCCTTAGGATAAGCTTCCCTAAGAGAGTTGGAGTTTTTTATTCTCCCTTCAGTTTTCTACCTGATTCCTTTCCCTGGTCCGACTTTACTTCCTCTTCTCTTTCTTTAAGGCAAATTACCAAGTTAAGGCAACTTGGTTTTTTCTGAGGTTCTAGATTGCATGAAACACCCTTTCTTCTAAAGCATAAATGATTAATATTAGAATCAAGTTCACCTTTGCAAACATAGTTAGAAATTGCCTGATTTTTGTGCTGATTTTTAAGCTTTCCTACCTCCCCTATTAAGTATACCGAATGTTTCTATTTAACAAGATTTGATACTGCCCAGTAGGTGCCAAGTACTCTCTGAGTGGGAATATAAAGAAGAATAAGACACACCATCTAAATCTGCTGAGCTCACAGCCAACAGGTAGATGGTCACATAAATTGATAATCAAAAAGAAAAGTGATAAATATAATGCTAGAAATATCCAAGAGTACTTAATAAGCTTTGTGCTAAGGAGATGGGTTAGGGAAAATTTCTTTGAAGAGCAGATGTGGAAACTGATTATAAATGGGGGTGGGTTACATAAAGTGCATATGGTGGGGAAGGGAACTGCTCATGGAGAAGGGACAGGAGAGAAGTATTTCAGGGTGATAGTTGATGTGATGGTCCAGGCAGAGAAGGTCGGGTTGGGCATTTTTGACGTCATGTTAGACATTTTTATTAGTATTTGAATTTAGATACAAAATTCTAAATACTTATGTCAGTCTTCATTTGTTCTGTCAGCTAGTTGTCCAATTTCTACCGTCAAGGAAAAGAAGAAATCTATTTGTGTATCTTCCTCTACAAGAAAGTTTTTGATAATTAAAAAAGGGAACACATTATATTGACCTAGTTTCCACAAAAAGTTTACAAGCTCTTAATGGAAATCCTTAGAAGGTGGCAGACCAACATGGGTCTGTTGATAGAAAAGACAAATAACAGCACTGGTGTCAGTACATATTCACACAAAATCATCAATATGTGAATATAGCAAAAATATTATTTTGGAATGGGAAGTTAAATTTCATACATTTATGGAATGATAATATATTGAAAATAAGCTAGTGTAAGAACATAAATATCTATTACATTGTAACTGTACACAATGGTATGTTAAATGCATTGTAATTTTTGAAAATTGGTAATATTTTTAGGTAAGTGTTTTTTTTTTCATTAAGTTTATTGGTACATTTTAGGTGTTTTTAAAACTACAGGTTGTTATCTATTAGTAGATTGGATATGAATGTCACTAGTCATGATCAAGATTTTTTATTTTTATTTTTGTTTTATTTTGAGAAGAATGGAGGATTAGAGTGCATAACGAGTAATTTTTCATAGAACTTCTGTTCACTTTTTATATGCATGTTTGTCTGTTTACTAAATTTGGATGTAATTCAAAAATATTAGCAAATGTCAAGTTAGTGGATTCATTTATTTAATATAATTTTTCATAAAATGTTTTCTTTCTACTCTCCACTAGGGACTGGACAGTTAGAGGTGATAAAAATATCATTGTACAATTCTGATAAACTCATTCTTAATGGAGAGACCAGATTTACTTAAAAAAATATATATGATAACAAAATATTTAGGATAAAAAAGTCCTGGTTCCACAGATAAGGAATATGGATAGCATATCATTTATGAACCTGAGTATTTTATCAAAGAATGCTTCATTTTAAAAACATATTATTATCATGTTTATAGAGAGTCTTAAGGGAAAAGAAAGGCCACTTAAGATTGATGCTTTAATTATTCATTACTGCTGCAGCCGATTGAGTGGTATTGTTGTTTCACATAAGGTAATATGCCTTTGTAAGCATTTGGTTTACTGTCACGGAGTGACCTAGGTAGGCTTGGGTTATTAAGTTCTTGAAATCAGGATATGAAACCAGATAGAGAAAAATAATTTCCGGTTGATGTTCCAAGACCTGTGTTGTCTAAATGATAATCGACACAGAATGATTTGTTTTATTATGTTCTCAGTGTTTATTTACTTTTTTTTCAAAATCTAGAGTTTTGTAGGATATAATAAAAATATACTCAAAAGGAAATTACACTGAAAAAGTCATTACCATGATAAAAAGCCAAGGTTTTTAAATTCATAGAAATAATAAAATTGGAGTTAAGCTTTGTATTTAATTCCCTCAGAAAATGGGGCCAAAAGGTGAAAAGTTATTAAGATTTAACAAAAGAGGGCTGGGGATTTAGCTCAGTGGTTTCGCCGCCCGCTGCGCAAGCACAAGGACCCGAGTTCGATCCCCAGTACCAAAAAAAAAAAAAAAAAAAAAAAAATTTAACAAAAGATATACAGACAAATACATGCCATAAAAGAAAAGTAGTTTCTCTCCTAAAGATGAAAATAGATTAGGAAAATATATATCTATAAAACATTGAAGGATGCATTTAGAAATCAGGGTAGAAATAACATGTATCCCATGGTTGTAACTATTAAAAGACCTCAGCATATGATAACAGATTAGAAAAATGTTATGCCAAAATGAAAAACTATATATTTACAAGATGCTCAGTGTAGAAATCACATATATTCCATAGTTGTAACTATTTAAAAAACCTAAGTATATGAGAACAGACTAGAAAAATGTTACACATATATGAATTACCATATATTTAGAACATGATCAAATTTTATGTGATTATTCTGCTTTGAAAATTTCTTTAAAAATATTTTTAGATTGTTTTCAAATAAAATATTAAGGCAGAGTAAAACTCATGAAAACAGTGTTTTAGTATATGTGCTGCCAAAGCGAGCACGAAAACAGTGTCTTAATATCAACACTATTCTCTTGTAATTATAGTTCCTGTTTTTCTTAAGTTTCAACTGCTATATTTTTGGATGTCCACACTCTACTGTTGCTCTGTGTAATTTATTACTCTGTTTTATGGTTTTTTGGTGTTTATGACTCTATTTGATAGTACTGTGATTATGTTTTGTGTTGTTGTTAATTGCCTGTCTTTACTTCTAGATGTAAGCTCCCTAAAAGCAGAGAACTTGCCTGCTGTGTGTACCTCTATATCCCCAGCATCCAAAAGGTGGCTGGCACATAACTGTCCTTACTGATGAAATACATTATTCTCAAATGTTTTGTTTGCAATTTGGGATATAACAAAGAGAAGATGTACATTATTTTTGTACAAATTGATTTTGTTGAGCCTGTAGCAAATATGGGGAGTTAAAGCAACTATTAATAAAGCATGATAACATCCTTGAAATGGTTCTTCCCTCAGAAAGCTAACAAAAAAATTAGAAATTCTCTTTCATACACAGTTGGCCCCACACATATCTTTAGTTTGTTGATCTTAGCTCTACTGAGCTGATCACTCTAACAATCTTTAAGTCCTATAAATATCTGCCTATTGTATATATAAGGAAGCAAAGATTCAACCACAGATGGTGCTTAGTCTCTAATACTCAACCTTTTGTTTTCATATTGCTATAATTATAACAGTTGTTACATTATTGAATACGTTCACACTTCTTGGTAATGGCTATAGCTTCAAATCTCCATGTACCACACTGTCCCATATTCTCAAATACTGTGGACCCTTGCTGGAACACCCTGGATCTGCCCTGGAGGATCAACTAAGGGGTCAGTATCTGAATAACATTTGTCCTCGGGGAGTCTCTGGTTAGCACTGCGGCCAGCCGCCATCCTCTTTGGTGGTTCACTGCCTGAACCTTGCTACCTAATATTTGTTGCTTTTGCCTAACTTGATCTAACCATCTTCCCTCTTGTAGCAGAACACTTTTCCACGTTGGACTGATGCTATGTCCAGCTCCCAAACCCTGGATGACACAAGATCCAGGTCTAGATAAACACTGCATATCAAGGGCCTCTTCATAGGAGTAGGGTTAAGACAAGTATCCCAGGTTGTTCCAATCAAGATTATCCCATAAATTTTTGGGAAAATAAAGAAATTATTTCTACATTGAGGTTTCTGATACAACCCTGTTCTCTCTAAGAACATTCTTTCTACTGTAAAAAAATGTCTGGCTCCCACCCCTCAACTCTGCAAAGCACAAAAATGTTAGTTACAAAGAGAGGTAGTGGTGGAGCAGTGGAAAGGAAAATAGACTTTGTCCTGAGAATATGATTTGATTTCCCTTTTCCAGGTATGACAGAAGCCAGAATATTCCTGAACTTTATTGTCATACAAGCTTCAAAATACTTTTTCTGCTTAAGCCATTTTGAGTCAGATAATATGGTAACATGTGAAAGTTTTCTTGGAATTAAAAAGAAAAGGAGCAGGAGTCAAATCTGCCATATATTAACAGAGTAGCAGACAGTATCAGATACTATAATATTTGTATTCTTGATTGAACAACACTTTTAATGGTGAAATAGCTTACTCAAGTTTATTTTTCTGGGTCAATGCTAATCCAAGTTTGATGCCTCTATTATATTACCATGATGATAATATTGACCCAAACAATGAAGTGGATAAATTAGCCTGACCCTCATTACTCTCTTTTGGTCATCTCTTGGGCCACAATTTATGCTTCCTCTTCTACCTTTTATGTATCTAATGATAATGTGATTGCTTTTAGTTGAATATTGTCTCTGGATAAGTTATAGATGGCTTTGGTTTGATTCCATGTTCCATTATGTAAGGTAAACCTGGATAAGTTACTTAAATATTCTTTATCCATTATCTTAACATTAGAAATTATAGATAAATAAGCAGTTATCCCATAGGGTTGATGGTAGTATTAAATGGCACGAAGAATCAAAAAACATACAGAAAAGGGCTGGTAAGAAGAAATAATAATATGATTAGCTTGTCTATGTTCAAATATCCCTATAAATGTCTATCTTGTGCTCCAAATAATCTTACATACATCTTATAAGCCTTTCCCAATTAAAAGTACTATTTCCTTATATCAGATCAAGCATGAAGTCAATTATATTAATTCACATTGCAGTGCCGATGGCTATTAACCATGTCCCACAAGTGTGTTTGATTCTTAACATATTGCCAAGGGATGGGCTTCACATTAGCGCTGAATCAGAGTCAGGGTTTATATGCTCGATTAGGGTAAAGTGTTTAACTGGTCTGCCTTGGAATTGAAAAGGAAAAGCAACAATACAATTGACAAGTTCTATTAATTTTAGGAAAACAGTGAGAAATGGTGCATGTGAGTACCAATGAAGAGGACGAGGAAAGATGAGGTTTAGAAATAAGAAAAAAATTAATGACATCACAGAGATAAAGCAATGATGAAAGGCCAACTGAGTTAGTAACTCAAGCTTAGTGACTTCTCTCACAGACTGGAAAGTATACCTTGAATAAATTTTATAAACATTTAATTTATTTGAAAAATTGAATCATGGAAGTGAGAACATATTAAATTTCCCTTATCTTTTCAAAGAGGTAAATAAAGACTGAGTCTAATACTGAATGATGATGATAGATTTGTGTTTTTGTTAAGCAAGAACAAACTAGTTGTTATATTTTGAGGTAATTCCAAAACATACTGATTTCTTTATTAAATGCTCAGGCAGTATGATTCAATAAACAAAAGAATTTAAAAGGTTTTCTTAAGAATGTAATTACACGCATCTAACTTAACAATTGATTCTTTATCATTGTACCTGTAAAATAGAGAATCTATAATCATGATTGAATTAGGCAACATAAAGGAAAAAAACCCCATTGCTATACACCTATCATGAAAATGATAACTCATTACCATTCCAGGAGCAAATAGAAAAACAGAGTTTCAGATAGTACATTATAGTAGTTTGGATTTAAAACATGATTACTGTGTTTTTCTCCGATCAGTTTTGCTCTAGAGATTGTCAGCAAGAAGCCTTTATGTACCAGATCTTACAAGCATTCAAATCACAGCATATTCCATTTAAATGTACAAATTATGTAAACAAATTAAGAGGTTTCTCTTTTATTTATCTATACGTATGCTTTGTGAAGCTAATCTAAAGTGTATACAAATTAGGAATTAAATTTCTTGCTTGTTGACAAAAAACTGAATCCAGCTGGTAGAGATGACAATGGGCCCAAAACTACCAAGCTTCCATTCAGTGAGTCTATAGAAAGGTAATTCATAAAGACATTTTTTTTTTAAAGTAAAGCAATGAGGTACGGGGATTTAGCTCAGTGGTTCCAGCGCCTGCTGCACAAGTGCAAGGTCCTGAGTTTGATCCCCGGTTCCAAAAAAAAAAAGTAAAGCAATGAAAGAAGTAAAACTGAAATGCAAAAATAGAAAGCAGAGAAACAAATGTAGAAGGGAAGAGCTGAGAAACTAAGAAAATCTAAGGGAAAGAATACAAAGAGATTACTATATTATTCTCATAGCCTGAGAACTGAACAAATCTCTTTTATTCCAGCAGTGAGAGTAGTAAAATGCTTCAATGCATACGTACAGGTTTAAAAGTCCAGAAGTTAAGAGAACTAAAACTGTTGCTATGTGCTAAATATATAAATGATGAACCAGATTCTCAAACGCATAACAGAACCTCTCTCCTTTACATTTTGCTGAAGGAGTAGGCTCTTGCCTTTCATCAATATTCATTTTTATGTTGTCGAGGAGTTGTTCAGAAAGTGTATATGATTCCCCTGAAAAAAAGTCACTGAGAATCTTCAATAGCAAGTATTTTTTATTTTTTAAAACAATTTAAAAGCAGGGCAGTTGTGGTTTAAGGGTATGTTGGTTTTCTTCTGAAATGTCATTGTTTTGAAATATTAGGTTCAGATGTAGCTCAAGGTGATTGTTTGGCTTTTAACATTTAACATTGTAATTTAATAAAATCACTAAAAATAGTCACCTTACTTATAATGTCTGTCATGTTCTTAACTAAGCTTTTAACACAATAATTTCCTCACATAGACAGTTGAAACCCAAGCACTTTCAGACATACAACAATCCTATTTACATAGATTTAAATATAAAACTTATGGCATTGGATTCTGAACATTGGTCAAAATAGGATGGTGGTGTTATTCCATTTATAGAAAAGGTCCTGATGCCCTAGGAATATGTTCTAAGGCCCAATGGTTCGCTTTAGTCATTCTCCAAATCTGATGAAAATGCTAGGGATCAGGCAGAAAGCCAGCCTTGTAAACCAGTCTCTGGCAGCCACTTCAAGTCAGAAGCAGATTTCTGTGCTTTGGCACCTTGTCTTTCTCCTGAGAAAGGGTATCAACTTTTCTTTCTAGTCTCACTAACTCAGAACCTCATTGCTAGAGGAGCCCACCTATGCCTTATAACCTGCTGCTCCACATGTCCTTGCCTCAAATTTGGTTGTCATTTATTCAAATAGCATTTGTAGATTTTTTTTCTCAAAAATTAGCAGATAGGGAGTTTCCATATTTTATAGATGATAAACAAGGATCTATTTATATTGTGTAGATTAGAGAAGACTAGCACATTATGAGGGAAAACCACACTCACTTGGCTCTTTCTCCTTTTCAATGAGACCAGAAAATTCCAAACTGGCCTTTCAGTAATTAAGAACTGTCTGCTGCTGTGATACTATATTGTTGTTTATATATGCTATATCTCTCACATACAATTATGTCTAAATACTTTATGAATATTCCATCCTACATACAGGTATGAAAATGCCAAAATGAAATACAATGTTTTATAAAATCAATAAGCACAAACGAAAAAAATATATAAAATAATGCATCCTAAAAGCAATCTTACATATGATGTTTCAAAATAATATTTAGAGATTCTGTAGAAAAAAACCCCCCTGATTCTCAATTATCTGTAATCATGAGGATGAAGTACATGCATGTTTCAGGGTCTTTAGCACAAGACACAGATGGATTTTGGAAATATAATTGGGAACTCATTTTTACAATTATTTCAGTTTTTTACTTGGATGTTAGGTAAAAAACGCTATACTGACTCACAGTTTAAGAGCTTCACCTATGGATCACACCTAAGTAACATACATACATACATATACAAATCAATTAAAAAAATGCTATTTTGCCAATGGCCTAAAACTTACATAACACTCTATATCACATATTAAAGTGTAACGCAAGTTTGGTACAGCTGTGTATGATTTGCCTGAGTACTTCCAAATGCCTTTCCCCCCCATGTCAACGAAAATATACTGAGGAATTTCACTTAGCAAACCTGTTATGGTTTAGATCTAAAATGTCCCCCTGAAAGCTCATGTGTTCAGAGGCTGGGCTTTTTTGGAAAGTGATTGAATCATGGGGATGCTGTACTCACACGTAGGTGAATCCACTGAAGAGATTAGAGCTGAATGTGCTGTTAGGAATCAGGGTTTGGTGGAAAGAGATAGAGCCACCCTTTCCAGCTGTTCTCTTTGCTCTCTGCTTCTTGGCTGCTGTGGGTTGAACAGCTTTCCTCTGTCCATGTGCTTCCAACAGTGCCATTGCCACTTTGGAGCCAGCTGAGCATGGACTAAAACCATGAGCCAAAATAAACCTCTCATCCTTTAAATTGTGGGTTTGGGGGGTTTTATCCCACCTACAAGAAACTAAGACAAAACCTTCTTCCTACCCAGATTAGGCATGAGGTGACTGATAAGCAGGCATCCCAGAGAGAAAATGTGTCTCAGGTAGAGCAGAAAGTGGTACCCTGGAGGTCACACCAAGGGAGTTTTCACATTTTGGCTGGCTTCCCTGCTTTCTCTTCTAACCTCACATCACTAAAATGATGGTGTGGATAGAGAGGATGAGGAGAGACAGTACTTCTCACTTCAACAATTTCAGGGTAGGGATATTTTACATTTAAAACTTTAGTTGTGTTTGAGTGAATCTACACTTTTTATCATTGTTTAATTAGGTGAATTGTTTGCAAAAGAAAAGAAAGTCCTTATCACAGAGAATAACACATAACTACTTTTTCTTATATATAAGGCCCTTTGGCAAATATAATAATTCTATTCATTTTAGAATTATTAATTAAGCTACACTTCACAGAATATCAGATTCATTGAGACGGAGAGGGAGAGGGAGAGGGAGAGGGAGAGGGAGAGGGAAAGGTACATGTGATGAAATGTTTGACAGAGCCATCAGAAAATTTAATAAATTATATCTTTAAAAAATGGTTTCATCAGATTCTTGCACAAGCATAGGAGGTGACAGTGTAGCTATGGAGGAGAGGACATGCTTAGTTAGCATGCATAAGGCCCTAGGTTTGCTCTCCAACAAAAAGAAAAGAATAGGAAAAAAGAGAGCTAGCTTAAAGTCCATTTTCCATTTTACATGGAAAATTTCCAGCTCTCATTTTATAGAAATAGCTACGAAATTGAAGACATTTATTGTCTTCATTTGCTTAATGATTTTCCATAGGTCTTTTTTATTAAAATGTCTTCCTATGTACATAATTAATGCAGTAACTATAAAGTACATGGAACATTTAAAGAAATGACCAGTATATTTTATTTGTTTCTCTATAACAGTAACAATCAAAATGATGAACTTTAACCTTGTCTTATTTACAATATTAGGAAATTATGGAAACCAGTGTAGATCCCTTTCAAGTACTGAGTGTGTCTGCAAAGAGAAAACCAACTCAAAGAGAATTAGAAATACTCCTAAAGAATTAGAACTTAAGGTTAAAATAAACATAAAATTATAGAAATTAGACAAATAGAATTATTAGAGAAATAAAGATTAAAATATGTCAAACACATAACAAAAAGTTCATTTCTAACATTACCAAAATGTGCTGTTTTAACTCCACAATGGGTTTTAATTTCTTTCAGAGCTCTCTTGTTTTTAAATTAATGAAAACTTGATGTCACTGTAGAAGGTTTCTTTACAATTGGACAGGAAAAGTATTATTGAAAACTCAAAAATAGTTTTTCTAGTGCTTACTATTTCTACAACATAATAATAATTTAATCCTTATTTTAAACAAAGTTTTCACTTTTTAATAAACAAAGGCCATAGTTTTATTCATACAAAAGGATGGCAAGCCCCTTTGTAATAGGCAGCATAAATTTGTAATACAATTTAAAATAAAATTATTTTCCTATTGCTGATGGATACAAGTACAGTGATATTAGAATGTTCTGCTACCATAGTTAATCTTATAGTCATTATAAAAGCAGCTCTTCGGGAACTTATGAAAGTTCAAAGAAAAATGGCTATTTTCTTTGACTTGGAAAGGTTAAATTTCTTCCTAAGAAAATGGACACACTTACTGAAGAGGTTTGAGTTAACTTTCAACATTACTAAAAATAATGATCATTTCTTGAAGAACTAAATGTAATGATATCAATTTATGTCCCTCTAACTCAAAAAAACAATGATAATTGTGTTGTTCATTTGTATACAAAAAATTAAGTTTACCTTAATGGAAATGATGCAAGAAACATTTGCTGAAAGCCGTGGAAAGAGAAACTATCACCTGTCATATCCAAATCATGTAAAATTATGATTTTGACCTTTTGGTTAGCTGTATGTAGATGCATCCTCTTGTATGAACAATTTCAAAAATTACTACATGTAAAAAGCACTTCTCCTCAAACCATAGAAACTGTCTGTGAAAGCAATGATCTAGGGCCCCACTGAGAGTGTCTCTGGGTAGTCATTGCCTTTCAGCCAAAAAGCCATTAAAAGGATCCCCAAACATTGCTATCTTTCTTTAATTGGTACTTTTGACAGGAGTATCCCCTAGTTTCACCAGAGTGCATCCTATTAGTTTCTTCTTCCACTTAAAAATGTTATATAATTTTAGAATATAAAAACACATACAAATGCATATTTACATATGTATATCTACCCTTAAATCCAAATCGAGATTATTTTTACACTGTCATATAACTTTATCCCTTTTTAAATAGCTTTGATCAATTTTTATGAAAATAAATTCAACCAGAAAGTAACTTGCATTAAACTTTTATTCAGATACATTAAAGACAAATAAATCACTTAAAACTTTTTAAAAAATCACAGGTGGTTCAAATATTTAATTAAAAACTATTATCATTTAGCAAAAAGCTTGCAAGATTCATAGTTACATTATATCATGGCAGAAAGTCTAACTTTGGTCTGAGATATTTTGTAACATTATGCCAAAATCTTACGTTATCTAACAAAATTGTTTTATTTTTTGTTTTTTCTCAAAGTTGTATAATAATTACCTTTAGGAAAATAAATATTGTGCTCCTGTCCTGTTATATAAACTGTAAATCACAAAGAGCTATAAGTATTTCAGGTTCATATAGTTATCTATGTTAAGTATGGATTTCTTAAAACAGATGATTCTATTTTGGAAATTTAAATTGCTTCAATATGCTCACATCAAAAGAGATGAATTAATAATATTACCATGTGTTATCAGACTAGCTATAAGTTCCAGTTAAGTTTCAGGTTTGTAGTACATTCTACATTTTATTTGTTAATATTAAATCATTTTACAAGCATAGCTAAGACAAGTTAGCATCTCCTATTTTTATTTTTAGTTAACCTGAAATCTAATACACAAATCTTACAAATATCATGTTTTTCATTTTCATATTTCTTGATTAGAACTATCTGATAATTTTCCCTGATAAACTAGTATCCTCCATTAGAAAATGAGGTTCAAAACTACTCAATAATAAATCTTTGTGATGTTGTGTTTTAATGAAATGAGTGTTTTAGGATTCCCCCTGTCTAGTTGTTCTGATAAAAAGTCATTAAATATAATTATAATATTTATTCTGAAAGACTAATAAGATTCACTAGAACCTCATTTTAAAGGGAGAAAAACATGGTGATATGAAATCATGACACTAAGTGATCTTCCTAGGGTAAAAATGTATCATTCCTATAATATATCTCTCCACAATGCATCCACTAGGTTCTGGAATTAGTTTGGACTTTCAAAACATAAAAGCTTAATTTTTCAGAAGTATGTGAAAAACTATATACTAATATGCATCTTTTTTATATGTTATTGTTATAATAACACTTGCAAAGAGAGATGAAAATAAATATCACAATCCAAGCCCAAACTTTCACATTTTCCTAAGACAGTAGAGAAATAAACAAACAAAATCTTATTTCAGTCACATGGAAAGCTGTTGGTTTCATTTTGCACATCTTTTCATGTCTAAACTTGTTAATTCAGTGGTACATACACATAAGGTAATTAAGTGATTGCCCTTTTGTCCTTGTAACCAAAAGGTGGCACCTCTAAAAATTAGAGTTAGCTTTCAACAGAGACACTGAAATTTTTAAAGTCATTTAAATGTTAAAGCCCTAGAAAGAAAGAGCGAGCGTGTGTGTGTGTGTGTGTGTGTGTGTGTGTGTGTGTGTGTTTTGTGTGTTATGAGGTGATTCTGTCTAGGTAGGGAAGATGATGGTCTTAAATGGAAAATGGTTTCTAAAACAGCACATATTACATGGATAACGCATGAAACCAGCTCTTCTGTAAGTTTGTGTATAAACTTGCCCATTAAAGATATTTGGTGAAATACTTTCTACACTGCATAGGCTAGTTGGAAGATGGAGCACATATCTTTTTAAGAAAAAAAGGTATCCTTTTCTCAAGTGGACATCTTGTGAAACAAAAGAAAAGAAAACAAAACAAAACTAAAAGGACTTGCTATTTCCACTGATAATCAAAGGAAAGGATTTATCTAGATGCTAACACCTGGCGACTTCTTTGTGCTTCTCTAGGACCCACTTGGACTGCTTTCCCAGTACATCTAACTAGACAGCTCTCTTTCCTTCCTCTCATCTGAGAGTAATCACTTAGCTGTCTCTGATGAATAATATCAAAGAAGATGGAATTAAAGGCGGTTGAAGCTGTTTTCAAGGCTCTGTTCAACAAGTTCTGTTTACTTGATCTATTATTCAAGGAGCCAGGCCCACAATGTTGTTTTGGTGTCTTTCTCTTTCTGTTAACAAGGGAAGAGAAGGGAAATGCTTTCCCTTTCCAGCTTTTTAAAATGTTAGGCTATCTTTCTACCATGACTTTGGAAACTTTGTCCCAGTACAAGAGGATTCATAGCCACCTGAGCCTCTGTGTGCCTTCCAAAGGGAATGTTGGGACTGCATAAACATCATCTTACATCTATTAAATGTTTTCATGTTAATGGAAAATAAGCCAAAGCATGAGTTTGATATGCATGCCATAAAACTCAAGCAGATAGGACAAAGGTAAAAGAAAATGAAAATTCATACACAAATGTAGATTTAGTACAAAAGATAAAGTTGCTTTATTTCACCAAAGGGTTAATATCTGAGAAGTAAATGTCAACATAAACACAAAGCTAACTAGATTAGCTTTCTCAAAGTAGAATGGCTAGGCTCCTGATAATACTGGAGTCACTTACAAACCTTTCAAAACTTTACATATTTTGCTCCTCCTAACATAAAACCCCTATCAAAGAACCTCAAGAAAGCCATAATCTGTTTTTATTTTGCTTTTTTTTTTTTTAAACTCAAGTACCCTCAGAGTTCAGGCATTAACACTGGTGTGCAATACCACATCGTCAGCCCCAGGACAGGAAAAGTCAGATGGCTGGCGCTGAAAAGCAACAGCAATTAAGCGGCTGACTGACTGTAGGTTGATTTTTGTTCCATTTGAACCGATCAAGTGAGAAACAGAGCCTCTTTCAAGCAGGAATCAAGTCAAACTTGATGCTTCCTCCCTCTGACAGCAGGAGCTGGATGGCGGGTCTACTCCCTCCTTCAGTGTAATTCCTTATTCAATTTAATTGCTTTCTGTACTCTAATTTTCACAGGGGTTGGAGTTTGTGTTGGTTCACCCCCCTCCCCGCCAAAGGTATCATTACCCTCTCCCTCTAAGAAAAGCAATCATCTCCAGGGGGAGAAAGAAAGAAACCTTGTTCGAGGAGGGGGGGGGGAGAGGGGGAGAGAGAGAGAGAGAGAGAGAGAGAGAGAGAGAGAGAGAGAGAGAGAGAGAGAGAGAGAGAGAGAGAGAGGTGGAGGACCAGAGAAAGAAAGAGGAAGGAGAAGATGGGGGATGCCCAGTGTCAACTCCATTCCCTGAATCACCAGCGCTGTGCAAAGTGCTTTTCCAAGAGATGCACATGTGGTCTCTTATTTCTCACAATAGGCCACCCGGGGATCCCTCCCTAGGTCTTCCACCACCCAAATCCAAGTATAACAAGAAGAAAATCTTCCGGACAGATTCCAGCGCACAGGCACCGCCGAGGTGGCCCTGCCGGGAGTCCCCCGCCTTACCTGGAGGGAGGACCAGGAGGTGGTGCCGGCTTTCGGTCCTCAGCGCTCTCTTCCTCTCCCCGCGGAGACCTGTGCGGAGCACTCGCTACTCTCGCTGCTGCCTCCGCTAGAGAGGGGCAGCCTGCAACACAAAAGGGGTGTGTGGGTGTGGGTGTGTGGGAGGTTTTCCAGGGCCACCAGCTGGTCCCAGCTGGCCGCCCCCACCTTACACACACCTCGTGGGGCACTGGGGCCCCTCTTAGCCGAGCACCACCCTGGGGGCTTGCCCCGGGTGCAGCCCCAAGTTGCCGGTGCTGCTCGGTGCTGCCTTCGCTGCCGCCGCAGGAGGAGGAGATGGAAAGACACTGGGGGCAGGACTCGGTCTAGAGCATCCCCACACTGCAGCTTCTCCGGAATCCCTCCAGTGAGGAGGCGGCCGCCCATCATCTCCCAGCCTCTGCTGCCTGATTGGTTCCACCCCGGTACGCTGCGCTGCGAGCCAATCGGCGCGCACTCACAATAGGTGGATCCGCTCAGCCAACAGCGCCCATCCCAGTTCTGAGTGTCTCTCCATCCCCACAGCGGACCGGGACCCGAGAAGGGGGAAGGGGGGGCAAGTAAGAGGGGAGCACATCCCAAGGAGACACTCTCAAGGGCGTCTGCTGGGCCCTCTGGGCGGGCTCGGGGATGCCCACGACCTGTTCAGCAAGCCATCTATGCACAGGATAAGGAGGCAGCATAATACAAAGCTTTTTTTTTTTTTTTTTGTACTTTCAATCAAAACCTGCCCTGTTACTGAGCATGCCCAGACTGCCACAGCGCCCTAGGAGTTTCGGTGTGTGTGGGTTCCCGGGCCGTAGGTTTTGGCAAAGGTGGGAGCGGAGAAGGCAGAGGCAGAAGTTTGTGTTTGGCCGCTTGGCCCGGCGGAGTTGTGAAAGCAGGGCTGGGTGAGGCTTGGAGGGCTCCGCACAACTGTGCTCGGACAGCCGCACGCAGGTGGCCCTCGGGGCTGTCGGCGGCTGGGGGTGCTAGGTGCCGGCCGGGGGTGGGGGGCCGGAAGCCGGGTCCGGCTCCTCGGAGCCCCGCAGGGTGCCCGGAGACTCCTCGGGCGGGGTGCGGGTCCGAGACGCGGGGAGGCGGCGTCCCTTAGGTGGGGCCGGGGAGCGGACTCCACCCAGCAGCCGCGGCCGGGCGGGGAGAGTGCGCGGGGAGTTTCCACCGCGGCCACCACTAAGTTTGCAGAGCCGGGTCAAGTGCGGCGGTGTTGGGATGCCTCTTCTAGGCGTGCGTGTGTGCGCGTGTGTGTGCGTGTGTGTGCTCGCCCCCTCCCCCATCTCTCTCCACCCCTTGCCAGCGCGGTGACGAATAAAGCGTAGGTTTCCTCCTTCCTTCCTCTCTTCCCCGCTCAACCTTTCTGCTGGGAAGTAAGAAGCTTTTCCCTGGTGAGAGCCGAGGTGACCTGATTGTCTCTTAAGCTCTCGGGCAATTTATAGCTTGTTAATACCCAGATAGCCAAAAGGGCGGTTTGGCAGGTGGGGGAAGGGAGGTGCGTGCGGGCCTGGCGGCGGGAGCGCAGCCCAGCCCGCAGAGGAACAAGCGCATTATCTGCTCCACAGGTGAAAGATTTCCAAAAGGCAGCGAAGTACGTTCCTTTCTCACTCACTTGACCTTGTTTAATAGCCTTTGAACCTCTTATGTGGTTTTGCTTAGAAAGGCTCGCAATTTGCGTAAACTTGATGAATAGCCACAAATTAGAACGTTCTTAATTGGCCTCTTTATTTTTACTGAGAAGATTATCTTAGCATCTCAGGTAAGGCAATAAATAGCTATCTCAATTCCCCAAAGTCATCCACTTTGAACTGGAGTTTTATTAACATGGTGTGCAAAGGTAAATGTAGCAAGAATTCAATTAACAGTAACACATTTCTTCAAGTTTTTAATTAAATTTCTCATATTTATGTAGTGTTTAAGATTAAGATGCTTACTCTTATCCCAGGAGAAAAGAAGACTACCTTGACCTACACTTATCCGCCTGAGAGGTGGAGACGTGTGGTTTTGGCTCTGATGGTGTTATGGGGAATTTAGCATTAGAGGTAGAATTATGAAAAGAATGACTATCAAATTGTAACCTCATGTAAGTATACATATTTCATTTTCCAAAATATTCCCCAAACCACATTTTAAAATAGTTTCATGTTGGAGAGAGAAAAGAAGTTATTATAAAATTGATTTTAAATACTTGGTGAAGAAGGGGGAGAAGAAAAAGCAGGAGGAAGAGGGCAAGCAAAAAAGGAACAAATTAAAGTATCTCTTTAATGTGTTAAACAGTAAACCTCTGTGACTGACAATATTATTATAATATCCACCTAATATTGATCTTTATTCTAAAAATATACCTAGGGTGCTTTCTAGATTCTGATTATCCAAAACTGTATGTTTGTAGAGTACACCAATAGTTGCATATAGAATCAAGTACAATTATTTAGAATGTATCTGGGAAGAGAATACTATGAATACAGACTTTGGAATCTCTGTTCTAGATTAATTCTAGCAACAACATTTTTAGGAACTTTATTTCTCTTTCCACTTCGCATCCTACCCAAGAATTTGTCTCAGTGGACAGAATTCTAGATAACACGAACAGTGTCAGATGTTTATATCTCAGTGTTCCTTGAGGGTTTGCAGGGCTAAAATAAGAAATGGACTTTACATGTGTAACATGCTTAGTTTTATAATTACTAACATTTTTGTTCATAAATGTCAAGAAGACTCTATACACTGGCTGTTGACATAGGATCTGCAGAAGTGAAATTTTTATTCTCCCTCCTATCTTCATGCTGTTCCCAACTTTTGGGAATTCAGTAGACTTCTGTCTGGTCTTTCTGGCTTAACACATGCTTTTCTTTTGCAGAGAGTTTGTGTCACTTTTTTGGCCTAGTCATTAAAAGAAATATCATGCCAATTGTCTTCTTATTTCACTCCCACTAGCCAGCTTTTCTGGTACTTTTATCTACACATCCCTGTCTCTTGCTACAGAGCCTTAATTTGTCCCCTGGTTGTGTAGTAATTTTTTAAAATATCTGTTATTTTTAAGAACTAGTTCTTTTTTAAACATAACTTTTGCATTTTGTTTGCTCAATTTTACTATTTTTCTTCACAATTTTGCTCTGATCAGGATCTCCTTGTCATCATTTTCTTTATCCCTTTTTCACTGAATTCCTCTATTTATGACTTTAATGCTTCCTTTACCATCTATTTTAAGCTGCAGGATCAGAATAGAAACTAAATTGGATTGGGGCACTAAGAAGAAAAGTATGTCTCATGGCATGAGTGGGAATTAGGAACTTTAGAAACTAGAAATTCATTAAGTGTCAACTTAGCCAGCATTTTCTGTGGTCCACAGAAAGAATGCTTTCATGAAAGAGGTATCAAGAAAATTCTGCATGTTGGTGAAAGGCTAATATATGTTATTTGATTAATGGTACTAAAGAGTTAACATTTAATCAAGACTCTCACATATCATTAAGCCTTATATCATTGTTAGCCATACTAGTTATCTGGTAAAAGCTATTTATAAGTATTAATCCCTGGAGTTTTTAAAAAATTAAAAATAGTCAAGATTTCATTTTTTTCTGATTTTGTTCCTTCTTTGTATAGTTTTATATCTAATAATTATTTTCATCTCATAGTTATGCATTTCCTAACAGTTTCTTTCTAGATACTCCCTTTATTTTCCTTTTTTCCCCCTCTCTAGGACAGAAGATTAAATAGTTTTTCTAAGTTTTAATTTTATATTAGTACATGTTTACATTATATCGTGATTACATTCCTTGTAGACAGTTGGTACATGTACATAAAACATCTCAATTCTTTTTTTATCCTCTTTCCCTTTCTCTCCCCTCTCCCTCCATCTTTTGATCTATTTCCCATTTGAAAAAGATCTATATCCTTACTTTTATTTACCTCTTTTTTATTTTGCTCATTATATTTTGGATTTCTCATGTGAAACTATATGATGTTTAGGCTTTTGTCTGATTTATTTCACTTAACATTATGGTTTCAAGGTGCATTCATTTTTCTACAAATGACTCAAAAAGTTTATGCTTTATTGTAGAGTAGTACTCCATTGTATATAAATACCATATTTCCTTTATCCATTCATTTCTTGATGAACATATAGGCTGCTTCCAAGATTTAGCTATTATAAATTGTGATGCTATAAATATGGGTATATATGTATCATATAATATGGTGTCTTTAACTCTTTGGGGAGTAGTATGAGAATTTAGATAGAATCCCAGCTTCAGCATTAATTGCCTATGTGACCTTGAAAAGTATACAATACTCTGCCGAATCTCAGTTTTCTCAATTAAAATAAGCACATAAAAATATAGCACATATCTTTAGGGATTTTAATGAGAATTAAGAAAAGCAATGCACATAAAATATTAATACCTAGCATATGGCAGAAACTTAAGGACTACGAACAATTTTGATTATTTTGTCATTGTCTTTGCTGTTGCTACTGCTACTTTTCTTTTTCTTTCTTAAGACTGAATTTCCTTCCATCATTTAATACATTTAAGCTAATAGTGAGAGAAATTGACATTATGAATATTAAAGTTAAAATGGATTTGATCTATTTTGTAAGAATTTGTTTATGCACAAAATTTCAATAGTTGTCTGTTTTTCATGTGTTATTCTTAGACTAATCTTCTACATGTTTGAAGTTTAGAGGACATGCACTTAAGTATTTTACATTAAATTTTTAAAGTTTATCCTTTAAAATAAAGAAATATCCAATTCTAGTAGTAAAAAGTTGAGGAAAACTATTATTTTTTTTCTAGAATATGTCCTTAAAGACAGTGGTAGCCATCAATTTTGCTTTCTTTTCTACTTATCTTTCTCAAGATCATTTGCCCTGGCATTACTGCTAATGATTTTATAGCCAATCAGCAAGGAAAAAACATCAGGGCTCTGTGTATCAAAATTAGATAAAAAGAAATTAACCACATGGATTTTTAAACTGAACACCCATGGTGTTTAATAAGGAAAATTTAGACTTTGGAAAAGAAAAAAGAAAATGAATAGAAATGGGAGTCAAGTCTCTGCAGCAGAGAGTTAGAGCCCCATAATTGAACTACAATACTTTACAATTTCCAAAGAAAAGAAAATAAAGAGCTAGCAGTATTCTATGTGGCCTTACAAAAGCCTTTTTGTAAAGATATCGTTAAGGAAATATTGGAAATGAAAAGGAGGACAGTGACTCAAAAAGTAATATACTGTGTCAGGTTGTTGAAGTTAGCAAGGAAAATAACATTTAGGTGAATCTATCTCAAGGGCAAAATAAAAGTATCCTGAGCTAATGTTAGCCAAAGGTCTTAGAAAGAAAATGAGTGATATATTTTCCAGATACTTTATCATATAAGAAATATATGGTGGTGAAAACTGGTTTGCTAATAAAGCAAAAACAGCATTCAAGTCTATCTTAATTCCCTTTGAAATCAAAGGAAGGATTTGTATTTAATTGAATACTTAGAGAATCATAGTTCAATTGCTTCATTCAATTTAGGTGGAAAGTGTGCTCCGAGAGGGTAACTGACTTATTCAAAGCCACAGAGGGCCAGGCGTGGGGTGGAAGGAGATTCTGTGTTTTCAACAAACTAAAGTCTTAACGGTATCATTTGGGATGGAAGGATGGCAGACAATGAAGGCTTCTATTTAAGATTTCATTCTGCAACAGTTCATATTCTGATAAAAGCCAGGGAGACATAGATGGGTCTGCTTTATTCTGGGACACTTTTTAAGGCATTTTGCATAGCAGATCTCTTGGATTTACTTCTTACTTAGCTGTGGCTTGTCCCTGGTTCTTCTAATACAAAGTTAAGAAGCATGAATTGGTAGGTTCTTAAAGGAAAGAGTTCATTTACTAGATTTTGAATCAAGAAATATCGGGACACCAGGTTTTCTACCTCTAGCTGCATCATAAAAGTCTCCCATGGATCTGGGTATGCATCCATTTAGACACGTTAGATTTTGGGATTTCAAGATGTATGACAGAAGTCATGAGGTCCAGAGTACTTGGCCTCTTAGTCTGTGTTCATGCTTCATGTGGTTGCAGCCTGTTGCAGATGCAAGGACAATGGTGTCTCCTGGACCATCCTTGTGTCTATTGTAAGCAGAGCTGGAGAAATAGATTTGTGCATTAGGAAATCAGTAGTATAAATAATAAACAAGGTGTTTTTGCAAAAAATTTAGATACAGAATATTAAATAACATTTTTTTTTGGTACCTGGGATCAAACTTGGGTCCTTGCGCTTGCGCAGCAGGCGGCGAAACCATTGAGCTATACCCCCGGCCCTTAATTATTAAATAACTTTTTGAAGATCACAAATCTGTTACATGTTCCACCTTATACATCTATTAAGATTTGATAATATTACAGATATTTAAGATACACTAAAAATAACTATAACTATTTCAATGACCCAGTCCAAGTTTAGTTGATCCAGAAATATTTAGTAAATTAAAATACTTACGTTTGAAAACTTGAATAAGTTACTAACATAATTATCTTATCATCAACAATGGAAATTCATAAATTTGAAACAGGGGCATTTTACCAACTGCTTTTCTTATTAAATGAGGTTACTGAGATTTAGTTGTGGACCTGAGAAGTTTTAGACATTTTCATTATGAAATAGTATGAATAGTTTAAAGGTTAATAATAAAGCCATCAGTATATTCACCTTCTACCTTTGGAAATTGTAATGAGTGATGACAAAAGTTACCTTTGTCATCACCCATTTCCCTCTTCATCTGATAGTCTTTCCTATATATACCAAGTTGGCCATTATTCTATATTTTTGTTGTTATTGTTTAGCTATTCAGTTTTACCATGCATTTATACATAAGTTAGTTTTAGTTGTACCTCTTATTGAAGCTTTTATAAATAAAATCATGCTGTAATATATATTATATATATTTGCAACTCTTTTAGTTTAAAAATAGGGCATAAAATTTATTTCTGTAGATAATGTTTTTTACTATCATTCATATGTTATATTCAATTCCATAAATGTATTATTATTTTACCCATTTATGCAGCTAAACTTTATAATTCATGTATTTTATCCAATTGTATGAACAATCATTATTTTTCTTTTATGAAAAAATAAAACAAAATTTCATAACAAAATAATAAGAGAATAACAGTTAATACATTATGTTCAAAGTAGTTACTCAGAGTAGAAGTTATTGACAAGATCCTCTCTTACAAAGAAGAAACAGATATTAGCACAAAACTTTCTTTTCAATGAACTAAGATAAACTAATAGCATAGATGAAATAAATTAGTATATATATTAAAATATATTTAAAAAATGAAATAGATAATTTGGGGAACCATCTGAACCTCTATTTCCTATTTATCTATCTTCCTTTTTGCTCCTCATTTGCATATATATATATATTATTTTAGTTTCTGATATAAGAGAAACCATGGGGTATTTAAGCTCAATTAACATTGTGTTCTCCAGTTGCATTTGTTTTTTTTTTTGTTCGTTTTTTTAGATTTTGATTGTTTTTGGTGTTTATTTATTTATTTATTTGGTACCGGGGATTGAACTCGGGTCCTTGCCCTTGAGATGCATTTGTTTACCTATTAATGCCTCAAATTTATCTTTCTGTATGGCAGAGTAATATTTCATTGTTTATAAATGTCAAACATATTATTTTTATCAATTCTCTTGTCCATAGATTATTGGCAATAACTTTTATTATCTTTTATTATGTACAGTGCTGCTGTGCATAACACATATGCACAAGCCCCTCTTGGGTATACCTGAGGGTAAGAGTTGGAACCAGGTTTTGAAGATTTGAAGTTTTATAATTTGTTTATTTTACTAGTACATGTTTGCCTTTCACACATTTTACAATTGTCTTGGGGAGTAGTTACATGTACATACTGCAGCTTGTTTCTTTTTTAAAAAATCCATTCTCTTCCTCCTCCTCCTCCTCCTCTTCTAAATCCCCACTCCAATTTTCATTCTTATTGATATTATTATTCTTAGCTCATGCTATGGCATATAATGTTTATGTTCATTGAGTTTATTAGATTCCTGTACATGATATAACTTTATCCTACTTATTTCCTCTTCTCCTCCTCACCCCCCAACCTTGTTACCTTGGGCCACTTCCTATTGCGAGGGATCCACCTCTTTGTCCCCTTCTATGTATCCTTCATTATTCTCTTTGTTTGTATTTGCCTCACTCAAATGAGAGGCATCATACAACATTTAAACTTGTGATCTGGTTTATTTCACTCAACATTATGTCTTCCAGGTGCATCCATTTTCCTACAAATGATTCAGTTTTGTCATTCAAGCAGTATTGTCAAGTAGTATTTCGTTCTATATAGATGCCACATTTTCTTTGTCAGTTGTCTGTTAATGGGTATACCGGCTGCTTCCAGCATTTAGCTATTACGAACTGTGCTCCTATAAGGATCAGTATGCATGTATTGCTGTAGTATAACGTCTTGAGCTCTTTGGGGAAGATACCTAGAAGGGAGATGACTGGGTACTATGGAATTTGTAATTTCAGTTCTTTGAGAAATCTCCATACTGATTTCCATAATGGCTGCACTAGTTTACATTCTTACCAACAATGAAGGAGCCTTCCTTTTTCACCACAGCCATGCCAGTATTTGTTATTTGATTTCTTAATGATTTCCATTCTTTTCAGAGTACGATGGAATCTTAATGTTGTTTTAATTCACATTTTTCTAATGGCCAGAGATGTTGAGCATTTTTTCATATATTGTTGACCATTTGTTTTCACTCTGTAAGTGTCTATTCATTTCTCCTGCCCATTTCTTGACTAGGTCTTTAATTTTAGGTGGTTTAATATTTTTGAATTCTTTATATATTCTAGATATTAGTCCTCTGTCTGAGGAATAGCTGGCAAAATATTTTCCCACTCTGTAGATTGTCTCTTCACTATACTAATTGATTCTTTTGCTGTATAGAAGTTTTTCAGCCTGACATAATTCCATTTGTTGATTCTTGCTGTTATTTCTTGTGCAGTTGTGGTTCTGTTTAGATAATTCTTTCCTACGCCTTTGTCTTCAACTGTTTTACCTATTTTTATCTTCCCATATAATGATTCTGTTTTAATGTTGAGATCCTGGATCCATTTTGATTTTACTTTAGTATATGGTGAGAGATGAGGATCCAGGTTCAATCTTCTGAAATAACCGGTTTTGAAGTTTTAATAATTGAATGACTATTTCAAAGACAAAATAACTCCAAATTAGACATTGGTGTGAATTTTTTTGAAATAACAAAATAATTTCAAATTATTAATAATTTTGCTAGATGTCAATAATCTGTATTTGAGTTTTTAATTTGCATCCCAATTGCTATGAAATTTGAGTGTGATATATTTATTGACCATTCATATTTCCTTTTCTATAAAATATTTTTTCACAAATATCTTTTGACTATATTTTAATTAATACAATGTAGTTTTATGTCAATTTCCTCCTCATATATTACTTTATTTTTCTTTCACTGCTCTCTTTTGGATTTTCCAATTACAGTTATGTTTGATATTTCTGTGTGTGCTAAGCCTTGAACCCAGGGCCTAACACATGCTAAGCACATGCTCTATCACAGAGTTACACTCTCTGGATCATTTTTACTATTGTTCTTCCCTGTATTATATTCTTTCTGAATTTTCTTTTATTTTTCTCTGTGTGCTTTGCTTCAGAATTTATTTATTTATTTTTATATTTGTGAATCTTATTTATACATTCTGTCTCCTTTATGTAATCTGTGGTTAAGTTTGTGTAGTAATATTAATTTAATTGTTGTAATTTTCAGGTTCAGAAATTTTGATTCACTGTTCTAGGTTCTAATTTCATTGATGGTACTTCCCCTATCTTTTCATATGTGTTTCTTTTTATTTCCTTTCTTTAGCTATCAATGGTAATTATTCTAAAATACTTATCTATTAAATCCTATATTTATCTGTGACTCCCTGTGTTGTCTTTATTTTTTTCCTTGATTTTTGTCATTTATATTTTTTCTTAGAATATTTTTGTATTTCTTTTGTTTTAAAATGCTATTAATTTGTTGTAAGAAATTTGGAAACTCAAAATAATATATTCATCTGCAATGGGTTTACCCTTTCAACTGATAGGCAGAGAGGGCAGGTACTGTTTGCCTCAGTCTATGAATGATCTAAAATAAATCAAAGTTGAGTTTCAAATTTTGGTATTCTTTTCTGCCACTCCTATGATGCTATCTTCATTAGATTCAATTGAAGATCTTTAGGTAATTAAGAGTCGTGTTAAAATAACATATCTTCAATTAAACAACAATGTTAATATAATTTGACAAGCTAATTAAAAATTTATGTGAAGCTTTACATTTTCCATAGTTGCCATGAAATTCTCAAAGAGGTTTAATAGAATTGAAAGTCTATACTACTAGATATTAGAACTTTTCATAGAGCTTCAGTAAGCATAACTATGTGCTACTGGTATAAGAGTAGGTGGATAGTTCAATGGCACTGAATGTAGAGTCAAATTATACTCTCATGTATGTGCAAAATCACTTGGTTTATAAGAGTCACATCTACAATTCAGTGGGAGAAATGTTCTACTTTCAGCAAGCGATACTAAACTAACTATATGTATGTATTTCATTGAATAATTGCAAAGGGCAAATAGTCCCATATATGAAAGAAGAATGATAATTGGAGTAAAGTGCAGGAAAACATCTTCATCAGCTCCAGACAGTAAAAGATTTCTTAAACGAGAAATATAATCATTAATGGAAGAACTAACACAATCAACCATAATTTAAGAACTTCAGATTATCAAAAGCACCATGAAGAGTGAAAAGGCAGATCATATACTGAGATAAATCATTTGTAATTCACACATCTGATGAAGAATTAAATCCAAAACATTAAAGAGGTATAGCTTTTTATAATGCATAAAATAATAAGTATAAAAGGAAAACATTGACAAATTAGTCCTCAAATATTAAAAGTGTCTTCAAAAGAAACAATTAAATAAGGAAGATATGTGTTGGAAAATATATTTTAAAATATAACTGACTGGTTTCAAGATATATTAACACCTACAATTCAATAATGAAAAGGCAGATAATCATTTAAAACTTTGAAATTGAGAAATAGATTTCCACAGATACTTTATATAAGACTGTGTAAATATGTGAAAAATTACTTAATTTATTAGTGTTTGAAAAATTGCTAATTAAAACCATGTGAAATGTCTCCACAAAAATTCTCAACAAAGAAAAGGACAATAGATCATTTCACTGCTTCCTTCTAACAAACTTTTAAGGAATTTAATCCAAACCTTCTCAAACTTTTCAAAAAATTCAAAGAGGAAAGAGTATTCTCATTGTATGATGTCCACCTAATAAAAAGCCAGATAAAGACATCACTAGAAAACTGACCAATATCCTTTATTACTACAGAGGAAAACAAAATAAAACAAAACTAAAGTCCAGGTCAGTTTAGTAGCAAAGTAAATCTAGTAGCATTTTAAAAGCATTATGCACCTTGAACAAGTAGGAAATAAAGCACAACCAAATGAAATTTATCTCAGGAATTCAAGAGTGGTTCCACCTACAGAAATCAACATAACACCCTGCACTAAAAAATGAAAATTATAAAAGCAAGCAAGAAAGAAAAAAAGCAAATATGGTAATCTCAGTTGATGAAAAAGGAAATTATTCAACAAGATGAAGGCCATTTATGAAAAGCCCATCTTTAAAATATTTTC
The DNA here is from genome assembly GCF_053883595.1 of Heterocephalus glaber. Lineage (NCBI taxonomy): Eukaryota > Metazoa > Chordata > Mammalia > Rodentia > Bathyergidae > Heterocephalus > Heterocephalus glaber. The sequence continues at coordinate 9,957,392 of NW_028258356.1, read as the reverse complement.
AATGGAAAAAGACTGAAAGCTTTCTCTTTAACATCAGACGTAAGACAAAGATTCCCGCTTTGTCATTTCTGTTCAGTGTTGAACTAGTTTTATCCCAAGCATTTAGGCAAGAAAAATAAAGGATATCCAAATTGGAAGATAAGAAGTAAAACTTGTCAGTATTCTCAGATTAAGTAATCTTAAAAATAAAAAATATTACAGAATCTATAACTAGTAGAAAAAGTAAATTCAGAAAAAATTTCAGCATATTAAAAAAAAATCAGTAAATCTCTATATGCTATTAATAAACAACCCAAAAAGGAAAATACAATATCATTTATAATAGCATCAAAAACAATAAAATAAATGTACAGAAATACTGTACATTTAACAAAGGAGGTATAAAACTTGTGCAGTGAAAATTACAATAGTATCCATAAAATAAATTTTTAAAAATGTAAATGAAAAAGTCCAGGTTCATGGATTGAAAAGCATAACATTGTTAAAAAATGTCAATATTCTTCCAAACAGTTTATAGAATCAATGAAATTGGTATGAAAAGTTATTGTATGTAGAAAGGGATAGTTGATTTAAAAATTAATATAAGTTTGTGAGGTACCCCGCATTGGCAAAAAATATTAAAAAGAAGAACAATTGGAACAATTACATTGTACAAGCCAATTGCAAAACTAACTACAAAATGTAGTATGAAACATGTGGCACTAGTTATCTAAATCAATGAAATAGATTTGAGAGTATAGAAACAAAGTAATTATGGGAAATTGATACTAGACAATTGTGAGAAGACCATTCAATAAGGGCAGTCTTTCAAATAAGTGGCCCTAGGACAACTGAATTTTCATGTGAAAAATAATGTGTTGGACCTCACACTATAGAAAAAAAATCTTAAAATAAATCAAACACCTAAAGAATGGAATTAAAACTGTGAAACTCTTAGAACAAAACAAATGGAAACCTGCTTGGCTGGGTTTTACAATTGTATCTTAGATAAGTCACTAAAATTACAGCAACAACAACAAAAAAGATGAACTAAAATTCATCAAAATTTGAAGCTCCTGTGCATCAAATGATGCTATCAACCAAGTTAAGAACACAAAGATTGGATTCCATACTACAAAGATGCAGAGGACACCAGACCACCAGACCAAGGTACTGAGTCCCACTGTTCCCGGCCCAGAGGTAGGGGATTCTGAGCCGTTGTCCCACTGCTCCTGGTCGAGAGGAAGGGGCTTCCTGGTCACCATCCCTCCCACTGCTCCCAGCCCAGAGGAAAGGGCTTTTGGGCCACCTTCTGTCCCACTGCTCCTGGCCCAGAGGAAGGGGCTTCTGGGCCACCATCCCTCCCACCATTCCCGGCCCAGAGGGAGGGGCTTCTGAGCCACCATCCCACTGCTCCTGGTCCAGAGGAAGGGGTTTCCTGGCCACCATCCCTCCGGCTGCTCCCAGCCCACAGGAAAGGGCTTTTGGGTCACCATCCCTACCGCTGCTCCTGGCCCCTGCCCCACCTCACCCAGCTCAGAGGAGGTAATCCATGCAGGGGCTAACAGCCCCCTGCCCCAGTCAAAATGAGAAAACAAATAAATAAGTCTCAAAACCAGACTTCCAGATCACCTACAGCAGCCCCAAAGAGAAATGAGATGGAACACTCTGATACTCAACAACCTGGACCCACTGAACTGGCAACAAAAGGGGATCTGGAAAAAATGAAATCAGAAATAATTTCTCAGATAACAGGAGAATTGTGCCCCTACTGCAAGACATGATTAATAAATCTAGAGAGGAGCTGAGGAACATGATGGAATCCCAACATAAGAAACAAATGGAATCCATAAAACAGATGCAAATAGATTTCCAGGAGATGAGAAACTCCACTGAAAGTCTACACAGCAGAATGAGCCAATGTGAGGACAGAATTTCAGATATAGAAGATAAGATTGCAATTAGTGACCAGGAAAAGAAAAATTGCTTCAAAATTGTAAGGGAACATGAGAAATAAATCCAGCAGCTGCTAGATGATGCAAAAAAGAATAACATAAGACTGATCGGGCTCAATGAAGAAACAGGAGAGAGTGCAGATGATATAAAAAATCTCTTCACAGAAATAATGGCAGAAAACTTCCCAAGCAGGGGAAAAGAGTTTGACATACAGATAAGTGAGGCATATAGGACTCCAAATAGCCTTGATCAAAAAAAAATCTACACATAGGCATATAATTGTTAAGATTCCAGAAACACAACAGAAGAACAAAGTTCTCCAAGCAGTCAGAGAAAAGAAACAAATCACATACAAAAGAAAGCCCATCAGAATCACAGCAGGCTTCTCAACACAAACCATCAAGGCAAGAAGAGCTTGGAGTGACATATTCCAAGCCCTAAAAGAAAACAGCCTCCAACCCAGATTGATGTACCCTGCAAAACTATCTTTCAAAATGGTTGGAGAAATAAGATACTTTCATGACAAAGAGCACCTTAGGAACTTTGTGAATACCAAACCACCATTCCAAAGAATTTTACACAATATCCTAGCAACAGACATTGAGGATCACAACCCCAGGAAGCAAAGCAGAATGAACCCATCTGGCATGACAAGAAATTAAATGCAAAGGGGGGGAACCCAACAAAAAGAAAAAGTCATGACAATGACAAGTCAATACGTTTCAGTTATAACCATCAACATTAATGGTCTCAATTCACCAATCAAAAGAAACAGACTGGCAGAATGGGTCAAGAAGCAAAATCCAACAATATGCTGCATACAAGAAACACACTTAAATCAAAAGGAAACTCATAAACTGAAAGTTAAAGGGTGGAAAACAATACTCCATGTGACAGGAACCCGAAAAAAAGCAGGAGTAGCTATCCTCTTTGCAGATCAAGTAGATTTCAAACCAACACTGATTAAGAGAGATGAAGAAGGACACTACATCCTTGTAAAGCGAAGAATCCAAGAGAAAGAGATGACAATCATAAATATCTATGCACCAAACACTAGTGCACCCAACTATATAAAACAAATACTAACAGACATGAAAAATCATATATGCACTAATACAATTGTAGTGGGGGACCTCAACACCCCACTGTCACAAATAGATAGATCAACTAGACTAAAAATAAGTAATGAAATACTAGAACTCAATCGAACTCTTGAACAAATGAATGTTTACAGAGTCTTAACAGATGTTTACAGAGTCTTCCACCCCACAAAATAAGAATATACATTCTTCTCAGCTGCACATGGGTCATTCTCCAAAATAGACCACATACTCACACATAGAACATGTTTAAGTAAGTGCAAAGGAATTGAAGTTATCCCCTGTATATTATCAGACCATAGTGCGATGAAATTGGAGATCCATAGCAAAAGAAACTCAAAAAATTTCATAAACATGTGGAAATTGAACAACACACTTCTGAATAACCAATGGGTCACAGAGGAAATTAAAGAAGAAATCAGACAGTTCCTTCAATTAAATGACAATGACAATAGAACATATCGGAATCTATGGGACACAATGAAAGCAGTCTTACAATGGAAATTCATAGCAGTGAATACGCATATTAGGAAAACAGAACGAGCCCAATTAAACAGCCTGATGCTGAACCTCAAGCTTCTAGAAAAAGAAGAGCAGGACAACCCCAAAGCACATACAAGGGAAGAAATTATAAAGATCAGAGGAGAAATCAATGCAATGGAGACTAAGAGAAGGATACAAAACATCAATGAGACCAACAGTTGGTTCTTCGAAAGAATCAACAAAATTGACAAACCTTTAGCCAACCTTGTCAGAAAAGGAAAGAAAAGGCCTAAATCCATGCAATTAGGAATGAAAAGGGTGAAATTACAACAGACCCAGCAGAAATCCAGAGGATCTTCAATATCTACTTACAGAACCTTTACACCAATAAGATGGAAAACACAGAAGAAATGCACAGATTCCTAGATACATATGAATTACCAAAGTTGAACGAAGAAGATCTAAAAATTCTGAACAACCCAATATCAACCAATGAAATTGAAAATGTAATTAAAAACTTATCAACTAGGAAAAGCCCAGGCCCTGATGTCTTCACTGCTGAATTCTACAAGACATTCAGAGAGGAACTACTGCCACTACTGTTTAAACTCTTCAATGAAATTGAAAGGGAAGCAATACTCTCAAATTCATTACTTGAAGCAAGCATCACCTTGATCCCCAAAGCAGAGAAAGACCCAACTGAAAAAGAGAACTATAGGCCAATCTCACTAATGAACATAGGTGCAAAAATCCTTAATAAGATACTGGCAAATAAAATGCAGAAGATCAAGAAGATCATACACCCTGATCAAGTGGGATTCATCCCAGGGATGCAGGGATGGTTCAATATATGAAAATCAATTAATGTAATACACTATATCAATAGAGCCAAAGACAAAAACCATATGATTATCTCCATAGATGCAGAAAAAGCATTTGACAAAATTCAACATGCATTTATGATAAAAACCCTACAAAATATTGGAATACATGGTCTCTACCTCAAACTGATAGAAACCGTCTATGAAAAACCAACAGCCAATAGCATACTAAATGGTCAAAAACTGAAATCCTTCACACTAAAATCAGGAACAAGACAAGGATGTCCACTATCACCACTCTTGTTCAATATAGTTCTGGAAACATCAGCCATGGCAATTAGACAAGAGAAAGAAATAAAAGGAATACAGACAGGAAATGAAGAAGTCAAATTGTCATTATTTGCAGATGACATGATACTCTATATAGAAGACCCCAAGAACTCCACCAAAAGTCTTCTAGACTTAATAACCAAATTCAGTCAAGTAGCTGGTTACAAGGTCAACACACAAAAATCAATAGCTTTCCTCTACACCAATGACAGACTCACTGAGAGAGGAATAGGGCAGATAATTCCTTTCACAATAGCATCCAAAAAACTGAAATACCTAGGAATCATCCTAAAGAAAGAAATCAAAGCACTCTTCTCTGAAAACTATGGCACTCTGAAAAGAGAGATTGAAGATGATATCAGAAAATGGACAGACATCCCCTGCTCTTGGGTAGGAAGGATTAATATAGTGAAAATGGCCATACTTCCAAAACTGCTATATAGATTTAATGCAATTCCAATTGAGATCCCAGCAGCATACTTCATAGACTTTGAGAAAACAATCCAAAAATTCATGTGGAGCAAGAAGAGATCCAGAATAGCAAAAGCAATTCTAGGTAACAGAGACATGGCAGGGAGTATCACAATCCCCAACCTGCAACTCTACTACAAAGCTACTGTGATAAAAACAGCATGGTACTGGCAAAGAAACAGACTTGAGGACCAGTGGAACAGATTAGAAGATGCAGAAACAATGCCAGACACACTCAGCCATATCATCTTTGATAAAGGGGCCAAACACCCTCACTGGAGGAAAGATAGCCTCTTTAATAAATGGTGCTGGAAAAATTGGGCTTCAACTGGCCAAATTTTAAAACTAGACCTATATCTCTCGCCATGCACTAAACTAAAATCACAATGGATTAAAGATCTAAATATTAAAATAGAAACTCTGAACCAGTTGGAACAGAGGTTAGGTAGTACCCTTGAAGACATTGGTGTAGGAAAAGATTTTATGAACAAAACCTCAGTTGCTCATGAACTAGCACAAATAATCAACAAAGGGGATCTCTTCTTATTAAAAAGCTTCTGCACAGCAAGAGAAACCACCAGCAGTGTGAAGAGACAACCCACAATGTGGGAAAAAATCTTCACCTGCTCTTCCTCAGACAAAGGTCTACTATCTCGAATCTATAAAGAACTTAAAAAGATCAGACCTCCTAAATTTAAAGATCCAATTCAAAAATGGGCATCTGAAATGAACAGACAATTCTCAGACAAAGAAGTAGAAATAGCAAATAAATACATGATAAAATGTTCAACATCACTGTTCATTCGAGAGATGCAAATGAAAACAACACTGAGATTCCACTTCACTCCAGAAAGAATGGCTGCTATCATGAAATCAACCAATAACAAATGCTGGCGGGGCTGTGGGGAAAGAGGAACCCTGCTTCACTGCTGGTGGGAGTGTAGACTGGTGCAAGCACTGTGGAAATCAGTATGGAGATACCTCAAAGAACTAGGACTGGAAATCCCATTTGACCCTGCTATTCCAGTGCTGGGGATCTTCCCCAAAGAATTAAAAGAATCATACCACAGTGATATATGTGCACCCATGTTCATAGCAGCACAGTTTGTGATAGCTAAACCTTGGAAACAGCCCAAATGCCCATCAACTGGAGACTGGAGAAAGAAAATGTGGGTTTTTTATAAAATGGAGTACTACTCAGCCATAAAAAATGAGAAATTAGAGACAGTTATAGCTAAGTAGATGCACATTGAGGCAATACTCTTAAGTGAAATAAATAGGACACACATGTGTAAATACCGAATAGTTTCTCTGGTGTGAGAAACTGAAAGTGTAAATAAGGACTAAATGTATAATAGGTAATGTGAAATAGGAAGAAAAGGGGCAAAGGGGAAGCAAGTGGGAGGGCTAGGGGAAAGGATAGAAGGGAATGGGATTAATATGAGAAAATGGAAAAATAGGAACAAAATCTTTGTAAATAGGGAAGACTGGAGGCATTGAAGGGAGGGCTGGGCAAGGGTGAAAAATAAGAACCAAGAGAGACTATGTAAAGGTACAAATTTCCAACGATGAATGTCATTATATTGTATACCTAAAATGTACCAATGATTAGAATGAATAATCGATAATGTAAAATAGGAACGAAAGGTCCAAAAGGGTAGGTGTAGTGGGAGGGTCAGAGGAAAGGAAAAAAGGGAAAGGAAAAAATGATGAGAAATGGAAAAAATGGAAATAAAGTCTTTGTAAATAGGGAAGGGTGGAGGGCATGAAGGGAGGGCTAGGAATGGGGAAAAAATAAGAACAACAACAACAAAAAAACCACAAAGATTGGTACAAAATATTTTTAAATTTTATATCTGGTCAAGATCTAATATCCAGAATATATAAAAAGTTTACAAATCACTAACAAAATCCAATTAATACATAGGCAAAATTCAATGAATATTTTTCAAAGAAGTTATACAAATGAGAAAAAGCTCATGAAAAATGCTCAATATCATTGGCCATTAGGGAAATTAATATCAAAGTTATAATGATATACTCTATAGCAACTCAGATGGCTATAATAATTTAAAAAAGTGTTGGTGAGAAATTCCAAACTTTATGTGTTATTGGAGGGAATTTCTAACAGTGTAACTGCAGTGGAAAACAGTTCCTTGCTAAGAATAATGTAGAATTACCACCTGAACAAATAATTGCAGTTCTAACTACACACCAAAGAACTAAACACATACAAGCAAAAACTTGAACATAGATATTATAGCAACACTATTAATCATTACTAATATATCCATCGACTGATGAATGTGTAAACACAATGTGATATAAACCTATAAAAGAATATCACTATTTACAAAAAATAATGAATTATTGCTACATACTACAATATGCACATACCTTTAAAATGTTATTTTAACTAAACAAAGCAGACACAAAAGATTACACATTGTATGATTCCACTTGTATGAAATATCAAGAATTATCAAATATATAAAAACCAAACGTATAGTAGTTGCCACAGGTTGGATGAAGCAGGGTAATGGTGAATGATATCTTGGTGGGTATGGTTTTTTTCTTTCAGTTTGCTAAAAATCTTCTGGAACTTGGTAGTGGAGACGGTTGGAGAATGTTGTGAAGATACTAAAAGCCACTGAGTCATACACTTTAAAGTAATTAAAAGAGGTAATAAGTAGTATTATATAAATTATCCCAATGAAACATTAATAAAAAAATATGGATCATCACATTTACTCAAAATGAAAAAAATGGAATGATAAAATAACAATGTATGATTATATGGCTTTTTTGTTTTCTTTTGTTTTGTTTTCCAGTACCAGAGATCGAACTCAGGACCTTGCAATGGCAAGGCAGGTGCGGCGCCACTGAGCCACATCCCTGGCCAACACTATGTCTTATATATTAAGACTATCACTCTTGATGGTGTGAGTGGCGTGAGTTGTGTGTGGTGTGAGCTGAAAAAGATTAAGCAAATAGTTATAAGACTCTTTAAATATATATTCCAACTGAACACTGATGTGGGGCTGGACTTTTAAAAGGAAAGTACAGAGAGCTCTTTGAAGTGTAGAACCAGTAGAGGAATTTTTCTGAAAACTTTTATATCAAATCTACCTTCTTTGACCCCCTAGTTAACAATAAGATATATTTTCTGGAGACCATAGTACAGTTGCTCCTATTCAAGTATCAGTGTGGTCCTTTAGCCTCTAGAAAATTGGAAACCTAAACATGAAGGAAATTACTAGACTTTCTTTTCCTTCTATTTCTTATATTATAACCCCGTTCCTTTTCCCTCCTCTTACAGAAATTATTTTTCAATACCTTCATCGCTCTTGAGTCCTTTAAATTTTCTATTAGATTTCAAACTGTACTACCCTACACCTGTGCTGGCTCTGCCTCCAGTTAAGCAGCTCTTAAATCCAAGTCATGGTTTAAATCATTCACTTCCAAGCCATTTTAAATTTATTTTTGTCTCAAACCATTGCAAACTCTCTGGATTTATAAGTCTCAGCTTTACAGGGTTATCCAGACGGGGTATTTTGAAATTGGTGTGACTCAGGGAAAGATAGAGAAAAATATACATGTCAATTTCCCTGTGTAACCAGAAGTTTATTATTAAAACATGTCAATATTGTGCTAGTCTATGGTTTGTTGAAAATGCATATTAAAGCTTATGCTGAAGAGATTTCAGTGTTCCCTCACATAAAACATTGCAGGAGCTCACTTCTTTTATTTCATTCCAATCAATTATGGGAAGTCTAATGATTCAAAATGATTATAAAAGCATTTTCTACCCTGAGAATTGTAGGCATATTCTTTAAGAAGCTTTTATATATATCAGGACTTAACCTATGTTAAACCCAGCAGCTAAGTTTCATTTCATTTTCAGACTGTATATATAATTTATATAAATATCTTTCCTGTATATTTCTGAGTTTCAAAAGTGATGTAAATGTATGATTAACATATTTCCCTATTATAGAATGCAAAATTCTGTACGACTATGATACTTGATACTGTGTACATTTTATTCATGGATTCAGGTCCCCAAATAAACACATTTCATCCTGAAGCGATATTCAAACTGTAATATATTGAGCACTATCAAGTGATGATACCACTCACATTCATTCCTTATTTACTTAATAAACTAAAGTGGAAGATACTGATACTTGTAAGTTGTTTTAAATTTTTTTAAAAAGAATAATGAACTAAGTTCTTAGAGTAGATACTTTTACTTAAGCTGGGAAAACTTTAATTAAAATAGAAAAATATAAATTTAATGATTTGGTATGAGTTAGCATAACCGGAAATATGGAAAAATTTCTTTATATATATGTTATTCTATTTAAAACATGGGAAAAAATATTAGTTAATTTGTGTGCGATGTGGGGAAAGTAGTGCAGCATGGGAAAGACATGTTAGGACAAGGGGAAATGCATTTCAGGAAGATTAGCAGTAGAAGAGACATTTCAGTTAAATATGTCATATAATTTTAGGCATTTTAATAGAAGATACTCCTAAACTTTAAACATTTAGAAATAACTTAAGTAATTTAACAAATTGATAAAATGTTACTCCTGAAACCATGACCTTTTTTCTTTATGTGTAGAAATAAGCAATTGATTTTTATATAATAAAAAATTTGTCAAGAAGACAATCCTACAAAAAACTAAATATAGTTTCTTGAATTTCCACAGGGCTTTTAGACCATTATCATATAGGCAAAAACAAAAGACTGAAGTTCAGGAATAGGGATCTGAAATCTTTTACTGTGACTTTCATAATTAAGATTGGTAATGCTTTAAAAGATGTAATTCATACAAGGTACTAGCATATACAAAGCTCTGGGTTTGATCTCTAGTATCATAAAAAAAATAAGTAACTCAGAAAAACAGTTAAAATAATACCACCTTTAAAACATCCTTGGCTGGGGTTTTAGCTCAGTGGTGCTGCGCCTGACTGGGAAGAGACAGGTCCTGAGTTGGATCCCTGGTACCAAAAAACAAACAAACAAAAAACATCCTGTATATCTCTACCTGACTCAACCTCTATCTAGAATCACTGCTTAATATTTCTCTTACTTTTCTTTGCAGTTTTACTACACCTTTAACTCATTAAACAATATATTATTCAATTGCATATTTAAACATTTTGTGTAACTTTACATAAATGAATTTACAGTCTTCTTTTATGATGTATATTTATTAATCAACATTCTCCCTTGGAGGTCCATTCATACTGTTGAACATGGCTGAAAAATCAGTTATTTTACTTGCTGTGTATTACTCCAGCATATGAATATGTCCTGATTTGTGAGTCACTCACAATACACGTTTGCTTTTTCTGCTGCTGCTGTGTTGTTGTTATTAGGAATACTCTTATACTTTTTTTTTGCATGTATTGAGAGGATGTTTTTGAATATGTACCTCTAAATATGAAGAAATTTTGGGTGAGGTGTACATGCTGTCTCAAGTTTATTAAGTAAGGTTAAATTGTTTTCCAAATTGGCTAAGCCCATTTGTCCTCTTCAATGCTTATTTCAACAATTAAGCAGTTAATATTGTCAGATTAAATTTTTTATTTTCTATCTGATGAGTATGAAATAATACATAGTTCTTTTAAGGGGTATTTTCTTGATCACTAATAAAGTTTAGCATATGTTCATGTGTTTATGGGCCATTCTGATTTTCTGTTAGGATTCTTCTATCTATTGGCTTGGCCTATATTGTTATTAGTTTGGTTTAGTACAGAATTTTGAGGTACTAATCATTCACACATACTACAAACATCTTTTTATTTTTGTTTTTTACTTTCACTTTTTTGATATTAAAATTTTCTAAATTTCAATGTGATGAATTTTAAAGTCATTTGTGGATTTTTTATATAGTTCTAGAACATTCTTCCTATAACAATAAGGGTGTAGTCTGCAAAGCTTATTTGTACCAAGTAGTTCAATAGTAATGATACCAAATTATCAAGTACTTGAAAAGATTTTGAATTATTTGAAAAGCCAAATGGGCAAATGGGGAAACTCAAAGCTTAACAACCTTAGAAAACAGTTCCCAGCCATAAAGAGACAAACTCGAAGGAGATGCATTTGTGGCCAAAGATGTCACCCAAGTGGAGGAAACAGGAAGGAAGGGAGGAGAGAGAAGCAAGGAGAGGTGAGGGAGGGAGAATTAAGAGGTAAGGTACCTCTGAACATGTAACAATTTTGCCATTCACATTTAGGTATATAATTAATTTATTTTATGAGAAGTAAACAGTAGAAATCCAATTTCATTTGTAAATTATTAGTAACTAGGTTTTCCAGAATTTTCTATTTAGCTGTAGTTTTTTCAGTGTTATATCAATACTTGTTATATATCATATATCTAGATTTGGGCTCCCCATTTTACTTCATTTGTCAATTTATCTGTCACTTATAAATTCTGTTTTATCTTTAGCACTGAAGCTTTATAATAATTCTTCATATCTTTATAGCAGTTGGGCTTACTTGTTCTTCTTCAAGCATATCTTGCTGTAATTAATCCTTTTTCTAAATATATAGAGCTCGTCAAGTTCCACAAAGCATGGTTGTCTTATAATTGCAATCATGGGAAAAAATTTAAATTGTTTTGATGAGGAGTCCATGAACATGGCAGATATATATGTATGTATATGTATATATACATACATATATATAATATATATCCATATATATCCATTAAATTTTATGTTTTTGTCTTCTATTCATTTACTAAAAATATTTGATGAACTTCTATTATGTTCTGAAGGATAGCACAAGTGACACAGAATTGAACAAAATGATGAGTGAAGATTGCAATTGTATTTCAATATACTAATACGAAGGACTCGTTTCTTCATAAATTTTAATTTCCTCTTGCATTTATTATACAATGTCACACATCTTTATGATTTTGTAGTTTCTTCTTAAAATTGTATTTTCTGTTTGCTGCCAAAGCAATGCAATTGATTTTTGTAGTGTGCAATCTTACAAATTCTCATCTATCGTAAGGATTTAGCTGTGGATTTGCTGTGGTTTCTATGTAAGCTCCTCTCTGGATAGGTTTTTGACTATCTTTCCAATCTTACTACCCTCCAGCTCATTTTCTACTGCCACCTTTTCTGCATGTCTTACAGTTTCGAGCATAATGCTGAAAGTGATTACTCTATTCTTATTCTCAATCTTACTGCAATGCTTTTAAAGTTTTACCATAGACGTGGTTTCTCCTGTGGGATTCTTTTTTTTTGAAATTCTTTTATTGGTACATTTTAGGTATACAATACATTTACATTTATTATTGGGTGCTTGTACCTGTACATGATGTATCTTAGTTCTTATTTTTTTCCCCATTACCTGTGTGCCCTTCACCCCCTCCACCCTTCCCTATTTACATAGATTTCATTTCCATTTTTTTCTTCTCTCACAATTTTTCCTTTCCTTCCCACATTTGATCAGTTTATGGTGATCTACTTTGCTAGTTTATCAGTTTGTGGAAAATTTCAGGATGGTGGAGAATTTTTTTCTTATGAATATATAACATTTAACCTTAAAAAAATTTCTTGTAGCAACCCCCTTATATCTTTATTTACATATATGTATTTTGTGCTTTATTTTTTTCAATCTCCTGCAAATTTTTTTCTTTTAACTTGCATTTTAGAAAATATCTATAATCTGTATCTTTGTTTCCCATTTCAATAATCTGCTTTTATTTTCAATATTTTATTCTTTACGTTTTACATTAAATTTGTTTTCAAACTTTTTACATAAAAGGCTTAGTTTCTTAATTTATAGTTATCACTTTAAGTTCTTACATAAACATTTGAGATTGTGTATTTTCTTATAACCAATCACTTTAGATTTATCTTTTAGTTTTGCTAGTGTTTCCATTAGCATTCAGTCATACATAATTTCAAGTTTCATTATGGTTTATTGTATAGCATGGAGTAATTAAGATGCATCATTTTAATTTCCAAATGTATGTTGTTTCTAAAATTATTTTGATTACTTATTTCTAAATTAAATACATTGGAGTGAAAGAATGCCATCTTTATTATACCAAATCTTACAAATTTGTTGAAAATTTATTTTACATTGCCTATTTTGATAGACTATGTTGTACTTTGTAGGAATTCTGTATAATTTCCAAAAACATGTTCTTTGCAATCTTTTAGTTAACTAGTTAACAAACTCTGGAGAGGAAATTAGATCAGACATGCTAATTTTGTTGTCTAAATGTTCTCCTTTTTCACTTTTTCCCTCTTGTTTCTTCTCACCCCTTCTTGATATATTCATTTTTACTGTGGTGCACCAATACTTTTCACAGTTTGGCATATGTGTATTCCCATATTTTCCTGGAGTTCAGTTAAATTTTACATGTTTAAATTTTCAGACTTTTAATAACAATAATAATGTTATTAGATGTATGAATATTTAGCATTTTAGATTTTCATCAATAAAAACATTTAACACCAAGTAATGAACTTTTAATCTCTAGTATTTTCACCTTAAATATAATTTTTTTTAATAATATCAATAGAAATTTTATTTACACTAATATTTTCTTGAATAAGCTCTGTCATACTTTTAACCTTTCTTTGTCATTATATTTTTGGTGTGAATCATATATGCATACAGTTAGATATGTTTGGTAGGCTTTTATTGGAGTTTAAGACAAAAAGTGAAGAGTTTAATATAAAATAATCATAATCAGTAATATATTCAATGTATGTATAGTATCTTATTTTTTGCTTTCTTTTGTTCTGACCTTTTTCCTCTCTTAGATACATTTATATTCACTTACTTTGAAGAAAGCAAAAAGCTATCAAATATATGCTTCTCTCCTACCCATTTTTATTGGCTTATCCATGTTCTTTTCATCAGTATGTTTCTGAGTTCTCTCAAGAAAAATCACTCATGATTTTAAGTTTACTGATTGATTAATCTCTTCCCATCTCTTTCTAGAATTTTAGGTATTGTTTAACCTAATGCATTTTCACCTTAAACTTTATCTCTCTCATTTCTATTATTCTACTTTTTCTAATTTTCTTCTCCATACCCCAAATAAACAGTTATTATAGGCTTTCTCTGAGAAAACCAACATCCTGAAATCTGTCTAGTAGCTGTATCATGTACTGTGAGAAATAGAAATTTTACTTTTTATGCACTATGTGTTTTTGGCTTTAAAATCAGTTATAAAAATGAAGAAATTATGTATTTTAGAATGCCTAAGGATTCTGAAAGCATTTGAAAAGTATTCTGAGAATCTCCACCCCATATATGTGTTTCAGTTGAACAGATATGTTCTACATAACTAAAAACACATTTACATTTGAATCCTTGAATACAAAACATTTACACATTGATAGTTATTCATGTATTCATATTTTACATAGTTTATATTTCTGCTTAATTTTTTTAAAAATTGAAACTAACAGGCATAAGATATTTAGTACAAATGCATATTCTTTGACCTCTCATTTGAACCAATGTGTTCTAAAAATGTAAGTTGAATAATGAACAAGCATGTGCATAATATAATGATTTTCTTTGCAGATATTTTTTATAAAAGCAAAAAATTGGAAAAGCTTTTTAAATACATCAAGACAGAATTGGTTAAGCAATTTATGATATATCTAGTAACTTGAAAAACTAAATAATAATACGAACAAAAATGACATTACAAGATTTTATATTATATAAAATATATACTAGTTATAAAACAAATGAAATAAGAGTATTATATAATAGTTATGTAAAATACGATGTACTAGTGACTCTGCAATAGCCATCTGAACTAGGGATTGCCATTGTTCTCCAACAAGGTGATAGGATTCAGTAAAGTTAAGCAGTTTGTCCTGACTTGCCCAATTAAGTGGCAGTGCTTGTTTCAAAAAAGCAGGAAATCTAACTCGAGACAATGCTTTTGCTTATTATGCTGTTGATATCTCTTTATCTATTGACATGGAGTAGTATATTTTTCAGTTATCTTGTTACTTCAGGATAAAATTGGGAAAATGAAATGTACTACTTCATCTTAAAACATTTCCAGTAGTTACCCCAGAGAAGAAAGATTTATAATAATTCCTAGGTATTATATTTCCTTCCATTTCCCCTAATTTTTCTATAACATTTGTTCTATCATAAAATGTAATATTATTGTATATAGAATATTTTTAAATATTGGTGAACAAAGTGACTTTTTTCAGGAAAATAAAAACAAGCAAAACACATTCCTAAATTTAAGTCTGAGTGGTTGCTAACAAAAAAAATCCTATTAACTTTTATATTTAAATGTTAAAGTAAAGAAAAAAATCATTAAATTCCTTCTTGCCTTTATGTATATATTCTTTTTTTAATTTAGTGACAATATGTTGTATGAACAATAAAAGTGCAATGAAAGTTTAAAATATGACACAATTTGCTTTCCTTGTATTGAATACCCGGTGCTCACAGGTAGTGATGGAGGTAGGAGGGAAGCCACAGTGAGCATACCTACCCCTACAGCAGCATAAACAATTTAAGTGGTGCACAGATAATTTGAGGATGATATAGTCATTGTTCCCAGAGTAAGCAAGTTTCATTCCATTATTGCAGCTGCATAAAGAACAACCACCTGCAGAAATTTCTTTAAAATAGGTCCTGGGAGACTCTCAGCATTAGGCTTAGCTGTTTTCTCTCATGACACAAGCCAGGTTAAATTATTGAGGCTCTTCTGCTTTCACTAATTCAAGGAGGCTAGTTATGTATTTTCACAGAAGCAAAGGGAAATAGCCCCTGGCTATACAAAAAGGCCTTCAGAATCCATATCCCAGAGGATACGACATTTTGAAATTTGGTTAAATGAAACTTCTCAAGATTTGTCTTTGTTGGTTACCCCAATCATTGAAAAGAGCACCCTAACACATGAAGTTGATGAATATAAACAGATGGCCCCTCTTATCAGCTTTTAATTTAAAGCCCAATCTCACCTTTTCTATATATATTTTATTGGGAAAGATTATAGAGGTAGAAAATCATAATTTAAAGTTTATAATATTTGATTAAATTGGTCATTTAATTTTTTATTAAATATGATTCTATGTTTACTTTGTCATTATTCTAGCTAATAGTTCAGAAATAAAATAATGCATTTTGGTTGTTATTCACGGGATTAGAATCAATGACTTTGAGATCTGCTACTAAACAAAGTCAGAAGTGTCATTGAGAGATTTTGATTTCACAATATTCTTGATCATCATAATGTTTATTAAAGTATTCATTAAAAGTCCATCATGCTAATTTAACAGGGAAAATCTAGTAGATTGCTATTGAATAGATTCCACTAAATTAATGTAGGAAAATTATAACCAAAACCTTAGCTGCTATCACTAAGATGTAAACAAAAGCTAAAATGAGGTATTAATTACAAGCAGACATAACCGCTCTAATTTATGAGAGTATTTAAATCTTTATCTAAACAGAAAATTTAGTAAAACTTTTTGGTTTACTTTTCTCTTCATAATTTATTGATGTTTGGTCTCAGTATTAATTACTATATCTCATCATTGTACAAGGGTACTGATTTGGAGTATTGGAGGGGTTAGCTATTCCTGTTCCCTTACTTCTGAACATGCTCCTGGATATCATATTTTCTCCTTGTTCCTTGGGGAAAGACTGCTACAAAGGTGGTTGGCCCAATGTAGCTCTGCCCATCCAGTCAACTGGGCTATTTCTGTAGGTCCAGTTGGCAAAGCAGTTTTGATTTTCCTATTGTATCTTCACCTTAATCTTTATCATCAATGCAGAAAGTATTTTGGTTCTTCATATTCTGAACATTCATCTTGCTACTCAGTTTGTTCATCGTCTAAGCAAGAAAAGTTACTCTTTATCAGGCTTCCTGAAGGGTTTAATCTAGATCATGCTGGTCCTTGAGTTCATCAAATTGACCATTCTATCCTTATCTTTCCTAAAAAAGTCTTTCATATTTGGAAAAAAAATGATAAACAGAAGATACTCAATTTTTAATAAATATATAATTTAATGAATAGCACAAAAGTTTTAATAGTGTAGGATATTCTATAATCCACCTTCTTGTTTTCTAGAAGTATCCCTAAATATAGAAACATACTCCTTATGATGGAAAGATATATATCTATGTCCATATCAATATCTACATCTATATCTGTATCTTGATATATGTTTTGTATGAATTTTCTCAAGAGGTCATAACCAAAATCAATTTCATTTTTTTCTTTTAGTCAAAGAATCATTTTAAAAGCTCAAATACTTTGCAGTCAAAGTGTTTTGCTTTTACTGTAGCATAGAGAGGAAAATTATCAGCTTGTACTATATGAGAATCTGATAAGGTTTAATCTTGTCCTTAATTAAAAACACCACTCCCTCATTGTCATTCAGTGTTCTCCTCCCAGAAGCTAAAAATATGCATGTAAGTGAAACTTTTATGAAAGTAATGTTTATAGTCATTTCTGGGTTAAAGAACAAGATTTGTTTCACTTTATAGGAATATTTTTCCTGACATTTGTCCTATTGCATTATGATCAAATAACTGCAGTGCTGAATGTGGGAATTTTTGCAAGAAGGCCGAGTGTATATGATTATGTAAACTTTTAAACCAAAGCAAACTGCATTATGCACCCTGACTGTCAGGAACCGTCTATGAGTTTAGTTTTCCTGAATAGAACAGGGTTCTGTCTACTGGGATTCCACAGAAGATTTTGGATTGTTTTATGAGTATAAAAACACATAGGCATGGAATTGCAACAGTTTGAGCCTGAAGAGATTCTAACAGGCTGTTAGAATCATTACCATAGATGTTGATGATACTTTTTTTTATAAATAAATGATGATTCTGTTGGTAAATATAAAGCTAAACTTTCTTTTTAGGTTCATTATTTGTAAACTGCCAATTATGTAACTATTTGAGTCATACTTTAAACCTCTCAGTGAGCTGAATATACTTAATTGTGATTCTTTATGACTTATTGTGTTATTGCTTTTCTCATTTTAAATGCTTGTGGATGATAACATTAGGGTATAGCATGACATTATTTAAGATTTTTGTGTTTATGATTTTTTTCATCCATGCATGAGTGTAGCTATGAGGTCATTGTACTTCTCAAGGTTATCTAGGTAAGATTAGGCAGCCTTGGAATATTCCAGTTATACATTGTGGAATATAACTGGCTTCTGTCTCCTGGGATTCTACAAGTGGAAACACTTTCTCATTCAGGGTCA
The DNA here is from genome assembly GCF_053883595.1 of Heterocephalus glaber. Classification (NCBI taxonomy): domain Eukaryota; kingdom Metazoa; phylum Chordata; class Mammalia; order Rodentia; family Bathyergidae; genus Heterocephalus; species Heterocephalus glaber. The sequence continues at coordinate 9,938,994 of NW_028258356.1, read as the reverse complement.
TAATCTTAACTTCCAGTTAAGAAAAAGAAAAGGAGTAACTGCTTCTGAATGAAGAATGAAGAAGATATTGTTTCATTCATAACTTCATAGTTAACTTTTAATAAGATCAATGTTAAATGAATTATTAACTTTGAAAAGATCAGTTTGATTTTAGTCAATGATATATAGAAAAATTGAATATTTTTTAAAGGAGCAAGTTTCTACTAGAATATAAACTGATGAGTTATAAACTAAATATTATATTGGAGAAAATTACTGTGTTTTGGTGACATGCCAGGCTACTCTGGACAGCACATGGCCTCAATAGATTGGAATATTATACAGCACTCTCTCCTCATGTTTTAAAAACCTATATGTATAACATTACTCAAGCTTTGTATGTAGATGTCATTTTGATGAGGTCTAAAACTCTTTTCTATATATTTAACTCAATAATGTTCAGATTTTCCAAAAAAAATTTAACAAAACAGTTATCATTATATAGTGGAAAGAACATGAACTTTGAAATCTTTAGGCCTAAATTTGTCTGGGTTTTAATTTACCTCAAATTAACATTTCACCTATGATATTAGCCATGAAGACATTGTCTAGGTATATGAGTTATAATGGAGTTTCAAGTGAGGCATTTTAATATTTCTGTAATATCCAGAGCATGGAGCATTGCAATTCCATAGAACTAAATAACCCAATTGTCATTTTCAAAATTAGAATTCCAGTATTTATTATTTATTAATTATAATAAATGGGTTAATTATATGACTATAAAAGTGATTGAAGTTACAGCTGATACTAGGAAGTACCTTTACAAAACAATATACCTGATTCCATTCTCAGTGAGAATAGTTCAGGAAATTTCATTGAGAATGCCAGGTGGCACAATAGGTTATACATTAACTTGTCCCCTCTGAAAAACTAAATTTGAATTTGGCTCTGGTCACAAATGAAATGAGTCATTTGGTGCATGCTACTAAGGATACTCACAAAGCCAAAATGACATTTCATTGAAAAATCACCCGTTAAAAATGTCTCCAGTCACTGGGGAGTTTTCAAGAAAAATAAGCAAGTGAACAGGGCAAAAAAGAAAGGGATACAGAAGCCACTATAAAGTGTGGGTTTGCTGAAAGTCCAGAGAAAGGAAAGTATGTAAAAAAAGTCTTATTCTCAGCCAGAATCCCTTAATTTTAGTATGTATTTCAATATCCTTGGAGATTATTTACTTGTTTTCCAATGAAAATTTGCTTTGTTTCCTTGGCACAGTTTCAGCCAAATGTCAGTTTATATCCAATTATCATGGATTACCAAGCTCACTGCAAGGAACCATCTAGCTGTGATATTGAAACTTATGTTCAGATCTTCCTGTTCTTTCAGATAAATAAATATTATTATAAATAATATTCTCTCCTCCTTTAGAAGATGAAGAAATTGTACAATTGACAGACCTTGAAGATAACTTTAGTTCAGAATTAACACATCGTTTTCATTCTTATATACTTGTCCCTGCAATGGTCTCATAGCAAGCATCGCAACATAGGATGAGATTAATGAGAACAATAAAACTGCCCAAACAAGCAATACTAATCAGGCTCTCATGTTTCCTTATTGGAGTACACAAATATAAAAATCATTTTAACTCCTCACAATCCAGGTATCTGTCACTTGATAGACGCTGCTAGCTCACTTTGGTGTGTGGGTGGGATGGCGGGGGGGGGTCCTCCAAATTTGAGGAGACTGCTTTCTAAATCAGCATGCCTAGTATCTCTTTGGCTAAAAGTAATATCCAGACCAAGCCTACCTTTCAGCCCTTTGCCTGAAAACTGACATCTTCAACATCTGAGTGCCCCAGAACATCTAAGCTCTCAGCCCTGCTCATGTTAGAACAAACCAAGAGGTTAGGCAGTTCCCAGTCCGGAGTTTACCTTGGCAGGGAAATTCTAGTTTGTTCTACTTCATCACAGGGAAAGCAGTTATGACAAAAACTTACTTTTCAACTTGGCAAATTTAATAGCAAAAATTTATTCCCAATAGTACTTACTATAAAAAGTTCCTTGGTTAGCAATCTTATTAGTCCTTATGCAAAGGGACAAACCTAATTTTAAATAGATTAAGACAATAGGGTCATGCAGAAAGTCTGCAAACTGTCATATGACTTGCATATGTTAATTAATCTTTCTTTAAACATTCAGATATGGTTTTACAGAAAAGGATTAACTAATCTTTTGGTAAATCTTCCTTAGCAACAATGGCCCTAAATTTAATATTTTTATGCACATAATAAATCATTCCAATTAGGATTAAAGGGGAAAAATGATCTACCATAATAGCCAATGATAATAAACAGGGACATGTAGAATCAAATCCATACATCTCTTCTGAAAAAGAAAAAAAAAAGGAAGAAAATGATTTATAGGCATAGATTTCCTGGCCTAACACAAAATTACATTTCTTGTATTCCACTAGTCTTCTATTATCCTTGGAACTCTAAAACCAGAAATTATAGTTGTTTTGTGCAATAATATCTATCCCTATAAGCTCTAAGAAGGGCTTAACATGTACCTTTAAATTGGACATGTACATGTTCAACTGTAAAAAAAAGTTCTGTTTTTCTTTTTTGGTACTGGGGATCCAACTCGGGACCTTGAGCTTGTGAGGCAGGGGGCGGAACCACTGAGCTAAATCCCGAGCCTGTGGAAAGGTTCTGTTTTTCAAAGCTTCTTGTGTTACCTTTGAATTTGAGTTCTAAATGTTTAATCAATGTTTCAGAAAACATTAAAAAATCAATAATGAAACTAGAAGTAGCTCTGTGAGACTTTCAGAATATATTTCCCTTTTCATAGAGGTATAGAAACTAGTTTCTAAAAATTAAAGTATTGTATTTGAGTTGGGATTTATTTGAGATTAGCATCCTTACAAGAACATAGTATCACCATATCATGGTTTTTTTAGTATTTAAAATCTCAGATTGATGGCTCAATGGATCAGGAATTTGAAGACATTTTACAAATAGTCTAATTTTAATGCCTTTATTCTATTATAGTTCTATTCATAAAATTTGAACTATAATATAAGAATTTTTGGCTTATTTTAATACAACTAGATCATGTCATTCTACTTAACCTTGCTGAGTGAATCTCAGTTGCTTCTCAGGTATAAAAAAGCACACGTGCATATACATGTTTCAGATTTCTTGGTTATAAGCATTAGAACAACTATTGTGAGTAACATGTAGGAGGGCCCACATTAACAAATAGCTAATGGAAAAGATGTACTATAGCTAGGCAAGTCTGGAAGTATAAACATGAGAAAACACAGGAATCACCCTTTAAAGTTGATAGTGTAGAGAAACACCATAGTTTGTCAGTTAAGAAAATGGACTCTGGAGCCAGCCTGTCTGGGTTTAAAGCCTGACTATGCTACTTAGTACTACATGACTTGTGTACATTACTTAATTTCTCATGGCTCCATTTCCTTGTCATTAAAATGGGAACAATAGCAGTACCAACTGCATAGAGGTTTGTGTTAGGCTTCAGAGACTAGGAAACACTATGATCTGGTAATAAACAACCGCCAAAATCTTACCAACATGCTCATGGTACATGTTCACTCCTGGTTGGTTGGATGACAGCTCTATGTTGTTGTCACCTAAACTGTTCTATGCAGGATGAAGAAAAGAGTGATTTTCTGAAGCATGGCCAATGGCCATACTAAAAGTGGAGGCCAATCCAGAAGGTATCAAGTTGGTACTAGTTAGAAGATCTAAATACAATACACATCGCTTTCACTCACAACTGCCTGGTCAAATCTGGTCACTTAGTTCCACCAAACTAAAAGGACAGCATGGAATATAGTCCTACTACAAGTTCAAGATATTTCTCAAACACATCAGTGTTTAATAGAAGTATCTAAGTGAGTTAATAGTTGTAAAACAGCACTGAGCTTGGCATATGGAAAGAATTTTATTCCACTTAAATAAAACAAAAAGCAGGGACATTTCTGTCCCCAGACATAGTTATAACTAACTTTAATGAGTACCAACATCTTACTGTGTTTACACCATTCACTTTGGTCATAGCGCCTGGGACTGAACTTTACATACTTGCACATACTTTTGGGTGCTATTAGGTGCAATTGCGCCAGTTTTCATAGTGGGTAAATGGAGCAAAAATAGTATGTGTGCTTTCTGCTTTCTCTATTGCAAGGAAGTTTATTGTCAATTATACCTCAGATCATTAATCATTTACACAAATACCCCACTGGCTGCCTGATTTCCAGAAAATTCTTTGAACTCTACATACTTTTCTAAAAACAATATTCTAGAGTAATTGATTGCCTGTCTGCAAACCTATTCAATTCCCTCCAGAAGGAAAACAACCCAAAATTTCTTCAGGTGTGGACTCAAGACTTCTAGATTGTACCTTTTATTTCCTCATCTCAATAAAAATGATCTATAAGTGCTGGTGGAAGAAAGGTAGAAAAAAGAAAAATAAAGGCAGAGACAATGGTCTTCTCTTTCTGAAGTCAATGTTCCTTTTGTCATGGTGTCATACTTGATATTTAGGATGTTTTAATTCTATAAACAAATTATTGTTATCTTTGCCTCTTATCAGAACCTTGTATATATCTTTTTTGTGTTGTTTTGTTTAGAAGGATGAACAGGAGTAGTCTTGTATGACCAGTGCCTATGGTGACCCAACTTGCACTGAATTGCAATGGTCTTCCATTACCTTTCTTTAGTTAATAGGTAACACCAGAGGAGGCTCTGCTTCCAAACATACTTCTCTTCAACTCTATTTTTCAATATCAAGTTACATTAAGAAAAATCAAGTAGATCAAAAGTACGTTTTTTAAGGGCAAGCTCCATGTCAAAGCCCATGCTAGGGAGGGAGCCTGGCACATGAGTTCTGGCTATGAGAGAAACACAGCCTACAGACAGACAATTTACCACATACAGTAGAAATAGTATAACATCTAAACTTTATAAAGATTTGATTCCCTGGTGCTAAGATAATTAATTTTTAGTAACAATTTCATTATTCCACAACACCAACTGCTTTGTGGCAATCAGATAACTAAATCATAGTACTGAATTATACTTTTTCTCATAACAGGATTTCCTTGGTCCAAGCAACGGTGTCTTCATATGAGGGTGGTAGATAAGGGATTCAGCAATTCCATTAATATTTGTGCCAGTATAACATAACAAACAGAAAATAAATCTAAATCTATACTATTCATATTTTCTCTACAATGGAAGTAAAAAAAATGTCACGAGCTTAATATCAGCTGTTCGGTTGCACCTCCTGTGGTATGTGCTACATTGGGAGGTCAGGTGGCTAGACAGTTGGGTTTTTATGTGTGGCATACCTAGATTGGTTGTGATTAAGTGGAGGGATGTAATAATGACTAGATAAATATTGTTTGTTACTGCCAAATGACTACTTTGATTTCATCATCCATTGAACACTCAGGTAACTGGAAGAAGGCTGAAAGAAACACAAATGCTAAGTGAATTTATGTCCTTGATCATGTTTCCCTTCTGTAGAGGGAGATTTTTGGTGAATATTCACATAAAAAATGTCCATATTCGAGATCCAGTCTAAAAGATACAGAGATATCCCTCTTTTCCCAAACTTCTCTTACCAATCTTTTACTTTAAGTCCCTGAAAGAACTCAGCACTGCCTAATTTATCTTTCTGCAAAGATGGAATCATTTCATGCAGCTTTTGTTTAATAGGGTTGTCTTGAGATACATGTGACAAATGAGCACTTAAAATAAGATTAAAGTGATTAATAAGCAGAAATTTTAAAATTTAAGTTTAAACAGCCACGTGTAACTATAGGCTGCTTCATTGGACAATGTAATAATCAAATAATTAGCCATATACTTTTGTCTAAATGTGTTCTTCAAGCTTTAAAAATATTACAGAATTATTACTTGGATTTCTGTACTTTACGGAACATCAAGTCTCCCCTACTCTATGGTAGGCATGTGGCTGATAAGCTCAGGAGATTTCATCCAAGGTATGTCAGGTGATAAACCCCTACTTTTCTCTACAGCATGCTGCTTAGTCCATCTTATGATTGCTCTAGCCTGCCCAGCCAGAAATTGAGAATCATCCTGTCCCTCATGTCACACAGCAATTTGGCCATATGTTCTTGTCCATTAATCAAGTCCTCTTAAAGTTCTTCCAAATATACTTCTGATTCTTCATTTCCTCCATTTCCCTTTTATTTCAAACCTCATTGTTTATCTTCCAGATTGACACTGTAATATCTCTTCATTTAGGCTTCAATATCACCTGTCATTTTACCTGAATGTATGTGCACATTCCAAAGCTTTGTATGTGGCTTCTCTAACTGCAATACTGAGTCATCTCCAGGTCACCCACTAATTACCACCAGAACAATTTTCTGTAACACAAATCTGATTATAGTTCATTTTTACTGTATTACATAAATATCTGGTTATCAAACTTCTATCACTCTACCATTTTTTAGTCATCTTTTCTCTGTTCAGCTCAATTTTTCTTAACTTCTCAAATGTTATTTGAAGTTCTGATAAAAAGTCATTTTATTGTCCTGTCTTTGTTATTTGTTATGTTCTTTATCTGAAACATTGAGAATTACTCTTTCATGAATTCAAAACTCTATATGTGATCCTAAGGCTAGAAACTATTACAGAACCTCTGCCCTGGTGCCCATCCTTAGCCTGGATTTTAAGTTTTTCTATGTTTAGCCCTGAGTAAAACCTCAATAAATTTTTACAGAATGAATAAATGAATCCATGAACAGGATCTATCTTCTGAAATAGCTTGTTTCTATTTTCACATCTATAGTTTTCTAACATTTTTACATACTTTTGAATACTGAAAAGCAAAGGAATTATGACAAATTTTTATTACTTTACCTCACCTCATTTCTCATTACAAAAACTAATCTTTTCCTTATATTAATTTTATTTTTTGAATGTTTTACTTTTTTGTTTATTGGTGAATGCCCAGATATTTATTTTTTATGCACTGGAATGCTTTTTTGAGCTTTTAGTGTTGAGGATTATATACTGTATAGAGACAGGAGCTGTGTATCTTCCTCTCACAAATATCTTCTCAGATCTGGAGCTGTGCTTGTCCCACAGTAAATGCTGATGAATATTTGTTGAATAAATCAATAATACAAGAATTAATTATACAAACTTGTGAGGGAAATTTTCCAAAATTTATATACATAAAATTTTCCTTCCCATAAAATGGTTGGGCACAATAGCTACATTTAAGAACAGAAATGTGATAGTAATCCAATAGTGGTCAGAAATCTGCCTGCTTCAGAATCTAGGTCTTCTGACTTATGCACTGCTCTATTGCTGTTATGTTTTTATGTTTAATGAATGAACATAGGCTTGACGTTGACATATTACATTTTCTTCTCTGGTTCTTTCCTTTAGGAAATTTCTCCAAAAATATAAATTCTGGTATGGAATATATTGTGGAAGAAGGTGATATTTTCATTTGAATCTATGTATTTACTAGTCCTATTTGTTGCATTGTATATTTTAGATTTTTGTTAGATATAGTTTAATAATTAGACCTACCTGAATTTTATTTAAAGTATTCTATGAAAAAATGACTCAAAAAGCATGCATATTAAGCATTACATTTTACAGGAGCCTTTCCATATTTTTTTTCTTTTAACCATGGAGCTGAAATCTAGGGTAAGAGGGTTTTTAAAATTTTTGTTTTGTTTTTGGTAGGTAAAGTAATATTTTGGTAAACTATAATAGCTAACTTTAACTCTAATTCATTTAATCCCATATTTATTAATTCTGCATATATTCATTGAGTACCAATATGCATCAGAAAGAGTGCCATCAGAATACAGTGATTTAAAAATATATAATTATCCAAATGGAACTGGAGGACATTGTATTAAGTGAAATAAACTGACACAGAAAGTACGATATGTGGTCACTTACATGTGTGCCTTTGTTATTTCTCATTGCTGAGACAAAATAACTGACACCCAAAGTTAAAGAAGCAGAGATTTATTTTGGCTCACAGTTTGTAGAGATTTCAGTCCATAGCCAACCCCATGGTAGGGCAGCATGGCAGAGGAGAAATAGTTCACGACATGGTGGTGGGAAACAGAGCAGGATCAAGGGAGGGAGGGATCTAATCCCTTCCAGGCCGCTCCTCCAGTGACCCCTCCTCTGACTAGGTGTCACCTCCCAACATACATTCAGCTCTAAATGTATGACATCCCCATGATCCAGTCATCTCCCCAAGGCCCCACCTATGGGCACAGGAGGCTTTGAGGGGGACATCTAGATATAACCCACAAGATTCTTAAAACTACATAAATATTTAGATGGAACTGGTGAAATAATCCAGACAGAGGACAGGTACCCTGTGTCCTCACATCTGTTTGGCAGCTAAAAAGGTTAATTTCATACAGAGAGTAGAATAATGGAAAGTAGAGCCAAAGAAGGGTGAGTCAAAGGAGTTGGAGGAAGTTTGGATAATGCGTACCAAAATAGAGTTAGGAGGACTAAGTTCTAGTGTCCTACAGAGCAATAGGGTGATGGTAGTTTACAACAAATTATTATACATTTTATAAAGAATTAGAAGAGAGAAGTTCAAAATACAAAGAAATAATATATGTTTAAAGAGTTGCAAATGTTAGTCTGATTTGATAATTATGCATTGTATAAAGACATCAAAGTATCAAAATATACCCTGTAAATATGTACAACCATATGTCAATTAAAATAATATAATTTCAAATAATTGTAACTAAAATAATTGGTATGTAATATAGTTATCCACTTACTTTCACTTCATTTTCTACAAATGGAACAGATGATCTCTGATATGTGATGAAATAAAAATTTTCCACATGAATCTTAGTACTCATTTCAAAAAGTAGTCTTCATCTTTTTTTTTATTTGCTGGAATTTTGTATATGGAAAGCTTGCTCAACTCCTCAAAAATTGTCATAAGTATAATTATAGCACTTTAAAACTTTAAGTAAACTTAAAATAATCCAGTTACAAAACTCCCCAAAATGGAATTTCACAGAGGCTTAACGGATTGCTTGTTTACTCAGTTGTTGAAAGTAGAGATTGATACCTGAGGCCCAGGTATAATGATTTTTAGTTTGTCTTCTTATAAAAATATGCTATATGTTTTCCACCAGAGGAACTCAAATGTTTCACTTAACAGCACTGAGATGTTAAAACAAACCATAAAATTAATTAATTGTATCGGAAACTGCTATCCATTTACTGAAATCTTGTTTTTCTTCCTGGGTGCAACATTTGACTTCAATCCTACACTTTCTTTGTAGTTGTGTAAGTATGTCTCCTGAGATTTAGCCAAGGGAATGAAGTGGAACTGCCCTGTGACATTTCCTGGGCCCAAGATGGCTGGGAAAGTGTCCCTGTTAGTAGCTGATGCAAATGATAATGGGGATCTACAGTACAGTGTGAGTATAGATTCATGAATCTTGGATTCATAACTCTTACTTAAAGAAAAGTTTACTGAACATCAAGATCAAACTCTTGACCTGATAAGTGAGCAAGAAATAAACTACTCTTGAGCTTGACTATTTTAAGATTTGATTCTGCAGCTTTGTATTACATCTCATTTGCAAAAATGACTGACTTCTTGGAACCATAATATGTCAGGATTCAATTTGAGTATGCCAATAAAAAGTGTATACAGGTACTTTTACAAAGCCAAGCTACGTGAGAGAGAAAACAAATTTTCACAGAAATAAAATGAATATATAAGTGTAATTGTAAGTATGGAGAAAGTTCTACTCAGACATATTTACAGTATTGTGTTAGGTAGAGCTACCTGACAAGCAGTAAGTTTAAAAGCCTATAAAATTATGGGTTTTTAAATTTTTATTCTTGTAAAGTCTTTTATGAAACTTTAAGTGAATGTTGATAAATAAAGAACTAATTACATTTCTCAAAAAAATGAATGCAATAAATTTATCTTATTGGTTTTGTAATCACATACATTCAAAAGGTAAATGGGATAGCAGGGATGTCTCTAATGGTTTCACTTCATAAATTCTTAACCTATTTTTCTAAACTGTACAATGTCTCTAATTGCTACCTTTTTCTACAGTGGTAGAAATAAATGTTTATATCAACAAGTTAAAATATTTGATTTCTACTAATATAATGAGCAATGAGGATATATATTAGTATGGACTATATCCTTCTATATATAATGTTAGTATGGAATATATCTTAATAAAACATATACACATATATAAATATATGTAATTCACACACCTATAGGTGCATTTTTCTGGGCATAAATATTTCATGGTGCTCAGTTACGATCACATACAAACATACAATCTGTTTTTTCCTTCTTCTTATTTCAAAAACTCTAATGAAGTAATGTTAACGAATAATATAGTTACTAATTGCAATGTTTCCTTAAAGAAAAATTGAAAAGTTGGAAAGTTTAAATATTGAAATATTTAATGTTATCTTAAAAGACATGCATTTTTAAAGTAATATTTGGTTATTGTTAATGTTACTTTGTTTTCAGAAAAAGTAGAGAGATTTCCCAGATGTGTTGATCTGTTTTTCTCCAGATGTATAGATTTAGATTAATAATAAACAGTAGTTCATTAGACATACTATTGTCAATTCTTAGCAAGCTTTTGTTTAATTATTAGCTGTAACATACTAATAATAGTAATGAGCATGAGGAAACTCACCCTGGAAAACCTGATTCATCTTGCTAGGTATGGCTATGCTTTAGCTTTTAGTTGTTTTGATACCTTCTTCATTATACTTGTTTTATGTTTTTAAAATTCTTTTCACTATACTCTTTTGGCTTATTCCACAGTTATTTTAAAAATTTCTTTAGATGAATGTTGAACTCATTCATTATGATGTTTCCTACTGCAATATTTATGACTATACATTATTCAAAAACCATGTTTTTGCTGCATTTTGTAAGTTTTTGTAAGTTCTCTTTTATAATCACAAGTTTCTAGAAATTTATAATAAGATTAATTAAGGTATATTTTACCTGCAGTAAAATTCATCAATTCTAAGAGAATTATATGATTAGTTCTGAGGTAAATGTATACACTGTTCTCATATGACACTACCATCAAGGTATAAAATATTTCCACTATCCCAGATAAGTCACCTCATACCCTCTGGTTTTAAATCCCTTCCATACATATATTATAGCCCTAACAATTATTGTTAAATTTGTTTATTCAGATATTTCATATAAGTGGAATTTTACAGTATGTGATTTTTCTTTGTTGCTTTGGGCTTATTTTACTTAGCATACAATACTTTTAGTATTCTTTCTTGCTATTGTATACAATTTATTTCTTTTTATTATTATAGAACATTCTGTTTATCCACTCATCAATTGAGGGACCTATAGGTTACATTTTATGGTCATTATGAATAAAACTTTATGAACATTAATGTGCAATTCTTTTTGTAGACATATATATTCAATTCTGTTTGATAAATAACTAGGAGTAGAATTGCTAGATAACGTATTGTGTATTTACCTTTAAAAAAGTGTCAAATTATAGTCTAATATGGGATTAATACCAGCAATATATGAAGATTCATTTTTCTACACTCTTTGTCAACACTTGATATTGCCAATCTTTTAAATTTAGCCACTTGAGATTATTTATACTGATATATCTTTGTTGTTTAATTTGTACTTCTGAAATTATTAATAGTGTTAAATATTTTTATTTACTTATTGGGCATCTGTAGATCTTTTCATAAAGTACTTGTTCAGAACTTTTCTTGTAATTTAAACTAGATGGATTCTCTTTTTTTTAGTGAGTTCTATGAGTTCTTTATATATTTTATATTATAATAATTATGTGCATATATGCTTTCAAATATTTCCTCAAAATTCGTAGATTATATTTTGACATGTAGTGATTAAACACTTGAAAGTTTTATATTTTTATTGTGGACTTCTATTTTATATGTTTTTTTGGGTTTTTTTCTGGTACCAAGGATTGAACTCAGGACCTTGCTCTTACCGGGCAGGCATGGTGCTGCTGAGCTTCATCCCCCACCCATATTTTATATGTCTTGTTGAATGAAATGGTGGTCTTTATATTTTGTATTTTAAAAAAGTCCTTTACTCCAGTACTTGATAAGTTTTTGTTAATGTTTAATGTGTATTTGAATAGAATCTAAAACCTCTAATTAACCTAGACAATATATATATGTGTGTATGTATATATATATATTGCATATATGTGCATAATTCCATGAGATTTTAAATTGGATTATTAGATGATAGCTCTTCCTATATTCTTGCCTCCCTTAACATCCATCAATAATTAAGAATTATTAAAATACTGAGGTATGATGGTATCATTTTCAAATTCTTTCTTCAGATATGTTAATATTTACCTTAACACTATTTTATCAGTTTTTCACATGTGAATAATTGGTATAACTTGGTGTCCTAGTTACTTTTCTTGTCATCACTGAGACACAATACCCAACACTCAAGTTAAAGGAGGAAAGGTTTCAGCTCACAGTTTGTAGAGGTTTCAATCGATCCATAGTTAGCTGGCTCCAAAGCAGGGTGGTATGACAGAGGGGCATCACAGAGAAGAAACAACAGTTCATGGTGTGGGAGACAGAAGGCAGTAAAGAAGCAAGCAGCAAAGAAGCAGCAGAATCAGTAGCAGAGCAGCAAGCCTCCCTTTCCCTTTTATCTCATCCAGGCTATAAGCCTTTTGAGGGATGGCAACAACATCTAGGCTAGGCCTTCCCATTATCCACACCCATAGCTGTACTAACACAATCAGTGGAGTAATTTAGTACCACCTATGCTTAATCCCAGTATCACAATTCCTAGATCCAGCCAGCTCTGAAAATCCCCAACTATGAGTGCGCGAGGCTTTGGGAGGAGATCTGATACAAGCCATAACACTTGGGGAGTTTGAAGGTTGAGTGACTAGAGGGAAGTCAGGGTCAGAGAGAAACTATGTTTATAAAACTTCCTAGATCTTCACCTTGGAGTATCATTTACAGAGTTCCAAACCTGAACTTACAAAGTGAAGACCAAGTTTAACTTCTATAAAAGACTGCTGCAAGCAGTATAGTTCTTATTTTTTTGTGAGAATATTAGTAGTTATTTTAATAAAAATCAGTTCATAATAGAAGGGATCATTGAATATTCTGTAATTTCATCTTGAAGATTGTTTTAGATTTAGAAAAAAGGATGTTTATTTCCCCAACATATTTGCTTTCATAGATAATGTTGACAAATAAGATTAAATTATATTTCCCTACAAATGAAGAAATTATAGACTGAGGTTTCAAAGGTACAATTACAGATAGGAGAAAAACCAGTGCTGTCTGGAGGCTTTGAACTTAGTAATTTTTTTTCACTGAGATAATGAATTGCACAGCTAGTAAAATTACTCTCTGTTTAAATCTTATATAACAAGAGAATAATACATTTTGATCAAAATTTCAGAAAAGATGTATCAGGCGATACAGAAATCATTAAGACATATAAATAGATTATAAAGTTCAGATATGTTCTTGACTTAGTAGTTTTATAACCTTTGATTTGTTTTTGGATGCCGAATCTTTTGTTTCTAAAATGAAAACACTTAGAGATATAAATATAATAAAGGATGGCAGTAATTAAATACATGTGAATATATGTCATTTTCCTCTTACATCTGCGCATGCTGGATGAGAAAATACTATTAGAGTGTTAAATTGAGAGACAGGGATCTTGCACTGATCCACATGAAGGGATAGAAGACTTTCATAACCATTCAGAAACACCTGTCCGTTCAAAGACCAAACCACCTCTAAACCTTCTGCATAGACTTCTTGAATGGAAGATTCACATAAAAATTGTTAGCATTCCCTTAGATTTTCCAGAACAGTTTATGAGAAATTTCCTATGAGTGAAACAGGATGGGTTGAGATTTTCAACAAAGTGAAGGGGTTTTTTTATGCCTTCTGCTATGAAATAGAGAACCTTGATAAGCTAAAGGACTGGAGCAGATGTGGAGCTTTTATGGACCATACTGTGATGTCTGCCACCTCTTAAAGAGCCATATATCTCCATTTAATAATCCATTCTCTGAGGTCCTTGGGACTTCAGATAAATTTAAATCAGCCTTGATTTTTCAGACAGAATTAGAGAACCTCTGATTTATGGGCCACTCAAACTTGTACCTGTAATAGTGTAATGACAAAGTAGGAGACAATTTTAGATAAATGTCAGCTAAGATTACAGTTCAAACTCATGCTCAATGGGGTCTTGTCTGTGCAGTATGCTCTTTTGTACCATTGTTTTATTGAAGTATGAAGTGGTTCTTTTATTTTATACAATCTTTCAAAATCTATTACTTTTACAAAGGAAAAATATATAAAATTGGAAAAGTTCTGTGACCTGACTTAAGGTACAAATTAAAGTTAAAAAAATAAAATAAAAATATTACTCTGTCTTGTACTCTGTCAATTATGTAAATAAAAGAAGACAAAACATTTGTCCCCCTCCCTCACTATATTGTAGGCCACAGAGGAAGGCAAGTGAGGAAGCTATAGCTTTTATTGGAGAATCAGACATCTGAGAAAATAATATAAAAGGATAAAAAAATTATACAAAAATAGAAATCAAAAGTAGCTACAAAAAGAAATTTAACGACTCAAAGAGAACATATTAATATGCCCGTATTTCACTGAGCTGAGTTAGAGTTTACTTTTAGTATTCTTTTTATATCCCAAATTTTATTGTATTGGGTTGTGTCTAGATGTCCCCTCAAAGCAACATGCACTCATAGGTGGGGCTTTTCAGAGGTGGTTGAATCTAGAGTGTGTGATACTAGGATTAAGTGTGTGATGCTGGGATCAAGGGTGTGTGATTACTAAATTAGTCCACTGACTGGTTTAGCCTAGGTCTCGGAGTAGGTAATGGGAAGGCCTTCCCTGTGTGTGTGTGTGCTATCTGCCCTAAGGGTGGGTAGCCTGGACAGAATGTAAGGGAAAGAAAGAGGGCTTCTGGGGTCACTTGTCACTTGCTGCTTGCTGCTTTTGCTGCCCTCTGCCTGTCATGAACTTGGAGCCATTAGATTATGGACTGAAACCTCTACAAACTGTGAACCAAAATAAACTTTCCTCCTTTAACTTTGGGTGTTAGGTATTTTGTCTCAGCAATGAGAGAAAAGTAACTAAAAAATTAAGTTTAAGTCATTTATTCATAGTTTCAATATTTTAAATTATTAGTATATTTTAATTTGAATTAAAATATTCTGCATATTACATATGATAGGTTGCATTCCAGATGTGTTATTCAATTTCATATTACTTCTATATTATACTATCCAATTTGAGATAAATAAAAAATATTTCTCTCTTCTTTCCCATTTTGGAGTTCTTATAGACAGGTAAAAACTTCAGGAAAAAATTAATAATTACTTTAATAAATACATTTCTGTGGATTAAGATTAACCTTATCATTGAACAGCTATGGGGACAGAAATAGTAATGATCTAAAACATGCAAATTCACTGAAAAAGATGATTTGTTATATAACTCTATGCAGTGGGAAAGAAATTATCTGGTGCTGAATGACATTCAAGAAAAAGAAGAAAATCTGTCCATGGTTAGTAATTTAATTAGACTTTTTGAAAACTTTTTGTAATTGTTAAAGCTTTGGATTAGAAAAAGTAAAATAGTGGTTATATGGCTTTAAAAACTTTATATGAATATAGCAGATGAAGAAAATAAATCTTTAATTTTTAACTATCATTGAAACACATTTTTGTATTAATATTATTTTATGTTGGAGTATATTAGCCAGTTATATAGCATCTATCTTGAGTTTTTCAAGGTAAACACAAACATAAAAGGAAATTTTAAATATGCAATTTAAAAAGATAAAAAAGTGTGGTTTTACAATCAGTACTCGCTGATAGGTTTTTTGAATTGTGCTAAACATGCAGAAATTCCGGGAATACTAACAACAGCACTTCCTGGAAGGGAGGGCAGGGGAAAGGAAAGAAGGGAAAAGAAAAAATATAAGAAAAGGGGAAACATGGAAACAAAGTCTTTGTAAATAGGGAAGAGTGGAGGGATTGAAGGAAGGGCAGGAGAATGGGGAAAAAATAACCAAGACACATCATGTAAATGTACAAGATCCTAATGATGAATGTGGCTGTATTGTATACCTAAAATATACCAATAAGCTTAATGGAAAAAAATACCTTAGTTTCCAGTCTGCTTTAACAAAAGCGAAAAGCATGACTCAGACAATTCCACCTTTCCTTCAAATGAGACAAGCACCATGAGGATTCCAGAGGATGAATTCTTATTTGAATTCAGCGCTGTGTATAACACCATTGCGTTCTTGTTCAAGGCCCCTTGAACCAAATTGGAGAAACAGAGCCTTAAATGTCTGAGAGGAACACAATATCAGAGTGGAGATATTAAGCATAATGAACTATTTATTTTATGCCATTCTCTTTCTACCAGAAGAACAATATTTTTGTTAACCTTATAACTGAAAATGAACTTAAGTTTGTTCAATACATTTAATAAATTTATGTATCATAATAGTAATATATACTGGCCAAATAAACTTGGTTAGTTCAATCTATTCTTGATTATAAGCCTACAGAAGTCCTGGATCCAATCTATGTACCTGAGCCACTTTCTATATAAATGCATTTTGTGGTCCTAACTGCCCCAAAGATATTTATTTTGAGCAATACTTCACATTGGTGATAAATTGAATAAAGTCTTTATCATATATTTAATATACTTAAGCATGGGACACTTAAATATTCATATTAGTTGTGAAACTGTGTGAAAGTGTAATTGAGCTCTACCAGTAGCTTAGTATGTAATATATGGATATTCATGAATAACTTAGACATACAATGTGAGCCAGTGACTCTGGTGGCATCGTCTCAGTACTCAAGCAGTGAAACTAACCAGCATCCTTCATAGCCTCCTGGGTCAATTATTTGAGAATATATTGAATAGTGTAGGAAAGTCTTTTGAGATCGTTACAATAGTATTTTCCTATGTGACTAAATCAGTGTTAAGTATTATAATATAGCATCCAGGGGGAAAAAAAAGTCATATTTTGTTTAAAAGAATAACATGGTCATATGTTGAACAAAGAAATGTTTTGTATTGTAGTGGTTTGTTGTGGACCATTGAGAGTTTAGGTTACCTGAAAATTCATTTTATACAGTCAACTTTTAAAGTAAAATTAATAATTTATATTTGAAAACATTTGCCATATATGAAAAACAAATTAGCCCAAGGGCTACCCAGCCTGCAATTCATCTGCTCGGTGGAGAGCCTGTTGGCATGATTCCTGTGGATGGTTTGCAGAAGAACGTCCTCTTAATTCCTAGCAATCACAGGCTATCTTCCAAAATCAGCTTCAACTTAAACATGAAGGAGAATTAGTTCGGAGGTTCCCTCTGGCTCCAAAGCTCTGAGCTACTTAATCACTGCTTTGGCTCAGCCTCGAGCCATCGAGCATCAGAGCAGTGACTCATTATTGGGCGAAAGGAGTCTGATGCAGCCCTGAGTGGGTTGAGAGCTTAATCACACTCTGTCTTTTCCACAGCAGAAACAATGGATACCTTTAATCTTCTGTACTGCCTGAGATCATATTTGATCTGCTGACCTCAAGAACAAAACTTTCAGAAAGAGTTGCTAAATTCTGTAATTGTTAGACTCTCTCTCCTTTTCTCTGCCTCTGTTTACTTTCTTTAATGGTGGTGGAGGGTATGACTTCATCCCAAATACTCCTGAAGTTTTAATTTTCATTCCAGAGAAATGAAATCATTTTTGAAACTGGCTTGATTTTCCTTATTTTACATTGCCTTAATCTTTTTTTTTTTTTAGTACGAACTGTTTAAACTTCCTGATTTTAGGTCAACTCCACTGTTGATGCTAGAGACCACCTAGTTCAAGATGTGTATTTGGCAGAAAATCTCTTCCCTTACAGTTTAATAATATAGGTTCCTGACTATCTTAAACATGTGTACACTGGTTATTAATAAGTATTATAGTAATTTTTCAATATGTTACAGTGATATTCTGTATGAAGTTTGCTATTAACCTGATGTTCTTTACTCAGATT
Source organism: Heterocephalus glaber (assembly GCF_053883595.1). Taxonomy (NCBI): domain Eukaryota; kingdom Metazoa; phylum Chordata; class Mammalia; order Rodentia; family Bathyergidae; genus Heterocephalus; species Heterocephalus glaber. The sequence continues at coordinate 9,920,839 of NW_028258356.1, read as the reverse complement.
TCAATTTACAGTTCACTTTGGATTTGTAATAATGATAGCATTTGATATGTAGTGGAGATTGTCCTAATAACTTATTATATTTTTCAAATCCTCACAAAAATTCTGTGAGAAAACTTTTTGTCATCTTCATTTCACAAGTCTGCAAACCAAGAACTTATGATTTTGTATTATTTGTCAAGCCCAAACAGCAAGTGGTAGATCACAGAGTATTACTCTTGTCAGTCTGAATCTATAGTCCATTTTCTAACTTAAGAGTGTATACTAATACACACACACACACACATACACAACTTACTGACTAAAACTACAAAAGTGTTTAGATTATCTTTGAAATATCTAGCTTCCCTGAAAACTGAAACATTATTTTCTGTGAACTTGAGGGAATCACTGTGAGTTTGAAGAGCATAGGAAAATCTTTTATATGAAGAACATCACCCAGAAATGAGTCAGCTTTACCAGAATTTATAAAGATTTTATGATGCTTAATATAGCTAAAATAATAAGAGTAAATCTTTAGTGTGTATTTAGAATATTCTTCATAAATTGTGCGGTTACGATTTTATAACAGAAATGTAGTGCTAGAATCCATTATTTCACACATTGTCAAATGGCAATCCCAGTGGAGGTTTTATTCATGAGATTTCTCAACATAAGCTTTCACAATATTGAGCAACCTAATTATTTTCAAAAGTGGGGATGTGCAGTACCAGCCACAGGGGCACACATTTAAAACTAAGCTATTTTCCCATCAGCTCTTTCACAGACTTTAGAGCATACTTGAAGTGTAGAACTTTTAAAGATGTGTATCAAAAATACAACAAGGTGGTATCTACACCCATGCTCATGATGAAGACTTTCCCAAAACATTGAAATGTCCACATAATTGGGTATTTCTCCTACTCATTATTATTCTTTAACTTCATCACATTTTCTATTAGGAACTATCCTAGAATAATTAAGTGTATATTCAACTTTACTACCTTTCTATGTTTATATTTACCTCTCCTCTTTCCTGTGTACTCATTGCTCCTTTTTTTGTATGCAAGGCCTCACAGATACTAAAGGCAAGAGGTGTGTGAAATAACTAGGCTATAGACTCAGACCTGGCTGTGTCCTAGGCTATAGATACAGAACTGGCTGAGCTGCCAATTCTGTGAATGCCTTCAGGAGCCTAAAGAAACTGGAACATTTAAAGCTTTCACATCTTTCTTTCTGTGTGGACACAACTAAAATAATGGCTGATAATATGACAGCAGACTATCCCTGTGAAATATCTAAATAACTAGCTACAGTTAGAATGTATCACTACTGGACACATTATTGTGCAGGAACCTTTACAGCCTATCTGACTGTGTTTAAGAAATTTAAAGGACAATCTTTCCCCTCGGCCTTGAGTCTTTGCTCTTCTACCTTGGGAATTGTGTTTTTACAGTTAATTGCAACAAGGCACAGAACTAGTGGTTGGGCTGAATTCACATAGGCAAAAGGGATTTAGACATTTTCAATGTTGTACAAAGCAGCATACTAATATATATTGCTAAAACAAAATTTTCAACATTCAGCAAGCCAGCTAAAAATCTATTTTTATAATTACAGTATTTATGTCATTCCAAACAAATCATGCTACATCCTGTACTTTTCTCCCTTTAGAGGAAGAGAGGGAAAAGCTAGAAACATAACCGTTAATGTAACCTAATATTTCATTTTAATCCTGACTTTGGGCCAGCAATAGGATTCTTAAAATTGTTACATTTAGAAAATAGACTGATTTTTTTTCCCCTAAGCTATTTAGTTACTGTGGACATCACCACTTTATTATTCTAATGCTTGAAATTATGATGCAAAGATTTATTTTTAAACACTCATCTCTTTAGGGAAAAAATAGTGTGGTAGGCTCCCAGTGAATGTCTTAAAGCAGTGAAACTGCATTCATATTTTGTATGAAAATGACATATGAAAGGAGACAGACACTGACGTGGTCTAGGAGTAAGGCAGCCAGGTGCTTAGAAAGGATTAGGTTTGCTAATTTTAAAAGGAGGGGAAAAAAACTATACACATCATGTCTAAGAACAGGAGCAGCCTTGAATTCAAGCTGTGTCATTTATTACACCACTGCAGAGCATATGCCACCTTCCCTCATCCTCTAGTCTTCCATTTCTTCAGTTTCCCCACCCACATGGATTGTTGCTATTACCTTTTCTCCTCCAAGGGAGATAGGAGGGTGGACTGGCAGCTTCAGCTCCCTGGAGAGCTGGTGCAGCTACTGTTCTGGAAATAAGCTCCCTGGGAATTCGAGCTACCTTCTGAGGCTTGAGATTACACATTGTGCTCACATGCTTGCAGGTCCATATTTTAAGCTCTGTGTGATTACAAATGCCTATTAGACTAGTAAGATCACCCACAGGAAAATATTAGCAGAAGCTATATTTCAGAAATGATTTCTAAATGCCTTTTTTTTTCCTGTCTGAAAATCAGGACAGGATTGAGAGGCTGTTCACTTGTAATAGGATAATGGTAGAGAGCTGTTTACTTCAATGGCTTTCAGATCAAGCTTTTAAGGAGAGCAATTAAAAATGTATCTGTGGAAGGATGAAGATGTACACTGATAGTACAAGGGTTGTGATTTTTTTTTCCTTTTCCAGCCCTCTTCAGATATGAATGATGCTCCCAGAACCATGCTCTCCAAGGGACCTGAGAGTCATTCCTTCAGTTTCAAAGTGCCTTACACCAACTTACAAAGGGTGACAATAAAACAAGGAGAGTTATTAACAAATATCACCGTGAGTGTTGATCTTCTTAAAAAGTGCCCTGGGAGACTGTATGTTGGTCACAATGATGGCTCTGTCAACTGAAACATTTTTGGAATTACTCTTCCTCAATTGTGGTCAGAGAGCTGGTTTTATAAGCCACTGAAGAAAATGAATGTCATTACCTTGTAGTCACACCTGTCTTTCTCACTGTGGTGAGTGCACTCAGAATGCGTTTAAACCTGAGATGTTTCACATCCACTTTGGATTCAGTGTGATAGTATTTGTTACCCATGGTTTTTACCAGTTTATGTTTTTGTTTTTTAAACAGATTTTTCTCAATTCAAGTATTCATGAACTGCTTATTGAATTTCAAAAACCCATTCATGAATTGTTCATCACATACTAAGATTGATTAAATAATATCTACACCATTTCCATAGAAATGGGCTTATTACTATTGCTACCAGTTTTCAGTACTTTCACTTGGCAGCTGAAAAGAAAATAATATTTGAAAAACTCATGAAGAAGTATGGTTCATGAGTTTTCAGAACTTCCAGAAAATGAGACTGTCCCCCTGGAGTGAAGACTGACAGACTCCAAACAAAATGTAACACAGGAAACTTAAAAGCCTTTAATTTAAGATGAAATGGTGACTTTGTGGTATTGACTGTGTAATAACCAGTGGAGAAAAATAAAATCTTGTTTTTCTGTTACATAGGAGTAATTCAAACATAAGAACCATAAATACAGTCCTTAATTTACAAACATTTCAAACACTGTATTTTTTTGGTTTAATTTTTGTTTAGAAACTGTTTTGAATTTTCAATTTTATATAGGCTTCTTAAAAACCTTGGTTATATTTATTGTTAAGTAATCATTAAAGGCACCTAAACACAACTTTAAAGATCAAATTTCACGGAAGTGCCAATGTTATGTAAATTCTCATGAAGTCAGTTCTGAGTTTTAAAAAAATTATCCTCCAACATACTATGGCTCATCAGTTATTATTAAAAAGAAAGATATACTTCTAAATAAACAAAAACAATGAAAAAATTTAATAACATTTCTGAAACACAGTAGGTTATGAATAGGTTATACTGTAAATATGTTCCAAGATTGAAATATTTAACACACACTGTATCTCAGATATATGGGGGAAAGTAAATTATTTAGGTTTTTTTCCTGGTCTTTCTCAGAAACACCTACTTATTACTAGGCAATTTCTAGGCAGATATGTACATGTGAGCTTTGCGGAGATTGGAAGTGAGGTGAAGAATGCTGTCTCACCAAGATTTTAAAACACACTTCAACACAATGGTTTAGGCAGTCCCACACAATCATGCTCATTATTTTCAGAGAGAAAAATTTTTTCAGAGAGTAAAATTTATATTTTCTCAGATGTTTGCCACCTTGTAGTAGAAAAAAAGATGAAACCTTAATTAGTCTTTTTGTAGTGATTCCAAATATTCAAACAGGTAACTCATGCATTTGGCAACCTTTGTTATTTTCACATGCATTTCTCTTCAGAACCTTGCTATTCAAAGTGTGACATAGTACCAGCAACATTGTTGTTACCTGACAAACTATTAAAAGTGAAGATTCCCAGATATATTTCTAACCTATGGAGTAAAAAAATCTGCATTCTACTTACTTTTAAAAATTAATTTTATTGGTACATTTTTGACATACATAATTACATTCATCATAGGGAATTTGTACCTATACATAGCTTAATTTTTTTCTCTTCCCATTCTCCTCTCTTCCCTTCAGTCCCTCTTCCCCTCTCCATTTACAAAATTTTGTTTCTATTGTTTTCCTTCCATTCTTTTTTAATTTTTTTATCCCTATTCTCTTCCTTTCCTTCCTCCAACCCCCTCCTTTGTTCCCCTTCCCATTTGAACATTTTCTTCCTACTTTCCAATATCTGTACTCCATTTTGGTCCTTATTTAGCCTTCAAGTTTCTCACACAAGAGAAACAAACTATTTAAACATGTATGTCTGATTTGTTTCACTTAAAATAATGTTCTCAAGGTACGTCCATTTACTTAAAAATGTCTCAAGTTTATCCTTATTTATGGCAGGCTAATACTCCATCATATGTATATAAACCATATTTTTTTAATCTATTTATCTCTTGATGGGCATATGGACTGTTTTCAAGATTTAGCTATTGTAAATTGTGGTGCTATAAGCATGGGTGTGCATATATTGCTGTGGTATGATGCTTTGAAATCAGTGTGGAGATTCTTCAAAAAACTAAAACTAGAGGTATCATTTGACCCAGCTTTTCCCCTTCTAGGTATCTTCCCCAAGAATTAAAATCTGCATTTTAACACAATACCTCAATGATCTCATGTACTTCAATACTTGAGAAACTGTAAATTCTGGCTACATCTCTTAAAAACTTGCAACCTTAGATAGCCAAAGGATAGTTATTTTTCTCAGACATAAAATAGGAATCATATGCTCACAGGCTTTTGGGATACATATTTTGACATTTAAGAGGGCTGTTTCCATCTGTCTTAGTTGTGTTTCTCATTGCTGAGACAAAATACTCGACACCCAAAGTTGAAGGAGGGAAGGTTTAGTTAGCTCAAAGTTTGTAGAGGTTTCACTCCATAATTGGCTGGCTCCAAGGTAAGGTGGCACATGGTAGATGGGCAGCAGTTCATGGTGGCCGAAGATAGCAAAAGCAACAAGGGGACTTAATAGCATCTTTCTTCCTCTTTTATTTTATTCAGACTATTTAGGGTGGGTAGCACTCACACCCTTAATCCCAGCATCCTGGAGCCTAGCATCACACCATGAGTCAATTCCAGAGTCATACACTCTAGATCTAGCCACCTTTTAAAAAGCCCCACCTAATTCGCAGGAGGCTTTGGGAGGACATCTAGACACAAGCCATAACACCATCCCTTTTCTAAGTAAGCATTAAAGCCCTTAATGTCCTTTTAAGATGTCCATTTGCAGGGCCAGGGATTTAGCTCAGTGGTGCCATGCCTGCCTTGCAAGCTCAAGGTCCTGAGTTCGATCCCCAGTACTGGGAAAATAAAAAAAAGATGTCCTCTTGCCTAGTCCTCAAAATATTGTTTGACAAAACTGTGCTCCTTAGTCAATTGGAGCACAATTTCAACTTTGACTCTCTTTCAAGATTTTTATGAAAATTAAATGACATAAGTAAAGTGACAATGACTAGTAGTTTTCTGGAATATAAGAATTCCAAAAGTTTACAGAAGGAATATGAATGGGTTCTAAAACAGCTTAGTGAAATGAATATTTCATCATTTTTCTAAAATCAATGGATTATAGTTCTAGGATCCAATTCATTGACCAGACTTAAGATTTTTGGAGGAATGTTTGCTTACTAAAAATAGATATAGCACTGAATCTTAAGTGTATTGGCCAGAAAGGCTTTCATCTCTCAGATAATTGATTCCTTGATTATCTGACCATACCACACTTCTTTTTCTTCTTGCTCTTTCAACTATTTTTAGCCATATCTCTTAACTGAATATCCTACCCTGCAAAGATCTTGTGTTCAGATTTTACATAGAAAACAGGTTAAGAAATGAATTCACAGTAATAAACAAATTTCTGGTACACAATTATTTTTGTATAAATGTTCATATATTGTGAGAAAATGTCTTAATACCAACAGACTTTTGCTTTTTGCATATTATCATGACATACAAACATTTGAAAAATTTATTGAGGGACCACTGTACATTAGGCACTTATCTGGACAATGGAGACTCAATGGTTTAAAGTAAACAAAGCCCTGCCCTGTTGGATGGACTAAACATTCACAGGGAAGATAATAAACCTAGACACAGACTTTACAGCCTTCATAAGTATTACTTCAAAAGGAAAACAAAATATCATCTCCATAGATGTAGAAAATACATTTCAAAAAATTCAACTCCCCTTCATGTCAAAAACACTGAAGGAGGAACACTCATCAACATAATAAAGACCATTTATAATAACCAGCTACTAATGTTATTCTTAATGAGAAAAGACCGAAAGCTTACTAAGATCTGGAACAAGACAAGGATGACAATTTTTCATAATTTTATTTAACAAAATCCTAGAAAGTTCAACCAAAGCAACAAGACAAGAGAAAGAAGTAAAGGACATCCAAATTGGAAATGAAGTCAAATTGTCACTGTTTGCAGACAGCATGATCTTACATTTAGAAACACCAAAAACTATAAAAAAAAGGTTAGAATAAATAAAATCATTAAAGTTACAGGATACTAAGTCAACATACAATGTCAGCAGTGTTGATATATGCCTTATATATCTTATATTATCGTGACATAAGCACTAAAATGTATATTCTTCAATAAATTGCTGAAAAAATGAACTATTTGAAATATAAATTAAGAAAATGATCCGATATTCATTACCTTAAAAATCTCAAAATAAATGTAATAAAAAGGTAAAAGATCTTCAAAAAATTATAAAACCTTGGTGAAAATAATTGAAGATCTCAAAAAAGTGGAAAGATATCCCATATTTGTGGTTTAGAAGAATCCATATTTGTAGAATGACCACACTACCCAAAGCTGTTTATAAATTCAATGCAATACTTATCAAATATAAATATTCTTCAATGAACTACAAAATATCCTAAAATCTATATGGTACCACAAAAAATTTTTAATAGTCAAAGTCATCTGAGCAAAGAGAACAAAGGAAGAGGTATTATGCTTACTTGACTTCAAAATACACTACAAACCTGTAGAAATTAAAACAGCATTGCTTTGGCATAGAAATGGAGACATAGACTAATGGAATAGAATAAATAGCCTAGAAATAAATCTCATGCATCTACAGTGAAATGATTTTCAGTGAAAGTGCTAAGAATATGCACTAGAGAATGGACAGTAAATGGTGCTATTCAATTCAATAAATTGAATATCTACATGCAGAAGAATGAAAGTAGAACCTCTACCTGCTACATTAGAAAAATCAACTCAAAATAGATTAAAGATGTAAATTTGTAAACTAAAACCATCTAACTATGAGAAGAAAATGTGAGGGAAATGCTTCATTGGAATGTGGCAAGGAGTTACTGGACAACAACCCCAAAGAACAGGAAACTAAAGCAAAAATGGTAAAATAGAACTATATCATAATAAATAGCTCTGCACAGCACAAGAATCAAGCATCAGAGTGCAGAGACAACCCAAAGAATGGGAGAAAATATTTGTAAACTATATATGTGACACGAAGTTAATATCTACAATATACAACGAACTCTAAAAATTCAGCAGTAGAAAGCGGATGATCTGGTTAAAAAATTGGCAGTAGATAAAAATAGATATTTCTCAAAAGAAGACATACAAGTGACCAACAAGTACATGAAAAAATTCTCAGTATCACTAATTATCAGAAAAATGCAATTAAAACCACAATGAGATATTACCCCCCTCCAATAAGAATGGTTATTGACAAGAAAAATAAGGGTAACAGGAGCTGGCGAGAATGTAAAGCAAAGGGACACTTATCCACTGTCAGTGGCAATGTACACTAGTCCTGCCATTACAGAAAGTGAGACGGAGTTTCCTCAACAAATTAAAACCAGAATTGTCACATGATCTGGCAGTCCCACCTCTGCATATATATCCAGAGCAAATGAAATCGGTATGTGGAAGAAACATCTGCACTCTCATGTTCACTGCAGCACTGTTCATAATAGGCAAGATATGGAAACAACCTAAGTGTCCAACCAATGAACAAATAAAGAAAAGCCAGTATATATGCACAATAAAATACTATTCAGCCATAAAAAATGAAATCCTGACACTTGGGGTAACATGGATGAAATTGGAGTTGGTTATATTAAATGAAATAAGCCAGGCACAGAAAGACAAATACCATATGATCTTACTCCTACGTGGAATCTAAGAAAGCTGGTCACATAGAAGTTGAGAGTAGAATGGTGGCTTCCAGAGTCCAGGGAGAATTTGGTTGGCCAGGTGGGATGGAGAAGGATTGCTTCATAGGTACTAAGTTTCAGTTAGGAAGAAGGAAGTCAGATGTGCTTTTGCGCAGGATGTCTACAGAAAAAAATAACATATTATATGTTTCAAAAGGATAGAAAAAAGGATGCTGAAAATGTCACCAAAAAGAAATATTTCCTGGGGAGAAAAATATGTTTAATTTGCTACATGTGATGTATATATGTACATACGGAACCCCATTAATTTATACAGTTATATGGGTTTATGCAAGTGAAAAAATACATTACAAAATGGATCATAGTTCTAAGTGTAAGATGCAAAAACACAAGACTCGTAGAACATAACACAACAGTAAGTCTAAAAGACCTGGATTTTGATGATGGCTTTCTAGACGGAACGCCAGTGGCACACGAAATGACAAAGAAATGTATATGCTGGACTTCATTAAACACTCCTGCTCTGCAAAAAACAATGTGGAGGGAATGAGCCGTCAAAACAAAGGCTGGGAGAAAATATTTACAAGACTTATTTGACAAAGGGCTACTGTCCAAAATATACAGAAGCTGTTAACAAACATCTCACCAAAGAAGATATACACGTGGTAAATAGGCATATGATAAGAGGACTTGCAGTATATGTCACTAGGCAAATGCACATTAGACAGCATTGAGCCAGAGTAGCCCAAACCAAGAACACTTGTCAACACAAAAGGAGTCTGTTGTGAAAGTGAGTGTGGCCTTCTTTCTCTTAGTCCTTTCCTCTGTGTTTTCAGGTGGTTCTATAGGATTCATTTCCTAAAATCTTTTAGTCCGTCCTCTTTGTATTTTCTTCCCGGGGGTACAGATCTAGGTACTTCTGCAAGCACTTCCGCATGGTGCAAAACTAACCTAGGAAGTCATACGGACTAATCCTTTGATCTCGTATTTGCCATAGCCAAAGATCAACAATAGTCCACCCACCGGGGTCACTCGTCATTTTGAAATATAGCCAACTGAACTCAAGTCTCCTTTGGCAGCATCAATTATGCTCTATTTTTCAGTTTTAGAATTTCACTTTCCCTTTCTAAATTCCAAGTATTTCAGGAAAATCCATTTTTCCCATGATTCCTCTGTTTTCTTGAACATGGTCATCATAGCTATTTTAAAGTCCCATATGCTGATCAGAATAAACCTCGTAAGTCTTTTATAATCTATTTTTTACCTTTTATTTGAATGGAACTTTGCTTTATTAATACATAATTTAAAAATTAAATTAACTGATAACATATAAGCAGAAATTAATTCATGTGAAGTTTCTCCAAAAAACATTCAATCTTTCTGTTGCTAGGCATGTGGAATGTGGACTGGCTATTATAACATAAATAGGGCTGAAGTTGAAGCTAGGTTTCAGTATTATTAAAGATTGGTCTATTTTTAGCATATGTACAATCTTGGGTTTATCTCTCCATTAAATCCAAAATGTTCACAGGTAAATTTTGACCTCTAATCCTGGTTTCTTTAGTAGATGAAGACTACTGAAAATTTTTCTTTAATTTTTCAGTTTGTGTTTTTATTTCTTAATCTTGTTACCTGTGTTTTTAAAGTTTGGCAGCTATCTTGAGTAAAGCTGAAATGGTATTTTTGTCAGTTCCTTGTATTGATATCACCTTTCTTAGTGGGAATCTGGCCCTTTTAAGATTTTTTTATTTGTCTCTGTCTCCATCGTGCTGGTCTACCTGGGTCCATGCTGGGTTTATCTGTTTGCTGCCCTGTATGTAGAATTCTGAATGAAAACAAAACAAAACAAACAACCCCCCCCAAATGGCTACAACTGTTGATTCACCTGACCTTGAAACTGCTTGCCTTTCAGAGTATATGGCCTCCAAATTCTACTTACCTCAGTACTTTCTAATGCATATAATGGTGTATTTTTTTAAAACATAATGCTTCTATTTTCTATGATAGAGTATTCATCTATTCTAAGCTATACATTTTACCTATAATTAGAAGTTCATCTATATATGATATGCTAGTTTTCATATTTGTTAAATTTCTATCTTGTTCTTCTAGTCTGTAAGTTCTTGAAACCAAAGACTTTACCTGTATTGTTTATCATTATATCAAAAGTTCACAATAAAAACTGTCATATAATAGAAAATAAATACACATTGAAAAAACAAGGCTTGCACAAATATGATAGACAAAAGCCATCTACTTACTTTGTTCCTTCTATTGTCAGAACCAGATAAGGTTAGGAGGAAGAATTGCTGCTTTGGAAATCAGGAAAAAGAGATTTAAATTTGTCTTTTCTGACCACTGGCTTTAATTCCTACATATGTCATCACTCTCCCAATTGCTTGTTTCAAAAAATGAATGGCACAATAATTGCAAAAGGTATTTAAATTTTAAAACAATCAACTATCAGTTATATCTGCATTCCTCCCCTCACCCGTGAAAAATAGGCATACTAACAACTACTCTCCAGTACATCTTCATTAAAAAGTCCAAACTAGCTAGAAGGAAGAATCATGAATGTAAAGAGTAAAATAGCTTTTTGCTTATTTCTATCACTGGTATCCATTTTTCCCTATATTTCAATTCAGTTTTGCTTAGGCCATAAAAAAATACAAAGAATTGCTTTATAATGGCTGATTTAGACCAATGATTCAGTTGGAAAGGGAAAAAATTGATTCAGTGGTTGTGAATGGTTCATTGGATTTTATAAAACAACAAAAGCCCTATTTAAATTAGTGACAGTTGAAAGATTTCTGATCTTTTTTTTTTTTTTTTAAGATTTCTGATCTTAATCATGATGGGCGATGACAGTAAACTCTGTGTTTAGGAGTTCAAAACTTAATTCTTCTACTTGATTGCTGGAACTTCCTTATTTTTTACCGAAGTCACTGGCAATATGGAAAGAGGAATAGCTGTCCATCACAGAACTGGTCTCAGAGAGAATTGTGTTAGCTTAGGATAAGAGTTTATATTCAATGTATTACTTTTCACTGATAAGGACAATTCTAGAATCCTTATGAAATGCTTGTCTAAACACTGAAACAAAATACACATATTTGGAAGTTTATCAAGAAAAAGTCATTTTTCCTTGAGGTGAACTGAAAATTACAGTCAAATTACGTGATGCAGAATTTATCATATCTAGTTTTATAAGGAACAAATTATGCAAGTTGAAAATCAATGAAAGATTTACATATTCCAAATCTTGCATTATTTCAGAATATGCTCTCATCAAAAATATATCCAGCTATTTTAATATATATATATTTATTCATTAATTCAATAAACTTTTATTTCAAATCTAATATAGTAGTCAATAAAACTAATAATTCAAACAAACAATCAGCCAGGAGAGGAGGCACACACCTGGAATTCCAGCACTTGGAGGCTGAGGCAGGAAGGTTGTGTGCTTGCATTTCAAGTCTTGAGAATTGCTTCTGAAAGTAATTTACTATGTGTGTGTGTATACAAAGACACAATTTACTATGTGTGTGTGCATACAAAGACACAATTTACTGTATATGTACACACATATATGCAATATATACATATAGGAATGTCAAAGTAGCCTTCAGTTTTAATGTTTGGTGAGCTTCTATATCTTTTCCTCAAAAACTAACACTCTTTGAAAACAAAATAGTTTCACCTTATCTAAAATTTGAGAAACTCTAACCATGTAATCTTAGTTGCAAGTTAAAAAAACCTATCACATTATCAATTTGTATTGTCTCCCTACACGTTTAATTACTGATAGTATTTAACAAGATCCACTCTAATGCATATATACTTCCATTATTCATATTTATCCTTGACTAATCACCTAAGATTATTTTATTCATCCAAACATTTTGGAAGCTGATGGTTGGCAAATATAACCTTAAATGCAGCATGCTTTAAAAATAATTATATATAGCTAAAATAATTTCTTAAATGTATTTGATTTCAAATTAGAAACCTCATTTCCCAAGAATTTTCCTTAGATTTAATGATTGTTTAAATTGAAATTAGAATAGTTTCTTTTGATCAGCCTTTTCTGTATGATATTAAAATTACTACTAAGTAATTTATAGCATCAGGCCATGGGTCCACTTAAAACTTTTGGAAGCATGAAAAAGTATGGTTATATGGGAATTGAGAGTATTAACAGTAATTGAAATCTAAACCATAATATACTTGTTCAAATAAGCATACTCTTCATTAAATCACTTCAAAATGGATAGGAAAATAATTTTAAAAGAAGTAATTACCATCTGAAGAATAATGAATACAGGGATATAGAAAATTGAAACTGGATCTCACTTATAAAAATCTGTTTCTGGACATCTATATCTTCTACTCCCTACATGCCTAATCTCAGACACATGTCAAATATAGGAATATAATTAGATATTTTAAGAGAAAGCAACTGCCTAAAAAGATAAAAGAAAATTATTTTTGCCTGGAATTTTTCTGTAATGAAACACGACCAAATTATCTCCACATATGTAAATCCTCAACTCTTAGTTGTTTGACGTTCTAAAGAGTATGAATTATGAACCACATTATAAAAATGTTGACATGTAATTATTTTTAATTAATGATTATACATATTTTTATGTCCATGTGTTCATGGTTTTCTTTCATTTTGTTTTACTTAGTTGCATTTTCAGTGAAATAACTCCAACAAATGATCCAGGTTCTTCTTTCAGCGCATATTTTATTTTATTGATGTAAAAGCCACGCAGATTCAGCACCTCAATGTTTTCTTTTAACTGTATTAGCACATTTAAATGTGCACATTTAAATAGAATTGATTTTTTCATTAAATATCCTCATTATTCAAACCCTCTGTTATTATTATCACTTAATATATTCATAGTTGCAGCATTTTAAATACAGATTCATGAAAGCATTTTGAAAGAATATGAAAAATTACTTAGCTCTGAAACATGATCCAAGAAAAAATTGCAGAAGGTTCTGAGACTTATTTATTTTTATTCAAACACAGAGGAGGAAAAATTAGATGTAATTAAGCCTCACTACTATTGTACAAAATAAGTTATGATAGGGACTAATGTTGGTAATGAACTTCCTGTACCTGAATTCATAAGGGATATTATCAAAGGTAGATGATTCAAATTGAAGCTCTAGGATCTTAAGGGATAAAGATATTTCCTGTTAATTAGTGTTATTAACTATCAGAATGTGTCCCTTAGAGATCTATTGGAATTTCCAATTTTAAAAGTAGGCTCAAAATCTAAGAAATTATAGAAAATTACTGGTAGTAAACTGGAGATAGAGAGATTCTCTCTTCATATGAAGAATAACCAGCATGACATTTAAATTCAGTTCTGAAAATATTCTCATTATAATTCCGAATAATTGAAGAATTACCACACTGATGTTTTATTAATTTGATAGGCCACAAATCAGATATATTTGTTATAACTTTCAGAAATTGAACATTATAATAATAAATGCTTTCAGATAATATGCCTTTCCATCTGTTAGAACTGATTGAAAAAGCAAAGCACTTGGATAAAAAAAGAAATATACCAATATATACCTATATATATATACCTATATATACCTACCCTATATAACAACTCCTACAAAAAATACAAGTTATTCAGAAAAATTTTAACCATAAGTGTAATCCCACTGTATTATTACAATTACAAAAATATATTGAACATTATGAAAGAAATCTTATACAAAGGCATACTATGATCTTCTCTAGTATGAATAAATAAATGTTTAAACTTTCTAGAATAATTATGAGTTTAAGCAAGATTTCAAAAGGAAAATATTTTTCCTTTTTGCAAGAGTAACTTGGAGCATCAAGTGAATAAAATAGAGATGACTGGCCAAGTCATTTTAAAAAATAGACTGAATGGTACATATTTTGTTAGATATTAGAAAGGTAACACAGATATATGATCACAGTTTCATAATTTAGTCAGTGTATACATTTTTAGTGAGTAGTCTACTGCAACGTTTCTTGATTTGTTTTCAACCTTTTGCCAGTCTGTAAGAAATTTCCAATAGCCACAAAATCAATGAAATTTCAACTAAAACCAAATTGTAACCTGACCTGAAAATAATAGAACATTGTAGTTGAAGTAAAACAGAGATGACTGCTTTTTCTCCAAAGATGTTATGCTTACTCTGTAAATGTTAGAGTTCCAACAAAAATAATTTGTAAAATTTACTGCATTGTCTGACTTTTTGTTTTGCCAGCCTCTTCATTCTGTTTCCTTAGTTTTTCTATAGGTAACTATTTTTATTATTTTAAATTTAGCTACACAGTGATTATTTTAGATGTGCAATCAAATATGTATACATATATGCATTTATTAATCTTTACAAGATATTTGTATACTGTTTTTCATCTTGCTTTCTTTAATCCTAAATTATACCTTATAGAGCACTATGGGGAAGCTTATAGAGTGTTCATCCCACTATGCAGCTGTGTGATATTCTATTGTGTATATATATATATATATATATATATATGTACATATATATATCCACTACAGCACCTAATCAGCATGAAACAATCCCAAATTAATAATTATTTATTTTCAATCATATGTTACTATAAATAATACCACAATAATAACTTTTGGCATTAGAAATGTTATAATTTTTGCTGGTATATTTTTGAGATAGACTCTATATTGTAAAGGGTCTATTGTATCAAAAGGCAATAATTACAGAGAATTTTTTCTTGGTATTGCTAAATTCTTCAGTTTTGTATTCCTATAAGCAATGAATAAATATTTCTGTTTCTCTGTAACACAGTTTGTGGTCAAATTTATAATTTTTTCCAAGCAAACAGCTGAGAGGAATAATTTTAATGTTTCTTTTTAATCATTGCGAATAAAATTGAACATCTCTCTTTATATGTTTAAGAGCTATTTTCATTTCTTCTCTATGAATCATCTCTTCACATATCTTACTCAGTTTTAAAATGTTTCATTGTTGGTTTTGTCTGCCTCAATTTTTAAGATCCTCTTGTATATTAGAATAATTAGCCTTTTGCATGTTATAGCTCAAATATTTCTCAGTATGTTACTTTTGGTGTTCTTAGAAATGTAAATTTTAATATAAAATATATTAATCATTAGAGTCACGATTAAGTTTTCTCCATCATATGGTTATAAAGTAATTTCTTCATATCTTCTTGAAGTACATAATGGTTCTAGCTTTTACATCTCTGATTCACCTGTAGTTTATGGTGTGATGTGCTCTCGTATATCAACCCAATTTTACCTCTTTCTAAATGGCTAATCAACAAGTCCTTATTTCCTCATATTTTTGGGTTGTCTTAGTCTTCATAACTATATTTTCTTTGGTACCAGGAATCGAACTCGGGTCCTTGCACTTGCGCAGCAGGCGGCGAAACCACTGAGCTAAATCCCCGGCCCATATATTATATTTTCATATGGATTTGGATCTATATTTGAACTTTGGAGCCTGCTACATTGGTTAATATATATGAATAATAGAAAATTTTAATGTTAGAGCTTTAATAATATGCCATATATCTGCAGGGCTATGCTCCTATTATTTCTTTATATAAACATATTTATGTATACATATAATACACACAGACATATACACACAAAAAACCCCATATATATATACACACACACACACACACACACACACACACACATTGCTGCGGTTTCCTGGTAATTCTCTGGTTAATTTTTAAATAAAATTTATAATCAATGCATAAAGACAAACTTCATACTTTATAGAAATGATGTAAATTTATATGTGCTAAATAATTGACATTTTATGAGTTATCACATCAAATGAAAATATATAGAGTCTGCCAAAAAATGTATACACACTGGAGGAAAAGACAAATAGTATGATGTTTTTTCAACAGATGATGTTACCCTCATATGGGGATACATAGAGGATGTCGATTATTACAGAAAACCCACTACACCACTGGCCCTTAGAGAAGAAATTGAAAATGCACGTGTAGTGGCAATTTCAATGACCGAGTTTACCCAAGCAGCAGTTTGCTGTTCTAATAAATGTCTGCAAGGTCATGGCGGGCACATTGAGCACCTCTTGTAATTGTAGAGGCCAAAAGTAACTTTTATTAATTTCATAATGTCTCAATAAATTTAGTATTAAAATATTTATACAAGTTTTTCCTTTCCTAAAGTGTGTCAGACTTTTTTGGCAGACTCCGTAGACTTTGATTTCTGGTGGGCTTTGATTAAATTGCTTAAATTTTTTATAGTTTTTATTGTATTTTAAAGTTTTTCTCAATTAGTTTTTTGCAATTTTCAAATTTTACATAAATAATTTTATTGTTTTTATGGTTGGTATTTTTTGGTTATTACTATTAAAAATAAGAATAGTTTTGATATATTTTCTGATTATTCAATTAATTAATTTCTGTACATTTAATTCCTATTATTTTACTATATCCTCTCTTTTATTATAGTATTTTTCCACTGATTCTCTTGTGTTGTCAGATATAAAATCATGTTACCTGTAAAACTTTTAAAAATTTTTATTCCTCTAGCAGTCTTTAATATTATTACCTAACAGCTCAGTATTATATCAGTGGTAATGGTTACAGTAGCATCTTTATCTTGTTTCAGGCTTTGGAGAACTGGTATAATACTTCTTAAAGTATTTGTTTTCCAATATATTAATTAATCTTTTCTGCCCTCATACTTCATGACAAACAATGTCAGAATGAAATGGTCTTTTCCATATGGATGTATCTTCCTCTGAATTCTGTGGGTTCATTGCAGCTTTGCCTGACTCATGTGGCCTCAGATAGGTTTAACTCCAGGCTCTCAGTTAAGTGCAGGTCTGCTTTATATATCATCTCATGACAGAATCCAGGTTAAAGGAATATCCTCTATATGGAGCAAGTTATTTTCATCCCATAGGACAAGATCCCAAGAACAGAGACTATAAGAAGGCAGTGTCTTCTTGTTTTATTTTTATTTTTTTAGATCATGTCTCAACATATTGCCCAAAGTACCTCAGATTAATGGGCCCAGGAGATGCTCCAGTGTCAGCCTCCAAAAGTGGATGGGACTATAGCCGTGTATTGTCATGCCTTGTGTTTTATGGAGGCTTTGCTTATAGTGGGCTAACTGTCAATTCTACTTATCTTACTGGTCAGTGCAAGTTGTATGGTCAAGTTCAAAATCATTGGAGCTGGAAACTGTACTTGGGCACAGCAAATCTTGTTCTAGAGAGAAAGAAATTTGAAACATAAATAGTAATATCTACCATAAGTATGCTAAACATACCTCTATTGATTCTTATTTTACTGTAAAATATTTTAATCATGAATGAAGACTAAATTTTGCTGAATGACTTCTTGGTATAGAGAAATATATATTTTAGAATTATTAATAAAATACAAACCATATGAAAATTATGTTAATGGTTTTCTGTTTCTGAATTCTTTTAATGGAGCCCATTTTATGAAACACTGTGTGCTTTTGGATTGTACTCATTAATATTATATGATTTGGCAGTCAGTCACTATTAATAAATGAGGTAGGGTTTGTTTTTTAAAATTTTGCAATAAAAAATTGGGCTGGACTTCAATAACATACCTTTTCCTATTCTTTGTAAGTAACATTTAGATAAATGCATTATTTAAAGATTTGCCGATATAGAGTGTAAATTGTATATGACATTTTGTCATTTGTTTGTTATTGGTGCTTTGTGTTTTATAGTGAAACTTGTCTTGACTAAAAGGCGACTTTTACATTTTAAATTTTATTTTCTAATTGCAGAGCCTTCCAGAGCAGCTGCTGTTCCCTTTTTCTTCATAGTAATTATTTTATTATTAAAAAGAAAGTTCCAAGAACATGGAAATGAGGCAGAAGAATATAGTGCGTATGGAAGAACAGAACACTGGAAGAAAGTATTCTTTTTTTTCCCCCATTGAGTTTATTGGTACATTTTAGGTATAAAATACAGTTCCATTCATCATTAGGATCTTGTACCATTACATGAGTATCTTGGTTCTTACTTTTTTTCCCCCTTCCCTTGCCCTCCCTTCACCTCCTCCACCCTTCCCTATTTGCAAAGACTTTGTTTCCATTTTTTTCCTTTTCTCGTATTTTTTCTTTTCCCTTCTTTCCTTTCCCCTACCCCTCCCACTTCCCCTGCTCCTTTAGACCTTTTCTTCCTGTTACACAATATCAATTATACATTTTTTAAATTACAATATCAACATCTAGGAGACATTACTACAGATTTTACAGAATTTAAAAGGATATAGAAAGTATATTGCAAAAATTTGTTTTGAAATAAATTTGACAACTTCTAAGAAGTACCTTGGAAGACAAATTAATGATACTCACTCTGGAGGAAATATTAAAGTTGAATAGCACCTATTAAAGAAAGTATATTCCTAGCTTGAAAACCTACCTATATAACAACAGTAGGCTCATAAACATTTTAACTGATAAATTTTATCAAACAATTAAAGCAGAAAAAAGAAGGAACACTTCTCCCCTCATTTTAGGAACTCAACATTGTGCTAATCCTAAAACTGGATAAAGATAATAGAAGAAAAAAGTATGAACATAGATAGAAATTTGTTTAACAAAACAAACTATTAGAAGTCAGATCTGGCAGGATGTAGAAAGTGGTTTTGTTATAGAGATGACAGTGTTGGTTCAGCATTGGAAGATCCATCCCCAAAAGTCATCATTTTAACAGAGGAAAGGAAAAAGCCATAGTATCCTGTCACTAGTTGGAGAAAAAGTATTGGACTAAATTCTACAGCTGTTCATGGTAAAAGCTATCAGGAGACTAGAAGTAGAACAGAACCTTCTCAACAGATTAAAGACATGTACTCCATACTTCCATTGAGAATACCTTATATGAATGGAGAAGATACAATGCTTTCTCCTTAAGGTGGGGAACAAGGGCAGATAAGCTTACTCTTTATCTGTCCATTAAACTTTGAAACCTAGGGCCAAACCAAGATAGTCTGGCAATTAAGTGACACAATTAAGATAGGATTGGCAGGGTAGAAGCAAAGTCTTTATATGTAGATGAAATAATCATGAAAATAACTTGAAGGGATCTATGAACCTAAATAAGAAAGTCTAAAAGTATAAAACTTTAAGAAGAAATTATAAGGGAAAATGTTTATGAATTCAGGGTAGGCAAGAACTACCTAGGATACAAAAGACATGATGTATAAAAGAAAAAAATTCATAAATGAGATTCCATCAAAATTTAGAACTTTAAATGACACCATTAAAATGAAAAGTAGTCCTTAAACAGACCATATTTACAATGCATACAACCTATGACCAGAATATATAAAGAACTCTTACAGCTCATTAATAGACAACCCAATTAAAAAGTAGACATAAGAAGATGATAAATAGCCAGTGTACCACAAGGAAAGGTGTGCAACTCTAGAATCAGAAAAATACTAATCAATACAATAACAAGATTGAATTATACAGTCATTAGGGAGATGAGGTTAAAAGTATTAAAAGCCTTGTCATGACTTTTTCTTTTTGTTGGATTCTCCCCCTTTGCATTTACTTTGTCACTGCTAACATGTTCATTCTGCTGGGCTTCCTGGGGTTGTGATCCTCATTGACTTTTCCCAGGGTATTGTCTAAAAATTTTTGGAGTGCTGGTTTGATATTCATGAAGTTCCTGAGGTGCTCTTTATCATGAAAGTATCTTATTTCTCCATCAATTTTGAAAGATAGTTTTGCAGGGTACATCAATCTGGGTTGGAGGCTGTTTTCCTTTAGGGCTTGAAATATGTCACTCCAAGCTCTTCTTGCTTTGAGGGTTTGCATTGAGAAGTCTGCTGTGATTCTGATGGGCTTTCCGTATGTGATTTGTTTCTTTTCTCTCACTGCTTGTAGAATTTTGTTCTTCTGTTGGATTTCTGAAATCTTAACTATTATATGCCTATGTGTATATTTTTTTTGATCAAGGCTAGCTGGAGTCCTATATGCCTCACTTATCTGTATGTCAAGTTCTTTTTTTTTTTGGTACTGGGGATTGAACTCGGGACCTTGCGCTTGTGAGGCAGGCGCTGGAACCACTGAGCTAAATATCCAGCCCTGTATGTCAAGTTCTTCTCTTCTTCTTGGGAAGTTTTCTGCCATCACTTCTGTGAACAGTGGTTTTATGTCATCTTCACTCTCTTCTCTTTCTTCATTGACTCCAATCAGTCTTATGTTATTCTTCTTTGCATCGTCTAGCAGCTACTGGATTGATTTCTCATGTTCCTTTACAATTTTAAAGCAATTTTTCTTTTCCTGTTCAGTAATTGCAATCTTTTCTTCTATATCTGAAATTCTATCATCACATTGGTTCATTCTGCTGAGCAGACTTTTGGTGGAGTTTTTAATATCCTGGAAATCTGTTTGCATCTGTTTTATGGATTCCATTTGTTTCTTATGTTGGGATTCCATCATGTTCCTCAGATCCTCTATTTTTTAATCTGTGTCCTCTCTAGATTTATTAATCATGTCTTGCACTATGAGCACAATCTTTGCTGTTATCTGAGAAATTATTTCTTATTTCATTTTTTCCAAATCCTCTTTTGTTGCCAGTTCAGGGAGTCCACGTGGTTGAGTATCTGAGTGTTCCATCTCATTTCCCTTTGGGGTTGCTGTAGGTGATCCAGAAGTCTGCTTTTGAGGCTTGTTTACATGTCTTCTCATTTCCATGGGGGGGGGTGCTTCTGATGCCTGTGTGGCTCACCTTCTCTGCCCTAGGAGCCTGGGATGGTGGTGGGGGAGCTTCATTCTGGGTGCTGGTACTGACTCAGCTTCTCTGCCCTAGGAGCCGGAAGAAAGTATTCTAACAGTGGGCAAGGAATAGATGAGATCTTAAGATCATAACACTAAACACACACACACACACACACAAGCCAGAGATGTGCAAAGTTGTTTTAATTAAGATAGTAACTCAGTATATAGATATAAGGAACCACTGTGCTTCTTGTAAAATCCAACAAATAAAACCCATAACTAGATGTATCTTGGTATAATTTTGAATTTCAAAGACAGATAAAGTCCATAGCTTTTAAACTTTGAATTAAAAGATATTGTCTTGTATATTATACCACACATGGTAGACTATCAGGAGGCAATAGAGTAATAGGATATTGGAACTCTTTAGGACTTTTGATAATCACTCTTCTCATTTGCTGGGACAAAATATTTGACATCCAAAACATAAAAGAGAGGTATACTTTGGCTCATGTTTTAAGTTTCAGTCTTTGTATGGGCAACAGTATGGTGGAAGAGCCTGGTCTGACAAGTAGAGAGCAAAGGGAGGAGTAGAGAGGAAGAATACCTTCAAGGCCATGCCTCCTGTTACCCACCTCTTTTAACCAGGTCTACCTCCTAACAACAAATCAGGTATACTACCTCCAAGGTCCCACCTATAAGCACATGAGTCTCTTGGGGAACATTTAGATATAACTGAAAATTATGCCCCTGGCCTCCAAAAGACTCATGCACATTTCATTATGCAAAATGCATTTAGTCCATCTGTAATAGTTTCCAAAGTCCTAACAAATTTAGCCTCGCTGAAAAGTCCAAGTTCACAGACTCCTCTGAAACTTAAAGAAAACTCTTAGCTGTGAGCTCGTGTAAAAATCCAAGGGTGTTAAACACTTCCAATGTACAATGACACAGGATGAATAATCCCATTCCAAAAGGGAAGAACTAAGGAATGGGACTACAGCAAGTTGGAAGCTCAGTAGAACAAACATTAAATCCTGTAGATCCATATACCTCAGGCAAGTTGTTGTAAAATGCAACTTTCAAAAGCCTTGGGTGGCCCTGCCCATATGGCATTGCTGATAGTTGTAGCTCTCATTGTTTCTCTCTTGGGCTGGTTTTGCTTGCTGCCTAGGGCTTATCTCAGGTGTTCTATGTTCTTTGCTTCTCTCTCAAAGCTTTATATACTGTCTTCTCAGGGTATACTGTGTAACCTCACAGACCTTCTGAAATTGGGTGGAAGCCTTACAGACCTCACAAGCAGGATTAAGTGGATAATGTTAAGGTCTGCCACCAGCTTCAGCAGTGTTATGGCTCCACCCATAACTGAATGCCTGGATGATTGAGCACTATGAACCAAATTTCAGGGAACCAATTTGCTAGTCTGCCATTGAGGAGCATGGTTTCCTAGGGCTCTCTTCTCAAATAAAAGCTTTTTAGCCTCGCATCATTGAGCCTGTAAAGGGAGGGGTCTTCCTGGTTCCTGAGATGCCCTCAGCCATTTTTTATTGCGATGATACAAAGTATTTGGCTTCTTTTTACTATTTTTTTCAGCAACAAGCCTCTTCTCTGCTTCATCTTTGTTAGTGCTTTCTTTCTGTCAAAACTGAGAACTTTTAAAATCACTTAGCTGTGTCTTTTGTTCTTTATTCTCAATTTAGAGTTGGCTAATAGCCCCCAAAGCAGTCATGCCACAGCCTGAATGCAGAGCTGCATTGAAATTTCTTCTACCAGAATAGTCTGTAGCCCCAATGTTAGTCTTCCCAAAAGTCTCAAGACATGAGCAAAATAGAGGCATTTTTTTTTTTTTTTTTTTTTTTTTTTTTTTTTTGCCAGAGCATAGCACACATAGTCTCAAGTCCAAATGCCAAATGAGTTCTTGTTCCCAGCTGAAATCTCCTGAGCTTGGTGTTTATGTCTGCATTTTTATCAGCATTTTGGTTTGTTGAGCTTGGACCAGAAACTCCCATTAAGCTTGACTGACAGCATTCACTAAATTGATCTTAGTAACCACCATGCTTTCTGTAAAATCCAACAAGAACCATAATGAGACATATCAAAGTAAAAGTCTTGCATTTCGAAGACAGATAAAGTCCATAGCCTTTAAACTTTGAGCTAAAAGAATTTGGTTTGCATTTTATACTCCAAATAACAGGATATCAAAAGACAATAGTGAAAATGTATTGAGCAATATTAGGAGAGAAAAAATTTGTAGAAAACCAAGTTTCTTCCATTTTGCAATAAAATGAAATTTCTAGATATACAAAAACATACCATCTCTGTAGCATCTTTTGACACAATGAATATGAATATATATGTATATTTATACTCTTGTGAACATTTAATATTTTATTGTCATGTTTATCAAATATTTTAATGTGAAAATATGCTTCACTTATTTTTCCAAGTGTTGGAAAAGATGTATTATCAAAACCGAAATAGTTCTTGGCTTCTTAGAGCTTTGCAAAGAAAAATAGAAAATAATTAGCTTAAAAACATAAAAATAATTTTACAAAGTTTTATATTATTTTGTTCTTAGCTTTGAGAAATCATTTGATTTACTTAGATTTTCTGGTCTGGATTGCATACAATTTCTATGAGGGAAAATGTGATTTTTTTGAGCTACATACTTAAATCTGTAATCAAATAATTTTTTCAGATTTAAAAAATATTTATAATATACTGGAAGAAAAATTAATCCAAAATTTGCCCTCTCCACAACATAATCTTTGACAAAAATGTAGGTACTTATATTCTGAATCATTAGATTCAGAGATTTTTTTGGAAATAAAAAAATACTAAGATTTTATAAAGTATAATTTATCAGAAAGAAAGCATACATCACAACTTATTTTTTGAAAACTTGTAACATTTCTGTATTGCCCACTATAAAAATTATATGTTACATAACCTAGACAATGTCAAGTAAAAGTCTATCTAGGAATAAAACACTATTGTCAAGGTCTAGAATAAGTGATAAGCTTACAACAGCTAATATATGTAACATTAGTATCCTTAATATAAAAAGAACTGCTTCAAATTTATGAGTGACCTATAGAAACCTATTTTAAAACCCTTAACAGATATTTGGCAAAACACAAAAATATTTCATGGACTTATTTTCAATTATGGAGAGGCAACAGCAAAAAATTCTCAGACATTAGAGGCCAATATATTTTCTAGAAAACAATTTCTTATGGGATTTTAAAAATCTGTATACTATCTTTAACCATAGGAACACATTTTTATGTTGAATTTTTTATTTCTCTTACTCAACTTAATCCTTTTAAAATCCAAATTTCTTTGTTTTTTCAGTCTTTATGTTATTTACTTCCAGTGCAACAAATTGGGTATTGATGGCAAAAGTTTAAATAAGAACTCTTCATTGACTATTAAGAAAGAAATTGTCTCAAATAATTACTGTTTCAAATGAGAAATCAAAAGGTATTTGAAGGAACCAAATTAAAAAGTACAAAACAAAGTAAAATCTGTACTTAAGAACTACTTCATATAATCATATTATTATTTAAATAATTAAGAAGAAAAATAGGTAAAATCCTATAAATTAAGGACTACATGAAGTGAAAAGAATGAAGACTTTCACTAACTTTACTCACATTTAGATTTGTATACATTTTACAGTGTCCATTATTTTGGAATGGCAAAATCAATATATAATAGAGAGATTATATGGAAGATCTATTTTTATATCTGTATGTTAATGTTTCTAAACTGTTTTCCCACGAAGAATTGTTTAACAGCATATTTACAAGTACATTATTGTGTAGTTAGTACAAGTGCCAGGGATCAAGTATGTTTATGAAACACTAAGCTAAACAAGTAAGGGTGTATTTGACCCCAGAACTTTTCAGTAAACAGATAAATGTAAATTACTAATTTATAATTTTCCTGTTATAGTGTGGAAATCTATTTAACCAAGGAATACATATTTCTTGATACATCTTTTAAATACTTTCTGAATCTTATATCTTAAAAACATCATTTTAAGGAATATTATTCTTTTCTGACATAAGAAAACATTAAATTTTCGGTTTTCCGTTTTTTAACTTTTGGTTCTGGGGGTTGTACACAGGGTTTTGCACATGCTAAGTATGTGTTGTATAACTGATTCACCTCCCTAGCTACAAACTAGTAATTTTTCAGAAAAATATAAACTACCAAAATTGACACTAAAAGCAATTCAAAATGAATCAATAATAATCAAATCAACAAAATTTTTGTAGCTAAAGAAATATAGTTGAAGTTGGCAATGTCCCTAGGTCCTTTGATGAATAGCTATTTCTATCACTTTATATGAAAAGTCCACAGGATATTCCAGGAAATAGAAAATATACATAGTTTCTCAGTTCATGTTATGAATCTGGCTTATCACTGATATAAAAATCTGTTAAAAGGATGATAATAAAAATGTATAGACTAATCTCATTAGAAATACCAGTTCCAAATACAATATCCCCCAATATAGTTTTTTTAAAAAGCCCTTTGACAAGGTAGGGCTATTTATCATACATTCAAATATTGCTTATATTTTGGAACATATATTCATATAATTCAGTCTATCAAGGAAACAGGGGGAAAAGATTGAGCAATCACATCTATGTAATCCAACCAGGAATAATATCAACTGTAATGCTGAATTATAATTCTTGTCTTGCTATTTTATTATCACATAAAGTACTTTGTAATCTTCTTTGAAAAAAGTTTCATTTCCTAAAATTATGAATAGGACATCATTTGAAGCACATTTGTAAACAGCAAGATACAGATACAAAGGGTTATGAAACTTTTCTTCAATTACGAAACTATTCCATCTCCTTCTTTACCTGATCTTTTTATAAGTTTCTAAATTGAGGTGTCATTTAAATGTTCTTCATGAAGTTACAGTAACTCATCTTCATACATAATAGTCAGATGAATAAAGTTAGTTCATGAAAAAAATAAAATAAACAAATAAAAAAGCATATTAATTACTACTTCTCCAATATAGAATTTTTCAATATGAATTACCACCAAAGCGGTATAAGAATCAGAAGTTTTAATTGAGTTTTTGTTCTAAAATGATGACTTTTGCACTTAGAATTTATAAAAATTAAAAATTTTCTTGAATTTTCAATGTCAGTTTTTTGAAATGGATTCTATTTCTTTTCAAATACATCAATGACATTTATCTGAGGAGTCATAAGAATCAATATAAAGTTCATACTATGCAAATAACACTTATATCTGGGAAGGCTAAAGCTATAAAGTTCCTGTTGAGATTAGCATAGCTTCAACATTTCAGAGTCTTAAGAAAGCTAAGAACAGAGGAGACTAAAGTATAACACATATTAAAAAAGGTCTGATCTAGTATTTTTCTAGAAGATTACTTCTAAATCTCCCATTTGGCTATCCGATACATAAATGTTTGTCGTTGAAAGGATTGTATTTTTAATTCCAACACGGTCTATTATTTAGAATGTAGTTATTTTTCTTTCTATTCATTCATTCACTTATTTTTTATGACCAAACATAACTTTATTAATTTTTTTCTTAGAAACATTCAGTTTCTTCCTTTAAAAAATCTAGAATTTAAATACATCCCATCCCAAGTCTGTATACATTATTTACAACTTTTGAATAAAACATATTACACATATGATATTCAGATCCACCTTTGTAATCAAAATGATGACATAATTAAACTTTGATCAATAACTTTTATAATTTATTCACTTATTCTTTCAATATGTCAACCAATAAGTCAAATATCTGCATGATAAAATGATTTTCATATACAAAAATGAATATATATGTTTGAAAATTTAAAAAAATACTGAAGAGCACAATCAGGTAATATCAAGAACAAAATACTGTGATTCAAATAAGTGAGACAATTTAATCCTTTATAATAGTATTGTTGACTATATTTCTCTTGGAACAGATGAGTGTTTTAAAGCAAAGAATAGTACCTTCAAGGATGAGAAGATGCAATTCTATGACTGAAGAAACTGTATCTGTATCAAGCAGTGCTCACTATTGAAACAGATTTAATATAAGATGTATAAATATATGAAGATTTACCAGGTAGACTTGCAACAGCCATCTGAAGAGGCAAGGGTGGAACAGTGCAAAAGGCTGTCTATGTACTGGAGATTGAAAGGATCCAGTCATAGCTGGAAAGCCTGGATCTCACTTCAGTGTGAGTCCTGGGTGAGTCCTTATCTGGGAGGCACTGAAGCTCACTTTAATGTTTCTTGTTTTTTTCATATAAGAAGGCCAAAGAGTCTGCATAGGAAGGCTGAAGGGTCTGTGTGCTGGAAGCCTTGAGGTGGAGATTCAAGGCAAGGATGAGGACTGGAGCTAATCCAAAGAAACAGCAGGGAACCTTCCTTCTTCTTTTCCCTTTTTATTCCATTCAGGCTACAAGCTTATTTGGTTGGTTGGTGCCACTCACACCTAGGGTGGAGATTCTGTTTTCAATAAACCCATTCAGCCATGCTCAGAACTATGCTAATCCAAACAGTTGGGCGTTTCTTACTCAAACTGACACAACAGTTAACTATGACAGTATTCTAATCTAAAATAAAAGTGCTATCTAATATATGCTGAAATGAGATATCTTTGTAAGCACCCACACAGTGGTCTTTTGTAGAACAACAAAAATTAACCGCATAACTGACTGATAAATAATGCTCTCCTAAACACCTATATTTTCATTTGTCCTTGTGAATACTATGTTCACTTTTTCTTCTTTTTTTGGCTTATTAGGAATTTTATAGCAGAATTTGCGGCTGTTTCACATGTGGTCTAGGATTTTGACTTAGTTTTACTTTTCTCTATCCTTGATTTAGTCATCTATTTTTATTCTATACCTGGTTTTATATTTTTATAAAATGTATGTAAGAAGTCTTTCAAATGTAATATGGTACAAATAAATGCAGTGAGCCAAAAGATCCCTCCAATCTTGCCATTTAATTTTCTCTATTCTCATATCACCATCTTATTTAGATCTTGCAAAAACCTACACTTAATGTTTACTTCAATAGGTTTTATTTATGTCCATCCCCTTAACACTCCTTCCTCATTATCACTGTAATTATTTTTAACTTGCCACTCTAATATTTAATATTTCCTTTAAACCTTATTATTATAGAATACAATTACAGCCTTTTATGGACTTTCTAAATTGCTTTTTAAAGTTGATTTAAACCAAAATATCCTTCATAGAATAACATGAGAAAGTAGATAACAAGACTAGAAAAGTGGGGTTAAATATGGATCACCCTGGAATGAAAATATTGTAATGATAATGAATTCAGTGTTGTTATAAATATGATTTATTATCATTTTACAACACAATGTGATTGTAAAATGCTAAAGGGTCCCTAATGAAGACTTCTGCCTCCAATTATATAAGAGCTAATACTAAACTTTTTCATCCTCTGCAAGCAACTACCAAACTAGACAGAATATTACAGAAAACTGTTTAGGGGCATCATTCTCAGAAGGAAGATACGCACATTTATCTTGCTTTCTGCCTGCAGTCTCTTTCTAGACCAGGCTACAAGGAGATGGAGCCCACCACCCAGGCACAGAAGTTTTGCCAAACTGAGGAGGCAGATGTCAGAGATGCTTCCGAGGTGGCTGAAATTACTGGACGGGACATCAAGAAAGAGAGCTCTAGAAAGAGGTGGGCATAGGCCTCTACATAGAGATTCTTGCTTGTCCTTGGCTAACAGTTATGGAGAATATTCAAAAACAAGTAAAAATAAAATAACACACAAAAACACACAACATTAAAATAAGTGAAAGCTAAGTGTCCGGCAGTGAGAAATCTGTCCAGCTAAACAAAGTGTGATGTTCTTTAAGGAAGACAGTATTCAGATTCTCTATAGCACTCCAACCATAGTATCTAATATAATTTTAAAATATTAATAGAAATGTAAAGTAGCAGGACTACATGGACCAAAATAAAGACAGGAGTTAATAGAACAGATAGATGCTGAATTTCATAGGCAAAGACTTTAATACATTATACATAAGCTCAAGGAATTAAATAAAAATAGAATGAGTAAATATGTAGGAAATGTCTCATAGAAATGAAAAAATAAACAAGAAATGAAAATCTAGTACAGAAAATTATACTGACAATTTTAAGAAATACTAAGTGGGCCTAACAGCAGATGGGAGATCAAAGAATAGAGTTAATGAACTTAAAGACAAATCAATTCAATTACAAGACCCAAGAAAAAAAAGATTGAAAAATAAAGGAAGACAGCCTCAGTGACTAATGGGGCAGTGCCAGCCAGTTTATCATTGCATACTTACAGAGTCCAACAAAGATATCTAGGCTATTCCTTCCTATTCTCAGTCTGTACATGTATGCATATGAAGAAATAATTCCTACAATTTCTCAAATTCAGTGGAAAATTTCAACTCAAGAGGTAGCTTTGGGCTGGGGATTTAGCTCAGTGGTTCTAGCGCCTGCCTCATAAGCACAAGGTCCTGAGTTTGATCCCCAGTACCAATAAAATAAAATAAAAATTAAAAATTAAAAAATTAAGAGGTAGCTTAGTGAACTCTGAGTTGGATAAATACACTTTATCATAGTCAAATTCTGAAAATCAAGTATAAAGAAAAAGACACATTAAATATAGAAGAATAAGGATACTATGACAGTGATCTTTTGATTAGGGGAAAAAATAGAGGCTGGAAGAAAGTGGAATGATATTGTTATGTGATACCACTATAGAGCGATGCCTTTAGAGTATTGAAATAAAAATACACAAAAAATAATATGTCCAAGCTGCTATATCCAATATAAATATCTGTCAAAAGAGAGAGTGAAGCAAAAACATTCCCCAGTAAGCAAAAGATAAGGAAACTAATCACTAACATATATACTTTATAAGAAATATCAAAAAAAGTATCTTAAGTTGAAAGGAACCAATACTAGTTAAAAATTGAGACCTAAGAAGGAATCAGAGTAATAAAATGTGAGTAAATATAGAATAATACATTCCTCATGATTTCTTTAAAATTAAACTGAATTTTAAAGAACAATGATAAAAATTGTGACATGTAAAATTTACATAGAAGTAAAATATGTGACAGTGGTATAATGGAAGGAAAAGAACAATTGAAAATACACTGTTGTGCAAACATGTACTAATAATATTAAAAAATAGAAAAAGAAAATATACTGTTGTAAGCTTCTTAAATGTATACTTAAAATGATAACATTATTAATTCTAGAATTCACTTTCACTATCTTAGGGGTCTCATATATTTTTTAGAAAGGCACAAAAAAGTACTGATAATATCTTAAAATTTGAAAAACGGGGCTCTTAAAATTAAAAATTTCTGCTTATCAGTAGGTATTGAAAAATGTATGTGAACAACACTGAGAAAATATTCTCCATATATATATTCTACGTGACTTGTAATATGTACCTAAACTATATGAAATATTTTAACAAATTAATACTATAAAGCAAACATTACAAAGACAGAAAAATGGGCAAAAGTCTTCAATAGGCTTTATATAGGTAGATGCACAAATGGTTGGTTTTCATTAAAAAGATACTCAACATCATTATTCACCCAAAATATGAGAATTTAAGGCAAACTGAGGTATCCTTTCACTATGGGAACGAAACTTAACACTGATAAAATCAAGAACAACAGATTAATAGCTACCTATGGCTAACAGGGAGTGAAGAATTGGCATTTACTGCTAAATGGTTACTGCCTAGTGAGTATGGGTATCTCTTCTGAAAAGATAAAAATATTCTGAAACCTAATATTGATGATGGTTGTACAACAATGTGAATGTACCAAATGTTACTAATGGTAAATTTCATGTAATATATATTTTACCACAACTAGAATAAAATACAGCCATTACCAAAAGTTTCTACAGGGACATGGAGCAAGAGAAATTCATGTATTACAAATGAAAAACTAATGTGGTATAATTACGATGGAAAACAATTTAACAGCTATTTTTTTTGCTAACAATCATAACAGTTAAATCTTGGAAACAAGTCAAATATTCTTTGTCAGGATAATGAAAATATATATATCTTTCTTAACAATAAGAAAAATGAATTACTGAAATATTGAATAATATATGTGGACCTAGAGGATAATATTTGCATTAAAAATAATACATGAATATACATACAATTTATATAAAATTAAACAAAATAAAATATTTGCCATATGTGAGTAGGAACACAAAAAAGTTTACTTCATAGAAGTAGACATTAGAACAGGGGTCACTGTAGGCTAGGAACTTTAGAGAGGAGGAGTTTGGTTAATTAGTATCAAAATACCATTAGATCTTTTAAAAAATGCAATTAGAGATGAGAAGAGAAGTGAGGCATAACGATGAAGAGAAGGTATTCAGATATGTTTCGTATATATACCAACTCCACACAAGGAATGTAAGCATTATGTATTGCAAACATATACCAAAAAAAAAAAAAAAGGAAGGGGATTGAGAGATGGGTGGAGGGAGAAGGGAGAGAAGGAAAAGAGGATGAAAAAAGAAATCAAGATATATTATGTACATGTACAGCTTCCCACAAGGAATATTAAAATTATGTACTATACACATGTATTAAGAGAAAATAAATTTAAAATATACAACTAGAAGATGGGCATCATGCTGCATGCTTGTAATCCCTATAGTCAGACACTGAAGCAGGAGGATTGCAAGTTCGAGCCCAGTATTGACAACTTTGTGACTTAGTGAGATCCTGATTCAAAATAATGATTACCTATATAAATTAAAATTAAAAAGCCCTGAAGATGTATGTAGCTCAGTGCAAAGGCCAGGCTAGGTTTAATCCTAAGTACTGAAAATAAAAATACATAGTTAGATAGAACAATAAGTTCTACTGCTCTGCAGCATTATAGGGTGACTATACAGTAGGTAATAACAATTAATTATATATTTTATTAAAAAGCAGAAGACAGGAGTTTGAAGCTTCCTAACATGAATAAATTATAAATATTTAAAAAGAGGGAAATGCTAGTTGTCTGATTTGATCATTACACCTTGTTTGCATGTATTGAATATTCAGTAACCTGTTAACATGGAACTAAATTTATATCTTCACATATCAAATAAATTAAAAAGTAGGTCAGCAACAAACTAAGTAAATTTTCAGAAAACATTGAGAATGCGATGTAGCTATCCTACTGGGACATCAGAAAAACTTTACTCGCAAGATATCATACAATAAAAAGTTTAATAAAATGCATAAAAAGGAAATAAAAATAGCCTGAATATGAACATTAAAATAGCAACAATAGAACAATATGAAAAACACAAATTAGAAATAAATCTATCATAAAAATGTATCACACTGTATCAATCAAGGGAAGACAAAATGAAGTAATAAGGATAATTTCACATTTTTAAATTAAAAATTAAAGTAAATACATACATATGCAATGTAATGATATTAGTGTAAAGTTTTGAATTTCACAAAATCAGTGACACGGCAACTTATGATATAGATTGTAACTCACCTTTCTTAGTCTTAGGAATTTACTTTAAAATGCTAATTCAATTAATTTATAATTTTATTTTAATTTTTTGCATAAATTCTTTTATTGATATATTTTAGGTATACAACATGTTTACATTTATCATTGGGTGCTTGTAACTGTACATGATGTATCCTGGTTCTTATTTTTTCCCTGTTACCTGGGCGTGCTTCAATCCCTCCACCCTTCCCTATTTACATAGACTTTGTTTGCATTTTTTTCCTTTTTTAAATTAAATTTTATTTTATTGGTACATTTTAGGTATACCATATAATGACATTCATAGATGGAAATTTGCACCTTTACATAATCTCTCTTGGTTCTTATTTTTCACCCTTGCCCAGCCCTCCCTTCAACCCCCTCCAGTCCTCCCTATTTACAAAGATTTTGTTCCTATTTTTCCATTTTCTCATATTAATTCCATACCCTTCTTTCCTTTCCCCTACCCCTCCCACTTCCTTCCCCTTTCACATTACCTATTATACCTTTTAGTCCTTATTTACACTTTCAGTTTCTCACACCAGAGAAACTATTTGGTATTTATACATGTGTGTCCTATTTATTTCACTTAAGAATATCGCCTCAATGTGCATCCATTTAGCTATAAATGTCTCAAATTTCTCATTTTTTATGGCTGAGTAGTACTCCATTTTATTAAAAAAACCACATTTTCTTTATCCAGTCTCCAGCTGATGGGCATTTGGGCTGTTTCCAAGCTTTAGCTATCACAAACTGTGCTGCTATGAACATGGGTGCATGTATATCACTGTGGTATGATTCTTCTAATTCTTTGGGGAAGATCCCCAGCAGGGGAATAGTGGAGTCAAATGGGACTTCCAGTCCTAGTTCTTTGAGGTATCTCCATACTGATTTCCACAGTGCTTGCACCAGTCTACACACCCACCAGCAGTGGACCAGGGTTCCTCTTTCCCCACAGCCCCGCTAGCATTTGTTATTGGTTGATTTCATGATAGCAGCCACTCTTTCTGGAGTGAAGTGGAATCTCAGCATTGTTTTCATTTGCATCTATCTCTCAAATGACCAGGGATGTTGAACATTTTTTCATGTATTTATTTGCTATTTCTACTTCCTTGTCTGAGAAATGTCTGTTCATTTCAGACGCCCATTTTTGGATTGGGTCTTTAAATTTTGGAGGTCTGATTTTTTTTAAGTTCTTTATAGATTCGAGATAGTAGACCTTTGTCTGAAGAAGAGCAGATGAGGATTTTTTCCCACATTGTGGGTGGACTCTTCACGCTGCTGGTGGTTTCTCTTCCTGTGCAGAAGCTTTTTTTTTTCAGAAGCTTTTTTAATAAGAAGAGATCCCACTTGTTGATTGTTTGTGCTAGTTCACAGGCAACTGAGGTTTTGTTCATAAAATCTTTTCCTACACTGATGTCTTCAAGAGTTCTACCTAACCTCTGTTCCAACTGGTTCAGCGTTTCTATTTTAATATTTAGATCTTTAATCCATTTCAATTTTAGTTTAGTGCATGGTGAGAGATATAGGTCTAGTTTTAATCTTTGGCAAGTTGAAACCAAATTTTTTCCAGCACCATTTCTTAAAGAGGCTATCTTTCCTCCAGTGAGGGTGTTTGGCTCCTTTATCGAAGATGAGATGGCTGAGTGTATCTGGCATTGTTTTTGCATCTTCTCATCTGTTCCACTGGTCCTCAGGTCTGTTTCTTTGCCAGTAGCATGCTGTTTTTATCACAGTAGCTTTGTAGTAGAGTTGCAGGTTGGGGATTGTGATACCCCCTGCCATGTCTCTGTTACCTAGAATTGCTTTTACTATTCTGGGTCTCTTCTTGTTCCAAATGAATTTTTGGATTGTTTTCTCAAGGAAGGACCATGAAGTATGCTGCTGGGATTTCAATTGGGTTTGCATTGAATCTATATAGCAGTTTTGGAAGTATGGCCATTTTCACTATATTAATCCTTCCTACCGAGGAACAGGGGATGTCTGTCCATTTTCTAATATCATCTTCAATCTCTCTTTTCAGAGTGCTATAGTTTTCAGAGAAGAGGTCTATGGTTTCTTTCATTAGGTTGATTCCTAGGTATTTCAGTTTTTGGATGCTACTGTGAAAGGAATTATTTGCCCTATTTCTCTCTCAGTGAGTCTGTCATTCTTGTAGAGAAAAGCTATTGATTTTTGTGTGTTGACCTTGTAACCAGCTACTTCACTGAATTTGGTTATTAAGTCTAGAAGACTTTTGGTGGGTTCTTGGGGTCTTCTATATAGAGTATCATGTCATCTGCAAATAATGACAGTTTAACTTCTTCATTTCCTGTCTGTATTCCTTTTATTTCTTCCTCTTGCCTAATTGCGTGGCAAATGTTTCCAGAACTATATTGAACAGGAGTGGTAATAGTGGACATCCTTGTCTTGTTCCTGATTTTACTGTGAAGGATTTCAGTTTTTGACCATTTAGTATGATATTGGCTGTTGGTTTTTCATAGATAGTTTTTTATGAGATTGAGGTAGAGACCGTTTATTCCAATTTTTGTAGAGTTTTTATCATAAATGCGTGTTGGATTTTGTCAAATGCTGTTTCTGCATCTACTGAGATGATCATATGGTTTTTGTGCAATTTCCATTTGTTTATTAAATTTTTGTGGTTCTTTTGCTATTTATCTCCAATTTCACTGCACCTGTCTGATAATATACAGGGGATAACTTCAATTCCTTTGCACTTACTTAAACATGTTCTATGTGTGAGTATGTGCTCCATTTTGTAGAATGACCCGTGTGCAGCAGAAAAGAATGTGTATTCTGATTTTGTGGGATAGAACACTCTGTTATCATCTGTTCAGTCCATTTGTTCAAGAGTTCGATTGAGTTCTAGTATTTCATTACTTATTTTTTGTATAGTTGATGTATCTATTTGTGACTGTGGGGTATTGAGGTCCCCCACTACAATTGTATTAGTGCATATATGACTTTTCTCATCCATTAGTTTTGTTTTATATAGTTGGGTGCACTAGTGTTTGGTGCATAGATATTTATGTTTATCATCTCTTCCTGTTGGATTGTTCCCTTTACAAGGATATAGTGTCCTTCTTTGTCTCTCTTAATCAGTGCTGGTTTGAAATCCACTTGATCTGCCAAGAAGATAGCTACTCCTGCATTTTTCAGGTTCCTGTCACATGGAGTATTGTTTTCCACCCTTTAACTTTCAGTCTATGAGTTTCTTTTTTAATTAAATGTGTTTCTTGTATGCAGCATATTGTTGGATTTTGCTTCTTGACCCATTCTGTTAGTCTATTTCTTTTGATTGGTGAATTGAGGCCATTAACATTGATGAGTATAACTGATATGTATTGACTTATCATTGCCATGAGTTTTTCTTTTTGTTGGGTTCTCCCCATTTACATTTAATTTCTTGTCATGCCAGATCGATTCATTCTGCTGTGCTTCCTGGAGTTGTGATCCTCACTGCCTGTTCCTAGGATATTACCTAAATTTTTAGGAGTGCTGGTTTGGTATTCATGAAGTTCTGAAGGTGCTCTTTGTCGTGAAAGTATCTATTTCTCCATCAATTTTGAAAGATAATTTTTCAGGGTACATCAATCTGGGTTGGAGGCTGTTTTCCTTGGAATACATCACTCTATGTTCTTGCCTTGAGTGTTTGCATTGAGCAGTCTACCGTGATTCTGATGGGGTTTCCTTTGTAGGTGATTGATTTATTTTCTCTAACTGCTTGTATGACTTTGTTCTTCTGTTGGGTTTCTGGAATCTTAACAATTACATGCCTATGTGTAGATTTTTTTTTTGATCAAGGCTATTTGGAGTCCTACATGCCTCACTTATCTGTATGTCAAGTTCTTTTAACCTGCTTGTGAAGTTTTTTGGTATTACTTCTGTAGAGTTTTTTTTATGTCATCTGCACTCTGTCCTGTTTCTTTGTTGACTCCAATCAGTCTTATGTTATTCTTCTTTGCATTGTCTAGCAGCTGCTGGATTGATTTCTCATGGTTCCTTACAATTTTGAAGCAATTTTTCTTTTCCTGGTCACTAATTGCAAACTTATCTTCTATATCTGAAATTCTATCCTTACATTGGCTCCTTCTGCTGTGTAGACTTTCAGTGGAGTTTTTAATCTCCTGGAAATCTGTTTGTATCTGTTTTATGGATTCCATTTGTTTACTATGTTGAGATTCCATCATGTTCCTGAGCTCCTCTATTTTTTATGTGTCTGCTCTAGATTTATTAATCATGTCTTGCACTGTGGGCACAATCTCTGCTGTTATCTGAGAAATTATTTCTGATTTTATTTTTTCCAGATCTTCTTTTGTTTCCAGTTCAGTGAGTCCAGGTTGCTAAGTATTAAGAGTGTTCCATCTCATTTCTGTTTGATGTTGCTGTAGGTGATCTGGAAGCCTGGTTTTGAGACTTGTTTACATGTCTTCTCATTTCAATGCGGGGGGGGGGGTGCTGTTGGTGCCCTTTCAACTCACCTCCTCTGGGCTGGGATTGGTGGAATGGTAGCCCAGAACCTCTTCCACTGGGTTGGGAGCAGTGGAATGGCCAAAATGCCTGGGTTCTAGCTAATATAATGTAGGTAGTAGTGATATTTGCCACATTCAGACCTTCTTCCCAAGAGACTTCATCTTCTGAGTATTCCATAGAGCAGATCATTTGCTCTCAAGCCCTCAGTTCTAGAGACTGAGAAGTACAACATCAAGTTTCCAGCAGGTACACAGTCCAGTGAGAGCAGCTCTTTCTGTTTCCCAGATGGGGCTCTGTTGTGGTAGCCTCCAGAGGAGTACTGTTATATCCTCACGAGCCCAATGGTGGGAGGGTAAATCTATTTTTTTTCATTTCTCAGAATTTTTCCTTTCCCTTCTTTCCATTCCCCTTCCCTTCCCACTTCCCTACCCCTTTGGACCTTTTCTTACTATTTCAAATTATCAGTTATTCATTGTAATCATTTTAATCCTTATTTACACTTTCAATTTCTCACACTAGAGAAACTATTCAGTAGGACCATGTGTGTCCTATTTATTTCACGTCAGAGTATGGCCTCAATATGCATCCATTTAGTTACAAATGTCTCTAGTTTCTCATTCTCTATGGCTGAGTAGTACTCCATTTTATGAAAAAAAAAAACAACACATCTTTATCCCGTTTCCAGTTGATGGGCACTTGGGCTGTTTCCAGTCTTTAGCTATTACGAACTTTGCCACTATAAACATGGATAGACATATATCACTGTGGTATGATACCTTTACTTCTTTTGGGAAGATATCCAGCAGGGGAATAGCTGGTTCAAATGGGACCTCTAGCCCTGGTTCTTTGAGGCAACTCCATACTGATTTCCACAATGGTTGCACCAGTCTGCACTCCCACCAACAATGGAGAAGAGTTCCTTTCTCCCCACACCCCTGCCAGCATTTGTTATTGGTTGATTTCTTAATAGCAGCCATTCTTTCTGGGGTGAGGTGGAATCTCAGTATTGTTTTCATCTGCATCTCTTGAGTAACCAGTGAAGTTGAACATTTTTTTATATGTTTATTTGCTGCTTTTACTTCTTTGTCTGAGAAATGTCTGTTCATTTCAGATGCCCATTTTTGAATTGGGTCTTTGAGTAGGGGGGGGGTCTGATTTTTTTCAGTTCTTTATATATTCTAGATAGTAGTTGTCCTTTGTCTGAAGTTCAGTTGTTAAAAATTTTTCCCAAATTGTACATTGTCTTTTAGCTCTGTTGGTGGTTTCTCTTGCTGTGCAGAAGCTTTTTAATAAGATGAGATCCAACTTGTTGATTCTTTGTTGTAGTTCCCGTGCTACTGAGGTTCTGTTCATAGAGTCTTTTCCTATGTCAATATCTTCAAGAGTTCTACATAACTTATCTCCCAGCAAGTTTAGTGTTTCTGTCTTAATATTTAGATCTTTAATCCACTTTGATCTTAGTTTAGTGCATGGTGATATATATGGGTGTAGTTTTAATTTTTGGCAGGTTGAAATCCAGTTTTTCCAATACGGTTTATTAAATAGGCTATCTTTCCTCCAATGAGGGTGGTTGGCTCCTTTGTCAAAGGTGAGATGGCTGAGTATGTCTGGTGTTCTTTGCATCTTCTAATCTGTTCCATTCATCCTCAGGTCTGTTTCTTTGCCAGGACCATGCTGTCTTTATCACAGTAGCTTTGTAGTATAGTTTCAAGTTGGGGATTCTGATACTCCCTGCCATGTCTCTGTTGCCTAGAAATGCTTTTGCTATTCTGGGTCTCTTCTTGTTCCAAATGAATTTTTGGATTATTTTCTCAAGGTCCATGAAGTATGCTGCTGGGATTTCAATTGGGATTCCATTGAACCTCTATAGCAGTTTTGGAAGTATGGTCATTTTCACTATATTGACCCTTCCTACCTAAGAGCAGGGAATGTCTTTCCATTTTCTGATATCATCTTCAATCTCTCCTTTCAGAGTGCTATAGTTTTCAGAGAAGAGGTCTATGGTTTCTTTCATTAGGTTGATTCCTAGGTATTTCAGTTTTTTGGATGCTCTTGTGATAGGAACATGTGCCCTATTTCTGTCTCAGTGAGTCTTTTGTTTGTGTAGAGGAAAGCTATTGATTTTTGTGTGTTGACCTTATATCCAGCTACTCTACTGAATTTGGTTATTAAGTCTAGAACACTTTTGGGGCTGTTCTTTGGATCTTCTATATATAGTATCATGTCATCTGCAAATAATGACAATTTGACTTTTTCATTTCCTATCTTTATTCCTTTTACTTCTTTCTTTTGTCTAATTGCCATGGCTAAAATTTCCAGAAATATATTGAACAGGAGTGGTGATAGTGGGCATCTTTGTCTTGTTCCTGATTTTAGTGTGATGGATTAGAGTTTTTGACCATTTAGCATGATATTGGCTGTTGGTTTTTCATAGATAGCCTTAATCCAGTTGAGATACAGACCTTCTATTTCAATTTTTGGTAGTTTTTTTTTTTTTTTATCATGAATGGGTGTTAGATTTTGTTGAATGTTTTTTCCGCATCTATTGAGGTGATCATATGGATTCTGTCCTTGGCTCTGTTAATACAGTGCATTAGATTTATTGATTTACATATGTTGAACCATCCCTGGGATAAATCTGACTTGGTCATGGTGTATGATCTTCTTGATGACCCTCTGTATTCTGTTTGCCAGTATCTTGTTGAGGATTTTCACATCTATGTTCATCAGGGAGATTGGCCTGTAGTTCTCTTTTTTGGTTGAGTCTTTCCCTGGTTTTGGAATCAAAGTAACACTTGCTTCCAGGAATGAATTTGGAAGTATTGCTTCCCTTTCAATTTCATTAGTAAGTTTAAGGAGTAATGGTGAAATTTCTTCTTTAAATATCTTGTAGAATTCAGCAGTGAAGCCATCAGGACCTGGAATTTTCTTTGTTGGTAAATTTTTTATTACATTTTCAATTTCACTCATTGTAATTAGGGTGTTTAGAATTTCTATATCTTCTTCATTATCTTTGGCAATTCATATATATCTAGGAATCTGTCCATTTCTCCTATGTTTTCCATTTTATTAGAGTAAAGGTTCTCAAATTAGGTATTGATGATCCTCTGGATTTCTGGTGGGCCTGTTGTGACTTCACATTTTTTGTTCTTAATTACATGGATTTGAGCCTTTTCTTTCCTTTTTTTGATAAGGTTGGCTAAAGGCTTATTGATTTTATTTATTCTTTCAAAAAATCAACTCTTTGATTCATTGGTTTTTTTGTATCATTCTCTTAGTTTGCATTGCATTGACTTATGCTCTGGTCTTTATAATTTCCTCTCTTGTAGGAGCTTTGGATTTGTTATGCTCTTCTTTTTCTAGGAGCTTGAGGTTCTGCATTAGGTTATTTATTTGAGCTCTCTCTGTTTTCCTAATATGGGCATGCAGTGCTATGAATTTCCCATGTAGAACTGGTTTCATTGTGTCCCATAGATTCCTGTATGTTGAACTGGCATTATCATTTATTTGTAGAAACTGTCTATGGCCTGATAATATACAGAAGGTAACTTCAATTCTTTTACATTTACTTAAACATGCCCTATAAGCTAGCATGTGGTCTATTTTGGAGAATGATCTGTTTGCAGCCAAAAAGAATGTGTGTTCTGATTTTGTGTGGTGGAAAACTCTGTAAACATCTATTAAGTCCATTTGTTCAATAGCTTGGTTCAGTTCTAGAATTTTGTTGTTAATTTTTTGTCTAGATGATCTGTGTATTTGTGATAGTGGGGTATAGAGGTCCCCCACTGCAATTGTGTTACTGCTTATTTGGTTTTTCATGTCCATTAATATTTGTTTTGTATAGTTGGGGGCATTCGTATTTGGTGCATATATATTTAGGATTGTCATCTCCTCCTCTTGGATTGTTCCCTTCATAGGGATGTAGTGACCATCTTTGTCTCTCTTAATTAGTTTTGGTTTGAAATCTACTTTGTCTGCAAATAAGATTGCTACCCCTGCTTTTTTTCTGGGTTCCTGTCACATTGAGAATTGTTTTCCATCCTTTTACTTTCAGTCTATGAATTTCTTTTTGAGTTAGTTCTGTTTCTTGTATGCAGCATATTGTTGGATTTTGATTCTCAATCCATTCTACCAGTCTATTTCTTTGGATTGGTGAATTGAGGCCATTAACATTGATGGTTATAATTGATAAATATTGACTCATTCTTGTCATGATGTTTTACTGTCGTTTGTGCATTTATTTTAATTGTTCCCCCTTTCCATTTAGTTTCTTACCTTGCCAGGTGGCTTCCCTCTGTTGAGCCTCATGGAGTTGTGACCTTCATTGCCTTTTTCTAGGATAATGTTTAGAATTATTTGGAGTGCTGGTTTGGTGTTCATAAAGTTTCTCAGGTGTTCTTTGTCATGGAAGTATCTAATTTCCCCATTGATTTTGAAAGATAATTTTGCAAGATACAACAGTCTAGGTTGGAAGTTATGTTCCTTTAGGGCTTGAAATACTTCACTCCAGGCTCTCCTTGATTTGAGGGTTTGTGTTGAGAAGTCTACTGTGATTCTGATGGGCTTTCCTTTGTAGGTGATTTGTTTCTTTTCTCTAAGTGCTTGCAGGATTTTGTTTTTGTGTTGGGTTTCTGGGATCTTGACTATTATATGTCTAGGTGGAGTTTTATTTTGATCGTGTCTAGTTGGAGTTCTATATTGCCTCACTTATCTGTATGTCCAATTCTCTACCTCTGTCTGGGAAGTTTTCTACTATTACTTTTGTGAACAGTTTTTTTTATGTCAATTGTACTTTCTCCTGTTTTTTCATGATCTCCTATCAGTCTTATATTATTCTTCTTTGCATCATCTAGCACCTGCTGGATTGATTTCTTGTGGTCTCTTAGTATTTTTAAGAAATCTCTGTTTTCATGGTCATTAACCTCAATCCTGTCTTCTATATCTGATATTCTATCTTCACATTTCCTTAATCTGCTGTGCATACTTTCAGTGGAGTTTTCAATCTCCTGGATATCTGTTTGAATCTGTTTCATGAATTCCATTTCTTTCTTATGCTCGCCGATCATGGTTTCCATTTCTTTCTTTTGCTGGGCATTCATGGCTTTCAGTATTTTTCTGATTTCATCTATTTTTTTTTATCTGTTTCTGTTCTAGAGCCTCTAATCATGTCTCTCACTCTGCTCACCATCTCCATAGTTATCTGGGAGATTATTTCTGGTTTGAATTTTTCTAGCTCCTCATTCATCTGCTTTGTTACTTCCTGTGCTTTCAGTTCATGGTGTCCAGGTTGTTGATTATCAGACTTTTCTATCTCGTTTCCCTCAGAATTTGCCTTTTGTGCAGTGGAAGTGTGGGTTTGTGCCTTGCTTAAATGTCTTCTCCTTTTTGTTTTTTGTACTGTCCTTGGTTCAATTCCTGGGTTGATACTTCAAAGTTGCTTATTGTAAGTATCTTTGTTGCTTATAGTTAGAACCCTTATGGAATGATTGCTTCTCAGAGGTGACTTCCAGATATAGCCGGTTTTTATGTTTTGAGTCTCTAATGGCTCTGAGGCTATTTCATTTTCATTATATCTAGAAGGATGAGTGATTAGATCAATCACAACACCTTAGCCCAAGTAATACAATCAGCAACACCATAGCATCAAGTACATTTTAGAAAATGACAATTTGTGGTAGTTATTAATCTATCACCTTTAACTACATGAATCATTTAGAGGGGAACTGCTGCCACCACTGTTTAAATTCTTCAGTGAAATTGAAAGGGAAGTAATACTTTCAAATTCATTCCTGGAAGCAAGCATCACCTTGATCCCCAAAGCAGAAAAAGACCCAACTGAAAAGGAGAACTATAGGCCAATCTCACTAATGAACATAGATGCAAAAACCCTTAATAAGATACTGGCAAACAGAATGTAGAAGATCATCAAGAAGATCATACACCCTGATCAAGTGGGATTCATCCCAGGGATGCAGGGATGGTTCAATATACACAAATCAATCAATGTAATACACTATATCAATAGAGCCAAGGAC
Source organism: Heterocephalus glaber (assembly GCF_053883595.1). NCBI lineage: Eukaryota > Metazoa > Chordata > Mammalia > Rodentia > Bathyergidae > Heterocephalus > Heterocephalus glaber. Next base: position 9,877,322 of record NW_028258356.1, on the reverse strand, counting down.
AAAAACCATATGATTATCTCCATAGATGCAGAAAAAGCATTTGACAAAATCCAACATGCATTTATGATAAAAACCCTGGAAAAAATTGGAATAGATGGTCTCTGCCTCAAACTGATAGAAGCCATCTATGAAAAACCAACAGCCAATAACATACTAAATGGTCAAGAACTGAAATCCTTTACACTAAAATCAGGAACAAGACAAGGATGTCCACTATTACCACTCTTGTTCAATATAGTTTTGGAAACATTGGCCATGGCAATTAGACAAGAGAAAGAAATAAAAGGAATACAGACAGGAAATGAAGAAGTCAAACTGTCATTATTTGCAGATGACATGATACTCTATATAGAAGACCCCAAGAACCCACCAAAAGTCTTCTAGACTTAATAACCAAATTCAGTGAAGTAGCTGGTTACAAGGTCAACACACAAAAATCAATAGCTTTTCTCTACAAGAATGACAGACTCACTGAGAGAGAAATAGGGCAAATAATTCCTTTCACAGTAGCATCCAAAAACTGAAATACCTAGGAATCAACCTAATGAAAGAAACCATAGACCTCTTCTCTGAAAACTATAGCACTCTGAAAAGAGAGATTGAAGATGATATTAGAAAATGGACAGACATCCCCTGTTCCTCGGTAGGAAGGATTAATATAGTGAAAATGGCCATACTTCCAAAACTGCTATATAGATTCAATGCAAACCCAATTGAAATCCCAGCAGCATACTTCATGGTCCTTCCTTGAGAAAAGAATCCACAAATTCATTTGGAACAAGAAGAGACCCAGAATAGCAAAAGCAATTCTAGGTAACAGAGACATGGCAGGGGGTATCACAATCCCCAACCTGCAACTATACTACAAAGCTACTGTGATAAAAACAGCATGCTACTGGCAAAGAAACAGACCTGAGGACCAGTGGAACAGATGAGAAGATGCAAAAACAATGCCAGATACACTCAGCCATCTCATCTTCGATAAAGGAGCCAAACACCCTCACTGGAGGAAAGATAGCCTCTTTAAGAAATGGTGCTGGAAAAAATTTGGTTTCAACTTGCCAAAGATTAAAACTAGACCTATATCTCTCACCGTGCACTAAACTAAAATTGAAATGGATTAAAGATCTAAATATTAAAATAGAAACGCTGAACCAGTTGGAACAGAGGTTAGGTAGAACTCTTGAAGACATCAGTGTAGGAAAAGATTTTATGAACAAAACCTCAGTTGCCTGTGAACTAGCACAAACAATCAACAAGTGGGATCTCTTCTTATTAAAAAAGCTTCTGAAAGAAAAAAGCTTCTGCACAGGAAGAGAAACCACCAGCAGCGTGAAGAGTCCACCCACAATGTGGGAAAAAATCCTCATCTGCTCTTCTTCAGACAAAGGTCTACTATCTCGAATCTATAAAGAACTTAAAAAAAATCAGACCTCCAAAATTTAAAGACCCAATCCAAAAATGGGCGTCTGAAATGAACAGACATTTCTCAGACAAGGAAGTAGAAATAGCAAATAAATACATGAAAAAATGTTCAACATCCCTGGTCATTTGAGAGATAGATGCAAATGAAAACAATGCTGAGATTCCACTTCACTCCAGAAAGAGTGGCTGCTATCATGAAATCAACCAATAACAAATGCTAGCGGGGCTGTGGGGAAAGAGGAACCCTGGTCCACTGCTGGTGGGTGTGTAGACTGGTGCAAGCACTGTGGAAATCAGTATGGAGATACCTCAAAGAACTAGGACTGGAAGTCCCATTTGACTCCACTATTCCCCTGCTGGGGATCTTCCCCAAAGAATTAGAAGAATCATACCACAGTGATATACATGCACCCATGTTCATAGCAGCACAGTTTGTGATAGCTAAAGCTTGGAAACAGCCCAAATGCCCATCAGCTGGAGACTGGATAAAGAAAATGTGGTTTTTTTAATAAAATGGAGTACTACTCAGCCATAAAAAATGAGAAATTTGAGACATTTATAGCTAAATGGATGCACATTGAGGCGATATTCTTAAGTGAAATAAATAGGACACACATGTATAAATACCAAATAGTTTCCCTGGTGTGAGAAACTGAAAGTGTAAATAAGGACTAAAAGGTATAATAGGTAATGTGAAAGGGGAAGGAAGTGGGAGGGGTAGGGGAAAGGAAAGAAGGGTATGGAATTAATATGAGAAAATGGAAAAATAGGAACAAAATCTTTGTAAATAGGGAGGACTGGAGGGGGTTGAAGGGAGGGCTGGGCAAGGGTGAAAAATAAGAACCAAGAGAGATTATGTAAAGGTGCAAATTTCCAACTATGAATGTCATTATATGGTATACCTAAACTGTACCAATGATTAGAATGAGTAATCGATATTGCAAAATAGGAAGAAAATGTCCAAAGGGGTAGGGTTAGTGGGAGGGGCAGGGGAAAGCAAAGAAAGGAAAGGAAAGATGATGAGAAATGAAAAAAATGGAAATAAAGTCTTTGTAAATAGAGAAGGGTGAAGGGGGTGAAGGGAGGGGTAGGAATGGGGAAAAAATAAGAACCAAGATGCATCATGTAAAGGTACAAGTTTCCAATGAGAAATGTAATTGTGTTGTATACCTAAAATGTACCAATAAAAGAATTTTTAAAAAAAGAACAAATAACAAAAATATAGGGTCTCTTAGAAATCTCTGTAGAGGCCCAAATAAATAGCTTTTAAAATTTTCCACATGCTCATAAATTCTGTTGATATAACTATAAACAAAATGATCAGGAAAGATATTTTGAGTAAATAATCTGGCTGTATATTTTTACTCTTGAAAATTCACTCTATGTTAGCTAGTTTTCCCTAGTACTTTATTTAAATTATACTACTTATTTAGCACAAGAAACCATTAAGATCCATAGTATTATCACCATTTTCAGTTGTGGAAAAAGTCTGAGAGACAACAGCTAAAGTCACAAGTAGAGTGTTAGGGACAAAATTTAAACTCATCTAAACATTATACCGATCCACTGTCCCTGGATTCCTGTCTAAGCAGTCTCAACTATACAGCCCATTGTATTTTCCTACTGATCATTACAATATAAACATAGAGCTGGCTACATTGAACTGAAATTAGAGTGAAGATTTGCAAACATGGAAGAAATCATTCTGACATTTTAAAATTTTAGCAAAGTTTTAGATTTCACTTTTTTCCCCTGTGAGCTCAGAAAATTTTCCACTGTTTGAGAGTCTCAGAACTAAATAGGAAAAACACAGGCTAGATGGTTACAATAGCTTCAGGGAGCTAAGCAAATTTGATGGAAGATACAGAGACTTTTCAAACCTTACCTGTGAAATCATGGCCTTCTAGTATCAGTTTTCTCTTTTCTTGGTAATACCCTCAAATTAAACTGGGATTAATAAAGACTTATCAATATAAAAAGATAGGTCCATAACACCTATGGAGTCATTTAATGACCCAGATGACACAGTAAAATATATTTGCCTTAAAATACATTCTCTCAGTTATTTAATTGCATGGGCTATTTCTAGAAAATAGGTGGAAAATCATAGCATTATGAGAAAAGTGTAAATATTTGGAAATTGTGTGTGTATGTGTGTGTGTGTGTGTGTGTGTGTGTGTGTGTGTGGTTCTGGGATCAAATCCAGGGCCTTGCATATGCTAGGCAAGCACTCTCTCCACTGAGTTACACCCTCAGCAAGATTCTTGATAAATACTATATTATATATAAAATCAGTATTTAATATGTGTACTATGCATTGACCTTGAGTTTTTTCAGCACCATTATCCAGACATTTGAAATGTGTTAATGCCTAAAATAAACTTGTTTGAGCTATGCAAGTTTCAAGGGAAGACAAAATATAACGGTGTTTCTAAATAAGTAAAATCCCATTTTAGGGAGAGTTATTATTAATATTGGTTTTCTTTCCATTATATTAGTCAGTTCTTCCATTGCTGGGCACAATAGCTGACACTTGGAGCTTAAACGAGGAGAGGCTTACTTGGCTCACAATTCCAGAGGTCTCAGTCCATGGTGAGCTCTAAGTCAGAAACCTTATGGTGGAATGGCATGGCAGAGCAAAGATCTTTCATTTTTGACAGCTGGGATGCAGAGCACAAGGGAAGACTGCCAAGGAACTCTTCCAAGGCACTCTATTAGTGACCAACTGGGCCACAACTCCTGATAGTACGTTCAACTATGAGAATCAGTGGATTAATCCACTCATCAGTATAGCACCCCATGATCCAGTCACCACTCTAGGTGTCTCTTAATCCAGGCAAGTTGACAATTAAGATTAACTGGCACTTCTGTTAAAAACATTTTTGACAACAAATTACATTTCTGTCTACATGCTGATATTGTTATTGGGCTTATTACTTCAATATGTGCACATTTAACTTGTTATTTTGAAGGCATTTTCCCAGCATAATCTCATTTTCCCTACAAGCATAATTTAAATTGTATATGATGTTGTGGTTAGAGGCTATAGTAATTTAAATTTTTCATTAATTTTGTTATCTTGTATTGTTATTTAAATCCATTTATTATTATCTATCTTTTAAATTCAGATCTTGTGAATTACATGTGTACTTTCATAGATAATTCAGTAAAATTTTAGAAATGTATATGTTTAAGCCTGTTCCGAAGATTCATTCTTGTTCTTGCTATAAATTTTAAAGCCAGTTTTCTAAATCGATAAATGAAAGTAGCTATAATTTTCTAACCCTGATTCTCAAACTTTGGGGTGCCTCAGAAATGTCTTGTTAAAAATAAGAGACATAGGTGTAGACTGGCATTATTTGTTAAGCAATTTTCAGAGGTGATTCTGTGGCATTTGAATTGTGAGATTCAATTCACTGCCAGATTTTTAAATCTCTCTTCTCAAGAACTTTGAGTTTATTACCTATCACTTCATTATATTTCTTGATAAATGGGCAAGAATCACACATGCTCTGAAAGCTCTTAGAAAAACTTTGATGAAGAAAACTTTTAATGTGAGCCTGTCTAGACCATTAGGATAGTTAATTATCCAACAATAACACCTGGAAGACAAGTGACTGACAAAATTAATAGAGAAAGTTTTATTAAAATTATTACTCTATTGCCTAAATTGATGACAACATGTAATTTTCTTCTTTGTAGCCCTCACTGTAATTTGCTTCATTTAGTTCAGTAAGAGGAACATTATATTTTTCTGTGATCACTGTATGAACTTCAAGAGAAGGTGCTTTTGTGTGTTGAGCAATTTATAATGCCAACCAAAAGGCATAACCTTAATAAGAAGAAACCAAAAGGTTAATTTCAATTATGATCATCTTTCCTGTGACCACTTGAGTTATCCTGCTCAGAACATAGAGTATACAAAATACACTCCTCCTACATATGCCAACCTCTCACAGGGATATCTTGCTCTTTAAATGTTCCAGTACTTAAAATAGATATTTCTAAAGATCAGCCTTATAATTCAGAATTCACAGTCCCAATTTTCTTGTATATATATTTTAAAAAGAAATTTCCTAAAAGAAGAATTCTCACTGTATATTTCTTCTGCCCCTGGTGTATCTCCTTGACCTCTGTACATGTCAAGAATTTGTTTCTTTATCTCTAAACCCAGGGAATCTTTAAGGACTAATAACAAATGGTCTGCTGTAAAGAGGAAGTTGATTTCAGAGGCTATAAGATTCTCAAGTAGAGGAATTCTTCTTGGGAATTCCTTAGGAAAACTTCTAAATCTGACCGTAATATTCTCCAGTTTAAAATCCCAATGTGATGCCCTCATTATATAGGATAAAATTCATGTTCCATAACACATTTTACCCTCTCCACGATCTTAACCTTCCTCTTTCTCTGGCCTCCTTTCAACATTCCTGTCTTCTCCCTGAAGTAAGGTCCTCATTAAACTGCCCGTATTTCCCTGCAGACTCCACTTTGTTTCTTTTCTTAGTGCTCATAGTCTTTGTACAATAAAAGTCTTCACTTACAATATTCCTCTTGCCTGCTTCTGGACACTACCTTCCTACATCCTCATTTTAAGTCTCACAGTTTGGAAAAGACATCGAACAGGAGCCTTCTTCATTCCTTAGGGTGTGTGAGGTGATACACACATGGTGTTTCCATGAAGTTCCAGCTGCTTTAATCTTCATCTTGCTACAGTACATTTAAGTTGTTATTTATTGTATTTCTCTCCTGTTATACTGACCTATTTAAGGATAGGAAATATATCTAATCCATCCTGGAAATTCCTAGATACAGGCTCATAAATGTCCCTTAATAAATATTAAAAGAAGGAAATGATTAGATATTCCTAAATTCTGGATATGGTATATGTAGAACATTAGGTGTCAACAAATATTTGTTTAATTAAGTACAATTGTATTAACAAGCTCTGTAATCATCAGAGTGTACAGGAAAGAAAAAATGTGGCGGCAGTTGTCAAACATGAAATTAAAGAAATGAATACTTCTCTTGTTCTGAAACTTTGTTTTAGGGTAAAGGCATTTTCCTTTTACAGTGCTTGATTTAGAAGTAATTTAATGTATGAGCAATACAGTTGTAGTTATATAGTGCATATAAAATTATTTGTACACTTAATGTCTTCCTTATTAGTTGAAATGGTCAATGACATCAATTTTATATTTCTGAGGTGCAGTACTCTTGACTTACAATGAGCAAATAAATGAGTGAATGAATAAAGAATGAATGGATGGATGGAAAAGTAAGTCAAGAGACTCATTTAAGATTTCTCATTTTTAATGGAAACTAAATCTATGTAAATAGGGAAGGGTGGAGGGGGTGAAGGGCACAAAGGTAATGGGGGAAAAACTAAGAACCAAGATACATCATGTACAGGTACAAGCACCCAATGATAAATGTAAACGTATTGTATACCTAAAATGTACCAATAAAGAAATTTAAGGAAAGAAAAAGATTTCTTACTTTTAAAATCTGGGTGTGGATAAAACCAGTTATCAGGAAAAGGTAATAATGATAAATAATAAAAATGTATTTATTTTAAAGGAAGTTCAGAACTCAAAATCAACAATTTCAACTATTTGTACAAAAGTCAGCTATAAAAGCAAGGAAATATTTATGTGTATACTAATCTACATAAAATGTGATTGAACAATATGGTGAATGTTTAATTTAAAATAATTTATTATAGTAAAAGACATATTGCCATTAATCTTCCTAAAAAATCATCTGCTTTTCAAACACACTTACCTTCTCATTCTTGACACTATCTGAATCAGTCCTGTAAGTCCTCTTTTGTGGCTTTTGTTGTGCTATCATGGCTGCCTCAATATCCTGAATTTATTTAAAATATTTATCTTTCATAGTTATTTTACCTTTGGGAAAGTGTCAGAAGTCACATGGTGTCAGATCCAGTGGATAACATGGATGAGGACACCCTTGATGTCTGAGTTTGACTTTCCATTGGCTGGCACTTAGCAGTAGCATTCACTGCATTTTTGATCCAACTTAATAAAGTTGCTCACAAAGGAGAATTTCCAAAACTGTTTCAGAAAGTGGCAAAAACAATGGGTAAATGTGTTAGAAGCAATAAGTAGTATTTTGAGGGAGATTAATGACAATGTATCTTTTACAGTGATTCAGTTTTAAACATTTATATGTTTACCATATATTTTGACCACCCCTTGTATACACACATACATCTATAAATATTTCTGTTTGCAAATAACCTTATGATATTAAGCAAAGTATGAGTTGATACTTATATTTCAACTCTGGCACAGTACCACATAGTCATTCTAGTCTCCTGTGCTTGTTTATATGTAACTTCTCATCATCTCTTTTGATTTATTTAACTGTTCATTTACATGTAATGGTTTTAGCATTGTTCCCATATTTGTATGTACCTCTGTGAGAACTAAATTTATCAACTAGACTACAGTTCTTAGATACAGATACTTTAGCATTTCTTTATTACCTTAAAAATTAACTATTCTAATAAGTGTACAATATTTTCTTATTGTTATTTTATTTGCTCTTCATTAGCAACAAATGATATTGAATATCTGTTCATGTACTTATTTATCATATTTACATATTTTGGTGAGACATCTGTTCAAATCTTTCACTCATTTTTAAATTGGATGGCTTATTCTTTATTGTTGAGTTCTGAGTTTCTTTTGTATATTCAAGAAATGAGTCCATCATAGATACAAATGTTGCAATTTCTTTCCAGCATTTGAGTTGGTTTTTCATTCTATTAACAATGTTGCTTTCAATTTCTATGGCAGGTGAAACAAATTATCACAAATGTTTAAAATAATAGAGATATATTCTGTTAAATTTCTAAAGATCAGAACACAATCAGTTTCACTGTGATGAAATAATGTGTTAGCAGGTGAACAGACTGCAAGAATCTGTTTCTCACCTTTTCCAGTTTCTAGCAGCTGTTGGAATTCCATGGAATGTGGCTACTTCATTCCTGTCTCTTCATCTGTAGCTACTCCATGTTCTCCTTTTCTGTCTCTGTAAACAGAATTTTCAACATATCTTTTATAGGGACATTTTTACTTGAATTTAGAACCTCTTAAAATAATCAAGATCCTTAATTTAGCCACATTTGCAAGTACCCTTTTTCTACATAAGGGCTTTTTCTATGTTTGGGTTTAAGAGATTAGGACTCTACATATTCATAAAGATATCAATTTATCTCTCATAATTGGATATCTTCATCTCTGATAATTTTTTTTGTTCTGAAGGAATCTTTATGAAATTAAATAGTTACTTTGCTTTGTTTTGAATAGGGATTACCATGAAATATTTCTCATTCCATTTTCTTTTAACCTACTAGAGTCTGTATTTAATGTCAATTTCTATTATCCATTTGCAAAATCTGTCTTTAATTAGTGTATTAAGATCACTCAAATTTTAAATAATTACTGATTTGGTTTGATAAATTCCTACAATGATTTCATTTTTCTTTGTTTCTCTTGCTCACCAAATATATTGTAACTATTGCTTCTTAAGGAGTTACATTTTGATTTATTCAGGATATAAACAGAACCTTACTATTATCTTCATGTATTTTTTTTTCTGTTGCTCTTTCCTTCTTAAATGGATCCAAGTTTCTGATCTGTATCATTTTTCTTTTGCCTGGAAAACTGCTTGTAATAATCCTTGCAGAGCAAGTGTGGTATTCCTTCTGATTACGTAGGAAAGTATTTCTCTTTCACTTTGGAAGACTAATTTTGCTTGATACAAGATTCTAGGTTGGTGAGCTTTCTTCTTTTATTGCCTAAATATTTCACTTTACTCTCTTCTTTCTTCCATGGTTTCTGGCCAGAAATCCACTGTGACTCATCTCTGTTCATGTACAGGTGAGATGTTTTGCTTACATAGTTTCACTGAAGAGTTTTTGTGTTCAGTGTTCTGCACTTCAAAATTATATGCAAAGATAGGATTTTGTTAGCCTACATTTTTAAAATTTTGATGCTGCATATTACTCTTTAAACTTCCTGTATCTGTGGCTTGTGGTTTCTCACTAATTTTTAATAGTTCTTGGCCTTTTGTAAATCAAGTATTTGTTTTTCTTTCTCTTCATGAGCTCTTTCTTCTCCATCTTGTACTCCAGTAGCATATGTGTCATAATTTTTGAAAATTTCCCTCAGTTCCTGAATGTTTTGTTTTATATTTTTATTGTTTTTTTATTTACATATCAGTTTTCTACTGATTTATTTTTAGGCTCACTGATTTTTTTTCCCCTTTGCCCATGTCTTGCTTACTAATGTAATCATCAAAGGCATTCTTCATTTCTGTTGCCGTGTTTTCTATTTCTCACATTTTCTTTTAATTCTTTCTTAGAGTTCTCATCTCTATGTTTACATTACTCAGCTGTTCTTACATATTCCTTACCTTTGCTACTAGAACTTTCAGCATTTTAATTAAAGTCATTTTACATTTTAGTCATATGTATAGTTTAGATGACTGCTTTGTTTCTTCATATTGTGGAGTATTTTTCTTGCTTTTTGATGTGACTTATAATTTTTGCTGAGTCTTAAATATGCATGATCTCTAGTATCATACAGAAAGAAAAAAATAAATAATAAAGTTGGATATGCTGTATTAGATACAGTGATTGATACAAATGTACTTTTCAAAGTGATGATTTATAGAACTCTGGTTAGGAATTGGACTAAATTTAATATGTGTGCTAGCATAGGTGTCTATAAATTACTCTAGCATTCTTTTTTTTTTAATCTCTCTTTCTTGACTTTGGCCTTCCTGAAGCATCCCCTTTTCAAAGAGATTCTATATCTTGTTTTCATTTATAATTATCACTAATATATTGGAGTTCTGATAGTATGGTGATAAGTTTTGCCAGAAAAGGACATTTCTAAAGTCTCATGATTATATATAGGCCATTTAGTGGGCTGTGTCATTTACAAGTGTTTTTACAGAGATGTAGCTTCCAACTCCTATCTCCTACAGATCCATTCCCAATCTGTTTCCTTGAAGCCCTGATCCCAACTGTCATTTTTGCTCCTATTCCTAAGGTAAGACAGAAAAGGTACAGGGGTGGAGCGAGGGAAATGACCTTTTCCACCTGAGCTAAAGCTAACAAATTATAGTTTCCTGGACAATAGATATTCATTATGGAGAAGGCAGAGTATAATTCACAATTATTATTCTTATCTTCTCTCTGCCAGAGCCAGAGGGGGCCTCTCTCAGCTCTTCAACATGAGCACTAACTGGATTCCTTAGCCTACAGCAGATCTCTGAGATTGCAGTCTCCTGAGTTTCTCCTTTACAGACCACTATACACTCAGCCTCTAGAAATTCATCAAAATTGATATTTAAGTGTTTCTACCTATTTCTGGCCACAACTTTCTGTTCCAAATAACATTAACACAGATATGACTAGACATGCTTCTGCCTCTTCAGATTTCCAGGTGTTCTTTTATTTTGCAACTTCATTTTTCTGATGAGTCCAAGAAAAGTCACCTTTTATCTGTGTGCCCAGCTTTTTCTTATTCCTTGTTTTAAGACCAGATTAATAACTTAAAACTCTATATGTTGGAACTAAAATAGAAGCAAACCATTCCAGACCACTGTATTCTCATTTTTATTAATATTTTATAGATTTCTAATTAAGGACTAAAGTTTTCTAGTTATGTCCCTCCTGATCTCTTTGTCATCAAATTATTCCTCAATACTAAAAAAATTTTTTTTCTAGGTCTTATTATAACTTTAGCAATTATCTTCAATCAAGATTTTAAAGTTGTGTCAGATAAAGTAAAAACAAAGATTTGTACTCAAGTAAGGAGTCATGGATGGATATCTGTCCCTTGAGTGGGGTCATAGGAAGGCTGTATTCTAATCTAGTCCTTTCAAAATGTGTCTTAAGATCACCTATGACAAAATAACTTAGAGGTTTGTTCAGAATGAAGATTCCTATGAACAAATCATTCCCACTAAAAGAGAATCCTTGTGAGGCTTGAAAGTATGGATCTAATAAGATACCTAGGTGATGCATATATATATATATATATATATATATATATATATGCTAAATTTTTAGAACTGCTGCTTAAACCTTTATCATTAACTTTTGCTGTTACCTACAGTAAGTCAAGAAATATGCAAGCCTGCTTTGTCCTAGGAACCATTGCTCACTCAAGTATCATTCTACATAGCTAAATAATAAATATAAGCCAAATTATTATGGGCTGCATGAATCACAAACATAACACTTATTTTTAAAATCCTTTAATGTTTTAAAAATTCATCCCATAGAGCTGTTTATTTCTTCAACCAGGGCAGAAGTGTGAAAGCTTTCTTCACAGTTCTTCTAATTATACAATCACACTATCAACCATGTAGAATGAATCAATCCTGCAGCACTGTTTCAGTACACAGCTTTGGAAGAAATACATTATGAAGTCAGGCCATAATGTCCATCTAAAAACAAAACTGAATCTAGACTGAAATGAAACTGAGCATCTCAAAATCAAATATAGAAGATATCCTACTTTTGTTCTCCTATCATCCTGAAAGAAAAAGATTTTAAATATATTTTCTTTACATATAATTGAAAAGTAACCACATGATCATCTCTTTATTTCATTAAAAAATATATGAATTTAAAATGAATGCTGGGAATTTTATATTTTTCATTCCATTTCAGGGACTTGAGTAGTAAGTAAAAACTGGGTCAAAATGTCCTCTTAGTCCTACTTTGTCTTTAATTTTTCTGTCCTGACCTACTTTTCCCTGTGATCAGTCAAGGATTATGACAGGAATAGTGTAAGAGTCAGTCAAGGTCAAGATGGAAGATCTTCAAAAGGATATAGTATAGATAGAACTTTGTTGAGGAATAGAATTTATGAATTGATGTAGCTCTCTTACTTTCTGGAAAGTCAGAAGACCTGGTTTATATGAACAGACTTCTATTTAAAATGGAAAAAAATCTAACAAGTTAAGTATTATCTGGTGTTTGAAATTTATCTCTAGCAGGTCCTTGAGGAACAACAAAGTTCCCACTTTAATGAGCTGGAATTGCAAGAATAGGAAGAAATTTCTGCAAGAAATTCTGGCAATAAAAAGCAAAAGATGATAGCAAATATGATATTTATATGATAATATGATTGTTTTCATTGTTCTACAGTTGAAATTTGGGGCATATGGAAAATTCTGCTTGTATAATAACAAAATAGGATCTGAGCATGGGAGAAATCCCTTTTGTAAAATGTGTAGAGTTATCAGGCAGTTATATATATTTGTGTCCATGCTAAAATTCACACTTATTAAGTGCTTGCTGCACATCTGTGCCAAATGCTAGTGATTTGTATTTTAATATTATGTTAAACAGCTACATTATCCCAGTGGAGTACAATATTATCATCATGACAATTTACACTTGGGAAAACTAAGATCTTTTGTAAAAAGGAAAAGGAACAAGACATGGAGTGAGAAGGGAAAGGAGATGAAAAAAAGAATTAATATGTGTTACATACATGTATCAACTCCCCACAATGAATGTAATCATTGTGTACTATACATATATACTACTAAAAAGTGAAAAGTCAGTACTTGGAACAGTAAAACATCAGAATTTAGATAATTTGGACTCTGATAGAATTCCCTTTAAGCTATCCCTCAATGAAGGTGGATCCTGTTCTCTGTCTGACCGATATAGTTTTCAGACCTTTATGTCTCTGAGGATTAATCATATTACTTTCTGAATAATCCCATCAACTGACTTGTTAACTTTGCTTTCTACTCTTTTATTTTCTTATTCAATATTAGCATTTTATAACAGAAATCTCTTTCAATTCTAAACTAATGTTCAATACATGATAATTCCCATTGATTTGAAAGTCACTATAGCTAGAATAACATAAAATTGGTAATTAATAGCAGTAGGGAGTCTTGAAATATTTTTGCTTCTGTGATATTGTTAAAAGATTCTTTACCCTCTCCAACACACTTTATTAAATGCTGGGAGCATGCTAGTGAGGTCAATCTGATATAATTTGCATTATACATGGTTCAGGGGCAAGAGAATCTCATTAAATCTGTTCTTACATTATTATGAGTCTTATCAATGTAATCAGATAATTTAATATCAATGCCATAATCCAACATTGTTGGATTTGATAGAAAATCATGTTATTGTCCTTTTCTCTCTCTCCATCCCTCTTTCCCTTCCTTCTTGTCTTCCTCCCTCTCTCGCTCCCTCCCTTCTTCCCTCCCTCTTTTTTCCTTCCTTCCTTCCTTCTTTCTTCCTTCCTTCTCTCCCTTTTTTTTTAAAGGCTTATTGACTATCCACTGTGTGTCACACCAAGTTTGAGGTAAAGGCATACAACAACAAAGTAAAGTCCCAGATTTCATAGAACTTTCATTCTAATTAGATTTTGTAGTCTAGATTCTATTTATAAATAGAAACAATTTTTTAGTTAGATCACTGCTTTAAAACTTTGCATGACTAAAATAAAATGTATGAATGTTCTAATTATAATAATATCTTATTTTGAGATAAATCAAACTACAGAGTTGAGGGAAGTGAAGTCTATTCTGCTGCTCTTGTCCTCTGCTTTTGCCCTCGGACACAGCCTAATTTCTGGTCCTTTGTTGGTATCCTATAAATAGTTTTTGAATGGTATTTATATCAAATTTAAGCTTTAACTTAAAACTTTAAGTCTCTAACTTATATGGATATTTTCATTATGAAATTTGATGTAAGTGTCCAATTTATTGGATACTTATATCAAATATAAATTTGATACTTATATCAAATATTCCAGTTTGATACTCCAATTTATTGGATACTTATATTACTTTATTATATTCTTTTTCCTAATAAATAACACACTGTCCTAATACCATTTATTGTGCTTCCTGGCGTTTTTTTTAACCAAAGAAAAATGTCAATTTATTAGTCATGGGATTATAACATAATCATTACGTACCTTTCCGTCTTGTTGATTTGTTTATTCTTTTACAGGAATCATACTGTTAAACTAGCATCTTTATTTTTTACTTTTTATAACTTATTTTCTTGTTCCATTGTATTATCTGAAATTTTCAAGATAAACAGTGAAAAATTGAATGATAGTAGGTATGTTTGTTTTATTCATGAGTTTAAGATGTTTAGATCAGTGATTGTACTTTCTAATAGAGTAGCCACTAGCTACATGTGGTATTTACACTTATATTTAGGCTATTTGAAACAAATTAAAACTAAAACTTCAGTTTTTCAGTATCATTGGTCACATTTCAACTGGTAAACAACCATATTTGGCTAGTGTCACCACATTGGACTGTACAGAAAACATTGCTACCGTTGCTGTAAGTTCTATTGGACAATATTGCTGCAGATTTCACCATTTGGTGCAAATGGATAATTTTTACTCATGTTATAGGAAATATGTTTTGGAAAATGAAAGTTTATAGTTGGTACTGACAGTGGGGAAAATATATTAAATTTCATCAAATAAATTGACAAGTAACCTTTTTGGAAAATTCTCTTAAACTTGTTCTTCCAGTGGAGTTAATAAAAATATTTTCCCAATATTTGTTGCCAGGCTAGGTAGCACATGCCTTTAATCTCAACATTCAGAGGCCAGCTTGAGCTACATAGTGAGCTCAAGGCCAGCCTGAGCTATGTAGCGAGACCCTGCCCTCCTCCCAAATACTTATTGTTGCTTCCCTGGAATAGACAGAACTTGTTTATTCTATTTCATCCTGCTATATAAAATTTTCAAAGAAGTTTTTAGAATTTTCCCTTCAGTAACACATGCAACTGTAATTTCTTCTTTATATAACATTTCAAGTGTGCATACTTAACCATTTTTATCTTGAAAAATAATTCTGGGAGAATTTTATCTTTATTGCCCACCTCAAACATATCAAATACCTAAATAATAATTTATTCTAAAAATTTGGCTTGATATATATTTTAGGTGATTTTTAATGATTAATTGATACAAACATTTTTAAAACATTTTAGTCAATGTCACACCTTATACTTTCCTAGACAACTGTCATATTCATTGATATTTTTCAAATATATTTTTCTTATTTCTTGCAGTATGATGAGAATTAGAACCTGGCATACTGAGTGAGAACTAGGGAAGAACAGAATGAGGGCATGCATGGAACTAAGGACCCAAGTATTTCTAATCTCCCATGAAATTCATAATTTGAGAATTTAACCTACATTTCTCCTATAAACTATATATCATTTTTCAAATTTTGAAACTATTTTCAAACCTTCATTTAGGGAGGCAGTTTGATTTGAAATAAGGTAAGTTCTTAATAGCTATTTTATATTTTCTGCTCCTTGACTGATGCTGTTTGATCATCTCCTTGGTGTGTTGTAGTAGGCATTAAAAAAGGGAAGAGATTATAAGATCCAGTGTAATTATATGTACCTTATAAGTAAATACAGGATATAACCATCTTGTATTGCATCTGGGCTAGGGTGGGAATAAGGCAGTAGCTCTTCATGGAGAAGCTGGTACATAATAGGTATTTATCACTTTTGCTAAGTAGATGGGTAAAATCAGGGGATCTGGAATCATTAAAAAATATATAAATAGGGCTGGGGATTTAGCTCAGTGATTTGCGCAGGCGCAAGGACCCGAGTTCGATCCCCAGTACCAAAAAAAAAAAAAAATATATATATATGTGTAAAACAAGAAAGATGGAAAAATGGAATAATTTGGAGGAATTGCTATGAACAAGACTTCAACCTTTATTATCAGGACAGATCATCCATGTGGAACACAATTAAACCAAGGATATAAAAAGGTCCATATTTCATGCAAAGTACATTAAAATAAGTAACAATGTCTTAGAGAAAATTTAAATGCTTTATCGTTCAAAAGATATTTAAAAAGCAATGAATTCTGAAGGAATCTTTTTATTTTCTACTTATCTTCATTAGTATCTCTTTCTAGTTCTTCCCTGTTCCATATAATAACTCTTGGAAATATTTTTCTCTCTCTGTCCCTCTGCTACCCTACCCTATTCTCATTTCTTGCCCAACAAACAGTGACTTTTCTCTTTTTCGGTCTCTTTCCCAAGCTGTCCTCTTACATCAATACTTTTCTATACACCTTTTCCTTGTACATATCTTACCTTAAAATGCTTCTCATCCCTCAGCAAAATTTTCCAGCTTCTGTTTTTCTTGAAAACTTTAGAAGCTATCTATATCCTTCTAGACTACTTGGGTAAAAGTGTTGAGAAAAGCTTTGTATATAGTACAGGCATTCCCGGATATGGGTCCTGAAATTATAAATAATTGGCTATGCATGTTGGGTAGTATTTTCCCTCTTTTCACCCTAATTTCCTTAGCTATAAAATCAAGAAAGTGGATGTATACCCCATAGCTGGAATAGAATAAATAATATTATGTGAAAATGCCTTGTACCTACTTGAACATTGTTTTTTCTCTTCCTTTAATACATTCTTCCATTAATACATCTCTTCCATTTTAATACATCTAGTGGAGCTTTAATGTCTAGAGAAAGTATCATAGAAAATCTCAGAAAACATGAATTGTGTTTAATTCATTTCATTCAATATTCCTCTTTACATCAGCAGCAGTAGAAATGATATTTATATACAAGTCTCGAAAAAAGTGAGGTAGAATTTTGTTCAAATAAGTTTATTACCATAAGCTTGAAATGAGAAAGCAAAGACAATTTGGACTTACTTTACTACTTTCTCACTATAAAAAAGAAGGAAACTAACCAGACTGGAACTCTCTCTGAATTAAATTGTTCTATTTTTGAAGACTGTTTGGTAATTTTATCTTGACTTTACAATAGATTCAATAGTTTATTAATGAGAATTCCTCCAAAACAAGAAAAAAGAATGCTATTCTATAAGGAAGTCAACATATTAAATCAAATTGATGGAGTCTTACTAAAGTTTGTTGAAAATTTCTCATATTTTAACAACAAAAAATTTCTGCAAAATGTTTTAAATAAATTATTTATATTAATGGAATAAAACATTTTTATATTTTTACACAAAATTAGTAAAAGAAATCATTAGGAAGGAGCGGCATTTTCAGATTTGATTTTCTTGAGAGCCTTCTTAGAGGCAGCCTAGTGTATTGGATATAAACATTGCTGCAGAAGTCAGACTGTAGGGCAAGGAACATTTAAGTACCTATTTAAGTAATAAATTTCTTGTGTCTCAGGTCTCTCATCTGTTACGGTGGGATGATAAGAGATGATCAAACACTGAAGATACAAGTAGTTTATAGAGAATCTTCCTAGGTATTAAATAACATAACTGTTTGTGGAGAAACAGTATATAGACTAGCAGAAGAAACAGTCATCTATACCCACGTGCCAAATGCTTAAACTCTAATTTGGTCAGGAGCTTCCTATGTGTCTGCTCCAGGGTTGCTTCACTGCCTTGGGCCTTGATTTTCTGATCGGAAATTAACTATAATTTTAGAAATTCCATGAGCTATTGGGTTTTTAACGCTGAGGAATAAGGTGATTAAGTAAAAATCTGACATTTATCTGTTCTTCAAACACATTTAAAATAAATACGTTTAGAAAGAAGGGAAAGAAAAAATTATGAGAAAAGAAAAAAAATGGAAACAAAGTCTATGTAAATAGGGAAGGGTGGAGGGGGTGAATAGTGCACAGGTAATGGGGAAAAAATAAGAACCAAGATACATCATGTACAGGCACAAGCACCCAATGATAAAAGTAAACGTATTGTATACCTAAAATGTACTAATAAAAGAATTTAAGCAAAAAAAAGAGAAAGCTTTGGCACTAATAATAAGGCACTAATAATAAGATAACATAGTAATAAATATGTTATCTTCTGATGAAAGCTAAAACCTATTAAATATAAATAAATAATTCTCAAATATCTTAAGAACCATTAATTATCAAAAACTATAAGCATTGTGAGCTTTGTAAAAACACAGTTTGAGATATACAAAGACATTTTTCTTAGCATGGTTTTCACTAGAAATTAATATCTTTGCAGCCAAGTCTGAAATCTATGTAGATTTTTATTTTAAATGGAAATGTATTGCTCTGATTTAATCATTTTGGGAAAAGAAATCAATAAACTAGTTATAGTAAAATAACTGCATTTTCCAGGAAGGCTACTTAGGAATAATGTAAAGAAAAATGCACTTAGCATAGATTTTTTAAAAAGCCAACTTTGTGCTTGCGCACATGTTTATGTACTCTGTTTCCATTCTGCTCCTGAATTAACAATTACATGAGCCAGAAGAAATCATCTAATTAAAGAACAAAATGTAATCTGTGCTGCTACACTTCTCTTGGTCCTATTATAGAATTATCTGTGGATATGATAAAATACTGCTCACTACTAAGTGACTTATGCCTCTACGGCCATTTATCATTAGAGATAATTGTAGTTCAGTGCAGAGCCTTGAGTCTTAGAATAATGCTGTATTAACAATAGCTCTCTAATGTAGTGTTTATAAGATAACCTCCTTTATTTCCACCATCCTTCCACCCCAATATATTCCATCCTTTCACCTCACACTTCCATCTTTTACAGTGCATTCCCTCTTTGTGAAGGAAACCATCCATTTAGCAATACAAACTAGAAATCTGAGAGTCATTCATGACACTGTCTCCCCTTCCACCATTCCTCTTGCATTCAATTTATCAACAAATCTTTTACATTTTTATCTTCTAAATATGAATTGAATCTTTTCATTTCTCTCAAACTCCATGCTGCTTGTTTTCTGTTCTACCTAAGTTGTCACCACAACCAGTCATGTTTTATTCATACTTTTTCCCTCTTCAAACCATCTTCCACCCATAACATGACTGATTCTCTCTACTAGAATATTTTCTGTCCATCACTTCTGCTTCAGATAAACACATCCTCAGTAATGTCTTTCTACTTTGTTACTTTTCTTCACAGTATTACCTTACAATACATCCATATATTCATTTATATAGTCATTTGATTAATGTCATCCCATTATTTTGTAAATTCATCAATTGCAGCAGTTGTGCATGATTTTGCTTACCATACTTTTCCAATTGCAAACAGCTCTTGCAGCACATTAGTATTGAAAAATTTTAAATGAATGAATACATGAGCAATCATTGCCAATATTACAAATAGTTTTCTGATTCATAATTCAGCTTTTAGCTAAGATAGGTATCTTGTATTGATGGATTTGGGTGAAAAATTAGAAAAAATAAGTGAAAGCATAATTAAATAATCTAGATAAAAATACCTCTTATCAAAATTCCTTTGTGTGGCGCTTTGTGGCAATATAATTGTCTAGGGTCCTTTTATTATTTAAATTATTATATTAATGTAAACAAAGTTTTCTCAAAACTTGCTAGCTTTAACTTAAAACTTCTATTAGGCTGACATAAATTCTTAAATTGTATTTTGAAAAGTGTGGAATAACTCATGTAATTTTACTGAGACATGGAAAACTATTTTTTATTTCTTCTTTCTTATGTTCAAGGTTTTCTTTTTCTTATTTTTTTAACTGTAAGCTAACATTTAAGGGAGCCAAAGAATAAAATTTCAGTAGATACTTCAAGTACATTCCTCACACAATATTACTCAAAAACAAATTTTCAAATAGGTCTGTATTCTTTGGAGGCAGAATCCTAACAGATTGTTCAGTCAAACCAAAAGCTTAATTTTCTCTCTTTTTCTGCCTCCATCCCTACCTTTCTCTTATTTCTTTTTTTCCTCTCCCTCCCCTGGCTTTGTTTCTCTACTTCCTTTCAAATTGTCAGAAACGCTTTTTATTCAGTCTCTAAATTTCTGTAGGCTCCTCAATCTGCTCAGTATACATGCCTCTCAGATCTTAGAATACATCTTGTTCTTTTTCTTTTATTTGCATCCAGCATATTGGACATCTAAATGGTTTGCCATGGTTTCCTTTGCTATAGTTGTAACTTTTGCATTCATTTCTTATCACACTTATTGCAGTATAGCAGGACTCTTGTCCTACCACATACCAGCATGACCTGGCTTCAGGTCTGTTTGCTCCATTGCCAGTCAGAATGAATAGCACTATTCAGGGCAGGAGGCCCTGGGCTGAGATAATTTGAGGTGCTTAAAAAAAACCATGGTAACAGAAAACAAGGGGATAAACAGGCACAAAGTATATGTTTATTCAGAATGAGAAAAAAGGAAGTGCAACTTATTAAAAGCCAATTGAGACCAACAATGTCACAAAATTGAGAAAATAAATACATATATTCATTAACTGAAAAATACATAATTTCATTAACTGAAAGTAATCTTATAACAATTTTAAAACATTTTGTCTGCAGAATTTTTAATTGGCTCTACCTATGACTGGAATTTTATAAATTAGTTTCTGTTGAGAGAATAGAAAACAAAAATAAAACTTTAGTTCTTTCTCTGTCAAGGTAGATTGAACTTTTTTTACCATAATTTGGAAGAATTGCTTTAAATTTACAGGCTATTTTAGCTAATATCACACAGATTTTTAGCTGCCTAATTCTAGAAAACTTTTATCAAGTTCTTACATGGCTCAACTGTAAGATTGGAAGGTCTTTTCTGAGCTAGAATCTGACTCTGCACCTTTATAAGCCTCGTTTCTCCTCCACTTCACTCATTTCCGGGGCTGGAGGTTATAGAGCCATTTATACACTGATGCTGTCTTTGCCTCTTTGTGCAGGGAAGTACGTATAGGCTGGGAAGAAAACAATTCAAACTGACACATAAATAACACACCACAAATAAATCAATTTAGCACATATTCTTTGGTGAGGAACTATTACTTTGGTATTAAGACAACATGTATTACAACAGTAACCTACTGATATAGGGGGAAGAGATATAACTCCCAAACCTACTAGATATCCAAAACCCGAGTTTGTGTTCTCTAAAATCAAAGAATGAATTCTAGGAACAACGGAGGTTAAGAGTAGGAAAAATTTATTGAAAGAAAGCTTCTATCTGAGAGACAGAAGGGGGACCGGAAAGTGGGTTGCCTGCCCACCCCATGGTTCAAAGATGTCTTATACAGCAAAGCCATGTGGTGAGGCGGGTACGAAGTGGGACAAAACTACGAGACCCAGTGGAAATTTATAAGGTGGGCATGAAGTGAGACAAAACCATGACCAACCAATAAGATTACAAATACAGTCACCCAGGTAATATTGATTAAATAAGGATCAAATGGGAAGACAAGTCACATACAAGGAATTTCCCATTTAGAATATCAATCACTGCTATCTATCTCTAGGGGAACTAGTACTTCTTTTCCTTTTTATAATGCTAACCAGTGAATGTGCCTCAATTGTTCTTCATGTTGGTTCCTTGCTGTGTTGGCTCCTGGAGGGCTGGCCCCTTAAGGGAGGCCCTGTCTACCTGCCAACAAGATATCTAATTAACTTACCTATTTATAATACCACCATGAAAAGTACTGTCAATATATTTTGTCACATTTAAAGGTCAATTAAATATCCATGAGTGTCTAAAATATAATAATTATGATGATAATGATTTTAATAATAATAGATAACATATTGAATTTACTTGGTGACAGGTACTCTCCTAAGTGTTTATATAGATAATCCAATCCTGTCCAGAATTCTACATGGTATATGTTTTGAGCATCTCTATTTCACAGATCCAGAAACTAAATCACAGATAGTCTCTTTTCTCTCATATTTAGTTTCATGTTTGGAGCATATATTTTCCTATTTAAACTGCAAATTTGCAGCATAGCATTTTGTGGTGAAGTAGAATGGCAACTTAAGAACCTCTTCCAAAAGATAAATGTATGGTAAAAAGGACAAGTTATATCTTTTTTCCTTATTATTAAATATCTCTAAACTTCTATTGATGTACTTTGCTAAGTATAAGAGTACATGGCAGAGAAATGGTATTATATGGAAATTATTACTTTAAAATGACACTTATCTATCAGATAAGAATCAAGGTTTTGTGTTGGAGTAATCTAGTTTACAGCAGCTTCCCTAGCTAACTTCTGTCTTTTCAAGACCTCTGTTTTAAGAGATGACCTTTACATGATACAGAACTTCTTTTGTTTGATGTAGGCCACAGATTTCTCCTTCATAGTCTTCCCTTTGCTTACTTAAAGGAAAGACATTATGATAGCATGAACCATACTCGTATCTTGTATAAACTAAACTCTGTGTGGGCATTTTTATTGGCATACAATAATTTGTTTGCCTTTTTCCTGTTTAAACAAAACACTAAACTTCATTATTCAGGGATCTATTGTCTTAATATCAGCACCAAGTACAGAGAAATAATGGAAAATCAAAAATTGGATGTTAGATAAATGAACAAAAAATGAAGGACTACGGGAATTTGGTTTTTGCAAAATATAAAACCTTTCACACATTGGAGAATTTTGTGGTAAAAAAAGAATTGCTACTTTTACAAGAGATCTTTTTCTATGATTGATTTATAAATTCTTTTTTTTTTCTTTCAGAAGGTTATAGAATAAAATAAAAGTAGTGGGTCAGGGCAGGCTATCACATGAAGGCCAGGCCTTCTAATGATCCCCTCACATGTTCAATGACCAAGATGAGTTGTAAATTATCCATGACATCTATCATTTCCATTTCCAGGCCTCTTGATGTGTGAGATGGTAACCCCAGTGACCCTAGAGACTCCTGATGGAAAGCTGGCTGGATGAGTGTTTATCATGCTCCTGAAAAAAGGGGACCTATGCCTTCAGAGAATTGGGAATTCTGTGTACAGCCCATATGTAGAGTCAAAATGATATACTCTGTCACAGTTTAGTCCACTGCAACTACAAAGCTGGAGAATGAAGAGATTACTCACAATGAGTAAACTTGAAGTTCCTGGGGTAGGACTTAGTTGTATCTGAGTTTATCTCACGCTTATTGTTCTTTTTATATTTCTTGATTGGGTTAATAGGAGCAAGGTTGCTTTGGCAAAAATATACTTCATTATGGCACCTTTATCCCATGGGCCTTTCCTTGTGAAACCTCATGTAGAGGGCTCTGTCACAAAAATCAGAATCTTGTATTAGATTTCATTAACGAAAAGGTAGAGACAAGGGCTTAGAAAGCTCTTAGGATGAAAGGATAGAGGAGAAGAACAATTATTTATAAGCTTTATGTTACTGGGGTTTTGGTTTTGTTTTCCTTGAAAAATATGTGCAAATTTTCCAATTGCTTGCAGTTGGATCTTCACCTTCTCCAAAAACAGCTCATCTGTGTGTGGGGCCAACTTGGGCTGAGTGGGAGATCCTGGGTGGGGCAGCTTGCTCTGGCCATCCGGAGGGCAGGGTTTAAAGACCAGAAGGCTCCTACTGGTGTGCCTCCCACGAAGGCTAAAAATCTGGCTTTTCCCTGTCCAGGGGCTCCTGGGCTGAAGCAAGCACTATTCCTTTCCTCTCCATCCTCTGCTGCCATCTCAGCAGTCCCTAGGGGATCTTATTAAAATGCCAATACCAATTGGGTGGTTTTCCAGGGGGAGCTAAGATTCTGCATTTCTACAGGTACTCAGATGTTGATTTATGAATTCTTAAATGACAGAAGAACACAGCCTGACTCAAACATGTTTCACCAGAATGGCTATGAAAATATGTACACATGAAAGATTGCTATTTCCATTATTTTCCGCTATTGTTGAAAATTCTTTGTATTTTAAATTATTTTGTGTTAGCAACAATGTTTTCTGTGAACATAAAAATGATAGGTCTTTTTAAAAATCATTGTAATAGGCTTTATATAGGTTTAAATAAAATGTATTATGTCAAAAATATCTTTGCAGGTTTTATTGAGTCTTTTTAATGTGTCAGACCAGTAATTTATAATTTGCCTTCTCTTTCAAACAAATTTTAGGTCCATCTTTCACATTTATTTATAATTTATAACATCTTGTTTTAATTTGTAGTTTTAGTTTTATTATATTTACATACAAGTATCACTTAAAAGTCTAGGATTTGACATTCACATTACCCACTTTAACTTAACAAAGCTACAGTGTTATTATAAGCTGATGAAAGACATCAAATACTATCCAATATGATCAGGTCTATGGTTGAAGAGATCATTTTGACAACTATGTGAAGAGTAAAATGGTAGGGGAAAGCCCAAGTCTGTTTTAAAATTAAGGTTTAAGATGACATGTCTTAACCAAAGCTCTGCAGTGAGGAGATAGAGGGTGGATCCTGAGATGTTGAAAACAAAAAGGAAGAAAGGAGAGATTTAGAGGTCAATCAAAGGAAAATATATCACCGCCAGATGCGGTAACAGGGGACGTGGGCCACAGGCTATTGGATGGTGCGTGGACATTGTTGCATGAGAGGTCCTTCACAGCATGTGACTATCTAGTGGCTACAGGTCACAAGGGGGGTGTCACCGTCCAGAATGGGAGGAGGGCATAGGGACTTGAAGGAGAGAGGAAGATTGAAGAAAGGATTCGTGTGTCTAGGTGATGTCATGAGCAACCTTGTGGGGAACCTGTGGGTCAGGGAAAACTAACAGGCCTCAAAGTCCTGTGATCCGTTAACTGTTAATCTGTTCTTTCAATAGCCAGAAGATGTAGGGGGGTGAGATTGTATGGGATGTGCAAAGTTAGCATGTCTTAAAAAGGCGAAAAATCTGTTTTTAAAAGAATTGGGTATAGGGGCTGGGGATTTAGCTCAGTGGTTCCGCCGCCTGCCTCACAAGCACAAGGACCCAAGTTTGATCCCCAGTACCAAAAAAAAAAAAAAAAAAAAAACCGAATTGGGTATATAATTTGAGTTTAGCTTTGGCAGCCTGGAGTGAAGAAATAAACAACTTAGGGGCCACCAGGGAGAGACCACTGTTGGTTATTTTTTATACCACACTCAGTGAATAGTTAGATGTGGTAGGTAAAAGAAAGACATACTGTTGGTTTCTGATTTGAATTTCTGTTGGGACAAGACATAACTTTGCATATTGACTAATCAAATAAGTGGCAAGTAGAGGTACTCAGAGATATTATTAAGTAGGATGGGCCCCGCTGCTCATGCCCATAATGGCAGCACTCTGAGAGGTTGAGGCAAAAGGATCCCAAGTTTATTCCTAGCCTGGGAAACTTACAAATTTAGTGAGATCTTGTCTCAAAAAAAATTTTTAAAGACTAGAAACGTAGCTCAAACTAAAATTCCTGAGGTCAGTCCCCAGTACTCGCCCCTCAGTAATTCAGGGACAAAATTGATAGCAGTTTAAAGAATTATAACATTAATTTTATGTGTTTTCTTTACCTATACCATAGCAAAATTGGAGTTATAATTGTATATATTTGAGTATTATGTCTCATTCTTTAGGGTCTCAGATTACTAAGGTTATGTTTTTAACTCTCTACCAAGTTTTGATAAAATAACAGGATGTTGACAGTAATATTGTTGGGTCTCCAGAATATTGTTAAATTCATAATCTGTACTTCATCTACTTCAAAAATTAATATTTTTAGCTATTCCAAGTGAACATTTCTATAGCAATTGTTAGGATTACTTATTTGTCATTGCTATAAAACAGCTATCACTGCAGTAACTCAGTCTACTCTAAAAGATAGGAACTGTTATATTCCTCATTTACATATGAGAAAACTAGAACCGAGATGTTAACTGCTAATAATTTGTGGAAGTGTGTTTTGAATCAAGGAAGCCTGAAGTCTTAGAAAAATGTACCGTGTCCATACATACAGTATATGCAGAAAAGTAGACAATTTTAAACAGAAACATATGAGGCACTTGCTGGAGTTGGACAGTATTAGGAATATGCTTCAATCATCTATTGAGAAACATTGACCATGCTGAGATGTGATGCTAGGCTTGAAGCAGAGAGATATGCAAGATACTGTCCTTTCCCACATATTTTCCAGAGTGTGAAATCTGACTTAGAAAAACAACAATAATAATAGTGTAGTCAAAGTGTGCCAAATAGCACTATATTAGGGTAGTTATAACAAATTTTTGAAAATTACATGCAGTCTTTACTTATTATTGATCCATCAAAACAAATTTATTGAAAAGCTATGAGTGAGATCATGTGTTAAATAGTTATCACATTACGGTGTACAAGAAAAAAATAATCTTTAAATCAGTTTTTGTAAGTAAGCAGAGTTATTAAAAACACTTTCTTTTGTGTTTTATAGATTATGGAATTGAAAATGAGAAATATTAGTATGCTTTCACAGAAGTATAGTGGTAAATCTAAGCCTTGTCAAAGTTATCTGTATGTAAAGCGCTAATCGACTTAATATGCATGTTTCAGATCACATATCCTTAATATCCTGTCTCAGACCACAGATAACAGCAGTGGTCAAGGTAAAGGAGACAGGCATGGTTCATGTTCTCCTGGCTCCATTTATTATATCATACTCCAAGTACCGGCCTACATTCACACAGAAAATTAGAAACCACAGTGAGAAGTATAGGGAAATGATTAACACATATTAGAAGGCCATGTAAAAAGGAGTGTTGAAAGTACACGGAGACAGAAACCAATTTCTGGGGCAACTTATGATTGCTAGACATTGCTCACAGAACAAAAACCAGGCAGAAAGGAGGAAGTCCCAAATGGCTTCTCCAGTGCTGCAGTCTCTCTCTAGCAGCCCCTGGTGATCGAATCTGAATGGAAAGCTTGTAAAATGGTAGGCCCAAGTATCTTCCAGCAAGGAAATAAAGAAGTGGGTCTGGAGCTGAGAGACAGTAAGTAAATGACAGGCACATCCAAACACCCTGTATCAAAAAAAATATAGTCAGAATTTGATGAAGATTTGGAGCCAGAAAAGACACTACCTGATCCAACCTGCTTACTTTTCAAATGAGAAAACTGAGACCCAGAGGGATTAAGTGCCTTGTAAAAGGTTATAGCACTTGTAAGTATCAGAGCCAAGACAGGAATCTCAATTTTCTTATTACACATTTTACTAAAGTTCCTACTATTCAATGCTGTCTCTAAGGACAATGAACAAATTAATCGACAGTGTTCTGAAGACAAAAGTGATGATCTGCAAAGGATGCAAAAGATGAAAACTGTATATAATGGGGAATAGTTATATACTCCCTAGATCAAAATAAAAGAAATTAGTGTCCAATGAATTTCCTTTATTTGAAGGGTAACTCTGAGAGCTTAAGGAATAGAATGATAAAATGCCCTTTAGTCTGCTTCTCTCAGCTTCATGCTGACTGAAGGTGAGTAATACAGTTTGACATGAAGCTCCTGTCAGCACTGGTTAGTGATTCCAGTACAACTGTAAGTTTTTGATGCTATCTATTGGATAGTTTAGTTTTACCTATCGGTTTTCAAATACAAGATTATAGAAAGAGACTGCATAGTACAAAGATTTTGAAGCAACACCATAGGCTATTTCCTCACTCCTTGATCTCTAAGAGCTCAGTGCTAATTACATTGCCATGGACACACTGTTGTTAATCAGGGCCAAGAGAACTATTTGACGAACAGCTATGTATGCTACAGTAGTATCTCCTCTACTATGGCGTCAAGCCAAATAAAGTTCTTTGTCAATTACACTCTGTTTGAGTAGCCTAGATTTGTCTGGTCTTGAAGGTTCATGAAAAGGTAAGTTTTACAATGATGTGTAAGTCTTTCACATACTGTTTTCACACGTAATCTATTGAATAAAGACACCTGCAGTTGAAACTCTTTTAAATTCATTTTATGTAAATTGAAAAAAATTTCACAGTGCATTAAAACACTACAGTATGTTTTGTCTTTGGTCAGGGCTTTTCATGGATTTACTGGCTAACATTGCACATACTTTTGTTTGGGGATTTTTCTCTGTGATGCTATGATGTCAAAGTCTTTTGTTTAATTTACTCAGTAAGAGTGGATTTTCTTTTCAATTGTTTAAAATGAGAATAGCATTTAATTTTAGTGCTTTGCTGTCAGCATAAAGCTGAACTTTGGCAGCTTGAGAGAATGTTTATCTTCAAACAGAAAAAGATTCCAGAAATTTCAGAGGTTAAACCATCTAATTTCATGGGGAAAATTATGTAGTAGAAGAACCATTAATATTTTTTCTGAGATGAGTTGTGCTTTAGGAACAATTATGGTGCTAATGTGGGAATCTGTTCAGATTCTCAAGGTGGACTTTTTCCATGAATAATTATCATTCATAAATGCCAAACTAAGTATCTGAATTACATTCAAGAAGAAATATGCTTTTACCCCTGTGATATGGTGTGAGTTACTAATAAGTAACATATAGCATTCATTGATCTGTTCAAAGTTTACTCTTAGGTTTGATTTTTATTTGATTTTATCTCTCTCTGTTTGAGAATAAAAGTAAAAATTTAAAAACTAAAATGGTAGAATTGTTTATATTACACAATGTACATCTCTCATTGTATTGTGTCTGAGATCTATTTTATTTTAAAGAAAGTAAAACAAAAAACTAAGATAACCCCAGAATCAGAAAAAAATATTGTTTTCACCTTGATAATACAATCTTTTCCCTTTGGACTTATTCTTTTGCTTCTAATTAAATCTTATATTTATCACAAAGATGAATTATTTTCAGTATCATCAGAAATCCCTGTGTTATTCTAAAAACAGAACAGAATGCTAGATGGAATAAAGCACCAGATAAAGAGAGTACCATTAGCTGTTCAGAAATGTGGGGCAAAGAAGAGTTATTGGGGCTGGTTAAGGAAAGAGAAGGGTTGCAAAATAAAGCAAAATAAAGCAAGGCAAAGGATATATGTATGTTAGATGTGGTTAACATTTCCACTTTTAGAAGAAAATATCTTTCTGCTTATGTTTCAAGCTTTTGGATCAATTTATGGCAAGAACAATCCAAGGTTACAATATACACTTTAAAAACTATCTCCATAGGCAAAACTTATAAGAATGTAACAAGCATCTTTCCTAAGCATGGAATAAAAACATATAAAGAAGTAAACTTGAGGCTAAGGATGACAAATGCTACTGATATCCAAAGACCCTGATTTGAAAATTTTACTTTACTTAAAACAACTTCATTTTTTCCCATTCATTGACTTTTTAAGCAATGAATTTTAAATCTGAAAGTATAGAATAATAGCTTTTATATATATATATATATTTTTTTTTTTCATGTAGAAGTTAAATTTGGGAATGAAGAAGGCAGCTTCAGTTTCTGAAACTTTTCTAAATTCATCCTAACATAAAAATACATTGAAGTAGAGTTGTCATAGATCTATTTAAATTAATGTGGCTAATTATTTATTAAATACTTTTACAAATGGCTCATTGACCTGTACATGGATTTTAGACTGCATTATACAACTTACTAACTCAGTTATCATGGAGTAGTTATTTAGTCTTTCTGATAATATATTTCCTTACCTGTAAAATGGCAATAATGATAGCTCTAGTTTAGGGATTCTGTAAGGAAGCAAGATAATGTATTTAAGTAATAGGATATAGTAAATATTAAATTTTCTGATTCTTATTTTATCCACTGTATATGACATACAAAAGTTCATCAAATATATCTTCTTCTTCAAGGTGCAGGGGCGGGGCAAGTATAAGAACTGAAATATAACTAAATTGTTAAATTGCTGTGTCACTAGTATACATTATTAAATTAAGAGTTAGTTGATAATGAGTGTTTTTTCACAGAAAGATTTTGTTTGGTATAGTAAATCACAACTTTTACCTTGGGGATGCTTATGCCAGTGTTGATTTTATAAAAGCAATTACTTATTCTTTCTGGAAAATAAGCCTAAATTTATATACTACTGGAAACTGGCCTGTTGATTGATGGCAGTAGGGCCCAGTAAGAACAATATTGACTGCCAATGTGGCACTGATAACTAATACTTACTGAATATAGGTCACATGCATTTATAAGTGGTTCACATTAATTATCCCATATGATTGCCATAACCTTGATAAGGCACAGTCAAATTTAAAAAATAACCTAAAATCTCACAACTGATGGAACGACAAAGTTAAAGTTTAAATACAGCGCGCAACTGCAAATTGTGATTTTTTTTGACTGACTGCAAACTGAGTTATGATTCCAAAGAATCCAAAGAATCATCAGATAGTCAGTGGGACTTCTAACAACTATTTTAAAACAGGTCACTGAACTAGACCAAACCAGATACGTCAGAGAGATAAAGACAGAGCTCTGGTTATTGAGCACAGACACAAAGTTTTTCTTAGATGAACTTTTCTTGTCTTTCTTTCCAATTATAAAAAATAAAAAATATTACATGTTATACATTTACATTCTAACCAGTATCCCTTGATATTCAAAATGTTTAACAAGGACTATGGTACAACAGGGATACAACAAAGTCCTGAGGAACCCTAGTTTTTAGATGTACCCCATTAGTCTTACATCTTGGTGCAGTCTTGACAGGATGTCTAAAATTCTAGGGGAGGGGGGTGGTGCTCAGAGTTGCTGTTGTTTTCTACCAGTGCAGAAATAATTGAAATATGCTACCATCTGGAAGATCTGGCATGGTTGCAAATTGTGCACACAGGCTGAATAGTAGTCCTACTCTGAACATATACCATTTACTCATAAAGTATGAGAATAAAAAGCTTATTGTTTATAAAAATACTTGACATAATAGAGTAACAATGACATTATTTTGTGAGCTCAGTTGTTGCTGCTTTTGAAAGATTTGAAAAAGAGAAGGAAAATAACAGTGTAATGAAAACCAAATTGCATAGGTAAGCCTGCCATAAAGAAAATCTATTATTTAAAGGCTCCTTAGAGATCACAAAACTGCAATATGTTATGAAAGATACACTGCATCTGAAATATTTTTTACTGTAGTAGCTATTTTATAATGTTTCTCTGGACTCATAGGAAATGTAAGTAGGTTCCTATGCGATCAATTCTTTATGACCATATACAATCTAAATAAAGAAAATCATTTCTATATAATATTTGTTACTACTATGAAAAACTCCAGAATCCACTATGTCTAAGTATCACATGGTCTTTCCTTTGTAAATAGCAGTCTTCCTGGTGAGGGTTTAAAATTCCTATTCCAATTGAGATACAAAGAAAAATCAATAATACAAAGTAATAAAGTAATATGATTTTGTCTCCTGATTTAAGATAGATAGCACGAAAGTCCTGGGTTTAGAGCAAAGAGAATTTCTCTGCATGAGTTTAAAGATAGGTGAGAGAGTTAAGAACTATAATGTTTTTAGAACTAAAAATAAAAGAGTAAAAGCTAGCATTTTGTGTTAGTGTTAAGTATTGCTTTAATAGCAAAGTATGATATGCTCTTTGTTATAAAATTACAGAGTACTGAACCCTATACAATTAAGATAACTGCATCTGTACCTAGTCAGTATCTTATTTCCTAGAGGAAGCAACTTTCATAAACTGCATTTTAGGCAGACATTTTATTTATATGCATACACACATATACATACTCAAGGAATCAAAGTGAACAATCTCTCTTGTGATTCTTTATTCATTTTTAAAGCATCAACAAAAATAATGCTTAATGTGAGTCTAGAGAAGCAGAAAGGATGAATTTCCTAACCCCAGAACCTACCTCTCCTACTCAGTACTTCATGCACAAAAAAAATCCTTACAGTTTGCTTCTTCTATTGTTTTCCCTTCTAAATTAATTATCATTATCTAATGCTTTCTTTTATTAATTTTATTGGTACACTCAAGGTATACAATATAATGACATTCATCATTGGAAACCAGCATCCCGACATAATCCATTTTGGTTCTTATTTTTCCCCCTTCCCCTGCCCTCCCTATCTATAAAGACTTTGTTTCCTTTTTTTCTTTTTCTCATATTAATTCCATTCCTTTCTTTCTTTTCCCCTACCCTTCCCTCTTCCCCTAAAATTTGTATATGGTGTGGTGAACAATGGCCAGACTAGAAGTCAAGAGACCCAGCTCCAAGATAGGATCTTTCCTTGTCATTATATTGCCAAGAATGAGTCTTGCAAGTTCTCTGGACTTTTTTTTCTTTATATGTAAAAGAAAATTCTTAAACCAGGTGATTTGAAAGGTCATCTTTTCTTTTTGAGATATTTTTGTCTTTTAATTAATTTTTAATTTTGTTTATGCTTTTTTAGCCTAACAGAAAAAGGAAATATTCCATGACAAAACCTTCATGATCAAAAAGTTACCTAAATTTTGATAAAATATTTATTTATTCATACAATAAAAATATTTTAAGAAGATATATACATTTTTCTTTTATTAAAAATATTAACAACAGAGTACTAAAAAGAGCATGTGTTACCTAACATCAATAATTACTGTTATGGCTTGCATCTAGATTTCCTCCCAAAGCCTCATTGGATCTTAGGTGAAGGTTTTCAGAGGTGGCTGGATATTGAGTGTGTGGTGCTGGGATTAAGTGTGTGGTGCTAGGATCAAGCGTGTATAATTACTAATTTAGTCCACTGATAGGTTTGTCATAGATCTCTGTGTGAATAATGGAAAGGCCCACCGTGTGAGTGAGTGCTATGCATTCCAAGGGCATGTGGCCTGGATAGAATATAAGGAACGGAATGTAGTCTGCTGTCATCATTTGCTGGTTCGCCACTTTGATGCTTTCTGCCTTATTGCCTTCTGCCTGCCATGAGCTTTCTCCTCTGCCATGCCACCTTGGCTTGGAGCCAGCCAACTATGTACTGAAACTTTGACATACTGTGAGCCACAATGTTTTAACTTTGGATATTGAATATTTTGTCTTGGCAATGAGAAAGTAACTAAGACATACCTAACATTCATCAAGCCTTTGCTTTGTATAGAAACAACCTAAGTAGTTCCCATATAGTCACACAAACCGTAATGTTTCCATTGGTCACTAATACCATTAGGGAAAGTACAAACAAAGAGGAGTAGAATGAGATCCACAGGCTGATCCCATACTGTGAATGGAGTCTAGTACCTTCCACAACTAAGGGAAGGTTTCTGTGATATTTTTCAATTCAAACAAATACATAGGTGTGTTTACAGGCTTGCATAATGTTACAATTTTTGAAAACATTGAATGTGCCCATGTTATCAAGAGGTCATTGAGGGCCTCCTAAATTCTGAAATTTACAAGCATATCTCCAACCAGTTTCAACATCTTGATAAGAACCTTTGCTACTATTTCTGTGAATTTTCAAAATCTTTTCTTTTCCATTTCCTTTTTGAAGCAGATCATGTAATTGTCATTGTTACAAAACAATTCCTATCATTGACCATAATAAGAACTTCAATCATATTATATATTTCAGCTATCTGTGAATTTATTACAAATTTGGAAGTCAAAGAAAAAGTCAAATTTCAGCCATTTGGGTGGCAGATATTTTATTATACACAAACTCAAATCCTTTACTTTTTTCAAAGTCCCTTTTTATTTATTTATTTTTTTTGGTACTGGGATCAAATTTGGGAACTTAATGCTTGCTAGGCAGTCGGCGGAACCACTGAGCTAAATCCTCAGCCCTGAAATCCCTTATTTTAAGCCTTATTTAGTCTTTTTCTCCAAGCAGAAGTTCTAAAGGATGGCTCTGTTGGGTGCTCGAAGTCTATGGGGATCAGTTCTATTTTTCCCCTGTATCTTGTACACAATTCTCCCTAAGTACATGAGGAAAGGGAGAAGGTAGGCCTGTGCATGTTATCTATAGAAGGTAAAGCAATGCATTACAGCATCCTATCTCTTCTCTTGTCACCCAAACTTCACCCCACATCCAATAGAACACACACACACACACACACACACACACACACATGCAGATAATGCTTTTCTCTTTGGACATTGTTGCTAACACAAAAATTCAGCTCATTTCTTAGTATGTGTGCTCTTCAAGGAAAATAGATGCCAAAAAACTCCCATCCCAAAACAACATAAAATGTGGAATCAGCTCCAAGACCACAGTATAATCTACTGTCCATCTTGTTTCTCATCAAGCTATTTAGATACTGAAGAGATGAAGGAGTCAAACAACAATTTGGGAAATCTTTGTGAATATATTTTTTTATTTAAAGTGCTTATGAAGTATCTGTAGTCTAGACCATGCAGTCAAGGTCATCTGATTAAATACTTTGTTCATCTTTAACTCTAAAGTAGAGATTTGGGGTTAATAGCACCTACATACTGGCTAGTAGGTGCTATTAAAATTGATTTTATGAACTTGAAATACTAGAATTAGTAGAAAGTTCATTTAACCAGCCACTACTTCACTGTACAAATAATAAATTAGTGAGTTTACTTAATTCACTCATTCATGTAAGATATTACTACTACATAATTCTCTTTGAAAATTAATATCCGTGTTTTAAATTCTCAAAACTATTTACTTCTCAAAAATTGTGATAAGGAAGACAATTGTAAAAAATCTTTTTTGGGGGGGCCAGGGATTTAGCTCAGTGGTTTCGCCACCTGCTGCACAAGCACAAGGACCCGAGTTCAATCCCCGGTACCAAAAAAAAAATCTTTTTTTTTCTGAATGTCTTTACATGGATCCATTAATTAAATTGGGTAAATAAGACTTTTCATCAAAACTACCCAAAATACAGGAGATAATTCACTCAAGAGGAACACATTATTATAGAAATGTAAAACATGGATAATATTAAAAATGTTAAAAAAGCCTTAGGACAAATAATGATATTAGAGCTTATATTAAAACCTTAGGAAGTACTGAGACTGATTAGAGAAGGTCAAAGAAAGAATGCAAATATGCATTAGATTGGCAAAAATTCCACTTTTGTATCAAGTCGGTTTGTTTTTTATATTTAAGTATTTATTGGAACTAAACAATTGACATAGTATTTTTCATATCTAATAGCATAAATCTCAAAATTCTCTGCAAACCAGGTATATTTGGTATCATTTACTAATAAAGAAACAGCCTGAAAAACAAGGTAACTTTCTCAAGCTTGCATAAATAATGATGGGGAGAAACAAGTTTTGAGTTTCAATTTGTCTTATTTCAAGCCCTGTACAGTAGTCAGCAAAACCCATTGCTTCCCTTATAAATTTAACTGGGATAATTAGAAAAACATTAAAAATTACTAAATTTTTCAAAGAGTAAAAATGTGAGAGGAATTTGCATAACTTGATTCTAGGTTTAGAATTTCAAGTCCATAGAGAGCTAATATTAAAATCACACTTACAATTTCACCTTAAAAAGCAATGAAATTTCTATTATTGTTAGATTTATTCTTATTTTTCTTTTTTTGCAGACATCCCCAGAGCATTTTTACAGCTATAATTTTACCTCATTGTATTAGTTTAAAAACTACATTCTGTACACCAGAGATCTTGAAATAATTAAAAAATGAAACCAACTTTACAAAAGTAAGGATTCATTATTCACACTTGAATTGTAAAAAGTATTGATGTATAGGATATTGGACTTGTGCACACAGAAAATATTTTCCCTCTTAAAAATATTCAAAATAGGGAAAATTTTCCCCCTAGTCCTCAGGATGGATTACCGCTAGATTATAGATTTATAGAAGGAGAGAGTTGCTGCAGTGATTTTACAAATGCATACAAATATTTCCATCATGAAAAAGAACACAAATTTATGGTGTTCTATGGAATATACAATAAACTCTCTTTGGGTCAAATAGACAGCTGACCCAGCATATTCTGTTTTGTTTTCTGCGGTACTGGACATCAAACTCGGGACCTTATGCTTGTGAAGCCAGTGGTGGAACCACTGAGCTAAATCCTTGGCCCAATCCAGCACATTCTGAAAACTGTACTGAAGGGCAGAAAGCCTATTTTGGCTTTTAGACAATTAAGAATGAAATAAGAGCAGTTACTCAAATTTACATAAATTCAATCCATACAAATTCTTTAGTTAATATTAGATTTTTAGTTGCTTCAGATCTAAAGACAATGTTCTCTCAAATTGATATTAAATGTACTTATGGAGAAGCTGAGAGATGCAGAAGAAAATCTGATGATAAAATTCTAGACTATACTTGGCCAACACTGACAAAATCTACCTTAGTCACATACAACCAATGATATCACTGATTTACTCCAAAGGAAGAAATGGAGATTATATAGCACACACGATTTTGTATTAATTGTCATTGTCACCCATATTACAAACTAAATACTTCAGTCACAATTAATCCTGGATTCATAAGGCAGGAAACTCTTCTCCCTTGAAGGAAGTCATGTACTCAGCTTATGAAGTAATGTGGGTATATTCTATTGGTGCCGGTGGCAGTGGTAAGTGTGGAAAGCCATCTCAGCACTGAACAGTCACCAGATTGCACTTGTAGTTCCATGACTTGAATGTGTCCTACATGCAAGGAGACTAGAGACAAATCTTACTATTACTCAAACTAGACAAAAAACCCCACTCAAATGGCCTCATCATATTTTATTCCCCTCAGCATCAAGCATCATCTATTTAAATCTGTATGTATCTCATTTTAAAAATCTCCATGAGAAAGTATCCAACTTAATCATTTTAGGTTCATTTAATAAGGATTGCACTTATTGAGCAGAAACTTTGCTCATGCAGCCCGTGAGCAGTTGCTCTCTCTGGTATCAAACAGTGGTGTTTGGCTTGAACGTGATTCCCTGGTGATGGCTTTATGGCCTAGTGTTCATCTTCCCAGTGGTTCTTACTGATTGATGGCCCGTCTCATATTTCATGGGCAAGAAGAAAGCAGGAAAATCCTGAATGTTATGGTATAAAACCTAGGACAGGGAGCACATCTGTTTATATTGGAATCTGGGAACCTCAACTCTTTCTCAAATAAAGAGCTAACTACCCCATTCTAGCAGAAT
The DNA here is from genome assembly GCF_053883595.1 of Heterocephalus glaber. Lineage (NCBI taxonomy): Eukaryota > Metazoa > Chordata > Mammalia > Rodentia > Bathyergidae > Heterocephalus > Heterocephalus glaber. The sequence continues at coordinate 9,840,109 of NW_028258356.1, read as the reverse complement.
GATAAATCCTACTTTTTGCAGGTTCTCCCAAAATACAAAATATTGGCCATTCTTCTTCTGTTATTTTATTTTTTTAATTTATTTATTTAGGTATGGAGATCATCTGTTATTTTAAAACTTTTTCTACCTTAGCTTTATTCACATCTTATTTGTATTTATATTGAAATATGCTCAGTGTTATCACATTTCCTTTTTGACTAATTATTTTCTTAGTGCATAGCTGTATTTAAAATTAATGAAATTTCTTCTGAAGTTTTACATTTAAATAAAATGTTTAAGATCTTCATTAGTCTAAAGGATTTTTAACAGACCCTTTACAAGGTTCAATCAATTACTAGAGGGACAGATGATTGCAGATTTTGAATTACTCCTTTCTTATCAATGATTTTAATGATAGCTGACTCCTTTTAATCTTAGAGTCTCAGTATTTTCAACAAAAAAATGCATTAATAGCATCCTCAATAAGAAGAGAATGAAAGTAGGCCTGGTAGCACAGGCTTGTAATCCCAGTCCCCTGGGATCCTGAGGCAGGATGATGGCAGTTCACCCTCAGTCAGGGCAACTTATCAACTTGGTGACACCCTGTATCAAAATAAAATTTAAAAAATAAAAGGGCTGGGAATATAGCTCAGTGTGAAGGCCCTGGGTTTTTATCCTCAGTACCAGACATGCACACACATGAACTGACTGGATCTCTCTCTCTCTCTCTCTCTCTCTCTCTCTCTCTTCCTCTTTTTCGGTACCCAGATCAAACTCAGGATGTTGGCTTACCAGGTAGGCATGATGTACTGAGTTATATCCCTGGGCCCTGACTGGATGTCTTAAGCAAAAGGGTTTGTAGTAAAAACCAAAATTATTAACCCAAAGAAAGACAGCTGGTTTATGGGTGATTCAGAATGATATTTACCTCCACTGACAGACAAATGTGAAGATTTTTATGCATTGTCTTTAAAGTATGGCAAATGAGTTGTTGGATCAGACTAATTTGATAGGCCTCAATATATGGAGCCTTTTTATAAATTTATATATTAATTGGTACATTGTAGGTATACAATACATTTACATTTGTCATTGGGTGTTTGTACCTGAACATGATGAACCTTAGTTCTTATTTTCTCCCCCATTAACTATGCGTCCTTCACGCCTACTACCCTACCCTATTTACATTTTTTTCTTTCCCATAATTTTTTCTTTCTTTTCTTCCCTTTCCCCTTCCCCTCCCACCACCCCTACCCCTTTGGCCCTTTTCCCATTTCAAATTTTCAATTATTCGTTTTAAGCATTTCCATCATTATTTACACTTTCAGTTTCTCACACTAGAGATACCATTCGGTATTTACACATGTGTGTCCTATTTATTTCACTTAAGAGGATGGCCTCAATATGCATCCATTTAGCTATAAATGACTCTAGTTTTTCATTCTTTATGGCTGAGTAGTACTCCATTTTATAAAAAAACCACATCTTCTTTTTCCAGTTTCCAGTTGATAGGCACTTGGGCTGTTTCCAAACCTTAGCTATTACAAACTGTGCCACTATAAACATAGGTGCACATATATCGCTGTGGTATGATTCTTTTAATTCTTTGGGGAAGATACTCAGTAGGAGAATAGCTGGGTCAAATGGGACCTCTAGTCCTAGTTCTTTGAGCTATCTCCATACTGATTTCCACAGTGGATGCAGCAATCTGCACGCCCACCAACAATGGAGAAGGGTTCCTTTCTCTCCACACCCCCACCAGCATTTGTTATTGGTTGATTTCTTGATAGTAGCCATTCTTTGTGGGGTGAGGTGGAATCTCAGTGTTGTTTTCATCTGCATCTCTTGAATGACCAGTGATGTTGAACATTTTTTGATATATTTATTTGCTATTTTTACTTCTTTGTCTGAGAAATGTCTGTTCATTTCAGATGCTAATTTTTGAATTGGGTCTTTGAATTTAGGGGGTCTGATTTTTTTCAATTGTTTATATATTCTAGATAGTAGACCATTGTCTGAGTTACAGCTGCTAAAAATTTCATCCCATATTGTAGGTTGTCTCTTAGCTCTGTTGGTAGTTTCTCTTGCAGTGCAGAAGCTTTTTAAAAAGATGAGATCCCAGTTGTTGATTCTTTGTGTTAGCTTCCGTGCTACTGAAGATTTGTTCATAGTCTTTTCCTATGCCAATGTCATTGGAAGTTCTACCTAACTTATCTTCCAGCAAGTTTACTGTTTCTGTCTTGATATTTAGCTCTTGAATCCACTTTGATCTTAATTTAGTGCATGGTGATAGGTATGGGTCTAGTTTTAATCTTTGACAGGTTGAAATCCAGTTTTTCCAACACCATTTATTGAACAGGCTATCTTTTCTCCAATGAGGGTGATTGGCTCCTTTGTCAAAGATGAAGTGGCTGAGTATGTCTGGAGTTGTTTCTGCATCTTCTAATCTATTTCACTGATCTTCGAGTCTGTTTCTTTGCCAGTACCATGCTGTTTTTATCACAGTAGCTTTGTAGTATAGTTTTAAGTTGGGGATTGTGATACCCACTGCCATGTCTCTGTTGGCTAGAACTTCTTTTGCTATTCTAGCTTTCTTCTGCTTCCAAATGAGTTTTTGGATTGTTTTCTCTAGTTTGGTTAAGTACATTGTTGAAATTTCAATCAGCATTGCATTAAATGTATATAGTAGTTTTGTTTTGTTTTGATTTTTGGTACCGAGGATCAAACTCAGGTCCTTGCGCTTGCGTAGCAGGTGGCGAAACCACTGAGCTAAACCCCTGGCCCTGCACATAGTAGTTTTGGAAGTATGACCATTTTCACTATATTGAGTCTTCCTACCCAGGAACAAGGGATATCTTTCCATTTTCTTATATCCTCTTTGATCTCCTTCTTCAGAGTACTGTAGTTGTCAGTGTAGAGGTCTTTTGCTTCCTTTGTTAGGTTGATTCCTAGATATTTCATTTTTTTAAATGCTATTGTAAAAGGAATTATCTCCTGAATTTCTCTCTCAATGGGTCTGCTATTTGCATATAAGAAGGCTGTTGTTTTTTGAGTGTTGACCTTATATCCAGCTACTCTACTGAATCTGTCAATTTGGGTGTAGAAGACTTTTGACCAAGTTTTTTGGGTCTTCTATGTAAAGTATCATATCATCAGCAAATAATGACAGTTTAACTTCTTCCTTTCCTACCTTTATTCCTTTTATTTCTTTCTCTTGTCTAATTGCTATGGCTAAAGTTTCCAGAACAATATTGAACAGGAGTGGTGATAGTATCCATCCTTGTCTTGTTCCTGATTTCAGCATGAAAGTTTTCAATTTTTGACCATTTAGTATGATGTTGGCTATTGGTTTTTCATAGATAGCCTTAATCAGGTTGAGATAAAGACCTTCTATTCCAATTTTCTGTAGCGTTTTTATCATGAATGGGTGTTGGATTTTGTCAAATGCCTTTTCTGAGTCTATTAAAATGATCATATGGCTTTTGTCCTTGACTGTTAATATAGTGTATTACATTTATTGATTTACCAATGTTGAACCATCCTTGTATCCCTGGGATAAATTTGACTTGGTCAGGGTGTATGATCTTCTTGATGACCCTCTGTATTCTGTTTGCCAGTATCTTGTTGAGGATTTTTGCATCTATGTTCATTAGGGAGGTTGGCCTGTAGTTCTCCTTTTGGGTTGGGTCTTTCCCTGGTTTTAGAATCAAAGTAACTCTTGCTTCCAGGAAAGAATTTGGAAGCTTTGCTTCCATTTCAATTTCCTTGATGAGTTAAAAGAATAATGGCAATAATTCTTCTTTAAATGTTTTGTAGAATTTAGCAGTGAACCCATCAGGACCTGGGCTTCTTTTGGTAAATTTTTTATTACATTTTCAATTTCACTCATTGTTATTGGGGTGTTCAGGATTTCTATATCTTCTTCATTTAACTTTGGCAATTTGTATGTATCTAGGAATCTGTTCATTTCTTCTGTGTTTTCCATTTTATTAGAGTACAGTTTCTCAAAGTAGGTATTGATGATCCTTTGAATTTCTGCTGCATCTGTTGTGGCTTCACCTTTTTCATTCTTAATTGCATGGATTTGAGCCTTTTCTTTCCTTTTTTGATATGATTGGCCAAAGTTTTATTGATTTTACTTATTCTTTCAAAAAACCAGCTCTTCAATTCAGTGATTTTTTTGTATCATTCTCTTAGTCTCCATTGCATTGATTTCTGCTCAGATCTTTATAATTTCCTCTCTTATATGAGCTTTGGGTTTGTTATGGTCTTCTTTTTCTAGGTGCTTGAGGTTCTGCGTTAGGTTATTTAACTGAGTTCTCTCTGTTGTCCTAATATGGGCATTCACTGCCATGAATTTCCTGTGTAGAACTGCTTTCATTGTGTCCCATACATTCCTGTATGTTGTACTGGCATTATCATTTACTTGTAGAAACTGTCTAATTTCTTCTTTAATTTCCTCTGTGACCCATTGATGGTTCAGGAGAGTGTTATTGAATTTCCATGTGTTTGTGGGTGTTTGCAGTTTCTTATGTTATTGATCTCCAATTTTATTGCACTATGGTCTGATAATACACAGGGGATAAGTTGAATTCTTTTACATTTACTTAGATCTCCCCTATGAGCTAGCATGTGATCTATTTTGGAGAATGACCCATGTGCAGCTGAAAAGAATGTGTATTCTGATTTTATGGGGTGGAACACTCTATAAACATCTATTAAGTCCATTTGTTCAATAGTTTGGTTCAGTTCTAGAATTTCATTGTTAATTTTTTTCCTAGATGATCTGTTTATTTGTGATAGAGGGGTGTTGAGGTCCCTCACTACAATTATCTTATTGTTTATTTGGTTTTTCATGTCCATTAATATTTGTTTTGTATAGTTGGGGGGATTCATATTTGGTGCACAAATATTTAGGATTGTCATCTCTTCCTTTTGGATTGTTCCCTTCATAAGGATGTAGTGACCTTCTTTGCATCTCTTAATTAGTTTTTGGTTTGAAATCTACTTTGTCTGCAAATAAGATTGCTACTCCTGCTTTTTTTCTGGGTTCCTGTTGCGTTGAGAACTGTTTTCCATCCTTTTACTTTCAGTCTATGAATTTCTTTTTGAGTTAGGTGTGGTTTTTGTATGCAGCATATTGCTGGGTTTTGCTTCTTAATCCATTCTGTCAGTCTGTTTCTTTTGATTGGTGAGTTGAGGCATTTAACATTGATGGTTATAATTGATATATATTGAATCATTGTTGTCATGATGTTTTACTGTCATTTGTCCATTTATTTCTAATTGTTCCCCCTTTCCATTTAGTTTCTTACCTTGCCAGGTGGCTTCCCTCTGTTGAGCCTCATGGAGTTGTGACATTCATTGTCTTTTTCTGGGATATTTTTTAGAATTATTTGGAGTGCTGGTTTGGTGTTCATAAAGTTTCTCAGGTGTTCTTTGTCATGGAAGTATCTAATTTCCCCATTGATTTTGAAAGATAATTTTGCAAGATACAACAGTCTAGGTTGGAAGTTATGTTCCTTTAGGGCTTGAAATACTTCACTCCAGGCTCTCCTTGATTTGAGGGTTTGTGTTGAGAAGTCTACTGTGATTCTGATGGGCTTTCCTTTGTAGGTGATTTGTTTCTTTTCTCTAAGTGCTTGCAGGATTTTGTTTTTGTGTTGGGTTTCTGGGATCTTGACTATTATATGTCTAGGTGGAGTTTTATTTTGATCGTGTCTAGTTGGAGTTCTATATTGCCTCACTTATCTGTATGTCCAATTCTCTACCTCTGTCTGGGAAGTTTTCTACTATTACTTCTGTGAACAGTTTTTTTTATGTCAATTGTACTTTCTCCTGTTTTTTCATGATCTCCTATCAGTCTTATATTATTCTTCTTTGTATCATCTAGCAGCTGTTGGATTGATTTCTCATGGTTCTTTACTATCTTTAAGAAATCTCTGTTTTCATGGTCCTTAACTGCGATCCTGTCTTCTATATCCGATTTTCTGTCTTCATATTCTCTTAGTCTGCTCTGCATGCTTTCAATGGAGTTTTTAATCTCCTGAATATCTGTTTGAATCGGTTTCATGGATTCCATTTCTTTCTTATGTTGAGCGATCATGGTTTCCATTTCTTTTTTATGCTGGGCATTCCTGGCTTCCAGCATGTTTCTGATCTCATCTATTTTTTTTGTCTGTTTCTGCTCTAGAGCCTCTAATCATGTCTTTCACTCTACTCACCATCTCTGTATTTACCTGGGAGATTATTTCTGCTTTGAATTTTTCTAGAGCCTCATGTATCTGCTTTGTTACTCCCTGTGCTATCAGTTCAGGGTGTCCAGGTGGTTGATTATCTGACTTTTCCTCCTCATTTCTCGCAGAATTTCCTTTTTGTGGCATGGAAGCCTGCATTTGTGCCTTGCTTAAATGTTTTCTCATTTTTGTTTTTGGTACTGTCCTTGATTTAATTCCTGGGTTGATATTTCAAAATTGCTTAATGCAGGAATCTTTTTGCTTGTGTTTAAAACCCTTGTGGAATGATTGCTTTTCAGAGGTCTCTTCCAGATATGGCTTGTGTTTAGGTTTTGAGGCTCTAATGACTCTGAGGCTATTTTATTTTCCTTATACCAGGAAGGAAAACTGTTTAGATCAATCACAACATGTTAGGCCATATGTTACAATCAGCAATACCATAGCATCAAGTGCAGCTTAGAAAATGACAATTTGTGGTAGTTATTAATCTATCACGTTTAACTATGTGAAGTATAATCCCCTGTGCCTCTGTAGTGTGGGACCAGGTAGCAGAAGAGCCAGAAGGCGGGGGGGGGGGGGGGCAGGGGATGGAATTGAGCCTTGCGGGCGCCCTCGAAGCTAAGCACTGGATGAAGGCGGGGCTCCAAGCCCCTCCTGAGACCTCAGAACCAGAACGCAGCGAAGGAGCTTCAAACCACTTGGCTGACCTTCGGAGAGGAGCACCGGATCTATATGGAGCCTTTTGAAAAATTTTAATATCATTCACATGATCAGTACTCATTAGGTTAGTTACTGTTTGGAGTAAATACAGATACAGGTACAAGGACATACTAGTGAGAGAAAGTTCTCCATAATTCCTCATGTTTCTGTTCAGAAAGAGAGTATCTTGAGATCAGAGACATTGGCATTTTCCCAGACTAATTTTGCAGAGAATTAAACAGCCTTGAAATATAAATATAATGTCTATTTTCAGAGCAAAGACTAGGCAGAGTTACTGCTCATTATAAAATATTTGGGTTTCCTATGCTCCTTGAGGCCATACTCTTATGTGAAATAAATAGAACACACATGTGTAAATACCAAATTGTTTCTCTGGTGTGAGAAACTGAATGTGTCAATGAAGATCAAAATGTACAATAGATACTGTGAAATAGGAAGAAAATGTTCAAAGGGGAAGGGGAACTAGGGAGGGGGTGGGGGAAAGGGAAGAAGGGAAAGAAAAAATGAGAATAGAAGGAAAAACCAGAAACAAAGCTTTTGTAAATAGGGAAGGGTGGAGGGGTTGAAGGGAGGGAAGGGGAATGGGGAAAAACAAAAACCAAGATATATCATGTACAGGTACAAATTCCCAATGGTGAATGTGATCATCATGTATACCTAAAATGTACCAATAAATTTAATGAATAAAATATAATAAAATATTTGGGTTTCCTAAGCTCAGGGCTTCTGTCCTACAATGCGTTGCATAAGTAGGTATCAACTAATCCTCTTTACACAGACTTGTGAGAATTGAGGCTCAGGGAACCAAAGCAAAAATGATAATAGTCTGTGTATTGCTACTGTTGTGAGAAATAAATTTATTAATCTCTTCTCTAGGAGTTATATATCTTGCACTGGCACTTATAATATGATGTTCAGTTAACTTATACTCTTGTATTAGAGTGAAGTATCAGAACCTTCAAAATTCTTGATGAAACTCACCATTTTTATTTAAAGATTCCTAGTATATATACCCCACCCTCATGCATCACTAAGGTTTCAAAGATGTTTTGGGTGATATTATGAATTGTTTTGAGAGTAGGAAAACACTTGAAATGTTACTGACAATAAATAATTTGCAAGCAGAGCTAGGGGAAATAATAAAGCTTATCTACTTTTGACTAGTCATTAATAAAGTTTGAAACAAGACATTTAAGAGATTAATTTGAACAGATATTGATATTTAACATTTGTTTTAATGCACTTTTCTGGAGAAATCCACTAAGTACACCCTTTCAAGTAAGACTTACTGTTTTAGTGAATATTTTCAAAATAATTTCCCAATATGAGAGAAACACATACACAAACACACACACACACACACACACACACACACACACACAGAAATATAGATAGCTTGGGAAGACAGAAAGAATAACTTAGCTAATAAATTAAACTTAACTACTAAAAATTTTCATGAATCTTCCAAAAACTAATAAGAACTTTAAGAAAGACTTATTACATCGTGATAAAGAACAAAAGTTTTCTAGTGTAGAGTTTCACAAATGACTGATAATTCACACTTTTTCTGTAACTTACTGCTTGAAAAATGTAAGTTACTCTTAATTCCCTCGGTAATTAGCTCCTCTTGTTAAAGCTGCAGTTACAATTTGATTAAAAAAAATTCTAAATGTCAAGAACCATTTGGTCTGATAAATATGGATGACATTTAAAAAGCAAAGAAAGCAATGTCTATAAAAGAAGAGGAAAATTGTCATGTGTTGCATTTATTAATAAAATACCTTTTTTCCCATTCACAAAATTAATTACTCTTCTATATGCATAATGCATTTTATATATAAGGAATGATTAGCCCTTTGATACCCCTAACAGATAAGTGGGTGACTTAATTGCAAACAAGTTTACAACTAATGCCTAAAACCTAAAAGTAGACTGTTTAAAAAGAAACTCAGTATATATTTATAATATATATAATATATACATATATATATATATATCCCTGTTGACTGTTCAGTTTCAGAGACCTCCCTAAATTATGAATGTGTTTTCTGACTTTATTTACTAATTTTATTGCTGAGACTACATTTATAATTGATACATATTTATTAATTATTTCACCTTTAATTTAGACATGTCATTTGTGTAACCAATCACTGCACACCAAATCAAAAGCTTGCTAAGAGTTGGGAGTTTTTTTTGTTTTGTTTTGTTTTTACCAGGCCGGACTGACATTCTTAAGGACCTGGGAGTTATCTCTTTGAAATGTATTCATCCCACTCTATGTGGGGGTCAGAAGCCTAGCTTGCTTTGCTCTAAGTTGTGTGACTATCTCCCTTCTTGAATGCATTATTTTGGCTGAAGCCAATTTGCACACACAGGTGGCCTATGGTTCCCCAAACTGATCCACCCCTCTACCCACCCTGGAGGTGAGCTCAAAGTGTAGTCCGGCATTTCTTTGCTATTGCAATTGCCTTATATAAAGTCTTCCTTACCTTCTTAGCTTTTTTGCACTTTGTCTAGTGAAAGTTTTGCAGTGACAACATCCATTTTCACTCTTTTCTGTGATATTCTGTTAGAACTCCTCAAATCTGCCTAGCGTGCTGCTGAATTTAAATGAATAATATATTTTGCTCTTTGCAATAGGTTTTTTAAAAATATCAATTTTAATTTCAACTGTTTGCTCTGGTAGTTCCTTTCTCAATTGAAAATTTAATTTTAATGTTTTAATAATTTTAATTTTAATAATTTAATTTAAATTTTAAAATTTAATTTAAGATATTTTATATCTTTAATTTGCCTGAAAGGGTTAAACATTTGTCCTAAAATTCCAGAAAGTATACTTATCTTTGTTTTACACTCGACTTTATCTTCTTTCATTTTTTGAGGAAAATTTCTGCATTAATTTAGTACTGCAATTATTATTTTTTTTTTGCTTAATTCTTTTATTGGTACATTTTAGGTATACAATATATTTACATTTATCATTGGGTGCTTGTACCTGTACATGATGTATCTTGGTTCTTATTTTTTCCCCATTACCTGTGCACCCTTCACCCCTCCACCCTTCCCTATGTACATACTTCATTTCCATTTTTTTTTTCTCATAGTTTTTCCTTTCCATTCTTCCCTTTCCCCTTCCCCTCCCACCACCCCTACCCCTTTGGCCCTTTTCCCATTTCAAATTTTCAATTATTCGTTTTAAGCATTTCCATCATTGTTTACACTTTCAGTTTCTCACACTAGGGATACCATTCGGTATTTACACATGTGTGTCCTATTTATTTCACTTAAGAGTATGGCCTCAATATGCACCCATTTAGCTATAAATGACTCTAGTACAGCAATTACTTTTAATATGCCTTTGTTATAGGCAGTCGCACTAAGGCCAATAATGGTCCCAAATATTTCATAAAGATTCCCTTTGAAATTTGTTCTTCTCTGCACGGTGCCACTCCAGTATTTCACATTGGAATGTTCAGTGTCATGGTCGCCTTTATCCTTTGTTCAATTCCTTGGATTAGTTAATTATTTGGAAGAGCCTATACTAATGGAGGTAAGACAGTAGGCAGCCAACTTGTGGCCAATGTTTCCTATAGGGTTATTGCATTTCCACTCTTATTGGTATGTCTGATTAAATATGTGTGTCAGAATAGGAGTTCCCTATCTAGGTTTCAGGAATTAATACCAACCTTTTAAAAAGTTCTATCCATTGTGAATATCTATGGCACATAAGATTTTGACCTTGAACTTATACACAGAATAACTTTGTATACCAAATAATGTTCCCATGTAGTGTTCCCTTGCCTTTCTCCTGATCAATCTATTGCTACAATCTGGTGTTTCCTTTTACTTTCTAAATCATGCTTCATTTTGTGTGGTCAGAAGACCTCTTGCTCAGATTCACTCCCCTATTTTTGTCTGGAAGGAGTCCACAAACATCTCCCTCTGGTGACACTCAGGCTAGAGAATAGAGTTGTATATTTTAGAATGTTACCATCCATCTTTTAGCCTTTCTTTCATATTTAGGATCAAGGGCAATATTCACTCTGTCATGAAATACTTGATCTAGGTCTAAATTTTATATTGATAAGCCAACAACCTTCAAGTATGGCTACTTTGCTATGGTTCAGTCTCAGTTTTTATGTAATTTTCATCCAATTTGAAGTTGTTTTGTTCTTTCAAAGAGTTTGAAAGAGATTAATGCATTGTAAACTATGAGTACTTCTGTGAACATCTTCCCAAATAAGCATGAAAATCACATTCAAACTTTCTCTGAGCAACAAATAAAACAATTGATCAATTCATGTGAGATATGATTAGCACCCATTTGCCTAATGTCTTTTAATAATCTGACAGGTTAGTCTCCTAACTGGTCTCTCTGCTTCAACACTTATTCCCTCTTCAGTGTATTTTCAGCAGAGTAGTCAGAATTATTCTGTTAAAATTAAACTCAGATCATGTCACTCTTCTACTCAAAACCTGCTAATAGCTTCCATTTCTCTCAGAATAAAATGTAAGCTTCATATTATAAACTATAACAGCCTTCTGGATCTGTGCCCTTCTTTTGGTTTTCTAACTTAATCTCCTAGTCTTTTTCTATCTAATTCAAACCAGTTGGGCCTCCCTGCTTTGTTGTTGTCTGGACTTGACTAGCATTGCTCCCTTCAAGTCCTTTGTTTTAGCTCTTCTCCCAGGATAGCCTATTCAGAGGTAGTCATCTAAACTTCTCAGAAGACTTTCCTGACCATTCTATCCAAACTGTCAGCATCCTTCCCCAACCTGTATTTTCTAAATTCCTTCCTGTCTCCCTGAATGCTTACTACCATCCAATAGCCTATTTACAGTTTTACTCTTTTATTGTACTTTTGCTACATGTGAGCAGATCTCTTGACATTTTTGTTCACTCTTGTATCAGTGCCTACAACAGTGTCTGGTTGTTGTGGGCTAAAAGTTTGTGTCCCTCTGAAATTCATGCGTTGAAGTCCCAACCCCTAATGTCATGTGTTTAGAAGTTTAGAGGGGGAGGGGGTTGGAGAAGTTATTAGGTTTAGGTTAGGTAACAAGAATGGAGCTCCTGTGATGGGATTAATAACCACATAAAAAGAGGAGTAGAAACCAGAACTACTTTCTTTGCCTTGTAAGGACATGGTGAGAAGACAGAGTCTGGAAGCCAGAAGGAGAGTCTGCACTAGGGCCTGAACATAATGGCACCTTGGTCTCAGATCTCTAGCTTTCAGAACTGGGTGAAAATAAATGTCTATTGTTTAATCACCCAATCCATAGTATTGTGGTATAGTACTTAATGTAAACTAATACATTGTATATTGTCAGTAGTTGACACATATATGGATGAATAAATCAGAGTCTAGAATAAAAAGCCTGAAAGCTTGGGTTTAGAGGACTTTCTCTCTACTGCAAAGGACGCAGCTGCCATAGACCAGTTAGATACTCCATCATTCAATTTAGTGGTAAAAAATAAAACCAATGATCTAGAACAGTGGTGGCAAATCTATGGGACACATGCCAAGCTGTTTCTTGTCATTGAAAACTCTAAAAGGTTTGCCATCACTGATCTAGAACTATAGTTGATGGGTTCAATTCAATATGGTTTGCTACATAGACATACTGCAGCATATTAATTATGCACCTGAGCTTTAGAGTCAGGAGTTTTTAGGTTGAGACCTTAACTGAACCACTTTTTAGTACTTTGTCCAACTTAAATGAGTGCTCGTGCATCTGTTATCTATAAAACAGGCATAACAACAACAACAACAACAACAATAATACCTACCTTGAAGAGTTGCTGTGAAGATTATACAAGTTCACATACTAAAGCACCTACAAGAATTTTTGGCACATATATAGTGCGCGGTAAATATTAGATATCACACTTATCAGTTGTGAAGTTGCATACTTTCATTCTATGAAGATGTGCCTGCGGGCCAAATAAGTACTATTTTGTAGACCATTGGGGTTTTATATTTTCTTTTCAAATGAAGAAATTTTGTATATGATGACAACATCAGAATTTATTCTTTAAATTTGGTAGTGAATGAGCAATGCATTTTAGCCTTCAATAATAAAAGTCCATCAATTTTTCCTATTGCTCCAAAATTGCTGAAAATCTGAGATATTTTACACAGGACTTTCTTGGGTGAAGACATTATGTTTATTTTGAGCCTTGTAACATGCCCCAATTATAATCATATGATCATAGAGTATTAGAATTTGATGAGATATAGGAGCTTATACAGTTCAAACTCATTCTTTTTCTAATGAGCAATTATGAGTACTCATAGAGAGTTTCCATAATTGGTGATTAATATATAGGATAAATCCTAAAGTTTAATATGATTCCTATTATATTAAAAAGAGATAACTCAAGTGTGTACATTCTACTTACTTGGACAAATAATAAAATTGTTTCAGCAGGGCTGGGGATTTAGCTCAGTGGTTCTGCTGCCTGCCTTGCAAGCGCAAGGTCCTGAGTTTGAACCCTGGTACAAAACAAAACAAAACAAAAAAACCCAAATGAAAACAAACAAAAAAAAATTGTTTCAGCATAAGTAGGCCATTAAAAATTTAATTTATATAACAATATTCAAATACTAGAGAATACCAAACACCTGTGGGTAAGCTGTCAACTGAATAAATCCCTAATTAATCCAAGTGCTTTATATAAAATGTCACATAACTGCATAAACATGGTTATATTTAACATGTCATGAGGATAGTGCATGACTTTTATAAATTAAGTTTTTGCCCTTAGCTGCAGAACAAAATATCAAATAAAACTGAGAGCTGATATTGCTGTGGTTGAAATAATAGAGTGGTATAAGATTTAAAAATTATACACATTTGGTACATGAAAATCACACTTTTTATATCTTAATGAAATTGTAAGTAATTTAACAGTATGATTTCTGAATTTTAACTAAAATTAAACCTCTGAAAAAATAATATACAATCTAAGTGAGGGTCAGGTATTATAGGGAATTTTTTTTACTTTGGACCTCATCCTCTACTCCTAAGAACGTATCATTCCCAAGTGATGCAATTAGTCTTGCAAAAAACCATTCTGCTCCTTACCTATATGATAACTGTAATGTTTCTGAATTTTATGCTCCTAATTTGTCTCACTTGTTTTTTTCTTCTGCTCAGGAAGTCCTATATTTTTGCAGAACTTGATATGCATGACAGGGTCATGCATTTATTTAAAATACTGCTCATATAAATAGGAAACTCCTCTTACCCTTGGGATTGTTGGAGAAGTATACCTTTCACAGGAAAGCTTATTTCCTTTTATTAGAAAGTCTGAATATTAAATATTAAATAGCAGTCATTGAGTTATTTTTAAATGACACCACTTAAATATTTTTAATCCTTTAAAGGACATTGGGAATGTAAGGTTGATTTCCAGGCCAAAGATTTATTTACCTTCTAATTAGTGGATATTAATCTTTGGCATTATACACCAGTTGAAATTCAAGCTCATCTGATCTGAAACTATCATAATTTCAAATGTATATGTAATGCTAACAAAGCTAAAGCCAGTTGGTTAATTTAAAAAATAGTTATATTTTATATAAAGTAGGTTCATTTTGTATGTAGTAATAGCCTGAAACATGATTGAATCCCAGTTCACAGGCATCACTTCTTTTTAGATTAGCTGAGTGCATTGGGCCTATGGAGCCATTAGCTTTCATTGTGGGGTAGATGAATATCAATCCCAACAGAACAGTGAATTAGCTCTTGCCTTGTAGCAAAGCTTTTTCCTGGTTTTTCATCACAATGGGGCTTCTTTAACTATGCCTTTTTCTAATACAAGGGGAGAGTAAAGTGGCAGTTAGAAGAAGAAAATGAAATCTATTTGAAATGAAATCATCAAATGGGCATGGCTTTAGCTTCTCACAGTATGGTGATCTGACATGATTAATCCACAATAATAAAGGTGGCCTTTTAGGGATTCATGTCAATTTCTCTGAGTACTGAAGTGTACATGTTCTAAAATAGAAGTAATAGCTGTCATTTGTTGAAAAGACCAAAAAAAAAATTTACCAGAAAAATTTAATATCTGATAAACGAGTATTATGAATAAAATAAAATATTCCTTCATTCTTAATTGTTTTCTTTTGAAATATTTTATGCCATTTTAGTACATTGTAGTAAAAACTATTTTAAAAGCAAAAAGTAAAAAAAAAACTGTAAAGAGATACACCAAGTAATCTTAAATTGGGAGTTAAAAAATTAGCAGCTTATTTAGAGAAAAGGATTAAAACAGTAACTTGATGATTTCCTGCCTGGAACAGCTAAACCTATAATATTTACCGTTTTATTTTATAGAATAATTTTTTCTGAAATCATTTAAAATTAATATGCCAAGATTTTACTTCGGAGTAAAGCAAAAGAGTGGATAGAGTTGCTAAGAACATGGAACTGTTGTGTAAAGCATATGCTAGCATAGCCCCAGTAGGCACAGTTCATGTATTATAAAGATCTCCTGAATAGACTGTGGAAATTTGGTAGTGGTACTATATAAGATGTAGAAATATTTAAAAGACTTTTTTCCTGTGACTACTATCCTGATATGTCAACATCACTGGAATGTAAAAAACACCGAGCAGATTAGGGAAGCACAGTCCTTGGTATGCTGGGCGGGTTTTGGATGCATGGCCTTGGGGACTATACATTGTCACTGGCTCATTCCATTCTGACACTCTTCCCCTGCTCTGCTTCTCAGCTGCAATTAACTAAGCAGTTTCGCTTCACCAAACCCTTCTACCATGCTGCCTCTGCCTTGGAAACTGCTAATTATGGACTGAAACTGAGCAAATTAAACCTCTTCTCTCTTAAATTGTGAATGTGAAGTATTTCACCCACCAACAGGCAAGTTGGCTAATACCCACCTCTTCTTAAAGTATGGAAAATCAAAATGAAAGAAAAATGTAATACTTCTCTGTACTATTAAAGAAGCAATATTTACAAACTCTGATACACTAATTTCAAAGGTGATACCAGTCCTCTTACTTGAGCAGATTGTTCAGTGAGTTTCTGCATAGTTCCTATAAAAATTTGTATATTAACAAAAGAAGTTTTAAAATCTTTGATAATATTTCCAATATATGAACATAGAAAAAGATAGCCAAACTAAACATATGCCAAATATGGAAAATAATAAAAATAAGTAGAAAATCTTAAAATAAAAAAGTATAGAAAATCAAAGGAGCTAAATTGATTTTAGGAAAAGAGAGAAAATTAATAAAACTGTAACTATGAAGAACAACCAAAAAAGAGAAAATATACAAATTGTCAATTTGGGGAATGAAAATGAAAAAGTACTATAGATTCGATAGGTATTCAAAAGGTAATAAAGGAATGTTATGATTTTCTTGTAATAAAAATTTAACAGTTTAGATACAATGGACAAACTCCTTGAAAGATACAAGTTACTAAATCTAATCTAACAGAAAATATAAATCCTATTCCAATGAAGTAACTTCAACTGAAACTTTACAACGATTGATATGATCATGTGATTTTTTTGTCCCTGTTCTGTTTATGTGATGTATTATATTTATTAATTTTTGTATGTTGAACCATTTGCAGTCACGATATATGATCTTTCTGATGATTAATTGCATTCTATTTGCCAATATCTTGTTGAAGATTTTTGCATCTATGTTCAATAAAGAGACTGGCCAGGAGTTTTCTTTGTTAGGTGAGTCCTTATCTGGTTCTGGAACCAGAGTGAGGTGCAGCCTTCCAGGAATGAGTTTGGAAGTACTCTTTCCCTTTCAATTTCACTAAAGAGTTTGAGGGGTATTGTGTGGTGTCTTCTCTGAAGGCCTTATAGAAGTCAATGGTGAAGGCATCAAGTCCCAGGCTTTTCTTAGTTGGTAGGATTTTTATTATTGCCTCAGTGGGACTGCTCAGAGTTTTTGTCTTCTTAGTTTAGCTTTGGTAATTCATATGCATTTAGGGATCTGTCCATTTCTTCAAAATTCTCTCATTTGTTGGAGTACAATTTTTCTTTGTAGTTATTAATAATTTCTGGCTTTTGTGGTATCCATTGGGATTTCACCTCTCTTATTACTATTTGCATGAATGTGGTTCTTTTCTACCATTCTCTTGGTAAGTTAGGTGAGATATTTGTCTGTTTTGTTTATTCTTTCAAAGAATCAGTTATTTAATTCATTGATCCTTTGTGTAGATTTTTCTGGTCTCAATTTCATTGACATCTGTTTAATCTATATTATTTCTCTCTTTATAATAGGTTTGAATTTGAACTGTTCTTACCTTTCTTCTAACTTATTAGTAGTAGAAATTAGCTAATTACAGCTCTGGTTTCCTAATGTGAGCATTGATGGCATGAACTTCCCTCTTTGGACAGCTTTCATCGTGTCCCATAGGTTCTGGCATGTTGTACTAGCATTATTTTTTGATTCTAGATAATTTCTTCCTTGACTTATTCCATGACACATTGAGTATACAGGAGCAGTAATTTAAGGTCCAGGTATTTGTAAAATTTTTGTGATTTCATTTATAATAGATTTCTAGTTTTATTGCACTATGATTAGATAGTGCATAAGGGATGATTTCAATTCTTTTGTATTTAAGCATGCTTTAGCAGGTAGTATATGGTCTATTTTGGAGAAAGTTCTATATGCTGCTGAGAAAAATGTCTATTCTTTCTAGTAGGGTAGAACACTCTGAAAATACCCTTTAAGTTCATTTTTCAAAAATTTGGTTCAGGTCTGATATATCTTTGTTGATTATTTGTTTAGTTAATCTATTTATGAAAGTGGAGTATTGAGATTACTCATGTGATTGTGATCATGTTTAATATTTTATGTCCAGTAGTGTTTGTTTTATGAAGTTAGATGCACTGATATTTGGTTAACATATATTTATAATTATCTCCTCCTGTTGAATTGTTCCTTTTACTAATATATAGTGACCATTTTTGTCTCTTCTGATCAGTTTTATCTTGAAGTTTAATTGGTCTGAGAATAAAATTGCTACCCCTGCTTGGGTTCTGGGTTTTAATGGGTGGAATATTGTTTACTATCCTTTGATTTTTAGTTCATAAATTTCTTTTTGGATTAGATGTGTCTCTTGAATGCAACAGATGTCAGAGTCTGTGTTTGTCTGCAAATCTTCAGTCATTACTGAAAGATACTGACTTATTCCTGTCACTGCATTCTTTTTCTGTTACTGACTCCTCTATTTTGTCCTTTTTGTTTAACTGCTCATATCCCTTCATGTATTCATTCCATTTTTACTTTTTTGGCTTAGTGGTCTCTTTAGAATATCCCTGAGTATTTTTTTACAGTGCTGGTTTGGTGTCTATGAGTTTCTCAAGGTTTTCTTTTTTGTGGAATGTCATTCTCTATCAATTTAATAGATATTTTTGCAGTATATTAGCTTGTGTTAGAATTTGTTTTCTTCTAGGGTTTGAATGACTTCATTTCAAGCTCTTCTGTTCTTTAAAGTTTGTATTGAAAAGTTTGCTGTAATCCCAAAGGGTTTACCTTATAAATGATTTTTTGTTTTTCTCTAAAAGTTTTTAAGATTCTGTCTTTATGTTGGATTCCCGGGATTTTGACTTTGATGTGTCATGGGGAACTTCTTTTATTATTATAGCTATTTGACATTCTCTAAGCCTTTCTTACCCATATGTTGCAGTCTTTCTTCATAGTTAGAAAATTTTCTGCTATGATTTCTATAAACATATTTTTAACTCAATACATCCTGTCTTCTAATCTAACTAACTCAAATTAGCCTTAGGTTAGTCTTAGCATCATCTAGGAGCTGTTGGATGACTTTTTCCTTACTCTTTAATCTTTTAAATTTATTTTCTGAGTAAATTACCATGTATTTCCACTTTGTGCTCAATTTCTGATACCCCATCTTCACGTTTGTCTTTTCCACTGTTTATGAATTCTATAGAATGCTTTATCTCTGGGATTTTAATTTGGCACCTTTTCAGGAAGTACATTTCCTTGGTGAATTTGTCAGTCTTGCTGTAAACTGTTTTGGTCAGCTCTTCCAATTCTTAATTTTTTCTCCTACAACATAGGTCAGTTGGTATGATAGTTTGACTATCTTGGTGTTATATCATTGGGCTTTCTGAGTTTCTTCATTTCGTCCTTACTCATCTCATATGGCTCAGCTTTCTTTTGTTTGTTTTCCTTGTCATTGCTTTGGTAGAGGTGATAGTCTTTGGAGGCATTTTGTTTTGTTTTTTCATGTTCCTACTGTGTGTGTGTGTGTGTGTGTGTGTGTGTGTATGCGCATGCATGCACACTAAGGGCTGAGATCAAGTAGTGGTTAAGGTAATTTGTTCTTGATATGAGGATCATTTTAGTTAGGTTCCATTTTCCAGTGATATGTTCTTGGATTTATTTCTCAATAGGTACTGTTTACCACTTTAATCTGTTCAATTATTTAGGGTGGCCTCTGTCATTGCATTATGAGGAGAGAATTTCTACTGGTTTCAACAGCATCAACAGATCTGACCATACATCAGTCATACATATTAAAACTTGTTTTTGTACTTTAGACCTTTTATCAGTGCTTCTTAAATCTATAATATACTGTTATTAGCAGTTAGTCTGAGATGTGGAGGGAGAAGGCACAGTAAGGAGAAGGGAGAAAAGAGGTAGTAATTCAGAAGAAGAGGGATATAAGTGAAATATTAATAGGTAAAAACAATAGATAAGATGCCAGATCCTTGGCACTATTTTATAGTTGGATTAAAGGGTTAGTTCTGTGGGATTTTAAGAGAAGATTTGTGGGGGCTTCCATAGGGATACAGGGGGAGGGAGACACGATTAGAGATTGGGGGAAGCTGGAAGGTTGTCAGGACTGGTTGAGATTTTTGTGGTTAATTTTATTTGAATCCTCTACTTGCAATTCTGTTGAAGTCACCCAACATTGTCATGAATGTTTCTATTCAAGTTAAATCACTCCTGTATTCTTATTGTTTTTGTAAGTATATATACATGAAACCTGGAAAAGATACCAAGGAAGTTAGGGGATCAGTAAAATAACAAGGAGTGAAGAGAATAGAATAGGAAGAAAGAAGGTTAAAAAGAGAAAAGACTGAGTGCAGAATAAATGAACACACTCAAAAAAATTTAAAAGGTTAAAAAAAAAGGAATTTTAAAAATTAAAACATAATGACATACGAGAAAGAACTGAGGGGTAGAAGAAAAGAGAAAAATAGAAATCAGAGAGAACTCAGAACAGACACACAACGAACCTCCACGCGACCACTGTGCCCTGTCTCCAAGCGTCCAAACAATTCCCTTCCTGATTCCCTTCCTCCCCTAGTCTTAGTCTACTTCCAGGCAGCCACACCAATTTCCCCATGCCCCATGCCTGCCTGTCTTTTCGACCCACCTCATTGGTGCAAGTTCTGCTTTGGCCCTGGTTAACAGCAGTCCTTTGTCTCTGTCCCAAGAGACAACATCAGTCCCAACAACCTCAGTTGATTTTAGAAGAGGAGGATGTGAAATGATTTGCACTCATTGGCCTCACCTCGGGCCAGTGACCTATCAGTCCTGACCCCCTCATTGGCAGGTATATCCCACAGTCTTCTCAGTGTTCTCCCTCCAGGGGTTTCCTGTGCTTGGCAGAGGATCTCTTTCTCCATATGTGATGGTGGGTGGTGGTTATGTTTTCCCACTGATTCCTATCTTTCCAGTCTTTGGGGGAACAACAGGAAAACACCCATTCTGGAGTGACTGTTCAGACTCTTTCCCTCCCCTGTGTCTCCTTTGGTCCTTGCCAGCAGGCTCTGCACAGCTCCTAGTTCCCAGTGTTCTGTTTCTCTCTGCTTAGGCCAGGGGTCTTCCCTTGCCAGCACTCAGTGGTGGGTGGTAGTTAGGATGCCATCAAGATGCAGTGCTAGGGAAGATGATCTAGGAGGAAAAGCCTGTTTCCATGCTATTACTCACCTCCCTCCCCTTCCTCCCTTGCTGTTTGTACTCTTGGGCCCCAACTGGAGTTTATTCCCTCATTGGGTGTCCTCTTCCAGATGGGAGGGAGGGCCTGTCCCAGGAGTCTGGCCTCTGGAGCCTGGGCTCTTTCCTTGGGGTTTCCAGAACCATTCCCTAAATGGTGTGTGTGCCTCTCATGTAAAGGATGAAAGGGGGAAGGCAGATGAGCAGCAGCTTCCCATTTTTAACAACGCCAATATATGGTTTGATCTAGAGAATGTGCTTTCCGGTTTGATTTTCCATTTGTGGGTATGATCGCCTCTCCCATTTCAGAGTACTTGTGTTTTTCAGTGCCTCTAATTATTTCCAACTCACCTTCTTCTCTATAATCAGTCATGTTGGAATCCCTAAAGGTGTTAATTTTCAAAATTAAACTCATAATTTAAAAACTTCCCACAAATAACATTTTAGGGACAAATAACTTTACTGGTGAATTCTGTGAAATACATAAGAAATTATATGATCTTTTTTACTATTTTACTAGGTGCAAAAACAGTGTTTGATCAAATTTCTTACCTATTCATGATAAAAAATCTCAATAAAATAGGAGTAGGAAGGAAATTCTTTAATCTGATGAAGATCATCTATTTATAAAAGTCACAGCATCATACTTAAAATGATTGCCTTTCTGAGGGAATCAGGTAAGATTCTCTGTTCTCAGAAATAAAAGAAAAGAGAAGAAAACAAAAGAAATGATGGAACTGCTCAAAAATTAGACAGCTACCTGTTGAAAAGGGCAGCATAAGAAATAACTGATTTTTTCTAAACCAGCACAGTTGAATAATGCATTTTACAAATTATAATAAAAAGATAATATACTTAATAAAATGTTTAAAACTCTGAACTAAAAAAGCTAAACACTGTTGACAGAAAATAGAAATGAATGGAGAAATACACTATTTTATTGGATGATTCAACTTTAATATGCCAATTTCACTAAAACATCAATTCCAATCAAAATCCCAGTAAGAGTACTTCCTTACATCCTTTTCCTTTTGTTCTTCCTGTTTTCCTTTTCCTTCTTTCTTCTTTTATTTTTATGGAAGAAATAAGCTGATCCTAAAGTACGTATGAAAGTATTAAAGCAAAAAACATCAAATATCCAAAAAAGTCTTAAAAGTACAAATTTAAATTTATGCTTCATAAAGCAATAAAAATGATGCAATTTGTGGTAAGGATCAACAAATAGATCATGAGAATACTGTCTAGATATAGATAAATACTTATATAGTCAATGGATTTCTGGCAAAATGACAAAGCAATTCAATGGGTAAAGGGAAATTCTTAGGCAAATAATCTGGAACAACTAGATATCCATATGGAAAAATAATGAACTTTATGTCATTTTTATATTCAAACTCAACTGAGACCTAGCTCTAACTCATATACCCATACAAATATTACTTCAAAATTAAAAGGAGAATATAATCATGATTTTGGGGTAGGCAATGATTTCTTAGAACACAAAAGCCAATAATCAATGTATAAAATAATAAATTGGACTTTATAAAATTTAAAAATTTCTACTCTTAACAAGTTATTGTTAAATAAAAAACAACAGTCACTTTCATATCATATGTATTATAATACATATATAGTCTAAAATATAGTATATATTATACAGTAATATGTTATATATTTGTATTTGTATATAATATATATTTGAATATATATTATATGTGATATAATTTGCATTTGTACATGTTATATATGATACATTTTATTTATTTTGTGCATTGTATTTGTTACATATTTGCTATATATATGCTATGTATGTATAATATAATTATATATATAAATTGTCTCACTTATAACTCAATAATAAATTGAAAAACAACCCAATAAATAATACAGAAAAGACCTGAGAAGACATATTACAAAGAATTCATGTAATGAATAATATGAACATGAACAGCTTTTCATCATCAATAGTAAACAGAAATTCAAACTATAACTTACTAGTATGAGCATAGTTATAATCATTTTTAATACCAAGAGTTGTTAAAATGTGGCACAATTGATCTCTCATACACTGCTAGTAGAGATGTAAAATCAATGATATTTTGGAAAACATTTGATAATTTCCTACCAATTTAAACTATATTATGTGATGCTATACCTGAACAACTTAAAAGGAGGAGGTATTTATTTTGGCTCACAGTTTCAGAGGTTTCAGTCTCCGGACCCTGATGTTTTGGGCCTGTGGGAAGGTGAAGCATCATGGCAGGGCATAACTATGCAACAAAGCTGCCACCTCATGTAGCCCTGAAGCACAGACAGAGAGGGAAAGGAGGGGCCAGGGCCCCAATAGCCTCTTCAAGGACACATCCCCAGTGACCTCACTTTCTTCTACTACTTTCTTCTACTCATTCCTCTTCCTTCTATGTCCTAAAATTTCTGCCACCTCCCACAGTACCACAGGCTGTCACCCAAGGCTTCAGCACCTGGCCTTTGGGGTACATTTTAAATATCAAACCATAACATTGACATAGAGATGGGTAATCAATTCACTCTTAAGCTTCTACTTTCCCCAAAATGAAACTGTGTGGCCCCAGAAATACTGTATGAGTAACAATAAGACAATGAAAAATATTGAATTTGGACTTTTAACTGGGAGAGTTAAAAATAAAACACAACTGATAATAATCAACCTAGGAAAGACTGGCCAAGAATGTATAAGGAAAACTGAAAATATTATAGAGGTCAAGAAAGTAAGGGGCAGTTTGAGAGCTTGTCAGTGTTGATTCACTTTCCCAAGAGATGTTATGGAAGTTGTACCATTCAGCCCAGATCAGTGCTGCAATGTTCTGAATATTTATGTACCCCTAAGATTCATATGGTGAAACCTGAATTGCCAAAGTGATGGTTATAGGAAGTTGGGGCCTTTGGAAAGTGATTTGATCATGACATCTTAGCCCTCGTGAATGGTATTAATGTCCTCATAAAAGAAACCTCACAGAGCTCTCACCTTCCTTCCATGTTTTGAGATTATTGTGAAAATTCAGCAGTCTAGGAAGCAGAACTTCACCAGAAATTGAATCACCTGGTACTTTGATTTTGGATGTCTCAGTCTCCGGAAGTGTGAAGAATAAATTATTGTTGTTTATAAACCACTCAGTTTATAGTATTTTGTTATAGCACTCTGAATGAACTATGATAAGCACTTTATGAAACACTTGGTAAGAACTGATATTTAGTAGGAAGTAGAAAATAGAGATATGCTTAACTCTTACCATAGCTAGATCTCTATACTTCCACGAGCCATCTTCTTCCTTTAATGTGCCATAGGCTTAATGGAATATGTGCTGTCCTCACTCTACCACCATGATCCAACAAAATGAGCAATTGTTACCTCCAAGTCACAAAGGACTAAGGTAAGATGCAGAGGTATTTAATGACCTTCTATATTTTAAGTGCCAGAGCCAGGATTTAAAATCATATAACCAAGCATTTTCTATAGTACAGTACAGTAGAGTACAGTATCTCTTGGTATAATAGCATTCCTACATATACTATCATGTTTATAATAAGGGGAGCTTAGTAAAAAGTGCAAATTTGTCAGAGAGAATTGCTAATATTTGAATTCACATATCACAAATATAATCTTTGCTGTATTTTCTTAATAATAATAAGTATCCCTGTGGACAGATACCAAAACTGATGCCCTGCATTTTTCTTCTGAAAGAATATAGAAATAAATAACTGCGAACAATTATTCAGTGCTTATACTGGCCAAGCAATCTTAAATTCTTTGCATATCTTAGCTCTATTAATCCTGCCAGCAGCCATAATGTGGTTATCCTTACAGTCATTTCAGCTCTAGAGATGAGAAAACTAAAACTAGAAAGAAAGAGGAAGTACTATACCCAAATATATTTTTATAGCTGTGTCAGAGTGCATTATATAGTTAATCCAACATTCAAGTCCACAAAGTCCAGCTCTAAAGGAAAAGTCTTGATGCATATTAGCATTCATGGAGTCCTAGAAGAACCTCCGAGCCTCCTCTGCCTTGCAACAATACACTGATTCGGGGATTATAGTCCCTGAACATCTTTATTAGAGACCTACTGTTTGGGTGTGCACTGTGCTCTTTCCAGACATCACCCACCAACATCAGTTCTCTTTTATCTTTAAGTGAACTAGACTTGAAAAGAAGCAGGTGCTGTAAGAATTGTGGGTGGTGAATGGAACAAAGATGCAGGAGGACTAAATGAGAAAATAGGTCAGAATTTTTCCAAGGCTTTTCTAGCTTAGACAGTTACTCATAAATAGATAAGAAGGGAATGCCAGAGCTCAGGCCTAGAATTGAAGCCTCAGCTCTAGCTTTTAGTGTATTCAATGCAGCAAAATTTCTTTCCCTTTTTATTTATTTTCTTGCTCAAGTTTTCTGACTCTGGGTGAATGTTTTTTCACCTTAATTTAATATTCTGCCTGTGAGACTAGAATTTGGCTAACTATGACTAATTACTTTTGGTCTCTAAGAAGCAGAAGAACAGAGTCCATACTTCTACAAATTTAACCTGAAAAGTAAAAGGAGGCTCATAAAATCTGACTGGTTGTTTATAGTTAACTAAGAAAGAAAATGGTCTAATCTGTCAAAAAAGAAAAGGTATAATAGATAATGTGAAATAGAAAGAAAAGGGGCAAAGGGGAAGGGGAAGTGGGAGGGGTAGGGGAAAGGAAAGAAGGGAATGGAATTAATATGAGAAAATGAAAAAATGGAAACAAACTCTTTGTAAATAGAGAGGGGTGGAGGGATTGAAGGGAGGGCAGGGGAAGGAGGGAAAAATAAGAACCAAGATGGATTATGTAAAGGTGCATATCTCCAATGATGAATGTCATTATATTGTGTACCTAAAATGTACCAATAAAAAAAATTTAAAAAAAAAACATGATCTGTCTCTTCAATTGTCATCTGCAAAAACAGGGCTTGAAAAAAAATTCTATTTCCAGTGTGCTGCAGATGATTCAGTTCCGCACTTAATGTATTTTTTCCCCCACATCTTTTGGTCATTTTTGTTTTTGAAGACACTCCCACTTGGGAAGAGGAAAGAAAAATCAAGGTTCCAAACATCAATCCAGTCTTTTTAACACTCCAGGAAAAGATTTCTTTGAAGAGCGCTGGGGAAATTGAAATATTGATTTCAGGCAGTAAGAGTGTGTTGTTCATGTCTCCAAAACATGGGCTCTATAAGACATCTTGCACCATGGAAAACTGAAAGTTTTCCAAGTGGATAAACAATATTTTGTGGTTCTAGGAACTAACTCCTGAAATTAAATACTTGATTTGAAATCCTGTAACGTGTTATAGCAAAATCAATACTCATTTCTCAAGAAATATAAATGAAAGAATGTATTATGTTTGTTAGGGAAAAAGTGGGGAGATAAGCTTGGAAGCATATGGTTGGTACACACAAAGCCCTGGTTCAATTCCAGCACAAAAAAGAATGCATAATATTTTTATATTTGTTGTAGTAATAAAGCATTGAGATAGTAAGAAATGAATTTGTAACAAGTTAGTAAAAGGTACATACTCTGATCAGAGATATTTTCTCCAATGTAAATTTGCTTTTGTTCCCTTATTCAGTTATATTTGATTAATATTTTGAAATGAGATCTTTTTGGTACCCAGCTTCTTTAATTCGCACAGTATGACAAAGCCAACCTGCAGAATGCAAGAAGCAGAAAGAAGGTGGTGCTTCCAGCTGGACACAGAAGCTCTGAAGCCATTTATAGCAGGACAAATGTGCACAATGCAGGGTATACTCACAACTTGCCCTTGGAATGAGCCTCAGGTTTCTCACATTACCTACTTTTGTAGAAACTTTTAATAGGTTTTTAACACCTGAATCCCTCTATAAGCAAGTTAAAGTAGAATGATGTGAAGAGAAAATTAACAAGTTCTTTCTGAGTTAAAATTGATGATACCAATATTTCACATTGGAAGCCTACACAGAGTTCATGTCCTCCTCATGTTTAAAATGTTTCAATGGGCCGGGGATTTAGCTCAGTGGCACCACGCTGCCTCACAACCACAAGGTCTTGAGTTGATCCCCGGTACTAAAATGCATACATATATTTCAATGAATCCTCATTAGCTCTTGGATAAAGCCCATATCCCTTAACATGGCACAAATGTTTTTGTATATCTATTTGTAACATTCTTCCACTCTCATCTCTTCCGTTGTCTTACGTGTACTCTCTACTACAGCTGGCTCTGTAACAG
The DNA here is from genome assembly GCF_053883595.1 of Heterocephalus glaber. Classification (NCBI taxonomy): domain Eukaryota; kingdom Metazoa; phylum Chordata; class Mammalia; order Rodentia; family Bathyergidae; genus Heterocephalus; species Heterocephalus glaber. The sequence continues at coordinate 9,812,945 of NW_028258356.1, read as the reverse complement.
AAAACTTCTGGTGCTTCCTTGAGTGGATAATGGTCTCTATCTTTCTGCCTTTGTGTATAGATTCTACATAAAGTCCTACTCATGAAAGGAGCAGCATCACATAATTACTGTGAACTTGAACTCTCCATAGAGCTATCATGGTTTAACTCCTGGCTATATTACAGATTAGCTGTGTGACTTCAGAAAATTTATAATTATCAGTCTCGGTTTTATTATCCATAACTTTAAAGAAATAGGTATTTTTCATAATATTTTTATAAAGTCAAAAATCTTTAATTCTTATGACAGTCTTAGAAGGTTACTCCCCCCTGTGATGCTTTCTCTGACTTGATTATTTTTCTATTGTTTATTTTAATTTCTCATGTTTTTCCTCATACATTTTGAACTTCTTCATTATTGGCATTTGTCTCGACATTTCCCTTGCCTAAAACAGATTGCAGCAGGATTTCTCTGAGTGACTTATTTTAACCTAAATATAGCTATAGTAACATATTATTTTAAGAAAAAATATAAAGAACCATATGGCTATGGGCATGGTATTTAAAATATCGGAGATACGTATGCCAGAGAGTAACAGTATCAAGTTATTTGGGGTAAGCTCAGACATTGGTATTATTAGTGCTTCTTATTTTCTTTTTGTTTTCCTGTAGTTTACAAACTATTTATAATAGTGTAGTGCTTGCTTCAGCAGCACATACACTAAAATATATAGTAGTGTAATATGAAAATGGTACAAATATTGAAAATGTTTTTCTCTGAAGACTCATCAGTTTCATGATTCAGTTGCATTTGATATATCTGATAAATTGCTTTTACTAGAAATCCTTTCTTCCTTGGGTTTCCATAATACTATCTCTCGGAATTTTGCTCCTGTATCTCTGTAATCAGTTCCTTGGCCTCATGAGTGGTTCTTTTTTCTTACTGAGACAATTAATGTTAGTAAGTATCAGTATCTTCTAGGTTCATGGCTTATTTTATATCTTTTCATCTAGGGAATGATGTACGCATCCATGACTTGACTTATACTTTACAATCCAAATAGTGCATTCCTAGAGCTTGGACATTGCTTCAGATTTAAAGGTTCTCATATCTAGCCATCTGTGTGACATTTGGATGGCTCACAGTCATCTCAGAGTTAATATGTATAAAACTTCTACTCTTCTTGTAAATGACACCACCTTTCATCCAAATCAAGCTAGAAACCTGGCAGTTGTCTTTGAGCCCCCTCTCCCTTTCCCTTCCACCTACTTTGTCACTTATTGTTGATTGTCCATTGCAAATGTTTCTCAGAGGTCCCTATGACCCCTCCCCACCACTGGTGATATTTCCAGAGTCACACACATTTCTATTATATTATTTTAATAGCCTTCTAACTGGCATCCCTTAATTTTGCTGAATTTATTCCTCTTGGATATCACTCAAACTGTCATCATTTCCATGAAACATGCAGTCTCATAACATGCTAAACACTGATCCAATACTGTAGATAGTATAGTGAGTTCAACTATGAGGATGACGAGGAAGTGTGGAGGGCAGAAGGAAGAAGATTGTCCAATCAATTATTTGACTAATAACAATCTCATATCTTCTTCAAAGAGTCTCATATTTTGGGACCAGGATAGCTAATGATTTATATGCAACAAAAATTTCACATGAAAAAAATCCAACACACTTTTCTCCCCTACATACACTAGCACCAGAACATGTACTATCTTATTGAATCTACAATTACTCTATGAGAAAGGAAAAGATATCTTACCTTCTAAAGGTGAGGAATTAATTAGAAGGTTCTAAATCATAAGACTATAAAATCAACCAACATCTCATTTGATATGATTTATAGTTGTCTTCATTCAGAGCAAAAGGCTACATCTTTTGTGTGGGTGCATGTGAGATCACACATGTAGTTTATAGGTGGAATTGAAGACTGTTGGATGTAATGTTTCATTTGTGTTAATAAGCTATAAAGAAGCTGGGTGCTCATAACAAAAGTGGTGGTTTGAAACATGATTCACTAAAATTTTAAAGCTAAAGGGAACATAGAGACTATTTGATTCAGCATTACAGTTGTAAAACATAAAAATTGAAGTTCAAAGGTTAAATGATTTACTTTTGTTAGTTTGTATGACAAGTTTTTGAGAGCTGAGGTCCAGATCTTACTCTTGTAGCTCATAGTGCAATCTTTATTCTGACATACATTCTCATTTTTTAAATTTTAGGCTTCTTTATTATAGAAAAAGATTTTTTATACATTTCTTTCAAATTGCAAGCTGGTCATGTGAGTGTTCAATATATTTAAATATTATACAACCCAACTCAAATAGCTTATTTAAATTTATCTTGAGTTTAAATGTTTATATAGGAGAAAAATGATAAATGACAAAGTCTTCCCAGGGTGTCAGGAGCAGACTAATGATATTAATTTTTAAAAAAGACTCAGGAAGAGAGTTTTGGATGACAAGAATCTGTCTAGGGATGGTTCTTTAACTAAATCAAGTGCAGGCTTAAGGCAACCAAACAAAAGGCCAGGCCCAGAGACTGCTAAGTGGGTTAGAGATTCTCACAGAAAATGCAGCTCTCTGGCTTCCTTCCTGAGAGAGAAGTGCTAGGGGACCCTGGAAGTCTTCTCTGCGCTCCAGGATAATTCCATGACTCTTGTATTTCCTGATATACTTCATGTTAAAAGAACTATACCCTTTTTGTACAGATTAATTTTTTCAGGGTTAGTTAATAATTATGGTAAATGAGCCCCAAGAAGACACCCCTTGATTGTAGCCACTGCATAGTAACATTTTCAGAGAATGCAAGAGACTAGTTACTGGTGTTTGTCTATCCCTTTTCACTGGCAGTTGTATCCCCTGGAGGCCTTCTGTTTTCATGGCTGTGAAGCCAGAATTTGGTCTAATTTGAAAGCCTTTGCACTTTATTCCTCTCCCAGGCCTCTTGCCTTGAACAGTAGAGTTAAAGACTAGAATAAAAACCTAAAGATCATTAAATAGAACAAAGAACAAAAGGGCCCAGTAAGCTTTCCTTAGAGTCTTATTTTCTTCCATTCCATCAGATACTGCAGATGTATGTGTGTGTATATATATATATATAAATATATTATATATAATATATATGTATTTTAATGTGACCTATGGCATTAGAGTGATCTACTTTCCCTATGTATGGATAGTTAAGTTAGACAAATTTGGTGACGAAATAGCAGGAATATGGAACTGGGTACTAGATATTTAAAAATTTAGTGCCTCAAAATTGATTGGTTCCCAATGAGGATAGTAATGAAAAATTTGATATGTAGTTTTAGTCACAGTGTCATGTTCAGAAGACTGTATAGATAGACATGACCTTAGATGATTGAATTTTTACAAACTTACTTTAATGACCATTTTCCTTTGAACATAACTTATGCCTATATGGTTAAGGTAGAATCAATGTTTAGTGGCCTGAAATTTAGTCATAGGCTATTTTAGGACTTGGACTGAACATGAAAGGATTTGGATTTGGAAACAAATAAAACTAAATAAATGTGAAATTTTGTTGGAGAGTGAATTGCATCATTGTATGTTATTTGACAGTAGGGAAGATCATAGCATGACAAATAATCTAATTTCATTATTAAACAGAATCTGACTTTTTTTAAAATGTCAAGATTGCAAATAAAACCAGGTTAGTCTAATACAAGATGGGAATAAGGAGCTTTGCTCTAATGATTTACTTAAAGAGATGGTGGAAATAGAAAAAAGGAAAATAGGTTAAAATGGACCACATGGTATATATTGAAATTAGCTTCTCCAGGATGCAGGTGATAATTACTTATTATAAAGTCACAAAATTAGATCCAAAGATATAATGGCTGTTAGGACGAGGATTCTCAAAATGAGCAGTGGTTACTGGAGTTTTCAATTAGGTAGAGCTGGGGATGTAGCTCAGCAGCACAGTGACTTCCTGGCAAGCATGTGGCCCTGAATTGGATTCCCGGTATCAAAGAAGAAGAAGAAGGAGGAGGAGGAGGAGGAGGAGGAGGAGGAGGAGGAGCAGGAGGAGGAGAAGTTGTTTATCCTATCTCTGGATTAAATTACTCAAAGAGAGTAGAAAGTAAAAATTATTAATGCAGATGACTTTGAATTTGTTAGAGGGCCATAGATATTTTTTTCTAAAGGGAGATAGTAATAATGATAAGAATGATGGTGATGACAATGATGATGTTCTATTATAACAGTTTAAAAATACAAAACCTTTAATTTTATATGTAGGAAAAAGTAACAACTGGTTTAAAATGAAATATATATGAACTATATACTATGATGAAGTTTAAGGAGCTACTTTGCATATCATAGACATTTATAACCGTGTATTTATTGAGTAGGTCATGAAGATGTTATACTTAGAGTGTTGATTGCAGATGATAATTGCATTAATCACTCTTACTTTTATAAATATAATTCACTGCCCTACTCATTGAAATAAAAGGTCAGATATTTTCCATTATAAAATTCATCCATGCAAGAAATTATGAGAAAAAATACAGACCAAGAAGTGAAGACAAAAGCAAGTACTTTCTAAGCACATAAAAATAGTCACAATTAATATTTGGCTGTGTCACAGTTTTATATGCATCATCTTTTGATTTTGGTTTATGATACATAAAATTATGTTGTTATTAAAGAATTAAGCACACTTTTTGCAAAAATTTCCATAGCAATGTAACCATTTTTTTCATTATATTATTTTGAATGAATATGAACCTCAATTTTTTCAGTTGTGTGAAATTACATCAAAAGAGTGTTTATCCATTTCATATATCTAAATATTTATGTTGCTTCCTAACTTTTCTTTGTACAAATAAAGGTAGATAAACATCATGTACTTAAAGCTTTTCCTATACTTAATTCTATCATTATTATTTCTTTTCTTTTTTTTTTTTTTTTGGTACCTGGGATCGAACTCGGGTTCTTGAGCTTGCGCAGCAGGCGGCGAAATCACTGAACTAAATCCCTGGCCCTATCATTATTATTTCTTTAGAAGAACTTCCTAGAAATAAATTACATGGTCAAAGGAATCATACTATGAAATATTTTCATTTATACATCAGTCAGAAAAATAAGCAAATTTTCTATAAGTATATAGGGGACCTATTATATTTTGTTATGCCATTTTTCATAGAACATTTTCTGTATATATTTGTATAAAATATAATGTTTGTTTGTTAATTGATAATGGTTATCATTCCTATTTTCAATCTTGGACATCCTATTGGCCAGAAATTTTAAATTATTGTTGGATCGGATATAGATATATGTAGTCTTTGACTTAAGAAAATCTGTGTTCAGGACCTTGATGAAAAAATAGAGGTAGTATTAGTTACATCAAAGTATTAATCTGAAGATTATCACCTGTCTTTTTGAGAGATTGACATGTAATAGATATTTATATTGTGAAAGTCACAAAATATGCCATAGATGATTAGGTGTTAACTATGATGGATGTTTTTGTGTAGTAGCTGCCCAGTATTTGATAGCCCTCCATTCCCCACAAATGTCTCTTGGATTGATATGGAACTGGTCCCCTGATGCTTTCAGGTCTGGCCCATTGAAACATTCTATGCTTCTTCTACATACACTCTGCTACCACTCCTGCTATTTGTGTTTGAATGGTGACTTCCAGAGTGACTTGCAAACCTTATGGGGATAGCCTTTCTCATCCTGGCTTCCTGAATGATGAAATAAAATAGAATTCTTTCCCTCTTCACAGCCACTTGGCATTTACTTGGGTGAGAATTTGTATTGTGTTACACCTAAGAGGTCAAGGCTTATCTGTTATACTTCCTGTATTTCCTCATATTAATAGAGAAATTGGTATGAAAAGTGGACTGGTACCATTAATAACACAGAAAAAGACATAAAATAAGTGGCAATTAGGTTATCATTTAGTTGCTGGGTAACAGGAATCTGATACTGCTATTTGGAAAGATATTGATCCATGTTATGCAGTGACAAAATACTTTATTAAATTATCACATGCAATGCAGTAATCTGAAAGGCAGACAACCCATGTCTACAGTTTTTGGAAAAGAGGATCTAAATAGACTCTTAGGGTCATTATAGGATGCATTTAGCAAACAATAGATGAATTCATCCATGAATTGGAAGTTTATGAATTTTATAATTTCAAATGTTACAGGGGGCTGAAATGGGGATTTCTACTCCGCTTAGTCAATCAGAAATCCAGCAAAAAGATGTTTGTCATCTTCCACAAGTGGTTTCCATTTTCCCAAGACAATAGGAAGTCATCAAGGGGGAACTATAGAGAGAGAATTGCATGTTTAACATTGTCTACTTCCCAAGGGTAGGACCAATAATGAGGTAAGTCAATTCTACTAACTGGTCACTTCTATCATCCATCAGAACTCAGTCAGAAGCTCCCTTACTTTCCATGAAACAGAAGTCCTTGCTTGGACAGTTGCTTTCCAACAATTTTACTCCAAGGAAATAGAGTAAAAGCCTTTGATTGACAGAGAGCCAATTCTACCCACAACTATCAGAATAAGCCACTAATATTTCAGGGCTTATCTGTTACCAAAGTAGTGCTAGATTATGCTGTAATTTTTTATGAAGCAGTGCACAGGTTATGCTGGAATTTTTTTATCAGAAAGTCAATAATGGAATTGAATAATTTGAAAGGCAACTGATTTGTTCTAGCACTCCATATCCAGAGTTGAAAGGCATATGATCAGTTCCAATGCTGAAAAGGGCTTTTTACTGTATCAGATACAGTCTCTAATACTCATTTGTACCTCTAAAGCTGTATTTGTTGCCCTATTGACTGAAATTTACTTTTCCTTTAGCTATGCTTTTATAAACCCTGGGTAATCCTAGAAGGTGTTCCTGCTGTATATTTTTTCAACTTTGATTTTTATTAGTATATGTTTGCAGTACATAATGATTCCATTTCTTGTGGGGAGTTGAACCCTTCTCTATTTGCACAATCTTTTATAGGTAGTACTCTTAATTGTTCTAAATATCTACACTTAGATTTGTTCAGGACTTTCTAGTAAGATGATGAAGGTGAGAAAAGACAATACTAAGGTCAGAATGTATATAGGAAAATGAATTTTTAAAGTATGAGTTTTCCATGAACTGAAGAACCTTCTTTGAACATTGTCAAAGAAATGTCCTTCCACTGACAAAAAATAGCTCTGTTAGATGCTGTTCCTGTGAAAAATGCAATAGTAATAATCCTACAGACACAAGACAGATGCTTCTGTATTTGAAATATGCAGCTGGTGCACCAGAAGTAACACCTTCCTTCTCTGCTACCCCTGGTTTCATTAGCCTTCAGAACTCCTTTTATTTTTCTGCCTTAATCCAGTCTTATTATTTCCTTAAGAGTCTGGCATGAGCAACAGAAAATGAGCCAGGAAATGTGTTAACCAATTAGGCTATCATTTAATGGAGGCCTAAAGTTTATACTAAGTCTTATAAACATGTGGAGATGAACTGCAGGATTTCATTTTAGCTTATATGATATAATTTCCTAATTTACCTTTTTTCCTCATGAGCAGATAAATTTTGTCTAAATGTCATGAAGCATATTATCGAAGTTCTAATGGCACATTGGGAGAATGAAATGGACACCTCAATTTTCTTAAGCCCTCCATGATACCATATTGTTTTCAAGGTTTGAAACAGCACTTTTTCTAAAAGGATTTTACATTTGTTAAGAATATAATAGAGAATTAAGTAGGAAAGAGGATATCAGAAGTATAGAAATATGCCTGAGTATCTCAAGCTTTGAATTTAAATTGCTCAGTATTTTATTCCTAAGCTTTACTTTAAGTATTTTGTCTAGCTCTTCTGACTCCCTCTGCCATTTTTCCTCAGTATTATTTGGTTATATGGATATATGTTACTGTCATTTTCAGGGAATATTATAAAAAGGAGTTAATATAATCAAGTCTCTAGGCTTGATCTTTAGCCAAAAACTTCATGTTAACATGGAGAAATTGCTTTGTAGTCAGAAACTGCTTTGTTATCTCTCTGTCTTAGTCTGTTCCTGTCTTGATCTTTCTCTAGTCACTTGGCAGCAGCTTACAAGTTATTTTGGTCTAGATTATGGGATTCTTATTTTAGAGTGGATCATGAAACATCTTTAAATATGATGATAATGACCATTTATTTACCTAACAATAGAAACATTACATTACAGTATCTGGTGATTTTTTAATTATTTTTGTTTATTTTCATTCCTTTTATAATTTCTTCAATTTCATTTTAGTTTTGTTGTTGTTCTCTGTACCTGCTTTTCCTTGCATTTATGCTTATAACACTTTCCAGGGTAGCAATAGCTAAAACTCTCACTTTTTACTGAAGATAAATGTGCATGTTATATCAAGCATGCATGCCTCTAGAATACACTCATTATACAAGTGAGCACTCAGCTTCAACAACCTGGCAGATGATTCTAATTCATAAGAATTTTCATGGATTAGCAAGAATTCTAGATCCCTTGAGTCTGTCTTTTCTTTTCTGGATAAAAAGGAGGATAAAAATAAGTGCTTTTTATAATTCTTGGCTATTAAAAAAATGAAATAACATCTGTGTATTATACAACGCTAATCATCTAATCATTTTTATTGTTATACTTATTACTAGTGAGGTTAAAAAACCCACAATTTTCTTGGTAGGCAATTGAACTGGTATAGCTCCAATTTGAGTAGCAAACTTACAAATAGCCTGAGCAGTTGTCTGTTCATGTTATATGATTCCTGAGGTGTGGAACAGGAATCAGTGCCCTGAAATATTCTTCCTCTTGCTCACTGGTGCCTGAAGGTAATTCCCTAGAGAGTCATTATTTTGACTTAAGGTTTCTTGGTCCCTGTTAACATGCAAAAAGCCTTGGCAGCATAGACATATTTATGTTGTGCCTATTTGCAAGGTTTTTTCAATACCTTCCTTAGACCTGGTTTTACTATTTGGTAATTAAGACCTTGAAGGAACTGAGAAGGCTTAGGGCAGTTTTATATATATCATAACACTGTCCACTGTATTTCAACAAGATTATTTGCTTCTGAAGTGTAGGATTCTTGTTTACTACTGGAGTAGAAAATTTTATATCTGTGCTTAGTACTTGTTCACTTTAGGCACTAAATAATATAATTTAATTGAATGTAACTTGAAAATTTCAGTGAGGAGCTCAATCATTTACTATTTTAGCTGGAGAGCAAGCATTCAGTTCAGATGTTAAATTATGACAGACACAGTTCTCATGGCATATGGCTTTTTGGAAGTCTTCACTAGTTGGGAACCAGCAGTTCTGAAGTCATCTCTGGCCAGTCACATGGCTAGCTCGCTGATGGGACCTCTGAAGATTCTAGTAGGATTTCAGAAGCATCAAAACACATTTGGTGTCACTACATGCAATGGAGTTACTTTCTACTTCTGTCAGAAGTACCTAAAATTTTAGTGTGAGATTTGGTTGAATATTTTGCTTTCTAAATATCAGAGCCTAGCTCTCCAGTTTCCATTAAGCATCAGATATCCAAATATTCTTCTCTTGGATGGAAGTATTAAGACAGCCTGCCTGACTCAGCTGGTGGTAATTGGGCTGGAAACCACCTGCTTCCTGAATCAGCTCATGTAAGGGCGTAGAGAAACCTTTCTACTTTAGCCCAGCTCACTTCAAGAGAAGAGCTTTTCACAGCTATGTGGTCCTTCAAGCCCTGGGGACTCAACTGCACAATATGTTCAGTTTTTCTGTGCAAAATCCATCTCAGAGAGAAAATTCTGAAAGTATAATACTGAAAACAGTCAAAGTCTTAATGATGTAGGATGATTCGCAGAAGATAATTCGAAAGCAGATCAATATCCTTACCTTTGGAAATAAAATATGAATATGTCTGTGCTCATTTGAATCAAATATTTTTTTAAAATTTGCTTTATGATTAAATATTGAGCTAAAGGATTAAATGAATGAATAGGGTAAAGGTTAACACAAGCACATATAAAGCAGTGTAGTGGATTTGGATAATTACAAATTGCAAACAACTTTATTTTCCTAAAAGAAAATCCACTTTCTCATATGCTTATTACCACCCCCCCACAGTGTAGTTTAGTTTTGCAGTTCTATCCCTCCCACACACATCGTAGTTTAAATAGTTTTGCAGTTCTATGAAAGGTATAGATGACTAAATCTGATTATTTTACTAAATCTTAGCTAGAAATATATTTACAAATGAAATGTTTGCAATCCTCAAAAGATGATTTTAAAGAATAAGAAGCATTAGAATCTTTTTCTGTCATTGCCACAGTGAAGATCAGTGATTTGGGTTCAGTTCTGTAACTTCACTAGATCTCTGTTTACTAATCTGTCAGCTGGGTTTTAAAGTTTTAATTCAATCAACAGATTCCTTAACAGGCTAAAATGACATCAAAGCAATAAAGGTACTTTAAACTTTTAATGTGATATCTAAATGCACAACTGTTTAGTATATTTTCATAATTAGCAAAAGAGTTTTCTTGAATAGTTAATCATAAACAGATATGATTAGTCCTACATAGATGTTTCTCAAATCTAGACCATGCATAAAAACCTTATCAAGATAATGCAATTAGAAAACCCTAGTTCCACTTTCTCACAGAATGAGTTTTGTCTCCAAGCCTTTATCATTCTGAGCTTCAGTTTTGATCACAATAACATTATCATAATAAGCAGTACCTGTCCCACAGGCATATTGTGAGGAGTGAATGAGTTTCTGAGTAGGCGTATAAAAATATATACACTCATATGTATTTTGTAATTTATGAAGTGTGATGCTAATCATAATAATTGTAATACTGGTTATACACTTTAAAGCACCCACTACTCAATATATTCCATGATATAATGGTGGAAGAATAATACATATAAATCAACAGGAGCACTTGAATGAAAATTAGCTTCCAGCCAACCGTATCATATAGTTTATTTGCTGACAATATTTTCAGTTTCCATCATATTTTGAGCCTCTGGCTTTGAAAATCAGAGGTATTTTACACAAATGTTCCAAAGTACCTCGATCTTATATGTTTTATTTTTAAAATCCCACTGTAAATTGCAAAAACAAAAAGCCCACTCAAAACTGATTATTATATTTAAGTGGATTATTTCCATGTGAAGCACTCTGTTTAAATATCACCTCTATGATTATAAGACAGATTGCAAATCAAACTTTAACCTTACCGGGGACAAATACAAATCCAGTTTTAGGACTGCAAACCTATTTAAACTACAGTAGGGAAAATGCGCATATGAGAAACTGGATTGTATTTCAGAAAAAAATACAAATACAATATATTTCCTCAAGTTATTCAAATTAAGTGTAAATTTTTGGAGGCCCACATATATGTTTAAGCTCCCACATCCATAAAATTTCTAAGTTTGTTTTTATAATGTTTTAATACTGGGTTTTAGTATGAATGCTTTTTTCAAAGCTACATAAGTGAGAAAGTAGATGAGAAATTTATGTCAATAATTATGTGGCAGAAAAATCATGGTTTTCTTTTCTAATTCATTTTCCCCCCTAACTTTACCTCTACTGTCTATTCCAAATAAGTAGTCAAGTGCATCATTCTCTTGCTTAGTAAAATTTTTCACAGTTTAAGACAACACTTTGGAAAAAAGAAAATCTTGGTTCTGATAAAAGTCTACACTCAGTGTGAATAGGAGGAGGTAAAGAGTGCTCTAGCTGCATGGTAAGGACTTTCCCACTCTGTCCCAGGCAGCAGAGAGCTCCATGCTTCCTGGGTCTGCCCTGAGGATCAAGGATGCAAGAGACAGTGTACCTGCACCTGGGACAGATCAGAAATATCTTGCCTATGGACATGGGATGTGTTTCACAGAAGCAATGATATTTGAAAAGCTTCTCATTTGAATGTTGGTAGATAATATTTCCTAGATAATGCAATCAGCATGTACAAAGACAATAAATTTTGAAAAGGCCTGGAATATGCTCAGAAAGCAATAAAGAAATGTGGACAAAAGAAAATCCATGGCAAGAAAGTGCTGATAGATGAGCATGAACAATGCAGGGACAGCCAAATTAGACAACGTAGAGTATCACTGCCTCATTTGTCATTGTATTGTAGGCATCTGGCAGGATGAATAAATAATGCAAAGTGAATGAATGAATGATTTTTATCCTGTGATCAATTAGGTGACATCAGTTATCCTGAATATTAGAGACATGATTGTAATTCAAACAAAGACAGCAATGGCAACAGTGCAGAAAATAGTCTAGATGCATAAGCAGCTGATAAGTGAAACAGAAGAATGCTTTTATAGTTTAGGAGAGGAATGTTGGGTGACTAGAGAGGCAGAAGTATGGCTGCTTGGAGATGAGATTTTAGAGACATTTTTTAATGAGAATTGACAGAATACAGTGATTGGATTTGCCTATGGTTGAAAGGGGAGGAGAGTGGATAATAATGTAACATATATGATCTTATTTAATGTGGGATGGAAAAAGAACAAAACTTTCCTTAAGAGGACTGATAAATTCTATTTTGAACAACTTACACTAATGCTTGAGGTGAACATTGGAATGTTAATCTGGAGCTACCTAGGAAAGTCAGAAAAGTTGTGAAACAGCCTTTTGATTACAAACAAGTGACACACTGGCTGGGGATTTAGCTCGGTGGCACCGTGCCTGCCTCGCAAGTGCAAGGTCCTGAGTTTGATTCCCCATACCAAAAAAAAAAACCAACAAAAAAATCCCAAGTAACACAGAAAAGATAATAGCTAACTTCCATTGAATTCTTTTTTAAAACTAGACATTCAATAAATATATTTCACTTAGATGATAGTTGAAGACATAGAAATAGATAAAAAATAAATCATTGGAAAAAGAAAAAAGAGCTAAGGTAGTATCAGGAATTTAACTTTCTTGTTCCTCACTACAATATCCCTGCCCCCATTTCCATGCTTGCAAAATGCTGCTTGTTTTTCTCCTTGTAATTCCAAGTCCTTTAGTTTCTTTTTTTTTTTTTTTTTTGGTACTGAGAATCAAACTCAGAACCTTGTGCTTGCCAGGCAGGTGCAACACCACTGAGCTAAATCCCCAGCCCTAGTTTCCCTTTGCTGCAAGATCACTAGTCCTCTCTATTTTTTTTTTTCTTAAATTCTTTTATTGGTACATGTTAGGTATACAACACATTTACATTTCTCACTGGGAATTGTACCTTTACATGATGCATCTTGGTTCTTATTCTTTCCCCATTCCTAGCCCTCCCTTCACGCCCTCCACCCTTCCCTATTTACAAAGACTTTATTTCCATTTTTTCCATTTCTCATCATTTTTCCTTTCCCTTCTTTCCTTTCCCCTGCCCCTCCCACTACCCCTACCCCTTTGAGCCTTTTCTTCCTATTTTGCAGTATCGATTATTCATTCTAATCATTGGTACATTTTAGGTATACAATATAATGACATTCATCATTGGAAATTTGCACCTTTACATAATCTCTCTTGGTTCTTATTTTTCACCATTGTCCAGCCCTCCCTTCAACCCCTCCATTCTTCCCTATTTACAAAGATTTTGTTCCTATTTTTCCATTTTCTCATATTAATTCCATTCCCTTCTTTCCTTTCCCCTACCCCTCCCACCTCCTTCCCCTTTGCCCCTTTTCTTCCTATTTCACATGACCTATTATACATTTTAGTCCTTATTTACACTTTCAGTTTCTCTGGTGTCAGCCCTTTCTATTCTTATTTGCCTCTTCACTTTAGTTGGGTTTCATGACCCGTATTTTCAACAGTGTGTCTGATGGAACCTAAGAATTTATCCATCAGAATACTGAGTGACCCAGAGAGAAACGTTTGTTTTCCCTGTTGCTAAATACTGACACTTAATCTTGTGAGAAGAAAATGTTTGAGTATCACATGAGTCTATGCTATATTTTTTATTCAGCCATCTCAACACTGATCTCTTTAAAGTCCTCCATGTGCCAAGCACTATTCCAAAAAGAGGTACACAAAGGGAATGAAACAAACTTCTTCTTCTCATAAATCTATGATATAGTGGAAAGTGCTATAAAGGAAAATAAAATAGGGCAGGGAGGTGGATAATGGAGTGGTATGTCTATGCCAATGAGTGTATTAATGGGTGTGCAGTGTGTATGTGTGTGTAGCATTCGCATTCTACTTTAAAGATGTATTAGATGTACTCTGGTAGGAGTTTTGCTTTCTGGGCACCTCTTACATCTACACCATAAACTGTTCAATCAGTCTTTGGCTCTTCTTTCTTTCTACATAGTTCCCTTGACAACTATAATCATTTGTATGATTTCCACTTTCTTCATTATGCTGAAATTATCAGTGTTCAATTTCTATATCTACTTTCCCTATTAGCTGAGTTCTGAGAATATGAAAAGATTTTAACCTAATATTTTTTCCAGTTTTAGAGATCCAACAAGTATAAAAGGAAAATGACTTTCTTTCCTATCTGATCTGTTTCCTTATTTCAAGTTTAGATTTGTAAATAATTACCACCATTTTCTGAGTCACTTGAGATAAACTGAATCGCAACTTCTTCCCTCTCTTGCATCACATCTTCTTATATCAGTTTCACAATTTAAAATTCTATTCATATTCTATCTCCCAGAAATATTATCTGTGTCTCATGTGGAAAGTGACAACATTAAACTGAAATAGAAACAGGTTCCCAGTAATCGGAGGCCAAGGAATTCATATGAAACTTTGTTCATCCCATCAGTACTGAAGAGCCATTGGATGGTTCAGGCAGAGCGCGGTCTATTTGTGTTATGATGAGATCATTCTGAAAGTAGCAGATTTGTTACAAAAGTAACAAAACCCTTAAAAAAGAAACATATCTAAGGGCACACAAAGGATTTTTTTTTTTTAATGGAGAGGAGGACTCAAGCTTGACCAGGAAAGAAGTAGTAAGCACACCATTATCAGATGAACTATTCTTCAGCATTAAATTGAGTCTGTTCCCAAACCATGAATAGACCCTCATTTCTTCAGAATAAAGTTGAGAAGGCTCAAATTAGTATTGAGGTCCTTTATGATTTGATTATATTCCAAAATCAGAGTTATTATTCCTACTTTTCTCTTAAATACTCTTAGCAAACTTGACTCTTCTCTGCTTTTTGAGTATATCTGCATTTCTCTTATTTTATTTTATCTATTTATTTTTTGTGGTATTGGGGCTTGAACCCAGGGCTTTCCCACTGAGTTACCTCCCCACTCCTGTGTATTTTTATTTTGAGACAGGGTCTCACTAAGTCGCTAAATTGCCCAGGGTGGGCATGAATTTGCAATCCTCTGCTTCAGGGTCCCAGAGTGCTGGGAGTACACATGTGCACTAGCATACCCAGCTTCATCTGGTATTTTTATCACAAGAAATAACTAGGAATATGAATGTGATTGATTTCTTACTAACTCATCAAGCCCTTGCTTGATCCTTTCTATAACACTAATTTCAATAACTTTAAATGGAAAAAAGTATTTTCCCTTCAGAAAGACTGTTTTTCAAGTCTTTTTTTGTTTTTTAAATTTTGCTTTCTTATCTCACATTTATGGATACTATTGTATTTAATACTATTTATTTGTGTATGTGTTTAACCCTTTAGATTGTAATTTTGTTAAGGATAGGATTATTTTATATTCTCTTGGGGCTCAATTCATATTTTACTCATTTTATAGATAATTTTCAAATAATGCTCAAATAAAGTTGGCAAATTGCAATAATGTTTACAAACAACAACAAATTAAAAACAAAGTGAGTCAGGTATAAATATCACCAGGTGGAAACTGAAAGTAAAATACAGTAATATTACTTAGGCTTTCTAGATCAACTATTCTACATGAGCTTTCCAACAGAAAAATAATTCTGGAAAAACTATGTGCACAAATGCCTTTTAGTTCAGTGGGTCTCGGTATTCTTGTCTCAAAACAGTCCTCTAGTGAAATAGCTCTGCTCAAGTGAATTTGTTTTCTTAAAAGAACGGATGGGAGGAATGCAAATGAGACACAGGATTATTACCTTAGTCTTGAGAATATCTTCAAAATCCCATCTATTTTTCCAATTTTATGAGCTTCAAAGAGAGAAAGAAAATAAAAGGTGGAGAGAAGAGGGAAGATAGACATTGAAATATTTAGCTTTCTCAGAGGAAAAACAACTCCCTTCTTCTTCCTTTTATTTCCCACCACCTTTTCAGCAATTATACAACAGAAAGGAAAAATGAGATCACTGCCGTGTGTGTGTGTGCAAGCACACTAGAATTTTTAACCTTTTGCACACAAAACTCAACCTATCATTATAATGGACAATAAAATTTCAAGTCTATGGTTCTTAGTAATGATGACATTTCTTGAGACTGAGCAAAAGGAACTGTATTCCTCAACTTTCACTGATTCTCCACTTCTACTTTACTTTTTATTGGCGTGGGTGGGGGTGGAGGTATGGTCCTCAAACTTGCTGTATTTTTCAGTTTAGAGACTTGTTTGTTCTACAAATGAGATCAGGAAAATACTAGTAAGTTGTACAAAGCAGTGTCCTTGCAGTCTGCATACAGACTGAGAAGTTCAGATCACCGTCATAGAGAGAACTTGCAGCTAAGAAAAAAGTGGCTGCATGAGAGTTGGCATTCATTTACGGTTTCTGGGCAGTTAATGAAAAGAGAAAGAATAGTCTGGTCTTTTGAACTAATGCTAGTTTGTCAATTAATTTGTCTCCTAATGATGAGACTCTTCAAACTGTCCAGCAAAAAGTCAAAGTACTGTTGAGATAAGGAGACATTTGATAAATGCGCAACAGTGATACCTCAAGGATATGAATCGATTATTTCAAAATGCGGTTTTAGTTGAGTTTTTAATCTTGCTTCACACAGTTATGCAGTGCAGGATAGTTGCCTCTGATTCCCCTGAAATCTTTTATGTTTGCAATTTTAATTCTCCCTTGAAAAGTTTCAAATTGGAATTGTACCAGCAAGTGGTATACCATATAGAGCGCTTTATAGAATTAGCTACAGAGATTTACCACAAAATTTTTCTCCTAAGTTTTCTCTGTTAGAAATTTATGGCATTTGCTAATAAATCAGTAATAAGCAATAGAGTAAAGGAAGCAGTTCCACACGTTGTAATGGCCAACAAGGTCAGTACCTAGTCACTTTAGGTTTGCTCATAAGTCAAGCATTTCTTAGCTGTAGAAGTAAAATGTTTTTTCAAAAACAAATGCTTTTAGTTGTTGTCATTAAATTGTTTGTCTTCCACCAAAACTCAGATATAAAAGAATCCTTGCATTCTCACCAACAAAGTTGACCTTTAAAATTGCATTTGTTGGAGGATAAAATGAAAGATGTTTGCTTTGCAAACTTAAAAAAAAAAAATTTGGAAATGTGTGGGAGGCAAGTGACACATCAAGCCTTCTCTTTGGAGGCCTCAGTGCAGTTAGCTCCAGGCCCCTTGTCACTCCATGAGGTAGAAAGTGAATCTTCCTTCATTCTCTCCATCTTCTCTTCATCCATCCAAATGGCTTCCTTCTTAAGTATGGGGAAGCCAGTTTCCCTTTACCCATGGCTAAATGTAGACATTGCTGTAAAACATTGCCTTTTCTAGGTAATAGGTAAGGGAGAGATCTATCATTCCCTAGATCCCTAGTGAGAACACTTTCAAAGCAGAGTCCCATTAAACACTAAGTAGAGTGGACATTCCTGAGAGGATGATCTCCAAGGGCAAGTGGAAGGGATAAGCAAGACACGGAGCTGTAGGAACTGCTCACAAATCTCATAGCTACAGTCCTTAGAAGAAGAGTTTCTGCAAATATGCTTCTACTTGTTCACTTGCCAATGAAAATAAATAGATAGCTAGAAGCTTAATTAAAATCATTAATGAGGATTAATTTCACCTTAGTTCTTAAATGTTTTTCAAATGCAATATTGGTGTCAAAGCGTTTAATTAATGTTTTTACATTTTTTCTCAAAATATCAGAAATTGTTTTGTTTTCTGACCCCTAGGGCTTGCATGCTCAGAAGCCCATGACCCATGACTTAAATCATGTGTCTTACAGCATGAGAGTTAGAGGATGAATACCCTTTAGGAGCTGACATTAGGACAGGCAGCATTATCACGTGTGAATTGAAAGAAGGTTTCCAGATTGTCCTTCTCCTGTTGTTTTAGGAAGAAGAGTGTTTATGAAGCATGGCATCAGGAAGTTACCTTGTGAGGAGCTTTGTTTAACATCTGTCTGTCAGCTAAAGGCACCACTGTGGAGAGACTGGTAGACTTTTTGGCATTTAAGCAGGAATCTATGTTTATTGAAAACAGTTCTAATCTAGGACAATTTTGCATGCTACCAGGGATGTGCACACTGTACAATCCAGAGGCAATTTTTTTCTTTTTCTCTCTTCTTTTTTTAATTTTAAGAAATTTCAAGATCAATTTGGAGTTGTTTAGTCTGTTTGTAAAGTTGAAATTTTCCACTGCTCATTGCCTTTATTACAATATTACACATAATTTTTAGTGTATTTCAGTTTTGAAATCTTCTGGGGTAAAGAGAGAAAAATAATAGACTAAAGTATCAATTCTGCTAGTGAAGATCTAGGCATTTAATTTACAGTGCTGACATGAAAATGTGCACAGAAAAGATAGATATTTTCATTTGAATAAACTTAAAAGTAACACATCCAGTGTTTTAGGTTGCTGTGAATTTTAAAAGCTTTACGTTTCAGAATTTATGAAATTCTACCACATTCAAGCACCAAATGAAATAATCCATTTCATAGTTGGTTTCTGATTAAAATTATCAGTACCCATATTCCCAGGAGCAGCTTTCAATTGAAGAGTAATTTCTAAAAGATAGTATGTTCATCAGTTCTTTCAGATCAAAGAAACGGATGGAAAAAATGCTGAAAATGATGTTTTTGAATAATTTAGAATTATTTCAAATTAAAATAAGAACACTGCTGCCACTCAATTACATTTGAATAAAAATTTACCAATAGGCTGCCCGTGGAGACCCACCGGTAGAGCCCTGCGGGGAGCAGAGCACCCAGGACTGACTGAGCCCAGCTCTGTCTAGCTGGCTATGCCCACTTGCGACCAAGGACTTGTAAGGACCCCCGGGCACGCCCACCAGCCACTTGTGGACCTGGGAGAGTGCCTACAACAAAAGAGCCCCCACCCCCACCTCTGGCCTCCTGGCTGTGCAGCTACCTTGCTCAACACTACAGAGGCACAGGGGGACATAAAGGCCATTGTCCTGAACTGCAGAACTGAACAAGAGAGAAAGGGCCTCAGGCTTCCTGATGATAACTGAAGCCCACTGGAAAAGTGAAGAGAATCTCTGCAGTAAAGGCACACCAGACCACCATGTTTGGTAAGTTAGAGGGATCATCACCTCCCATCAGAACCTGGACTATCTCCAGGGGAAAGGCAGCTGGAACCTGCAGTAGAACCTTGCACAGTTCAACCCTGCAGGAGGGCAGGGGGTGCAACTTGGGACTTGCAGCCAGAAATCCGCCTGAATCTCACAGTCTGTGACTGACTTACTGAGACTCATTGACTTATAACTGCACACTTCTGCCCATGTTGTCTATTGTGACAGAAGAGACATACCCTGCAGGAGTCCCTTCATTTTCATCTTTTATTTGTTATTTTAAAATTACCACTATTTTTTTGCTCTTATTTTTAATTTTTTTCCTTCTTTTTTTACTCTTTTAAAATTTTTTATTTTTCTCTTTTTTTTCTTTTTTCCTCTCTCTCTCTCCCTCACTCCCTTGCTGTCCCACACTGTTCTTCATCTCCCTTTGTGTTCCTATTCTGGCTCTAATTCATATTTCTTCTTTATTTTTCTTTTCTTCTCTTTCCTTTTCTCACCTGTGTTCTCTGGCCTCACTGGTAACCTTCCCCTATCCTTCTAACTACCTCTCCCTCCCTCCCCAACTCCTTCTAACTCCCATTCCAAAGGGTAAAGTTGCTATATTGAAGAGTTTATTCACTATAAACATATGTTGGGTTGGTCCTTAATTTTGATTTAATTCACACAGTTAAAGGTGATAAATTAATAACTACCACAAATTGTCATTTTCTAAGAGGTACTCGATGCTATTGTGTTGCTAATTGTATCACTTAGGCTAAGGTATTGTGATTGATCTAATCAGTTGTCCTTCCTGGTACAATGAAAAAGAGACAGCCTCAGAGCCATTAGAGACTCAAAACCTAAAGACTAGCTATATCTGGAAGACACCTCTGAGAAGCAATCATTCCATAAGGGTTCTAAATACATCAACAAAGATACTTACAATAAGCAACTTCAAAATATCAACCCAGGAACTAAACCAAGGACAGTACCAAAAACAAAAATGAGAAGACATTTAAGTAAGGTGACTTCCACCCCACAAAAGGCAAATTCTGGGGGAAATGAGGTGGAAAAGTCCAATAATCAACCACCTGGATACTCTGAACTGATAGCACAGGAAGTAACAAAACAGATGAATGAGGCTCTAGAAAAATTCAAAACAGAAATAATCTCCCAGATAACTACAGAGATGGTGAGAAGAGTGAGAGACATGATTAGAGGCTCTAGAATAGAAAGATAAAAAAAAACAGATGAGCTCTGAAACATGCTGGAAGCCATGAATGGCCAACATAAGAAAGAAATGGAAACCATGATAGCCCAACATAAGAAAGAAATGGAATCCATGAATCAGATTCAAACAGATATTCAGAAGATTAAAAACTCCATTGAAAACATGCAGAGCAGATTAAGAGAATCTGAAGATAGACTATCAGATATAGAAGACAGGATTGCAGTGAAGGACCATGAAAACAAAGCTTTCTTAAAAATAGTAAGGAACCACAGGAAATCAATCTAGCAGCTGCTAGATGATGCAAAGAGGAACAACATGACTGATAGAAGTTCACGAAAAAACAGGAGAAAGTACAATTGACATAAAAATCTGTTCACAGAAGTAATAATAGAAAACTTCCCAGACAGAGGTGGAGAACTGGACATACAGATAAGTAAGGCATATAGAACTCCAACTAGCCATGATCAAAAATAATCTACACCTAGACATATAATAGTCAAGATCCCAGAAACCCAATAGAAAAACAAAATCCTACAGGCAGTTAGAGAAAAGAAACAAATCACCTACAAAGGAAAGCCCATCAGAATCACAGCAGACTTCTTAACACAAACTCTCAAATCAAGGAGAGCCTGGAATGAAGTATTTTAAGCCCTAAAAGAAAATAACTTCCAGCCTAGACTGCTGTATCCTGCAAAATTATCTTTCAAAATCAATGGGGAAATTAGATATTTCCATGACAAAGAACACCTGAGAAATTTCATGAACTCCAAATCAGCATTCCAAACAATTCTAAGCAATATCCTAGAAAAATGCAATGAAGGTCACAACTCCATGAGACCCAACAAAGGAGACACTAAAGGAAAAGGGGGGAAAATATGAAATAAAAAAGCCAACAACAGTAAAACATCATGACAAGGATGATTCAATATGTATCAGTTATAACTATCAATATTAATGGCCTCAATTCACTAATCAAAGAAATAGACTGACAGAATGGATTAAGAAGCAAAATCCAGCAATATGCTGTATACAAGAAACACAACTAACTCAAAAGGAAATTCATAGACTGAAAGTAAAAGGATGGAAAACAGTTCTCCATGTGACAGGAACCCAGAAAAAAGCAGGCACAGCAATCTTATTTCCAGACAAAGTAGATTCCAAACCAAAAGTAATTAAGAGAAACAAAGATCGTCACTACATCCTTGTGAAGGGAACAATCCAAGAGGAAGAGATGACAATCACAAATATATATGCACCAAATACAAATGTCCCCAACTATACAAAACAAATATTAATGGGCATGAAAAATGAAATAAGCACTAATACAATTGTAGTTGGGGACCTCAATATCCCATTAACACAAATAGATCATCTAGACAAAAAATTAACAATAAAATTCTAGAACTGAACTAAGATATTGAACAAATGGACTTAATAGATGATTACAGAGTGTTCCACCCCAGAAAATCAGAATACACATTCTTTTCAGCTGCACATGGGTTGTACTGCAAAATAGACAATATGCTAGCTCATAAAACATGTCTAAGTAAATGTAAAAGAACTGAAGTTATCCCCTGTATATTATCCAAAATATAGTGCAATAAAATTGGAGGTCAATAACATAAGAAATCACAAAACTCCCACAAACACATGAAAATTAAACAACACCCTCCTGAACAACCAATGGGTCACAGAGGAAATTAAAGGAGAAATTAGACAGTTTCTACAAATAATGATAATGCCAGTACAACATACAGGAATGTATGGGACACAATGAAAGCAGTTCTACATGGGAAATTCATAGCAGTGAATGCCCATATTAGGAAAACAGAGAGAACTCAGTTAAATAACCTAATGTAGAACCTCAAGCTCCTAGAAAAAGAGGAGCATAACAAACCCAAAGCTCGTACAAGAGAGGAAATTATAAAGATCAGAACAGAAATCAATGCAATGGAGACTAAGAGAACGATACAAAAAATTAATGAATCAAAGAGTTGGTTTTTGGAAAGAATAACTAAAATTGATAAACCTTTAGCCAACCTTATTAAAAAAAGGAAAGAAAAGGCTCAAATCCATGCAATTAAGAACAAAAAGGTTAAGTCACAACAGACCCAGCAGAAATCCAGAGGATCATCAATACCTACTTTGAGAACCTTTACTCTAATAAAATGGAAAACACAAGAAATGGACAGATTCCTTGATACGTATGAATTACCAAAGTTAAATGAAGAAGATATAGAAATTCTTAACACCCCAATTACAATGAATGAAATTGAAAATGTAATAAAAAATTTACCAACAAAGAAAAGCTCAGGTCCTGATGGCTTCACTGCTGAATTCTACAAGACATTTAAAGAAGAACTATTGCCATTATTCTTTTAACTCATCAAGGAAATTGAAAGGGAAGCAAGGCTTCCAAATTCATTCCTGGAAGCATGTGTTACTTTGATTCCAAAACCCGGGAAAGATCCAATCAAAAAAGAGAACTACAGACCAATCTCCCTAATGAACATAGATGCAAAAATCCTCAACAACATACTGGCAAACAGAATACAGAGGGTCATCAAGAAGATCATACACCCTGACCAAGTCAGATTTATCCCAGGCATGCAAGGATGGCTCTATATTCATAAATCAATAAATGTAATACACTATATTAACAGTCTTGGACAAAAACCATGTGATCATTTTAATAGATGCACAAAAAGCATTTGACAAAATCCAACACCCATTCATATAAAAACGCTACAGAAAATTGGAATAGAAGGTCTTTTTCTCAACCTGATTAAGTCTATCTGTTGGGAGCAATGCTACATAATTCTAGGGAAAAATCATTTGGTTAGCCTAGTTCTCTTGCCTACAGCCCAGCTACAGAATAACTCCAGTTTGGCCTCCGGTCACAACTGAGACTTCAGTGATCCAGTGATGCTGTGATTCTCCAGGACAAGAAACACCCTGGGAGAACAAACATCTGCTCAGTTCCTCATTGTCCTTGGACTGTTAACATCTTGTTTACCCGAGATATACTGAACTCTCTGCAAGCCTTTTGTTACACCTTGTTCATCCCAATGTGAACTATTGAACTCTCTGCAAGTCATTTGTTACATTTGTTTCTCCTGATGTACTGAATTCTCTGCAAGTCATTTGTTACGGGGTACTGAATAAAAGGTGCAGTAAGCTGGGGGCTTTTGTCTTTGCCGCCCAGAGCAGCCCTGATCAGACCCAAAGCTCAGCTTCTTCTCAGTCTCATTTTTCTACCTTTCCTGTAATTCGCCGTGTGCTGCCGTGGCTCGCAGGAGACCAGGACTCACTGCAGAGGTTCTGGTAATGTCCCCTTCCCCTGTCCCCTTGATTAAAAATCAAGAGCCAACATCATACTAAATGGTTAACAAATGAAAACTTTCACGCTAAAATCAGGAACAAGACAAGGATGCCCATTATCACCACCCCTGTTCAATATTGTTCTGGTAACATCAGCCACAGCAATTAAAAAAGAGAAAGAAATAAAAGGAATAAAGATAGGAAAGGAAAAAGTTAAACTGTCATTATTTGCTGATGATATGATACTTTACATAGAAGACCCAAAAAACTTGGTCAAAAGTCTTCTAGACCTAATTGACAGATTCAGTATTGTAGCTGTATATAAGGTCAACACTCAAAAAACAATAGCCTTCTCATACACAAATAGCAGACTCATTGAGAGAGAAATTTGGGAAACAATTCCTTTTACAATAGCATCCCCCCCCCAAAAAAAATCTAGGAATCAAGATTCCTAACAAAGAAAGCAAAAGACCTCTACACTGAAAACTACAGGACTCTGAAAAAGGAGATTGAGGAGGATATAAGAAAATGGAAAGACATCCCTTGTTCCTGGGTAGGAAGAACCAATATAGTGAAAATGGCCATACTTCCCAGATTTAATGCAATGCCAATTGAAATTCCAAAAATATACTTCACAGAACTAGAGAAAACAATACAAAAGTTCATTTGGAACCAGTAGAGACCTAGAATAGCAAAAGTAATTCTAAGCAACAGAGACATGGCAGTGGGTATCACAATCCCCAACTTAAAACTATACTACAAAGCTACTGTGATAAAAACAGCATGGTAGTGGCAAAGAAACAGACCCAAAGATCAGTGGATTAGAAGACAGAGAAACAACTCCAGACATACTCATCCACCTCATCTTTGACAAAGGAACCAACCATCCTCATTGGAGGAAAGATAGCCTCTTTTTTTTTTTTGGTACCGGGGATTGAACTCGGGTTCTTGTTCTTGCAAGGTAGGCAGCAAAACCACTGAGCTAAATCTCCAGCCCTAAAAGAAAGCCTCTTTAATAAATGGTGTTGGAAAAACTGGATTTCAACCTGCCAAAGATTAAAACTAGACCCATACCTATCACCATGCACTAACCTAAGACCGAAGTGGTTAAAGATATAAATATTAAGACAGAAATACTAAACTTGCTGGAAGATAAGTTAGGCAGAACTCTTGAAGGCATTGGTGTAGGAAAAGATTTTATGAACAAAACTTCAGTAGCACTGGAGCTAGCACAAAGAATCAACAACTGGGATCTCCTCTTATTAAAAAGCTTCTGCACTGCAAGAGAAACCACCAACAGGGCTAAGAGACAACCTACAATATGGGAAAAAAATTTTAGCAGCTGTAACTCAGACAAAGGCCTACTATCTAGAATATATAAAGAACTGAAAAAAAATCAGACACCCCAAATTCAAAGACCCAAATCAAAAATGGGCAGCTGCAATGAACAGACATTTTTCAGACAAGGAAGTAAAAGCAGCAAATAAATATATGAAAAACTGTTCAACATCACTGGTCATTTGAGAGATGCAGATGAAAACAACGCTGAGATTCCACCTCACCCCAGAAAGAATGGCTGCTATCAAGAAATCAACCAATAACAAATGCTGGCGGGTATGTGGAGAGAAAGGAACCCTTCTCCATTGTTGGTGGGAGTGCAGACGGGTGCAACCACTATGGAAATCAATGTGGAGATACCTCAAAGAACTAGGGCTGGAGGTTCCGTTTGACCCAGCTATTCCCCTGCTGGGTATCTTCCCCAAAGAATTAAAAGAATCATACCACTACAATATATGTGCACCCATGTTTACAGCAGCACAGTTTGTAATAGCTAAAGCTTGGAAACAGCCCAAGTGCCCATCAACTGGAAACTGGATAAAGAAGATGTGTTTTTTTTTTTTTATAAAATGGAGTACTACTCAGCCATAAAGAATGAGAAACTAGAGACATTTATAGCTAAATGGATGCATATTGAGGCCATCCTCTTAAGTGAAATAAATAGGACACACATGTGTAAATACCAAATAGTTTCTCTAGTGTGAGAAACTGAAAGTTTAAATAAGTGTTAAAATATATAATTCATAATTTGAAACACGAAAATGTCCAAAGGTGTAGGGGTGGTGGGAGGGGAAGGGGAAAGGGAAGAAGGGAAAGGAAAAATTATGAGAAAGAAAAAAAATGGAAACGAAATCTATCTAAATAGGGAAGGGTGGAGGGGGTGAAGGGCCTACAGGTAATTGGGAAAAAAATAAGAGCTAAGATACATCATGTACAGTACAAGCCCTCAATGATAAATGTAAATGTATTATATACCTAAAATGTACCAATAAAAGAATTAAAAAAATTTACCAAGAAATTATCTGTAAAATATTTAGGAAGAAATATGTAATCCTAACCATCTTACAGCAGATAAATTTAAAGAACATCATTATTGGCTTTTACCCACTTATATATAAAAAAAATCAGTACATGGTTTTTGGGAGTAAATTGTGCTAGATAATCATGGCAGAATCTGGTATTCTAACAGCAAACATACGTAATGGGAAATCACTGTCTTTTGAAAATGATTATCTTAAATGGACCTAACATGACTCTACTATTCCCTAGAGCATTTTTTCTTAACAAAACATTAGAATTCTACAAAACTTACAATGGATGTGTTTTTTTTTTTATTGGTTCTTAAAATGTAGTACTGTACCTTGTTCTTATGAATGACAAATTGTAGTCCTCAATCACTGTTTTTTGTAGTTTGAGTCAAAGTGATACAGGGATGACATAGGAGATGAAACAGGACCTCCAAATGATATAAGGAAAATACAATAATTCCAACCTGTTAGTTGTCTGATATGCCAAGTTCCTGTCCTCTAAAATTGAAGAATGAATTCTAGGAACAATAGAGGTTAAAAATGGAAAATGTTTATTGAAAGGATACCTCCTGAGAGGCAGATGTCCCAAAAGTGTATCTGAGGATCTTTCTTTTCAGGGGAAGTCTTATGGAGCAAAAACCATGTGGGTGGCAACAGGGGTTAAAGCTATGAATAACCAATAAGGTTATGAGGATAGTTGCTAAGGTAATAGTGATCCAGTGGGAGAACAAGTCATAGAAAATAATGGGTCTGGAGTTTTTAGTCACCCACTGTGGTGACTGATGTCTATCTAGACTTCATTAGGCCAGGTGTTATCACTTATCTTTTCCTTTGGGGCAGTATACAGTCCTGGTTATTTTGTCTTTATCTTGAGGCCTAGTCTCTAACAGTTGTGTCTCCAGACACAGTTGTAATGTGTTTTCATCTTTTGCACTGACTCTGTGGAGAGCCCAGCTCTATCTGACTACCTATAATATTTCTACCTAACTTAGCTGTCTATAATAAAAGTATCCTCATGTACCATAGTCTGGTAACCTATTACCTTTGTGACAGTTGTCTGTACAGAGTCCATCTGGCCACTTTCCCAAACACCTCCTGAGCATTGACTTGTACATATGACCACCACATGTCCAATGGTAAATTTATCTTCCCTCTGAGAGTTCTCAAGCTTATTTCATTTTTTCTGATTTCCTTACTCTCTATATCCATCCTTATCATATTCTACTGACATGTTATATTTCATAAAGTATAAGCTTTATCCAATGCTCATATTTATTTGTTTTGATTTCACCTTATTTCAGGACTCTATTGTATCATTTATTTAGATTAATAGTTCTCTTAAATGCTCTCACAGCTTCTCATATATTTCCTCACTCTACTAAATACTGGGAACCATCTTGAATCTTGATCTGAAAAATATGTTGCAATTCTGCTCTGAATGTTTCTATGGCTCTCCATTGTATACAGGATAAAATCTTAAATTCTCACATTTCCAGTGTTTCACAATAATGAGTTAAGCTTCCTTTCTGATCACTTCCATTAAAATTCTTACTTGAACTATCTACTTCATTGTTTTACTTTTTTTTTAATCCTCTGCCTTAATTGCCTTACTCTATTATTTATTATCTTTCTCCTCATTTTCAGTATTATTCTCTCTCATCACCCATCATTTTGCTGCATTTTACTATACTCAAATACAATTCAACTTTCAATCTCATATAATATCACTTTTATTCAAAAATTACATATTGAGCATAGGCTTCATGTTAAGTACTGTTCGATGCTATGAAATAGCACTGGCGAGTAAGATATTTTCTCTACCTCCAATGAGCATTCAGTTTGTTGAGAAATTATTAATGACAGTTGTATAAATAGTGAAAAAAGAAGAGAGGAGCTTATTTTCATTGACCACTGTATCTTCCAGGCACATTATAAACTCTCTAGTCAACCCTGTGAAACTAGATGTCACTCTTCCACTTGGGGAAGAGGAGCTTAGAGAGACCAATCATCTTGTTCATGGTTACACAGCCAACAATTAGCATCTTGGGCTGTGTGAGCCCAAAGCTTCCAGGGTATTCAGACACAGTGGAAACTTGGCTTAGTAATTTTGCTTTATTCTGAATCTCTCTATTTTTTTGTGCCATGTATTTGGAGTAGTGGTTCTTATATTCTTTTAAAATTTCTTGAGTATCTCCAAACTGCCTAAGTATCTCCAACAACAACAATAACAACAACGACAAACCCACATAAAATCCTTACCTTCAAGGAGCTCCCAGTCTGGTGTGGGAGAGATAGGTAAGCGGACAATGAACTGAGAGCTCTGTCAGAGTGAGGATTCTGCCTTTGAAATGTCAAAATTCTCCATCACCTTCAATTACTTTGTAGTGGTTCACACTGCTATGGGGCCTAATCTCTCCATGCCTGGCAGGATTTAGGCTTCACTGGATCAAGGTAGGGAGGCAAAGAAGGCTTCCTTAGTGAGGGGCTGAATGGAATTCTAAGGATGACCATCAGAACTCAAGGTTACAAAGGAAGAAAGTACATTTTAGGAGGAAGTAAAATCCTGAGTAAACACAAATATGTGGAAAAGTGCAACATATTCAAAGAGCAGCTTAAAATTCAGAGTACATTTACAGCAAGTAGTAAGAAATAGGACCGGGAAGTTGCCTACAATCATTATTTGCCATTCTAAGGTACTTGATTTTGGAAGCTTTAAAATATAGATACCTTGGCGCCACCCAAGCCTAATTAAATCAGGAACTCTGGAGAGCGTACCGAGGAAGAAGGTCTGGACAGTGGAGCTTTTTAAAAGCTCACCAGGGCAACTCTAATGTGCAGTCATAGTTGAGAATTAGTGCTGCCTAGAAGGGAGCCAAATAAGTTTAGGAAGCAAAGGGCCTGATCAAATTTATGCTTTAGAGACAGCTTTGTGGCAACAGCACAGAAAATAAACCAATGGATACTATAGCAGAAAGTAGGCCTGCAGTAAGAATTTGTTGTAATAAACCAGAAAAGAGATGATAAACTCATTTTATGCCTTTATGCTTTTATATTGACTAGCTTTCAAACTTGTTTTCTGAAAGATCTTTATCATATTGGTTTTCATAAAACATTTGCTTAGTGAAGTGTAGGTGTCTAATAATACTTGTTGAATCAAAGCACTTCATAATGTGACAAAGTGTAATACTGATGGAAATTAAACTATAGATGATATATTTAAAGTATATCTCATGACTGTAAAAAGAACATTCAGCAAACAAATGCTAACACAGGAAAATAAACTGAGTCATTAGTTCACCACCTTCAAGATATGTACTCTATAATTCTCTTATGTTCCTT
The DNA here is from genome assembly GCF_053883595.1 of Heterocephalus glaber. NCBI lineage: Eukaryota > Metazoa > Chordata > Mammalia > Rodentia > Bathyergidae > Heterocephalus > Heterocephalus glaber. The sequence continues at coordinate 9,783,330 of NW_028258356.1, read as the reverse complement.
CTGTGACTATTATTGAAATACTTGATGTTATTCTCTGTGTTTAATTGGGAAAACTAAGTCATGCTATATGATAAATATTTTAAATCTCATAAAAGCTCTTGATCAAGTTTATTTGAAAGATTGCATATACAGTATAGTACTATAATTTACATAGTAATTTTTAAGTTGTTGAACATGTAAGTAGTTTATAGTTTTCTACTACTGTAGGTGATTATCATATTAGAAAAATGTTTGTTTAAATTTCTGGTTATTTTCTTGGCCTGAATTCCAAGGAACTGATTTCCTTCAAAGTCTCAAGAGAGCTTTTTAAAGTTTTTGATAAATTTTGAAAAATTATTTTCCTAAGAATTTCCCAGTACTCATTCTCCTCAATCATGTAATAGATTTAATTTTTATCTGAAACTTGTCCAGCATTATTTATCTTCATATACACTTCTTTCTTCAGTACCCAGGAATACAAAATATATATAACTGTAAAAGTACTCAATCTATTGTGAGAAATAGGAAAAGTGATATTTATAAAACAATGTACTGAGGACTTTTTAAAAGTAGTTTCCACTTTCCAAATGTCAAAATACTGTATCATCTTCCATTTCTCTGAAAAGATTCACATGACTGAAGTATAAAGTATCTGTGTGTTTATATATCTTGGGTAAAAGGTGACAATATAATTAACTTCTATTATTTTTATAATCCCATATTTATTCTTTTATACATTACATGATGTATAGTTTCCACATTTATAAAAGTGAAATGTTAGAATTCTTCCTGGATATATGTCATAGTTTTAAAAATTCTGTTTATGAAGATATTTAAAAATATTAGAATGTAACTTTGCTAAGTGTCTCATTATTCTTTGGTAATCTCTGTATATATTGATATATCTTCTTTATACACTTTCTGTTTAAAAATCCTTTATATTAATTGAATTTGTAGTGTTTCACTTTTACAATTGAGGATTAAGTTTTTAAGTGAACTGCTTTTCAATTTAGTAATTCAGCATTTACTAATTTTTAGGACTTTTTTATTGTCTTTTATTAAAATGATATTTTTGCATTCATATGCTGGTGTCCTTAGTTGAATGCCTAATTGAACTTTTCCATATTACTGATTGGGCTTTTGAGGGTTGGAATTTTCTTTTACCTTTCAAAATTATGAAAATTTTTAAGTTCAATCAAAAGTACAGAGAATAACATACAAGCCTACCTGCTAATACTCAGTTTATCAATTTTTAAATCTTTGAAATTCTTTCCATAGACATATTTTCAAGAAAAAAAAATTTATGGCTATCTTAGTTTGCTAAGTCTTCATAAAAAGGTATCACAGGCTCAGTGACTTAACAGAAATTTGTTGTTTTACAGTTCTGGGTGCCATGACTATAAGATTAATATATTAGGAATACCATTCTTCTTCTAAAGGTTTTAGAAGGTTCTTTTCTAGACTTGTTTCCTGGTTTCTAGTAGTTCCTTAGTTTCTGGTAGTATGATTCCAAACTTTACATGACCTTCTCCCTGGATATGTGTGTCTATCTAAAATTTTCCTGGTTATATTGGATAAGGAGATTGATTTGTAATCTTATCATAACTAATTATAATTGCAATGACTCTATTTCCAAACAAGGTCACACTGTGAGGTAGCAGGGGTTAAGTCTTTAATAATGGGATTTGTTGAGACAGTATACAACCCATAACATTGACCAATATCCTTGAAGCTTTTTGTATAATACTTCTTGAATAGCTTTTCTTTCCCAAGATAAATATTTAAGATTGTTTCAACATTTTATACTATTTTACATATGAAAGGATCCATAAGCAAGATATGGTTAGCCTATTTTCAACTTTTATATAAATACTGCATTGTACCCAGCTATCCCTCTGCTAAGTATCTCTCCAAAAGAATTAAAAGAATCATAGCACAGTGATATATGTTCATCCATGTTTATAGCGACACAGTTTGTAAAAGCTAAAACTTGGAAACAGCCCAATTACCCATCAACTGGAGACTGGATAAAGAAGATGTGCGTTTTTTTTTTAATAAAATGGAGTAGTACTCAGCCATAAAGAATGGGAAACTAGAGACATCTATAGCTAAGTGGATGCACATTGAGGCCATACTCGTAAGTGAAATAAATAGGACGCACGTGTGTAAATACTGAATAGTTTCTCTGGTGTGAAAAACTAAAAGTGTAAATAAGGATCAAAATGTACAATTAATATTGTATAATAGGAAGAAAAGGTCTAAAGGAGTAGGGGGAGTGGGAGGGGTAGGGGAAAGGAAAGAAGGAAAAGAAAAAATATGAGAAAAGGAAAAATATGGAAACAAAGTCTTTGTAAATAAGGAAGGGTAGAGGGGGTGAAGGGAGGGCAGGGTAATCGGGAAAAAATAAGAACCAAGATACGTCATGTAAAGATACAAGATCCGAATGGGGAATGTATCAATAAACTTAATGGAAAAAAATAAATACTGCATTATATTTATCTTCCATAATTCATTTCGTTTTTTCAATATTATGTCTCTGAGATATATTCATGTCAACATAGTTAATTCAAATTTAACTGTAGTGCATTTGCATAAAGTCCTATTTGATATTCCAAGGCAAGGAAGTTTTGATACCTTTCATCTTCATTATAAAATTCACTATAGGAGTGGTCAGCACTCCTATGACAAATGTCAGGTTAACAAGAGAAAAGCGTAACAAACGTACTTAATCAAACCCTTCAAGAGTGGAGTCCAGGGAATGCTGCTTTAAGCAGTTTGATGAAGAATGGACAACAAGGGAGAAATGTAACTACAATGGGATATGATCTAATGGTAATAGACCGAGAAAAGAAAACCCAGCAAGGCCTGCCTAGAATCTTTTCCACCTCTAGGTATAGCTTTCCTTTTCTCTAGTTATGGGGAACAGTGAGATAGACTCTGTGGAGATAGAAAAGAAATTTGCAGAAAGAGAGAGAGGGTGGGCTAGGTGAAGGAGGAGTAAAAATGATCAATATGTGATACGTATATGTACCAGTTCCCCAAGGGAAATATAATGACTGTGAATTGCAAACCTATACAATAAAAAGTGTAAAACTCCTTCTAGAATGAGGGTTTTCTGATCTATTATCTGACGAGGTAGGTTAGAGAATTTCTTTATGTCCAGCTCCCACACAGAAAGGTGGGATGTCAAGTAGAATAACATTTCTAAATTTTATAGTTGTCTTTGGGAAAACAATTTCTAATTTCCATTACCTATTTTGAGGAAAAAGAATTCCAGTTTCTCTTACCTACCTTGGGAAAGAAAGGGAAATATGAGAAAGGATGGGAGAAAGTAAAAAAAAAGTCTTGCTTTTGAGTCCCTTTCCTCAAGTGTTCAGCATGCTGCAGCATCACCTTTTGGGATATCTTTTTCTGAGCCTCAGCATTATCTTTATATAATGTCACTTACTCAAAATTAAATTATTCAATGTTATTATAATGGATATTTGAAAATGAATCTTATAACAAGAGTTTCTGTATGTGTCTATATGTGCATAAGTTGAAAAATTTCAAAGGGATACACTTATAAATGGAATTTTTGGGGTAGAAATTTATATTTAATTTACACACTTAACCAAATGTACATATTTACTGGGCACAACATGGTATTCTAAGTATGTTTATATTATAGAGGGGTTAAATTTAGCTAATTTCCTTAATTTGGTTACAAAATGTGTGTGTGTGTGTGTATATGCAAGCAGGTTTATTACAAAGTTGGAATTTATCTCAATTTTTTTCATTTGATGTTCCCCTTTAGCCAATTACCTCAGTACTATAGTTTGAATGATCTACTTTTAACAGACTTTGTATTTTAATCTAGTAATCATTCGGACTTTTCCAGTAGTATTAATAGTTTATAAAAATTCTCAAATTTTCATGAAAATAAATACAATTAATTTTAAATTTATTTGTACTAATCTGTTAATAATGAGTTCAATGCTAACAGTTACATTACAATCAGTTAATTATACATTTACTGTTTTCATCTTCTAGTAGCTTGATAAAATTTTGTCATCTCTCTTCCTCCTGCTTTTATCCTACTGTTTTGGGAACGAAGTAGTGTATTTCATTTCACTCTTTCGAACAGTCAAATGATAAATTATGATAGAATGTTTTATTATTTTATATTCTCACAGAACAGAATTATTTTTCAACTGTGATTTAATATCCTAGCTATGCTTTTGAACTATAAAATTAGAACTACTTTGTTACCAAATTTTAAAATATTTGGTCATTTATGTGCTCAACATTGTTTCCTACTTTCTAGTTTTACAAAACAACACTTAATAATTTTTGTGTAAACTCTTTCGGGTGTGATATGATTGAAAGAGCTTTATTTTGTCTGTGATATATAATCAAACTAAAATATCTTAGGTTCACAATTACTGTGCCTTGTTCTTTTAAGATAATATTACATTTTTCCTTCTGATGTGATATCTGTTGGCTTGTTTTTATTTTTTTTCATCTGTTGGTAATTTAAATTTATTCTTCTAGCTTTCAAACTTTTTTGCATATCATATGTCATCCACTTTTAATATAGTTAGATGTAAACTTGATACTGCTTAGAACTTAAATTTTTTTGTGTGTGTGTGTGGTGACGGGGATCGAACTCAGGACCTTGTGCTTGTGAGGCAGGTGTGGCTCCACTGAGTTAAATCCCCGGCCAAACTGTTAATCTGAGAGTCTGTGTTTTTAACTAGGTAAAATTTCCTGTTTGTGCTATTTAAATACTGCTTTTCTGACATTTGCTCCATTGTTTCATTCAGGAATTCCTTTTTGGTACTTGGAATTTTTCAAGCTATCTTTCAAATCAGTTAACTCTGCCATTTCTCTGGTTGAATATGTGCAATTAGTAGTTCTCTCCAGTTCACTATTCTCTAGAAGGGGGCCTGATAGAATAGCCATTCTAGTGAATATATTTTTCATTTGAAATATAGCTAGCTGCTTCTTTTCATTTGCTTTCCTTGTTTCACTTCTATTTTGTAATTTCTCATTCACTTTAGTGAATGACATGACTTCATAATATATCTTTGAGAATATTAAACAAAACATATTAAAAATTCTTATTAACTAGTTCAAAAAATGAATGTCAATTGTAGTGGAACACTAACTCTCTCACATTTTGCTCCAGTGAAGTTTGCTTCAATATGTCTCTCCTACTGAAATTATCTTTAATAAAATCCTTGCTGTTTAACAGTTATTCCTTGACAATTCAAATACTCCTGCTGTCACAATTACCTACACAGTTCACTATTACTATTCCTACATATGAGGATGTGTGTGCATTTGTGTGAGTGTGTGTGTGTGTGTGTGTAACATTTTTTCAGGGGCATTTAAAGCGAAAAAGCCATTTAACCCTCAGGTTTAGAAGTAGGTCAAGGATTGAGGGACACAGATTCTGAAACCACTTCTAGTCCCCACTTCTTCACTGGCACCACTTTCTACTTCTGGATCCAGAGCTCAAAAACTAACTTTCAATTTTTTTCATCCCTTGTCTTCGGTTTCTATTTTGTTTCTGAAAATATTTGTCTTCACCACCATGACCAGAATTATTATTCTGAGTTCACTTTTGACAACAACTTTGGCGGTATCCCCAAAATTTTAATATATGTAATATTTTCATTTAAATAATTTTCCAAATCAGTGATAATTTTTTCATTGCCTTCTTAATAGCTACATCACCAAGTTATGTTTTTAAGGTCAACTTTAATACGTTATCATTTACATACTATAAAATTAACTGATTTAAGTGCTTATATAAATACAGCCATGAAATCTCTACTATGTTTTAGACATTTCCATCACCCCCTAAAAATTTCTTATAATTTTCATTTCCTTATTTCAGTTACCACCAGTTGCAGGTAACAAAAGAAAAATATTTTTTAAATTTCTAATTTGTCATGATTATAGTTTAAAACTTCATATTAATCTTCAGTATTTTTTCTGCTAGTATATATGTTTTGAAATGCATTAATATTTTTATATGGGTCATAACTAAATAATTTTTCTAAATGTGTACTGGGTCCTTTAAACCAGGTTTTAGTCTCAATTTGTAGCTACATTTATTAATCTGTATAATAAACTATCCATACATTTTTTGTTTTTATAAAGTGCTATTAAAGTGCCTCATAATACTTAGTATTTCTATAATTTACATAGTTTTGCCATACATGATTTTTAATCTATGTTTGGAGGACATGTAAGTATATATTTTCTACTCTGTTACAAGACAATTTTTAAGTGTTTTATTGATATATAGCTTATCAGATGATAGTATGCTACTGCCAATACTCTCACTTTTGAATTTAGAACTACCTGGTACAGTAGATTTTATGAAAAGTTCTTAAAAATGTGAACATTGGTGTTAAAAAGTTTACGTTTAAAGTCTACTTACAAAATTTATTTTAGAATCAGCATATCAAAAGAAAAAGAATTTTGACATCAATTTGAATTTGATCATTTTTAATTTTTAAAAAAACTTTAAATATCCTATGTAGAGATTTTATACATTTTACTTTAGAATTTTTTCTAGGTGGTTTCTGCTTTTTATTTTATTCAAACTGATGTATTTTTAAACTGTTGTATGAGCTGCCATCCACATACAGAAATAATAATGCATATGAATATTGTGTTTATCTAGCATGCCTGTTAAAGTCTAATTGTTTCTAATAGTGTATCTTTAAATATTTAATACTTTGTTTAATCTGTATAATTACATAGCTTATAGTAATGATATTCTTTTTCTTCCTTTGAATGATTACATGTTTGGTTTCTTTTTGTTACCTGTTATGTAAAAGAAAGAGCCATTGTTTGAGCCTTAAAAACAAATACGTTTTTATCATTTATCATGAATATTCCCTGTAGATACTCTTTATCAAACTACAGAAGCTATATTTAATTTCTACTCTGCTAAATTTTTAAGGTTAAATAATGAGTTTATCAAACTATTTTCCTACATTTATTACATGATTATATTATTTTTGTTCTTCAAATTATTACATGATAATTTTAATTAGTTGATTTAAGGATTAAATTAACATTCTTAAATTAGCATTCTTTCTTGAATAAATGCTATGGCTTTGTGAGCCATGATAGACATATTTATGCTTTGATGGGTTTGCTTAATTCATAACTCTCACTGAATTTCATACTAATGATTTTTATTTAATTTAGAGCAATAGATCAAGTGATAATTATATAATTATGGATTTTAACTGTTAGTTTTTCAAGAATACTTTTTTAAATTTTATGATATTGAAGTTGTATTTATTTGTAACTACAGTCATAAGTAAACGGTATTTATAATTCACTATGTATTCAATTATTTTTATGTTTATCAAAACTGTTTTAAGGTTATACATTTCATATTCTTGATTTATCAAAACTCATTTCTCATTGTTATCTGAAATACACTGAAGTATTAAAGAAAACGTCTACATTTTTTTTTTCTTTTTTCTTTTTCTTTGGTACAGGGATGGAACTCAGGACCTTGTCCCTGCACAGCAGACATGGTGCCACTGAGCTAAATCCCCAGCCCTAGATTTTTCTTTCTTAAGAGCGTGCATATCTATGGTTTATTCATTATTCCATGAAAAAAAAAAATGACCAGCTATTTATTTTGTTGTTTGTTCCACTCAAAACTACGTAGCTATCATTTATTTCACTTTCTTCTGAAATTGAACATTACAGCTGCATTCTCTGAAGTGCATTTAATTTTAGTTCTTCTGCGGGTAACCTTCTTTCCCCTCCTATGCACATACAAAAGTTTCACATATTTATATTAGAAGAAAATTGAGCAATGCTAAATCTGTCAGTTTGATTTTTTTCTGACATTTTTTTTTTGCCAGTACTGGGGATTTGAATTCAGGTTCTTCACATTGAGCTGTATCCCAGCCCTTTAAAAAAATTCTTTTTTGTTTGAGACAGGGTCTCACCAAGCCACTAAATTGCCCAGGCTGAGCTCAAACTTGTAATCCTCATGCCTCTAGCTTCCCAGGGTGCTGAGAGTATAGGTATGAACTACAGTACTTGACTCAGTTTGATTTTTTTTTTTCTGAAACTTGATGAAGTCCTGTCATTTATCATTTAAAAATATAGGGTATAGATATTCAATAAGTATATTTCTTGAACTCTGAATCATTTTGTCTATTTTACTTTTTAAAAATAAATATTTTGTCTCTTCCAGTTTTTCACTGATAAAAATAACAATACTTACTTTCTAACTTTGATATAATTACTTAGTGAGATAAGCTATATAGGTTATATATCATCCCTATTCATTTTAGTACCAATTATTATTATTATTTTTATTAAATATATGAAAATAATAAAGTTAGAGAAATGTGGCTTGAAATTATATTTATGGTCCTAACATTTATATTCAAGGTGGTTACTATTTGATTAGGTGTGACTGACTGAAGAGCTATTTGCCTCCAGTAAATCCATCTATTTTTTCTTCCTTATTTGTTAGTAAACGGTGCCAATACTGCCAGTTTAAAATACTACCTTATAGCATTATTTACTGGAAGTATCCAGGTGACTAAGTTCTAAATGATGAAACATACAAAGAAGTTGGGGTGGGAATCCCCAGGCTTACTTTTATTGACAGGAAAATAAATGGCATTTTGTTTAACTATCTCTATTTAAGTTTTCTGTTCTGGGCAGCTAACTTTGTATCTTAACTGTTAGTTTCCATGTTACATGTAATTGCCACAAGGAATTACTCCATTAGGGGATAAAAATGTAATCAGAAGAAGGAGTAATCTTTTGAGGCCGATGATGATATGAGTGTTGGCCAATGACTGGCTCTCATCTATGCTTCTACTCCTAGTTAGTTGATATTCTTTCCTGGAGCTTACAAAGCATTTATTTTATACTTATTTTTCAGACAGCACAGAATTCACAGGGGTTTTTTGAAGAAAAATACTATACATACAAAAGAGTGCACCATAACATTAAAGAGAGGGAGGCAAATTAGTGGCAGAGTGGCAGCTGGAGCTGAGAAGAGGAGATTCAAACTGACCCTTGGAGTGGGGTCTTGTGCTGTAATGGAGTCTATCAGTTTGTAATCGTATCCGCTCATTACGTTGCATTAGAAGGTATTGTAAAATGCTGTTTTCTTTTTAGATAGAAAGTAGTGCTTTCATTTAATTCCCTCCAGCAGTCACAGGTGCATTATTCTGCATGCTCAACTTTCTAACCATAAGGGAAAGCACTGAGAATAATTCACATTGACTGATTCACACTTATTTGTTTTCCCCACATACTATTGGAAAGCTCCTTCATTCCCAGTCTTGGTTTCTATATTTCCTTGTCAATTAGCATTCTACTCATGTCTAGTAGGTATTGTCAAACCTCAGATGGAGAAGTACTCTTTCAGACACTAGACCTGGTAAAGAACCTGTTACATATTTGCGAACCCAGAGGAATATTACATTTATGCAAAAAGCAGTTACTGCTGACTGACATTCAATTATTTCATACTTTTCAGTGTATTTGGAGATTTTCTCTTCAAATTTGATTTTTCATAGATGAAAAATAGAAATATAAATCAAATATATCATTGCTTCCACTTCATATTTATGAACAGGAATATTTTAATAAAAATTTTGGCTAAAATATACCACTAATAAGCATTTCAGAATAAAAAAACAACAATTCTGAAACAGTTATTTTTAACACAGATAATATTTATTCCTTTTAAATTATATTCCTAAAATTACTTTCTACAGAATGAACAATGGTCAATATTTTGAAAAACATTATTTGATGAGAGAATGTAAGTGTCATAGAGAATTATGAGTCTATTTGTATATATTCAGGCATAAAGTAAGCTATGTCACTTGAGGACCTCACCTGTGTGTCTAAAGACTCTCTCCTATATGATCATATGATTCCATAATATCTGAAATGTTCTTGTTTTTTTGGAAGATATCAAGTAATTCATCAAATCGATAGAAAGATTAAGAAAATACTCTCCAAAAGAGTTAAGGCTCAACTAAGATTAAATCTCAAAAATATATTCGTAGAATAGGTAACAGATTATATTGTGCTCTTAATTCTCAATTCCCTTGAAATAATATTATATATTCACAGCTTAGCCATAGTGTCACAGTAGGAAGAGTGTATTTCCAAGCCTGTTGCCATTGGGCTAGGCCTGGTGACTTGCAGTGACCAGTAGTACTCCGGGGGGTGATATTACCAAGACTGGAATGTGTGTAGAATGTCCATGTCCCAGTCATCCAGCTGGCTCCAGAAAACTGGCCATGTCGAAAAGCCCTGAGCTAGGAATGGATTAAAATCAAGTGCAGCTATGACCAGTCTAGGTCAACTGAACCTCAGTTAACTCAGAACATGTGATTGAGAAGGGAATATTTTTGTGCGATGCCAACTGAGATTTTTGTGACTACTTATTGTTCAGTAAGATTAACAAGGAAATATAATGTGATTAACACAGGAAAAATAATGATCCCAAGAGTACTGGATACTGACAATCACAGTCATTGCTCTAAATAGCAACAAATATCCTTGTGCTTTTATGATTTTCTCTCAAGTTTCAAATTCCCAAATAATAAAAGGTAATTAGGTACTAGGGGTAAAGGTACCATAATTCCTTCTGATGGTGGGTGAATTCCTATTTTCTAAATATCGAAGGGGCTATTCTAAAACAGAAAGTATATCCTAATGCTGGATAGATAAAAAACAAGCAAACGACACTATCCACTAAAATTCTCTGGTGAAAGGTAAAGGCATATAAAAAGAATTCCAATGTAGGCAAATAAATGTTAATGGCTCAACATTTATTCTTAAAATCTGGGTAAAACAAAGGAAAAATTCCCATTTTTCTTTCAAGTTTTCTCTAAAGCTTTAGATTACTAATCTATTTTGTGATTTTTCAAATTAAAATAAGTAATATGCAGCCTTTCTCAAAATTTGACAATTACGACCTATTTTGCAAAGCCTGTTATAAGATTCTCGTTCCCTATAACATTCACCAAGAATTACCTTTGGGGTAAATCACAAAGTACTTTTTGAATACGAGGAAATAGTAGCTAACTGTGTATTCCAGGAGATATTTAGAGAGGGACACTTGTGAACAGAATCTAGAAGTCTTTTTCAAAAAGAATCTTTGAAAGGGCCAGGGATTTAGCTCAGTGGTTCTGGCGCCTGCCTGCCTCACAAGCACAAGGTCCTGAGTTTGATCCCTGGTACCTCCCCCCCTCCAAAAAAAAAGAATCTTTAAGAGAAAAACATTTCAAGTACAGGAAAAAAATTTAATATGACACCACTGTCTAAGGACATATTGAAAGTTTCAGCATGTATATGCACAACAAAGATTAGTAAAAATGATGGTTGTGTAGATGTTTATGTTGATGGTTATGGGGAAGGAAATGGAGGCAAAATAGTATGATGGTTGAGCATGAGCTTTGACCCTCAGCATTCAAAATAACAGGCTCTATGAAATTAAGTATGTTATTTCTCTTTCCTTCAATTACTCTGTATATGAGGTGTTAAACTTGGTGGATTTGAATAATGTTGAGGAATTCCAATAGGATACAATGAAGCATGTGATGCATGAAAGAATAGGAGGTCAAGGTTACAGAGCTAGATGAGGGGACGGATTGTAAAAAAATAGTAATAGACAAAAATAACCTCAAACTATAGCTAACATTTATTGAATATACACTTTAAGACACCTTTAAAATATATATTCATTTACTTTAGAATAATATTAAGGGTAAGTATGATTCTTATTTTCTTTATAAATGAGGAAATTGGAACACAAAGATGTTAAGCTTTATCCAAAGCTTTAAAACTATTAAAGTAAAAAACTGGATTTGGAGCCTGGATCATCTTGTTTCAGAGTCTGTGTTCTTAACTACTGTGCAAATAGCTTTTAAAGTAATCTTTAAAAATCTCAATACATAGCAAAAAATAAATTACATCATGAATTGGTGCACACATAACATACATGTATGTGTGTTTGTGTATCTCGTTTTACCAAATTATAATTATCTTTATGTGTGATACATTTAGATAGTTCTATTCTAATATAGCCTATACTTTTAAAATGCTGGTTAGAAAACAATTAATGTTTTATACAACCACTAACTGATCACATATCACTGTACCATAATTTGCATGTCTTTCTAAGGAATTTTGAATTAAGGGTAAAATGGAAAGCAAATGAAGGACTCTCAATAAGGGAACAGCCTAATTATCATATGTTTTAGAACTGTTACTCCCAGTTGTGTGCAGGCTAAATTAAAGAGAGTTGGCACTGGAAGTAACAAGTGTACTTAAGAGACAATTGTAATTCTCACACAAAAAAGTCTAGAGGGCAGGAGACAGAAAATGCAATCACAGGACACAGGGGTCAATAAAATACAGAAGGTGAAATGGAAATAAATCAAGAACAAGTCTCATGTTTCTAGTGGTAGCTCAATGATCAGAGGATCATTAATTGGGCTAGAGACTACAAAAGAAATAGGTTTTAACAGAAAGATAATAGATTCAGTTAGTTAGAATTTTACCCTCTGGTTGTGAAAATTTAAGGATAATTACATTTTGACATGGGAAGCCTTTGTTTCAGTACAGTAAATAAACAACTAATTAATTCAATATTAGATTACCACTGCTTAGTCTAAGGGTACATTAATTCTCTGTAATATTTTTCACATTGTAGTCTTAAATAAGTTCACATTTTACCACCACTCATGTTTCATATGAACATGGGACAAAGGTTCTGTCTCCTTGCTCCAGTTCATTAAAAAATATGAAACTTCATCATTTTATTCACTCTGCTTCTATACATCTTAGGCTTCTCAGGTCATGAACTAATTTCACAGTTTTACCAATTATAGTTTCTTTATAGTGAATCCTTAGTGGCTCTGAATTTTGTCTTACTTGTAGGGGAGTTTGTAAGCTATCTGATTCTTCATTTGTTCCAGAGTTTTACAGAAATTTTACAGAAATTACATTTTCTCAGTCTGATTTTTTTTTCTTCTTTAGAATAGTCTTTTTCACTCTTTGTCTTACTTACTTTCTCATTGCTGGCACACAATATCTGACACTCACAACTCTAAGGAGAGGTTTACAGTGGCTTACACTTTGTAGAAGTTTCAGTCCATAGTTGACTGGCTCTAAGGCAAGGCAGCATGGCAGAGAAATGAATAGCATGGCTTAAGGAAGCAGAGAGCTCAAGGGAGGAGAGAGGGAGATATACCCTTCCAGGCCACGCCCCTAGGGCCCTCCTTATCCAACCAGGCTTCACCTCCAATCAAAAACTTCATGAGGGGAAATTTTCTTATTCTCGTTTACTGATGTGGATACAGATACTTTGATTGTGAAAGAAACTTTTTCAAAGTTATAGACCTGGGGGAAAATGAGCCAAAAGATTTAACCATCATAGTGCTTAACCACCATTCTATATTATATATTAGCTTGCTTGTACATATTGTGTATATAACTGGGAACATTAATTTATCTGTACATTTTACTTTAGTTAGTTTGCATAAAACTGGAATTCTTCCTTGATGAGACTATTTGTAATTGTAGAGTCAAAATTTCATTTCTTTCAAGAACTGGTATTTTGCTTTGTTTTGTCTTTCTTTACAGTACTGGAGAGTGAAGCTAGGGCCTTCACAATGAGGTACATCCCCACTCCTTTTAATTTTTGTTATTTTGAGGTGGGCTCTCCCTGTGTCAGTAAGCTTTCCAGGCTGGGCTTGAACTTCTGCTCTTCCTGCCTTGGCTTCCGAGAGTACTGGGATTACAGGTCTGCTCTGTGATGTTTAGATATCTTTTTGGTTATTTTAGGAGGAAGAATTATGATAATTTTTTGTCAAACTATTTTATTGCTAAAGTCTGAGAGATATTTCTGATGACACTCTTTGCTAGGATGGAGTTTACAATGATTTGGTAAATTTTCCTTAAGGGAAAACTGTACTAAACAGTGCTAAGTGTGTACTAGGGACCCTCAGTACACCTGGTTGAAAACACAATGCATAGTACTGGAATAGATCAGCTAGAAGATTTATGGAAATGCAACTCCATACTTTGTACGTGTGTGAGTGTGTGTGTGTGTGTGTGTGAGTGTGAGCTGTTACTAGAATATTGCTCAGAAATGCAACAGGCAACTTTTAATTTTGAAATGTAATAATCAGTAAACAAGCAGGAATTTAATAAGCAACAGCTGCTGTGGAGCTATGTCCCAGGTGTTCAGGGTGCATTCTTGCATCTTATGAGAAAGAACGCCATCTGAAAGAATGTAATGAAAAAAGAGCTGAAGAAGATAGTCAGTAGTTTGTAAATGAAGTAACAAAACCAGATTAAGATCAAAATAAACCAAGATAAGCAAGCTGACCTTTTGAAAAGATTGTTTACTGTCTTCAAGGTCAATTATGACCAATTTTATATTCCAGTAATGAACAATAGCTTTTGAATAAATTTGTGTGATGTGAATATATAGAATATTGAGACCTATATTTAAGTCCAGTGTTATGCAAACTTTAACAAATTTCCGTACTATATTTTAAATGATTTCATCTGGCAATAAATTATTATTTCATTCTAGTTTTCCTACTGGAATCAAGTTTAGAAGCTACCTTTATTACTTCCTGAAACTTTTGAACATTTAAAGTTTAAATAAAATAAATCAAGATGTATTGGAAACTCTCTTCTCAGCGGAGTAGCTTTTGAATGCCTCTGTGTACATCTGGCAAATTTATTAATTAGCAGGTGATTATTAAGCAATAATAGATTCTTCCTTTAAAGAAATATGAAAAGGGAAAAAAAGTTCAAGTTCAGAAACCATCTCTCATTTCTGGTAGAAGAGGTGAATGTGCTGTGTGTTGTGTGTGTTGGTGTGTTGGTGTAAAAAGGCATAGTCACTGTTAGGAACTTAGCATGAGATGATGTATGATCTTGTACAATTAACATTTGCACCAAACATTTTTGTTACCTCATAGCATAAACTCTTCCACACTGCACTATAGTTCTATAATGTTTAAAAAATTTCTAGCATAGATACTGCATTTTAATTATGCAGCAGAGTAAGTTTATCATGTTCAGAATTGAGGAATAAGTGAGTCATTGTTTGTAAGTTAAAATTTTACAAGATGAAACTCCTAAATTTAATAAATTCATTTTGAATTGCCTGTGCTCTAACTGAAAATAAAGTATGGTTATACATCTTAAGAAGGGTTGTGTGTTTATATGTTTTATATTGAGAATTTGTCTTTAAACACACACATGAACACACACACACACACACACATATGTTCTTTAAACATATGTATACCTTACCTGAGCAGCTGCATTGAACTGCATCGACCATATATCAAGGTTTTACATATAAAAGATATGGAGAATGGGATGTGTTTTGCAAAACTGACCATGACTGTGAATTCCTGAAGGCAATAACCAGAATATTCTGTTCACTCCATATCTCAGCATCCACTACATCTGGCACTTAGTAAAACTCATCAAAAACACAGTGAATGTTTCAACTGGTCAAGCAGCATTTTGAATAAATCTAACTGAAAACTTTAATTTTCTTTTAAAATATCATGTTTTCACATTATTCTCTTAGTCTTGAGCCTGAGCTTTCTGTCTTATTTGTAAGTGTATGACTAACACCTAATAAACATGCTTTGCACATGATAAATACTTGTTGGATGAATATAGTGGTATCCATTATTCCTCAAGGCCATTGCTGGATATTAGCGGCATGGTACTGAACCTGATAGAGTTGTCCCTGCAAGTTCATGACTCAACCTAAAAGTCTGACTCTGCACTACATAGCTGCTCTCTTAGTTTTTGTTTTAAATATGCTGATTTTTTTCTCAGCTTAAATATTATCCACTCTGTAAAATTTTGTTTGTCTTCTACTTATGTCTTCCACAAATTGAATTATTCTTCTTCTCACCCTGGTGTTCTTGTGACCCTTGAATTATCCCACTGTGTCGTAGTTATCGTACATTTTGTGGGCAATTTTTTTATATAACTGCATCTTACACTAGTTATTCCTTTGAGCTCTTTTCTTATCTTTTTTTATCTTTGGCTTTAGTACAGGAAGGGGAATAAGGTAGAGTCCATACATGTTTAATTAAATTGGCCTTTGGGCCAAAGAACCAAAAGTCTGTAATTAGGCTAATTTGTAAAGAAACAGATTTTATAATATTTTCTGGTTCAAAGTTAAACGATGTGATTGTAGGCTCTTGGTTATGGTTTTCTCTGAGAAATATGAATCTCTGAGCAGAGAGAAAACCCTAGAGATTATCACAGAGAAAAATCAAGCTTTCTTTAATCTATGACTGCAAGGTAAAGAACACCCTTGTAAGAACAGAGTCATTGTTACATTTCCAATTCTTTTTTGAGGTTCTTCTTTTGCACAGGTCACTTTTTAACTAGAGAACACCTGAATGGACTCAGACTTGGCGTCTACTTAAAAGGCATTGGTTATGACTGGCTAATGTACGAGGAGCTTCACACATCTCAACTCCGTGAGGAATCTCAGCCATTTTTTTCAAACAATGTTTCCATCTTTGGCAATGTTTTCTAGACCATGTGTCCCAGAGGATGTCAATAATTATTACATAAATAAAATGTTTCATGACCAAATAAATTTAGAGAATGAAAGGCAAGCACAACCAGAGCAAAAGAAAATTAAATAAAAATGTAGAATTCATGTATTAGGATTTTTCACATCTAATATACTGTACAAATGAACACTTACTAGGCAAGGAAAATAATATGTAATATTTTCCAAATTTTTTCAACCATAGATTCTTATCATTCTTTAATTTTTATGATGTAATTTTAGGTATCTGTATTATGAGGAATATATTTTAGGAAAAATGAATCAATACTGCATAATTGAATTTTCCTTGCTTCTAATAACTCTTATCAAATAGTTTTCTTATTCATATGCAACTCTTTCTACATGGCTGAGATACTGAGAGGCACTTGGAACTTTTCCTCATCTAGTGCTGATAGATTATAAAACAAGTCATATGAATATTCTTTTTTAATTGAAGTTTTAAATGAATATGTTTACTCAAAAGCAACTGCCACATGCACAAATAAAATGTTTATGCTCATGTATAAACCCCATACCTACTAGACTTTCAAATAATCTAATATTATTATTTTTTTTAATTTTTTATTTTTTGGTACTGGGGATCGAACTTGTTGTCCTTGCGTTTGCGCAGCAGGCGGCGAAACCACTGAGCTAAATCCCCGGCACATAATCTAATATTATTATAGTGATCATATGTTCTCTTTGTATATCTTTGTCCTTTTCAGAATCAATGTTTATGTCCTTAAATATACCTTTTACCATAGTAAAAGTAGAAACTTAGAAATATACGATGAAAACTAGCAAATGTACAGCACAACAAAAAGTGCAGAATGTGCTTCAGCAAAAGTGTAAAAAATAATTTTGATCAACCTAGCAGCTTTCATCCAAGTTCCCAACACATAAGAAAAGTTAATGAGAGAAATTGCAGAATCCTGCTCTATGCCAAGGGATGCATTGTAGTTAATTTCTAAGCAACTGTGTGATTCCACTTAGAGTCACTGCATACATTTCAAATCAAGTGCTTTTGACTGATAACAATTTTTACTCCTACCATTCCACAGTTGTTATACTCTAGTATTAATGTGAAAATGAAACTAGAAAAACTAGAACATGACTAATTGCCAGAAATTTTTAAATAAAATTATATTGTGTCTTACTTTTCTCATTGCTGGGACAAAATTCCTGAAACCCACAAGTTAAAGGAGGAAAGGCTTATTTTGTCTCATAGTTTGTAGATGTTTCAATCCTACAGTGGGCTGGTTCTGGGGCAGGGCAGCATGGCAGAGGGACATGGCAGAGGAGAAACAGTCCATGGTGTGGCAAGCAGAAGGCAGTGTGCAGCAAGCCTTCCTTTCCCTTTTATTCTATCCAGGCTGTAAGCCTTTTGAGTGATGCCAACAACACCCAGGGTGTCCCTTCCCATTTTCCACACCAGAGAACTATGGTAAACCAATGAGAGGACTAATTTAGTACCACATACCCTTAATTCCAGTATCACACTCCCTAGATGCAGCCGGCTCCAAAAAGCCCCATCTATGAGGTCATGAGGCTTTGGAAAGACATCTAGATACAAGCCATAATATATTGATAAGGAAGAAAAGATTGAGCCAAAACCCCTACTTTAATTACTGCACAAGTAAAAATGTCTTAATGTGATAAAGTCAACAAAAATAACTGAGACTGTCAAGTGAGTTCATTTGTTTCTTACTAATAAGAAACTCTGCCTTTTAAATGAAGTCTTTCCTTCCATTGCTTAAGTCTGTGGTATCAAGGAATAAAAATATTATTCAGTGTTATGTTTTTGGAGTTTGTCATAAATTACTAAATTGAAGTGTCAAGCATGGAAGGAGTGAAAATATTAATAGAATTCAAAACAAGTTAATAGAATAAACCTTGGAACATGTATTAATATGTAAAAATATATATTGTTCTATTTTACCACTTATTAAATACAACATACTTTAGTCACTTTCAATTCTAAAATTCTTGGTTTTTCAAAAGAAATGTGCTTATAAACTTTGGTTGTTGGTATTGTATTGATGAGTTTGAAACAGATCAGCTACCAGTGAGTAGGAGCAGACCTGCTCATATGCACAGCTGGAATGAATCTACTTCTATAAAAATGGGAAGAAGCAGCTGCAGGAAGCATAAATTGTGCAACTGATTTGATTTCGTAAAGCAAACACATTCTTCATGTTATGATTTAGCTTGCTAATTAAGCCTTGCATAATCAAAGGAACTTCGGAAGAATGTAATTCTGGATTATCTCAACTTCTACACCTTCTGAGATTTCCTTTTAACATTTTCCACACTTTCGAGAAGAATATGTCTCAGAATGAATACCTCTGACAACAGAAGAATGATTTGCAAATAATATCCTATTGAGTGTTTGTTTCAGACTTCTACTACAAGTGAATAAGGAGAGAAGTCTGACAAAGAATGTCAATAGATCTATGACACCTGAGTCTCAAGAACAAGGCAAATCAATAGAATTCCATTTTTCTTATTTTGTATGAGGTATGAGAAAACTTACCATTAAAGGACCATGATAAGTATTTTAGACTTTATGTGCCATATGATCAATCTATTTAATTTTGTCTTTTAGCAGGAAAGTAGCCATAAAGAATACATAGATAAATGAATGTGGCTATGTTCCAATGAAACATTACTTACAGAAACTGGTGGTGGGTCATATTTGTCTTCCTTGGATCATTTAATTTTCAGAAAAGAGAATAAATGGTAATTTATACAGTAATAGTAAATGCGACTTTATGCTATCAAACCAACACTGCATCCTATGTACTTAGCATCTCATATATGCTAAATAAACAACCTACTTAGTGGTATCTATATGCAAATACATATGTACATGGAGAATATATACATGCATATTTTATAAAGTATGTGGAGTGATAACAGAGGAAATTGGGAAAGTATTTTGGAACAAACCAAACTTTTACTAATGGTGGTATAAAAACAGTTATGTCAACAAATTTATTAATTATAATATATATATTTAATCAATAAATATATATTGAGTATTATGATTTGACAATTCTTCTGGTGCTTATAGAAATAAAAGAAGTAGATGAATATTGCTTTTCAGAAGCTCACAGTTCTGTAGTTGTGACATACAGGCAAACATTCTCATAGCTAGGAAAATTACAATGTAAACATGGATGCATCATATTTATAGCATGTGGAACTAATGTCATTGAAATTGGGATGGGATAGAATTGTGAGGTATGGACTAATAAAAGAGGCTCAAAGAACATAGCCTTTAAATTTGAATTACATACATTACATATATATAGGGAGAGGGGAATTTTATTTTAGATGTTTCAGAATCCCAAGCACATTGAATGGATTGAAAATTTCAAGTGGGGCTAACGTAAGAGTTCAATATTTTAAAAGATAGATTGGAGCTCAATTCAAAAAAGTGGTATGGAATATCAAATAATAAAATTTCAATTTGATTCTTTAGCCACTGTAGAAGCAATTATTTACTGGAGAATAAAATGCATGATAATTTTTCAAAATGATTACTCCAGCAGGGATTTTAAAATGTGATAGAAGCAGAAGGGGAGAAAAGACAGAAACTAATTGGGGAGATAGGATGAGGGTTTTAAGATCAGTTGAGAATGATTAAAGTAGGGTAATGGCAATACCAGTGGGAAGGAAAATACATGTACCTGAGCAAGTCTAAAGAAATTATTATAATAAGATCAGAAATTTCATTTATTTTACACAAATTTACTGTTATGGTCCAAGAAATATTCTAAGCAGTAGTATTTTACTTTCATTTAAATTTCTTATTACAAAAGAAAGCACTTGCAAAGTCATTGGGACTTTGACAGGAAATGTCAACCACAGCACACCAACAGGTGATTAAGAAAATATGATTCCAACATCTCCAATGACAAGGTACAATCTGTAAAACAATTTGGTAAATGATAAGCACATTTCAAAATGTTTTTAAAGATGTACTGTTCAGAGCATTTGATACCCTACTTTGTGTATGCAATTTTCATACTAGAGATGCTTCTGACTCAGGATATTTGTATTATTTTCAGTCTGGGATGTTTTCTGCTCAGCTCATTTTCTAACCTCATTCATTTCATTCAGTACCAAATTAAAAGGTAATTTTTGGGATAGAATTCCATGACCATATATTTAGCCACTCTCCCCAATTACTTACTATCCCATTTGCTACTTTTATATAATACTTAAGGAAATAAATTAAGTTGTTTTTTTTTTTAACTCTTCTATGGCTTGTGTATAAATTCTTTGAGAATTAAGACACTGCTTTTCATGAACAATGCTGTATATCTGGTCTTAAAACAAAATTTCTCCAATAGTAAACACTCACTACAAATTAGCTGAATGAATACATGAGTGAATAAATATAAAAATATTCTTTTGAGTACAATTAACCATGTCCCGTTCCCAGTACACTAATGACCAGTAGCTTAGACACTACTCTTTTCATAGTGTGCCAGTATCTCCTTTTCCTCTTGTTTCCAACAGCTCTTTACATATGACAAGAGATTAAACTTATTAAAATACTTTTCTGATGAGGTCAGCTTATGTAATTGAGTCCCTCTCTTATAAACAAAACCAAAATTCCTAATCCAAGAATTCAAAGTTCTTAAGAATCTCCATCTATTCCAGTTACCTAATATCATTTCTTTGGGTTTCAAAACAGTTTGCTTTTCTCAGTCTGCCTCCTTTTCAGGGCTGCCTACAAATGAGGATGCCTTTTGTCTTTCTGCTTTATAAGGACATTTTCTTAAATACAGAAAAATAACCTACATTCATAGTCATTCATTAAAATCCTGTGAAACAAATGAAAATAGGAAAACAACATACTCAAGCTTTTCTAGCAAAAGCTACACTAAGAAGGAAGTTATAGCAATCAGTGCCTATGTAAAAAAGCAAGAATAGTTCAAATAAATAATATACCATTGTACTTCAAGAAGCTAGAAACATAAAAATGAACTAAAATAAAAATTAATAGAAGGAAAAAATAATAAAAACCAAAGGATATGTAAATGAAATAGAATTTTTAAAGATACAAAAGATTAAAGAAATGAAGATCTTTAAAAAATAATAATAAATAATAATTGACAAACCTTTAACTAGACCAAGAAAAAAGTGAGAAGATTCAAATGGATTAAGTCTGAGATGAAAAGGGAGAATTACAATTTACACCACAGAAATGCTAAGAATCATTAGATTTTATTCTGAAACTCTAAGTTAACACATTTGGTAACATAGGAGAATAGACAGGTTCCTGATTGAAGACTGAATCATAAAGAAGAAACCTGAATAGACTAATAAGGAGTAATGAAATTACTCCAAGAGTCTCTTAACCTGGTCAAGTTTATAACTGAAATCAACTGGCACAAAATGCATTAGAGAAAGAACAATCTTTTCAGTAAATAAAATTGGATATTCACATGTAAAACACTGGAGCTAGGCCCCAGTCTCTCACCAGTTGAAAAAATCAACTCAAAAAGGATTAAAGTCTTAAATATATATCCTAAAATTATGAAACTAATAAAAGAAAACAGGAGAAATCTTTCATACAAACTGGAGTGGGCAAGGAATTTTTGTAAAAGGTCCCTCAAAGACAGGGAACAAAAACTAAACTAGACAAATATGTTTATATCAAAGTAAAAAAAGGCCCCTGGACAGCAAGGAGGAAAATCAACGAAGTGCAAACACACCTACAGAATTGGAGAGACATTTGTGATATATGTGTTTGACATCCAGCATATATAGCAAAAAAAAAAACAAAACAAACTCCAGAAAACTCAATTAAAAATGGGTTACAGACATAAATGAAACTTTCTACAAAAAAGACATAAAAATGGCCAACTTTATACCAAAACCAAATATCTTCAACATGAACAGCAGAAATGCAAATCTAATCTGCAAACAGATGTCAGTCACTCCAGTAAGAATAGTCATTATCAAAAAAACTAAATATAACACATATTGTTGAAGGTATGGAGAAAAGAGAACACTAATACATTGTTGGTGAGGATGTAAGTTGTTACAGTAGTCATTATAGAAAACAGGACAGCTATTCCTCAAAAACTTAAAAATAGAACTATTATGAAATCTGGCAATCCTCCTACTGGGTATATATCTAAAGGAATATAATCAGACCTCCACAAGACATCTACACTCCCATGTTCATTGTTGCACTGTTCACAATAGCCAAGAAATAAAAACAACCTAAGTGTCCATCAGTGGATGAATGGATAGAGAAAATGTGGTACATATACATAATGGAATACCATTCAGCTATGAAAAACGATGAAGTCCTGTGATTTACAACAACATGGATGGAACAGGAGATCATTATGTTACCTAAGAAGGGAAAGAAAGACAGATACTACATGTTTTCACTCCTATGTAAAATGTAAGAAAGTTGATCATACAGAAGTAGAGTGGGATGGTGGTTACTAGAGGCTGGGGTGGGTGGAGAGGAGTAGAGGGCGAAAGTGATGGGGAAATGTGAATCATGGGTAGTAAGCCAGATCGGGGCAACAAGTTCTGGTGTGCTACTGTACAGTAGGGTGACTGTACATAACAAAAATGTACGGTACATTTCAAAAGCTAGAAGAAAGAATTTGAAAGATTCATTATTAATGATGACAAACATTTAAAGAAATAGATTTAGTACGACTTAAACATCATGTAATGTGTACATATGTATCAGAACATAACATGATACCTCATTAATGCATATAATTTTTATGTTTATTGATAGCAGCTAAAATATAAATTTAATCAACAAATAGAAAAAAAAGATGCATATACACAATGGAATACCACTCAGACATATAAAAGGATGAAATACTGTATTTGTAACAATGTAGAACTGAATATTATTAATTACATGAAATAAGTTAGGCAAAGGAATGGAGCATTTTATGATAATTCCCTCTCCTTAATATATAAAATTTGATCTCATAGAAGTTAAGAATAAATGGTGGTTACCAAGGCTGGGAGAATAAGTGAAAGAGGAATGGAGAGAAATTGATCAATGGTCATAAATTGTAGTTAGGTGTAAGAAGCTCTGGTATATTATTTTGCAGTAAGATAACTATAGATAACAATAATCTACTGTACATTTCAAAAAGCTAGAGGAAAAATTCTGAATATTTTTCTCAAAAAATTATAAGTGGTTGAGGATATTTATATGTTTTTCCTGATTTACATATTATATAATGTATACATGTATGGAAATATCATACAATGTCCATAAATATGTACACATTTTATGGGATTAAATATCAGTTAAAACTTAATTTGAATTTAAAAATAGAAATGTCTACAAATGAAGTTAAAAGTGATTACTGGTCACCAATTTAAAATACATAAACAATATTCATTTGCAAAATTCTACCATTATCACAATGACCCCTTTGTCACAGCTACTTAGGGTTTATGGGAACTCACTACACATAGCTTTACCTCTGCCCACAATGTGATCTGTTTCAGTTCATATTGCTAGAAGAAAACTGTTGGTTTTCTCCTTTGTCCTACAATTCTGCTTCTCACTACTGCACATCCTTATCCTCTTGTGCTTCTACTTTCAAAGCAGGAAGGTCTAGCACTGCCTCCTAAGTCACAAAAGCTTTGCTATCTTATGACAGCCTAGCCTTTG
Organism: Heterocephalus glaber; assembly: GCF_053883595.1. Taxonomy (NCBI): domain Eukaryota; kingdom Metazoa; phylum Chordata; class Mammalia; order Rodentia; family Bathyergidae; genus Heterocephalus; species Heterocephalus glaber. Next base: position 9,759,049 of record NW_028258356.1, on the reverse strand, counting down.
CACGTACATTACGCTGTTGTCTTGTACCAAGTACCACTGCAGTAATCACACATTGACTGCATTCTGGAATTTTATGTTGGGCCCTCTGTTGCCATTTTATCGGACACGAGTCTTATAATTCCTTTGAATGTCATATTTCAAAAAAGCAATTTTATCAGCATCTTCTAAGAGTCACACACTACCAATAACATTCTTATTACATGTATAGTAAAGTCCCTAGTCTGTCAAAGATAATTGTTTAAAATTTCTCCTTTCTGGTTTTTCAGAATATTAAATGATTGTATCACTATAGAGTGTGATTGGTTAAAGTTTGTTCTTTTTGGTGTTCTGTAATAGTCAATTACAGAACACAAAGAGCAGCAACATTAGTGCCAAGGCATGTTACGAATTTAAAAATGACTACAAAATTCCTCTGCTTACCCTCTATCTGCCTTGTTATTACTTTAACGACTTGTGACTGCTTGTATTTTTACATACAGTTTTGAAAGAAAATTACATTGCATCTCTGAAAATCCTTAACCGATCAAGTTATTTCTTTCCTTACATTATACAGCTTACAGCTCACAATTAAATGGAGCAAGATGTGCTCTGCATACATTTTGCAACTCATGTAATGACAGTGAATAATTGAACAGGTCTCCACTGATTCTATTTCCAAAGGGTAGCTTTTGAACTTTAAAGTATTTCTCCAAGGAGTCAGAGCTTCCAGAGATACAAGTCTGGCCCTTTTATTGATATCAATTACTCTGAAGCTTAGGGATATTGCTGAACATTTCACAAAAGCACCTTTTCTCTTTGATCATACCGACTCCAAAACATCATGGTTCTGAAACAATATATGAATAAGAAAGCAAGGATAGAGATGTACAAATTAAATATGCATGTGATGGAATAAATTACCAGGGTTCTTCTAGAAATGAAAAAAGTTGGTGGCACAGAATGGTGGGCTATATAATAATGGTAGAGAGATTAAAACTTTGTAGCAGAACTTTTTCCCTTCTTTTGTAAATTTTACCTTGAAATTGTTCAGAAAAGTGAATATATATTCATAAATATATAGAGATATATACATATTTTATAATATTTAAATGTGTATACATATATATCAAGCATAATATCCAGTTTAGCTATGTCGCTGTGTGATCCTCTCTTATTTTAAACTGTCCTTCTCAGAAGGAAACACCAAGATAATTTTTAAAATCTGTAATTCTCTTTCTACTTTCTACTCTTACTGTCTCTAAGTAATATCTTCATTTAATATCATTTGTGAAATTAATCAATGCCAACATATGTGGCTTTTGGTCATTTATTTGCATTCCTACATAATATTATATTATGTAAATATGGCAATTCTTTTCTAAATATGGTATAATGTTTAGTTGCTAACATTTACAGGAATATTGTCATTGCCTTTGTGCATGCAGCCTCATACAAAGAATTTCTACTAACTGTACATCTAGTAGTTACTCTTACAGGTTATAGCATTATATGGATTTTTATTTACCAGTTAGTATTTAGTCAACTTTTGCTGTATAAAGGCTCCACAAATACATATCTGTGAACAGTGTAGTGTTCATGTATCCATTATTGGATGATTTTGGCTAATGTGGTATAAAACAATATAACATTGTGATTTTAATTTAGATTTTTTTTGTTATTAGTGAAATTAATCTTTTCATGGCTTTTCTTTTGGTTTTGGGATTATCTCCTCTAAACATTTTCAGTTTGCATCTTTTGCTTCTGTTGTTCTTTTTCTTATTAATTTGGACATTGTTTTTGGGTATGAATCCTTTGTCAACTCCATGCACTGAAATACATTTTACCTGTGCTGGCCTTGTGTTTATCTCATTTTATGAATATAAAATTAAAATAAATGCAAAATATTTATCTTTTTTGTCTTCCATGGTTACTGCGTTTTGTATCTTGAGAAATCCTTTCCTTAAAAAAGCTACTATAATTGTTTTCAGAAATTTTAGCTTTTGTATTCATATTTTAATCAATCTGAAATTGTGTGTGTATGTGTGTGTGTTGTAAGGAAGCTCATTTTATTTTATTTCGGTGTTAGTAATAGATTTACTAAATGCCAGGATTTACTTAATACTTCACCATTTCTTCTCAATTTGTGGTGCCCTGCTCTCATAAATCAGGTTTTTATTGATGAATGGTATAAATTAATTTTTGTTATTATAATTATTCAAGAGTAATTATTCTAAAAAAATTAGTTTCACTATGACATCTCCACACATGCATATATTGTGCTTTGATGGTATACCTTCTTACTACCTAGTGGTGTACTGTATTCCCTTCCCTCCTCTCTACCTCTGGCTTCCTTCTCCTTTCCTAAAAATCTAGATTCTATTTTATAATAAATCTTGGGATCTTATAATAAACATATAGTAATAAATCTCAGAAATGGGAAACTTTCATCACTTTATTTCTGTTTAAGATTGAGTTGTCTATTCTTGGCCATCTGCTCTTCTGAATAGGTTTTAAAAATATTTTCCTAAATTCATTTGCCAATCTCATGAAAATACAAGTAAGAATTTAGATTTTTATTATACATAAGAAACTGTCATCTCTGAGATGAATTCACCTACAGCTGCCTTATATCTTTGATAAAATACCTTAAGTATATTAAATAACATTAAGTGCTAATTTTTCATATAGGTCTTGATCATCATTTGCATTAATCTGTATATTTTATATTTTTGTTTCCAATGTTTTATATTTAAAAATTATATTTTCTAACAATCAGACTTTTTAAATAACCTTTACCTAGTCACCTCATTATATTCTTATTTTTCTATTGTCCTTTCTAGATTATTTTATGTGGATAAAAACCTATAGATGATTAAATTGTTTCTTCACTTATAATCTTTATTCTCTTTCCCTATCTGTGGTGGTTAGAGGGAATGACAATTTGTTTGGCTTTGATATATGCCCTGGGGATTGATGGAATACACTTTTGGATATCTCTGGGTGGGACTTTGCATATTATATATAAGTTCTGGCCCATTTTCTAACTGATACTGTTGCCCTGTGCTTCCTGATCACCATGAACTAAGCAGCTTCGCTCTGCCATGATGTTTCTGCCTTGTGCCAGAAGACCAAGGATTGAATCCCCCAAAACTGTGAGCCAAATTAAACTTCTTCTCCTCTTTTTACTGGTGGATGTCAAGTATTGTTTCTCATGACTAAACAGCTGACTAACATAGAGAATTATTACCAAAGAAGTGGGACCATAATTGTGATTTTGCCTGACCACATAGTTTAGAAGCATTTGGGATTGCCGTGCAGGAGGTATTTGAAAAAGTTTGGAGGAACAAGCTAGAGTAACCCTAGAATGTTGTAAGCAGGGCTTGATGGATGATTTTTGTCAGAGTTCAGAGGAACAGATTGACAATAGGAATGTAAACAGGAAAGACCAGTCTCAAGATATTTCTGTTGGGAATAAGGACTTCATTGGCAGTTTGATTAGAAGCCACATGCTGTACACTTTGGCAGGAAACTTGTCTACTTTTTACTGAGACTCTGTAGAAGACTAAGCTTAAGGTTAGTGGACTAATTGATCTGGTAGAGGAAATTTCAAGGCACCTCAATGTTCAGGCTGTTGGCTGCTTTTAAACAGATTGACGGTGAGAATAGTGAGCAAAAAGCAGAGCAGAACTATTTCAAAAACATAAATTTTGGCCCAAATTTGTAAAGTTGGGGCCAAAATAAGTGTGCTTGCAGAACAAATTAGTGCCATTAAAGAGAAAACAATTTCTTTGAACATGGACAGGAAGAGAGATACCCTGAGGGAACCTCAGCAATCTGTAAGATCCTACCCTTCACTATTCAAGGGTGTAAAATTCTAAATATTCCATGCAAGAGTCCCTGGACCCCCTGCTTGAGAAGGAAAGTAATTCCCTGGGACTTCATTTACCCTACCATTCAGTCACTCAGACCCTGCAGCAACTGTGGTCTAAAGGGACCTGGCTACTGCTCCAAATGAAGCAAACTTTGGTGTTGTCCACATAATGATGACTTTAACAGCATGCAGAATGCAAGAACTGGGGAATAAGGGAGGTTTCCATTCGGATTTCAAAGGAAGGGCTAGGAGGCCAAGTAAAGAGTGACTGAGATGATAGTGTGTGAAGCTGTGGGAATGAAGCCAATAGGGATGTGGAGATCCCAGTAAGTTGGAGATGACAAGAATGTAGAATACCTACAGAGGAGAGCTGCAGGCTCTGAGTAGAGTGAGCCCAAGACAGAGGCCATGTAAGCTGCAACCAAAGTCTAAAATTGTAGAGCCTACCCAGTTTTTTTGAACTTACATTTTACCATAGTGTGCAGGATATGTAGCTATAGGGCTTAGTGTTTGCCCTGGTGAATTTTGATCTTGCTTTAGTCCAAGTCTTCTCTATCTCCCTACTTATTTCTTTGCAATGGGAATATTTACCCTTGCATCATGATAATTTAGGATTATGTAACTTGTGTTTGATTTTTACTGAGGTTTATAGCTAAAAGTTACTAAGTTAACTACATAGGACCAGAATTTATAATCATCCTTCCTTAGACTCACTCAGTACTGGGATTACAGGTGTACACCACTACACCTAGTTTAACTTTTAATGGAGGTTAAAGTAGGACAATGAAGAAAACTTTTGGCTTCTATTACAGCTACAGTTTAGATATTTTGTCAAACATTATTTTGGATGTTTCTGTAAGGGTATTCTTTATATAAGAGCAATACTTCAGTTGGCATACTTTGGAAAAATATTGCTCTCCATAACATTGTGAGATTACATTTAATCGGTTGAAGGTCACAAAAGAAGAGTTCAAAGTGAGAGCGAAGACTGAAGCTCCTCCAAAGAAACAGCCTTCCTTCTTTGTTTCTCTTTTATACCATTCTGGCGACAATTCTCTCTAGGATGGGTGTTCCACACCCAGATGTATGCTGAGTCCATTTAATTGGCCCTTTTTTACTCTAGTTGGCAAATCAATTAACTATCACAAATTAGTATGGGCCCTTCATCTGTAGCACAGCTTGGATCCAGACAATAAGTAAGACCAAAGAGTTACAGGAGATTTGAGAAGAGAGCTGGATCTGAAAAATGGGTGTTGGATAACTCTATCTTCCTGTTTCTATTCCCAGAGGATGTAGAGAAGGAAACTTGGATAGATGGACACCTGCCCTGCAGGTCCAGGCCATACAGAGTGCTCCTTAGTCAATGAAGGCAGACTGCTCAAAAGCTGCATGTGATGTGACCGCATGCTGCAGCAAATGTGGCTGCTGGTGTCCCAACTTTTCAATGGCTAAATTGTTTCTCCCTTCTGTGGATGAGTAGGAAAGGGAACGTGCTCTCTTGCATAAAACATTAACAAGTATGTACATAGAGAAAGGCATGGCAAGTATTAGAGCAGGGAAGTTCCTCACATTAACAAGTTGAAGAAGAAAACCCACTGACGTTGAGGTAAGAATGGGCAGGAGCAGTGCACCTTGGAGAAAGAATTTCATAGAGAGGTGATTTTATTCCAGAATGTTGCGGGAAAATAGAAAATAATGAGAAAGAAGTTGTTGGGTGGATCATAACATTCATTCAGTTTCTGAGATAGCCAAGTAAATTCTAAATGATTCTATAATATTATATAGCTAACATGGCATCTACTTAGAGGATTCAAATTTTTGAAATAAATCTTCATTCGACAAAGCTGCCCATACCAGAAATGAGACTGTGCTAATTTGGAGTAAAGCTCAGATTTATATGAATCATTTTTACATTCTAACTTCCCACAAAATTTTTTCTTTCCCTTAATGAGATTTTCAGTCTTGTTTCCTCCCTATAAGACATACCTACTTTATTCCTAGGGTAACCACACATAGGTTAAATGGAGAATGCATCTTTCAAAAAGTCTTACCTGGCCCTCTTTTGCATTCACAGTACTTTGGTCTTGATTCAAATTGGATGGAATTTAAGTATTCCACCTCTAAACTGAAACAGTTTATTGTCCATTTCTTGTATGCAGAGTTTAGCAGTTTCTGCAACATAATAAGTAATAAACGCTTACTGAATATACAAAAATTGGTTATTATTAAGTCACTTGGCAATGAAACAAAAAAGATGTTCCCAATGTTATATTTTGATTTTAAGTTTGGGGCACTGAACTTATAGAAATGAAATTTATAGTACAGAATACATATTTAAAAATAGCACAAAATATGAACTGATAGAGAGTTCTAGAATAAATTTAATAAAATTGGATTATGGTTAGTGAGGGAAGCAAATTTCAAAGTTAATCTTAATAAATTCAATGGCATAAAACAGAGGTTCATGTGGGTGTGTGTAGCCTTGAGAATGAAGAAGCACATTGAGGGCTGCAGAATAAAGACCAGAATCTTTAAAGCCAGTTTCTAGGGGAAAAATTTGTACAGAGGAAAGTAAGCCAACCTATTTGAAGGGACCAAACAGGGCCTGTTTGCTGGTACAACAGAGCTCAAGATCATTTAGAGATGGACCACTGGGGATGCCAGGTTCAAGAGTTTGAATTTAATATGGCAGACACCAGGGTGCTCTTCCCTAAGGGTCCTCAAGTAGAAATGACATGATGAAAATGATGCTTGAGACAGATTCTTCCTGCAGCAGGGAGTCAGTGGCCTAATACCACAAAGCTGAACCCTGAACATTTACACCTAACACATTCACCAAAATATTACATTTCACCACCCTAAAAAGCCTCTGTGATTACAAAAGACTATTTTTGAAAGGCCCTGCACTCTTGGTGGCATATTTCATTCCAGCTCCTTGCCAAGGGTTTTCTTTTCCCTTATCTTTGTACTTTAACAAATGCCCTGGCACTGGCAAAGATGGGAACCACAATCATTTGTTTTATACTGCCTGTGGGAGATTGATGAAAATGGTTGCATCTTAAGTTACTTCTCTGCGTTTGCTTGACAGTGACTTCAGCTGTGACAGGAGCATTAACCTTAGGGGTGAGAAAACAATGCTTACTTCATGCTCTCTCAGTTCAGACCTTCTCCTGAGCCGGGAGTAAGGCAAGTCATGTACATTATTTGAAGCCATTTTTTGATTCATCCACCGGGTACTGACCTACAATCAAGTGAACTTTGCTTAAAACCTAGGAATGAATTTTTAACTGGTGCTCTGGGGCAAAGGGAGACACACGTTCATGTAGCTGCCTTCTCAAAAGCAAAGTTTTCTTGAAAATTTCCCCCAATGCCCAAGAAGCAACCTGATGTTTAACCTCAAATTGACTTGTGGTTGGTTTGTGAAAATAGAGCAAAATTTCATTTTCTTTTTAAACAATATGTGCCAAATGTATACATACAGTAGACATAAGGAAGACTCCTTGAGTTCACATTTCTCAAATTATATGTCATGGATTTAATCATGTCCCATGTCTTCCCTATTGAGTCTTAAAAATAATTTGAACCTTCAATGTTTTACATCTTAATCAGAGATTAGATTGCCAGATTATGAATCATATCATATAATTTTGCTTCATTGACACTTTATATGGTCAAAAATTCATGAATTAACTTAGTGAATTTAATTATGAATCAAAATCTTACTAGTAAATTTTAATTTATTATTAATTTAATTTTCATCCTATTTTACTTTCCCAAGCAATATTTTAACATTGGTTGGGATTTTATTGCTCTGTCTCTCTATAATGTCTCATCTCAGCCTCATTTTTCTTTATCAAAAATATATGAAATGAGTTAAAAATAATTTTATTTAAACTTATAAAAAATTACCACCAGCATGAGGATGGAGACATCCTCAGATGTTACAGGATGGGACACAATATCAGGGCCACTGGAAGTGGCATAGCTCTTTCACAGAAAGACATTTCTGGGCAATGTGTCAGAAGCTGTCTGTCTCAGAGGGTGTGTGTGGAGTGGGCCTGGTAGGCAGAGGATGAAGAAGGAAGTAGGGAGGACAGGGAAAGTGACAGCTGTGTCATCCAGAATGTGACTGTTTTTCCACATTGTCACAGGTGCATCTTAAGATCATCTGAATGACTGACTAAAGTGGTGGATAAGTGAAGACTACGAGAGTGCAGGGAGATTATATACAGGTGGAATAGTTCACAGCTAACAGTGACAGAGGAATTGTTCATGACTGGGTTCTGGCCATAACTGTATGAACTGACATAGAATCTAGGAAATGATAATAATTGGTAACAATAGAGCTTACCTTTCTCCAAATATTAATCTAATTGCTTTACAGGGGATATAATCCAATTCTCACAGCCAACCCATGAGGTAGGTATTCTTTTTCTCATCACTTTTTTCATATAAAGAAATTGAAGTACAGAGAAATTAAGTAATTTATTCTAAGACAAAGCTTGTCATAAGAATGTGGAACCAAATGTATTATAAGACCAACATGGAAATGATAAAAATAATTATACTTAGTATTTGTAATTTATTGACAAGGGAAAAACAAACAAGAAATTTCAATATAGTATAATGACATATTTAATAGGTAGATTTAAATATATACATATACTCTTGTAAAATGATGAAAATTTTAATTGAATTATTTCCTATTCATGGGAAAAATGTAGAACTAGTAAGCAATGAACCTGGGTACTAAAAGAAGGACATTTTTTAGCAAGTGTTGAAGATATGGCCTGGCCTTTCCTTGCTGCTTTTAGTAAAATGTGAAAGGAAATAGACACATTGAGGAAGGAACTACTAACCAGAATGGCACCAGAGCTTGATGATTTGGAAAATTACCAGTCTATACTAAGAGTGTGCTCTGGAAATAGAGCCAAGGTATGGGGGCACAACTTCTGTCAGAAAGATTAGCTGTGTGACTCATGGAGTCAATCAACCTCAGGGGCAGAAATTCTGCCAGCTCTAATTAAAGGAAATAAAAATGGGATGAAACAAAAGCTGTTGGACTTCTAGGAGTCTATATGTATTAAATGACCTGCTAGAGATACTCTGGTGATAATGTGTGTTTATTCTTCAAGAAAAGGCACAAATATCTGTAGGGCTTATTCAGAGGCCTACAGGTTTGTCATTACTACTACAGGGCCAGTGTGACAGACAGGTACAGGCCAGGATGCAGGGCTACCTTTCAACTTAAATAAGGAAGACTCATTGACCAGGACCCAAGGGAAGGAGACACGTGAAAATTCAATTGAAAAATAGCAAATATGATGTCACCTATTCAAATGGCAGATATAAACATGGGATAATTTGTCTATAGTTCACCTTCCTCCTCGGTACACTTTTAGACTGCATTTTCCAATATTTTAGATACTTTATATAATCCACATGATCAGATTCTGTGGGAGAGTGATACATGTCATTTTTAGATGAGACCCCCAAACATCTGGCAATGTGATACTGAGTGCTCTTTCTTTTTCCTGATTTGTTATTTAGATGTAAAGTATCCATTGGAAGACTCCAAGGCCCTAGATGATTTAGCTATAGATGTGTGGAGTTTAGGTCCCTAAAAAATAATATGCACCATAGCCAGTCTCCTTTCTTCATACTGATCTAAAATAACCTGAACATTAGAAAGAAATTACACCTTGACTGTAGTAAGTTACAGAGATTTGGGGATGGTTTGCTATAACAATACATAGTTACAAAAGAAATATAACTCTTCCATGTATATTAAATTTCCATGTATATTAAATGTATTATTGTTTAGATTAGATTGGGCCTAAAGAGAATTCCACACCAAGTCTAAGAAATATAAAATTAATTTTGATTTTCTGATTTTATTTTTCTAATTTCTTTCAGGTATATGTTGAGTCCTCTGATTTCAGGGATATTGAAGAATACGAAGGGGACCTAGAGAGTACACAGGGTAACAAGGGTGCTATGAGTACTTTAAATTAGAAACAATGTTGATTTTACAAATGTTAGGTATAAATAGTTTTAAAATTACTTGTAACACTTAAATAAACAGAAGTGGCAAAATTGTCAAGGTAATATGAGCAAGCAGCCAGACACATGTTTAAAGTTATTTAAATATTTATTTTCTACAATCTAATTTTGAAAGGCTTTGTTTGTCTTTATTGAGCAGACTAGAATTTGATATTTATTACCCATGAAAAACATTAATTTCAAGTAATTCCTACAGAGCTCTGTAACTGCTCTTTCAAAGTACTGTGACATTTTCATGTGTGTGTGTGTGCGCGCGCGCGTGTGTGTGTGACTTTTGTATTCCTAGTAACTTGCTTTTTATTTCTCACTTTCCACAGGAGTATACATTTTAAATGTTGAGTCTTTACTACTTGCAGCTTATTCTTTCTAGCTGATACATTGCATGACACTACAGTGCCTATAGTGAGGTAATGAATTACCCTGAAAGGTTATTTGTCAGTCATACATGCCCCATGGTGACAGACTGAACCATTTAGGCCTTTTAATTTCCTGGTGACCAGACACGCAACAGAAAGCAGCTTGAGATACAGTCTGGAATTTCTCCAGAGAATTTCACTGTGGAAGTCAGTCCAGGCATTCAGTGGAATAAGTGATATAGCAGAGAGAACACTGGATCTGCACTGAGACTCAAGGTACTCTGCCATATGTGAATGTAAACTCAAGACGAGGTTATGTGCTGGGTCTGCTCATTTTCTTACCTATGAGATTGTGATAATAACTTACGGAGGTTTGGGAATTAATATTGCCTAATGACTATAAGTCAATATTAATTCCCAAACCTCCGTAAGTTATTATCCGAAATAAATAGGACACACACGTGTAAATACTGAATAGTTTCTCTAGTATGAGAAACTGAAAGTGTAAATAAGGGTTAAAATGATTAAAATCAATAATTGTTAATTTGAAATAGGAAAAGTCCAAAGGGTTAGGGGTGATGGGAGGGGAAGGGGAAAGGAAAGACGGGAAAGGAAAAATTATGAGAAAAGAAAAAAAATGGAAATGAAGTCTATGTGAATAGGGAAGGGTGGAGGGGGTGAAGGGCACACAGGTATTAGGGGAAAAATAAGAACTAAGATACATCATGTACAGGTACAAGCACCCAATGACAAATGTAAATGTATTATATACCTAAGATGTACCAATAAAAGAATTTAAGAATAAAAAAATATTGACTAATGGATGGACTTTTGAAATAAAACTTGTTTTTTAAGTGTAAGATTTGTAGGGGAAAGACTGGATTTTAGAAGAGATTCCTTTAGCCCCTTTTTCAGATCTAGATGCTTTTTAGAAACTCTCTCCTCTCTAATGGCCAACAGGCTTCCAGATCTGAGGTTTGGGAATACAATATGAATCATGCAATGAGGCTCAATTCAGGCCACTAACAAGATTGGGAACTGAATCACAACTACCATCATTCTTGTGACTTCTGGCCTAAAGATGCGTTTTATTTGATGTGTGTAATTTAAAAAATATATCTTAAGTGTATTCAGTTAGGATACTGGTGTGAAAATTACCTTGATAATAAATTAAATCCAAATGCCTTGCTATAGCAGGTATATGTAACCTTCTGCTTAGAATATCAATTATATTAAATGAAGCCTACTTTGTATATTCTTATTAGCTGGCTGTCCCTAGCCATAGCAGTTTCTTATTGGAGTTACAACTGCATTGCAATCAACCCAAATTTTTGATGGATAATGTTCATTTTACTAAAGCCAAGAGATGAAGACCAAAGGAAGAAATAGTATGATATATTTTCATTATGAAAAATTCTTGTCCATTGCTGCAGATTTCACCCAGGAAATATTATTTGTAATAATTAAAATAAAAATTATGCTTGGATAACTAAATCTAGATTTTCAAAATAACAGTGAACAGAGAATTTGTGATTGGGTCACTGTGTATATTTGCTTTTGTGTTTGTAACAAAGTATATCGATACTGCCTTTTCAAAATTGTCAAAATTTCAAATTGTTATGTTCTCTGGCTAAAAGGAATCTATCTTACCAAATTATCAACATTTGGGCACAAAAATATTTGACCAGGAATGTAACAATGTATAATCATCACTAAATATAGAAAAACAATTGTATACTCTATATGCTCATGAAGTGATATGGAAAAGACAATCATTGGATATCTATATTATATAGCTATTTGAAAACAATAAAATAGATGTATGTGTTCTTGTATGCTCTGATAATGTATTATGAAGTATAAAAACAAAATCCAATACGAATACAGGTGTATATTTTTATCTTGAACGTAAACAGGTCTAAAACTATGTATATATTCCATATATATGCAACACTCTTGATAATTATTTACTTTTCATTCTATACATTTTTTTTTTGGTACCGGGAATCGAACTCTGGTCCTTGCACTTGCATGGCAGGTGGTAGAATCACTGAGCTAAATCCCCGGCCCCCTCATTCTATACATTTTTGTTGGAACTTTTACAGTAACATATGTCATACCTATAACTTTAAGAAGAAAAATAAAAATCCAAACAAAAGAACAAAGAAAGTAATTTCTACAATAAGTTAACTTTTTCAAGTAATTAACTTTTCATTTAGTCCGCATGTCTTCATATATTTATGAGAAACTGCGAAGTTCAAGATACTGCATAAACAATGGTAAACATGCCAAACAAGCTTCCTTTTTGTAAGCATGTATGTGGTACTTTAGCTTGCATTTAGATTTTTCCTTCCTTGGCCTAGAAGAAGTTCTTCCAGTGTCGTCTCAATTCTTTTACATACTGTAATCTAATTTATTTAAAATTTCCGTGAAGTGAAATTGTTCATTAAAATGAGGTCTATAAAAATTTTCTCTTTGGATTTTCTTCAAACTTCTCTGAATTATTTCTGCAAAATATACGCTTGGCTCTCTGAGCTTCTATTTAGTTCCTCTTTTTCAAACATCATAATTCAAATGCTTCCAAATATTTTTATCTAGCCCTTACCTCATATGAAGGCTAAGGTTATCTATCCAGCTACTTATTAGTAAACATTGAAATATAACATATCTATCTTAAACACTTAGTGAAACTGAACTTTTCCTCTTTTTCCAGATCTTCCTTTTGCCTTTCTTATACATGTTCATTATACATTATATTTTCCAACCCCAGGATCAAAACTCGGAATCATCTTTGACTTCCTCCTTGATTTCAAAAGCCTTGCAATTTTCAAGTCCCTTCACCTCTACCTATGAAATCCTTAGTAGTGCAACCTTCAGCAATTGCCAGTTTGGCTGTCTTGTCAAGTTCCAACAGGTTCTCTGCTGGTCTTGCAACCTCTTCTCACCCATTTTTCTGGTGGCCAGTATTTCTCCACTGACTTCATCTTTTCCATTCAAATATGCAACAATTAAAAATAAAAACTCTTTTGAAGCATCTTTTTTTTAAGGTCTGCACTTAGTTCCTGAGAAATAATATGCAAATGAATTATAAACCCTACCTTTTTAGAAGTCTGGTCATGTTCATTCCCCTTTGTCAGAACTTTAATGATATACTGATTTCTCCAAATGTGGAGTTAGAAATTGTATATATGCTAAGTATTTGAAAATTTCTTACCATGACTTCCTAAACTACCCCATAATCCCAATTAAAATTATAATGAAAACCAACACTTTTTAAATTCAAATTTTTGATACATGGGCTTTTGATCATGTACTATAGAGAATGAAATTAACCAGTTATTAAATTAGAATATTACAAAGCATCTTTAAATGAGGGCTTTTATAATATTTTTGGTCATTTCTTTCTTAGGTCTCTTTCATCTGGTATAAAAACTTTTTAATGAAGAGACACATTTTACAAAAGAAACTCTACACCCACGTTTTCCAAGTCAGATATAAAAGAGAATCTTTTCACTATTAAAATGTATAAGCAGTGGAAAAAAACCATAATATTTTGCTGTTATCTCCTGACCTTTAAAAGATTGGACTCTCCAAGCTTTGCTAAATAGAAGATCTGGTTTCATGCAACCTAGCCTAAATTTAAATTCTGATTCAACTTGCTAGTTATAAATAATGAAACAAAAGGATTTCCAGGAGAAAGATTCTTCCTGTGTCTCTCTCTGAGCACTTCTAATAAAGCAGGAGCTGTGAGAGAATTATTTTGGGGGTCTGCTTCTCAGCATAGCTACTGCATATATCCTGTTCCTGTTCAGTAGATTTTTGGAATGTACACTGCTTTGTTGCAGCAGGTGACTTCATGACAGTGTCCTGAAGCTCTGTGATGGAAGAAGGTCACAAAGAGAAAGAAGAGATTTCTCAGACATCTGAAGTTTTGAGGTCAGAAGGTTTTGAGGCCTTGGTCAAATGTTTAGAAAAATAATTTTTTTATGACCCCAAAGAGATATGAGGCAGAAAGATAAAGAGTTTTCCTTGAGGTTGAATGTGATGTCATGATCAGTAGCCTGGGAGGCAGACAAAGCTGAAACAAAATGTTAGATTTGAGCTATAAATAAACTACATAATCTCTAGAAACTTCCATTTCTTAAAGTGTAAAATAGATAAAACTAGGTCAAATAAATAAAGATGCTATGATCACTGAATATGATAATCCATATGGAGTGTTTTCCTTGATAAATTACTCTAAAACTACTAATGTTATGATGATTTAGAACTGAGAACTTAAGCACCCATCAATAGAAATTGCATAAGGGAAACTGACTTCAACCCTCAATTTTAAGGATTGATTTCATTTGTCTAAGAGTAACTTCCATTGAAGAATCTATTGCTGGCCAATGATAGATAAAATGAAGTTAGCTGGAGACTCTTAAGTGTGATGTTTCTCATTCTCTCTCTCTTTTAAATTAGTACATGTTTGCAGTACATAATGTTTACATTCCTATGTGGAGCTGGTGCATGTGGATAATACATTTTAATGCCTGTCTTCATTCCTTTCCCTCCCCTCATCTCTTGATCCCCTTCCCATTTGAGAAAGATATTTATCCCTACTTCCTATTATCTAACTTTTATTTTGCTGTTTATTTAAACTTTGGGTTTCTCATATAAGAGAATCCATGTGATATTAAGCTTGTGTGTCTGATTTATTTCATTTAAGATTATGGTCTCAAGGTGCATCCATTTTACTACAAATGGCTCACTTTTATCTCTCTATGCAAATACCACATTTTCCTTTTTCCTGTCATCTGTTGATGGTCACATAGGCTGTTTCCAAGATTTAGCTAACATCGTACTACAGTGATGCAGGCATACCCATGTGTATAGCAACAAAATGCATTATAGATATTTCTCATTCCTAAGGAGAATTTCAGGAAACCCCCTTTCTCTACACATGAAGAGGTCATAGGAAAATATTACTTTGTTTGCTAATATCAGCCCATTTGACTACAATAAGAAATCATTTGATGAAACAGTTGTGAGAAGGCACAGTCAAAATGTATAGGTTCGAAACACACAGTCCTTGGTTTCCAGTAATGTGAGAAAATATGTTCCTTTATTATTTAAGCTACTTTGATTTTATTCTCTATTTATTACAGCTGGAGAAATGCTAACTCATTGTAGAGTTTTTGTAGGGCAGGCAAACTGATTTTTAAGGTAATAAAATGATTGATTTAATATTTTCAAACTTCTTGACCTCTTAAATACATTTCCAATCTAAAGCTAGGGTAAAGAAAAAATGTCCTTAGTTTTCCAGTGAAGATTGTTATCATAGAAAGGAGGGAATCAGAAGGAAGAGTTAAGGTGAACTGCATTTTTTTGTGAACAAATGCTTGTAACAATTGATCTGCACACATTTCCCAAAGTTAGTAGCCTGAGCAGTCCCCTTATTTGTGACACCTAAATTTCTTAACAACTCACCTCTACGTAAGTTTTCCCCGATTTTCTCTGCAATAACAAAGAAGCAAATGACATTTCATCAGTCTTCTGTATAACCTTACGCTTCCCATAGCTTTGGTTATCATTTATGCTGATTTCCTAATTTATTTCAAGACTAGACACTTATTTCTAATTCCAAAGCTGTACATTTAGCTGCCTCCTGAATGTTTTGTCATTTGGTAGCTTAAACCTAGTGTCAAAAAGTGAATATCATTTTTTCCACCAATGCCTAATTTTTCTTCTAATATTCCCTTCTTAATAAATGGTATTGTTATTCATCCAGTCTCTCAAGTTATTTATATTCCTCTTGGACTTCTGGTTGTCACCACCCTCCAAAGATAACCAAGTGTTCCTGATTATATCCACTTATCATCTATCCTGGTACTTCTCTTTCTTGGATTTCCACTGCTTTTATTTAAGTAAAGTTTTCATCATTTTGACTTATTTATCAAAATATGCTTCTAATTTATCAGATCACTTTTAGTTTCTCTTTTCTTACACTTACTGTTCACACAGTCACAGAGCAATCATTTTAGTCTTCCAATTAGTTGTCATAGCATTTTCTGCAAATAGTTGCCTAATGAAAATTATCTAAATACTCCCAGGTTTTATTTGATGTGTCCCTGGCTACAATGGCACTTTCAACTCTTACTGGCTATTACCACTCAAGTTTCACAACCTTGTATCTTGGTCTGCAACTCTTTCTGATCTGGAACCTCTTATGCCATCCACACTATTTAATTGCCTTCCTTCTCTAACTGGACCCTGAGATCTTCTTATTTATGTTGAATATGTAGCACATAGCTGAGTGAAGGTAGAGAGAGGCCTATATTTATGTATCACATTAATAAGTGAATGAATGAAAAATTTCCAAAACTGTAATAAATTGCAACAAAACTTATAGTTAATCAACTATAAAATAGCAATAATTTGAGTATTAGTCAAACATTGATGAAACAAATTGAGAAAATAACACTAAAATTTGGCCTGATAAAGCCTTCTGAAGAATTTACTTTTTCTGAATATCAAAATCTTGATTACAATTCAGATATCTATCTCTAAGAATATATTTTACTTCTTTTCCTGGATGCTTTACATATAAAAAAAACTTTAAAAAGTTTAGTTGTAAACATCTGAACCATAAAGTAGGCAATTTATTATTTCTTGCCAGATCATTGCTGTTTTCTTCTATAAGTGATTTAAAGAAAGTTTCTAAACTATAGATTGTAATGACTAACTAAAATGGGTGAATATGAATGACACGTGATTTTTACAAATTAAAGATATTGATTTGTCAAAGAATGCAGCTAGGCAATTTTGCTTAAACAAGTACAAAAAACGGAAAGAAGGTACATAAAACACACATTTGAGGAAGAACAAACTCTCCAAGTGGTTCCAGAAAACCATGGCATATAGATGCAGAAGAATAAAACTAGACCACATTTGTCTCTCACATTATATTAAAAAACATCTTAAAATGGATTCAGGATCTAAGTACAAGATCTGCAACTATGAAGCTACTAGAAGAAAACATAGGGGAAACAGTTGAAGTTATCAGTGAGGCATATAATTTTAAAAAATAAGACCCTAAAAGCAAAGGACATTAGAGCAAAAATAAACAACTAGCAGTTTGTCAAAAATAAACAAATAGCAGTAAATCAAACTAAGGAAGCTTCCAAATGGAAAAATGAAACAACAAACAGTGAAAAGACAACATGGAGAGTGGGGTAAAATATTTACAAACTGTGTATCTGACAATAGATTAATATCCAGAATATATAGGGAAGTCAAAGATGACAATAAAAAGCAAATAATCTCAATTGAAAATGTGCAATTTATCTCAACAGACATTTTTCAAAAGAAGAAATATAAATGACCAAGTATGAAAAAATGCTCAACATCACCAATCATCAGAAAAATGCAAATTAAAACTGCGATGTGATGCCATCTCAAGCATTTGCTACTACTAAAACAGCAAAAAAAAAAAAAAAAAAGAAAATTCTGGCAAGGATGTGAAGAAAAGGGCACTCTTATACAGTGTTCATAGGGATATAAATTAGCACAGGGATCATAGAAAACAGTATAACGGTTCACTGAAAAACCTAAAAAAATAGATCTACAATACGATCCCACTACTCTATTTTTCTGTATATATCCAAAGGAAAGGAAATCAACTTATCAGAAACATACATGCACTCTCATATTTATTACAGTACTATTTACAATATTCAAAGTATGAAGTCAACCAAGGTCTTGATTCATAGATGAATAAAGAAAATGTGGTGGATATATATATATATATATAGTAGAATGTCATTCAACCATTATAAGGATAAAATGATGTCATTTGTGACAATATGGATGGAGCTGGAGGACTTAATTTAAACCAGACATAGAAAGATAAACACTGCATGTTTTCACTCATATGTCGAAGGTAGGAATGTTGATCTCAACAAAGAATAGAATGGTGAGTGAGTGGAAAAGAACGTTAGTGGGGGCAGGAGAATAGTGAGGATTATATGACAGGTACAAAAATGTAGTTAGATGGGAGGACAGCACTCTAGTGTTTGTAGCACACTAGTGTGACTATAATTTACAGCAGCCTATTATATACTTTATAGAGAACTAGAAGAGAGAAGTTTGAAATCTCCAACTATAAAGAAATGATAATGAGATGGAAATGTTGATTATCTTTGTCTAGTACATATTTTATACAAGTGCCACATTATCATGCTTTAGTCCATAAATATGCACAAATAATGTGTCAACTAGAAAGAACAATAAAAATCAATGGAATTCTTCTTTTCAAATTATTTTAGAGATAAAATACAAACTCCCAAAGAAAGCTGCACCACTACTTATCTCAGAAATACATTTCTTTTTTTTTTTTTTTTTTGGTACCCAGGGATCGAACTCGGGTCCTTGCGCTTGTGAGGCAGGCGGAGAAACCACTGAGCTAAATCCCTGGCCCTGAAATACATTTCTTTGATAAAATACTCTTTTATTCATTGAACAAATGTCTTTCATGAATCTACTCTATGTTTCACTTGGAATATAGGGGTATTCAACACAGACAATGCCCCCTGAATTTAAGGGATTTATATACTGAGGTTGCTCAATATTATCCCTGCCTCCTCTATTTTTGTGTCTAACACACACACACACACACACCCCACATACATACAACACACATGCTCTGGAATGTGGAAATGTGGATTTATCTTTGGTCACATTTACATGGTCCTTTTAAATTAAACCTATATATATTTATATATTTTAATAAATTTATATAGATCAAATTTTATGTTTTAAAATATTGATCTAGTCATAAAATTTGAATTTTGTTTTGAGTTTGTTTAAACCTAATGATACTCACTGTGACTTACATGTAATGAGAATAGTTATCCTTCATCAATTTTATAAAACTATATTTAAAATACATTTAAAGGACAAGAAGTTAATAATTTGTGACTTTAACTTTTATTTATATTATGAATCAAACATTTCACTATCTGACTAGTGACACTGTCTGTGGAGGATGACGGTATCATATATTTGCTGACACATAACAGTAAGAAAGTGCACAAAATATTTTGTGATTCTGTGGTACTTATTATTGTCTATGTGATGCAATAGTATGTCATTTAACCAGGTCTGATTGAATTATTAATTAAATATTTGGATTAGTGATTCACAGCTGGCTTTTTCTATGACTGTGAATTTACCATAGTAACTATGAATTGGTTTGTGACTCTGTTGGTTATGTATTGCTTTAAATTAAACTGATGAAATCGATACCTGAATGACAATTATAAAAGTTGTACAGCTGGTATTTCATTATCTTGATTATTTTCTATTATGCTCCCATGCAAACTCTATAACTTCCCTTTTCCCCATCACTACCAACAAAGCAATAGGTTATGCCTGTTAAACATCACATGTCTTAATCAAAGTGCTAACATAGATGTCATTTTTATTTTTTCAGTATTTGTAATTTTAGGTTTTTTTGGGGGGGGTACTGGGACTCGAACTCAGGACCTTCTGCTTGTGAGGCAGGTGATGGAACCACTGAACTAAATCTCTGGTCCTTTGTAATTTTAAATGTTTTTGAGAAGCTATAATGTTGAAGCTGCCATCTTTGTATTTTTAAACAATAACAATAGTATGAGTTCATTGTACTCTCACCAGTTTTTGTTACTCTACTCTTTTTTGAAATTATTAAAATATTTATTTTGTAACATCAATTAAATTCATGTATTGATTTTTATGATAGTAGGACCACATGAGTTTAATAAACTAGCAAATGGAAAATTAAATTTGTATATTACTTGTACCAGCCTGTCAGCAACAGAACAAAGAGAAAAATGAAAAGTTTTTATTGATTTACTTCCAGTTCAACCTTTAGGGTTTTTTCTGACAGATTTAGAATGATTTCCTAGGTCAAAATTTTTATCATTTTTTTCCTTTTCTAAATGTTTTAATGACTCACCATTGCTTATCTTATTTTTCATCTGACACACAATGCCATATACAATCTGGCCAATTATCTAAATTCTGGGTTGGTATGTTTGTTTGTAAGTCTAGCTGAGGTTCTACCTATAACTAAAGGATAAAATACATGTATTTTCATAATAAATCTATCATCAATGGGAGAATGAATTGGGGAAGAAACATGAGACAAACAAGCAACCTATGTTCCAATAGCAGTTGGCGTGAGAGATAACAAACAAGGCTTACAGAAGCAAGATAGAGGTCTGGAAACTATGTGAAATATGCCTCTTATGATTGGTCTTCACCTTCAGAGTGTTTCATTAAGATGTACTGGACATAATACAACTGATGCATTTAAGGTAGACATATCCTGTGGTTACTTCAAGGTTGAATCCTCTCTGTTCTATAGCAAAGACCACCTCTGCAACCATACCATTCATCTCATGAGTGTACATTAATAATTACGAAGATGTCAGGCAAGAACATCGACACACCTTCAACAAAACCAAGAGAAAAGAATTTTAAATCTTACTATGTAGGAGGAAGAGAAAGATAGCTACAGAGTTACATCTGCCTGAGATCCCTTCTCCACAGAGACAACAATTGAACACTTACTAACGCATGGAACTACCTTCACAAGAGCTAAAGAAATCAGTTAAAGTTCATAGTGCCTGCTTTTAGTATAACAAAATATAAAGACCTATTGAAGAAGGTGGGAAAGACAGACTTGCCTGTCTTTCAACTGTCTGACAACTCTTCCCCAATTCTAAGCAGCCCAGCATGGGAAATGCTACCTCCTGCTTGGGGTAAGGAGGGTAAATTGCATCTAGGCCTTAGCTTAAAATTTAATACTAGGCCTGCCAAGATAAAACCCACTGTTGGACAAACCTCCCAGACTTCAGGTGTCACACCGATACCTGTAGATTGAGCCACTGGAGTGGCTTTAGGCCAGGTAGCTCAGTGCCTTCAACTACCCCTTCCCCAATCATAGGATGCAGAGCTTGGAGCAAGACTGTACCCAACAGGGAACAGAGAATGAAAGTTAACACAGGGCTACCTTGAAGCCCAGTGTCCGGGTTGAACCACTGAGACCAAGCACCCAATAGAAAGCAAAGACCCCTGCACAAAGGCCAGAGCTCATGTACTGAACCTCTAGAGTAGCCCTGGAATCAGACAGAAACCTGTGTGCTGATGAGACAGACTAGAGTTTCTACCTCCATTTAGTCTTAGAGAGAGTCCAGGCCACACCTCACATTCCTCACAAGAATATCTAGGTGACTTTGGCTGTGAAACTCAGGGATAACTCATCTTAGTATCTGCCTTGGTATCCAAATAATTGTCTTTAGCACTCATGCTTCAAACTCAGGCAGTACAGCCATCAAAAGGCCAGTTTTCACAGATGGGATCTAGAACTGCCACCACATTGAGAGAGACCTGTACCACAGTGGGATGGGCTTGTGTTTTGACCTGCATCACCACTAGCTCTGGTGCAGCCCTTGGTGCATCCTGGAGACTGCACAAGTCCTGAAGCTAAGATACTCCACTGAGGCCTAACTTAGTATGCGAGTGGGTGGCCAATGGCCTGCCTTCCCCAAAACTACCCTAACTTTATAAACTCAGAGAAAATAAGCAGCCTACCTATAAATCCTGGAAAGACATGGAAAACAAAAACATGGTAGAATTCATCAATAGCAGGATAGGTCAATCAAAAGAAAGAACTGCTGAGCTTAAAGATAGGCTATGTGAGAATACATATTTGGAGGAGCAAAAGGAGAAAAGAGTGAAGAGGCATGAAGAAATCTTATAAGACTCCAGGAGAGTATTAAAAAGCAAATATTAGGGGCCGGGGATTTAGCTCAGTGGTTCTGTCGCTTGCCTCGCAAGTGCAAGGACCCGAATTCGATCCCTGGTACAAAAAAAAAAAAAAAAAAAAAGCAAATATTAGGGCTACTAGTGCTCCACAAGGGCTTGAAAGTTCCAAAGGGGAAGAAGTTTTATTTAACAGGAAAATTCCAAAATTAGAGAAAAATATATCTAGGTATAAGAAGCCACCAGTGAAATTTAACCACATCTACCCAAAAAGATCTTATCATAAAGCTCTTAAAGGTGAAAGATAAAGAGAAGATTCTGAA
Organism: Heterocephalus glaber; assembly: GCF_053883595.1. Taxonomy (NCBI): domain Eukaryota; kingdom Metazoa; phylum Chordata; class Mammalia; order Rodentia; family Bathyergidae; genus Heterocephalus; species Heterocephalus glaber. The sequence goes on along the minus strand of NW_028258356.1, from coordinate 9,736,667 downwards.
CACTAAAACAGACAGAAACAAATGCATATTCAACTTGGAGTAGGCTTCTCTTTACAGGTCAGGAGGGGATGGAGTACAAATTTTAGTATTGAAGCGGGGGAAAAAGCTGTCAATTGAGAATATTGCCTCCAGAGAAACCACTTTTAGAAATGAAGATGAGATTGTATTCCTAGACAAACAAAAGCTGCAGAATATGCCTCTATCAGATTCTTCCTACATAAAATGCTAAAGGTAACTGAAAGAGATGTTAATGAATAAAGAGAAAATATGAGAATGTATAAAATTCATGAGTAGTGTAATTACACAAATAAATTAAGAATACTCTAATATTGTAAATATGGTATATAAACCATTCACATCTTTAATATGAAGACTAAACAAATAAAACAATTACAAATGATAACATTAATGTGTTAAGAAATAGACCATACAAAAAGAGGCAAATGGGATGTCAAAAATTCAAAATGTGGAAGGAAAGAAGTGTAAGGAGGGTCTTTTGATGAGAATATTTTCTCTTGCTCTTTCATTTGTATTCTTACCTTTACAATCATGTTATATTGCTTTCATTTCAAAGTAGCTTGCAATAATCCAAAAACGTATTTCTTAATTCTCATCACAACTGCAAAGCAAAAATCTATTACAGATGAACCAAAAATAATAAGCAAGGAATCAAAACACTCCACTAGAATAAATCACTTTACAACAAAGAAAGGCTGTGAGAGAGGGAGAAAGAAACAAGGTAAAATACAATTAGAAAGCCAGCTACAAAATGGTTATAGTAACCTATAGTAACCTATGTCACCTATCAATATTTACATTGAATTTAAATAGATTAAATATTTCAATTAAAGACAAAGTTACTGAATGGGGAAAAAAGATAATAGATAAAAAAAAATGCTACTTAGAGGAAACACACTTCAATTCAAGGTGAAGTAAGACTTCACATGGATTAAAAGTGAAGGATTAGAATATGATAGTTCACACAAGTGGGATCCTAAAGAAAGCAGAAGTTGTCATACGAGTATCAGATAAGATACACATTTAATCCAAAACAGTGAAAATACATGAGGAAGTTCTTTGTATAATAATAAAGATGTCAATACACAAGAGGAAATAATTCTAAATAGATACGCACACAATATTGGGGGGCTCAAATATATAAAGCAAGTAACCATAGATCTAAATGAGAGATAACAGCTGTGGACTTTAATATCACACTTTCAGCAGTGGAAAAATTTTTTATAAAGAAACTCAACAAAGAAACAGCAGAGTTAAATTGCTTTGTAGACCAAGTGGACTTCATAGACATATGCAGAACATTCCACTCCACACCTGCTCAATACACATTTTTCTCATTAGCATATGAAACATTCTCCAGGAGCTACTGTTTGATAGACAACAAAACTAGCTCAAAAATGTTCTTTTAAAATGTTTAGAAATCATACATAGCTTTTCTGATGACAATGCAATTAAACTACAAATCCATAATAAGAACTTTGGAAACTATACAAGTATATGAATTTAAAAACACATTTTTGAAAAACCAAAGGGTCCAGACAGCAATCCAAACAGAAACTGAAAATGTTCTTGAAACAAATGAAAATAAGGACACAACAAACAAAAACCTGTGGGATACAGCAAAAGCAGTACTAGAAGGAAATTTTATTGCAATCAATGCCGATATCAAAAAAAGTAGAAACATTGTTTCTGTTTTCTTTTCTCATTTTTTTTTCCTTTTTCTTCTTTCCTTTTCCCTACTCTTCTATTGCCCCTTCCCCTTTGGACCTTTTCTTCCTATTTCACATTATCTATTATGTATTTTGGTCCTCGTTTACACTTTCAATTTCTCATACCAGAGAAACTAGGGTTGGAGGTGTGGTAGGCAGGGAAGAGGAATGGGGAAAAAATAAGAACTAAGATATATCATGTAAAGGTACAAATTCCCAATGATGAATGTCATCATATTGTATACTTAAAATGTACCAATAAACTTAATGGATTAAAAAAAGTAGAAAAATCTCAAACAACCTATCACATCAAAAGGAGCTAAAACAAAAAATAAGAACAAACAACCAAGTTTAATTTTAAGAGAAGAAATAATAAAGATCAGAGCAGAAACAAATAAAATGAGATCTAAAAACAAAACAAAATATCAATGAAACTACAAGCCAGTTATTTGAAAAGATGAAGATAGACAAATGCCTAGCTAGAAAATAGATGAATCAAATAAAATCAGAGATGGAAAGAGAGGCATTAAACTGACAACACAGAAATACAAAAAAAAAAAATGACTAGAGATTTTTATGAACGATTAGATGCTAACAAATTGTATGACCTATAAGAAGTGGCCAAATTTCTAGACATGAATACTTTACAAGGCTGAATCACAAAGAAAGAAAAAAGCCTAAATAGGTCAATAGCAAGTAATGGGATTGCAACAGTAATAAAAAGCCTGCTATCAAAGAAAAACCTAGGAACAGATGGCTTCACTGCCAAATTCTACCAAACATATGAAAAAGAACCAGCATCAGTTCTACTTAGCTTATTTCAAAAAATATAGAAAAGGAAAAATTGTCTGAACAGATTCTATGACTCTAACATATTCTATTGCCAAAACCAAATAGAAACACAGGAAAAGAAAAAGAAAACCAACATCTTTGATTCAAAAATTCTCAACAAAATTCTAGCAAATCATATCCAACAATACATTAAAATGAATATTCTCTCTGACCAAATCAGGTTCACTCAAGGGATGATAGCATCATTCAATCCACAAAGTCAGTAAACATGATGCCCTACATCAAAAGAATGAAGGAAACAATAAGGTCATTGGAACAGATGCAGAAAAGGCATTTGATGAAAATCCAACATCCCCCTATTATAAAAGTGCTGGTAAAGTACGAATGTACCTCAACACAATAAAGCAATTTATGTGTAATAAGACAACAGTTAATATTACACCAAATAAGGAAAAGGTGGAAGTTTTATTCAAAAAATTCTGAGATTTGTAGCCAGAGAAATCAGGCAAGAGAAAGAAACAAGTCATCCAAATTAGAAAAGAAGTCAAATTGTTGCTGTTACAGATGATGTGATCTTATATATAGAAAAACTCAACTCCATCAAAAACTCTTCATATTAATTAATGAATTTAGCTAGTGTGCAGAATACAGAATCAACATACAAATATCAGTAGTGTTGATATACGTCAATAGTGAATTTTCTGAAATAGGTATTAAGAAAGCAATCTCATTTATAATAGCCAAAACAAAACAAAGCAACAACAAACCAAATCCTAGAGATAAAGTCAAAGAAGGAAATGATCTCTACATAAATCTCTCATGGAAATAATTGAAAAGAACACATACAAAAAAGTGGCAAGACAACTCATTTTCATGAATTAGAAGTATTTTAATATGTCTATGCAATTCATATAACACTGGCCATACAGATTCAATATCGTCTCCATGAAAACAATGATACTCACAAAATTGCAAAACAATTTAAAATTTATATGGAAATACAAACACACATACAAAAAATAAAAAACCTAATAGCCAGGGTTCATCTCTAGCAAAAAGAACAAAGCAGGATGCACTGCACTATCTGACTTTAAAATCTACAGGAAAACTATAGTAATCAAAACAACATGCATGCCATTTTCATAAAGAGAAAACATAGGACCAATGGGGAAGAAATAAGGAGCTTAGAAGTAAACCAACACGATTACAACCAATTGATATTCAACAAAGGTGCTAAGGACAGACATTGGAGAAAAGGCAGTCTTTTCAATAAATGATGCTGGAAAATTTGGATAGGCACATTCTAAAGGATGAAACAATTCATATTTTACTGGCCACAAAAATCAACTCAAAATTACTGAGAGAATTAAATGTAAGACCTAAAACTATGAAACTACTAGAAGAAAACATAGGGCAAATGCATCAGGACATTGGAATTGGCAAGCAGTTTTGGATAAAACCCCAAATGCACAAATAGACAAGTGGAAATAAATCATACTAAAACACTTCTGCACAGCTTTTTAAACCTTCTGTGCAGAAAAGGAAACAATCTTCAAACTTCAGACAAACTTCAAAGTGGGAAAATTATTTGCCATCTATACTACATCTGACCAGGAGTTGATATTCAGAATATATAAATAACTCAAAAAAACCCAAACATCAGTAATCAAATCATCCCCTAACAAAGTGAACAATAGGTCTAAGCAGGAAATTTTTAAAAAAGAAAGGCATGCAATTGGTCAACAGATATATGAAAGAATATTCAATATTACTGATCATTAGGGCAATGCAGACAAAACCATTATGAGATACCACTTTACTCAAGTAAGAATGGTTACTATAAAAAAATCAAAAGACAATAGCTGCTGTTGAAGATGTGGAGAAAAGACCATTGTATACCATTGGAGGGCATTTACATTAGTACAACTATTATGGATAACAGGATAAAAATTCCTCAAAATATTCACAATAGAGCTTTCATATAATCCATCAATCCCCCTCCCGAATATATATTCAAAGGAAATAAAATCAATACATAGAAGAGATATCTGAAACCCCTTATTTACTCCAAAATAGCCAAGAAACAGAAATAGTATAAGTGCCTATTAACTGATTAATAGATAAATAAAACATGAAATATGTATACAGTGGAATACTATCCAACTATATTATTTATTTATTTTTTGGTACTGGGGATCAAACTCGGGACCTTGCGCTTGCAAGGGAGGCGCCGGAACCACTGAGCTAAATCCTTGGCCTACTATCCAACTATAAAAAGAATTAAATCTTGTCATTGGTGGCAGCATAGGTGGAACTAGAGATTATTTTATTAGGTGAAATAAATCGGACACAGGCAAGTATTGGATTATTACATATAGATGAGAAATCTAGAAAAGTTGACTTTACAGAAGTTGTACGTGGACTTATAGCTGAGGGCAGGTTGAGTAGCATGGGAGGGGTGGGGAAAGGTTGATCCAGGGGTAAAAAGTTACAGTTACAGTAGGAGCAAGATGTTCAGATGTGCTATTGCACAGTGGAATACTATAGGTAACAATAATGCACTGTATATTTTAAAAGTGTAGCAAAAAAGATTTTGAAAGTTTTCACCATTAAGAAGTGATAAATAGAGGGGGTGACACAATGCCTGTAAGCTCAACTACTTCAGACATTGAGGCAAGAGGATTGCAAATGTGAAGCCAGCCTGGGCAACAGACAAATACATTATCTCAAAATTTTTTTTAAAAGTACTAGATATGTAGTTCAGTGGTAAAGTACCTTCCTCATATGTGCAAGATCCTCAGATAACCCCCGGTACCACAAACAAAACAAAACAAAATGAAACAAAACAAAAAACAGACAAACAACAAGAGAAGAGAAATGTTTGAGATATACACACACACACACACACACACATATATATATATATATATATCTCAAACATTTCATATATATATATATGATGTAAACATTACAAGGCATTACATTAATATAAAAGTTTGTTTTCTTTTATCAGTTAAAATAGACAATAAATTAGAATGAATAAAATTGGCAAAATTAAAACCAAATCTTATATTGTTTATTGGGCATGTTGTATTGAAGCCATGTTTGTTGTTAGTATTGTTTTTGTTATTTTGCCAAGTGCAAAATTTCAGGTGGACAATTAAAGAATTATGCCCAAGAAATCATAGTATCCATAAATAACTCAAATTATTGAAATTTATCTCAACAGATTTTTCTTGAGGACACTAGATCCCATGTAAAAAAAAAATGAATGATGGAGCTGTTTTGTAGATGTGAAGTCATGGGGGTCGAGGGCATTTTAAGAACCAACTTCCACTTTTTAGAAGAAGGAAGCATGTGCTCCTTTTTAAACCAGATCATAAATGAACAGATAATGAATGAAAGTTCTCCATAGGCAAATGTTATCTTAGTACAAAAAAGAATGTAATAGTTTAGAATCACCTAAATGTGAAAGGAGGCATAGAGTGCCAAATTTCCATTTCATCAGAGATGACAGGGCATCTTTTGGATATGCTATTACCTAGACTCATATGCTGAAGGAAGGAGACTTCTATTATTTCCAGGCTCATTTTGTGCATAGTAATATGTTGTAGAGAAGAGAATAAAAACCCTTGATCTTGAATACCTGGTTCTAGTGGGTGATACTTCCTACCTCATTGAATTAAGCCAGATATTTCCCCTTTATTTTATTTTTAATTTTATTTTATTGGTACATTTTAGGTATACATTATAATGACATTCATCATTGGATATTTGCACCTTTACATAATCTCTTTTGGTTCTTATTTTTTCTCCCTTCCCCTGCCCTCCATTCAACCCCTCCGCCCCTCCCTAATTACAAAGACTTTGTTTCCATTTTTCCATTTTCTCATATTAATTCCATTCCCTTCTTTCCTTTCCCCTATCCCTCCCACTTTCCCTTCCCCTTTACCCCTTTTCTTCCATTTCACATTATCAATTATACCCTTTAGTCCTTATTTACACTTTCAGTTTCTCACACTAGAGATATTATTAGATACTTACACATATGTGTCCTATTTATTTCATGTAAGAGTATCGCCTCAATGTGCATCCATTGAACTATAAATGTCTCTAATTTCTCATTTCTGATGGCTGAGTAGTACTCCATTTTATAAAAAAAAACCTCATATTTTCTTTATCCAGTCTCCAGCTAATGGTTATTTGGGCTGCTTCCAAGTTCTAGCTATTAGAAATTGTGCTGCTATGAACATGGATGTACATATATCACTGTGGTATATGTGGTACTTTTAATTCTTTGGGGAAGATACCCAGCAGGGGTCAAATGGGACTTCCAGTCCTAGTTCTCTGAGGTATCTCCATATTGATTTCCATAGTGGTTGCACCAGTCTACACTCCCACCAGCAGTGGAACAGTATTCCTCTTTCACCACATCCCCGCCAACATTTGTTATTGGTTGATTTCATGATAGCAGCCATTCTTTCTGGAGTGAGATGGAATCTCAGTGTTGTTTTCATTTGCATCTCTCAAATGACCAGTGATGTTGAACATTTTTTCACATGTTTATTTGCTATTTCTACTTCTTTGAAAAATGTCTGTTCATTTCAGATGCCCATTTTCGGATGGGGTCTTTAAATTTGGGAGGTCTGATTTTTTTAAGTTCTTTATAGATTTGAGATAGTAGGCCTTTGTCTGAGGAACAGCAGGTGAAGATTTTTCCCCACATTGTGGGTGGTCTCTTCACCCAGCTCATGGTTTCTCTTGCTGTGCAGAACCTTTTTAATAAGAAGAGATCCCACTTGTTGATTGTTTCTACAAATTCACGGGCAACTGAGGTTTTGTTCATAAAATATTTTCCTACACTAATGTCTTCAAGAGTTCTACCTAAACTCTCTTCCAGATGATTCAGCATTTCTATTTTAATATTTAGATCTTTAATCCATTTAGATTTTAGTTTAGTGCATGGTGAGAGATACAGGTCTAATTTTAATCTTTGGCAAGCTGAAACCCAATTTTTACAGCACCATTTATTAAAGATGCTATCTTTCCTCCAGTGAGGGTGTTTGGCTTCTTTATCGAAGATGAGATGGCTGAGTATCTGGAGTTGCTTCTGCATCTTCTAATCTGTTCCACTGGTCCTCAGGTCTGTTTCTTTGCCAGTACCATGCTGTTTTTACCACAGTAGCTTTGAGTATAGTTTTAAATTGGGGATTGTGATACCCCCTGCCATGTGTCTGATAATTAGAATTGCTTTTGCTATTCTGGGTCTCTTCTTGTTCCAAATGAATTTTTGGATTGTTTTCTTGAGGTCTATGAAGTATTCTGCTGGGATTTCAATTGGGATTGCATTGAACCTATATAGCAGTTTTGGAAGTATGGCCATTTTCACTATGTTGATCCTTCCTATTTAGGAGCAGGGGATGTCTGTCCATTTTCTGATATCATCTTCAATCTCTCTTTTCAGAGTGCTATAGTTTTCAGAGAAGAGGTCTTTGATTTCTTTTCCTTAGGTTGATTCCGAGGTATTTCAGTTTTTTGAATGCTATTTTGAAAGGAATTATTTGCCCTATTTCTCTCTCAATGAGTCTGTCATTCCTGTAGAGGAAAGCTATTGATTTTTGTGTCTTGATCTTGTATCCAGATACTTGACTGAATTGGGTTATTAAGTCTAGAAGACTTTTGGTGGAGTTCTTGGCGTCTTCTGTATACAGTATCATGTCATCTGCAAATAATGACAATTTGACTTTTTCATTTCCTATCTTTATTCTTTTTATTTCTTTCTCTTGTCTAATTGCCATGGCTAATGTTTCCAAATCTATACTGAACATGAGTGGTGATAGTGGACATTCTTGTCTTGTTCCTGATTTGAGTGTGAAGGATTTCAGTTTTTGACCATATAGTATGATATTGGCTGTTGGTTTTTCACAGATGGCTTTTATCAGTTTGAGGTAGAGACCATCTATTCCAATTTTTTGTAGGGTTTTTATCATAAATGCACGTTGGATTTTGTCAAATGCTTTTTCTGCGACTATGGGGATAATCATATGGTTTTTGTCCTTGGCTCTATTAATATAGTGTATTACATTGATTTATTTGTGTATGTTGAACCATCCTTGCATCCCTGGGATGAATCCCACCTGATCAGGGTGTATGATCTTCTTGATGATCTTCTGCATTCTATTTGACAGTATCTTATTAAGGATTTTTGCATCTATGTTCATTGATGAGATTGGCCTACAGTTCTCCTTTTCAGTTGGGTCTTTCTTTGCTTTGGGGATCAAGGTGATGCTTGCTTCCAGGAATGAATTTGGGAGTATTGCTTCCCTTTCAATTTCATTGAAGAGTTTAAACAGTAGTGGCAGTAGTTTGTCTCTAAATGTCTTGTGTTATTCAGCAGTGAAGCCATCAGGGCCCGGGCTTTTCTTAGTTGGTAAGTTTGTAATTACTTTCAATTTCATTGGTTGATATTGGGTTGTATAGAATTTTTAGGTCTTCTTCATTCAACTTTGGTAATTCATATGTATCTAGGAATCTGTCCATTTCTTCTGTGTTTTCCATTTTATTGGCATATAGGTTCTGGAAGTAGGTATTGATGATCCTCTGGATTTCTGCTGGGTCTGTTGTCATTTCACCCTTTTCATTCCTAATTGCATGGATTTGGGCCTTTTCTTTCCTTTTTCTGATAATGTTGGCTAATTGCTTGTCAATTTTGTTTATTCCTTTGAAGAACCAACTCTTGGCTTCATTGATTTTTTTGTATCATTCTCTTAGTCTCCATTGCATTGATTTCTCCTCTGATCTTTATAATTTCCTCCCTTGTATGAGCTTTGGGGTTGTCCTGCTCTTCTTTTTCTAGAAGCTTGAGGTTCAGCATCAGGTTGTTTAATTGGGCTCATTCTGTTTTCCTAATATGTGTATTTACTGCTATGAATTTCCCTCGTAAGACTGCTTTCATTGTGTCCCATAGATTCTGATATGTTGTATTGTCATTGTCATTTAATTGAAGGAACTGTCTGATTTCTTCTTTAATTTCCTCTGTGACCTATTGGTTCTTTATGTTTATGAAATTTTTCCAGTTTCTTTTGCTATGGATCTCCAATTTCATCACACTATGGTCTGATAATATACAGGGGATAACTTCAATTCCTTTGCACTTACTTAAACATGTTCTATATGTAAGTATGTGGTCTATTTTGAAGAATGACCCATGTGCAGCTGAGAAGAATGTGTATTCTGATTTTGTGGGGTGGAAGACTCTGTAAACATCTGTTAAGTTCATTGGTTCAAGAGTTCGATTGAGTTCTAGTATTTCATTACTTATTTTTAGTCTAGTTGATCTGTCTATTTGTGACAGTGGGGTGTTGAGGTCCCCCACTACAATTGTATCAGTGCATATATGATTTTTCATGTCCGTTAGTATTTGTTTTATATAGCTGGGTGCACTAGTGTTTGGTGCATATGTATTTATGATTGTCGTCTCTTCCTCTTGGATTGTTCCCTTTACAAGGATGTAGTGTCCTTCTTCATCTCTCTTAATCAGTGTTGGTTTGAAATCTACTTGATCTGCAAAGAGGATAGCTACTCCTGCTTTTTTTCAGGTTCCTGTCACATGGAGTATTGTTTTCCACCCTTTAACTTTCAGTCTATGAGTTTCCTTTTGAATTAAGTGTGTTTCTTGTATGCAGCATATTGTTGGATATTGCTTCTTGACCCATTCTGCCACTCTATTTTTTTTCATTGGTGAATTGAGACCATTAACGTTGTTGGTTATAACTGAAACATATTGACTTTTCATTGCCATGACTTTTTCTTTTTGTTGGGTTCTCCCCCTTTCCATTTAATTTCTTGTTATGCCAGATGGATTCATTCTGCTTTGCTTCCTGGGGTTGTGATCCTCAATGTTTGTTCCTAGGATGTTCTGTACAATTTTTTGGAGTGCTTGATTGGTATTCATGAAGTTTCTAAGGTGCTCTTTGTCATGAAAGTATCTTATTTCTCCAACAATTTTGAAAGATAGTTTTGCAGGGTACATCAATCTGGCTTGGAGGCTGCTTTCTTTTAGGGCTTGAAATATGTCCTGCCAAGTTCTTCTTGCCTTGCTTGTTTGTGTTGAGAAGTCTGCTGTGATTCTGATGGGCTTTCCTTTGTATGTGATTTGTTTCTTTTCTCTGTTTGTAGAACTTTGTTCTTCTGTTGACTTTCTGAAATCTTAACAATTATATGCTTATTTGTAAATTTTTTTTGATCAAGGCTATTTGGAGTCCTATATGCCTCACTTATCTGTATGTCAAGTTCTTTTCCCCTGCTTGGGAAGTTTTCTGCCATCACTTCTGTAAACAGTTTTTTATGTCATCTGCACTCTCCTATTTCTTCATTGACTCCAATCAGTCTTATGTTATCCTTCTTTGCATCATCTAGCAGCTGCTGCATTGATTTCTCATGTTCCCTTATAATTTTGAAGCAATTTTTCTTTTCTTGATCACTAATTGCAATCTTATCTTCTATATCTGAAATTCTGTCCTCACATTGGCTCATTCTGCAGTGTAGACTTTCAAAGGAGATTTCCATCTCCTGGAAACCTATTTGCATCTGTTTTATGGATTCCATTTATTTCCTATGTTGGGATTCCATCATGTTCCTCAGCTTCTCTCTAGATTTATTAATCATGTCTTGCACTAGGAGAACAAATTCTCCTGTTATCTGAGAAACTATTTCTGATATCATTTTTTTCAGATTCCCTTTTGTTGCCCATTCAGTGGATCCAAGTGGTTGAGTATCAGTGTGTTCCATCTCATTTCCCTTTGGGCTTGCTGTAGGTGATCTGAAAGCCTGGCTTTGAGACTTATTTACGTGTTTTCTCATTTTGACTGGGGGGGTCGGGTGGGTGCTCTTGGTATCTGCCCGGCTCACCTCCTCTGAGCTGGGAGAGGTGGGACAGGGGCCAGGAGTGGTGGTAGGGATGGTGGCTCAGAAGCCCCTTCCTCTGGACCTGGAGCAGTGGGACAGCAGCTCAGAAGCCCCTACCTCTGGGCTGGGAGCGGTGGGACAGATGGCAGCCCAAAAGCCCTTTCCTCTGGGCTGGGAGTGGCGGGATGAATGGTAGCTGAGAAGCCCCTTCCTCTGGGCAGGGAGCAGTGGGACAGAAGGCAGCCCAAAATCCCTTTCCTCTATGGGGGGAATGCAGAAGAGTTTTTGATGGAAATAAAATATGTGGTAAGTCTATTTAATTTCTATGCATATGACCATGTAACCCTTAATTAGATTTATGCCTTGGGGTTCTAGTCAAAGCTCAGCTAAAAAACATTAGCTATCTTCTCTAAGGCTGTCATCTGAGGCACTCAAAATTAGACTTTTTGCAGGTTCATCATTAAGATTTTTTAGAACTACAATTATCCCTATGGAGTTATTCAGTCAGAATTCATGTTAACTCTGCAAAAACTCAAACCACTTCTGTAAGGCAATTGTATATTAAAATCATAATTGTTGTTTACAACAGCCCTTGTGCCTTCTGCTTCTTGGTTCAGTGGCAGGACTGCTGATGTTAAGAGTATCAGTGACTCTTCTAATCCCAGGCCCTTTTTTAGAATGATTGGAGATTCATTCACTCCAGAGATAAACAGTATTTGTTACAGTTCATTTTCTTGATGCTTCTTTAGGGAAATGGATGTAAAACTTCAAAGCCAGAATGTGTGAATAAAAAATAGATTACTACATTTTTTAAATGTCATAGGAGACCCATGTGGCATGTGACCTCAGAACAAGTTCTCAACTAGACTAAGTCTCCCTGCCCCTGTTCCTTAAATGACCTCCAGCTGTAATGTATGGATAAGAAGTGCTTTTGTGTACTTTAAATGTAATATTTTGCCTTGAAAATATACTGAATTTAATTCCACTCTACTCATCTAGGGCTACCAATAAATACTTTTAGAGTTAGATTGAGGGGTACATATACTTTTAAGACAAGTGATATTTGAGGCAATTATTTGCTAACTACTAGCATGCTTGAGATTAATGCATAAAGTTTGTCATATCCAAAAAATATTTTCCTGACATTGGATAACCAAGATTTATAGCTTCTGCATTGGTAATTATTTCATGATGTTACTACTTCCTTTTTTGTGTTGTTTGTCCACATGACTTTATATACATTAATAAGATTTATTGCATTGCAGTGCTTTTAGCTACTGTCTTGTGCACAGCCCAGGTATGCTGGGGCATAGACTATGTTGCTGAGAGACCGAAGAAAATACCAGGTATGCTGGGGCATAGACTAGGTTGCTGAGAGACCGAAGAAAATACCTGGAGTTGGCTCATGCGAAATAAAGTTTATCAAAATGTCAACAGAAAAGGGTAGGGTCAGCTAAGACATACTAGCAGAAAAAGATAGAGTTCAGTGGGAGCAAGCTAGATGGGAAGTCACTGGAATGTACTTGGAATGTCAGTGGAGGCAGGCTTGACCAGTTAACTGCCAAAAAGTCTGGAGCAGTGGGCCAAAGAAGGAAATCACCAGGGTCTGCTGGTAGCAGGCCACATTGAGATCATCTGAGAGAAATCAAAATGTCCAGTAGTGATCAGCTGGACTATAGTACTAAGCTATTGCAGGGAGAATTTTATAAAGTACTTAGCAATGGCATCATTAAATTTTTGGTTCCATTGTATGACCACCATACCAAGGAGTAGTTGACTTAGCCTATGGGCTGGAAGATAGTTTCTACAGATAGCAGCACCAGCTTGCCCAGTTCTTGGTGTCCCTCAGATAGTACTTATCTAGAAACCCTGGTCCTTATCTTCTTAAAAAGTTCCCTTGACTTGGTTTATTTTTGTGGGCCTGTGGATTAAATTCAGGGTGTCAAATACTGTAGGCAAGAGCTCTACCAGTGCACTATATCCTCACTCCCCTTGACTTGAGAAGAGCCTTGGGGATGCAAAAGAGGTACTTCAGGGACATGATGTCAAATGCTTTAGTTTTTCTCAGATATGATACAGTTATATAGCAGGATTTCAACAGTCTTTTTTTGAGATCAGGAAATTGAAATATACAGAGATTCAGAAAATTGTTCAAAGCCAAGAGGTGAGGGACAGGGAAAGGAGATGAAACAAGAAATTAAGATGCATTGTATATATGTACCAACTTCCCGCAAAGAATGTAAATGTTATGTACTACACATATATACTAGTAAACTAAAATAAAAATGTCATAGTGCTCAAGTGCAAAATAAGAACAACAGCATAAGTGTCACTGGGAAGGAAATAGTTAGATAGATAGATAGATAGATAGATAGATAGATAGATAGATAGATAGACAGATAGGTGGAGGACAGAGAAGGGAGAGAGAGATATTTAACTTACATGAAGTACTGGCTGTATACACTCCATTTTTAGTTTTTATCAAGATATTTTGATTTATTAATGATATTTTGGACTGCATATGACAACACATGCAACATAGAGCACAAGTAAAAGTACTAGCATTAATTAGTTTTGAATTTGGGTAAATCTAATATTTATGTCAGTTTTTCTACACATAATTCTTGTCTAAGAAATACAAAGAAAAAACAAATAAAAATGGTAAACAATGTCCTGAAAACATATAATGTAACATTTATAACTCTATTTTTTCTCATAAGAAAAGGACCATAGGTCCTAGCCTTTTACAAGTAGTGACCTGCAAATTCCTACCTTCAAAGCTGATCTGTACTAGTGCTATTTGATGTTCGGTACACTACAAGAGGTGCTGAAAAGAATTCATCTTGGTTACCTCCTCAACTTCAGTTGCCTGCTTCTTTCAGTCAAGTGTTCCTCCATCAGCTTAGAGGATGGAACTATGCTCTTTGCTTTGTGTCCTCTATTCTATAGATGAATATATGATCCAATTCAAGCTACTAAGAATGACAAAGATTGGTTTAGGTTCCTAAAAATGTTTCGTCTCTCTCCTCTCATGTTTGATATGATGTTTTGAAGCTAGCTACAGCTTCAGCATGAAGAATGCTGGGTAGGGTTTAAGCAGTGGTCAGTCTTAGTGGAATCTCAGCCTCCCTCTGGAGTTTTTACTACATAGGTAATTTAACACTTTACTTATTTTAAAGCAAATGGACTTGAATTTTCTCTTGGTTGCAAATACTAATAAAAATCTAAATTACATAATGAAGAATCCAATTTAGAGAACCGTAGTGGATTACTCTGTCAGCTGTAACTTGTAATGATTATGATATTAATTTGCATCTATAATATAATTTGTTAGAAGAATTATACCTATTTAATTTATCTCTTTGTGCACTGTTAGAAGAAAATTAAAAACATCTCTTTGTTTTATATCAATGACATTCCACCTATTATAGTTTGGGGCAGAGTAGGTGTTTGCTAACTTTTCATATCAAGTTCACTAACTTTTCCTATAAAGAAAACAAAAAGGCAGAAATGTTAGAGGAAGAAAGAAAATGCAACATTGTTCCTAATTCAGAGATAAGAAGTAAACACGGGAAACTAGTTTATTGCAAATACTTTTAAAATTGGACAGCAGATTAAATAACACCTAAAATATGATTCTCTTAAATGGCTCCATGGAAATGTGTTCTCTTTGAGTAAAAACAAAAGAATCATAAAATTATAGTCCAAGATAAAAATCACTTTACAAATTCTAGATAGTCAATTTGAACACTTAGATTATCTAGTTTGCCTAAAATGTAAGAGTGTGCATACAAATTACAAGAGGTACATTCATGAGTAAAACCTCTATCTGATTTAAGATCGTCTTATTAGCCATTCAAATTTAAGAACCATCAGAGCAAGTAGGACTATTTCCTTAAAATTCAGATGCAACGATTCAAAGTACTCTATTTAAATTTTCCTCTTTCTTTCACAACAAAAGGATACTCAACTCTTTCATCACTCATTTATTGGTGATCCTTGAAATCACAGTCATCTATGTAACTTAGGATAAATATTGCTTTAATTTGATCTACAACTCCTTGCAAAGAAGAAGTACTTCAAATACCTAATGGTCTGAATGTGAACACTTCATTAACATATGTTTAGATCTTATTTTCTCAAGGAAGATGAGAACCCTTTAGAAATGTTTTGACACTTGCTATGATCCAAGGTTTGAGCAGTGTTCTCAAAATAGCTAATTTCTTTAACTGTTTTGATATATAGACAGTATGTCAACTTTCAGACATGGTCCTGGCTTTGAGTACATAATGAAACAAAAATGCTGGTCTACTGTATTCCTGCCTAAATGAATATGTTTATTCCATAAAGTTCAATATTTTATCTCTTTAAGTGAAATCACAATCATCCTGCCACTTGCAGCAGACTTTCAACTTTCTTTCTGTCATTTGTTTAAAAATAGTTGTTATCCTGATGAATAAAGTCATTCGTGTTAATAAGATAAATAAGAAAAATGATATATATGTAAAAAGAAATTGTAATTCTAACATTAGCTTTATGTTTAAGATGTATTAAATTTTATATATTCTAATACTTCATTTGTGATTCATGATTATAAATGATTAATATTGACTAACAATCCTCCTTTGGCCATCAAGTCTTATTTTACAAATAAAAGCAGGCATGTGTGTGAAAAACTATATATGTGATTACACAGTGTGTCTGCTTTACTAAAATGTGGCTTTCTGTATTGAAAAAGAGAGGCTGAGCAAATTCACAGAAAGAGAAGATTATTACAAATATAAGCTCTTGGCAGGACTGGTTCTTTAAGAAATATGTTTTAAAAAGTATTCAGGGTTCAAACTACAGAAGAGCACAAGATGAGCTTATTTTATCCATTACACAGTAGAAAAAGATCTGGATTTGAAACTGGGATATAATTAATTTTTATTGTTTAGAAGTATTCTCATTAGCACTGATCTGAATTGTAATGAGATCTTTTTTTTCCTTTTCTCATATTTTTTCTTTTCCCTTCTTTCCTTTCCCCTACCCATCCCACTTCCCCTGCTCCTTTAGACCTTTTCTTTCTATTACACAATATCAGTTATACATTTTTAAAGTTACAATATCAAGATCTAGGAGACATTACTACAGATTTTACAGAATTTAAAAGGGTATAGAAAGCATATTACAAAAATCTTTTTTGAAATAAATTTGACAACTTCTAAGCAATACCCTGGAAGACAAATTAATGAAACTAACTCTGGAGGAAATATAAAATTTGAATGGCACCTATTAAAGAAAGTATATTCCTAGCTTGAAAACCTACCTTTATGACAACAAAAGGCTCATATACATTTTAACTGATAAATTATATCAAACATTTAAAGCAGAAAAAACAAGGAACACTTCTCCCCACATTTTAGGAAATCAACTTTGTGCTAACCCTAAAACTGATAAAGATAATAGAAGAAAAAGTATGAATATAGATAGAAACATGTTTAACAAAACAAACTATTAGAAGTCAGATCTGGCAGTATGAAGAAAGTGGTTTTGTTATAGGGATGGCAGTATTGGTTCAGCATTGGAAGATCCACCCCCAAAACTCCTCATTTTTACAGAGGAAAGGAGAAACACATATGATCCTGTTAGTAGTTGGAGAAAAAGTATTGGACTAAATTCTACAGCTGTTCATGGTAAAAGCTATCAGAAGACCAGAAGTAGAACAGAACCTTCTCAACAGGTCAAAGACATGTACTCCATACTTCCAGCAAAGATGCCTTATATGAACGGAGAAGATAGAATGCTTTCTCCCTAAGGTGGGGAACAAGGCCAGACATGCCTATTCTTCATCTGTCCATTAAACTTTGAAACATAGGCCCAACCAAAATAGTCTGGCAATAAAATGACACAATTAGGATAGGACTGGCAAGGTAGAAGTAAAATCTTTATATGTAGATGAAATGATCATGTACAGAAAAAATACTAAGAAATCTCTAGGAGCCCCTAGAACTTGTATTTGAATTTAGTAGGATTAGAAAACACAAGGTATATATAAAAATTCAGGTCTATGTATACTTGCTATAAATGAATAATTGGATATTGAAATTTAAAAGTTATGTAGGAGTACAAAGAACTTAGAAAAGTAAAAAGAAAAAGAAAAAAAAAGCAGTGTTGGAAGACGTTTAGTACCTAATTTTAAGACTTCCTCTAAAGCTACAGTAATCAAGGCAGTGCTGGTGTAGGGCAAGACATATAGATCATTGGAATAAAACAGAGACTCTAGAAATAGAACCATACATATATGGTCCACTGAGTTTTGAAAGGTTATTTAACATTAACATTTTATAGAATATAAACTCAATTCAACAGCAGAGGAAAAGATAGTGTTTTCAGCAAATGGCACTAGAACACCTGGTATCTGTATGTAAAAAATTAACCTCAACCATTTATTTCCATACATAAAAATAACCGGAAAGGATCTATGAACCTAAATATGAAAGACTAAAACTATAAAATTTTAAGAAGAAATTATAAGGGAAAATGTTTACGAATTTAGGGTAGGCAAGAACTTCCTAGAATACAAAAAACATGATGTATAAAAGAAAAAAATTGATAAATGAGATTCCATCAAAATTTAGAACTTTAAATGGCATCATTAAAATGAAAAGTAGTCCTTAAACAGACCATATTTACAATGTATATAACCTATGATCAGAATATGTAAAGAACTCTTACAGCTCACTAATAGACAACCAAATTGAAAAGTAGACACAAGAAGATGATAAATAACCAGTACAGTATAAGGAAAGGTGTGCAACACTAGAATCAGAAAAATACTAATCAGTACATTAACAAGATTGAATTATACACTCATTAGGGAGATGAAGTTAAAAGTTTTAAAAGCCTTGTTATGACTTTTTCTTTTTGTTGAATTCTCCCCTGTAATGAGATCTTATATTCTAATTGTCTCTACATTATGCTATAGTTGCCTGTGTGCCTGTTTCATCAATGAGAATACAATATTATAAAAGAAAGATATTAATTTTATTTATTTTAGTAATTAAGAAGCTAGCACTGTGCTTGGATCAGAGAAAGTACTCATAACCTATTTTTTCTTAAATGCATGCATCACAGGCAAAACTATAAATATCTATCATAATAATACTCAAATAGTTTGAAAATGCTATTTAAAATACTAGTTTTCTTTTCCTTTTACATAGCAGAATTAAAACGTGAATTTCTTTTTCCTTTTACTTTCCTTTTATATAGCAAAAATTGGGACATAAGTTGCTTTTAATTAAATATTTTATCATTTGCTTAGCAACTATAGAGTGGGTTTTTAAATTTTATTTTATTTTAAAATTTATTTTTGACACATAAAATTATACATATTTATTAGGTACCCATGCATTGTTTTGATACGTGGATACATTACATAATGGTAAAGCTATGGTAAGCATATCTATCTCCTTTAATATTTACCATTTGTTTATGATGAAAACATTGAAAAATCCTTCCATTTTTTGAATTGTGTAGTACATTGTTATTGTCAATAGGCACTCTACTATGCAAAAGAACAACAAAATTTATTTGTTCTATCACTTAGTACCACTTAGTACTTTGACCAACCTACCTTTATCTCTTCTAGACTCCTTAGCCTTTAGTAAAGTCCTGTTCTACCCTTAAACTCAATGAGATCAACCTTTTTGTATTCCACATATAAGCACATATATTGTTTGTCTTTCTGTGACTGTCTTATTTCATATAACATAACAACATCAGGATTCAGTGACACTGTTGCAAATGACAAGTTTTATCCTTTCATGGGTAAATAGTATTCCGTTACATTTTCTTTATTCATTCATCACTTGATAGATGCTTGTTTTGCTTTTATTTCTTGGTTATTGTGAACCAATAAACATGGCAGTATAGAAGTCTCTTCAACATACTGATTTCTTTTCCAGTGGATATATACCAGGTAGTGAGAAACACACACACAAAAGATGAATAACCAATAGGTATTTGAAAAAATGTTCAACAACACTAATAATCATGGAAATACAAATCACCTCACTCCAATAAAATGGTTATTATCAAAAAAAGAGAAGACACTGGCAAGGATATGGAGAAAAAGGGAACCTTTACATACTATTTATTAGTGGGAATATAAATTAGAAAAATCATTATAGAAAACAGTATGGAAGGTCCTCAAAAATTAAAAATGCAACTACCAAATGCTCCATCAGGGCTACTATTGGGTAGAGTAGGTTTTAATACTTAGGAAACAAAGAAAGTGATATATCATAGTCTAAAGTTTGATAATCATAGAAGGTGGTCTTGGTTTTTGTAAAGCTGTCTATTCCTTTCTGCTCCACATCATGGGAACATAACAATTTGGCCATCCCTTATGCTTAGACATTAGAAACTCAAGGATTCCTAGGCAGAGAGAGAGGGGAGGGGGTGATGCTCGATTGAGTAAGGAATAAGGCTGACACAAACAGGACATTTTTACTAAGTTCATATACCTTATATTATAATATAGGACCAGATAGCAGAATAATATAACCAAGCACAGGTACTCAAACTATTCTTGCCTTCACTATCTAAAAACTATCATTCACATAAGCAGCATCCTAACTCCACTAGTGGTTGCTCACTCTCCAAACTCATATGAAAATTTCTATACTAACTGAAATGGTACCATTCCTCCAACCTCCACGCCCAATGAAATCAGACTTACCCCTAAGCGTCTGCACCAGCAAGCAACCAATAGTTCTGAGGCCTTTTAGTAGCAACAGAGAAAAGTAGGTAAATATCAACACAAAAGAAAACAAATGCTTTGGCTAGCACAGACCTCCAGGGAAATAGAGTTTTGAAGAATGCAATTCAGTCACCCAAAGATTGTACTGAAGAAATATTAAGGAGGCCAGTTGCTCCAGCCATGTTTCCATGCCCTAGTCTCCTGCTACACTTTCACAGGGAGGAAGGAAGTAGTGGCTCTAGATCCCACAGCAAGGCTGTTTGGGTGAGCCACTACAGAATCTTCAGGGTTGCCATACCACAGCCCCCAGCATCAAGGAGCAGAGCCGCCACAGCGCCGAGGAAGTGAGCTGCACAGGTGCCAGCAGCACACATCCCAACCCCCCCACCCCCGTTGAAATGGGAAGACACTTAAACAAGTCTCAAAACCAGATTCCCAAATCACCTAAAGTAACCCTAAAGGGAAACGAGATGGAACAATCTGATACTCAACCACCTGGACTCCCTGAACTGGCAACAAAAGAGGATCTGGAAAAAATGAAATCAGAAATAATTTCTCAGATAACAGCAGATATTGTGCTCATAGTGCAAGACATGATTAATAGATCTAGAGAGGACACAGATTAAAAAATAGAGGAGCTGAGGAACATGATGGAATCCCAACACAGGAAACAAATAGAATCCATAAAACAGTTGAAAACACATTTTCAGGAGATTAAAAACTTCATTGAAAGTTTATGCAGCAGAATGAGCCAATGTGTGACAGAATTTCAGATGTATAAGTGACCAGGAAAAGAAAAAATTCTTTAAAACTGTAAGGGATCACAAAAAATCAATCCAGCAGCTGAAGAAACAGGACAGTGCAGATGACATAAAAAAAATGTTCAAAGAAGTGATGGCAGAAAACTTTCCAAGCAGGGAAAAAAAACCTTGAAATACAGATAAGTGAGGCACATAGGATTCCAACTAGCCTTGAACAAAAAGAATCTGCACATAGGCATATAAGATTTAAGATTCCAGAAACCCAACAGAAGAACAAAATTCTACAAGTAGTTAGAAAAAGAAATCACACACAAAGGAAAGCCCAGCAGAATCACAGTAGACTGTTCAACACAAACCCTCAATGCAAGAAGAGCTTGGAGTGACGTATTTCAGGCCCTAAAGGAAAACATCCTCCAACCCAGGTTGATGTATCCTGCAAAAATATTTTTCAAAATTGATGGAGAAATAAGATACTTTCATCACAAAGAGCACTTTAGGAACTTCATGAATACCAAACGAACACTCCAAAAAATTTTAAACAATATCCTAGGAAAAGACAATGAGGATCACAACCCCAGGAAGCCCAGCAGAATGAATCCATCAGGTGAGACAAGAAATGGAATGTAAAGGGGAAGAATCCAACAGGAAAAAAAAGTCATGACAATGATAAGTCAATACGCATCAGTTATAACCATCAATGTTAATGGTCTCAACTCATCCACCAGTAAAAAGCAATAGACTGGCAGAAAGGGTCAAGAAGCAAGATCCAACAATATGATGCATACAAGAAACACACTTAATTAAAAAACAAACTCATAGACTGGAAGTTAAAGGGTGGAAAACAATGCTCCATGCAACAGGAACCCCCCAAAAAGCAGGAGTAACTATCCTGTTGGAAGATCAAGTGGATTTCAAACCAACATTGATTAAGAGAGACAAAGAAGGATACTACATCCTTGTAAAGGGAACAATCCAATATGAAGAGATGACAATCATAAATACATATGCACCAAACACTAGTGCACCCAACTATATAAAACAAACACTAATGGACATGAAAAATCCTATCAACACTAATACAATAGTAATGGGGGACCTTAATACCCCACTCTCACAAATAGATAAATCAACTAGACAAAAAATAAGCAACAAAATACTAGAACACAAACTCTTGAGCAAATGAACTTAATAGATGATAACAGAGTGTTCCACCCCACAAAATCAGAATACACATTCTTTTCAGCTGCACATGCGTCATTCTCCAAAATAGACCACATACTCACTCATAAAATAGGTTTAAGTAAGTGCAAAGAAATTGAAGTTATCCCCTGTATATTATCAGACCATAGTGTTATGAAATTGGAGATCAGTAGCAAAAGAAACCACAAGAATTTCATAAACACACGGAAAGTGCACAACACACATCTGAATAAACAAAGGGTCACAGAGGAAATTAAACAAGAAATCAGACAGTTCTATCAATTAAATTATAATGACAATACAACATACCAGAATCTATGGGACACCATGAAAGCAGTCTTATGTGGGAAATTTGTAGCAGTGAATACTCATATTAGGAAAACAGAGCGAGCCCAATTACACAACCCGATGCTGAACCCCAAGCTTCTAGAAAAAGAAGAGCAGGACAAACCCAAAGCTCATACAAGGGAGGAAATTATAAAGATCAGAGCAGAAATCAATGCAGTGGGGACTAAGAGAACGTTATAAAAAGTCAATGAAGCCAAGAGTTGGTTCTTCAAAAGAATCGACAAAATTGACAAACCCTTAGCCAACCTTATCAGAAAAAGGAAAGTAAATGCCCAAATCCATGCAATTAGGAATGAAATGGATGAAATTAAAATGGACCCATCTGAAATCAAGAGGATCATCAATACCTATTTCAAGAACCTATATGCCAATAAGATGGAAAACACAGAAGAAATGGACAGATTCCTAGATATGTATGAATTACCAAAGTTTAATGAAAATGACCTAAAAATTCTAAACCACTCAATATCAACTAATGAAATTGAAAACTTATTTAAAAACTTACCAACTAAGAAAAGCCCAGGTCCTGATGGCTTCACTGCTGAATTCTACAAGACATTTAGAGAGCAACTACTGCCACTACTGTTTAAATTTTTTAGCAAAATTGAAAGAAAATCAATACTCCCAAATTCATTCCTGGAAGCAAGCATCATCTTCATCACCAAAGCAGAGAAAGACCCAACTGAAAAAGAGAACTGTAGGCCAATTTAACTAATGAACATAGATGTAAAAATCCTTAATATGATACTGGGAAATAGAATGCAGAAGATCATCAAGAAGATCATACATTCTGATCAAGTGGGATTCATCCCAGGGAAGTAGGCATGGTTTAACAAATGCAAATCAATGTAATACACTGTATCAATAGAGCCAAGGACAAAAATCATATGTTCATGACAATAGATGCAGAAAAAGCATTTGACATAATCCAACATGCATTTATGATAAAAACCCTACAAAAAATTGGAATAGAAGGTCTCTACGTTAATCTGATAAAAGCCATCTAGGAAAAACCAACAGCCAATATCATACTAAATGGTCAAAAACTGAAATCCTTCACACTAATATCAGGAACAAGACAAGGATGTCCACTATCACCACTCTTGTTCAATATAGTTTTGTAAATATTAGCCATGGCAATTAGACAAGAGAAAGAAATAAAAGGAACAAAGATAGGAAACAAAGAAGTCAAATTGTCATTATTTGCAGATGACATAAATACTCTATATAGAAGACCATAAGAACTCCACCCAAAGTTTTCTAGACTTAACAACCAAATTTAGTAAAGTATCTGGATACAAGATCAAGACACAAAAATCAATAGCTTTCCTTTACACAAACAACAGACTCACTGAGACAGAAATAGAGCAAACAGTTCCTTTCACAATAGCATCCAAACAACTGAAATATCTAGGAATCAACCTAACAAAAGAAATCAAAGACTTCTTCTCTGAAAAGTATAGCACTCTGAAAAGAGAGATTGAAGATGATATCAGAAAATGGAAAGACATCCCCTGCTCCTAAATAGGAAGGATCAACATAGTGAAAATAGCCATACTTCCAAAATTGCTATATAGATTCAATGCAATCCCTACTGAAATCCCAGCAGCATATTTCATGGACCTTGAGAAAATAATCTGAAAATTCATTTGGAACAAGAAGAGTCCTAGAATAGCTAAAGCAATTCTAGGAAACTGAGACATGCCAGGGAGTATCACAATCCCCAACTTGAAACTATACTCAAAGCTACTGTGATAAAAACAACATGGTACTGACAAAGAAACAGACCTGAGGACCAGTGGAACAGATTAGAAGATGCAGAAACAACACCAGACACACTCAGCCATCTCATCTTTGATAAAGGGGTCAAACACTCTCACTGGAGGAAAGATAGTCTCTTTAATAAATGGTGCTGGAAAAATTGGGCTTCAACTTGCCAAAGATTAAAACTAGACCTATATCTCTCACCATGCACTAAACTAAAATCACAATGGATTAAAGATCTAAATATTAAAATAGAAACTCTGAACCAGTTGGAACAGAGGTTAGGTAGAACCCTTGAAAACATCGGTGTAGGAAAAGATTTTATGAACAAAACCTCAGTTGCCCGTAAACTAGCACAATCAATCAACAAGTAGGATCTCTTTTTATTAAAAAGCTTCTGCACAGCAAGAGAAACCACCAGCAGTGTGAAGAGACAACTCACAATGTGGGAAAAAATCTTCACCTGCTCTTCCTCAGACAAAGGTCTACTATCTCAAATCTATAAAGAACTTCAAAAGATCAGACCTCCCAGATTTAAAGACCCAATCCAAAAATGGGCATCTGAAATGAACAGACATTTCTCAGACAAAGTAGAAATAGCAAATAAATACATGAAAAAATGTTCAACATCACTGGTCATTGGAGAGATGCAAATGAAAACAATGCTGAGATTCCACTTCACTCCAGAAAGAATGGCTGCTATCATGAAATCAATCAATAACAAATGCTGGCAGGGCTGTGGGGAAAGAGGGACCCTGCTCCACTGCTGGTGGGAGTGCAGACTGGTGCAACCACTGTGGAAACCAGTATGGAGATACATCAAAGAACTAGGACTGGAAAATCCCATTTGACCCAGCTATTCCCCTGCTGGGTATCTTCCCCAAAGAATTAAAAGTATCACATACACCACAGTGATATATGTGCACCCATGTTCATAGCAGCACAGTTTTTTAATAGCTAAAATTTAGAAGCAACCCAATTGCTCATCAACTGGAAACTGGATAAAGAAAATGTGTTTTTTAATAATAAAATGGAGTACTACTCAGCCATAAAAAATGAGATATTGGAAACATTTATGGCTAAATGGATGCACATTGAGGTGATACTCCTAAATGAAATAAATAGGACATTCATGTGTAAATACTGAATGGTTTCTCTAGTGTGAGAAACTGAAAGTGTAAATAAGGACTAAAAGGTATAATAGATAATGTGAAATAGGAAGAAAAGGAGCAAATGGGAAGAGGAAATGTGAGGGGTATGGGAAAGTAAAGAAGAGAATGGAATTAATATGAGAAAATGAAAAACTGGAATACATTCTTTGTAGATAGGGAGGGTTTGAAGGGCTTAAACGGAGGGCAGGGGAATCGGGAAAAAAATAAGAACCAAGAGAGATTATGCAAAGGTGCAAATTTCCAATGATGAATGTCATTATATTGTATACCTAAAATGTACCAATAAAGTTAATAAAGAGAAATAAACAGGAGACACCATGACTAAGTAGAGATGAAATGCTGTCAAAAGCAGTATAATCCACAAGACATGTGTAATGCCACTCTCTCTAAAGTATTTTTCTTATATTTGGATTAAAATGTGTTGGATTTACTTAAAATACTGCTATGAAGTGCATTAAAATGTATGAAGGAATAATTCATGACACGTGCCCTAAGGGAAATTATACTTCAAAAATTGAGTCAGATATGCAACCCTTAATCATTAACGTGATAATTTTGGTGTTTTAATAGAGTTATACACAGAATTCAGTAAAGGGAACGGAGGGAGTTGATACCTAATGCCTCATGGCAGAAGGGGGGGGAATTCAGAGAGAAAGGTGCGTTTTAGTCTTTGATGGATGACTGATGATTTCCAAGTGATCAAGCAGAGACAGTATTTTAGACAGTGAGGGCAAACTGCACAAAGGCACAGGGACATAGAAACCTTGAGAAGCATTAGGGAAACTAAGTAGATTCATCTGGCTCAGCTGTAAGTTAGGGTCATAGAGCAAAACAATATGAGCTTTGAAGTCAGACAAGCCTAGTCTCATTGCACTGACCTACCACTAAGTAGCTTGGTGACTTTGAACATGCTAATTAACTCATCTGAGTCTTATCTGATAAAAGGGAGAATAATAATTACTCTGTAGAGTTTTTGTGGCACCTAAAAGAAGATAGCCATCAAAAATACTTTTGTAGTGTCTAAAGATGTTCAATACATTAAGATATTATAATCAACCTCATCAACTGCAGACCAGAGAAGTACTCAAGGAAGGCATTGTGTTCCATGTATGTAGGGTTTGTTATTTGAAACTTAACAAAGGAAAAGCAAGTTGAGAGTCATGATTTAGGAAAATCATGCTGACAACATCATAGAAGATGGAGAGAACCGAGTCTGGGTGAATGGTGAGATGACAGTGACAGTGTATGTATTTCCAGCCCTGAAAATGTATGAGCTCAGACATAAGACAGGAAGGGTTGAGATAGAGAGAAGGATGTTATCATGTCTAATTTTTCCTTTGCTTGTTTTTTATGCAAAGCTTAAGTAGTTTATGGAAGATGTCAAATACAATGTTACAATTGAGGTTGCTGTGCTTACAATGAGAAACAAGAAAACAATGTGGATCTTTTCTTCCAAGCCCCATTCTTAGAAGTTATTTTATCAGGATTTACTTTAGAATATTATATTACAGCTGATCTTCTACCAGGTAAATTTTCTGTTTTGAGCTTTCAAAATACATATAAGATATAATGGATATCTGTCTTTCAAACTTTACACCTACATTCATCCAAGGTATTTAACATTCTGTACATATTAACTGATGAAATGAGTTTAGAATCGTGTAATCATGGGTAACAGTCAGTAAGCATATGAACGTTGTTTCTGGACATTGCCACACTTCTTTAGGGAGCATTATTATTAAACAAATTCTCCATGATATTCTTGTTGTTTCTTGTGATGGCAGTTTAGTTTTTATAAAGTTGCAACACAAGATGCATTGTAAAAGAAACTCATCCATATTTCCCCCAATAGTTGTTGTATTGATTTTCATTATTTTTAGTTTTTAAGGCAGGTTCTTACTATGTAGTCCGTGCTGGCCTTGAACTCACTCTGTATCCCAGGCTGGTCTTGAACTCATAACAGTTCTTCTATCTCAGCCTCCTGAGTGCTGGGATTACAGTTGTATACCAGCATGCCTAGCTTTCAATTTTATTCTTATAAACATTATTCTAATTTTGTAGAATTTTAAAACAAAACCTAACAATATTGTCATCTGATATATATAGATCTGATTTTAGAGTCATCTCTATTTTTAATTGTTTATATTCAAATAGCAAGGAAAGCTAATAGTAATTGTGTAAAAGGGTACAATTACCCTTGAGTAACTGTAGAGGTAGTTATACTCTTGCCACTTCATTTAGATGAATGTTTTGTTATTCTAATGTTTCCTATAATACAAGGAATAAACATAGTAATCCTTCTTTTTATACTTATATTTCAAAACTGCTTTTTAATGCATTTATTCCATGGATAGTTATTGATAACTTATTCAATGTCAGGCACAGTTCTAGAAATATGGCAGTGAACAAAATAGATCATAATCCTAACCATAATGGAGCTTACATTCTAGCTGGGGAAGTAAGTAATGATCCATAAAGGTAACGAATGCGATCAAAATAAATCAAACAGGGAATCATGGCTGAGATTTGTCATTTTAAAGAGTGAAACTAGAGAATAAGAAGATGTGAAGGAGAGCACGGCAAGTTTTATTGTTATCTAGATGGAAAG
This sequence comes from Heterocephalus glaber, assembly GCF_053883595.1. Lineage (NCBI taxonomy): Eukaryota > Metazoa > Chordata > Mammalia > Rodentia > Bathyergidae > Heterocephalus > Heterocephalus glaber. The sequence goes on along the minus strand of NW_028258356.1, from coordinate 9,708,645 downwards.
CATTCTAGGAAACAGCAGGAATACAAAGATCTAAAGGGAGAAACATGCTAGAGATATTCTACAAACAGCAAAGAAGCCAGTGTAGCTGAGAGACACTGAGGACGGTTTAAGGAAGTCCAAAACTTAATGGGATACTGTATTATATAAAATTTGAAAAATATTTTTGAGAACTTTCCCTTTTACTTTGAGTGAGATGGAATCACGGAAGAGATCAGAACTGATTAAGGTCATGATCTGACATGGTTATTTTAATACTTCTGTATTTCTGGAATGAAAAAGAAACATAGAAGGTCAAGAATAAAAACAGATAGACCATTCAGGAATTTAATATAAATAATCCAGGAGAGAAAGATGGTGGCTTGGATTAGTCATAGCTGTGGAAGTCACAATATGTCTAATTTGGTTCTATTTTAATTTGGAGTGGAAAAGATTTTTAATTGGATATGTCAAAGATGACCTCAGGATTTTGGGCCTAAGCTGCTGAAAGGATAATGTGATCACAAACTGAGATGGGACAAACTCTGGACAGAGAAAATTTGGGAAGGGATACTGGAAGTTCAATTTTGACCTATTTAATATATATATTAGATTCCTAACTGGACCTGTCTAGAAGGGAGTTGGCCATACAAGTCTGGAGAGATCTGAGGGGGAATACATTCTCAAAAGAAAGAAAATAGGAGTTATCAGCAGAAACACTATATTTAAAAACATGTCACTTGGTGTGTCTATTAAGAGGATAGGTGTGTATAGAAAAGGTCCAAGAACAGAGCATAAAGGCATTCCAAAATTAAGAAACTGGGAAGATGAGAAGAATAAGCAAAAGATATTGAGAGCAAAGATATTGAACCCATTTTGTTGGAAGGAAGCCACCAGAATTTGGTGGTATGAAAGCTACATAAACAAAGCCATTTCCACAAGAGGGAGAAATAAACTGTGACAAGATGAAGCCTGATCAAAGACTAGTAACTTCAGCAACATGCTCAGCATTGCAGATACGGCAGGAACAGTTTTTGCAAAGCGGGTACAAGCCTTATTGGAATGAGTTTAAGAGAAAGTAGAGAGCAATTGAAGAAACTAAATCTAAAAATAAAGGATATACAGAAATAGGAAAGCCTGTCTAACGGAAATGGAGACAGGACTTAGTTAAAATGGGGAGAAATTAATGTTTTGTGTAGATGCATTATATTGTTTAATAATTCCAACAACCCTGTTAGGTAGATATTATTTGTTTCCATTTTTCAGGAAATAAATTAAAATGAGACTGAATTAGATTATGAAAGTTGCTTAAAAGTCTTTATGTTGAGTGAAGATTAACAAGGGTTTACCAACAAATCCTTTTATTCTGGAGCCCCCTACTGCTTCATCTGGGAGCCTTTCATTTCCTTGTTCCAAGAACAAGGACTGAAAGAGAAGGAGGGATTCTTCTGTCTATGATAGAGGCCAGTTTTCTATTTATATTATTATTCATGCACACATTTATTTCCTACAACTGACTTGTGTACTCATATTTAAATTTTTCTCATAATACAATGTTCAGCACAAATCATTGCATATATTTTATTGTTCATGACAGTCACTGTTGTGACTATGAAACTTAAAAAAATTAATTGTAAAATCCATTGCTTTCAACTTGATAAAAATAGATTTAGAATATTCAGTGGCCTTTGGTTTTGCAATAACATACACAATAAAGATGTAAAGTAAGTTAATATTGCATGTTTAAGTTCATAAATATTTTTATTTTTAATGATATTTCATTTTAATATTGTTTTGAGTTATATTCTTTTTAGGTATTAATATGAATACCCGCAGTACATTATATAGTGGAAAACTAAGCTAACGTACTTCTATAATATGCAAAGTAATTTTTTAGTTATTAAGGTACAAAGATTTATATGCTATAAATGTGTAGAAAATTTGTATATATTGACTTCTAGAAGAAATTATTCCCCATATGCTTTCTTTGACCAAAATTAGCCAGTGCATATTTATTGCAGTGTGATGATTATCTAACAGAGTGATAAAAGTATCCTTAGGAAAAGAAATAGCATTATAGATAGAAGAAATTTTCATTCTCATTACAGATATCTGAGGTTGTATTCATTCCTTAAACAGCTAAATACATTGTTATTGTATTTATCCAAAAACTAATTAATTCAGTTTCTTCCTCCAGCATCATCGAATTAGGCTACCCTGCTGTTGGGGAGTGTAGGCTATGAAAAAGAAAATAATTTTGAGATGGTTAAAATTCATACTTGTGGAAGTTAATGACTATGTAAGGAGAAAAACATGCTTCAAGCAAAGAAGTGAACACAGTGATAATTAGAGTGCATTCAATAATATAAAACTAATATTTTATGACTCATGTACATGTTCTGCCATTTGATGAACACTTCAAAGCTTGGTAAAGGATATGTTACCAATTAGTTTCTTTAAAAAGTACATCCAACTGAAAAGAAATTATTGAACAACTCAAAAACTTATAGGCAATGAAACAGAGAACACTCATATAATAATTGGTATTCTTCATGACACAAATAAGATTTCCTGACCGAGGTCCTGAGTCACGCAGAAGACGCCGAATCAGCCCGCTGCAGACAGGCAGGTCTGTAGATGCCCTACCGAGGTCCTGAGTCACGCAGAAGATGCCAAATCACCCCGCTGCAGACAGGCAGCCACCTGGTTCCACACTACAAAGACGCAGAGGACACCAGACCACCAGACCAAGGTACTGAGTCCCGCTGCTCCCGGCTCAGAGGCAGGGGCTTCTGAGCTGCCGTCCCACTGCTACTGGTCCAGAGGAAGGGGCTTCCCGGCCACCATCCCTCCCACTGCTCCCAGCCCAGAGGAAAGGGCTTTTCGGTTATCATCCCTACCACTGCTCCTGGCCCCTGTCCCACCTCTCCCAGCTCAGAGGAGGTAATCCATGCAGGTGCTAACAGCCCCCCACCCCAGTCGAAATGAGAAAACACATAAATAAGTCTCAAAACCAGACTTCCAGATCACCTACAGCAACCCCAAAGGGAAATGAGATGGAACATGCTGATACTCAACCACCTGGACCCAATGAACTGGCAACAAAAGGGGATCTGGAAAAAATGAAATCAGAAATAATTTCTCAGATAACAGGAGAAATTGTGCCCCTAGTGCAAGACATGATTAATAAATCTAGAGAGGAGCTGAGGAACATGATGGAATCCCAACATAAGAAACAAATGGAATCCATAAAACAGATGCAAATAGATTTCCAGGACATGAAAAACTCCATTGAAAGTCTACACAGCAGAATGAGCCAATGTGAGGACAGAATTTCAGATCTAGAAGATAAGATTGCAATTAGTGACCAGGAAAAGAAAAATTGCTTCAAAATTATAAGGGCATATGAGAAATCAATCCAGCAGCTGCTAGATGATGCAAAGAAGAATAACATAAGACTGATTGGGCTCGATGAAGAAACAGGAGAGAGTGCAGATGACATAAAAAAATCTCTTCACAGAAATTATGGCAGAATACTTCCCAAGCAGGGGGAAAGAACTTGACATACAGGTAAGTGAGGCATATAGGACTCCAAACAGCCTTGATCAAAAAAAATCTACACATAGGCATATAATTGTTAAAATTCCAGAAACACAACAGAAGAACAAAGTTCTACAAGCAGTGAGAGAAAAGAAACAAATCACATGCAAAGGAAAGCCCATCAGAATCATAGCAGACTTCTCAACACAAACCATCAAGGCAAGAAGACCTTGGAGTGACATATTTCAAGCCCTAAAAGAAAACAGCCTCCAACCCAGATTGATGTACCCTGCAAAACTATCTTTTAAAATTGATGGTGAAATAAGATACTTTCATGACAAAGAGCACCTTAGGAACTTCGTGAATACCAAACCAGCACTCCGAAGAATTTTACACAATATCCTAGGAACAGACATTGAGGATCACAACCCCAGGAAGCAAAGCAGAATGAACCCATCTGGCATGACAAGAAATTTAATGGAAAGGGGGAGAACCCAACAAAAAGAAAAAGTCATGGCAATGACAAGTCAATACATTTCAGTTATAACCATCAATGTTAATGGTCTCAATTCACCAATCAAAAGAAATAGACTGGCAGAATGGGTCAAGAAGCAATATCCAACAATATGCTGCATACAAGAAACATACTTCATTCAAAAGGAACCTCATAGACTGAAAGTTAAAGGGTGGAAAACAATACTCCATGCAACAGGAACCCGAAAAAAAGCAGGAGTAGCTATACTCTTTGCAGATCAAGTAGATTTCAAACCAACACTGATTAAGAGAGATGAAGAAGGACACTACATCCTTGTAAAGGGAACAATCCAAGAGGAAGAGATGACAATCATAAATACATATGCACCAAACACTAGTGCACCGAACTATATAAAACAAATACTAACGCACATGAAAAGTCATATATGCACTGATACAATTGTAGTGGGGGACCTCAACACCCCACTGTCACAAATAGACAGATCAACTAGACTAAAAATAAGTAATGAAATACTAGAACTCAATCGAACTCTTGAACCAATGAACTTAACAGATGTTTACAGAGTCTTCCACCCCACAAAATCAGAATACACATTCTTTTCAGCTGCACATGGGTCATTCTCCAAAATAGACCACATACTCACACATAGAACATGTTTAAGTAAGTGCAAAGGAATTGAAGTTATCCCCTGTATATTATCAGACCATAGTGTGATGAAATTGGAGATCCATAGCAAAAGAAACTGGAAAAATTTCATAAACATAAAGAACCAATAGGTCACAGAGGAAATTAAAGAAGAAATCAGACAGGTCCTTCAATTAAATGACAATGACTATACAACATATCGGAATCCATGGGACACAATGAAAGCAGTCTTATGAGGGAAATTGAGAGCAGTGAATACTCATATTAGGAAAACAGAATGAGCCCAATTAAATAACCTGATGCTGAACCTCAAGCTTCTAGAAAAAGAGCAGGACAACCCCAAAGCTCATACAAGGGAGGAAATTATAAAGATCAGAGGAGAAATCAATGCAATGGAGACTAAGAGAACAATACAAAAAAATCAATGAAGCCAGGAGTTGGTTCTTCAATAGAATAAACAAAATTGACAAACCTTTAGCCAACCTTGTCAGAAAAGGGAAAGAAAAGGCCCAAATCCATGCAATTAGGAATGAAAAGGGTGAAATGACAACAGACCCAGCAGAAATCCAGAGGATCATCAATACCTACTTCCAGAACCTATATGCCAATAAGAAGGACAACACAGAAGAAATGGACAGATTCCTAGATACATATGAATTACCAAAGTTGAATGAAGAAGACCTAAAAATTCTAAACAACCCAATATCAACCAATGAAATTGAAAATGTGATTAAAAACTTATCAACTAAGAAAAGCCTGGGCCCTGTTGGCTTCACTGCTGAATTCTACAAGACATTTAGAGAGTAACTACTGCCATTACTGTTTAAACTCTTCAATGAAATTGAAAGGGAAGCAATACTCCCAAATTTATTCCTGGAAACAAGCATCACCTTGATCCCCAAAGCAGAGACAGACCCAACCAAAAAAGAGAACTATAGGCCAATCTCACTAATGAACATAGATGCAAAAATCCTTAATAAGATACTGTCAAATAGAATGCAGAAGATCATCAAGAAGATTATACACCCTGATCAAGTGGGATTCATCCCAGGGATGCAGGGATGGTTCAGTATATGAATATCAATCGATGTAATACACTATATCAATAGAGCCAAAGACAAAAACCATATGATTATCTCCATAGATGCAGAAAAAGCATTTGACAAAATCCAACATGCATTTATGATAAAAACCCTACAAAAACTTGGAATAGATGGTCTCTACCTCAAACTGGTAGAAGCCATCTATGAAAAACCAACAGCCAATATCATACTATATGGTCAAAAACTGAAATCCTTCACACTAAAATCAGGAACAAGACAAGGATGTCCACTATCACCACTCTTGTTCAGTATAGTTCTGGAAACATTAGCCATGGCAATTAGACAAGAGAAAGAAATAAAAGGAATAAAGATAGGTAATGAAGAAGTTAAATTGTCATTATTTGCAGATGACACGATACTGTATACAGAAGACCCCAAGAACTCCACCAAAAATCTTCTAGACTTAATAACCAAATTCAGTGAAGTAGCTGGTTACAAAGTTAACACACAAAAATCAATAGCTTTCCTCTACACCAATGACAGACTCACAGAGAGAGAAATAGGGCAAACAATTCCTTTCACAGTAGCAACCAAAAAACTGAAATACCTAGGAATCATCCTAATGAAAGAAATCAAAGACCTCTTCTCTGAAAACTATGGCACTCTGAAAAGAGAGATTGAAGATGATATCAGAAAATGGACAGACATCCCCTGCTCCTGGGTAGGAAGGATTAATATAGTGAAAATGGCCATACTTCCAAAACTGCTATATAGATTTATTGCAATTCCAATTGAGATCCCAGCAGCATACTTCATAGACCTTGAGAAAACAATCCAAAAATTCATTTGGAACAAGAAGAGACCCAGAATAGCAAAAGCAATTCTAGGTAACAGAGACATGACAGGGGGTATCACAATCGCCAACCTGCAACTCTACTACAAAGCTACTGTGATAAAAACAGCATGCTACTGGCAAAGAAACAGACCTGAGGACCAGTGGAACAGATTAGAAGATGCAGAAACAACACCAGACACACTCAGCCATCTCATCTTCGATAAAGGGGCCAAACACTCTCACTGGAGGAAAGATAGTCTCTTTAATAAATGGTGCTGGAAAAATTGGGCTTCAACTTTCCAAAGATTAAAACTAGACCTATATCTCTCACCATGCACTAAACTAAAATCACAATGGATTAAAGATCTAAATATTAAAATAGAAACTCTGAACCAGTTGGAACAGAGGTTAGGTAGAACCCTTGAAGACATCGGTGTAGGAAAAGATTTTATGAACAAAACCTCAGTTGCCCATAAACTAGCACAAACAATCAACAAGTAGGATCTCTTTTTATTAAAAGGCTTCTGCACAGCAAGAGAAACCACCAGCAATGTGAAGAGACAACTCACAATGTGGGAAAAAATCTTCACCTGCTCTTCCTCAGACAAAGGTCTACTATCTCAAATCTATAAAGAACTTAAAAAGATCAGACCTCCCAAATTTAAAGACCCAATCCAAAAATGGGCATCTGAAATGAACAGACATTTCTCAGACAAAGTAGAAATAGCAAATAAATACATGAAAAAATGTTCAACATCACTGGTCATTGGAGAGATGCAAATGAAAACAATGCTGAGATTCCACTTCACTCCAGAAAGAATGGCTGCTATCATGAAATCAATCAATAACAAATGCTGGCAGGGCTGTGGGGAAAGAGGGACCCTGCTCCACTGCTGATGGGAGTGTAGACTGATGCAACCACTGTGGAAATCAGTATGGAGATACCTCAAAGAACTAGGACTGGAAGTCCCATTTGACCCTGCTATTCCACTGCTGGGGATCTTCCCCAAAGAATTAAAAGAATCATACCACAGTGATATATGTGCACCCATGTTAATAGCAGCACATTTTGTGATAGCTAAAACTTGGAAACAGCTCAAATGCCCATCAACTGGAGACTGGATAAAGAAAATGTGTTTTTTTTTTATTAAATGTAGTACTACTCAGCCATAAAAAAATGAGAAATTAGGGACATTTATAGCTAAGTGGATGCACATTGAGGCAATACTCTTAAGTGAAATAAATAGGACACACATGTATAAATACCAAATAGTTTCTCTGGTGTGAGAAACTGAAAGTGTAAATAAGGACTAAATGTATAATAGGTCATGTGAAATAGGAAGAAAAGGGGCAAAGGGGAAGGAAGTGGCAGGGCTAGGGGAAAGGATAGAAGGGAATGGGATTAATATGAGAAAATGGAAAAATAGGAACAAAATCTTTGTAAATAGGGAGGACTGGAGGGGTTGAAGGGAGGGCTGGGCAAGGGTGAAAAATAAGAACCAAGAGAGACTATGTAAAGGTGCAAATTTCCAACGATGAATGTCATTATATTGTATACCTAAAATGTACCAATGATTAGAATGAATAATTGATAATGTAAAATAAGAAGGAAAGGTCCAAAGGGGTAGGTGTAGTGGGAGGGGCAGAGGAAAGGAAAAAAGGGAAAGGAAAAAATGATGAGAAATGGAAAAAATGGAAATAAAGTCTTTGTAAATAGGGAAGGATGGAGGGAGTGAAGGGAGGGCTAGGAATGGGGAAAAAATAAGAACCAAGATGCATTATGTAAAGGTACAATTCCCAATGAGAAATGTAATTGTGTTGTATACCTACAATGTACCAATAAAAGAATTTAATATATAAAAAAATTCATTCAATTTTATAAAATCACATCATATTAAAATGTTGTCAATTCCACATTTATATACTCTATGCATGAAAAAATGGTTAGAAAATTAATTTCCATCTTTTCAATGATAGTATGAATGATGGATATATAAACATATGCATGAATGTAAGAATATTTAATACTTTCAATTAAAAATATAAATAAAATTATATAAAAACAAAGCTATATGCTGCCTCACATTTCTGTTCCCACAGAACTATGAGACTATCATCCTTAAATGTTTGAATAATATTTTCATACATTTTCCTTAGTAGTCAGTATACATAGAGGTGTAGTTTTGTACTTTTGATGATCTTTTGTACACAGATATAGATACACAATGTTTCAAGACTCAGATAATAGGTACAATGAATTCTCATGCTATGTTCTTTTACATAGTTGTTTCTTTTTCCTTTATGCTTCTTCCCATTTCATCATCTATATCTCCTCTTCACCACATCATAAAGAGAAGCACTAGGTAAATATGTCTAAGTCATCTGAATGTAAACATTATTTTTCTTATGTTCTTATAGTCATAAACACCTAAATAGATATTATATTAATTATAAAAGTATATAAAAACAATTATTATATTACTTTGAATGTTACTCTCACTCAGAGTAGCTTGTAAATTTTCAAATCACTCCAGCTCATCTGAGTTAGCTTCAGTTCATTCTTTGAAATGAATAAATAATATTCAATGTTGTAAATATATTATTATTTATTTGACCAATCTAGAATCTATTTCAAACAATTCATTTTGAAGTTTGCTTACTAAATTTTTTGGAAGATTTCAATAATTCCTCTTTGCAACGTCCTTTTCCACCATTTTGTATATTGTGATCATTTGCACTTAACTTAATTTTCTTTAACTTTAAATGAGAAAATAACAGAAGTAAATCTAAATTCACTAAAATAAAAAGTTAATAAGATTATAGTCATTTTATTAATTACTAAATTAGTAAATTTGGTATAAAATTATATATGTAAATGTTAATAAAATTTTTAAAGGCTTTTCCGTGGTGTATACTAAAGGTCTATGTGGAGATTATGATCACCAAACTAGTTTGGCTCATTAATCACTCACAATACAATATTCCTATAATCAAAAGAGATTATTAAGAAGCCACACTCAGTGGAGTTTGTGTTTATATAAAATAGAGGAGGTGCATTGTAGTCAGTCAAATTCAATAAAATAAAGTTTTAAACATAAATAATTATTAATTTACTTATGCTTTTTGTATCTCTTCAAACTTAAAATGACTATAAAAGCTCATATAACTTATTTTGAGAATAAAATTAAAATAATTAGTATGTGTCCATTAATCTATCTAATACCTGCCAGTTAATAACACATAGGTGCATAGCCATTATTCCTTTTCTAAATATCTGTTCAATTCTTAGCGTGCAGTAAAGGGCAACATATAATAAAATGAAGAATATGTAAAGAGGAGAGGTGTGTATTAGATTATTCACTAGAGAAGGACCAGGGTATTTTAATCACTTGGTTTGTGCCTTAGTAAAGACAAAATAATTTTTTAAATTATTATGATTACTTTAAATTATCAAAATATTATCAAAATGACTTAAGGATTTCAGCAAAGTTTTATTTTATTTTATTTTTAAAAGTATACATAAAGCTATTATTAGAAAAAGATTAGAAATTTTTAGTCTATGATAAAATCTTATGTACTTATGTACAACATGATGTTTTAAAGTACATATGCAACAAGGAATCACTAGACCTAGCTAATTAATACATGAATTATCTAACACAGTCATGTGTTTTTGTGGGCAGAACACTTTACATCTATTCTGTCAGCATTTTTCAAAAAACACAATTTATTATTAAGTACAGTCTACATGTTGTACAACATATTTCTTGAACTTCTTCTCTATGTCACTCAAATTTTATGTCCTTTGTTCACCATCTCCTCAATCAGCCTCAACTCCCCTTGCTTCTGGTAACCACTGTTCTATGGTCTACTTCTGAGATCAGCATTTTGAGCTTCCGCAAGTGAGTGAAATAACGCAATATTTGTCTTTTTATGCTTGGCTTAATATAACTTCCTCCAGGTTCATTCATGTTGCTATAGGTAGTAGGATTTCCATCCTTTTATAGCTAAATATAGATGATAGATAGATAGATGATAGATATAGACATATGGATAAATAATACTATATATATAATACATATATAATTTTCTTCTTCCATTCATCAGTTGATGGACATCTAGGTAGATTCTATATCTTGGATACTGTGATAGTGCTGGAATAAACCAATAAACATGGGGTGAGGCATGGCTTCTACATATTGATTTCACTTTCTTTGGCTATATAACCAGAAGTGCAGTTACTGAGTCACATGGTACTTCTACTTTTTAATTTTTTTGAGAAAACTCTATATAGTTTTTTATAATAGCTGTACTAGTTTACATCCTCAACAGCAGTGTACAAGAATCTCTTTTTCACCACATTCTTTCCATTACTTGCTTTGTTTTGCCTGTCCGATAACAGACATTCTAACAGGTATGATATAATATCTCAGTATGTTTTAATTTGCATTTCCCTGATACTAGTGACATTGAGCTTATCTATCCTTATGTCTATGAGCCATTTTTATGTCATCTTTGAAAAAATTCTATTTAGATATATTGGCCAGTTTTTAAATTGGGTTGTATGTTTCCTTGCTATTGAGTTGTTTGTGTTCCTCATGTATTTTGGAATATTAACCCCTGACCAGCTGTATGTTTTGTAAATATTTTCTTCCATTATTCATTCTGGCTTTTGTTGTGCCCAAGCTTTTTAGCTTGATGAACAGTTCTTTATTTTAGAGAAAAGACCTATACTTTATTTTAATCTCCAAATACAATATTGATATTATGTGACTGCAAGTATTTTACAAGCTTGAATTTTACTGAACATCTTAGTTGAAATGTTTAATCATTGGCTATCTGATCCAAGGGAAAGTTCTGAGTGGGAAGTACTTGCTGATTGCTGCTTCTGTGGTCCATTTCAAATTAACGTGGTGCCACTGAACACAGAATTGTGTTACTAAACACTGAGTTAGCTCTTGTGAGCTTGGGAAACCCAGCTCCAGTACACCAGTAAGTGGAATATACAATTTATAAATTTTATTCTTCATAATCTACCTGACTATCAGCACAATCTTATTTACTTTTGAATTAAGACTAAATTTCTTCTATAACATTCCCATCCTATGAAAATAACTTTAAAAACTTTCTGGTATTGGGAGCCAAAAAAGAGATTGTTATTTAATCTTTATATTGACTAAAATACTCTGATTTTGTCCTGACTTTATAGCACAGCCTCTCTGATATCAATGTTCTTATTTTGTGGTATAATGTTTTCTTACCTCCATAGCTTTCTACTATCTCCTTTCTATTTTAATTTTGATGTAGTTCATTCCATCATTTCTACTTGTATATGTGTGTATAGATATGTAGAGTAATTTTGCTTCTCAAAAACATTTGTGTGACTCTCATAATAAGGCTTACTACCACAGCTGATACTTAAATTATTAAGCAGTCACTAATAGAATATCAACTATAAGAAGGGCCTATAGTCTTAGAGGGAGAGCATAGCTCTGAGGGTTCTTTGAGAGCTAGGCATTTAGCACTTACCGGTAGTTCCTTGATTTAACAACCTCTGAGGGATCTCAGAGGGTAGATTTAAGGGAAGAAGTATTACAATATTTTAATGGCTATGACTATACTGGTGTGCTCTATTTAAGTATCCTGATCTTTGGCTTTTAGAGGTAATGGTTGACTTATTTATAATACATGTTCTAGAGGTTTGACTCTCAGAGGGATGTTGTACTCTTTCAGGGGTCCATAGAAAGCAAAAGGGGAAAGAAATGGGATCCATTCTTTACAGCAACAAGCAGAAGATGGGATACTTGGAATTTTAAAAATTTAATATCTGCCTTTCTGAGTTTTGATCTTGCTTTGGGGTGATTGCTCCTTTTTAATTGCCTACTTTGCCCTTTAGAGTCAGAATATTTGTCCTTATCTTGCCATTGTATCTTAGATGATTACAACTTGCTTTTGATGTTTCAGAGGTTCACTGCAGAGTTTGCCTTGAGCTTCAGAAGACTTTGAACTTGAGTTTTTAGCCCATATTGGAGCAACTTGGAGATGGAGTGAATGAATTTTACATTGTGAGAAGAGCATCCGTTTTGCAGGCCACGGGAGGAATGCTGTAGTTTGGATACTATTTGTCTCCACAAAGGTACATGTGTTGGAGGGTTGGTTGCCCAAGTGGCACTGTTGGGAAAAGTTGTGGATCTTACCAGGTCCATTTTCTGATGTCCTTTTCCATGTCACTTTTTAGTGTACTGTAATTTTTATCGCAGAGGTCTTTCACTTTGTTGGTTAGAAATGTTCTTAAATAATTTTTCTTGATGTTATTGTGAATGGTATTGTTTTCCTAATTTTTTTCTCAGTGGGCTCATTGTACATGTATAGGAACGCTATTGATTTTTGTGGACTTTGTATTTTGCTACATTAATTCTAGAAAATTTTGGTGGAATTTTTTGTGTCTTCTATGTAAAGGGTCATGTCGTCTATAAATAATGATAATTTGACTTCTTTCCTGTATGCATCCTTTTTATTTCTTTCTCTTGCCTGATTGCTCTGGCTAATGTTTTGAGCACTATACTGAACAGGAGTGGTGATAGTGGAAATCTTTGACATGCTCCTGATTTTAGATGGAAAACTTTCAGCTGCCCCCCATTTAATATGATGCTGGCCATTGGTTTGTCATAATAAATTTATCAGATTGAGGTAAGGTTCGTTTATACCTATCTTTTTTGGGATTTTTATTATGAATGGATGTTGAATTTTGTCAAAATTTTTTTTCTTTGACTATTGACACGATCAGATGATACTTTTTTCTTTGCTTCTTTTTATGGAGTCAGTTACATTTATTGAGCTTTGTATGTTGAAACAATTCACATCTCTAGGAAGAAACGAACTTGGTCAAGATGTATGATTCTTTTAATAATTTATTTCTCTCTATTTGCTAGTATCTTGTTGATATTATGCTATTTTTATTAAAGAGATTGCCTGCCATTTTCTTTTTTAGTTAGGTCCTTCTCTGGCTTTGGAATCTGACTGATTTTGGCCTCTAGGATTGTGTTTGGGGGTACTTTTTCCCTTTCAATTTTATTAAAGACTTTGAGGTCCATTGGGATTATAACTTCCCTAAAAGTCTTAAAGAATTCAGCAGTGAAGCCAACAGATCCTTGGCTTTTCTTCATTTTTTTTTTTTAAACGACTGCCTCAATTTCATTGCCTGTTATTGGGCTATTCAGAGTATTTGTCCTCGTGGTTCACTTTTGGTAATACATACATGTCTGGTAGTCTGTATATTTTTTCAAGATTCTCCAATATGTTAGAGTATGATTTTTCATATTACTAGTGATCTGGAATTTGAAAGTGTCTATTGTGATTTTATCTTTTTTATTTCAAGTTATATTGATATAGATCTTTTCTATCCTTCTGGTAAGTTTGTCCAAGTATATATTTTGTTTATTCCTTCAAAGAATCAGATCTACTACTGATCCTTTGTATAGCTTTTTTAATCTAGGTTTTATTAATATCCATTCAATCTTTATGATTTCCCTTCTTAGAAAAGTTTTGGATTTGGACTGTTCTTGTTTTTCTATTACCTTGAGGTGCACCATTAGGTTAATTATTTGGTGCACTCAGTTTTTATAATGGGAGCACTGACAGCATTATACTTCCCTCTTAGGACTGCTTTCATTGTCTCACAGGTTCTGATATGTTATGCTGATATTAACATTTGAATCTAGGAATTGCTTAATTTCTTTGCTGATTTCTTCTGTGACTCATTAAGTGATCAGGAGTGTGTTATTTAAGGTTTAGACATCATAAAATTTCTGTAGACTCTTTTGCAATTAATTGCTAGTTTCAGTGTGCTATGTTCTGATAGCATTGTGGGATGATTTTAATGATTTTATATTTATTTAAGCAGGTTTCATGGCTTAGTATGTGGTCTATTTTGAAGAAAGTCCCATGTGATATTGAGACAAATATGTGTTCTTTGTAGTAGGATAAAGTGCTTTGTAAATATTGCTGTTTATTTATTCAAAAGATGGTTTTATCTCTGATTTTCTTTGTTAATTACTTGTATAGTGAATCTATTTGTGAAAGTGGAGTATTGAGGTCCCCCATTATAATCGTGCTGGTGTTTATTTGATTTTTGATATCCAGTAGTATTTGTTTTATGAGGTTAGGTGCACTGATATTCAGGAAATATATACTTACAATTGTTATCTCTTCCTGTTGATGTTTTCCTTCTCTAATATGTAGTGACCATTTTTGCCTCTTCTGATTAGTTTTAGCTTGAAGTTTTCTTTTTCTGGGAATGAAATTGCCACATCTGTTTGATTTCTGGGTCTTGGCACATGAAATATTATTTGCCATTCTTTGATTTTTAGTTTATAAACATTTTTTGGTGTTAGATGACTCTCTTGAATTCAACAGACAAATGAGTTCTGTTTTTTGGTCCACTCTGCCAATCTGTGTCTCTTCATTGAGGAGTTGTGGTTATTTACATTGCGAGTTATTACTGAAAGATATTGACTTATTCCTGTAATTGAATCTTTTTTTTGATTCCTTTATCATCCCCTTTTTGTTTAACTGCTTGCATTGCTTCACAATGTATTCATCCCATTTGACTTTTTTCTTTGTTCATTTGTTCATCTCTGTCTAGGATATCCCTGAGTATTTTTTACAGTGATGTTTTGGTGTCCATGAATCTCTTAATATGTTATTTGTCATAGAATGTCCTTATTTCTCCATCAATTTTGGCTGTTAGTTTTGCAGGATATATTAGTCTAGGTTAAAAGTTGTTTTCTTTTAGGACTTGAAACGTCACATCAAGCTCTCCTGGCATTTAAAATTTGTGTTGCAAAGTCTGTTGTAATCCTGATGGGTTTTCTTTTATAAGTGATTCTTTGCTCTTCACTGAATGTTTTTAAGATTCTGTCTTTAAGTTGTACATCTGGGATTTTGACTATGATGTGTCATGGGGAACTTTATTTTTCAATGTAGTTATCTGCCATTCTGTAAGCCTCATATATCTGTACGTTGAGTTTTTCCCCATACTTGGAAATATTTTTGCTATGATTTTTATAAACATTTTTACTTTATGTGTTATCTTCTAATTTATCTAACTACAGTTAGCCTTATGTTAGCTGCCTTAGCATCATCTAATATATATTGGATAAGTTTTACTTGTTCTCTCATCTGTTTTAAATTTTCTCTGACTAAACCATCATGCATGTCCATTTTGTCCTCAGTTTCCAAAACCAGATCTTCACATTGGTTCCTTCTGCTGTTTATGAGTTACATAGAATTCTTTATCTACAGGATTTTGGTTTAGAACCTTTCCATGGAGTCTATTTCTTTGATAATTTTGTTTTTCATATTTAAATTGTTTTGGTCAACTCTTCCAATTTTTTTTTTTCCCATAACCACATATCTCAGTTTGCAAGATAGTTCCACTACCTTTAGCGTCTTCTCTTCCTCTGTAATCATTTCAGGAGCTCTGCTCTTTGTTGTTTTCTTTCCTCTGCATCAGTGCTTTTGGTCCACTGTGGGAGAGGTGGGAGCTTTGGAGCCATTTTGTTTCCTCATTTGCTCATGTTCTTTTCTTTTATTTCTTGTGAGTCGAGATCACATAGAGTGAAGAGAATTTGTTGTTGATATGAGGGTCTCTTTAGTTGAGTTCTATTTTCCAATGGTGTGTCTTTGGCTTTATTTGTCAATAGGTATTGTTTACCACATCAACCTCTTCAATTTGATTGAGATGTCTTTGTCACTGTGTTGTAAGAAGAGATTTTCTACTTCTAACAGGAGCAACAGACCTGACCATACATTAATCATACTACTCAAACTTGTTCTCACATGTTCAGCCTTTTATCAATGGCCCTTAAGTGTGCACTCTATTGTTTCTGGCAGTTGGTCTGCAATGTGGAGGGGGAAGGGAAGGGAAGAGGAATGTGAAAAGGAGGGGAGTAAGAGGGAGATAAGAGAAACGTTAATAGGTTAAACAATAGGGTTTCAGACTATTGGAGGGACTTGACAGACTGAAGGGTTAGTGTTGAAAGGGTTTCAGAGGTATCTGTGGCATCTGGAAGACAGGTGCAGGGGGAAGGAGGTGTAATTAGAGATTGAGAGAAGCTGTAAGATTGTCAGAACCCATTGATATATTTTTGGTGAGTTTTGTTTCCGTCTTTTAAGCAATTTCTGTGAGGGTAATCTCGATATGACCACGAATGTTACTATTTAAATTAAAGTACTGATCTGTTCTCATACTTTTTAATGTATATATATCCACCTGCCATGTATCACAGGAAATATAGAAAAGAAGCAAAAGAATTCAGGAGCATAGGTAAAACAAGGAAGAGTAAAGAGAATAGAATAGGGAGGAGAAGAGTTTAAAATGAGAAAATGAAAGAAAGATGAAGACAAAACACAACAAAGGAAAAAACTTTTAAAAAGTTAAAAAAAGGTGAAAATATGATTTTGACACAGAAAGAAGAATTGAAGAACTGAGGAAAAGGAAAAAAGAGGGAGAACAAAACTGGAGAGAACCTAGACTAGACAAATCAGCAAGAAAACACACTAAGAGTTTCCACAAGGCTGCTGCACTGTGTAGCTAGTAGTAGGTCCTTCCAATTCCCTTCTTGCTGGAGTCCTAGTCTGCTTATAGGCAGCCAAGCAAACTGCCTGCCTGAGAGTGGTGAGGGCTGTGGGTTTCTTTTTTTTTCTTTTCTTAAATTCTTTTATTGGTACATTTTAGGTATATATTTACATTTATCTTTGGGGGCTTGTACCTGTACATGATGTATCATTGTTCTCATTTTTTCCCCATTACCTGTGTGCTCTTCACCCCTAAACCCTTCCCTATTTACATACTTCATTTCCATTTTTTTTCTTTTCTCATAATTTTTCCTTTCCATTCTTTCCTTTCTCCTTCCCCTTCCCCTCCCACCACCCCTACCCCTTTGAACCTTTTCCTATTTCAAAGTATCAATTATTAGTTATTAATCCTTTTAGTCCTTATTTACACTCTCAGTTTCTCACACCAGAGAAACTATTCAGTATTTACACATGTGTGTCCTATTTATTTCACTTGAGAGTATGGCTGTGGGTTTCTTTGGACTCACCTCCTTGCTGCAAGCTGGACTTGGACATTTTTTAACTGCAGTATTCATCTCTATTCCAAGATCCAACCACCTCATTTAATCTAGGAAGGAAGGACATGAAATGATTTTTGCTCCAAGCCTTCTGCCAATGTCCTATCCCTGCTGACCCACTTGCTAGAGGATAAATCCCTTCCTGTTCTCCCTGTTCTCCCTCCAAGGCCTTTCTGCCTAGTACATCAGAAGTTCTCTGGTGCAGTTGAAGTCCTCTGTTCCTTCTTGTTCAGATTCCAAACTGTCCCTGACTCAAGAGCCACATTTCCCAGGCTGTGGAAGCCCGTGTAGTCCCCAGGCTTCGCTTATAGTTGTTTTTCCCTACATGTGATGATGATCAGTGGTTAGGATTTCCCAAAGACTGAGATCTTACCAGTCTTTGGGGAAACAAGAGTGAAGCATCGCTCTGGACCTTCAGTCTCTGTCCCTCCCGAGATCTCCAGGGATGCAACCCATGGGTACCTACTGTCCCGGCGGGCCTGGTGCTGTCCCCAGTTCATGGTGTTTAGCCTCTCTGCTTGGGGCGGGGTGGGGGCTTCCCTTGTCGGCACTGTGCAGTGGTTATATTATAGATAGATGAGTTAGGTAGAAATATTATAGGCAGTCAGATAGGGCTAGGTCCTCAAGAGGGTCAGGACAAAGATTAAACACACCACAGCTACACTGGAGACACATGGGCTGAAAACCAGGCCTCAAGATAAAGAGAAGATGACCAGACCTCCATAATTCCTCAAAGAGCAAACACTGGGCCTAATGAATCCTAGATAGACATGAGCCAGCCCTGTGGGTGACCAGAGACCGGTGGACCCACCACTTCCTAGGAGAATCTTTGTTCTTTCCATCCATGCTTGCTACTTGACTTGCTTCCAATTGGACCACTATTACCCAAGTGACTATACTTGTAGCCTTACGGGATGTTCATGGCTGTGGCCCACTTTGTACCCATGTGGGTTTCATCCTATAAAACTTCTCTGTAAAGCGGGGTCCTTGGCTATCCATTCAGGACCCCTCCTGCCCTTCAGGAGCTTGCCTATCAATAAAGATCTTGCTACTCTTCACCTCCATGGTTTCTAGCACTCATTCTTCGATTTCTAGAGAACAAAAACTTGGCGTATCATACAGTTAACAGGTTGGGAGATATCATATTTCGTATTTCATCATCACTATTATTTTCTGTAACAGGTAGGGCTCCCCCAGGAAGCAAGGTTCCCCAGTCCTGGGAAGTTGGAGGGCAGGGACAGGGACCTTTTCCTTTTTTTTTTTTTTTTCGGTTTCTTTCTTTGTTTTTTGTTTTGTTTTTCATTGTTTTTATTACTCCTCCTTTGTGGCCCCAACCGAAGTTTATTCACACTGGGTTTCCTCTTCCAGATGGGACGGAGAACACGAAGGAGTCGATCATAGGAGCTTTCCATCTGCAGTGCTTGCTCCTTCCCTCAGGATAGTGGAGCTGCTCCTCAAAAGTCTTGCTCCCCAAGTAGAAGGGTGTAGGGGTTGGGGCTGTGGACCAGCAGTGGGGCTGCTTCCTGTTTCAGTGACCTGGATATTTGATCTAGATCACTCTTTCAGACTGATTTTCCACTTTGGGGTGTGATTGTCTCCCCCATTTCAGAGCACCTGTACTCTTCAGTGGCTTTTCTCTGAGTATTTTGAAAATACTTCCTTCTCTAACCACCTATGTTGCAATGTCACATTGATAAATCTTTTATCCACTGTTACCCTGTAATTAAAAAAACATGCTGGGCCTAGTGGCACACACCAGAATTCAGAGGGCTGAGGCAGGAAGATTGCTGCACTTTCGAGGCCAGCCTGAGCTACATAGTGAGTTCAAGGCCAGCCTGACTTACATCACAAGGCCCTGTCTCAAACAAAACAAAACAAAATAAAAATATTATAAAACATAACTCCTCTATAAAAAAAAATCATACACACATGTGTAATATGTATTTTGTGGTTGTTTCCCTTGGGTACAACTCAAAAGTGTGTATAAATCCATAGTAAATTAATACGCATTGCAAACCTGGAATCTGTTTAATCTTTTTCTGTTTCCCTTCTCTAGTCTTGGGCTTTGAGGTTACCCATCCCTAGTAGCTTAGGGCAGGGCTATCTCACCCAAATCTTACTCCCCCTAAACCATTAACTACTTTGAATTGTTCAGTTAGATTCAGCTGGAATATGATCTCTCCCCGCCACCCTCATTGTTTATTCTTTTTCCCAAATTAAAAAGAAAATAAAATTTCTGCCACTCAGATGTTATCTCACAATACTACATGATACACTCTTTCTCATGTGTATTTGAGTTTACTTCTTGCTACCATAGCAACCAACTGCTTTTAGCAAAATCTTCGGTACCAGATTTCCCATTTTCAATAGATAATCTGCATTAAGTATTTTTTTTTTATCATTTGAGGCCTGAAATTTTCAGTATAATCTAAACCAGGCTTTTACAACAGACATAATATGTTTGTTTTCATTTTAACTATTTTTGAGCACTCATAAATTTGTTTATAAAATAGCACCATGTTCTACTGAGATTTTAAAAAATTTTATTAGTATAGGTTTACAGTACATAATGATTACATAAATTGTGGTGATTTTGTACCCATATATAACACTTCTTAATTCTTACTTCCCCTCCCCCTACCGTTCCAGTACCCTTTCCTCCATCTCTTTGTACCCTTACAGTTTGCAAAAAATGACATCTTCCTGTTTCCTATGTTTTATTTTGATCATTCATCTTTACTCTGGATTTCTCATATAGGTGAAACCATGCAAAATTTAAGCTTGTGTGTCTGATTTATTGTACTTAATATTATGGTCTCAAGGTACATCTATTCTTCTACAAATGACTGAAAATTACCCCTCTGTACAGAACAGTAGTACTTCATTGTATATAAATACCACATTTTCTTTATCTATTCATCTGTAGATGGACTTATAGGCTTCTTCCAAGATTTGGCTATTAGGAATTGTGGTGCTATAAACATAAGTATACATGTGCCATTACACTATGATACCTTACTTTTTCAGGAAGCTACCTAGTAGGGGAATAGCTGAGTTGAATAAAATTTCTATTTTTACATTTTTGTGACTCTCCGTACTGATTTCAACACTGGCTGTACTAGTTTATATTTCCACCAAGGTAGAAAGATTTCCTTAACCCACAGCCTCTTCAGCATTTGTTATTATTCAATTTCTTGATGATAGCCATTCTTTCTGAAGTAAGACGGAAGCTCTGTGTTGTCTTGATTTATATTTCTCTAAGGGCCAGTTATGTTGAACATTTTTGAGTGAATTTTATTGGTCATTTGTACTTCTGCCTCTGAGAAGGACCTATTGTTTTTAGTTGCCCATTTTTTTTGATTGGGTTGGGTCTTTATTTTGTTAATTTTCCTGAGCTCTTTATAGCCCAGAATAGCATATTTTTTAAAAAATTAGAAAATAAGTTCATAAACACTTCCACGTTTTACTTTCAGAGAAGCCAACTCAGTGACCAAGGGATCATTTTTATTTCTAGAAAAACAATTACTTTTGAGTTCTAGAAATTATACAATTGTTTGTATATTCAAATAACATTCTGTCTTTTAAAACTAGAACTATGACTTATGTTTGGTTTTTAGTTTACTTGCTGGCCCTACTCTTTACATATATATATATTTGTACTGGGGATCAAACTGGGGTCCTTGCACTTTCTGGACAGGTGGTGGAACCACTGAGCTAAATCCCTGGCCCCTAATAAATCTTTCTTTATTTCTTTTCTTTTTTTTTTTGGTACCAGGGATCGAAGTCTGGACCTTGCGCTTTCGAGGCAGGCGGCGGAACCACTGAGCTAAATCCCTGGCCCTCTTTATCTATATTGATATAAGAGCCGCAGAAGATTTTAGTTTTGTTCTTTGTAGTACAATATATACCATTCTTCTCCAAAATTTTGCGGAAATGCAACTGCTTTGTCATTTGGAATTTTGTTTCAGTTGTCCATGATGCTATATACCCTATCTAATTAGTTATGCTGCAGGTACCATTCAGGTTGAAAGAGTTGTCGTGTCCTATCACTTGGTTTACAAGTTATATTTCAGCATAGCTTATCTTTAACTACAAAAGAGAAACAAACACAATTTTTCAGGAACGATGTAAACTTTTAAAGAAAATAGCTATTTCTAAGCAAATGTCTGGGTTGGACAAGTGAGATGATTGGAATTTTATAAAGAACTATGAAGCCATTTACCATACTAGACAAAACAGCAGGAACCTGAGGAAATTGAAATTTAGGTTTATATAGACAGATATAAAGATAGAAGAGTAACAGACTGAACTTGTACACCAAAATATGCCAAAATTATATCTTGTATAAATAGGATGTACAAAATTGATAATTTTTGGTGTTTACTGAAATTACAGAGAACTATAAGGATGGAATGATATTTTGAATTTATGTTTCTACTCATCAAAAAATATTCTATAAACATCACATCTGTAAACTTTAAATAGGATAAATAATGTCTAAATATATAGACAATATTTTCAAATCAATACTCCACATGCTTTGCCACATAATAGAAAACATTCTAAAGTTTCCAGTTATCATCAAGTATAAGATATCTGTACATGGAGAATTCCTGCTCTATTCAGGGATTTAAAACAGGAAACAGCATAATTAGATGCACATAGTATCCATGTCTGTGCAGTGTGAGGGCTGAACTTCCTTGCCTTCCAAATGCTTATACATACATTAATCACCTAGTTCACACTGAAAGTATTCAATACATTTTTGGAACTTCATTATAATATATACCAAGAAATCCTTGTGATAACCAACTTATCTCAACCAGCTCCAATGCATAAACAGCATTCTTGTTCTAATAAGAATTTTAATTGGATTATTTAAAATCATTTTTATGTTGGAAACTCTTGTTCTAATAAGAATTTTAATTGGATTATTTAAAATCATTTTTATGTTGGAAACATCTTATACATTTGTAAGATGCCAAGCTTTTTTTACAGTAATATCAGTCACAGTTGTAATATTATGGAGGAAGAACCAGATTTAAAACCAGAATGCACAAATAGATACATGGTTTACCATAAATAGTTTTCTATTTGAATTTCCAGAAATGCAAAAGGACTGCTAGACCTATAAGTATGGATTCTCACCACTCCTTTCTTCCCTCTTCCACTCTAAAAAAGAGAATTTGAAACTGGGGTATTATGGTTTAGATACAATCTGGCTTTCCAAAGGCTCATGTGTTTGGAGATTGGGCTTGGCGGGGTGATTGGATCATGATGGTCTATACTCATCAATGGATTATCCATAGCTAAATGAGTTGTTAAAATGTGAGACCTGGTTGGAAGAGGAGGGTTACTGGGGGTATGACTTGGAAGGATATATATCCCTCCCCATCTTCTTCTTTTGCTCTTTCTGTTTTCTGGCTTTCATGATATGAGCTACTTTCTTTCACCTAGGCCCTTTCACCATGCTGTTTATACATTGGAGCCAGTTGATCATGAACCACAACCCATTTAAACTGTGATACAAAGTAAACCTCTGCTCTTTTAAGTTGTGAGTGTTGGAAATTGTGTCTTAGCAATGAGGAAACTAACACATAGGGGAACATGTTTCCTATATTGATTTGTACTACAGATAGAATGAGTAGAATTTTCAAAAATAAAAGACAAAGGTCAAGTAGATGTATTCTCTTCTTTTCATTTTTTTCAAAATGACTACAGTGATAAATACTAATGGTTTTTCTTTTTCTTCCTTTCTGGCACTTTCTCTCCCATCATGTTATAGGTAATTTGCAAGCATTTTCTGTTTCATAGTGCTTAGAAAAAGTTGGTTATCCTTCACTGTCTTTGCAGCTGTACTTTTAGAGGAGACTATTCATATGTGTGCATGTATACAGTTACTAATTTTAATTCAGCCCTTCCTGATATTAATTGTTCTGGGAGACATTTTCTTTATTGAATGAAGTCACAATTAATTAGTCTTCCCATAGATATATATTTTATCCCATATTGAAAAATAGAAAAGACATCTATGTACTTAAAGGGGTGGATGTAATATGTCTTGGCAGGTTACAGGCCTAACTTAATTATGAACATATAATAATAAGTGTTAAATATAATTAAGAGCTAACATAGAAAAAGAAAGCAAAAATTAGCTTGGAGTGAGGATTAGGAAAATCTCATTTTTTATTGCTATCATCAGCTCACTTTTCCCATAGAGTATGAAAGACATGAAATTCTTGAGCATCTAATAGTAACATTAATAAATGATGTTCCAAACCTTGTCTCCAGAGAGGCCACTCAATCTTTAGCATTTAATAGTTTTGTTTTTGTCAAATGAAAGCAGATTGTTACACGATTAAATGAATATGTGTGTGTGCCCATGTGAGTGGTTTGTGTGCATTTTGTTCCCAACTTTTTACATAATAGAGGTAGACTAAAATACAAGATGGTCCCACTGGACCATCCCTAGTGCTGAACATAGATTCTTCCTTCCTTTAAGAAACAAGTATGCAGTGAGACTTTGATTTGAACCATGTACTTGACCCTTCTACAGAACTACATATCCACTCTGGCTCCTCTTCATGTAATCTGTGCTTGGCTCTATTTAGCAGTTAGCAAGGAAGGTCTAAGCTGCACAGAATTAGGAGAGCATTGTTTTTTTAGGGGTCTATGGCTCCATGAACTTTGACATCTGAACCTCAGAAAAGGAAGCAAATTTCATAGCCTTGTCATGAATCATTCGATACACATCCCCTCAGATATGGTCCTAACGCAGACCTCAGTTAATGTCAAAGACAGATGTTTTCCCTCACATCTCCCTTGGAGTGGTAAGAAAATAAAAACACAAAAGAACTCTTTTATACTAAAGGCTGTTCAGTTAAAATAAATTAAAAATATGAGCAGAAACTCTACTCTCAGTCAACCAATTGATAAAATAATTAGCATGGGAAGTGATAATTTAGATATAGTTTTTGCTATTTTAGGGATCAAAAGAGAACTATAAAAAACCTGTTATTTACTGAAGGAAGAAAAAGTCCTATTGTGTGGTGAATTGACAGAATTCATCAAAATATACTTGGAAAAAGACTGCAATGTGAAGCTATGCAGAAGGACTTTTTGTCTCTTAGACTGAAAAATTTGCCCAAACACACACACATACACATGTACATGTGTGCACACACATGCACACACATGTGCACAGAGAGAGAGAGAGAGAAGAGAGAGAGAGAGAGAGAGAGAAAGGAGATCTTTTGCCTTATGAAAACAATAGTAAAATAAGGCAGTTCACTCACTTGTAAGAAAGTGTCTGACTGGAAAGTTAGAACTGGAAAAATCAGAGGGAAATGGGTAAGTGAAAGGGAAAATGTATACATTATACCACAGATGGTGAATCTTTTAGAGAGCTACTGCCCAAACTACAATCCAAAACTCAGTTATTTATTGCAAAGTAACAGCACTGGAATTAAAGCTGAATAGTGAGGATTTAGTTGAAAGAAAACAACTGCTATCTGATTCTTGGCTGCTGGAGCAACTTGGCTCCAGTATGGACACAGAGGGCTCTGTGTGCCCACTGTGGCGCATGTGTCAGGTTCGCCACCACTGCTTTATACTATGTGTGCGTTGACATTTTCTCTGAAAGCTTTGAATGGATTTATCATCAAACCAAGATAACATTTGTTGGCAAAATATAAAAAAATTTGAACCATGTATATTTCTCTTGGTAGGTTCAGAAGTTTACTAAGGCACCTCGAGTCTGATTCCTAACAACTGAAAATTGATGGTAGACTCAATTAATAATGATCAGTTTCAAAATAATTTTTATTCATTTCTGATGGTATTCAAAGTTATTGTTTATATCTTAAGGAAAGGTAGTCAGATATGTCTCCGAGCTTGACCACATAGAATATTTTTTCTAGAATTTTTTCATAAGCTCTTAGAAGCCCCACTTATTGGGATAATGGAACAGTAATGGGATGCCTTTATTCAAAAATTTGGCAGTGAGTGTCTTATTTGTAGTAAATAAAATGCCAAGCAATCCAGATTAAAAATGAAGTCTTGTGCAGAAGATGATGGTTTAAGGTGGGTATGCCAACTTTTGTGGTCAAAAGGCCACTTGCTCTCGTTTCCTTAACATAACAACAAGCATTAAGAAAGGAAGCTTTTATACAAATTGCTATATACATATGTATATAAATTGTAATATATGTATAGTGGCCCAGGACAATTTCTCTTCTCTCAGTTTACCACAGCAAGCCATAGGAGGTCTGATTAGCCTCATCCAATAGCAGGTATCAGGGTTTGGGGAAATTTGCTGAACTGAACTGAAGGAAAAGCAGTTCACTGCCAAGTCATGTGTCTATTAGAACAGGAATTTACAGAAGCAGCCTGGTGATGTCTCTTCCTCCCTCCTTCCCCTGCACTCTCTACTTTCCAAGCCTGTGTTTTTTCATTGCCTGCTGGTGTGCTGATTTATGTTTATTTTCTAACATCACAAGTTTTAGCTTTCATAAAGCTTTGCCTCTATTTATTTATTTACTCAATAAGAATTTTTGAGCATATGCACTTTGTATAATATAAACAATAGAAGTCTATTTTTTGTTTTTGGGAAATGTATGGTTTTCCATAAAGGTATATTATTTGTGTTAATTCATAGTAAAGCTATTGTTTTTTAATTTTTTATTTTTATGATATATGTTTGCAATATACAATGACTACTTTCTTTGTTGGGAGTTGATACATGTGTATAAAACATCTTGATTTTTTTCCCTTTTTCCTCCAACCTCTCTCTTAAATTTTTTTTTTGCCAGCATCAAATTCATTTATTGTAAGTCTTTACCAATTTAATTATCATAAATTCCAATTAACAGCCAGACTAACAGGCCAAAAAGCATAAAAAATAGATAAAACTATTATACTAAATCAAGGTACACTTTTAGATATACTGTCCATGTTGGATTATAATAATATTTTTTCTTCTTTTTTCTTGCTGTCTAGCTTTAATTTTGCACTTTATTTATATATCGAGCTTCTCATATAAGAGAAACCATGTAATATTCAAGCCTGTGTATCTGATATATTTAGCATTATGGTCTCAAGGTGCATCCATTGTCCTACAAATGACTCAAGTTTATTCTTCTTTATGGCAGAGTAGTACTCATTATGTATAAAAATCAGATATTCCTTATTCATTCATCTGTTGGTGGACATACTGGCTGCTTCCAAGATTTAGCTACTATGAATTATGTTGCTATAAATATGGGTATGTATACATCACTGTAATACTATGTCTTTAACTCTTTCAGGAAGATACCTAGAAAGTGAATAACTGGGTCAAAAGTAATTTCTACATTCAGTTTTTTGAAGAATCTCCACTCATTTCCATAGTCATTGTACCAGTTTACACTCCCACCAATAATGAAGAAGGGTTTCTTTCTCCCTGCAGCTTCACCAGCATTTATTGGCTGATTTTTTTTTTTTTTTTTTTGTACCAGGCATTGAACTCAGGACCTTCTGCTTGCAAGGCAGGTGGCAGCACCACTGAGCTAAGTCCCTAGCCTGGTTGATTTCTTGATGACAGTCATTCTTTCTGGAGTAAGATGGAATCTCAGAGTTCTTTTAATTTGCATTTCTCAAATAGCTAGTGATGCTGAACACTTTTTCATGTATTTATTGGTGTTTGTATTTCTTCATCTGAGAAGTGTCTATTCATTTCAGGTCCCCATTTTTTATTGGATCTTTAAATTTGAGGGCCATAAGTTTTTTGAGTTCTTTATGTATTATAGATATTAGTCCTTTATCTAAGGAGTGGTTTTCACAAACTGTTTCCTGTTCTGTAGGCTGTCTCTTCACTCAGTGATTTCCTTTGTGATGTGAAGCTTTTTAATTTGATTTGATCCCATTTGTTGTTTCTTGGTATTATTTCTTGTTCAATCAGGTTCTGTTCAGAAAATATTTGCCTACATCTATGTCTTCAAGAGTTTTTTAGCTATTTTGTCTTCCAACAAATTAATTGCTTCTGTTTTCTTTTTTTTTTTTTTTTGGCTTAAATTCTTTTATTGGTACATTTTAGGTAAACAATAAGTTTACACTTATCATTGGGGGCTTGTACCTGTATATGATGTACCTTGGGTCTTATTTTTTTCCCCCTTACCTGTGTGCCCTTCACCCTCTCCGCCCTTCCCTATTTACATAGACTTTGTTTCCATTATTTTCTTTTCTCATAAGTTTTCCTTTCCCTTCTTTAATGTTTAGATCTTTGATCCATTTTGATTCAAGTTTAGTGTATGGTGAGAGATATGGGTCTAGTTTCAATCTTTGGCATGTGGATACCTTGTTTTCCCATGGCCATTTACTGAAGAGGCTATCTTTTCTCTAACAAAAGGATCTGTCCTCTTTGTCAAGGATAAGGTAGCTGAATGTGCCTGGAGGTGTTTCTTCATCCACTATTCTGTTCTATAGATCCACACATCTGTTTTCTACTAGTACCATGCAGCTTTTATCACTGTAGCTTTGTAGTATAACTTGAAGTCTGGGATTGTGATGCCCCCTGCCTTAACCTTGTTGCTTAGAATTGCTTTTATTATTCTAGGTCTCTTATGATTTCATATGAATTTTAAGGTTCTTAAAATTCTTTCTCTAGTTCTATGATAAATCCTATTGATATTTTGATTGAGATGTGTTAAATCTGTATGATAGTTTTGGAAGTATGGCCATTTTGATTATATTCATTCTGTCTATCCAAAAATATAGGGTATTTTTCCATTTTCCGATGTCTTCTTTACCTTTACCAGGATACTATAGTTTTCATTATAGAAGTTTTTCACTTCCTTGATTAGGTTAATTTCTAAGTACTTCATTTTTTGTGGTATTGTGAAAGATACTGTTTCCCTAAATTCTCTCTCAGTGAGTTTATTACTGGTGTACAGGAATGCTGTGGAGTTTTGAATGTTACTGCATATCCTGCTACAATAATGAATTTAGTTATTAATTCTAGGAGCCTTTTGGTAGAGATTTTGGGGTCCTCTTTGTAGATGATCATGTCCTCTGCAAATAATGGTAATTTAACTTCTTCCTTTCTTATCCAGATCCCTTTTATTTTCTTTCTCTTGTCCAATTCCTCTAGCTAATGTTATGAGAATTATATTAAGTTGGAGTAATGATGAATTAATAAATATTTATCTCAGTTTTCATTTCTAATACAGTGAGCAAAGATCGATTTAACCTTCAGAAGCAAAACTTTTGGTGATCACCAAGTTTTGAGGAGGCAAAGTGGTCAAGAGCCCTTATATTAAGAAGCTAAGTTTTATGTATGGTGATAAGTACAATCACAGGTACATATTTAGAATACGGCTCAGTAAACAGGCTGGATATGGTTTAGGAGATACTCTATGGATTTTTATTAAGGTTTATTTTACAAGTATAACTTGATGGAGAGGTTTTCTAATTTGTATTACTAAACAGATTTAAATTAAGTAGAAAATGTTCTGTCCTATACTGATTCCCACTCTAGCACGAATGGTTTTTGAAAGTTCTAATGTATTCATTACACTTTAGAAAAAAGTAGTTAAGAAACAACAATAGTTCTTTGCAGATGCTCAATTGGGAAAAAATGAAGACAGGTAGAAGCTGTGTTCCAATCTCTCAAGGGTGTTCATGCGGAAGAAGGAATTAAACTTATCTGCTCCAGTGAACATAATGAGTTCCAATGGTTGGAATTTGCAGGGAGGCAGATTTCAGAACTTTGTGACAATTAGAAGTGTTTAAAAACAGAGTGAGGTATCTAACTTGGCTATTATGTTCATTCCTTGAGAATAGCTCCTATTTATAATCCTGAGTCTATGAGGTCACTCTATTAGATGCTTGACATAATATCATTTAGCTTGATTCTCACAATAACTCCCAGTGATAGGTATTATTATCTCCCTATTTTATAAGTAAGAAACAGGTTTAAGAATTTAATTCTTCACTTGCCTACCCAAAGCTACTCAGGAAGCAGAATCAGTCAGGATTCTAAGTCAGGTCCTCCAATTCTCCTGTGCAGGCTTTTGACCTCATATATACAGTCTGTCTGTGAACTATATGCCAAGAGCTGTGAGGAAGGGTGTGACAAAGTGGATTGAAAGCTGAGAATTATACCATCAGCATGTCAGATTTTGATGCCTTTGGACTTGGAAAGAGCCATGCTATCAGCTTCCTAGTTCTCAAGCTTGCATACAGTGCATAGTAGGTCATCTTGAACTCCATACGAACATGAGCCAATTCTCCTAATAAATTTTTTCTGTCTGTCTGTCTATGTCTGTCTTTCTGTCTATGTCTAGCTATCTATTTGTGAGTCTGTCTAATCATCTATCTGTCTACCCTATAGATTCTTTTTCTTTGTAGCTCCTTTAGTAATACATCATTTTTAGTGAGCCTAATGACTAAAAGTATATATTATGTGCATATCAGTATTACTTGGTCTGGCTGATATAAAAATATTGTTCAAAAACTTGTAATTAAACAATTGTACATAGATAGTATTCTGAAGCCCTTAGGAAATGAATCTTTAAGAGTTTTATGAAATTGTTTTTATATGGAATTGTTTTATATGAATTGTTTTAAAGAGTTTTATGAACTGTTTAATAAGTGATAACATTAGGTTTGTATGTTGCACATTAAAATGCCTTTATGTAACTTTTTTTTTCAGAAATGAAGTAGTATAAAGAAAAGATGCTGGCTATTATCAGCTTTCATAAACATATCTCAGACACTATATGTGGTTAGAGAGGAGGCCTACTAAGTACTTTTAATATGACATGTGCTATATGTAAATTCTTTCCTTCACTGCATCTATGATTTATCATATTAAGACAGTATGATACAAGAAAAATTATAAAATAATAATAATCAGGAACACTTGTCCAATTCTTTATTACTAGCCAGCACTAAACTGTATCTTGCAAATTAAACATATAAATTTTAAAATTTAAATCCTGTTTATCTTGTAGGGAAAGGAGCCAAATTAAAAACAGAGATCTTTTCTGCCCATTTGTGCCTGCTATCATCTGAAAGTTCTGCTTGTTCGTCACTAAGAACATAACATGTGTACCCCACTTCTCCTAAGAGTCATTTCACTATGTATTTTAAATTTCAGATGTCCAGACATGACCACTGAGATCAAATCTAAGAATGCTGCTTTGATAAAGTTACTTAATTTCCCTGATTTAGAGGAAAGATTTATATAATTACATATGCAAATTTATGCATTCAACATGCAGATTTTGTGATCTCTAGATTCCCTGACAATATCTGGTAGCTGTATTGATAATGACCACTGCTACTATGTGGTTTCACTGAGCAGATTTACATAATAAAACCTGTGGCCAACATGTTGACTGGCAGTCTGAGGCAGTGCCATATTATTTAGCCCTTTAGTGACACATTTCTGAAGTTAAATCAGCCACTTTGAAGCAGAAAAGAATTCATAAAGGTGATGTTTTGCATGTGTTTTGGTGATCACTAACTTAGTAAACATATATATTTATTTTTTATTTTATAAACATATAAATATATATTGTTTCTGGGATGGGAAAATACTTGAAAGAATATAGTGACCAGCTGTGCAAAGAATGATATACCTAAAATTTGCAAAGTTAAAGAAAAAAAAGCAAGTAAAAAGGCAGTAAAGACATGGATTTTTCTTCTTAAAATCTAATTTGGCAAAATTTTAAAACTTTTGTCACTAGACCTTCAAAAAGATTCAAGACTCAGCTATGTACAGAATGAAGTAATTTAGAGGTAAAAAAATGGAGGACTTGAAGGAGAAAAAAATGTTCCTTCTTTCTGCTCAAAGTTTTGGTGCAACTGTTCTTATTTCTATTTTTTAAATACATGCACGATGAGTCCTATATCATAGCTTATGTAATACCATAACCAGATTGGAGTCATTTTAGATTTGTGCATATCAACAGAAGCAGCAAATGCCATTTGCTTAGTGAAAAATGATGACAGAATTGGGCAAACATTAAGAGAATGAATTCCTCAAATTACTTGGGTTAGAATAGATTCCTCAATAGCTACTTCTAAATCACTCTGCTGGCCCTTGTGTGCTCTTGACTGATGCTTTCCAAACTGTGGGTCCACTACAAGTCAGATAAGCACTGATCATGCCAATTGGCAGTATGGTAATCAACTCCTGAATACTTAAGACTTGGAGCATAAAGTTACTTCAGATTTCAAATATACAGTCCAGCTTATAGCTCTATTGCTCTAAGAAAAAATTATATCTCTTTTTACTCACAACAGGGAATTCAGTTTGTCTCAAATGTCATTTTACCAGGTCATAAATTATTCTAAGGTATTTCATATCACACAAGGAACCTAGGATTCTAGAGGGGAAATCCATAAACTAGTTGTGGTTCCTATAGTTCCGTTCTTCATTTTTCTCAAACAGCTCTAATAGATCAGTGTTCCAATCTGTATAAATTTCATGAAAAATAAAAGAAACCAATATTATATCTTGAATACATCTAGAAACTGATATCCTGCAGTTGACTTGGGAAAAGAAGTAAAATATGGATATTTCCCCTACATTGTCAGTAAAATTCCATGGATCTAGAAGACTAACTTCAACATCTGATGAAGCAAGCAAAAGTCAATATAAAAGTATTCAAATGAACTGTAAATAAGTATTTTAAAATACTTAAAGATCTAGTTTTTGCAGTTAGTAGGCTGATAATACAAGCATCTTTTAAAGTATAAAGGTGTTTTTCTATTCTAGACAGGCATAAGTTCTAATTAAAAACATTCTCATTAAGACATTTTCCCCCAACTACCAAACCAGAGCATTAGGAAAGAGACATTGGAGATTTGTCCTAAATTAAGGTTAGTAGATGGTTAGAATTGTTGCTAAATTTTAGGATTTTCCCACTACAGTAAGGATTCAAATTGAGTTTAAAAAATATAATTTTATTTAGAAGTCTGGTTGGAAAGATATTAAGATATTTGGTTTACAGTATCTTGTTTTCATCCTTTCAGTCATCCTCTCCTTCTCTTATCTATTCCCTAATGTCTCTATAATGCAGATGTTTGGATACTGGGCGTTATTGGCACTAAAGAGTCCCATGCCTTTTTGAGTATTTGCTCTGCCTCACCTGTTACATGTTTCTGCTTCTTGATGCCCTAGTTAATATCTTTAGGGAAACTCCAAATATGAGGTCGTCTGATAAGCTTTTGAATGTACACAGTACAAGTACCTTTATGATGTGTGCGAACCTGGTGAAATTCACTGTTTCAGTTTTTTCAGTTCTTTGGATCATAATGCATTGTCAGTTAAATACCATCTGAATTGATATATCGTTAAAATTTTTGTCCTCAATTTGCAGATGCTCAAATAGTTTTGCAATCCCTTACCGCTTCACATTTCCATCTGAACTAAAATACCTAACATTTGTATACTTTTTTCTCAAAGAAGATAACTTCAATTAGCTAACTAGTGTTCAAAACACTCTATGAAGGGTTTTCAGTTGTATAAAACAACGCTTATCTCAAAGTAGCTGAAAGATTCATGGAACGATTTGGTATTTGATTTCCTTGCATTTACAAACTACTTCCTGATCATAAAAGAAATAATGAGTTCTTCTCAGTGAATATTGGTGCATATGTACACAACATTCATAGATCTTCACAGGAAATGCAACGTGCTATACATTCAGCTCTGAATAATACTCAGAAATTAAAGTTGATGAAATCATATAACCATGTAGTTATCTGAAATAATGAGTGTTCAAAGGACATTCATTCATTCATTAAATTCTTACTGAGAAATTGCTATGCTGCAGACACAATAACCTGCCAAAATAATTTACTGACCACATAATCATAATTGCTACATGCATTTGGCAAACTATCCAACACTCAAAACTGAAAGGAGAGGCGGTTTATTGTGGCTCACAGTTTCAGAGAGCTCAGTCAATACTTGGTCATTCAGCTCCTAGGCTGAAACTGCAAGATGGAGGGGCATGATAGAGGGAGGCTCTATCCATGGCAGCCAGGAAAAAGAGAGAAGGGAGGAGCTGGGGAAGAAGATGTACCCTCCAGGGACACAACCTCAATGATGTACCGCTTCCAACCCTGCTGCATCTCCTAACAGCACGTTTAGCTCAATCCCCTGATGAGCTTAGCACCCCCAAATCCAATCACTTTCTGAGAGCCCCATCTCTGAGACTTTCAGGGGACATTTTAGATCTGAACCATAACTATTTATTCAAAATTTAAATATATTACCTGCCTCAATCCCAACTTCAACTGGGCAAGGTTAGTGTATTATGGTTATTTAGAGAAGAACTAACATAATATATCCATGTATATAAACACAAAAACACACTTATGTGCTTGTGCATGTGTGTTTCTGTGTGTTTGTGTCATAACAGCATCGAGAATGGTGTTTGGTTAAACAGCTTGGTAGCCTTATTTTATTCACAGAGATCTCAGAGAGAAATTTACTGAGATTCACTCATATAATAATTGAGAATTTCTGGATTTGAACCAACTTTATTCTTGAGCCAGTATGTTTCATTCTGTGTCACAACACACGTTACAAAATCCAAGGTATACCACTTACATTTTAAGTATTTAGGATTATTTGTGGTTGGGGATCTTTGGTCAAAATATGTTCATTAATCCATATGAGAAATATTTATTGAGAGTCTGCTACGTAGGAGACACTATGCTAGGACCTAGGTCTATAACATGGAAAAAACCCAGACAGTGGTTCTGTCCTATAGCAGAAGAGATTAAACAATGAACAAATAAAATTAATAGCCACATATGTCAAATGCTACAAGAAAAATGAAATAATCTGAAAGTGGTGGAGGAGTTCTCTGTATTGGTGGTATTTAAGCAGAGATCTGAATAAAGTGAGAGCATGGAAATATCTAAAGAGAAGCATTATTATTATTATTATTATTTTGCTTAAATTCTTTTATTGGTCCATTGGGAAAGGAAAGAATGGAAAGGAAAAATTAAGGAGAAGCATTACTTTTATTAAGAGGGAAAGCAAAAAAAAAAAAAAAAAAGTAAGAGGGAAAGCAGGTGTAATGGCCCTAAGATGGATGGATACTTGGTTTAGAAACAGCAGGAGACCAGTGTGGCTGCAGAAGAAAGATTTAAGCATGGTGATAGGGCAACAGTTTCAATAAAGTTCAAACAGAACAAAATTATTCTCAAACAGAAGTAATACAAGAACAGTTAGTTTAAGAATTTATGTACCAGCTCCCCACAAAGAATGTAAATAAACATTATGTACTAGGAACATGTAATAAATAAAAAAGAAAAAAATAGCACAAAAAGGAATTTGAAGTAGGATGTTTGAAATTAGAAAAAGAAAACAAAATGAGAATGACTTAGGTAGAAATGTTGAATCTCAAGGTACACCAAGGAAGAAGCATAGATGAGTATAATGGTTTCTTGAGACAAAATTGATACCATAGAGAAGTCATGATAGGAATTGGAGGCCTAAAGATGAGAGGAAAAGTGTGTACCTGTTCTGGCTGAATGTGTGAATTTAACCAGATGTCAAAACACTTGGAGTGAATTGATTGAAATGAAGTTAACATAACTTGAAATCTTGGATTATGATGCCTCTTACCTTGTTCTTGTGACTTAGGATTTTTTTTTTTTTTTGCTATTTTTGGATCTCTTCTGGTTCCTTATGAATAACAGGATTGTTTTCTCTACTTCTGTGAGTAATGCTGTTGGTATTTTGATTGGGACCACATTAAATCTGTATATAAGTTTTGGAAGTATGACCTTTTTGATTATATTGCTTCTGTCTATCCATACACTTTTCTGATGTCCTCTTTGATATCATTTTTCAGAGCACTATAGTCTTTATTGTAGAGGTCTTTTACTTTCTTTCTTAGGTTAATTTCTAATTATTTGATTTTTCTTGATGCTATTGTGGATAGTATTGTTTTCCTAATCTTTCTCAGTGAGCTCATTACTAGTGCACAGAAATGCTAAATTGATTTTTGTGTGTTGATTTTGTATCCTGCTACATTACCAAATTTGGTCATTAACTCTAATAGTCTTTTTGTGGAATTTTTTCAGTCTTTTATGCAGAGGATCATGTCCTCTGCAAATAAGAATAAATTTTACTTTTTTCTTATATATACACACCTTTTATTTCTTTCTCCTAGCTAATTTCTCTGGCCAATGTCTCTGGAGATTGTGGATATCCTTGTCCTGTTCGTGATTAAAAACAGGAAAATTTCAGTTTGTATGGAAGCCAGTATGGAAATTTCTGAAAAAATTAAATCTAGAAACTCTTGATTCAGCTATTCCCCTTCTAAGCATCTTTCTGAAAGAGTTAAAAGTCATTGTATTACAGTGATACATGCATACCCATGTTTTCAGTAGCATGATTCATAATAGCTAAATCTTGGATGTTGACTATGTATAAATGTAGAATTTATACACAATAGAATACTACTTACTATCAAGAAGGATGAACTTGAATCATTTGTAGGAAAATGGATGCACCTTGTGAACATAATATTAAGTGAAATCATGCTGGTGACAAAGTTTAAATATTGCATGATTTCTTCTGTATGAGGTGTATAAAATATAAATAACTCGAAGAGCAAAGTAAAAGATACATAGTAGGAAATAGGGAGATAGATCTTTTGCAAAATGGAAGAGGACTAAGAGATGGAGAGTGAGGAGGAACAGAAGGAAGAAAAAAGAAATAAGATGTGCTATGCTGCATGTACCAGCCCCCCTATGAGGGATTATGTAGGGTACTAATAAAAATGATCCAATGTAATAATAAAAAATAAGAATTGGAAAAAATGAGGTTAATAAAGGCTGCAAATATGGAAACTTCATTGTGGTATAAAATGAAGAAACTGTCACTGTAGCTATCCAAAATGGAAGCACAATGCTGAAAGAAATATTTGAAAATGCTAATAACCGCAAATGCTTTCTATGTGTTAAATATGTTTATATGCATTATGTCTTCTATTCCATTTAGCAACTATTAGGAGGTGAAATACTGCTGTATCTTTGTTAGAGATGAAGAGGCAGAGATAAGCAGATATTAAATAACTTTTGCAAAGTTACATAGCTAATAAATTGTTGACACAGCATTTTATCTCAAATGGTCTGACTCAAACGGCCAAGTCTTAACTAGTAGTGCCTTCCAAACAACCTAACATTCCCATTTATAATATGACCACTGATCTCTATGGCACATACTAAGTTTGAAATCCTGTTTGCAAAGTTGGAAGAAAATTTAATTACTTTAAATGGGATGGAAAATGTAAAGAAATCTGCATGCAAAATATAGAGTGCCTTGTTTGAGATGAATATATGGATCAAGCTGATAGCCATATCCAGAATAATAGAGGGGTACCACGATTAAGAGAGCATGGTGATCAAATTGATATGGAAGATAAAAGAATAAAGACATGGTAAGTCCAATGTTGGAAACTTAAAACAATTACAGAATTGGTGGTGAGAAGACCACAGTCATTTAGCACACATGAAGTAGAGATTCAGTTTCACTTAATTCACCAAACACTGTGAGGTATCTGAAGAATGATTATTTCCATTTTACAAAGAATAAATGTCAATTGTCTACCCCAAAGCTACACTGATTGCAAGTGGCAGAGATAAAATCCAGTCTTGTCTGCCTGAATCCAAGAGTCATGGTTTCTTTTTTTCATTCATGCTGTTTCAACTTTTTGTTAGTTGGATGTTAGGACTTAAGGGATTCTTCCATGAGATTGCACAGATATTTAAGCCGCAAAAGTGCTGAGATTCAGTACTGAACATACATGTTGAGGAATTTTTAGTAAAGCGAAAAAGGCAATGTACTTACCAAAAGATAAATTAAAATAAAGGCTTGGAAAAGGAACAGTTGTGACCCACAGAAATTCTACAGAGGGGTGAGAGGTCTAGAAAATGGAGAACAAAGAGGGACATCAGCCACTGGTGGAGAGTGAAGAAGGTAGAGAAACTGTTACACTTTGGCATACAAGTTCTATAGAACAAGAAAATCTACAGCCTCAGCAATGGAATGACACCTCCAATGTGCAGCTTCAGCTGTGTCCTCAGCATGAGCGAACACCATCTGCCATGGAGGCGGAACGGTGGTGAATTGGAATTCATTTTTGAAAACTTGGCAATGACTTTACATGGCAATATGACTAAAGTCTGCAGGGATACAGGAGCTTCCTTGTACTAGCCAACCTACCATAATCCTTAAACAGAAACAAACAAACAAATAATCTGCCCAATTCCTGAAAGATTTCCTATGGTTGTATCTTTTTACAAACTTCAAAGTAATAACCAAGGTTCTCAATAACATAGTCCACAAATTGTTTGGTAAAATTCCATCACACAAAGTTAAATAGTGTGCTGTATGTGTGTAGAGGAAGGTAGGGCATTTGGAGGGGAAGGGCTGACTCAGAATGTTGGTAGCCACAATCTGTTACATGCTGCACCAATATCATTAAAAGAGCTAATTTAAACCCCTGCATTTAATTCTGGTTCTGGTATATTCTACAACACAACAAATGAAAATGAATCATGCATTTAAAATGGAGGTGGAATTTCATGAAAAATGATCTTGTATCTTAAAGATAAACGCAGTGGAGCTAAGTTATCCATTCACAGCAGCCAGACAGCTGTAAGTATTTATTTTCTTGTTTTCTTTAATTTTTGTAGGGACAGCCAAGAAGTATACAGGGGACATAAATATAGTGTTTTGTGAGAACACGCCCAAGATGGCCAAGATTGGTTTGCTTAAACTTCTAAAGTGCCAGTTGAACAGATGGAAAATCTGGCTTGCCTTA
Source organism: Heterocephalus glaber (assembly GCF_053883595.1). Taxonomy (NCBI): domain Eukaryota; kingdom Metazoa; phylum Chordata; class Mammalia; order Rodentia; family Bathyergidae; genus Heterocephalus; species Heterocephalus glaber. The sequence continues at coordinate 9,670,138 of NW_028258356.1, read as the reverse complement.
GAAACTTCTCATCCATCCCTGGGGCTTAATTGTCCCAGGTGTTGTGGCCATCTGCCAGATGTATTTACAACAAATGCTTCCTGAGAAAACTGTATACTGAAATCTCAGAGTTTCTTTAGGACACGGTCAAAGAGCATATGGAATTGGAATACTTACCACTTCTAAAATAGCAGGTTCTGCTATAGAAAAGACTGAGATTGATTAGGCATGGTGAGTTATTGACATAAACTGAAAGTGGGAGAATGTTCAAGGGTAGAAGGTAAAGAATTCAGAGACATGGTGACAACATGAAAGAATTAGAATTATTTCATCCAGTTTTGTGGTGAAAATAGCTGGTCATTTAGGTTTATTTAGCAAATACTTCAAAGAGATAAATGAGAAGAGGGAGGGAATGATCATTCATGAAAAGAAAAATATTCATGAAAAGAAAATATGTACAATATACACGTATCAAATTATGAAACTGTACCCTGTTAGTATGTACAATAAAATAATATTTCATAAAAAAGAATGATGTTCTTAAAATTGCTCCTGTGAGCAACCTGTACAACTGTGCTCTACCCACAGGAGTGTAATTGCCTGCAATGTAATTAATAAAAACTGTCAATGCAGCAGCAAAGGGGATATTTGGTTGTTCATGAATAAACAATTTCATAGTCCATTTTCAATTTGTTTCAACACAGCTAAGAAACCTAAAATGAATGTATTTTCTTATTTTTATTAGTGCTTATTGGTTACACACCGTAATTTTTTTTTCTGGAAGATTTGTGCATCCGCATAACATACTTTAGTCAGCCCCACCACCCTCTCACTCTACTTCCCCTAGTTTCACATTTTTTGTGGGAGTTTCAGTGTGTAGAATCTATTTTGATTATACTCATGTCCCCTATTACCCATCCTTCTCCTTTTCCTCCTTCCTCCCTTCCTCTTATCTAATAATAGTCTTTCTACTTTCTTGTCGTATTTTTTAGATTCCACATATTAGAGAAAATATGCACTATTAACCTTTCTGAATCTGCCCATTTAGCTTAACATAATGATTTCCAGGTCCTCCATTTTTCTGCAAATAACAAAATTTTGTTCTTTTCTGTGGCCACATAATACTCCATTGCGTATACACCACATTTTCTTTAAGTTGAGTGGTTTTGAAAATAAAGGAGAAAGAGCTTACAAGATGAAAATAATAAATAAAATTTAAATTAAAACAGCAAATTCTGAAACACTCTTAAGTACTTTAATTTTATTAAGGAATTAGGTTGCAAATAATAAAGACAAAAGTCTAGTACTTTATTACCAGACATTTCTAAAGGAAAGCTGTACTTTTAAAAAATTTCTTACTCTAAATATTTTTTTTCAAGCAAAAATTTTTTCTCTCTCCACTTGGAAGCTAAAGAACTGGTCATATTTCATGTCGATGCCATTTGATCCTTTACTAGGTATTTCCATTTCTCCCGCTGTATGAACATTTTAAATAATCTCTGCTTTCTGCTTGAAGATATTTCACAATAAACAATTCACTCTTCCACCTTGACCAGCACAGACTTGATGGTTTGAAACTCTAGACTGATGAAGGTGGGGGATAGCTCCATGTCTCTCCAGTCATTTTTAATTTTGTCAAGCACTGCAGGGATCCAGAGGTCCTAGACTGCTAGCAATGGTTCCTTGACTCGCCCTCCATCACATACATACTCAGCTCAACTCCCGTACTTCATTGGTTTTCAGTGTCTCAGTAATTCCTGTACTTGCTGTTTAGGTCTATCAGTCTAACATTAGCCTTAGAAAACTTGGGAAGCAGCTTTCTGCTACTGAACTGCAATGATCTGAGAGAATCTCCTAGAAGTTCCCTTTCCTTGTTCATCTCACAGTAGCAAATACAAGGAAAACAAGCGTTGCTCAGTTGGGTCTCCTAGGCAAAACAGCCTAACCACTATGATAAGGCGTGACATTACCTTCCCAAGTTTCTCCTTTTCTTTATACTTTATTCTTACATTCACACGAATTTTCACGTGGCCTACAGTTTTTAAAAGTAAAAATGATGAAACATGAAATACTAACCTATATGTGTAAGATATAAAGAAATATGATATAATAAAATGTTGGAATGAAACATAATCTGTATACTTGAAGGTGTATAAAAACTTACTATGCATACAGAAACGCACACATGGGAAGTCATCACACCAAATGGACCTCTGAGAGTTTTGCTGCTCCTCTGCTGGACTTGAGGAGCTACTTTTTATACATCCTGCCCTTGTGTCCCACTGCTTTAAGTACAATAGATTTGTTTAACTCAATAAGTGGTATTTTACCAAATTCTTTATGTTAACATATGTAACAAATCCTTATAATACAGTTAAGTATCCCAAATATATTCCTATAATATAAAATTTTATAAAATGAATTTCATGTATAAGTATTTCATGTCAAAGATATCCTCAAAGAGATATTCAACAAACCATATATATTCCTCAAATGCCTACTTTAAAGACCACTTACAACTTAGAAATATATTGCCCAAACATATAATTTTATTACTATAGGCATCCCAAAGAAAATAAGTAAGTTAAACTCTAGTGGCAATACTAAGTTAGATTTACATTCATTACCTTCAAATTTTTTGACAATTTAAAGATCATGGAATTTTCTACTTTATTTTAAAAATATATTTTTAATTTTCTCTTCAAGTTCTTTTATATTGTTGAGGATATTAGAGGTATGAATGTAGTTTTTGTGTTTTCTACTGCTGCAAGAGACTTGCAGCTTTGAATGCTAATATTAATTAATATACTCATTAATAATTTATTTCAGTTTTTATATTAAGAAAATATCAAGAAGATGTAAAAAAATTGTTTTTTTCAGTTTGGAAAAGTTTTCTTCAGTTTCTCACAAAAGTATGCCTTCCCTAAATCTGTTCTATTTTTGCAGTAGGAGGACAGTTTGGTTTTCCTACCTATTAATTATCAGTGCGGTCTGCGGAGGCTGTCAGTGAGGACGCCAGCAGAAGTGTGACAATGCATGTGATAATTTCACAACTAGGATAATTAAAATAGGAGACACATGTATCGTAAGAAACCTATCTCAAGACTTTCTATATTTTAATCTGTACTCTGACTAGTATGTGTAACCTGCAAATATACATTAATTCTCTTTAGCCTTCAATTTCAATTATTGTAAAACCCTCTCTGAGAGTTTCATTTCTGACTCTGCAAACTGAGGCAGACTTCTTAAGGAATGTGTCTCTATGAGAATAAATACAAACTAAACTTTCAGTGTAATATATTTCACACTGGCAAATGATTTAGTCCTTTAGCAGGTGTTCAGAAAGAAAATTAAATTTACAGCATTAGAAGCCAAATAATCTCTTCCTCAAGCCCCGTGGTATGCCTACAATAATTAAACTCCTACAAATAACGCAGGCACTGCCTGCTACAATAGCAGCTTGGATTTAATTTAGCAATATTCCAGGGAGCTAAGGGAAGTCAGCACACCCTTTTAGCAGTGTGGGGAGAAGGACTTCTGCTGGCATCGATGACTTAATTCCTTTCCAGTGTGCACACCTGCTGCATATCGAGGCAGAGATTATTGCTCTTTGGAGGTCTTTGCCAAGAAATTTTTTCCTTCACAGTTTGACATGCTTCGTTAGCTCTTTGACATGGGCTTCATTATTTCTCACATCAGATTCTCCAGCTACATCAGCAGCCCATTTAATGTTGAGTTTGTTTTAAATATGCTTGTGAAGATGATGGATGTTTTAAAAGTTAACATTAGTGGCAATATTTTTTGTTTTGGTTCAGCTGTGATTGGCATGGTAATGGATTACTACTTCTCCTTGGATTACTGTTTCCAGGATAAACAATTTGAGAGAACTGTTTGTGGCCTACACTTATATGAATGTGAAAAAAATGGATGGAAAGAAAATTGGGCTTCTGGAAGCAAATCTATTTATGATATTGCAACCTAGTTTCAGAGACTGTGACAACTGCACAACGAACAAGTAATTTGAAGGTCAGTTTGGACACCTCTCTTTCTCCCAAAGCTGTTACAAAATAACCCTGTCCTATCACTATAAGGTCTCACAAGAATCCACTAGAATCGATGGACTTCACAACTAGAGGAAATAATAGTTACAGTTACAAAGCATAGAAAATATTTTTAAAGTTCTTTCTTGAAAAATAGCACACCTCCGCAGGAATAAAGTTAACACAGTTCTTTACTTACAGTATTGTCTCTAAGCAATTGTAGAGAGGAAAGAAAAAAGTATTTTCAATTGTCATAGAAACAATGACAATATCACAGAAGCTATTCCAATGTCATAGAAGCTATTCCAACACAGACAGTGACAAAAGCCATATTATCTTTTACAAATTTGTTTTCATTGCCAAAACCCCATAGAATCTCCCAATAGCAAGATAATCAACAAGATCTCTGATACTAATCCCAACAGTTACTTTAATTTCATCAGCTTATTTAACTTTAAAGAAGTGGGGTTCTCTTAACCTGCTCATAATTTTTAGTATTTTTGGATTCTCATATGTCTTTTCTTACCCTGAAAACACCTAATAGACTGTGTTTTGGTCAGCTTGGGCAACTACAGTAAAAGGACTGTGTACCCTGGGTGACTCAAAAACAAATATTTGTATCTTTTAGTTCTGGATCCAATTTCAAGGTGATTGGTGAAGGTCTTCTTCCAGGTTTAGAGATACCTGGCATTTCCTTATGTCCTAATTTGGAGAGAGAGAGAGATGAACAAAGCTGTCCAACATCTCTTCTTTTAGGGGTGTTCTCAACCTGAAGGCTTTACCTCATGACCTCAGTACTGTACTTCCCTGAAATGGCATATCCAAATACTATCACATTGGGAATTAGAGATAAAAAGTATGAATTTGGGAGCAGGGGTCAAAAAACTTAAGGCTATGGGAGATTACATAGTTTCTAATATTTTCAATTTCTGTATACATATTAATGATTCCTAATCTAAATGTCCCACAAAGAAATTTCTCTGAGTCCAGACTGCTGCTTCAAACAATTCCAGCTGAATGTGTTAAGTGTGGCAAATTATTTTATTTACCAAATGATTCAAATCTTAATGAATAATATTTATTCACTCTATCAGTTCTTAAAGATATGGGGGTAAAAAAGACAGATATGGTCCCTCCCTGCCCTTCTGCAGGTTCAACCCAATGGTGAAGACTAAAAATTTAATGAGAAATAACAAATATTAGGAACGCTACAAAAAGAAGAATATAGAGAACATGAAAATGTAATCGAATGCTTACAATTTGGGGGGACATAGTGGCTGCCCGCTGATTCTTTAACATGGCTTCCCAATCACTCAGCACCAATTGGGTAATTCCTAACTTTTTATATATTTAATTCCCTTAATTTCCCTAAAATCCAACTGATCCCATTTCAGTTTTGTTAGATAACAAAAAGCCACTCTTTAAAAGGTCCTCTCTTCTGACCCTTTCTTCCTTCTTCACATTGTGGAAGGTAATAGATATTGTTGCTGATATCAGATATATGGAAAAACTGTTTTGGTTATGATTGGAGAAGCCCCGTAAGACATTCCTATCATCTGACCCAAGAACACTTGGACACACAGCAAGTGGCCAGCTGTTGACAGGAAGCCTGAGAATGCATCTGTCCCACAGTCAAAACAAAGCAAAACCCAGCCTTCCCTGTAACAAGTAAAAAGGAGAGACGTTCAGCTGCAAGCAAGCAACTTCACACACCCCCGGCGTTGTCACCTTCTCTGAGTCTAATTAGAAACTTTATTCCAGAATAGCATGAAACAAATCACATTTTCCCATTTGAAGATGTCGCAGTTCTCCTAGGTTTTAACAGCAGCTGCACGACGTTAGTTGTGAGATGCCTGCAAATGGAGGGAACACCTACAGGGTACTATATATGGGAGAGCACAGAAGCGGCAGCTGCTCAGGACTGTGCCCTGAATGTCCCGTTCGAGCCAGTGGCACCTCAGGTCTCACTGTTGGCATCGTGCAACTCAGGGGACATAAGGGCAGTGGGCCACATGGAGGAGGCACTACACTTTCAACTGGGGCCTCCCTTTGCTTGAGCAGTGGATATCATAGGAGGACCACCGTGCTGGATCTGGTGCTGCTGATGAAAGAAGCATCTCTAGGAAGCAGACCTGATTTTGAGCGTTAGATGTAATGAGCTCAGAACACAAGGGCTGACTTGAATACTTAGACTGTCAGGCACTCCTTAAAATTTCTGTCCTTCGGGGTTACATTTTATGTACATAGTCTACAAATGAGTCTAATCTCAAACTAGTCCTCAAATTAATTATGAATATATATGCTCTTCCTCATCCTGTTTGCTAAGCCCCATTCTCAAATTTGATTATTTCAGTCTCTATTTTCTGAATGCCCACTACACAAGGGTTCCTGGACATTTTGGTTACCCAAACTGCATCTGTTCTATGTAGCAGGCACATTTCTCATACTGTGACATGGAATGAAACAAAATAGATGTCCTCTGAGTTCTCAAACATCAGACAGCTAAGTTGGACAGACAGAACATAAATTGTATATGTGATAAATGTACTTGATTTTCAAAACAAATTTTAGATTATTTTTACCATTTTAGTAGTTATAAGAATTTTTTTTTTGGTATCAGAGACCAAGACCTTGAGACTCAGGACCTTGAGCTTACGAGGTAGGTGTGGCACCACTGAGCTAAACCCCCAGCCCAAACATAATATTTTAATGAAATACAAGGTAACTTTACTTTACCTACTTCAATACTGAACAGTGATTTGTGCTGCTTCCTCCACAACAAATGACTGTTACTCACTTGCTTTTGTCTTCCAAAATGTAGGTTAAATCCAACTTAACTTTTCATGTTTTTATCAGACCTGCCTCAATTTTCTCACTAAACAGCACCATCCATAATCCATTTGGATTTCCAAGCCATAAACTTGAGACTTTTGCTTTCTGCTTCATCTCAACCATAAAACACTCATAAAGTCCAGTGGGCATTTGCCAATCTAATGTTTCCTGTTCCTTCCTTTCCACTTACTCTGCCATTCTTGCATTTTCAGCTTTATTCTCTTCTGCTCTGTTTGACTGTTATGGATTCTTGTGGTGCCTCCAATTTTGTCTTCCCTCTAGTTATCCACTGTAATGAATAAATGACGTTTCCAAGAATATCCTCCAAAACAAAAAAGCAACCTTTAGTCATGTCACAGTTCTGCAGCGTCCCCACTTCCAAAGAAATGGATGAAATTTATTTTACAGTCTGTCAACTTCTACCTTCCAGCTCCACTCCTCTCACTCCTTCACTCTGTACTTAATTTACCCTGCAGTCCTTTCTGTTCCTTCAATTGCATTCCCCTCACTTCATCCTTCTGTACACGCACACCCTCAGTCCTGTCTGCGTGAAAGTTATCTCCTCAACAACTCTGTTCTTCAAAATTCTGTTTCAGAACCAATTTCTTCAGGAAGTTTTCTTCTTATAACATTTCTCAATAACATAGCTCATCCCTTTTGAGTTTTATGTGTATTTTTGTCTACTTCATACATATGTCTGGCATGGATTCCAACAGAACACTGGAAATGTGCCTGTTTCCAAAATTAAACTGAGCTCCCTGAGGATAGACTTTATCAATTTGATTATTGTTAAAGAACAAAGTGTAATATCGTTCAAAGGATATATAATTTATAGGCAAATATTTCAAGCCCATGCTTAAGATTTTCAAGACCAGTCTTTTTCACTTAACAGAGGTAACTTCTAAGACTTTTTAAACTATTGTCTATTTTGTTTCCTCGTCTGTTTAAATGATACTTCTAAGAAATTGTTTGTAGGAAGAAGCTAAAATGAGATACACCTTATGGAATTATTTCCTTGGATATAAAATGTTATAAAAATATTACTACTCTTTGAATCAGAGAGTTCTTTAGATACAGACATGTTTTGACCTCTAACGCATTTTTATGTGATTCTTCCTACTTTACAGTCAGACCTAATGTAGAAATGACCAGAAATGAAGTTCATATTTGATAAAATTCATATTTTTAAACTCATAGTAAGAAAAGTAAGCATTTTCTCAAACTTTGTACAAAATTTATCATAAAATGTTCCTAGTAAGAAAGGGGAAAACTAAAATCCTGGACTTAGTGCATTAATTAAATTCCTACAGAGTAAAAAAAGTAAAAGAATGGGAAATAATAAAATTCAACAAGGTCTACTAGAGTATGATTTAGTGGCTATTTTGAGGAGTGCTATAATGCAAATTAACAACAGTTTAAATGTGAAGACCTTTTTCTGAGAGTGTGCCCTGAGCAGAATTGAAAACACTTGATTTCTTCCAAAAATCTAGAGCATTTCCACCACCTGGATACCACTTCCCTCATCTGGCAATTACAAGGGTCTCCCTTTCACATGCCTTCCTAGAACAGGCATTCCTAAAAATTTCTCATTATCTTTGACTTTCCTCTCTTAGTCCTTCAGCTATATTTCTGGTTCGGTGCTATTTTTAGCATAGTTATCATACAGAAACAATTATATCAACTCAAGCAAAAACATCTGTTAGAAACGCAGTGCCTGATTTTAGGAAATCCAGTATGGGTAAAAGAGCCTCTTTGGTTTTAGGTAGCTTACTGTCTAGTATAGACAAATATAAAATCTGATGAATACATTAAAAGACACAAACGTGAAACATCGAGAAATTTCTGAGGAAAAAGCAGCTCGCTATCCTGGGAAATTTGGAGAGAGCTCCACAGAGAAAGTGGTTTCAAATTGTTTTGAAAAGAGAGTACAGTGCCAGTGGGCAAGAAGAGAGAAAAGAAAAGGGGGTTTCACCAGAAAGAACTGCCTTTTCAAAGGCCAGAGCTATGAAAGGGACCACAGATTTACATGGCTGGAAGATCAGTATGGCTTGGAAAATATAAAAGAAAAATGAGCCATATAGTTTATTTAATCTCTTACCTCCCAGAATATTTTTATTTTATAAGCTTTTGAACCAAAAAAGAGTCTCTCCAGTAATAGGTATCTGTCTATATGGAAGAGGACAGTGAGGGAAGTTCACCCTTTATATATGAGAAAATTTTTGTCAATGAAAACCTGCAACACTGCTTAACCCTGTCCGTGAGCTCATCTTCCTCTATCATCCCCCTCTGCCAGCATGGAATACATCACCACCATCAATCTATCCTAGTATCACAGTCGACATTATAACTGCTTGAATCACTGTCTATCTTTTAGATATATACCATCTTATTCACACCGTCCTTCCCACCATACCTACTGTAGAGGTTAAAAAAAATTAACAAATTTATTTAACAAGGTTTTACATGGCATTGGAGTTTTAAAATCTGAAGAGCCCCAAATAAAGGGGAAATTGGACTTTTCTGCTAAATTTGATTACAGTATCTAGCTGTGGAATAATGTGATTGGACAATAAAAGGTATGATCTAATGGTAATAAACAGGGAGGAAACCAGGAAAGCAGGTTTGTTCAGATCCTTCTTGGCCTCTCTGGGTAGGACTCCCACCCACCCCCAGATACAGGACAGGACGTCTGACACAAGAGTGGCTCATGTCTTATATTCAGGGGAGATGACTCAGAGACCTTGCTAAGTTTGATGGCTTGCTTTGGAGGAGATTTCTAGTTTCTGTAACCTACCTATAAAGAGAGAAATTGTGGTTCCTATGACTGATGCGCCTTAATTGAAAAAGATTATCTGGAGACAAAAGGGGAGAAGCACAGATGGTCCTTGCTTCTGAAGATTTCCCAATATTATTCAGTTCAAAATACTTAATGCTAAGGCATCATACCGTGGGGTATCATTTTCTGAGCCCCCAGGACAGGTTTCAAAGCATATCAAATTGAACATAATTAATGAAACTCTATAAACAATAATAATTAACATATATGTTGATATTTAAAATAGCACTAATTTTTTTTATATTTCAGTATCCAGGGACTTGGTGGATATTTGAATAAAGTGAGACAGTAAAATCTTTCATCTTCATCCTCAATATTAACGTAAAACACAAAATTATTTTCATTTTTAAACATACATTCTGATGGTAATTTTTCTGAAAAGATTGGTTTTTCAATTGTGTGAAGTCCTTATATATTTGTGTGCTTGGATGTTTCACAATAAAAATTATCTTTAGTAGATACTTTAAACTAAATGATTCCTCCAAAGAGGAAAATACATGCCAAATTTTGAAATGATGATCATTCATTATAAATTCCTCTGTCTTTGTTCTAGGAACTGTGAACCATCAGTACCATGTAAACAGTCAAGTTGTTTCTGCAACCATACAGCAAAATGGGAAGAACCAAAATTTGCAATTAGTTATAGCCTGCACTCATAGCTTATTCACGTCAGAGATACCAGAATTTCAGAGCTAAGCCTCTTCTGAAGCTCTTCTCAGAGTCATTCTAGAAGCCAAAAGGTTTTGAACCTCTTCTGTGATATGTAGTTTATAATATTCGTGTTGCTCTAATCAGAAATGTTGCCAGTGGATTACAATTCCGTGAAACGAATCACCTTAGTGATTTGATTAAGGTGCAGATTAATGTTGAAGTTACCACAGAAAAGAGATTAATAGGTTAAAATTCCACCAGTATTTTTGTAAATATGAAGGAAACCAAATTTGGTAATGCTAAATGTATTTACTTAAATGTAATGTCAATATTTATTATAATGTATGATTGTGTATTTGTTAAAGGAACTTATTTTATAATATCAATGTATCAGAACATATTTTATTAAACTTTCAATTTACTGTCTTACAATTTTTATTTAAATATCCTATAATTCTTTATTTTATTCTCTAATATTAGGATGAATGACATAACTGCTTTCAATGCAACTTTACGTAGAGTTTTATAGACTCATTGTTATTCTTAAAGTAGGTAAATTTCTTATTCTCTCAGTATTGGCAATAAACCCTCCATTGGGGAAAGTTCAGTTAGTTCTTTTATTCAGCTTCTAAAGCTATCTTGGGATCTTCTCAATAAGCCTTTGGTTTCTGCTAGACATGAACTTGATTTCTTACGATTTTGTTTTATACAATAAGCACAGGCATTAAACTTGATGAGAATCTATGCAAATTTGGTCACTCATATAGAATTGAATAAAACAAATGAATTCCTCTGTAACTTAGCAGGTACTCAGAAGTTAAACCAAAATAGTCCTATCTTGTAAATCTTACACTATGAAAAATACTTATTCACAGATGGACTCAAGAAGCAGGGAATTCTAAAGCTCAAATGGGCTTTGGTATTCTCTAGCATGGAACAGGACTCTGGAAATTCCCTAATCGGCAACAAGTCCTTGTTAACCACTTTCTTCAAAACTGATGAAGTGGAACGCATTGTTAGCTAAGATGGTCAACTCCATTTGAAAGTTCTGTTTGTGAGAAAGTTCTTTATGTTCTGAGCCAACTTAGTGTATGTAACATTAAGGACAAGCTAAATGAGTCCATCCTTCTCCTCTGGATAATAGCAGCAACTATTAAAAAAAGGAGGAAACCTATCTTTCAGCACAAAGATATACAAATGGTCATCCTCAAATCTGTTTAATAAAATTTATTTTAATAGAGACTTCTCTAAGTATAATACACAGATAGATGAAGGATCACACATATATTGATTTATATTGAAGAAAGAACAAAAACCATATTTAAATCCTACCACAATGAATAAATTAGTAAATAATAAAAGAGGTAGCAGATCAATGGAAGGGTGATAATTTAGTGACTAGATGTGGAATATGTAGTTAGCAATATAGAAAAGATTCACTTGGGTTCTTTGGATAGCATAATATACCAAATACACTGAATTTAAATTAAATACATAAATGTAAACACTAATCTTTAGCCAAGCAATGAAAGTAAAGACCTGTCTATCATATCTTAAAAATAAGAAGTAGGCTAGAAGCAAGAAAAGAAATCCCCAAGGAAAGCATCTACATATCCAAAGGCATAAATAGTGTAACTTTCCCCATTCAAAAAAAAACCAGAACTGAAAGCCTAAAAATGTAGGGAAATGAGGCAACAAATATGACAGTCTAAAAGTTAATCTTTTTGTTTACATAAAGAAAAATTTAAAAGTCAATAGGGAAAGCATTTCAAAAAACAAGTGAATACATAGTCTTCAAAAGCAGATATATAAATAAATACATGAGAAGAGGTTCATTTGTATAAGTAATTAGACACAAATACAAATCAAAATGACAGCAAAATGTATATTTGTGTTTTAGCAATAATCAATTTTATAGTACTTAAGCTTAAAAACAATCTCTGCCATACATTGATACAATTTGTAAAAATTTATATTTTGTATTATAATCAAAACTACATATGTATATACTAGCACAACTCTATTTGAGACTTTTCCCTAAGAAAATAATATAAATATTCAATGATGCCAATCAGTATTATTTATATTAAAGCAATTTTATATAAACCAAAATAAATAGATATTAAAATAATTGTTTTTGGTACCAGGGATCAAACTCAGGACCTTGTCCTAAAATAATTTTAAATGAAGTGATAGTTTTCATGATGCCTAGTAGATTGAATAGATTTTATATGATTATTAATTTTAAATTAATAAATAGGTGTTAACCATTAAAATATATAGCAGAAATTATAATAAACATTTACTAAGTCCCTATGGTCTGACAAATAATTATTATTTTGGTAACTCACTTCATGTAACTTTCTCACATCAGTTTTGAAAGATTAACTCACATGTTAGAGATGGAATAATTTAGAGATGGAGAGTTTGAATGCCTTATTCCAAACCACACAGTAAAAGCTGTAGAGATAAGCTTCAGACGTCAGGCCTTAATAGTCACCATTTTAATATCCAAACTATTTATTAATGCAACAACAAGTTTTACTACTTTTGGTAGGAACTACATGATTAAAAATTCAAACGCATATAATTTGAAATAGGAAAAGGTCCAAGGGTGTAGAGGTAGTGGGAGGGGAAGGGGAAAGGAAAGAAGGGAAAGGAAAAATTATGAGAAAAGAAAAAAAATGGGAACACAGTCTATGTAAATAGGGAAGGGTGGAGAGGGTGAAGGGAACATAGGTAATGGGGAAAAAAATAAGAACCAAGATACATCCTGTACAGGTACAAGCACCCAATGACAAATGTTAATGTATTGTATACCTAAAATGTACCAATAAAAGAATTTAAGGGGAAAAAAATTCAAACATGTGTATGAATTAAAATGTAAATATAATAGTTGTATTACTATTGGTAGGTATCCATGAGTTTCTAAATTTTTCATAACATTTTACATTGAAATGTTTAAAATCTATTTCTATTAATATGATTAGCTAAGTCACTTGGACTATTGCTAATTCAATTAAAAATTTTTTTTTGGGGGGGGGTTGGTTTTTTTGTACTGGGGATCAAACTCCAGACCTTGTGCTTCAACTAAAATGTTTTTAACATTATTTACAAAAACCTTTTAAAAGCATTATATATATGACAAGATATTAGATACAAAGTGGGGTAGGAATCGAGGGAGTTAAGCATATTCATGAAATGACATTTGCCTTGAGAGCATTTATCAACCTGGCAAAGATGAGCTTTAGTTTCAATAGTCTGTTGGGGCATGAGGGTCAAAATCAAACATAATGACTGTATGAGCGTGAGAGTGTAGTAGAGGACAAACTGAAACTCCAAATGTCTACCTTTGTAGCAAAATGATAAAACACAAATAACCTTCTACATTCCACCTTGGGAGATTGCATGAAAACTCACCTTTACCCCACACAAATGAGAAAGGGAAAAAAGTCCTTCAGGTGATTCTTTTTAGATCTCTTTTTAGTTCTGTGTACTCTAAAACACCTCTCATTATAAATTTAGATTAATGAAGTCTATAGAAGTAGTGCTATAAAAGCTTGGCAGAATGAAAGGCAACGCCTTTTAGATGAATATATTTCATCATGAGCCTCAAAACATTCATAATAGTCCAAAGGACTGTCATACAACTCACATTCAAATCTTACCAATCAGAGGAAGAAATGGCACCAGAATTGTACCACTAGTGGTGGAGTTTGGGAAGAATCTAAGAAAATGAAGTAGATAGGTCACAAATGGGGCAATGGTGGCAGAAGGACATCCTAAAGAGCTTTGATGGTTATGGCCAAGATGCTGGCTTTTAACATGAATGAAGTGGATTACAATTGAAGGGTTTTGAGCTGAAAGGTCATTTGATCTAAAGTTTAAAATATATGTTAAAAATAGGATCTTGACTGTACAATCATGACAGAAGAGTCCAAGCAGGATGGAAGCTTACCGAATGATCAGGTGATAGATGATTATGTTGGCTTCAACTAGATGCTTCATCACCACTGGAAACTGAAAACCGTCAAATTCTTCATAATTTGAAAGTAGAGATCATCAGATAGACTGGTTGAATTTTTAAAAGATGATCAGGGAGAATAATAGCAGGGTTTTTGTGGAATTATTATCAAAGAAGTCACTGATAAATGCTTACTTTCTGGATTTTAAAAACTAATAATCAGAAAATTTACATAGCAAGGAACTCCCTTAATCTGCTAAAGGATATAATTTGTTTATTAAGAACAAATATTGAACTTAACAGTGAAATGTTAAGAGCTTTTCCTTCATATGAAGACAAGAAATGAATGCCACTAGCACTTTCTATTAAGCCTTTACCTGAGAAGCCCTGCCATACAGCAGAGCAGAAAAGATAAGTAAATAGTAAGAATTAGAATTTAAAAACAAAATTCTGATTTTATGGAAATTGTACCATTATTACGTGACTGTAATCTACATTATCAATGAATTTACAAGTAAATTATTTGACTTAATAAGAAAAGTTGGTTATAAAAACAGCACAGATTTTGCATTTCTATAATATTATCAATAATTAATCAGCATTTGAAACTATTAAAAGATACTTTTATATATATAAAATATATATATAGCCAGAAATGTAAAACACTTGTGAATATATCTACAAACATATATTGTACTTCTATAAAGAAAATTACAAAATTAAATTGGGATCAATTAAAGAAGACCTAAATAAAGAAGAAATATGACATATTCATGATAAGAAAACCTAAAATGTTGAAAAAATGGAGATTCTCTCCATATTTTATCAATTCCATATCAATTCATTGGAGTGTATCAGTTGTCAATTCAAACCCTTTTGGTTAAAAGATATGCTTATTATATAATGTATAAAATAATGAAATGAGTTAATAAAGAACAACAAGTTAGAAAGAACTGTACTAGCATATTTTAAGAATGATTATAAAATAAAATAATTGAAATACTGTGATAATCATAGACTTACTAAAGAATGTAATAATCAAAAATCTGACCTATACATATATGAATACAATATATGACAGAATGCATTGCAAACCAGTAGAAAAGACAGATATTTCTGTAAATATTCTAAGGGAATTATATATACATATGGAAGAAAATGAAATTCAATATTTACTTCATGCTCTATATAAAAACCATTTCCATGTGGATTAAATACCTCAATGTAAATGGTCTGTGAATATTGCAACAGTCATTAAGAATGATGCCTGTGGGCTGGGGATTCAGTGGTTCTGCTACCTGCTTTGCAAGTGTAAGGACCTGAGTTCGATCCCTGGTACCAAAAAAAACACAAAAAAACAAGAAGAATGATGCCTGTTAGGGCCTGGGATTTAGCTTAGTGGTTCTGCTGCCTGCCTCACAAGCGCAAGAACCTGAGTTCAATCCCTGGTACAAAAAAAAAAAAAAGAATGATGCCTGTTGGTTCCACCGCCTGCCCCACAAGTGCAAGGACCTGAGTTTGATCCCCGGTACCAAAAAAAAAGAATGATGCTCGTGCAAAAATGTGTCTGCAGAAATTAGTCAACAGATTGTCTATCACCAATCAAGAGTCCAATAAATAGCTCAGATCCAGGTAGCACTAAATGGATCTGTTTCAAAGACAATTGAAGAGACCTTATAAGAATTTGAAAATGTAGCACTGGGGATGTAGCTCAGCCGTGCTGCGCCTCCCTGGCAAGCACAAGGTCCTGAGTTTGATCTCTGATACCAGGGGAAAAAAGAAGAATTTGAAAATGTGACCCAAGGCAATGTGTGCCTTCCTGAAGAGAGTTTTGTAACTTGTTTTAAGGATGAATTTATTCAGCTCATGTCCATTCTTTTCTTATGGAAACTTTTTTATTGATATGCAATGTAAATTGTTAAGAACTGATGATACAATAAAATTTAAAGTCACAAAGTAAATTTTCACCAAGGATGAAAGATTTCAAATCTGACTGAAAAAACAAGATACTTTAAAGGGATCCTATTTCTTGGAATATAAATTAAAAACATTAACACCCCAAATAAATCAGTGCTGTGACACAAACTCTGCCACATATTGGGAAAGATGTATGAGGAAGAGACTCATAGGACCTCCATGTTTTCTGAGTCAAGGCTTTTGGACCACAATAGTGAGGAAGTCTTGAGTAGATCTCTCTGAGACTCACTAGAAATTCCCCAGGTTTAGGAAAATCTCCAAACCTTCACAAAACAACCCATTAAATAAGGAAAACAAAGATTGTTGTAAGTAGCTTCAGTAAAGAAAAACACTATCTTAGCAAGGTTACTGACATGAATCATAAAGTGAATGTCAGAAATGAGATATTTATAGCATCTTGGGGTCTTGCCACAAGTGATTTAAGGTAAACCTTTCAAGTCTGAGAACCGACTGGAATTGTGTAGTCTGTGACATCATACTTTGAGATTAGTAAATCTAACAAAGTGAAGAAAATTTGAACTAGGTCTTAAGCAGTTACCTCATTTTTTTACATAAATTTTCTGAAGCAGGCACTGATGTTATGTATTGGTTTATAGTTTGTCTCTTCTGAGCAAAGATTTTCTGGAACAACCTATAGTCTCAGTTCTTTGGTCTATAACTACTTTTGATGTATTTTGCTCTAACTCTCACCTTAAAATACTGAAAGAATATGACAGTCTTAATCAGCTCAGGCTGCTATATGAATAACTAAAGTTTATTTCTCACAGTTCTGGAGACTGGAAAGTCCAAGATCAGGGTGCCAGTATGTTTCATTTCTGGTGAGCGCCCCAATGTAGGTTGTAGACTCCAATTTTTATTGGTATCTGCTATCATTTGGATCTTAAATATCCGGCAAAGGCCCATGAATTATTAGTCTTGATCCCCATGTTGGTATTACCGGGAGATGATGAAACCTTTAAGAAGTAGGGCCTCCTAGGGGTCCTTTGGTCATTGGGAGCATACCCTAGACAGGATCTTTCCTCTCTTAGAATTTTTCTTCTCTCTGGTCATGCTATGCTGCTTCACCTAAGGCCCACAGCGGTAGCACAAACCTTCCTGAAGTGGCACCTCCAAAACCGGGAGCTGAAATAATCCTTTTCTAAGCTGATAATTTGTTATGGTGACAAAAAGCTGACTACTATGGTATCCCCCATGGCGAAAAGAGTGCCCCTCTCCTCTCTAGCCTCATTCTGTATGAACATTAATCGTATCACTGAGTGCTCCTCTCTCATGAACTAATTACTGTCCTCAAATCCTTCCTCTAAATATTATCATATTGACATTACAATTTCAACATATGTATAAATATTGGAGGGGGAAGAGGAGACACAAACATTTAATCTTTGGCAATGACTGTTTTATATAAAGTTCAAAAGCAAAAAAAAAAAGAAGAAGAAGTTATATACCTTAGGAGTTCTTATGTAATTGGCAAAATCTCTTACTACAAGAAAGAAAAGCTTATCACCAAAGTCAGGGTAGGTGGTTATCTCTAGGATGAATAGGAAGATGTTGACTTAGAGGGGCAATTTAGAAGTTTCTAGAGTTCTGATAGTCCTGGGCTTTATGACTTTAGGGGTAGATATACTTCCAATTGATTAAGAACTGAAAGTAATGAAACTTTGTGTTTTGAATTCAAAGTCATGTCCTTTTGTACCAACCAGTGTCTGAATTTTAGTAGCAATTCCCATCTCCTCACTACTTCCTATACTTGAATGATTTTAACAATGTTGCTTATTTTCTCATCTCAATTTTCCTAGAGTAAAGTATGAAAATATGATTCTGTGAAAATTGAAGTTTGTAGTTTCAATGATTTTTATAATTTAAATGATATCCATTGCATCATTTTCATTATTAACGATGGTATCTCATCCCATTTCTAAGTACCACTTTCTATACTGCACATTGATCCAGAGTTTGGAAAACTTTTTTTCCTTTTCTCACTTATTTTCATTTCTAAATTACTGGACGATGCTCTTGTTTGCAACTGGGAGTTATTTTTCCCCAATAAATACTATACTTATTTTTCTCTACCCTACTAGCTGCTCCCTCCAAGGTTCTTATGCTGGTTCTTTGATTAAGAAGCATCTCAGAAATTACTATTTGAGTCTTTTGTGTTTTATATCTAGATTATCTCATTAAATCTCATGATTTTAAATACTATCTATAAGCTTATGACTCCAAATTATTGTCTCCACCCTGAACCTGTGGCTTGAGTGCTTACCTCATATGTACAATTCCCACTTGTCACTAAGTTGTCTATCAAGCATCTCAATATTAACATTACTAAAACTAAGCTCCTGTTAGTTTCCTGTCCAAATCTGCTCAGCACATAATCTTCCTTATATCTTTTAAAGGCAACTGCACCCCTCTATTGCCTAAGCCCCCAAATCTTGGAGGTGTGCTTGACTTCATTTTTTCAACTCTCACATAAGAACTATTAGCAAGTCTGCCCATCTCTACCTTCAGATTAAGTACAAACTCTAGCTGCTTCTCATCATCTTCATTGCTACTTTCTTAGTTCAAGTCACAATTTTTATGTACCTGAATCTTAGAAAAATAGCACCCCAACAGATACCTTTTTTCACGCTCAATCCATTTTAGTTTATTCGTAACACAACAGTCAATTAGATTCTATGGTAACATAAGATTGGTCAAAAACTCTGCTCAAAATCCTTCCAAAACTCTATTTCACTTATCCAAAGCTAAAGCCAAAGTTTTCATAATTACATATAATCACCCCCTGATGTCAGAGCGTGCAGCCACATAAGCCCACATGCAAAGCAGTGTCCTTCCACCTTCGGATTCATTTTTCTTCATGATATGTGCCCTCAATCGCACCGCTCTGATCTCTCCTATAATTTTCCTCTCATTTCACTCTGCCACAGCCACACTATCGCTCCTCAGCTCCCAATGTGCTCACACTTCAAAACCTCACTTTTCACCTGTGTCGACCTCTCACCTTGGATCTACATGATTCGCTCCCACACTTGGTTCAGTTTTTATTCAGATATTGCCTTCTCAACTAGACCTTTTGTGATTATTAATCCATACTCTTAGCACCCTTCATCATTCTTTTCAGATAAAGTTTTCTCATTAGCCTGTATATGTATATATATGACCCTAATTTATAATTAATATAATATAGTGTACTTATTTTTTAAAAATTTTTGTTTATATATAGACACATACATATACACATGAGAACTGTAGCTCTGAGAATGTGAGATTTTCACTCTCGTTTGCTGCTATATTTCAAAAACAGACTCCTGCCTGAAATACAATATACATTCAATAAAATTTTTTTGAAAGAATAATTGGGTGAATGAATGCACAACCTAACACCTCCACAGTGCCTAGTATCTCAGTTTTCTCAAGCTTAGAACAAATGAGTTTCTTCTCTAAAATGACTCAAAATTTTGGGGAGAAGAATTTTGACTGTTCACTCATACATTCAATCCATCTTAATGTGTAGTTAAGACCCATTGCTTTTTATGTAGTTTTTCATAAGTCAAAATTTCTTGTTTATCGTCCTCTACCTTCTTCCATTTACTATCACTATTTGAGTTATTCTCTCTGTCATTCATTTAGTACTTTCTTGTATTATTTCCTTAGCACACATGGTTTCTAATAATGGCACTCTCTCAGCAAACCGATCTATATGATCTAAACTGGGCACCCCACCTTTGATTTAATACAGTCATACAGGGAAATATGCCTCTAGCAGAAAGATTAACATATTCCAACCTATACAGGTCATTAAAGTATTCTTCTGGCTATCAACATTTCTGACAATTAGAGATTACTGAAATTTTTCTTAATTTAGATTTCACTCAGAAGTAAATAAATGCTAAGCACTGTGCTGAATATTAGGGCTGCTTGGGTAGATCCTCATCTTCATGGCTTTACAAATTTCTTTGACAAATTTCTTGTTTACTTCATATATTCTCCAGAATGTAAGACCAAAACTTTTCAGACCAAATTCCTGGGACTGACTGCTCTTCCCACTACAATTTGTTAATTGCTAAGGGTTAAATTTCAACAATTATTAGTAGCCAATAATCCAAAGCTGTCTAACAACTCTTAAACATTTATAAAAATATATATTAGACATTATTCTTCTAAGTAGTAAGTGAAAGACCTAAAATATATAGCTATATATATGGGCAGGTTATCAAACTATTGCAATTCAAATTTTGGTTTACAGGTTTGCAACTGCAGAATTATCTGGGATCTTATTAGAAATGCAGACTACCAAGTAAACCTCAGACCTACAGAATCATAATGTGCATTTTTACAACATCCTCAGTCAATTCGGATGTCCATGAAAATCTGATATGCTGCTGTACATCACTTTGACTTGTAAGTTCTTTCTTGTAATTCTTCTACCTAGTTTCATTACTGAGTTCAGTGAAATAACCAAGAAGAAAAAGTGTAACAACATTTTGACTCCAGGGAGGTCAGCATCAGGCTTTGTTAGGCACCGTAGATAAACTAGAGTTTTAATGGAATGATGGCAAAGATAAGTGGCAAAATCATTTACAAGTTTTGCCACCTGTTGACTTTATTGAAAATGCTTTGAAAGCAATTTAAAATTCTTATAGAAGAATAATGTAACCCGCCAGTCAGGAGTCTTCTGAAAACTTGAGCAATTAATTGATGTCCAACTCTCCAGGCATCAAATACAATTATTGTTCTACTTGTGGTACAATTTAACTTCCTGTTCTTGTATTAAATGCAGAGAGAATTGCAAATAATTAAGACATAAAGTCCACTTGGAGGGAGAAAATATTTCAGGTTTGGAACATAGAAGACACCAGCCTAGTAATACGAAGTTTAAGTTGTACTGCTGATCTGTTGCAGATAAACAATCCTGATATCTGATAATAATGTATTTAAGTATGTATGGTGTATTGGAAAATAGCTTACAATGGGATGAATCCTAAGATAATTCTTTGAAAGAAACCTCAGGCATTAATTTCTACTATTTAACCTTAAAAAACACAATTTTGGGCTTGTATTTCATTAACTGTAAAGTTAGATGGTAAGTCTTCCTACTAGAGTTTATTAATTTCCCAGAGTTGAGGTTCAGCAATTAGAAGGATGGTGCAAGGATAATTTATATGCAAATGTGTCATAGACAAACAGAAACAGGTTAATATGACATTGCATTATTCACTAGACTTAGATAAAGCCATATTTTTCATTGCAAATTTAACATATTTTTTGGTAAAATAAGTCTCATTATTTTATAAATTGTGACTTAAATTGTGCAAATGCCAAGCAAATCTGTGTTATTTACTCATTGATTCTCCAGCAATGTATGTACTGACAATAAGGATTTGTACATTAACTCAATAGAATGCCTGTATTGTTTTTCATGCTGCTTCCAGTTGCCTCAACACACAAATAAGATTACTTATATGACACGTAAATCACTTCCACCCACAAATTGCTTTACTTTGAATTCCTAGGCAAGTGTGATGTAAAGTTCTCATTGCTCTTTTTTTAGGAAAATGAGACAAAACAATATATGGAATATTATAGTCATTGCTTCTAAGCTGTAAAATATATTTACTGAACCACTGCCTCTTGATGTCACATGGAGACATTCAAAAAGAATGCAAGTAGGCATTGTTAGGCTCTTAAAGAATATTCTGTGAGAATTTTTGTTGCTTTAAATGTATATGCACTCATACACACAAACATATGTGTATATGAATAGAAATATAACATCTCAGATATTCTTCTTGCTACCTACAGGCATCAACACTTGGACTTAGGGTGGGAGAGATTAGCTATTCATTCAGTAACACAATCTATTCCTCTCGGGAATATGGCTAGACTTTTTTCCCAGACTCCATTAGAGTTTGAGTTCTCCAGGTAATTGAGTTTTATGTGGAAGAAAGTTGAGTCTCCATAAGCCTGGATTCCCAGATGATTGCTGCAAAAAACACACATATTTACTATTCCACACATCCACCTCCTTCTTCAGTACCAAGTGGAATTTTTGTGGGCAAGTTAAAGCTCCAAGGTGTCCAACTGATGGGAGTTTGGAGTTTACTTGATCATAAAGTTAGCACCACTTTCTTTAATAGGTGTAACTATGTGTCTGAGAAACATGTGTATCTCTCAAGAAATTATGACTCATTCCTAATTCTACTCATTTCCCACTTATTCACATTTTTAAAATCTGGATAAAAAATATAAACCAGAACAGGAAGACAAATAAGAAGCAAGAATAAAGATGCAACAGGGAAATAGACGTGAGAATGTGAAGAAGCCTGATGGTGTCCAGTAGGTAGCGAGGGCAGGCTAGATGTCCTGAATTATTGTAAAGCTATTTTCTTATTATAGCTTCTTTTAATTAGAACCACAATTATACTCATAGCCTTTTTTGATAATATTCATCTGCTGCTCTCGTTTCTACTCTCATCTGCCCAATCTGGCTCCCATTTTTCTGGTGCAAACCAATAGGACCATCTTTCCAAGTGCAGTTAGCACCCTAGAAGGGCTATTGTTTCATCTTTCCTACCTTCTTGATGGCATTTGTTATGCTCATAGTAATATTTCTGTAGGCAAAATTAAAGTTGAATAGCTTTTAATCTTCTTCCCCATCCTTCTTTTGAGACATTTGTCTTTTCTGCACTTCTTTAATAAAAAATTATCAAATTTACTAATTTCCAGTACCATAGTTGGCATTGGGATCATAGGAACATCTACCTATGAGAAGCTGTTAGTCTCTGTAAATAGCCAAGTATGAAACAAATCCCAGGGGAACAATGTGTTGGGTTCTATAATAGAGGTTTTTACACAGGCCTAGAGAAACTTAAAGATTAAAATTGATTCTGAGAGGGAACTCATAGAAAATTATGGGAAGTGATAATTACACATGCCCTTTAAAATGGGTATATATTTAAAGAACCAGATAAGGCAATGGAGGTATGCCCTGGGAAAAAAGACAATGAACAAAGGAATAGAGACAAGATACAGTTTCATCAGTAAAGAATTGCTATGAGAAGAGAATTTGGGTTTACTATGAAAAGGAGTTTATGGTAAGTATCCTTAGAACACTGGCTGACATGCTAAGAAAGCACCAGTAGGGTGTACGTTCTTATATGCATTCTTAGGTTCTATCTTTGGCCTAGCAAGATATATAATGAGAAAAAGGATACAGGGATCAATTATAAGTTAATTTCAATAAATCAAAGAGTAATGATAATTGCAGTCTATTACAGTATCAATAGGAGCTCTAAGGAGTACTCAAGAGTATTTATCACTAGAATAGATAAAGGTACAGACTAGATAGGAAAGAATCAAGGATGGCTACATAGCATACTGGAAGGAAAAAACTGATGAATCAAGCAGTGGAAATAAGCTAAAACATGAGTGCTAAAATAGTTCCTTTGAATGGTATACAGGGTAAAAAGATAAGGTCAAGTACTCACAGGTAATAAAGCAAAACTACCAGTGTCCACTGTCTCTAAAATTAAATGAGAAGAAAGTCCTAAAAAAGAGAAAAGGCAAACAAAATTATCTCCAATTGCAGATAGAACAAGTATCATCAAGTAGAATTATTACCAAAAAAAAGGAAAGTATGGTTAGATTTTGAAAAAGCCTAGAAAATTTCCTCTACATGTAGACACACTTTAATGGTTAATTTCTAAAGAGAATTACCAAAACTTTTGGCTAATTCAGAAAAATACAGAAGATTAAACTACATGTAAATTAGAGGAGTCAGGTATTAGGCAGTAAATATTTTTCCCCCACACCAAAGTTATATGCTTTCCCAACCTGATGACATTGGGAAGTGGACTTTTTGGGACACATTATGTTATTTATAAAAGAAACCTCGGAAAGCTCTCTAGCCTTCTTTCCACTTTGGTGGATACAAGCAGAAAGCAGTCTATAAACTGGAAGAGGATCCTCATCAGAACCCCACTATGTTGCCACCCTGATCTTGATATAAGGCACCAAGTAATCCAAAAAATGATATAGGCAAGTAATCCAAATAAACAAAAATAATTCAAACAAGGGAAATATTATAACTCCCAACCTGCTAGATATCCAAAACATGAGTTAAATTTCTCTGAAATCGAAGAATGAATTCTAGTAACAATGGGAGTTAAGAGTAGGAAAAATTTATTGAGAGAAAGGTAGCTTCTGTATAAGAGAGGCAGAAGGGGGACTGGAAAGTGGGATGCCCACCTATCCTGCTTTTCAGAGGTGTTTTATAGGGCAAAGCCACAAGGTGGGGTGGGTACAAAGTGGGACAAAACTATAATACCCAATGGAAAATTATAAGGTGGGCGAGAGGTGGGATAAAGCCATGATCATCCAATAAGATTACAAGTACAGTCACCCAGGTAATATTGATTAAACAGGGATGAAATGGGAAAACAAGTCAGGTACAATGAATTTCCAGAAGGGAAATGGACTAGGGAGATTGATGCCCATTGAGAATATTAGTCACTGCTATTTTTCCTTCTGGGGAGTAATTGGGTGCAGTATTTTTCTCTTTTTATAATGCTAACCAGTGAATGTGTCTTGATTGTCTTTCTATGCTGAGGGCCCAGCTTTGTTTAACTGCCTTATTATTATTTCTAACTAATTTAGCTATCTGCAATAATTTCATATTTTTAGCCTTCAAAACTATGATAAATAAATTTGTTATGTATGAGGTGCCCACTCTACAGTACTTTGATTCAGACACATAAAATTACTGAAAACTTAAATCATCCCAATAGTTTATCGTGTATACATAAGACCAGGTCTACACACAAATAACTAGCCTTCCCAGATGACCCTTTAAGTTGTTGTTATGTAATTGTTGCTTCTGCCTTCAAAGTTTTCAGACCAGATGAAGTTAATTTTTTTTGTTTTGCCATTAATATCTTCACTTAATTTCTGTACAACAAAGTGATTTCAGGCAGACATTAATGCAATGCTATGCTGAAGTGCGCTATAAATACAATGGGACAGAACATAATTCAAAATTTTTTAAACATGTCAAGAAACAATAGGGAATTCCTGGCAATATAGCACAGAAAACTGAACTCAAGTGAAAAATACAAATTAGAAAGTGATTAATGCAAAAGCAGATCTAGAGATGATACTAAGGAGTAGGATTTGAACAGATACAGTTTAACAATAAAAAATGTTCTAAAATTAGTATAAATATTCTTAAACCATAAGTCATTTTGACCTTCTAAGAGATATAATTGTAAGCATCTTTAAAGTATTTCCCAATCACATATACCATCTACTATCATATATTTTAAAAATAATTCTTTTCCTTCTACTTTCCAAAAATTCCTATCTTTAGAATATGTTGAACTGAATGCTTATGAAAAAACAAAATAAACAAAAAACTCTAAAAAGAGAAAAATCCTTTCTGTTCTTTTCCAAAGGAATTAACAATCCTGACTATCCTTTCAATTTATCTTATATTTCTTCACTTGGATATCCTAGTTAATCATTAGATTTAGTGTATACCAAACTCAATTCTCTTTTTCCAATCCTATTCATTTCTTTGCTTCCTTAATTCCACTAATAACATTAGGATTAAATAATCTTTGACTCCTTTCTCCTCCTTTGATTTCTAACTGGCAACTAAGTCCCGGCCCTCACTCTGATGCTCATGTCTTTTCTATATCTTACGCTTGTTCTATCCTCTTTATCTTTCCCCTGCCATTTGTCCTAGTTTCCTAATTTTTTCCATTCAGACTTTCCCCATTTGCAAAAATGCAACACTTTATTGATATATGTTTTATATATCAAAAAGCCAAACATATTTAAAATACACAGCTTAGTGAATTTGAATATATATGCACACGAAACTGCACCAAAATCTATGCTATAAACCTACCCATCACTTCCTAAAGTTTCCTTCTGCCCTCACTACTATTAATATTACTATAATTAGTGATAATAATATCTAACAAAGATCTAGTCTTTACTAAAATTTTAAGCAAACAATACAATATTGCTCACTAGAAGACTACAGTATATTTCTAGGCTTTCTTTGTTTTGTTTATTAAAGTTTAATGTGGACCATATTGGTCCTTTATCTAAACATCTCCAAAGGCTGTCTCTTGAATATTGAAAAAAACTAAATGTCTTTGCTTGTTATAGTCAATATTTCCCAAATTATTTTTCCAATTTTAATCTCCATTACTTCCTTTTCTGTATCTTGGTTTCTAGTAACAGCAAAATATGCTTCCTATACATATCCTTTGATCTATTGCTTTTATCAGTCCCATGCTGGTAACGTCTGCCCATCATATATACCAGTAATTGAAATCCCATGTAGCAATCAACAATCTCTTTCCTAAAGTCAAATAGCATTTTTTCATCTCTATATTATATTCATATTTATCTAAGGTTTCCATGTGACTGAAAGTTTCAGGGAGATAAATGTGAACAAACATCAGAAAAATAAAAAACATCTTTAAATTGAAGATTGTTATTATTCCTTATCCTTGGACCACTACAAGATTTAGTATTTCCTTCTACTCATTTATCCTTTTAGCTTTCTTTCATGTTAAAGGTAAAATATACAAACACAAAGTTGATAATGATCCTAAAACCATCTTTACATTTCTTAATGAAGAGAAATTTACCTCTCCAGAGCCCCCACTGTTAATTCAGGCCTAGGTTCCTCTTTTCTTGCTCAAAAATTAACATAATCATTAAAATGATCACTGTGAAGAGCCTGGTTAACTCCTGGAAACATTTTTCACTGTAAGCTTCTGGGATGATGGGAGGCTAAAGTTAAAAAAAGAGGCTTTTTACCAACACTGGCCTAAGAATCATAAATGTATTGACAAATTCAATTTAAAAATCTCCTTATAATCTAGGCATCATTAGTAGTTCCATTTTGCAGAAGAGAGTACCAAAACATGGAGAGATTAAGGAACTTACTCAATATTACATGGCTAGAATGTGGCAGAGCTGGGAAGAAGCAAATATTTCAGTCAGCTCAGGCTAGATTATGGTGCAATGACTTCATCAATAAATCAATTAAGAATTTCAGTAACTTGACCCTCTAGTCCTTGGCATCAACTTATTTCAAGTATAAAGTAAAAGCAAAGTGAAAACAGCAAAATCATATTAAAATATAATGCTGCCATATGATTTTTACTTTTAAAAAACCTTCTATTGTATGTAGGCACAATTTTCAAGTACATTGATTATTTACCCATTTGAAAACAACTCTCCTAATTATGTAAAAGTGAAGTGATTTTTTTGTTTCCTCATTCACAGTCCATGCAGGATGGAATAGGATCACCACATCAAAGCCAAGTTAGTACAAAAGACTGAAGATATGATTGAAAAAGATCAGAGTTCAAGTTCCAGCTATAATATTAATGGAGGATATGTGCTTGTGTTAGTTATTGAACTCTTCTGGACTTCAGTTTTCTCATGTATGAAATGAGGATACAAGTACCAACTCAGCAAGATTACTGTCTGAAATAAATAAATAATATGTGCTAATTGGGAAAGAAATCACCTCTTCTTTGGGATACAATGTCCTGGTTTCAAATTCTAAGTTCTGACATCTGGATCACAATATAATGCTCTGGTTGTAATTATTTTTTTCAAAATAATAATAAGAGCAGTCTGTAGAGTTATGGAAAGCTTGGAGATAAAACATAAAATCTTGACACAACAGTTGGAGCTTAATGTATGCTTGATCCGAATATTTAATATTTTCTTAGATCTATAGGAGATATTTGATATTCTAGATATTTTAAAGGTGTTACTACTTACCCCTGACATCAATCAGCTTAAATCTCAAACAAAATAATCACACATTATTCATCTCATCTTGTTAAATCCCTTTACTGACTCACCAGTACCTTCTGCATAACATTTTAATTTCTATTCCTAATATTTTACATATTTACCTGGCAGACTTACAAAGCAACTTTTCGTCTTTTCTATATACCATTTTCTGGAAAAAAGGAGGACCCAAATCATTAAGCTACACAGTATTCTTGTTGCAGAATAAAAAGTTAAGGAAACAAGTTCATGTAATCTGACTTCTCAAATTGACTTTGCTCTGCAATATAGAATTGATTATTCAATTTTGCCATCTTCTACTTTTGCTCAGACACTCAAGTTCCCTACTATTTTTTCCCTTTCACATCTTTCTAAGACATGTGTAATTGGAATAGTTCTAGAGTTCTTAATTAAATAGTTAATTTAATAGTTAATTAATAGTTCTTAATTAAAACAATGAGCATTTAGTTTATATAATTTGTCCAGGTAAATAATGTAACTTTGTAGTGATTATTTATTGATATGAGCATTAAACTTGTGTGTTCTAAACTCTAGTGGGCTAGACAACATTTTCTCTGTTAAACACATTGATATCCTTGTTGAGGAATTTAATTGATAAAAGGAGACCACAACGACAAACCTCTGAGTCTTAACTGTTATACACCAGTGACAGCAGTAATATATTATGCATACAAATACATGATTCATCTTCAAGGAACCAGAATTTTTTAAAGCATAAAATTACTAATGTTTTTGTAAACAACACATTTACATTTCACTAACATTTGTTATTTTAACACCTTGATGGGATTGGTCATTTTAGTTAGCTGTACAGTGCTAGTTCATTTGCACAGCAAATATTTAGAACTAGGATTTAACTAGTTGCTAGGTTAAAAGAAGAGCCCCTAGGCTCCAAGAGAGGATGAGATGAGAAAGAATTTTCACAGAAGATAGGATTTTTCAAGTTGAAGGAATACCATGGCCAAAGATCTTAAGGCTGATGTGAGACTGGAATGGCAAATAGCACATTGATCCTCAAAGACTTTCTATTCCATGTGAAGAAGTTTGGGCTGTATCCTCTCAGAAATGTTCTTCCAGATCATACATCATAAAGGGGTTTGAAAGCCCAGAATTAATTTCCAATGTAATATGGCAATTGATCCATGTTAAGCTCAGTATGAAAGAGGAGAATGCAAAAACTCACTGAACATCAACCTGGTAGGTTGGAAAAGGGTCTTCTGAGATAGAGAACTATCCTAAGATATACAGGATAAAGAAATCATATGAGGAAGTTATGAGGGGTATTTCTGATGGAAGAAATAATAGGCAAAATCTGGCAGTGTGAGAGCTTGATATATTTGGTCTGCTGCTCTTCAGTAGGCAATGGTGTGAGGATCCAATGGAGGTTTGGTGAGAGGTGAGAGATGTGGCAGGATAAATGAATAAGTTCTCACTGAGATGGGTTTTAATACTGAGATATTCTATTAACTTGAATGACAATGAGAACAGAGATTAGAAGATTTTCTTCCTATAAAGTTGTCTTCTGCTTTTGGCCAACACTGACAAGTAATGATTGATAGAGTGGATCTGTTTCTTTAACACACATCTTTTATTGAGCACTTACTCTGTAAAAGGGAGAGTATGAGGTACTAGAAGAGATAAGCAAGGAAACAGGCAATATACTCATTCCTACTCTCCATCTGTGAAATTACTTATCTGCATCTACTATGTGATTTATACCAGAAATAAAATGCTCCATGAAATATTGAGAGGGCCTTTGTTCATATTGAGTTTAGAACACAGATTACAAAAAGGCTTATGGTGCTGTGTTAGTTACTTTTCTCATTGTTGGTTCAAAATACCTGAAACCCACAAGTTAGAGGAGGAAAAGTATTTTGGTTTGCAGCATGTAGACCTTTCAGTCCATAGTTGGCTGGCTCCAAGGCAGTGTGGCAGGGCAGAGGAGAAACAGTTCATGGTAGAGCAAGAAGGCAGTAACAAGCAGCAAGCAGCAGCAGTGAGCCTTCCTTTCCCTTTTATTCCATCTAGGCTATAAGCCTTTGGGTAGTGCTATCCACATCCAGGTTGGGCCTTCCCGTTATCCACACTTAGAACTATGCTAAACCAATCAGTCCACTAATTTAGTACCACACACCCTTAATCCTAGTATCACACACACTAGACCCAGCCAACTCTGAAAAACCTCCACCTATGAGTACATGAAGCTTTCAGGGGACATGTAGATACAAACCATAACAGTTATTTTGTAAGTTCAGAGGAGAGGCATTAAGGTGATATCTGTCCCTGTGTAGTGCCTATGAAACAGAGTAAGAGATAAAAAGCATTGTCAGAACAGATTTTCCAGAATAAGAAGGACAAAGAGGTATAAGAAATTTTAACAAGGACAAGAGGAGAGAGAAAACTATAGTGCATTCCAGAATTTCTACAATGGATGTCAACTATACAATTGACACTAGGAAAAACCCCATAGAATAGAGAGAAAAACCTCTGATCAGAAAGGGTTTTCTCTCTCCAGCTCAATGAAAAAAATCATTCATTTGGTGAATTGGTTGCCTTCATTTACATTAAGTTGAAGTTTGTAGAATCTAGGAACTGGAGAAAAGGACATTACTATTTTAATTTTAATGACTTTATTTCTATACCTCTAATAGAGAGTAAATCAAAGGCTGATGATAGTTCTGCAGCTGGTAAAGAGAAGCATGATGCAGATAACTATTTTTATTTAAATTGATGTGTTGTATTCATAGAGATTAAAGCAGGATGCTGCAGCTGCAAGAGGGAATTTAAAATTAGAGCAGCTTCAATAGTGCTGTTCACAATTTCATCCAAATTCCCCAGCCTTGCCCTATAGTAAGCATTTTTTTTGCATTTGTGCAATATGTGTATATGCATGCATACACATTTCATATTTTCATTGGAAATTGAGATGAAACTGCTTTAGGCTCTGAAAATAAAATTACTGTCTGTTGGATAATAATCTCTCTTTTTCTGCTCATGTGCATAACTTTACAGTCATGTCAAAACTGTCACCTCTTATCTGCTGTTTCTACAAATAAAGCAGCCATCATTCAATTTCCAGTACCTGAACAGGTACTATTTGTTCCACATAAAACAAATGATAAAAATTTTCCTCCAGTGTTTTCTGACCAAAAATAATTGCTGCATTTCAAAGAGTTGCTTATGTAACTCAGATGTCCTAGATATCTCCAGGCTTCAGAGGTCATCTTCTCCTGTAAATCCCAAATATGAAAAAATCATCACTCTGTTTGTCCAGAGAGGTCTTCTTTTCTTAAACTGGATTTCCTTCTTCATATAGTTCCAGGAACCTTCACAGAAGTTTTTGGTTGAATAAATCTTAATGTCTAATCTCACCTATTAGGTTCAACAATAATATCATTACTTTATATTACATATCCTTTTACTAAGTCCATGCTAATTCATGTTCTCATTTACCCTTCTCACATTATCTTATACACAATGTGACTCAGATGCTAATAGCACACAGATTTAATTCTGGCTTGGATCTAAATCTTAGGGTTCCCATTGCAGTGCTCAATGACAGACCACATTGCCCAAAATCTTGTGAGATTTGTCTAGTGAAATGGAGAATGCACATGAAAAAACACTAACAAGGACAAAGTGTATTATACATAAAGTGATGTAGTTTTATTTTGTTGCTGTGTTTGTCACCATGGAAAGGCTAACAGGTCAGGCTCGTCTTTCTGTTCCGTTCACTGGACAATGATCAGATTAATCTCCTTTCGAGCTTATCTATGAGACTACCAAGCATATAAAGATATTCCTTTACTTACAGGGCAAGGCATCGCAGTCATGATAATATTAGAAGTTTCTTAACTCAAGGAAAATTCATGTGGCTTAACAGTTCTGGCTATGGTACATGTCTCTGTGGAATGTCCAGTCCCCTTGGTCAGGTGCTCAGTGTAGTAGATGCACCATTGGTAAAGTTAGCAAAACAGACAGCTGAATGATTTAGGAAGTGACAAATTAGTCAGGATTCCCTTGTGGGGAGCTGTAGAAATCTGGCACCTCCAAACATCCTCGGCAACTGATACAAAGTCCTTTCAATTGTGGCAAGTTGCAGTCTGGCTAATTCAAAAAGGAAATCATGCATAGTACAATTTTCTGCCAGTCTTGCACAGAAACACCAAGTAAAGAGTACTTGGAAGAGAGTATCATTTGCTTTGAATCACAAAGGCCACAATTAGAATTTGACTTTCTTGAAGAGCCAAGGTGCTATGAGTAGAATGACCTGGAGAGTAAGGCAGTCATGAATTTTAGAGAATATCTGAAACTCCTAAATGGTTTGGGTTGGAAAATAAATTTTAAGAATTTGGTCATAACACGCATGCCTCTATACTTCAGCATATTCATTTTGTGTCATTGTGATAATACTTGCAACTCATTAATATACTCACACATAGAACTCTTTTATTTTTTAAATTTACTGTTTATCTAATATATAAAAATATTTTTAAACAGTATGTTAAGGGTGTTACATGAAATGGCTCCGTATATTTATTCATTGCATACTGTTTAAATCCAGTTAAACATACCTGTCTCCTCAAACATTTATTATTTTTTTATGGTAAAATATATCAAACACTGTTCTTCTAGCCTTTTGAAATGTACACTACATTACTCTTATCTGTAGTCACCCTACTGTGCAACAGCACACCAGAATTTCTTGCTACTGTCTAACTGTAAATTGGTAGTTATTGCTCAAACTTTCCCAATCTCTTTCCAACCCTATGGACTCCAGTCACGGACATTCTATCCTCATCTATCATAAGATCCACATTTTAGATTCTACTTATGAGTGAGATCATGCAGTAATTGTCATTCTGTGCCTGGCTTGTCTCATTTAACATAATGATCCCAACTACATCCATGTTGTCAAAAATGACATGATTTTACTCTTCTATGTCCACTCATGTTTAGTGTGCAACACATTTTCTTTATTCAGTGATCAAATGATGGTCAGTTAGGTTTTTTTCCATTTTTTTTACCTGTTGTGAACAGTGCTGCAATAAACATAGGACTGCAAATATTTCTTGGACATAATGATTTAATTTCCTTTAGAGATACACCCCGTAGAGGGATTGGTGTAGCATAAGGTAGTTCTATTTTGAATTTGCTAACGAACCTTCACTCTCTTTTCCATAATGACCATACTAATTTATATTGTCATAAACAGCATGCAAGGGTTTCCTTTTCTCTACATCCTTGCTAGCTCCTGTTATCTTTTTTGACAGTAGCCACTTATACTAACAGAAGTGATTGTGGTTTTGGTTCACCTTTTGCTGATAATTAGTGATATTGAACATTTTTTCACATGCTTGGTGGCCGTTTGTATGTTTTCTCCTAAAAAGTATATATGCAGATCTATTGTCCATTTTTAATCAGGTTCCATTTTGCTATTAACATTTTTGAAAATGCGTATGTATTCTGTATATTAACCTCTTGGAAATATGTTCTCCCATCCTCTAGGTTGTGTCCATCAACATGATGATTGTTGTTGTTTTCTCTCTTTTTTTTCTTTTTTCTTTCTTTACTTTTTGTCGTGCAGAAGATTTTTAGTTTGATGTAATATCTACTGTCTATTTTTTGTTTTGTTTCCTATGTTCATTGAATTTCCTTAAAACAATTGTTTTTAATTATTTGAGAATTTTCCCATACTGTTTCTCTATGGCCAATTTCTGGCATGTTATCTTAACTGTTAGGTGAGGTTATGTTTTGCTGAATGCTCTTAGTGCTTGTTGGTGTGTAATATTATCTGGACTGAAGGATTTAGTCTTTATTCCAATCTTTAGATTTTTTTGTGTCTTGTCTTTCTAGAAATTTTAAGTATGTTGTTTATGTTCTCTGAGCCTATAACTTCTTTCAGTATTTCAGCATTAAATGGTTCCCAGATGCAGAATTGCAAGGAGTCTGTGTTGGTGCATTGTCACTCTGTCAGTAGTAGAAGATAATCTAAGCCCAGTTTTGTCACAAATAGTTCAAATGGTTCAAAAAGAACCAGGAAACTACCTAGTGAGAGTGATTGTTGCCCATATGACTCTCCCTGGCTCAAGGTAGGCCCTGATGCCTTATCCACTGTTAACAGTCTACAGGTAGGCACTGCGGTATCTTGCTCAGCTCTGATCAGAATCACTGTGGATGGATCAGCCCCAGGATCCCAGTCACACATGTGACCATGAAGCTGTGGTACATCCAGAGCCCACAGCCCACCAACCAGCACAACACTGGGACAGGACCAAGGCTTTCCCTTACTGAGATGAGCTTTGAATCATGACCACTGCAACAAGGCACAGCTGATAATAGCTAGAGTGAAAGTCCAGTTGATTAGGGCCAAGTGTCTTCCCTTGACATTGGAACTGTTCCAGAGACACTGTTCACAGGCAGACCTGGAGATGAGGGACATTAGGATTTCCCCAGTGTTAGTGTTCACCAGCCCTGAACTAAGTTCCAGGCAAAGTCTTATGTTGACTAACCTGTTCTATTCCCAGAAAATGTACCATGCTATGCTGACCAAAGGTTCGGACAGGTTTATTAAGGGAGTCCTTTGGTCACCTAGACTGATGCTAAGTAAGGTGGATTGTACCTGAGTTTGATAACTGGAAGGACCTGCGTGATCTCAGGGGTGTACCAAAGCCCAAGCGACAGCTGGTATTGATGCAGGTTGAAGCATAAGCCTATAATACTTGGGCACAGATCTCTATCAGGCACTCAGGACTTTTAGTGTACATCTGTGAGCACTAGGTTGCGCATCATGCCTTAAATTCTTCTGGGGAATTCTCACCCATGAAGGACTTTCACTGGTCTCCAAGGCACAGCCCTATGCTAGCTCTCCTGCTCTGTTCTCCAGCAGGTATAGTCCTACTTCCTGTTCTGTTGCAGAGGTTGAAAAAGAAATGGTGGTCACAGTTAACCACCTGGGTAAGCAATTCCAGTGGCTCAGCAGTACACTGGGTTTGGCCTAGGGCTTTGCCTAACACCAAGTTTTATCATGATAAACCTAGTATTTGGTTTCAAGCTAAAGCCTAGACTTAACTGTTTCTTGCTACATCAAACAGGAGACATCTCTCTCTCTCTATGCTGTCTTACTTGGAGTTGGGGGAGTGACTTAAGCATCTCTTTCCTTCAAAGTATCTTCTTGTTTGGATATACTAAAAGCAGGCAGTACACTCTCTGACCCGATTTCCTTAGTTCTTATGAAGGCAGTTTGGCATATGAATGCCTGTCCAACTTGGTGCATCTGTACAGAGATGAACACAGGGGGATTTTACTCAGCCTCCATCTTGCTCCACCAAACAGCCTCTCTTCCAGTTCAGGCTCTGGGTTGAAGTCTCACTTCCTGCCTTTCCTTAATGAGACCTACAGGGTAAAACCTGTGCTATGTTATATTCCTTGCCAAAAATTTCACTGCTATTTTGGCTTAGTTCCATTTTACTTAAATGAAGTAAAAAACAACTCATCATTTATGCGCACTTGACTTCTTTATAAATATATGTAAAGTATTTAAATGAATAATGTATGTTTTTAAGAATTTATGTAAATACTTTATAGCTGAGAGCTATTAAAATTAGATTTAAGTTAAGAAAGGCAGGGAAATACTAAGGATTTTGAAAACAGAAAAATATTATAATCTATAAATGAAAATACATAGTTCATAAATCATAACCAAAACACATTGATGTTCATGGTGTATAATTCTATCACTGGCATATTCACAATACTTCATATACTTTTTGAGAGTATATTTCAATCAATCATCATCTTATCTTACCAGATATGAAAGCGGGAAGAATAAAGTACTTTTAAATCAATTTCTATGAAAAAATAAATATTAAAAGATAAGTGTTTAGGATACCAACTTCCTATAGTGTATTAAATTATAATTTATGTTCTGTGCATAAGTTGCAATTGATTTATATTTCTGAGAAAAAAAGGAAAAATAACAACAATAAAAAAGTCTCACCTTTACTAGCTATTCAAGTATAATCACAATAACCATCATTATCATCATCAATATCAATGATTTTCTGGGATTATCTTTTGTGAAAGAAAAATTTATGTTCCCCAAAATATTAAAATGATCTAAAATCTTACTATTAAAAGATACAGAGGTACAGTATTATGAACCTATTTCATGAGCAAAGGGAGAGCAATAAACATAATAAAGTAAAACAAGAAATTATGTGGCTTAGAAGCTAATTAAAGACTTCTGGTTATAGTGGTTATATATCATATTTAGTTTGCCCCAAATGATTTAAATGTCATTTGGGTATTTGGGGAATTTTCCATATGATAAATCCTATTCTCCTATCCAGATGTCAGAATTCATCATGTCAGCCTCCCTTCTGCTGGGCCACAGGCACATGACCTAAGCCCTGCAAGTTAGATATGCTGTGTGAAGTAGTTAGAAGGAACAGAGAAACCTTTATGAGAAAAGTAGGAGAAAGGAGGAGGTATGTGTAGAGCCATCTGCAAGTGATCATGATGGTGAAAGAGTAAGCCTTTGTGAAGGTTGCAGTGGTAGAATTTTATGGTAAGGTATTCAACATACAAGTTGTATTGATCTGAGCACTACGCTGTTAGTGCTGGTTGTTGGTGATGATGATCTATTTTCAACAACAGTTTACATGGCCAAGGATTTTCCTGACTATTTTCTGGCTTTCTGGAAGGTGCTTTTTACTACTAAATCTACTTTGTTTTCAACTGAGAACGTTGACAAACTAATCAATGATTTTCTCATTGTATTTGAATGTATTCTTCTCCTAGTTCTGGTCTCATTGAGTGATTTCCTAGTACATTGCCGAGCATTATCCAAAAGTCACAATTCATTGGTCTACTGCAATGCAATTCATTGGTCTTTTACCATATCTGAGTACCCCTTTACCTGATTTTCTTTCTCTTTGAATGTTTTATTTATTTTGTTTATTCCCTATCTTACCAACACCTTCCTGCAAAATGTAAGCTCCATAGGGCTTATAACAGAGATTACGATCTATTTGGAAAATTGGTAAATTCTAAATGCCACATCAGTATATTGGACATAGTCAAGAATTGATAAATAACTTTAAATAAAAGTATTTCCAAACAAGGTATCAACTCACTTTTGGACTTCTAGAAATTCTATGGGGAAATCATTCTTTTATTTTTTTTTTGTATTAAATTCTTTTATTGGTACATTGTAGGTATACAACACAATTACATTTCTCATTGGGAATTGTACCTTTACATAATGCATCTTGGTTCTTATTTTTTCCCCATTCCTAGCCCTCCCTTCATGCCCTCCACCCTTCCCTATTTACAAAGACTTTATTTCCATTTTTTCCATTTCTCATCATTTTTCCTTTCCCTTCTTTCCTTTTCCCTGCCCTTCCCACTACCCCTACCCCTTTGGACCTTTTCTTCCTATTTTACATTATTGATTATTCATTCTAATCATTGGTACATTTTAGGTATACAATATAATGACATTCATCATTGGAAATTTGCACCTTTACATAATCTCTCTTGGTTCTTATTTTTCACCCTTGTCCAGCCCTCCCTTCAACCCCTCCGGTCCTCCATATTTACAAAGATTTTGTCCCTATTTTTCCATTTTCTCATATTAATCCCATTCCCTTCTATCCTTTCCCCTAGCCCTGCCACTTCCTTCCCCTTTGCCCCTTTTCTTCCTATTTCACATTACCTATTATACATTTAGTCCTTATTTACACTTTCAGTTTCTCACACCAAAGAAACTATTCGGTATTTACACATGTGTGTCCTATTTATTTCACTTAAGAGTATTCCCTCAATGTGCATCCACTTAGCTATAAATGTCTCTAATTTCTCATTTTTTATGGCTGAGTAGTACTCCATTTTATTAAAAAACCACATTTTCTTTATCCAGTCTCCAGTTGATGGGCATTTGGGCTGTTTCCAAGTTTTAGCTATTACAAACGGTGCTGCTATGAACATGGGTGCACATATATCACTGTGGTATGATTCTTTTAATTCTTTGGGGAAGATCCCCAGCAGGGGAATAGCTGGGTCAAATGGGACTTCCAGTCCTAGTTCTTTGAGGTATCTCCATACTGATTTCCACAGTGGTTGCATCAGTCTACAATCCCATCAGCAGTGGAGCAGGGTTCCTCTTTCCTCACAGCCCCGCCAGCATTGGTTATTGGTTGATTTCATGATAGTAGCCATTCTTTCTGGGGTGAAGTGGAATCTCAGCCTTGTTTTCATTTGCAGCTCTCAAATGACCAGTGACGTTGAACATTTTTTCATGTATTTATTTGCTATTTCTACTTCTTTGTCTGAGAAATGTCTGTTCATTTCAGATGCCCATTTTTGGATTGGGTCTTTAAATTTGGGAGGTCTGATCTTTTTAAGTTCTTTATAGATTTGAGATAGTAGACCTTTGTCTGAGGAAGAGCAGGTGAAGATTTTTTCCCACATTGTGAGTTGTCTCTTCACACTGCTGGTGGTTTCTCTTGCTGTGCAGAAGCTTTTTAATAAGAAGAGATCCCATTTGTTGATTGTTTGTGCTAGTTCACGGGCAAATGAGGTTTTGTTCATAAAATCTTTTCCTACACCGAAGTCTTCAAGGGTTCTACCTAACCTCTGTTCCAACTGGTTTAGAGTTTCTATTTTAATATTTAGATCTTTCATCCATTTTGATTTTAGTTTAGTGCATGGTGAGAGATATAGGTCTAGTTTTAATCTTTGGAAAGTTGAAGCCCAATTTTTCCAGCACCATTTATTAAAGAGGCTATCTTTCCTCCAGTGAGGTTGTTTGGCTCCTTTGTTGAAGATGAGATGGTTGAGTGTGTCTGGTGTTGTTTCTGCATCTTCTAATCTGTTCCACTGGTCCTCAGGTCTGTTTCTTTGCCAGTAGCATGCTGTTTTTATCTCAGTAGCTTTGTAGTAGAGTTGCAGGTTGGGGATTGTGATACCCCCTGCCATGTCCCTGTTACCTAGAATTGCTTTTGCTATTCTGGGTCTCTTCTTGATCCAAATGAATTTTTGGATTGTTTTCTCGAGGTCTGTGAAGTGTGCTGCTGGGATCTCAATTGGAATTGCATTAAATCTATATAGCAGTTTTGGAAGTATGGCTGTCTTCACTATATTAATCCTTCCTACCCAGGAGCAGGGGATGTCTGTCCATTTTCTGATATCATCTTCCATCTCTCTTTTCAGAGTGCCATAGTTTTCAGAGAAGAGGTCTTTGATTTCTTTTGTTAGGATGATTCCTAGGTATTTCAGTTTTTTGGATGCTATTGTGAAAGGAATTATTTGCCCTATTTCTCTCTCAGTAAGTCTATCATTGGTGTAGAGGAAAGATATTGATTTTTGTGTGTTGACCTTGTAACCAGCTACTTGACTGAACTTGGTTATTAAGTCTAGAAGACTTTTGGTGGAGTCCTTGGGGTCTTCTATATAGAGTATCATGTCATCTGCAAATAATGACAATTTGACTTCTTCATTTGGGGAAATCATTCTTAATGGAATTTTAAGTAAAATATGCTAGAGCAAGTTTCTGCAATGTTATCATTATTATTAGTAGTATCGTTTTCAGATTCTTTGGCCTCTTGATGAGCCCATGGTCTTAGATCAAATTAATTTATATTTGAATGATGGAGATTCTTCTCTTTCTGACTCATTTGCTTTTATAAAAGGAAAACCTATATCATTAGTCTGGTTTACCTCTACTAAAATGCTTTGTTACTTATACAGGTGTTCCATTGACTGCCCTCATACCACATTCCTACAAATAGTTCATGTAAAAATATTTTATTAGCATTAAAACTACATTGTCAGGGAAAAAATATTTTAAAATGAGACAAATTCACTATTATACTAAAATAAATTATAGGAAAAAAGTTAAGGTTGGTGATATCAAAATAATGAGGAGGCAATTTGCTAAATAAAATTGACTAAAAGAAGAAAGCTATTAATTATTTCTAAATTATATTCAGCAATAAAACAAATACCCTT
Source organism: Heterocephalus glaber (assembly GCF_053883595.1). NCBI lineage: Eukaryota > Metazoa > Chordata > Mammalia > Rodentia > Bathyergidae > Heterocephalus > Heterocephalus glaber. The sequence continues at coordinate 9,630,006 of NW_028258356.1, read as the reverse complement.
GAAAAAGTTTTTGAATTTCTCCAAATTCATATAAATATCAAATAATTTTCTTTTAGCATGATTCAAAATTATAGCCCCTCCAGAACAGAAGAGGTGAGCTGCTCCCAGTGCACAGGGGAGGCTTCCAGGCCGCCGTACAACCCTCCTGCAAGCACAGAGGAGGTGACTCCAGCAGCAGCTCCCCGCCATTGAAATGAGAAGACACATAAAAAAGTTTCAAAACCAGTCTTCCAGATCACCTAAAACAACCCCAATGGGAAATGAGATGGAATAATGTGATACTCAACCACCCGGACTACCTGAACTGGCAACAAAAGAGAATCCGGAAAAAATGAAATCAGAAGTAATTTCTCAGACAACAGCAGAGATTGTTGCCATAGTGCAAGACATGATTAATAAATCTAGAAAGGGCGCAGATGAAAAAAATAGAGGAGCTGTGGAACATGATAGAATCCCAACATAGGAAACAAATCAAATCCATAAAACACACGCAAACAGATTTCCAGGAGATTAAAAACTCCATTGAAAGTCTATGCAGCAGAATGAACAAATGTGAGGACAGAATTTCAGATATAGAAGATAAGATGGCAATTAGTGACCAGGAAAAGAAAAATTTCTTTAAAATTGTAAGGAACCATGAGAAATCAATCCAGCAGCTGCTAGATGATGCAAAGAAGATTAACATAAGACGGATCTGCGTCAATGAAGAAACAGGAGAGAATTCAGATGACATAAAAAAAAAACTGTTCACAGAAGTGATGGCAGAAAAATTCCCACTGAGGGGAAAAGAACTTGACATACAGATAAATGAGGGATATTGGACTCCAAGTAGCTGTGATCAAAAAAAATCTACACATAGGCACACAAAATTTAAGATTCCAGAAACCCACTGGAAGAACAAAATTCTACAAGCAGTTAGAGAAAAGAAACAAATCACATACAAAGTAAAGCCCATCAGAATTACAGCAGACTTCTCAGTGCAAACCTTCCAGGCAAGAAGAGCTTGGAGTGATGTATTTTAAGAATACAAGGAAAACAGCCTCCAATCCAGACTGATGTACCCTGCAAAATTATCATTCAAAATTGATGGAGAAATAAGACACTTTTATGACAAAGAGCACCTTAGGAACTTCATGAATACCAAACCAGCACTCCAAAATATTTTAGACAATATCCTAGGAAAAGACAATGAGGATTACAACCCCAGGAAGCCTAGCAAAATGAATCTGTCATGTGTAACAAGAAATTAAACATAAAGGGGGAAAATCCAACAAAAAGAAAAAGTCATGACAATGATAAGTCAATATGTGTGAGTTATAACCATCAGTGTTAATGGTCTCAATTCACCAATCAAAAGAAATAGATTGGCAGAACAGGTCAAGAAGCAAGATCCAACAATGTGCTACATAGAAGAAACTCATTTAATTCAAAAAGAAACTCATAGACTGAAATTCAAAGGGTGGAAAACAATACTTCATGTGACAGCCCCCCCCCCCAAAAGCAGGAGTAGCTATCCTCTTTGTAGATCAAGTGGATTTCAAACGAAAATCTGAAACACTCTGGTCCCAAGAATTTCAGATAAAGGATACTCAACTTGTATGTACAAGTCTATTGTGAACATGTGTTTTCATTCCTCTCAAGTAAAAACTTAAGAACAGAACTGTTGGTTCTTCACGGTAATACACGAAATTTCTATATTGTTTTCCAAAATGATTCTATCACTTTACATTAACATTAGCAGTATTAGAAAGTTCTAACTGGTTCACACCTAAGCTGACATTTGTTTTTTTAAAACTTTTAACTTCATCACCCTCATGAGTGTACAATTCAATCTTGTTATTGTACTGATTAGTATTTTTCTAATTCTAGTGTTGCACACCTTTCCTTGTGCTGTACTGGCTATTTATCATCTTCTTGTGTCTACTTTTTAATTGGATTGTCTATTAATGAGCTGTAAGAATTCTTTATATATTCTGGTCATAGGTTATATGCATTATAAATATGGTCTGTTTAAGGACTACTTTTCATTTTCTTAATGATATCATGTAAAGTTCTAAATTTTGATGGAATCTCTATTATCATTTTTTTTCTTTTATACATCATGTTTTTATATCCTAGGAAATTCTTGCCTATCCTAAATTCAAAAACATTTTCCTTACAATTCCTTGGTAAAGTTTTAAAGTTTTATTCTCTTATACATAGGTTCATAGATTCTTTCAAGTTGTTTTTATTTATGGATATAAAGGGTTGAGGTTAATTGTTTACATACAAATGCCAGGTGTTCTAGTGCCATTTGCTGAAAACACTATCTTTTCCTCTGCTGTTGAATTGAATTTATGTTGTATAAAATGTTAATGTTAAATGATCTTTCAAAACTCAGTGGACCATATATGTGTGGTTCTATTTCTAGATTCTCTGTTTTATTCTAATGATCTATATGTCTTTCCTTGCACCAACACTGCCTTGATTGCTGAAGCTTTAGAGGAAGTCTTAAAATTAGGTACTAAATGTCTTCCAACATTGTTTTTTTTTCTTTTTCTTTTTACTTTTCTAGGTCCTTTGTATTCCTACATAACTTTTAAATTTCAATATCCAATTCTTCATTTATAGCAAGTATACATAGACCTGAATTTATATATATACCTTGTGTTTTCTAATCCTGCTAAATTCAAATACAAGTTCTAGTGGCTCCTAGAGATTTCTTAGTATTTTCTCTGTAGACGATCATTTCATCTACATATAAAGATTTTTGCTTCTACCTTGCCAATCTTATCCTAATTGTGTCATTTTATTGCCAGACTATTTTGGTTGGGCCTATGTTTCAAAGTTTAATGGACAGATGAAGAATAGGCATATCTGCCCTTGTTCTCCACCTGAAGGAGAAAGCATTCTATCTTCTCCGTTCATATAAGGCATCTTTGCTGGAAGTATGGAGTACATGTCTTTGACCTGTTGAGAAGGTTCTGTTCTACTTCTGGTCTTCTGATAGCTTTTACCATGAACAGCTGTAGAATTTAGTCCAATAATTTTTCTCCAACTAGTGACAGGATCATATGGCTTTTTCCTTTCCTCTGTTAAAATGATGACTTTTGGGGGTGGATCTTCCAATGCTGAACCAACACTGCCATCCCTATAACAAAACCACTTTCTCCATACTGCTAGATCTGACTTCCAGTAGTTTGTTTTGTTAAACAAAATTTTATCTATGTTCATACATTTTACTTCTATTATCTTAATCCAGTTTTAGTATTAGCACAACGTTGATTTCCTAAAATGAGGGGAGAAATGTTCCTTCTTTTTTCTGCTTTAAATGTTTGATATAATTTATCAGTTAAAATGTATATGAGGCTGCTGTTGTCATATAGGTAGGTTTTCAAGCTAGGAATATACTTTCTTTAATAGGTGCTATTCAAATTTTATATTTCCTCCGGAGTCAGTTTCATTAATTTCTCTTCCAAGTTGTCAAATTTATTTCAAAAAAGGTTTTTGTAATATGCTTTCTATATCCTTTGAAATTCTGTAAAATCTGTGATAATTTATTCTAGATGTTGATATTGTAATTTTAAAAATGTATAATTGATATTTTGTAATAGGAAGAAAAGGTCCAAAGGAGTAAGGGAAGTGGGAGGGATAGGGGAAAGGAAAGAAGGGAAAAGAAAAACTATGAGAAAAGGAAAAAAATGAAAACAAAGTCTTTGCAAATAGGGAAGGGTGGAGGGGGTGAAGGGAGGGCAGGGGAATGGGAAAAAAATAAGAACCAAGATAAGGTACAAGATCCCAATAATGAATGTAACTATATTTTATACCTAAAATATACCAATAAACTTAATGGAAAACAATGCAAAAAAAAAAAAGGCAAATATCTGTAAAAAATTATATCAGGTTTCTCTTTTCCATCTGTATAGAAGAGAAAGTATATTCTGAAGGGTTGGAAAAGAAACCTACAAAGTTTTTGTCAAGTACAGAATATTGGCAATTGGTACAATTTCTTTTATTAAGGACTTCATAAGTTGAAGAGAGGGAAAGAAATGGAAATGAAAAAAGAAAAGAATATAACACATTGCACATCAATGTGCTAAGGATTTTATAACTGTCATTACACAGAGCCTTCAAATTGACTCTAAGAGATACCCAATATTATTGTTGTTATCATTACTCAAAAAAATGAGTAACTGAGAATCGTCTGAGTTTATGCTGTTAGTAACTAAAAATGTTACATAAATTTAACTTTAAAGCTGTTCTCTAAATTTCACTGAATTGATGTAGCAAAGATAAAGCTAATGAAAAATTATTATTAGGCCCTTTCTTACCTCTTATTGATGATAAGAGAAATGATCTGTTATGTAGATATAAAAAGCATCAAAAGACTTGGAGAAAACCACTGTCATATTTTGGATGTGTCAATTGTCATGACACAAGAGAAGTGTGATAAAAGGCTGTTTATTATTCAAACCCTGGGAGAATAAATTGGCCCAGGACTCTACATTTAATTAAAAACACATTTTCATTCCTAGTAATATAATTTATTGTTTTGGATTTCATTCTTTTTATAACAGAGAAAGAAAGATACCATGGCAAAGAAGTAAAAGAGTGACAGAATGAAAGTTTATACCTCTATTTATTTCAAGAACATCATAAACTAGCTCCTAATTTTTTTGGTACTGGTTAAAGGCACAGCTTCTTTCTAAACAATATCTATGTTTGAATAGTAGGTTTTTCTTTATGAAACTTCCTGTGCAAGTCAAGCTAATTTTCTTCACAGAGAAAGTTCCTATGTTGATATGATCTAAAGTGCACAGAATATTCCCGAACAGACTAATCAAACTGTATGAAACTGAGATACTCTGAATTTGACTTTTATGAGAAAAACCCATAAATCTGTGTTTGCAAATGTAATTAAGGTCAATAAAACTACATATTATAGTACATTTTCACTGAAATTTTAAGAAGTTATTTTTAAGGATGCTGTTTTTAAAATATGCATAAAACAATTTCCCAAATACCTACCTATGCCAAAAAATACATCATCAGAATAAGAAATGTACTTCACTGTACCAATTGGTAAGTTTAAGAATCCTTTGTGTATCAGCTCAGTGCATTTTGGTTTTAACAAAAGAAATAAACAAAATATCCAAATGGTATTTTCCAGCACTTTTACCTGAATGAAAGGTAAAAATATATCATCCATGTTTCAAAATCAAAAGCAGGATTTGGAGATTGAACTTATCACCAAAGCTTAATGAACTCCTTCTAAACTAATTTTTGACTAATCAGAAGGTTAGAAATTGTTAATTATTTCATGCATTAACAGTGTTTTGACTTTAGCAGTAAACATTGGCCATGAAAAAGATTAACAACTATTGTTTGTTTTTGAAAAACATAAAAGTTACAATTAAACTAAAGAAGATAAGGTGTTCATTTCTCTGAAGGTTTAACTTTATAGTATTTCATATGATCTTAAGTCCTAACCATCTCAGTGAACTATAAATTAAGTCTTTTACAGTGAGTTTAGAAAGCCTATAAAAATAAATTATTTAAACCAATATACAAATAGATCTGTTGTTATCAGTATAAATCCTGAATAGCTTTACTTCATACTCTAGGAGAATAGTTAACAATATCAGTAGCAAGGAGAACAGTGGAAATTTAATAAATAGTATTTTTAGAATATTCTTATTCAGTCTTTCTTGAGTATACAAATATTTCCTTAGTATCTCATTGCACTGTGATAGTGTGATCTTGTAAATAATTTGGGAATATTTAGAAATTGATGGTGGCATCTTATACAACAGAATTGAGAGATTGAACATGTGGGAGTAATGCAGACTGGAAAATCAGTATTTGGCCACAGCAAGATAATAATTTTTTTCATCACCTGGGATTTAACCCAGAGCTTTTGCACTGAGCTGCACCCTCTACTTTTTTTGTTATTTTATTATGAGATATGGTCTCACTAAGTTGCCCAAGCTGGACTTAAACTTGTGATCCTCCTGTATCAGCTTCCCAGGGGACTGGGATTAGAAGCGTGAGCCACTAAGGTCAGCCAGAAATTATTTTTAATTGTCAGTCAGGATTTATTATAATAGATCTGTGTCAGTGGAAAAGTTCATTAATCTTTTGGAGTACCAAATATCTTTCCTGAAAATTAGAGAAAAAGTTAATAGCATGAATTCTTGAAGCCTGGTCTCTAGTCCTTGGCCCATGGTCCCTTCCATCTCAGCAAGGAACACAATCTGACCCTGTGAATTTGTCTAAATTCTTCATCTTTAGCAGAGAAAATTCTGTACTTTTAAAGCAATCATGTGATTAATGCTGGATAATTCCTCTATTTTTAAGTCAACTGTGCCATAAATATAACTTAACTAAAAAATATAACTTAATCAGTGTAACAAAGTACATCATATTCACAAACCAAAGAATTATCTACTGTGTGTATAATATGAAGGGATCTTAGAATTCTTGAGGGATATCTTAGAATTCTAACTAATATACCAGAGAGGTAATACTCAATTTCACCCAAACTATATAATACGCAAAATCTGAAACCAAAAATTCTTTTTTTTTTTTTGGTACCAGGGATTGAACTCAGGACCTTGTGTCTGTGAGGCAGGCGGCAGAACCACTGAGCTAAATCCCCAGCCCCTAAAACCAAAATTTCTTGAAGCAAACATAGGGTAAAGTCCTTAAAATCTCAGGATAGATAAAGATTTCTAAGTTAATACTAACTTTACATTAAGGAAAAATTATGAGAAAGAAAAAAAATGGAAACAAAGTTTATGTAAATAGGGAGGGGTGGAGGGGTAATGGGGGAAAAAATAAGAACTAAGATACATCATGTTCATGTGGGGAAAGAGGAACCCTGTTCCACTGCTGGTGGGAGTGTAGACTGGTGCAACCACTGTGGAAATCAATATGGAGATACCTCAAAGAACTAGGACTGGAAGTCCCATTTGACCCCACTATTCCACTGCTGGGGATCTTGCCCAAAGAATTAAAAGAATCATACCACAGTGATATATGTGCACCCATGTTCATAGCAGCACAGTTTGTGATAGCTAAAACTTGGAAACAGCCCAAATGCCCATCAACTGGAGACTGGATAAAGAAAATGTGGTTTTTTAATAAAATGGAGTACTACTCAGCCATAAAAAATGAGAAATTAGAGACATTTATAGCTAAGTGGATGCACATTGAGGCAATACTCTTAAGTGAAATAAATAGGACACAGATGTGTAAATACCGAATAGTTTCTCTGGTGTGAGAAACTGAAAGTGTAAATAAGGACTAAATGTATAATAGGTCATGTGAAATAGGAAGAAAAGGGGCAAAGGGGAAGGAAGTGGCAGGGCTAGGGGAAAGGATAGAAGGGAATGGGATTAATACGAGAAAATGGAAAAATAGGGACAAAATATTTGTAAATAGGAATGGAGGGGCTGAAGAGAGGACTGCGCAAGGGTGAAAAATAAGAACCAAGAGAGACTTTGTAAAGGTGCAAATTTCCAATGATGAATGTCATTATATTGTATACCTAAAATGTACCAATGATTAGAATGAATAATCGATAATGAAAAAAAAAAAAGATACATCATGTTCAGGTACAAGCACCCAATGATAAATGTGAATGTATTGTATACCTAAAATGTACCAAGAAATATATAAATAATAATAATAATATGTTTGGGTATATTAAAATTTTTAAATTCTGCCTTTGTGCAATTTATAAAAAAAGACAAGATAAAGATTGTAAATTTATATTCACAATAATATCTTACAAAACTCACATGTTCCGATTATATAAAGGTACCCTATGACTTAATACAGCATCTCCAAATTAAATTTATGTAAGACATACAAATGTGCAATAAGCACATTAAAAATGCTAAAATAATTATTTTTAGTAATTCTTTTGAAGAGTGGCAACAATTACCAGTCCAAAACATTCCATTTTGAAACAAGGATTATTTTGATTTAAATGCATTTTTTAAAAAATAGAAGATGTAGAAAGGGTACTCTGCTGTTCCTTTTTTCCCAAAAGCAGGAGAGAAAATGCTTATGTGAAATATTTCTTCCCTATATCAGAAAGAAGGAAGACATTCTTATCAACAGTGACAGGGAGTTCAAGTGGAGGAAAATCTGTATAAATGTGATATAACAACTCTTCATCTTAATTCTACATCATTACCTGCTCTAGCTCAACTCTCTTCGCTCTGTCACATTTTCACTACTTATAACTCTTGTCTAATATGGTTTACACATATGCAATAGCTCTACCTGCTTCTTTGTTTTCCATTATTTTGTGTGAGTTCTGCACATATAAATGTCTGTACATTTTTACAAATTTTCTCTCCAGAGCTTTCCTTCTGTTAATTTATCTTGTGTCAGCTTAAGTCTTAGGCCCAGCAGGAAACCCTAAGTGGGTCGTAAATGATTCTGATCTTTGAAACAGAATTTATTCTAACAGCACTGTTCCTACATTTCCCTACAGTTTCATGATGATCATGTCACATACTCACTAAAAAAAAAAAGTTTATCATTGAAAACACAAAGTATTGTCAAGATATGCATCGCAGATGGAATCTATAAAGAATATAACCACTTTTTAAATGACTGCCAGTTTTTTTCTTATTTCAAAGAAGTACCTACAGAATAATCAGTGCATCTTATTTCTATGCATCTACCCAAGACAAATTAAAACACAGGGCTGCCCAAAGAATGATACATGAATGTTCATTGTACCTTTCTTAATAATATTCCAGAGTAATGCAAATGGTCACTAGGAGGTGAAAGGATATAATAGTTATCTATTACTGCACAATAAAGTACCACAAACGCAACAGTTTAAAACACATATTAAGTTTTATAGGCCAGAAGTCCAGATTATTTGCATAAGTTTTCATAAAACCAAAATCGAGGTAATGACCAAGACAGGCTCTGCTTGTCTTGAAAGAATCTGCTTCCAAGATTGTTCAGATTGTTGGTAAAACTCAGTTTCTTGTATTTTTAGGCCTTCAGTTTTCCCTTTGCCAGTGTGATGCACTTGGAGGTTGCTCTTTGTTCCAGAAGAGAAGCTGCCTTCATTCCATGTCATATGCCCACACTGTCTTTAAAGATAGCAAAGGTAAGTAATTCTCCTTCATGTTTTATATCTCTACCTTCTCTTCTATGAGCCAGCCATTAAAATGAAGAAAACCAAAGTATAAATAAAGAGCAAAATAAAATATAGATAATAAGAAGTATGGAGATAGGTCTTTTTCAAAGGGAAAGAGGATCAAGAGATAGAGAGATGGGGAAGAAGGGGAAGGAAAAGGAATGAAAAAAATTGAAGTGTGTTATGTACATGTACCATCTCCACAAAAGAGGTGTAAACATTATGTATTGCAAACACGTGCCCCAAAAAGGAAGCGGATCAAGAGATGGATAGAGGAAAAAGGGAGGAAAGGGGAAAAAGGATTAAAAAAAGGATTTAACATGTAGTATGTACTTTTGAGATGTGATTGGATCATAGGGAAAGGATATTTGGGAGTGTATTAGTTTGCTGATGAGTTATAGCCAAGTGTGATGTTGAGAGGAGAAGCCTGGTCCAAGGAGGTGGGTTACTGAGAGAGTGGCCTGGAAGGGTCTATCATACTCCCTCCTTCCTTGTCCCTCCCCCTCCCTCTATCCTTCCTGCCCCCAAGCCATTAGCTACTTTTCCTGTCTGCCACACTGTCCTGCCTTGGAGCCAGCTGACTATGGACTGAAATCTTTACAAACTATAAGCCAAAATCAAACTCCCTCCTTTAACTTGTGTTAAAGGTGTTAGGTATTTTTTCCCAACAACTAGAAAGTAATTAAAACAAATTTTGGAACCAGAGAAGTGGAGCCACAGCTGTGACTACTGACCATGTGATTCAGGAGCCTTTGGAAATGGTTTAGGAGAGGGGTTGAAAAGGTTGGGAGATGCTGGCTAAAGAAGCAGCCCTAGAATGTTGTAAGCCAAACTTTATTGGAGATTCCTAGTCAGAGATCAGAAGACAATGGAAAGGACCAGGTTTAGAATATTTCAAATGAAAATAAGGACCGGTAGTTTGTCTCCAGGCCATGAGTGTTATGCTCCAGAAGAATATATATGTCTAAATTTTGCTCTTGTCATGAGACTTTGAGGGAGACTGAGGTTAAGAGCAGTGGACTAATCTGGTGGAGGAAATTTCAAGGCAGTCTACTGGTTAGGCTGTAGAATGGGTACTGTTAGGGGCTTTTGGCTAGCTTTTCCTTAAGAATCTATTGCAATTGGCACAACTGAATGATTTTAAAAGTTTTGAGTTTGGTCAGAAAGGGAGCTCCTATTAAGTTAGAGTCTGCAAAGATTTAGCGGAGAAGAGCTTGGTTGCTATAAAAAAGAGTAACATGAAAATGAAGCCAAGCAGCTTACAATAGGACAAGAGAAAAAAAATGCCATGAGAGAATGTGAGGAATCCACAAGGATCTAACCCTTGCAAACTATAATTGTGGATAACTGCTGTAAGAAGAAAGCCCCAAGGCACTCTGTTGGAGAACGGCTGACCAGATAATTGATTCTTCAGGATTCAGTGCATCATGCTTAGCCATTCAGGCACTTGGAAGCCTATGCAGCCTTGATACAAAAGGGCCTGGCTACTATTCCACCCGACAGCAGACCTTAATTCATCAACTTGGTGCTGGTTTTACACAAATTCAGGATGTAACAGTTGTGAGGTCAGGGAGGCTTCCACCCAGATTTTAGAAACAGGCCTCAGAGGTCAGGCAGTGTTCCCCTGAAAGGGCAGTGCCTAGTGCTGAATGAAGCCAAAATTGCTGTGGAAACCCCAGGATGTTGGAAAAGACAAACATGAAATGAATGTCTGAGAAAAGCTGAAGGAATGAGCAAAGCTTGGCCAAAAGAGAGGCCATTAAGGGCTACAACCACTGGCAGTGCGATAGTGTTAAGGTCACCCTAGCCCTTTGAAGTTCATATCTCACCACAATTTGTCCAGGGTGCTGGACGTGGAACCATAGGATTTAATGTTTGCCCTAATGGATTTTAGTCTTGTTTTATTCCATTCCTTTCTATCCCCCTATTTCTCCTTTTTGGAATGGAAATGTTTATCCTTTACTTTCGTATGCTTGAAATGTTTTAACTTTCTTTTTGATTTTTACAGGAGCTCACAGGAGAGTTTGCCTTAAATCTTGGAGGAGAATTTACACTTGGACTTTGCAAATGAAAAATGCTAAAACTCTTAAGATTTTGGCAACTTCTAGAGATGGACTAAATGTATTTTGGATAGAGAGATGCTCATAAATCTTTTGGAGGGCTAGGGTAGAATATTATGGTGTATATCTAGATGTTTTTCCAAAGCCTTATGTGTTCATAGGTGGGGCTTTTGAGAAATGATTGTGTCATGTGGCATGATATTCATAAGTGGTATAGTCCAAATGTGACATTGGGAGGTAAAACTTGGTTCAAAGAAAACAGCCCTGTGGATATGTGCTAGAAGGGTGTATCTCCCTCCCTCCTTTCTTGATATTTCTCTCTCTCCCTCCCTCCCTCCCTCTCTCTCTCTCCCTTCCTCCCTCTCTCTCCCTCCCTCCCTCTCTCTCCCTCTCTTCCCGAGCAGCTTTCCTCCACCATACTCCTCTGCCATGCTGTTCCATCTTGGAGCCACCTGCTTATGGGTCAAAACCTCTACAAACTGCAAGCCAAAATAAACTCTTCGTCCTTTAACTTGTGGAGGCCAAGAATTCTGTTCCAGGGACAAAGAAAGTGAATAAGACACCTGGGTTACTCTGGGGAAGCAGAAGATTTATTTTGCTCCCCAAATTCCCTTAACTTAGATAGTATTTCTGTTACTTTGACCTAAAATATATAGTTTTATCATCTTGACAATTGATGAAACTCAACTTTTCTTGTTTCTCTAGCTTCCCCTCTCTCCCTTCCTTCCTACCTGCTTTTTCTCCTTCTACTCTTCCATCTTATATCTCTTCCTCCCTTTATTTTATGTTTATCTATTTAAGGGAAGACTGGTTTTTCATCAACATATATTCTTCCCTAGTATACATATGGTTGTATAACTTTTAAATATGTTACATCTGGTTTTTTTGGATCTCAGTTCCTAGAACAGACAGTTAATATTAAATAAAACTTTTTGAATGAATTGATAATGAGAAAAAACATTTACTAATATATCCTATATTTTGTCCTTGCTCTACTATGTTTTATTTACATAACTTTGAATGAGTTAATTGTTCTGAGCTTTATCTCATCTACAAAGTGGAAATAATGGCATGCCTGTGGTGAAAAAGGAACCCTCTTTCATTATTAGTGGGAATGTAAACTAGTACAACTATTATGAAAATCAGTGTGAACATATGACCCAGTTATCCCTTTCTATGTATTTTCCCCAAAGAGCTTAAGACATCATATTACAACAATATATGCATACCAATGTTTACAGCAGCAAAATTTGTAATACCTGAATCCTGTATCAGCCTATATCCCCATCAACAGGTGATTGAATTAAAAAATTAGTGTATGAATAATGGAATACTACTTGGCTATAAAGAATGACAAATTTGAGACATTTGTAGGAAAATGAATGCACCTGGAAAACATAGGTTTGACTAAAATAAACTACACACAGAAACCTAAATGGTATATGGTATCTCTCAACTGCATGAGACGAAATACAAACAAAGAGAATAATAAAGGATGGATAGAAGGAGACAAGGTGATGGATCTCTTGCAATAAGAAAGAGGATCAAGGGAAAAAGTTGCAGGGTGAGGAGGAAAGAGAAGGTAAATAAGAAGAATAAAGATATGCCATGTACTGGAAGCTGATATCCTCAATTAGGGTAAATACTATATGACATAACATGGACCAAGATTAATAACATCAACAAGAGTGAAAACTGGGATAGGGGAACTGGAGGAGGGAGGGAAGGAGGGAAGGGGAGGGGAGAAGAGGGGATTCAAAAAAGAAAACAAGCTGTAGTATGTGCATTAACTATTCCCAAAGATGATTGGAAACTTGTTTGTACTACAAACATGTACTAATAAAATAAAATTTAAAAAAATAATCCAGAGCTATTGTATCAAATAATATCAGAAAGAAGAAAGTATTTTGCAAACTGGAAATCTACACAAATGTTAGTTAGCATTATAATTATTATTACATACTAACTGTCCCAACAAATTTGTATGGTTGAAAACTCAAGGAATCAATGAATGGAAATAGAGTTTCAGAAGAGATATTTTAAGTCAGAAGCACTTTCCCAATTGTTCTTCAAGTTTGTTTTATAAAACATTTTATTTGTGGTGGCCCTAGCCAGAAAGGGTGTAGGTAAGCACTGAATAGAAGAGAAGTAGATGTTATGGTTTGAGTCTAGATGTCTCCCCAAAGCCTCATGTGCTGGGGCTTGTTTAGAGGTGGTTGAATCTAGAATGTATGATTTTATTTTTTACAGTGTGAGATTAATTCATGGTGCAATACTAGGATTAAGGGTGCTGGGATTAAGGGTCAGTGATTACTAGATCAGTCCATTGATTAGTTTGGCACCCACCCTAATTCCAGTAGCCAAAGAAGCTTTTAAGGTCCCTTGCTTGCTTTGCTACCTTCTTCCTGCCATGAACAGTTTCTCCTCTGTGATGCCTGTCTGCCATGCCACCCTTCTTCTGAGTCAGCAGATGATGGACTGAAACTTCTACAAACTGTGATCTAAATAAAGCTTTACTCTCTTAACTTGAGGGTAGTTTGTCTCAGCAGTGAGAAAAGTAACTAAGACAGAGTTTGCTACCAACAGTGCCATCATTGCTGTGACTGTACCTGACCATGTGGTTGGTTTAGGAGCCTTTGGAACTGGCTTGTGGAAAGGAGAGTTAGGAAATGTTTGGAGATGCCAGCTGAAAAAGTAGAGCTGGAACAACTTAGGCTCTACTTGATTGTAGATTCTGGTCAAAGCTCAGAAGACCAGAATGCTGGTAGAAAATTTGCTGATAAAAACCAGTTTCAGGAGGTTTCTGCTGAGAAGGACTGCATTGGCTGTTGGACTTCAGACAGTGAGTGTTATATGTGAGCAGAAAGTTTGCCTACATTTTGCTCCTGTCTAAACACATTTCCTGAGACTAAGATTAAGGGTGGTAGACTAATTAACCTTGCAGAAGAAATTTTAAGGCAATTTAATGTTGGGGCAGTAGCATGGCTATCGGGGGCTTTTAGCCAGATCTATGTTGACAATCAAGAGCAAAGAGCCCAGCAGAATGACTCAAAGCATTGTTAATTTGGCCAGAAAGGAAGCTCCAGTAAAGTTGCATCCTGCAAACATGGAAGAGAGGAGAAATTGGTCACTGAAAAAATTGGCAAGGAAAAGCCAAGTATTTCAGAGGAAGACAACAGAAAAGATGGCCTGAGGACATCACAAAAAACAGCAGGACTCTATCCTTTGCAGCCTTAGAGTTGCAAATGTGAAATAATTTGCTTTAAGAAGAGAGCCCCAGAGCACCATGTTCCAGAATGGTGGCAGCCTAGGAAAATTGTTCTTTGGGATTTGGTTCATAGGCTCTGGACCCCTACAGCCAAGAGAGAAGGACCCCTCCTGCTCCAGCTAGCTGCACACCTTGGCATCTTCCACATAGTGTTAGTTTTTAGTGCATGCAGAATGCAAGAGTTGTGGGGTCAGGAAGGCTTTCACTCATCTTTGAGAAGAAGGCCTGGGAGGCCAGGCAGTGTATCCCTGAGAGGGCAGTGTGTGAAGTTGTGAATGTGAAGCTAAATATGCATTGGAGATACCAGAATTATGAAGAAGCCAGAAATGTGGATCATCTGAGAAAGACTGCAAGGAAGGAGCAGATCTAGCCTAAAAGAGAACCTATGGGAGCTACAACCACCGGAAGTGCTGTAGAGGTGGAGCCACACAGCCCTTTGGAGTTCATATCTTGCCACAGATTGCCTTGGATGCTGCACATGGAACTACAAGACTTAATGTCTACCCTGCTGGATTTGGACTTGCTTTGGTCTTGTTTCTTTCTATTCCCCCATTTGTACCTTTTGGAGTGGAAATGTCTATCTTGTGCCATTGAATATTGGAAGTGTTTAACTTTCTTTTTGTTCATACAGGGGCTTGCAGACAAGAGTTTGCATTAAATCTCAAAGGAGACTGCATTTGACCTTTTCAGCAATGCTAAAACCGTTAGGACTTTGGCAACTCATGGAGATGGACTAAATGCCTTTTGTGTAAAGGGACGTACATGAGTCCTTGGGGGGGACGGGAACGGAATGTTATGATTTGTGTCTAGATGTAGTCCAAAGGCTCATGTAGTCATGGGCGGGGCTTGTTCAGAGGTGACTGGATCTAGAGTGTGTGATTGACTCGTGATGCAATGCTAGAATTAAGGGTTCTGGAATTCAGGTCCTTATTGATATGGAGATTGCTTCTAACCTCTCTGAATAGAGTATGTTTCATGTGCAGGTTAAGTTACTTGATCTGTGTTTTTTTCAGTAGGATTCTTCTAGAATTGTTATACTTCATTCAACAGCCCAAATTGTACAGACAGTCCTTGTGGGGCTGTCCACAGCCCTTGTACTAAGGCTATAAAATGTTGAGTCATGTTACAGGGTTATACTATCTGCCAATGCTCACATGACTCCTTTAGAATATCTACTCTGTGATGTGCTATCAGTCAGCCTATATTTCTTTACACACTCAAATATGCTGCTCCTCGTGAAAAGAAGGGGATATAAAATTGTACTAATTACCTTCCTATCAGGCTGAAACACTGTTTAAGTGAAAAAGATAAAAAAAAATTATAAATATTTCAGAGCAAAAGGATTTATGGATCCTTTTTGGGAAGGTTCTAGTGCCTTTGTGCAAATGGGATTTATATTAAAAGATGTGATTAACTATAAATATCTATTTATTAGCTGTATAATTGTATCTCTTAAGTGAGTTTTGAAGATTTCAGTTGGTTCTTTAAAGTTCAGGTTTAAGATAAGGACTAAAAGGATTAATAACTAGTAATTGATACGCTGAAATAGGAAAAGGTCCAAAGGGGTAGGGGTGGTGGGAGGAGATGGGGAAAGGAAAGAATGGAAAGGAAAAATTATGAGAAAAGAAAAAAAAATGGAAATGAAGTATGTAAGTAGGGAAGGGTGGAGGGGTGAAGGGTGCACAGGTAATGGGGAAAAAATAACCAAGATACATCATATACAGGTACAAGCACACAAAGATAAATGTAAATGTATTGTATACCTAAAATGTACCAATAAAAAAATTTAAGCAAAAAGAAAAAAAGTTCAGGTTTAAGAAAGGTAAGTTTATGTTACTTTGTTAAAATTATTCAAATATTCTCTTTAAAAGTACCACTTGCTCTACATATTTGCTGGTCCTGTAATAATATTTGAGAGACAGAGAGGGAAAAGAGAAAGAGTTAGGGTCTTAGAAATAAAAACTCACTTGCAAGCACACATCTGCTATGTTTTTGAGTTGGGATTTGAACCATGAATGTGTCATTTCAAATTGTATCTGCTTATCAATAAGTATTTGTTAAGTATTTGAGCAATCAAAAAGTATTTGTTAAATGACTGTACAAACGCATAAATACCATTTTCACTATAGAAAACAACAGAATTGTTTAAATGGTTGAATGATGATAAGAAAAAGGAAATGAATTAAAGATGAATTCTACACATGAATGAGCCTATGAATAAAGAAAAAAAGTTAGAAGAGGAAAAAGAAAAAGCCTCATGTGCTTCTAAATTTATTTAGTAGTTTCATTATTTTACAACCATACTAATCACTTTCACTAGCTGTTTTTTATTGATTTCACTCTGGACTTACAAACTAGTAAGAATGTCATTTCTTTAAATAATTATCAGTAATATATTATTATAATATAATTATTACTATTTGCATTTATATGCTAAATGTTAAGCTAACAGTATACCAGGGATTTAGAATATATCCCATTGTCTGAGAGTAACCTCTTTGAATCAAAATACTGTCAGGAAACATATTACTGCGGCTTCTATTTTATTTGAACAAAACATGTATTACCTTGCAACCACTGTGAAATAAATATTCAAGCTTTATGTTTGTAAAACTTTCTGAAGGTTACACTCATATTTACATCTATCGTAGAAATTCCTACAGGAACATTTTTATGTGCTTTATCAATTTCTTAGCATTTCTCAACTAATTTTGTTATCTACATTTACCAGTCTTCATCCCTTATAATAGAATACATGCCATTTCCTAACTTTATTCCACAAGGGTTCAGCCGTAGTATGGAAATTACAAAGTAACTTTAAAAGAAATGTTTCAAACACATGGCACTGCTCAAGTAATTTGTACATTTCTAATTGGTTTACAAATACGTAGTAACTGTTAAGTTTAAGATATTATATTAAGTACTTTGAGCAAAGAAATAAATAAAGCCAAATCCTTTCCTAAGGTTTCCTGTAATAGAAGCTAAGTATGCCACAGAGTGATAAAGGCAATGATTATAATATTTAAAATATAACCCACATGCACATTTAATTACATTTACATATGATCATATAAATACATAATAACTGCTGCTTAATGAGAAAATAATTTGTCAGACACTATGACAGTCTCCTTCAAGTTATCTACTTTAATCATAATGATTCTGAAAGTTAGAAAATACCCAGATTATACTAACTATGAAAATGTGACTTAAAACACTCCTTGTTTCACTGAATGGTACGACTCAGGGTTAAGAATCTGGATTCTCTAGTAGGAGTGTATAGGCTCAAATCCCTACCCCTTTACCACTTAATGACTCAAGAGCCACATCTGTGAACATGGATGGCAAGAGAACTTAACCTCATGTGTTAAGTATAAAGAGTAAGTCAATATTATGCTTTGTGGAGGGCCTCCCTTGTAGGAAAAGTTGAACAACTGCTGGCTGGTATTATTCCCTAACAAAAGCAATTCATTATTATGATGCAAGGATGGAAATTACTGCATAGAACAAAAGAGCTATGAAAGCTGAACTTTTATTCCTCAATAAACTGTCAGGTAGAACAGAGAGGCTGATACAGAGACAGGGCAAAATGAATGAGGGAAGCATATATTGTAAAGGAAAATTACTGGGGTATCCTGTTATAAGACCAGCATATAATTAGACTCTGATTTACCTTTTGTGCTCTCTACTATTCAGATAACAGAAAGAATTAACATTAAAAATATGGATAGCAGAGAAGCAGAAAAAAGAGAACCAATTTTATTTTGCTGGCTCTTTAATATTCCAGAAATATTGCTTTCACTTTTTAAATTTTATATTTCCATTGGTCAATAAAATTGAGTATACTTATTGGATACCATAAGTGTTTCAAATATATACAGAGTCTGCCAAAAAATGTAAACATCAGGAAAACTCGTGTGTAAATATTTTACTACCAAGTTTATTGGGACATTATGAGATTAATGCAAGTTACTTTTAGCCTTTCCAATTGCAAGGGGTACTCAAAGTGGTGGCCATCACCTTTCCAACATTTTATTAGTGTGGCAAACTACTGAAGCATGTATACATTTTTTTGACAGACTGTATATGTTTTACAATATTAGAATCAGAGCAAACATATCTATCTCCTCAAAGATTTATCAGTTCTTTGTGGTGAAATCTTTCAAAATCTCTTCTTCTAGTTTTGTAAAAAAAATATGGTACATAATTTTTCTCTTTAGTCACTTTATTGTACAATAACACACTTACTACTATATAACCATATCATAGTACATATTGATCAACACTTCCCCATCCCTCTCCTCTTCCTTTTCTCCCTAGCCTCTGGTAACCACCACTTCTATGTGATCAGCTTTGTAAAATTCCACCTTGCTGGGCATGGTGGTGCATGCCTTTAAATACAACTCTCGGGAGACTGAGGAAGGAGGATTGCTGTGAGCTTGAGGCCAGCCTGGGTATGTAGTGAGTTCAAGGCCAGTCTGAATTATATAGTGAGACCCTGTCTAAAAAAAATAAGATTCCACCTATAAGTGAAATCAAGTGGTACTTATGTTTCTTTGCCTGGCTTACTTTCCATAAGATGATCTGTAGTTCTATCCATGTTTTCAGAAATGACAGGATTTTGTTCATTTTGTGGCTGAGTAGTATATCCCATCATGTCTATAAACCACGTTTTCTTTATTCATCAACCTTTTCACTAAGATCGAAAGTAGTATCTGTTCTTATCAATTTCTACTTTTAATTAGCAGGAAAATTATAGCTTATTTAATCTGTTGACTACAGTCTGTACTTCATAAGATGCATGATTGTTAATATATCCTATGGCTTCTCATGAGCAAATAGAGAGTCTATTCAACTTTTTTCTATTAAAACAATTGACATGTGACTGTTTCCTGGACCATAATAGAATGGAAAAACAAACACATAAACTATGGTAAATTATTTCAAACAAATGTGTTATTGAAAGGACTAATTTTAATATACTTGGCCACTGATGGTGGAAAGTTTTATAAAGAGGAAAAAGTGAGGATTTAGAAGTCAAACAGATGAGTTCAAATTCAGCTTTTGGCATTTACCTATAAATGTGCTCTTGCAAAAGCTAATAAACTTCTTTTCTTTTCAATATGTTCTGCAAAATGGAGATACTCTCTCCTTCTGGTTGGTCAGAAGGTTGGATTGGTGTGTATGTAAGGTATCCAAATAGGTGGTTTTTGTTTAGTACATGTTAGTTTCCTTCACTCTGTTCTCATAATTAGAGTGGGGATTGTTTCTGGTCTACTATTCAAAAACATTTTTATGTACTAAGAACAAAGCTGAAAATTAAAATATAGAAAAATTTTAAAAATGTAAAATATTTCTTTATATTCAGTGAAGCTTAATGAAATATAGGTATATGCACATGTATATGTGTGTATGTATAGAGACATAGAGAGGAAAAGAACAATAGAAGGAGGAAGAAAAGAAGGGCAAAAGGAAAAGAAGTTGTTGAAGTTGTTTCTATGTGTTAAATGATCAGAAAACCAAATTGTGGGATTGTATCAAAGTATAGTTACCACTAAATATGCCAATCATCACTGATAACAATTTTTGAAAGGATATAAAGTCATCATAATTATCTTGCCTTGGACTTTATCCCTTACTACAATAGGATTTGTAGATAATCTACCATGCCTAGACTCCATATGGTCTTTCAAACCTTCCATAATCCTGGCTTCATTTCACTGGTAATTTTTCATGTCCTCTAATCCTCAATATGTACTTTTTTGCTTAAATGATTCCATTCTCTCAGAGTCTTACAAAAGAGGTGTATTTTTTCTGGATTCTATTTCTTCAAACATTTAATTCCCCAAAACTAAGATGTCTTCTGATCTTTCCATTATTTACTAAAATCCAAACTGTTTGAAGAAATAAAATTAATTGTGCTCATAAAATCTTAGTGGGTCACTTTCAACACCACTTTCTCAAATATTGACATATAATAAATGTTTATTAACATATGAAAAATGAGAAAAAAGTCTTCATAATCATTCTTAAATATAAAAGGATGAATAGTAGTATTCTGATTTTCATTATTCTTTGTTATATTTGACTTCTAAATAAGTTTTTATTTCAGGATCTAGGGAACAAATCTAATTTCAAATATCTATTTGCTATCCTCATAAACTATTAAAATACCCTAACAATTTCATCATTCAATCACTTAAATTACCTTTTCCAGATGGTTTCTGAAACCCAATAATGAAACAACAGCAACAAAAAATGTATTGGAACACAAGTCCTGATTTTATTTTTGTAGCATATGGTCTATTTAAATCACACAATATAGCACTTAAAAATAGGTATAACTTGCATAATTTGTATAGACTGTCTTACAGAATTGCCAATATCTTTAAGCCCTTTGTATTATCTCCTGTTTATACTAAAATTACATTGTTTAGGATTCTTACTTATTGATTATATGGTATAAATCAGCCTCTCAGGGGTTGGTTGCAAGTTAAATTGGTTATCATTTTTCTGACTGGATATAAAAACAGAATGATATTTTTATTAGAGAAAAGTCTCATCATGTCTATGATTTGATTCATATAGAGTTAATCACATGAATCACTGAAAATATCCTGCTAATATGAAAAAAGAGATGAAATATCAATTCTTAACGTAAATTTTTCCTAAAGATTCATAAATTTTTGTTATCTTCTATAAGTGATGAAAACAGTGCTTATTTATGCAAAAATAGGTGAATTTGCTGCCTCCTGCACCAAGAAGTGAACACTTCTGTGATCTCTAAGCCTCACGCCAAACTGATAATGTACTGTGCTTGTGGCAAAAAAAAAAAGAATTCTCCTTTCAAGGTTATTCTAGAAATCTTTCTTTCTCATTTCAAACAGTAAAAACATAGCCTAGAAAATTGCTATAGAGGTGAAACAACAAGACCTTTGTTTATGAAGAAAAAGACCAAGTGTGTAATCCTCTTGCTTTGCCTTGGGCCAAACATGCTTATATGTTGAAAGGAAGAATCTTCTCCTTCCTACCTAAAAATGTACACCATTGTACATGTGCCCTTTTTAATATCCCTTTGGGTTAGAGGTGCCTCCACAAGTTCAGTCAGACTGTTACCACTCAATTGTTTTCCGTTATTTATATCTTTTCCAAAAAGACAAAAAGCTTGTGCATAATATTAAAGTTTAGTGCAATATTCTTTCTTTATATTTTTGCATAATTTCCTTACAGTTCTCCCTAAACCAATTATATCTTAATAATAATTCCCTAAACTTTAAAAAAAAATCTGTCATTATTTTGAAAGGAAACTGTTGGTTTAAACTGAAGAGTAGGATCTCAAAGATGAAATCATTTTAGAGGAAATATTTTAAGAAGGAAGCTTGGAAATTTTTCTACCAAGGATGATTCTAATCAAGCATGATTTTATAATGACTTTTTCTCTTTAAGACCTACAGAAGGGCTTGTCATTTATTTACATTAGGAAAATGATTACTTATATGCAGAAAAGCTGAAATATTATTTATTAAGTTCATGTCTCATATAAATATTAAAATTTATATTGTTCCCTTGTTGAGTTTAATAAGAGCTTTATGATTAAAACAACAAGGATAGTTGTAAATAATATTAATCAGTTAAATTGAACCAATTTATTATGAAAATTTCAATGATTTCCTTCCTTCCTGCTGAGGATAAAAACTTCATAAAGTTCTGTACTAAGAACAATAAGTTGTTCCTCATCCTATCTCAAGTGCATAGAACATTTTAGATGAAATACTGACTCCTAGCAGACCCAAGTGAAACACATAATTCATACACTGGTAGGCAAATCCATAGTCCATAGAGTCCAATGTTTAAATTTCACTCTAGTTTTAGCAACTGATGAAAACAAAAGAAAAGTAAAGACCCTGAAGATAAGAAAGGCAGCTTCTCCTATTGAAATTATTAAGAAGGCATGAGTAGTAAGAAGGCTCCACAATTTAACCCAATAGCAATCAGTGATACAGAGTTAAAGTTTTGCCTCCACTGCAGAAAAACAGTAGGGAAGCAATATTGGTGGTTTCATGAACTCCCCAAGGCTTGTAGCAAAGCTGCTGAAGGAAGACAAAAAAGAAAGCATTTTTTTTCTTCCTCTCAAGATTTTAAGATTAAATGAAGTATATGATAAACAATTCATCATTCTCCAAAAATTAAATCAACATTTATTTATGTTGATGTGCATGTCCTATGTAAAAACAAAGCAAAACAATTAAGTTAAATGAACTTTCTTGGTACTCAGGACCCCTTATTCTGATCCTAAAATCAAAGAAGTGGAATTGTTCCTCTTACCAAGGAAATAATAATCAGAGATAGGTATTCAAAAGTGTTAAAGGAGAAAAAAGTGGAAGCTGGACTTTTTGCCTTCCCTTTCTTCTGTCATAAGGGCTGTAGGACTTCCCCAGAGGTACTTCTCATTTCTCTACCTGATTGACAACAAATGCTAACAGTAGAATAAAGATACCACCAACATATTTTCCTGAGGTATGAGATTGACAATCTTATTAATATAGATGTTTTTCAGATACCATGATAAAATATTCATGCTACTGAATTGGATTTTGGTAACTCTATGATGAAAGAAATACATTACTTGTGTTACAGAGTACATAGATGCATATTAAAATTGCTTGCATTAGAATTTATTTTCTTGTAAAGATTTAATTGTATGAAAATGGCTTAGCAAGCAATCCCCAACAAATTTCCTGTATCATAAAAATCAACAAAAGTTAAATAAAAGATGTGTCTACAAAGAAATAGAAAATACATTTTACAATCAACTTATTATTGCTCCCACAGTGTACAGAGGACAACATTTAATTTCATCACTACACAAAAAATAAAATATCCTTCAGAGTTCTTCTAGTGTACAAGGGAATTCTCTCAAAGACTATTAAAAACAAGTAAAGGTAAAAAAAAACAACAACTATTGCAATACATACTTTATGCCCCTGGCACTCAAGGTCATTGACTATTTTTAAAGATGCATTAGTAACAGGAGATCATAAAAAGCTTGCTAAATACTTTAAAAAAATCATGGATTGTTCTTAAGTCGATAGGTAGCATTCTCACATTCAAAAAATTAAATGACTATAGTTAAACATAAATTACTAACCATTTGCTTTATCTTATAATTTCTGAGTGTGAAAAATAGACAAGATTTATAAAATCTATTGTTTAATGTGTATCACTTTTTAGAACATATATGTCTACATTCTCATAATAAAAAATCAGTGAAGTGACCTGTATATGTTGTAATCAAAATTGGTCCACCAAGTCCCCCCATCTATAAGAGTATAAGTTCTCCCCATCTATAAGAGTAGATCATCTCTTTGTGGGAGATATAATACTTTGCATGTATCACATATTATATAAAATAATTTAATGATAAATTACTTTCTATTTCTACAACCTTGTACAAAAATACTTCATACTGTTAGGATGGAAACTTAAGAAAAATAATATAGTAAAATAGAAAGCAAAAGAGTTTAGTGTCTTCCAAATTATCTAAAATTCTATATAAGGTCACAGCATTGTATTGACTCCATATAATACTATAATTTGTTTTGATAAAGATATGCAAAAATACAAAACTACTAGAAATGTATCCTTCATTAGTCACAGACATGTAAAAATTAAAAGGAATGTGTGTAAGATTTTACAGATACAATTACATCTAAAATTTAATTTATATTTAAATTGATGGATACTTGAAACCCTGGAATCACTCCTGTCAGTCTGGGGCTACAGGTTTTAGATTATAAATTTGGAAACTTGCTTTTCACTCACACTCACTGACTGCATGTGGAAAACTATTGTAGTTAAAATGATTATTTCACTGGATCCTTAGCATTTTATGATTCTAAAATTCTAACTGGACACTAATTTGCCCATGCACAGTGATGTTTTGGATTTAAGATGTATCACTTACTTTACTTCTTTCGAGTGTTTGAGCCAACCCTTGCTTCCTCTTTGACATTTCTTTCTCTGCTAGCTTAAAATGTACCATTTTACCAGGATGTCCCTCCCACTCCTCTCAGTTTTCTGCTCCTGGTTTCTTCCCCTCTACCTTTTTACTACTGGGCTTCTCGAGACTCAAAAGGCATACTTCTCCTTTCTGTCTACCATTCCTCTGTAGGCAATATAAAACCCACCATATTTTGTGAAAGAGAATAAATTAGAGCACCATTGGGCATCACCCTTTATTCAGAAGATCAATGCGTGTACTACATTTGAGAAGACACAACTTTTATAGATCTTTAGCATGAAGTCATCTGAAGTTCAGCTAAATTTAGGAGTAGTTTATAAAATTGGTTCCCACCAAAGAGAGGAATTCTTTCTGTATTTTAGTAGCCATTGGTTTGGCTTTGTGATTTGATCAAGAGGGTAGTAGGGAAAGTTATTGGTTAAGATCAGTTAAAAGAGAGTTTGGGAGGAATATCTGCAGATTCAAAGGTGTGCAAGCGACTTGGTAGAACATTTTTCATCCTCTCAGTTCTCTTTCAATTGAATTAACATAATCCTGATAAATAATACTTATTGCTACCATTATGTTTGTTTTAGGCTACTTGTATTCATAATTGCTTACTTCTGTAGCAGAATATTATAATATAGGTAGAAATTCTAATTTCCCATTAAACTTCATTATGCAATATATTACAATTAAATAAAAAATAAATGTATTCCAAAGATGTTTTTAAATTATCTTGGAAACCGCAATTTTTTTCTAAAATGATAATTATATAAAATTGATCCATACTTTATATATGTCCTGAGCGCTGGAAAATCATAACAGTACATATTTCTGAATACCCACCTGGAAAAAACAAATTAAAAGTAGCATATGTATAGAAGTCAGATTGTAAGGGCTCAGCTAAACTAGGCATGGAGGAAGTGGGCCTGAAGACATTTATTTTAAGAAGTCTGGCACAGAAGACGGGGAAAATAGGGAGGTAATTTAAGGAATCAAATGGAATATCTTTTGGAGGGAAATATGCATGACAGGCAAAATTTAAAAATTAAATATTGCATATTTTCTTTTATATGAGGAATACAAAAAGAGAAATGAGAGGAAAGTTGAAGGCAGACAGACTATTCGAGATGGGAAAGAATATTGGGAGAGAAGTGATGGAAGAAAGAGGAGAGTAATGAGCATGAAAATAACCAAAATATGTTATATGCATGTAACAAAATACCAAAGTGAAACTCATTATTCTGCATCACTAATACACACTAATAAATTTTATTAAGTTGAATGAAACATTTATAGAGTGATGTCACAGAAGATCCAGGAAGTGGTGAGATCTGGAACACAGATTGAGCATGATGCAAGCCAGGTCAGATGAGCTTCATCTACTCAGGAAAGCTGTATGGAAAGTAAAATCATGTAAAAGAAGAAGCTGGGTATGTTGGTTCTTTCCTGTAATCCTAGCACTGAGAGGCTGATCCAGGAGGATCACATGTTAAAGCCAAGCCTGGGCAACTGAGGACTTAGGAGAACTTGTCTCAAAACAAAGTAAAGCAAACAAACAAAAACAATAAAAAATAATAAGAAGGGGAAAGAATTGAATCTTCGGGAAATTTAATAGAATGGAGATTAGCAACAGATGTCCTTAAGAGTTCTCTTGGAAATCTCAGTAGCTGAAGCTGCACTTTCTCTGCCAGGTCCTATTGAATAGGCAGCTGATTAGAGCAGACAGAAGGAAATTTTCCATGGTTTAGGAAAATAGTGTTGTAAGCAAATTAATAACACTTTAAGCAAGGGAAACTTGAATTTATAAAGCTATGCTCAGGCAAGGTAATAGACAATGATTATCTTTTCAATTGATTCTTATATTTTTTGAAACTTGTGCATGAGCCTTAAGATCCTAGAAGATATGGATATGTGTCTATTTTGCTCAATTTCTGTAAACAGTGTATGTATTTGGAGAGATCAAAATTCATCAATGGTTGACACCACACACAAGCCATAATTCCCCAGTATTTGCCCACCAAACTTGTTTATACACACATATACACATATTGATCTTTATTATTCTATCTTGGATATTTTTAAAGAGCTTAAGAGGTTCTACTTGGTAAGTATCTCTCTGTCTCTCTCTCTCTCTCTCTCTCTCTCTAATAGATAGATATAGATATACATATATACATATATATATATATATATCAGCCACAACATATTGAATAACCTAATAGCTCACATAGGAAGAGTATTATGAATGTTATATATATATATATTTAAATGACTAACTTTCTAACGTTATAAATAGTAGCTCTATTAGTTAGCTTTCCCATCACTGGGGCAAAATGTTTGACCCTCACAACTTAAAGGAAGAGTGGTTTAACCTGACTCATGGTTTCCAGTGGGTTCAGTGCATGGTTGGCTGGCTCCAAGACAGAAATGGCATGTGGAAGGGACTCGAGGAGGAAAGCTGCTCACCTCATGGCAGCTAGGAAGCAGAGGGAAATTGGAGTGGCTCAGGGTAAGAATATATCCTTCTAGGCCTTACCTTCAATGACCTGCCCTTATGAGACCCCCACCTCATAACTGTACATTCAGCTAAGAAATCTACCAGGATGCAATCTCCTTTCAAAAGGCTCACCTCTAAACACATGAGGCATTGGGGGACACTCTAGATCCAAACCATAGCAGCAACATATGCAGATACAGATACACTGGTAACATATTACATAAATATGATTGAAAAAATAATCACAGTTAAATCTGAAAAAGCTCACGTAAAACAAGTCCTCAGATTTTTCATGACAAATGACCAAGGTACAAATATAGTGACTAACACTTTAGAGAGGTCATACAATTGATATAAAATGAACATTGGGTCTTCTATCGTGTTCTGAGACATAGAGATCTTCCTTAGTCATTGGGATGTAGAGGGAGGTTAGTGGACATGCTTTATAGTATTGGCCTAACTCTATTCCATAATAAACCCTTAACTTTAACAAATTTAACAAACATGAAAGAGAAGCGTCTAGAAATCATATGCAAGCTGCATAATCTTACTTCTATGTCCAATCTCATTGCACTTGTACATTGGTCACAAGTCTTTCTCTTTTGAATTTTACCCTGGTAAGAATGTAGAATTGATAAATGAGTGATTCTCTTTTAAAGTAAGCTTCTTTTTATTCTATTGAACATTGAGATGTAAATTAAGCAGCAGAAATAAGCCAGCCATCTTCTGCAAACAAATAACCTGAGAAGCAGTCAACCTTTAGGGTAAAAGAATAAAATAGATACAGACAGGTAAACTACAGAGTTTTCAAAGGTTAGCCAATTTATAATTGCAATCTCTCTTTTGGAGACTGAGTGCTATCTTACCTTTGAGTTTATGAGGCATTTATGTTTTATATTTATAATATATTTTCTCTATTAATTTTGCTTGAGATGGCTTCTCAGACTTGTAGTCCAATAATTCTGATGAATGTAGGGAGAACTGAAAGTTTAGACTAGGAAAATATTTTATCCAAGCCAAGAAATGCTTTTCAGATAAGTCTCTCCATATTTGTATGTAATCAAATAAGGAAAAGTTCTGGAATTTTTGGATGTGGTGCACATGAATAAAATCCACTGTGTGGTTGGACTAGAAGGTAAGCTTAATATCCAATCCCAGCAAACATATGGCTGCTCTAAGAGAAGATTTCCCTGAAAGATTCAAACTTGGTATTCTGGGTATATAAATTTTCACACAGATACATGTACAAGCATACACACATATAAACACACACACGCATTCAGTCATTCTGATCTGAGTTTAAATCTTTCCACATAAGAATATGAAAGGAATGGGTCACTGGAAAGTTTTGAGGGGTGTATCTGATTTCTTGATGATATAATCACCATTTATTTCTTGCACTGAATGTCAGATTGTAGAGACACAGACTCAGCAGGATTAAATGCCAAAATAGGCTTCAAATGAATTTTTTGACATCTCTCTCCTTGGAGGCCATTAGGAGGACTGACAAGTACTTACTTTTGGAAGAAGTGTTCAAAGCTTATGAATAATCAGGAAAGTGGATGAAACAGCTGAGATAAAAAATATACTTAAAAATAATTTTTCACTGTTCTTTAAAGTTTATGGAAAGCAACTTTTGTCTATCAAGGGCCTAATGGTATTAATTTATTATAAATTTTAGAATAATTAAAATTATAATTTGCCATTCCCCAGCATGACAATTTTTTTGTCATGTAATAATACTAAATGAAAGAGGTGACATTTACTGAGAGCTTACTACATATGCACGCCAAACATTATGATGAATACTTTTTTCATTTTATTTAACTTTGATGATAATTTATATAATTCTCATTTTTGATCTAACAAATAGACACAGACAGATTAGAGAAATCAGATTTAGATTAAGTAAATTGCCCACTCAACTAGTAAATAATGGATTTGGGATTTAAAGCCAGTTTCAGCCTCACTGCAAATCTCATGCTCTCTTAACTACTCTGCTATGGTGCCATTACTCACTGTCATATCTTTTAATAAGTAGAATTCAACTTGGTCAAAATATATACCATGTTGACCTCTATACTACAATGTCCTGCAAACTCTTCCAACTTCAACCAACTTAATGAAGTGGAACACATGAGTTTATCCATGTCATGTTCTACTCAGAATTCATAGCATTCATTTTTGCTATCTTAGCTTTGTTTACTCTCTGCTATTATTACTGCAACTGCTTTTCATCTTCAGATAGTTTTCAGTTGCAATAAAATCAATATCTCTGCGGGCTATGGTATACAAAAACAAAATGAGAGATAAGAGAAAGAGAAATGTGCGCAAAGCACATATTTTCCATTTCTTCTCTTATACCTTCAAAGGTAGAATCCAGCATACAAGGATTTTCACCTCTTGAAAAAAAAATCCATCCTGGCACAGAGTATGCAGAAAAAAATATTCTAAACCACCCATTTTTCTCTTTTAAAATGTTTCTTTGAAATGCCAGGCCATAATTTCCAGACAGCATAAACTACTGTAAAAATCAAAGGCAATTTAGTGGTTTTCATCTGAAC
Source organism: Heterocephalus glaber (assembly GCF_053883595.1). Lineage (NCBI taxonomy): Eukaryota > Metazoa > Chordata > Mammalia > Rodentia > Bathyergidae > Heterocephalus > Heterocephalus glaber. The sequence continues at coordinate 9,600,463 of NW_028258356.1, read as the reverse complement.
AACACTTTCAATGTGCAATTTTATTGCTTCAGTTTCAGATGTAGGGAGCTGAGTATTCTGCATATTTCTTTCCTGTTAGTTGATATGGTATGTATAGCAGTATGAATCTTCTCTTTTTTTGATGGAAAGACAATATGTGAGGGTTGGTAACAATGGTTGCATTTTACAGAGCCTATGTGCAGTTTAGAACTCTGCATAATTCATGGCAATTCCATTTTTACTTTGCAAACATGTCACTAAATTTCAATTGGGTGTTCATCAGCCTGTGATAAATAGATAAAAATAAAGAATGTTTCAAGTTATATTTTTAATTCTCAGAGGATTCCACTTCAAATTTTTTTAATCTGCATCAATACCTACTTTATTGATAATAGGTCCTATTAAGTGCCTCCTTTTAATCAATTAATTTGGTTAACTTTGACACTGATTTGATATTAGGCCATCATTCCAGTCCTCTTTCCTAATGTCCATGATAAAGCTCTCATGCATTTACCCTACTCAGAGATCTGACAGGTGATTCTAAAATGTCATTCCATGCAGTTGAGTGTTAAGATTTTCACCCAGAACGTGATGGTGTTTATTTAAACTGTAGAATACTCAACAACTCATATGTTTCAGATGACAATAAAAACATAATATTTTGATTACAGAAATTTTTTAATCACTCCAGTATTGTCATTAGAAGAAATACCTGCCAAATGAAGATTTTAAAAATCTGATGCAGGCAATAGTTTTTCAAGTTAGATAAAGGATGAAGCCAAAGGAAAGAAACATACAGGAATCTCAAAACAGGAAGAAACACTCAGAAATGTAAAGTTGATATCTTTTGTCAGGGTGAGAGAAGGAGAAAAAAATACATAAGAGACGGTGGGCAGGCATGAATGAGTGGTGCTGAGGGAAGATCTTGTTAGGATGGTATGATAGGTGACCAGTAAATTGGACCAGAACTACAACTGCCAGGAAGAGACAGGATGAGGTTAATGCCAGCAGCAGGAAGCAGACTGTTACCAACTGTGACATGAAGTTTCCAGTCTGCTAAAGCTCCTTTCTGATATGTGGCTCCCTCCTAAAGATGAGAGACTTTTCTGTCTGATGGTGTCACACTGGCCTAAGTACACTTGCAGTGAAAATAGCATATATGCAGTTCAGGCAATATATGGAGCCCTTGACAGCCGTATGGATTCCATGGATGGCACATAAGTTATTGAGAAAGACTAGAGAAAGTCAATTTACCTGCTTGAGAAGAGAATGAGAGATATTAGAGGACAAGCCTATAGATGAGATGGAAATTTTGGTATGTCTTTAGTCAGCTGTAAACCACCCACTGCACCCCTATACACCCACAGCTTCTCAAGTACAAGATGACTTAGGAATCAGATAGTTAATTACCTGTCACTATCTATACCCATCATAGAAACAAATAGATTAAAGCAGACTTTGAACATTAAGAATAGAAGCCAGAAGACATAGGTAGTGCTACACAGTGGTGAGTGAAAATAACTGTTAATCTAGAATTATCTATCCAGGTAAATTTTACCCTGAAAATAGGTGAAATCAAGACATTTCAGAACAACAAGAGCTGAATGTTTACCACCAATTGGCTTTTAATAAAAAACAATTCTAGAAAGAGCTGAATCAAAAGAGAAAAAGTCAAATGCAAGAAGTAATGATGATCAAAAAAGAAATCATAAACATTTAAGTGAACCTAAGGAAGTGATAAGCACATAATCCATTAACTATACTAACAATCTGAGAAGTAAATCAAAGATTTTTCTGGTAGAATTAAAAGATTGGAAAACAAAATATGTAAACTCTAAGGGAGTCATGTTTTACTTGAGTCATAGTGAGCTGCAAATCATTAACACAGAAGAATTCACAGCACCCTACTAGGGTAGAAGGGAGCAGGTGGATGTGCAGAGCTTCATGCCATTTACATAAAACATTCAGGAAGAATAGAAAGCATATACTGAAAGTTTTCAAATACAAGAGACACTGCCTCTTAGAGATAGTGGATGAAGACTAGTAAGGAACTAGCTTGTCCTTAACATAAGTATTATTTTTGTTCTTTCTACCTTTTGTATATCTATGTGCCTTATTCTGAGAGAAAACAAGTCATAAAACATATTCTTTTTGTAGAAATGTACCTTTTCTCCTCTCAGATATTTACAAAATGAAAGATTATTTTAAGCTTTAGTATACAGAGAAACTCTAACAGATGGACCAAAACACTTTTAAAGCAAAGCTGGAGACAACCAACTATGACAAAGCATGAGGTAGCAAAAACATCCTGTTATATACTGTTTTGCCTCCAAACCATATTATGCTATGTGTGTGTGTATGTGTGCATGCATGTGTGTGTGTGTGTGTGTGTGTATGTGAGAGAGAGAGAGACAGACAGACAGAGACAGATAGACACAGATGGAGAGAGACAGAGCAAAAGAGAGGCAGATTACTATTTCAAAATTGGTTTGAGCCTCAACTACAACTTACAGCAAAACCATTAGGACTAAATACTACTCCATTAATGCTATATTCAGTTTAATGTGGGTTTCTGGTAAAAACAGAGAAAATAGGTGAAAGTTATACTAAATAACATAATTTGGAAGGATAGAATTCTCAATTAAAACTGTCCTAATTTGCAATTTAGAGAGTTTCCTACTACTTAAATAGATATCATAAATCAGTAATTCTAGCTTCAGAAAGTACTGGGTTAGCAACCTTGTTAGATAAACAATGTCATCAATTATCTTAACACTTTCATAAAAAATTCATTTAAAAATAATTTAAATGGATAGAATTGGAACTATAAACATAAATGATCTGATGTATGGCATTTATTTTCTTGAAAAGCCTATATTTCCTTCACCATAAGTTTATTGAACATACTCCTTTATTCATATTTATGAATTTCATATGTCATCATGCACATAGTCTGTGCCATTCATAATTAACAGTACAACTTAACTGCTAGAATTCCATCTTTTAAATCCTGCAAAGTCTTAGCCATGGAAAAAATTTATGAATTTGGAGAGAATAGCTATTCATTTCTCCCTCTACCAAAAATGATTAAATTAACCATGCATAGAATTTCAGCATTTTTTTCAAAGGCAGGAAACTATATATGTGAGTGTGCATTTGCTTTTGGCAACATTTCTAAATTGCTTTCGGGCAATTTCAGAAATGTTTCCAAAAAAGGTAAAAAGGGGTAAACATAAATGAAAATCAAAGGAAGCAGAGTTCTAAATGCAAATGTAATAAATATGCCATTTGAAACCTTCAGGAAAAAGAAATTCATCTATTTTTAGCAGCTGGGCATTATTAGCCACTTGCAGAACTAATAAGCTTAAAAGTTAATCCTCCAGTTTCTTCAAAATGTTAGCGCGTTTAACCTAATTCACAAAATGTTCTCAGGTCTAAAGCTATCAACAGATCATTAGAGAGTCAGTGACTTTTCTTCTTGCTACTACGATAGCATTGCTACAACTCCAATACCCTTTATAATATGCAGATTTCCAGTTTAGAAGTGCAGTAAAAATTTAAACCAAAAACAACTTGATTACATTAATCACTAACTTAGTTTAAAATATATAGGAAACAGGAATGCAAATTAAGGAAAATTATGAATTTTTTTCTAAACCAGACTATTATGTCATATTTCGGAAATGTATGAAAAGGACAATTGTTGAAAAAATAAAAAACATTTCAAGGTGGAAAATGTGACCTAAAATGTTTGACACCAACTCCATTGGTCTTCTCTTTCCCATTGCTCCTCATTGCTTCTCATTTTCTTCTAAATGTCAAGTGGCGATTCTCTACAGTGCCATCCAAACCCAAATCAAGTAAATGTCTCAAGTGCCAAGATTTTCTTGATTTTCTCAACTCCACCAACTCAATTTACCAATGTAAGTTATCATTTTCTACATATATTTATGCTAATATTTCCTCAACATGTGTGAGAATCAGAATCATCACTTTTTGTTTCAAAAATATGTGTTTAGGTCTCACTATAGATGTACTGAATCCAAATGATTGGGAACAAGGCCCAGGAGTGAGTCTGGGAATTAACTTCCCTGGTAATTCTGATAATCAAGATTGGGGGATTCAAGGGCTCTAGGCAACCAGTAGAGATAGCCGGCAAATTTTAAAGAATGAATCTAAAGGGCTACTAATTGGTAAATTTGCATTCTTCAGGATCTTGTTTGCATTTTAACAGGTTATTCAATGATAAAACACCAACAGTACATGATAATTTTGGATATTTTTGGACATTCATTTATTTATTCATCAACCTCCTACTGAGTACCACATTGAGCTTTTCCAGTTAGAGATAGTAGAACAAATACAGTGTTGCCCTTGAAATAACAATGCTCTAATCTGGCGAGAATAACAAGTTTATGTGAATCTTAAACATAATGCGATGTCATGATGTAATAAATATATATTTGGTCTTCATTCCTGCTTTCTGGCCAGAGTTCCAAAAACCCTTATAATGTCCTAAATAATAAGAACTCCAGTGGCATCTTTTAAAATAATGCTCAGTTTTTTGTCCCTGACGACTGACACAGCTCTGGAACAGTAAAAGTGAAGGAAAAGTTTTTTAATATTCTTAAAAAGAGCTTTTCAAGCACACCTGAGTTAGTTAATGTTAATGAACTGATTGTCAGAGTGCCCTGCAATATGGAGGGGCTGGTTGTAAGAGAGATTAACCACTAGTTAAATCTGGGGAATCTTTAGCCCCACTTCATGACCTGTGGGGAAGAGAGAGTGGCTGGAGGTTAGCTGAAGCAGCAATGGTCAATGATTTGATCAGTCATATCTGGGTAATAAAATTTCCTAAAAGCCTTAACCATGGGCTTCAGAGCATTTCTGTGCCAGTGACCACACAGAGGTGCTGAGAGGGTAGCAGGTGTTGAGAGGGCATGGAAACTCCATGCATCCTTGCACCATATGTTTTCTTAGATAGCTCTTCCATTTGGCTATTTCCTTTGGACAAACTGGTAAATATAAGTATTTTGCACAGTTCTGTGAACCATTCTAACAACTTCTCAAGACAGAGGAGGAACCACTGATTTCTAAACTGTCAAAAGTACAGAAGGACGACAACTTGCCTTTGAAGACTGAGAGACCCTACCTTTCGGGGTCTGTGCTGACTCCAAGCAATTCAGGTCAGAATCGAAGGAAATTACAGGACATCACTGGTATCAGCAGAAAACTGGCGAAGTGTGGGTAATGTGGAAACCAACACCCTCCAACACCAACAGTGTATTTGATGTCAGAAGCATAGTGAGAATGAATACAGAAGAGACAGATGCTTTTCTTCTTTACACAGGAATAGAAATGTAAGCAAAAGGCTACGGGAATCAAAAGACAGTAGGTAATTCCTCCTCGGGGAGTTAGAGAAAATGTTACTGGAACAGGTGATATTTAAGCTGGTCACAAGATAGGTAGAAGTTTACCAAGTACACAAAGGCAAAATATCATGCAAGAATGGATGAGAGAAGCCAGTCATCTTGGCACGCACCTGTAAAACCAGTATTCACAAGGTTTATGCATAAGGAATGTGAGTTCAAGGCTAGCCTGGACTATGACGTGAGACCCTGAATCATAAATAAATACATACATAAATAAATAAATAAATAAATAAATAAATAAGCAAAATTTTCAAAACCAGAATGGATGAATTGTGAGACACTCAGCCTGCATGGGCAATGGACTATACAGCTATTAGAAAGACACAATAATGAAGAGAATGCTGAAGGTCCCGCATGAAGAAATTCGAATATACTGCTATGGAGTTTGTACCTTATTCTAAGATGGATCAGTTAAGACCCATTTGGTTTTACCAGACTGAAATCTCAAGGTAATTTGTCTCATGAGGGTAACTTCATGAAACAGCTACTCAGTCAAACTGGACTTTAAGAATCTGTATGTCTGGACTCTATTTTGTCTCAGTCTACATCTGAAGAAGGGAAAGCTATCAGGCAGCTCAAGCTGCATTCTTCTCTGAGTTCTAATCCAAATGAAAATGATGTCAGTTTTTCATAGCTCTTTCAAGTAGTTAGACAGCAACCAGCCATTCTAGAGCCACCTCGTCCTTATATGTTCTACTCCAAACAGAATTAATGTGTTTTTTCCATAGCTACACTGCATATTCCAAAATTCAATCTGATTCTACCAACTTGAGTGATATTTCCTTATCTAAAACAAATGATATGTGCTGGAATGGGGGTTGAAAGCCAAAAGACATAGACTGGTCAGGAATTCCTGAGAGAAATCGGTGCCTTCATTGAAGGGCCAAAAACAAACAAAAAAAGGGAAAAGGGTAATTGAACAGTGAGTGCTAGAAACAAACAAAATATATCTGCAATAGAAATAATTCTGGTAACAGTGAAAAATTGAGATGAGAGGAAACATAGAATCAAAACATGAGAGCTTGAATTAAAATGATAGACTTAGAGATGAGAAATAAAATTTGAAATCACTTTTTTAGAAGAATCTATTGGGCCTCTCCATGAGTGGAGGTAGAAGGGGAGAGAGATGGGTTAATGCTAACAATATGCACAACTGGCACTGATGTTAGAGAGTTATTTTCAGAATATAACTCACACTTCCTCCAGACAGTCTCTGTGCTGATAAGATCCTAATGAGTAAATGCTAAATCTCTCTGAAATAATTAAAACTACTAGAACACTGAGAAACTTGCATCACTATATCCCCACATAAACACATAGGCATACATTTTCTTGAATTCTAATCTATGTGCTGCTAATTAATGCAATGTTAATTAAAATTGTGAATTTGTGATACTATTATTGCCATTACACCTGATTTTTCATCTGAAACATTTTAAAAAGATATTCATGGGAGCTCTCAAAAGACAAACAATTCTCTAAATATTTAAATGTTTGTTACTTGATTTTTAACTGTTAAAAATGTCCTTAATTACAATTCAAGATAAGTTTCAACAAAGAAATTTAATCAAATTGGAATTGTAAGAACAAAAATAATTTTTAAAACTCTATCTGCTCGTTCACTTTTAAAAATACTAAATCTAAAATGTAAACTTTAGGTGCAATGTACCAAAGGGTTCTTTGAAAATAGAATCAGTCTTGGCTAGTCCATTAGTCTTTCAAGTTGTTACTCATTATTGAAGAAGATAGAATGTTTTCTGCATAATACACAAGCAATTTGAATTACCTAAATGAGTCCCTTTAAGTAGCAGTCATCTTTGTCCCTGAACATTTCCTGTCAGAGTAATTTCAGATCCAATTGAACTGTGTTATTCAGTATTTTACTGACATACCACTTACATGAATATCTACACTCTTAAAATCTATTACTTCTAGACTTGATTTAAAGAGCATATACAAGAGCCACCTTTGTAGCTGTTTGTTATATAATAGATACTCTTTTGGGAGAGTTATCTGCTTAAAATGGATTTTGTGTACAAGAAGGGAGAATGAGGTATGGAGAAGAGAGGCAGGTTTTAATCACATTCCTTAAGTCCAGGGATTTAGAGGCCAATACCAGAGGCTGGATCAGCTGGAATACAGGAAGATTCCACACACCTGCACAGAATAAGCAGTGGTCAAGTCATTTTCACGGAGAGTTCTAAATGTGACAATGTTGTTCATTTGGCAGGACACTCACTCAGGAAGTGAACATGATGGAGGCTATAATTGATTTAGAGTTTTTGCTGTCTGTTTTCTCTGCCACTGGGGAAAAGAACATAGAGTTGAGTGGTCAGGGAAAGAAGTTGAGTGTAGCTTTTGGCTTTGCTGGCATAGATGTCCAATGGGTTCACATCTCAGCTAAAATAATTACAAGTACTATTATCTTGAATTTTCTCTGAGTTTTATTTCCCTTGTTTGTTAAAAGCGGTCAGTAATGGCTACCTTGAAGGGTAATACTCAAAATATTTATCAATTAGGAAGACACAACTCCTACAAATCAGAACAGAATTGTGACCAATTAGAATAAATGAAGTCTTTGCCCATGTCTGTCTACCTTTCCCCATAAAGTTGATATGACAACTAAATGAAGTACCCATAAAAGCTGTAACACAACAGTATCAATCAAGGTTGAAAGCATTCATATTGTCCTCCTTATCCTTGTTCCTTGCCCTTCTTCAATGCATAGGCCTAGGTTTCTAAACACATCATCTTGTTCTCCCTGTACCCCTTTTCAGAACGTCCTGTACATAGAAGAGAGACTAAAATGCGTCTTTCCACACTCTGAACTACAGAGAAGTAATTTTTTACCTGTGGGAAACCACATATTAGCCTGTCATTGATTCTAACTTCTCTGAATATGCTTTTTAAAACAATTCCTATGAAATATGACCTAAGTACTGATGCTTCCTAAATCTGTGTCTCCATCAATGTTTTTTAAATACAGTTCCATTGATGTTGATTAGTCTTCCACTTATTCAGCAATTATATATTTATAAGTACTAGTCTAGGTCTTTGCTAAGTATTAGTTATTCAGTAATTAATAAGATAAATAACCCAAAAGAACATGTCCAGAAAACCTTTATCTTTCACTGGAACCTGTTCATTTCCTATCTTCCCTGTCCCAGTAAGTGGAAGCACCAATTATTTCCCCAAATCAGAGTCTTGTTATATTTAATTCTTCTCCCTGTCTAGTACTGTCTAATACCTGACATAAAATCGACCTCATCAATTATGAAAGTTGAGTTGCCAAAATAGAATATTTCTTAATGAACACTTGTTACCTGATAAAAGAAAGAATATTTACATCTCTATATGTCCTTTAGTATTTTTATTTTAAAAATTTCCACTGTGCTTGAGTACTGTACTTTATACTTGGGAATAAAATGAAATACAACAAAAGCATATTTACCCAGCAGATGAGAAAATTTTCCTCTCTTACTTCTTTTAGTATCTTGAAGCATTAGTGTTCTGACCCTCTGTGCACTCCATGGTACCTTTAATGATCATTTTGATATTGATTCCTCCTTGCGATTTGTTCTACAGCTATTATAACCTCTGACTTCCCATTTTCCCATTGAAATGTATATGTTTCACTCCTGCTAAGAAGAAACCTATGTGTTTTGTCTTTTGAAGCTGAAGTCTCAGCCTAAAATTTCCTTCACTATTACACTTTATATTCTATCAGCAAGAGGCAAGGTTCAGCAAGTGAACACTGTTCTTTTGGTGTTATAGTCTATTGGAATTTTCACAACATCTGAAATTGCAGGCTGAAACAATGGGTCAAATACATAGTAGCAAATGCTGGGATTTGAAAAGCCTTTTTTTCCACTTTACTGAAAAAAAAATCTGCAAGACCCATATAGTTCTATCACAGTTACAGCTCTTCTCTGAATAACTTATAGCCAAAGTTTTGCTTTATCTTATGGCTAGGAGAATTTCACATATCAAAGAAAGTTCAGGCAGGTCAGAAAAAAATAAATAAATATCTAAGTGCTAACATTGTCATTACAAGGCAGAGAACAATGTAAAAACTGGCATATGCCCAATTGTAGCAGCTGAATTATTTAAATCTATTATGTATCACCTTGCAGCTTTTGTGCTTTTCGGGGCTTTAAAGCTACACATAATCCTATCAAAATTTATTCTTCCATTTAATAAATATTTACTAAGAACATCCTCTGAGCCTGTGAACTAAGCCTTCTTTTTATGTAAGAGAGATACAGAAATGAAGAAACAAGCTTATGGTACTAATTAAACATTTATTTAAAAATAATAGAATATTCATAAACAGCTTGTTTCTAAAAAAGTTATCATTCACAATCCTCAAATTAAAATTTATTCCCAATTTTCTTTTGATCGTTGTCTGAATTTAACAACAGAAAGTTGGAAGGAGATCCATATGTACATTTTCTTCATAAGAAATATCAAAGAAAGACAAAGTCAGGCTAAACTATGACACCCAGATGAATTTCCCACAATCTTTCATTCACTCTCAGATTTGCGCAACAAATATCACCTGAGTGAATAAGAAAAAAAATATATTTTCAGATAATGTGCTGAAGGCAGGGATAATGATTGTGGTTTAAGTGAAGTCCCTGTCTTTAAAGAATGTAGGTTCTGGTGGAAGCAGAGGAAGTAATCAAATAATATCACAATTACTCAATTATGAAATGGGAAGAATTCTGTAAGATGTAAAGGACCTAATTTGAAACACATAAACTATGTTACACCCTTTGGATTTTGTTTGTTTGTTTATGCTGAAAATTGCTCTCTTCATAAAAATAAAGAGCTACAAAGAAATTGGAAAGTGCTGACTTCAGTTGGTTGGGGGTGGGGATTATAGTCCGGGAATGGCTTATATTTGTTCCCATCCATAGATTTAAACCCTGAACACATTACCATGAGAATGGATGAGATTTACCAAAAAATGTATAAGTTGTTCATATTTTTGTTTCCCCATCTAGTACATACAATTACTGCTTTCCTTCCTTGTTTAAGAGTAATCGTCATGATAGATGCACAAGTTTTAAAGGAACAAATCTACCACATGGTAGTTTTAAACCTCTCTGCATCTCATTTTTCCTACCTGTCATGGGGATACTACCTTCTTCTATAAGAGTATGGTGAGGGTTAAATAATATGATTTACTCACTGAATCCAGTCTTGTACCCAACAGACTCAAAATCCATTACCTTCCAGTTGTATGTGTGGGTGTGGGTGTGTCTTCTCACAGGTATGTTCTGATCTCCTTTTGTCCATAGTTCTTTGTCCAATACAAATTGTAGCAACTACACAGATGACACATCTGCTGGATCATCTAACAAACATTTCCAACTTAACATATCATGAATTGAACTCATATTTTTCTACTACTATCAGTATTTCCCTACCTCATGGTGCAGTTTTTCTCCACTCAGTTCCATCATTCTCTGAACTCCCCAAAGTTGTGAAGTTATACTTGTCTTCTCTTTCCTTCTTTGACTTTATCTAAAATCACCATATGTTAAAACTGTCTCTTGAATCTTACTACTTAGTGCCACTTTCTGTAAGGAAAAGCCTGATACAAGCCATTATTCTCTCTTACTATCTCTTTGACCTCTCTGCTTCTACTTTTGAGTCGACAGAATAAGCAGAGGTACTCTCCTTAAATAGCAGATATGCCACTCACTCATTCAAAGGACTTTAATATTTTCCCATTGCACTTGGAATAAAAGCCAAAGTTCTCACCACAATTTAGGAACTCCTATGTGATCTGGTCTCCCTGAACTTTCTCTATGATTTTTACCTTCTACTGAATTTGCCTCCACTCTCTCCATTTCAGCCACTTCATCTTATCTTGCAAGTTCTGAACTGTACTTAACTGCTCCATGTACTTGAAATGTTCTTCCTAAAATATCCACTTGGCTCACTGTAATTAATTCAGCTCAAAAAGTATACCCAATAACTGTTCTTTTGCTAACATAATCACTAAATTCTGCTATTCACACCTCTCTTTTGGCTCCTTCTCTAACTTGCAAATACAGGTAGGTACTCATTTTAACCATGCGTATGAAGCTCCACATTCATCCTGGGGTATAACTGTAGCCTCACCATTCTATCTTTTCTATCTATATTCTATCCCTCCTTATAGCTGATTTTTCTTCTCCCTATGATAGTTTTCCCACAAATACTGATGGACCTTCTGAGTTGTAATTACAGGGCCAGAATTCAAAGCAACATAATGTCCGTGATTCTGCCTTTTTATCCACTGTTGGAAACTGTGATCCAAAAAAAGATAAAAATGTCCTGTTCTGATCATGCAGGCCAACCCACTGTGTACATAGCTGTTTCCCCCACAACATTTCACAGTTATATTCCATCACCTCAAGTTGTGCGCCAGGATTTCCTAAAGCTATTTTTAAAATTTAAAAACAATGTTTTCTCTTCTTGTGTATTTTTCTTGGATATCTTGCCACCTTCAGCCTTATGTTCACACCCAGCTGAGAGGATTTGAAAGGCAACGAGGCTGACTTCTCTGCTGATAGCCATCACCATCCAGGGTTCTACCTTGTTCTTCCAAGCTTGCCATTTGATGAGTTGCAATACCTTTGATATAGTTCATGCAGAAGCCTCTAGGCTGTCTCTGTCAGTGAACTAAGAACTGCAGATAGAAGATATGGATAAGAATCATCATGAACAAATTTATTTCTCGAGTTTGGGTTCATTCTTCCACTGAGGCTTTGATAAAGATTAGGATTTACACAACTACATTTATGCTCCTGTTTATTCCATCCATTTGGTTGCCTACAAATATTTATTTATCATCTGTTATAATTCATATAGTGATTATGATAGGAATGAAGATGAATAAATCACAGTGGCTGGTATATAGCTGGCACTCAGTTGCATTTTTAAATAAATAAATAAATAAATTGATAACTGAGAAAAACAGTATCTGTCCACAAGGGCATTATGTTTCATAGGAAAGTTAGAAAGACAGACACAACATAAGGACATTGCCATTAAAGGAGATATAAAATCTACCCCGATCACTGTCTGGCATAGAGAATGCAACAAATATCTGTAGAATCAATGAATGTGAGTGAATGAGGAATGAGTAATAGGTACTAACCATTGTGAGATTATAGAAAATGAAGCACCTAGTTTGGCCAGAAGAAATAGAGAAGGAATCACCAAGTGTCATCTGGGGCAAATGTGAAGATTTTTTAGCTATTTGCCAGGGACTTGGGGAAAGCCTGGCTTGCTGACTACAGGAACATGTGCTAAGCAGGGCCAGCTATATGCATACATTATGTGACCCAGAGCAAAATGAAAACAGAGTTGAATTCTTGATTCGAAAAGCACAAGCGAAGGCTGAGGATGTAGCTCAGTGGTAGAACACTTGTCTAGCATATACTAGGTTCTGAGTTTGACTCACACACACACACTAACACACACACATAAACACACACACACAGAGCATGGGAAAAAGTGCTATTAAATTTCTGAAACTATAAGGCTTTTTCTTTCTTCCCTGGTCTTTCCTTTGATTTGTCATTGTGTTTATTATTTGCTAGTTAATACTGTTCTAAGAAAAATTAAAATTTTTAAATTAAAATTGTACCACTCATTTTTGTTTAATATCAATTCTGAATGAAAATATAAAAAGCTTTAACCCATAAATGACACCGTTGTATTTCATAGCTCATATGTGCAAATACATTTTTTTTTTACTAGAACAATGGAAATGGTGCAACACCGTACCATGGCTGTTTTCATTTACTCCTTGATGCACACATTCTATCAATATTGTCTACATTCAGGCTTACTGAAGAAATAGGAAAGACTGAGACAAAAAGAAACTACAAGGTTATTCCATCTTTTTCTTTCTTTCTGGGTCATCATTTTCTGCCAGTGTGACTGGTAACACAGAGAAGTTGGACAAGCAGGGTTGGACATGCATATTGCACTCATCTTCTGGGCTCATGCGCCTTTGTCCCTTTGAATGTCACTTATTAAATATATGTTCAAAGATAAAGTTACAATAATTCTGAAACAACTATAGCACAGAATTCAGTGAAGCACAAGGCTCCTCTGGGTGTGAGATCCCATGCAACTGCACAGGCTGTACGCTGGTGGAGTATGCCCTGGCTCTAGGCCCAGTAGCATGAACCAGAGGTGCATCTGGGGAACTTTGCATGATCCAATTCTGAGGACGGCTATAGTGTGAAGTGAGTGGGTACAACTGAAGTGTGGCCAGAGAAGTAGACAGTGGGACATTTCCCTTTGTTCTAGTTCAGGAGACAGGAATCTTTTAGATTGAGAACTGTGGGCAAACACAGCAGGTCCAACTCAGTGCAGGCTGTTAAGCCAAGTTGCCTGGATTCCATATCTGCTCCCATCAATTTATTATTTGTGAAACCTTGGGAATATGTGTGTTTTGTGCTTCAGTCTCCTCAACTATAAAAAGCAGTAAATCAGAATAATCTCTTCACTGGGTTGTTAGACTATATAATCACACAAAATACATTATGTTTACATAGCTTCTGGACTCATTCACATAAATGTAAATCGCATATCATGGAGCAGACACTAAGTTGGTAGACACTGCAAGACAAAGACTTATGAAGAAATCTGAATAAACAAAAGAGCACTGTTGAAATAACTTTTAACTACAGCAAAAAATGAGGTTATAAGAGAATGCATGGAAGCAACACTCATCACAGTAAAAGATGCTTTTGGAAATAGACCATTAATTACAGCTAGCCAGCTAAATGTCTCATTTACCAGGAAGGAAATTGGGGCATTTGGGCAAAAGCTGACTCAGATGACTCAGATGGGTTACACAAAATCTGTGAAGTTTTAATTCTTTAAGATGAGTTCCCTGGAAAATAGAACACACTCTTTAGGGTGAGAATTGTATCTTGTGAAGTTTCATATTCCTCCTGGCACAATAGCAAATTTGTTCATCCAAAACAGACCCACAATAAATATTTTAATATCAGATATTGACTAAAATCTTGGTATAGACTTCAATAAACATTTCAGTGAGGTTTCAGTTATGATAGATGTAGGTCTGTTTCCTTATAAATGTTAATAGCCCTTATGTTCAAATCGGTCCATTTGCCAGAAAGCACATTTATTTGTAAGTTGGCCAGTTCTTGCTACCTAAAATTCAAGAAAACTTTTAGAATGATTTAGAAGCATAAATGTGATTATCAATCTTGCTTCAGAAAATTGCTATAAATTTGCTATAAATTATGTCTGCTCATAATGGGAATTAAAAGTCGCCTGTAATAGACTTTTACCTTTGTTTAACCACATTTCATTTCCTACACAACAGCAGAGCTTTAAAATTATATATCAGATATCACTTTATTGCATGAAACCTTTCAGTAATATCCCAATGCAATTAGAATAAAATCAAAACTACTTAACATAATATTCAAGATTTCGATTATCTTTCACCTCGGTTTTTAACTCTCTGTCTTTCAGAAAATGCATTCCATTAAGCCACTACTATTCTTGTTTCTGGAAGATACCAACAAGCTCCTTCCTTCACGTCTAATATAAACTTGGACCAGAGTCCTAACACTCTGGGTTTGCCCATCATTGACTGCTTAGATTCCTTGAAGTCGTGAGAGGAATGTTACATTCTCTGTACAGCCTGCTCGTCTAAGCCCAAAGGTGTCCCTCCTCCTGTAGCATACCCTCTGCCACACACCACAGTTTATTTTTTAATTTTAAAAGACATTATATTCTTTCCATTTTTAGTTAGCATTCACATATTGTTAATCATATCTTAGAACACAATCAAAAAATTTTGCTACAATTATATCACCACCAATCCTAAATTTTCACTTGTACCTAAAAGGTATTTTTTTATTAGTGTTTAACTGATTGAACAAATGAAGAAACTGCTCTGTGATTTTATTTTTTGCTTTCTTTTTTTCCCTTATACTTTAAGGTGTGTTTCTGAGTATAAACAATTAACCATTTGATTTTCTAATTGAATGCTTCCAAGAAAGTTAGTATTTGATAGGGTTTTGGAAAGCTTTTTGTGTTTTATCTTATTTAGGGAGAATAGTTTGTGCTCTAAAATGCACATCAAAAATAATAACCCAGTTGCTGCAGATTAATTGAAACAAATATTACAGCTATGAGTGCTGCCTTAACAATAGAATGTTAGAACTAAAGCTATAAACAAATCAATCCAGTGAGCAGATATCATTCATTCGTCCTCCAATCCTATAAAGTCCTGTTTAATCTCATTAGCTCTGTGAAGTGTCCCCAGAGCCCTCCATTCTCAGTTAAAATTGATCACTCTTAAATCCAAATTTCTATATGTATTTAATATCTACTTTGCTAGAGTAGAAAATTATATTTAACTGTTAATGTTGCTATCTCTTCTACAAGATTGAGAAATCTTTTGAGAATAAGATCACATGAATTTATCCCTCTAGTCCTTGTGCCTAGTACATCATAGCAATCAAATATTTTCAAAACTCAAAACATGGCCACTTTAGAACCAACCTAAATATGTACTGATATTCATTTCCAGCCTTGGCATCTATTAGTAGTAGATTTAAAGCAGGGGTAAGCAAACTATGGTGTAAGGTCCAAGTCTTGATTTTATACACAGCCTAAAAGCTGAAAATGACTTATGTATTTTTAATTATTTTTAAAAATTCAAACCAAAAAATACTTTATACACATGAGAATCATATGAAATATAAGTTTCAGCATCCATAATAAACTTCTATTGAAATTGGTGAGGTTCAGGACATACTACCCCAAAATAGGCACAGTGGCGTTTGAGAAAACAGCACAAATAGCAATGTCAGTCTCACTTTCTACTGCCCTTCTGACTTTCTGCAGGTCATAATATCTAGGAGAAATTTTCTGAATGTCTCTTGAAATGGGAAAAAGAACCCTCATTCTAGTGGTGCCCACTATAAAACTGGGGGAAACTATCTTCATCTCTGAAGATAAAGGGACACACAGATAAGAATTTGAACCTAGGCTTTGCTAAATTTCTCTGTCTTATCATTCTATCAGGCCCTCTTTGTCTAAACCTATTGTGTTGTAGGTAACTCTGCTTCACCAAACCTAGTTTTCAAGTTTAATTCTTCAGGTCTTCATTTCCTCATGAAGACTCCTAGGTCATGAAGACTTATAATAAATAAATGTGAATGCTTCCTCGTTAATTTGTCTTTTGTTAGTGAACCCTGAGCCATGAATTTTGAGATGGGTAGGGAGAAGATACTTTTCTTCCTACAAAACACAACCACAAAGTATAATAGAAACTGAGTCAAACAGTTGTGACCAAGAGCATATGGGCAGCAAAGTCTAAAATATTTATTGCCTGCCCTATATAAAAAGGGCTTACCAATGTTCATTCAAAAACAAACAGTAGTCTTGATTCTTACACACTGTGGGAAAGGTTTGTTCTCCTTAAAACTTCTTTATCTGCCCCTCTCCCACTCCTTACTGCTCAGGCGAATAATCAAAAAGAGGTATATTTGATAACTTCGTCCCTCAGTCTTGTTTTCTAAAGCAGTGTAATGTTTTAAGAGAGAAAACTAATATTTCTCCCAATTCACTACCCTTGTAAAAGTGCTTTAGAAGCACAACTGACTTTGAAACTGAGGGCATTCTCCTTATTGTCATTTAACTAATTTAACCTGATTTTAATTAAAATGGGCTCTATTATGAAATAGAGTGAAGAAGCACTGGATACTTCTCTCAGATACTGTGCTGCTATTCCTCTTGTGACATATCTTGAAATAAAGTCAATTTTTACCTTGAGAAAAAAGGAAAGAGGGAAGGAAAAGGGGAAGGAAGAGAAGAAGGGAGGGAGAGAGGGAAATTTGTTTTTAATCCTCATGAAATCCAGGAACAAGTCAGTTGCCACTTCATTTATTTGATGATAAAATCCAGGGAGAACAAAAATATAATGCTCAGAGAGAAAATCAGCATGCCACTTATTGTACCAGATTGTCCTCTTGAGAGATATCTGTACCTTTTGGGCTCTTTTTATTGTTTTACTTCCTCACTTCCATTTTCAGTGCCCAACACAAATCCAGAAAAGTACAAGTGCTTATTCACAAACACACCTTCCCATTTCTCTTTTCCCAAGTAAATCAACAAATTTGAACACCTGACACAGCTAGTGGATTGCCACACAACACCACTGCCCTCAGTTAACATCTGCCCTGGGCAATCCATGCTGAATGAAGTTCCCTTTGTCCCTAAGAGATACCTTAAGGAAAAGAGTAAAAAGAGAGAGGAATCTTCTTAGACTGAGCTTGTTACAGTTGCGTCTATAAAAGGCCATCTTTTTTCTCCTATTCAACTGTAATAGAAAAAGCAAGAGGCCTTAAAATATTTTCCATTCTTTTGAAGTCATCACTCAAAACAGGTTGATTGGAAATGTCTTTCTACAATGAATTATAGTCCTTGAACATTGTATCCTATAAGTGAAGAACCACCTCTCTGAACAGAATTTCCATTGTTTTAGGATGAAGAGAATTAAAACAGTCTGCCATGCCCTGACAAATATGGAAGGTCTAAAGGAAAAATAATTCAGTACATACATACACATCTACCGAACACATACGCATATACACGTCTAATTAGAGAATGCTAGGCATTTACAGATTAACCCCCAAAGTTAAGAAAATAGTTTCTATTTATTGAGAAATGTAAAAAGGGAGAATGTTGCAAGTGAATTTCTCCCTGACTTGCTCACTCTGCCTCAAGAGAAACAGCATTTAGATACTCTCCCTCAGACTTAGAGCCAGAGACGAGTGTTTCACAGTTTCAAGGTTGAAAAGATGAGCTACAGTATAGAGATATATCAGCTGATAAAAGTGATGCTGACCAGGAAGCTTCTAAATTATTTTCAAAATCTTTCATCAGGCTATGTTCTATTACAGAATATGATGGATTTTTAAATTGGATTTCCCTCTGGCTTCATAAGTGAGCTTGTTTAGCCATATTCCCCTTCAAGAGAACTGTGGGTTTATTTAGCCAGTAGCTTAGCAAGACAGAGAATAACCTGAAGCCTAGATCTAAGAGAGTGGGTGTCTGCAAACTTATAGAGAGACTGGAAGAGTGCGTGTCCATTATTTCAACTGGTATTTACTGAGTCAGTAAATAGCAAGTACTGTAGATGCATCAGCAGACAAAATAGGTAAGAATTCCCACCATTAAGGAGCTTACCTTCTAGTTGAGGAAAACAAATAACAGACAATGTGCCCATTAAAAAAGTAAATAACATAGTATATTAAAGAGGACATGTACTATGGGAAAAATTATAAAGCAAGATAAAGGAGGTGTATCAGTCACTTTTCTGTCACTGGGACAAAATGAGCAACACCCTCAATTTAAAGGAGGAGAGGTTTATTTTAGCTCACAATTTTCAGAGGTTTCAATCTATGGTCGGTCGGGTGGGTCCAAGGCAGACACAGGATGGCAAAAGGGCATAGTAGAGGAAAGCTGCTCCCTCTGCAAAAGCTAGGAAGCAGAGAGAGAAGGGAGGAGCCAAGGACAAGAATGCAACCTTCTAGGTCACGCCCCAAGTGACTCATCTCTTCTGAAAAGGCTCCAAGCTAGGAGCGGTGGATCACAGCCCTGGCACTGGAAAGGCTGAGGCAGGAAGACAGTCACAAGTTTGAGGTCAGCCTGGGCTACATAGTAACTTAAAAGACAGCCTGAACTATATCTCAAAAAAACCCAATTAATACATAAAAATAAATAAAATAAAATAAGAAAATAGAAAGGGCCCTGTCTCTCAATAGCTCATTTAGCTGTGAACACATCAGTGGATCAATACACTGATGACTGTACTACCTCAATCATCCAATCGCCTTCCAAAAGCCCCACTAGAGTTTGGGGGACACTTTAGCCCTAGACCATAACAGGAGGATTGGAGTAGGAATTGTTATTACTTTGTAAAAAGTGGTTCGGTCAATGTAAGCTTCATGGAGAAGGTGACATTTGAATACCTAAAAGATGACCAGTCAGAAAAATAATTCAGTCAGAGAAAGCAGCCTGTTCAGTGGCCTTGAGGTTGGACTCTGCCTGCTATGAAAGTATGAGAGTGAGTGAGAAAAGTTATCACTGAGGAAGTTAAGGGAGAAAAAAACAGATCATGTAAAGACCTTGTGCAAAACTAAATGAGGGGTCATTGGCAGATTTTGAGCACAGACATAAAGACATTGTTATGTTAGAGTTGAGTTGTACAGTACACCACTTCGAGGTGTCATGTGTGTTTAAAAACTGAGATTTATTTCCTTACACAAAGCACGCATGACATGTTGCATATGAGATGTGACAGTATAGTCAAAAGTCCTTGTTTAGAACACAGGAGAATGGACTAGTTCCAAGTTAATAGTATGATTGTTGAGTCACTTCATCTCTCTCCACTTCTAAGACAAACAAAATAGTTGCCATGTGTAGGTCTCATAATGGTTTGAGTTACACCAGAGCTAATGAAAGAAAGATAAAGTGTTGGATCAATATGAGTTGTCTTATAACTGAAGACATAATGACAATCTTGTGTACATTCTAGTTGTCGCAACAATTATAATCCTCTCTATCAGGAGCCAGAGTGCATGTGCTGAGGCTAGAAAGTCAAATTTTCAGAAGATTGTTATATTTGTGAGAATGATAGGATAAAAAATATATACAACAGTTTTACAGTGGTAATGCAATGGAGGTGGTGACAGAAGGTCCCTGTGACAGATGTCAGATAAATCTAGCAGACAGAAAACTCAGGAGAGGTATGTAAAATGTGGGAGGAGAGCCTCAATCCTAAATCATGCATGTCAGCAATGTTAAGTGACAATACCAGCTACTGGAGAAGCTTAGAAAGAGAAGAATTGTCACTATAAATACATCTCAACAACATACTTATTCCTCCTCTCTAACACTGTTCCCATTTTATGGCACAGTAAGATGGATGTAGCTGACAATGCTTTGTATATCTCAAAGTAGAAGACTTCGAATGTATTCACCATGAAAAAATGATACAAGTTTATGATGATAAACATGCTAATTACTCTCATTTGATTATTAACAAAGTATGCATGAGTATATACATCACAATATACCCCACAAATACATACCAAAGAAAATATTCTGAAGAGATTGTTTTATCTTTTGTCCCTGCTAAGGCAGGAAACCAGATTTTTATTAGTTGAAAAATTTAATGGAATCATATTTTCAAATGTCAAAATGAGAATGAAATGTATTTTAAGGCTATAACTACATAGCAAAAAAATCAATCTACATAAATTAAAATGGTAGGATAATGTAGGTCATCTACAAAAAGACTCTCCCAAATAACAGGAGAAAAGTTAAAACTTATCCAATCAAAATCCTGAATATTACATGGCATAGGATACCAACAATGAATAACAAGTTTGTTCCATTACAATACTTCCTGTAGAAAGCAGATGATTAAAAAATAGAATAAGTAAACCATAGAAATATTAGCACCTCCCATATTGGAACAAAATGAATGTGCTTGCCAAATATCTTCTGCTAAACAAAAGGCCTGGTAAAATACAGATATAAAATAGAAACATTCTGATGCTAGAAGATTAAGACTGAAGACAAAGTTTCCCAAAGTGGTTACTTACAAGCTTATTTTCTAATGAAAATGCTATGTAGTCAAATATATTTGAAATAGACCTGCCAAGAACATATTATCCATCAAAAAAAAGGATAGGAGACAGGGTAAAGTGGAGGGTTATTTAGAAGGAAGGATGTAGGAGAGGTCAGAAATCCAATGAGAGAGTTAAATTGGCAGGAAGGGACATAAGATACCAAAGAGGAAGTTCTTTATGTTTTTGCTGATGACACACCTGTCGTACACTATGCAAACACTATTTTGTGTTCACAGAGTTTTAGACTTGAAAAGGGTTCTAAAGAGCATTTGGTCTTTTTTTCAGTAGCTCTTTAGGCTGAGACTTGCAGGGGTTAAAAGATTTACCTAACCTGACAGAAACAAAATGTCAGTCTTAAATTTAGGTCTTCAATCAAAATAATATTCTTTGACTTCAAAAATTCTAAGCATCATGCAGATTATGAAAATGTATTTCAAAAAATTATGATAATCTCATCTCCTTTTTTGATGAGTTGTTTCTGCTGGCTTTTGGCATGAGAACCGAATTTTCTTTCTTTGGCAGAGAATCTCCAATTTCTAGCAAAAATCTTGTGTAGTTACAAAGTATTCCATATATGCAAGTACACTGAATATTTGATCAATGTTTTAATTTTTTAACTTTCTCCCATTATTTTATCATCAATAAATTTTTATCAGGCTTTACAGATCTACAGTGACTATAAAGATGACGATAGGAAGATATTATCACAGTGTAGGTCCTAAGAAAAATTGCAATCTGGCGTGAAAAAGAATGAGGGAGAAAAGTCAAAGTCAATAATCTCAATAAATCTAAAATAAAATGTTGGACATACACACATGCATACATATATTTATCAAATTATTTTATGTCAGGATTAGAACTCAGTACTGGAATCCAGATTGCCCGATTCCTTAATCAGTGCTCTAAATAATCACAACTTTTTCATTCCATGGGCATGTACAGTAACAAGGCATAGTAAGAACAAAGTATATTGGGCCAGGCATAATGGTGCAATGCCTGTGATCCCAGCACTCAGGGTGAGGCAGGAGGATCACCACAAGTTCAAGACAACCCTCGACTATGTAGTAAGTCCCTGTACCCAACCCCCCCCCAAAAAAGAAGAAAAAAGTGTCTTAACAAGGCCAACATGGGAAAATTGTTACCAGTAACAGAGTTTGATAGTCAAAATCATTCAACCCATTTCTTGCTGCAATTGTATGATATCATGAAAAGAAATTCTTAAATCATCCCAACAAAACTGTTGATAAAGTCTCAGTGAAAGTTTCATTTTTTTATCTTCATGTTTTACTTTTAATGTCTGCATAACAGTAAATAGTCTGAGTCTGGATCATTTAATCTATATTCAGGTTGAATTGTACCCGAGCCAGGAAAAAGTACGTCAGGTGACCTCTATATTACTACTTCCCTCTTATTCCTTCCTCATCTCATAGACAAAGCTGATGCCGTATTTATCATGTGAGATTCTGAAAAGAATGACAGGTAACATATTTTTGACATCTTACGAGAGTGTGTGAAATGTTGAGAGGATAAAACTTCAGTTCTTTGGTGTTTTCGGAAATTCTGTCTTTTCCATTGTCATCAATATGTTGGCCATGGTGCTTTACATTTAGGTAAGAAGTTTTAATGGCCAGGGATCTTGAATACCTGATTTTGTGAAGTATGCCTTTTATCTCCTCAGAAATAGTGTCTTCCCATCTGTGAGTGTCTTTAAAGTAATATGAGATCTGAATTGTTCATATTTTGGGTCTCTCTAGATTAGAGCATTCCAAATGATACAACAAATCTATCTAAACCTGCATTCATCTTCCATCTGGCAGGCTGACTGAACAAAAATACAGAAAGTGACTACTAAGTTCTGGTCTAGAAGCATTCTACAATAAAGTGAGTTCACTAGAGTTGATTTCCAGAGTCAGGTACATTAATCACTAGGTTCTTGGTTGTTATGTTCTGCATGCTTGCTACCTAACATGTAAAAGAGGCTAGGTAAATCTCACCAGTTCTTGACAAGCAGCTATAGCTTTTTATGCTTTGTTACAGAATGAAAATCCTACTGGGAAATGGATTTTTTTTTCTGATCACTCAACGTCAAGCAAGTCAGAAAGTATTAGTTCATAATACACCTTTCACTGCTAAAAGACTAAAAATGGTGAGATGCAAAGGAACATGGAAAATTGTGTGCAGAGGATAAAGTAAGGATCTCTGAAGAATATGGGAAAAAAGCAGCTTCAGCAACAGTGAATTTTGCTTCCTTTTCTTTTTTTAATCTTTCTTCTTTTCATCAACCTTCCATGGGCATGTACAGTAACTTTCATGGGCATGTACAGTAACTTTCTTCTTTTCATCAACCTTTAATTCTTTCCTTTTGATTATCTTCTCTTATTTTCTAGTACTTCCCTCTCTTTCATCTTCCTTCTTTTCTTTTATTCATCTTTGATATTTTTTACAGTAATGTCAAAGACCATGATTTACTCTCGCTATGAGTCTAGCCATGAGATACAGGAATAAACTGGGATGATTCACATTCAGTGGGATTATCCTTCATAGTGGTAACTTGTGTCATGATAATAGATTGTTTTCATTCTTGAATGCATTCATTCAACAAATGTCAAGCACTACTTACTATGAGTCAAACAGTTCATGAGACAGTAGGGATTCAAATATGAATAAGACAGCCAGGAAGTTCAGGCTGTATGGAGGACCCAGATCATACAAGAGTAAACAAATACATTTTCAAAAACACAGCTCCAGTCATTATGAAAAAGGCCTAAAAGAGTTTCATATTATAGAGAATAAGAATGAAGAGGAAGATGACCTCATTTCTATGCTGTAGTCAAATTGATAGCAAAAAGCAATTCTACAGCCAATATTATACTATTTGGAATAAGAGCATAACTTATCTAAGGTAATCAAATGTTTTAGTTGATGGAATAATTCTAGATGCTAGAAGAAATATAAAACACATTCTGACAAATGCGGGTTTAATATCATTTATATCTAAAATACCCTTTATTCACAGAGGTGAGGAAGAACTAGTATCTGTGCTTTGTGAAGTTTTAACTTATATGAGTTATTTATTGTCCACTTATTATTAATTATTATCTTATTATTTATGATAGAAATAATCATGCTGCAAAAACAGGCTATGAAAAAATCATATGACTAGTTTTAAAAATTTGCCGAAGATCCGTACTCTTTCACAACATAGGATGAATCAGGGCACTGTAGGTTTTACCCTTCTAATGGCTTCCCGCCTCCCTCAGTGTAAATGTCCAAGGCTCAGCAGTGACGCCCAGGCCCTACACGATCTGGATCTGGTTGTATTATATCTTTGACCTTAGTTCCCTCTGCTATTCTCCCTCATCCACGTTAAGTTACTTGTTGCTGCACAAAGCACCAAGGGCCAAAATGAAGGCTTTGGAACTGACCTTCCTCCAGGCATTCGCATTAGTAATTCTCCCACTTCCTTCCAGACTCTCTCAGATTTTGCCTTCCAAAGGAGGCTTAAATGATCGCTTTTACCCTGCTATGATGTTTTCTTTATCCCACTACACTTTTATTGCTCAGGGAAAGTTACACAGATTTGATTTGTGCTATTTACTGTTAATCTCTTCAAATTAGGATATAAACCCAGTGTGAAATGGAATTTTTAATCTGCCCCATTCTCTCCTATACTACAAACAGAGTAACTTCTGAGTGATAGTGAAAGGGTCAAGTCTGTACAAACAAAGGTTGCGGTTTCAGGAAAATCAAAGTACGAAGTTGCAAAAGAATCAAGAAGCTACAGGAGTTTTTATTGGAAATAAAGACAAGAAAAAAGGCTCCTTCCTGGTTTGTTCAAGAGGGCAGTCCCAAAAGTGAAATTCCCACATAGTTCCTCAGTCCAGAACTTCTCAAGGATAAGTGAGGCACAGGAATTTCTCAGTTGTTTACAGGACACCTATCACAGGCTGCTCTGTGAATTTAAATGACCAACTGGACCTCAGGCTCTCTAACCCAGTTGCTCAGTGCATAGGGTTTAAAGGAAACTGGGATATTAAAGAAAAAACTGGTTGTTTAGCATTTCAAGTTCCTGGAAATTTAGGAGCTTCATAGGGAGGGGCTGAAACTGCCTTTATTACGGAGGGGTCTGTATTCCATGTTGCCTGAGGAAGTTACTTCTTGGCCCCACAGCCTAGTTCACTGTCTATTCTTATTTTAATTTTTATCAATATGGATGATCAATCAGCTCTATCTCAGGCTCTTTCCCTAGCTAGCTAAATAAACTATTGTTTTACATGTGTAGGTGCTCAATAAATACCTATGAAAAAAATTAATAAATAACCGGATCTCGTAGGAGGTTAAAGGCAGTGAACGTATCAAAAATAGCTTCATGTATTGAGACAGGAAGGTAGGCTGTGTCTGAAACTGGCTGGGAAAGGAGACATGATGAGATCCTGGAACTCATGCTCGCTCCGGACAGTTCCCAAAGCCCTGCATGTGGACTTCTCATGAGAACTGGAGCAGGTTTTTTGATAGGATGGCCTAGACCTGATGTCAGCCTGAGGAGTGGGTGATACAGAAAGGATAGACCACACTGAGTTTTTGCCACTGTTCTCTTGCATGGTGGCCCACCCTTGCACTGTAACACATACTTCTTTTCCTACTTTTATGTGGCTACCATTTGTGCTTGTCTTGACTGATTCATTGCTCATGACAGAAAGAACTTAGTAACCAACTCCAGGAGACTCTAGCACCTCAAAACCCAGTAACAGTATGAGATAATACTTTGGGGATAAAGAAGAAAGTTGACAGGAGGGATGGTCCTCCCTACTCATCTCTCTCAGTTCAGTTTATTAATCTTTTTGCGTGTAGAGGATAATTCCCCCAAACAGATAACTTCATAAAATTTCTTTATGTAATTAGTATATTGGATACTGTGATACATGGGATGTAATCATAGAGCAAATTCATATTAGTGTCCCTTCGTCCCTAAAAAGCATTTAGTTGTTTCTTTTCAGCTGAATAAAAGCTTCTATAATATCATGATGATTTTCGGTCATTTTCAGAAATGGTCACTTTAAATCAAAGTTACTACCTCAGTATCATAAGTAAAATATCAGGCCCAACTTGATCTAATACCAGAACTTAATCTTTTTCTCCTATCCATCAGAGCTATTGGAAGGTAGGATGAAGGATGCTAAGACAGGAAGAGGAACTCTCAGTACAGGGAGAAATGTGGCCTCTTCTTCCAGCTTTGCTATCAATGGTCACTTCAGAGCTGGAACTCACGAAGGACACGGAGAATGGAAATCAGAGCAGACTAAAATGGCTCAGAGTGTTTTAATTTAGTATTCAGTGGGTCTGGCAACTGTCTGAGGCAGGCCCTTTTCCTCATTAATACTTTCATAGGCTCTCAGAAGATTGCTTCATCACTGGTGATCTCTCAGCTTCTGTCTCCTAAACCAAAAAAAAAAAAATCTTTACTATGAGTGGTCAGCTATTCCTCCTCAGCCCACATAATCCAGATGCATGAAAGTGAAGTCTGTTTGGTCTTGCAGGAAATGACATAGGACCTAAGATAATACTGATGATCCCTGACCTTCAAGCGGCCCATAAAAAACACTCAAGAAAAATAGCTTCTCCTTTGTTCTTACTATTAGAATACCTATTATCTAGCCAATTTTCTGCTTTGAGAATCTGTAAAAAGTCAACTATCTGTCCACTCTGTTCACATTCTGCCTATTCGTTGAAAGTGCCTATTAATATGAGGTCATACTCTTAAGTGAAATAAATAGGGCACATGTGTAAATACTGAGTAGTTTCTCTGGTGTGAGACTCTGAAAGTGTAAATAAGAATTAAAATTATTAAAATGAATAATTGATAATGTGAAATAGGAAGAAAAGGTGCAAAGGGATAGGGGAAGTAGGAGGGGTAGGGGAAAGGAAAGAAGGGAAAGGAAAAATTATGAGAAAAGGAGAAAATGGAAACAAAGTCTTTGTAAATAGGCAAGGGTAGAGGGGGTGAAGGGAGGGCAGAGAATAGGGAAAAAATAAGAACCAAGATACATCATGTGAAGGTACAAGTTCCCAATGATAAATGTAAATATATTGTATACCTAAAATGTACCAATAAAAGAATTTAATAAAAAAATATATTAAAATGGTCTTAACCTAAATTGAGATGAAGGAAATTCATCCTCCACTCTCCCTTGTCAAAGATGAAGCAAGCTGAGGTTCACATAACAGCTTTCTTTCTAACCCTCTCTCAGTCTCCACTTGATGAACCTTGTGCACTCATAGTAATCTTTTTATGAGTTTAAGAGCTTCATACCTACTCAAAGGACAATTTTCATAAAGTCCTGTAGGATGGTCTAGCTCACTGCTGATGTACTTTCTTAAAATTTTGACAATTTCATTTTGCCATCCAATTCCATCTTCAAGAATTATCCTTGCTTCTCAATTGCCCATTAGACATAGTCTGAACACCTAAGATTACATCTACAAATTTATAATTCAGCTTTCTTGCTTCCCAACTCAGCTCTCCATCAGGCACATTTAACGCTTCCAAATCTGATAGTCTTTCTTTTATTTATCTAAGGACAGATATTATTCTACACCTTTGTATGTGTACATTAGAGATGAATATCACAGAATATTTAACTTTTCAAATTTGGAAATTGGCCATATTATAAATTATACTCTTCACTTTCTCCATATCGTTCATTACCCTGTTACGGCATACCACTTTAGATACGAAATACAAATTCATCTTTTATACTACCATTGTAATGAATCTTTTATTTTTATTTTTATTTATTTATTTTTTTGGTACTGGGTATCGAACTCAGGTCCTTGCACTTGTGCAGTAGGTGGCAAAACCACTGAGCTAAATCCCCAGCCCTTATATTACTATTCTAAAGTTACCTTCTCTGTGAAGCCTATCTTGAATTCCCTGGCAGAATTCCTTATTTTCTATTCTGTGCTCTGTATTTTATTGATTTGGCCAACCAAATTATTGCATTATGTTATGGGCTGCTTATATCAGAGTTGCCTATAAATTAAGGGAATATATTATGTTTATATTTAATTTTTAATAACTAGGCATTCTTGGCTCACAAAAGAAGTTCAATATATATTTGTAGTATTAAAATGAACTAGGAAGGGAGCACTAATAGAGGGATGCAAGTCAAGTGGGCAGCCACAGACCTGCTTGACAACCTGAGTTTACAGACTATGCTCTGGATAGTGGAAGTCTTTAAAAGTAGGACCCTTTGTGTTGGGTGAAACTGGGACATCTTAAGTACATGCCAAAGATTGTATATTTAATTTAGTATCTGAAAAGACTTATTCAAAACTTTTAAAAATACATTACTGAGTTTGTACTTTAAGAAGAATAATCTGACAACATTATACAGATCACTTTGAAATAGGACCGTTCCAAGAGAGTAGTCATTAGAGGAATAAATGTGTAACATGAGAAGCAGTAGAAAAAAAAAAAATGTAAAGGAAAGGTCACGTGAATCATTGTGGAGTGGAGTACTCTATAAAAGAATCCAAAAGGGGAAAAGTAAAAGATATTCTGATGCTGGATGATTGGCAGAATGATAGTACCATTGTTTTGAGAGTTCAGAAGGGGAAAAGATAATTCTTAGTCTAGTTTGGACATGTTAATTTTATGAGAAAGTGAGACACTCTAGTGACTTACAGGAGGCAGACTGAATCACTGGTTGCTGGCCTAGGTCCTCTTTGAGAGATCTGCATAGGGGAATGCAACAAACTGACAAAACCCAGAGCTATCTATAACTGTAAGACTGTACAAAATGTATATTGAATTTTTTAAAAGGTTATTAGCCTGAAGAACAATAAAAGCATATGAGAAAGTGTTTCAATACAAGAAAAGGAAAATAATATCTGATTCAATACATTCTCCATTCTCCTTAAGGAATAAAAGAAGAACAAATCAGTGAAATATTGCCACTATGAAACTGAAACTGATAACAAAATTGTTGGCCAACAGAGCACTTATTGGATTTAAAAACAAACATTTTAGTCTGAATCAATAATTAGCAGACTTGACATTGTAGAAAATTTAATTAGTGATTTACAGGAAAAACTGCAAAGAAACTGAAGAATCCACAGGAAAAGGTCACAGTACACTGACAGAGAAAATGAGAAAAATGGCAAGCAAAAAGAAGGCCCAGCTTATATAAGAGAGATTCTCAGAAAAGAAAGCAGAGAAAGTTGAATATAAACAGTAGTTGAGTGAAGAATTCTACAAAATTACCATTTTAAAAAATAATTTATATTTTGAGCTTGAGAGAACAATCATATCCCAAATAAATTCATAAAAAATACATACAACAAAAGTATCTGTGATAATGCAAAATTTAAGCACAAAGAATGCTTCAAATACAGAAAAAGTAAGATGCAAGATGGCTTAAGTGTCCTTTCAAGCCCCAAATGCCAGAAAACAAGGGAACGACAGCCACGCAAGTTGAGGGGAAAGATCATGGCCCACGATACATACCCACATTTTGCCAGACTGCTACTCAAAAGTGAAGGTAATAACTGGACAAGGTTTCATAAATTAGACCATTGTTTTGAAAAGTTTATTTTTTCAAAAAATATCAGAGGTAATTGATGGATGAAAGAACTAAGATTGGTAAATTGTGAGGGAAAGGATAGTTTTGAAAACTGAAAAACAAAACATATAGAAAATATATATGAATAATTAAAAGCATGGTAAACGTGTTTGCAAAATGTTAGATTGTATAGGTTTTATTGAAAGAGATTTTTAACATTTTTAAGATGAAAAAATTACCTGAAATCAGGTAGAGGTGGCTGCAGAACAAAAGAGAAGCTTTAAATTCCACATATTATAAAGCACTACATGTTTTATTCATTTAATATGGAAAATATGATAGATGGATGATGGATAGATAGATATATTGGTGTAAGATTACTTGTAGTTTGGATTAGAAATAAGATGCTAAATTCAGAATATTTGCATAATATAAAAATGAACCAATCCAAATAGATAAAAATATATAAAAGGAAACATCAAAATATAAAATGCAGAATGAATAAAAATTAAAACAGGGTAATGTTAAAAATATTTTATCATGTGTCCAGTCTTCTGTATATACTTTAGGAGGTGATTTTATTATTCATTGTTATAGATAGAAAAGCAAAGTTTTAAAAGGTGAGGAAACTTCCCTGGAGACAAATGACTAATAAAGAGTGAGACCAGGATTAGAAATACAGGGTCTAGGCTCTTTTTCACTAATGTATAAACTGTATTTCCTGCAGTGTACATACATTCACACATGCAGACAAATATATGCATAAATACAAATTGTTATACTGCCATACATATATCCATGTGTATATACAATCATGGAAACACATGTTCATACAGACATACTTACATTCATTGTATGTATACACACATGCATACATGAAAAATATTAAGAAAATAGGTTTTGGAAACAATGAAAATTATTTAAATTCCTCTATAATAAGACAGAATCCCTAAGATAAAAAACATCAAAATGTAGTCTTAAATTTCTTGTCACTGAACTTAAAATCTCCTTATAGTTTAATTGGTCTTTCTTTTCTTCCTTTACAATGGAAGAGGTGTTATGATTTTTGTCCAAAGGAAATGTCATAATGTGCTCCAAGACCCTTTCCTTCTTTCTTAACGACTTGCTTTATATATCTTTTTTTTCCCTCTACTGGAGTCTCTACTTCAATAGTTATATTCTGAAACATTTCTCATTTTAAGAAAAATTCTTCCTGTATCAATTCCACTTCTCCTTTCAGCCACACATTACCATTCTCCTGTTTTGATACTCCAGCTCTATCCCTAACTATATCTTCATCTTCCATGCACTATTTAATCTAAATTTCTCTGGCCATAGTTGCTCAGTTGTTCAACTGTTCAACACCTATTTACCTCCTTTGCTTGACCTAAAAATGTCACCCCTTATTATTATTTTTAAGAATAATATAATTGGAAATATTAAAGTAAATGAAATATAGAATAAAAGGATAATGTGTTGTTAATTTTAAAACTACACGTTTCTCTCATTTCCTGGTCATTCTCTTACCTGTGGAAATCTCCCAGCCAATCTCATCCTCTGTACTTTTGACAGCTGAGCTGGACTGTCACCTTGATTGGCTTCCCAACTGCTTTGGGGATTAGAAAGCACAGTTCTGGTTATGTCTAGGTGGGTCATGAAGGTTGACTTTAGGTACTGCATCTGGCCCCTGGCAGTGTTCCCCTGTTTTGGTCCCCAGCTCCTGTTAATGAAAGTCTCAGCTCCCTGATTTGTTCTGCCGTATCCTTTTGTCACCATTCCTGCTTTGGAGCAAGCTGACCAAGGACTGAAAAGTCATAAGCCAAATAAACCCCTCTTGCCTTAATTTGTGCATGTCAGGTATTTTGGGCAACAACAAGAAAGCTGAGTAATATATTACTCCTTTCTCTGCTTCGATAGTCTCTGCCTTCAATCAGTAAATGTGGTCATTTCCTGAGATAGTATCCCAGGGCTAACATTCTACACTGTCTTTTGTTGAGCTTAGCCATGCCATTTCCGTGGCTCTAGTTATCCATCACATGTGCTTATGATGGTCAAATCTTGATCTCTTCCTTAGATCTCTTTCATGAACACCAGATTCATATATTTAACTATTGTCAGAATCTTCATTTGAATGAAATTCTTTCTTCTGGATATCTTTCAAGTGTTTCAGTTCTCTCCGTTTCTCAAGATACCACCTGAGGTCATAATTATTTTCCTCCTAGTTATTCCTACATCACCAAAATAGCCTCCTTTAGTTTTCTCTGCATCCTGCCCAGCATCTCTCCAATTTATTCTACATATTGCAATGAGAATGATTATTTTAAGATTATATTTTCAACAGTTTAGTTCTTTGGCTTATGATTTATGCTTTTCTCTTTGCCCTTAGGATAAAGTGCAACTTTCTTAACACAGTAGATACAGTCATCAGGAACTGCCTACTTCTCTATTCCTTATCTGTTGCTCTGAGTTTTTCCCATGGGTCATATTTTAGAAATCTCTCCCTAGTCATGCAGTTCTACTTCAGAGATGCATGGTATATTCTCACAACACACATTTGCCTCATCAATGTGCTTACAATGCCATTGTAATTATCTGTTAACTTTTTATATCATTTTGTTTTTATGTTAAATAAAAATGATAAAGTGATTCTTTATACATTTGCTAGGATTAAGTCTAAATTCTTCTACATGAAAAACACATGTTTTTATAATCTTAGAAATATTTTGAAAAATAGATCATATGAGAGATTAGAAACCCTAAAAAACTCATCATATTGATTTGTGTTTGTGTCACTTTAAAACTTTCGAGTAAATTCCAAAGTTTTACAGTTAATATTATTTCTGTCATAGAGAAATTATACTTAATTTTTAAAAAATGGACAGGGCCTGGGGATTTAGCTCAGTGGTTCCGCCACCTGCCTCGCAAGCACAAGGTCCCGAGTTTGATCCCTGGTACCAAAAAGAAAAAATGGACAACAAAACCAGAGAAGAAATTCTACATGAATTGGCTCAGGTAGACAAAGATTATACACACCACAACATTTGTCAATTAGGATATCATTTGTGAGTTTTGAGAGAGATTATCAAGAAAGGTGCCAGGTTACATGGCACTATTGGGTAGTAATAGGAAAAGAAGCAGCCATTTAAAGCTCTCAGTAAAGAAATGAAATAGAAGCAGCTGGAGAGTAATCATGGTAGAAGTACACATTTTGTTTAGGATGAGGAGAAATGAATTTACCATTATAGGCAAAATGAAGCCATCAATACAGTGTAGCCTGTGGAAGAAGAGAGTAATTATCAACCCAAGTCCGAGAGGAGGTAGACAATGACAAATCATGACTGCAGGTGTGAGTTATCACATTAACATGAAAAAGGAAAATTTCTGTTAAAAAATGAATGAGGTCATATGGATTTGGGAAAAAATGTTAAAGTGAAGAAAGAAAAGTAGAAAATAATCAAATTAATCAGGTCCATTCTTTATAGCGAGGTAAAGAACTAAGTCAAAGGCAAAAATAACTGTTGTGGAAAGGAAGGGGAAACAAAAACGGAGTTAGCACAGAAAAACCCGTGATTGAAATATGATACAAAATAAGTAAAATTTATTATCTTTCTCATTTTCTTTCCCTATAGTAACACAACTTAGAATTAATGTCACTGTTTAGGGCTACTTGTTCTTTAAAGTAATCCAATTACTATATCCATACACCACTGAACTTTCTATATCCATCTGTAATCTTCTTATGCTAGGCTCCTTTCATCTTACTTGAATTTTCAGTAGCATGCAATACTGGTGAATACCCCTATCCTTCCTTTGTTTTTCAAACAGATGCTTATTTTCTCTTTCATGACTTCTCTATGTCTTGATAACCCTTCCAATTGGCCAATTAGGCAGGTAGAGAGGCAAGTCAGTCTAGAATCACAGTGCTTAGGAGAGATGTTTGTGTGTATATGCAAAGGTTTATATGCATAGAAGATCATAACCAGAGAGGGGATTTTAATTATTGACTTCTTGGAGGTATAGAGATTACTAAAGTATGTAAGTAGCTGAGCTTTAAAAAGAGAATAGGAGTGATTATCTTTGGATGGAAGAATGTATATATTCAAACAGATGTACTGCTCCTTAGTTTCACGCCCAAATATA
The DNA here is from genome assembly GCF_053883595.1 of Heterocephalus glaber. Classification (NCBI taxonomy): domain Eukaryota; kingdom Metazoa; phylum Chordata; class Mammalia; order Rodentia; family Bathyergidae; genus Heterocephalus; species Heterocephalus glaber. The sequence continues at coordinate 9,566,656 of NW_028258356.1, read as the reverse complement.
GGTAGATATTGATAGTAGTCCACATCTACAAAGTAATCCAGAAACTCAATTTATTCAATCTTTCTCTTCTACCATTCCCTAGCATTTTTCCTTATGCAAATAGTCTAAACACTTTGCAGCACAATGTCCATGAACCAGCTTGGAAAAAGAAGTGAAGAGGAAGCTTAAGGGAAGCTACTGAGCTGGAAGTGGTACAGTCACATGTCTATAGCCTATTGGTCAGAACATAGTCACACCACACTTGTGAGGATGAAGGAAGTAAAGAGAAGGTGTGAAGAAGAACGAAATTGTCTTTGGCTGGTTGGCCATGTTCTGTTATATCTAAGTGAGGTTCTTTTTTAAAAAGAAGATATGAAGACTGTAACTAGGAGTGTGAAATATTGAATGAAAAATGGGCCTCTGACAGAGCCAAAGTCCACAAAGGAAGGAAGGAAAGAGAAAAGGAAGGAGGGAAGGAGGGAAGGAAGGAGGGAAGAGAGAGAGAGAAGAAAGGAAAGAGGGAGAGAAGAAGAAAACTATAAAACAGGTATAAAATTCAGTGAGGAAAACAAAATTGAAATCTTTCAACAGATTCTGAACGAATTCAGATTATTGAATACTATGGCCAATGCTACAAAAATGTTTTCAAAGTGGCAATATTTGCATAAGTTCACAGATTTCTGGAAAGATCTGTAAGGTTCATTCATATTTAACTATAACATGGAGGAATTATGACAGCAGCTATGTGTTCATAAGATTGTATTTTGTTAGTCTTATTTATGTTGGAGTTTCAGTACGTTGCTTTTAGAAATATAGTGTTTTGGTACGTCTCAACAAATTTTGCATCAGAACACTTGAAAAGTATTATTTCTGCTATTCAGTGACCTTCTGGCTATACACTAATAGATTTCCAATCCACTGAGAGGCAAAACTTCAGAGACACTTTTCAAACTTTCAAAGCTATGATTAAATGTGCCTTTTACATCAAAAATCGACCTTTTTTAAGGCATTCAAGGGATTTGCTCTACATACCAGAGACTAACATGCCAGGCAGCCTCTTCTAGACTTTTAAAATTTCTTTCCTTTCCTCTTGCAAGAAGTTATATTCCAGGGGTTATTTACACAGGTAGACTTTGAGTCTAAAATTACATTTAAGATAATGTTGGCTTAAGTACATGCTTCTCTTTACCACAAGATATTCTTAAAGTATACAAAAATTGCATGCTATATGTGTAACAATCATTAGTAAATATGCTTTCTTTGATACTTTGTTTAGATGGCTATATCATAGTCTTTATTTTTGAGAAACATCAAAGTAATACACAGGACATTTATCTTTTTAAAGTAGTTGTAGTATTTCCATAAAGCAAATACTATTTTATTTTCTAAAATTGTCATAATGCTTCTTCCTCGGGAAAACATCAAATGGCAGATGCCACAGGTGCAGCTGAAGGGAGCCCTGGGCCCAGACCTGTGGGGTCCGGGGGAGCCAGGCTTCCACAGAGGCTTCAGCAGTGGCTTCAAGGCCGTAGGGGCCGTAGGAGCAGCAGGGGCCTGGGCTGAACCTTTCAGGCTCATGGCCAGAAGGCTAAGAACAAGGATTTCTGTCACCAAGCAGGGCCGGCTGGTCACACACTTGAGGATCAAGTCCCTGAGGAAATTTCTATCTTCTCCTCCCCCATCAAGGATTCTGAGGTTATTGACCTTTTCCTGGGCCCATCCCTCAAGGATGAAGTTCTGAAGCTCATGGCGTGCAGAAGCAAACTCGGGCTGGCCAGCAGACCAGGTTCAAGGCATTTGTTGCCATTGGGGACTACAATGGTCACTGTGATCTGGGTGTAAAGTGCTCCAAGGAGGTAGCCACTGCCACTCACGGGGCCATCTTCCTGGCCAAGCTGCTTATTTTCCCTGTGCAGAGAGGATACTGGAGGAACAAGATCGGCAAGCCCCACACTGTCCCTTGCAAGGTGACAGGCCGCTGTGGCTGTGTCAGTGTGTCTGATCCCTGCCTCCACAGGTGCTGTCATTGTCTCAGCCCTGTGCCCAAGAAGCTGCTGCTCATGGCTGATATTGCTGACTGCTACACCTCTATCAGGGGCTGCACTGCCACTCTGCGTAACTTCACCAAGGGCCCCTTTGATGCCATCTCCAAGGACTACAGCTACCTGACCCTCGACCTCTGGAAAGAGCCTGTGTTCACCAAGTTTCGCTACCAGGAATTCAGCGACCATCTTGTGCAAACCCACACCAGAGTCTCTGTCCAGAGGACTCAGGCTCCAGCAATGGCTACAACATAGGGTTTTTACACAAGAAAATGAAATCTGAATAAATAGATTGATAGACAGATAGATAGACATGTTGTCATAATAAAATTGAGTATTACAATAGAATTTGCTAAGTTTCTCATATGCAAGATAAGTTTTGTCAATGTAGAATGGATTTTATTTATCTTCTTTTTTCCTTTAATGATTTCTTTCCATGTTAACCTTGCTTCTCTTAGTAGAGATGTAAATTTTCTGTAGATAGGGCTCAAACATCTTTTAGTTTGCTCGGTTTTCCCATTATACTTAGCATACTACTAGTAATGAGTAGGTAATTGTCAATAAATACTAATGATATGCCACTAACAACGGAAGAAGTCTAATTACAAATTTTTAAATGTCTGTATGTTCAAATAACGACAGTGTTTCAGTTCAACTGTGGATTGAGAACAAAAGCTCATATTATTGATCTGATATTATCAAATTTTCCTCAAGTTTGTGTTGTGTTATAATAATGAAGCAGTCAGTCAAAGCTTTTCACCAAAATTCCTAAATGTCATTTGACTTCTTAAAGGCTTTTGATATTATTCTGTATCACATTAGAATTAGCTTCATAATCCTGTTATTTCTCATACTTTCATTTGTGGTACTACATCTTTATTAAATATCAGGTCAACATGTCATTTCTCACAATGCCCTGTGATGTTCTAGTGTTTAATTATTTTGTTAATTTGCTAACAAACCATATAAGTGGACTTAAATTAATGAAGGAAGTCTGCACATGATCACAGAGTAGTTGGCAGAGGCTGGCACAACACAAGCCAGATGAGGGCTTAGATCATTTATTAGCTTGTGAGAAGTAGCTACTGAGAACCACTTACAGATGTCCATTAGGAACACAAAGTAGAAATCCAGGATGAAATGATAGTAGTTTTACTTCTAACAGAATAATCCTGTCACTAAAATTGAATCAGAACTTAGCAGTGCATCTTCTGCCTCAGATCTGCCACATTCCTCAGATTAGAGAGCACATTATCTTGCATCCTTTTACCCAAGAGAGCAAAAGAATTTCTCTGGTTTCTTACAGTCAACATTTAAGTAGTGAAAACATAATATTGAGTCTATTTTATTGACATCTTTCAGATTTCTCTAATTCTTTCTGCCACAGAACTGACCACTACTACTGCATTTCTAGCTACTGTCATCCTTTTACTAATGTATTAAACTGCTTCTTAACTCATTTCCTCCTGTCTAGGCTTGCTACACACTTCCATTCACATTGCCCCCCATTTACTTTTTAAACTCATAACTATATCCCTCAGGTTAAATATCCTTCTCAGATTAATTCTCTCAAATCTTCAAGATAGAATCCAAATTTCCTAATAGATACTCACATTCTTTTACAATCTGGGCAATAGTCCTTTCCAGTTAAATCTCTCCCTCCTGTTTCACTCATATTGTCTGTTTCAGTGATGTTTCACTTTGAGCACTTTATGTGTTGGGCCGTATTATTACCCTCAGGTGTCTTGACTATCTTTCCACTCCCTCCCTTTCTTTGGACAACTTGTAACAAGCACTCCCGGTCAACTTTTCTTTCACCTCTTCCAGGCATTGTGATATTTAAAAAATAAAAAATGTTCCATTTCTATACCTTCAGTTTTCTTTTTGTTTAAAATTTAATTTTGAAGCCTAAATGCCAAAGAAAATGAGGTTAAAGCAAGCAAGCATAAAAATGACCATTGAAATTTGTCAGGGTTAAGAAGAAACAAATATGTAAGACTTGCTACTAGAAAGTGTCAATGAGAGGGACAATTATGAAACACAGAATGTCAATATCATTCATCAAACTGCTTTATCCTTTGAATCAATCCTATTAATTTTCAAATGGAAATAGTGAAGTATGACAAATTGAAAGTCAAAATAGGTATACTTATTTTGTATTGCTTGATCTAATAAAGTCCCATAAATTTAGTGTTTTAAAATAACACAAATTCATTACCGTATAGAGAGGTCAGAAGTCCAAAATCTGAGACTTATGGGTGAATTGCAAATGTCAGGAATTCTTGCTGCCTTTCTTTCTGGAACCTCTTTCGAGAGACTACATTTTCTCAATTTTTTCACCTTCTTGAGGCAGTTGACAACCCTTGGCTAGCATTCTCTTTCCATCATTAGAGCCAGTAATGACCAAACAATTCTATCGCACATAGAATCGCCTTAACAGTGACTCTTCTCTCTTTCTTCAACATTTACAAGATGCTTGAAATTATATTGTGCCCAACAAACAATCCAGAATAATCTCCCTATTTTAAGGTCTGCTGATTGACAATCTTTATTGTAACTATAATATTAATTCCTTTTTGTCATGTAACCTAACATATTCATAAGTTCCTAGGGTTTGGGTGTAGACATCTTAGGGAGGAGACACTATACTAGCTACCACAACAATGTCTTTCTTCAAAGCAACTCAGGTTTGTATACTGTTGGGAGCCATTCTACATAATTTTAGGAAAAGAATTATTTCACAATTACATTGTGATTGGCCTAGTTTTCTTGCCTACTGGCTGGCTATGATATGCTGAAACATAACTCCATTTTTATTTTTGGTCATGGCTGAGTCATCAATGGTCCCCTGATGGCGTGATACTCAAGGGCAAGATTACATCAGCTGAAGACATCCTGGTTCCTTGAGAACTGAATAGTCAGAGAAAGCTTTCACCTGGGGAGGGAAAAACTCCTTATGAGCTTACCTCATCCCACCTACTGTTGTAATAACATCTTTGCTCACCTTACCACCCTAAACAACATAAGCTTCTCATCCTCGTCAGCATAAGATCCTCACGGTCATAGGATTACCTTCATCCTCCAAGACATCTGATACTTCCTCCACTTATAAGATCCTTGTCAATTTAGGATTATCACTGCCCTCTGAGTCATCTGTTATTCCTATAAACCCAATAAATAGTGGCAAGCTTGGGGTACCTTCATTTTTGCTCTCCAGGGCAGCATTGATCAGTCCCAGAACCCAGATTCTTCTCTAAGTCTCATTTCTTGTCTTTATTCTTTAATTCACCTTGTGCTGTCATGGCTCACAGGAGATCAGGAGCTACTTCAGGGGTAGAGGTAATGCTCCCTTTCCCTGTTCCCTACAGTACACAGTGTTCTCTTGTGATTGGATTTGTGAGTTTTGTACCATATCCACAAAAACCTGTTTAAATCCTGGCTTTCCAAATTACAAGTAAATGTCAAAATTCCTTAAACTGGAGTTTATTAACATTGACTTTTAGGGAAATTGGTATTGTTATTTGGCAAGGTTGTTAGGATATACATCGTTTTAGAGCATATAGTGTTTTCTCATAACCACTGTGCCTTAAATGGAATAATAAGGCAGTTTTATAGTTGAAATGACTTACCGTACGTAAAATAAAAAGGACATGCAGTGGCTTTTCTCACATTCAAAGAGTTTAAAAAATGATAATTATAAACATTTTGTGTTTCAATGAATAGTAGTAGGTATTATGAAGTTGAAAGAAAAGTTTCTTTTAAACTTACCAAGATTTCAGTTTGGTGCCAGAAGAGAGTATCAAAATTATTTTTTGGCCAAAAAAATGAAATTCTTAGTCTAATAGTAGGAGAATATCTTGGTAGGTAATTTTAAAAATATGAAAACTAAGTCCTTCTAGATGTAATCTCAGAGGATAATACAGTGCTCCAAATAATAAAATAAATACATCTCTGAGTTTCTTCCAGGCAGCTGGAACAAGAACTTTTCATGTAGAAGGACAAGATTATGGGAATGAAACAGGCTCAGCAAACATAACAAAGAGCAGAAGACAGAAAAAAAAATCTATTATTGAGATATATATCCATATTCATAAAATGTGGGTATGGATATAGAAAGAGAAAGCTAAGAAAATGTTAAGATCTGTGATTATAACAATTATAAATTTTTTCTTTGTTAGCACTATAAGCCTGTTTATTATTAACTGTGAATCTTAAAATTTTCACTCCTATATATTTAAAATTCTAAAGTCTCAGTAGAAGGTAGTTCACATCAATAGTCCTGTTTCAGTGGTACAATGAGGCATGGTGCAAAATGAACCAGTGCTCACTTAGCTCATATCAAAACAGTGCTACCAGCTGCACGATTAGATCAGGCAACTCAGAAAAGCAGGGACTATATGGGGAGTGACTCAGCAAAGGCATGAAATAAATCTTTCTCTATATATATCCTAGCAGAAGGAAATTTTCTTTTTTGGAAGAGAGTAGAAGGAGTTATTGATTTCTAGCTTCATACATATTATATTGTATGACGAGAGCTATCCAGAGAGCAAATGTAATTATGATTTAATCCATGTTTTATCATTATGATGACTGCTGTCTTTATTATTACTTTAAGATCTACATTATTAGTACACTAAGAAATACTTGGGAGGCAAAACAAGATTGCAGAGGAATAAGATCTTCCAAAATCATCTCCCTGTAGAAACAACATTTTGAATAGGCAGTCATCCACATAACTACCTTCATGGGAGGTAGAGAAACTGGATGAGAGATCATAATACCTACTTTTAACATGATAACAAGAAAAAGCACATTGAAGAAGGTAGGAGGAATAAGTTGGCTGTGCTACCCCTACCCCAACTTCAATCGCTGCCTTGTGGAGAGAGATGCCTTCTGTTTGGGGAAAGGAATAGTTAAGTCCAAGTCATAAACTTGGAACTCAATACTAGGCCTGCCACAGTAGAATACCACAGTAGAAAGCTCATTCCCCAAGACTAGTGGTTACAGGCAGAGCTACTGAACCCAAGCTGGTCTGAAGACCAAATGATTGCCTCTACCATCCCTTCCATAACTCTGCACACACATCATAGAACAAGACTCTCTCTTATGAGTGTAGGAAAAGGAAAAGCCTATTACTTTACCTTGGAACTCAGTACCAGTCTAGTGAAATCCAACACTTAACAGATCCCAATGGTCACTGTCCCCAGATCAGTGCTCATGAACAGATCATCCAGTATCAGCTGAATGGATTTGTGTTCTGATTAAAAACATCTGCATCTGGGTGCTGTGTCTTCAGCTATGTGAACACTACAGTAGCAAACAGGGCATAGGTGCATGGGCTTTCCTCATGTCCCTATGCTATATTAGTCTCAGAAAGCTGTGGGCTCTGAGTATGGATCCAGCATTGCAAAATTATGACCACAAGTCTGCCCACCTTGTTTTCCTCCCAACCACAAAGAGCACTACATGAAGAAAGTCATTATTCACTCTGAGGAAGAGAAGGGAAGGAGGGATCAAATCACTGTATGGAGATAGGACCAGTATCTCTATTGTGAGGCCTGATGCCAGGCAGAGTCACATAGTGCCTGACCACAGGGCAGTCACTGACTGCCAAATAGGCATCTAGGTCTGCCCCAGTCCCAGGTGGAAGCTTGTGCGTTCGAATAGAATGTTTTCACTAGGCATTTTCCCAGTATATCTAGACAACATATTTCAACTGTGGATTTAGAATAAACTTGGGCCTGGGGTACCCTCTAATGCTGAAACAATGACAAGGTACCAGTGCAAACTTGTGGCAAGCCTGGACTTAAGGCACCATCTACTGCTGGAATAGCAGCAGTTGCCACAGCCTCAGAGCAAATAAGCAGTCTGTTTACAACTTCTGGAAGGACAGGCGCAGAGCCAAATCAGAAAGACTATAATAAATACCTAATCCTTCAACCTACAGACAATGTTTTATACCAAAAGCTATCAAGAACTTTTCAAGATCAATGACCTCACCTATAAAGCAAAATAAAGTGCTACAATCTGACTGTGTAGAAACTGATAAATATGAACTCTTTGACAGATGACTTAAAATATGTTTTAAGGAAATTTAATGAACTTAAAGAAAAAACAGATAAGTTGGTATTTTATCAGAGAAATTTAACAGAGTTTGAAATAATTTCTTAAAAATAAGACCTGGGGATTTAGCTAAGTTGTGCTGCCACCTGCCTGGCAAGCACAAGGGCCTGAGTTCAATCCCAGGTACAAAAAACAAAACAAAACAGAAAGTCTTCAGCTGAAATATATATTAAGTGAATAAATAACACAACAGAGGATACCAATAGAATAGATAAAAAATTAATCAGTGAGCTTAAAGATTGACTATTTGAAAATGTACAAAAATAATAAGGAAGAACAAAAGTGCCTATAGGAATTTTAGGACAGCATAAAAATGAATATTTGGATTATTAGTGTTAAAGAGGGACTTGTGAATGTCAAAGCAGTAGTTTATTAAAAGATGTTATAATAATAAAAAACCATCATGGGATTAAAGTACCACAAATTAACTATTCACTCTGTAGAACATCTATATTGTCTCTAACTTTTGTTTATTATACTTTAAGGGACTATAAATAAATAGAGCAATTTGCAGTGAATAGAGTAGGTTTTAATTTTTCTAGGACAGATGTCCATCACTAGATCTCTGTTGGTTGTATGGTTAATTTTTAAAATAAACTGACAATTCTTTATAGAGTGGCTGTGCCATTTTAAATTTCCAATAATGGATGGATGAGTGATTGCTTTTCTATTTGATTATATACACCAATTATAAGTTGTCTAAAAAATAATTCAATAAGGCAATCTGATTTTTAATAGCTACAAAAATGAAATATCTAAGGATTAATTTATAAGAAAGGTGAAATACTTCTACAATAAAAACTTTACACCACTGATAGACAAAATGAAAAGAGCACCAGAAAAAAATTAAAAGAACAAATGTTATAAGGATGCCCGTGCTATCCATGTGATATGCACATTCAATACAATCTCTATCAAAATATCAGTGACATTCTCCACAAAACTATAAAAATAATTCTAAAACTCATAAGGAACTATAAAAACCCTCAAATAGCCACAGTAAAAGTCTTCTGCCAAACCAAGGAAACAATCAACAGAATGAATAGATATGACACAGAGTAGGAAAAAATATTTAGAAACTGCATTTGACGAGGGGATAACCTCAGGAATATATAAAGAACTCTAAATAGCAAGCCGAAGCCATTACAGTACCTCATTTAAAACTATATTACAAAGCTTTAATAATCAAATCAGCATAGTATTGACCTCAAACTAGACACACAGACCTATCGAACAAAACAGAATTTAGAGGTGAACACACCCATCTAAGATCAACTAATCTTCAACAAAAATGCTGTGAACATTCACTGAGAAAAGGACAGGGTCTTCAATAAATGGTGGTGGGAAAATTAGATATTCCCATATAGTGAAATGAAATGAAATTCCTCCCTCTTGCCATAGAGAAAATCGACTCACAATGAACTAGAGATTTAAATGGAAGAGCTGAAACTATGAAGTTACAAAAGGAAAACTGTAAATGTTTCAGGTAAGATTTGGGATAAGATCTAAAAGCACAGACAGAAAAACAAAAATAGACAAATAGTATTATATCCATGTAAAAGGCTTCTGCACAGAAAATGAAACAATCAACATAACAAAGAAATAACCTACAGAGTAGAAAAAAATATTTGCAAACTATGCATTTGACAAGGAGTTAATATCAAGAATATACAAGAAGCTCTAAAACCTCAACAGCAAGCAGCAAATAATATGATTTTTAAATGAGTAATAGACAAAATTAAATATTTCTCAGAAGAAAAAATACAAAAAGCCAATGGGGGCATGAAAAAAAGCTCAATATCACTAATCATCAGGGACATGAAATTAAAACCACAAGGTGATATCAACTTATCACAATAAGAATGGTTACTATCAAAATAACTGAAGATAAATACTGGCAAAAATGTGGAGAAGAAATAATTGGTGCACAATGGTGGTGGAAATGTAAATTAGTACAGCCCCTATAGAAAGCAAAATGGAAGTTCCCAACAAATTGAAAATAAAACTACCATAGTATCCAACAATCCTAATATGGAATATAAACCAAATAAAAATGAAATCAATATGCAGAATAGATATCTGCCTTCCATATTCATTGCAGCACTGCTCACAAAATCCAAGAAATAGAAGCAACACAATTGTTCATCATCTAATGATTCAATACATAAAATATGGCATATATAAACATGGGATGCTATTTAACCATTATAAAAGACGACATACTGCCATTTTTTACAACTTGGATGGAACTCTAAGGTCTTATGTAAATGAAATATCCTAGACACAGGAGGAAAATTATTGTATGATTTCTTCATATATAAAATATGAAAAAGTTATGCTCATAGAAGTTGAAAAGTAGGAACATGGGTACAAGAGCCTAGGGAGATTAGAGGAAAGAGTAAGAAATGGGAAATGTCAGTCATCAGAGACTAAATTATTATTTGATGGGAGAAATAATTTCTGATGTTCTCTTGTAAACAGATAATAATAATAATGTGCTACATATTTCAAAAAAGCTATAATAAAATATTTTAGATATTTTTGCAAAAAGTGACAAATGTTCACAAATATATATATATATATTTACCTTGATTTGAACAATATATAATGTACACATTTTGAAACATCACATTATACTCCATAAGCACATACAATTATTATGTTAGATGAAAAATGAACAAAAAGAAGCCCTAAGTTTATTTTGAGAAGTGAGATAAGGAAGAGCTATTGAGAAAACTTGGAATATATAAGTACAAGAATGAAAATAACATGGCTTACTTTTTCAAAATGTGAATGATTTTTAACATGTAGAGACATTAATCATGTAAATCTTTCCAAATGTCTGAAATTTATTACTCAATTTATTTACTAGGGTGTCCAGAACTTCAGTGGATTTACTCTGCCAAAAAAGTCTACAAAATATTTTTTTTCTAATTTGAAAAGATTTCCAGATTTATAATATTTCCAGGGCAACTGAGTTTTCTGAAAGATAATTTTTGTAATACAAGGAAGCTACAGAAGAAAAAAGTTTTTCCCAAAGCATAAAAATTCCCAAATAATTATGTTATGTTTTGGGACATTATTTGAATCTCTTTATATTACAAAGTTATAAACATAGCAATATAATGAACTCTCTAGTGGTCTAAAACATTTAACATATAGTTCAAAAATACCTACTGTAACTAAGATGCAATATTTCCCCCCTACTGTAATACATCTGACATCCTAGGATGATGTTCTAGCAATATTCATTTCTAAGATTCACTATAAATGTAGAACTTAGTTTATAATACTTTGGATCATATTGTACAACTGCTAAATATTTAAGAAAGTAATGAGTGCATTTGTAATTAAACTGAAACCTGAGTATATCAAAACCTAATTAAGTGCCAATTACACTTTTTAAAATCTGAAAGGAATTTTTGCATACACATATTAATATATTTATGTATATGAAATTCTGATAGGTTTGTAATGATGCCTCATTTTGGTTTATTTCCCTAAAGTTTAATTATATAAATATATTGTCATACACTTATTTATTATCTGTATATCTCTTCAGTGAAATGATTCTTTACTTTTATTTTTTAATTGCCTATGCCCATTTTCTAATTGGATTTTTTATTTTTAAATGTCTATAATTTTTCATATATTATAAATACTAGTTCTTTGTCACATGCATGGCTGCTAGTCCAACTTCCAAATGAACTCTGATTCCCAACTGAAACCTCATGAGGCAGGACTTTACTCTCTGCATTCTAATCAGTATTCTGGTCTTCTGAGCTTTGAACAACATCACACATCATAATGCTCAGAGGCTCCTTTCTTGGTTTCCCAGGGCTTCATTTGGGTGGAAGCCTTTCTGTCCTCACAACTTTTGCATCTGTATGCCAGTAAAACCAGTACCACATGAATGACAGCAAATTCTCCTGTTAGCAGAAGCAGAAGCTAGAACCCCTTGGACCATGGCTACAACAGCCTCTAAATGCCTGGATGGCTAAACACAGTGAAATGACTGTTGAGGAATCAATTTTTAAGAGGCCTTTCTTGAGCTGAGATCCCAAGAATTCTCTTCTCAAATGAAAGTTGACACTTTTTCATATTTGAGCCTGCAATGGGTAGGGTTTTGCTGATTCTGAGAGGCCCTCAGTGGCTTTTTTTCTTTTCTCTGTACAAAGTAATTGGTTTCTTTTTAATGGTACTAATATCTTTAGCAGCCATATATCCTTTGGCCCCAACTATACACACGGTTCTTTCTGGGTCAATATTCAAGTCTGTTGTATTTTTCTGCTCTGAATTTTGCTCACTAGCAGTCTGGCTAAATACAGGTGGTGGTGCCCATTTCACAGCCTGAATGTTGGCCTGTCTTGAAATTTCCTCTAATTGATTAATTAGCCCACTGGCCCTCTCAATCTCCTTCAAAGTCTCAGGAGAAGTGAAAACTACACACAAATTTTCTCCCAAATATATCACACATAGACTCTAGCCCATTTGGGATTCCTTATTCCCACCTGAAACTCTCTTTACTGGCTTCATTCTTATCAGCATTCTGGTCTTCTGAGCTCTGACCAGAATCAACCAGCAGGCTCTGCTTATAGTACAGTAATCTATGTTTTTCCATCTTGCTTCTCTAACCCTTTCCCATGAACCAGTTCCAAAAACTTCTAAGCCAAATAGTCACATATAGTCAGGGCAATGACTCCACTTATCTTGTACCAAATTTCTGAATTAACTAGCTTTCCTATTGTTGGACACAATACCTCATATGACATTCAAAACTTGAAGGGGAAAAGATTTAATTTAGCCATAGGTTGTGGAAATTCAGTCCATAGTAGCTAGCTCCAAGGACATCATATCAGAATGGCATGGTGGAGCAAAACTTCTCAGTTCATGGTGACTGGGAAGTAGAATAGGGGAACAGTGCCAGAAGGGAACAGTGCCAGAAAGTAACAGGCAAGGGACCATATATAGCACCCAAGGCTATGCCTTCATGACCCACCCAGACACCCCCATGAGCATGCACTACTAATCTGCTAGATGTTTCTTAAATAATGAAGTCGAGATATCAGGATTAACAGTCACACACACACACACACGCACACACACGCATATAACTACACATCTCTTCCTGGTGCAGTTAAACTGTAAAATACTACTTGACCTTTTTTTAATCTTTAGACTGTTTTCTGCTCATTGGAACAAGTATTAGATGCCATAATTTAACATTTAGGATTATATTGTTACATTGGATCAGAAGCTGAAATAACTTATTATAGCTGTAATAACAAACCCTTCAGTTGCCAATAAGGAGACAATAAAAGTAACAAAAAATATACAAATGCAAAGGAAAACAATTACATTTTCTATTTGTGAGTATCATTAGAATAACTATGTGATATCATGAAATGACTGTAGTAAAATGGCTTGTTTTAATGAACTATTGCCAAGGTGTTTCAGGAAAAATAAATTTTGCTACAACAGAACTGAGTCATACATATGTACAGATTATATTTTTTTTCTTTTTGTACAGATTACATTTTCTAAACAGATCCTTTTGGCCAGGGTCTGGGTTGAATTTGTGACCAACTTTTAAATGTTTTTTACAAAAGAACTTTTTTAACTGAATCATGATATTCTTTCCCTTCTCAGAAATAGTTTCCTGGGATTGAGGCTGAGAAGGCTGAAAATAGATGGATCAGATACTGATTAACAAAGGCACGTAGCAGGAAGACAAAGACAACTGGCATTTAGAGCAGTGATTTAGGATTTCTGGATTTGTGTTGACTTTTTTACCTTGAAAAAATCTAAGCCTTTTCATTTTCTTGCATCTAAACTGAAGCAAAATGGGCTCTCAACTACTCTGGTCTAAAACCAAGCTGCTATTTTCCTACTGGAAAATACTATTAACTTTCCCCTGAGAAAGATAGGTTATATAAGAGCCAAATAACTAAGACTCCATTTAGAGGACCTTAAGAGTGCATACAATGAGCACAAAAATCAATGTGAGTTCCTTTGACAGCTGAATTTAGATGTCTTATAATGTTTTGCTAGCTTCACATAGCCCTGTATATTTTCAAACTACCCTCTATTCCTCTGTGATCCTTTATCTTCGTTTGACCCTGTCATTAAGAATACAATTTTGCCCTTTTGCTAACATTTCATGGGCTTAGGGACTTACTTTTAAGACCTGGTCACAAAGCCTTGAATTGGCAGGATTAGATACTGCTAACAGCAAATTAACCTGAAAAAATATGTACCTAGGGGTTATTCAATAATACATTACCACTGATGATTTTATTTTGAAGTTTGGGCTTCTTTTCCTTTTATGGCACGTGGTATCTAGGCAAAAATGAACAAAGGCTTCAGAGAGTTGCCTGGGAGAAATGAGTGTCTTGTGAGTTTGAAGTATCACTGATATTTTCATATCTAATGATACAGAAGTAAAATGTGAGACACAAGTTTAACATTAAGAGAAAGAGACAGGAAACTAGCCAGCCAGCCAGTTCAAAATTAAAATAGGAAATTAAAAAAATTAAACAGATGGACAAAGAAACCTGCTTTTTAATAGAATATCTTAAAAAACAGATGTGCTTTGCTAAAATTTTTATACCTTACCTTGAAAGCTGACTTTATTTTTAAGAAAGAAGAATTGATAGAAAAACAATTCATGATTCAATATAAAAATGGCAGGTTCTACAATAGCTTTTGAAGCCCTATCTGATCTCTCATTTAAAATTTAATCCCTCAACCCCACACAGCTTCCTCACCTTAACTTGCTCTGCTTTTTCTTCATGTACATTCCAATATATTTATAAAATTTATTTTGTATGTATCTGTTTTTATTATTTACCCTGGTCTCTTCTTACTAAATTACAAAATCAGTATGGATAAGCCTCTCTGTTTTGTTCATTGATATGGCCTAACACAAAACGAATGGTGAATGTTATGGTTTGTTCTCCCAAATTCAGACAAGAGTTTAACCCACAAAGTCATATATTAATGGTATTAAGAGGGTGGAGCCTTTAGTTTGACTGTGTTGTTTATTCTGAAGCTCAGGTAATTGAGATCAGGTAGCTTTATAAGCAAAGGCAGTGGGATATCCAAGACAGACAGACACAAGAACTCTCTGTCTCTTCATGTGTGATCCTCTGTGCTGCCTTAGGACCTTGTCAGCAAGAAGGCTATCACCAAATGAGGCCTTTGGAACTGTGATACAAAAATCAATGTTTTCTCTTCAAAGTTTACTGCCTTAGGTATTTTGTTGTAGTAATGAAAAAAATGGACTAATATAGTGCATGAGAGGATGAATGAATGAAGAGTAATGTGACATATATTAATCAGTGTGTTTTTTCTTGCTAAATGGAAATAAATCCACTGGGAACATTTTTTTTTTTTAGTGTTGACTGCCACATTTACTCTCTGTATGAGGTATGTGCCATAATTTAATTTACTCTTTCTGCTTTCATTTTACATGCATAAATTATATGATTTGAATCATACTGGAGTTCCTCTCAATTTTAAGAATGTGAAGTAATTAAGCGAGAAACAGGATAAGTACCCTATAGCACTACAGGAATTCTTTCTATTTACAACCAAATGAATAAACACTTCTAGTATCTATGGGCCACAAAGCTCCATAATTTAAAATATCAACAAATAAAAGAAGAAAAGAAAATAGCATAAACTATATCTTGCATATTTGTTTTAATGGACCAGCACAAATATGAGTATACTGAAAAGAGACTTTGTGTCTCATTGCTAAAGTTTTAAACTTCAATATAGAGGAATCACAGCTTTCTCTTTAGAAAATGATTCTCTGTGACATTTCAATGAGTTGTCAAATCTATAACCTCCTTTTTTTGAACTCTGGCTGGATTCAGATGCCTTTCCTGTGGGGGTTGCACCTCTGTGAGTGAAGGGCAAGCTTCCTGCACATGGCACCCCTATTCATCCAAGAAGGTTATGTTCATGCTAAATCATTTGCACAAAACCATATGGTTGGAAGAAAATAAAATGCTAGCCAATATACAGCATCTCCAGAGAGCCTAGCCTGGTATAAGATGCCTGGTGATTTGTTTGCTATTTGAATAGATGCTTTCCTTTCTTGGCTCATTGAATATACATGTACATATGTGTGTGTGTGCATGTGTGCGTGTACCTATATTGATACTTTATTAAAATTTCTAGGTGTTATCTAACTGCCATTTGCTGACCATTATATGTCTTTACCACCAAAAATTATATATATTTCATATGGAGACAATCCCCAGCATTTCACAACGTAGCCCTGTTTGGAGACAGAGTCTTTGAAGAAGTAATTAAAGTGAACTCATAGCTGTGGGCCCTACTTCATTATGACTGGTGTTCTTACCAGAGGAAATTTAAACACAAACACATACAGAGGAAGAGCACTAGAATACACAGGGAAAAGATGGCCACTTATAATCCAAAGGGAGGGTGTCCTGTAACAGTTCTACTCTTCACAGCCTTCAGGAGAAACCCACACTGCCAATATCTCAACTTCAGTGTTCCAGCTTCCAGAACTGGGAGAGAATAAATTTCTGGTATTTAATCTTATCCAGTCTATGGTAACTTGTTATCGTAGCCCTAGAAAACAAGTTTAGTATATGAAAAGCTAAAAGCTTTCTCTTCTGGAATAATTAATGAGGATGATTAGTAAATTGATAGAGGGCAAGTGATTGCTGCCCTGTAAAAAGGCCATGCAACACAGAGCATTACCTTCTGGGCAAAAAACACTTCCATACATGGAATAAAGAAACCCCATGATATCAATTATAAATGCATTTCAGAGAAATAATAGCAATAATTATAAAATAATTAATGTTTAAAATGTAAATTTGGCACCGCCCATGTTTAATACTAAAACTTTTTTGAAGTGGGTTTATAGATTTCAATCTCCAGGTTGGGTTGTCCAATTTCCCTAACTAGAATTTGAAACTAGAATCTCTGAGTTAAATCTAGTCCTATCACCATGTCAACTCTGCTTCCTGGTTTCATTTGAGTTGGATTTCTTTTATGCTAATTTTCTTTAGTGAAACAAAGATTGTATTGTCTTTTTTTAACCTACCTAAAGACCATGTTACTTATAAGTAATGGGAATATTGACAATTGGTGGGATACAGGGTTTTCAAAAATTACCAATAACTTGAAATTATTAATTATTATGATGACATTTCAGCTTGTTCAAAATCTAAAATCATTCAGTCTTGTGGACTTGTAATGTGTCTTAAAATTGAATGATCAAATATATTATCTGCTTTTTAGTGTGCCTAAGATTACCATTCAGAAGCACCTCAATTATTTCATCAGAACTTAGTCATTCTCAGCTTACTGTTTAAACATTTATTATTATAGAGCCACAACTGATTCATTTTAAATTTTCTTATTTTCTTATGTTGTTGTGTAATGACAATGTTTAAGATAAGGGAAATGTAAATTTTCTGACATCAAATAGTCAATTGTATCTAGTACAGTGTATAAATTTAAAATGGAAATATATGTTTTCATTAAATGTTAATCCAAGAACATTTGAATAAATTATACTTTATTTTGATGTATCTCAATTATCACTTTCTACTTTCACTAGAATGTTGTATGTACAGTAGTCCCCACTTATTTGCAGTTTTACTTTCTGCAGTTTTAGTTATCTTTAGTCAACTATAGTTTGAAAAGTATGAAATGAAAAATTCCAGAAATAAAGTGTTCATAAGTTTTAAATTGTGTGCCACTCTGAGTAGTGTGATGAAACTATACTATTCCAGGCCATCTCAAATGAGCAACAAAACATCCGTTGGTCCAAATTATACACATAACACATTGGTCACTTAGCAGCCATCAGATAGACTGTCCTGGTATTGCAGTGCTTGTATTATGTAACCCTTATTTATTTACATTGGCCCCAAAGTTTAGGATTAGTGTTGCAAAGAAGGCTGCATGACACAAAACATGACCAGATTAATTCTGCTACTATGTAGCAATGCTAGAGAACATGTGAAAAATAGCACATATAGGGTTCATGCTAGCCACAAGTACAGGCATCCAGTGGGGTCTTGGAACATATGCCCCAGAGATAAGGGAGATTTCTGTACATGTTTTGTCTTTGCCTGGTTTCTTAATTTCTTGCTAGCAAGTTTTGTCTTCATTTCATCTTCGTAACCTCTATCTTGCTTGTAATAGATGCTCAATAAATATTCAATTCATGAATGAATTAATTAACAATAAAAGTTTTCTATTTATCACAATTATTAAGAAATAAATTAAATGAAAATAACCCACTAAGTATTTCATATCAAAGAAAACTTGTGCATCAAAATAAGAGTATTTATATTTCAGTCAGATTTTAAGCAAATGAAGCACTAAAAACAGATGGTGGAGCCTTTTTATTTGTGTTAAATAGATTTTTATATTAATTTATGAATGGCATTTGTCAAATATCTATGGCATGAAAAATATTCTCTTCCTCAAAATTTCTGTATTTTGTCTCTAGCTTAAGAAACTGAAGTCCATTACTGTAGCTTATTTATGCCATCACCGTGACACACTAGACTCCCCAAGGGTATTTGGAAAGTAACCATCCTATCCTGTTGTTTCAATTAACATACTAGAACACATTACCTTCACCAAGAAACTATCTTTGAAACCGTAATACCCTTCAGCTGGAAATATGTTTTTTGACTGTTCAGAGGTAAAAGGCTTAGGGCTTTTATTAAGGGACCCACATGGGGATGGAAATTGCAAGTGCAGTAAGATCTTAGCTAACACACTTAGAGAAAGTGATCACCAACTTCCCCCTGCTGCTTAGCAAAATAACCATCTTCATGTATTAGGGCATATGTGAGGTTAAAATGCCAGAAACCCACTTTGCCAGCTCTGCAAATGAGAAAGCCTTAGTTTTCTAAACCATCCACCTCATCAGCTGCAGTTATAAGATCTGCATTATCACTCTACCTTCCTTTCAGAGAGTAAAAACAGTTCTTTCATCCTTTCTCAATTGACTACATGGCTCTAGGCCACCAGTCATCACAGTTTATTGAGCTCTTCTGAGGATGCCTTGTGCTACTATACTACGTGTCAGCACAGAATGATAGGGAGAAACTGTCTTCACCTGGAAGACTTCCATGTGTGAGAAGCCCAGGAAAGATGTTAATTTTAACATCAACAAACTCTTTTATTGGACTGAAAAAAACAGAGATCAATCTGAATAAATTCTGCCAAAATTTTTTTTTCTACTTTGGATATACTGGAATGAGAAAGACATATGGGATAAAATAAGGATCCTTAGCTCACACAAATTGCCCTTATTTTTAGGCAAGTACCCCAAATGAATTTGAAAACACATGCCACTTGCTGAAAGGTGACCTTATTAGGAAAATTAGCAACTACATGCTGTAAAGGCACGAAATGTATGATAAAATGGTTCTAAAAATATCCCAGTGCAGCTCTCACATTTTCAAGCAGAGACTACTTGATTAACACAGGTGAAATCAAGGTTTATCAAAATCTCATCTTCTTTGAAGAAAATTATTGTTTTAATATAAAGAGTTTTAGGAATTCGTAACAAATATTTTCTTTCTGATTATATGATTTGGTTTTTGTTTTGTTGCTTTTTATTTTCCTGTTTCCACCTATCTCATTCCCTCATGAAAAGCAGATAAAGACAATGTACAACAACTGTCTGAGAGAGGGAAGCCAATTTCTAGAACCATTGTGTGAAAACTTTAATCTCTCCTAATATCTTTTCCCTTGCAGTGTTCTTTATAATCCATAAATAAAGTTTCTCAATGTTCCTGAGATTGATTGGTTTCATCACAGGCAAGAAATTTATTCTAAGTTCACTGAATACAGTCCCTAACACAGTATTTGTTATCTTTCTCTCCTCTTCCCCTAACCTCTTTAGCAAAAACCTTTTAGCAAGAAGGGAAGAAACTAAAATAATGGTAATTTAAAACCTTGATAGGTAATTTCTGCCAAATGTTGGTCTCTGGAAGAAAGCAGGGATGTAAATCAAGTTGTGTCTCCAGCTATACAAAAGGTAAAACCTTTTATGAAATTAAATGTCAACACTTAAATGATGGCATCTACAGAATTTTAAAAAATCAGTGTAGACTGTTATAATTTTTCCCCATTAAGTTTATTGGTACATTTTAGGTATAAAATACATTTACATACATCATTGGGATCTCGTACCATTACATGAGTATCTTGGATCTTATTATTTTTCCCCTTCCCCTGCCCTCCCTTCACCCCCTCTACTCTTCCCTATTTGCAAAGATTTTGTTTCCATGTTTTTCATTTTCTCATATTTTTAATTTTCCCTTCTTTCCTTTCCCCTACCCCTCCCACATCCCCTGCTCCTTTAGACCTTTTCTTCCTATTACACAATATCAATTATACATTTTTAAAATTAAAATATCAAGACCTAGGAGACATTACCACAGATTTTACAGAATTTAAAAGAATATAGAAAGCATATTTCAAAAATCTGTTTTGAAATACATTTGACAACTTCTAAGAAGTACCTTGGAAGACAAATTAATGAACTTAACTCTGGAGGAAATATAAAATTTGAATAGCACCTATTAAAGAAAGTATATTCGTAGCTTGAAAACCTACCTATATGACAACAGCAGGCTCATATACATTTTAACTGATAAATTTAAAGCAGATTAAAAAGGGGAACATTTCTCCCCTCATTTTAGGAAATCAACATTGTGCTAATACTAAAACTGGATAAAGATAATGGAAGAAAAAAGTATGAACATAGAAATTTGTTTAACAAAACAAACTATTAGGAGTCAGATCTGGCAGTATGTAAAAAGTGGTTTTATTATAGGGATGGCAGTGTTGGTTCAGCATTGGAAGGTCCACCCACAAAAGTCATCATTTTAACAGAGGAAAGGAAAAAGCCATATGATCCTGTCACTAGTTGGAGAAAAAGTGTTGGACTAAATTGCACAGCTATTCATGGTAAAAGCTATCAGGAGACTAGAAGTAGAACAGAACCTTCTCAACAGATTAAAGACATGTACTCCATACTTCCAGTGAGAATGCCTTATATGAATGGAGAAGATACAATGCTTTCTCCCTAAGGTGGGGAACAAGGCCAGATATATGCTTACTCTTTATCTGTCCATTAAACTTTGAAACATAGGCCCAAACCAAGATAGTCTGGCAATAAAATGACACAATTAGGATAGGATTGGCAAGGTAGAAGCAAAATCTTTACATGTAGATGAAATGATCATCTACAGAGAAAATATTAAGAAATCTCTAGGAGCCCCTAGAACTTGTATTTGAATTTAGCAGTATTAGAAAACACAAGGTATATATAAAAATTCAGGTCTATGTATACTTGCTACAAATGAAGAATTGGATATTGAAATTTAAAAGTTATGTGGGAGTACAAAGGACCTAGAAAAGTAAAAAAAAAAAAAAAAAAAACAGTGTTGGAAGACATTTAGTACCTAATTTTAAGACTTCATCTAAAGCTACAGTAATCAAAGCAGTGTTGATGTAAGGAAATATATATAGATCATTGGAATAAAACAGGGACTCTAGAAATAGAACCACACATATATGGTCCACAGAGTTTTGAAAGATTATTTAACATTAACAATTTATAGAATATAAACTCAATTCAAGAGTCGAGGAAAAGATAGTGTTTTCAGCCAATGGCACTATAATACCTGGTATCCGTATGTAAAAAATTAATCTCAACCCTTTATTTCCATACATAAAAATAACTTGAAGGGATCTATGAACCTAAATTTGAAAGCCTAAAAGTATAAAACTTTAAGAAGGAAATTATAAGGGAAAATATTTATGAATTTAGGGTAGGCAAGAACTTCCCAGGATACAAAAAACATGATGTATAAAAGAAAAAAAATTAATAAATGAGATTCCATCAAAATTTAGAACTTTAAATGACATCATTAAAATGAAAAGTAGTCCTTAAACAGACCATATTTACAATGCATATAACCTATGACCAGAATATATAAAGAACTCTTACAGGTCATAAATAGACAACCCAATTAAAAAGGAGACATATGAAGATGATAAATAGCCAGTGCAGCACAAGGAAAAGTGTGCATCTCTAGAATCAGAAAAATATTAATCAGAACAATAACAAGATTGAATTATACACTCATTAGGGAGATGAAGTTAAAAGTTTTAAAAGCCTTGTCATGACTTTTTCTTTTTGTTGGATTCTCCCCCTTTGTGTTTAATTTGTGACGCCCAGTGGATTCATTCTGCTGGGCTTCCTGGGGTTGTGATCCTCATTGTCTTTTCCTAGGGTATTTTCTAAAATTTTTTGGAGTGCTGGTTTGGTATTCATGAAGTTCCTGAGGTGCTCTTTATCATGAAAGTATCTTATTTCTCCATCAATTTTGAAAGATAGTTTTGCAGAGTACATCAATCCAGATTGGAGGCTGTTTTCCTTTAGGGCTTGAAATACATCACTCCAAGCTCTTCTTGCCTTGAGGGTTTGCATTGAGAAGTCTGCTGTGATTCTGATGGGCTTTCCTTTGTATGTAATTTGTTTCTTTTCTCTCACTGCTTGTAGAATTTTGTTCTTCTGTTGGATTCCTGGAATCCTAACTATTATATGCCTATGTGTAGATTTTTCTTGATCAAGGCTAGCTGGCGTCCTATATGCCTCACTTATCTGTATGTCAAGCTCTTTTCCCCTCCTTGGGAAGTTTTCTGCCATCACTTTGTGAACAGTTTTTTTATGTCATCCGCACTCTCTCCTGTTTCTTCATTGACTCCAATCAGTCTTATGTTATTCTTCTTTGCATCATCTAGCAGCTGCTGGATTGATTTCTCGTGTTCCCTTACAATTTTGAAGCGATTTTTCTTTTCCTAATCACTAATTGCAATCTTATCTTCTATATCTTAAATTCTATCCTCACATTGATTCATTTGGATGCACAGACTTTCGCTGGAGATTTTAATCTCTTGGAAATCTGTTTGCATCTGTTTTATGGATTCCATTTGTTTCCTATGTTGGGATTCCATCGTGTTCCTCAGATCCTCTATTTTTTTATCTCTGTACTCTCTATATTTATTAATCATGTCTTACACTATGAGCACAATCTTTGCTGTTATCTGTGTAAATATTTCTGTTTTCATTTTTCCCAGATCCTCTTTTGTCGCCAGTTCAGAGAGTCCAGGTGGTTGAGTATCAGATTGTTCCATCTCATTTCCCTTTGGGGTTGCTGTAGGTGATCTAGAAGTCTGTTTTTGAGGCTTCTTTATGTGTCTTCTCATTTCCACAGGGGGTAGGCAGGTGCTTCTGGAGCCCGCGCGACTCACCTTCTCTCCCCTAGGTTCATGGAATGGTGGCTGCGGAGCCTCCTTCCAAGTGCTGGGACTGGCTCACCTTCTCTGCCCTAGGAGCGTGGAATCCAGTGTAGAGTGTTAAAACATATTAGCAACTAATTAAGTCTATGCAGAGCTCTGTTTTAATGATATAAAAACCTCAAACTTTTGTCCTTTCTGTGTGATATATTTTCAGAGGTTACAGAAGGGACAACTTCCCACTGGCCACGTTTCTTCTTAATATTCTACAGTAGGATGTTGCCTAGGAAATTTCTCTTGAAATGTTCAGCTGCTGCAAACAGAGAATTGGGGATTGAAGCAGATCAGAGAGCTGTGTTTGTGAGGAAGAGCGTGGGTGGTGATTTGATTTGAAAGTCAGGGTAGTCAGTTCTGAATCAAGTTATTTAACAAAAGAAGCCTTTTAATGAACCAAAAATAAAAGGAAGAAATCAATGATAGGTTTTGTAATTCACAATAATAGGAGTTACATTACTGCGAAGGAAAAGTGAAATTTATGATATTCACTGATGTTTGTTTTTTTAAAATTGAACTATTTTAGGACATTTTATGCTTGTGTAGGCATAGGTACTGTTAAATCATTGTATTTTGTCCTGAAAGAAAGGGAAATACTTTGTTTCTTAAATTTGAATTGCTATATCATTCAACCCAGAGATTTTATTGAAAATTGTAGTACAGAATAATATAGATGTAAACAGGTTTAGAATTTTAGATATGTGGGGTACCTGGCTAGACTAGATCTATCTTTTTTTTTTTTTTTTTTGTACCAGGGATCAAACTCAGGTCCTTGCACTTGCGCAGCAGGCAGCGAAACCACTGAGCTAAATCCCCGGCCCATAGACTAGATCTATCTTGATTATAATCTTTTAGTAATTCCACCATTACATCATCAGCTTTTACTGGGGTGTAAGTATGCACAACATTGAAGAAAATTGGATCTTTGCCTCTTGGAGTTCATAGCCTCAAAGAGAAGCTATAGTATACATGTATGTCCTTATTGTTAAATAAAATGTGTTAGAAATTATTACAATTTAGAAAGTGTAGTGAAATTAAAATAATTCTGCATGGAAAAGTTATAAAAGGCATTAATGAGGTAATAGTCATCGATTTGGGCCTTAATATTTAGGCAACAGTTAAATGAAATTAATTGAAAGAGTAAGGACAGTATGAGTAGCACTAATAAGACCTAACAGAGTAAGAAAGTGGATATGGTCTTTGAGAGTGAATATTTCCATCTGACTAAAGAAGGGAGTATGAGAAAATGAAGAAAGAAAAGGAAGCCTAATAGAATCATCTATGTTCCTGAATATCAAGCTAAAGATGTTAGAATTTAGTTCTCAAGCAACAAAAAGTGAAAATTGCTGTACATATATTTCATCGTTAGCACATGAAACCAGTTCTTTCCATATGCTATATCATTTAATTGCCCCTCGGCCCCATGAAGAAGTCAATTTACATATAGGACTCTGTAGATGCTTTTCAAGAGTTCTTGTTTCAATGCTTTTTACTCTGCATGATCTCTTTGAAGTCATGAGTAACTTTGAGAATCTCATGAAAGTTATGAAACTTCTTTCCAAAAACATATATATATATACAGATATACACAAACTTTTTCTTATATTGTAGAGTATTCATTAATTTATATTCACATTCCCTATAAAAATTCTTGCTTTATCCAAACATGCTTTGCAGTGAGGGAATGTATTTCTTTTTAATTCTATGACCCAGTAATATTTCAAAGTGGAATATGTCAGATAATGTTTAATAAGCAAATAATTCAATAAGGTTATTTTCCTCATTAGATGAATAATTAAAAATGTAAGTCAAATGATTTACTAAAACAATGTAAATAATTTCATTCTAAATTTGGAATTGTTCCTCTACTAATATAAAAACAACAGATTGGTTCAAATCTAAATCACCACTAAATCATTTAAATCCTTTTAATGTTTTATTAGCTTTTGTTCTCTTTCTATATATATTTTTTTCTTTTTGCCTAATCTTGTCTCTTTTTAGGGCACCCAAATACATATTAAGGTTTATCATATCTTCCAGGTCAAATATAAACATTTTCGTCAATTGAGAATTCTTTTTTTTAAAAAAAAAAAAAAAAAAAAACTTTTGGTTTTGTTTGTTTATTCTTTTTTTTTAATTAAATTCTTTTATTGGTGCATTTTAGGTATACAACAACACAATTGCATTTCTCATTGGGAATTGTACCTTTACATAATGCATCTTGGTTCTTATTTTTTCCCCATTCTTATCCCTCCCTTCACCCTCTCCACCCTTCCCTATTTACAAAGACTTTATTTCCATTTTTTCCATTTCTCATCATTTTTCCTTTCCCTTCTTTCCTTTCCCCTACTCCTCCCATTACCCCTACCCCTTTGGACCTTTTCTTCCTAGTTTGCATTATCAATTATTCATTCTAATCATTGGTACATTTTAGGTATACAATATAATGACACTCATCATTGGAAATTTGCACCTTTACATAGTCTCTCTTGGTTCTTATTTTTCACCCTTGTCCAGCCCTCCCTTCAACCCCTCCATTCCTCCCTATTTACAAAGATTTTGTTCCTATTTTTCCATTTTCTCATATTAATCCCATTCTCTTCTATCCTTTCTCCTAGCCCTCCCACTTCCTTCCCCTTTGCCCCTTTTCTTCTTATTTCACATTACCTATTATACATTTTAGTCCTTATTTACACTTTCAGTTTCTCACACCAGAGAAACTATTCAGTATTTAGACATGTGTATCCTATTTACTTCACTTA
The DNA here is from genome assembly GCF_053883595.1 of Heterocephalus glaber. Classification (NCBI taxonomy): domain Eukaryota; kingdom Metazoa; phylum Chordata; class Mammalia; order Rodentia; family Bathyergidae; genus Heterocephalus; species Heterocephalus glaber. The sequence continues at coordinate 9,540,372 of NW_028258356.1, read as the reverse complement.
AGAGTATCGCCTCAATGTGCATCCACTTAGCTATAAATGTCTCTAATTTCTCATTTTTTATGGCTGAGTAGTACTCCATCTTATAAAAAAACCACATTTTCTTTATCCAGTCTCCAGTTGATGGGCATTTGGGCTGTTTCCAAGTTTTAGCTATCACAAACTGTGCTGCTATTAACATGGGTGCACATATATCACTGTTGTATGATTCTTTTAATTCTTTGGGGAAAATCCCCAGCAGTGGAATAGTGGAGTCAAATGGGACTTCCAGTCCTAGTTCTTTGAGGTATCTCCATACTGATTTCCACAGTGGTTGCACCAGTCTACACTCCCACCAGCAGTGGAGCAGGGTTCCTCTTTCCCCACAGCCCCGCCAGCATTTGTTATTGGTTGATTTCATGATAGCAGCCATTCTTTTGGAGTGAAGTGGAATCTCAGCCTTGTTTTCATTTGCATCTCTCGAATGACTAGTGATGTTGAACATTTTTTCATGTATTTATTTGCTATTTCTACTTTGTCTGAGAAATGTCTGTTCATTTCAGATGCCCATTTTTGGATTGGGTCTTTAAATTTGGGAGGTCTGATCTTTTTAAGTTCTTTATAGATTCGAGACAGTAGACCTTTGTCTGAGAAAGAGCAGGTGAAGATTTTTTCCCACATTGTGGGTTGTCTCTTCACACTGCTGGTGGTTTCTCTTGCTGTGCAGAAGCCTTTTAATAAGAAGAGATCCCACTTGTTGATTGTGCTAGTTCACGGGCAACTGAGGTTTTGTTCATAAAATCTTTTCCTACACCGATGTCTTCAAGGGTTCTACCTAACCTCTGTTCCAGCCAATTCAGCATTTCTATTTTAATATTTAGATCTTTAATCCATTTTGATTTTAGTTTAGTGCATGGTGAGAGATATAGGTCTAGTTTTAATCTTTGGCAAGTTGAAGCCCAATTTTTCCAGCACCATTTATTAAAGAGGCTATCTTTCCTCCAGTGAGGGTGTTTGGCTCCTTTATCGAGGATGAGATGGCTGAGTGTGTCTAGCATTGTTTCTCCACCAAAAGTCTTCTAGACTTAATGATCAAATTCAGTAAAGTAGCTGGTTACAAGGTCAACACACAAAAATCAATAGCTTTCCTCTACACCAATGACAGACTCACTGAGAGAGAAATAGGGCAAATAATTCCTTTCACAATAGCATCCAAAAACCTGAAATACCTAGGAGTCAACCTAATGAAAGAAATCAAAGACCTCTTCTCTGAAAACTATAGCACTCTGAAAAGAGAGATTGAAGATGATATCAGAAAATGGACAGACATCCCCTGCTCCTGGGTAGGAAGAATTAACATAGTGAAAATGGCCATACTTCCAGAACTGCTATATAGATTTAATGCAATTCCAATTGAGATCCCAGTAGCATACTTCATGGACCTTGAGAAAACAATCCAAAAACTCATTTGGAACAAGAAGAGACCCAGAATAGCAAAAGCAATTCTAGGTTACAGAGACATGGCAGGGAGTATCACAATCCCCAACCTGCAACTATACTACAAAGCTACTGTGACAAAACAGCATGGTACTGGCAAAGAAACAGACCTGAGGACCAGTGGAACAGATTAGAAGATGCAGAAACAATTGAGAATTCTTATATTTCAGTTACTTAGAAAGACAGCCCTATGGGGGAAAATGGCTAAATCTGAATTCTAAATTTCCACTTACTAGCCTTGACACATCATGTTTTATTTAAAACCACAAAAATCTGTCAGATATCTGAGTGGGTGGCACATGCCTGTATTCACACACACCAGAGGCTGTGGGAGAGTTGTCATGAGTGCAAGGTCAGCCTGAATTACATAGTGAGAGCCTGTCTAGAAAAAAAAAAGACAAACAAACATACAAAACAAATCAGAAAACAAAAAACAAAAAACTGTCAGGTTTTTCTTCCAAAAATGGAGATAATAATAATTACACCTTTCCTTAAAAGATATTTTAGGTAAAGAAATTTCTAAGTTATAGTATATTATCCACTATTCGATTCATTAGTCATTCTTAAAAATCTAGTTGGCATAACAGCATTAAGTTTGGAGAATTAATAATTTTAAAAGGTAATATTTAAAAACAAGAACAAGATCATAGTAAAGATAGATACACAAATAAAAACTAGTATAAGTGATATAATCTAGGCATATATAAACTGTTAGAAAAATGCAGATAGATCTGTAAAGAGTAGTTCCTGGAATGATGCTTTGAAGAGGTAACAACTGAATGGAAACATCCAGAAGGCGTTTTCTAGGTTGACCTAGTTCATCATTGAAGTGATTTTCAATGTAAAACAGCAGCTTTCTCTTCTTGTATAACATGTTAGACCATGAATCGGTGCTCATGGCTCAGAATACAAAATTATGTAAGCAAAAGAAAAAAGTTATGCTTTACTTTAATTGTTGTATTTTGAATCTTATTAGAGCATCTATATGGCTGTAAAAGTATAATCTTTTCAATTCTATACAAAATACATTAAACTGCTTGAAAGTAAGTTATCACAAAAGTCAGATCATATAGATTATGTTTATAAAACAATTAACTTTGTAGGAAGTATGGGATCCCTTTATTCATAATCAAAGGAACATTCAATAGTCCTTGGCAATTCATCAACCCATACTAATGAATTTTCTGTTATTGATTAGAAATATTTTTTCAGAGATTTTATTTTTATTAGCCTTGAGAAAATATTTTTCTTATTAATTATGAAGATCACATTTTAAATAAATTTATGAAGAATACATATGTACTTTATATTAGAAATATAAAAGTAAGTACCTGTATTCTGGACATTTCTATGATACAGTAAGCATTTGAGTTTGTATAGTATTTTTGCTAGCAGTATTTTCCTCAATCAATCAACATGTTTTTGTCAGTTTCCAAAGATCAGAGTGGAGCTGACAAGTGTAAAATTTTGTATTTGTTTCCCTGATACATGTTGCATGGACAGGTATAGAGTCACTCAGGATGATTACTGTCAAATGCAAGAGGGCACCACTGGCTAGAATAAGAGCATACATACATGATGCGTACTGGAATTACATAGAGCTAATCCTTAGGAAAGATATAATATAAAGGGCCAAAAATCAATTTGTTTAATTTCTTAAGACCTATAATAATCATATATACCCCATTGTTCCTAAATACGTATCTTGTCCAAGAGTAAGTCTCTTCATTTCCTCTCTTTTCCTCACATGGAATTACCATATCTCCTCCAACTCTTTCAGAAATGCAAATAACATAGTAGACATCTATTGAATCTTTCATCTTCACCAGTCACTATGCTAAGTGTTCCATAGCATTTCACTTGTATTTCTCCCACTTTACAGATGAAGAATCAAAGGTTGAGAGAGATTAGATATTTTTGCAATGTCTCACCTAGCTAATGTACACAATCAGAATTTGAACTAAGGGTATATAATATATTCATTTTATTTCGAGGAAATATATTCTGAGATGCCTAAAGATAGAAGAATGGAACATATGGATCTAATCCAAACTCTTCATGATACTGTGAGAGACCAAGATCTTCAAGGTCAATTAAATTATAGAAATGAGATTCTTAATCCTGTATGAAGCTGACATGGATTTTATTTATTTATCATAGAGAGTTAATCCATAGCTACTAATTAGAACAAAGGAGCTGATGGTAAAGTGTGGCGTTCTCATCCCTGGGCTGGTGAGCTTAAACTGTTAGTATACAGTGGAGAGTCCACCAAGTTCAGAGGACTATCAAGTCTCTTTTATCATAGAGTTTTATTTTCTACTCACTTGAGAAGTGACATCATCACTATGGTCATCAATTTATTAATGTTCTAAACACCATCTACCTGAATACTACTGAATGGCTCAAGATGAAATTTCTGCCATTGTCCAGGAAAGTAGGGTTTTCTAATCTAGAATTTTCAAACAATATCATTTTTCCACATGGCATGAAGGCTTTCTATCCTAGTGTTTTGTTAGGCAGAATGAGGCATGACCTGCCAACTGTGTTCTATCTAGAACTTAAGATTAGAGGTAGTCATTGGAAAAACTAGAGTATTATTTAATTAGAGGAAGAATTAATGAGATCAAATACAGTGTAAATTGATAATCACTTCTACAGCATGTCTTATTTCCCCTTTTTTTCTCTTAAAATCTAAAGAAGTATACTTTGGTTTCTCTTCAGATTGTATAAACCTTTTGCCTTTTTAAAACATAAAGAAGTAACATTGCATACTGAATATTTAATAATTATTTGTGAAAATATTCCATTGGGCTATTATTTATATACCACCACCTTACTAACACTTTACAATGAAGCTTTCAGATATGTTATCATTATCCCTATATTTTAAATGAAGTTACATTTTTTCCAAACAAGATATGTCAGTAAGTGCATCAGTTGGAAATCAAAACTAGAGCTTTTGATAAAAGTCTAGTTGGCCACACCAGTGAATTCAATGATTCAACAACTCAAAACTAAGTAAAAAGTACTTAATATGTTTGTAACACCTACAGATTGTGAGAAACATCACTGGGTATTGATAACACTCATTTAGTCCTTACAACAACCTTGAGAGGTGGGTATTAGTTTTTAATAATGTTTTTAAATTTATCTTTGACTCATAAAAACATAAATATTGTACATAATAATGAATTACCAAGTAAAATTTGATACATGAATATATGGGATAAGATTTAAGACAAGTTAAACATATTTATTTCCTCAAATATTTATTATTTCTTTTCTTTTTTGGTACCTGGGATCAAATTCAGGACCTTGTGCTTTCGAGGCTGGTGTGGGGCTACTGAGATAAATCCCTGGCCGTTTACCATTTCTTTATGACAAACACACAAAATCCTTTCTTCTAGTTCTTTTTTTTTTCCATTAAGTTTATTGGTACATTTTAGGTACACAATACAGTTACATCTATCATTGGGATCTTGTACCTTTACATGATGTATCTTGGTTCTTATTTTTTCCCCATTCCCCTGCCCTCCCTTCACCTCCTCCACCCTTCCCTATTTACGGAGATTTTGTTTCCATTTTTTTCTTTTCTCATAGTTTTTCTTTTCCCTTCTTTCCTTTTCCATACCCCTCCCACTTCCCTTACTCCTTTAGACCTTTTCTTCCTATTACTCAATATCAATTATACATTTTGATCCTTATTTACACTTTTAGTTTTTCACACCAGAGAAACTATTTGATATTTACATGTGTGTCCTATTAATTTCACTTAAGAGTATGGCCTCAATGTGCATCCACTTAGCTATAAATGTCTCGAGTTTCTCATTCTTTATGGTTATTACCTCCATTTTATAAAAGAAACCACATCTTCTTTATACAGTTTCCCATTGATAGGCAAATGGGCTGTTTCCAAGTTTTAGCTATTACAAACTGGGCCTCAATAAACATGGGTGCACATATATCACTGTGGTATGATTCTTTTAATTCTTGGGGGAAGATACCTAGCAGGGGAATAGCTAGGTCAAATGGGACTTCTAATCCTAGTTGTATGAGGTACCTCCATATTGATTTCCACAGTGGTTGCACCAGTCTGCACTTCTACCAATGATGAAGAAGGGTTCCTTTCTCCCCATAACCCCACCAGCATTTGTTATTGGTTGATTTCTTGGTAGCAGCCATTCTTTCTGGGGTGAGGTGGAATCTCAGTGTTGTTTTCATCTCCATCTCTCAAATGACCAGTGATGTTGAATATTGTTTCATATGTTTATTTGCTGCTTTTACTTCTTTATCTGAGAAGTCTGTTCATTTCATATGCCCATTTTTGAATTGGGTCTTTGAATTTGGGGGGGGGTCTGATTTTTTTGAGTTCTTTATATATTCTGGATAATAGACCACTGTCTGAAGTACAGCTGCTAAAAATTTTTTCCCACATTGTAGGTTGTCTCTTAGCTCTGTTGGTGGTTTCTCTTGCTGTTCAGAAGCTTTTACTAAGATGAGATCCCAGTTGTTGATTCTTTGTGCTAGTTCCCGTGCTACTGAGGATTTGTTCATAAAGTCTTTTCCTATGTCAATGTCTTCGAGAGTTCTGCCTAACTTATCTTACAGCAAGTTTAGTGTTTCTGTTTTAATATTTAGATCTTTAAACCATTTGGATTTTAGTTTAGTGCATGGTGAAAGATAGGAGTCTAATTTTAATCTATGGCAAGTTGAAATCCAGTTTTTCCAACACCATTTATTAAAGAGGCTATCTTTCCTCCAATGAGGCTGGTTGGCTCCTTTGTCAAAGATGAGGTGGCTGAGTATGTCTGGAGTTGTTTCTGCATCTTCTAATCTATTCTACTCATCCTTTAGTCTGTTTCTTTGCCAGCACCATGCTGTTTTTATCACAGTAGCTTTGTAGTATAGTTTTGGGTTGGGGATTGTAATATCCCCTGCCATGTCTCTGTTGCTTAGAATTGCTTTTGGTATTCTAGGTCTTTTCTAGTTACAAATGAATTTTTGGATTGTTTTCTCTTTTTCTGTGAACTATATACTGTTGCAATTTCAATCAAGATTGCATTGAATCTGTATAGCAGTTTTGGAAGTATGGCCATTTTCACTATATTGGTTCTTCCTACCCTAGCTTTTTACCTCACTCTTACCAGCCTCTGAAAACCATTATTCTACTCTTAACTTCTATGACATCAATTTTCTTCAATTTCAATATGAATATCATTGTGCAGTACTTATATTCCTGCACTTGGTTTATGTCACTTAGCACAACACCCTTCATGTCCTATCAATGTTGCCGCAAATGACAATTATTTTTATTAATAGCTGAATAGTACTGTGCTGTGTATATATACCACTTTATCCATTCATCAGCTGATGGATACTTTGGTTGTTTCAATTTCTTGGTTATTGTGAATAGGGATCCAATAAATATGGAAGTGCAGATCTCTTCAACACACTGATATTATATCCTCTGAATGTGTACCTTGTACTAGGATTGCCTTCTCATAAAGTAGGTCTATTTCTAATTTGTTTAGGTATCTCCATACTGTTTTTCACAATGATTGTACTAATTTACATTACTACCAATATGCAAGGATTCCCTTTTCTTTACATCCTTGTTATCACTTGTTATCTTTTGTCTAAAATCACAGTAATTCTTACTGGAACAAGGATATTTCATTGTGGCTTTAAATGTATGTTTCCCTGATGATTCATGATGTTGGGTATTTTTCCATGTACCTGTTGTCCATTTGAATTTCTTCCTTTGAGAAATATTTACCTAGGTTTGTTGCTCATTTTTTTGATTGGGTGGTTTTTTGATGTAGAAATTTTGAAGTTCTTTATATTTCTGGATATTAACCTCTTGTCAGAGATAGAGCTCACAAATATTTTCCCCTATTTTATACATTGCCCTTGTAGTCTGGTAGTTTGCTGAAACAAAAAACAGAAGCTTTTTAGTTTGATGTGTTTTCATTTGCTTATTTTAGATTTTCTTTCTTGTACTTTGGGCATTTTGTCCAAAAATTTCTTACTCATTACAATGTTTGAAGTGTTTTCCCTATATTTTCTTCTAGTAGTTTCATTACTTCAAGTCTGACACTTAAATAACAATCCATTTTGAGTTTTTTGTAATGTGAGAAATAGACATCTAGATTTATTTTTCTGGATGTAGAGGCATAATTTACATTTAGAAACTTCTGATTTTGTGGCGTGTGTTCTTAGCACATTTGTCAAAACTGAGTTAGTTACAGATGTGTGTGTTTACTTCTAGGTTCTCTATTCCATTCTGTATTCTCTGTGTCTGTTTTTAATACTAATACCTTGACATTTTGATAACTAGGACTACCTACCTTCTCCTGCCACTGAAGGGGTTCTAGATTCTCCATCCACGGGCAAGCTTGAAGAAGAAACTATCAGGGCATGCACAGCATTAATTTCCAACAGCTCAGTGCTAAGTGTCAAGAAAAAGTGTTTGCTTACTACCCTGTGCAACACCCAGAAAATGGGGTCTTGCACCATGTTATGTTGCCCAAATTTAGGTTCATGTTGGAGAAGGCAGTCTCTTGGACACCTAAGCATATGTTAAGCTGAGTGAGTCTCAGAGCTGCAAGGTCTTGCACAATATCAGGGTGCACTAAGATCCATGTTGCAGCTGGCAGGAATGAAAGATAATTCAGGACTCTGTCCCCTGGGGCTTAAGTCTCTACTAGCTACCTGGGAAGTGCTAGAGCCCTATTTCCTCTTACTAGCCTGATACAGTTTTGTAGCCCAAGGCTGGGCAATGAATATTGGGGACGGTCCCTTGGCTACCTGGGCTGATGCTAAACTGTGTCACACTTGATGTCTCACAATTGTAGAGGTCTGTATAGTCTTGGTAGATGGGCACAGGTCTACTCCAAAGCTGGAAATTATGAAAGCCAAAATTGGAGACTTTCCCACTGGCACACAGATCTGATTGCTGCTAAGATAAGGTTAGAGGCTCAGTCTGCAAACTCTTGCCTCAATATAAAGACTTCATTTTCTAAGTGTAAGTCTCACTGTGGTAGGCTTGACAATGGACTCCAAGAATGTGCTCTGTGCTAGCTTTATTGCCCTGCTTCCCAAAGTTTTGCAGTGTTCCTCCCTGGTCTACCATCAGAGATTGTAGGACAAGTGGTAGGGAAGTCAATTACTGGCCTTCTGTATTTCTAGAAGTTCAGTCTGAAAATATTGGCCTGGAGCTAAGAGCTGCTGCACTTTGCCCAGCACTGAATTTCACCATGGTGTACCTGGTACTAGGTTTTAATCCTATGGCCTATATTGAGAATGGTCATTATCAAGGACGAAAAAACAACAAATGTTGGGGGAAAATGAATCTTTATACATTGTTGGATGGAATGTAAACTAGTATAACCAGTTTGGAAGTAAGTGTAGAGATTACTCAAAAAATTAAAAATAGAAATTCCAGTTGACCCAGTAATACCTCTCCTAGCTATCTTTCCAGAAACCCTAAAGTCATCCTACTGCAGTGGTGCATGTATACCTATTTATTCCAACACAATGCACAATAGCTAAATCATGGAAGTTGCCTATATGCCTATCATCAGATGAACTGATAAATAAAATGTGATATACATATATATATTAGAAAATGTGATATATATATATATATATATATATATATATACGTACTAGAGTACTATTTAGCCCTCAGTGAGGATAATTATGAGTCATTTGTAGAAAAATGGATGGATTTTGAAACCATAATGTTAAGTGAAATAAATCAGCCACAAAAGGTTAAATATTGTGTGGTATCTCTAATATGAGAAACTCAAGTAAAACCAATTTAAAGAGCAAAATAAAGAGCCATGTTAAGAAATGGAGATAGACTCTGTAGAGATGGGAAGTGGATCTGGGGAAGGAGGGAGAAGGGAGTGCAGGGGATGAGGAAGTAAAAATAATCAAGAGATATATATATATAATATATCTAATATAAGATATATATAATATAATACAATGTGTATATATTTACATTAAGCCTGGGATTGCAAGTATGTACTAATAAAAAATAAAATTAAAATAATTCTCTCTCCCTCCCAGAAGCAGGTAGCACCTGTCTCCATGCTGGGCTGCCTAGATTGGGGGAGGGATGACATGCATGGGCAACTCTATCTTCTCACTTCTTAAATAAGCCTTTATTATTTGTTAAGGTAAAGGTGTTTCACTTGATTTTCTTTAGCTCTTGTGAAGGTAGTTGCATACATGAATGGCTGTTTAAATTGGTGTGTTTGTGGGGACACAATCACTTGAGGATCTTAGCAGCAATCTTCTTCCGTTTCCAAAACGTGGGTATTATAATTACAACTTAACAGATACATAAAGCTCACAAATATGGACAAATGTAGCCAAGATGACACAACTAGAATATAGGTACTTACAATGTGTTAAGCACTTTATGTGATTTAGTCTCTTATGAACTAAGCAAGGATTTGAACCTCAAATGTCAGACTCCAGTGTCCATACTACACTATTTTTCATATATTGGTTTGGTGAGACTTACTGAATTTCCTTAATTTAATATTAAATATTTAGATTCAAACAGATAAATCAAAGAGGAATATCCACAAGACAGAAATTCCCAATTCTTTTCATAAAAAGACAAACAGAAGTATGCACAAATTTACTGGAATTTATAATCTGAAATACACACAATCCTCATCTATGAGCTTTCTTTCTTAGCCTGTTTTGAGTGTTAAACCTAAACTGCGATAACATTTCATTTGACTCTGTTTATAAATAACATAATTCAAACCAAAACATTCAAGATAGCAAGGTAATTTGACATTATATTCAAGGCTAATTTACCTAAAAGGATTAGATGTGTGTGAATTGATTTGATGGTTTAAAAATCAGTTTAATTTAATGTATAGGAAGATAAGCAATAGCTAATGAGTGTCAACTTCTAAATTTAAAATTGAGAATAAACAGAGACAAGACCCTGTTTTGGTAACCTTGAACATTTTAGAGAATGGAAATATTTATCAGGCCTTTCCATAACTCTGTGGTAAAAAGAAGCCAGAAAGAGAGCATGACATTGTATATTTTTCAGAGATTATGTAATAGAGATTTGAAAAATTAAAAGTAAATAAAAAAGGGCACCTTCTTGATCATCTTACATTGTATATTTACAGTTCTGTCATTATTTTCTTTTTTGGTTTGTGAACTTCTGAGCATAGTGATTCATGTTTCTTATACATTGTTATAAGTCACCAAGTACACAAGCCATGCTCTATAAATACAAAATAAGATGAACAGGAATGCAAACATTACAAGAAGAAAATGAAGTTTATCCTAAGTCTACTTCTGAATTTTGCTCTTTAATTTTCTCTGCCTCTGATTCAAACCCTTAGCACTACTGTTCTTCTTCCTAGTCAATAGTTCCTTCCCTGTACCTCAGCTCTGACCTCCCCTTCAAACCTAGTGCTTGCAGACAGTAGCTAATTCTTACCAGTTATGAAGTAGCAACTATTGTCAGTGCTGAATTTCTAAAGTTCAACAAAGATTCCCACTCTGTTAAATGGTAAAAATTATTATTAGAACAAAGTTGATCAATAACTTGAGCAACTGTCCCAATTCCATGAAGACAAGGAAATGAGTAAGTTTTTGAATCCAAAACTGGTGAGAGAGTTTTTCAGGAGAGTGGTCACACAGATTCCTTGGACTAAAATGATTAAGGTCAAAGTACATAAAGTGACTTTCATGTGAAGAAACAAATTAATGTGAATATGTTCCTCCAAGTATGAATGTCCCTTCAAGATTACCCATAGTTGTGTAAAAAAAATTATTAAGAAGCACTCATAAAGTGTACACATTATTCACTGTGGCTTCCAAAATTATTGAACCAAATATTTGTGGGCAAAGGATCAGAAACTCCTGTAGAATTGAACCCCTATTTATTTTTTGTTGAAATAAGTGTTATCAAAAATCCATTTTAAAATCCAAAAATATAAAACTTATAATAAAAATTATGGCTAGTTTTTAGTTGTTCAGCCACGGAGATAGGTCTGTATTTCATTTGGTAAATTGGAAAATAACATTAGTCTCTAATTTTAATACTATTGGTTAGATGGTCAAATTCTGCCCCTCCCTTCATACCTCACTTGCTTTTATCCTACTTCACACATGCAGATATTATTATATTATTTTGTTCTGATTTAGGCTTTAGGTACATAAATGTGGTGGTTTCCTTTTGGTATGTGCAGCTGAGGCAATTAGGCATTTAAGGTCAAAATCAAAAGGAATAATCTTGCAAAACTATAAAGGCAATACTGTGTTTTAGTTCTTACCTTCTCTACCGAGGGAGATATATTACTTCTGAGGTAAATTATATTACTGGTCACACATATTTAGTGCTTTCCCCTCAGAACTCCATGTGGAAGGAGTTCAACTTCATCTTTTTTAATGAATCTGGCCACATGATTTGCTCAGATTTGCAGGTGTGTGTGTCGTGCATGTGTGTCTCCTCTGTGAGCCAAAGTTTTAAAAATAAATGAATGATTTCATGTGCTGTCTTGCCTTAGGGACTCACACATTGGGCAGTGTTCCACGTAATGGCTACTTGGTCATGGGTCCTAGAATCAAGACAATGTGGAGAACCTCCCCCACAAAGAGATATTTGCAAGGAAAACAAAGAAATCTGATTTGTTTTTTGTTTTGCCTTTTGGTAAGCTACTAAAATTTTGGAGTTGTTACTACTGAATTATCTAGCATATCCTATCTGGTAGTTTGTTTGATAGCCCTTGAAAATGTCTGAGGTTTCATTTAGAATGACAGGCCATTATTTATATATCAAAAACTATAAAAGAATTGTATAATAGGACTATTTACCATACAGAATTAAGTGCAAATAGATGAACAAATAATTCTTACTATGGGCATATAACAGGGACAAAGATAGTTTTGCTTTAAAAATTCTCTTTGTTGACCAAATTTTAACTTTTTAAAAATAAAATGATCATACCCAATTGTAATCCTTGACTTTGTAATCATGTGAGATTTCTCTTTTCAGAATTTTTCATAATACAGAACTAAAAGAAAGTGGTAAAGCCACACATAATTATTCCTTTTTCTATAAAAATGCACATTATTTTTTTCCTAACAACAACAAAAAGCACTGTTCCCTACCCCAATGAGAGAAATAAAATTCAGAGAAAATGTTCTTTGGTTCAAAGCCCAAATGTTCCCACTTCACTTCTCATTTTGCTCTTGAAGTGCCAGTATTAGAAGTGATTTTACAGTGTAAATAGCTCAGTATTCCCAGTCATTTCTAGTAGCTGTTAATGGCTTTTTGTGGTGACTTATGAGAATTATTTGTTTCACTTACTGCTGCTACACACATAACATATTTGATAGATTGTGTTTAAATTAAAAGGGGATTACTAGATATCATGGTATCAATAGTATTACATTTTTATGCTTATTATATAAGCACAAACATGTAGTATTAACAATCTTGAAAAAGAGAGAAAAGATAGAAGAAGAGAGAAGAAGGGAAAGAGGGCAGAGAGAGAGAGAAAGAAAGAAAGAGATCACAGCTAAAGCAATAAGTATCCTAGAAGCCTCAGAAGGGGACTGATAATGTTTTATTTTACCATTTTTCCTGTAAAGAATGCCACCGAGAACTCCAGCATACACCTTCTAGAGATGATTTGGAATTAGAGAAGTCATCCATTATAATAACATGCTGATATATTTTCCAGCTTAATAGGCTGTGTAAAATATCACCAAATAATTGTTAAATTGGACCCGTTTAAGAACATAAAAAGTCAAGATGTTTTCTCTAACCCCATGATACTACAGAGGCTTTAACTGTATGCCATGTTTGAAAAGATGGTGTGTACCACTCACAATATTCATGTTTTCTCTTGAAGTAGCAGATGATTGGACTCCAGGAACACCAGTAGATGCCCTGTGACCTCGGGCACCTAATGTTTACCTGAGGAGATGCCTTTTTAAAGTATCTATCCCCAAACTGTGTTTTTGTTTGTAAAGTCTGTCATTTTCACTTGCTTGTTGAGAAATGATTGTTTCTGCTCACCAGTGCTCATCTCTGCCAAACAGAGTCATCAGCAGGAGCGGCAAATGAAGGAGAAACTAATGCCAAGAATATAGAAACATCTTATTGTAGAAAAAATATTTTTAGTAATTATCATCATACAAGATGAAAAAAGAGATGTTAGAAAACACTCAGTTCAATGAACCATTTTCTACTTTTTCTCTTTCCAGAGGAAAATAAAATATACATGAATAAAAAATACAAAAACAGCCAGGTACATCAATGCTGTTTCACTCTTGAATGATTAGCCTTCCAAAGTTTTTCAAAGGCAGCTAGGGTGAAAGAAAATTTCTTAGTCCTTGAGGAAATTAGTTGGAATTACAATGATAAGAAATGTATGTGGGAAAAAAGCTAAGTTGCTCTCATTGAAAACCCAGATAAAAGACAAAACACTGGCTCAAAACATGCTGATTAGAGCAGCCATCAAAACCTAAAAGTCCTAGTATTTTTAAACATTGAGAAGATACTAAAAAAAACCAAAATAGATTGATTCAGCTTCAAAAATATAGTATACTGTTCCACATTAAAGAAGACAAAGCTTTCTGTTTGGAAGATCAATTGTAAGATGTTTTCCTAAGCAAATGAATCTAGTATGTAGGCAAGAAAATATTTTAATGTGGCATCATTATTTACAACAGTATGTGAATTGATAAGCATAGCCATTTGATGAACATGCCAATCTAAGTGTCAATCATAAATTATTTGGGGAATGTAAAATTGTGTGTACATACATACATCTTTTTCTGTGCTGTCTTTAAGGTATGCTATTCTCAGTCCCCAGCCATGAATGTGGCCCATGCAAAGCTGAAGTGGCAGCAGTCACCTCTAAGATGGGCTTGTTTGTCCTGGCCTTTAAATGTCAGGGTCTGTGTGGGAAAGGGTGAGACACTGCTCTGAACGAACTGGCAGCACCAGAGCCTCCCTGCCAATAAAGAAAAAGCAAATATTTCATTTTTTAATCTAGAAAATTTACCCTTCTCAAATTAAACAACCTGGGCAAATATATCTCTCTTTTGTCCTTTAACTAAGAGAGAGCTATTAGACTAAGCAACTTTCTTGAAAGTAGCCTTTAATCTCCAATAGGTGTCTGAAGCCCATTGTTGAAAGGTAAAAAGTGAAATCTCATATAAGAAACCTTCTCTGGAGCTGCAGGGAAGACCCCGATTAACAGTAAATGTGAAGGGCTTACTTTCCTAAGGAAAATAGGATTTTTCCCCGAGTTTATCTAGAACATGGGTTCACTTATGGTGACTTCTTTGATTCTTTGAAATGAAGAAAGATAAAGAGTAATTATAGAAAGGATGACAAGTAGAAGTAATTCCAATTCTGTTGAATGTATATAGCTATTTTTTAAAGAAATATCTATGAAAGAAGTATTGTAATTTATTTATCTGGACTAGCACTTCATATATTCACATATACATGTATATATACACATATACATACATATCTACATATATGCATATATATGAGAGATAGAGATTCATAAATGCAATTTAAAATTTTCTAGTAGCCAAGTTGAGAGAAAAGTAAAAAAAAACAAGATAAACAAGTTTTAATAATTTCATTTCAATAAAGCAAATAGACATTACCTGGGTGTTAGTCACTTTTCTCAGGTTGCTGAGACAAAATACCCAACACCCAAAGTTAAAGGTTTGTTTAGCTCAGTTCACAGAGGTTTCAGTCCATATTTGGCTGGCTCCAAGGCAAAATGGCACATGGCAGAGGGGCATCGGAGAAGAGAAATAGTTCTTTGCACTCAGAAGATAGGAAAAGCAACAAGGGAGACTGAATAGCATCTTTCTGCCCCTTTTATTTTATCCAGACTACTGGGATTAGGGTGGTACCAAACCAATCAGTGTACTAGTTTAGTAATCACACACACTTAATCCCAGCATCACACACTGTAGATTCAGCCACTCCTGAAAAAGCCACCTATGATCTCATGAAGGACATCTAGATCCAAATCATAACACCTTGGTTTTAAAGTTTACCTTTAAATGAACTAAAATTAAATAAAAACAAAAGGATAGTCCTTTGGTTACAATAGCTGCATTTCAAGAACACAGCATTCAAATCTGCCTAATGGCTCACATGTTGAACAGTGTAATTTGGAACACTTCAAGGTCAAAGACCTCCCATAAAAGTCGAGCACAGAGGACGGAGGATTTAGCTCAGCGGTTCCACTGCCTGCCTCTAAAGCTCAAGGACCCGAGTTCAATCCCCGGTACCAGAAAAAAAAAAAGTTGAGCACTGGAAAGCTCAGACATGATAAATGAACTTCCTCAAGCTTATGTTTCTTCTAAGTAAATTCTGTTGGATTCAATTGGTCAAAGTTCAAGTTTTACACAAAATAGAAAACTGTAGATCATATTAATAATGTAAATCTATGTGGGCTAATTCATCAATTGTACTGTAAAACTCAAAAGTTTCCAACTGGAACTCTTCATGAAACTACAGCCTCCATGGGAGAAGGGTCTATTCTTTTTGATTCATATTTTATTCTTTTATTTTTTTATTCTGAAATCAGCCTCATGTCCAAATTGTCACAGGCCTTCTGTTCATATCTTTAGTGATCATTTTAATTGATCAGAGATTGTACTAAGGTTCTTGAGGCATTATTAGCCAAATTCCAGAAATAAAGTGCATGTCATGCCTTATCCAGATCCTTTTTTAAAGTTTCCTTCCAGACAACTGACCGTAGGCAGAGTCACTTCAGTTAACTCAGCTGTAGGAAATGATGAATCTCCTTCACTGTGGGACCCGTCATCCATCATAAAGCACACCCTGCTCTCTGTAGAAATAATACATGATTACCAGGCTTAGGGCCATAAGAGAAAAGAATCATAAAGAATAATAAACAAAAGAATGTTTTTTGTCAGCCCTAAGATAGGGCTACATCAAATAAGCAAACAAAAATTTTCAACTTCCTTCAGGAGTGAGTAGAATTTCCTTATAAAAATCCTCCATTCAATGCCCACTTTTGTCTGCTGCAAAGATGCTATGGTGCTGCACATAATTGAGAGCCCTCCTTTGGGTTCTCAGACCTTGTATCTCTTTCATTGAATTATCCTCTAATGCCCTGGACCGAAATGGAAACTGTCCCAGCACCTTGTCAACTCTTTTTATTTTTGTTATGAAGCAGGTTTTACCTAAAGAAGATGCCCATTTGTTGCCAAATCTAATTAAGGAAAGTTGGATCTTTTAGAGCAGAAAAGCATGAGTTGCTAAACAGCAAAGAACATTGTCTGTGTTTTTCTATGGCACTAGAACAACATCATGTTTTTTTCATCTGAGTAAACAGACAAAAGAGAATACTTCCAACCCCTGCCTACATTGTGCTCATTATTTGATCATGATTATCCCCATTTAATAGGTGGGGAAATAGAGATTGTGAAAGATAATTGGAGCTACCTAATGCCACAGAAGAGAAGACAGAGCTAGAAGTCATTAACTTTGTCAGTTTCCAGAGTGCAGTTGAGACACTGTGAGTTTGAGAAAGAACAGATGGTAAGTGAAAGCAAGGACTGAAGACAGAGGTCTTCCTTTAGTAACTCTGAAAGCTATGGAGTGCTATTCTGCATCTTAAACAGGATAGAAATTCCAAACATTAAAAGCAAGCCATACTGCCTTATATGAGGTTCTAAAAAAAATAGTTCTCTTTGGAAAGAGCTGCCTATATTTAAAATATCTCTCACTGTCCTATTTTAGGGGGTCCAATTCAAATAATTCTTTAATGGAGAGTGGTTGTCTTAGTGATATACTTTAAATGGGTTACCCTAATAAGCTACAATTCCATGCTTTACATCAAATTTCTCTAGATTTTTTTTTCATTGAGTTCTATAGCAAATTCAGAAAAATCTAAGTCACAAATAGTCTATCCCATTTCCCTGCTAAGTAAATTCTAACTCTTCAACATTTTGCTTCTCTCTCCAGAAATCTTAGGAATGATTTTTTTTCTGTAATTCAAACTTAAGGATTAAGAAGACTAGTTACTTTGCTTTTATGATATTATTGTCCACATACATACAATATTTTATCTCCTGCACCAGAAATGAGCTATGATATATAATTTGCTTCTGCCATGTTTCTACCATTGATATTATTTAATTTTAGTATTATAATATTTTAATTTTTAAAAACAAAATAAATTATTCAACTTTTACATATTTATTAAAATTCCACTAATAAATGTGGTTGCCACTAGTCATATATAAATATTAGCAAACAAACTACAGGTAATTTCAATTGAATTTTGCTGAAGTGTAAAATGTGCATTTGCTTTCAAGGGCTAGGTACAAAAATATATGTGAAATATGTGACTAAATGTAAAATATATCATTAATGATTTTTAACACTGAATACGCATTGAAATGTACTAATTGGAATATATTAACTCAATAAAATATATTCAATATTTTCTTAAAATTAACTTTACCCTTTTTTGTTTTAACTTTTCACTTTTTTTAATATGGTTATTAGAAAATATAAAACTACACATGTATCTGTAGAACAGTATTTCTATAGAGCAAGAGTTGGCAAACTTTTCTTGTGAAGCCCTAGACAGTAATATTTTAGATTTTGTGGGCGTATAATCTGCATTTAAATTACTCTACTCTGTCATTAGAGAGTGAAAACAGGCAGAGCCAATATATAATAAATTAGGATGGCAATATTCTTTGGGTGTTTTTTTTTTGGTACCAGGGATTGAACTCGGGACCTTGTGCTTACCAGACAGGCGGCTGAACCACTGAGCTAAATCTCCGGCCCAAAGATGGCAATATTCTCATAAAATTTTTATCTATGGACACTTAAATTTGGATATCATATAACTTTTTATAAAATTTTATTTTTAAAATTTTTTTCAAGCATTTCAAAATATAAAAAGATTGTCCCTTCATAGGTTCTAAGGTCTGCATGGTCCACCAAAACTCACATTAAGATTTAATCACATTTTGAGGTATTAAGGGGTAGGACGTTTAACAGATAATTAAGTGGTAAGTGATCTGCCCTTGCGAATCAATTAATCTATACCTAGATTAATGGGCTAATGGGTTATGCAGAAAGTGTATCTATTATAAAAGCCAGACTGGCTCCTTCTCTTGAATGTGCTATTTTGCCAGGTAATGCCCTCCTCTGTGTCACGACCCTCACCAGAAGCCAATCAGATGCTGGCACCATCCTCAAGATAAATACATTTATACACTATTATCCAATCTACCATATTCAGTTATAGCATCAGAAAATGGACTTGGATAATAGATTAAAAAAACATGAATTGGGGATGATCAGTTAGGTTTGGACCATGCTGACCTCTGCTATAGAGCTTAGAATGCAACGTGGGGGTGATCCTACCACCTGTCAAATTCTATTAACCATGCAAAGGATGTTAGAATATTGGAACAGAAAAGGAAACTTCAAATCAGGGTGGTAGGAATAAAGTAGAAGGAGGGATACAGTATTGATTTTTCACGTGACACAAACCACAAAGATTTTTTTTTTTAATTTTATCCTTTGGAATGTATACCACCAAATTTTATTCCAAATATGTTTATGTTATCAATTTTGTGAAAGTTTAAAAAATAAAATAGGTAATGAAGCTGAGGCAGAAGGTGGAAAAGACTTCACAGCTGTTAGTTAATTCTCCTGCCTAGGTTTCAGTCACCCTCTTTTTGAGCAGGAGGTAAAACAGCTGGTGGAACTGAAAAGAGAAGGCAGCTGAAGGCGATGTCTTGGCAGAGCTGAGTAACCGACGAAGTTTGTTATTGACATCCACCCATCCTTGCATTTTTGCTATTAGTCCCTGACTTCATGAAGCTTAGAGTCTAGTGTAGCAAACAGATTTTAAGCAAATGAATAGATATACCATTTAAAAATTGAAAATCTCATTTAAAAAAGAATGGACACACTAGAAGACTGTTCCTCAAACTTACACATATGCATGAATACCTCCATGGAATTATTAAAGGGAAGAACGTGATTTAATAGGTCTGGTGTTTTCATCCTACATTCTATATTTCTCTTAAGATTCTAAGTGAGGCTGATACTCTTGTTCCCTGGACCCCAATCCACTAAAATGCAAGGTTTGAAGTAGCAGGTATTTTTGTCTCTGGTTCACTGACACATCTCAATTATCACATAATAGTCACCCAATAAATATATTTTTAATGAACAGAAATGGACACCGGGGAAAAAGTCACATTGGAGGCATATCATTGAAGTATCCAAAGAGAATTTGTGATGGAAAAATTGTTTAAATGGGTCTTAAGCCAGAGGCCTATTACTTTCTGAGAGCTACCTCTTGATACCTCTACCCTTTGCAATTTACTCTCAGCTATAAGAAAGGTCTAACAGTCTTTAGTCTTTCTCTAAAGGAAAGACTTCAAAGATGGAGATTATGAATAGTCTGATAGGTTGTCTTCCCCACAATATTTGTGTTTCTAAGCTGATTCCTGGAAAAGGAACATTTTCAAAATATTGACTTTCTAATTGTACAATTTAAAGACTACTGTGCTACTTAATCTTTATTGTCAACTTGACTAGATTAAGAGTTTCCTGGAGAGGTGAGTGGATTGTGAGTGTATTAAACTCATCAATGGGTTGGCCTATTGGTGGACTCAAAGCAGAATGGCCTATTAAGAGGTGGGGACTAACAGAAGGGAATTCATCACGGGACATGAATGTGGGGACTATATCTGGTCGTTGGCTCCTTCCTCTCTGTCATCTTTACACTCTCTGAATTCCAGATGCCATGAATTGAGCAACTTTTTCCCATAACACCCTTCCACGATAATTTTTCTGCCTAGGATCCAGCTGACTATGGACTGAAACCACTGAAACCATGAACCAAAATAAACCTCTCAACTATTTTGTCCCAGAAACAGGAAAAGTGGTCAATACAACTAATGAAAATTAAATACAGACATATTTGGTGCCTGTATCTTTTGATCACATCAAATAATAAAAACAATTTATTAACAGTCACTGCAGAAAACTAATGACAGAGTCATTAATAAGAATGACCCCTCCCCCTTATTTTTATAAAAAAGGCTGCCATTTATGATGAACATTATTTCCCTTTAGAGAGGACCTAATTAAAAGACTCTTAGAGTTACAAAAGATCTAAATTATTATCCATTTCAACCACTTTTCTAAGGTAAGAATTTTCTATTTCATATCCTGCTTTTAAATGATCATGAAATCTGAAGTTCCTCACAAAACAATCTATTTCATTGTTTGCATCTGGTGAATAACACTAAGTTGTTTCCTTAATGATTTCTCACTTCCTGAAACTTTTATTTACTGGCTCTGGTTCATTTATTCAACAGATATCTTTTTTGCTAACAACATGCTGGGATATAACAATACAATCTTCCACTGACCCTGCTTAAGTCACCCTGTCCTCCAGAATCCATCAGAATAAGTCTGATTCATCTTCTCTATGACAGTGCTTCAAAGTTTTAGAAGACAGTTCTTCCTAAAAATGCAGAAAACTGCTCTTTCATCTTTACAAGGAATTGTTTCACTTGGTCACTCTGTCATAACTGGTTGTGTCAGTTACTGCCCAAAGCTGTGGATATTATTCTGCCCAATAAAGTTAAAGCTGATGGAGAAGTTCTGAACATTGAACACACTGAGAATTATGACAAGACAAAAAATGATGCCATGTGATCTAGACTGTCACACAGTAGAGTCCTGAACAAACTAATTTTTAATTTAAAAACTAAAGATCTAAAGTTAAACAAGATGGGGGAAAGATATATCAGCCCAGGAATGGCAAAGGCAGAGATTCCACTAGAAAAATGGAATGTCACCTATGAAGCCAAAATGATTAAAAAATAGCAAGGGAAACAAAAGTGTTGGGAGAAGGAGTTAGAGAGATAATCAGGAAGTAGGTCTTGGAAGGCTTTGTAATTTGATTTTATGGGTTTTTTCTAAATTTACTTGAGCCAAAAGACAAGGAGAAGTTGAAAGGTTTTAAACAAGACAGTGACATGAGCAGATTTAAATTCCATAATGATCACTCTGGCTTCTGTGTTCAGAATAAAATAAAGGTGAATAAAGCTAGAGGCAGGAAGATGTGTCAGTGTTTCTTAGAATGTAGCATCTGTATAAATTGTCTAAGGATCCTTTCAGAATGCAAGTAATAAGTGCATTTGGGTGGGTTATGAGATTCCACATTTCTAACAAGCTCCCAAGTGATGATCAGATAAAGTGAAGTTCTCAGTTGCATGAGCAGACTGTGAAGTCAGTGATGATGGGAGCTAGATTAGGCTATAGCAGGGTAGATGAAGAGAACTGGTTGCATTCCAGCGAGTTTTAGAGCAGACTGAGGTCCTCATAGAAGAGAGAATGTGAGAGAAGCAGACAGGATCCCCCACCCCCACCCCGCACTGTGTCTGGTTATGGTGTCTTTAAATACATAGTCAAAAGCAAAACTAAACTCTCAATTTTCAGACTCTTATAATATGAAATTCTATATATTTATTCTCTGATGTATTAAGTAGCTTAGAAAATGGATAAACTTAGTCATATTGCCTTAATGGAATATTAGGGTTCTTTAATGCCAAATAATCTAGAGATTATCTTCCTGTATATAGAGCAGCATGTACATGCAGAATCTGTATTCTTGCAGGCATGCAGAGCTATACTTCTACAGTCCACTGTGGCTTCAGTGCTTTGCATACCAATGGGACTTCATCTGGCTTTAGCAACAGAAATGGGTAACCAGAGATGAAAAGGCTCATTTCCTAAGTTTTTACTACTGGTGTGGTAGTAACAGCAGAAATCCCATTTTGGTGATGAGCTGACATGGTTTTTAACACTTAGGATTCTTCCTTCACTCTCATAGCACATTCCCTGGAAGATTTCTATTAAACAGAAGAAGTAATTTAAGGTTTGATTATTATAGATTTTTTAAAGTTTAGTCCACATTGCAATTGCAGCCAGCCTTGCCAGAATAGTCATGTGGGAGGGTGGGGTTCTAATGTACTGAAACAATGAAACCTCATTTTGAGAGACAACTATGTTCTGTCCTGTCTGAAATATCATTACCCATTTCATCTTTTATGAACAAATGTTTATTTGTTGAACTATTCAGGCATAGGAATGATGAATAGTTCCCAGGCTTGTTAGCTAACTTGGAAAACTGAAATATTTCTGATTGCTAAGCTTTAAAATGATGGCTGTTTATGGAATACATTCTATAGTTTTCCGTCTACTTAAATTGAAGCTGACAGAAATTCAAAGTCAATGCTTTCCTTATAAAGTGATCCTCTGTGATGTAATTACAGAATGAAATACCTTGGCTGAAATAGGATTTTCTCCTGGAGGGATGACATTCAAAAGAAGTAGAGATTACCAAAAAAACAATCTGAGAACCTAGATTAGTAACAGTGAAAGGAAGTAAAGTCATTTCTTTAGTTCTCTTGAATGCTGTCATAAAATAACATCATTTAGTTGAACTAAAGCAATTCAAATTAGACTTCAGGAACCAAGCAAGCTACATAAAGAGGCACTGTTGAAGTCCTAGGAAATGACAGATAGTTGTTTTATAATGACATCTGATCAGCTCCCAACACTGCTGTTTTGAGAACATCCTTCCTGACCAACCAGAATGGATCACTGTGGCACAGATGACTTCATTTCTTTTCCTCTAGGATCATGAATAGACCAAATTTCCCAGGATCCCATGCATTTAGATGGGCCCCAGACTGAGTTTCAGCAGCAAAATGTGGGTAGAAATAATGAATCCCACTTCCAGGTTAGCCCCTCAAAATTTTTCCAAGATCTTCTCCACCTGCTCTCTCTCTTCACTCCATGGCTGACTGTTGAGGAAAATTCAATGAATATCTCTGTCTTTAACATCATAGAAGTAGCCAAAGACTCAAAAGCCACTGATTTTTTTTTCCTTGCAGCCAGGTACACCTTGACATATATAGTCTCTAGAGCCCTATCGGTGTGATGTAATGCTAGGGCTATGTTAATTGTTTTAAAAATGAGTATCTCTCTGTTACTGGGGCCATGTTCTCATGCTCTGAGTAAAACACCTTCTGATATCAATCTCTGGAACTGAGGACATACTAAATAAGAAGTTTGACACAGTCATGTTTGGTCATACAGAGATGGAAGTAGATTAAAAAAAAGTGCTGGAATAAATAGCCATCCAATGTGCCCAGTAAGGAAACCAGGATACTACAGAGATATGCTGGTAAAGGCTTTGTAATACCTTGGTTTCCTAATTTCTTGGATTTTTTTTTCATTTAAAATAATCTTGACAAGAGGAAGCTTTTGGGCCACCATACCACCCCCACCAGCACACAGGAGGTGAGCCACTCTGGCACCAGCAGCACTACCACTCCCCCCTATGGAAATGAGAAGATACATAAACAAGTCCCAAAACCAGACTTCCAGGTCACCTACAGCAACCCCAAAGGAAAATGAGATTAAACACTTTGATACTCAACCACTTGGACTCTCTGAACTGGCAACAAAAGAGGATCTGGAAAAAATGAAATCAGAAATAATTTCTCAAATAACAGCAGAGATTGTGCTCATACTGCAAGACATAATTAATAAATCTAGAGAGGAGCTGAGGAACATGATGGACTCCCAACATAGGAAACAAATAGAATCCAATAAACAGATGCAAACAGATTTCCAGGAGATTAAAAATTCCATCGAAAGTCTACACAGCATAATGAGCCAATGTGAGGACAGAATTTCAGATATGGAAGATAAGATTGCAATTAGTGACCAGGAAAAGAAAAATTGCTTCAAAATTGTAAGGGCCCATGAGAAATCAATCCAGCAGCTGCTAGACAATGCAAAGAAGAATAACATAAGACTGATTGGAGTCAATGAAGAAACAGGAGAGAGTGCAGACGACATAAAAAAATTGTTCACAGAAGTGATGGCAGAAAACTTACCAAGGAGGGGTAAAGAACTTGACATACAGATAATTGAGGCATATAGGACTCCAACTAGCATTGATCAAAATAAATCTACACATAGGCATATAATTGTTAAGATTCCAGAAACCCAACAGAAGAACAAAATACTACAAGCAGTTAGAGAAAAGAAACAAATCACATACAAAGGAAAGCCCATCAGAATCACAGCAGACTTCTCAATACAAACCCTCAAGACAAGAAGAGCTTGGAGTGATGTATTTCAAAACAGCCTCCAACCCAGATGGATGTATGGTGCAAAATTATCTTTCAAAATTGATGGAGAAATAAGATACTTTCATGACAAAGAGCACCTTAGGAACTTCATGAATACCAAACCAGCACTCCAAAAATTTTAGACAATATCCTAGGAACAGACAATGAGGATCACAACCCCGGCAAGCCCAGAAGAATGAATCCGTCGGGCGTGAGAAGAAATTAAATGCAAAGGGGGAGAATCCAACAAAAAGAAAAAGTCATGACAATGATAAGTCAATGTGTATGAGTTATTGTCATCAATGTTAATGGTCTCAATTTACCAATCAAAAGAAATAGACTGGAGAATGGGTCAAGTAGCAAGAGCCAACAATATGCTGCATACAAGAAACACATTTAATTTTTTAAAAAACCTCATAGTCGGAAAATTAAAGGGTGGAAAACAATACTCCATGTGACAGAACCCCCACCACCACCCAAAACAAAGCAGATCAAGTGGATTTCAAATGAAAATCTGAAACACTCTGGTCCCAAGAATTTCAGATAAAGGATAGTCAACTTGTATGTGCAAATCTATTGTGAACATGTGTTTTCATTCCTCTTAAGTAAAAATTTAAGAACAGAACTGTTGGTTCTTCATGGTAATACACGAAATTTCTATATTGTTTTCCAAAATGATTCTATCATTTTACATTCACATTAGCAGTATTAGAAAGTTCTAACTGGTTCACACCTAAGTTGACATTTGTTCTTTTAAAACTTTTAACTTCATCTCCCTAATGAGTGTATAATTCAGTCTTGTTATTGTGCTGATTTGTATTTTCCTGATTCTAGAGTTGCATATCTTTCCTTGTGCTGTACTGGCTATTTAATATCTTCTTGTGTCTACTTTTTAATTGGGTTGTCTATCAGTGAGCTGTAAAAGTTCTTCATATATTCTGGTCATAGGGTATATGCATTATAAATATGGCCTGTTTAAGGACTACTTTTCAGTTTCCTAACAATGTCATTTAAAGTTCTAAATTTTGATGGAATCTCATTTATCAATTTTTTTCTTTTATACATCATATTTTCTCTATCCTAGGAAATTCTTGCCTAACCTAAATTCATAAATTTTCCCTTGTAATTCCTTCTTACAGTTTTATAGTTTTAGTCTTTCATATTTAGGTTCATGGATCCTTTCCAGTTATTTTTATGTATGGAAATAAAGGGTTGAGATTAATTTTTTGTATACGGATACCAGGTGTTCTAGTGCCATTTGCTGAAAACACTATCTTTTCCTCTGCTCTTAAATTGAGTTTATGTTCTATAAAATGTTAATGTTAAATAATCTTTCAAAACTCAGTGGACCATATATGTGTGGTTCTATTTCTAGATTCTCTGTTTTAATCCAATGATCTATATGTCTTTCCTTACACCAACACTGCCTTGATTACTGTAGCTTTAGAGGAAGTCTTAAAATTAGGTACTAAATGTCTTCCAACATTGTTTTTTTTCTTTTTCATTTTACTTTAGCAGGTCCTTTGTACTCCTACATAACTTTTAAATTTCAATATCCAATTCTTCATTTATAGCAAGTATACATAGACCTGAATTTTTATATATACTTTGTGTTTTCTAATCCTGCTAAATTCAAATACAAGTTCTGTGGGCTCCCAGAGAGTTCTTAGGGTTTTCTGTGTAGATGATCATTTCATCTACATATAAAGATTTTTGCTTCTACCTTGCCAATCCTATCCTAATTGTGTCATTTTATTGCCAGACTATCTTGGTTTGGGCCTATGTTTCAAAGTTTAATGGACAGGTAAAGAGTAAGCATATCTGGCCTTGTTCCCCACCTTAGGGAGAAAGCATTGTATCTTCTCCATTCATATAAGGCATCTTTGCTGGAAGTATGGAGTACATGTCTTTGATCTGTTCAGAAGATTCTGTTCTACTTCTAGTCTCCTGAAGGCTTTTACCATGAACAGCTGTAGAATTTAGTCCAATACTTTTTCTCTAACTAGTGACAGGATCATATGGCTTTTTCCTTTCCTCTGTTAAAATGATGACTTTTGGGGGTGGATCTTCCAATGCTGAACCAACTCTGCTATATCTATAATAAAACCACTTTCTACATACTGCCAGATCTGACTTCTAATAGTTTGCTTCATTAAAAGAATTTCTATCTATGTTCATACTTTTTTCTTCCATTATCTTTATCCAGTTTTAGTATTAGCACAATGTTGATTTCCTAAAATGAGGGGAGAAATGTTCCTCTTTTTTCTGCTTTAAATGTTTTATATAGTTTATCAGTTAAAATGTATATGAGTCTGTTGTCATACAGGTAGGTTTTCAGACTAGGAATATACTTTCTTTAATAGGTGCTATTCAAATTTTATATTTCCTCCAGAGTTAGTTTCATTAATTTGTCTTCCAAGATACTTCTTAGAAGTTGTCAAATTTATTTCAAAAAAGATTTTTGTAATATGCTTTCTATATCCTCTTAAATTCTGTAAAATCTGTGGTAATGTCTCCTAGATCTTGATATTGTAATTTTAAAAACTTATAATTGATATTGTGTAATAGGAAGAAAAGGTATAAAGGAGCAGGGGAAGTGGGAGGGGTAGGGGAAAGGAAAGAAGAGAAAAGAAAAGTATGAGAAAATGTAAAAAATGGAAACAAAGTCTTTGGAAATAGGGAAGGGTGGAGGGGGTGAAGGGAGGGCAGGGGAATGGGAAAATATAAGAACCAAGATACTCATGTAATGGTACAAGATCCCAATGATGAATGTAACTGTATTTTACACCGAAAATGTATCAATAAACTTAATGGGAAAAAATATTAACTTTTAATTACCAGTTTTATTTTATTTTTAATTTTTTTTTTAAAAAAAGCAAGCTTCTTGAGCTTCTATCAACTATCCAACAGGCAACATTTTATTGTCTATCAGGTAACTGTAGATACTGGAATTTGGGAACGTTCTGCAGCAGGCCTCAAATCCAAGCCATTTATTGCCACTATTTTCTGAGACTTATAATTAGATTTATTTGAATGAAGACTCAAGAGCTTAAATTATTCTGATTATTTTCTATAACTCAGGCTATTCTTCACAATCTCAATAGGTAGGAAGAATCACAATCCCATCTGCACAGCCTATTACTTAATGTCAGGTTGCAGGTATCTTCAGAATAGCTAGGTCCATCAACTAAATGAAAACCCTCCTTTCAGTTTAGGAAAGAATTTGGGGAGGAAGGAGAACATATATAAGAGGTGGACAGTAATGAACAGATTAGAGGTGGGCAGAAGGTGAAAATAAGGCAAAGAAACAAAAGGTAAAGGAAAGGGCAGGCAGGTCAGTTGTTTGTGATATTACTTGTGATAAGCAGATTTTTAAAAAGCTCAATGGAATAAAAATTGTGCTTTTGTAGCCTCAATGAATTTACTTTTCTTCAAAATGAAATATAGTTCTAAGAAAATGAGTTTTGCCTATTTTGTCTTCTAGAAGTTTGTGTTTCTGTTTTAACATTTAGTTCTTTGATCCATTTTGATGTTGGTTTAATAGGTGATGAAAGCACTAGTCTAAACTCAATCTTCTGCCTGTGGATAGACAGTTCTCCCATCACCATCTATTAAAGAGGCCATCTTTTCTCCCACATATGTTTTTGGCCCCTTTAACAAAGATCAAATAGTTGAACGTGCTTGAGGTTATTTCTGCATCCTCTATTCTGTTCCATTGATCTTCATGTCTGTTTTTGTGCCAGTATCGTGTTGCTTTTATCACAGTGGATTTGTAATATAACTTTAAGTCTGGGATTGTGATGCCTCCTGCTTTGCTCTTTTTACTCTGTATTTCTTTTGCTATTCTAGGTCTCCTCGGTTTCCATATGAATTTTAAGACTATTGTCTCCAATTCTGTGACAAATGCTGTTGGAATTTTGATTGGGGCACATTACATTTGTATATCAATTTTGGAAGTATGACCGTTTTGATTATATTGGTTCTTCCTATCCGGGAATAGGGGATATCTTTCTATTTTCTGAAGTTCTCTCCAATTTCCTTTTTCAGGGTGCCGTAGTTTTCGTTGTAGTGGTAAATTATTTCCATAGAACCTGCTTGCACTGGAAATGGCATTGAGAATCAATGAATGGGATTATATCAAATTAAAAAGCATAGCATAAGAAACAAACATCAGAGTGAAGAGACAACCTACAGAATGGGAACAAGTTTTGTCAACTACACCTATGACAGAGGCCTAATATCTAGATTCTGTAAAGAACTAAAAAAATTTAGGTTCCAAATTAAAAGATCCAATCAAAAACTGGGGAAGTGGAATGAATAGACACTTCATAGAAAAAGTACAATTTGTCAGAAATACATGAAGAAATGCTCAATCTCAGTGGCCTGTAGAGAAATGCAAATTAAAACAACACTGAGATTCCATCCAGACCACAGGAAAAAATGCCTCATCAAGAAATCAAGTGACAACAAATTTTGGTGAGGCTGCAGAGAAAAACAAACCCTTCCACATTGTTGGTGGGAATGTAAACTAGCATAATCACTTTGGAAATCAGTTCAAAAATTCCTCAAAAAAGCTAAATCTAGGAAATTCCCTTTGACCCAGCTATTCCCCTTCTAAGAATCTTCCTAAACGATTTAAAGACATCATGTTGCACAACACATGTATACCTGTTTAGAGCAGCATAGTTAATAATACCAGAATCTTGGAAGCAGTCTATATGTCAATCAACAGATGAATGGATAAAGAAAATGTGGTATTCACACACAAGGAGTACTATTCTTCCATAAAGAAAGGTAAACTTGAGTCATTTGTTGGAAAAAGGATGTATCTTGAGACCACCATGTTAAGTGAAATAAATCAGACACACAAGCTTAAATATCTCATTGTTTCTCTTGTATGAGAATCTCAAATTATAAATAAAGAGCAAAATCAAAGATAGCTAATAGGAAATAAGGAGATAGATTTTCTGCAAATTAGAAGGGGATGAAGAGATGGGTGGACAGAGGAGTGAAAGGGGATGAAAAAGGAATTAAGATGCGCTATGTACATGCACCAACTCCACACAAGGAATGTAAACATTACATACTGCAAACATGTGCTAACAAGAAAAGAAAAAGAAGAGTTTCCTTCTGTGTCTGGGCATAAAATATTTAGGAAATATGTGAGAGGGTCTTTGGATAAATGTAGGTACTTCTGTGTAGAATTTTTCAACTCTCTGGAAATAGGAGACTGACAGCTGAGATCAGAGAGGAAATTCTGCAAAAAGACTGTGGTTGGTATTTACTGAGCTTGTGCTCCCCAAATTTACTGAGAAGAACCCATCAAGCTTTTTTGAGTTTCTTCATCTACACAATCTTACACCTTTGGGGCCTGCACAGTCACACCTACATGAGCACACAACTTTCTTGATCTGTAGTGGCAATGGCTAACCCAATTAAACCTCATTTTTGTGTGTTTTAAAATTTTGTTTCAATGTATTTTTTAATTTTATTTTTATTAGAATACGTGATTTTGACCCACACCCACACCAATGCCCTTTGGCCCCAGTGCTTGTTCTATATAACTCCACCCCTACCCTGAGATTCACAGATGATTGAAAGATGCCTCATTAGTTCCAAACCCCAATTACTCTTCAAATTCTAGAATCACTAAAAAAGAAACCAAATTAGTCCTTGGGGGTCTGACAGCTCGAATCATTCCCAAGTGTGCTATCTTCTCTAATAAAGCTACTTTGCCTATTCTTCAGCACAGAGCTTGCTAAACTGCCACTTTCTGATTCTGAGTTCCTTCTGTGGCCCTTTTTGAAAATCTTCTTGGGTAAGATGCAAGAGCCAAGACCACATGCAATGTAGATTATCATCCAGCCAGGCTTATCCTGAATTCTGGTAACAAGATGCAGTGGGAATTTGCATCCAGATATGAAAGATAAGTACATTTTCATACATCGAAACCCGTTATCAAAAAAAAAAGAAAAAATTTCAGCCTATTCAATGGGTTTTTGTATAGATAATATAATGGTTAAATTGAGATGTTAGCTTTTACTGCGGTAAACAAATATCTGAGAAAAATGACTAACTGGCTTCAAGGAAGAAACACCTGGGGAAAGAATAAATATCAGGGTGTGGGAGGGAAGGTCCTTAATTCATGGCAGTCGGTAGTCGGGAAGCAGAAAAGAGGGTAAGGGTGAGAGAAGAAAGGGACAGGGAAATGATACAGTCCCCAAGATCAAGTTTTCCTGACTCTTGCCCTGACCAGGCCCTGTCTCCTCTTTCCATCACATCCCAGTAACGCCATCAAATTACGATTTCATTGATGGATTACTGAAGAATATAGATTCTTCATGATCCCATGACTTCAAAGTTCATCAGCTGGCACCCAAGTCTTCAACACAATAACTCTTTTGGGTGATCTTTTGGGTAACAACCCTGACAATTGTAGAGTCAACCAACCATTTTGGTTTTTTTGCTTAAATTCTCTCATTGGTACCTTTTAGGTATACAGTACATTTACATTTATCATTGGGTGCTTGTACCTGTACAGGATGCATCTTGGTTCTTATTTTTCCCCATTACTTGTGCACCTTTCACCCCCTCCACCCTTCCCTATTTATATAGTCTTTGTTTCCATTTTTTTCTTTTCTCATAATTTTTCCTTTCCCTTCTTTCCTTTCCCCTCCCCTCCCACTTTCCCTACCTCTTTGGACATTTTCTTCCTATTTCAAATTATCAGTTATTTGTTTTAATCATTTTAATCCTTATTTACACTTTTAGTTTCTCACACTAGAGAAACTATTCGGGATTTATACATGTGTGTCCTATTTATTTCACTTAAGAGGATGGCCTCAATATGCATTCATTTAGCTATAAATGTCTCTAGTTTCTCATCCTTTATGGCTTAGTAGTATTCCATTTTAAATTAAAAAAATACATCTTCTTTATCCAGTTTCCAGTTGATAGGTACATGGGCTGTTTCCAAGCTTTATCTATTACAAACTGTGTTGCTATGAACATGGGTGCACATATATCGCTGTGGTATGATTCTTTAATTCTTTGGGGAAGATACCCAGCAGGGGAATAGCTGGGTCAAATGGGACCTCTAGTCCTAGTTCTTTGAGGTATCTCCATACTGATTTCCACAGTGGTTGCACCAGTCTCCCACCAACAATGAAGAAGGATTCCTTTCTCTCCACAACCCCACCAGCATTTGTTATTGGTTGATTTCTTGATAGCAGACATTCTTTCTGGGGTGAGGTGGAATCTCAGCATTGTTTTCATCTGCATCTCTCAAATGACCAGTGATGTTGAACATTTTTTCATATATTTATTTTCTGCTTTTACTTCTTTGAGAAATGTCTGTTCATTTCAGATGCCCATTTTTGAATTGGGCCTTTGAATTTGAGGGGTCTGATTTTTTTCAGTTCTTTATATATTCTATATAGTAGACATTTGTCTGAGGTACAACTTCTAAAAACTTTTTCCCACATTGTAGGTTGTCTCTTAGCTCTGTTGGTGGTTTCTCTTGCAGTGCAGAAGTTTAATAAAATGAAATCCCAGTTGTTGATTCTTTGTGCTAGTTGCTGTGCTACTGAGGTTCTGCTCATAAAGTCTTTTCCTATGCCAATGTCTTCAAGAGTTCTACCTAACTTATCTCCCAGCAAGTTTAGTGTTTCTGTTTTAATATTTAGATCTTTAATCCACTTCGATCTTAGTTTAGTGCATGGTGATAGATATGGGTCTAGTTTTAATCTTTAGCAAGTTGAAATCCAGTTTTTCCAACACTATGTATTAAATAGGCTATCTTTCTTCCAATGAGGGTGGTTGGCTCCTTTGTCAAAGATGAGGTGGCTGACTATGTCTGGAGTTGTTTCTGCATCTTCTAATCTATTCCACTGATCCTCAGGTCTATTTCTTTGACAGTACCATCCTGTTTTTATCACAGTAGCTTTGTAGTATTGTTTCAAGTTGGGGATTGTGATACCCACTGCCATGTCTCTGTTGCTTAGAATTGCTTTTGCTATTCTAGGTCTCTTCTGGTTCCAAATGAATTTTTGGATTGTTTTCTCTAGTTCCGTGAAGTATATTGTTGAAATTTCAATTGGCATTGCATTAAATCTGTATAGTAGTTTTGGAAGTATGGCCATTTTCATTATATTGGTTCTTCCTACCCAGGAGCAAGGGATGTCTTTCCATTTTCTTATATCCTCTTCGATCTCTTTTTTCAGAGTGCTGTAGTTTTCAGTGTAGAGGTCCTTTGCTTCCTTTGTTAGATTGATTCCTAGATATTTCATTTTTTTGAATGCTATTGTAAATGGAATTGTTTCCCTAATTTCTCTCTCAGTGAGTCTGTTATTTGTGTGTAAGAAGGCTATTGATTTTTGAGTGTTGACCTTGTATCTAGCTACTCTACTGAATCTGTCAATTAAGTCTAGAAGTGTTTTGCCAGAGTTTTTTGGGTCTTCTATGTAAAGTATCATATCATCAGCAAATAATGACAGTTTAACTTCTTCCTTTCCTACCTTTATTCCTTTTATTTCTTTCCCTTTTCTAATTGCTGTGGCTAATGTTTCCAGAACTATATTGAATGGAGTGGTGATAGTGGGCATCCTTGTCTTGTTCCTGATTTTAGTGTGAAAGTTTTCAGCTTTTCACCATTTAGTATGATATTGGCTGTTGGTTTTTCATAGTTACCCTTAATCAGGTTGAGATAAAGACATTCTATTCCAATTTTCTGTAGGGTTTTTATCATGAGTCGGTGTTCAACCAATCATTTTGAAACATTGATCGGTCACCCCCATTTGGTCTGTTGTTAACCCTCTCATCTTTAATTTCCTTGAATTTAGTTCCTTTCACATTCAACTTTTCTTTCATAAAGCTACCAGAATAACATGTTTACAGCATAAATATGACTATCCATTCCTGTGTAAAAAAATATTCAGTGAGTTCCCAGATTTTTTGATTAATCAAAATCTATTCTATTAGCTCACTGCAAACAGACTTTAACATGTATGTTTCAACCTGCATTTCCCTTCTTCCTTAGTCTATTTGCAACCATAGTGAGCCACTGCCTCTACTTGATGCTTGGTGTGTTGTTGTTATGTTTGTCTAAAGTGCCTTTCTCATCCTCCTCCCTTAATGACTCACTGACAATATTTAAAGCTTATTCTTAAAGGCTAATTTCAAGTGTTAGTTCCTTTATTGGTCATAAGACATTTTTTCCTTTGCTATGTATTAATGAATTTGCTATATACCAAGCTCTTTACTCAAGTCATTCTCTTCAAAATAACTCTAGGAGGTAAACACTCTCATTTTCATCTCCTTTACACGAAACTGGAAAAATAATCTTTCCAAAGCCATAGAAACATTCAGCAACAGAGCCCAAGACATTAATCTTAAAATGCTGGCATCAGAACCTACAAACCTCCCATGCCACCTTTTACAACTCTTGCTCTGTCATTGTTATTTGCAATTTGTTTATTTAATCTACAAAATTAAATGTTGATTGAAGGCAGACGTACTTATTTTTGTTTCTCCAACAGTGGTTATGGTAACTGCATGTACATTTATGTACATTTCTCCTTAATTGAATTAGATAGAATTAGATAGTACTATGTCTGCAATACCATATATATAGGATACAAGATTATATACTACAAATTAGTATACATCTGGGGTACTCCTGGCACAGATGTATAATCAATTCATAAGCAGTAGATCAAATTCTGTTATTTAAGAAAAGACATTAATTTTTACTACTCACTGTCTCTGGGATATTTTTGTTACTAGGAGATGTGAAACTGGTAAGAAGACTTCATTAGACTTGAATATAAAAATATCTTCAGAATATTAAATTGTGACTGAGTTCTAAAACCTGTCGAAATAAAATCTTTTTTTGTTGTTGTTTTCAAGATGGTTCTTTACAGCTTTTCACAATTGTTTTCCTACCTTTACTACTACTATTTTCATGTCATTACTAATGACTATTATTTTAGTATAATAAATCTATAAAACATAATTGATTTAATATATACTAGAAAAATAAGGATTCACTTCAATTTCTTTGTTAATGATTCAGACAACCAGATTTGTTTTGATCCAAATGGTTCCAGTAGGTTTTTATTATAAAACAGAAATGTAACCCCTTTCTAGGCTTCATTTTAAGTTTATGTATTTTATTTTTTCAGTTTGTTTTTTTTTCTTTCCATCCTCCTTTTCTTGATCACAATATGAAGTTACTGCTTTTTTTGTTGTTGTTCAGGTTTTATGTGTCCCCTAAGTAAGCCTTACATCCCCATTAGCAGCAATAGCTTACAGTTGTTTAAATGAAGGTTATTCAATGCTTCCCATTGCATTTGTATCTTTTAAAAATAATTTTTGCAGGGCAAAGTGGTACACACCTCTCACCCCACCTACTTGGGAGATTGAGGCAGGGGGATCAAAATTGTAAGGCCTTCTTTGACCAGTTAGGGAGACCTGTCTCAAAATTTTTTTTAAAAAAGGAAAATAAAGGCTAGAGACATAGTTTAGAAGCCATTCAGTACAGTCCTCAGTACCACAAAATAATACTAATAATTTTGGAGCAGCTTAATCATACTACACTCTGTAAGCATTTTCAAACAGATAAAATAACATATAAAATAAAAATTAAAAATAGAGATGTTTTCTTTTATCTCTTTTTAAAATTTCAAACTTTTCCTTTGATCACATTGTGTGGTTGCTTTATTTGCTGTTTATTGAACATAGATACAGGAATGGATCTGTATGGGCTCTCTATCTCTGATTACCAGCTCTTGCTACATTAGACTTGTAACATATTTCCTCCAAAAGGAAGAAGCATGGCACACAAACCTGCCAGAGAAAGCCTGTGTTGTCTTATTCAAGAGCAACCGACCAGACCATTCTGAACTTGGAATGCTGCACTGCCATCTGGGGGATACAATTTCAACAGTATGTTTACTTTTGAGCTGAAATGGAGGGTGAGATTCCACAGCAACCTGAAGGGGGGATAATAAGAATTTTTCCAAGATAAAGTGTAAAGTCTTCTACCCAATTTAGATTGTTTCCCAAACGCAAAATATATACAGCTAAATCTATTACTTTTTTCAAAAACAGGGTTCTTTCATAACATATCACTTTCATTTATTGTTGGCATTTTATTTCCTTTAAGTCACAATTTGAATCTGAATAACTTCTAGAGATTAGTTATGTAAGTTCTTCATTGAAGAGATGATAAAATAGAGAACAAATATTTCCACAACTGGCCCTGTAGTACAAGTTATTTGTGGTATATCCAGGAGAAACAAGTCTCCTATCCTGCACTTGAATATCCTATTTTCTTCAGTGTTCCCTTCCCTTTGACATTATGACACAGATGCTTTTCAACCTTGTACATAGCTACTCACAAGAGTCAAATATATAGAAAAATGAATCAAGAATAGCACTGATTTTCAGATTCTATTTCAAATATTTCTTTGATAGAAGGCAAATAAACAATATAATAAAGTAAAAGAATAAGAGGAATCAACTGAATTTGTGCTTATTTTTAGAGACTAGTATACATAATCTTTATTAATCTTTTGTTATTTATCTCATAAAAAGTTCACAGCTGTTGCTACATTCAAAAATGAAATAAAACAATACCATTAGTTCAAATGCCATTACCATTATAATAAATAGAACTTAAAATACTTTAATTTGACCTCTTCGTAGAAAGATAACTAATCATTGAGTTCTATGGGAAATAGAAATAAATTATAAGTTTCTATGAAAAGTGGCATCATGTGGACAAATATTCTTAGTATTTTCTGCATATTTTAATGTATTAGTTATAGGCAAACAGTAGTAATATAATGCATTAACTTATTCATTAATGATATATTATTTCTACTCAAAAAAGATTTGGCAATTTATTGGTATGAGCTAGAATTAAGTCATCCTTGGACACAAACCCAGAAGTTCCAAGTTATATGAATAAGATTTCTTGCCAGGCATAGTGGTGCATGCTTGTAATCCCAACACTCGGAAGGCTAAGGCAAAAGGATTGCCCTGAGTTTGAGGCCAGCCTGGGCTACGTAATAAGTTCGAGGACAGCTAGAAATACATAGTGAGACCCTGTCTCAAAAAAAACAAAACAAAATATTATTATCCTAATATACAGGGAATAGTTGAGGCTTCTTGGGAATCCCTCTCTGGTTTCCTAGCATCTGCCCAAACCTTTAGGCATAACAGGTAGGGTGATACTTTACTATTTACCCACACCTTCGGTATTCTACAAGCCAAAATGCCTCAGAGTGCTTTAAATTTGGAGTAGTTAGCTATAGACATCATGCTTGGAGAGGATGACAGCAAAATTATCTAGAAAGATATTGTGTTCATACTGGGATGGAATGCAGAAGAAGGCTCTCAGGAGAAAATAGACACCAGATTAAAATGTTGTTAATAGAACGAATAGAATAAAATAGTCACTACTTTTAAAAATTGTAGCTCACAGCAAAAATAAATTTTATTGTCTATGTAATATACATACACTAAACTAAAAGTTCATATGATATAATAGATATAAAATAATTATCTTAGAAGTTCATTGGTCTTATGTTAGGTTCCAAATAGGAAGGATAGGCTGGAACGTTGGCCTAGGTTCTTTGTATATTGGAATCCTGCCTTCTTCAATAGAATATTATTTTGTGCAAGATGGGTGCTTCACCTGTCACCGCCATCCTCACATTTAGTGGGAGCAAGGGAAAAAGAAAGAGGAGGACATACCTCTTCCATTAAAGGGAATGTAACAGAAGCTATACATATTTTGGCTCCTATCCCACCAACAGGACTTAATCATGCAGTTGCCTCCAGATGCAAAATATGCTGGAGAATAGACTTTAGCTAAGTGGCCCTGCTCTTAACTAATGTCCTATTATATGCAAAAAGTATTTCATCATTCAGTGTTTACTAGAGAAACAAGTAGAGTACAAGATAGACAAGTATATAAGAATTTACAAGACTGGCTTCCAATGATCACTCAGATTTGAGTGTAGAAGAGTGCAGAGGGTCTGTCTGCACACTGGAGGCCAAAAGATACAGTCAAAGGTCTGGAACTCACTACAGTGTCCCATGCAACTCTGTCTCTGGAAGCCAATGGGTCTCTTATGGGAGGCTGAAGAGTCTACACTGGAAGGCTGAAGGACCTGCACCAAAAGCTCAAGAGTCTGTGCTGAAAGGCAGGAGATGATATTCAAAGTGAAGGTGAAGATGAAGAAAGAGAAGCAGATCCTTCATTCTTCATCTCCCCGTTATACCATCCAGGCAAAAATCTGCCCTGGGTTGGGTCTTCCACATCCTAGAGTGTGGAATTACTGAGCATTTGAGCTGAGCTTCTCTTACTCAAGTTGACACAATCATTCAGCTATCACAGGTATGTTAGCTAGGGTAATAGCAGCTACTACTTACAGTTTTTTAAAAAGAGTTTTCACATGTGCAAAATAATTTAAGTACAATAGTTTATTTCTCATCTACATTTGGCATTCACTCTGAGACCTAGGCTGATGTTGGCCTTGCCATCTTGAATATGTAGAATTGATTGCTGGGAATGAGAGAGGTGTGGTTCTCACCTTTCCACTTATGGGGCAGTGAAATAAAAGAGGATTGAGAGAATGTTCATATTCCTTTAACACCTAGGCCAAGGAGTAACAGATTCCATGTTGCTTTCATGTACATCCATTGCAAGTAGTTATATGATTCTGCCTAGTTGTAAGGTAGGGCGTGTGCCCTCAATGCATATTCACTTCTCAG
This sequence comes from Heterocephalus glaber, assembly GCF_053883595.1. Lineage (NCBI taxonomy): Eukaryota > Metazoa > Chordata > Mammalia > Rodentia > Bathyergidae > Heterocephalus > Heterocephalus glaber. The sequence goes on along the minus strand of NW_028258356.1, from coordinate 9,501,861 downwards.
GTTCAGTTCTGGGCTACAAGTGGAAGGGTGGATTTTGTAGAAAGTACAGTGGTATCTCAGTTCATGAACACTTTTGTCTGCAAACAATTTGGTTCATAAACAGAAGCATTTGGCAAAATTTTATTTTTGTTTGAAAACTCTGCATTGGGTGACAAGCATAGCCTCGGGCATCTTTCCCAAACATGAGTGACATTGGGTGACAAACACAAATGTGGCCATCTTTTTTCAAAATTTTAGTTCACAAAGCAAAGTGCCACTGTAGTTTTCTCCACAAGAGAAAGGAGAACAAATATCAGAGTCTATTTTAGTCTTTGGCATTGCTTCCCAATTAGGTAACACTTTTCTTCTCATTTATAGTTAAAATATCCTGTGGCTTTCTCACTTTCCAAAAGACACAATCCTGAAGTCCCAGGCAGGTCTTGCATCCTTTGCCAACCCTAGCATCTTTGGATGCTATGTATTCCTATGAAGACTGGAAGTGACTTTTCTTGAATTGGCAACCTATAAATCAAATTCAGGATATTGGCCCACACTTGCCAACCTAATATATTGTGTGAAAAGGAACAGGATAGAAACATTAAAAAATTAAATTCTGGAAAGACTACAAATGGTGCAGCAGTAACAACTCAGTATCATGACTGTTGAGTAACTTCTTATGTTAAACTATCTAGCAGGTTTTTGAACCAATCTCTAGAGCTTATTTCTTTTGTTCTTTATTCTACAAATGTCTAACTGGGCCTTCAGAAAGGTTCTTGCACGTCCATTATCTCTGTGGACATATATGAAGTAGGCAGGGGCAAGGATTACCAACTTGGGAGCTTCAGAATGTTGGTGGCTTGCTTTCTGGTGATTGGTTCAGGTTCAGAAGGATAGAGTTTGAGTTAAGCAGTGAACTGAGTATAACAGAGTTTTTAAACCCTGGGCTATCATTTCTTGGATGACACAATACAGTGAAAAACTGTTGTTTAGGCCCATGCACTCTGCTTCCATCAGTTCTCACTACAAGCAAATAAAAACAAAGTCTACATTTGCATGGTGCCTTTATCTTGAAAATGTTTATTGTCTTCTGTGCCCTGTCAATCTCCTTTTTGCTCAATTTAATTGTGAGTACCTTAAGGAGAAATAAAACAATTGGCTTTAGTAGGAAGACAACATCCTTAATCTAATGTTTTCACTAGGCTGGCTCCCATTGTCTGGTAGTTTTAATGATTTTGTCCAGTCTTATCTCCTGCAAAGACTGTTTCTTGATGGAGAGACTCATTTTATCACTGCCTCGGTTTGGGCACAGAACCCTTTGTTTCCTGTCAGGACTGATTTATAAAGGCCTTGAATTATAAGAGTCTCTCAATCAATTTAGATCACAGGCCAAAGAAACAGAAAGCCTAGCCTATCTTACCAGACTTATACTCTTTTTTTTCTTTCTCTTTCTCTCTCCTTTCAAGGGGTTAGTTCTAACTTGAGCTCATGTCTCTAGTAACACTGATACAAGGCAAAGAAATAGTATTTTTTTAAAGCCAATAGGCAACCAAAATATATGAGTTAAAACCTGCTTGACAAATGGATTTATGTCCAAAATCTTTCAAAAATTTTAGCAAAATTTTTTTTGCCACATTGTACTTATAGTCATTACCTTTTCAGCCCCACATCTATGTTCTCATTCCCTTCCACCTAATCATTAATCCAATATGGTATCTGTAGGTGTTGCTTCTATAACCCCACTCAATTCAATGATGGTCACAGAGAATCCAAAATAATAAAAGCTTAAACAAGAGAGATGTTTATCTCATAATTGGAACTCAGTTTGGAGGTCTGGGGGTAAAATAGAAACTCTCTAACCATCAGGATTTCAGGCACAGTCATTCATCTTTTCTTGCCATTTTCAATATGTGGTTCCAATTTAGTGGTATGAATGGTTACTTCAGCTCTCACCAATATGCCAGCATTTCAGCTAAAATGGAAGCCATAAGGAAAAAGTCATATTTTCTTTGAAAGGCATAACTCAAAAGTGACAAATATCCCTTCTGTTCATTTTCTTTTCACCAGAATTAAGTCATTTGGCCACACAGGTAAAAAATAGCTGGGAAAAGTAGTCAAAGGGAATTTTTTTCATCACTTTAAAAGAGGACAGATTTTGGGGAAAATTTCAGCAGTCTTTTGAATCTATGTGGATAGCTGAAAGAAAAATACAATAACAGGAAACATATCCTAACTACCTTATAATATTTTCTACTCAAGTTTATTCTAATAAAAAAGCGGTCAAACATATTAGTTTCTCTACTCGTTAATGCATCAAAGTCATCACTTTTAATATATGAGTTTAGAAGGCAATTCATTCAACAAACCATTCAATTTAATTCTGCTTTCTTAATTATTTAAGGACCCTTACATTTAGGATGACCTTGGGTAGGGAATAATTTTTAGAAACAAATTTCAAACCTACTCCTAGACACAGACAAAACAACAAAAAGAGAAGAAAGGAAAATATATCTCTACCAGCCTTTATCAAGAGATTAATTCACAATTAAAGATAAAAAACTTAAAGACAACAGGACCTGCCAGTGTTAACATACCACTAAAAATGTTTCACTGGTTGTCACACCCTGCAGGGTAACTGCAGTTTACTACATTTGTTATTCAAACTAAATAATGATGCCCCATCACATATCTCAAATCTTTAGCTCCTCTCTAAAGCTCATAGTCACATCATTTTTAGATTGCATTTATTCCCAGCTCATGACTAGGACCTAGAAAATTTGCTATCTTTTCTTAGTCTGAGAGTGTTCACTATATGGTTTTACAATTACAAAAACAGAAAACAAAACAAAACAAAACAAAAAAACACCAATAAGTATCTTTAAAAAACTAATTATTGCTATTTTATATTATCAATCAAAGGAAAGTAGGGAGTGGGGAAAAGAAAAGAAGGGAAAGAAAAAAATATGAGAAAAGAAAAAAATTGAAACAAAGCTTTTGTAAATATGGAGGGGTGGAGGGGTGAAAGGGAGGGAAGGGGAATGGGAAAAAACAAGAACTAAGATATGTCATGTACAGGTACAAATTCCCAATGATGAATGTGATCATAATGTATACCTAAAATGTACCAACGAAGTTAATTTTTAAAAAGCTAATTATTTTCCTGTGTTAAAATTTGTTTTTTAATTTCAATTTTGAAATTATAAGAAATCTTATATAAAATAACTCAAATTCTGGATGGATAAAAATTTCAATACAGTATAAGCTTTCGTAAGTGTTCAAACAAAAATGAGCTTGAGAGCTTTATTTTAAAGATGTGATTTCAGGCAACGTATTGAATTTTCAGAGAAAGCATTAAGGCTGAACGTTGATACTTTTGTGGGGTTTTTTGGATTTTTTTTATACTTTTGGGTTTTAACAACATACATCATTTAAATAAAATTCCTGTAAAATAGCATAAGCAAGTGAGACTTTTAGTTAGAGAAATAAGTATACAAATTCAACATCTCATAAGTGTTTCCAAAGTATCAAATACACTTCAAAGTAATGAGGTGTTATTTTGTCAGTTGTGACAAGCTAATAAAGAATCTCTGCTCCTTCTCTGGCCACAGCCTCCTCTGTAATGAGGAATCTATCTAACATAGTTATCACTTTTCATTTTACTTCAGTTCAACTACATTTGGTAATTGATGAACACTGGTCCAATATTGCCACTATTTTCCCACAATGTAATATAATATCCAGAAACAAATTTTTCACTGATGATTTGAAGATGCTGTTGTATAAAGTACAGATTTTGCACTAACATGAGAATAGACAAAGGGCAATTCCAAACAGATGGTACTTCAATTATTATATGTTAGAATTGTGCTTCTATTTTATGTCTGCCCCTTACTGTCTCTATTTATGGTTTCCTTTGGCCACTATCAAGAGGAGTCAAGCTGACCTACTTGTGCTGTTTGGCTCACACAATCTACAAAGTGTCCCACCTGAGTCTCATCTATGCCTGTGACTGTTAGCTTCAAATCCCATCCATCTTTTTGTTGTACTCAAAGCCTGAACAGTGCTCAATCAATCTAAACATTATGCAGATCTAGCTCAAAAACTAAATTTCCCATTCTGTCTAATAAGGGAAGATAAAAAATGTTTTAAAGAACATGGAAGACACAAATGCTTTGAAGGAATAAATAAAACAGTGTCAACTATTTGAAGAAAACGTTGAACAGAATAATCACTATTGTTGCCTCTTATTTAATCTTTGGGTACTGATGACATCTATATGGAAGTAGAAGGTAAGGAGTTTAAGAAAATATTAGAATCTGCTTACATTATTGTTTGTTTACACAGTTCTGCTCAATTATAAACATTTGGTCTTTTATTATGTTATTTTTATTTTGTATGGATACATTATTTTCCTTATTTATTTTTGTTACATTTATTACTTATGTTATTTTGGTATGCATTTACAACTCCATTTTTAAATAAATTCTTTCTGGAACTTAAAAAAAAACTTTTCTTCATAACATCTGCTTTATCTGAAATTAATTTCCTTTTTTTTTTTTTTTTGGTAATTCCAGTGCCATTTTCTTCCTGTATGTTTCCTTTAAATCTCATTTTTAAATCTCTAATTGCTTGTTTTCCGATTTGCCCTTTTCTATAGACTCATTAATACCTTAAGAATGCTGTCTCTAGTTCATATTGTTTACTCCAGCTTCTAGAATAGTGCTATGTATAATAACCCTTTAAAGAAGTCTTCTTAGATGAATGCACAAAGACAAAATATGAAAGTGCTCATGAAAGCCAGAACACACAATGGCATGGAGTGGGAGCAAAAGGGATGGGAGAACACAGGGGCTTGAAGGAGTCATTTAACAAAGCATGTTACAGGAGAGTCACCATTATACATTAATATCTTGAGAGTCTGACTCATGAGTATTTTCCAAACCTGAAGTTGATTTGGAGGCAATTACAACTATATTTATGAAATATAGAATTACCAAACTGCGTAAAAAATTTTCACTCTTCAATTTCTTTTTTTTTTAAATTCTTTTATTGGTACATTTTATGTATACAGTACATTTACATTTCTCACTGGGAACTTGTACCTTTACATGTTTCACCTTGGTTCTTATTTTTCCCCATTCCTAGCCTTCCTTTCACCCCCTCCACCCTTCCCTATTTACAAAGACTTTATTTCCATTTTTTCCATTTCTCATCATTTTTCCTTTCCCTTCTTTCCTTTCCCCTGCCCCTCCCACTTCCCCTACCCCTTCAGACCTTTTCTTCCTCTTTTTCATTATCAATTATTCATTCTAATCATTGGTACATTTTAGGCATACAGTATAATGGCATTCATCATTGGAAATTTGCACCTTTACATAATCTCTCTTGGTTCTTATTTTTCCCCCTTCCCCTGCCATCCCTTCAACCCCTCCATCCCTCCCTATTTACAAAGACTTTTTTTCATGTTTCCATTTTCTCATATTAATTCCATTCCCTTCTTTCCTTTCCCCTACCCCTCCCACTTCCCCTTCCCCTTTGCCCCTTTTCTTCCTATTTCACATTATCTATTATACCTTTTAGTCCTTATTTACACTTTCAGTTTCTCACACCAGAGAAACTATTCAGTATTTATACATGTGTGTTCTATTTATTTCACATAAGAGTATTGCCTCAACGTGCATCCACATAGCTATAAATGTCTCTAGTTTCTCATTTTTTATGGCTGAGTAGTACTCCATTTTATTTTTTTAAAAACCCACATTTTCTTCATTCAGTCTCCTGTTGCTGGGCATTTGGGCTGTTTCCAAGTTTTAGCTATTACAAACTGTGCTGCTATGAACATGGGTGCACATATATCATTGTGGTATGATTATTTTAATTCTTTGGGGAAGATAACCAGCAGGGGAATAGCTGGGTCAAATGGGACTTCCAGTCCTAGTTCTTTGAGGTATCTCCATACTGATTTCCACAGTGGTTGCACCAGTCTACACTCCCACCAGCAGTGGAGCAGGGTTCCTCTTTCCCCACAGCCCTGCCAGCATTTGTTATTGGTTGACTTCATGATAGTAGCCATTCCTTCTGGAGTGAGGCGGAATCTCAGTGTTGTTTTCATTCGCATCTCTCAAATGACCAGTGATGTTGAACATTTTTTCATGTATTTATTTGCTATTTTTACTTCTTTGTCTGAGAAATGTCTGTTCATTTCAGATGCCCATTTTTGGATTGGGTCTTTAAATTTGAGAGGTCTGATCTTTTAAAGTTCTTTATAGATTTGAGATAGTAGGCCTTTGTCTGAGGAACAGCAGGTGAAGATGTTTTCCCACATTGTGGGTTGTCTCTTCACACTGCTGGTGGTTTCTCTTGCTGTGCAGAAGCTTTTTAATAAGAAGAGATCCCACTTGTTGATTGTTTGTGCTAGTTCATGGGAAACTGAGGTTTTGTCCATAAAATCTTTTCCTATACCAATGTTTTCAAGAGTTCTACCTAACCTGTGTTCCAGCCAGTTCAACGTTTCTATTTTAATATTTAGATCTTTAATCCATTTTGATTTTAGTTGAGCACATGGTGAGAGATATAGGTCTAGTTTTAGTCTTTAGCAAGTTGAAACCCAATTTTTCCAGCACCATTCATGAAAGAGGCTGTCTTTCCTCCAATAAGGGTGTTTGGCTCCTTTACCAAAGATGAGATGGCTGAGTGTGTCTGGAGTTGTCTCTGCATCTTCTAATCTGTTTTACTGGTCCTCGGGTCTGTTTCTTTGCCAGTACCATGCTGTTTTTATCACAGTAGCTTTGTAGTATAGTTTCAAGCTGCAGATTATGATACTCCCTGCCATGTCTCTGTTACCTAGAATTGCTTTTGCTATTCTGGGTCTCTTCTTGTTCCAAATGAATTTTTTGATTGTTTTCTCAAGGTCCGTGAAGTATGCTACTGGGATCTCAATTGGAATTGCATTGAAACTATATCGCAGTTTTGGAAGTATGGCCATTTTCACTATATTGATCCTTCCTACCCAGGAGCAGGGGATGTCTGTCCATTTTCTGATATCATCTCTTCAATTTCAAAGACACATTTTACTAGAGCCAAATAGTGGGCATCATTAAGTATCAGGTTCTTATCTGAAGCCAATTATCAGGACCTGACTTTTGCGGTGTGGCAGCTGGAGCGCCTGTCACAGCCCACACTAGAGATGCAGACTCTGGTGACTGGTATCGGTCTCCTGTGCCATCAAAACACCTTCCAGAGGATAAAATGGAACTAATCTCATTAAAATAGAGAACTCATCTGAACAACTCTTTGTGTTCTTACAAAGATGTCACAATATAATATTTGGTTGGGTATTTAATGTACTAAGAAAATACAACATACAATGGAGGGAAGCAATAGATAAACAGATTATTATTAATTTCTTTTGGTGACTAAACCTCTTTCAAGTTGCTTTTAAGGTTTCTTTCTATGACTTCCTATAGCTATCACTTAAAGATTGATTTCTTTTGGACTTAATACACAAATCCTAAAACTTTTGCCTTAAAATAACATTGGCTGCAGCGAAAGGGATTTAAAAGGTGACACATTATTCACCAACAAAAAGGAAAATCAAAGGGATGCACAATAGAAAGGCTGTACTTTGGTCTTACTTTCTTTGCGGACGGTTTGAAGGCAAGAAACATTGTTTTCTTTTGATTAGGATTTGCCAGAGGCATTTTGTGAGCCAGACTCACAAGTGGCATCATTTTTTTCTTGTGATATTTCTAACAAGTCTGAATGTTTTTCTGTAATATTATAGAGGGATAATTTGGGGAAAAACAAACAAATAAACAAACAAAAACTGTCACTGGATAAAGAACAGGGATCTTGAATTTATTTTTCAAAAAAGGCTTGTAATAAATGGCCCAGCTACAAAGCTGTCACTAATTCTCTATATGATAAGTTCTAAGGAACTCAACACTCCTTGTAGCTGTGCATTATTCTATAATGGATTCAAATACAGTGATAAGGAGCAGGCTATAATATACCGCTATAGGATTGGTCAGGCAGGAAGATAGAACTTGATTGCTTATTTATTCACTTATTCGGAAACTAAACTTACAGAGTGCACTATGTGTTGCTCACAAGGAACTAACCTTAGAGGCCACAGTCAAGATAAGATGCCCATAGACCAACAGGGGGAGATAAACATATAATGCAAGGAGAGCAATGTCTCAGCATACAGTGGGGAGCACAAAAGAAGTCAATTAGTTTGGTCAGGAAAGGCTTCAAAAAACAGTTAACACACAGAAATGTGGAAATGGCAGAGAAAAGAAATGGAATTATGAAATAAAGAAGTATGTTTGAGGAATTATAAGTGTTTTTGTATAATCGGAAGATGTAATGGAGGCTGATGAGGCGTTAAGGAAGGACAGATGATAGATGTTGCTATCACAGAAACCTTTGGTAAGTACACTAGTCTAGTCTTGAGGTCAGTAAAGAGCCTGAAAGTATTTCTAGTATTTCCAGAAAACTAGAGACTGATCTATTCCAGTAGTCCAAGACAAAGATTTAAAAAGTCTGAATAAATCAGTAATAGGAAGAGTAGATAAAAAGCAGTAAAACCAGTGGTAGAGAAGGGGATCAAGCTGCAGGTCAAGGACCCTGAGGCTAGCTTTCTTTGTGTCATCATGCTCTAGTATGGATATTTGAAGAGTCCAAAAATTCTAAATCCAAACATGATTTATCATATCCTTATGAAGGTTTAATTGTCAAGATTGGAAAACATATTTTAATTTGCAATGTTTAAATTTGTAGATAAAAGATCTTTAGGCCTTTATTTGGGATAGAATTTTGTGTAAAATTGAATTGTCTTGAAAAACCTTCACAAACAAAATTCTAACATTAGATAAAATTCAGCAACAATTTTTAAAGTGCAGATCTGATTTTACAAAAAAAGGTAGAGGATATTTCCAAAGCCAGGGAAAAATGGAGAGGGCCCAGGTAAGGAAGACTAAGAGGCATGAAGATTATAATGAAAAATGTCTTTCAATTGAAAGAAGAGAATTTTTTAAAAGGAAGATAAAATTTTCTGAAGAAATAGTATCTGAGAACTTGTACAATTTCTTAGAACTAATAAGAAGTATGATTGTTGGGTTCAGGAAACTAAGCAAATTAATTCAAAGCTGGTGAAACAGACACTAATTCAAATTTAAACTCATTAAGAATAGAAATTCAGAAACAAGAAGGGGAGGGGGTTTTCAAAGCAATTATAGGAAAAAGTTATAATATGCACAGAGAAATAAAGACGGGTGTTACAAGAGGATTCCCATAGAAACAGAGCAAGCCCAAAAGACTTCCAATAGAGGTCAACTTTCTAAAATTAAATAAGCATCAACCAAGTACTGAGTCAATGGATAAACTATCATGCACAAGTTAGGGCAAAATAATTATATTTTCAGATAAAGGTAGGTAGTTTATCACAAACAGAACCTCATTAAAAGAACTTATTTTGGGAAGAAATCAAATCCAGAAAGAAATATTTTGGTATTTTACTTTGTAATTTACCATGTGTAAGAATTTGAGGCTATAACATTTTTTTTTCCATGGTCCTTTTCTTGTATAAAAATAGTATGGACATACTGACGAACACAATTTTTAAACGACATATAAAATTATGACCAATAAATAATAAATATACTTTCAAATTCAATGAAAGGAGAAAATAGTTAACAACTAAAAAAGTTATTTAAAATATAGTGCAGTAAATGAGAAAAACATAAGAAAAACAGACCACAAAGTAGGTATAAAGAATTGCAAGTGACTCCCATTTACCAAAATATTAAATGTACTAAAGTTGGTAGTAAAAAGGAAAAGACATTTAAACTGTACAGTAAAACAAAATCCAGAAATATCACTTACAAAACACACATGTAAAACATAAGGACTTATTCACATATAACCAGGAACCTGCAATGTGTGACAAGCATTTTTAGAAAAGGAATTATAAGGAAATACATTTACAATGTCTTTTAAAAATCATGGCATATTTTTATAAACTGTTTTTTAATCTTTTAAGCAATACATTTCCTATGCCAGTTAATGGTTTTATATAAGAGGTAATTAGGGAAACATGTTGGCTCTTTTTGCATTTTTTCATTTTTTATTTTATTAGTACATGTTTGCAGTACTAAGTTGACATTCATTTTGGGGAGTAGGTGCATGTACACAACACAGCTCATTTTTGCTTTTTAATTCCCCTCCTCTGTCTCTAAATTCCCCTTCCCCTTTTTCTTTCCTATTATTATTATTATTAATTATTATTATTAAGTGATATAATATTTATGACATAATCTTTACATTCATTGTGGGCATTGGTACCAGTATACGACACATCTTAAATCTTCTTACTCCCGCTTCTCCTCCCCCTCCCCCCTCAGTCTCCTGGACACCTTTTGCAAAAGATCTAGCCCCTTGTTTCCTTCCATCCATCCTTTACTTTGCTCTTGGTACTTTGCCTCACTCAAATGAGAGATACCATAAGGCATCTAAGCTTGTGTGTCTCATTTATTTCTCTCAATATTATATTTTCCAGCTTGTATTTTAACATCTGAAAAGATACATAGTATTTATTTATTTATTTATTTATTTATTTATTTATTTTTGGTACCAGGGATCGAACTCAGGTCCTTGCACTTGCACAGCAGGCGGCAAAACCACTGAGCTAAATCCCTGGCCCATATATAGTTTTTAAATAAGAAATTGACTTTTTTATTTCAAAACACAGGGTTTGTAAAGAGAAGAAGCTATATATTTTCTTAATAGTACATTTTATATCCTTTATATAAATAAATGTTATACTGCTAGTATAATAGGAAATAACTGTTTAGGCAACTTTGATATTAATAAAATTATCCTTATAGTATTTGTCTAGATACTGCAAAATGAAACAAAATCTCAATTAGGAACATATATATATTTTAATATTTTTCGATAAATCATTTTCTGGGTCAGCTGAAAACTATTATAGTAACTATAACTTTGACAGAGAAAAATTACTACTTGTAACTCACCTGTCTAGCAAAGAATTAGTGATTCCAATCACTCCAAATGAATGAAAAGGTATGATTTTAAAAACAGAAAATAACATCTGTAGATTGTTAAAACAGCATTTATTATTGATCTTTTCAGGGATATACTGTAACTGTTTTCCCAAATTAAATTAAATTAAACCCCCCACATTTTAAACATATAATATATGCAATGTATGAAATATATCATGAAGTACTAAAAGAAATGCAGAAATTCTAGGAGTATCTGCCTCAGATTTAAAGTAATGGTGTCAGATTGGGCTGTATGTTATGCTAACAGGAAAATTTCAAGGTAGGTTTTAATAACCACCAAATGACAGAATCTGCATTTTACTTGTTTACTGTGAGGTTTAATTTACAATTTCTCACACTGGCATTGTGGACATTTTGAAATATATGTTTCTTGGCTTTCAGCAGCGGAAGGTCGCTGGCCTGCACATTTAAAGATGGTCACCAGCATCCTGGGACTTTACTCACAAGATCAGTAGGATTTCCTTGGTTCTGGGCACCCCTTCCTCCCAAACCATGATAATCAAAAATGTTTATAGACATTGCTAAATGTTCCTTGTGGAGCAAAACATCCCTGGTTGAGAACCACTATTTAATTGTGTTTCTTGGTAATTGTTTTTCTTAGTGATAGTTCTTTAGTTGTCTCAATTTTATTTAGTCTTATTTTAGATTATGAATATGTAAAACATAACCCAAAAAGCTTTTGTCTAAAATAATGATTGGCACTTGAATGGAAGCAGTGGTGTCTATATAAAGCACATCTTTTATAGAATATTTATAAAGCAGATTGAAATATTTTTAGTTCTCAATATGACTACTAGGGAACCTCATTAGCATTCCTCTTGGCTGGCTCTGTGTGTTAGTTAGGGATCTTGGTGGCAAATAGAATGTTAGTGCAAATTTAACATAAAGAAAAAGGAACTTGAGGATAACTTGTATAACCCATGGGCAAGATAGTAGCTGGGCTTACCTTGGATAAATTGGGAAATTGTGAAGTTCAGAAATATTCTCAATCTTGTTATTTCTGTCTATATTCCTTTCTAATTCTCTTACTTTAAACTTTTATTAGTATAAAAAATTCAGTCATCCACACAATTAGAAGAATAGTGTAATCCATACCAATTCAGCTGTAACTGAGTTTCGTCAAGACAATAATCTAACATTTTTGTTTTAATCTCTTACCTTCCTCCATAGTTCACTCTGCTTCTAAGTACTGTAGCATATGGAAGGAAAACCTAGATTTATAACATTCTCTTGTAAATATTTTCTCCATATACTGTTAAAAAATGCTGCTTGTAACATAATCATAAAATCACTGTCACATGTAAATTTTAAATAAAATAATTTATTAAAACTATTAAATATCCCTTCAGTGTTCAACTGTCCCTTTGACTGCATCATAAATGTCTTTTAATAGTTGATTTATTGAATGCAAACAAGTTCAATACTTAGTGTGTTACCTAAATCTATTTTAGTCCATGCAAACACTGCCATTTCTTTTGTTTTCTACTCTCTTTTCTATGTTAAAGAAGTAGCTTATTTGTTCTGTAAAGTTTTCTTAATTATTTAATTATCTGACTATATCATCTTATTATTTTATGTTATTTGGGGAGTATATATTTTAATTTATGATTTAGGCTCAGTTTTACATTTTGGCAAGAAAATTTCATAAGTAATCCTGTATAGATCTTGTTCATCACATAAATAAGTAAACAAACAAAAAGTCAGGTATTTCTTTTGTGAACTTAAGTTCTCTATCTCTGCTTTATTCCTTATTAAATGTGTAATTATACAAAATTATGCATTTAGCATTGTGTAGATTTAATGTATACAAGTATATATTGACAACTAATTTTCTTTAAAATCCCAGCACATTTAGGGGCCTCATTATCAGTGGTTCTCTATTTTTTGCAAGGATTCTAAATCACGTTTGAGCAATAGCTGCATCATTGGAATAAGTGGTTACTCCTCAAATACTGTATTATTTGAAAGCTCAAAAACTCATTTAGCTGTTTAATTGCTAGTAGATTTATTTAAAATAGTAGTGTCGTGGCCTTATAATGTCATGGTCAAACTGGTAACAAAACTAATAATATTGATTCTCTGGATGTAAGTAGTGCTTTAGACTTTCCTGAGCAGTTTTATATCCATAATTTCATTCAATACTCGAGATAGATGAGAGGCAGTGCTGGCCTGGCAGACTCTGCATGCGGAAAGATGTGGAGCTCGCTCTTACCTGAGCATCCATCTGCTGTCCTCCTCAAGAAAATGGTTGGCCATTAGTAATGTGATTGTTCCTTTAATGAAAGCAGTATTTCTAACAGAAATTGCTTACTCAATTTTAATAATCAACTTTAAATTATAAAAGTGGCAAAATTAAACTGGGTCTCAATAGATTATATTATTAAATATTAGACTGCAAGGTAAAACATGATGTGTATCATATTGTGGAAGAAGAAACTGAGATCAAATGTAAGAAACAAGCAAAACAGATCTGTGGGTGGGAGCTATTTTATTTTTATTAACTTATATGTAATATTCTAATTTTCTAATACAGTTATAATTTTTAATTGTAATTTATAAATATAATTCTTATTATCAGTGAATAACAATCTAGAATTACTCAATACTACATTAAAATGAGATAACAGAAATTCAAAATTATATCTCTGAGAAAATGTTGACAGAAGGCCTGTCAATGAGATGTATACACTAATTCCTAGGCAGGCTGCTTCAAAGACAGGAAAAGAGTAAAAAATAAATCAAACATATGGAGGCCATGAACAGAGGAAGAATTATTCAAGTCCATTGGATTAACTATATAAATTCTGATTTGATAAATATTTAAATGGTGAATATTCAAATACCTAAACTGATGTTTTAGAAGGCATAGCTGCAGATTAGAAGTAATCTTTGTTAAAGCATGTTGTTTAGTAAGAAATATGATAATTAGTTATCTTTTAAAAAGTGGAGAGGGCATTAGGGTGAGGAAACTCCAGGGGCCTAGGTTTGAACTAAGCAAATGCGAACCTAATTCAGCATAAAAAATACCACAAGCCTTAGGCTTAACCAACCAAAAACTGCCAGCTAACTTCTAACTAGAGATTTTACACTGGGATGATCCAAATAAGGCTTTTCCTCCACTGTAACAAAGGAAATATTTTCTTTGCCTTGCTTCAGTGTGCATCTTATGAAAGCCTCCCACTGCAACGACCCCTTCCTGACACCTTCCTACTCCCTGTGGTCTAGAGTTGCCTGACTCATGAATCAATCAACGTCTGTTCAAATAAACTGCTTAACATTTTAACAAGACTAAGTTTCTTTTTCAACACAATTGGAAAAAAGAAGAACGCTGTAGGTGCTATTAAATTATTATTGGCAAGAAAACCTGGAGAAAACTGGCAAGTTAGACTTCATCCAAGACGTAGCAATTTTAAAGGGAAAATAGGATTCAGGTCTTTAAGCAGAGAAAACAGCATGAACAAAACACAGAGTTTATAAATTTTTAGATTACCTAGTAAGAAAAAGGGCTTCCTAGTTTGAGGGCAGAGAATAACAGAGGTAAAAGGTAAAATCTCAGGCCAGTGAAATCAAGAAGACTTTGGATGCTAGGAAGCAGAATTTTATTTCATTGAAATGAGACACTGGGAAAGGATTTTTAGTAGAGTCATTCAAGTATTCCTTGACTTCTTATGATGGGGTTACAACCTATAAAACCCACTGTGAGTTGAAAATATAATCAACTGAAAAGCCATCCTACTGAACATCCTCCCTTGACAATATAGTACACTGTAGAGTTTCCGCTGTTTACCCTCACAATTTCTTGCTGATGGGAGCTGGTGCCTCAACTGTCAATGCCCCAGATCATGAGAACACCCTACCACAATATTTCCAGCCCAGGAAAAGACCAGCATTCAAAATCTGAAGTGTGGTTCTACTGGATACATACTACTTTGATATCATCATTCAAGGTCTTCAATGTGTGCTTAGTACAGTGTTGTAGATTCTTTTAGCATCTGTATTAAAGATAAACTGGAAGGGAAATATAGTGGAGGTTGTCAAAGAGAAAACCAACATATCACTAAATTAGGAAATGAAAGTGTGAATGGAAAGACAAGAGAGGTGAAGAAATAGGTAACCAGGCCTTGGCTCCGTAGGGGTCATACCACCTTTTGCATCAATTTCTTGTTCACTTTCCAATTAATCAGGCTTCTGTGTTTAAATTTCTATTTACATTTCTAAATGATGTAATTTTTAAACCCCCCAAATCTTATAAACTGGATAATAGAATAGATGTATACTGCTTCATATTTACTCCTATGGAGTGGTTCCTAATAATATCTGGCACTACATAAGCATTTAATGAGGTTTTTTTCTTTTTCAAGGTCAAGTTTTTAAAAGTTATAAGGTACCAACACAATAAAAATGAATGAGATAGTGGCACTCATTTACCTTTGTTTTTTTTTTTTTTAGTCTTTTTGGGAGGGTTTTTTTTTTTAAGCAAAACATTTATTGATACATTTTTGTTTTAGGTTTTAGGAACCCCGCTGAGAAACAGTTGAAGATCACAATGATCAAAAAGCCTATCTGTTGGACATAGTGTACCATGTCCAAAATCCCACCAACTCTGGAGCCTCAGGTAGAAAGAACGTAAATTTAAGACCAGCCTGGGCAACTTAGCAAGACCCTATTTCAAAAATAAAAGAAAAACGTTTTGGGATATATCTCAGTGGTGGAGTGCCCCTGGGTTTGATCTGCAGAACCACAAAAATAAACAAACAAACAAACGGACAGGGGATGTAGTTTAGACTAATATTTTCTAGGTTCAATCCTCATGTCTGAAGAGAGAAGAGAGAGAAAGAAAGAGAGAAGAGGGGAAGAATAAAATATCTTTGCATATTCATTTGTAGAATCTCTCAATGTTTATATATAGGATATATGGTTAGAAATAATGTATGAAAATGTACATCATTTGAGGCCAAAACTGGCAAAGATTTCTAACATGAAAAAGGAGGGGGAATAATGTAGGAATTAAATTTTAAATATGAATGAAACATTGAAGCAATCATATCACTTGCTACCATCTAGAAAGTATATAAAGGGCATCTAGACAGATATATGAATAATATAGAGTAGTTTATGCTTCTCCACTTGACAGAGGTTGGTACTATTAATAAGAGAAAATTTTTTAATAAATGGTATAGTTCCAGCCATTCAGTTGGATTTTTGTTTTCATTGTATACACTATTTTTGTAGCACAGTTTTATTTAGTAACCTGGTGCAAGATACTGGAACAAACAGAATGCTCTTTACTTCTGGTATCTGAGTGCTCTGCAACCACTTGAGGAAGCAGCCCAAGGTAGCCCCAGGGCACTTCTTTGTCTCCTCTTTGTGTTTTCCTTTGTTGCCTTTAATTATTCCTTTATATTAGGAATAATACATTTTATTTGTACATGGATTTTCCCATTCATATTTAGATGTGATGAACCCTCTGCCAAATCAGATTGGAGCATGTATCTATCTACCCTTGATGTGCAGCAGGGACTTAGTGGATTGTTACGCCAGGAATAACAAAGAGAACATATAAATATTTAATTTCTGATCACCTTGTACACAGCCTCTGGACCAACTGGGAATACATACATCTGTTCATTCATTCATTCATTCATTCAAACTATAAATATTTGCTGAATGCCAATTTTATTCCAAATCTGAGTCTAGGCATTGTGAACAATTCTCTTTTCTTCAAGAAGTTTATGTTATGGTTATTTCTAGAAAAGCAAATAGATATTACTTTAGATATTGATACATTTTATGAGAAAATAAATTAAAGCAGATTAAAGAAAACAAAGTTCATCAGTGCAGGTTAGGGGGAGATAAAAGTTCTATTATTATAGTGTAATCTGTAAAGGTCTTATTGATAAGATGACATTTGAGCAAGTCCTAAAGGAAAGGTAGGAGTGAACATAGGAAGATTTGTAGGAAGAGAGTTACAGGCAAAGTAAAGGGCAAGGCAAAAGTCCTGAGAAGAGAGCAGGTTTGGTTCACCTGAGGAACAGTGAGATTGAGAGGTGAGGTTGGAGGGAAAGAAATGAGGGGAACAGTGTAATTTGTGCTGGAATCTTAGTTTATAAAGATACCAAATGATGAAACAAAAAGACTAACAGCAGTGAAAAAATTTATTAGGTGCTGAGAGCAGGAAGTATACCGTGTCATACAGAGCCATGTACAGAAGCACCAGATGTGGTCAGGAGGCAGAAGTGTGAATGAGGGAAAGGCACTGCCACATCCGTCATTGGGGTTTCCATGGTAAAGGCAGGGAAGAGTGAACAGTTCAGCAGTGGTTAGTTTGATGAACTTAGCAGGCTTTATGGAATAGGGCTAGGCTTTATTTTCTGATACCTGTCCCCAGACTGATTTAGAACGATAGTAATATTCGCTTGGTATGTGGAATCAGATAAAAGGTAGATAGGCTTGACTCAGGCTTTGAGGTTTTTAAGATGATTTTCAGTTGTTGCAAAAGCAGGATCACAAGAGAGATGCAAACAGCTTTGGTCCCTATTTTGTCATTGTAATTAATGGATTCCATCTAACCGAAGACAGAATGGACAGGAATAGTTAAAACCCAGTGAAAGGACAAAGGGAAAGCCATTGTGAATAGTTCAGATTTTACTCTAGGTGAGACAGGAAAGCAGCTGAGAGTTTTATGCAGAGGAGTGATAAGACTAGTATTTTAAAATATTTTATAGTTTTTCCTCTTGTTTATTAATATAATAACTTTTTATCACTGCAGAAGAGTGATCACAATAGTGATGTTTGTTTAGGGTAATTGGTACATGCATATAACATATCTTGACCATTTTCAATCCTTTTATTGCCTCTTTTTCTCCCTTCATCTTGAACTTCTTCCCTAACTCCACAGGTCTACTTTCTAGTTTTCTAACATCTCTCCTTTACTTTATTTATTGGTTTATATTTATATTTGTACTTAAAGTTTTTTGTATAAAAGAAAACATGCAGTATTTGACTTGTATTTTAAAGAGACCTCCAGCTGCTGCTACAAACAGGTTGGAGAAAGAGAACAATGTCAATATTTTAGTTTTTGAGTTTTAAGTTTGAACTATCTACTAGACATCCAGGAGCAGAAATTGAAAAGTAGATTTTGGGAAATTGTTTCAGATTTAGATCTGGGAATATCTAGTATATTTTAAACGGTGTTTAAAACCATAATATCCTTTTAGTGTGTGCTAAGGAAGTGTTGTAATTACCAAGCCGTGCCACAGCAGCACTGAGAGATCAGGGTAACAAGGAGAAACTGCTAGTAGACTCAGAAGGAGTAGTCAGGGAGGAGAGAAAAGAATCACAAATAGAGCTTTAGAAGCCATGACAAAAGTGTGCCTTGAGAAGGAATTACGTGTCAAATCTGCTGATTCTTTTAATAAGATGAGTGAGAATTTAATAGATTTAGCAATTTGGAAGTCTTTCATGATATTGATAAGATTCATTTAATGGAAGAGAATGGATGAAAGACTAATTGGACAGGATTCAAGAGCAATGGAAGGAGAGGAATTTGAGACAAAAAAATATAGTCAACCTTTTTGGAAAGTTTTCTTGTGTAAGTGAGCAGAGAATTAAGAAGCATCTAGAAATAAATTCTGTTCAAGAAAATTGTTTGGTTTTTAATATGGTTGATATCATAGTTTGTTTTAATGTCTGTTGGACTGAACCTATAAAATGGGGGAAATAGTAAAGGTATTAGATAGAAAGGGAGAAAATAGTAAATGTTTTTAAAAGACGGTAAGACCAAATGGATAAGCTAGAGAATCAGTTTTAAGAGCAGGAGAAATTTTATCTGTGGTAACAGTGGGGATTGCAGGGTATACGAATGCAGGTACAGATCATAACGAAGCATGTGGTAGAAGTTACTTCCTAGTTGCTTTCTATTTTCTTTAATGTAATAGGAAGTTGTGATTGTAGGATGAAAAAGGATTTTATATTTCCCAGTTTACACACATGAGGCATATACCATTGCTTCCACAACTGGCAGACAATAACTCACATCTGATAAGTGTCTTCAACCACTGGACCACATATCTGGAGGGAGGTCTACCAGAACATGAACAGCTGGGGGCAGTCCCATTCCACAGAATTTAGATGTCCCTCTTAGGAGAAGTGTTATGCTGTCCCCCTTCCACTTGGAATCTATTATTTAGAGTTTTCTCCAAAGATACTCTCTGTCACTTGCAAATATCTCTACTGCATTTGTCTTTATGTTTTGTTAGAACTGCCCATGCTTTTATGAATTTTTAGAAAGAGATTAAACCTTGGTTTCAATTGCTACCGATACTAAGTAAAAAATATGTAATTACCAAGTTTGATTAAGTGCTATCTAGGGGAGAAATGACATGTGAGCAGACATCTGATGGAGCTATGGGATGGACTAACATGAAGAGAAGAAAGAACATGCACAGAGACCTTGAGTTAGGTTTTGGAGTAAATAAAGAACACAAAATGTGCAGGAGAAAATGGTGAGAGCGACAGGGGCTCACAGGTTGAGAAGATGGGTCAGAGCCCCTAATAGAGACCTTTATAGGTCATTTTTACCTTTATCTTAAGACCAATGGAAAACTTCTGAAGTTTTTTAAGCAAACCTGTCACATATCACATTTGTATTGCAGAAGCAATTCAAGATTGAGACAGCCAGAGATTCTCACCTTGAAGTTCACCACATAAAAAAGATTGATCTTTTCCTTTACCTAGGGACCTTCAAATGCATATATATATGGGGGTTAAAAAGAGCTTCAGAGAATCCAACATGTACCATCAAAGTGATAATGATAGTTTAACAGCAAAAGGATGAACAGAAGGGAAACCAGAGAGATAAGATAGATTCAGTCCATAAATTTATTTCTCTCCAACTTGAAATTCTATATATCACAGATTCAGTGTTTATCTCACCAATAAATTCTATCTGGATCTTTCTTCACTTGTCATTTCCAAAATCCCATTGCTGGTTTCCTCTACTTTCTCACATAATCTTAACTACTGTCTTTCCTTCTGTGTTCCCAAAGATTTCATATGCTCAGAACCTAAAGGCCTTTCCTCCACTATACTGTTTCCCACTTCTGAATTTCTACAACCTTGGTCCCAGTAAGTGGCAATGCTTTTTTCACTTTCAGCAAGTCACACACAGCTTATTCATGGGAGTTTCTCTGCATCTATTTCTCTGTAGGAAATTCTGAGTCTTGGTGCAGGGTTGAGGTATCAACTAAATGTGTTGTTCAAATGCTGAGCAGCTGTTTGCTTAAAAGCAATCAGGGAGAATTAATTTGGCTGATAGTTTCATCAACGTAATAATTTTATTAAAATCACAGTGTGGTGAAGAATTACTATACAACTGATACTGGTTTTCAGCTAAATTTCATCAGTCAACATTTAATTTAAACCAAAATTTCTTTGTATAGTTCAAACTGCATGTATGGAGAAGAGAGAGCAATTAGTTTTTCTTTCAATCAGAGCACAAATCACTGAATATGATGAGCACCATTCAAGTTTAGAGGACTACAACTACCAACGGAAAAGGGGGGAAATGTGTTAAAATCATCAGATTTAAATTATAATTTAACTGATTAAAGTTTCCTATATATCCTATTTAAAATCCATGTATTATTTTTATAAAGCACAACAGTTTGGTGAGTTTTAAATTATTTTCAGCTTTATTTGTTCAACAATGAAAGTAACACTATCTGGACTTTGTTTACTTTGTGCAAAGTGTGTATAGAATCACATACATTATTTTAGCATGATTTTTAAGTTATAGGCTTTCTCAAAGTGATGGTGAAAACTAATAGGGAAAATAGAATAGCACAATTTCAAAAATTCCTCTGCATCAATTTTGAGACTTGCTTTTCAGCTATACTGAGTCATTAAAGATCTTCTGAGTTAATCTTGTGAGTGATTTCACATGTGCAAACCTCAATAATTTCATTTCCAGTCAATGGTATTTTAACAATGAAACTGTATTAAAGATCAGTATAAGAGATGAGCTCTAAACTATGAAGTTATACATAGTTACAGAAAAAGCAAGAGTTTCACTGTTTAAATTTGCATTACGAGTAAAATTTAGAATGTGGGGAGGGCACTTTCAGTTGCTTTAAGAATAGCCACTTCTCCTCCTCATTCTTTGCTGAAAGATTTGATTTCCCACACTGAAAAGGTAGAAAATGCCAGGTAATCACTCAGTCTGTCTCAAACACATCATGACAATGTAACTCAAACTTCATCCATAGGACCCAAATTAAGTTTGTTGACATATGTTTGAGAAAGATTTTTATCCTTCATAAAAATGGGATGTGATGTATGGAGCTATAACATGCTTCACTTGACCATAAGGAAAAAAATCTAAGAATTAAATGTAGCACATTAAAATTGTAGAGCAGAAAGAGGGAAAGAGCCTGGGTCCATGATATTGGAGATGCTGAAGCAGCCTTAGAACTATTACTATTACACATTGGCTTTTTCTTATATGGGATATCTCATTTTCCCTAAGATAAGCTATCTTTATTTAGGGAAAGTGATCTGATTAAATAAATAAACTTGTTAATTAAACATTCTGGTTGTAGTTACCAATGGAAAGGTAAGGGAAAGTTCTCATAATTAGATGTTTTTAAAAGTATCTGACTTGATCATTCAGGTTGTTAATGGTAAACAAATCTAGACTTTATGGACCAATAAGATATGGCCAGCTACAAAATACTATGTCAGCTATAAAATTAACTTAGTACTAAAATGAGTTTTATTAACATAACATGTCTATGTCAGCAATACCACGTAAGCACCACTTAGAAACTTCATATATTAAATCTAGGTCAAGGTAGATGAAAATGTTGCAAGGAAAATCTGTGTTGTTCATGTCAGAGTTTACCATATTTCACCTCTATTTCATTTAAATTCTTAATAAAATTCTTAATAAAGTTTAATGGTTGGGTCAGTGATCTTCACTGTGTCAAAGGCATTTGACAGTTTAACCCTTGGTGATTTCTCATTACCACTCTATAATTTTCATTTCTTAATGACAAATATAAAACAACAGCTCTAGCAGGACATTTTCAAAAGATGCATATGAGGAAGAGTTATTATTTTCTACCTCTGATTAACTCTGTGTGGATCATTTCTAACAGGAAATCAAGCATTGGAGCTGGCTGTGGATGAGTGTTTTGTTTTAAATTCTAGTTTGAGTTCTGAAGACCAAGACCATTTACTAGAAATCCTGGATTTGGAGCTAGTTTTGTTGAGTAGTTGTCTTGTTTGAGGGGAAGTAGAGCATGCTTAAGGAAGAAGGAAGAATATTTTCCTGGATATTTGAGTGCCTTCTTATAGAAACTAATATTTTCCCTCTCAAGTCTATTCTTTCTCATTTATATAGTAACAGATTTTTTGATAGTCACAGAACTGTTCAATTTAAGACATTTCCTAACTTCTCTTGGAACTGTTTATAACAATATGACCAAGTTATGTCCAATGAAATATGAACTGGGCTATCACAAATACCAAATCATGGACAAAAAGGACAGAAACAAACTCTATGTTTTTCTATTTCTATTCTTCTTTTCCTTGCCTGGTAAAGCCATGTTTTAACGTGAGATGGAAGTCTTTGTTAAAGATGAAAGGGCAACAAAATGTAAATACCCTAGATATTCAATAATTATGGAATTATCATGCTAGCTTAGACCAAATTTCTAGGCTTTCATATGAAAGAGGAAAATAGTGCTTTGGATCAAGCCACCATTATTTTTGCTAACTAATATGAGTTGAAACAACATTCAAACTAATGCATTAATCCCCCTCCATAATGACTTGCATTCACTTTCTCTTTAGGTACTATATCTAGCCCTTTAAATATATTGTTTCATTTTTTTCTTTTCCTTCCCTCTTTAAATGCTTTAATGTATTCAACTAAAAATTTGTTACTATGCAAAAAAAAAAAACGAAGAGTAGATATTGGGGAACATTTAGCGTTCTCTGACCTATTGAATTACTTGAATAAATAAATAAAATACAATTTCAGTGGACGCATAGAGTTAAGATGTTATTTAACAAATTATATTTCTCAATTTTCACCATGCACAGACTTTCCTCACCTGTTATTTTAAGAAAATGTTAGCATTTGCTTAAAGTTCTTAATATAAACTCTTTTTTTGCACCATGAGTTTTCCTAAAATAGGTAGTTTTAAACTTGTTCCTAGAAAATCCTGTGTTGGAATTCAATAAAGAAATTCTTACATTTATAAACTTTTAAATTAAGTTTTATACATGTAAACAAAGCTGTTCTTGAGGGTAAAAGTATCTTAATTCTCACCTTTTCATGCATTTGGAAGAAGAGTATTTTAAGGTTGTTATTTTCTTCACTTCATTTATCTTTCTGGCATTTTTACCTGTCTGTTGTTGTTTTTGAGGTGTTTTATGAGTTAATGTCCACTGTATGCAAAATGTAAAAGCAGTGACAACGAGAAAAGTGCTTAGACAAAAAGACTTGTGATTTGAATTGAAAATAAAAATAATAAAATTAAGAAATTTATGAAAAAATGTTACTCACGTGTACCAGTTAATCTTACTTTTTAACTTGACTATATTAAAAAACTCCAAGAGGGGTAATTAGATCATGTGGGGATATATACATTTGTGGATTAATCCATTGATGTTCATAGCTGAATGTGCTATTAGAAGTAGGGCCAGTTAGAGGAGGTAGGCCACTGTGTGTGTGCCTTTGGAGGGTACATCTCTCTTACTCTCTCTACCCGATCAGCTATGCTGTACCATGCTCCTCTGCCATGTTTCTGCCTTGAGGACAGGCGGCCATAGACTGTACTCTCTGAAACCATGAGCCAAATTAAATCTCTCATCCTCTAAATTGTAGATTTCAGGCATCAGGTATATTGCTCCAGCAATGGGAACACTTAAGACACCATTCATAAAGAAATGACAATAGGAAGTAAAGTTATACCTTGGTTGTCAAGTGGCTACAAGCTCAAACTTTTCACTATTCAAACAGCAAAATTTGAAAAAAATCTGCTTCACGCTCATAACTTTGCTAGATAGTCAAACCGAAAATCTGACTTGAAAAATACCTGTATGGGTGGAGAGTGAGTCACACGTTGTCTCACCACAGATGCAAAGGGTGATCCTTCAGTCTAAGTGCCATTCTCGCCTTGACAACATACAATGCTTGTATAATTTTGGGCCTCATTTGGTTTTTTGTTAATTCTTATGGGAAAAATATGTTTAATTCTTGAACTTTTCAGTGTTTGAACACAAATTTGGAATGAATTGAGTTAGACAACTGAAGTACCACTGTGTAATCTTAAAGAAAAACAGTAAATTATGCAGAGTGTAGAAAAAGATGTGTATCTTTGCAATATAAAACAACCAAGGGATGAGAAAAATGACAAACTGAGAAATCAGTTTTGTAGATCTGTGTGGCTAGATGTATAATTTATAAGCTTTGCCAGATGTGGGAATCACTGAGAAAACATTAAAAATATTGGTATCGCTGGCCATTTCTTAGTGATTCTTATTTTATTAGTCTACAGTATAGTATATCGCCTGTATATCTAAATTTTTAAATCCTCCACTGATTCTGATGTGCAGCCAAAGCTAAGAATCACTGGACTAGTGCATCAGTATCAATGATAGATATTAATCAGTGTAGCCCCTGGAACATGACACCAATTTTATGTTAAAAAACAACATTGTGATGGGTATGTAATACCCACATTTATTCTTTAGAATATTTCTACTTATGAATTGTTACTTTTAACTTCATGAGTTTTATTATATTAAATGACTACTTAACAGGAAAAAATAACAAAAAAATAAAGTCTTAATTTTTATTATTTATCAAGTATTTATAAAAAAAGCATTAAAATTTTTAACATTGACTGTTTTTTGGTGTACAAAATATAAAAAATAATGACAGAAATAAATTCCTATATGCACTATAATGAAGATACCAATAAAACTCTACAACAAAAAAAAATCTTTATTTTAATTATCACACTTAAGGCAATCTTCACACATGACAACAGCACATTCCATATACAAATATTGCTTACACTGACAGCACACATGTTTTGGTTTCCTGGCCTTTTTGTAGGAATACTTGACATGTTACTAGTCTTGTTGATTTGTCAGGAGATTTTTATTATGTTATACAATGTGTAGTTAACAGGAACTAAAACTATCAATAAAGTAAAATATTAAAGTCTTAATATGTATACATGTTTAAAATAAAAATCAACATTTTCACATCAGCTGTGTACTTGCTTACAAAATCTAAAAGATAACATCAGAAATAAATTCTTATATGAACTACAATGAAAATACCAATAGAACTCTACAAAAAAATAATCTTTGCTTCAATTGTCACACCCAAGGCTGTCTTCACACAAGACAACTGTGTGTTCCATGTACACATCTCACTTGCTCTGCCAGTATATGTGCTTAGCTTTCCTTTCCTATCTGGGGGACTGTTTTTGTCACCTATCTGGTCTTCTTTTGTCAGGAGCTTCCTACTATATTGCACAACATGAACTTAGGAGGAAAATAAAATATTATATATGTAATGAGTACTTTAATAGACATCAATATTTTCACATCAGCTGTTTACTTGCTTGCAAAACCTAAAGGTTAACATCAGAAATAAACACCCACATGAAGTACAATGTAAATACAAACAAGTTTACCACAGAAATTCCTGTTAGATTAAGACCTATATAGACAAAGACCTACAACAATAACAAGAAAACCAAAAAGATGTCAACTGTGCCCTACCAAAAAGGACAAGAAAACAAAACATACGTGCTCTCAGTGTAAATGATACTTCTGCATGGAATGTGCAGGTGCTATGAATATGCACCTCCCTGTTCACCCGTCAGCTCACCAGTGTGCTTCACAATATTTTTGGATCGTTCCCTGAAGAGAAACATTTTGCTCTTCTTCTGTTGTAAATGATCTCTTATGAGTTCCAGTCCCAGTCTTCTTAAGAAAATTTCATGATATTTTGGACTTATTATTTTCTTTGTAAACTCTCAAACTATTTGTGCCACATATGTTTAGGATTGAGTAAAACACAACTATTGGCCAATGCTTTGTGTCTTAAGTGACATCATAATTGCTGTATAACTCATCAACATCTGCTCCACCTTTGACTTTGTTTTAAAAAGTTATCATCTCATTACCAGCTTCATTTTTGTTGAGGTTTCCCTGTTAATTTTTCCATCGTGGTGCAATGTTGATATTAGCAAAACCAGTTTGTTTTTCTTTGCCATATATGAGGCCAATGTTATATTTTTTCTTAAATCCAAAGATTGTACTATATAGTTCTCTGTTTCAAAATTTCAACATTTTATTGGGAATTTCTGTTTTGTTCCTGTGTGCAATTCCAATGCTGGTCAATTTGAGCTCTGTCAGCAAATATAACATCAATTGGAAACTGGTAAACCAATTTTTGAATGTCATATTCCAATTAGTTTGGGAGATAGGAGCAACAAGTCTGTTCACATAACTTGGTTGATTACTATATAAAGACTTGGTGGCTGAATTCTAGGATAAATTTCCAAATTGATAATATAATATGTCTTCATATTTACCATTATACTGCATTTTGAAGGCTTTTTTAGTATATACTCCCCAAAACCACAGCAACCATGAAAATACTGCAAGATGTTCATCAATAGTCATGTATTCATATCCTTGACAATTAGCCACAAAACTCTCAAATAATGAGTGGATACACAGTTTATCAGGTGGTTTGGTCATCAAACCTCAGGCAATTTGTTCTTTGTTCTTTTTTTTTTTTTTTTTTTTGAGACAAGGTCTTGTTTTATAGTTCAGGCTGCCCTTGAACTCACTATGTAGCCCATGGTGGCCTCAGTGGGGGTGATCCTCCTGCCTCAGCCTTCCAAGTGCTGGGATTACAAGTGAGTGCTAGGATTATAGGCCTGCACTACCAAGCCCAGCTAACTTCAAGGAATTTTGAAGGAAACCAAGTCTCTTCAATGTCATTGTTATTCTAAAAACCTCAAGCCCACACCCATGGATTCTCCATCAGCCTTTTACGTTCCTGCAATTACTATGAGAAAGCCCTGCTAAGTATAGCAGATCTATGAAAGCTTTCAGTTCAGCTAGTGAGGTGTCATAATAAGCATATTTTTGAGCATGGCTATTGGTGCATATAGAATGTTTCACTTGTATCTCATCATTCATGTATTTCACACCATCTTGTAGCATTTCATCTGTTACAAGCAATTTCTAACATTGAGTGGCAGTGCTGGCTTTCCCTCCAATAGGTTTCACCACGCCAAGATCCTCATTATATTTTCAGACCTAATTCTAACATTGGATTGTTTCATTTGGCTGTATGTTTTTTTATTTTTGTACCATTTTGACTAGTCAAATATGTACTCACATTGCTATTTTCTTAGTCATCTGAATAAAGGAGGTCTTCATTTCTCATGTCTTATTGGCTGATTCTCATTCCATTTTGCTATTATAGGAACTTTGGCTCACACAGCCATAATTTCATCATCATCATCATCCCATGCATGAGTCTCCTGATGATTCGCTTTCGACCTCTTCCAAAACTTGCATTTTTCATGTGCCATTGTACTGAATTGCATTCCTGGTTTTTAGAAGCACAGCTATTGTGAGTCACACCCACATTCCCATATGGTACATGACATATTTACATAACAGAAGAATGGTATGGGTGTACTTTACACCCCCCACACATACCCCTGTGTGATGCCCAGGGAAACATATACAAAACTTGTTACACAGAGCATTATGTGGGTAAAAATCTTGGTTTGACAATTTTGCACATATGCATACACTGCTGTTGTTATACCAAAAGAGTAAACACCAAAATTGTTTCCTGTATGCCCAAGGTGCAGCTATTGAGCTACTTAGCTGGCTACTATTATGCTAAAGTACAAATTTACAGTAGAAAAGTATGGGATGGGTTTTTGTAAGTCAATGTAATGTCAGTATTAATGGAGAAGGTCAGGAATTCATTCAAAACCTTATATTTAAGCATGAAAGAAGGTCTGGTTGAAAAGTATCTTAAGTTGCTGAGAGTCAGAGCATATTATCTCTTCTGTAAAGGAGTAGCTTATAAGATTTTATAAGATAGCACTAGCCAATGGAACTTTCTGCAGCAATGAAAAAATTCAATATCTGTTTTGTCCAATGCAGTTACCACCTGCCATGTGTGACTTGCACAGATTTGAAATGTTCCTAGTACAATAGAGAAACTAAATTTTTAATATGATTACTTAATAAAAAATTTCAGTTAATATTATAATTAAATTTTAACCAATTTGTATTTCAATAGCCATAAATGGTAATCTTATTAGATAATCAAGACTTAAAGGAATTTCAGATTTTCAAATTTGAAAAAGTGGACCACCTATTTTGGATAAAGACACTAGATACAATATATATTTCCAAAAGAATGCTACATAAAATTTTTTGAAATGGGAAAAAATCTAAATGTGCTCAATGTACTCTTACACTTGCAGAAATAACTAAATCTTAGGTTTAAATAACCCCTTCTCATAAATCTTGAAACTCAGAACAAATAGATTTATAGACAGACTTTCAGAACAAAAATCTGGTTATAAATATAAGATAATGTATGACTTCTAATCTAGCTAATGATTTTGATCAAATCAGCTACTTTAAGTATATACTAGTATATCAATCAGCTATATGTCTAAAATTTATATGTAAGTGCACATATAGAGGTAATAGCTGCATCAATAAAATAAGCATACATTCTTTTTCTGTCTTTATGCTTATAAATTATGTGCTTTTCATAGACTAGACACTGTTAACAGCTTTATATGAACATTCTTATTTTATTTTCACAATTATCATATGAGGTAGGTACTAATATCCACATTAAACGTGTGAGGAAACTGAGGCTCACAGTGGTTAGTAATTTCTTTTATTATAGCCAACTTATAAATGTTAAAGCTGAAAGCCTCATTCTGTCATTACTAACAGTAATAATTGATCACCTCATTATAATTACATAGAAATATTTAGTAATGTTATTTTTAATGCTATTCAATATTTTGATACCACCACTTAAACAAATGCTCCATCAACAGAAAACAATTTTTCATTGTCAGCACAAGGTGCTACCTATTGTGTATTTATGAATACATTTTCATTTCATCACAGTATCATTATATTTCTATACCTCTAGCTCTCCAGTAACAACTTGAACAAAACCAAATTCTGAAAGCCAGAGGAAGTAAAATTTATTACTATTCAAAGATAAGAATAATTGGTTGCTTTCAATTGTCTCCTGTATTTTTCTGAGATAACAAGGACAAAAATAAGACAATGATTACCACCTATGCCTTTGTTTTGTGGCTATTCATTAAGTAAGGGTAGGTTAGCCAAAACACACTTCCAAAAGAACTTGCTGATTTGCACATTTCTTACAAATGCATTCACCAAGTGACAATGGTATTTAAACTCTAAATCTACCATAAAGAGATATCACAGAATTTTGAAGAAGCAAAGGCATTTGTAGCTGCTAAAGTGCAAGAAAGAAGAGACAAAATAATGAGACCTTAGGAACATGTCTAAAAATCTGACACTACACTCTGAATATCTATCTGGAGCCATCTCCAAAAAAGTTTGAGGTACACTTAAAATGTGTGACATTGCCACATAAGGACCTTTTTCAAAATGTATCACCTGATTTTATGTGTTTTACTGCAGATTCCATAAGAAAAATACAGTATTGAATCAACAAATAACTATTATCAGCCAGTGAGATCATGAAAAGTTATTCTTCAAATGTTTTGGAGATGATTATCTCTAAGGCCACATTTTGTATACCAAAGTTGCCATTTGTAATCAGTAATATAATCATATTATCTATAAATGCTGCCTTCATTTTTGGTTAAGATAAATGTATATATGCCTAATAATATTTTAATCTTTTTTTAAAAATGAGACATCCAAAATAAAGTTGAATGTTAAGTAAGTAAAAACGGCTATTTATTGAAATTTCACTATATGCCTGGCACTACAGTTGGGGCTTCCTTTCATTTAATGCCCTCAACTAGAAACTATTTCTATAGCTTGCCTATGAGAAAACTAAGGCAGAGAGGTAAATATCTTTCCAGTAGTAACATAACTTGTAGGGTATTGTGCCTGTTAACAAATTCATGCTCTCAATCATTCTCTTCTATGTCAAGACAGGTGTATACCTGGACGTGGTTAAACTTTTTTCTAGTTCATTCTTGTCTGAAAATAGATTACTATGACATTCACAGAAAATGGCTACTATAAAGAAACCAGAAAAACTTGTCATATAATCTTATCCAAAGAGATCTTTATTTCCTCCCAATTTGTCCACAAATTATCTGCCAGATATAATCTCTATCATTTTCATATTTTGAAGTCCTTCTTATTTTGTCACTATTATAAACTTAATATCATAAATGTACAAACTCAAATACAGGATACTGTATTATGTTTTTATTCTATAATAGGAATTAACATTTTTCCTATTGAAAATCCCAACTTAGTAGGAAGGGAACTGACACACTGTTATAGACAGTTGGTAAACTAAATTTGGAAGAGGAAACAAGCCTACAAAGACATTAGAAGAATGTATGACATGTACCTTTATAGTCTTTTTATAGGGAAGGCCTTCCAAATTATGATGCCAAATCAATTTAATAACTTTGAAGTTGTTAAATTTTTGGAAAAGCAGCTTCATGTGTAGATGTAAATGAAAATATAGAGTTCTATAAAACTTCTACATGATTAAGTTATCAAAATATCAAATTATAAAAATAATGATATCACATATATCACAAAAAGTATCTATGTTAGAAATTAAGAAGTAAAAGGCCAACACCAAAATGAGGGAAGATTAGGGTATTTATTGGTTGAAGGGAAAAAATTCTCAAATACATGAAAGCATAACCAGAATAAACGAACAGCAATAGCTATAGAGAGGTGTAATTTGAAACTTTCTATTGATATGTTAAAAAATTTAAAATTGCCAACAACTTTTGTTAGCATGTTTGCGAGGGAATGATTCCTGTAATACATTATTAGTTGATGTAAAATGGTACAACACTGAGGAGGTGACGTGCCAATGACCATAAAAATGAAAATGTATTCATTGTCCATCTATTGGTGCCTTCTTATGAGAATTTATTCTGACAATTTACAGGCATGTGTATAAGATAGCATATGAACAAAGTTATGCACTATAACATTTGATTTTAATAGCAGAAGATTGAAAAACCAAACCAAACATCTATCAATAGGGGCATATGTCATACTTGAAGTAACTACTTTCCCATGGATGGACTTTTTTTACTAGTTCTCTAAAATTATATGCCCTAGACTTGTTGATATAAATTGGTCTGTGACCACATGGAATTCTGAGAATGAGACCAGATGGAGACACAAAAAGTCACCTAGGAAATGGCGAAACAGAACTCATATGACCTCCCTGTTCTGTAGAGAATCTGGCACAGCACAATCACCAAGTCAGAGGGAGGGAAGCAAACCTTGAGTCAGGTCCCAGGCAATAATTAGTGTTCAAAGGAGAGAGAAGTCTAAGTAAGAGGACTGAGGTCATAGCATTAGGAAAAGAAACAGATGGTAGAATCATTTGAATAATATCCAGGTCTTTTGGAAATAGTGAGAGAGAAGAGAAAGAGAAAATTGCCTCAGAGAATTTAGCTGAAAAATTTGCCTCAGATAATTTGGGAGTAATTTCAGAGACCTGAGGAAATAAGAAAAGCTCTAGGCAGAAGTTGGTGAAAAAGCAAATAAATGAATATATCCTCTCCTATGTTCAAACTTAGCATGGTGAATTTAGTAAGATATTGCCTGATAGAATTACCAAGTTTCATGTTTTCCTCCAGATACTGCTGTTTCTGGTCTGAGCACTGATGGGAACATTTTTGAACTTGACTGATTAGTAGTTAGAAAGCTGTTTACAGATTAGATGAAGAGGCTACACTGTCACTTGCCAAGCAGTATAGCTCTAGATCTCAGGTGACCATTACATTGAGTGAGACAGAGACTAAAGCACGAATGCTTTAACAAATTACAAGCTTATCTTCTGCTGTTAAATTCCCATGAGATGAATTTTCAGGGAAAAAAGTAAGATGAAAATATGTATCACTTGTATTTTTGCATGTGACATTCAGAATGTCAGCACATTGGTGCTATTTTCTCTTAAAAGTCTCATAAACATTAAAAATTAGGCATTATTATCCTCCATCCTGGGAAGAGGAAACTGAGATTGAGGGAAGTTTCAGAACTCTAGGGAAGTTTCTGTGATCTAGGGTCACAGAGAAGAGATCAAATTTGAATATGAAGTAGTCTGATTCTAAAATACCTATTTCTTCTGAACATACTGCATTTTCTCTGTGGCAAATATCAAGAATAGCTTTTACCTTATTGGCAAATTAACTGGCTGGTCTGCCATTGTTGCTGATCAGAGACAAAGAATAGTTTATTATTCACAGACATAGCAATACCCAGCACATTATCATTTTCTTTTATCAGTTCCACAAGCCTCAAATCCCACTGAGTGACAGGAAGAGGGGAAGATGACACACATACAGTGGGCTGTGTTACAGGAGAGGGCAGCAAGAGTAACGGTTTTGCCCTGAAAAGAGGTATTTGTTTTACTGCACAGAGAAGAAAAAAGGCACTGTTCCTAGCTTCCAAGACTTTGCTATGAAGTATCCTTAAAAATATCGTCAAAAATAAAAGTCATCAGTGCTTCTGATCACAAAATGCATAGAAATGACACAGGCTTGTGGGGAATTGATCCTCAATACAAATTCAATCATCACGTTATTGCATGAATTTTTAAAATAGAAATTGTAATTACTTCAAAAGAGTATTTGTATATAACTTTCACATTAAATGATTCGTACCTGGGTATGATCATCTTTATACTACTACTAATTTGATTGGCATAGGATTATTCTCATGGTTGATTTAATTAGAATTATAAAATTTTTTAGAAAATAATCATTGTCATGCAATTATTTTTAATATTTACATTACCTTCTATACAAATTGTCTTATTCTTTGAATGGCTATTGCTAGGGATTTCAAAATATGTCTAGTGTTTGTTTGAGATCTTTATATGATATAGATGTTAACTACTGTAGTGAAAATAGTTTCCACTTTATGTATTATTTTCATTTTTTATATCTCATTAAAAGATCATAGAAGTTTTTTTAAGTCTACTCAGTCAATACTGTCTTTCACAATTTCTTCCGCAAACTCAAAATAAGAAAGTCATCTTACAAGGTTGATAAATACTAAATTCTAATTTCAACTAAATTTTCTAAAATTGCTTATGCTAATTTGCATCTATAGCAATCAAGAATTTAATTTACTAAATAATTTTTTATTATTAAATTATGAAATTTAGTCCTTATAAGAAGAAAATAAACTTTTCCCCCAAGATATATGTTTTTCAAAGTACATTATCCTAGTTGACCCCCAGAAAAATCCTGCAAAATATACAGGATAGGTGTTAGAGTCTTAGAAGAAACATTATACATCATTTTGTCTTATCATATTTGCCAGATGATGGTCTAGCTTGTCCTTAAATACCTGAAACACTTGGAATTGGATTAGTCACTGAGCGACTTACTCTGTCTTGGCACAGAACTATTATGTTACAAAATTATCCTTTAAATTAAGGCTCTCTTTTCCTTTGTTTCATGTTTATATACTTACAGCCATGTAAACTTCCTCACTCCTGCAAGAATGAAGAAGGCATTTTTTTGCTGCATCACTGCTAAATCTTCTCTTGTAATATAAACATGCCTACTCCCTTCAGCCTTTGTTTTATAAGTTTCTTTACTATGTGATTTACTATATGCTTAAACATATAAAATCAAAGTCCAGTCAATGAAAGTAGAGAGTGATCATGCCCACTCTAGCTTGAGATATTGTATTTGTATTCATTTGGAAAATTTTCACTTACATTTCAGACTTCTTTGTCAAGTGTTAGTTTTGAGCAATATCTCAATATCATATTATTTTTAAATTTTTTTGTGAAAGTGGAAGAAAAGTGTGGACAGGGAAAATACTTGAAGTCTTCGACTTGCTTTATTGGATTCAGCCCAAAAGGCTGTTAAGGCATTTTATATCTTGATAACAAAAGTACACTGCAGTTTAAAATTCACATCTTATATTATTATAAATTTTGTGAATCTCTTAATATAAATTCTCTTAGGTAAAAACAATACTGGATACATTAGAAGCCAATAGGTCACAACTAGATGATTACTAATTAGTAACAGTTATAACTAATTTTTAACCACTCATTCAGTAATCTCTTATTTTTTGCAGATGTTCAAGCTTAACAGTAAGGATTCCATGATCAATATCTCCATCTTAAATGTCCTACTGTACCTCAGCTGTGCTGGCCTTTCCATATTTCCATTAACTATAACATCAGAAATGCAATACAGCAGTTACTTATAAGGTTAACAGTGAAAACCAGCATTAAAATGATGAATCTTACTCCAGTCATATTTGGATTAATCTAGGCAATTGTCATAAAATCAAAAAGATGAGAAAAAATTGAGCAGCAAATAGATATTCTGGGTATTTTATTGACAGACCTGAGTCAATTATTTAGAAATTTGCTACAGCTGTATTAAAAGTAACCAAATAAATTTGCAAAAAGAATTACTTCAATTGTACATAAAAATGTAGGTTGAATTTTTCTCTTTAAGCTATAGCCAGAACATTGTTTTCTTCTCTATGATTATTTTAAATGGCCTCACAAGTGCTAAGGCTATAATTTCTGAATATGTAATGTTTCAGAAAGCCATATTTTACCCACAGAAATCTAATTGACTAAATTATCTTGTACTATATAATTTGAGTCTCAATACATCAAGTCTATACAAATCCTTACTTAGTAGATGAAAGTTACTGGAAATGAGACTTTAAAATACAAAGGCTCTAACTATGTACAATTGGGCTGGAGGTTCTGCCGCCTGCCTTGCAAGCTCAAGGTCCTGAGTTTGATCCCTGGTACCAAAAAAAAAAGGAGAAATGTTAACTATCTATACAATCAATACAAACACCTCCACTCAAATGACTAGAGTCAGTCAGTCAAGCAATACGAAAAGCAGACAAACAAGTTTTGTTTTAATTTCCTGGAAAGTTCCTTTGTAAGAACAAATATTATTTGTCTAAATTACCTGATCATTTCATGCAAAAGAGTCTATTATGTGAACATAATAACTTTTAAAAAATATTTATATCTTAGAGGGAGACAAAATGAGATTTAATAATTAAAGCTGATAGACTTAAAGATAAATATTTCATCATTTATTTAATCTAATAACAAATATTTATGATTTTTTTCAAAGAATTTCTCCAATTATTATTATAAGGTGGAACTATTCAAAGGATATATGTGTCAATAGGCAAAAAATATAACCTTACAAGATGTTGTAGAATGTGATTTGTTCTCTTTAAAATTATATTTTCTCATGAATAAATTACAAACAATTTCATTATAAGGGCCTCTGAGAGTCTGGTTTTTTGGATTGATTATTTTAATAGTCTTGCTATGTATTATAAAGTTGTTTGTTATACTGCTTATGAAATTTGAACTGTAAGAATTGAACTTCATTCATTTTGAGCCTGACCATATTATTAAATTATATGAGACCTTGCCAATGCATTGTCTATGTTTTCAGGATCAGATAAACTGCTGCAGAAAATACCCATTTAAACTAAATACAAAGAATAAGTAGATGAACAATATCCACTGAAGGGAGATTTCAGTCTACTCTATGCTTGAGTTTCATTAGACATGATGAGAATATAGCTACAAGAAATGTTTTATCTACAAGAGATGACCAGAATTACAACTTGGACTCTTCAATGGTTGTAAAAAGAAGTTACCCTAGGATGAAAAGCCTCATAGAAAATAGGTGAAAATAGAGATCCCGGTACAACTTCACTCTTAAATTCATTTAGAGAATTTAAGAAATTTTAAAATTTCCTACATTTCTACATTTGAAGACTAGTTGACCAAAGTAGTTAAAACAATCACAACAAACTTAAACATAGTATAGCCAAGGGAGAAATGACATGTCTAAACCATTTGATTTTAGAGAAAATGTATCTGTATTTTCCAGCAGCACTGTTGGCTGTCTCTTCATAATTGTTAAGAATGCAAAGATTGATATGCTAATATTTCATGTATGTACAAAACTGATAATGTTCTTCCTGACATCTCTCTAACAAAGCTCTCTCTCTCTCTCTCTCTCACACACACACACACACACACACACATGCACACATGTTTAGAGCTAAGCATCTTTTTTGCCCAGGTAAAGACAGTATTTTCCTGGTCACCTTATATCCGGGAACATGACTATGGGAACATGACTTAATTTGCAACAATACATTGTGAATTTCCTCTTAATCCTCTACAATGAAATTGATACTCTCTCTGAGAGATGCCTTTCCCATCTTTCATGGGTCAGTGGTAACAGGGTTTTAAACACAAAGACAAACATCTGACCTTTGAGGTACAGGAGCAAGTTGGAAAGAATGGCTCCCTAACACCTCTTGTAGCAGCTCTACCTCATCAGTTGTGACTAGCTCAACTATTAAGTGAAATAAGAAAATCAAGCTCTATTATATTTATTAAAAATATTTAAGCAT
Organism: Heterocephalus glaber; assembly: GCF_053883595.1. Lineage (NCBI taxonomy): Eukaryota > Metazoa > Chordata > Mammalia > Rodentia > Bathyergidae > Heterocephalus > Heterocephalus glaber. The sequence continues at coordinate 9,465,052 of NW_028258356.1, read as the reverse complement.
TACAAAAGCATTTCAGACTTTACAGTAAGGATTACAACCATCCTTATCCTGTATCAAGGCCAAAATTCTTAAAACAATTTATTTACCTAGTCCAGGACATGAATCCTATTAGCATTAAAAACTATTTATTGATAACTAAGATTTTTTTTCTGAAAAAGTATCAATTTCTCTTTCTTTTTCAGCCTATAACAGTGTCAGACCAAAAAAAGACTTCATATATTTGAGGATACTAATCATGTTTCTCCTCTATGGACTAAATGCCAAAACTTTTAACCTTTCCTAGTAAGATTTACTTTTCAGACCTTTAATCATTATGTCACCGTCATTCTTCTATATGTTGTTTAGTTTCTCAGCATTTCTTTACGATGTAATAATGATAAGATATGCACATAAACTGGATAGAAAGTGTTTGGTGCATATTAGAATGGAAAGTATTTTCTGATCGCTACATGTGACATTTAATTTAATAAATTCATATGCATGGTTAGTTGTAAGCCTGGAGTCACAATAATAACATTTAAAACATGGTCTTCAAAAATGCTCTTTCCCTGCTTATTCCTTTGCTACTACAAAAATCATCTTTACTCTTAGCACTTATTCCTTAATATTTCCTTACATTTTGAATTCCTTTGTTTGTATGATGATATTCTTTTTATTATTATTCATAAATCTGAAACTTAGATTTTTTTTTATTTTGGCAAAGTCATGAATAAAGATACTAAGAAAATAGGAAAGAATTCAGTGAGTCATCACCTGAAATGTGCTTCTGGTTGATTGAGAAGTGTGGGTAATTATAGATATCTGATCTTGTTGAGAATCAACATGTAGGCCACCTGAAGAATTATATTAAACTTCATGTAATAAAATCTGCTTCTATCAAACAGGGTTTATTTATCTCATCTAATAACAAGACGTTGTTTTAGTCCATTTTCTATTGTCAGTACTTGAGACTGGTAATTCATAAAGAATAAAAGCTTATATGTAACTCACGAATTTGGAGCTAAGATTGTAGGCCACTATGGCAAAGGTCTCATGCTACATAATAACATGGTAGATGGAATTATATAGCAAGAGAGTGACAAACAGGTGCCTACAGAAGAAATAAAATACAAAAGAGTATTATATTTATATTTTACAATAACCCAGTGTAGCAGTAATTAATCTAGACCTACAAGTGTGAGAACTCACACACTCCATGACATTAATCTATTCATGATGGGTCTGCCTCCATGACCCAAAGATCTTTCATTACGCCTGACTTCTTAACACTGATGAATTGGAGATCAGGTCTCAACATGAGTTTTGCTGGAGATAAATCATATTCAAACCATAGCAACCTGGAAAGGGATTAAGGGAAGAAGTCAAAATTGGCACAGTCACTCCATAATGTCAGATTACTGTTTCTTGTTTTTCCCTCAGTGTAAGTCTATCATTTTAATGGTGACTAAATAGCTTCCATTCATCCAGAAAAGGGGAACAGGTAATATCAGTGTGTCAACTCCTCTGATTAGGTTAACAATTTTTTTTTTTTTTTGCATAGGTCTTACCCTGTAGGTGTCTTCTTACACATCACTGGCCAGAAGGCAAACATTTGAACTGTTCATATTAGCACCCAGAACAAATTTAGGATATGGTAGTAAAGGAGAGGGGGAAAATTGTCTGTGAGTATATAATTTATCATGTCTGCCATGGTTTTTACTGGCAGAGTCCAGATTAAATTCCTATATTATGGACAAAAATTTACCATTTCATAGAATAATAAAATGAAAGCAACAATTATGACTTTCTTTGTTTTATTTTTTAAAAAGACTGAAATATTTTCTCTGCAGTCAAATGCTTTACCCCTGAACTACATTCCCTAAATTATTTTCTCTGTATCATGTGTCTGAGGACAGGAGTCGCTTGCTACCAAGGAATATTGAGAAAAATGTTTTCAAAATTTTGAAAAATAATAATCAAGGTCTTCAGCTTTTTTCCTGAGAAGAGGATGAATGTGAATTTATTAAGCCTCCAATTAATTGTATCATACAGAATTAATGCAGTCCTAATCAAAATACCAACAGAATTCTTCACAGAACTGTAGAAAACAATCTTAAAATTTATATGAAACCAGAAGAGACCCAGAATAGCAACAGCAATCATGGGCAACAAGAACATAGTGGAAGGCATCACAATTCAGGACTTGAAGTTATATTATAAAACTACTGTGATAAAAACAGCATGGTACTGGCACAAAAAGAGATATGAGGACCAATGGAACAGAATAGAGGACACAGAAATAGTCCCAAACAAATTCAACTATTTGATCTTTGACAAAGGAGCCAAAAACACACCCTGAAAGAAAGATAGCCACTTTAGTAAATGGTGTTGGGTAAATTGGTTATCCATTAGACCCATATCATTCACCATGTACTAAACTAAAATAAAAATGGATCAAAGAACTAAAGTTTTCAACAGAAACACTTAACCTGCTGAAAGATAAAACAGGTGAAACTTGAAATCATAGGCATAGGTAAAAACTTTCTGAGCAAAGCGTGGTTGCACAGGAAATAATACTGAGAATTTAAAAATGTAATCATATCAAATTAAAAAACTTCTTCACAGCAAAAGAAACAATCAACAGTGTGAAAATAAAGCCTAGAGAATGGGAAAATCTTTTACCAGCTATTCCTTAGAGGATTAATATCTAGAATATATGAAAAAATAAAAATTTGCACCCCCCCCAAATAAAAGACCCAATCAAAAATTGGGCAAGTGAAATAAATAGACACTTCACAGAAAAAGAAGTACAAATGGCCAACAAATGCATGAAGAAATGCTCAACATCACTTGTCCTTAGAGAAATATAAATAAAAACAACCGTGAGATTCCATCATACCCCAGAAAGAATGATCATCAAGGAATCTAATAATAATAAATGATGACAAGGCCATATTCAGCAGCGTGGGGGCAGGGGTTGGGTTTGGCACCATTCTACATTGTGGGTGGGAATATTTTCTTTCAATCAGTATCCAGCACGGAGATTCTTCAAAACACTAAAACTAGAAATCCCATTTGACTCAGCTATTACCCTTCTCAGTATCTTTCTGAAAGTGTTAAAGACACCATATTATGGTGACACATGCATGCCCATGTTCATAACAGCCCAATTCATAATAGCTAAATCTTGGAAGCAGCCTGTATGTCCATTGACAAATGTATGGATAAAGAAAAGGTGGTATTTATACACAATAGAGTACTACGCTGTAATAAAGAAGGATAAAGTTGAGTCCTTTGCAGGACAATGGATGCACCTTGAGACCATAATGTTAAGTGAATAAATTAGACACATAAGCTTAAATAGCACATGGTTTCTCTTATTTGGGAAGCCCAAAGTATACATAAAAAGCAAAAAAAGAAAAAAAGATAGGTAATAGGAAGTAGGAGGCTAAATCTTTCTCAAATGGGAAGGGGAACAATAGATGGAGGGAAGGAATAGAGGGGAGGGATAAAAGATAAAAAAGGAATTAAGATGTGTCATGTACATGTACAAACTCCACACAAGGAATGCAAATATTGTGTACTACAAACATATGCTAATACAAAAGTGAATAGGCTACACTTAACTGCTTTTGATGCAGAGCACTTTTGGCATGCAAGACTATTCACAAAAACATGCTTTATATTTTTGTGTGGGTGGTTTACATTGACTACACATTCATCATTCAATAGAGAACAATTAAGCTTTTCTTCTGTCTTTCCATGTGCCTGTTTAATCCACCTTCAAATATAGTGGACAAAGGATCAATCTCAATACTTGCTGCATAGTTTTTATTTAGGAGTACTGTAATAATCTAGTAACACTTGATGAGCATCAGAACATTCTGGCCTTTTTATTGTTTGCGAGGCTATTCCATTTTTTTCAGTTATTTACAAACACAATTGGATTTTGATTCACTTGATCCCAAGGGTAGATAAAAAAATGGGAATCAGTCCTATTAGTCCTAACAGGCTATAGTGGAAATTGTTCCTGCTCTGAGATCAAACATGCCTGAGAGTGAAATCCCTAGTTCTAATTATTTCATTTATTTATTTTTGGTACTGGGGATCAAACTCAGGACCTTGTACTTGTGAGACAGGCACAGTGCCACTGAGCTAAATCCCCGGCCCATTAGCTCTTAATATTGAGTGATGCTCATTAAGTCATTTAAACTCTCAGATCCTATACCCTTATCTAGGAGTTGGGCTTATATCTCTTTGCAAGATAGAAATCATAGTGATCTTTCTCCATGATTTTCAAATCTTATACTCTTCAATAGAATGATATATAAGAATTAGGATTTCATAGAAATTATTTCCAACTTTAGTTAAACTTTACTGCAAGGAACTAATAAAAGACATCTTCAGCATGCTTTGCATTTCTGAAGGTTGACAACCATTAGAAATGGTACACAAAGACTATTATTTTCCATCCAGCTAGTCACTAGAGTTATAGCTCTGTAGGCAAATAGTGGCTTTTGTCATTTCCTGAAATTCGCATTGTTATCCTAAAAATAAGGTGTTAAATCTTGAAACACTGATAGCTAAAAAGATACAAGCTTAGCACCTACTCATAATTCCATTCTAATCTCTTTGCTTCAGCAGTGTCTTTCACTTTCTTCCTTTGCACACCTTGTCCTTCCACTTGTATTATACAATCTTGTGCATACTGTTTACAAAGCCTGTTTACAAAGGCTAAACACCAAGAGAAGTATTTCAAAATTCTTTAAAACTTTTGATTGTAAGGATGATGTACTTACTTCACATCATTCCATGACTACTTTTTTGAAAAGCTGATAATCTATATTTTACCTTGAAAATTGTGATGTTATTAAAAATAAAATTGAAAGTTTCCCTCAGTTTGTATGGATTGTACAGTTTTGCGCCCAGTTATTTATTTAATATATATCTTTATGCAAACTTATCCTAGGATGTACATCTATAGCAATGTGTTAGTGAAAAATATGTTTAAAATAATTAAAATTCCTTGCATTATTTCCCTATAACTCATGTAAAATAACAGCTCCCTACATAGGAAAATGTATGATCTCTCCAGCATGAAACAGAAGGTTTACTTCAAACTCTTGTCTGCAGGCTACAAAATGAGGCTACATCCTGAATGTTTCTAGCCACATGGAAGACATCATAGCTCACAAACAGTGGGAAAGGTAGCTGCTCAGAATGATTTTGGAGAAATAATCACTGTTATGCTCCACTGAGACATTCTCACGATATTGTCAGTATTATCTTTCTCAGGCTGCCATAACAGAATATACCACAGATTAACTTCTTCACTATCATAAATTTATTTTATTCAAAATTCAACAGGCTGGAAATCCAAAATCCAGCTGCTGGCAGGTCTGATGTCTCCTGAGGCCTTTCTCCTTGGTTTACCAATAGCTGCCTTCTGGCTGTCCTCACATGGTACTTTCTCGGTGTACTCATATCCCTGGTGTTTCTTCTTCTTATGAAAACACCAGTCATATTGGATTGGGACCTTAACCATATAAACTCATTTAAGTTTCATTGCCTCTTTCATGGTCTTATCTGCAAAAAGTCATGTTGGAGGTTAGGGCTTCAACACAGACATTGGGTAGGGGGCACAATTTGGTCCATAACAATGTTGTTGTGGCTTTTGTCTAGATGTCCTCCCAAAGCCTCATGCAGACATAGGTGGGGTTTTTTCAGAGGTTGCTGGATCTAGAATGTGTGATGCTGGGATTAAGTGTGTGATTACTTAATTAGTCCACTAGTTGGTTTGGCACCCACTCTAAGCCAGGTAACCTAGATAGAATATAAAAGAGGTAGAAGGAAGCTGCTATTGTTGCTCATAGCTTGGTGCCTTTTGTCCTATGTCTTTTGCCCACCATGAACTGTTTTCTCCTCTGCCATACTAACCTGCCTTGGAGTCAGCCAATGATGGACTGAAACCTCTACAAACTGTGAGCCAAAATAAACCGTTTTTCTTTTAATTTTGGATGTTGGGTATTTTGTCTCATTAATGAGAAAAGTAACTAAGACAAATGTCCATGCTAGCCATTGTAGAGAACAGTCTGTCTCTATTCTAGTTTCCAACACCAGCACCTAAACAGAGATTTGTTGTAGAAGAAATAAGAAATTTACATCTTTGAGGTTGCTATTGGTACACGTTGTATGGGGAAGGCAGTGTGGTATAATTACTACCTCATACACACTACAGGAGACAAACCCCTTTCCAATTAGAGTATCAGCAGATATTTTCACTTTGGACAATTTTTTAAACTTGTAAGGAGGCAAATAGGATATATTACATTATATTATACTATATTATATTTATATGTGTTTTCATTGATATTTCTGGCATATTTTTCTGTATGACAGACCATCTCAAAACTTGAGAGCTTAAAGTGAAATTATTATCTTCCCTGGTCTGCAAGTTGGCTGGGCACAGCTAGGCAGCTCTCATTTTAGATCCATCATGTAACCGCAGACAGTTGTCGGCTAGGGCTGCAGGTAGCCAAAGACTCCACTAAGTTGGATGTTCAAGATGACACATGCACTTGGCTGGCGGCAGCAGCTGATACCCACTGTGGCCATGGACCTCAGCTAGGCCTTTCAACTGTGGCCTCTTATGTGGTTAGGTTCTTGCAGCATGGAAGCTAGGTTCTAAGAAGGAGCTTCTCAAGCACGGGAACTTGAATATCACTTCTTGTGTATTTCATTGGCCATGCAGGTTACTTAAGATAGTCAGGATTTAATGGAAAGGCAATTAGATCTCACATCTTAGTGTAAAGATGCTTGCTCATCCAGCAAGGGAAGGCCTTAAAGATGAATGACCATCGTCTACTCTCTCCTGACCACTACAATCACATTTCTCCCACCTGTCACATATATTCATTTTCCTCTTCAGGGCCCCAAACACTAATTTTATTATGAAACTGGCCTGAAGTCCAGAATTTCTCAGCTCAATCAGCCCGGAGTACAGATGGGGCTCATCAGAAGAGATTCTACAAATGCAGTTCCTGGACGACAGTTCCTCTAAATGTGACAATCCTTGGACCAAAAGGCATCTTGTGTCTCTGGTACACTAACACAAATGGTGAGCCAAGCATAGGATGACAGCAAACAAACTCCCACTTTAACAGAGAAAAGATGGACAGCACTGTAGTGGCAGTGGTCCACAGCAGTCATAAAACATTTCAAGGTTGACTTAAGTGACCCAAATGCATACTCATGTGGCACCACAGGCTTATTCTCAGAGCACCAACATTATTCAATTATTGTTCTCTAATCTAGCTTGTCCACTAAGTTATAATAGCTTTGAGAACAAGGTCTCTGTCTTTTCATCATTGCTTATCTATTGCCACCACTAATCAGGTAAGTGATTAGTGTTTGTCAAGTAAATTAGGGCCAGACATATGATGTCATGCTCCCTCTGCAAAGATTTGGCCTTGTTTTATTTATTTTATTTCTTCATGATTATATTTCCTCATCTTAAATGTCAGGAGTTCAAAGTAGACCTCCAGAACTTGGGCCAGTTCTGTGAGTCTATTCTCTTGGTTCTATTTTGATATTCTTTGTGTTCCATCCCTAACACCACATAATTCTTCTCAGTTCCCACAACCAGTCAACATTTATTTCAAAGAGCTCCACTCCTTGATGGGAGCTAATTGATAGAAACAAGGATGCTTCAAACAACATTTTTGCAAAGCAATGGGAAATGAGGTTCAGGTGCACAACCACATTGTGCAAAGCAACAGAGGAATAGCTGAGGACAATCAAGGCCAAACAATATTTGCATTGGTCTGCAGACATCCTCCAATTTCATCGTAGGTAGGAAGCAATTTAAGCTTATCTCCAACACCATCACTGTACTCTGAAGTTTCCAAGATTTCTCTTCCTGGTCGTATTACAACAGAAAATGTAGGTCCAATATGTGCTTTGAATTTCTCTTTGTGTTTTGGTTTCTATTCTTTCATGCCAGGCTTGCCTCAGAGTTGTTCTGCAATGAGTTGCTGAGGAGACAAATGCCTACATTTGGAACCCTAATTTTGTCTCTAAATCATTTTCTAAATATTTTTTAACAGCTAGTCTTTCTCTGTGCCTATCACTGTTTCACTTTCTTTCTTGAGAATATAAATTGCTGCAACAAGATTTGTAGGTAGGTCTTCTCCTCCCTTGTTAACTTTATTTAATCTATTCATCAAGTAAGGCATAATTCTTGTAAATTCAGGGTCTCTGTTGATTCAGTATTCTTTCATGCTACTAGCACTCTAAGTTGACTTTAATTCCTTGTCTATATTCATTTACTAGAGTTTAAATTAAGTGATACTGCATGGGAAAAAATCCTTTCTTCTATTGTGTTTCAGTCAGTCCTTTTGTCAGCATGTGTAACTTTCCTAAATTATTGTTAAGACATTGAAAATATGGGAGCAAAGATTTTGCTTAATTCATACCTAATTACATGGTTCATTTCATCTTCCCTAAGTTTGTACTATAAGGTACAGTTTAGGATTTCTAGTGTCTAACGTAAGGAACTGCCAGCAATATACATTTATTGATCTCTTGCTATGTGCCAACTATTATTCTGTTTGTTATGCTTTACTGTCTTTAATTTTTTACCATCCTGATGATAATGTAGACAATAATTCACATATAAATAAGTTAAGTGACTCATATACATGCATTTAGAGCTAGAATTTTAATCCTGTCTATGCAGTCCCAAAGATCATGAGCTTAATTATTGTACATATTCATGTTTAAACTTAGAACAGGTTTTGATTACTAACACAATATCCAATTGTTACATAAGAGAAAATTTTCACAAGAGCTCCATCGGTGATAAATAGAATGTTTTTCATATGGTGCTACCAAAGAAAGCATAGCATTGAAATATTCTTATTATTATTGAATATTTTAATCATTTTTACTTTATCCCAGATTTTTTTCCATCCTTAGCCAACAAACTCCCTGTTATGTATACACAATCAATGCTGTAGTTATATAACAGTTTTCTCAATTATAGGCCATTAAGGTATAACTTCTGCCATTATATTTCTATATATCACATCATAGCAAAGAAGGAAGTCATGATGTATTGTCTAGGCTCTTAACACTGTAATTACTATCTCTGCATGTTAATCTATGAATAAATAATCAATTAAGTCAATTGTTTTATGTGATTCTTTGGAAATTATATTTGTGCTCTTATGACAAGCCATATTCTCCTATTTTCCATGACCAGAATTTCTCTTATAGCTTTTGACCAGAAAAATGCTTAAAAGAAACAAAACTTTTTAGCTATTATTCAATCAGAAGAACTGCTATGACTTTTAGAAAGACAGCAGATGTTAGCCATAAAGGGTATTAATAATTATCAAGAGGAAAAATACATGATCACTCAAAACAAAAGCAACAGAGGAGATTGTGTTAAGTAGCCAGCCCTTTTCTAAATATTCTTGAGAAGAGTTCAAAAGTTGCAAAAGATTTGATTATAAAAACTAAGGATTTAAGAGACACAAACAATGGGGAATAAATTATATTTTATTGACATAAAATATGGGATTGATATTGAGGTCAAAGATGAGAAGGCGGAAGGAAGAACAGAAATGAGAAATAGAAGTCAATGATGTTGGAGTTTGTGTATTTGGAGTAGGTTGGTGCATAAGAGTCAAGGAAGATTCCTGAAGAAGCAAACAGGAATAAGTCAAATATACCATAATAGCTCCTCAGTGGTGATCTAGTTTCTTCACCCAGAACTCTACAGAGGCTGTAGCAATGCAGCAACCATATATATTGGTTTGAGTCAGGTTCAGTGATCACTTATTTATTAATTAATTTCCTGTGGCTGATATAACAAATAACCACACATTTGGTGGCATCCAACAACACAAATGTATCATGTCCCAGTTTCAGAGGCCAAGTGTCTGAAATCAAGGCTCGGGGAGGATGTGCTTCCAATGGTGTTTTTAGGGACGGTTCTATTCTTTGCCTCTTTCAGCTCCTGATAGCAAGTGATACTTCTGGACTTGTGGTTGGATCCTTCCAATCTCTATTTACATGTTCACACTGCCTTCATTTCTTCTGTTTACCTGTCTCACACCTTCCTTTATCTTAATAGACACTGTAATTGGATTTAAGCTTCACCTAGATAATCCAGGATGGTGTCATCTCTAGATCATTGATTTAGTCCTATCTGCAAAGACCTTCTTTCCCCAATAAAGTAACAGTTAAAAAATTCCACACATTTGACAAGGAGATGTCTTTTTGGAGGACCACCATTCACCTATCTATAATCTGACTGAATATTTTTTATAAATGCAGCCTTGAAAGAATTAAGTCCATCTTTTTTCCAGGTGATGGCTTTTCCCTCCTTCAAATGAGTATTACCTTCGTATTCCTTTAGTGCAAGTGCGGAGGCTAAGGAGGAGCAAGAGAGAAGAGCCCCTCTGTCATTTACAAAGATTGCATCTGTTTTCCAGCTCATATCAAATAAAATGCTGGCATTTTGAAAAACATCTTAAGTATACATGCTTAATAGCTTGATGTAGAATGTCAACAGAAACATATGAAATGAAGTTTCCATTACCAAAGATGATTTAGAGCAAATCTTCAATCTTCCAAGTCCTCAGGGATCTATTGAGGATCTATAATAGTCACATACAGTCCCAAGCTTGAGCAACCCCCTAAAAAATGTCTAGTCTAAATCCAAGGATTTGAAACAAATGCCCTGGGACATCTAGCTTGATACGATATTGAATTGTTTTTGCTTATCTTTCTAAAAGGGGCAGATTATATGGTTATCAGGAGTATTAGTAGCTTAGTTGATTTCACAATAATAGGAGTGCAGAACTAAGCAGAGAGTTCCTGAGATATTTTTAGCTAGCACAATGGTACTATTTTCTTCCCTAAAGTGTGTATGGCTAAGGATTTCAGAATAGTTACAAATAATAATTACATTTTGTGGGGAGCGGTGGCAGCCCAAAAGCTTCATTTTAATTTTACCCTCTGTTATAAATATCCAGGAGACTATGTTATGGGGAACCATGTCTTCGCTAATTCCGATGTTTACCTTTAGAGATTGCCCTGGCAACAAGATGAACCTTCTGTAACCCCATGAAACAAAGTAGTCCCCGAGGGCAAGGAGTGTCTAGAAAACTAGCAAACAAGGAAGCAGGTGTTTTTGGATAAAGGTCATGGTTAATGACCTTACTCACTGAATGTATAAAAGAGAGGTGAAAATAAACTTGCTCGCTAGGTCTTTGTGAGCCCTCCTGTCTCTCTGTTTCTTCTTAATCCTCAACGTCCCCGCTCAGGTCTTGTTCGACAGGTTGCGGCCGGACCGCGACAACATTTTAACCCTAAAATTGAGTCTTTAAAAATCAAATCCTTGAATGTACCAATAAAATTAATTTTTAGAAAACAACAACAAAAATATCAAATTATGAATTTATGAAATGCAGCATGTTTCCTGGCAAACTGATAGTAGATAAGTGGGCACAAGTACCACAATATTTTTACTCTTTTAATTTACCGCATGAACTGTAATAAGCAGAAATAATGAAACAACAAAAACAGTAACAAGACAAGGACACCTGGGCATTTAAAAAACCTACTGAAAGTTTTATACCTTGGCCTTCTCATCACCCATGTCTGACTACACTGAGGCAAATATCTGGCAATAGAAAAAGATGGCACATGGAAGACTTCAGTTCCCATCTTAGATACTTGGTTATTTTTAAAAATCGTTACATGCTTTTCCTTTTAATTCAGAGCTAATAGCATCACAGTGTCTTCTGTATTTCACATTCATATTCACTCTATAACCTTCATCTGTGTGCTTCCTTATAGACAGAGCTAATCTACAAACACATTTTGCTTCACTGGAGGGAAAAAATGTAGTGCATATTGAATTTCCATCTTTAACACAAAGGGGTTAACAACTGCAAAGGAAACAAATGCTTCTCCTTCTCTCTCTCCTTTCCTGTTTTTCTCCCTCCTTCTCCACTCACCTCCATGTTCATCCTTTGTGGTTCCCATTTCCCTGCTCTCTGTTTCCTGCTTCCCAATGAGAACTCAGCTGATAAAAGAGAGAGGTGTCAAGGACGTTCTGCTCTGCAATGAACAGGAGCATTGATCACTGTTTTTCTTCACTTCTCTCTGGGCGAGAGAAGTATCTTTGCCATGCAGAAAAAAAATGAGAGTACTGCACAGTTTTGACTTTTTGGAACAAAACATTAAGCTTGCTAAGCTCTACAAATTCAACAGTTTAATATAGCTCTGTGCTTTACATCATTATTGCTTCAGTAGAAGAATATATGTATTTACATTTAAAAGTTAATTCCATAGTCTCCATATAGTAAATTTGGTGAATAAAACATTCACTTCCTCAGATCTATATTGAAACAAAACAAGTTACAAAACAACACAGTCAGGCATAGCAATTTTAATCTGATAACTGTGTACTTTGTAGACAAAAAGAACAAAAGTAAAGAACATTCAAATTACCATTTACAAAATAGTCATGATTTTTTAGCATACAGTATGAAGCACGGAAATAGTACAAATTGTTCTTTAAAAGCACTGGAGAAGCTTTTAAAGTTATGGATCTGCAACATAAAATTTAAACCTAAGAAGACTCCCGTTGCCATAACAATATGATACACCAGCTCCCTGTCAGGACGAATCGTTGGCTTCAGGAATATGATCACACCACTGCACATCAGAGTTCCCTGATAACAATGTGCCAATGTTAAATCTCCTCATTTCTTACTTAGAGCTTCAATTTTATCCCCCAAAAATATATTAATGGCAAATAAACTGGCATAAATAAAAAATCTCTCAACATATGGTCTTATATGATGTTAGTAATAAATATGAACTCATCAACAAGATCCTTAAGATAGAGATAAGTGTATTGTTAAAAAAATGGGAAGCATCATTTGTCAGAAACACTAGTTTTTAATGTTTCCATGGAAAAGAAAGTCATTTACTATTCTGAAACCTCAGAAAAATTTATCTTGATATATTATTCATTACACTGTAATGTCTACAAATATGCTTTAAAGATAAAATAGAGAAACAGAAGACAGGCTTTGCCTTGTCACAAACAACATGAGTTAAAAACCCCAGCTCTTTGAAGCACAAAACAAAGAGGGTAAGAGCTTTCTTCCTGTGAAGGTAGATGGCAGGTTATTATCACCAGTCCTTCACTTTCTTCCCATTTCTCAAGATTTCCCTCGCTTTCTCCTCTTCTTATTAACTTGCAGGGCTAAGATGTGAGAGGCTAAACAGAGGTTCCATTAATTCTTTCTCTCGGCAATATTTAACATGATTATTTGTTTGTTTGCTTATTTAGGAGAAAAAACACCAAAGAAGAAAAAGCTCAACTAGTAAAAAGGCAAACATGAGAAAAAATACCTGTAAATGCTGGAGACCTGGTATATAAAAGATTCTTTAAAATCGCAGAGAAGTGTAGGCTTCAACCAGCCTCCAGGCACAGGTAATATCTCAGAGAAGAGTCATGTTTGAGGCAAATATTTTCTTAGGCAATGAAGGGTGAAAAGAAGAGGAAATATTTCAAGATAAGGACATGTACAAAGGCACAGAGTTTTGGAGTTGAAGCTCTATTTTGGGAAATCCCACCAGGACTGTATGCCTGGTGTGAGGTGCATATGGGAAAACAGTGTGAAATCAGCTTGCTATGATGTGGAGTTTGTACTTTGTTCTGAAGTACAGGAAGTAATCAAAAAGATACAAAACATTGGGAAACAAACTTCAAAATGTGTTTTAGAAAGATGGCTCATAGAATACTGGTGGATGCATTGTCTGGAGGTTAGACTGATGAGAGGAAAACTAAGAAGCTAGTGTAATAGTCTAAATGAGAAAGACTTGAGCAAAGACTGTAAAGATATTTGGGAAATCTGTGAGTGGTAAATTTAACACATACTGGTAATTTGAATGTAGAAGTTATAGAAGCAATATTTCTGGGATTAATGATTGGGTAAGTGCTATCATCCAGACTGAGAAATATAATTCATGAGATGGGCATGGATAGATAGATTAGTGCATTACAGGAAAATCTCAATCACTAAGATTATGAGGACTGAAGCAAGAAGATCAAAGAACAAATGATAGCAACAGGCACATGGTGAAGATTTACAGGAGAGGAGAATAAAACAAAGAAGAATAAAGGGAACAACTGGAAATGGAAAGCCTTTCTTTCAATGAAAATGTTTCAAGAAAAAGAAAGCCTGCCACAGTGAAATCTATTTAATTGATATTTCTGGGGTGATAAATACATCAATTAATATGAAAAGGTGCATATACTATTGAACAATTTATATTACTTCTTTGCACAATGTATAACCACTGTTTCATCTCCACCATAAATCTGTGTGCTGGATTCAGTATTAATATTCTTCCTCTTATTTTATGGAAGAGAACACAGAGGGTCAGAAATGTCAGCCAACTCCCCAAAGTCACACTGCTGGTAATACAGGCCCGCTGACTTAATTTACTCCATATATTTAATTATATAATCCAGTTATACCCGAACCACATAGAGGGGTTTAGTGTGTTAAAATACAGAACATTATTTCCTTAGTTAAAAACATTCTACTTCTCAAGAATATAAGTGATTTAAATATCTAAATAAATAATATTCAGAGATAATGATCCTAGAAATGAGTCCGTGCTATATTTTTATCCTGAATTTATGGAACTGAGATGTGACAGTTATTAAGGAAAATAATAATGGATAGAACAAAATCTCATAATCATTCTGTGTAGAAGATAGGTTATGAGTACTGCCAGCCTCGCTCTGATAACCATCACTTATTAGCATTTGCAGATATACAAAACAGGATACTGAACTTCAGGCTCACTAAGCAATGTAGCAATCTTTTAACTGACCCAAAGAAAATTATTCCAAAGATTTTCTTTAAAATCATTTAAAATAACACACATACCTATAAATCACTTATATAAATGTATAAAGGGTAAATGGAAAACTGCTGAGGAAATCTTTCTGACCCTAAAAATGTGATGCACCAGGCATGGTGGCCCCAGCACACAGGAGGCAGACACAGGGGGATCGAAGAGAGTTCAAGGCCAGCCTGGACTACATAGTGAGTTCAAGGCCAGGCCAGAATATACAGCAAGACCCTATCTCACAAAACCAAAAAGAAAAAAACCCAAAAAAACAGTGATGTAAAAAAGCTAATGAACGGACTAAGAATTAAAAACTAAAGCTGGAGGTGTAGCTTAGTGGTAGACAGCTAGTGCAAATTCAAACCCCAGCAGTCCCTTCCCCACATACAATAACTGAGCAGAAGCCACATTTGCATGAACATCTTTTAGAACCATGAAAGATCCTTTGAGTGCCACATGAAAGTCAGTATAATCAGAACCACTTTCATTTCAGTCAAGTCACTGAGAGTATCTTACTCTCATTAATCCATTGCAATAACAAAATTTATTGCTTTTAGACTTTAGCTAGGATTTTCTTTCTTTATTTACTTTTTAAATTTTAGACTAAAAAAATCCCTGTGATAGGCTAGTAGATGCATCCACCAAAGTGTGGCTCATGAAGATTAATATTTTCCCAGTCTCATCTGCAGCAATAGAAAACTAGAATGTGAATTCATGTGTTGTGATTTTAAATCTTCTTGATAGCATTGCTATAACATTCTATGCTCCATTCAGTAAATTTCTACATTAACATTCCCATGATGAAGCCCAAAGGAATAACCTTTTCTTGACAGAAGAAATCAAAGAGTATTGAGATGTCAGTTGTCTCACAGCAATTATGCTTTGAGATTACTCATCTAATGCAGTAACAGTGAATTCCTTTTTCTGTTCTAAACATAATATATGTTCACAAATAGCCATAGGTGTGTCCGTCTTAGGTTGTTTTCAGCTCACTAATATGCTAGTAGTGCAGGATGCAGTGACTCTGCACTTTAATAATACACAGTGATTCCGTAACTCGGCCCCATGGCAAATCATTATAATAAACACTTCAAAAGAAGCCTCAACTCTTCTTTGCATAATGCAAGTTTCAAATAGAATGACCTTTTCCCATATCTGTACTTTTTTTTTATTTTAGTAAGGATAATGAATTCCTTTGCTTCTCAGTTTGTTCTTTGTTTTTGTGAAAAATTAATCATCTAGTATTCAGTCTTTCTTTGTAAGTCAAATTTTAAAGTCTCTTTGCTATAACCAAAAATATAAACAGAGTTCTCAGATAATAATTATGGGTTCCCTAAGCTTCTTAACAGTATTTCAAGTAGGCCAGCTAAGACATGCCTGAAAATAGGAAAAGAAAAACACTAATGTTTTATTCCTAGGACAGTTTTAAAGAATGAAGGAGTTCTGCAAAGTGCTATGACCTCCTTGACATCATACGTACTTGTGCACAACACCATCGGTATTAGACTTCAGAGTGAGGTAAGTAGTTAGACTACTCATTTAATCAGGTTTGAGAGGTATTTGTGAGATGTGTACGTGAATGTTCTTCTGCCATTTTTGAGACATGTATGTGAAAGTACTTCTGACAATAAGTCTCCCAGAATAGAAAAGATCTGAGTTACAATGTTGCCAACAGATATATTGCTCACAAAGGGAACAATGATTCAAATATTGTAATTATCACAATTATTCTTATTTGATTATTATAATAATTATTATTTGTTATTTCCTTTAGCAATTTTTCAAGCTCCTCCTATATGCCAGTCACTGTGTTACATCCTGGGAATACAAGAAAGACCATAATTATCTTAATGAAAATTTAAGGAAGACCATCTCTCAAGAAAATAAAACCATAAAATATGTTTACTAGCACACTAGCAAGTCACTGATGCAGGAGGCAGGAGAATGCTTGTGCATATTTTCATTCTAGTCCTATTAAAAATTATATGTTCAATTAACATTTTGGTGGGAAAGGTTAATCCCTAAAGCTCCAGATGAGAAAAAACAATTCCTGGAAATGTTGCCAAATGAAACATTATAGCCAAGTATAAGAGACCTGAAGATAAAGGACAGAGAGAAAGAGAAAACTAAAGGAAAATTAATGGTGATTTAAGAAGCAATATAAAGAGGGATATGGAGAGAGAATGAGAAACTGCAGGAAAGGTCACAAGAGAGGAGGTAAAGAAAAGAAATAGAAAACTCAAGTTATTAGAAAATAGCTAATCAAGTGATAATATTAGTGGCTTCAAGCCCATAGTTTATCATCTCTTGCCAACTAGTAGTTTTTGAAAAAGTGTTGAATTTCCCCTCTCTACGTTATGTATAATTTAAATAAGATCGTTGCATATCTATGCCTTCAAATATAATTACCTCTAAATCATTTCATAAAAATTTAATAATAATTACTGAGTACTTAATATATCCAATCAAAGTGCTAAATATATTATGCACATTATTTATTCTTAATATGCAAAATTCTATGAGGTATATATTATCATACTAATTTCTAAAGAAGTCATAAAATACAGGACTTAATTCATCATGTTACTTTTCATTTGCTTCTCTTCCTCCAAAAAAAACATGACATCAGTGTCAATGCCTACAGTTTGCTGAATAATTTTGGGTAAAGCATTTATCTAACTGTTAATAATTTATATACAAACTGTATACAATAAAATAGTGTCATTGTAAGGATTAAATAAATTAATTTAGACTAGGAGTATAGCTCAGTGATGGAGCCCTTATTTTGTAAGCACAAGATCCTGGGTTCAGTCCCCAAAACAAATAATACTAACTATAATAATAATATACTTTATATGAAATCATTTTATTTACAGCTAGAACAAAATATATATTCAGAGAATAAAGTAAAAGAATTATTATCACCATCATAACCTATTTTAATGGCTAATTGGACAGCAGAGTTGAGTGTTGAGATTGAAAGAGTTCCACTCATGGTTAGCTAACAATTATTGTATAATACACCATGGTCAATATTGTTTTAAAAATGAAATACTAACTTTTCATGTATGATTATGGATTTCTAAGAAAATGTCCTTTAACAGCTCTAGAACATTAGTCCAGGACAAATGTGTTTAATGTAATTAGGTGGACATATATATTACTGTTAATATGTGGCTTTACTATATATGACTGAAGGCCTCTACATTGCTGCGATGGCCACTCATACCCCAGGGTATCAGAAGGGTAAGAAGTGACACACTAGCTTCTGCTACAGTATTCAGATGTGAGTATAAGGTGTTTTAACCATAATATGTGAATATTTTATTATATTATGTATTACATAGATTCAAGATATGTGTATACCAGAAGTCTCTTATGTACATATAAGGGATAAAATAATATTTTGGAAATATAAACTAATTTTTCCCTTGGAAATTCCCTTGTTGCTATCTACTTTGCCCTGCTGTTCCCTCATTCACTGCTCCCTCTATTGCCACTCACAGCCTGGGGCTATTCAGTACTCACTGGAACACTGGCTTTGATATATAAAAGGTTAGTAGCCATTTTAGAGAAATGGAGAAAAGGTAATGATAAACATAAAATTAGAGACAGGTAAATTGGAGAAAGTAAGAATGTTCCAGAATTATGAATAACAAACAAAAAATATGGGGCCCGTCAGAGTTGATATGGCCAGGCAGATGGGAATAAAACATGATTTTTGTTTTTGTTTTTTACCTGAGACTTGTGATGAACAGACAATATGATAGTTTCCTTAGTGAATGCCTGCACACTTAAGGCAACATCCAAGACCATACATACTCTTCTACAAGAAGAATATGTAAGTTACCAGAATTCACCCACAACTTGAATGAGTGAGAATAGAGTCAAAATTGTTAGTGTATTTGTGTCATGTAAATAGAATGAAGGCTCAGATTGAAAATTAGACTTTTATTAAAAATGTGATGTTAAATTCTTACACATCAGAGTCAATGGGCTCAGTTTTATGTCTACTCATTATAGCTCTACCTGTATGACTGTATAATGTATATCTGTATCACATATATAGATATATATCAATAAGGCCATACAGTTACGTATTTAATTTCCACATAATTTAATTCTACATAGCCAATACTGCACAATTTTTCCTGTAAGAATCTATAAGTATCTTAAAGACTACTTTATTTATTTTTATAGTAACAGGACCTGGCAAAGTTCCTGAAGTAGTCACAATGTGAGAGAGTAAGAAAGTGACACAATCTGGAAAAATGCTTTGAAGGGCATTAATTCAGAACCTGTAAGACAACAAGTAGTTTGGCTTGGAGGCAACCAATAAAAACATCGGTGGAAAAAGCATGAAGTTCTGAATCAGGTTGGTGGCCCTGGAAACAGAAAGAAGGGCAAGAATGAGATCACCAAGTGCAAGTTGATAGAACTGAGCAACAGTTTTCTGTTTTAGAATAAGAACTCTTGTGGAGTCGATCCTAGAATTATTTGTGTCCCTTAGCCACGTGCTTGAGAATACGAAGTGAAGATTAGCTGTCAATGATAATGAGGCACTAGTTGAAACTGTTTTTTAGAAAGTACCATATAATATTCAAATAGTTCATCCATTTAAATTGACCATATTTAAATATTTTGTTTAGTGAAAACATTAAACACATTTATTAATACTTTTCAAATACCCTTTGTATGTTCAAAGCCATATAATTGATATTGTTTTAAACATTCATCATCAAAATAAGTCCAATTATTCTGTATTTCCAGTGAACAACTATATGAACAAATATATGTAGAATATAGCTTGCTCTATAAGATTATATATATATTTGAAGTGAAATATATAGATATTTGAATCTTTGCCAGCCCCATACTTACAGAAATAGGTTGGTAAGCACTGCAATAACTGGGGTCCTTATTATTTTTGAGCTTCAATGAAACAGAATCTATCTTAGAGGAGGAATAAAATAAGAGATTTATGTCTGCATAGGCAGATAAAAGTGAAAAGTAAAAATTTATTGTTATACTAAAAAGTAAAAATAAATCATATCATTTAAAGAGTTCACATTGTATTTTGTAAATAAAATATATACAGTCTTTTAGCGTTAGAATTTTGATGATGATAAAAACTATTATAAAATGCTTTGAGTATCCTATAAAATTTTATGGCATCACATTTGTCATTATATTTTGTGCTTTATTTTTTAAAGAGCATATTTTAGATGAAATCAGTAGAGAATAACAACTTATTGTCCTGAGTTTATGAGTTTGTTTCAAATTTCAGATTTGATTTTGTGTTCTTGAATTATGAAAGAATCAGTCATTATAATTGAGAGCTTCTGACCACCACTCCCAGGCCAGAGGTAGGGGCTTCCTGGCCGCTGTTCCACCACTCCCAGCCCAGAAGAAGTGAGCCATGTGGGTACCAATAGCACCACCACAACCCCCCCACCCCCCCACCCCCTGTCAAAATGTGAAGACACATAAACAAGTCTCAAAACCAGACTTCCAGATCACCTCCAGCAACCCTAAAGGGAAATGAGATGGAACATTCTGACACTCAACCATCTGGACTTCCTGAACTGGCAACAAAAGAGGATCTGAAAAAAATGAAATCAGAAATAATTTCTCAGATAACAGCAGAGATTGTGCCCATAGTGCAAGACATGATTAATAAATCTAGAGAGGACACAGATAAAAAAATAAAGGAGCTGAGGAACATGCTGGAATCCCAACATAGGAAACAAATGGAATGAATAAAACAGATTTCCAGGAGATTAAAAACTCCACTGAAAGTCTACACAGCAGAATGAGCCAATGTGAGGACAGAATTTCGGATATAGAAAATAAGATTGCAATTAGTGACCAGGAAAAGAAAAATTGCTTCAAAATTGTAAGGGACCATGAGAAATCAATCCAGCAGCTGCTAGACGAGGCAAAAAAGAATAACATAAGACTGATTGGAGTCAATGAAGAAATAGGAGAGAGTGCAGATGACATAAAAAAAATTGTTCACAGAAGTAGTGGCACAAAACTTCCCAAGCAGGAGAAAAGAATTTGACATACAGATAATTGAGGCATATAGGACTCCAACTAGCCTTGATCAAAGAAAAATCTATATATAGACATATAATTGTTAAGATTCCAGAAACCCAATGGAAGAACAAAATTCTACAATCACTTAGAGAAAAGAAACAAATCATGTATAAAGGAAAGCCCATCAGAATCACAGCAGACTTCTCAATGAAAACCCTCAAGGCAAGAAGAACTTGGAGTGATGTATTCCAAGCCCTAAAGGAAAACAGCCTCCAACCCAGATCGATGTACCCTGCAAAGCTATCTTTCAAAATTGATGGAGAAAGAAGATACTTTCATGACAAAGAGCACCTTAGGAACTTCATAAATATGAAAGCAGCACTCCAAACAATTTTAGATAATATTCTAGGTACAGACAACCCCAGGAAGCACAGCAGAATGAATCCATCGGGGATGACAAGAAATTAAAAGCAAACAGGAAGAACCCAACAAAAAGAAAAAGTCATGACAATGATGAATCAATATGTATCAGTTATAACCATCAATGTTAATGGCCTCAATTGACCAATCAAAAGAAATAGACTGACAGAATGGGTCAAGAAGCAAAATCCAAAAATATGCTGCATACAAGAAACACACTTAATTCAACAAGAAACTCACAGATTGAAAGTTAAAGGGTGGAAAACAATACTCCATGCAACAGCAACCTGAAAAAAAGCAGAAGCAGCTATCTTCTTTGCACATCAAGTGGATTTCAAACCAACACTGATTAAAACAGATAATGAAGCACACTACATCCTTGTAAAGGGAACAATCCAAAAGGAAGAGATGACAATCATAAATGTCTATGCACCAAACACTAGTGTGCCCAACTATATAAAACAAATGCTAATGGACAGGAAAAGTCATTTATGCACTAATACAATAGTAGTGGGGGAACCTCAATACCCCACTGTCACAAATAGATCGATCAACTAGACAAAAAATAAGTAATGAAACACTAGAACTCAATCAAAGTCTTGAACAAATGAACTTAACAGATGATAACAGAAGGCTCCACCCCACAAAATCAGAATATACATTCTTTTCAAGTGCACAGGGGTCATTTTCCAAAATAGACCACATACTCACTCATAGAACATGTTCAAGTAAGTGCAAAGAAATTGAAGTTGTCCCCTGTATATTATCAGACCATAGGATGATGAAATTGGAGATCAATAGCAAAAGAAACGGCAAAAATTTCATAAATACATGGAAATTGAACAACGTACTTCTGAATAACCAATAGTTCACAGAGAAAATTAAAGAAGAAATCAGACAGTTCCTTCAATTAAACAACAATGACAATACAATAAATCAGAATCTATGGGACACAATGAAAGCAGTCTTATGAGGGAAATTCATAGCAGTGAAAACACATATTAGGAAAACAGAGCGAGCCCAATTAAACAACCTGATGCTGAACCTCAATCTTCTAGAAAAAGAAGATCAGGACAAACCCAAAGCTCTTACAAGAGAGGAAATTATCAAGATCAGAGCAGAAATCAATTCAATGGAGACTAAAAGAATGATACAAAAAATCAATGAAGCCAAGAGTTGGTTCTTTGAAAGAATAAACAAAATTGAAAAACACTTAGCCAACTTTATAAGAAAAAGGATAGAAAAGGCCCAAATCCATGCAATTAGGAATGAAAAGGGTGAAATTACAACAGACCCGGCAGGAATCCAGAGGATCATCAATACCTACTTTGAGAAACTGTATGCCAATAAGATGGAAAACACAGAAGAAATGGACAGATTCCTAGATACATATGAATTACCAAAGTTGAACGAAGAAGACCTAAAAATTCTAAACAACCCAATATCAATCAATGAAATTGAAAGTAATTACAAACTTACCAACTAAGAAAAGCCTGGGTCCTCATGTCTTCACTGCTGAATTCTACAAGACATTTAGAGAGGAATTACTGCCACTACTGTTTAAACTCTTCAATGAAATTGAAAGGGAAGCAATACTCCCAAATTCATTCCTGGAAGCAAGCATCACCTTCATCCCCAAAGCAGAGAAAGACCCAAGTGAAAAAGAGAACTATGGGCCAATCACACTAATGAACATAGATGCAAAAATCCTTAATAAAATAGTGGCAAATAGAATGCAGAAGATCATCAAGAAGATCATACACCCTGACCAAGTGGGATTCACCCCTGGGATGCAGGGGTGGTTCAACATACACAAATCAATCAATGTAATACACTATATCAATAGAGCCAAGGGGAAAAAACCATATGGTTATCTCCATAGATGCAGTAAAAGCATTTGACAAAATGCAAAACTCAGTTATGATAAAAATCCTACAAAAAATTGGAATAGATGCTCTCTACCTCAATCTGATAAAAGCCATCTATGAAAAACCAAAAGCCAATATCATACTAAATGGTCAAAAAATGAAATCCTTCACACTGAAATCAGAAACAAGACAAGGATGTCCATTATCACCATTCTTATTCAATATAGTTTTGGAAACATTAGCTATGGCAATTAGACAAGAGTAAGAAATAAAAGGAATAAAGATAGGAAATGAAGAAGTCAAACTGTCATTATTTGCAGATGACATGATACTCTACATAGAAGACCCCAAGGACTCCACCAAAAGTCTTCTAGACTAAATAACCAAATTCAGTAGAGTAGCTGCATACAAGGTCAACACAAAAAAATCAATAGCTTTCCTATACATGAACAACAGACTCACTGAGAGAGAAATAGGGCAAACAATTCCTTTCACAGTAGCATCCAAAAAACTGAAATACCTAAGAGTCAACCTAAGGAAAGAAATCAAAGACCTCTTCTCTGAAAACTGTAGTACTCCGAAAAGAGAAATTGAGGATATCAGAATATGGACAGACATCCCCTGCTCCTGGATCAATATAATGATCAATATAGTGAAAGGATCAATATAGTGAAAATGGCCATACTTCCAAAACTGCTATATAGATTCAATGCAATCCCATTTGAAATCCCAGCAGCATATACTTCATGGACCTTGAGAAAACAATATAAAACTTCATTTGGAACAAGAAGAGACCCAGAATAGCAAAAGCAATTCTAGGTAACAGAGACATGGCAGGGGGTATCACAATCCCCAACCTGCAACTATACTACAAAGCAACTGTGATAAAAACACCATGGTACTGGCAAAGAAACAGACCTGAGGACCAGTGGAACAGATTAGAAGATGCAAAAACAATGCCAGACACACTCAGCCATCTCATCTTCTACAAAGGAGCCAAACACCCTCACTGGAGGAAAGATAGCCTCTTTGATAAATGGTCCTGGAAAAATTGGGCTTCAACTTGCCAAAGATTGAAACTAGACCTATATCTCTCATCATGCACTAAACTAAAATCAAAATGGATTAAAGATCTAAATATTAAAATAGAAACACTGAACTGACTGGAACAGAGGTTGGGTAGAACTCTTGAAGACATTGGTGTAGGAAAAGATTTTATGAACAAAATCTCAGTTGCCCATGAACTAGCACAAACAATCAACCAGTGGGATCTCTTCTTACTAAAAATTTTCTGCACAGCAAGAGAAACCACCAGCAGTGTGAAGAGACAACCCACAATGTGGGGAAAAAACCTTCACCTGCTGTTCCTCAGACAAAGGTCTACAATCTTGAATCTATAAAGAACTTAAAATGATCATACCTCCCAAATTTAAAGACCCAATCCAAAAATGGGCATCTGAAATGAACAGACATTTCTCAGACAAAGAAGTAGAAAGAGCAAATAAATACATGAAAAAATGTTCAACGTCACTGGTCATTTGAGAGATGCAGATGAAAACAACTCTGAGATTCCACCTCACTCTAGAAAGAATGGCTGCTATCATGAAGTCAAACAATAACAACTGGTGGCAGCCATGTGGGGAAAGAGGAACCCTGCTGCACTGCTGGTGGGAGTGTAGACTGGTGCAATCACTGTGGAAATCAGTATGGAGATACCTCAAAGAACAAGGACTGGAAGTCCCATTTGACCCAGCTATTCTCCTGCTGGGTATCTTCCCCAAAGAATTAAAATAATCATACCACAGTGATATATGTGTGCCCATGTTCATAGCAGCACAATTTGTAGTAGCTAAAACTTGGAAGCAGCCCAAATGCCCATCAACTGGAGACTGGATAAAGAAAATTATTTTTTATAAAATGGAGTACTACTCAGCCATAAAAAATGAGAAATTAGAGACATTTATAGCTAAATGGATACACATTGAGGCGGTACACCTAAGTGAAATAAACAGGACACACATGTGTAAATACTGAATAGTTTCTCTAGTGTGAGAAATTGAAAGTGTAAATAAGGACTAAAAGGTATAATAATAATATGAAATAGGAAGAAAAAGGGCAAAGGGAAAGGGGATGTGGGAAGGGTAGGGGAAAGGAAAGAAGGGAATGGAATTAATATGAGAAAATGCAAAAATGAAAACAAAGGCTTTGTAAATTAGGAGGGATGGAGTTGTTGAAGGGAGAGCAGGGGAAGTGGGAAAAATAAGAACCAAGAGAGATTATGTAAAGGTGAAAATTTCCAATGATGAATGTCATTATATTGTATACCTAAAATGTAACAATAAAATAATATTTTAAAAAAAGAAATATCAGGGACAGAATTTAAGTCTAAACACAAAATTCATTTATGTTTAAAAAAATAATTGAGAGCTTCTTTAGAAAACAGATTTGATTATATAGTTCAATACAATCACAGTATTTATAACTATATAATAATAAGGTAGAAATCATTATTGTTGTATTTTAAATTAAAATGTCAAAAAATTAATAGTGCATACCAAGTAATATTAGTTACATGTGCAACTAGAAGCTCTCAAACTCATATGGAATAAAACAAAACTTTGCAGTCATGGAAATGCTTCCTTAATAATTATTGAAATTAAATAATAAAAATAAACACAGTGCTCTTTTTAGAAGCCTGAAAAACCCACTGGAGAATAAAGCTGAACTGACACTGACAAGAAAGAATATAAATGAAAATGTGCGGTTGAACAATGGACAAATTTCCGGTCAAAGAGAAAGTAGCAAAGCACTCCGTGATTCTCATTGACTGCCACTTCCCAGATATACTTCCTCCAAGTCTGAGTGAGCCTTTTAATAAGGTCATTCTCCTGCTACCATTGCCCAGGAGTATGTGACTTCCAGTTCTCTTTATATAACTATCAAAAAATTTCTGGTGAGTATAGTTAGTTCCTCACTCTTGACAAATTTTCAGATCATTTTATGGTTGCAGTATGGAATTGTTTCTAGTTTGGAGAAGAATGCTTAGGGACAGGAGGGAAAAATAACACAAAAGATTGCCATGCACACAGGAAATCTTGAGGCAAATGTCTACTTCCACTGCTGCCTTCTGCAAGGGCAGTGGCCCAGGCAAACACTGTCCAGAAGAATGGGCCTTTATGTTTCCCTCCTTTAGTAGAAGTGACTGTAGAAGTTTCCTTTATTTTCTGACCAACAGGATATCTATAAGTACTTCCTGTGAGGTTTGAATTAATATCAAGTGATTATGTAGTAATACTTGCATGAATAATCTTCACTATCCAGGTTTTCTCAAGCTCCTTAGCCATGCCCATTGACTTCATCAAGGTATAGGATGCTCACTTGCTTACTGTGGCTACAGGCTCTTCCCACTAGGCATTCTTTGTACTGGATTGTGAAGGTCCAAGTCAATTAAACTTTCTGTTATAGTTTGGATATAGAATGTTCCCCAAAGACTCAGTCCCCAGCTGATTTTGCTACTAGGGCATGGTGAAAGTTTTAGGAGGTGGGCCTAGTTGGAATGATGAGTCACTGGGTGCACACTACTAAAGGGTACATTTTGCACCGGGATGCTTTTCCTTCCTCCCCACTACTCTGCCTCCTGTACAACATGAGATGAGGCATTTCTCCACCACATGCTCCATGACATTCTGCCTCCTCCCAGGCCAAGAAATGATGAAACCAAATTGACCAACTTATTTTCCTCCGTAATTTAACTGAGTCAGGCACAGTGATTCTTATGACAGTTGTACAAGCCTTGGGAAAGCAAAATCTAAGAAAAGTATTATGAGCTAGTTCTGAGTAGTACACAAGAATTTATAGCTGCAAGAACCTTAGAGGGTAAGAAAGAACAAGTCACCAAAACCACAGAATGCTAGACTACCATACAAACAAAATAAATGTCTAATTCTGAGGAGCAATGCAAGTTTCTCTGAACAACCTCCCATCTTCTATGTGATACTGTAGTCTTTAGAAGGCCTAACTGGAAAGTAATTGTTGGTTTTCCCAATTTAGCCACACTTTTCTCCTGTCTGTTCTTATAAACCTCCATTATGTATTCCTTTTCTTTTTAACCTAAAAGAATCCAACACAAAAGGGACACCTAGTTCTCTAAGTAAAAGAGAAAAGAAGCACACCAAATTATATAAAAGTTCATTGTCAATATCTTTTTCTCCACCTCCCACCACCAAGCTAAGATCCACTGGCTGACGGCCGGGTTGGGATCCTGACTGACCCTGCTGTCGTCTGGCTGGCTGCTCTCACTCCCAACACTGCTTGTCCCTGGCTCTGCAGAATGGAGTTTGGGTAAGTGCTTTTTTTTTTTTTTTCATTTGTCTCACTTTCACTACTTGAGTGAAAGATACATGATACTATTTAACTGAATAATGAGTCACTTGAAATATTAATAAAGAGCACGAAGGTATTACTAAAGTGTTCTTAATTATTTTTTAATTATTTTTCTTCTAAGACAAAGTGTAAACAGTCTGAGACTCCCATTTCTTCTGTCACCCATAAAGTACTACTAATTATCACTGGAGGAATAAGGGTCACATTTGGAATGTCCTCAGTTTCATCATTTTTACTAGGGTCACCTCAATGTCCAGCAGTACCAATCAACCAACTGAGGCTCATCATAAAAGCACATTTGATGGGCAGAGAAACCACTACAGGAGTCACTGTTACTTCCAACCTTTTCTGAACTGAGCACACTCTGGGTTAGATGAAGCTTTATGCAGCTCTTTACTTAAAAACTCAGGTAATTTATCCACAGGCTCAGCAAGAAGAGAGGAGAAGATTACGTGGCCCTCTGAGCTAGACCTCTGCTTGCAGTGGCTGGCTGCCTTGCAACATCATTTAGATGTGCTCCTTATGCCATCTCTGCTCCTCACTTCCCAAAGCTCTAACTCTCTCCCCCAGCGTTTTTCTTATTTTTTTCTTATTTTTCTTGTTTCATTACGAATTTCTATTTCTTTTAAAACTCAGGGCCAAATTGCCATTGCCTTACAAATATTCAGTTTCAGATATTTTTAATAGACAGTACATAACTTCTGCTGGCTCTGGAAATAGAAACAGGTATTATTTTTCCAGTCTTTCCTTGATCTATAAAACAAAGTGAAGGATTCTAGTCTAGCTTATAGGATAGGAAAGAAGAACTTTACTTGTGGATCTGGTTTACTTCTATAAAAAATCGGAAAGAATTCATATCTTACACCTCAAGGAATGACTTTGCTGTGTGTAAACTTTTTAAACCCAAATGAGATGTATTTTTCCTATTATAATTTTTAGATAAATTTTTATATTAGCATAACTACAAATTACTGAAAAATTGCAGAGAGCACAATTTCAGATCCCCTACTATCCATATCTTCTATTAATATGATACATTTCTTATCATGAACCAATCACAAATATAATACATTATTATAAACTCATGTCTATAATTAACTCACTTTTCCTTAGTTTTCCCTAGTGATCTTCTTCTGTCCCAGGATTCTATCATGATGTCTCAATTCAGGTAATTGTGATTACTCTTTAGTATCCTGTTCTGGAAATCTCAGAGAAAAATACACGGAGACACAGAATTCGAATAAAATAATAAACATTCTACTTGCAAGCAGGCAGGACTGCCAGAAACCAGTCTGGTTAGTATCCCGCACCCCTTTGTTCAGCATTTCCTTTTTATATCCTTTTTAGCCAGTATCTCATCCCTAGTGGTCTTTGATATGTAAATACAATTCCAGTTCCTATTTACAAGTCACAGACACAAGATAGGAACATAAACATTGTAAATTCACCCAGGCATTGCAACTTTGTTAGGTTAATGAAATTACTGGTTAAAGAATCAGATAAACTTCACCTTAAACAACAAAAGTTACAGGAAAAGTAAATCTTAAAGGAATACATTGCTTATTTTGCTTCTACAACTACCTTAATATTCAATCTACTAAGTTATCTAAAACTCCCTATTACTGTTAGTTTTTTAAAGAAATTTATTGGTACATTTTAGTTATACAATATGATGACATTCATCGTTGGAAATTTGCACCTTTACATAATCTCTCTTGGTTCTTATTTTTTCCCCATTCCCCTGCCCCTGCTTCAACCCCTCCTCCCCTCCCTATCTACAAAGACTTTGTTTCCATTTTTTCTTTTTCTCACATTAATTCCATTCCCTTCTTTCCTTTCCCCTACCCCTCCAACTTCCCCTTCCCCTTTGGACCTTTTCTTCCTGTTTCACCTTATGTATTATACCTTTTAGTCCTTATTTACACTTTCAGTTTCTCACACTAGAGAAACCATTTGGTATTTACACATGTGTGTCCTATTTATTTCACTTAAGTATCCTGTTAGTTTTGACAATTTCTCAAACTCACTTTATTTCTTTATGATGACCTTGACAGTTTTCAAAAGTACTTTCAAATATTTGGTAAAATGTCCCTCTACTGGGACTTATTTGATACTTTTTCTCATTAAATCTCTGTTACGGATATTTGGGCAGAAAGACTAGAGAGGTTTGTTTGTTTGAAGACTATTATCATCACACTATATCAAGGCCGAATACTATCAGCATGACTTATCATTGCTAATGTTGAGCTTGATTATGTTGCTGCAGTAGTGTTTGTTAGTTTTCTCCAATATAAATTTACTCTTTGCTCTTTCTATATTTTCCTCTCTGAAAGGAAGTCCCTATTTGCAGGTCACACTTTCAAGGAGTGAGGAGTTATGCTTCACCTCCTTGAACAGAGTATGCACATAAATTATTTAAAATTTTTCTACATTGAGAAATTCCCTTCTCTACTCCAATTTTGTATGTATTTATTTATATCAATATAGACTCATAATATTAATTTTATTCTTGGAATGAAAATCTAGTTTGACAATAAAATTAGTGCAGCTCTAGCTATTGGAAGTTCTCTCAGTTGGCTTCTATATCTCCTCGATGCTCCTCCCCAACACATTGTAAATACGTTAGTGCTGTGGTACTTTGTGAATTACACTATGCTCTGGGTTTCTTGAATATTTACTGATCCAGTCCAAGAATTGGCCACTTCTCCAGGAAATTTGGTAACCAAGATCTCCACACAACTTGTGTTCATTGTTGCTAGGCTAGTACTAATATACAGCAATTTTGACCATAAATCCCAG
Organism: Heterocephalus glaber; assembly: GCF_053883595.1. Lineage (NCBI taxonomy): Eukaryota > Metazoa > Chordata > Mammalia > Rodentia > Bathyergidae > Heterocephalus > Heterocephalus glaber. The sequence continues at coordinate 9,434,615 of NW_028258356.1, read as the reverse complement.
TGACTAACAAATCATCTTTGGAAAAGACCATTGACCTTCCACCTTTTTCTGGGTTTTTCCACTAAAGATTAAATCCAATGTTCAGCAGAGTACTTGTCTCAGAGAGAAAGGTTGAAAATAGCCCTGCAACCACTTTTGGCAGAAGGACAAATGCCGTCCATTTTATCAGTGCAGAAACAACAGAACAGAGAACTGTAATAGCTCGTTCCAGTCACAGAGACTTTACAGAGCTGGGTTTGAGTCTTGTCCTCTTTACTATCACAGCACATTGGTCTTTTTACCACTAAAATAAGAATTTCCATTCAAATTTTAATTCTTACGGAAGATTTTTATAAAGCAGCCAAAGACATCTGGCTTGAGTGCCTTTCCAGAAGGTAGACATGTCAGGTGGCAACCTCTACAAAAACAGCAAGTGTGGGTGTTTCTGCCCTTTTGTGGTACTCATGACAGATAATCACTGATGAAGTCTAATGCTCTACCAAGAAGCCTGGATGGTTCTCAGATTCCTTCCCATCTTATCTCCAGTGGCCACTGTGAATGAGTCAGTTTAACCAAAGCATTGTAGAATTTTTGGCAATATTATTCTAAAACAAGAGATTATATGCATATGTAGGGCTCAACAGCCCTGATTGTGACAAGCAACAATTTTGTTGAGTCTCATGTGCAGCAAAACATAAACATAAACATAGACATAAACAAAATCAGCCTCAAAACAAAGATCCATTAGATTAAGACAAAATATGAAATGGGCATGGCTCTTCAGATTTGAATTTGGTAATTGAGACCAGTTGTTTTTCCCTTGTTGTTATCATGGCTTTTCTCACAAAAATTGAAGAGCTTTACTTACTGGAGTCCTAAAATTGGAAGGTCAAAGTTATGACCTTATGACTTTCCCCAATTTTATTTTATGTCCCATTTTTCCAATCCCTTGCTTAGATATACTAGACAATCTTGAGTGATACATTGTCTCAAGTCAGTGAAGGAATTTAGCCACTTATATTAAGAATGGCACAGCCCTCTCCTTTGACAATCTAAATCCTGCATGTAAGAATTGCAAATGTTTCTACTGAACAAAAGTTTAGCATTCCTTTCCCAAACTCAAAGATTCCCAAAGGAGAGAATAAAAACTTCAGGAAATATGAATTATATGAATCAAGGCACTGCATAAAAGAATTGTCTTCTTTTTTATAGTCATTTCAGACAAAGCAAAAATGGCACATTTGTTGTCTAAGATCAGGCCTCAGAAGGTTGAAGAAATTGTATCCTTAGGTGATGTTTAGGAAGAATAATTTCATGTCTGTGGAAAAATTCTACCTGCAAAGAAATATAAACCACTTAAGCTCTATATCAAAAGACTTCACAGACGTTTAGCCTGATTCTGATGGTGATTTAAAGAAAACCTACCTTTTTTATTCCCTTTAGAAAATATTACAATAAACTTACTGTTGGGAGAAAATAATGTGATCCATGGAATAGCCAAATCAAGTAGAAGAATGATACCAACATCAGCTTCTAACTTATACACTATACTCTGAACAGACTTCAAATGGAGCAGTTTAAATAACAAAATAGGCCAAAAAATGAAAGCCATGCAAACTAAGGTCCTGCATATTTAAATCATAAAAACATTCCAAAATTTTGCAACAATACATTTCATCACAACTATGGATGTTCGTTACATAATTGATCTTTAATGAATTTTAAATAAATGGCATTTTAATCCTAAAATGTAACATACTTATTATTTAAAAAGTATCAGTAAAAAGGATCAAAAACCTAATTATTCAGATATAATAGCCAACATTTCACTTATATTTTTTCACATAACTCTCCATGCTTATTACTTATTACATAACTTTAACTTATGTAATATTTAACTTATTACATAAGTTTAATAAAAGAGATCCTTTAGTGTGTTATAATGTATAGGCAGCTTTTAGTGTCCATAATTATCAATCAACATATTTATGATAGCTTAATAAGATTGCCTTGGGTGAATGAATTGTGATATATTTAATCTTATACTGATAAGCATAAATATTATTTCCTGTTTTTGTAAGTATAAAATTCAGTGCAAAACATTCAATGTATACTGCTTTGTGTGTATGTCTGATAGACTTTATGATAAATTTTTAAAAGTAGAATGCTATATCAAATTTATTTATATTAAATTTGAATGCATAATGGCGAACTATTCTGGATTTCAGTGTCAATATTTAACCATAGTTTGCTACACTGTCAATTTCTTGAACTCAAGGATTGCTACTGTCTTGGCTTATTCCCTATTCTCAAGGTCAGTATTATGAGTAACATGTAGTCAGGACACAATAAATATTAGTTGAATAAATTAATGTTGAACAAATTAGATTTACATAATTGATTTACATGTAATTTATTTTCTATTTCAAACTAAGCACAACCTTTCTTGGATCCCTTTTTCAAAGATAACTACTGAAGGGCTGGGGATTTAGCTCAGTGATTTTGCCGCCTGCCTCGTGAGCACAAGGTAGAGTTTAATCCTTGGTACAAAAAAAAAAAAAAGATAACTACTGGTAAACTTTGACTAGGAAAGAGGGAGAGATAATTATTCCTTTAGGCTCTACATGAATTATATAACCATTTTGCTCTACCATTTACCAGCCTGTATAACCTTAGACTAATTGGTGAATATTTTTACTTCCAATTTTCTATCAGTAGGTTAAGTATTTAAAAAACCCCCATTTTGCCTGCTTGCCTGTTTGTTTGGACTGTGTATGATTTAAACAATATAATGGGAAGTTAAAAGCTGTTTGTACACAATAAAATGGTCTATAATAAAAGAGATTAACAATTAAAGATAGGTTTAATGTTCTAGGATTCATTATACTCAACTTATCTTAACCTGAAAAGATTTCTGCAAACATCCTAAAGCTTCACGCTCAGTGGCTACTGTTTCCAGTGTCCATCTGCAGAGCATGCCTCATGATGGTCAGGCTTATGAGACTGGGAAGTGGCATTTGTTTTCACTTCTGTCACACTTAGAGGAACAATGCTTCCTATTGATTTGTGGCAGCAAAGTCACTTTCTCTTTTCAAGCATGACATTTGCCATTATCTTTTTGCAAGCACAGAAATCTGAAAGCAACACCATAAAAAAATAAAAACCTCACAGCTTAAGTATTGATTAAAAACAAACTTGGTTCATTAAAAACACTGCTGGGATTTGAAGCACTTACAGGCAATCTTTTCTTTTCCTCAGCATTAAAAAATATAGTGATTTATGGATCTTCTTGGCTCTAAGAAGGAGTTCTTTATTATTTAAATTTGCTTTGGATTTTAAAAGAAAGATGTTAGTTTAGAATCCAAATTTCTCCTCACTGTATTTCCTACCTATATAGAGAGAAAATAAGGGCTTTAAAAAAAAAAACTAATAATTTATGTCATCAATATTTGTGTAACACCTTTTCTATGATAAGGCTCATGTACATAATGTAACCTATACTTTGTCTCATCCTGGAATTTCTTGGTCCTTCTCCAGAAGGCACAAGGTCAGGGATGTGGTGGAAGTAAGGCTGGGCAGTCACTCGCTACTGTCTTTAGAGATCTTCCCAGAAAAGAAAAAAATCTGTGATCCTGTCAAAAGGAAATATGTGTTTGGATTTCAACCAACTGCCTTGTGCTGCTCCTTCCCGCCAGGTGTCCGGGTGGCTGAGGTAAGAGTCATAGGATGACCTGGACCCTTTGTCCTCCAGAAGGGCATGCAAGTATCTCCTTATATAAATAAATAGGAGTACATGACATTGTGAATTGAAAAGAATTATTGAACCTGCTTAAAACTCTTCAAAATTCTCTCATGAATTTATGTATTTAGGTTTCTATCATTTTAAAATTAATTATTTTGCATGTCAGTGGTGTTAATCTTTACTAGTAGGATACACCCATCCCAGGTTATTTTTTTCTATATTGATGTATCAACTACACTATTATTTTCTCAGCTCCTTTACTTTAAACTGACATTTTTTAACTTAAAATGCATTTAAAAGAGAATTTTAAATCTATCAACTTTATATATTTAAACAGATTAAAAAGAAAAATTCAACAAAACAATAAAGCTTATCATAAAGTTATTTCTTGTTTAAAAATGACAATGGTAGGAAAATGTGGAAAGAAATCAACAGTATTTAATATGCTTGATACTGGTTGATTAGAGGACTCAAAATTGAAAATGGAGTTATGTGCTCAGTCACTGCTATGTGGCACTGTGTTTAGGTACCACCTAAAAGATAAAAGACCCCTTCTACACACACACACATACACACACACACACACACACACACACACACACACCTAGTGACACTCATTCCCTGGGAAACATAGCAGTGCTGTGTACTTCATGGCATATCTTGTGAGCTCTTTTGCCCCCAATTCTATTGCTCCTATTTGAAATGATAACACATGACAAGTACTGTACTGTGCAGGAAAAATCCAAAGTGAGTTTTCTCATTTTTTCCAAATTTTTTGTATTAAATAGGTATATCATCTAGCTATGACTGAAAAACTATGAAAAAGATCTTTGGAACATAAAGCATTCTATATTTCTAGCTTCAAAGGAACTCCTCAGAAAGCCTTGAATACAGAAGCACTATGTACCATTTCTCAAATTTTCATTTGCATGCAAATCACCTGCAAATATTAAAATTCAGGTCTGGATGAATAGGGCCTCAAATTTTCCATGTTCTCTAATCATGTAGATGCTTCTGTTTAGTGAACTGCAATTTAATATAAACAGGTTTAAGTACAGGTTCTGGATTCGGGGCCTAAACATCCTCTGATCCCAGTTTAACCACTTCTTAATTATGTTATTATGGACAGTTATTTAATTCTTAAAGTCCATTTCCTCATCTGTTAAATAGTATAATAAGAAGTTAGTATACATGTCGGGGGACCAGGGGATACTTTACAAGATTGTTATGGAGAGAAAATAAATGAGTTAAAATACATAATGCACATTAATGTATACTCAGAACTTATTAAATCTTTAATAATAGAGAAATACAAAAGGATAATCTTGCATTTAGTCCTATGGTGTTTGCCTCTTCTTTAGGGATAGACAAACCACCCAGGAGCTTTTAGTAGTCTCAAGGGGCAAGGAAAAAAGAAAAATATAGCTAGAACCAATCAAACAAGGCACATGGGGAAATCTCCAAATTTTAAATTGACATGCTTGAAAGGCTACACCAAAGAATTCATGAGGAGTTAGAAATAGAGTCTTGACTATGACCGAAACCTAACCTCAAATTTAATCTATGATTGGCTTAAATGATCTTCTCTTAGCCTAACTTTTGCCAGAGGTAAGAGAGAATCCTTCCTGAAGAAAGATAACATTTTTCAAGAGACTCAAAGTGTGTCTGACATTCTATGCACAATATTTAGCATTCAATCAAAAATAACCTGACACATCAGTAGAAAAGGTCAAATTCCCACAATCCAGAGGACAAAGAGACATATAGAAGATTCTAATATTAGAAATATTAAGCATGAATTATGAAATATATATGATTAGTACATTTCAAAAATCAGAGGATTTATGATCTGTTAGTCACTTCATCACTGGGACAAAGTCCCCAACACTCACAATTTAAAGGAAGACAGGCTTTTTTTGATTCACAATCTTGTGATTCAAAAATTCTTGCTTTTCTGAATTTCAGTCTTTGGAGGGCTGAATTCAGGGTGAAAGCAGGATGGCAGAGGGCATTGCAGAGAAATGGCTGTTTAATCCATGGCAACCAGGAAGAAGAGAGCAAGAGGAGGAACAGAGGACAAGGATGTATAGGTCATGCCCCCAGTGACAGTACCAACCAGGTCTGATTCTTACCTGAATATTTAGCTACTGAACTCATCACATAGTGAAGAATCCACTGTTGAGTATGGGGCCGCTGTGATTCTGTCACCTTCCACAAATGTGGGAATTTAGGGGAGGATTTTAGATATTAACCACAACACATGGTTAAGTCAGCATATAACATATGAACAATTTCTATGAAAACTGTGTAAAATGTAGGACTAAAGGACACAATAAATGAAATATCAAAAATAAATAACTCACAAGGCTTTGACAGCAGATTAAACACAGAAGAAATGCCTCACTGGAAGATAGGTTGCTTTGTAGAATATCTCCAAAGTATAGGTGGTAAAAAGGAAGGGAAATACCAAAAATATCTGTACACACTAAACTAAAAGCACTATTACAAAATTTTAAAAATCCATAGTTTCACGAATAGGATCTCTCAATGTAAAGATATCAATGTCTAAAGTGCTAATAATTTTAATGAAATATCAACTAAAATTCCACATTTTCTCATTGCATTCATAAAAACAATTATTGAAATGAAAGTAAGATGTGGAGGGATAGGAATAGCCAAACAATTTTGAAGAAGAAAAAAAGGGTATATGATGACCTTTCATGAGTCCTTTTTCATACAAATTTCAACACTACTTTTCTCAACAAATAAATTTTTTAAAGACTCAATATTATCTTTCTGTATCTTCGTAGTTTATTTTATATAGTAATTTAACTCAAGATTCTATAAGCTATGATTATAAATATATCAAAAGTAAATCTAAGGAATAAAAAATTTCATACTAATGTTTGTCTTCCTCCACTCAAGCAGCTATTAAAAAATACCTTGGACTAGGCCAGGGATGTAGCTCAGTGGCTACATCTGCTCCTGCCTTACAAGCACAAGGTCCTGAGTTTCATCCCCAGTACCAAAAACAACAATGACAACAACAACAACAACAACAAAAACCAACCTGGACTGGGTAGTTTAAAAGCAATAGAATTTTATTTCTCACTGTTCAGAAGACTAGGAGTCCAAGACAAAGGTGTTAGCAGATTCAGTCTGATGAGGGTCACCTTCTGGTGAAGACACAAGATGTGTTCTCATGTGGTTAAAAGGAACACATCAGCATTCTGGAGCCTCTTTTACATGGCACTAATTCCATTCTAGAGGGCTCTGCTCTCATGACCTAATCACTCTCTAAAGGCTCCCTGGTGAGTAGAACTCATCATTTGAATTTAGAGGACACGCAAGCATTCATTTACCAATTGTAATATTAAGTCAGACCCATTGAATCTCCCACCCATTTGCACCTGCCTGGTTTTTTTTAATCACATTTAAATTGCAATTAGACAGTGTTATTTAAAAAGGACTGTTTTCAGCTTTGCTGTCTCTTTTTAATCCAAAACATGAATCATTTCTACAATAAGTTACCTGCCACTACAGTAATAACTTCTTGAAAAAATAAGCACATGTACTATTTTGGAACTTGACATTCTTATGAAGGGTCTCTTAAAGCTTATCTTGGGTCCAGGGATTTAGCTCAGTGATTCTGCTGCCTGCCTTGCAAGCAGAAGGTCCCAAGTTTGATCCCCAGTACCAAAAAAAGCTTATCTTGAAATAAGTTTGAGACAGTTTTTTAAATTGGTATATAATAATTATACATATTTATAAGACATAGTATGACAATTCATAAAATATGTAACAATCAAATCAGGATAATTAGCAGGATCATCTTAAACATTTATCATTTCTATCTATTGGGAACCTTAGGACTAATAATTATTTTGAAATATATTATAAATTGTTACAGGTTATAGTTGCCTTGCTGTGCTATAGATCACTAGAATTCCTATGATCTAACTCTCTTTTGGTACCTGTGGTCTAACCTTTCTTATTTCTCCCTCCCCATTAACTTTCCCAGTCTCGCTCAACCACTATTTTGCTCTGTTCTTCTGTAAGATCGATTTCTTCTGTGGAAGCAATTTTTTAATTTCCTATTTTGATTGTTGTTATTGTTCTGCTGTAGAAAATGTACTTTTCTCTTTTATCTGTAAACTCTTCTGGTGATTTTTATTTAAGTTGTCTATGATTATAATGGACTCACTGTAAAAAGATGAACATATATTTTTAAGTAGGATGATAAGCTATTTTTGTCTTTGGTAGCTATATTTTGAATAATCATGTAAACACATCCTACTTTTCTTGACTGTTTATTGGTACATATCATCAGTTCACATGTTATACTAGGATGATGCTCATACCTTCTTTGCCATCAAGTCTTAATGATTTAACCTTCCTTTAACTTTGAAAAAATGTCACATATTTTAGCAGGATTCATTCTTATACTTTCAATTTTTTCATTTTTAATTTCTGATTTATTATCTCAGAGAACGTATTTTTTTTAAAAAATACAATAACGTAAAATGGTAAAATATGGGTGAAACTGGGTCACAAACCATGTATTAGTTCATACTTTTACTGAGAAATTGGACTAAGCAGAATAATATGTAACCAAAAGATCTGATCTAGAATAACTGTAGTGCAAAGAGGAATGATTTTTAAGGCCAAATTTTTTTAAGTAGTTAAAATTCAAACAAAAATAAAGCTGGTTCATAAGGTGATAAATTTTCAAGATACATTTTTATTGGTTTTCTCCGTACTTTAATAAGGAATCATTACTACTCACTCGTGTCATATGTTAGTGTAATTTGTTTAATCTAAAATAGTATACTTGTTTCCATTGACAAAAGTATACCATAGAGTTCTCTAATTTCTCAAAATAAGAACCAAGAGAGATTATGTAAAGGTGCAAATTTCCAATGGTGAATGTCATTATATTGTATACCTAAAATGTACCAATGATTAGAATGAATAATTGATAACGCAAAATAGGAAGAAAAGGTCCAAAGGGGTAGGGGTAGTGGGAGGGGCAGGGGAAAGGAAAGAAGGGAAAGGAAAAATGATGAGAAATGGAAAAAAATGGAAATAAAGTCTTTGTAAATAGGGAAGGGTGGAGGGGGTGAAGGGAGGGCTAGGAATGGGGAAAAAATAAGAACCAAGATGCGTTATGTAAAGGTACAATTCCCAATGAGAAATGTAATTGTGTTGTATACCTACAATGTACCAATAAAAGAATTTAATAAAGTGAAAAAAATAATGGGACATAATATAATACAGTGTAATATAATGCTATTTTGTTCTAAATATGATTGTTAAATAGTGCACACAGATACATATCCAAATATGTATTAATTATGAAAGAAATAAACATATGTAGTCTAAAGCTTTCAAAAAAAAAGTCTCTATCCAAAAAAAAAAAATCTGAGATTAGCCATCATACTAATAGTAAGGTTTATTGATTTGGCTTAGAGAGTATGCATATTCAAAACTATTTTTGTATACGGTCTTAATTAAGATATTTCTAAAGAGTATATATATTCAAAACTATTTTCTTCAAGTTTTCAGAGAAAAATGAATGTTTAAATCACATGTGCCTTTGTAGGTACAGATACAGAATTTCATTTATACTTTTTCATGAGCTGTTATCTGTAAGATAATTAGTTCACATGGGCTGCTATAAAAAATATCATAAGCTGAGTAATGTGTAAACAATAGAAATTAGGTACAATTCTAGAGAACAGGAAATCTAAGATCTAGGCAGTAGTAGATTTGGTGACTAACACGAGCCTATTCCTCATAGACGGTGGATTTTACATGTGCTTATATGGCAGAATACGTGAACAAGTTTCCTCAGGGCTCCTTTTTTTTTGTTTTTTTTCCCCTCGGGGTTCCTTTTTAAGGATATTAATCCCATTCATGACACAATCCCATTCATGACATATTCATCATAAGATCACTGTATTTCAAAATAATATTTAATATTGTGCAGTAGAAAAACCTTAGAAGTTGTGACTATAAACCACAAATATATTAATAAAAACATCAAAAAATCTGTAAGTTTTTAAAATATCTGTAGGATGATATTCCTAACATGGAAGAAAAAATACAAACAGAATTTAAAAATGAATGAATTAGAAAATATAGTAATTATAGCCAACCAGTAACATAGACACCTCACAGAATTAGATATTCTAATATGACTTGTAAATAGTAAGAAAGCTCAAACCCTCTATTTTGTGCTACCTGACCAACAGTCCATTTAAGCTTCAGAGTCTGAGATAAATGCTATAAGAAGGGGCTTCATTAGCACAGTCAGAAGGGTAGAAAATATATCATCTTGAGTATCTCCAGATTGCATACTCAATTAGATATCTGGTTGATAAGTAATATCAGTGCCATAGTTTGCATTTGGAGTGCCCTCTGAAGGCCTGTATGTTAAAGGCTTTGTCTTCAGTTTAGTGTTGTTGGGAGGTAGTAGAAAATTTAAGAGGTGGGGCAGAGGGAAGTTTTAGGTCAATGGAGCGTGCACTTAAAGATGATTGTGAGATGCCAGTTTATCACTCTTTACATCTCAGCTGCCGTGAGGTGAGTAGGTTCCTTTGTCCCACGCACTCTTACCATGATGTGCTGCCTCTCTACAGACTCAAAAGTAATAGAACCAACTGACCATGGACTGAAAGCTCCAAAACTGTGAGCCAAAATGAACTTTTCCTTTTTAAAAGGTGATTATCTAAGAGTATAGTAACACAAACTTGACTAACACAATCAATTTGTTCGGAAGATAATTCTCAAAAATTTCCTTGTTGAAGTATTTCTAAATTAACTGGAATGAACTAAAAGATTTGTAACTTAAATAATGGAAGTACATATAGAAGAAATTTAATATTTAAAAAGTTTATAATTAAAGTTTTAAATATTCAGAGGCATTTAATTTTCCAAGTCAATGAAAGGGCTCAAATATTAATCAAACTTTCCTTTCAAAATGATTGTTTCTATTTGCTGGATTTACAACTGGAATAGCTAAACTTAAAATCTTAAGAATTAGTTCATATATTAAATCAAATATAAATTTTAGAAATAAAAGTTAACCTTATCACCTCTTTCTTCTGTAAAAGGCAAGTAATCTTTTGTGTCTGTAAAAGCCACTTTTGAAGGCAATGAAAACTTACCTTAATGATGCAAAACTAGAAGTTGATGAGTTTTTTTCATAATCATACTTTGCAGTATAGATAACTTCCAACAAATATTATCAATTATGGTATGGATCTTACTGTGCTTCTCTTGGGAAATAAGTGTTCATTTGTAATTAATGAGTCCATAATCTTCTACCGATATGATACAACTAATGAAAATGGTCATGATGATAATGATAAAAGAATATACATTCATCAATATAAAACAAAGCTACCTATTTAACCTTGTAACTAAGAGATCAGATATTTTCAATGATATCATTGTAACCATATTAAAATTTTAAATATTATATAATCTACATGTCAACTTAATTTTTCTCCTTGTTGAAATTTGAACATAAACAAACTGATTAGAATCAAATGACTATAAATTGCCCAACTCGAGAATGTCTTTCACAAGTAGTTTGTGCAAAGATGGCCAGCATGTAGTCATAGTAACTTCTCCAAAATGGGTATATATTTCAAAAAAATCCACATAAAGTTACTGAGTTAAGTGTTCCTTCCTTCCTGTGATTCATTTGAAATGTTAATTTATCCGTCTAGCACATGTATCTATCTAGCACATTTTAAGTTACAAAGTGCGACATTTTAGTTCTGATCCCTCAAGAGCTGCTGCTCTAACTACACATTTTTTTTCATAGAAAAGTGAATTTAGGATTATCTAATATAGCTTGCTAATATTATGGTAGGAATTACAGGCATTGAAATAATGTACGTTACTCCCACATCTTTCACCTCACTGTGCAGTCAGCCAAATTATATATTTATTAATTGTGTTAAGCTGGCCTCATGAGTCAATAGATTGAATAGAGTCTCTCTTAATTAAGTTTGCTGATGAAATGACTAGAAGCCTGGAGAATAGCTCTGGAATTAAAAATGAGTTTAACCAGCTGGAGGGGATTTTTGTATTGGATATGTATTGGACCAGATGACCTCTGTGGTGTTTTTGAACTTTGGTATTCTAAAATTAATACAGCAATAATTTATACAACATGAATTAAGTATAAAAAGTTAGATGGGTTAAATTTATTTATAAATATAATCAAAATTAGAAATGAATGGTTATACACAGGTATAGTTTTAGATTCTACTGAAGAGATAATTTAGGTTAGGTTGATTTGATTATGACATCTTGGTTTGTAAAAATCATTTCTAGAGAGTATTTTTTATTGTGTACCAGAGAATGACTAGGTGTTTCACAAAACCTTTGTTCTCTACTTCCTTGCCAATGAGCAACATTAAATTTTTCTGTAGCTAAATAAACTCCTGTAACCAAGTTAAATTTTTCTGAGTAGAATGTAACTAGTAGTGACACACATCAATTTCAGGCTTTTCCCATAAATGTATCCTCATAAAATTCTCCATTTTCTCTTTCAGTGGGACACTGTTATGCAGTGACCTCCAGGGACTACTTCAATGTTCTGTATTAAAGATGGACTCATTTAAAATGTACACAAACCTCTCTCTCTCTCTCTCTCTCTCTCTCTCTCTATATATATATATATATATATGTAATATATATATTTCTTAATGCACATTTTTAAATGGCAGAAATCATGAATAAGTATTTCAGGAAAAAAATAAAATATTTAATAAAGGCTACTCAATTTCATTAGTGATTAGTCATTAAGAAAATGAAAGTTGGAACTCAGTGAAATATCATTAATTCCTTTCAGAACTGTGAAATTTAAAATAACATACAACACCGAGTGGTAGTCAGATTGCAAAGCAACAGACTGCTTAGATCCTGAGAGTGAGGATGGAATTTGAGTGTGATCATACTTACTAAAGCTAATCAGACTCATTGTCTATGAACTAGCAATTCTACTCCTAGATACTTTGCCAAGCAAAAACGGTACATATACTTAAAAAAATGCATGTAGAGTACATATACTAAAAAAAAAATGCATGAAAACTTTATTAACAGACAAAGTGGGAAAAAATAAATGTCAATCTATATAAGACCGAATAAATAAACAGTGATATATTCACAGTAGAATAGCATAGAAAAAATAAATACAATCACGATTATTCCTGCTAACTTGTACTAAGCAAAGACCCCTCAAAAGATCAATATACATAATTTCATTTATATAAAGTTCCAAAGGAGGAAAAAAATAGGTAAAGAAAAACAACAATATTTGCTTTCAAACTATGTGGGGGTGAGGATTGTGTCTGGACTTACGAGGAGATGAGGGAAGCTTCTGGAATGGTGGGAATGGTGTATATTTTTATTTCAGCTGTAATTCAATTGCTGTATTTGTTTGTAAAATGCCTTGGAGTTTTAAGCCTAAAATTTGTACAAGAAATTTTTTTAAGTTTACCAAAAGAGTTATAGTCTAATGAGTTTATGGTAAATGTACCAAATATATAACTGACATTAAAACAGTAGACATGCTATACAATTCTCTTCCTCAAAGGAGATTCAATGGTTTAAACATAATCATGCCCAGAGGCAGGCTTGAGATTAGATGACCTTTGTGGGTCCGTTTCAGCCCTATAATCCTATGATATTTCCTTCAATGTGTTGTTTTTCTTAAAACCTCTTCAGTCCTTCTATTTCTCTAGTATTGAGTTGTACAGGACTGAATTTAATACTCCAGGGGGTTTCTCACAAGGGCAATGTAAGTAGAAAGTCTGTCACCTCCCTAATAGGTAATATGATAGAGTTGTATCCAGTGGGAAATCTCAATGGCACTTTTTACAGACCTGCTACAGTCAAAGGGATAACGCAAGGTCATATACAATTTTCTCTCTGCTCCCACTTCTGGATATTTTAACATTATTTCTTCACAGGTTTTCCTTTACCTTGGATGCTTTGCAGTAGATTTATTCTTCTCCCCTAAGAGGTACAAAATTGACTTCCCTTTTATCAACTTCAGACCAATCTTTTAAACATTCTAAGTCTAAGTACATTGGATGGAGAGTACTGGTGATTTCAAGAAATCTTTTGGGAAATATCAGAGGGTTCTCTATCTATCATTACCTAAACAAGTGGATTAATTGACCAAATAAGTTATTTTGCATTGAAATACATATTACTGTATTATGGATGCAGCCATAAAACACAGTCTAGAAAAGAGATGAAGAAAATTATAACTACCAAAATTTGAAATTTTACTCGTTAATCTCTCATAGGAATTATGCATGTTATAATTAATACTACTTTAAAACCCTTGATTGACTCAACTTGGAATAATTTTAAATGAACCATTTCATACAAAAGAACACTGCAATATGAATAAAATTATTACTGCTAATATATTGCTCCTTCTAAATAAAATATAACACTGATTTATTTTAATTGATGAAATGTGCTACCTATATTTTGCTTTGGCATTGTTGAAGATCTCAAAAAACATAAGAAATAGCTAGCTTTTTGTCAACACAGACATTTTAGGAGTATTTTCACTTGGAGAATTTACTGGGTATGAGAAGCCTATTATTTCTGTTAGCTCCCCAAGCAAAACATTTACTCTGGAGAAATAGGAGTAAGCTCACAGATTTGAAGACATCTACATTAATTGACAATATAACATTTGTTCCCAGATTTTAAGGCTCTCCAAAGGCTGTAATTTTAGGACACCCATTCAAACTTTATGTCACTGAATGGTTTGGGGCCACCACGGAAAAACAGCATTCCACTGATACTGTGCATCTGTGTATACAGCAATCTCAAAATGCAGCTAATGGAATCACAGCATGAAACCAAAAAAGATTTTTCCAAACTCATTAGAGCTGTAGGTTACTCCAGTTTAAAAATTGATTTTTCTCAGGAAAGTAAAAATCTAACTTTATAATGTCATCAATCATAGGGAAAATATAACTATTTCTAGGCATTGAGACTTGGATATACAGCTTATCCATTCACAATTCATAGAAAATATTCATGTAATTCAAATTCTACCAAAATGTCAATATAACTCAAAAGAGAACTTTTAGAGAATTAGTATATATCTTTGACAAAATAATTTTTTAAATACAGAGGAAAATACTAGATATTTTATCCTCATGAAAACTTTATAAGATAATACAGTATAGTGCATGAACTGAATTAGTTTTCTTTCATAAAGAATCACCTGTCTCAGATGATTCATGCCAGAGGCAGGAATCATAGATACCCATCATATTGATACACCTAATAGTCAAATCAGTAAGTTTCATTTATTCATTCATCCAGTGGTTTAACTTTTTTAAAAGATTACACTATGTAAAACCTATACAAGGGTGGATTTTATTAACCATAATTTTCCATTGAAACCATATTTCTTATTTTGTTCAACAGATATATGACCTAAATTCTAAATTGCATCAGACTATCTAGCCTCATGTCTCTCAAAACAGGCAATCCTAAAAGCATTTTTTAATGTCCCAGGTTTTCAAGGATTTTTGACTGAAAAGCACTGACCTATTTGACATCCTTGCAAGGAGATTTGTGAACACAATTTCACAACCAGACCCTATAGCGCCCCATTGCCCCTGTGAATCATGCGGTTTTTTCCATAAGTCAGAGAAGAATCTTAATGAATGTCTATTTCATGTAATGTGTTCATAGAGCTGGTGTCTTAGATATCTTCTGTTTTAAAGCTATTCCTAACTGGTAGGTGGCAGCCTCCAGAATAGCTGCCAACTTTCTGCTTCCTGCTATTCGCGCTCTGTTCCTTCCCTTGAGTGTGGGCTAGACATACTGAATCAATTCTAACAGGGAATACAAGAAAAAGAAGGAGAATGTTCTTTCCAAGATGAGGTTCTGAAGAAGACTACAGCCTCTGCCTTTAAGAGCTTGTTCTCTCTTCTTCTCTCCCTCACTTGTTCAGAGAAAAGCCAGTTGCCATGGCAGGATCTACTCTATAGAGAAAACCATGTGGCTAGGAAATGAGAAAAGTCTCTGGTCAACAAACAACACAGAACTAAATCCTGCCACCTGAAATAAGGAAAATTTCCTACCCACAGTTGTGAAGCAACAGAAGCTTAAGAGGAGCTGCCTCCTAACTTCATGCTCACAGAGTTTAGAATGAGATCTTCTCCCACCTTGGATGAGGCCACCCCTTGGTTAAGACCCTGCCTAAACCCTCATTAAGAGACCTTGAGGCAGAGGCACCCCTTGAAGTTCTGCTCAGATTCTAAACCCACAGGAATTTTGAGATTATAATTGTTTTGAGGCATTTTTCCATACAGCAGTCTACAATTAACTACACTGTAATTTCTACAATTAACTTGTCTTATGACATCTTGTGAATCAATTCTGAATTTAAAAATGCTTTGACAGTGCTGACAATTATTGAAGTTCAGTAATGAATACATTGGGCTTTATCATACTATTTATCTCTATATGCTTCAAAAACACCACAAAAAAATTTTAAACTGCTTTATATAATGATGGAACAAATTCACATTTCCTTTTTCCTCACATTAAACATTAGTTTCTTTTGCATTTTCTCATATGAATTATTACTCATTTTAGTTAGCCTTTTCCACTTATTTTATAGCATATTGATATAATTAGATACATTTTCCCAAAAGCAACCTGACATTTTAAAAAAGAAAGCCTTAAAAGATTTTTAAAGATCTAGGCTCTGTGAGGGAAAGAGATTCTAGCTTAAGGTAACAAGTATGGATTTCATAATTAAGCAAACCTGGGTTCAAATTAAAAAATAAAATAAAAATAGTTAATATGACTAACTCTTATGTTTTTAATCTTTAAAACGGATTTAATAAAAGTAGCCTCAGTAGCCTGTGATAGGGTACTAAAAAAGGTTTAGCTATCATTTCATGAGTACTTATTCTGTATCTGATAATTACATTTCTGGTTTTATTTCATGTATACCTTTCAAAAGCCAATGAAATACATTGTTATTTTTTCTACTTATCAAGAGAAAGCCAGGTACCTCTGTGTCTTTGTAACTTTCCCAAGGACACACAGATGGTTAAGGGATGAAACAGGGAACTGAACTGAGATTTAAATCACTTAACTATACTATACATAAAATAATACATTGTGTATCTAAGATACTATCTAGACTGAGTAATTGATAGTATGATTTATTTCTCTTTATTATTTTCATGCAAAGATAGATTTGAGTGGCAGTGAGATAACTATCTGTGTGTATCAGATTTCTATTGATATATGCTGTATAGCTATCCAAAAATCTTCATGGCTTAAAACAGCAAGTACCTATTTTATTCTTCCAGGTGCATACATTGGCTGGGAAAGCTACTGCTGACTGCAGATTAGGCTTCAAGTCTATGTATTTCTCCTTCTAGTCTACAGGATACTGGAGCAAGCTCTTCTCATTTTAGATAGAAGAATCTCTGAGGAAAGTGTGCAAAAGTATTGAATGTTTCATGAGGCTTCAACTCAGAACCGCATATTGTCACTGTTCTTGTTCCATTGCCAAATGCAGCCACATTGCCAAACCAAAGTCAATGCGATAGAGGATACCTGTGCAATAATGAACCATGACAGTGGAGAAAGAAGGAAGAATTATAAATAAATAATAAAATCTATCATAGCATTTATGAAATGTTACAAAATAAATAAGGCATAAATATTTGGGATAATGTTTAAATTGTGTATATCCTAAAATTCTAAATTATCAGCATGACACAAAATTGCTTCTGAGCTCTTGTGTTTTTCACTGATTAATATATCTACTAAAACAGTTGTGTTTTTTAAAATCATTCAATTTTAAACAAGTATAGAGATTATAAACATTCACAAGGAATTCTTCTATTATTCCTCAAAGAAATGCCAAATGGCTCTAAAGTAATACCTATAATTACTGAATCACTTAAGAAATTGTGGATGTTGTCACTGTAAATCACTGTAAACTTAAATGTTTTGTGTTTTCTAGGTACTTCAGACTAAAATCTTTCACAATTTTAGTTATCTCTACAGGTAAACTGATATTTATTTTCACCAGTTTTCATGTCTGAGCCCTTTAGCAACTTAAGAAACATTGTTATGGTTTATATCTTCCCTGGAAGCCTCACGTGCTCACAGGTAGGCCTTTTGGGAGGTGACTGGATCACGGGGGTGTGATACTCATTGGTAGATTAGTCCATTGACCAGTTTAATAGCTAAGTGTGATTTGGGAACTGAAGCCTGGTTGGAGGAGGTGGGTTATGGGACGGGGCTGGAAGGGTCTTTCTCTGTTTCCTGAGTACACATTTATTGTACTCAGCTGTGTGGAAACCTCTACCATAGAAGTCTGAGAAATAAATGTAGAGTAACCCTAAAGGACATACCAGAAAGGAAGCAACAGAAGTGCAACAGGTGAGATTTAATTAGGTACACAATTGCCTCAAAATGCCTCAAACAATAAGGAATTTTGTTGGTCCATCTATCTGAGAGTTCAGAGGTAGACTATTGATTTAATGTAGGAGCTAGGTTAAAACTCCTTTACTTATATTTCACCCTTCCAACATTTGAGGTGCCTTTTCTGATTAGGATGATAGAATAAAGTGATTTGGGGCTATAAATCTGAACTTCAAAAGGCCTAGAGGAAAGAATCCATCTCTTGTTGTATCTCTTAGTGGATGACCACATACTATAGAACCTTCACAAAACCTCTCCCCTTTCATTGTTGTTGTGCACTAGGATGTGTGTGTTCTTGAAATAATTAGTGTGGCTAGGAATATATGGCTAGCAGTAATTACTTGTGTGATTGTTCACGCTTGGGTTCTTCCAGCAAGACTGATGAAGGAAAATATATAATAGTAATAAAAATGGAAGATAATAATGAATTCTGTTTGTAAATTAGTGGCTCAATGTGATCACAGTACAGGAGAGATTGATTTCAGTTGTAAGAGAAAATTATAAGCACCTTTTGGCCAATATATTTGAAAAGATAGATAAATTGGCAATTTTATAGAAGAACAAGTTACTAAAAGTGATTTAATAAACAGAAAAATTGAATGTATCAACATATATTAAAATGTGAAATTGGACAAATAGAAAAAAATTTAAAACTTGCTAAAAATAGGCAACAGATTAAGATCATTTCATGGATAAGGTTTACCAAAACTTCAAAACACAAATAATCCTACCAGCCAAACACATTCTTGACAGATTTTTTGAGGTATAACTGATATATACAAAAAGTGCAAATATGTACCATTGGATGAGCTTAGAACAGGCAAATACACACAATACCCTCACCACAAATGCTTTTACAGGCATAATAAAGACTTCCTAGAGTGTTACATTTCCCTTTTCTGTTTTGTTTTATTTTTGTAAGAATGTTTGGTTTTTGGTTTTAAGAACCTTTGACATTCAAATTTAACATATTTTAAGTGCACAATACCGTCTCGTTAACCCTAGGCACTGTATTTTGCCAACCTCTAAAACGTTTTCATCTAGTATTACTGAACCTTTGTATAGTTGAACTCCAGAATGTTAGAATCAAAAAATGATATAAAACTATCTTGTTTAACCCAACTATCTAATTTTATTATAGATTGTATTAATCAACATAACATGTATGATAAAATGAGGTAATAATAGTATAAAAATTGAATTGTTATCAAATATCATCTTTAAACTGGATGAAGAAATAAAAATTTTTAAAATCATAAAAGCAAGATTGATCCAACATATTATTTTTAAAAACTCAAAGATATCAGAAAATACTTATTGTGGGACAGCAAGGTGGAGAAAATATAATTTTCCAGGAACACAAACCCAGCATATCTGACATCTAGCAGGCTAGGAGTTACATTTTTCCCCTATATCAGCATGTCTTGAGATGGTTAGTTTTGTGGACAAAGAAAGTGGCATTTTGGGGCATTTTGTTTAGATAGGATGGGATTGTTGAGGAGGGGCTTGTGGAGAAGAACAGAAGGCTGCCTAAAGTTTGGTCAAAGCAAAACAAAATTTAAAAAATGGCAAACTGTGATCACTTGGTCAAAAACAATGATATTTTTATTTGAAGGGAGGCCATGTGCTCTACTGGCTGATAACATGGGAGCATAAGATTACTCTACTTCTGCTTTTATTTTCTTGGTAAAAAGGGATCTACTTAGCTGGTAATCAATTTTTAAAGACATGATGCCTGGAAGCAGAGCAGCAACCATATGAATATGAAGTGAAAAAAAAAATAAGAAAGAAACAAAAAAAGAGTCAAACTACTGTGGGGATTATAGAGTCAGCAGAAATATCTGTACTACTTGAAACTTCTTTTTGACATACAATGATAAATGAACTGCTAGTTTAAGTAACAATAGATTTGTATTTCAACCATAGTCTTATCTTGCTGAAGAAACATATTTAATAAACTATCCAAAGTGTTGCCAAAAATCAACATTAATTTACAACTTTTTATGATACTTATACTCTCCTTTCTACTCTTCTTGATGTTTTTCATATTTACATGACTGATACTATAGATTTCATTGGTTTTTATAATGAATTTCACAGGAGAATAATTCTTTATATTTATAATTCCTATGCATTCTTTTTTATACTTATGCTTTACATTTTATTTATTGTGATTATTAGTGCTTACATCTGTCTACCTTTAAAGAAGCTAAATTATTATATTTGATAATAGTGTATAATTATAAAATACTGTACAAATATTACTTATGTTAGTACTGCTTTTGTATTCTGTCATAGCCTTTTTTATTTGATAGATGCTCATAAATACTTTTGAAGAATTCCATGAAATTTTCATGTCAAATTATAAACAATGAGAAGAGTTGGAAAACTGATTTAGTATTAATAGTATTTTAAAACATTACCACTGCACGAGTAGCTATGTAATAAGAATTAACTAAAACTAAATATAGATATTGTTCAAATAGTCTTTTTAAAATTAATTACATTAATTTACATTAGAAAAGTACAATATTTAAAGAAATCCTGTAGTGAAGCCTTTCACAAATGCAGTACATTTACCTACATTCACTAATAATTTATCTGCTGGATTTTTGTATTGCTCTAGGCAGAATTTGTAAGATACTAGTACTTGGCATTGTTGTACAAGCATTAATGAGAATGTCAGATAACAATATGAATAGTTGTCAGGGAAACAAGAAGAGAGGCAAAGGGCAACGCTGAGAAACACAACCCAAACTCTTCCCATCAAAAATTCTAGTAAGCAAGTAGATCTTTTATGAAAGTAGTTGGATTCTAGTGACCAGCTTTGCCCAGAATAGGCCTAGGAGCAACTTATAGTCTCTGTGGTGTACATCGACTATGAAAATATGCATCTCCCCTGGTAAAGATCTTCAATATATTTATGAAGTTTTGAATTTTGAGGTTCACAGTTCCTTTCTATGCAATCCATCCTCCTTATGAATTAGAGGGTGCCCAGAGTTCTGGCAGATGGGAGGTCTGATTCATGGTTTGCTATTACCTAAAATAGAGTCCTCCAGGGGATGTATGGCATTACATAAAGACAATTAAAAAGCAAACACCAGACAATATATCTTCTCACTACATTCAAAAATTCCCTTTGGGGAAATCAAGACAAATCTAAATGGACAGTTTTAGTTTTGGTTTTCCTTTGAGCCGTATCAACCTGACAAAACATCAAAACAAGTTTTTAAAATGTTCTAAATAGACTTAGTGTAATGTTCAATAGGAAAGAAGATTAATATAAATAAGGGAAACATTATATTCTAGGAGTTACCAAAATGTGTCTTTTAAACATAATGAATGGCTGCAAAACTTAACATTGTGTATTATTTCTATGAATAAAAAATGGTTTAGAAGTAGAAAATTAATTATTCATAAGTAATGGATACTTCCAAATTTCATAAAGAACTCCCAAAACATCTTTTATTATATTTTAATACTTTAGAACATTTTCCTGGAAATTCGCTTTATATAATTTATTTTGAGTAACAAAACTTCTAAACATAAAATGTAAAAGTAAGCTTCCTAACACATATTATATAAAAGACCATACTAAATTAGTAAAATCTCCATTTAAATGTCTAATAGTTTTCTATCATTATGTTATACTGACCTTTATATAAGAGACATAAAATGATAGAAATAATTGGCCAAAAATTTTAAAATATAAACACTGTCATCAAGTCCTTTAAGTAGAACTGTGAAATATCAGAAATTTTATGATCTGAAAGGCATTCATTCAATTCTGGTTACTTTCCCTTTATTTATAAATAATTTCTACCTGAAAGAAGACATATGTTTCTTACAAACCATTTACAAAGGAAACACTAGATTTTTTTGTGTTACTTTTGTAAGAAATATTCAACTATCATATGGATCATGTTACCATACATTGCTGTTCTATAATTATAGATAGGATTTGTAACCATAAGAACTCTACAAAATAAGTTTATACGATATTCACTTATTGCCAAGTCTGCAGATTATGTTAAAGGAAGAAAGAGAATAAAGGAAGAAATAGAGAGTAACTGAAAAGCCATATAATTGTGAATGTATGTTTAACATTGAATGAATAACCATTCTTTTGCCGAATCTCCAATATTGTTGCAGTATCAACTGATAATTATTTAAGCGGGGACATTATTTTTTTTTCCCATTGTTTATTGGTACATTTTAGGTATAAAATACAGTTACATTCATCATTGCGATCTTATACCATTACATGAGTATCTTGGTTCTTATTTTTTTCCCCTTCCCTTGACCTCCCTTCACCCCCTCCACCCTTCCCTATTTGCAAAGACTTTGTTTCCATTTTTTTATTTTCTCATATTTTTCCTTTTCCCCTTTATTCTTTCCCCTACCCCTCCCACTTCCCCTGCTCTTTTAGACCTTCTCTTCCTGTTACACAATATCAATTATACATTTTTTAAATTACAATATCAACATCTAGGAGACATTACCACAGATTTTACAGAATTTAAAAGGATATAGAAAGCATATTGCAAAAATCATTTTTGAAATAAATTTGACAACTTCTAAGAAGTACCTTGGAAGAAAAATTAATGAAACTAACTCTGGAGGAAATATAAAATTTAAATAGCACCTATTAAAGAAAGTATATTCCTAGCTTGAAAACCTACCTATATGACAACAGCAGGCTCATAAACATTTTAACTGATAAATTATATCAAACAATTAAAGCAGAAAAAAGAAGGAACACTTCTCCCCTCATTTTAGGCTCTCAACATTGTGCTAATCCTAAAACTGGATAAGGATAATAGAAGAAAAAAGTATGAACATAGATAGAAATTTATTTCACAAAACAAACTATTGGAAGTCAGATCTGGCAGGAGGTAGAAAGTGGTTTTATTATAGGGATGGCAGTGTTGGTTCAGCATTAGATCCACTCCCTAAAGTCATCATTTTAACAGAGGAAAGGAAAAAGCCATATGATCCTGTCGCTAGTTGGAGAAAAAGTATTGAACTGAATTCTACAGCTGTTCATGGTAAAAGCTATCAGGAGACTAGAAGTAGAACAGAAACTTCTCAAGAGATTAAAGACATGTACTCTATATTTCCAGTGAGAACACCTTATATGAATGGAGAAGATAGAATGCTTTCTCCTTCAGGTGAGGAACAAGGACAGATATGCTTACTCTTTATCTGTCCATTAAACTTTGAAACCTAGGCCCCACCGAAATAGTCTGGCAATAAAATGACACACTTAGGATAAGATTGGCAAGGTAGAAGCAAAATCTTTATATGTAGATGAAATGATCATCTAGAGAGAAAATACAAAGAAATCTCTAGGAGCCCCTAGAACTTGTATTTGAATTTAGCAGGATTAAAAAACACAAGGTATACATAAAAATTCAGGTCTGTGTATACTTGCTATAAATGAAGAATTGGATATTGAAATTTAAAAGTTATGTAGGAGTACAAAGGAGCTACAAAAGTTAAAAAAAAAAGTGTTGGAAGACGTTTAGTACCTAATTTTAAGACTTCTTCTAAAGTTACAGTAATCAAGGCAGTGTTGGTGTAAGGAAAAACATACAGATCATTGGAATAAAACAGAGAATCTAGAAATAGAGCCACACATATATGGTCCACTGAGTTCTGAAAGATTATGTAACATTAGCATTTTATAGAATATAAACTCAATTCAAGAGCCAAGGAAGAGATAATGTTTTCAGCAAACAGCACTAGAACACCTGGTATTCATATATAAAAAATTAATCTCAACCCTTTATTTCCATGCATTAAAATAACTTGAAGGGATCTATGAACCTAAATAAGAAAGTCTAAAAGTATAAAACTTTAAGAAGAAATTATAAGGGAAAATGTTTATGAATTCAGGGTAGGCAAGAACTACCTAGGATACAAAAAACATGATGTATAAAAGAAAAAAATTGATAAATGTGATTCCATCAAAATTTAGGACTTTAAATGATATCATTAAAATGAAAAGTAGTCCTCAAACAGACGATATTTACAATGCATATAACCTATGACTGGAATATATAAAGAATTCTTAGAGCTCATTAATAGACAACCCAATTAAAAAGTAGACATAAGAAGATGATAAATAGCCAGTATAGCACAAGGAAAGGTGTGAAACTCTAGAATCAGAAAAATACTAATCAGTACAATAATAAGATTGAATTATACACTCATTAGGGAGATGAAGTTAAAAGTTTTAAAAGCCTTGTCATGACTTTTTCTTTTTGTTGGATTCTCCCCCTTTGTGTAATTTGTCACACCCAATGGATTCATTCTGCTGGATATCCTGGGGTTGTGATCCTCATTTTCCTAGGGTACTGTCTAAAATTTTTCTGGAGTGCCAGTTTGGTATTCATGAAGTTCCTGAGGTGCTCTTTGTCATGAAAGTATCTTATTTCTCTATCAATTTTGAAAGATAGTTTTGCAGTGTACATCAATCTGGGTTGGAGGCTGTTTTCTTTTAGGGCTTGAAATACATCACTCCCAGCTCTTCTTGCCTTGAGGGTTTGCATTGAGAAGTCTGCTTTAATTCTGATGGGGTTTCCTTTGTATGTGATTTGTTTCTTTTCTCTCACTGCTTGTAGAATTTTGTTCTTCTGTTGGATTTCTGGAATCCTAACTATTATATGACTATGTGTTGATTTTTTTTGATTAAGGCTAGCTGGAGTCCTATATGCCTCACTTATCTGTATGTCAAGTTCTTTTCCCCTCCTTGGGAAGTTTTCTGCCATCACTTCTGTGAATAATTTCCTTATGTCATCTGCACTCTCTCCTGTTTCTTCATTGACTCCAATCAGTCTTATGTTATTCTTCTTTGCATTGTCTAGCAGCTGCTGGATTGATTTCTCATGTTCCCTTACAATTTTAAAGCAATTTTTCTTTTCCTCCTCACTAATTGAAATCTTATCTTCTATATCTGAAATTCTATCTTCACATTGGTTCATTCTGCTGCGCAGAGTTTCGATGGAGTTTTTAATCTCTTGGAAATCTGTTTGCATCTGTTTTACAGATTCCATTTGTTTCCTATGTTGGGATTCCATCATGTTCCTCAGATCCTCTATTTTTTTTATCTGTGTCCTCCTTAGATTTATTAATCATGTCTTGCACCATGAGCAAAATCTTTGCTGTTACCTGAGCAATTATTTCTGATTTCATTTTTCCCAGATCCTCTTTTGTTGCCACTTCAGAGAGTCTAGGTGATTGAGTATCAGATTGTTCCATCTCCTTTCCCTTTGGGGTTGCTGTAGGTGATCCAGAAGCCTGTTTTTGAGACTTGTTTATGTGTCTTCTCATTTCCATGGGAGGGGGTGCTTCTGGCGCCCACGTGGCTCACCTTCTGTGCCCTAGGAGCTTTGGATGGCAGTGGGGGTGCTTCCTTGTGGGTTCTGGGACCAGCTCAGCTTCTCTGCCCTAGGAGCCTGGGATGGAGGCGGAGCTTCCTTCTGGGTGCTCTCAAATTAAGAGTCTTTGTAGTATGAAACAATTACCCTGGTCTTGTAAACCAGAAATGGAGATAACTTTTCCTTAAGATAATCAAGAAAGAAGCCTGGAGCTCCACCATTAGCACCCAAAGCTGAAATTCTAATTAGACTATTCCCTAACTTCACTACACTCAAATTATTATTGTTACAAAATTTTACATACTATGTCAGTGCTAAAAATCCAAATTTCACTTTTGTATGCTATACATTTTACGCATTAATCTTTTCCCCACTAATTAATGTACTAAATACTATTTATATCATCAAACATAAAATGCACAATGAATATTAATATATTAACCTCATACCATCTAAAAGATTTTTAAGTGTAGAATTCATGAGTGTTAAATATGCTCACATTATTGTGCAGCAGATTTCTAGAATTTTTCATCTTACAATACTAAAGTTTTTACCCACTAAAGATTGATTATGCCCTCTCCTCCTGCCACCCTCGGTAACCTCATGTTCACTTTCTGTTTCTGTAATTTAAGTACTGTAACTACTTCAGATGAGTGGAATCATACAGCATTTGTTATTGATTAACCCTTTTTTTTACACAGCATAATGCCCTTAAGGTGACAACATTTCCTTATTTTTTAAAGTTATATAGTAGTTCATTATATGTACACACTACGCTTTATCTGTCTGTTAATTTGCCAGTAGACATTGGGGTTGTTTTATCCTCTTGTCTATAATAAATAAAAGTGCAGTGAAAATATCTCTTTGAGATCCCACTTTGAATCCTGTTGGAGGATTGCTGGAACATATTATAATTGTAATTTAAATTTTTTGAGGAACTTCCTTTCTGCTCTACATAATGGGTACACCACTTTATAGTTTCATCAACAGTGCTCAAGAACTGCAACTTCTCCATATTTTCATTAACACTTGTTATTTTCTGTTCTTTTGACAGTGGCCAGCCTCATAGGTAGGTACTATCTCATTGTTATTTTGATTGACATTTCCTAATGATGAGTGATGATGAGTATATTTCAGGCACTTATTGACCATTTATATACTTTTCTTTGAGAAAGTCTATACTACTCATTTTCCCATTTTTAAATTGGTTTTGTTGTTGTTGTTGTTGTTGTTGTTGTTGTTGTTTGTTTGTTTCCCTTTTTGAGACAGGGCCTTGCTATATTGTTCATTCTCACCTTGAACTCAGTATGTATTCCAGGCTAGCCTCAAACTCATGGCAATCCTGACAGCCTCTTGAGTGCTGGAATTATAGGCATGCACCACCACATCAGGCCCTGGGTTGCTTTTTATTGCTGAGTTATACAAGTCTCTTATACATTAACTCCCTATCAGACATATTATTTGCAATTATTTTCTCCCATTCCTTAGATGCCTTTTCATTGTGTCTTTTGGTGCATAAAAGACAAGGACTTTATCTTGACTATAATGTGCTAATGCACAAAAATTAAATTAATATCGTATAATATCAATAGTTGAGTTAAGTTAAAATACATTCATATGATGATTGGCTGAATGTGAACTAAATATTTGAATGAGTTATATACTTGGGTCAGTGTATATATGTGCTTATAAATAAGTTTGACATAGTCTTACAGTATTTGTCTAAGTTTTTCTTTTCTTGCTGGTGTTTTTGGTGTTATTTCTAAGAAACCACTGCCAAATCCACTGAAACTTCCCCCTATATTTGCTTGTGGGAGTTCAATAAATTTAAATCTTTATAGTTAGGTCTTTAATCCATTTTGAGTGAATTTTTGTCAGTAGTGTGAGGTCCTGCTTCATAGGTTTGTTGTTTACATATGAATATCCACTTTTCCTAGCACCATTTGTGACAGAGGCAGGTCTTTCCTCATTGTGTCATCTTATCTTGATGCCTCTGTTGAAAATCATTTGGCCATATATGCAAATGTTTTATTTCTGGGCTCTGAATTATATTCCATTGGGGTTTATGTCTGTCTTGACTCCAATACTATACCATTTTAAATAACATTGCTGGGTACAATGTTTTGAAGTCAGATAGTGTCGAGTCTTCCAACTTTGTACTTTTTCAATATTGTTTTGGCTGTTAAAGGTTCTTTGACATTTCGTGATCATTTAAGAATGCTTTTTTCTGTTACTACACAAAATTTTAATTGGAATTACACCATTGATTTCAGTGAATCTTGTAAATCACTGTGAATAGTAGCTTAGTAACTTTGTCATCATCTGGTCAAAATATGTGCCTAACACCAACAACTTGAAGGAGGAGAGATTTATTTTGGCGCATGGTTTTTAGGGGTTTCAGCCCTTAGCTGGCTGGCTCCATGGAAGAAATGGCATAGCAGAGGGCCATAAAGGAGGAAAGCTGCTCGTGTCCTGGTGGCCAGGAAGCACACACAGAGGGAGAAGCTGGGGAGGGACTATACCATTCTAGGTCACACTCCCAGTGACCTGCCTCACCAGGCCCCATTTTCTAACAGCACATTCAGCCGCTGTACTCAATAGTAGATGGATCCGCTGATGAGTATAGTGCCCCATAAGCCAGTCACCTTCAAGCACACCCACCTCTGAGTGTATGAGAGTTTAGGGAGACCTAGATCTTAACCAGAGCAAGTAGCATGCACATTTTGACAATATCGTCTTGCAGTCCACAAACACAGAGTATCTTTCCATTTATTTGTCGACTTTGATTTCTTTTAGCAGTTTTTAGGATAAAAGTCTTTCACTATGGTTAAGCTTATTCCTAAGTATTTCATCCATTTTGCTTCTATATTAAATGAAATTGTTTTCTTAAATACTTGTTCAGATTGGTCATTGTTAATTTATAGAAAAACAGCTAAGATTTGAGTTCTGGTTTTGTATACTGGAACTTTAATTTATTAAACTTTTAAAAAAAAAGATAAAGTCTTTGTCAATATAACTACCATCTACCAATTTTGGTGATTTAATTGAATATCCTCTGTGAAACTAACAACCATCACATGAGAGTTTCTATTCTGAAACTATAACTGGCATCTCATTGTTATTTAAGTGTCATGTAATTAAGATCAACCAATTGTTCCCCTGAAGTAAGACATTTCAATGGACTAATGACTATTTGGCCCATAATTACACATAACTGTGGTGTCATTCATTCAGCATCGTTTAATTTTGAGGGGTTCTGTGACTCAGCATAGCCATAAAGTCTTGGTCTCAATCACTTAACTTGTAGCTGGACTTTAATACCCTTGGCTTGCATTTCTAAATTCCAATATTCATGTTTGGTGGACATAAAAGTAAAGCACACACAAGTACACATGTGTGTCAAGCTACAAGAAAAAAACTTAAGTACAGAGAGATGATATATTTCTGAGTTAGACCAAATGATGGAAGGCTAAGGATAAAGGATCACAGATGATCATACAAAAAATATGTGATAGTACTAGATGTTGGACTAGTGCCACAAGGACAGACTTTGGAAAATGTGTAGTATCTTATCAGAAAATAGAATTTACACAACAGATGAATCAATCACAGAATATTTGCTCTCTAGTTTTTGTTTGTTTTACACCATGTGGGCAATTCTAACTGATCTAACGGCATAGTAAAATACTTGTTTAACAGTAAAATTGTGTTATTTACAAACAATATTTTGTAGATACCAGAAACTTGACTGTGGAACTCTGGTACCTAGTTTCATTATCATCATCATAGTGAGCGGAACTAACATTTATGTTTCCACATTTTTTACTGTGCTATGAAGTTTATATACATTAGATTTAATTCTTAAAACAAGCTTTTATATAATATATAGAATTATTACGCTTGCCTTAAGGGAAGGGAGAATGAACCTGAGGATAACTAATTTACTCGCCTAAGCTGACAAGCACATAGGTCTAGGTATAGCTGAAACCCATTCTCCTACCATGTTTTTTGCAGTATATTTCCATTTTAGTCTTGAAAGTATATTATGAGAGAGAATTAGAATTAAGAGAAGCTGGCACCATCGCTGGCCTGAAAGTAGTGATTTAGGATGATATACATTCTTTTAAAAAAAGGAATAAAAATCATTGATTATGATTTGCATCAAACCTCAAAAACATAGCAAAGTAGCCTGTCAGAATGGGCCAAGGGGAAAATGCACAAAGAAAGACATAGGAAGTAGAGAAAAGCAGAAACTAAGAGGAAAAAAGAGAAAAGGGAGAACTGGCAAAAATAGAAAAGGCAAGTCAGAGAACAGATTAGACACTTGTGAAGGAGAACAGGAACACTTTTTCTCTGTCATTCTCCACCTACACAGGCACTTCTATGGAACTGTGTGAAAATCTGTGAATGCTGGGGAAGTGCCCATATTCTATTATCATCACTTCTGAGTTGTTTATTGAGAATTGTTCTAGAATTTAAGAAAAACACATTCCTTCCATATAAATACATATATGTATATATATATATATGGGGTTTTTGCTACATTGAGATCTTTCATTTTATAAAAAATCAGATTGTCACTCATTTACAAACTCTCCAAAGTGTAATTTGTAATTACTTTCTTAAATTGGAGTTTTTACATATTTTATTTGATTTTTTTATTTATTGCCTTTAAAATTTTAATCCATTTTAAATAAAATAAAGGCATTTACATAGTTCAGAATCATAGATAATTTCTTTTTAAATGTGATCATGTATTTTCAATGAGCTAAATAATAACTTATTTTCTTGACAGTTAGCTGACAGTAATAATGCCGTCAATGTGTTGGGCACCAAGCTAAGATTTTAAGATTTTAAGATGTACTAACTCACAATAATCCTATCAGAAATATTGTGGCAGAGACAACTTTTTCCTACCAATTTATTTTTTCTTCACTTTTTATTACTCAAATTTTGTTCAGAGTGAAAAAGTATAGGAAAAGATATTTGCATGCTTACCTTCATATGTGCCTGAATACTGGCCAATGAGATGTACAGGGACCTGTGTGCAGAACTTAGGGTAATGGGAGGTACTTTCATGGAATCTATTCCCTACTCCCTCTTTCCCCCTTTTTCACTGTCCATAATGCACATATGATGCCTAATGATTCAGTAGACACATGAACCCTGGTGGCTTGAAGATAAAAGCCAGTATTTAGCATGGCGGAGCAGAAATATAGAAGTAGCCTGGATCCTGAATGACTTCAAAGAGCCACTCTGTCAGCTTTGTACCACCTCTGCTTCTACATCTTTTACAACAGACTGAACATTATGTGTATAATCCGGTGTTATTTTAAATGGCCTATCATATGTGCTTCTACAGAATTCTTAATTGGGACACATTTATTATTATCTCATTTATGGCTGAATAATCTTATAGCTTAAGCATGGTAGATAACTTTCATAACAGCAAATAATTAGTAGTGTTTGAATTCAAATTAGAGCTTTTCCAACTCTAGAACTCAAAAATGTGCTATTAATAAATACCCATAGAGTAATCTTATTGTGAATGTCCAAATCATGGAATTCAACATAATAATTTTCAAAGCATCATTAATAATCTATCTAAATTTAGAAACTGAGACCTAGTGAAGGCAAGGTCATGAATACCTTTCCCGAGACAGCAGCATTTATTTCTGTAGCTACATTCTGCTGATGCCTCTAACCATTCATTAGCTCCTGTCACATGTTCTCTTATGATTATATTGGAAGCTGGATTGGAGTGTGTGCAAATCTTCCTTGCTAATGAGAAAAAAACCTAGAGTACTGCCCTTGATACACTGCACATATGTGTCCAAAAACATCTGTATCTTAAACAGGCAAATCAGTTCACCAGTAAAATCCACTTTTTCTTCTTGTTTGTTCTTCTGTACCACACCATGAATATTTACTTCAGGACCTTCCCTGATCATCATCTCCCCTCCCAAACTGATTGGACAAATGGCAGCAATCAAGAGAAGCCAGGTCCTCCAGAAACCAGGGGAAGACAATGAGAGTCTCCATTTTAACAGAGATCATAGTTGGCCAATGGTTGTGTGATCGCGGTAGTTGAAGTAAAGTATATTTATGGTTCATAGGAAAAATTCTTATTAACCGAAATAAGCTGATATGCGGAAAAATGAAGTAAAAAGGTCCAAGAGATTTAGACAACATGTACCTATGCCGATTGAATGCTCATAGTACCACTGGCCTAGTTACCTGCTGTTCATTCTTTGTGATTTTAATCTTAGCATCACTTTCATGAGCTCTTCAGTATTCTCTGAAGATCAGTTGGGCACTACTACATCTAATATTTCTACCATGCACAACTTTACTATATTTTATACTTTAAAATAATTGGTTTAATGTTTGTGATTCTCACTACAGTGTAAGTAACAAGAGGGTAGCAACAAATTCTCATTTATTTTCTGCTACTGAAACAGTGCATGGGACCTAGGAAGTTACTCAGCACATATATGTAGTAGACTCTGACCTGAGACAGTGGGTTCATTGCTTTAATGTCTGAGACAATGTTCTGTCTTGGTCATAGATAAATGCAATGGTATTTTGGATTCCATTTCAGTACTCATAATTAGTATGCTAATAACCTCACCTTTTCTTTCTTGGCTTGACTTGAATATATTCCTGTTCCTTGAAAATAAAGGAAATATAATTAAAGAAAATGTGTATAAAGTAGATACGTTAGGTGAACAGAGAAAGGCCAGTGATTTAAGAAAGTGGAAATTACATTTTGTGAAATAATAAGTGTTCAATTTATTCCTTGCTTCCTTTCTTAAAATGAGTGTAATTATGATTTATATGGTAGTTTTCAATCAAACTTCAATTTTGACCAGTATTTCTGGAAGTGCTCTACCACTGAGCTGTATCACCAGGCCTTTTTATTCTTATTTTTTAAAATTTTGAGACAGAGTCTCACTAAATTACTCAGGTTGCCCTTGAACTTGTAATATTTTTGCCGCAGCCTCTAGAATAGCTGAGATTACAAGCATGTGCCACTGCAATTAGCATAAGAATGTTCTTTGGTACAACATCATTTTTAAGTATTGTAAAATTCATATTGAAGGATGACATAGATTTTCTTCATTGCCATTTTTTACCCAAAGAACAATTTTAATCATTATCTTTTTCAGAAGTAAGTGAAGAAAACTTATGGGAAAGAATGTTTTATTGAAAAGCTCATTTGGGGTGACTGACATGTCCATTAGAACCTCCTGATTAGGGAAAATAATGGTTTATAAACCTTCTGTTCAATATGTCAATTCAAATGCAAATTTTCACTATATTTTGTGAATTCATTTAGATGTAAATTATAAACAATAAAAATCATAAACAAATCATGCTGGCAGACAAGCAATAAACAGGTTCGCGTCTAGCACTTTGGAAGAGGTGGTTGCCTAAGACAATTTAAAGCTAAGAGATGCTGCACCATTGCTTTCTTTGAAATCATGCTTCATAGGTGACAGATGGCACAAAATCAATAGCTGATCAGAGAATAGCACTTGGCATTTTATCCTGTGGGTGGGAGGAAATGAGTCTTCAAATTTTAACGGAAAAACATGGTGCATAAACAGGACTGGCATACAGACTGAGAAGAACGCTAAGGAAAAGAGCCACTTTCTATTCACTGATCAGAAAACCAATGAACACAAGTCTGGCTTGTAGTCAGGGTTCAAGTCAAAATAATATTTTCACTTTCACTTATTTCCCTAGGTCTTACTGTTTGATTTCAATGTACTGGTATTGTTAGTCACATGTTTCCACCTTTCTTGGGTAAATCTACATGCATTTCTTTATGTGACATTATGTGTAGCA
Organism: Heterocephalus glaber; assembly: GCF_053883595.1. Taxonomy (NCBI): domain Eukaryota; kingdom Metazoa; phylum Chordata; class Mammalia; order Rodentia; family Bathyergidae; genus Heterocephalus; species Heterocephalus glaber. Next base: position 9,401,150 of record NW_028258356.1, on the reverse strand, counting down.
TAAAAATCAAGGGTTGAGGAGACACTTGATCCTGAAGCCCCATCAAGGTGCCAACTGTCATTTTAAATACCTTTCTCATCATGAGTTGTATGTCATCAGGAGAAAAATCCTATGGTCTCTCCTCTTTGTTCCCTTCTCATATCTCAGGCAACTTGGGCCAAAGAGATGTGGACCAGGGCCCCTGGGCCCTTTACACTGGAGTCACTTCCACCCTTTGCTTCTTGTGTAGATGTGAGTTCTTCCACATGTGCCCCAGGTCCCATGTGGCAAAGCTGTGCATCAAATACATAGGAAAACACTCAGAAATACTTGGTTAAAATGGCCTGGGGGTTCACTCACACTAGTGTATATACATGCATGTGAATTTGATTTACATAAATAGCCTAAAGTTAGCTAATATTGAAGATAGGATAATACTCACAAAGTCCAGAAGCTCTGATATAAGAAGCAGCAGTTCATATGAGAACTGAGTCTATGAAGGTATATGTGATTGTACAGAGGTAAAGAAGACAAAACTCAACTAATTCAAGTCACAAATCTCATTCCAACTCTAAAAAAATCTGTCAAGCGTCCAACTGTGACCAAAGCCAACAAAAACAAAAGAACGAGTATCCACACGTGTCTTTGTGTGTGGTTGTCACTACTGCTATTTCCTTCCCTCAGAAAAACTTTCATAATGAAACTTCTTAAACTGTTAAATGTATAAGAAAGGAGAAGAAGAGCAGGGAAGGCAGTATAAATTACTGGGGCTGCCGGGCATAATGGGTGAGATCCAACCCACGTTAAGATTTCAACTCTTGCTGGGAAATCGGTGAAAAATTCTAGTCTCCCAGGAATATTGTACTGAAGCAGTGCTTGTTATTTTGGATTAAATCCGCCCTGCCAGTTGGTCTTCCATAGCTATCTTAATTATTAGACCTGACCCTGCCTCTGTTAGAATGGACAATAGTAGCAAACCCTTAAAAGTTCCTGGAGCTATATCTGGTGTGAAGTTATGTTCTAAAGGTACAATTTAATGTGAAATTCTCATCTATTCATATTTGATCAAAACTATCCCTGAGTTTTATATCTGTCAACATAGACTATGTTGTCCTTTAGGAATAAGCAACCCCCAAATTTCAGCAGTTTAATCACAAAGATTTATTTCTTTTTCACATTAGATGTTGGCTGGACTTCTCTGACAGAAACCTAGGACTCTTCTTTCATATCTATTTCTTCCTTATTTCCAATTTCCCTAATTGTTCTCTGTATATAAACACTTTAAACTCTGCATTTCTACTACTTTTGTGCATGGTACCATTATCATGTTTTCTTTTTCTTTATTTTTTCTTTTTGTTTTTTGAGACAAGCTGACCTCAAACTCCCTACATAGCACAGGCTGGCCTTGAGCTTGCAATCCTCCTGACTCAGCCTCCTGGGTGCTGGGATTACAACCATGAGCCACCATGCCTACCTGGCAAGTACCATTGTCTTCCTAAGCAAAAGAAAAGTCTGCTTATGGCCAAGTGTGGGAATGCTCATCTGCAATCCAGTTACTTAGGCAGCTGAGGCAGGAGGATCACAAATTTGAGGAAAGCCTAGGCAATTTAGTGAGACCCTGTTTCACAATATAATACAGTGGTACAGCATTGGCTAGCATGAGCAAAGCCCTGGGTTCAGGAGTACTTCAAGGAAGAAAAGTCAATAAGGAAGATTTTCTGAGAGAAGTAAATCTGTACATATGTGTCTGTCTGAAACCCTCAATCCTGTTAGAGAACAGTGGAAATCTTAAAGACTGCTGATAAAGCTGGGCTGCTCTAGCCCCTCCAGCCTCATGCTACATTTCCATTGTCCTTGCTCCCTCTACCTTAGAAACTGACTTTCATTTCATTGAGCTCTTCCTACTACATCTTTCTCTAGCACCTTCATTCCCAGTTCCCTTTGTGGCTGAATCACAATCTTCCGTTCCCTCTCCACCTCCCCTGTACATTAGAAGGTCCATCTTAACCAAAAAGGCCTCTGATGAAAAGTCAGTTTCTCAGAAAAAAATCCTCCCTCCCTGCCAGGTCAAGTCTTCTTCTTCAGTTCTACTGGTGGCCTCTTAAGTCTCTCCTCTAGCATGTAAGCAAGACAAATGCATTTGAGTAGTTTTTGAAATTTATTGGATATATATGTGGGGTCTTTGTTTGTTTGTTTCTTTTTTTTTTTTTTTTTTGCCTTCCACAAATTGAAATAGCTGTATGGGAACAGGGAGGGCAATGTAATTCACCTTAAAAACCTTTTCCAGTTTGGATAGCAAGCTCTTCTTAAGGACTCCCTGTGGAACTACCACTCTGTACAGCAAAGCTCCTCAAAACAAATATTTAGTGGAGTCATAGAGCCAAACCTGGACCACTATGTTTATTACAAAATAAATCTTCTAGTAGAGCAGTTTGGAGACAATTAAGATATGATAGTAGACACAAATAATTTCTATGCAGGCATGTGCTCCTCTCCTGGTGGTGCTTCTCTGCTCAGTAACAGGGAACATATTAAAATATTAAGTTAGTAGAATTCCACCATTTCCTGGGTTTATCACTGGATTTTGAGAGTTATCATCTGAGTACATTCTAAATTATCTAAAAAAAAAATGGGAAAAGAATCTTGGGTGATCATTTGTAGGTATGTAACTGCATTAAAATTCTTTTTCATAAGCTTCTGAAAGGTGTGAGCTTACATTAACCAAAAATTCATTAACATAATTTATGAACATTTTATATGCCTACATTTTGGCTTCTAAGAGTAATAGACCTTTCCCCAAGATTAAGAGTTAACAAAACCACTTTAAAGACAACAAAAGAACTGTATTTTCTTATATTTCTGGAGGCTAGAAGTCCAAAATAATCTTAAAACTAATAAAGTATTTTAATAACACATATTAGAGATGCAGTATAAACTGACATGAATTGATTTCTCTCTCTCTCTCTCTCTCTCTCTCTCGTTTAAATCTTATCTTTTTGGTTTGATTTTTTAGCCACCAGAGATATTATTAAGAAATATTTTGTTTTTATTGTATCTTTACCATTTCTCAAATGAAAAGTTTTTCTTAACCAACACAAAAGTGACAATAATTACGGACAGACTTTTTACTTTATGAGACTTCAGTATGTGTCATGCATGGTAGTAGAAAGAAGATCTAGTAAACCATAGAACTCCATCTTTAAGCAAGAGTCTTCAAGTACTGAAGGAAGGCTGACAAGTTAGTCATTATAGGACACATCCAGGTAAGATTTGGTGAAGAGATTTCATCCCTAACCTAAATTGGCATTTCATTTGAAAATTATTTTCACCAATATTTACTTCTTATGCTAAAAGGATCAGTGTGTTTGTTTTTTTCCCCTTGAAAATAAAACCTGCAGTTGATGAACTTTCTAAGTACACAAGTAGAATGTTCTTATAAAAGAAAATGGCCAAAGCCTGCAAAATCTGTAATCAGTGCTTAAATTCAAGCAGCTGTCTTTCTCCAGGTAGCCTGGGCCCCAAAGAACCTGCCTAATATGTGTTCAGGCTTTGTTCAATGCATCTTCCCTCTACAGAAGTGAGTTAAAATTTGTATATTTGTATATTTCCCTTAAATTAACAACTTCTTTGAGAAGCAAACATTTATGTAAGGAGCTTCTAATATAAAAACTGTCTTGTTTCTAAGAGTAAAGGAAGTCCTCACTGACACATTAGCTCTTGGGTTTGTACCTATACATTGATTGTAGGTTGAGTTTAGCTCTTAACCACAACAGATTTCAGTGTGTTATGTTTTACCTTCTTCACATTGTAGAAAGTTTATAAGAAAACAGTACTATGCAATGGTTTTCCCTGCCTTTGATAGGCAAGGAATGCTTTTAATATTATATAAATCATGCTTTTATTGTCTCTAAGTATTAAACCACACTGATTTAGAAAGGGATTTCAGACAGTCATAGGATTTTAAGAGGCTTATTCCATCTTGCTGTCCTGAAATCAGATTATAGATTACTGCACTGGGCTGATAAAGTCTTTCTTGTTTAAAAGGTCATTAGCAGTAAGATAGTTTTAAACAACCACCAAACCATGGTCTATCCCAGTGCATGGGCTGAGGACCCATAGGATATGCATCACCTGAGAGTTTTTAGAAATGCAAATTCTCTGACCCTGGGCTGGAACCCCTATTTAAATAAGTGATCCCAGCTGATTATGTCTGCTGAAATTTGAGAAGCATTGAGCTGCACAAGAGAAACAGCTGTACACATGAGGGGTTAACAATACAGAATCTGGAGTCTGAAGACCAGAAAATGAGAATGAAAGCCTAATTGACCTTCCTCATGAGCACAAAAGACAAAAAACAGCAAGCTTTGCTACCTTTGGCAATGTGCAGGCATGCTAGCATGTTGTAAATTCCAGAGAAGAGTCAATACAGCTGAGATCCAGATGTTTACCTGGGTACATGCTATAGATAACAAGAAGCAGATGAATCTTCTATTAATCTAATTGTTCTTTCCTGGGGCTAAATGAATGAAAGTGAGGCGAGCCAAATGCTCAGGCCTCTTCGTCCACTAGAGGCAGGGTCCCCTGGGCCCCTCATTCTAAATTATCTTTGTATCTTTTGTCTTTTATCCTCATTCACCCCCTTGGTTGGAGATAAACTTGTAGGCTGATTCCTACATCTGCTGACACACATGTTGAATCCATTTCTTGTGTTATTTCATGGAGAGAAAATCATCTGGAAACCTGGGACCTACAAATTATTACAGGCATATACTTTCAACATATTTCACAACTAGTTGGATTAATATAATTAAGCCATTGCAGTTGATAATCACAATTTTAGATAAGGATTATATATTCACGACATGGGAGTATAAATTCATGAGAGGCAATAAGGTTTGTGAAGAGAAGTGTATTTTGACATATTACTGGGAAAATTTAGCCTACTGGTGTTTTACATATTAACATTCTCTACTTCTTAAAGTTTTACGTAGAAAAATGAAAATAAACTTTATTACCTATATCTATGCCTAAGCCATTAAGAACAAACAAAAGATCAACAAGAAAAAAAAAAAAACAACTCTTACTACGTAAGAAAACTGAGTAGTGCAGCATTCCAAAAACAAGCCCGCCCTTATACTGGTATTAATTAATTTATATGTTTCCTTAGATTTGCTGAATTTCATCACATTTCTCTAGGCTATTAAACAAGGAACTCTTTCCAATAAAAATGATTTTTTCTTTAAAATAAGTCTAATTAGCCTCATGTGATTTATCTTATGTGGTCACAAACTACCACTTTAGTCATTGGTTATAAGATTTTTAAATTCAGAATTACATAAATCTTGACTGTGCATTAATGCTCAGATGTAAATGCTATGAGAAGACAACCCATAAAAGTGTCTCTCTTTCAACTGCTATTTATTCAGGAACTAGCACAGTGTCTGGCACATGGTAGTGATATGGGGGAAAAGACGTAACTTGCAAACTTACTAGATATCCAAAATGCGAGTTCGTGTTCTCTAAAATCGAAGAATGAATTCTAGGAACAACAGAGGTTAAGAGTAGGAAAAATTTATTGAGAAAAAGAAAGCTTCTGCCTAAGAGAGACAGAAAGGGGACCGGAAAGTGGGTTGCCTGCCCACCCCACGGCTCAAAGATGTTTTATACAGCAAAGCCATGTGATGAGGCGGGCACAAAGCGGGACAAAACTATAAGACTCAGTGGAAATTTACAAGGTGGGCATGAGATGGGACAAAACCATACCCAACTAATAAGATTACAAATACAGTCACCCAGGTAATATTGATTAAATGGGGGTCAAATGGGAAGACAAATCACATATAAGGAATTTCCCATTCAGAATATCAATCACCGCTATCTGTCTCTAGGGGAAGTAGTACTTCTTTTCCTTTCTATAATGCTAACCAGTGAATGTGCCTCAGTTGTTCTCCATGTTAGCTCCTTGCTGTGTTGGCTCCTGGAGGGCTGGTCTCCTCTAACTGCACACAAGATATCTAAACTTACCTGTCTGCAATAGTAGAATTACTAGTATTTGTGGAAAAATGAATGAAAAATATCCTTAGTTTTTATAAAAATAGGAAATAATCATTTCAGCTGTTAATTTTTTTGTTCCCAACAGCTCTCTCAATCACTACAATTCTATTTTTGAATACTTATATTTCAGAGGCATGCACATAAAAGTATAGATAATAATACAAATGTTTATGTGGCTACCATCAAGATTATGAAAACTGTTGTGTTGAACACATTTTTTTATTTAAAAAACTAGTTGTATTACATATGTAAATACCTATAAACAATACATAAGCATTCCTGTAATGGGATTTTTTTCTTCTTATTATATAATTAGTATCAAATTATACAGCCCTCAAGCAAATTTTATTTTCTCACTCTCAACATATTTGTGAGATTTATCTGTATTTATTAGCATGGGTCTATTTTATTGTTTCATACCTGTGTATGATTTCTTTATATGTGTATCCCAAATGTATTTTTTTCATTTAAATTTATTTTAACTGATACATTAAAAACATAAAATTGTAAATAATTGGGGGTAATATAATATTTCAATATATGCATGCATTATTTAAATCTGGTTAAACATTCCTATCTCCTCAGAGATTTGTTTGAGGATAGTTTTCAAGCATTTTTAAAATAATTTTCTCTTTACCTATTCTAATGATTTTAATTTTTTATCTCTTTGCAAGGTTAGTTTCATTTTCAAATGTTAAATAATCTTTGCTTATCTAGATAAATCCAAATTTTATGTGATTGTATTTACATTGCCATCTTCTATTTGTGAATATTTTATTCAGTATTCTTATATCTGTATTCACCAATATAATTCTTGCATTATTTTTCTCCCCTCAATTTTTTATTTCTACACTTGCATGGTGTTATATTCTTCTCATTCAATTCCAAATATAGGCATTCTTTGTTTTCAGTTTTTAATATGTATCTGAAAATAGACCAGATACCAAATTTTTATATACTACATGTATATTAATTTCCAATTTTTATATAGTACAAAGTACATTCCCAATTTCCCTAGATATCAGGGAAACTTTCTTAATACAAGGCTTTTATATTGAAGTTATTGCCAACTATTTATTCTATCATTTTCACTATGAAATAAATGATAATATCAGATATAAATGACATCTGTAATGTGTATATGGAAAGTGCTTACCATGTAAACAACCAATTACATTGTAAGTTGAAGACATCTATTTTAACCAGAATTAGGTTGATACTATTCTCAGTTGCCTAAAATCAACAAATCCTGGGGCCCTGAAAATAAGAGGGATTACATTAGTGGTAATGCAGAATCTTTTTTTTTTTTTTTTTTTGTGGTACCAGAATCAAACTCAGGGTCTTGCACTTGCAAGGCAGACATGGTATCATTTAGCTAAATTCCTGGCCCCAGAATCTTTTAAAATACATCAAAATACTATCACTGAGAAAATTTATAATAGATTCCATGTATCCTACTACTCAAAAGTAAGTTTTTATTTTAAAATTTTTATTTATTTTTGCAGTACTGGAGATTGAACCCAGGGTCTTTGCATATCATGAGACCTTAATTTATTTTTCTAATTTTGAAACAAGGTCTCACTAAGTTAATGAAGTTGCCCAGGTTGGGCTCAAACTTGCAAATCTCCTGTGTCAGCCTCCCAGAGTGCTGGCATTATAGGTGTGCACCACCGCACACCACTCAAATATAGGTTTTTATTAGAAAATTTTTATTCAGCTGGATTTGCACAAATATTTGTAATTTATTAAATTTAATATTTGTATCTTGAAAGATTGGAAAAGAGATATTTGTAAAGATGTAGTTTTTATCTTTTAGTATGGTGTGTATTTTTATTTGATGATTTTAACTTTATTACAATGTCTATTATTTTTGATGTATAACCTACTTTAAAATGCTTTTGAAATATAAAGTAATGATTCTTAAACTCTTTAGGAATCATCCAGATCTTATGGCATGTTTTATCCTCCCAGAATATGCACTACCTATTACTTATATTTTGGTATTTGATAAAAACATTTTAGTGCTTGGGGGATAAATAATAGTAAATAGATCACGTGAGCTTGACAAAATTGGCAGAGTTTAACCTTAGCATGCATAATTCTGTGAATTTATGATCATACTAGATTTGTTAGTTGAAGTGTTCAAATCTTTTATATTTTCACTCTTTGCTGAATATGCCAATTACTGATGGAGATGTTTGGATATTTTGAAAATTCTCACTATGAGATTAGAATTTTTAATTTATCTAGATACTTTTTTCCAATTATATTCCAAGATTTTTAAAGGTAACTACAAGTTTAAAATGTTATATTTTCCCCAAGTATTATTTTTATTACTATGTAGAGACCATGTCTTAGTCACTTTCTTTTCATTGAGTCACAATACCAGACACCTACAACTTAAAAAGAGAGAAATTTATTTAAACTCATGGTTTTAGAGGTTTCAGTCCATAGTTAGCTAGTCTAAGGAAAAAATGATATGGCTGAAGGAATTCTGGGTAGAAAAGCTGCTCATGGCATGGCAGCCAGGAAGCAGAACATGAAGGGAAGAGCTAGAGAGAGTGATGTAACCTTCAAGGTCACATCACCAGTGACCCATCTCTTCTGACCAAACTTTCTTCCTAATAGCAAGTCAGCTGTAGTGCACCAATAACCTTTGAAAAGCCCCACCTCTGAATGCATGAGAGTTTTAGGGGCAATTCTTGATCTAAACCATGACATTCTACTCCTGGTCCCTAAAAGACTCATCTACATCTCTTTATGGAAAATACAATTAGCCTGTCTCTAAAAGTCACTCAAGTCTTAACATTTTCGATATTACTGAAAAATCCAAGTCCAAAGTCTTTTCTGAGACTCAAGGCAAACTTTTAGTTATGGGCCCCAGTAAAAGTCAAAAAGAAACCTAAACATTGCCTACATGCAATGGTACAAGGTAAACTTTCTTATTCCCAAAGGGAGAAATGAGGTGTAGCAAGGATTAAAAGCAAAACAATACTGAAACCCACCAGGGAAAACATTTAAATACTGTAAATCTGTGTCCAGCACTAGGGTAACTTGTGCCAAGATGTGAAGTCCCATGGGCTGAAGCCCACACCTATGGCATTGCAGTTCAGATCCTCTTTCTTGGGATGGCTTTGCTCAGTGCCTGTGGTTTCTCTCAGATGTTACATGCTCCTGGCTTCTCCAACTCCCTGTGATTTCCACTGTACTTTTGGCTTTACCCTCACAGCTTCATGCAGAAAAACCAGCCCCATGTGAGTGATGCCAAGGTTGGCCATCAACTTGAGCAGCAACTGGGACCCCTTGTCTTATGATTGCACAGGACTCCAAATGGTTGGATGGCTGAGTACAGTGAACCAAACCCCAGTGAACCATTTCTCCAGGACTCTCTTCTTAAAACAAAGTCTTTCACTTTTTTACTCTTGAGCCTGTGAATGGTAGGATCTAGCTGATTTCTAACATATTCTCAAGGAATCTTTTCTATTGACCTGATATAAAGTACTTGGCTTCTTCCTAATGTTAATCTTTTCAATAACTATGCTCTACTCTGTCCTAACTTTGCAGGTGCTTTTTTGACATCCTTTGGCTCTAGTTTTTGCTCCTGATTTTCAAGATAGATCTGATTAAAAGCCACCAACAGTATGCATGCAATAAGCTGTTGGACTCCTTTGAAATTTCATCCACCAAATTAATAAATTTTCCACCCTTAATCTCAGTCTCCTGTAAAGTCTCAGGATGTGGGATAAATATAGACAAATTTTCTCTAGCCCAACTGCCACTGGAGTCCTTGTTACCAACTGAAACCTCCTGAGGGTGCCTTTTAACATGACAATCAAGATTAGCTATCAAAATACCCACCTATTGTGCTATGCCATTATTTCTTTATTTCTTAGTAGGCCTATATGTCCTTCTAACCCTGTAATCTCCTTTTAATCAGCATTCTGGTCTTCTGAGTTCTAATCAAAATGTCTCATCAATTTGGCTTACAGCATTCTAGGGCTTCTACATATGGCATCTCTAATCCTATTCCTCCTGTGAAGAAGTTCCAAGGGCTTCTAAATCACATGGTAAGATAGTGATAGCAACAACCCCAGTTCTCTGGTACCAAAATCCGTGTCACTCAGTTTCTTATTTCGAGGACAAAATGTCTAGTATCTACTTATTAAAGGAGAACTAGTTTATTTTGGCTCATATTTTATGTCCATATTTAGCTGTTTTAAGGCAGAAACAGCATGCTAAAAAGGCCTTGGCAGAGAAAAAAACTACTCATGACATGATGGCCAGGAAGCAGAGAGCTAAGAGAGTGGCTAGAAAGAGAGATACTGTATAATACTGTATACCCTTCCAGGTCATGCCCCCTGTGATTCACTCCTTCTGATCAGATTCCACCTCCTAACAGCAAGTTGGCTATAGCCCTACTATGATCCAAGCACATTCCAGAAGCCCTGCCCTCTGAATGGATGAGAGTTTTAAGGGTCATTCTTTCTTTGAACCATCACAGACCACATTTCTTCCTAATCATGCTTTTTGTCTTAAAGTATAGTATGCTTCCTATTAATATAGCCATGCAAATTCTCTTAAGATTAATGTTCTCATACTACTTTAACATCATTTCTCAGCTTTGAATTTTATTTACTTTGCCATCTAATTCCTTTTTTGGTTAGGATCAGATTTAAAATAATTTCCAATGTTTAATTCTACTGCTTTCTGGGACTTTAACTATTCAAAATATCTAATACAGAATGTGTCAGATAGTCTATTTTGAGCCATATGATTTTTTTACTATATTTCTTCTGAAAAAATAGCTTAGTCTCTATTTGATGGCACTAATCCTAATTGTAACCCTTGGCACAAACCAAACTCTAACCCTAATACTAAGCATAGGATCCAAGATGTAACCTTATAGTACCTTGGGTTTATCTTTGCTTTCAGCAAAAATATTACCTAGATTGTCTTCAGTAATCTTTCCCTTTTAGGACCTTCATTTATTTGTAGAGACAATATACTTGATATTCCCAATTTAAGGAAGGAGATATTTAATTTCATTTACAAGCTCTGAAGTTTGAGTTCATGGCCACTGGCTCCAAGCCAGAAATATCACAGCAGAAGGGCCTGATAGAGCAAAGCTGCTCATTTCATGGTGACCAGGAAACAAAACACAGGGTAAGAGTGCCATATAGAAAGGTGTCAGGCACCAGATATGGTCCTCAAAGCCACACCTTTGTTACTCACCCAGACACACCCAGTAAGAAGTGTGATTTGTTAGTTCCAAAAGGATCACTCAAGCCAATCAGGTTGACAATCAAAATTAGCTATCAAAATACCCACTTATTGTGCTATGCCATTATTTCTTTACTTCTTAGTAGGCCTATATGTCCTTCTAACCTTGTAATCTCCTTTTACAAAAGCACATCAAGTCTACAAATTGATTTTTATTACTTCTGAAATTTAAGATTTGTGTTACTTAGGCTCTGCACAATGATACATATTTGCATTGGGGGTTATAAATATCATCTGGTTCCTGGCCCAAGTGTTTTCTCATATGAGTCACTGTTACCATCCACATTATTTTTTTCTTCCTTGAATGTTACAGCTACTATTTTCCATAGTAAATTGATTTACATGTTTATCTGGATGGTTTTTTTCCCTTCCTCATCACATTTAGTTTCAATTCCTCTTGATTAGTTTAGCTAGCCTCCAGGCAAATACATCCTCCAAGAAGAAGATAATGCTTGATAAAACTTAGAAAATAAAATGAAAATAGGGAAGGCATTATAACAATACTGCAGAGGTAGAAACATAAATATGTGTCTAGGGAATATTATGCAGATAATTATGGGATTTCTTAAAGAAAACAGTGAGAGTTTAGGTAGAAATGATAGGTGTGGGCCACAAAAATAGCCTTGAATTTGAAGCTGAAAAGTTTGAGTATTGTTTTATAGATTTTTTCTGAAATTGATCAGTGTTGCTCAAAATGATATTTTAAGTAGATTGTTATAGATGTGACATAAGGAACAGAAAGAGAGAGAGAAAGCAGATACACAGGTTTGCATAAAAATCTGAACTGAAATTCTAGAGAAAGCAAGAGAGGTATTTAAGGAATAATAAAGAAAATATAGGAGACTGAAGTAAAACAAATGAAAACAAACACTAGGGTAAGCTAGTTTATCTTCTTAATTTTGGGAACTGATACATACATGAACTACTAGAGACCTCTGGGAAGTGAGCCGAACGTGCCTCAGATTTGTACTAACCCCGGATGAGAAAGCTTGGGGATTTATCCTCCAATTCCCAACGTGGTTGAGAAGTGCTCCCAAACAGGCCAGCTTCCCTGCCCTTCCCTCCTGCTCTGTGAGGGCTAGGCCTGCCCCATGGCCAGAAAAACACTGAAAGGGTCACAGGCAAGCAGAGCAGGAGGCTGTTACATGCACAGGAACTGGCAGAGCTCCACACACATGAATATAGATATAGATACAGATATAGATTAGATATAGATATAGATATATTAGGGAATAAAGGTTGAATTTGTTTTGCAGGTGGTAGGTAAGAGGTACTTTGGTGGAGCCATTGGATAAGGTGAAAACATTTTACACTTAACAGTAACAAGAAACAGAATCAGGGTTTTCTGAGTAAGGAGAACAATGTGTGATTAGGCTATGCAGGATGCTATAGTATGATGTTTCCTGATGCAAATGATAGAAACCTAACATGAATTGGTTTAAGCAATAAGGAAGATTTATTGGAATAATGCAGGTGTAGTTTAGACTTTGACAATTTTAGGGGCTTACAAACAAGAACAGGGGTTTGGTCAAACTAGAACACTTTCTCCCAGTCCCTCCATCTGTCTTTGCTTACCTTTCATTTTCTCTGTTTTATTCTATGGTAGATACATTATCTTTCTATGTTGAAAATGGTTATTGCTAAACAACTTTGTAATCATATCGTTAGTGCATTTTCTACAGAGAAAGTATTAGCCCAAGTTATATAAAATCTGGAAAAGGGCTCTGATTGGTCTGGTTTGGGTCATGAATCTATCCCTCAACCAATCATTGCACTGTAGTCAGGAGAGATGGACACTGTGTTTAAGGTTCACTGTGTGAACAGGAAGGTGAAATATAGAGGTTGAAGAGGAGGTAAAGAGAACATTGTGACTACAAAGAAAATAAACTACAGTTTCACCAAGATAGCTCAACTTACACCTTCGAATTTTATGGTGTGGAAAAGATTAAAACATATATTTACAACCAATAACTGAAGTGCAGGATGATACCAGAACATACTACATAAGTTAACTGGTTCACATGATCAATAATGGTCCAAAACAAAAACTGATGGCTTGACACTGAAGCAAATTTTAAATGTAGTGGTTTCATACTGCATCTTATAGCAAATCTGTATGTCGATAAACTAAGTAAGGATATCATCAATGTTTTTCTTTGAAATAAAGTCCTATGTGGTGAAACATCAAAGAAGTTTCAGGATGGAAAATTAAAGTCTGATTATTTAGGAATTGAGTGGCTTTATATATCCCATTGGAGAATGATGTAAAAACAAGTGAACAAACAAACATGAAACCGGTAAATCTAGTTCCAGAGAACTAGAAAAGAAAGTATAGAGCCCCAGTCATGGAAAGATATAAGATGTTTGAATTAATTGACATGTTGCTGAGACAATAACAAGATAACTGGTCTTTGGACCTGTTTTTATACCCTGAACAGTGCCACAGTATTGCATGAGGTTTGATGATGTAGTGGTTAGGACTGATTCCTATTTGATTTACTTTTGAATGAATCTTTAGGATGAGTCCTGGAAACTGAAACAATCTCTGTTCTTTGAAACACAAAGAATCTACATTTTTTTGTATAACCTTATAGGCAACTATTTTGCTTAAAGGCAATAGTTTCCTTATAAAATCTATAGATTTTACAGAAATGCATATTTAACTAATTTTTATATATTTCTACATATCGGTAGGATCTTAGCAGCAAATACAAGTGGAGTTATATTGAATTTATTTTCCATATGATTTTCTAGTTTAACAAGATAATATATAGCAGTGGTGGTGAACCTATAGCATGTGTGTCACAGTGGGCTGTTTGTATCATTTGAAAGCTCTGAAAGATTTGCCATCTCCATATACTGTATAGTATGGTATTACGACATGTGGGCTTTCAAGTCAAACAGACTTGGCTTTCACTCCTGAAAAATTTTAGATCATCAAGTAATTTAAATCTGAATTTTAACATTTTTTGAAGTACAGATAATAATAGTGCCACTCCTGGGGGCTGTTTTGAGAATTAAACACTGTTTTCACTAGTATTATTAGGTCCATTATACTCAATCAATTTGACTAGTATGTTATCTATCATTATCTTCAATAAACATATATCTCTGAGAAAAATAACATTAACTTTTACAAATACCAGTGGCCTATTATCAATTTGAACGGGATATTCATGTAATTACCTGATTAGGCTGAAACTTTTGTATCATAGGCTGGCCATTCTAAAACATAGAAAAAGAAAAGGTATTTGTTAAATCCCTTGAATATCCAAACATTTAGTAGTGATCTTTGGATTTAGCCTTCTATTAAGTGGTAAATGAATTAAATAAAATATAATTTCTACATATATATTGAGGTGTAGGAACCCTAAGAAATAAAATGATCGATTCCCTACCTGTGTTCAGAACAACAGAGATATGAGCCAAAATAGTAAAACAGATGGTAGGGATACAAGATAATTTTCACTGAGAATGCTAATACTGTAGATGGTGGCTTATTAGTACAGAAAAGTGTGTATCTAACATGAAAGCGGAGAATCAGATAGATCCAGCTATAGACAACTTTGGCTTGGACCTAGACCTTCATCTTTACGAAGTGCATAGATAAACACAGATGAGTAAAGCAAAATGTATCTTTATTGCCTATACTCTAACTCCAAAAAGAAAAAGAAGAGGAAGTGACTGGAATCCCTAGATTTTTATTGTGTAATTACCAGCTTAAATCATTATTTACCAATTGGGAGAAATAGTACGTAGACAGGCTAGGATGTTGTTATCACATTGGAATCTCCTCCATAGGAAAGGAAACATTGGAAGAATGAAAAGTATCCTTCTCAAACTCCTTCCCCGAGTAAAACAGTTATTTATTCTGAGTCTATCAAAAAAGAAGTCTATCTCATATTGTAGACATTAGTAATAGACTGAAAGAACCCTGAAAGACTAAGTTTAACAAAGTATTAAGCAACTTTTTTTGAAATTTTCACAACATAAATAATTTGTTGTGTAGGTAAAGCATAGAAAAGTACTGTAGATGATGGCTTGTGGGAAAAAAAAGGAAATAACGGTGTTACTGGCAGAAAAAAGAACTGTTTTTGCCATATCAATTTTGGAAAGAAAACAACAGAAAATGAAAGAGAACTGGAGAAATACTGGCCTTGGAACTGATATGCCTCATTGTGAAGGAGGCTGCAACTGCACAGGTGAGCTAGGTCAGGGTATACTCTGGTGTTGCCCAGAGCTCCCTTATCAAGACAAAGCCATACCGACATCATAGGGAATATAGTGTAGTTATATGAGTTGGAGAAATATACTGAGTTCTGAATTTTTCTCCTTAGGAAAATTCATTCAAATGTGTTCAAATATTTTAAGCTAACTTTTTCTCATCTACAGCCTCCAAATTATCCCATTCTTCAGAATTGGACAGACTCCAATTCTGAATGAGAGTGATAACAATTTGCATACAAATGGAGGGAGTGTGTTAGTACATTTTGGCGTTTATGCAAGGGCAAGTGGATAACAACTAGAAATTATCTCTTCCACATTTTTAGACTCAGAAAAACTTGATGCTTCTTCCATCTAATAAATGGTGTACTTTTTATAAGCTATAAAAATGTGATTTGATGGTGAGATCACAACTGGAGGAGGCCTGGCTTCAGTGGAATAACCTCAGTGATACAGAATCTTTGATAATGAGATGGAATACTGGTGTTAACAGGAATATTGTTCTAAGCCACAATAGCTTACATTTTAGTTCTCCTTCACTGAATTCAAATCTGATGTCAAATTCACAGAGAAGAAAATGGAAAAGTTCCAAGTTATGGAATGCATGCATTAAAATACAGTATAAAATTCTGCAGGAAATAAGAGTTATGTGTAGGGAAATCTTACTTTTAACTGCCTTCAGTAATTATTGAGCTGTTAAGCAATAGCTATATTCTGGCAGAATGATATACCTTGTAAGTACAATCAGCTTCCCAAGAATTGTCTGGTATTTCTTACAGAGGAAAACCTGTTTATTCTAGAGAAGAATCACTACTAAACAAGGTTTAAATTTTTAAAGGAATCAGAGAAAGAGGGGAAAGACTTTAAAGTCAGTGTATTTTTAAAAAGGCACTATGGTTTTCACTTGTGTTTTGCTTTGCTGATGAATTCAAGATTCTTGTTTTTTTTATGACTCATAGACTTTATTTTAAAAATGTACTCTATTTAGATATAGGGTGCTGGTAATATTTTTTTTTTTCTGTTTTGACTAGCTGTTGCTGACAACTGCATTGATACTAAGAATTATTCTGCTTTCTTCAACTTTAATTTTGATAATTTTAAATGTTTTCTTTTTTTCCTAGCCCAGATTGAATCAGCTTTCTTTAGTGTATTTAAGTAGAGTACAGCAGGTTCAAAAAACTTCATGTGGTATTGCAAAGTATTTCTATGCATCAATTCTGGTGCATATGAAAGATTATTAGACACTAATTTTTTAGGTAAGAATTATTTAATCATGGAACACTTAGGATTATTTTTCCCTGTATGGAATATAAATTTGCTGGTGTCTAAAATATCAGTTTCTAGGTACCCAAACTTGTACTGAAATACCTGTGATCACTTGGCTGATAAGTGGTACATGAAACTTTTTTAAATGAAAGTCTAATGATTCCTATCTGACACAAATTCTCATTAATGTTGATTGAGAAGATATTTAGCACTCAGACATCCAATGATTAAAGCTGGGAGGGCCTTTATTTTTTAATAGTTTTTAAGAAATCAAAATATAAATTTGAGCCAGGTGTGGTGACACACACCTATAACCTCAGCATTTGGGAGGTTGAGGCAGGAGGATTGCAGGGAGTTGAAGGTCAACCTGGGCTCCATACTGAGTTCAAGGCCAGTCTGGACTACATAGCGAGACCCTGTCTCAAAAAACCAACTGAACAAACAAAGAAAAAAATATATATAAACTTGGCACATTGGTGTTTTTTTCTCAGCTGCCAAGTGAGGCAACTATACTACAGAGAATACTAACTCTTATTTTATATTGTGAATCATTTAAGAGTAGTTATTTTTATTAAGTCCAAATTGGCTGCTAAAATAGGTAGTTGAACAACCAACCTTTATTTAGTGTACACTCATTTGTTTTTTCATCAAGCAGTTATTGTTTTTCAAAAGATAGAAAAATAATCAGATGGAGACCAACAAACTATAGATTATTAGATAACTGATGTGAGTAATGTATTACAGCTATGTTCCTAAAAGTAGGCCTCCTAATATTTTTTCTGCAGAAAAAGAAAATCTATCTACTCAGTGGTACAGGCATCTCCCTAACAAATACAGAACCTTGTTTCAAAAAGCAGAGGCAGCATGCAGCTCGAGACACAGATGTTTGACAGAAATATAGGAACAGGGATTATAGGCTTGGGTCTTCCTCCTCTTAAGGTATAAATCATTTTCTTCTTTTGAATGGATGCAGGGAACGCCATGTTTTTCCATGCTTTTCTCTCCTAGGGCTATCCTCTTTCTCCTAGGGACATTCTCTTTATTCTTTGTGAAGCACCCAGGATAGAACTTCTCCATCTTCTCCTGCCCCTCCCCTCCCCACAAATGTGTGTTCTGAACAGGCAACTTTCCAAGCTCTGTAAGAGGCACACAGAGAGGAAATTCATAGTCTCTACTGAAAAATAAATATGAAGTAGAATAGGTGCAGATACTCAATGTCCTAAGTACCAAGAAACTGGATATATCATTCCTTCTGGACTAGATCTTAGGAAGAATATAAGTTAAAAAGAGCACTTAAGTCCCTTTGGAAAGATAAATAGGATTTAGTTAGAAAGACATAGATGAAAAGGCACTAAAGCATAGGAAAAATCATGAGATGGTTAAAAATCAAGAGAATAATAGTGGTTGGGTTAAAGAAAGATGAATGCAAGACATTTTGAGGAAAAATAAATAAGCTGGATCATGCAAAAGAAATCGAGAAGAGAAAAATAATTTCAACAAGAAGACTTGGATCAGAACTCACAAATTGTGGATTGAATTGTCCTTAATTCAATTATTTAAAAGCTGCTCTCAAAATTTCATAATAATTTTTAAATGGATTTATAAGTGTTTTTGAGTTTCGAGAGTGCTTATACACATAAAAAATATTTGAAATATGTGTTGTTTGTGTGATTTATAAGCTTGGGTTCAGATCAGTTTTCTAAGAATCAAATCTAGAATTAATTTCCCATATCATGGTTGATATGAAAGTAGGAAGTCTCAAAAATCTTGAAAGTGTATCCATTTTGAAATGTAAACAAGAAAAAACAAAATACAGTAACTTTAAACAAGAAAGTTAGCATCTTATGCCCTCAAAGACTATAAATGTATTAAGCCCTTTGCCTTCTGTCGATTTTTAAATTATGGCATATAAAAAAATAGAGGGAAAATGATACACTATTAGCTTCCTTTAGTTTCTTGAACCTTTCAATTTTGTTTCAATTGAAGTCCTAGCCCTCTGCATGGAGTTCCCTTAACTTGTGCCTGACAGCTCCTACTCATTATATCACAATTCAAATAACACATTTGTTAAAAGTTCTTCCTTATATACTCCAATGTTTCTTCTTTCTCAGATGCTGCATCACATCATCATGCTTCATTTTTACTCAGGGAACTTATAAAATTATCATTTTTGTGAACTTATGTATTTTCTGTCTCCCTCCTCTAGATGGAATTTCTGTAGTGTTAGACACTGATACTGTCTCTGTTATTAATCAACTTTTACACATAAAAGAATGTGTAAGAATCACCAAGTCATTGATGAATAATCATTGTATGAATGAATGAATGAACCAATGAACCATTCTGTCTATGTGAAGAACTGATTGGTACCCATCCCAAACCTTGACAAATTTGAGGTAACAATAAACTACTCTGACATCCTCACAGAAAATATGATTTACTGGAGTAAATGTCTTTATATGGTTCATTTTCATTTCATACAAGGATAGTAAGCAAACAAGTAAAAAGAATGTATTTCTGTTATTCTCATCCTCTTTTGATTTTACATTTTTGTCAACACCTTGCTTCATGTTGGCATAGGTTATTCTTATATAGAATTGGTGAGTGGATAAATTGATAGCTATATAAAGGAGTACGTGGCTAGAAAAAGCCAACAAATGGCTTGCTTTCGTACCATGATACTGCATAACTGGTGAGCAGAAATTTTTGCCCTAGTAATTTCATTCCCTTGGTTTTGCTACTACACCTCCAAATTTATTAGGGTTTTATCATAGAATTGCATATGTGAGCAGAAAATATCATTCTGGTTTAATATAGGTTGAGGTATTAAGGGGGTTTGCAGGTATAAAATTGTCTGGGTCTCATAGGAATCCAGAGGAAAATAAAACAATTATTAGTAGAATTAGTATAATGAGTAGAAGGCCTAGTATATGTTTATCTAGGTAATATGAAATGGAATCTTATCAGAGCCTGAATTTTCTCCTCATAGATTATCAGACTCTGTTTCATGCAGAAATAGTAGGTGGATTATTACTAGTACTATGATGATGAATAGTAAGATCAAGTGAAATGCAAAGAATTGTATGAGTTGCTTTTGTCTACAGAGAAGCCTCTTCAGATTCATTCTACTAGGTTAGTGCCAATGTAGGGATAGCTGATAATAGATTTGTAATGACTATGGCTCCTCAAAATGATATCTGTCCTCATGGCAGGAAGTAGTCTATAAATGCAGTTCCTATGACTGCAAATAGTAGTACAACTTCAATATTTCAAGTTTCTAGAAAAGTATATGATCCATAATGAAAACTTCATCTGGTATGTATGTACAGGCAAATGAAGAATACTGATGCTCTATTTACATGCAGGTAGTAGATAATCCATCCATGGTTTATATCTTGGCAGATATATGTGACAGATGAGAATACAGTGGTTGTATTTGCTATGTACTGTATTGCTAGAAAAAGATCAGTGAAAATTTATAAATCCAGACAGATTCCTAACTGGGAGGTGAAGTTTCACCATACTGAGACATTAAATGGGGCTGGCAAGTCAATAAATAAATAGTTAATCATTTTAATGAGGGGATAGATTTTTTTGGTGTTTGTGATTAGTTTCTGTACTTGAAATACGATGATTTTTTGTGTCATTTGCCATGGTTAGAATCTATGTAGGAATCTTGGCTTTATATATTGTGATCTTATTAAGTTTTATTTGTTGTGTGTTTTGAATGTTTTTCTTCAATACCTTCACCTGTTTATGGAGGGCTGGCTTTAATTGTAAGTGGTGGTATAGGGTGTGCTATTATGTTAAATTTTGGTGGTTCCTTTTTTTAAGTTGGAAAGTATTTTAAATGCATTTATTCATCATTCTCCAGACAGAATAATCCAAGATTTACCAGGTAATCTCTACAATTTTAATCTTAGATGATATACCATTGGTCTAATTAATGTAGATATGTCTACTTTTTGCCTGACCATCTGAAATAAAAGCTCTCAGTCATTCAGTGTCTTCCAAACTACATATGATTTTTTTTTAGTAGACCTTTTCCCAAGACACTGATATATTTTTGACAGATTCTCCCTACCCTTATAAAAAGCAAAATTTTTTAAATAGTTTTGGCTGATGGATGATTTTGAGAAACCAATGTAAATGATAAGTATTCTCTCTGAATAAAAAGCACAGCAGTACATCCATCCAAAATTTTACATACAAGTTCAAGAGATTCACAGACCTGATACTCGTAAGATAGCTCCTTAGAATCCACAGACCTGATACTTATAAGATAGCTCCTTAGAATCCATTCAGAAATTTTTTTATCTTAACAGTTAATTTTAATATATGCCATAAAATCATACCAAATATTATCATATAGATGAAATGCTCAAAAGCATGAACAAAATTTAATTTCTTTACAACCTACAATTTGTTTCAACCCATAGATGTTGTTTTTCTTAATTATAAATGTGATATCATCCTTTAGAGTAGGGGCCCACTTATACCCCTCAACAATTCAATCTTCACAAATGATTTACAAATAAATACAGTGATTATTTTTATCCTGTAAAACTGAAATTGAAAAAAAAAAGCATTTCTAAGATTTATGTGGTGACTGCTCACCTCATTCCCAACTCATAAAGCCAAATACATTTCAATTTCCAATCATCACTATCCATGAAAAAGTTCATTATTTTTCTAACAACACCAAACAACAACTTAGGAAAGTATGAATAAATCTTATAACAAAATTCTGGAGAGATAGGGATAAAAACAGTTATTGTTACACAGATATGACTAATATGTGTAAGTGACTCCAATATACTGTTCTCACTTTACTGATACTTTGGAGTTTAAGAAACTCAAGAGTCATATAGTTATTAAGGGATAGTAAACTGGTAACAATAATCCATTTCTGTATAAATTTGAAGTCTAGATTCTTTCATGTGTGCATTTCTACCAGATAACATATTTATATTTACCTATTTATATGCCCTTTTCCCCAACATTTGTTGAATAACTGCTACAAGAGACACACGATTTTAGCTAAGGAAATATATTCATAATTATAGCCTATGTGCATTAAATGCAGGCAAAATTTTCTATGTTCCTTTAATGAAACAAGAAAAAGAGTAGGAAGAAATAATTCAGTAGTTCAAATGCCTCTGCTCACCATTTTGTCAGTGAATGAGGCCCATAGAGGCTGTGAGATGAGAAATGAGTCTGTAAAAATTTAATAGCTCTCATTTCCAACATGCCTCCTGAACAAGAGCAAAGTGACCCAAATGATTAATATATGGTATTGTAAATTTATATCTTCTATATTTATGTTTTACTGTATACCATAATATTTACATGTACATATATTCAAAATTATTTATTTCATCTCAGATTTAAAATTTTGCAGGTAATTTTGATCACATATAACAATTTTAAGTTATTTCCTGACATTAAAGCCCAGCCAGATGTGAAATGTTACTGTACTATTCTCACATTGTATTCCAAATAAGGAAAACATGTACTATTAATAGGAAGATGGTCTGAATGGCATCTTAAAAGTGGGAGTCCAAGGAGACAAATGTTGAGAGTTGATCTTCAAATGTATCTGGAAAAAGGACATGCTGGCCCAAAATACAATCTTCTAGTTAACTTTACAGTATTACAAATGAATCAATTGTCTTATACCATTGTTTGACTTCACAAGTTATTGAAATCAAGTAAATTTCTTACTGTCTCATTATATATGCAATTTTTAAATTTTGCTTTCATATAGATGTAACAACAAAGAAATAATGTAATTTTTCTCAAGGTTATTATATATATCTAATGTAATTTCTTACAATTCTGGGTTTCTTGTTTTGGTTTGGTTTAGTTTTGTTCAATAGTGTTCTATGACTTTGCATGAAGAAACTCAATTTAGCTATGACTCTAGGCACCTAATTTAACAAGAAATTCTAAAATCTAACTCTAAGCCTTCAATCCCACCAAGGTATTATTTTTGAGAAAACATGAAAAGATCCACAGGTAATGGAAGAGGTAGAAGATGGCAGGTTGTGAAGCTTAAATCTCATGTTCCATGTAGATGTTAACTTGTAGACATTGGTGTATCTTTGTGGCTTTTAGGCAGGGAAGATATGTGTCTGTTCGATAAATTTCTTTTCCTTGGTTGAGATTAGTAGGCAGAGGTTGTATGTCTTCTGATATTTGGTTCTTTCTTATTTTCCATTTTGCCTATTTCCTTTATCACTCAATTTCTAGGTAGAGTTTCTCTCTTTCCTTTTGCCACTTTTCTCTGTAGAAACCATGTCTTTCAAAGACTGCTCCTTCAAATACCACCTACTTTTAAATTTCTTTGTATGATCTACAATCTGATCTACCAGGTTCAGTTTTTGCAGTGTTTCCAGGTCTTTTAGGTTAACTTTGTTTTCTGGCATCAGTTTTAGAGGAATTCTAGGCCAATCGCAAGTCTCTTTTCAGCAATGGTTCATGGTCAGTTTTCTCACTGCAAGATTTTGCTACAAGGGGTGGTGTCTGGTAATCCCAGAGACCCCTACCTGGATTTACATTTTCTTGTTTTTGTCTTAGAATTTGTTTGTAGTTATTGGTCTCTAAATTATGCTGAAGATGCAGTTTTGGTGTCATTTCTGCAGTTTTGAAGAAATATTTTCCATAGGGACTTAAGCAACTATCACTGTTTTCAAAGATCTGTAATTCATCACAGACAATTCTGTTAGCAGTGTGGAAGGTAGATTGGAAGGGAAGCTAAAAACTGGAAAGACTAAATATGAAGCTATTTTAATACTATAAGTAAAATGTAATTTAAAAACATAACATTGTAGGTGAAGAATATATAGGCATTCAATTGCAGAAGAATGACCACTAGGTTTTTGTCTTAACCAATGAAAAACTATTGAGAGCATCCTGAAAAGAAGAAAATAGAATGAGTATGGATTTGGGGAGATGAGAAATGGACATGGGGAGATTTAATGTATTCAATTTTAGAAATACGAGTTTGAAATGCCTAAGAAGTATCCCGGAGTTCTTGCTCACTAGAAACTTAGATATAAGGAGTGTGTGCACACACATACACACACACACACACACACACACACAGTACTAAAACTAAAGATAGAAAGCTTGGCATCAACAGCGTACAGCTAATAGAAGCTTGTGTTCAGATGTGAAGTTTCTCAAGGAAAGCAGATAAATGAGAAAAGAGAAAAAAAAATAATCCTTTGGGAGACCACTCCATCAATGTCACAGGAAGAACATCCAGGGCAGAGACATAGAAAAAGAAGTCAGAAAGGTAAAGGATGGACCAGAAGGGGCCCATCTTGACAGTTATAAGTTAAATCAGTTTCTTGATAGTTATTCTGGTCTGTTTTGTAAGTACTGAAGAATATAGAAGAAGAAGTGAAAATAGATACTCTTGCTTGAAGACTAAAAATCTATTGCATCATTGGTGACATTTGTAGACCTTTTCTGTAGGTGAGTGAAAGTGAACATTTCATTACAGTAGGATGAAAAATTAGTAAAAGATGACAATTTTGAAGCAGGAAGTAGAGTTGTCTTATCTGTAGTGCCTTTTCCATTGCAGAACAAAATAGAGAAGGTAAAGATGGTAAAGTAAAACAGCTAATGTAATGTTCTCACAACATTTACACTGTCAATGTGTGTAGTTTTTGAATATGTGTACATGCTTACTCACCCTTTTTAAATTGAAAGTTTCTTTATGTGAAGATATGCACCTGAACCATTTTTGTATCCTGCAGTAGCCTGCACCTACCACAAATTCAGTGAAAGTCTGCTGGCCAAATAAAAGAACCAATAAAGATGCAAAGAACTGAAACCACATCTGTTCTAAATCCCAGGCATAACACTTAGTCTTATGTCTTGTAAAAACATTCAGCCTACAATTTGAAACAATGAAGAGATGCTGACTCTTCCCTCATTTTATGGCCTCTGAATGACAGTTTCTCACAACCCCAGAAGAGGAGCCATTAGTTTGCTCAGAAAACACTGACAATCAGCAGAGGTATGTAAATGGCTGCTCTGATAGCCCTTCTCCAAGAGGGCCTTTCAGCCCCTCCTGTGCTTCACCATTTATCTGTCAGGTTTTACAAGTAAAGAAACATTTTTTCCTGTGTAGCTACCCACAAGCACTTATTTTATTACAGCTTTCTGCAGTGCTGCCAGGCAAATTTCCTTGGAGCCCATTTTAATTAATAATATGGTTTGCACTTGCTTGATTTCCAAGTTCATCTCAAGGTAAAACTCCAGTCTAGACCTGTAGATCTTCTCTACCTTGGCTCTGCTTTGAAAGGAAGGCTCTGATTGATCTAGATGTCACAGAACTGACCACTGAGCATGAATAGAAGAGCAACAGCAGTACACAGAGCTACAGAAGGGAAAAGAAAACAACCTAGGACAAATGTGCCAGAGCCTAATTTTTAGAAGATCCAAAGGACAAATATGGACCAAAATATGTGATACAAGATTTTGTAATCTTTTGACTTTCACCCCAGGTGTGTCCTTCTATATAGGCCAACTTTTTCTTTTTAATCCAAGTAAAGAAATATAATATGAATGTGCCCAGTTGAACATCTGCCTCCTTGACATGCCCAATTTTTCCATCTGACTGTGGTAGTAATATCTAAAATATTTGCATGAAATTGGCTTGAATTCTGCAAATATCATATGATTATTTGGGTAGAGAGTGGTGGGCAAACTGGCATGTCTCCATGTTTCAGTTATACCTCCTAGACGGGCAGTCCCCTGTTCGTTACCTCACTGCCACACTGAGTCACACCCAGATCCTTTTATACTCCTAATTCATCCAACCCAAGCCTAAGTATTTAAGATTTTTTCTTAATATTTTGGAGACCATCAGTGGATAGGTATTTACTTAGCTTCACAGCAGGACATACTGTACCACCTAATATTAATTCTTAGGCATCCTTGGCCTTAAACTTGCCTAGAAAATATTTGGTGGTAATTTGTTCTACAGCAATTTAACTTTGCATCATGTTGCTCACTGCCTTTTTCTCAGATCAAACTCACTTAGCCATAGCTCCCACCCAAGGTTTCAGATAATTTCTTCTGCAGAGAAATTTAACTATTCCTTTGTTTGATCATAAACCATCTGCTCATGCCCAAAGGGCCTCATTCTCATATTTATGGCCGAACATGACTCCTCTCTCCCTAGGAGAAATTCTGTGCCAGACTTTAAAGCAATACATTTTCCCCTCCTTCTGCTTCTTTAAAACAAAGCTTGTATGCTTGAACTCTCTGTTGTGAAAATTATGTTTCATGTTGCTACATTTTCATGAAAGATTTCAAGACATCAAGATTTGTTTTACTTCCTATTCTTTTATCCCCAATGAATTTATCCAAATGCTTCCCCACTCTGGTTTCATCTTCTTTGCTGAATTCCCAATAAAATGGATAAAGAAGGAAAAGTAGAAATGTTTAGTTTAGAACCCTATTCTTCCTCTCTTCCAATTTCACCGCGGTTCACTACATCCAGAGGATTTGTTACAGCCTACTCCTGGCAAGACCCCTCTCATTCCAGGATATTAAAAATGTCCACATTCTCAAGCTCAGAGTCCATTATGTCCTTTTCATAACTCTGTCCTGTGTCTCTTTACTTTTATATATTCCCTGTGCTAAAATACCCATTTGTTCAACTTGCTATACTGAATGAGGTATTTCCTACAGTTTCCTAGGGAAACAATCAGACAATAAAAACAGTCTACACTTAAGCAACAGACTTTCATAGGGAAAAGGCAGAAATAAGCAAAAACTAGACATTTATCCGATGGAAAAAGCTATTGAGAAAAGAAAATCACAGACAAGAGGAATAGAGAATGGAGAGCATTACAGATTTCAATAAGGTAGTTAGAGAAGGGCTCACTGAAAATTTGACATTTAGGAAAATATTGGTGTATTTGTTTGGTATTGCTGCTTTAACATATAAGTGCTGTGCTTTAAAACTATGGTTAGTTCTTTAGAGTTCAGGATGTCAGAAATCTGAAACCCGTTTTATAGGGAATATATCAAGATCTAGCCAGAGCTGCATTTGCTGTAAAGACCCTGAAGCAGAATCTGTTTCCTGGTTTTTTTTCAAATATTAGAACTGCCTTAGGCCAACAGGATAGCACTCTTTCAGTGGTCATATCACTTTCTTTTGCATCAGATCTTCTCCTGCCTTCCTCTTAAAAGGACCCTAATGATTACATTTTGAGACCACTTGTATAATCCAGGATAAATCTTCATCTCAACATCCTTAATTTAATCACATCTGAAAAACCTTTTTTGTATTATAAAGTAAGATTTCATAGGTTCCAATGAACCTAAGTATCATAAGGGTCCAACTGAGCCCAACACAGACAGCAAAAGAAAAAGCCCATGTGTGAAGGAAGTATTTCCATGCGCATAGCGCAGCAGTGACAGAAGTCCTGAGACCTGAAATGAACACTAAGGAAGCCAGTGTGGCTGGAGTAAAGGCAATAAGCACAGAGTAGCATAGGAGAGTAGAGAGACAAGGAAAAATATCCAATGGCAGAGTTGTTTAGTCAATCGCTCATAGCTCTGAAGTCCATTGCAAAGATTTTGCCTTCTCTGAGGTGAGAGTGAGAGACAGTTCATGTGAAGAATCCATGCCAGATAATATATTAGGAATCATGAATGATCAACTCCCTTCTCAGCCATTGGGAGAACTTCATAGTAAAGTTATGTTGGGGGTTTTTTATCTTTCTTTTTATTCTTTCCCAAATCCTACACACTCTCAAAAATTTCTCTATTCTAAATGATCAGAATTTAGAAGGCTGTTTTCTAGAATGTGTGTTTTCCCCTAAGGATATTAAAAAGTCCTCCAATATAAGAGTTGAGGGTTTTGCCACTGCTCAGTCTCCCCAGAGTAATGCACTATGGGAGACCACCATGCATTGTAGCTTTGAAGGCCATTTATTAAGAGTTTGGTTTCTGTTCAGATGTGGGAGACTGCTAACGTGAAGACACCATCCAGGCGAAGGCATTTTAAAATGATGAAATGCTTGTCTCCATTTCAATATTTTTGCAACATTATTAACTCTTTAGACTTGATTGCACATTGTTTTCTGCTTTGAGTATTTGACCTTAAGGATTACAGGTAATTGAAAGGGGGAGTGGGAGAGGGGAGAAAAAAGGGAAAGGGTCTGTCTACATGAGGCTATTTAAATAGATCCCAGCAAAGCCTCCAATCACAGGTGGACATATGTAGACAAGTTCAGACAGTTTTTGATAGAAAAATTCACCCGGCATTAACAAGAACTGGTAATGAGGTTTTCAAGCTCCAGGAACACAGTGAGCTTGCTGAAATGGCATGGATGGCCTGCAAGCTTTGGCTTGTCTCCCGTGCTGCTCCCTGGCACAGGAGCCTGACATATTCAGCAATCTTCCGGAGCTATTATGTCTGCTGTGGACTTGGAGAGCCAATTTGGAAGTCAAAACCCGAGTCGTGTCTTCTTCTTTTTGTATTCCAGCCACAATAGTGGAGTTCTTTAGACAATATGCATGCTTCTGACTACCTAGGAGAAGGACTGTGTAGAAGAAAGTTCAGGTTCCATATTTTACTGTGTTATCTTATTGCACAGAGCATCTGCATTTCCAGTGCATACTTTTCCCTGTAGGAAGTAGACAAGTAAAAATGATCAAATGATTAAAAAGAAACAAAGTTAAGACTAAAGAACATCCACAAAGATTTGTATTTTTACAAAGAAGACAAGAAAATACGTAGAATTTAAATTCCTTAATTTTGGGTTATTTTTGCCTCATTACTGCTCTATACTCTGGGGATATCAATAAATCCACAGATAATCTTATATGACTTTTGCTATGGGGTCTAATTAATGAGATCTTTTTAGGAATGTTTCTTCTTCATCTAATAATTATTTAATATTGTTACAGCAAGGGAGTCGAAATGATCTTCTAGAGACAGGAGAGGAGGGTAAAATTTAAAAAAGTTTATTGCCAGGCAAGGACAGCCTCAGGAAATGAGTCCTTCTAGGCTAACCACCAGTTAACAGACTTTCCCCTTTTTATATCTCTTACAGGGTAGCTTAAGTTGCAGTTGCATAGCAGAATGTGGCAGAGATGTGATAAAGCAGAATTATGTGGCCAGGATAGCTTAGATAAACACACTTCGAGGCCGGTTTCTAATCTCTCCGGGAACAGGCTGCCGCACGAGAAGGGGAAGGCCCATCCAGAGTTTTCAAACAGGGACAAGTTTCAAACAGGGTTTTTGAGGTAGCACACACAAAGTACATAAGCCCACACAAAGTATATAAGCAGCGCATTATTAAGGCTGATACAGAGTTCATGAATAAATATTCCACAATAATTATCCATTTCAAGTTATGTTTGGCAGCTCTTTCCACCTCAAGATAACTTGGTAAGTAAAATCACTCAACACTTAAATGGTGAGTAATTTTAATCTTAACCTCAACCTTGCTAAAGAACTTTGGTTGCCATTTGTCAGGGATAGATCTGTCTTCTGGGAGAGAAGGGGTAAAGCTGAACAGAACTGAAAAGAACTATGTATGGAAAGAGTGGCAAATCTTCCAAGGGGCTTGTCTGAATGGTACTATCATCAGCCATTGAAGGCGCTACTGGACTGCCATCTCCCCTTGTTCTTTGGTGCCTAGAAAATAAGATGTTTTGAAATTTCAAGGGATACATAAATCACTCAGAACTAAATAAGATTTTTCAGCATCTACTCTGGTGTTAGCCTCTCGTGCCGAGAGCTCATATTCTATCTCCATGCACCACATACAGTGATTCAGTCACGCTGATCCTTCACTTCTGTACAAACTTGGAGCATGGCAAGTTGGTGTGCAGGTTGTATATTCACCAGAACCAGATCCAGACACTCCTAGATTCTACTTCCTCAACTCTCTTCTAATCAAGCCTATTCCATGTCTGTATCCTGAATTTCCTCACATGTAAAAACCGAAGTCAAGAATCTAACATTTAGTCTTTATAAAAATTAATAAGACAATGTAGTAACATGCCCAAGAAAGAATAAATTCAAATAAAAAATTAATGAGAGTCACTCAAGAATGGAAGGAAAACAACTATAAAGGTGACATAAAGGAAGAAGCTAAAAGATCCCAGAAATAAAACAAAACGGTGTAATGGAAGACAGGTAGCACCCTTGACTCACTGCCTTGGTTTTCGAGGGTTCTATGACAACATAGCACACAACTGGTCACTTGTACAGCATAATTTGTTTTCTTGCAATCCTGGAGGCTACAAGTCCAAGATTAAGGTCTTACTAGCTTTGATTTCTCCCAAAGCTTCTCTCTGGCTTGCAGACAGCTGCCATCTTATTGTGTTCGCACATGGTCTTTCTGCTGTGCACACAAATCCTTAGTGTCTCTATGTATCCTAATCTCTACTTCTCTACTAATAAGGATGCCAGTTAGATTAGATAATGATTAGAAGTCAGCTTATGAAGCCCCCACATTATAATTAGGGAGATATGCAAATACTTGACATATATACAATTTGTTTTTCCCTATCTTTACCAACTTTAAGATTCCTAACATGTATCAAAACTGCTATGGGAGCCATTGTGCATTTTGGAAAACAGATACTTTCAGAGTGAATGGCCATGACATAAAAAAAACAAAGTGGTGTGGGCAAAGAAATCCACTGGGCAAGTCAAACTTTCTTTTGCTCAATTACTGTTGCTTCCTCTACAAAGCCATCGTCATCACTTGGCTAGTTTCATGTTACACTTTACTTTATCATTCCCCTTTTTGCTCCTCTCCAGGTCTAGTTTATGTCAAGTAGTTGAAAAGCCTACGTTTCCTATGCAGTACTTATTGATTGTGTCTGCAAGAGTCTGATTAAAAAATTAGTTATGACCCAAACTGAAAATCTAGACACTGCTATGGCTGAACTCTTCGTCTTTCTGAGGCTGACTGTAGAGTATTCTAGTGTCTCATTTATGATTTCTTCCACATGCATGGCTGTGATTTACATGGGTAGTTTGTACCACACACACACAGTAGCATCATCTTTGAGAAGAGTCATTTGGATCCTAACTTTTATTGATACATAAAAATACTATAATTTTCTAACAGACATTCTGGCAAAATCAGTTTACTGCAATAATTTTATAAGGGAAATAAAGTGTCTTAAATAAAAATATCATTTTTCCTACTTTACAAAGTCACCATAGAGCAAAGTGGTGGCTTTGTGACCACTTGTGTATTGCATTTTGGGTATATGGATAATATCTGATAAAAATGTCTTCCTGTTTAAAAATAAAATTATCAAATTAAAAATAACAAATGAACTATTTAAAAAAAGATGGGGCCAAAAGCAATGACACCCCAGTAGTACTGGCAACACATAGTATTCAGATGTTGGTTTCTAAAAACTATTATCCAATTAAAAAAATGAAGGATCCTCAGAGAAATAGTTGGTTACAAGACTAGAGCAGAGAATATGTAATATAAACTCGAATATTATATAATATCAGATAATTTTCAATAAAATACATAAAGCCTTGTCAAAAGCACAGGCACTGATAAAGATTTCCTAATAACTGAAGCTGGAATAATTTGAGAGAGAAAAAGACAGTATTAGATAATATTCCATGAATAGTAAATGCCCATGGATTTCTACTTATATAAATCAGTAAGCAAAGGAACAAATAATAGGAAAGAAGAGACAGTTCCTCTATATGGAATTTCAGTTAGTAACAGAAAGAACAATACAAAGCAACAACTATACAAATTTCACAGTTGTGAATGTTGCAGACAAAATCAATAAGTAAATGCTAAGATTAGTGAAATTAGCTAAAATTGGAGATTGGGTTGGCACACTCTCAAAGTAGCTCCAAACAGTATTTATTAATTACAAAGGGATCGATCTTAACTTTACAGTTGGCGGAATCCAGCAGAAATGCACCTTAACAGGTGATCTAAGTCAATATCATCAGTAATAAAATTATAAGCATCATCGTATCATTTTGTGATATCCACATAAAAAGTACAACTAAATTTAATTGTGAGAAAACTCCAAAGAACCACAGATTGAAGAGTAATTGACAAAATAACTGATCAATAAAATTAAAAATAGTCAAGGTCATGAAAAATATGGAAATAATGTTAGAAAAGACAAGGATTAAGACCAGGGAAGTGTTAGAGAAAATAAAAGATTAAGGAACAATAATAATTAAATGCAAAATGAAATACTTGATGTAATCCTGGAACAGTCAAAAGGTATTAGTGGTAAAATTTGACAGTCTTTCTTTCATTTAATAGTAATATATCAATGTTAATTTTCAGGTTTTGATAGTTGCAATATGGTGAAGGATTACAAATAAGGACTACGTGGAAATTATCTGTGCTACTCTTGTAAATTTTCGGTAAGCCTAAAATTACTTCACAGTTAAAAATTCTTTGAAAAGAAGCTAAAGTCTTATTTACGACAACAGCAATGCCATGAACAATCTACTTATTTCTTCTTACAGACCAATGTTTTGAAACAACTACCCAGTGATCTATATTTAATGATCCTTTTCTGTTTGAGTATTGTTTTTCTTTTAAGAGTATGCAAATCTACCCCTGTTATTGCCCAATCAATCTTATGTATGTCTGTTTGTATATGTGCAAAACAATCCAACTTAAGTCCTGTTTGCATGAAATCAAAGAAACACAACAGACACTGGCTAGCTTATAGAATAAAAATTTTAATTCTTTTCAAGATTTACTATTTTCATGTCCAAGTTGAAAATTTATTAGAAGAAAAAATTAAAATGGGTTCTATGTGGTCTTTAAAAATCTGACAATGTACTACAGTACAAAACCTTGACATTTAGAGGAATAATGACAAATGCAAATGTATAAATAGGAGAATAGTAATAGAAGACAAAATTGGCTTTTGATAATCACTTTTACCACTAAGAGAAACAAAATCACATGCACAAGCTTGAACACCCCATAGTTGCTCTTATATGAAAAACCCAAAATATAAAGAAAGAGCAAGATAAAAGATAGATCACAGGAAAAAGGAAGATACATCTTTTGCAAAAGAAGTTTGGCTAAGAAATTGAGGAAAGAGTGAGAAGGTGAGGAGGAGAAGGGATAAAAAACGAATTAAGATGAAGTATGTACATGTACCAACTCCCCACAAGGAACGTAACCATTATGTACTGCAAACATGTACTAATAAAAAAACTGAAAAAAAACAAAAATGAAGAAAATGTTAACTTCTACCATTCTCGATTTTAATGTCACAAATCAACTTCCTTTGAAGCCTTGGCATCTATGTGTGTTATGCTACCTAAACTGAGTGACATCAAATAGAGCCAGAGGTGTATACTCACTAGCAAATATCTATTTTTCTTATTGTGCATCCTCAAAACCATCTTTCTAATTTATTTCTCCACTCTTGTGTCTGATTCTCTTGTCATCTGCCATGGCCCATCAAACATTTCTATCTCCTCAGGGACTGAAAAACATTAATAAATCAAACATACAAGCTTAAATGTCACATGGTATCCCTTATATGAGAAACCCAAAATGTAAATACAGAGCAAAATAAAAGACAATAGGAAGTAATGAGACAGATCTTTCTCAAATAGGAAGGAGATCAAGCGATGGGGAGAGGGAGACGGATGGGTGGAAAAGAGATGAGAAAAGGAGTTAAGATGTGCTATGCACATGTACCAACTCCACACAAGGAATACGAACATTATGTACTGCAAACATGTACCAACACAATGCAGGCAAATAAAATTATATAAAAATGAAAACATTAATTTAGAAAAGAAAGCTAATATACTTTGTTTTTCTGTGAACCACTAATAAACATTACCTGATTCTGACGTAGGTCAATGTTAGAATATCAATATATTTGGGGATATTTATAACTAGTTTAAGAAGTAAGCAAAATCGTGAATAATCTGAAATTTATCCAGACTTCATATTCTCTGCCTTATTTTTTCACTAATATATTCATTTCTTATCCTAAATTTTTTTAAAAAATTAATAATATGGATAGACAAATGTGAATAGAAGCCCATTTTGGGTATGAAGAGATACAAGTAAAATGTCTTATTATAAGGGCTATGACATTTGCATCAACCTTTTTGGATCTAAAAAATACCAGCTAAAATAAAGCATGCCCTTAAATTTAAAAACAACAATAAATGAAATAATAGCAAACTGAAGCTTTAAACTCATCATTAATCCAATTGCAATTGCTTGATCTCTTCCCACAACACTGTTTTCTTAATTTTTCTTGTCCTAATTATAGCATTCTGTTTTTTTATAGAAGTTATCTTCAAATATATGTTTACTCTTTAATATATTGGTGTTTTGAATTGAAAAATGCTATTTTTGCATCTCTCCTCATAGCTATTAATTTTTAATTACCAACAAAAATTTCAAAATTAAAAAATAAAATTATTTGGTAAAATCATTTTGGTTGGTTTTAAAGAATTTAGTCAAGCAAAAATAATAGGTTCCTGCTTTAATTTTCTGTTTTCTGAAATAACATATTCTGAGGTAAAAGAGGAAAAAGTATAGTTATTTATTTGTTTTTGCTCATTTTCACTTGTAATGGAACGCTATGAGACTAAAAGCAGAAGTAGTTGCAAGTGAGTAAAACAGAGAATCTTTTTTTAAATTAGCCATTGCTTTAATGTTTAGAATTGGTTACAGGAAATTCTGTTGACTAAACAGGGCCTGATTTCACAATGTCCAGACAAGACAATTCCCCAGGACTTAAATCTCTCAATGTTTCTGCTTGAAAGACAATGCATCACAAACCTACATATAAACCAAGAGCTCCTAACATGCCAACCAACTAACTAACCAAACATCGGCCTCTTGTCATTATTGCTGCATCAGATAGCTTCATCATTTCAACTTTATATGACCAAATCCTTTGCAGTTGTGGTATTAGGATTAAGGATTATCCAGAAAAGCCTTAATTCGGAAGGCTAAAAATTCAGACTCAATTTAGTCTGAAATCAAAATTCTTTATTTTCAAGAAACTTCTGTCTTTGCTTTTAAGGCATTCAAGTGTTTGGATGGACCACCCAGATTATGAAAGGTAATATCCTTTAAAATAACTTATTCTAAGTGTTAATTAGAACTAAAAAATACATTTACATTAACATCTAGACTACTGTTTAAACAAGTAATTGGTTACCACAGTCTAGCCAAGTTAACATAAAAGTCACCGGTCACAGAAGTATTCTTGACTCTCCTTCATGCAGAATCCAGCTATCAAACCATCCTATCTGCTCCATTTACTACCCTGGTCCAAGTTATTGATCTCTTGCCTAGATGGTTTCAATAGCTTCCTACCAGGTTTCTTGACTTCTGTCTCTTGCGTACTTTAGGCATCCAACCCTCCAACCCCAGAGTCCTTGTCCTTGCTATTCTTTTTGCCTGCAAGGCTGTTTTGCAATTATTCACATGACTGGATGAATCACATCCTTCTAGTCTTCATTCAAAAGTCACCATGCTGGTCAGCTTCCATTTTCTGTACAAATACCTGGGATAAACAATGTATAAGGAGGAAAGATTCATTTTGACTCACAGTTTTGGAGGTTTCAGTCTGATCAGCTGGTTCTGTTCTGCAGTCAGGCAGAACATCATGGTGGGAACTCAAGGCAAAAGAAACTACTCCTGTCATGGTGGCCTGCTGGCAGGAGAGAGAGTAATATCCCCTGGAGTCCCGATATCCCTATGGAGGTCATGCCCTCACTGATCTAATTTCCTTTACTAGGCCCCACCTACTATTGGTTCTACTCTTTCCCAAAGGGGCTACACCTGGGCACAAGTCTCTCACACATTAGCCCTTGGGAGACATTGTAGAACCAAATTACGCAATGGGCATCCACCTTAGGCCTTTCCTGGCCTATTATGAGATATCCTTCACTTTCCCATTTCTTGGTTTATTTTTAAGATACTATCTTACTTAACCAAAATAAAAGCTTTAGAAGGTAAGTGTGTGTGTGTTTGTGTGTGTGTATGCGTGTATGCATGAGTGGACATACACACTCCTAAGGAGAGGTGTTATCAATAGGTATTCAGCAATACTATTTTAATAATGGAAGTGATTTTTAGAAATTAACTAGAATTAAAGGAAATTTTGTGATTTGGGGTGTCAGCAACATAAATACATATGAGATTATTCAAGGCAGAGGGGAATAACAAATGCATAAATTTTGGCTTAAACCAAACACATTAAGGTGAAATTAAGCAGTCAGTGTCATTTAAACATTAAGTAAAAGGTTAAGTTAAATTTTAAGTTAAAGGTAATTAGCATAGAATGAATTTGCGTTAGTTAGCAGGAGGCGATTATAAAATATCTTAAGGGAACTTTGTGCTAAATAATAGGAAGAGATTGAAAATTTTTAAGTACTGTAACAAGGTTGGTCATATTTTTATTAATATAAGTCATAGGCTTTAATTGTGATAACATTTTAGAATGGAGCTAGGAAGAGGAGTGGCTGTTTCTAAAATAATCTTGCTTACAATAACTTTTAGAGTTATTGTATCTTAAGGAGAGAGAAGTAAGTGATAACAATGTTATTAAAGATGAAAATCTATCTCCTACATTAAAAACAAACAAAAAATATAAGAAAAGAAGTAAGGTGATTATTAATTTCCAAGTCTGTGTTGCACTGAAATAAAAAGTCATTTTGAAGTAATAAACAAATATAATTGTAACAATGATTTGGGTTCACATGGGAGCTGAGGAGCTAATTATTTTCAACCTCTAAAGTACCTACTGCTGTTTATCAGGTTTGCAAGATAAATGCTTTCACTCATTATATTTACATAAATCCCTCTTTCAGTACCTTTCTTTTTATCAGTGCATATACAAAATGAATTGATTTTCTAATACTTTCTAAGTTTTTTCAATTAACATATTTACATTTGTATTTTATTAAATTCAATTTTTCTTGATGTACAATATCTTATCAACTTATCCCCAAAAAGTATAGATTCTAGAATCAATGAAAATTTGAGAATTTAATTTCCTCCCTTATGAATAGAGTGCACCTCTTCTCACCTTCTGAATGATACCCACTGCTTTCATTAAATCAAAACTAGCAACTTTGCCCTCAGTAGGTTTAGCTACTAAGCCTTAGGAAGAACTGAAAAATGAAATTGAAAGTTTTAACTAAATCTCATTATATCATGAAGATTACTGGATAATTTTTTTAAAAAAATAAAACTTTCCAAGCATGAATTTTTCTAATGCAAACTATTCATCCTCTTTGTTGGAATACAGAGTTGGTATGTTGATTTCTAATATTACATTAGAATCAAGAAACAAAACCCTACCCTTCATTATATTCACTAAATATATCAGAATGATAAATATATCAATGCACATTTCTGTGTTTATTATGTTCTTTAAGTACCTCCTAAAGAGAAAAAAGTAGCATTTGAGAGATGAAAGAAAGAAGCAGAAGGGTGCAAGTATACCTTTAAGTGATTTAAAAAATATATTAGAATAGATCTAAGGGGCCGGGGATTTAGCTCAGTGGTTCCGAAGCCTGCCTCGCAATCACAAGGACCTGAGTTCAATTTTCGGTACCAAAAAAAAAAAGAGAGAAAAAAAGAGTAGATCTAAGGATCAGTTACACAAATAGTTCTTAGGCAAAACCAAATAGTAGCTTCGAGGAAAGAATAGCAGATTCTTCTTCATTCTTATTTCCTTAGGTATAGAATGACTCAGATTTGATTTATGGATTTACTATTTTTATTCATTTCTGATTCTTTTGAGTGCAAAACTAAAACCAACCACCTGGAACCCTACCAGGATAGCCTTAAGGTCCTTAGTCTGACTGAGCTTTAGAGGGCTTATCCTGACCATAGGTCCCCAACTTCCCTTTCATTACAGCATTTACTTTACGTAACTTGAAAGTGTTATTATTATTATTATTATTTTACTTTTACTCTGTCCTTTTGAGAGTAATATCTTCTATTACACAGGAATGCCTTTCTCAAGGACTTGGGGAATATCATCATGAAGAAATGTAGAGCTCTGTGTTCCCGTCTTTGCAAGAGGTCAGGAACTTTAGGATAACTGCCAATTAGCAAACAATGACGGCCTAATCTTGACCAACCTCTCAATCCAAGTCTTCTGCTACTTTTTCCACTAGCTCACCACAGCCTGTAAAGAGTTGCCTGCTTTTTGCGGTAACAGAAGTGAACTCTCTCTCTCCTATTGCAGCAATCTTTCTCCTTTGGAATAGTAGACTTGAACCAGTGGTCCTTGTGTTACCAGCTGGTTAGGTTTGTCAGCTCAGGTGTGTTTGCTGGCAGCTAACCAAGTCAAGAGAGGCCATTTATTTTTGATGAGAAGCAAATAGAATTTATTCAAATCTAGTTCTAAAGCACCATTCACCTTGAATCACCATCTCATCTTGTGTGTTAGGTCCTCCATTGAGAAATATGTGAAAAGTAGGAGAAAAAACAGGTTGATAATTTTTGATGGCCTCAAACACTAACAACTTATTACGTTAAAGTTAAGAAAATTAAAATATCTAAAAAGATAAATTTATAAATTCAGTTTAAAATTCATAAAAAATTTAATTAACTAAATGATGAAGGAAGTTATTTTTTAAGAGAATTTAAATTGTTAAACTTGAGCTAGCCAAATACTAATTAATGAGTAAGTAACAGGGTAAAGGCAGCTGCTTTTCATCAGATAAAATTTATTTAAATTGATAAAGGACATGATAAAATTTTTTAGAAAAAGAACCTTGAAAATGAAAAATATTTATAAATTGTAACTTTAATAAATTACCTGCCAATTTATCAGCAAAATATCAAGTATTTTCATTGCCAAAGGCATTCTAAAAATTTACATTAACTAATAAAATTTCAGACTGAAGGGTTGGGGATTTAGCTCAATGATTCCACTGTCTGCCCTGCAAGTGCAAGGACCTGAGTTCAATTCCCAGCACCAAAAAAAAAAAAAGAAAAAATTGTGTACTGATATACCCAGTCTTGATCAAGCATAGCAAGTTCACTAAAAGGTCAGTGGAAGGATTTCAAATATTAGCTGTGGGAAAATTACCTGTACAAAGTTAATTTAATTGTTTTTGGAAGTAAATCAACAATCAAAATACCTGCTCCTTAAAAAAATCTTCTGCACTTTAAATGTCAAGAAAAATTCTCATTTCCTTATTTTATTTGATGTTTATTTTAGCTAGCACAAGTGTCTTCATTAGGTCTTTCATGACTCACTGATCCAATTCTATGCATATGTGGAATTTTTTTAATGTTTAAAAGAATATGGATCTTTAAAACAGAAACAATTGAGCCCATTTAGAGCACTGACATCTAATTTTATTAAATTATTTTAGAAATAGCACCAGGCTAAATGCCTCATTCTAATACATCATGTGTGTTCCTATTGACATTGTGAGTGTCGACAACAAATACTAAATAATGTTTTTAAAAATACAGCAAAGCCTCAGTTTACAAGCATAATTTATTCCAGAAACATGCTTATAAATCAAAGCATATGCATATGTATATGAAAGCAAATTTCCCCATAAAAATAGTAGATACTCAGATGATTCATTCCACAACCCCAAAAATATTCATATAAAATGATTATATCACTATAATACAAAATAATAAAGAAAATATAAAGAAAAAGAAATTAACCTGCACTTACCTTTGAAAACCTTCATGGCTGGTGTGAGGGAGACAAGAGAGTGGAGGGTTATTGTGTAGGATGAATTTCACTATCACTACTGGAATCACTGCTGTCTATTAGCTCAGTGGAATGTTTTTCTTTTCATGCAACTTTAATAAGCAACCTATCCAATGACACTTGCTTTTGCCTCCTTTTGAGGATGTTGCAGAAATGTGACATTGCATTATCATTAAACAGATTTATTGCTCATGTTGTTAAAACCTTATTCCGGTGATGATTTTCTACAAAATTTTGCAATGTTTCCCACATTTTACACATCTCCCTAATCTCATTTGAAGTGAGGGATTCCTCTACCTTTTTTCTTCTCCTCTTCTACAGATGAGATCTCCTTCATAAACTCTTGGGAGCTTACCCACAATTCCACAGAGAGAGAGAACCATGGACCCAGCTGTGATCATGTGACCTTTGGTGTCACATAGTATTTGTATTGCAAGACATTATCCATCAAGTTAGAATGTACTAGAAATGTTTGTCTTGTGGAACATTCACAAGTTATTCACAACCCTAGATTTTATGAAAGTGAAATGAGTAAGAAAATATATGACAAATAAGAAGTTCTCTTTTTCCTGGACTCTCCAAAGGAGTCAAGTGTATTTGCTCTAATTCTTATAGACTAGGTAAGCATTGGACAGTAGATGTGATGCAAATGCGTTCTAGATATAATTAAATGTCCACTGTCGGATGTAAGACTTTCCCAGTCATAAAATTGTTTCTTTGGGAAATGTTCCAAGGAGATTTAATTTATTCTGTGAGCTTCAGGAAATAATTTAGTGACAAAATAGTCACTTCCTCCTTTCAGACATGTGAAAAGAGACCCTGTTTCCTCTTCCAATCAACATATAAGAAAGGTAGCGTTACCATTTAAAGGGTCGCCATCAAGGGAAAGTCAGCAACACATAATTAAAAAGCTAATTGCAACACAAGCAAGAGGAAAAACCTGGAGGGACTTCTCAGAAGGCTAAGTGAAAAATATTTACAGGCAAGTGTAATTAAAATAAGAAAAATGAACTAAGCAAGGATATAGAATGCTGGAATGTGGGGAGGTGACAAGGTAAGAGAGGAAGATGACAGAGTAGGTTTGCAAACTGATTTGAGTGGAAGAGCAGGTAAAGAGTAAGCAAGAGCTCTTAAATTCAGATTGGCATTTACTGACTGCAGTTTGGTTGTTTTCATCAATAACAGGGACTGGCATTTCTCAAGGCAAGGCCACTCCATGGCACAGGGAAAGAAGCCAAGGAGAAAGCAGCATGTCTGAAGGCCAAACTGTTTCACCCAGAAAGGACTGATTTATCTCTACGTACTGTTGGGAAGAATTGCATGTGCTTTGCTGAAAGAGAAAGTCAGATCTTTTTATTTTTCATCCAATTCAAACAAAAACCAGGACACAATCAACATAACAAAAGATGTGCTGATTACTTAATATATTTCTACTGTATTCATCAAAAGCCTTTTTGTCTTTGTAAGCCAGTTCTCCACAAGTAGTTGGGTGTCTCACAGAGCTAATGAAATGTAGCATCAAAGAAGCACTTACATTCACATGCATTAGCAAAAGTGTAGGCAGGGCCTCCTACTGAGTATGCTACAAAGTGCAGGGAGGGGTTCCCCATTTTAAAATTCCTCCCTCCTGGGTTTGCTACTGTGCAAGAAATTCCCCCCAGCAGAAACTTTTACATTTAGGCATTATTTTCTCTGAAGGCCCACATTAAAATGTACATCTGTTGTTAGCTGAAAGGAAAACTACTAGTTCTCATCTGTAAGTTTTAATTATATTATAAATGGCATCTTTGGGCTCCAGCATTTCTTCTTTGTACAGTTTTTCAATTCATGTGAATTGGCCTTTGGATTTTGTACAAAGTTAGTACTATATCTGTAGTATTAACCACTATGCATTTACAAATATAAATAAAATTATACAAAGACATTTATAAACATAAAAATTCTATATAATCAATGATTAAGACTATAAATTTAATGTGAAGAGAATGGTGTTTTGCCTAAAGGGAATTATTGCATACACAATGTGTTACATGAGAAATGAATTTTTCCATGGCTGATTTCACTAAGATATATTTGATACCATGGGTTGAATATATTATAGTCATTTTAAGCACCCATTGTTTATTCAGTGACTTTGACTCTGTTCATGTATGAATAGCCTGCTATCCAGCAGCCCTGCTTGTAGACCTTGAATGTATATTTTTATACTGGAATCCCAATCAAGCAGTGTTGTAAATATAAAAATTCGAACTCTAAAATCAAGAAATCAATTGTCAATCCTTAGTTTATAAGACGGTCATCCAAATGATCCAGGATGTGTTTATTTTAAAAAGTAACCACCCCACACATCTTAGTTACTTAAATACAAATGAGGATCACAACTTCCCCAAAGAGTTCCATGGTTACATAAGCCTTCACCAGATTCATCGTGTATGTTGCAGGGTTCCAGAGCCATGTTTGCCTTTAGAACTTTCTGTGATGATAAAACTGTCCTATATCCGCACCATTCAGTACAGCAACCATTAACAAAATTTGGTTATAGAGTTGCTGGAAATGTAGTTAATGTGACTGGTAAGTTGAATAATAAATTGTACTTAAGTTTGAAGTACTTAAATTTAAATAGCTATGTGTGTTTAGTGCCTACTATAACCATCAGCAGAGCTGTAGGGTTTTTTTCCACTGAATTCCCAACAAATTCTGGCTTTCCAAGATGTTACTAAAACAACTTGTTGTATAACAATTTACTCAGTCAATTTAATAGATTAAAACAGCAAGTACTTATTAGCTTAGAGTTTCTGTGGGTCAGAAATTTGGGAGCAGATTGCCTGGGTAGTTCTAGCTCAGGGTCTTGCAGGCCACTGTAGCCAGGGTGTTTGCTGGTGCTGCTGACTGGGACTAAAGGATGAGTTCTAGTAGAGCTTGCCACAGGGCTGCTGTCAGAAGGCCTCACAGCCTTCTTGGCTGTTGGCAGGACCTGTGAGTCTTTGTCAGGATGACTTCTCCAGAAGGTGGCTTAATGTGGCCTCGAGATATGGCAGCTGGCTTCCTCTAGAACGCATGATCCCAGCTTCTTTCAGAGTGTGTCAACAGAAGCACACAAAGTACTTTTTATGACACATTCTTCAATTCACACCCTGTCACTTTCTCTTTATTCTACTGATTAGAAGCTAGTCACTGTATTCTGCCCACTCCAACTCTTAAAGAGGAGGAAAATCACACTCCAACTCTTAAAAGTGTAAATGCAGGATTTGTGTACATAATTTAAATTTATCATAGACATATTAACTAGTAATAGAGCTAATAAGTGAAAAAACTTGCATTTGAACTTATTTCAATCTTAGACTGAGCTCAGTGCTTTAGTCATAGCTTTCTACTGCTTAAACAGTCATATATTTAAATACATGATCTCTTCAGAGCACATTTAGAAACCAAATGCAATCTAAATGCTAGTGTGACTACCTTAATTTTGTTGATTTTTTAAAAAGTATTAATTTAAAAGATCTATTTGTTAAATTCTCAACTGCTGTTTTACATTATAATTTAATCACTTAAAAATTTTCCTCTTTCCTGAAAAATCAGATACATTATGTTCGGAAAGAAGG
Organism: Heterocephalus glaber; assembly: GCF_053883595.1. NCBI lineage: Eukaryota > Metazoa > Chordata > Mammalia > Rodentia > Bathyergidae > Heterocephalus > Heterocephalus glaber. The sequence continues at coordinate 9,358,002 of NW_028258356.1, read as the reverse complement.
TAAAGCAGTTACAACTATTATAATGCAAAAATTCCTGGCATTTGGCATTCCAGGATCCAGGGACACAGTGAAAAGTTATCTGGCTGTCTTCTAGGGACTGGCATAGTGACAGCCAGGCCCCAACTCCTGCGTGCAAGTTTTCTATAAAATCTTATTTAAATTGAGGGAGGTTCCCCAGAGAAGCATAGTTCAAATGCTATTTCCAACCTTTGTCTGTTCTCTCAAGAAACAACAGAAAAATAATCCAAGTACATTGTTGAGTAGAACTCTTACCAAAATCACCCTTCTTCCATTCTACAGTACCAGCAAATGCCTGAGCCGTGTATGAGTTAATATAAGAATTCTGGCCATACTTTATGCCAGCCCATTCCATGTTTCTTCCTCCTTTCCATTCTACCCACATGGCAGCTTTCATTAGAGCCTCTCTGTGGGGTGATGACCCCTAAGGAGTATTTTAGTTCTTCTCTCCTTACTTCATATGCTAAAAAGCTTGGCTTCCGTCCTTTCTGTTTTCTCACAGACTCATCATCTCTACCCATATCACTGGCAACCTGAAGCCTAGAAGAGACAGCAATCCACAACCTTTCTTCACAGGCAGGGAGAAGGGGAACAATGTCTAAGACTATTTTTTTTTCTGTCACCCCAAATAGAGTGAATTGCTGACACAAAGGCAGGCATCCACAAGTTGGACAAAAATCTCAGAAGTGACTGAACAGAAAAACTGCCCAGAAAGAGACTACATTTAATGATGACTGGGACAATTGTTTACACCCTTTCTGTGAGGAAATTCAACTATGAAACACTTAGAAAGGAAATAAGGGAATGGGGACAGCAGAAGCAGAGAGATAAAGAGCTGAAAGACAGTCAGCTGTGTATAAACGGGACACCTGAGGCAGAGAGAAGGGAAATAATTTTAAACCATAATTACCAGAGACAAGTCAAGTGTGCCTTTTCCTTGCAACCCAGAGGAATCTGATATACCTATAAAAAGGATAAAAATTGTCTTTTCTATCTTTCAATGACTTTTATTTAGAGTTATTGCTAAAGACTCCTGTGATTAGGTTCCAGTACCCACCTGCCCAGTGTATGACGCAGGCCTAAGAAAAAAATACACTAAGAGACAGAACTAAGAGAGAGCAAGCATGGTGCCAGGATGACCAATGCAGGTGCAAAGGACAAAGGGCCTGGCCAGTCCTGGGCACTGACTTTATTGGCAACCAATTGGGGTAAAAGTGGAGTGGTTTCTATGGAAATTGTAAACAAGGCTCATAAAGGACAAGACAAAACATTCTCAAATTAGGGACAGAAGAGACAAAATATATGGTTGTAATTAGAGCATTGTTCTTCTAGTCAGGAGGTTTTAGTTGAGGGCACAGAATTTGGGTGCGAGTTATTCTGACCTTGGCATGCATGTCACTCACTTCTATAAACAAGCCAATTGTGGGGCTAACTCTTCACAGCCTGCTTTGGGCATAATCGATATGACAGTCCTCTGCAAGTTACTTTTACTTAATTTTAAATCTCAGTGTCAGTCCTAGCATAAATTGTTACAGAAAAAACAATGGCTAGCATTAATTGGATGATTGTTATGTACCAGTCAATGTTTTAACTCTGTGAAAGTGTTGACACATCTCTGTCATTATGGCCATTTTATATGCATTTATTAAGTATTAAGGCACTGAGTACAGAAACAACTTGCTTCAGGCCATATGATTTATAAGTGGCAGTTTGTGCTGCTATAAAAAAAGTCCCAATCCTAGCTAATTTATAAACAATGTAAATTTATTTATTGTTCTAGAGGATGAAAAGCCCCAAATTAAAGGGCAGGTACTGGTCTCTACTTCCGAAATGGTGCCTTACTGCTGTTGAAAAAGGGCATGTCCTAAGGTGGCAGAAGAACTGAAGGACAAAGGGACAGAACACCAGGTCCCACAGCCATGCCATAAATTCCCTAATTTCATTTGTGGGGCTCATGACTTAATCTCTAAAGGCCCTATTTCTTAATGTCATTGCTTTGGGGATTAATTTTCTATAAGAGTTTGGGGGTCTATACAAATGTTCAACTCATGGACAGTGGAATTTAAACCTACATATTCTGGTTCCAAAGGCTCTGCCTCTAACGGCTGTACTCTTCTGCTATTCTAAATGGAAGAGTTCCCTGTTCACTACAGGGTAATTTCCTAACATCTTATCCTGACATGAATAATTTCCTAACATCTTAATCTTACACAATCTAGCCTGCAACAACCTGTATTTAATTCCATTAACTCAATGTTGCTAGCCCTAGCCTCTCCACCCACAGTCCTCCACACTGTAGCCTGCATGCTTTGCCCTGCCTCACTCTTTCCCTTTATGCCTCCTGTAATCTGAAAAACCTAGCTGAATGAGGGTGGGTCCCAGAGAAAACAGCACAGGAAAAACAGCATGCCTTCCAACTGCCACAGTTTCATGCATCTGAGTTCTGAGGCTGTGGAATCCAACTTTGACAAACAATGTGATCTTTCAGACTGTTTTATAAGTGTTTATTCAGCCTCTCAGCTGAGGAACAAGGAAAATGAAATTTAGTACTGAGCTGTGTGAACATAGCCTGACTCTTGGATAATTTATTTTTTATGACAGATTCCATTTTCTGCTGCTGGCATGATTACATGGAACACATTTGTCCGCTGAGAGTACATTTGTGTCTTTTGCATGGGCTAACTCAGTGGTATCATTTAATTTCTGCAATGCTATTCACTTACCAAACCAAAAGACAGTACATGTTCAGAATTACTAAGTTTACTGAAATGGTATTATAAGAATCAGTTTTGAGAGACAAAAGGAACATCAGTACTTAGCTTGAGATTGTCTTATTATCTTCAAAGTGCAAATATCAATGAGATGATTAGCTTTATTGATAAATTAGATTTCAAGAGGTGTGAATATGTACTCTCTCATAAAGGTTATGTTGCAGTGTTGTTTATTGTATGAGGCTATTTTTGAAAACTGAACTTAGTGTGAAACTGAGAGAGTGTATGTTAATAAGAAACGGTGAACTAGATTAGTGAATGCACCTCAAAAAGGGACTGTCACTCATCAGGTACACAAATTGTTGAAATAGCACAATGTAGCCCCAAATCAGATATTCTGACTGAAGAGAAAGAGGATTTCTGGGTATCTATGTGAAATTTCCTGATATTTAAATGTCAGCAACTGTGGTAGGCAGGATTCTAAGAATCACTACCAAGGACCTAGGACATTCTTCCTTGTATCCTCCCCGCCTTGACTGTGAGGGGAATCTGTTAATATGATGACATATTACTCTTACAACTATCATGTGGCAAAAGGCGATTATTTAGATGTGTTTAATTTAATTTCATGACATCAAAAAAGAAAAATCCAAGAAACACCACAGACCTCTGTTGCCTTTGCAGATCTAGGGGGCTATGCCCAAGAACCAGTCAGCTTACACCTAGGATCTGAGAGCACTCCCAGGCTAACGGAAACCAGGAATTGGGGATGTCCATCTTGCAACTATAAGGGACTGAATTCTGCCACCAACTTGAAAGAGTGTGGAAGCAAATTCTTCTGGAATACCTTTAAAAAGATTTCATCCCATCCAACACATTCATCTTGGTCTGGTGAGATTCTAAACAAAGAACCCAATTGAGCCACCTGACTTATGACTTCCAGAACTGTGAATTAATAGATGGGCATTGTTTTAGGTCACTAAGTATGAGGCTATTTTTTACTCAGCAGTGGAAAACTAGTACAATTCATTTCGTCAGTCAGTGGGGTATCAGCTTGCAAAGTTTGCTATGATGAAGGTGTCAAGAGAGGGTTGAGGTAATTTCTCCATCTTTTTATGCAATAAGCTATGCCACCTGATGGTCATCAGTGAAAGTCAGTCTTAAAACAAAACCATTTTTATTGAATTTCTTTGATTGACTGAATACATTTTGAGATGCAGGTGGAAATTAACCACAAAACATAAGATGATGTAATGCAGAAAGCATTCATAGAGATGAATTTATTGGCTTTGTGTATATTTTCTGCAGTTGGTAATTGAGACAAATTAAGAAAGCAGAAATTTTCCTGTGCTACATTTTTTCCAAAAATGATTTGAGGATAACTATTGCTTTAAAACTTTATTGTATGCCTTCACAAATATGCTTCATTCATTCTTGAGTGACACATGTCTTTAAAATGGATAGCAAATATTTCTACTCCCAATAGATTCCTAACTTGAATAGCCTCTAGTAAAGGTAGGACAAACTCAGAAATTCCAGGAGATATTGATCCAACAAGATATTAATTATCAATACACTTTGGACAATTATTTCTAGTGATTTTGGTAATAAAGTCCTTCTCAATTCCCGAGCAAATAATCATGCTCTTTGACTGACATGATTTTCAAATATGAAAATGATTAATCAGGAAATATTTTCTCTACCATCCCTCACAGGACTCTCTCCATATAGTCACCATCATTAATTGAACACCTATTATGTTCAATTTTAGAAATAAAATCATCAATTCTTGGTTCTAATAGCTTTCCTTGGCTAAAGTGATATTTAAATATCAAAATGATTAATCAATGTTTCTCTAGCAGCCTTCACAAGACTTTTTTTCATCATCATCAATCAAACATTTATTATGGTTAAGTCACTGTGTCACAAACAGGATACTAAAAATGAAGATAACGAAAAAAGATAAATTAGCTGGCTATCTTCAAGTATGCTATCTCTTTCTCCTTTTGTTTTCTACTTTTTTCTGGCATCATTATGAAATAAACATATGTATCCTATTAAAGATGCTACTAAAAGTTTCTATTTACCCTCTCTATCACCACACACACAAACACCAATTTAAAGACAAAAGATGCTTGAACTCACTCAGGTGGAGATGGAAAAGCTGGGGAACTGCAGGATGTCCATTTCCTTTCACTGTTTGCCAAGGCCAATCTAGAGCTGCTAAACTGAATTTGAACTCAAGGCACTGAGGAGATCATTCTGCTCTCCTTTGCAGACACATGTGGCCAATTCTACATCATACCGTTCACATAAGTCACTTTTCCTGTTCTGAAGGGTTCAAAGAAAAAAGTAGGGCTTTCAAGAATAGGGTAGGCCCTGGAGAAAATTTGGGAGAAACCTCCTATGTTAGCCTGCTTTCTGTTGCTTTCGCAGAATACCTGAGAAAGAGGTTATTTCTAAAGAAAGTTTGCTTTGTCTCCAGGTTCTGGAGTCCAGGGAGTTAAAAGCAGGGTGCCGGCATCTGGTGTGGGCCTTCCAGCTGCATCATAGCGTGGTGAAGCCCATCACAGGGTGAGACAGAGCAGCACATCAGAGAGAGAGTTTTCTTTCTTTCTTTTTTTTTTTTAACAAGTTCACTTCCTTAATAAGAAGTGAATCCATTAATCTTTAAATACACTAATCCATTTATGAAGGCAGAGCCCTTGTGACTCAGTCACCTCCAAAGTTCCCACTTCCGAATACCGCTAACATTTGAATTCGGGGATTGAGTTCCAAACATGAAATTTGAAGGACAAATGAAACCATAACACTTGGTTACTAGTGTTTGGAGGTCGTTTTTACAAATGCAACATGTTTAGGCCCAGGGGCCTTAACCCTCACCCCTCCTTTCTAGAATTTCTAAGCTTTCTAAATGTTATATCTCTATATATCCCTTATTATGTCTTTAAATTCAACCATTCATTTACTTAATAAGATTACACAATAATGTATATTCAACAAATCAAACATCGGTCTATCTTTAAAGGCCATTGATAACTAAAATCTGTTTGGAAATACTAAAAGTTTATGTTAAACCATATCTAACACTGTTGTTTCCTTTGGAATTTTCCAATTTTTGTGCCATCCATATCAAATATGGCATATATTTGGTCTCATTACTCTTTGACTGTGCGGCAGTATTTTCTTGGGCATTCCAGGAACTTTTTCTTGGGGGGGGGGATGTTAGATTTCATGTTCTATATGAAGAGTAACAAAGTTTTTTAATAGAAATTTTTGTATATATCCTTATAATTGGTTACACAACTTTACAGATAGATCTCTATTATATTATTCACACATGCTAGGAAATATCAGTTAAGATTTTTGTAAATGGTCTTTTTTTTCAAAATAAACAAACACTTGCATTTATTCCCAATAAAAGGTAATGATGTAAAATTTCTTACAGGATTTATTTCAAATTCCTATTTCATTCTTGCCTTATGATTTTGAGAACTGCAACTTGACCTTTCTTTGAAATTAATGGTCACACGGTAACTGTAAATCTGATTCTAGCAGTATCAATATTTGCTTGGCTGAAGAAATGTTTTCATCTGTTTACACATGATCTACTTTCTAGTTCTCTGGAGCTCTTGCATACCCTTTGCAATTCATTCTGTGAGAAGGAAATTTCCAGAGCAGACTGCAAATCCATGGTGTCCTACAGGACCAATGCAGGAGTCCATTCTCATGTAGGTGACACCAGCTGGTCACCCCAAACTTGCCGACACCATCATTCCATGCTCACGACATATAGGCATTTTGTTTTCAGGTTGACAATTAACATCAGGGCCAATTATAATTTCATTTTATGGGGAAATTAATTCATTTTAATGAAATCATTATGCAATTATGTCTTAGTAGCATTCATCATTTCAAATTTCTGAGTGCACACTCAGTATGATAGATATCTTTTTCTCAAGCTAGTTAATAAAATTCTCAGTTGATGCTGACAAAAGGAAATAGCTGAAGGGTGCACCATAGGGAAAAGAGGCTAATTACTGTGTTGCACTCACAGAGGGGCTATTTTCAGAATGTTCTCTAGCCATCCTTTGGCTTCTGCAGATGGGCTAAATTTCTAGTAGCAGATATTAAGGAAAGCATATACAGTTGAAGAAATATGTTTCTATTCCTGGAAAGAAATAACCACTAAATTTTAATATGTAAGACAAAGCTTCAATACATAAGAAAACATATTTCATTTTATAAGAACCTATATACATTTTAACATTGGTAGGAAGCCAATTAGCAATAAAAATGTTTGGTGAAAAGGGAATGTGGGCAAGAGGGTATAGAGTCCTGAAGGGTACTTTATCTAGATCGGTAAATTGCAGTTTTAGTCACTTTCTTCTTATATTTAGCCTGCATTCCAATTTAAGGGTTTTTGTAGATTCTTCTTTCTTATTCTGCTATCTTCAATCTCTTAAAACCTTTCTTAGTATTTACAGATGTTGAGATTATGGGTATATCTGTAGTGATATTTTGGTCTTGCTCTGGGAGTCATCTTATTCTAAAATGTGTATGAGTGGTTATGCTTTATGTTGTTTCTTTTTTATGAAATCTGAGAACAGGATTGTTTCTGATCATGCAAAAGGACAATTTGAGAAGGGCTGTTATCCAATTGTAGGATGAGTAGGTGCTAAGTACTTACTTTTTTATGTCTCTACAAAATGAATATGTTGAAATCTTAACCCCGCAGTGTGAAAGCATTGGGAGATGGGGCCTTTCGTAGGTGATTAGGTCATGAGGGTAGAAGCCCCATGAATGCATGAGCTCTCTCTCCCCTTCTAAAACAGGAGGACGCTTTAAGAAGACAACCATCTGTGAGTAACACTCACCAGCCACCAAACCCACCAGCACCTTGATCTTGGAGTTTTCAGCTTTTACGTGTAAGACATAAATTTTTGTTGTTCATAAACCACACAGTTCATGGTCTTTTTTAATGATAGCTTGACTACACTAAGATAATATGAAACATGTGTTCTGGGGTTGCAGTATAAGAAGATATGGATGAGAGATAAATGATAGATAGATAGATAGATAGATTGCTGATGAATGATAAAGATAGGTATGGCAAAGATAGATAGACAGATACTTAGATATAGGTAGAGGCAGAGATAGATGATAGATGTAGAATGTTGAGCTATTCTAGAGGAAGGATGGAAACATTTATTAAAGAATTCATGCTTGTTGAAGTTAAAAAAGTCGTTAGTAAAGACAGACCAGGGTAATCATTACCAAAGCTTGAGGATAAAGTGTAACAGAGTTACTGAGATAGATACCAGGAACTATTGTGAGCCAGTGCTGTATGTGAAGGGAAAAACCAATACTGTGTGGATTTCTGCATCAAGCAAGTTGGCAAAGTTTCTACTCTAACCGCTTGGCATGTACACCTGGGAAGAGTCTCTGCATTCAATTTGAAAAAGCTGCTTACTGAGTGTTATGGTTACATATAGATTTCTCCCAGAATCCTCATGTGCTCATATGCAGGGCTTTTAGAAGAGGATGAGACCATGAGAATGCTATAGCTGACTTGCTTTTAGCAGGTGGGGCCTGCTTAAAGGTGGGCCACTGGGAGCCCGAAGCCTCATGAGTTAGCATAGTCCAGGTGAATTTCCCTCCCCAAGAAACCACTGATACTGAAAGACTTTCCTTTAGATTCGGTGGAGTGGCCAAATTGCAGGATGAATTTCCAACAACCTTGGGCTTGATTCTGGCTCCTCATAGTTCTTGCTTTCAGTCTCAGAAATTCAACACAACTGGGTTTCTGAGATAAACCTAATGCTGCTATAAAATGGCTAAAGAGACCATCCAGCTCTGTAGCAAATCAAAGAAGAACTGAATTAGAGAATGTAAATAACTTACCAGGAAAGCCAGTGGCCTAGAAACTGAACAGTTCAGCCTCAAAGGGTTGCAAAGTTTGGCAAATGATGGTTCCATTCAGATCATCTATAGAGAGTTTGATCCAGCTTCTGTACTTCGAACACCATTCCATAAAACATTTTCTTGTATATAACTGCTTCTATACAGTATGTCAGGGTAGAAACAGCCTAGATTGAACACAACTACTGAAGATACTCTCTTAGTCACTTTCTCCTCCCTGGAACAAAATACCTAACATTCGCAACTTAAAAGAGGAGAGGTTCACTTGGACTCACAATTTTTAGAGATTTTAGTCTATAGTTGGCTGGCTCAAGGCAGAAACAGTATGGCAGAGGAGCATGCCAGAAGGAAAGCTGCAAACATTATGGCAGCCAGAAAGAAGACAGCAGAGGGAGGAGCCAGAGAGGGAGATACACCCTTCCATGTCCCACCACCAGTGACTCTTTGTTTTCTGACCAAACTCAACCTCGTAACATCACATTCAGCTAGTTTCCCCACGATCCATTCACCAAATGCCCCTGCTCTAAACACAGGAGAGTTTGGGGAGTTATTCTTGATCGAAACCATAACATATTTATAAACATACAATGCTTTGGATTGGCCATGACTAGATTTCCAGGCTTTGTAGTATGTTATTTAGATATCTGATAGATACATATTATTTGTATCACAAACATTGGATAAAACTATTGCAGTTACATCAGGTGCTTTTTATTATCTGTCACCAGCTTAGGGTATAAAATCTATAAGAACAGATAATGGATCAGTTGATTCTTCCAGGAGACATCACAAAACAGAGATTTTTGGATTCCTAATTCAGTGGTTTTCACTTACATTGTACTTTTTTACAAATGTGACATTAAATGCAGACAAGTATATTAGACAAACTGAAAAGTAAAAACCAAATGAACTCTAAAGATCTCCACTACTTCCCTCAAGTATTCCCTCAAGTCATCCCTTTCAGTCTACTTTACTTTGTTGAGATCTTTATTGTGGAGAATCTTCCCAAGGTGAAATTCACATCTTCACTTCCGGTTTTTATGCTACCGGTTACTATTCTGATCTTTTCAGTTACCACCTGTCTTCTAGATGCTAGCATTACATTTGCAACTGTTTGGTGTATTTTCTTTGTACCCACCCCCAAACCTCACATATTTAAATTGCACTATATATAACTAAGACAACTAATGAAGACTTGAAGAGCAGAAAGAAAAAGAAAATCTGATAGGAAATATGGAGCATGTTACATTTAAAGGGGGAAAATTTCTTAAGTATGAGGCAATGTTCTGTCTTTCCTGGATAACTCAGGTCTTCAGGTTATCTGATCCTTTGCCTGATCAATGTTCATTTAGTTTTCTACTTTGCAGTCTGGCTCTTAGGGAGCACCATGCCTGTATGTGGCTCTAATCAAACTTAATGGAATTGTTGGACATATGGTAAAGTTCAGCAGATGGGCATGGTGACACAGGCCTGTAATCTCAGCACCCTGGGAATCTAAGGCAGGATTCCAAATTCTAAGCTTGCCGGGGCAATTTAGTGACTTAGGGAGACTCTGCCTCAAAAATTTAAAAAATAATAATAAAGAATTGGAGAAATAGCTCAGTGTGAAGGCTGAGTTCAGTCCCCAGTGCCACAAGAAAAAAAGGAAATAATTTTATTTAATACATATTTATGGAGAGTGAAATATATTCTAAGCCCTGAAGTTACAGCATGATAAGCAGGACACTGTATGTATATACAATTCTACAAAAGCAAATAATTTGGATTCTTGACTTAATCTGAGGGATCAGAAGGTTTTGTCTAAAGCATTAATGACTTGAAATGGCATTTGAGAACATGTAAAGGCCTTGAGGTAAGAAAAAACAAATTATAAAAAAAATCTTTCTAAACCTGGCCTAGACAAAATGTTATTGCTTGATGTAACTTGGGATCTCCTTTGAATAAATTGGATTCTGATAAAACTTAAGCAATTTTCAATAGTGATTTAATTAGTTATGTGATTACTATTTGTCTTGGGGAACTACTCAGCCATCCACTTGACAATAGTCTGAGAATATTTAAATGTTTTTTTTCTGTTTTGTCTCAATGACTTTTTCTATAAATGTTTCTCCTTGGAAGGAAAACTTTGTTAACTTCCCACAGGTTTTATCATATAACAAGATTATAATAAAACTTTAGCACATGATCCCAGCTATATTTTCTAGAAAGCTAATGTTGTTCTTGATTCAACAATTATTCCTAAGTTCTACAATTTCATAGCGAGCAGAACCAAAGTGGAAGCAATGGACTTGGTGTAAAAGGAGACCCAGGGATATACACGATCAAAATTATCTCCCTCATCTCATTTGTAAAAACCAAAATGCAAATGCGATGAGGGACATAATCACATTGCCATCTTGTAAAGATTAATCCTTTCTATAGGAGTGTAATCCAACAGAAATAACATTAACAAGGGAGCCACAAAAATGAACAACATATTTATTATAAAATTTTCTAGTAGCCACATGAAAGAAGTAGAAAGAGTTGGGAGAATTAATTTTAATACTATAATTAATATAGTGCAATGTATTGAAAATATGATTTTAACATATAATCAATGTAAAAATTATTTAATCAGTTGTTCATGAACTGTAACACTACCATGTCATTATAAAATATTAACATCAAGTATTAAAAATTCTAATGATAAGGAAAGGTTAATATACTTGTTATAATTTTATAGAAAATAAATAACCTGAGAAATTTTGTTTTCTTCTAAGATTCTAGTTTATACTGTGATATGTTTAATGTCTATGAATATATTTTCTTTAAGAACTCCTGAGCAATATATACTTACCCAGACAATGTATAATTCACATGGAAAAGAGATCCTCTAGCAATTATTTACCCAAATGACTTTTACTAAATTAAAACATAATACTGAACTCAATAATATGCTATATTACTTATTAGTCATTACTCCCAACTCTAGCAAAAAGCAAAACAAAATAAACACAGCTGGAGCTTTTTCAAACATCTCTGCTGAAAGACATTGTAATAGATATTTTTGTTGTCCTATTTAAATAAAAATAATATATTTTTTAAAAAAATGAAAGTCCAAAAGGTGAAATAAATTTCTCCACATTCAAACATAATTTGCTAGTTTCATTGATTCTATCATTGTCCAAAAATACCCTGTAGTATTCTTCAGTGGACTGACAATTCAGTGGGCTTTTCACTTACTGTAGAGAAGTAAGCAGTGTATGAGGACAGAAATCTCACTACTCATTAGAAGTCAGTCCTCTAGGACTGTGGTCTATATCTGTGCCTCTGGATCCAAAGACAATTCCCTGCCATGTTTCAGGTACATAGTTAAGTTTTGTTGAGTAGTAATAAGGCCTAGCCCTTGTGTAGCATAGATGTAACAGACAATGGTCTAAGTGCTTTATATATAGTAACAATTTAATATTCAAAAAAAACCTGAGTAGATATTGTGTGTGTGTGGGTGTGGGTGTGGATGTTCATGCATGTGCACTGGGGATTGAATCCAGACCTTGAGCATCCCAGGGACATTATCATGGAGCTACACCACCAACTTCAAATTTAGGATGAATTCACTTTTATCTAAGTAAAATAAATTGGGAAAATTTTCTATATCTCCCAAATTGAAAGAACAAATGCATTAATTATAATTCATTATGCAAGACTGAGTGATTTAACTAGTACCTTTTTCTGTTCTACAATTGTCCTAATTCTAAAATTTTCCTGATTTTAGAATTTTAGAATTAAAATTTTAGATTTTAGAATTAAAACCCTATTTATATCATCCAAATTTACATTGCAATTACCAGAGTTAAAGAAATGCTGATGCTATTTTGAAAGAAATTATAATTTAAAGGAAGTTATTTTCATTTTGAAATCTTCTCTATTAAAAAATAAACCACTACTCAAACAACTGGATTGCTTTAAAATCACCTTTAGAGCCAAAAGAGCATAAGAGAAATTGATTCAATAAAAACAAAGAAACATTTAATGACTTCATTTAACTCATTATATATATATTCATTTATTTTTATATTCTTATTTTATCATCAGGCATATAGGAGGACTATTCAGAATTTTCTAAAATATTAATTGAATAAAAAATTTGACATGAAGAGCTGTATCTATTCATTTAGTTTATTTATCTGCTTAAAAGCTTTTGAGCCCTTCCTATGATGTATATAAAATATAAACTCACACACATCCCTAATGATGACATATTAATAGTGTAAGTAAAACTTTAAAGCTTGGCACTTCCTTAGGCATAATCGTCTAATTTTTCTCCATACACAAACACCACACCTTGTTGTCAATAAATAATTCCACTTTAATGGCAAAGTAATAATTTAGACAGATACAGGGTGCACATTTGCAAAAAAATATATGCAAGCTGGTTTACAAGCTAGAGGAACAATAAACCAATAGAAAATACATCATCCAGTTAAGTCCATTGACACCAAGTACTTATTGTCGGGGCTTTACAAAGACTACAAAACTTTTCAGATGATTTATTTCACTGTTTCTGCCTATTTACATGATATGTTACATCAAAAATGTACAAAATATAAAATGTATACAGACAAATGTTTCACAAACTAGTTTAAGTTGTAAACTAGGTGGACCTACTGGGATGTATTGCAGGATATTCTGTGTATGCTCATGTTTGGACTGTGTTTCTCAAAATGGCAGGGAAAGATTAGCAATTTTCTTCGATCACGTATTATACAAGGGCAACTAGTCACTCATCCAGCTACATATATTGATGTTGCACAACAGGTTTGAGGCTTCAAAGTCAGGGTGACAATTCTCTGTGCATATATTCAGTTCAGATTTCCCTCCGGGCAATAGCACCGTGTAAGGACCTATATGCTTAGTGACACTCTGAAAACTGCACCGATGTCATGTGGTGCTGTTCTTGTTCTATAGCAACTGACCCATGGGTGGTCACAGAGGGTAGCACCATTTACACATCCTAAAAGTCACACATTTGCACATGCATAGAACAAGTCTACACTATGGCCTAGCCCTTGGGTTTCAGAAACTTAAAACCTGTGCTCTGTGTGTGGTGATAACTTCTCCAGTGGCTGATCAGTTTTCATGCACTCTCTTTAAAGCCTGCCACAACAGATGTACTTTCAGACAGTTTCACTTATCCAAAAATGTATTGGCTTCATGTACAGTTTTGAAGCATGCTCACTCTAGCACTGATAGCTCCTGCATAGTCATAACAACTGTAAATACAGGACAAATACACCAGATAATAACAGTTTTGAGGGTTTGCATTCTGTATTTGTTTGCAACGTACAGGAAATCTCAGCAAGTGAAACACCTTTTAACACCAACAGGGTAAAATACAATTTTGTTTGTGTTTGTTTTGATTTGTGCAAGTTTGAAAAAGTATTATTTACAATACCTACCCAGTAGACTGTGCAAATCTAACCTTCCTTTACAGTATATATGCTTCCTCTTCCACAGTGACTTTACTGCTTCAGTGTTCTTTAATGCTGAATTTCTCATGTACAAGTATAGCAATCAAAACAACATGCGTCAAAACTAATTAAAGAAAAAAAAAAAAGAACAGGGGAAGGAAAGCCAAATAATTGTGCTCATGCTGCATTTAGTGCTTCCAGCTCTGCTGGACCAGAATTCAAAATCTCCCACCTTCTGGAACTCTTTCACTTAGAATTTAGCCATATGTCTCTGCTCTTAAGTGATGGTCAAAGAGGGTTTCTGGATAGAAACCTCCAAACCAGAATAGTTTGGAGGATAGGCAAAGCAACCTGTTCACAAGGTAAAAATACTGATCTTTCTCCTATCCATTTCTTAAAAAAAGAAAAAAGAATAATACATAGAGATGAAGCTTCTGTGTTAACTGGCATTGCTCTGTTGTAAATGAAAAGACAGTGGAAATTACCAACGGTTTAGGATTTAAACCAACTGTTACACTTGTTGTAGAAATCTGTTTTAAGGCAGAGAGAGACAGCACCATAGGAAATGTTCCTTCTTTCACTGAAAAGGCTCAAACAAATAAAGCCCTAAAAAGCCTTTTGTCAGTGTTGACCTGTAATTGGTATAAAACTCTTGTTAAGGGAGTGGGCAGGTGGTTTAAAAAGACTACTGTGGTAAAAACAACCTTATAAAACCTGTGACTTATACACTAAAAAGTTGGTGGAGCACATCATGAGAATATGGCAGTTGGAATTACACTGGCACTTCTCCAGTTTGCCACAGTAGTGTTTTTCTGGTGGTTGCACAATTCCATTTGTGCTTACGGAGGACTGGCCTCTTGGCTTCATTCTGGAATGGGGTGAGTGCACAACACAAACACTACTGGAGCCCCGTGACCAGCACCATGTGGCACAAAGGAGGTTGGACAATCAAAGGAATGGACCCCACCTGGGGAGAAAGCTCATTAGAGAAAACAAAAGAAAGGGACAAAAAAAGGTCTACATTGTAAACTTTTTAAGAGGAAGAAAGTAAAGTCCAGTTTGGCTATCCCATGTGCAATCTATTCAGTTGTCCATCGCTAGGGTCCTTTCCAGTTGAATGATGGAGCCTTCTATTACTCCGTGGATATAAAAATGCCTAGAAATAAAATAAAGCTCCCGTTTCAATTTAGCATCTTGGCGGTTCAGACTTGGTTCTGCTCCCTCCTTGGAGACCACAACTCTGGGTCAGGGCCTTGGACAGGGTGCTTTCATACTGGTAGTGGTTTAGTGAAAATACCTTTCAAAAGAAACAATTTTTAAAATCATCACCTTTTCCCCTAGCCGTTTTCACCCTCTAGAGGGTAGATTCAAGAGATGAATCCAAAAGGTCTTCATGGTGGCTGGTGCTATCACTGTCGCAGCTTTGTGTGCCGGAGTAATTGGCTGCTTCTTGAAGTTTCATTAGCATATTCATCTGAAGAAAGAAAAAGAGACATCTATGTGGGCAGTGATCCATGGAGTCAGTGAGCCCCAGAACAAACATGGCTTGAGCTTTGTGGAAGAACCAACTCATCCCATCCAAATGGAATAGGAAAACAGTTTTAATTTTTAAGTCATGGCCCCTGGCTTCTACACTATTTCTCCTAAACATACCACACTGCCAAACCATGGGGACAAAATAGGGCTGCTAGATAACTTTTTCATTTGGGGCTGTGAATGAATATTGCTGCAGCAGGGAGACTGGAAAAGGAAACTGTGTCACAGCTGGACATCTGGGTTGGTTGCTAGAAAGTATGCCAAGCTTCCCAGCTTTTTGGCTGGTAGAAGCAGAGAGCACTGGATGGCAAGTGAAAGTCAGGAATGTTCATACACACACAGACACACACCTGGGTGCACACACACATGGTCCCTTGGGAGAAGGAGAGGATGGAGTGGAATAAAGCCAGCTGCTGCACACAAGCCACCATCTGCTGTTTAGGAGCTGACCTCAAGAGGAGGTGACTGAATGAAGTGAACCATGAGCATTTGAAGAGGGAGAAGGAAAAGATCACTGTCAAGTTTTTGTTGTTGAATTTCTGGCTAAACTATGATTGATATATCACTGAAAACAAAAACTACCTTCTGGAACAGAAGTGGCTGTCTCAAGTTTCCCAGCTTTATAGGAGATGGGTAATGTTTGTTCTCGTAAAAAGGACATATGCATGAAAGCATCTGGGGACAAAAGGAGCTCTTCAATGTATTATGAAACAAAAGGCAGTCACGTTGCTTGGATTTTGATAGATCTGCAGCTCCATTGTTCATGATAGAAGCTAAAAATAAGGCTGTTGCAAAGCAGTTGTGGATAACCTGATGGCTCAACAACTTTAGAAAGCACAGGAAAATAGATAAGTATCTTCATGTGAATAGTTGACTTGTTTTCTTTTTGAGGGTTTCTATACATTATAATTGTATAATGCATATGAATATTATTTTATATAGTAATCAAAGTTGTTTTTTTCTCCTTAGAAAAATGAAAGGAAAAATCTAAAACAAGATTCCTTGGTCATAAATTAAGATATGTATATTTGTATGCTTAGTGTAAAATCTGTGTTTAATAAATTATCACAGTAAAAAGTAAACTCATAATCCATTTCAGCAAGTATTTGTCTTTCTGACAGAGGCCACAGTTATAGAATATTTTGAACTCATTTAATAATCCACAGGACAATATTTTTCAATATAATTTTCATTATAACTCTCTGAATGTATCAAATCAGCTATATGAAAATAGGAAATTAAAATAGTTGGTGATAACCTCTCAAACTCAGTAAACCAAAAAAGCCAAATGCCCCTTACCCACACACACTCACACACCCCTAACTTCAAGCACATTCATATTCCCCATCTGTTTTCTTTTGTCAATCCATCTCTTACTGCAGCTGGCTGTATGTTCACATATTTGGGTGAAGTTGATTAGCAAATCAGAACTGTGTTTTGAGCACCTTCCTGATTTACCAAGAGTGGAAATGGAAAACGAGATCTGTTTAAGGGATGTGATTCTATCTCAGTCCCAGTTGTTTGGTAAAACTTGAATGCTGACTGTTGTTAAAGTATTAGGGTATAACAATTATGTTATTAATGTCTAATTTTTGAAAATGGTGAAATTTTCTGGTGGAAAGGGGATAACGTATTTTGTTTTAAAAAGCAGGATTTTCTTATTAGCAATATATCCTCCAAATTTCCAATTTGTGATAAATATATACAGTAAGATTTTTTTGTCTTCTTACAGTGTTGCTTTATGTTTTGAAATCAAAGATTACAAGAAGATAGGGTTATATATGATTCTGTTATCATTGGGAGAGATCATGATTCTCTATAAAAATATTTCCCTCCTTCTCCCCTACTTTGTCTCCATCACCACTGTCACATTATAATGTCTGTCATTTCTTTTAAACTTTCCTTTTTTCCTTATGTACAGGGGACTGAACCTAAGGGTTTCACACTGAGCAACATCCCCAGCTCTTTCGTAATTTTTATGTTGGGACAGGATCTTATTACGTCAACAAGTTTCCAGGCTGGGCTTAAACTTGCCTCAGCCTCCCAGAAGGCTGTGATTACAGAAGGCTGGGATCACAGTCTAATAATGCTTATTATTTCTAACACTTTGGTCAAGTCCTGATCATCTAGCACCTACAGATCTGACAGTCTCCTGACCTTAATTCTTTCTCCTTAAATTTGTTCTCTGCTCCATGACCAAAGTGATCATTAGCAATGGCAAATCTAACTAGGCAAGGCTTTCCCCAAAAATCTTTAGTGGCTCTCCTCTATGTGATAGTTTTAACTTTCTGCAAAGACAAACAAAGCTCAACATGATCTCACAATCATATGTTCCTATAGGTTTAATTCCTCCCACCAATTCGTATACTGTTCCCTAAATCCATCATTTTATTATATGCTTCTGTAATGCCTACATGCTGTTTCTTTAATTTTGGATGTACTCCACCCAGCCATATGATAAATTCTTATTCATCCCTCAAGAGCAAGCAGAAGCATTTCCTCAGTGATGCTTTCTCCTAACCACTTCCTTAGTGTATTCACAAATTTACCTATCATGTGCCTCTTTCACTGTAGTTTATGGAGGATGATATCTCACTCCACTATTGGATGCTAAGCATCAAATCAGAAATGATCATTTACTTCTTAAATCAAAAATGATAACTTCCTGATCATCAGATCTTAGCAATAAGTATATCTTTATTAACACTCAACTTGTTGATGAATGAACATTGTATTTTAAAATTAATGTGAAATGTGCTGAAATCTTGCATTCTTGTTCAGATGCAAAGCTAGAACAAGTAAATAGTAAATTTCTTACTAGGATGCCTTTCTCTATCTATCTCTGTCTCTCTCCCTCTCACCCCCTCCCTTCCATTCCCTTCCCTTCCCTTCCTCCCTCCTTGCCAATTTTTTTCGGGTTCTGGGGATTAAAATCAGGACTTTACACTTGCTAGATAACTGCTCTACCTTGGGCTCCATCCCAGGCTCCTCCTAGATGTTTTGCTTTTGATTGTACTGCAAATATATACTTTATGTCAGTAATTATAGAAATATATATAAATAAAAGAAGACAAAATATTTATTTTCCTACCAGAAATGCATAATTCAAAGATTTATTTTTAAATGATATCTTTGCCCTTTGGCTTCCAGGTAGGTTTTAGCCTGTAAAATATCACAATTCCTTATTTCTTATAATGTTTATTAGAGCAGCAGATTAGGAAATAGAATTTTTTTAATGCCAGTTCTTATGTCAAAATTCAAGACTTCACATCTTTACCCTGTACTAGAAGATAAAAGCATTCAGAACCAGAGAAATTGGTGCTTGATAAAGTTAGGTGACTTGGACTGTGAGAAATCAGAAAGTTCAGGGCATTTCCAAAGGTCCTATATCCTACTAACACTGTAAACAAACCTCACAAATACCTCTTCTTGTCTAAAATAGACGTAGTATATCAAAACTGCAGAAAGTACATTAGAATCTATTAAAAATTCAGATCAAACAATCCATTGTTGAACTGTAAAACTTACATTTAGTTTGTTCAATTTTTACCAATCTATTAGCAATTATTTAGTATAAATTCACAATTATGTTGAATTAAAACAGTTCTACCATAATTGCTGATTTCTATGTATCATCTGAAGGATCAAGTACAGTACTACATTATAAAAATATAAGTCTGGAACCTTATGAAATTAGCCTAGATTAGATTTCTCAAAGAGGATTTTTGGACTAGGCAAGTTTTTGTGGAAACTTCAGAAATTTTACAGAACTTTTGAAACATCCTCCAAATTGTTCCATGAGGATGCATTCTGCTACAAAGAGGCTCTTCAAAGTTTATTATACTTTCTACATATGACCCCCAAAATGTTAAGAATGATCGGTTGAGATGATGATGATGTGTACGTTTGACATTGTTGACATATGGTATTTTATAAAATATCAAGTCATTTTATGTCCTTAGGTATAGTTGTAGATTGTGACTTTTTAATTGTTTATTTTTGTGTGTTTGCATGTACTGGTTGTAAAAATCTAGTGATTTCTTTAGTCATATGATGGCAAGCTAATAAGTACATGTGAAACCAACACATAGAAAGAAATGTATAAAATGTACATAAAAACAATCTCTACTCCTAATAATTATACCTACTTAGTATTTTCAAAATATTAATACTTCTGAGTTTCATAGACTTACTCTAATTATTCTAGTATTTTGAGATACAAAGTCATATACACTTGCACATTGAGTAAGGCAGAGAGAAGAACGGCATTTTAATTTCTAGGTCAGGTTTTCCTTCCATCCTGTAACCAACAGAAGACCAGAGAACTAATTCTAAATTTAATCAGGATAGTTGATATATATATGAGTAGATATTAGATTAGTTGACAGCTGATTTTAAATACATAATTATATTCTTTTTTCATTTAAGATTAAAATTTAGCTTTCTCTGAAATACCTAGCAAATTGACTCATGAAATTTAGAAAACTTATTTAATTACTAACACAATTTAAAGCAAATTAGTAGGATAATTGTAGGCATATAGTTCAACTTGGTTTCAAGGTTTCTTGATTATCTTTAAGGAAAACAAGTGTGGCTTCCTTTTTAAGAATTTCATCCAATGAAAGTAGGCTGAAGGTAACGGAATTAAAACTGAGTGTCAGTATCAGGGAAGTCTTAAATATTACCTAGGGTAACTCATGATTGACCTAAATGACTGAAATGACCATGCACTGATGGAAGATTCAAACCTCTGCGACTTACCAGAGGGTCCCCTTCTGTGTCAGTCTGTGGAATGTGCTTTGTGGTTGTTGCTTCTTTCGTGGACATACAGGCCTCATACCCAACATCTTCCGGTCGCAGCTGAAGTAACCCTGGGCCCTCCTGTGGCAGAGACGCCGAGCTCCATGGGTACGTGTCAAGCACCCACTTAGAAGGATCTTCCCATGGTGCGCGTTTGCCATACATCTAAAATTTGGAACGTATTTGGAACACATAAAATTCATTTTTATTAAGTAAAAATATGACTACTAAATAAACATTTCTGTTGCACACTGATATCTTATGGGACATTTAGGGCAATTAAGTGTCTGTATACACTTTTCGAGATTTTAAACATATATATATATATGTATGTATCTCTCTTAAAATTGAAACTATTCAAAATAAAACTGAACATCTGGCTAGATAATCAGCACTCAGGGGAGAATATGAAGGAGTTTAGTATAAACACATGTAGAAATAACTGCCCACATGTGTCTTTATTAGCAATTTTACAAACCAAGAGAAACTCAAGGTTGATAAATAAAAGCTCTAGTTTTAGAGAGAGGATTTTTTAAAAATCCATGCTCATAATAAAGAGTTCTCTATCAAAGTGCAATTGGCAACGATGATGAACAAATGAAAAGAGAATTCTTTTTCACTGTCAAAACTCACTCAAACTTTGAGAGAATTATTTTCCTTATAAACTTTTTCCTCCAATTAATTACCTCTAATAATGCCACTGCTTTATATAAAAACTCTGTTTAGTTGTATATGTATAAAACCACCAGGAAAAGAGGAAGAAAACAGAAAATTTCAAGTATCAATTTTGTAAAAAATTCATGCAGGGGCAAACAGTACAATAAGAAAAGATGATCTACTCCAGTGAAAATACTGGCAGAGTAGTAGAGAGGAGAACATAAATCCAAAAAATAGTGAATGTTTTTAAGCTGAAAGCAAAGTTGAGACCAATCTGGAAAGGAGAAACTGAGGAGTCAGAGGTTGATGAGCCTTTGTTAGCAACAACAGTATAGCATAAGGCCACAAGAGACAGGGGAAAAAAAAGGTTAAAATTAAGAGAAAGAGGTAGAGATGGTTTTTCTCTCCCCATTGGACTGGCACCTCCAATGACAATCCTGGCTACCAGGAGCTTACTGAATCTCACAGCAAACACTGTGGTTTGTCTCACTGTGATGGTCTACTGCGGTTCACTGAGACAAAAGTAAAATATAACCATTGACAGCATTGGAATCCATCAAATGATTTGGAGTTGACTTTTGGGTCTCTCCTGGAGAAGCTAAATGAAAGATTTTATCTTTGCCTAAGGGGAGGGTCTAGGTCCCATATCTGTACAGTTCTTTAGGGGATGATGGCAAAAGTAACAATATGAATTTCTAAAAACTGTTCTTCTGGTTTAGAAAAGAAAGTTTTCTGTCAGTTAAAATCTTACTTTTTAAAGGATGTAAAATATAGTTTGTTCTACATTCTAAATCAATTGAAGAAAATTCCTGGAAATCTTATGATTTAATAAAAAAGGACTTGAGGGTCTAAAATTTACCCTAAAAGAACATGAGCACCTAGAAGCAACAGATGTCAGCCTCTGAAAGAATCACGCAAGATATCATCCCTTAAGAAAATGTACAAACTTGGAAGAGACAATAAAAAGCTAAACAGATACTATTCCCTGTTTTGGAGTGAAGAGACACTACAGAAAAAGAATGAAAAGAAGAATCTAAACATTCAAAACAAAATGAATCAATCGGTGACATTTGAGGAAAAATTGAACCACCAGAATACAGAATCCAATCCACTGTATCATCAGTATTGTTTCCAACTAGAACATGAGGTAGAAAGCACTCCTCATGCTGGTCCTCACCAAGATGAAAAGAGATTAATTTTTATATATTCCACTGAACTCAGAGCTTCATCTTTTCTACCAAGCTTCATTTTTTTTTCACCTATTCCTCCAATTCAAGTTTCCTGTTGCCCGTAGACCGAAGGGAATGTTTATGATGTACACAATTCCTCTGTTTCCTAGTCCTCCAAAGGGGATGGATGAAATTTGGCAGGAATACCTGGTGCCAACTGACTTTTCTGGCTATCACAGCTTTCAATAGCAATGAAAACTATCTTCCTCCTCACAGTTTTACGTTTTTTGGTATTGCATGTGCTGAATTCCCATGCCACCTGCAACTCCTACATCATGATTGATTCAACTTTCACACTAACCTACTACTAGATATATACTAGATATATGTAGAACCATAGCAAGAAGAACTTTTTTTTCCTTCTTTGAAATAATTTTGAAGTATCTCTATTTTAGTTTGAGAAATATTTTAAGTAATTACTTACTACTTAAGTGATTATAGTTTTGTACAAATTGAAGGCTAATATAAATACAATTCTCTGGTTAGACTTTCATAGGTAGTATTTATTTAAATATTTTAAAAATGCACCTTTAAAAATGAGATCTCAGCAGGTTAAGCATTTCTAGGTGTTATTATCTTTGGGATTTTAAAAAGCTTCCTTTTTCTCCTACCAGTAAGCAAATATGAAACAAGAATTTCATGTACAAAGACTTGGCTGATGAAACTATCTAGAGAACAAACCATTTAAATAATTCTAAAATATGATATCTAGAACATGGTAAACAAATTTTTATAAAATGCTTTGAATACATCATCAAAATTGAGAGACAAGCTCGAGCAGCATAATAGCTTTAGAAAAATCGTGACATATGATTAATTTGAAAAATAAAAACCATTGGTAACTTTTATGTTGTTGGAGTCTCTTATTGGAGTAGATGCACTCAGACCCTTAAAACATGAGAACAATTATTTAAATAAGGAATAAAACCAATAAACAGAAGTTTTGTATATCTTAGCTTCATCTCTAAGGGTCTAGAACACCTTCTAACATTCATCATGATCACCAGAGCTATCGTGGTAGCTGTAAATACTGCCACGCTATTCTATTAGATGGAAGGAACATGATAGCAAAAGGGAGTGAGATTTACAGTATGAAAGATAATAGAATATGGAAAATATGAGCTATATTTTAATTCTAGTAGCAGTTATGAAAACCATAAATAAATATCTAACCAAAACTGCCTAAATCCTGGCTCAGTTATTGAAAAGGAGATTGGATTCCTGCACATTAAGTTGGGTGATTTTGTAACATAAATCATAAGAGTTTCTAATTCTACAGTTTCAAGAAATTTCATACCAAAACTTGGGAAAAAGCAAGACTGATGGAAAAAGACATAATCTGTTTTATTGAAGAAAGGGAATTTTTTTGTTAGTGATACATTTTCACTCTTTAGTTAAGCATAAACAGAAGGACTAGTTGTAGAACCTCATGAAGTAAGGTAAATGAGAGAAAAGGCAGAGAGGCTTTCATACCTGTCATAGATAAAAAGACCAACCAACTTTCTTAGGGTTTAGAGTACTCCCTCAAAAACAGCAAAAGATCTTACAGGTGACAGTAAAGAGCCCCAAACAGTGAGACACACTTAAATCAGGGGACCTCTAAGCAAATACTGCTTGCTACATGTGATGAGTACGAATGATGAAGGCCTAAGTAATCATGGCTGTGTCTTAAGATGCTCAAGTACACAACTAACTGCCTAATAAGAGCAGTCTCAACTAATGTGTACTTGTTGCATATATTGTGTTTACTCTTTCTCTTATATATTTGTTATCATAATAGGTAAAATACTGCATAGTGGTTGCTCTTTATTGCTCTTTTTATATTTCATGTCTTATACCTGAAGAAATAAGTGTATTTTTGTTTTAAATGAATGAGGGTGTTTTTATGTTAATTTTTAAAAGTTAAGTAAATTGAATATTATACCTGGAGGCCTTCTCTCACTGCCTCCAGAATATAAGGTACCAAAGAATAATTCCAGAGATCCATAAACCACACCCTAGAACCTTCTACATCCATGGGGCAGGGAAGGAAAAGTCGAGGACCTGAAAAGACACAAATAACAACTTATGTTTGAGAACTATTATATTTGCCAATCTAAATACACATTTAGACGATATTTTTCACAGTATTCCTGGAAAATTATAATCTTGACTAAATCTTTATTAAAGTATGTTTATTCAATACTCAATGTCCTGATCTCTCCTTTTTTAACAATAAAACATTAATCTAAAGCATAATATATTAGACTTAGGAGAAATGGTAAATGTCATTAAGCAGTCACCTTGCCTAGGTTTACAAATAACATAAAATTCGGCCATGCTGAAATGAATTGTTGAATGCAAAATGTCATTTATCTGTAGAGTATGGATTCTGTATGAATATTTTTATCTAAATATAGAATTCTTAATTATGTTGCACTTATCACATGTTTTTATGATCCATGACAAACTAAAGAATTAAAAAAAATTTAAGACCATGTAAGAGAAATAATTCACTTTCATCTTCATGAAAAATAAATTATTTACATATCAGCTAAATTATCTCTAAAATCTTCTGTCACAACTATATTTGTTATGACCAATTAGCTAAAATTTGTTTTTACCATTAAACATATCCTAAAAGAATTGTATTTATTTCAAATGATTACCTGATTTTAGAAACTTACCTTTATTGAGTTCATTTGATTTCAACAATATGTTAGTAAGCCATAATTGTCAGACAGAATGAATTTAATTAGTGTTTCAAAACAGAAAAATACAAAGTTTTAGGAAAGAAAAAAATAAATTTAAATTTTTGGGTCTGAAAAACATTAGCTTTGGTTATTATTTTCTATCATCCAATCTGGCCATTTCTACCAAGTACTCTTGGTTCCTGGAAAATGGCATATTGTCATTTTGGAACTCACCAATGGTAACATCAGAAGAACTGTGTGTTTCCAAAAAACTGTTGAGATGATGCCATGTCTTAGGAATCCAATCTATAATTTTGACTAGGTCATTATTGCGTATGTTCCTTTCAATTTCCAGCTCTATCAGTTTCCTTCGAAGATATCTACCTAAAAAGCCTTTTAGTGGTTCAGTGTGGTTTGCACATAATACCCACCTACAAAAAAAAAATCAGGCATGTTGATATGAATGAAAGGTAATTAATTCCACAGTAATTTCCATTTCCCTACAAAATAATAGTATTCCTTTATAAGTTGATGGGCACATTAAGTGGTCCAAGGAGTTAGGAAGTTTATTTGCATGAGAGTTACATGGTGGCAAGCTCTACTTTCTGAGCTAAAGAGAGGCTCCTGTGCATCAGCAGTGCGTGGGAGTTTAAACACTGAGCCCTCTTCTGTAGCAGAGTCACGAATCCTAAAATAGGAACTCTCTCACACTTAGAAGAAAAGTGTTCTACTTTAGCTGGGGACATAGTGAGCAGGAAAAACATTTCTACTCTTTTCTTTTTTTAAAAAAAACCTGATTCCAGGCTGAGGCTCACAAAATGTCTGCCTGAAAAAGTGTCAGAAGATGTGAGAATTATTTTCACAACACAGGTCATCACTGGCAGGATTTGGACAGAAAAAAAAAAAAGGAAAAATAAATACCAAAGACAAACAAAGACAAACTGGAAAGGTACATCACCAGTCCAAAGAAAAAATCTTCAATTTATCTTTACCTGAAGTTGTGATGCAGTTCTAGATTTGGTGATGAAGAAGCTCCCTGATTCATTGTTCCAATAATATATGGACTAAGAAAAATACAGAATACAAAATTTAGATATTCTAAAGGTAAAAGTGATTAATGCATTAAAATTGTCTTAGAAAACAAGACAAATAATTTTTCCCTTTTAAAAATACACTTTTAAAAGATCTTTTTGTAGTGTTAGATTGAAAAATGGCAAATACAACTGAACTCCAAATTACCATTGGAAGTTCTAATTTTAGCTCTGGCATCAAGTTAATGTATTTTCTCTCTCTTGGTGTAAGTTTTTTCATTTACAAAATAAAGAGGTTAGTCAGAATAATCACATGATTTTGTCCCACTCTAATATCTTATAACTGTAATGATTATAATCAAAATTTATTAATATTTTATATTTTAATATTTCATAGTTACTTTAAAGGTTCTCGATAACATGTGTAGATTTATGTTTAACCTAACTTTTTTTTGGAATATTCAGCACCATTAAAGTTATAATCATTTGTATTCATTATGCTCTTATATGTCCTTTCTTTAGAAACCATGCTATAAAGAATCTTAGTAGGTTTTTCAGATTTTTCATATCATATATTAACCTTTCCTTTTATTATAAATAATAAAAACATGACAGTAAATGAGAGAGCCATGTCTGAATGAATTAAATTTATCTGTAGAGAAAGCTGGAATTTAAACATTGATATAGAACGAAACTAGAGCTCTAAAGTTTCCTGCTTGTTACCATTTTCCTGATTCAAACTATTCCATTATTGATCTGTAGAACATAGCACTATCCAGGAAGTAATGTTTCTATAAAAGTGCCCGACAAATAGTTGTTGAATTAATAGATATTCTAAGGAATACTATGCATAGATTCTTTGTAAATATGATACAATATTAGGGAGGCAGTCTGAAGTTAATGGAACAAATCATAGTTCTTAAAATACAAAAAGATACAAGAAAGCAAATGACATCACCACTTTTCATATTTGATTATTTAAAATATTTTATAAACATACCATTTGTTGTATTTACAGTTGAGGAAACCATTGAAGATATCACTCAAAGATCCCACATGATGAAGATTATCAAGAATTATTACAACTGGGAGCTCGACATCATTATTATCAGCACTGCACTGCTCAGCTAAGTTAGCCAGATACTGCTGTAATTCCTTTAAAAGATAAAGAAAATAAATGTCTTAATGATAAATTCATACAAATGAAAACCAATTAATATTTTAGGAAAATCATACTTTATCTTCAATCCAGGTTTTGTTTTCACTAAAAGTTATAGGTCATTCTATTACTACAAACACATTCTACAAAGCAAAAAAACATTTAGCGCTGAAAAGATAAATTTTTCAAGGAAGAGATAGAAGAGGGAAAGTACAAAAATATAGTCCCTGTAGCAAATAAAAAACTATAAATGAAGGCATATTTTTCTGTGTTTTTTTTCTTGAAAGAAAATTAGTTCTAAGTATGATTATGGCAAACCATAAATATTGAGACTGACATTTCAATGATTAAAGTGGATTTTACCAATTTATAATTTCAAGTATAGATTAAATCCCAAATGGCACTTCTTAGTTTCCACTTGTTTTAGTTATTTTCCTCTCATTGCTAAGACAAAATATCTGACACTCAAAGTTAAAGGGGGAAAGGTTTATTCAGCTTACAGTTCATAGATCTTTCAGTTTATAACTGCTGCCTCCAAGGCAGGGTGGCATGGCAGACAGGCTTTGCAGAGGAGAAACAGTCCATGGTGGTCAGAACAAAAGCAACAAGGGGGACCTTAGGAGCATCTTTCTGGCCCTTTGTCCCATCTAGACTACTGGGATAAGGGCAGTGCCAAACCAATCACTCACATGTAGTGTTTTAGTAATCATTCGCCCTTAACCTCAACATCACACATTCCAGATTCAACCATCTCTGAAAAAGACTGCATGAGGCTTTTGGGGGACATCTAGATATAAGCCATAACATCACTAACACTTTCAAAGTTTCAATTCCAATTCATTTCCATTAGCTGCATCTAAAAGTACTGCTATATTTCACTGGGTCTTTAACTTTAACGTTACCATTTAGCATTTCTTGAGCATCTTAATTCTTACACAGGTATTATTTCTGGTTAATAGCTTTTAATCTAAATATGATAACCAATTCTCTGACTGACTTCTCACAGATGAGTAGGCCAGGAACATAATTAGGTTTTTTAGAATTAACCTAATCAGTAAGAGCATTTCCATAATATTTGCATATTTACAATGACATTTTCAATTTGTAAATCTTGCTCAGGATTAATAAAAAAAGAAATTCCATGATCCCTATTTCTGGCAGCCAGGTAAATACATGAACCACTTACTAGATGCTATCTTAATCTTTCTGAAAGGCAACTAAAAATAGGAATAAAACAATGGCCAGGGCTATGAGGTATTTGTAACAGTTACTTAAATTCAAACATAAAATTTATTGAATAACTAAAATATTATTTACTTTATATTACTGTAGAACATAGATGATATAAAATAGAATCACACAGAATAAATGCTGCCTGAAACAGAAAATATGGAAATAATATGTTTAAAACTTGTGAATAGTCTGAAAAATTTTACTTACCTTAAACGAGAAAATGAATTTTCTATCACTCATCTAGCTATATTAAGACATTGACTCATTTATAAAATATTCACTGTCTATCTACCATGCTGACAGCCTTAGACCCTATTGCCTTCCCCTGTGGTCTCTAAATGTTTTCACATTAGGGAATGAAATTTAGATATGATAAGTCATTTCAATATAATTTCAAGAGTATATTTTGAAAATTGAGAGTTCAAAGGAAGAACGTCACCTAATTCGTGGGTGTCAAGGACAGTTTTCTGGAGGAGGTAATGTTGGAGCCTGGGGAGGTTTATCTGCACATATACAATGAGCTTATAAAATGTGTAAGGTGCTAAGAGATGCTAAAAGACGCTTGTTGAAAAAAAAAAAAAGATTAATGCCCTCTGGGTATCCTAGAAGTTTTCGTAGGGTGGTGGCATTTGAGATGAATCTTGAATAATGAATGAAATTGCAACTGACAAGTTTGTAGTTAGTCATCACTTTAACACACTTTTACTAAGTATTTACTATATGCCAGGTATGATGGCACCAAGGAGTCAAGTAAAACTTTCCTGTATTCCTAGAACCTGGAATCGATAAGATAAGAAACAGGCCAACAAGTTCGTCATGATGCTATATAGTAAGTAAAATGCACAAAACATAGGAAGATATAAGAGAAGCATTTGACCCAGGTTAAAGTTCAGACAACAACAGGATACAGTAAGGGAGAGCTTTTAAAATCTAAAGAATAAAAAGTGAAAGTTGGAGAGGAAGAGTGCATCATTTGTTTCAGAAAATAATAACTATTGTTGCAGGAGAATACAGTACAAGGGAGTGGTATGTGTGACAGAGACGAAAACATGAAAGACCGAATCCATGCAGAAGAAGTAGGATTTTATTATATGAACACCTGTGAACCATTGATATCTTTGTTTGTTTGCCTGTTGTCAGTAGGGAAGACCAATTTATTTATCAAAGGAAACAGAAATATGAAAGATAAAAGGATTAATTGGAAGCGGAAAAAGCATTCGAGAAGTGTATTACTTAGGTTAGGCACATATTAATATAACTAACAGTCAAAATACATTACTTGCAGACATCAAACTTTTTGTTTATATCATGTAAACATTATTCATAACATCTAGAAAAGGTTTTCTGGTGGCAGTACTATTTGCTTTTAGCCTTTTATTTTAGTATTAGGTAATATTTTGATGTTTTGAAAAAAGAAGAACTTTACAAATGGTGAAAGAAGAAGCAAAGGCACAAACATGAATGATAACCACATGGGCAAGAATCAGCAGCATAAGTTTTGTGATAGTAAGTGATGATAAATACAATGGAAGAGGAAGCATGCAATTGGATTGTTTCTGATGGCTGTGCAGAAACATTGAATATTTTGGGAATCTGAGTAAAGTTGAATCATGATTTAAGAGTGTAGTAAGCATACTGCAAAGGAAGAAAAGATATCAGTGCAGGAACGCTGAAACTATTGAAGCCCAAGAGTCCCTATGGGTCTGAACAGGGACCAATGTGACATTTTTGATCTAGTGTAGAAAGTGAAGGGAAAACACTAAAGGATTTCAACATGAGCACATTTTAATTATAAAAAAGATATTGTTTTCCACGATATGAATGGATAAAGCCAACAATAGAATGAAGAGAAATTGTTAAGGGAAATATGAATTAAGCAGTCAGCAAACAACTATAGAAGTCCCAGTGATGGAGAGTAGTTTGGGTTTGTGGGTGCTTGTAATAGAGATGAATAGAAACAAATGGACTCCTTATGTTTTCTCAGAGCTCGATTTGTCATTTCTAAATTCACATTGTAGCAGGTGAACAAAAACATATTTATAAGGCAATGGAAAACTTACAAATCTGGAAGAGTGGCACAGCTGATAGTGTTCGTGTTGACCACAGAAATCAATGCAAGTTGAAGCCAGGGGAACATTAGAGTAAAGTTTCATTTACTGGTAGGTGAAGAAAGAATGGTCACCGAAAGAGACTGAGAGGGAATTTATGAGGTGAGTAGAAAGGGAATAGGAGAGGATGATAATCATGAAACTTCAAAGATTTTCTAGAAAGTGAAGGTGAACTGTACCAACATTTAAAGAGAAGAGAGGTAAAGATGAGGAGAGAGTGAGTGAGCAGATATGCAATGAATTTGGTAATTAGGAAGTCACTGGATAATTTTGGACAAACAGAGTCATTAGACTGTTATGTAGTTCACCTTTCTTTTCTGAGTGGCAATACATCTCTTGGAATGTAATGAAAGCTATAGAACAGTCAGATGTAGAAAGAGATATGCACAAGGGAATTTTTTCATATGACTTAAGAGTTTTTTACAGACTCCTGTACATCTTATATTGATGCACTGATGCAATAGTATTAGAAGTTCCATGTCTTTTTCTAGTCAGAAGAAAGCTGGGATATCTATCAGATGAACCTGACAATGGACATTGCTATACCTTGAAATTATAGACAGAACATCACAGTTACATAAAGATGGTTGATCACTGCTTTTTATGATTTTTGACACCAGCAACACTAAAAATGAATCTGCCAAGTCCAGTTTTCTGATCTTCTCCCTCTTAAGATTCCAAGTAGCTTCAGCGGGCTACATAGTCTTTACTAAAACTATCTCTAGCTTTCTGGGCCTGCAATATCAAATGTCACAAAGTCTAATTGTTTATGTGCGCTGCTCTCAATCAAAATATTCCAGCTGGCAGCTTGAGGGAGGGCTTGAAGTGGAGGAAGAAGAACAGAATGTAAAATGTAGAGGTACCAAAAACATTAAAAAATTTATTTCATTTGATGGTTTATACTTTGATTTTTTAAAAAAAAATCAGTAAGTGCTTTTTGGTTGTGTCTTTCCAGTGCTATCTATGGCATAGTATTGAATACAACAACAATTACACAGCTTTATTTTTCCAGGGAGAGAATTTACTATTTTATGTTTAATTTGCATTTTACTTTAATAAATCTACACTGTTAGCAGCTATCCCTAATAAAATCTCAACTTGTCATCCCCTCTTCTTTTACATCACCTCCACTTGTACTCACTCCACCTCCAAAAACAAACAAAATGTGGATTTTCTGTCCATTTGGAAAGAATTAGTCAAATTCTCTGGCAGTGGCTATTTATCCAGCATTACTGACAGCTCATTCATATCTAGCAACCATAAAGAAGCAATAACCATTTTTAATTGTGTTTTGTGTTTTCTTGGTGATGAATGCCATGTGATTTGCCCATGGGTTTCTTCCTATTACTGCTTCATAGCATCATTAGTTCCATTCAAACGCTGCTGACAATGCTTTTGTGCTCATTATTTTGTATCAACAAGTGAACCTCCTTAATAATGGCACGAATAATGTTATTTATCAAAAAAGCAGAAGATGCTAAGAATGTTAGAAATATTTAATAAAAACTAGAAAAGGATATGCATGTAACATTATTAAGAATACCTTCAAGCACTAAAGCTTTTTTTACACTGAAATAAAAAAATATATGTATATGTATATATATATATATATAATAGATCTTAATGGGAGATATATTTTGTAACTGATGAAAACTACCTTTTTAATTTCAGTGTGTCAAATAACTTCCTAATGAAGCTTGAAGTCAACTGCCATGTATTTAACTTTTTTGCTTTTTGATACCAGGGATTGAACTCAGGACCTTGTACTTGTGAGGCAGGCATGGTGCCACTGAGCTAAATCCTTGGCCAACATGTATTTAATGTAAACACTGATTTTAAGTGATCTCCAACTTTATCAAAATGCCTTGGTCTCCTTTAACAAAACTATTTCACTCTTATTTTCTAACTAGTTTTTATTTTAAATCAAAGAAGTTGTATAGAGTTCTCATATATCAAAATTGGGGAAAAAACAAAAGAGATCACAAGGATACCTAAGAGACCTCAATTTTTTCATTGTTTTTTTTTCTGAAAAGAAGAATAATTATTTTAAAAGTCTCTTCTGTAAAGATATAAGGAGACCTTATCACAGGAGGTATTAAATGTGTAGCCTAAAGCAAACAAACAAACGTGTTCCTTCAACTTGGCTTAAAGAAGAGTCATGTATTTTACCTTATGTTTTCTGTCTCTTCTGTTGAAGTGACAATGAGTGGTTCAATCACAATTTAATAAAATAGTGCTGAGTTCCAAGTAAACATTCAGAATGTATGGATTGTACTTATTTGACTTTTGAGACATTCCATTATGCTCTATCATTGTTCTTTTGAAGAAAATATGGCAGGCAATTTTGACCATAGGGGTGTGTGGCATGTGTGTTTACTGTGTTAGTGTTTAATCAATGAATGCAAGTAAATTGTACTGGGCTTGTTATTTGTGGTTCTCTCTCTCATATACACACACACACACACTCTCTCACACACACACAAACACACTTAGTCTTTAACATAGTCCTATTTTCTCATATTATTCAGATGAGAATGAAAGCACAAGCAGATTCAGTAATAGACCCTAAATCACACAAGTAGTCAGTGTTAAGGACAGAAAGAATTACTGCATTAAGAAGTTTTTGTTCACTATGCTGTACGTCAGGTTTACTTCAAGAATCCAATAGGTTTGGGAGGGAGCACATTCATTCCTGGAAATGTGCAAACCTGACATTTCTGTGATAATGGGTCACTTTAGATCATCTAGCCAGGTTATCTTCAAAAAAGGTCCTAGGACTCATTATTATTGGAATTCCCTCAGGATGTTACTTATAACAGTTGAAGTTCTCAAGAGAATCTTAGCTGGCATTGACTCAGACTTTCATAAACACAACTAGTAAAACTAGTTTACTTTTAGGAACCTGTTTCCCATATCAATTTCCTTTTAAAAAATTCTTTATTTTACTCAGTATGTATAAAATTGCTGGGCAGTATGAGTGTTCAGGCTCATAAAGATGGCACACTAGACCTGGGTAGGTGGTGAAATAAACACGTTCCGTTTCCTATGGTTCCTAAACACAGTTCTTATACAGATGAGACATAAGCAAATTGCTGAGATCCTAGAATATTTTAATTAACACCAGATCTCCATTGCTGCAAAGTTCCAGTGAATTTTGACTTATCTACTGATACTCAGACCTAGTATTGCCTTTTTATAAAACACTGATTACTGGATGTGTCATGTTTTTCTGTTTCTCCCATAGCACTGTACACACATCAATCTACTCCAGTACCTCCTAAATGGTTATCTAAGAAAAACCAGACAACAAGGGCTCTGTTGTTTTAGTCTGTACTATCCCAATGCCTTTAGAGTACCTGGTAACTAATTATTATTATTATTATTATTATTATTATTATTATTATTGAAAACAAACAGTATCTTTCTCCAAATTTATAAAGAAAATTTGTTCCCTTACCAGATTATAGGTTTAGTGAAGAGACAGATATTTTTCCTTGTACAATATGAAATGTCATACACCCTTAAAACTTGATTACTTAAGACACTTGTAGATAAATAACAGCTGTTCTCTTAGGACTCTGTGACTTACCTTACTTGACTTGTGGTCCACATTAAAAGTGGCAATAGCATCCTCTGTTTTTTTCCTCCCAGATTTGGTTATAACATATTCAGCAAGTTTATTTGCTAAATAGGTCTTTCCAGTACCACTTGGTCCTGAGAGTATAATTCTGTGATGCTCCATCAACAAGTTAAAGTACCTTTGGGTAATTGGTTTAGGAATCAGTGTATCAAAAACAAAACTATCCAAACTGTTTTCTTCTACTCCTGAAGGAAGAAAACAAAGAAAGTAGTAGGCCTTCTTGTTTTCCATAAGCTAGAACAAAAAATATGGTGTCAACCAGCAACAGAACTTCATTAGTCAAAGGAATGCAGTCCATAAAGAATAATTTTTAGGTATTTCTATCCCACAAATGTGGACATTTTTAGATAGAAAAAATATATCAGGATGAAGGCAGCGTGAAGATCCAAATGAAAGAAAACTGCTTCCTTTTGTTCAGGCTTGCCTCTGCTGACTACTTCATGTTTTCCACTTATGTTTGCAGAGAGAAATGAAAGCATTATAAATTCTAATACAAAATATTCCCTTCCTTTGGAAGTGGTTAGTTTTGTTAAGAATAAATATGAAGTTTATGTAATATGTCCATGTGTCACTGTGTGTTATCTTTTTGTTTAACCTTTTCCTTTCTCTTTATTACCATCTATTTCTCATTATACATCCCAGCTGTACAACCACTTAAGCTTTTGAAGAATACAAATTCTGACATTTAGCAAGGAATTAGGAAGGAACCAACAGTATATCTCCTTTCACTAATGCAATTATCTTCATCATAAAATCAAATATTGATGAATTCCTGTATTAATACAGTTTATATAAATTCACTGTGATTCTCAAACACATACAAACAGGGAATTACGGAGACATGAATATGTCAGGTGTTACAATAGCCTATAATCAATCACATCAACCAAAGCAAAGAAAGAAGTACTTCTTATTCCTGATTTTTAACTTCCATTTTCTATCCCTAGTGGTTATTTACTGAGTATACATGTTTTTAAATAAAAGATATAGTGATAAATGTATTACTTGGAATAAAAAAGATTTTGAGTGCTCTTCTAGTCAAAGGTGAGAATGGAGAAAAATCTAGAAATTTAAAATTTCCTAAATCACATCTTTTTTGCCAGTCTTAGTGAATACTCAGAATTGTGTTTTGTTTCACATCTCAGAGTTCAAAAAAATTAATTTCCTTGTATTTTAGCATTATTAGTAAGATTTTAATTCTTTAAAAAATCAACATGGCCATTCCATACCAAAATTATCAAAGGGGCTACATAATTTATGAACATGAAAATTTAAAGGGAAACTGAAAAAAAGGGGGAAGATTTTGGTAAACAGTTACAATTGTGCTTTCTTTTCACTTTCATTTTTACCTTTTAAGTTCACAGTGATGGTGTTATTATCTCCAACAAGATACCCACAAGGCAGCAGCTCAGGCACTTCTAAGTTATGGAATCTAATTAAGTCTCCTATGCAATAATTAGCAATGCAGTCAGAGCTCAGACCAAGGCTAGAAGTTGTATCAATTCGAAATACATATTCCTGAAACAGTGCACACACACAAAAATTAAGATGAAATAAAGGTCCAACCATCTATAATAAACATAAAACTCATGAGGAGATAAAGATAGATGTAACAAATTTTAGAGATGAGTAATACAAGAATTGATAATTTCAAGCAGTACAACAAGAGAAAGCTTTCAGGCCGGGGATTTAGCTCAGTGGTTCTGCCGCTTGCCTTGCAAGCAAAAGGACCCAAGTTCGTTCCCCGGTACCAAAAAAAAAAAAAAAAAAGAAGAAGAGAAAGCTTTCTCTAGTTTAAATAAATAAGACAATCAGAAATATTTACACTGTTAGAGTTAAGGATATCATCTAAAAAGAAACACATGAAAAGTAGTATCAGGATATCTTGTATGACTTACCTTAAAGAGTCGTCTAATTACACCGTCTAAGACATCCCATTTGGTTTTTCCACTAACCCCAATGGATCCAATCAAATATTCCTGAGACTTCTGACCCTTAATCAGAACAAAATAAAGTAAGCTAAAACCCAATTATGTATCTTATTTTATTGGCATATTTTCTACTAAAACTTAATAATGTAATTGGTGATTACTGAAGAATTCATTTGAACTAGAATTCATTAAGCCCGTGGTTGTGTGTTCTATTTTAACAGATACAGTGGGTTATATAATAAAGGATAGCTCAGTAAATAAAAGAACCAAATAAATAAAGTAACAGCAATAGCAACATTAGCAAGCAAGAGATTAGATGAAGTGGTTTGTTAAGAAAAACTGATTTATGACATATTCAGTAGCAGAGAAAGAGGAAAGAAAACAGAAAGAATAGCTTTGCATTTTAATGCTGTGGGTCCATTCCTAACAAAGGAACTTGGTAGGAGGAAAAGGGCAAGAAAAACAATATAGCACTAGATTATCTAAATCCTAGAACTTCACCTACAATTTTATGATCTTATCTTTAATAAGCCCAATATTCAGGTTTTTCATTTTTAAATTTTAATCCAATCCAGCTTTAAGAAATATAATTAATGGTAGTATGATATTTTCAAATTTACAAGCAGAACTAATTTTGAATTTATCAGAAAACATACCATTGAGAAGAACTTGCCAGAGAAAATTACAGGACTCATTTAACAAAGTAAACTATTATATTTTTATAATATAATGGTCTCAACTTTATAGTTTAATAGGATGGAATTTTGAGGAATTTCTAGAAGTACTAGAAATGTAAACAGCTTAGAATGTATAGTTTAACTGGTTTCTTTTATGTAGATTGGAAATAGTTACATGAAATAATGACTACTATACCTGTAGATACAATTATTTATTACATTACAATCCTATTTCTAGTCACCAATTAAATGGCCATTAAAGGGTAGTAGGCACTGACCAAGTATTATACAACATAAATTCTACAACACACAATTTCTATCATCTAATGAAGAAATGTGACCTCTGGTAAACCACTTAGCTGGCTCACATTCTCAATTTCTTCATTAACCCTATAAATTTAAATAATTACCATCATTAATGAGATATAACCTAACTTAGAAGCCAACACTTTTTCCAGAAATAGTTGAGAAATTCATAGCTGAAAGACTGTGGGTTTTTTTTCTCTTTCTCCTATTGTGGGCTAAATGTTTGTAGTCCTTCCCACCCCCCTCACCCACTCATATGCTAAAGTCCTAACTTTCAATGGGCTGATATTTGAAGATAAAGCCTTTAGGAGTTCATTAGAGTTAGATTAGTTAGATTAGCTAGAGTGTGAGTTAAGGGTGTGAGGCTTTTGTGAAAAGAATAATGGCATTAGGGTGCCCTCTTTTCGTCTCCCTCTAAGACACTGAGGTAAGGTCTTTTGAGAATGTATCAAGAAGCTGACCATGTACAAACTCAGGAGAG
Source organism: Heterocephalus glaber (assembly GCF_053883595.1). Classification (NCBI taxonomy): domain Eukaryota; kingdom Metazoa; phylum Chordata; class Mammalia; order Rodentia; family Bathyergidae; genus Heterocephalus; species Heterocephalus glaber. Next base: position 9,320,441 of record NW_028258356.1, on the reverse strand, counting down.
AGCCTTGCCTTGAAAGCAAATTGCCCAGAACCTTGATCTTGGACTTTGTTAGTCTCTGAAACTGTAAAAAACAATTATGTTGCCTAAACTACCTCTCCTAAAATATTTTGTTATGACAGCACTAGAAAGCGAAGATGGCTGCTTTCTTAGAAGGTTTACTAGAGAAAAAAGTGTTCAAACACACTGTCTTTTATAATGATTCTGAAAATGAAAACTTATTTTCAACACATTTATAGTGAAGTCAAAATGGGTGTGTATACAATACTTTAGAACAGCTGCTTTTTAATTAGAGTTAGTTTAGGTTCCACCAAGACAATTACACGTGAAGACCCACTTGGGAGAAGTAGGCACAAATCTGCCACTCAAGCAGAAAGTTTATGGCTTTGGATTCCTTGGAACATTTGCTCTTTGTGAAAATTCACAAGTGCTCTGTCAAGTTTCAAACATTAGTACTTCAATTATTTTAAATTTCTAAAGGATTTGTTATTGTTGTTTAACAGAGAAAAATTACATAAGTACAAATTTGTATTCTTGGCTACTCAGCTAAAATTTCAACCTAAAAAATCCTTTTAGCTCTAAAGAAGAAGTAGAATCAAATGGCATTGCCAATTTGAAGGCAGTATTTGAATCTACCAAGTTAGATGAGCCTGATGAGCTAGGACCTTGCTTAAAAATGATGTGGACAGGGAGCATTCAGAGAGATTTGCTTTGGGGATGTCAGTAGAATATGTGTCTTTCTGATGTCTACAGTATCATTTACATTTACCGTATAGTCTTCTCATTGTACAAAGGTCATATTGATAGCTCTAGTGATAAGTTACATCATAAACACTACCTGTAAGATACAGGTGTCTCTGAAAGAGTGTAGTAAACAAGGTATTTATGTAACAGAGTGCAATTATTTCTTTTTCTAAGTTTTATAAACGAGGGGGGTGCCAACTCATATTGTTTTCAGAGAATGACCATGTGATATACAGGAGACACATTTTTAGCTATATGGTGGTGCAATTTTTTATTGTCCCTGTGTTTTAGGCTTTTGTAATTTACTTATATCATGCTAAAAGCAAGGCAAATGTCTGATAAGATATCTAGCAGAATGAATATTTAAATACAAAATACTTTGAACTCATAGGCATTCTCATTTTTCTATATAAAGAATATAAGATTAAAGAAATACCTTTGCCTGACCATAGCCCTTGCTTATGGAGACAATAATCTTCACACTGCGGCCATCTTTATGTCCAGTTGTATCACCAGCATCATCGAGCAAAATATCTATTAAACACAGGGTACCATTAGCTCAGATTTGTTTATCATTTCTATTTTCTTACAGGTTTTTTGTTTAAATTGTTCAGGGAAATCTGCTTCCCATTCTAGCCTAACTGGTTTGAAACACCTCAGCTTTCAAAAAAGATGAATGATGTGATTGGACTAACGCCTCTATCTCAGGACATATTTCTGCTTCCAGCCGAAGTTGGGCCACTGCCTTTAGATGAGGAAATAAGAAATGTTTTTTTCCTTATTGTAAACAGGTCTGAGTAATACCTGGGCAATATTCAGTCACCATGATAACTGTAACTGAACAGCAGCCCAATTGTTCTATCGAAACTAAACTATCCAAGCTCAATACCCATGTAATTTAAGAATGCAAAGAAGCTGAGATTGACTGTCAACTGAAATCATTTTCAAGAATTTGGTACCTATGCAGCTGTTGTACTTCTTCCCTTATATCTGTCATTATTAGATACAGTTATTGAATTATACCTCCCTATAGAAGTATATTAATTATTATTCTCCTGTACCCTTTAGGCTAATAAGTGCAAAACCAAAATAGTATTTGGAGAGTAACAGTCTGAAAGCAAGAAAAGTGTGATAAAGTTAGCTAAACTTAATTCAGACACACAAGCTTAAATATCACATGGTTTCTCTTATATGAAAAAAAAAATATATATATATACAAGAAAAAAAAGAGAGAGAAAAAAGGTATTATAATCCAGCATAGACAATATATCTAAAAGTATCTTACATGTTTTATATGTTCTTTGGCCTATTAATCTGGTTTGCAATCTGTACATATGATAATCAATTTTATGAGGTCTTATAAATAAATGAATCTGATGCTGCAAAAACAAAAGGGGGAAAGAGGGAAGGGGGAAAAACAGAATTGAAATGTGTTATGTATATGTATCAATCCCCTACAGTGAATGTACTTATTATGTACCACAAACATGTACAAAATAAAACTTTAAAAAATTATAAAAATAAAATGCTAGCTTTTAAATATGTCTGAGGATTAATTTTCAAAATATATAACAGATTGATGTCTAAAATATATTATAACAAATTAATGCCCATATATATTTGCCATCAACAGTGATGCTATTATTGAGTCATGCTTAATACGAAGACAGTGTTTTGTGGATGAAGAAAACTTAGTTATGTGCTAAAGAGTACATGCACCTGTTGACAAGCTGATTCAATTGCTATGATGTTCATTTTAGAGAGACAAAGGCTATGATTGTAACATCATACAAACAACTATTTAATAAGAGGGCTCCTGAAAATGGAATGGTTTCTATTATATTAATAATTGCACATATGTAATTTTGCAGATATGTCAACTTCACTGGATTAAGAAAAGCCCTAGTAGGTTAGTAAAGCCTGCTCCTAGGTATAGGGTAGGTCATGGAGATATGATCTTGGGAGCTATAAATGGCCCTTGTCCTATTCATCTCTGGCATGGTTCCCCAGGTTTGCTTCCCAGCCCACTGTGCACTGAGAAGCTTTGCTCTGCCACATCCCAGTGCCATGAAGTTTTTGTCTTAGAGCCAGCCCACCACAGACTGAACCTCCTGAAAACATGAGTCAAATTAAACTTCTCTTCCTTTAAGTTGTGGGTTTCAGGTATTGTGCCTCATCAGCAAGAAACCTGAGTAATACAACTATGCTGTAAGACTATATAGTTATAAAATAACTTTATAGCTTGAGGAATATTAAGATTTTCACTAGAAATTTTTAAATTATCAAAAGCAATGTCCTGTACTACAGTTTAACTATTTTTGCAGAGTAACATCCACAAAGTCTTTACTTATTTTTACCTATTCCACTAAAAAATCAAACTCTAGAGGAATTACTTCTGATTCTTCTTTAGCACAGTAGAGTAACTATAATCCTTATACTGTAAACCCAGCTACTTGGGAGACTGAATGAGGAAGATTGTAAATTTGAATTCAGCTGGGAAACTTGTGAAGAAACTCAACCTCAAAATAAAATTTAAATAGGGCTGCAGTTGTACCTCAGTGGTAGAGGCTAGCTTAGTAGGTGCAAAGCTCTGGGTTCAGACCCTAGCAAAACCAAAAACAAAATACACACACACACACACACACACACACACACACAGATTACAACTGAAGAAACAGAAATTCTTAGCACCCTGATTTGATTAATATACATTGTGTACATGTAATGAATAACAATAAGCTACCCCATAAAGTATCTCAATTTAAAACACCTTCTTCCTTAGGTATTATTTTAATTCTTTTGTTCCTAATTTTAGAAATTTAGAGTAGTTTACTGTTGGTTCTTCATACCTAAGCTTCTTTTAGTTCATGGTCAAATTGCCTCTTCAATGTTTTGTTCAATTGCTCATAAATATCCATAAACATTCATCAAGCACTTATTAAGAATAAAAGATATAAATGCTCATAAATATTTAACAAATACTAATTAAGAGAAAAGATACCGGGCTGGGGATTTAGCTCAGTGGTTCTGGTGCCTGCCTCACAAGCACAAGGACCCGAGTTCGATTCCTGGTACCCCCCCCCCCAAAAAGAGAGAGAGAAAAGATATCAAAAAGTATGGTAGGCACTGGGAATAAATACCAAAGTGAGAAGAAAAATGAATTCTCTGCTCTTTTAGAATGTATACTTTCAAAAAGGTAATATCAATAATAATATCAGAAATATCATTACCATAATAATATCAGAATGTTTTAAGTCCTCTGCTTAAAATGAAAGGCAATGAAATAGTAATCAAAGGGAGAGAGTTCTAAATAGATGTGTAACTCTGGAAGGCTTCCTTGAAGAGGTGATGTTTGAGTAATACCAAAAGGCTGAAAAATACTAGGCAATTGAAAAGCCAAGGAAAGAGGTTCAATCAATGAGGGCAAGTTCAACAGTCTTGATGTAAGAAGTCAAGGAAGGCAGGGGTGGTATAAAATGATGTTGAAGTAGCCAGTAAGTAGTACATGGCAAGGTGTTCATGCTGAATGCTGTTCCCCATATCTGCTCAAGTGTTCTTGGAACATGTCATTCTTTCCTTGTCATACTAACTATTGAAAACTAAACTTAAAATACGAAATTTCTCCTGGCAGTAATGGTGTTATGGCTTGTAACTAGATGTGCCCCCAAAGCCTCATGCAGTCATAGGTGGGGAGTTTGAAGGTGGCTGGATTAGAGTGTGTGAATGTGAACTAACGGTGTGTGGTATTAAATTAGTCCACTCATTGGAATTAGTATCATTTGGGGTGGCAACAACCAGGCTGCTAATCTGGATGGGAGAAAAGGAAAAGGCAGGCTGGCTACCTTCTGCCTGCCTTGCCATGAACTGTTTCTCCTCTGCCATGTTCCTCTGCCATGCCATCCTGCCTTGGAGCAACTGACTACAGACTGAAACCTCTACAAACTGTGAGCTGAAATAAACTTTTCCTCCTTTGACTTGGGGTCTTGGATATTTTGTCACAGCAAAGAGAAAAGTAACTAAGACAAGTGGGGTAAATATTAACTATCAAATGAGTGAATGACTATCCTCGGCTTTTGTATTATGTGGCTTGAAGCAAAATTAATGTAATGGTTTAAAAATCTAATAGTAGAATCATCCAGATCAAGGCTGAAATGTTAACTGCTTAACTGGCTGGATTCCTCATCTGCAAAATGGGGCTTAAACAATACCTACAATTAAAAGCATAAGAGATAAAGGTTTCAAAGGACTTTACCTTCTCTCTTTAGGATGTTTTGCTGTCATTTCTTTCAGCTGTGTGCTTATTCTAAATTCTCTTACTGACACTAGGAGGATTATTACACCATGAACTACTCTGGATCTTCCCTGCTCACAATACATTGACAGGATGGCCACCCGAGGAAACAACTCCCAGAAGAAAAATAAAGGAAGGAAGGAAGGAAGGAAGGAAGGAAGAACAAGAAACAAAATTCCAGAAAATTTAAGGAAAAGGTCCTCTCTGTATCTTATTTAGGAAAAATAAGATATGGGCCAAAATGTTTATGAATATTGTTTTCCTGAATTACAAGAGGTTCCAGTTTGTCTTTCTGCAATAAGATCAAGGTAAGTACAAATTTATTTTATGTTATGAAGGATACCATAATAGCAGTTTAAAAAATTATGACTTACTTGAAAAGAAGTAATTTATTAAAAATATATTTGGTGTCAGCAAGATGTGTCTTTCCCTTATCTGTTTCTTCCTCTTTCTTCTACTTTTCCCTCCTATAATTAACTTCACATGATTTAAAACAACCAAGCAGGTGTCTCAGTTCTACAATGGAATCTAAATCTACCCAAGAACATGTATATTATTGGTGTCTGAGCGTCATCTGGTGGCTATGCTTCGCAATTACTACAGATCCTCATGTAAACATTTCCTAAACTCTTACGTCCATGATTCAATGCTATAGGAGCACTTCTATTTTATAATTGAATATTTCATCAGATATTAAGATAAAATTATGTCATATGACTCTGTTTGCAATTGAATAAAAACCGTACCCATGTTCCATCATTAGTACTGCTGAATACAACAGAATCCAGCATCTTTTTGCCTGTTGAAAATTTAATAGAGCTGCAGCCTGGGTGAGGTAGAAGTATTATGTTCTCCCTCCATAACATCATGCAGGGTTACATCCAGTCGAATTTAGAAATAGGCTTTGTAACTCTATTAAATGGCATGGAGTTGTTATTATATTCATGAGAACTAATGAACACCATCGAGAACATTTATTATTTTCTTCATTCTATTCATAATCATGGAGGAAGTAGTTCCCAAGCAGAAGTGATTTTTAAAAATCATTAGAAATCTGTATCTCTAAGATTCACAGAATATCCTTTCAAAATTAAAATTAAGATTAATTTATAAGAAAAAAATGGGACTTTCTGAGGGCTAATGTTAATACATTAACATTATACACATTAGAACATTTGGTTCTCCCCATTCTGGCTCTCTCCTACCCCTGCTGAGCGTGGGAATGCTGAGCTGGGCAGGCCAGCACAGTGAATCACCTGAGGTGACAGACTCCGTGATGTTCAGGTTGTTGAGAGAAAGTCCCAGCGACTGCCGGGAGGAGGAGGAGGACGTGCTGCTGGCGGACTCCGACGGAGGCCGAGTAGGCTTAGCAGTGTTGCCAGTTTCAGCCTTCAACCTGTCATTTTCAGCCTTCAGTATTTCAATTTCGTTCTGTTATGAAGGTGGAAAACATGATCAAACAATTGAGGCTAGTTTCAGAAAATGTCACCAAGGTTTCAGGTAGAGTTAATTAATTTTCTGTTAAATAAAGCATGTGATAATATGCTAAATAAACAAATTATGGAAGGAATTGACGTCGAAAGGAGGAAAGCTAACCACTTCTAACTCTCACATTTATGTTCCTGGATTCACAAATACAGACAGAATTACTGTTAGTAGGAATATTTTTTGTGGTTCTGGGAATAGAACCCAAGGCCTCACTTGTGTGAGGCTAACACTCTACACTGAGCTACATGCAATCCAATTTTTTAAAACTATCGTATTTTTGAGAAGTTTTCAGGACATGGTCTCATTTGAATTAAGAATAATATAACTGTATAGTTCCTAACACTTTCAATTTAAAGTGATACTAAAATCTCATTGGCAAACAATGGCACTTGTAATTCTGTGAATTCATGGAGAATAGAGAAACTGAACAAAACAAAAATAATATCAATAAGGTGATTTAAAATTACTTCAGCATCCTAGCTAACAAATGAAAAAGTTTTTTTTCCAAAAGAGAACACCCAGCTCATAAAACAACAAAAGGCTTTTCATGAATATATACAGTAGTAGCTGAATCTGCTCAGCAGTGAGCTTTTCTTTTAGTATATGTGCTGCCAAAGTGAGCACTAGCAGTAAGCTTTTCTTATTTCTGTCATCCGAAGAACCAAGTGATTACTGGTTCACAATAATAAAATGAAAACAGTCTGAGTACAGTCTGGTTCTGAATTTAGCCTTTAGATGCTTCCAAAAAACACAAAAGCTTTACTTTTACAGGTGGCATTCTAAATCACTTTTACTTCCATATTCAGAAAAGTTGTATTGAATTTCTGTAGTTTCCTCATTATTTTCATTTTTCAAGAGAAAATAGGTGAAGATATTTGAAAGTCAGATTTAATGAGAGCATTTTTAAAAACAGCCAACATAAGGATAATTCATTGAAAACCGAAGAGGAAGAATTGTTTCTGTAAAACTAGCTCACAGTCTGAACCCAATCAGTAGTCCAAGTATCTTGAACAGTACTTGATCTGAGTACAACTGGCCACTTTGTCCTTCCACTTCCAACTGTGGATTTAAGAAAATTTCTCATTTAGTATTAAGTTCTAAGGTGAGAAGATCGAATAAACAGAGTGCATTTCCATACAGGTTTAAAAGTGGAATTTATTGTTTAGTAACTAAGAGGAAAAAGCAGTGTTTTTATCTCTCCATCTTGTCTCCTGAAGGTGCTTCAGACTGACCTGCATCCGGTTCATGGCTTCCCGGATCTGATCCAGATGATGAGCGGAGCTGAGTGCCTCCAGCCGAATATCTGTTAATTTTAATTCCTTTTCTCTGAGCTCACTTTTCAGCTGCAGAATTATCTCCGCCTCAGCCTCTGTGCATTCACAGATCCTGAAAAAAGAAATAAACACAAAATTGGTGATCTGGGGAAGCCAGCAGATTCAAAAAAGCAATGCCTCATTTAAAGGCTGAACTACAGTATTATCCAGCAGGTACAGAAATTATTTGCTACTGCCAAAACCTAGAGAAAAATAGAAACTTTTAGCAACAGTAACACATTCATAGGTTCAAAACTGAAAGTAGCTGCCCTTTTCTTTTGATCTTTCCTTCTATACTCTGAGGTTTAAAAACAGTCTATTTTTATGAAATATAGTATAAAATGATATTCTAAATTCCTAGGTTTCTGATATTTACAGGGCAGATGAATCATAATGTTACTGCATTTCCTTCCATATTTTTCAAGGAACTTAGAAATCCGTTTGTAACGTGTGAAATATTCTTTTTTGAAAAACCAAGTTATTACATGTTCAAATTGTTGATTTCTTCTTTTGTAAAATTCTGCAAACAATAATGTTATTTGCCTCAATGCTGTCTTCCAGTTAGTTACCATATAAAATATTGTAGAAAATAATTAGCAAGATTAGTTTTAGACATTTAAAAAATGGGTAAGTGTTACATCATCTTCTTGTTAGGCTCAGCTGATTTAGGAGATCAGAGTTGACGAAGCTAAGACACAGACTCCAGCCCACACTACCAGGCAGGGTGGGACTGTTGGAAGGTCATACGTAGTATAACTTCATTGCTTTGTTTTCTTGTTTAGTGGACAGCTTTGTAAATTTCTATCAAAAGAATTGGTTTCATATGAATAGTGCTTTTTCCATTTAAAATTTGAGAACTAGGTTGTTGATCACAGAATATAAATAACTTGTATCTGTCCATGTGGGCGATGAAATCATGTAGCCAAAGAATGGTGACCATTCCATATGACAGATCTATGATAGTCATTGTCAGGGTTACACAGGAAAATCTGATTTAAATAGTGTGTGAAAGAAAGAGAATCATCTCATCAAAGCACATTTCTACATCCTAAATACTGTGTTCTTTCTTGTACTACCAAATATTGGGTTATGATTGAAAGTCATGTTAGATTATCTAATAGAATGAAAGAAAAATGAATTACAGGTTGGTTTTAAGAAACTAAATTTTAGTTGAAAAATACAAAGAGGAGTAATTTGTGGAAGAAATTCATGCAAGTGATTTTACAAAAAGCAAAAGCTAACAGTGCTAGGTTAGAAACTGGATCTTTGTAGTTTTCATGCATCACACCATTTTACCGGGATCTATGCTTGTAGATCACAGGGCCATTTTGCCGTTTCTTTGGTGGCCAAACAAGAGGTGACCTGCATGTATGCACAGTTAGATACACGGATAAATGAAAGTGAAAAGAAAAATCATGATTTAGAAAAGTGCAGAATGAGATCAAGAAACATTTGACTCTAGTAAGAAAAATAAAAATGAAGCAAACACTGCCCATGATTCTCAGTAAGATTTGAAAGCGATTGGTACAGATATGGTGCTGCAGTGATAAAAGTACAGCTGATTGCATTTAGAACACAAACATGGGCTTGGCCTGAAGTTGTTTATAAAACACATGTCAGTATTTTGCAAAGGGAGTGACTTACGCTGAGGCAGAATGAGAGGGCTTCATAGATGCTGAACCACAGTCACCAGCATTATGGGGCAGCTTGGGGGATGCAGGAAGGGATGAATCAGTAAGCTCTTCAATGTCAGAATGTGAGGAAGGAGGCTTGGTGGACTTTTTCTTTCCAAAAGCTTGTTTGAAAGAGCTTCTTAGCTGAAAGGAGGACAAAAATTACCTTTTTGTCTACTTGCACTTGGTGGGTTTTGTTTGAGGCGTTAGTTTGCAGGTGCCATCCTAGCCACTGCCTGGGGTCAGTATATATAAGCATAGTATTAACAGTTGCAGCACAGTATCTTTTACAAAAAGACATTGCATTTTGTGTTTTCCTTTTATCCTTGTATTAATGCAGCGCAGCGCAAACATAGAAGGCTTTGAAATAGTGCAAGGTCAAGGGCATGGCTGTCAGAGCACTCATTTAAAACTAAGTACCTTGAAGGGATCTCCATTCCCAATGCTTCTCTCTTCAAGGCAATTTGTTTTAAATGGCCACTTTAGTGCTACAATCAAGTCATATCCTGCTGACAGTACAAACTTAAAAAGCAAAATGAAATCAAATTCACCTAACACTTCATTAATTGTGATTTTCTATTCAAATTTTCAATTCCCAGACTATTCAAAACCAGAATTGGTATCCCCTGCAGCTCTATTCACAAAGTGGTTTTACTTCTCTTTAAAATTTGAGATTAAAATGAAAAGACACAAAGAAAAGACATACAAGGTAATCTGTTTTTAAAAGGTATAAAAGCCTACTGCCAAAATGAATAGCATTCATGCCAAGGTAGAGTTTTTTTGTATAGATGCATGCCAAATTGTCCACGGTTTATATTCACCTCACTTCCTCTAGAGTTCACCTTGCAGAAACATGAAAGAGTGTGGAATTACAAATCAAGGGAATGAAGGCTGATCAGTATTTTAAAATAGTATCTGTACAAACATTTTTTAAAACAAAAAAGATAATTGTTTTTCATTATTTACCAAAAGCACTCCGGTAAAATCCTCTTATCGTTTTGTTTTGAGTTTCATCAAGAGTTGTATTTTATTTAGAAATCTCTCTTTTTTCATGGTACTAAAAGAAATCCTTCATTGTTTTTAAACTGTCTGCAGTGATAGTGTCTTCCCCTCAATTTTTAAACAACTGCTTAATATTATCATAAATTATGATGAAAAGTATCTCTAGCAAACTTAAGGCACAATTTTGTTAAAGTTTCCATAGTTTTACCATATTCTCTTGGCCAAAAAAAAAAAAAAAAAAAAAAAATCAAGCAGACACTAATCCAGTTGATTTCTTATGTTTCTTAGCCAGTAATGCTTTATTCACACTGTTGGCCCTGTGGATCCCAAGGATGAGGGTTCTTTCAAGTTCTCCTCTCTCTCTTTATCAACTCCAGGTCTCCTTTTTCTTTACCACCGTCATCAGCATCACCACAACCACCATCACCACTATGACTACCATCATTATCATCATAACACATCTTCTTCCTTACCCCTCTGACAGTAAACACCTGCTTAACTTTTCCATTCTAAAATGTACACTTTTCAGCACCCTGCTCCCCAGCTCGGGGATAAGTGCAGCATTGGGAATGCCAGGTACTTGAAAGGGACTCTGAAAACTTCCATAGATGTCTAAAGCCACCAAGAAAGAAGACTGAGTCATTATGTAACCCTAAACTAAGTGAATTAGATGGATGATGAGGGCTTACCCAATTTTTCTTTTTCTTCTTCTTGGAGTCAGCATCATTACCACTGCCAATACTGGAATGGCTGGTGGCACTGTTGATACTAGAAACACTTTCAGAGGAATGCTGTCTTCTGATGCGGAGATCTATCAACAGATAGAGAGTATCATATTCATTCAGAGTCTCAGTCTGAAAGGGTAAATCCTCGAGGCTTTCTGAGAGAAAATATTCTAATAAAGTTCAACAAGGTTTTGTACATATCATTTCAGTGCAATTTTGGTCTCATAAATTTAATAATGTACAACCATATTTGCTTTAATTAACTGAGTTATCTACATTAAGATTCAATGGGAATCTCATGCGTCTGTAGCACTGGTAGTTTAATGAGTTCTGAATTTTATCCAAAAATGAAATGCTATGCTAGTGATTTGTACTAAATACCTGGATCAAACAACAATTCCAAAATGATTTGTTCCAAATGATTAGTTCCACAAAGTTAATGGAAATTCATAATAGGATGAGAATTAACTCTGTCTTTATGTTTTGAATAAAGTTGCCAAAGCCAAGTATATTAACTTTCCATTCCATTGAATTGTACCATGTTAGAGCCAAAATATAAGCATATCATCTCACAGATGAAGAAATGCAAGGGCAATACGTTAAGTAACTTGACCAAGGTCAAAGAGGCAATGAGGAGAAGGTCTTCAAAAGAGACTCTAGGCAGGCTGAATTTGTGAATCAAATAGAGAGCATATTTAATACAATGCAGTGCTTTCAACACCCCTCCAATCTCTGTGAGTGACTTAGAATAGCAACACTATTAACAATCGTATGTTCTCAAATTCCTTTATTTTATTTTTAAATAGTTGAAATGAATTTAACCACTAAATATAATTTGTACACGGTCATATAATTGAAAAATACTGGAGTCAAACTCAGAGCTAGACTGATTCTAATATCTAGCATGCTGATCCTATTATAGTTACAGAAGATATTTTGAGGAGAATAGCATCTGATATTTAATCATTTTAAAAGTATCACTTATAGAAATAGCTTACAGGATTCATTCATAGCTATTAAAATTGAAATTTTATCTACTTTCGTTAAGCTGAAATTAAATTTTAGTGAGATACTTTGAGAATTTATAAGGTCATATTTGCTTTCAGGACATTCCTATTAATATATTTAATTGCCATCAATGCACATTAACCAAGCAAAGATTTCTCTGTAGAACTTATAGGATGTCAAAAAATACTATAAAATAAATTTTCAATTGGTTTCTCTAGAGATAATTGTTTAAAATCAAGCCTGTCCAGTTGGACAATTTATTGATCCATGACAATAAGGCTGTAACTGGCTACTTTAAGACTGTTTAAAAAGGGGGCTGGGGATTTAGCCCAGTGGTTTCGCCGCCTGCTGCGCAAGAGCAAGGATCCAAGTTCGATCCCCGGTACCAAAAAAAAAAAAAAAAGAATGTTTAAAAAAATGATTAAGATGTAAGTATATATATATATATATACAGACACATACATATATGTGTGTTTATATATATCCACACTCATACACATACATAACAATAAATAGATTTATTTTTCCATTAAGAAATTCATGCTGAAAAATTCTATAGGAAGAAAAATAGAGCTATTTTTCAGATTCCCTAGAGTTTGGTCACTTAGAATTATTTTTGAAAATATTTATTGATTTTTTTTCATGCTAAAAATATTACCAAACTCAAAACCTGAATCAAAGTACTAATAGTTCTCTTTTGATTAAACAACAAAATATCCCTTGATCATTTAATATGAAAATCATATGAATAAATAGTAGAAGAATATATGTAGGTATTTTTTAATGTTTTAAATTTCTGGTGCAGTTGGTTTTTAGCTTTTCTGACCAAGATATAGCATTGTCTAGCTTTTTCTTAATAATTAACTTTCATAAATAGATAAAGGATCAGGGAATTCCAGAGTTTTAATTATATCTGGAATTAATACATTGCACTTTATTTTTTATTAGCCTCAATTTAAAAGTAGGTAAATTATTATAATCATAGTTTAATAATTCTCCTAGGAAATATTAGTCACCTTCAGATATGACTGCATTTACCAATAAAGATTAGTGAAATAATACTTTCAATATTATCACAGAAATTAGGAGAATGAATACTCTTTTGTAACAATTCCCTTCTAATGCTTGTACAAATTTGATTCAGTCTATGGGGCATCATAGAGCTAGTGAAGAAGAATTAACCAATACATATTAATAACCTGATAAATGGAGAACCCTATTTCCAAACTGTAATTTGTAGTTATGTATTTATTCTCTCATTCACTTTTCACTTCTCACCCTCTTCATCACGTCTGCCCCAGATCAGGCCATCACCATCACTTACCTGTGGTACAGCAAGTACAGCAATACTACTTACCTTCCAAACATTCTATAAACAGGAGCTAGAATAATCTTTTTAGAAGAAAAATTTCATTTTCATTCCCTTACTTAAGACCTTTCAACAGATTCTAATTTTAACCAGATTAGAAAAGCTCCAACTCAGAACATATGGGCAGAAAGCCAGTAATAAACAGGTCAGTACTATCTTTCCAACTATGTTTTACTAATTTCCCCTCTATTCATTATCTTCCTGTGTCAGTTCTGTAAATGCACTAATCACTGTTGTGCCTTGAGGCCCTTCTTGCATCTCTTCCTGAGTTCTTACGGTATTATTTCATAGTCTCCAAATTTCTCCTTAAGTGTTCCTATCATGGAAAGCTCTTTCCTTATTGTTCAAGCTCTAGTAGATTCCCCAGGATTCTTTTTCTCTATGACTCATTACTCTTGTCTATCTCAGGACTTAGAACTATTTTCGGCTCAGTCACTAGACTAAATATTTCATTGACACAGAGACCAAACTCATTTTGTTTGCTATTACTGCCTAAATCCAAGACCTTGTACAGAGTGTGGCATTATGTAAGCCATGAATACGTTGTTGTTGAAAAAATTTATTCTAACAGTTCATTTATTAAAGTTATCTACCATTATTTCTAATGAATAATTGCTATGAACAGAAATTTAATATATGTTGCTGAATTGTCCTTGGTAATTGGTTCTTATTTTTCCTGTGTATCCATGTTTATTTATTCAACTATATAGGTGCAGCATGATGCTAGTTCTTTCTTTTTAAGCAAAACGTTTATTGGTACATTTTAGATTAAAAAAAAGCAAGATATATCATGTACAAGTATAAATTCCCTATGGTGAGCATTATCATTATGTATATCTTAAAAGGTAATTCTTAAAGGAAAATTCTTCCATGTTTACACAGAAGTAATGACTTTAAAACAATAGTATATTTGGAAAATAAATAAAATTGTCATATTCTCAATTTTGTTTCATAATAATTATCTTTGCTATAGTATTTCTATATGCCTTTCACTGCAGTGAAGTGTGAGCCTTTTGGGTATAGTGTCATTCGTTTTTATCTTTTTACTTGGATATAATAGTGCAAAGGAAACAGCAGATACTTAAATATGTTTGTAAATGATAGATATTATTTTATTCTCATATATATATCAGACCTTATTTAAATGTGCATAAATTTAGAGAAAAGAGAATGGTAAAGTAATAAATTTGTGTGTGATTTAGTCATCCTTTGATCTGTTTTTAGAAGTGTCGTTGTATTCTAAATATTTATCCTAAGGTCATATGTTAAAAACTTATATAACAAAAATATGTTAAAATCTCAACAACTGAATTTTAATATTATTTCAAAATATAAATTTAGAGGCTGTCCAATCACCTGAATAAGTCAATGGAAAGGTATACAACTAGTCCAGCTGTCTGCTTTGTCCACATATTAGTGTTCAGTATGATAAAAGTAACTTTAAGCTCACTGAATTTAATATTAATTAGTATCTCTTCAGACAATCTAAATATTCTGTACAGTCAACCCTTTATAAATATTTTTTAGTTTTAAAATAGACAAAATTACTTTTTAATATTTTTGACATTAGATACAATTTATTATTTTTTTTCATTAACACACTACTTGTCCCACATTTCTGAGCAAAGAATTCCTAGTCTTTAATTCTAGCAGATATATTAAGCTACCTGTTGCCTAAGAGAAAAGGAATCCTTCCAGAAAGTTTGACTTCAGTGACTTGTGCTGTATTAAATAAAGGATTAAGTCTTTTTAAATCCCTTCTGGACCTATTTACAACATGAAGATTTAGAACATAAGCTGCTTTATTATGGCTCTAAGATAAGCTTTAAATACACAGTAATTTTCCGTGCAGCATATAAATCAACTCCCCCACATGGAAAGTTCCTAAGTTCTTAAGAAAAGCAGCCCATAGAAAACTAGTTTGTCTTTTAACTTAAGTATACCTCATAGTAAATGATTGTTTTCTTCACAGCCTTTTTTTTTTTTTTTTTTTTGGTACCAGGGATCTAACTTGGGTCCATGCACTTGCAAGGCAGGCAGTGGAACCACTGAGCTAAATCCCTGGCCCAATGATTGTTTTCTTAACCTTTGAATTCAACTATAAACTACTTTGTTAAATTATGTTATTCTTTTCTGTAAAATTTGAATAATACCTTTTTATGTGCAAGGTATCATCACAGGCACTAGGATGAAAAAACAATCCCTTCTACCATGAATCAGGAAAAGCAGACTTTAAAGTCACTGAACTATAAGGTACATTTTAAAAGGGAAGTTCAGCTATTTCTGGTAACCTAGTTAGGGAACCTCATCCAATTTAGGGGGAAAACATTTTAATTCCCGCAATTTTCCAAAAATGTTTTATGCTGAATGAACAGGGTACAAGTTTCCAAGGTGACTGAGCAGACTGCCTTAAGAACTTACATATAAAGAATTGAAAGAAAATTAGAATAGCTGAAATATGGAATATACAGTGTAACAGAAGAGCAAGAAAGAAAGCCAAGAACAACATCTGGTACATAATTAGCAATCACTAGATGCTTTTGGAATTAATAAAGCTGTTTAAGAAAGATTATGTCATGTGAAAAAGTTTGTATTTCAACTGAAAGGCAAAAAACATGTAGACTGTTTTTAGATGATTTCTCTGGCTTTGCTATGAAGAATAGTTGGTAAGTGGGTTAAAATTAGTTAAAATAGTTGATAAGTGGGTTAAAATTAAGGAAGACTATATACGCTTCTATGGTCATAGTTTAGAAAAGAGATGATGGATGATGATAATAGGATCAGAGAAAAGTGAACAAACCCAAGAGATATTTAAGGGGTGGAATCAATAGAACTCATTCATTTATTGAACCAGGAGAGGAGTAGTTATGGATGATACTTAAATTTGAGGCTATATGGAAGGATGGTGATATCATTTACTTAAGCAAAGAATACTGAGGACAAAATGGTCTGAGAGAGAAGATGACAAATTCAAGTTTGGAAATGTTGAGTTTATGGTACCAGACAGACACCCAACGATAGCCCAAAGTTCTCCTGGGTGGCTGGATAGATAGGTCTGTATCTCAGAACCCAATCCTGGCTGAGAGATACAGATTTGACAGTTATGAGCACAAAAATGGTAATTATAGCTAGAGTACTAGATGAGTTGTTTTACAGAGGATGTACAGAATGAAAGCTTCAGGATCATTATGGTAGGAGCTTAGGACCCTGATAATTAGCAAATCAATGAAAAAGAGGAAATGTACCCCCTCAAATCTCATAAAACGAACAAACAAGCAAAAGAAAAAATCATTTGAAAGAGATTTTAAAGGATTGTCAGAAGAAACAAGAGTATATGCTGTTGTGAATATTAGAAAAAATGAATGGGTCAAGTAATAAGGATTGGACATCAGTATCAAATAGTTTCCATAACTAACTCGACGAGAATTTGAAGTGTTTTATTAATTGTCACATAAGTCACTACTGATGCTGGAAAGAACAGTTGTGGTATGCTAGGAAACAGAAGCAACAAACTAGTGGGCTAAAGAGTGATTGCTTCCAATTCCCCAAGATGAATGTACTTATTAGGTAGCATAAACACATATTATTGATAAAAAAAATAAAAAACAGTGACTGAAGACACTGAAATTCTGAAAATTTTTTTGATATTGACTATTTAATTTTATATACATATCTGGATTATCATACTGATTACTGGCCTTGATTTGCTTGATGTCAGAATGCATGTATTAACCATCAACTCACCTACACCCACGGGGAAAAATGTGTGTAAGACTATAGAAATAAATTCACTAAGGTCAACTTAAAAATTATTTGATAGTAAAGGCTATTATTCTCAAAGTTAGACTTCTGATCATATTAATTCTATCTTGCTCATTTTAAAAGGCAGTGCTACTGAGTAATGCAGCCTTCCTCTAACTAGTAAATAATAAATAATAAAAAGATGCTTTTAGGGCCAGGGATTTAGCTCAGTGGTGCCATGCCTGCCTTGCAAGTGCCAAGGTCCTGAGTTCGATCCCTGATACCAAAAAATAAAATGACATAAATAAAAAGATGCTTTTATATTGGATAAAAATGGCAAAATTTCTAAATATACCTTTGGGAGGGTGGTCTGGACCATTTAGTGCTCCCTGAATGGCCGCCTGGGCAGCAGAGTTCTGGGCCTTCAGCATTTCAATGGTTTCTCTTAGTTCTATAAGTTCAGACTCCTGTGGAATAAACAGTTTGGAAGTTTTAATATCTGTGGAGAAAAATAAAATGCCCATGTTCAAAGTTCACTATAAAGTGGGTTTGATTTTATGTAGTACCAACCTCCTGCAGATAAGGATGCTTGGATGACCTTGTTATATTTTACCTACCAACTTCTTTCTTAGCTAAAGAAAAATTTTAAAACATTTTTTTCTTAGTTATAGTCCTATAAAAGTGTTGTGGTCTTTAGTCCTTTTAAAGGGTGACATCCAAGGTGACCAATAGAAAGCAAAACAAGATATCACATCATTGATTTTAGATACCAAACTCATAAAATTATCTATGATTACATTAGATATTTAGATATTGGTATTACACAATTGCATTTTATTGTATTTACTGTTAACCAGAAACCTTGAGTTTTTGTCAAATAACTGATTTTTAGATTTTATGTAAAGTATTTTCCACTTGGTAATTGATTCTTTGTACACAAGTGTACAACCTGAAGCTCATCCCTAACTCACTTCTATTAAAGGCCATTTTACTAAATTCTGTTGGCATATGAAGATTGTTTTAGATGCTGAAACTTTTCACCCAGTAAAATTCCCAGTATGGGGACTCAGGTTCACTAAACCAAAGCAATGCGAGAATATATTTTTAAAAATATTATGTCTGATACACAGTGCTTGAACAATAAATTACCAGAAACAGCTTATAAATCAAATTTTTAATAAAATGTTTTCTTATTGACCTTAGGATAATTTAAAGTTATAGCCTAATACACAGCACTATTTCAACTTGTCTTTAACAGTTATTTAAGTGAATTACTTGATTAGAAATTACTTCTTATGAAGAAGGTAAGATAGCTGGGGGAAAAAAAGAAAAAGGAAAGTAGCTTGTGCACTGTTCGCTTAGACAATATTTCCATCAGAGGCATGTTTCTTGGTGGTGATGCAATCTTAAAAACTAGATCTTTCTGGACCACTTAGAGGGAAAATTCCTTAATAATGTGCTTGTCATTCATGATTTTCTCTAGAATCTTTAGCAGAAAGCCAAACAATCAGGTTCGGGCTCCTCACCCCTTGGTGAATAGTTTATCTGTACTTAATATCTCCAAGAATATAGAACAAAAAGGCAGGATTTTCTTTACATGAAATTTCTTATTACATGGGAATGTCCAGTGAATGTTCTAACCTTAGATACTCAATAAAAAATACACAATGCTAACTGAAATGATATGCAAGTTTAGAATAGGTACTTGACATTTCATATGTTTATGTTCATTAGATAATGTTTGTATCTCTAACAGAGAACAGCTAGATTTTAAAAACAAACTAATTCTCTTAATATACTTTTAGTATCTTATAAATCAAGGAACCTTATACTGAGAAATCAATAGTAACCTCTTGAATTTATATGTAGGCCATGAAATACTTGACTGTAATCCATTTGCCCTTATTTGTCATAATGGAAAACATATTTATGGAAAACTTTCCAACCCAATTTATTATTTCTTCCAATCTTTCTGATTTCTATATAATGGGCCTTGCCAAACTAGCAATAGAAAATTTTATCAAAACTGAATATATTATATACTTAAAATTAATTTTCTAAGAGGTAAAATATTTACTACAAATTAATTCTGCTTTTACCAGGAATTTAATAAAAAAGAGCACCTATGCTACATAATTAATGAATCAGATAATGTGAATATTAGTTTTATAACATAAATGCTAGGTTGCATGTTGAGTTTTAATTAAAATAAGATTTTCAACCATGAATTTAAGACCAATGATGCTCATAATGTAGATTGAAGGTCTGCAATTTGCTTGGCTGTAGTTTTAAATGAACAAAACAGAAATAAGATCTTATGCAAATGTCTAAAATTTGAGTTTAATTTTGAACCAGCTGACTTATTTCAGTATAATCTTTACACTGTAATCTTTTCTGGAGAAATCTCTTCTAGAAACTGTTTTTTAAATGATTAAAAGTGAAATGTTTAGGGAATGTTGGTTTTTTTAGAATATTGTGTTTAATATATGACAGAAGCATAATCACTTTCTAAAATTTCTAAAATTAAAGATTTCTTTGAAAACAAGAAATATTAGCAGGTTCTAGTGTGGATCAATAAACCCAAATAATTCTATGTTCTATATAATTTGAAAAAATTACATCTGTGAAAAACTTAGTTTAGGTGAACTTTATAACTATAAGCAACTACCTGTAGTCCTAATTAAAAAGAAAACTAAATTTTACCTTGATTGACATAATCGTTCTAAACCTGCATTAGTTTTCCCCATATCTGCAAAAATCTCTTCCTTCTTATTGCAGTTAATGAGATCCACTTTCATCTTGTCATTCAAGCTATGACTGTCTCTTCTCTTTGAGCCTTTTCATACACTTTGTTTTAAATATCCTTCCTATTCCTCACAGGTGACTCTGAAGTATCTCCATACTTGTGAAACCTCTGTTTTTCTGTCATGAAAATATCACAGGTCCCTTCTGTGTACATTCAGACCCTCTATATATTTGGTTTACTTACATGTTGGAGATTATGTCTTTTTGTCTGACTTATGACCTCACCAAATGATGGAATGGTTTTGTTGAAATGTTCTGGTCTATGTTCTGCATATTATTAAAGAATAATATGAAACTTCAACTTTGCTGTATAGTATTTTATTTTTTTAGAAGAGAGTGGCCACTAGGGAGTATGGTGCCATGTGAAAACACCAAAACCTTTATTACTTATTAAAAACAGGAAGTCTCAGTGTGGTTATGCAAGCAGAATAATCTAGTTTAGATAGCAATAAAGTCAGGTTTGCCTTGCTTTCTTTCCCAATACTATTACAGAGATGAACATAAAGCATTTTAAATAAAAACTTGACTGTGCCAGGGATTTAGCTCAGTGGTTCCAGAGCCTGCCTTGCAAGTACAAGGTCCCAAGTTCGATCCCTGGTACCAAAAAAAAAAAAAAAAAAAGAGGTAAAACTTGACTGTGATGCAGACGCTTGTTTATCAGTAGTTTTCTAGTCTTAATTTTCTTTTTATTTCATAACTATACTCATTCACATTTATTTTTTAAATTGTATTTCTTCAAAGGTTTCTATAATCCATGGGAATTATAATGTTGCTTCCAAACACAAATATGAATTTCTTTTTATTTTTTGTCTGTGGTGGGAGTTTGAATAAGGATTATGATTAGATATGAGTTCTAGAGATAGATTACTACAAAATCCTTAGATTATCGGAAATATTTTCATATAATATCTTTATTTTGAAGGCAACCAAGAGAAGACATTTAAGTTTTGAGAATCACTACTAAACTTTCAAAGAAAATTATGTCATAAAAATACGAATTTAGTTTGCTTCCCCAGCTTAGTAGTTTCCAACTTCCTACAGTCATCATTAGATACCAAAGGGAAGATTGGGGCTAGGGTAATTCTGCACAAATTTTGGGAATAAGGTGATCAGACATTACTTTCTTGATACTTCTCACCCTCTCCCACAAACCGTTCAAGATAATGATGGTCCAACACCAGCTGACCATTTAGGATTCCAGTTTTATCTGAAAATTTTTGGTATAAAAAAATCAAAAGGGAGTCAATATCTCCTTGAATAGGTTTTTACATGCCTCTGAAGCTAAATAATTTATGAAGATCATACTGAAATGCTTCACAATGAAATAACTAAATATTTTCTTGGAATATTCACCTTGCTTGGCGTTCTTTTCAACCTAAGTTTCTAACTATTTCTTCCATTTTTTCATGTGTCTCACTGATAAAAGGCAGAAACTTGGCCAAAATATCTTATTGAACCTTCTTGACCTTCTAGGCAAGGCTCTTAAGAATTTCCACAACATATACTTTCACTTCCTCCCACTGATACACAGTTCATATTCCTCTCCCTTAGTCCTTCCTTTGTCTGTACTTTGAAGTCTTGCTAATTTTCTACTCTCATCAACTGGCTCTCTCTACTACACCTAGGTTCTGATAAGCAAAATTTACCAAATCCCCATAGAAAAAAAGTAATTCAAAATTAGGTATTCATATTTTCTTGTGCCCTAAAAAATTAATGTGTACATTATCTGAGTCTAGGTATGTATTTTTAAAAAACACTCCCAGATGACAAATGTCTTAAAATGGGGAGAGTTAAAGACCAAATATATTTTAATTTTCCAGCATGACAACTATACAAATCTAATTTGAATATCTTGTGAATTCTAAATTCCTTAATGAGTATAATCTTCGTAAATTTGAACACAAAAATTTAGCAGTTCTGTAAAAACTTCACCCATAAAATATATTTGCAGAATTCTTGCTGTTTTAATGATCTGTATCAGAGCCTTTCTCAACTGGCATTCTCTGAGAAAATTAATCCCTGCACACAGTTCTTTGAGTGACGTCTCCCATAATTTTCCTCCTTGCTGCTTGTGCTCAGGTTGTTCCTGCCTCTATGCAATACATTCTGTGTTTCCTCTGAATTAATCCTCATCATACTCCCAAAGCCACAGAGCAGGATCCTCTCTGCCATCTCTACTCTGTAACCCACATGAATAAACACTGGCTCCCTTTGAGAAGCTCATGACATTGTATTTGTACTTCTCATGGCAAAATAATTTTCTGTCTGTTGAGTTATTCACTCCTATCTTTTTTAAAAAATGCTATAATTGTGTAACAGAAGTATGCTAGCATACAAATTTGGTAAAAGAATCAGTGTTATATGGCAACTGGAAACAAGGAAAACTGTTAGAATACTATTCAAGGGAGTGATTTGGATGTATAAGTCAAACTAAAATTTGGACATAATTATGGGTCATTAATGCCATATGATGATTGAAAATCACTCTTTGGAGCCAGAAGACCAGGACTGAAGTCATAGTTTTGTTTATCTATTTCATAAGCATGTAACCAAGCACATATAGCCACCTTGGTCTTTGTTTCTTCATGTGTTGGCTTCCCATACAACTTCCCAATCAACTCATTCTGTTTTACTTTTTTCACCAGTGTTTATCATCTCATGTAATATGATGTCTTAAATCAACTTTTATCAATATCTGTCATCTACTAGAATATAATCCTGTATATATAATATATAATAAATTCATGTGGAATATCATATACATACATGTATATTTTGAATATGAATATTTTCATATATAAGGATCACACTCTTCATGAAGTATATAATATATATATAATGTATAATGTCATATACACATTTTAGGGAATATATTGTAATATTTCTCATGGGATTTATATTCTAGGAGATATCTATACTATCTGTAGATACAGGTAGAGATAGGAAAATATATTCACATCTCATCCACTTATTTTTCTATCTATAATGTTTTCTTCTTATACAGCAGAAGATCAGTATATATTTAGTGAATGACAAAATGGGCAAATAAAGTATAGAACTCCAATAACAGAAGTTAAAAACCTCAGCTCTATATTCCTCAGGCTTTTTCTCAGGATTGCTGGATCACCAGAGAACAATATACCCTTTTATCTCAGCTCCTGGAAGAAATGCCTTTACTGAAATATGATTAAATGTTGTGCCCTCAGCTTTTAGAGAAATATCTATCTGAGCAGTGAATTTGTCTTTTCTTATTCCATGACCCCAATTCAAGAACCTCTGTAATACATTTGTCCTTGAATTTCAGACCAAAAAGTTTGTCTCTTCAATCTAAATTATACTCATCAGGTCAGAAAATGAGAGCAAAAGACAACAAGCAATCTCTTTTTGTGCCTTCATGTTCCTGATATTCGACTCAGCTCGCTGCTTTGTGATAGTAATTATCTAGGCTCAAGTATTTTGTTGTATACATTTATCTGCTCTTTTCTTCTGTTAGAGTTTGTCACTGAATTACAGCATCATATATTGCAATTAAGTTTTTCATGTACTGTTTTTTGTTAGATCTTGTCGCTGAATTACACCACAATATACTGCAAGTAAATTTATAGGCTTCTCAGCACCAATATGGAAAAAACAAATTTATAAACCTCAGATTAATAA
This sequence comes from Heterocephalus glaber, assembly GCF_053883595.1. NCBI lineage: Eukaryota > Metazoa > Chordata > Mammalia > Rodentia > Bathyergidae > Heterocephalus > Heterocephalus glaber. Next base: position 9,296,628 of record NW_028258356.1, on the reverse strand, counting down.
ATTAGTTACCAACATTATTTTGTATATATGGTTTGCAACTGGAATGATTTTATTTTTGGTAAAAAATAACAAAGTCAATTTGAAACATCAAAATCTCTTTTAGAAAAATTTCACAATTTTGGCAATGGTACTTTAAAGTTATACATATAGAAAATAAGAGCATGCAATTATAATATTCTTTGTATTATAGAGATATTATTAAATATTCAAGTATTACTTACAGATATTATAAATTAACAAACCTGTACCTATAAATGTAAGTTGAAGGAATTATGAGTAAGAGCAATTTTAAAAAATTAATTTTGATTTTTTAAAGATATCAACAGTTGAATATTAATATTTATTTCCAGTAATATGCCTTACACATCCTCAATGGTGCTTTGATTCATCTAATTTTAGGAAAAATGAGAGCAATATAAAGGAAACATTTCTTGATTGCACGCTGCATTAACATAATCATGATAGCTCTCTTCCTATGGTGAGTCTACAATGTAGTCATTATCATCCTATTTTTATAATTATGAATTTGAGTTTAGAAAAGGCAAGATATACTTGCTCAAGATTAGACAGTTCTTGAGAAACACAGCCAGGACTCAATATTACTGGGTTCCAGTGTCTATCTTTTTCTACCTAGCTGCCCTAAAAGAATTTGGAATTCTATTTTTTAGGGTAATTATCTTAAAGTGTGAAGTGCTAAAATATACACCTCCCTTTTATCGACAAAAGAAAAAACTTATAAGCTCAAAAAGAGACTTTTTAGCCATACTGTTATAAAAGGATGGACAGTATTTTCTCATGGGCAGGAGAAATCTATGAAGTAGAACAATTCTAAAACATTATTTGATATTTATGCTGGGCAATTATACAGATTCTAGATTTTATATTTTAATTGGACTATTAAGTTTTAAAAACTTTTATAAACTTACAAAACTGGTAATATATGCCAGTTTTATAAAGCAAATGATATGCCTTACAGAAGTTAATGAAAGCCATCACTTGGATACATATAAGAACAGAATCTGTAACTATCCAAAACTTTTTAGATTTTGGATCTCTTTGAGAATTAGCCTAGTTCTGTGGAACCTGCCCATATTGTACATGTGTGTAATTTTTATAAAAAGTTTCCATACGTTTCAGAGGCTGCACCTGCCTGACCACCCAAATAGGACACTGGACTAACATTAGAGAAGGCAGTTAACTGGTCATCCTAGAGAAAGTGGCCAGACTCTCTCTGGGAAGCACAGACATTCTTATATTTCCCTTTGCAAACTCAATTCTGTCTTTTCAATATTCTTTCCCCCATTCCATAGAATTCTTAATATTTATATTTGAGTTTTTTTATATAACAATATTACTTCAAAGGCAGCATTCACAGATGACAGCTATTTCTTATGACTTCCAAGCAGCACAGGACTGGCGCTGTGTCACAGATGCCCTGATCTGAAGTCCTGCACTTTATAGAATACTGACATTTGCTTCAGACGTGCTTTCTGGGTATCTCAGCCTTCTTACTGCGTGTATGAACCATGCATTTGTGAACATTTTTATCAGAGTATAATTCTTGTCGACTGGAAAACAATTTGCAATAAAGAATATTCTCTCTCTTACACAACTGTTTCTGTTTCTTAACATTTGGTATTCTTTTAATAGTTTCAGTCAGAAGTAAAATAATGATTGCAAAGAAAAAAACGTTGTGTTCACATATGGATTAATCTGATCATGACTTTAATTTAAAATGTGAAAACAAAAGGTATTATCTTGTTCTAATTTAGTACACAATGGATGCTCTGTCATATTACGTTTTTGAGGGGAAACATCTCAGGTATTATTTAAATGTTCTATGAAATGTGCCTTCTGCTTTCAAGCCTCAGTGACAATACCTAAACATACCTTCTGTTCTGCTGTCATCGTTAGACTTTGCAATCGGCCAGTCATATTCCCTAAACTCTTTTCAAATGCTGCTACAAGGTGAGCCTGTGAACAAAATGGAAGAAACACAGTTAAAATGTCAACATCTCATGTGCACTGATGAAACCCTTCATTTTACAAAATGCTTAATTCCAAGTATTCTAACTCTTTAAATACTATGACTGCCACGGCTAGCTCTCCATGGTGAGTCCTCTTTAACATAAATCTTCACTTTTCATCTCTAAACTTTGGCTTCTTAAAGTCAGTGTTTCAGTCACTTGACATTTTAATATTAGTTCCGCTTCCAAAAGGGGATGATATCTTGCAAATAATAACACCTTCTGACTTGTACATCATGCAGGGATTTGACACCCAAAATACTGAATAAAGTTCTGAGCTGCCAAGTTTTGAGAAGAAATCCCAAAAGGAGGTCAGTGAAATAGTCAATGGACAAATGTTCCTCATTTTTAGACTTGCGCGATGACCTTTGAAGATATTGTTAGCTCCTCTATTGTAACAGTACTCTCCTTCAAGGGTCAGACATCTGCTGACAGCTTTAACATTATCTTTCCGCCTTCTCTTCTTATAAAGAATTGAATGGAAAAGAGTTGTCTTCACTTTCCAAACTCGCTAATAAAAGGGCTTTGCTTTCTACTTCTTTATTCCCTTCAACTAAGGAAGCATAGGTAGGCCAGCCAAAGATAATGTGCAGTCATATTTTATTTAAAATTAAGCTTTTGTGGATTTGTGGTTTTAAATTTCAAAGAATAATACTGCAGTACATAACCATACTTCTTAGAATTAAGAAGTATTTGAGGGTCTTATTATAGCTCTAAAATGGGCCAGTTTCTATTGACACACCATGTGCAACAGCTTGAACCAAGAGTAGCAAGTGTGAAGAGCTGTTTCAGTTTCCACCCATAGCTTGAGGAACAATGTCAGGTACGTTATCTCAAATGTACAGAGCTCTGGTATGCCACTGTAAAGGACCTAAGAGTTGACTATTTTACAGCCAAAATGTACAATAAACTATATATAGACAAAATTTGGCAATCCTTGGCAAAAAATTAATATTGCTGAAGGAAGAGTAAGCAATGACCCCAGTAAAATATATCTCTGTAGCTGTAGCAGAGCTGAAAGGGTGAGGTATTACTATTAAAAGGATCTCAAGAGTCCTCAGAAGTAGGTCTCTGGAAAATTAATGCATTATTGGTAACAATTAGAATGTAGAAAACATTTTCACTAGCATCATGATAATCATAATACAAAGGTGTCTTTGTTCCTAGCTCTAAATTCATCTTTCTCTATATTTCTTTACATGATTCTACAATACAGAGAAGAACAATTTGTAGAGAATACTTCTACCAAACTCCAGGTCTTCAGCACCATGCTCTAATTCTTTTGCTCTGCTATCTTCACCACTCAGTTCCACCCTCTCAATTTCTCCACTTCCTTCCCCCTTCTCCTTTCTTTCTCTTTCTCTTTTTCTTTCTTTCTTTCTTTCATTCTTTCTTTTTTTTTTTCTTTCTTTCTTTCTTTCTTTCTTTCTTTTTTCTTTCTCATCCTTCTCTCTGTCTCTCTCTCTTCCTTTTCCTCTCCGTCACCCTCCCACACCACATATAACCATGAGAATTAAACACCAAGGTTTGTTTCAGATTTAATTAAATTATAATCTAAAAGAAGAATAAAAAATATTTCAATGGCATGAAATGTTGTTATAACATTCTGGTATCCTTAGATATTAGTAGAATGGTACATCTCACTTTTGCTTGTATTTTAATCATTTTATGATTGTGGAAAACATATATAAAAAGTTAGCAAAATAAAATATGCACTTCACTATTTATCATATAAATATTCAGGTACTCGTCAGCCAAATAAATAAATCAGGAATTTCCAAACTCTAAAAGCTCCCTTCCCCTCTCCCATCATTTCTCCCTCTCCTTTGCCAAAGACAACTATGATTGTAATATTTGTTATTTATTTATTTTCTTTGATTTTTCCTGATAGTTTCATAGTTAAGTTTGAATTCCTAAACACTAGATTATTGTTTGGCCTGCCAACCTACCCAATTATATATCATTATTCTTTGGTAATTGTTTTCTGTTGCTTAACATTGTTCTTCCCACTTATCCACGTGGTATGTAGTAGGGAATCAGTATTGCAGTAAGCCATCTGTACATGTGTATTTGCAATATTTGGCTATGATGAGCATTTGTACTGATTTGCCTTTAAGCTGCTAGAAATAATCCAAGTACAATCATAAAAAGGCTACGAAAATTAAAATTGCTTACCTTATTTTGAAATAAAGAGAAATATAGCAAAAAATTCTAGAATTTATTATTTATAAATTAAAGATTCTGTTTCATGTTGCAAGGATTTAATTCTGAAATATTTAAATAAAGGACTGAGTTCTCAAACATATACACTTGAAAAAAATTACTCTTTATGCAGTTTATCAGTTTTTTATTCCACTTCAATAGGAAGTAAAACTATGGCAAGTAAGTCAGAGCTACAAACAATATCCTGCATAAATTATGTTGTTTACATTTTGTACCTTTATGTAACCAGAAAATAATAAAATATTTACCATTAGAATATCAGTTTCTAATTTTGTACAACTTTTACCCATTAATTATTGATTTATAACTGCTTACTAAAGAATATTTTAATTTGAGTCATGCTGTTTTCAATAACAAGTATATTAAAATTACATTAGTGAAATATTGTTTTAGATTTGTGTCACCTTGTCTTAGATTATCAGATTAATTGTTTTTCTTTGGAATTAACAAATGCTTAATTTCTTACCAAATATAGTGAGCAAAAAGGAAGTAAATGAGGGAAATTTGTCTCCCAAAAATGATCTTTACTATCATAATGAAAATAAGAAAGAAAAAGTGATTAAACTATATGATAATATCATATCTAAAACCTTTTATAAAATAACTTAATAACTATGGATTTTCATGTTGGTTATTAATTATAATTTACTTGGTACTAAATTTTTAGCAGTTGCATAAAATGTCAAAATAAATTATATTAATAAACTAATAAATATTCCTTGAGTTATAGTACATGAAGTCTGTCAAGGAAATAAATTAGACAAATTTCCATTAAAGAAAAACATTTTTAATGCAAGCTGCCTTTGACATGAAAACACAAAATATAAGCTATGTAGTTATGTAAAGAAATTGTTGTGATGATAAACAGTAACATGAAATATCATTATAAAAACACATGCATTTCTTCAAACACAATGGATGGAGTGACCTATCTATCTATCTGTCTATCTATCTAATAGACCTGTTCATATATTGAGCAAAATTGAATAAATTAAAGCTATCTACTTAAGATGATGATTATTACATGAATACAAGATTTTGTATTTGAAAACTACTAGTTAGATGAAGTATGAATGATTCTGAAAAATAACATGTCATATTTCTTGTACATTGTATCAGACATGATCCGGCGTGTTCAGGGTCGTATGGTGAAGACTTTACATTGTATCAAACTGTCCCTTCAGTGTTTGTCATTGTTAGTGTGTGCAAAGTGTTTCATGTTAGAAGAAATGCAGAAAAGCAAAAGTAACTGCCACATTACATAAAACTATTAAATAGAGCAAAGAAGTAGGACACAAAGTTAAAAAAAATACCTAAAAGAGTTTTGGTGAAAAGACAGTTGTTAAAAGGCAAAACAGTACCTTTCATTTTGTTGCATATTCATTCAATAACATGTTTGAAAAATCTTAGTAATGACTAGTCTTAGTTTCCAGTTTCATTTACAATGGCCAAGATTTGTAAACATAATATATTGGAAAGCAAGCAAATGCCTTCCACCTGACTTAGGTGTGTGAAGATGTAGCTGAGAGGTCTGAGAGACTCTGGCTTTTTGCAGTGATGGTACTGTGCATGTCTGCCGTGTAGTGCTTCTGTGTCCTTGTTATTTGTTAGAGGTTTGGGGCAAGCCAGGCAACAAAATTTGGAATAATACCCTCTCTCGGTTTTCTAAGGACATCCTAGTAGAATCAGCATCATGAAGTCTCCCTAGGATTTAATGAGCTTCTTTCTAGAGCAACTCCACAAGGAGGAGGAAGGGCTTAGGGTGGTCAAATGACAGCATCTTCATTCTGCCAGTCAAATGAGAAGTAAGCAGACTGAATGTCTTTCTCATTGCTCTTTTAACAAAGAACCAAAAAGCATTGTGTTCAAATTTAAAAATTTAAACACAGGTTCAGGTTCAAACATACCAATTACAAGGGTCATAGCAAATACAAAAATATTCCCCAATTAATTCCTAATAGTTATTCATATACTGAGAAAAATATGAATACATATTGATAATTATTATTAAAATAAAAATAGTTACTAATATTTTCCAAATAAACAAAGTCATTGGAATGTGTCCTTATGAACTGTACCTATTTCATTTCTAAACAACAAACTTTACTGTGGAGATCACACATTTAACCGAAATGAAAAATTTATTTCTAGTCTGAACAAACTAATAAACACTGAGTTGCTTGGCTAGCTCAGGCACAATGTGAGATTCTTAATAAGCAGACTTATCTTTATCTCCAGATAGAAATTATGAACTAGAAATTGATATATTCTCAATTTCGAGCATATCTTGGTGCTAAAGGCCTTCCTAGCATGTGTGCAGAGCTGGGTTTGATCCCAAGCATCAAGAAAACAAAAAACTGAGTGAAGGCTTGACTTATTATGAAAATATCATGTGCAAAATGTGTTCAGTTCCTATAGTCAATTTACTTTATGTATGTATACATTAAAATATATCTATATACATTATAATGCTACCAGATATTAACTCATTTGAAAGGAACAAAACACATTCTGAGTGATATTTAAGCAGTATTTCATAGAAAGAAGTAAGGAAAAATTCAGAATTGACTAACTTCTCTGATGGCTTATTATCATCTATGAAATTATAAATCAAATGGCAAAATGAATGAATGAGTTAAAGATGATGGGAGTTAATCAAATTATTAGTAATTTAATGTTATGGAATATTTTATATTCCCTGAAAAACACAGACATAAATATAACAATAAATCCTTTGAAGTTATGAAGATACTATTAAAATGTTTAAAATAGGAGTAGCATTAAAATAGTTTTGTAAATATTTATATGTGTCCATTTATAAATGTTGTCAATACATATTTAGTCTAAAAGTAAATTTTAATCAATTGCTTTGCTGACAAAGTAGAAGACAGTGCACATCTTCATTACTTGAATCTTTTGCCTTTTATCTTTTGACATTTTAGGCAAATAAATTTATCTGATAGTAAAAAGCTTTAACAATCCATATTGCCACCAAAAATAAAAAAAGCTGGAATTGGTAAATTAAGTTTGAAATACCTAGGAAACTTAACATTATACATCCATTTAAAAAATGTAGTAGAAGGAAGCTCCCCCACCGCTATCCCAAGCTTCTAGGGCAGAGAAGCTGAGCCTGTCCCAGAACCCAGAAGGAAGCTCCCCCACTGCCATCCCAAGCTCCTAGGGCACAGGAGGTGAGCCACGTGGGCGCCAGAAGCACCCCTCCCCATGGAAATGAGAAAACATATAAAAAAGCCTCAAAAACAGAGTTCCAGATCACCTACAGCAACCCCAAAGGGAAACAAGATGGAACAATCTGATACTCAACCACCTGGACTCTCTGAACTGGCAACAAAAGAGGATCTGGGAAAAATGAAATCAGAAATAATTACTCAGATAACAGCAAAGATTGTGCTCATGGTGCAAGACATAATTAATAAATCTAGAGAGGACAAAGATAAAATAAATAGAGGATATGAGGAACATGATGGAATCCCAACATAGGAAACAAATGGAATCCATAAAACAGGTGCAAACAGATTTCCAGGAGATTAAAAACTCCATCAAAAGTCTGTGCAGCAGAATGAACCAATGTGAGGATAGAATTTCAGATATAGAAGATAACATTGCAATTAGAGAGGAGAAAAAGAAAAATTGCTTTAAAATTGTAAGGGAACATGAGAAATCAATCCAGTAGCTGCTAGATGATGCAAAGAAGAATAACATAAGACTGATTGGAGTCAATGAAGAAACAGGAGAGAGTGCAGATGACATAAAAAAACTGTTCACAGAAGTTATGGCAGAAATCTTCCCAAGGAGGGGGAAAGAACTTGACATACAGATAAGTGAGGCATATAGGACTCCAGCTAGCCTTGATCAAAAAAAAATCTACACATAGTCATATAATAGTTAGGTTTCCAGAAATCCAACAGAAGAACAAAATTCTACAAGCAGTGAGAGAAAAGCAACAAATCACATATAAAGGAAAGCCCATCAGAATCACAGCAGACTTCTCAATGCAAACTCTCAAGGCAAGAAGAGCTTGGAGTGATGTATTTCAAGCCCTTAAGGAAAACAGCCTCCAACCCAGATTAATATACCCTGCAAAACTATCTTTCAAACTTGATGGAGAAATAAGATACTTTGATGATAAAGAGCACCTCAGGAACTTCATGAATACCAAACCGGCACTCCAAAAAATTTTAGACAATACCCTAGGAAAAGACAATGAGGATCACAACCCCAGGAAACCCAGCAGAATGAATCCATTGGATGTGACAAATTAAATGCAAAGGGGGAGAATCCAACAAAAAGAAAAAGTCATGACAAGGCTTTTAAAACTTTTAACTTCATCTCCCTAATGAGGGTATAATTCAGTCTTGTTATTGTACTGATTAGTATTTTTCTGATTCTAGAGTTGCACACCTTTCCTTGTGCTATACTGGCTATTTATCATCTTCTTATGTCTACTTTTCAATTGGGTTGTCTATTAATGAGCTGTAAGAGTTTTTTATATATTCTGGTCATAGGTTATATGCATTGTAAATATGGTCTGTTTGAGGACTACTCTTCATTTTAATGATGTTATTTAAAGTTCTAAATTTTGATGAAATATCATTTATCAATTTTTTTCTTTTATACATCATTTTTTTTTGTCCTAGGTAGTTCTTGCCTACCCTAAGTTCATAAACATTTTCCCTTATAATTTCTTCTTAAAGTTTTATACTTTTAGGCTTTCATATTTAGGTTCATAGATCCCTTCAAGTTATTTTTATGTATGGAAATAAAGGGTTGAGGTTAATTTTTTATATACGGATACCAGGTGTTCTAGTGCCGTTTGCTGAAAACACTATCTCTTCCTCGGCTCTTGAATTGAGTTTATATTCTATAAAATGTTAATGTTAAATAACCTTTCAAAACTCAGTGGACCATATATGTGTGGCTCTATTTCTAGATTCTCTGTTTTATTCCAACGATCTATATGTCTTTCCTTACACCAACACTGCCTTGATTACTGTAGCTTTAGAAGAAGTCTTAAAATTAGGTACTAAACGTCTTCCAACACTGGTTTTTGTCTTTTTTTTTTTTTTAACTTTTCTAGGTCCTTTGTACTCCTACATAACTTTTAAATTTCAATATCCAATTCTTCATTTATAGCAAGTATACACAGACCTGAATTTTTATATATACTTTGTGTTTTCTAATCCTGCTAAATTCAACTATAAGTTCTAGGGGCTCCTAGAGATTTCTTAGTATTTTCTCTGTAGATGATCATTTCATCTGCATATAAAGATTTTGCTTCTGCCGTGCCAATCCTATCCTAGTTGTGTCATTTTATTGCCAGACTATTTTGGTTGGGACTAGTTTTCAAAGTTTAATGGACAGATGAAGAGTAGGCATATCTGCCCTTATTCCCCACCTTAAGGAGAAAGCATTGTATCTTCTCCATTCATATAAGGCATTCTCACTGGAAGTATGGAGTACATGTCTTTAATCTGTTGAGAAGGTTCTGTTCTACTTCTAGTCTCCTGATAGCTTTTAGCATGAACTGCTGTAGAATTTAGTCCAATACTTTTTCCCCAACTAGTGACAGGATCATATGGCTTTTTCCTTTCCTCTATTAAAATGATGACTTTTGGGGGTGGATCTTCCAATGCTGAACCAACACTGCCATCCTTATAACAAAACCACTTTCTACATCCTGCCAGATCTGACTTCCAATAGTTTGTTTTGTTAAATAAATTTCTGTGTTCATACTTTTTTCTTCTCTTATCTTTATCCAGTTTTAGGATTAGCACAATATTGAGTTCCTAAAATGAGGGGAGAAGTGTTCCTTGTTTATTCTGCTTTAATTGTTTGATATAATTTATCAGTTAAAATGTATATGAGCCTGTTGTTGTCATATAGGTAGGTTTTCAAGCTAGGAATATACTTTCTTTAATAGGTGCTATTCAAATTTTATATTTCCTTCAGAGTTAGTTTCATTAATTTTTCTTCCAAGGTACTTCTTAGAAGTTGTCAAATTTATTTCAAAAAAGATTTTTGCAATATGCTTTCTATATCCTTTTAAATTCTGTAAAATCTGTGGTAATGTCTCCCAGATCTTGATATTGCTATTTTAAAAATGTATAATTGATACTGTGTAACAGGAAGAAAAGGTCTAAAGGAGCAGGGAAAGTGGGAGGGGTAGGGGAAAGGAAAGAAGGGAAAAGAGAAAATATGAGAAAAAAAATGGAAACAAAGTCTTTGCAAATAGGGAAGGGTGGAGGGGGTGAAGGGAGGGCAGGGGAAGGGGCAAAAATAAGAACCAAGATACTCATGTAAAGGTACAAGATCCCAATGATGAATGTAACTGTATTTTATACCTAAAATGTACCAATAAACTTAATGGGAAAAAAGTGTAGTAGATCTGGTGCAGATTCTCTATGCTGAGTGTTATCATTATGTATATCTAAAACGTACCAATAAATTTTTTGCTTCAAAAAAATAAAATTTGAAATAGTTGTATACTTATAACAAGTTGCAAAGATAGTACAGAAAGTTTCCTGTATCCTTCATCCAGCTTCCTACACTCTAGTCTAATACATGAGGTCTGTCATTGAGCCTTCCTTCGTGGAAATGGCCACTATCCACTGTTTTTCTGGCATTTACACTTCTGTTTCCTCAACAAATTCAGGAACCTTAAAAGAAGTGTTTTATACTCTCATACACACAGCCTATGGTATAAAACTAACCATGGTCTTAGAACTACTTTTTAAAAAATTATTCTTAGAAATAAAATATTTAAATAATATTGTTGTCTTCCAGAATTACCAAAATAATTCTCTAAAACTTGTTCTCATTTTTTGGAATCCTCTACAATATGTGTGAAAAATAAGAGTCAATTCAGAATTAATATGATTTTTCCAAATTTGAAAGAATAAAATCAATTCAAATACAAAGTGAAAGTGAGTATGTTCTGAGTGAAATGACTTGTTTCCTGTGAATTTTATTTTACAAAATAATTTTTACTTTTAAGGTGACTCTCATGAAAGTCATACACTGTGTCATATGTCTGTTCGCTCTTGATATTTCATGCTTTGTCTAGAAAACTGAAAATCTCCACAGAGGAGCAGAAAGGTTGAAATGGTAAAGTAGGGAGCAGCCCAAAGCTACACAGCAAGAGACTAATGTTAAGCAGAGGCAGCCAGACACGTGGCAAAATAGCAGGAATTCCCTTACCCCTTGCTGTTGCTTTTTACACTATTGTTCCTTGAGATGGGGCACAAGGCCACATGTTCTCCTTTATTATTGTGTTTCTACTCTGAGTACTCTCTGGCACATGGTAAGACAGTCGATAAATATTAATATAATTGATGGCCTTTGTTGACATCATTTCTGCCGTTCTAAGCTGCTTTGGTCGCAGTAAAAGTGTTTTAAAAGGCTTTGAGAAACTTACGAAGGTTTTTTGAGAGAATTGTATCCTATCTACCACGTAGCTGTGCTGTCCATACTTTGATCTAAGTGAATCTTTTAGAATTAACTGTATGCCTAACTAACTGTTCAATAATTGGAGCTAATGGAGGCAAGAAACGTGAATATTTTCTCTTCCTAAGTCAAACACTATCAGCCATTATTATGTTAGGGCTTGGGAGAAGTTTATGTATGGAGAGTAACAAAAACAAGAAACAAGAAAAGAAGCAAATGTTTATAACTGTTATTATTGTTTGTAACCCAGTATGGTACAAGATACTATTATAAACATATTCTGACTCCTCTTCAATTTAGATTTACATTTCATTACTGAATGTCAGAAAACGTGAACTCCGTATGAGTCCTACCATTTGGTATCTTATGTCTGTACAGTTTTGGACACTTAAGATTTGTTAATAAAACTATCCCATTTTATTATATAAAAATCTGCTGCAATATATGTAAAAGTCAAACTTACATTTGCTGAAAGTTGAGATGTGAGGGTAGCAACTTTTTCTTGTGATGCAACCAGCTCTCTTCTCAGCTTATGGATTTGCTGAATGCAATTTTAAAAAGTAAAATCAATATATTAATCGATAATAAAAACCAAAAATTCAATCCAAGAAACCAAGTACTATATTTAGCTCATTTGACTATGCCTGTTCCTAAACATAAGAGATGTGAACACCAGTGATCAAATGCCAAGTAGGAAAGAAGCAAGTGTCTAACGTCAGAGTTGGAACTCAAATCTGCAAATCCTCTTCCATTTGCTGCATTCCTCCCTGAGTCAGGAGGCGGTGGACTTCATTGATTTTTCTCTCTCTAATCCTGTAGACAACTGTGGTAATAAAATTCAGCTAGAAAGCTACATTTTTTAAAAAATTAAGTACACATCATACACATTGTATTTTTTGTTTTGAATTTATTTTTGCTTGTTTGTTTGCAAAAGACATTCCATATTGCTATTCTGAAAATCTTGGATTGTTTTTGAGTGTGTATATATTTTAATTTTGTATAGTCTGGCAACTCCTCATAAGCTGTAGGATATTCTATACTACTTGAAAGTTAGCTTTAATTCAACATTTAATGAACCTATACATGAAAAATGTTTTATAGAATGAAGTTTTAATGATTAACAGAGTAGCCTTCCCAAATATTTATTGTAATCCTTTTTATTCAGCAACCTACCAATAACTTCAGGCACAAATGCATTATAGATATCTTCAGTTAAGAATTAAATGGAAATCACTAAAATGGTACAACTAGATAAACTGACAAATATTATAAAATGTTTGCCTTTCTAGTTCACATTTTATATACAGCTGAAATAGAAAAATGTGAAAGCATATCACATAATATTTAAAATTTTGATATAAGCATCTGCAATATAATCTAAATATATCATGCTGTCAGGTAATTTAAACAGAGATTAAAATTGTAAAATATTTACAACTATAAGACACAAGGTTCTGTAAGTACATTTCTGGTGTCCAGGAATTCACTTATTTAACATGCCAAACCTTCTACTCTGTTGTTTTTTTGTTTCCATAAACAAGTGCTCTATTATTGGAGCTGGACTTTTGGAATACTGTCTCAATTGGAAAGAACACTATGGACACAGTTCATTAACTGTCTTTTTTTTCTTGCATAATAGATTTTGTGGAAAAGAAATGGTAGTCAGCACTGAGAGAATTTAAAAAGGAAGAGAACCCACAGCTGGAAGCAGAGATAGTAGACATTTATATAATTTCACCAAATACTATTCCATTTCATTTATAGTTTCTTTAAAATGACATACCTAGCCTCAACTAAATTTGAGTTATAGGCATAGAATGACAACTAAAAATAGTTCTAGAAAGTAGAGCATCTGTTTTATTCTTAGACCAATACAGGCTGAAAGAAATTTTCTCGAACTATACTCTATTACATGGTTCTAATTCCATTAACATATAAGCCAGAAAATGGGAAAGTAATTTAAATTATTCATTTTAAAAACCCATGACCCATTGTGGGGTAAAAATGATAAAAGGGCAATTGGATAACCACTATTAAGGCAAATAGAACCATCATTTCTATACCTCAGTAGTTATATTATGATTGATAGTAGAAACTGCTAAAAGTGATATAAAGAAAACACCCTAGGTTTTTAAAAATCAAATCCACTCTGTAGTAATTATAAGGATAAGTTATACAATTATTATTTTTCCAACTTTTTGAACATAGGACAAATTTTACTTTAAAAGCTGATGAAATAAGACTTCAAAGGAAAGGAGTTATGTTGCAAAGGATGTTGCTATGGCACTTATTTTCCCTGTGGTCTGATTGCTTCAGTGTAAACCTATCAAAAAGTCATTACTTCACCTTGAATAAAATCCTAATTGAAGTTTTTTTACTTGCCTTAGCCAGGCTCACTTTTATACAAAGGTAAAGAAAAAGAATATTCTATCCAGTTTTTCTATCGCAGTTTGATTTGTACATGATTGCAACCAAACAGGTATCTGTGAAATGTGTGTGATTAGAACAATATATCATCCAAGACATAAAAGACTGAAGACAGGCCACGAGGTCATGCCACAAAATAGATGGGCTGTGATGCTGCTATCTCTGCTATGGAGGCCTGGTGACTTGGATCTTAATCCTATGTAGATGATCACAGGAAGTGGAACAAAGACTATAATGAAAGAGACAGAACTGTGGCTTTCCTATTTTACACCTTATTCATTCATCAATAGTTAATGAGTGTCCATCACTGCAGATAATTCATGAGATGTTGACCTAAGACTGAATAGAGAATGATAGAGGAGAGTTTGCTGCTGAAGCTTTCCTTTCATTGTCTTTTAAGAAGCAATGTAATGCCTAAGACCATTTCATTTATCCACTAGCTAGGTTCTATATGCAGTCCTGTAGTTATGCTGTTATATCACAGAGACCTCTACTGGTAACAACACACATTTCACCAGAGGTGAAAAATACTCAAATAAATATTAAAATATTACAAGATTTTACCTCTGAATGAGCCTTTTCTTCAGCCTGTAAAAGGTAAAAAGAAAGAGAATTTTAACTATAAATTTATAACAATTTATTATACATTTAACTGATGGAAATAATTGCATTTTTAATATTTTGTGATCAAATATAGTAGCATAAAATATATAACAGCTTTCAATTACTATACTGAAAACAGGATCTTAAAGGATTTAGAATGAACATTACTTTGTATATATATATATAAAATATGAAGCACTTTAAAATATGAGTAACTTAATCCAGGATATATAATATGCTTTAAAGGAAGGATAGAATTAAAAACTAAGATCTCGATCTTAACAAACTTATAAAATTATGCTCTAAACATATGGGTACATAAAAAATTGAGTATTGTACATTTTCATACACATTGTAGAAAATGGACTAATGAAAGTATATAGGGACCTTTAACCGGGATTTAGGAGTAATAACTGTATTCTATGATTTGCATGTTAAAAAGAATGCCAAATAAAGCTGAAGGAAAAACTGACCTCTATTGATAATGATAGAAAATAAATGTTACTAGTTTCTACTTTCTTGTATTTTCCTGAATGATTATTAAATAAGCGAACTGGGCTGTAAGTTAGCTAAACCCTAAAAGGTCGGGTGTCAAGGTGGTGATGAGAGTTTATGCTTAAGTCTTTGGCTACATGACTCCTGGAAATGAAGCTGGGTGGGAACAAACTCCTCGGATGTTTTTGATGAGTCCTAGTTTCTTTGGGGTTTTTTGTTTGCTTGTTTGTCTTTGTTTTTTTGAGACAGGGACTCACTATATAGTCCAGACTGGCCTTGAACTCACTATGTAGCCCAGGCTGATCGCAAACTCACAGCGATCCTCTTGCCTCGGCCTTCAGAGTGGTGGGATTACAGGCCTGTGCCACCATGCCTGGCCTCCTAGTTGTTTTGTTTTCTTCATGCTGGCCTTCAAAATACCAGAAACTGAGTTACATATACCATTACATTGGAAAGCTTCCTCATTCTGGAAAGTCGCAGGAGACCCCTGTCTCTGAAGAGTAAAAATGTAGTCATTGTTGAAAGAACCAAAGCTAAAGAATCTGATCTTCTTTCTCTACCTTTTCGATATTTCCTGATTAACTGATGCAAAAGTAACTTAACTGCTTTTTATTTCTTCTTCTTTAGAATATACAAACAAAAGATTATACTGATAAGGATATATTTCATGCATAAGCATTTTTCTTTACTTGAGTTTTATCTTTCTTATATTTTCTCTACCTTGAAAAAAATGTCATTTGTAATATGGTAGTTAAGTAATAATGTGGTTAACTGGTAGGATCTTAGTAGTCTTTGTATGAAATCTGTATTTTAAAAGCAATGTTGACATACATCTGGAATGTTTTACATCACATTTTTAATTTTTAAGTGAAAATCTTATTTTTTAAATTCTCATAATTTCAAAGTTTCATGTACTGTTTTTTCATTCAGAAGCAAGGAATTCCAACTTAAAAACCTAATTGTCTTAAGCAATGAAAATATAAAGCAAAATTGACTATGATAATTACTTTTCCCTGGTATTTGGTAGAAATATTCCCAGCTTATTCTGTCCAAATTCTGTTTTTGGTCATTTTAGGATTATGTTAAATTGATTAAAGACTCAATAATAATCTATATATTTGAAAAAGAGATTTATTCTATTTAAAAAAATAAATATTCTTAACATATTTGTCATCAAAATAACCATAAATTACATACATTAAGAGGAAGCATAACTGCTGTGTTAATTCTATATATTTCATATAACATGACCTTCCTCTCAGCTGATATTTCAAAATTATGATTTTTTTAATCCTTGTCCTTGCCCATACACTACAGTTATCAATATTGGATAGGTGTACTATAAATTTGAAACACCATGTCAGAATATTATTATATTTCTTTCAATGGCTTAGGTATGGGGTTGACAATATCATGTTAGAATTTTATTACTTGCCATTTTTCAATGTTGGTTTTGAATCAATATCACAGTACCTTGAAAGATGGTAAACAATATAGAACTTTTCCTTAATAAAATTATATCAATTGATTATTCTATAAGCCATTAAATATCCATTTACTTTTCATTGAAATTCATTAATTTATAAAATCCCTTATTTGGCATTATCTATGTTAAGCAACATGTGAAGAGGATATACAATGAATCAATCGTGCTATTTATTCTCAGAAAGCCAATAGAAATTAGTATCTATGTGCAGAATGAGTCCAAGACAAATATAACCAATCAAAAAAGCATTTATTGTGCTCCCTTTGGCAGCACATACACCCAAAATGCATTTATTATATGGTTCAAAAATTTAAATACCTAACAGGATCAGGCTTATAAAGAATGAAATGGGCTCTGGGTAATAAGAAAACAAAACCACACAGTTTTTCTAGTATAGCTTTGATTTTTCTAGGCTTAATAGAGACACTCTTTAGCCCAATATATTTCTGGCTTACAAATATTTCTTAAGGGATATTTCTATCATATGGGAAAAGCAACAGAAATGACAATTATTGACTTAAACTTAGCCTTAGTGTCAGAAAGAGAGGAGGAGAGGGTAGAAGCTGTGACTTCCTTGAAAACACATGCCAAAACCAAGAGGGGACTGTAAACAAGGATGAATTTCCTCTCAGTGGGACCAGATATTCCAGCTATTATTGTTGGCCTATACATCTATGCATATATTCTCCATAATATTTTTTCATATTGTACACTTAATACTGTACTTCTTTATGATTTCTAATTACCTTTATTGTTAGGACATCCCATTTCTTTTTTTTATAATTAAACATTTATTTTTTTGTTTTTTAAAAAATTAATTTTATTGGTACATTTTAGGTATACAATACAGTTACATTCATTATTGGAAATTTGCACCTTTACATAATCTCTCTTGGTTCTTATTTTTCCCCCTTCCCCTGCCCTCCCTTTGACCCCTCCATCCTTCCCTATTTACAAAGACTTTGTTTCTGTTTTTTCATTTTCTCATATTGATTCCATTCCCTTCTTTCCTTTTCCCTACCCCTCCCACTTCCCCTTCCCCTTTGCCCCTTTCCTTCCTATGTTGATTTTGGTTTTGTTTTGGTTTTTGAGAAAGGGTCTCACTATACAGTCCTGGCTGGTCTTGAGCTCAGGATACAACCCAGGCTCATCTCAAACTCCTGTTCCTTCTGCCTCAGCTTTCCAAGTGCTGGAATTATAGGCATGTGCCACTATCCCTGTTATTATGCCTGGCTTTTGATTAACATATATTAATTATACATATTAGTGGGGTTCAGTGTGACATTTCCACACATGGATACCGTGTGCATTTATCAAATCCAACTTCCCTTTATCTGCCATTCAACAATTTTTTAAATGTACCTCCATTTTTCCCTATAAACCAGCACTATAAATTAAGGCAAATTAAAATAAATATTTATTTTCTCTGCCATAAGAGGCTGTGATAATCCATACCAATCTGTGTCTACTGGTTACTGTAATAGCCAGTGAAGATATGAAACATTTTTGTTGTCATAGAAAAGTCCATGAGACCCTGCTATAGACTAATTTCTATTTATTTTCCTCAAAACTGTCCTTTTTATCCAGGAGCCTTTCTCAGGATTCACAAGGAAGTTTTATCCAAATATTACTGTGTTTATTAAAATATTATTATAGTGATGTTTCATAATTTGATTTTATGTAGAGATTTAAATTATAGAACACATTTCCTCAACAAGAGGCAGTACTGAAACAATAGAGGAAGAATGAATCTTCACATTTCTGTTATGTGTTCTTTTAATAGATATTCATATTCCTTACTTCTTTACCATTAGCTTCAAACAGTAAATTCATCTAAACACCAACAGTGTTCTCTTCATTTTTTATTGTTTGACAATTTTAATTATTAAATGGAGAAATAAGAATAATATTGTATCTGCAATGATGATTCGTTTTGAATGATCCAACTATGGCAGTAAATATGTATGATTAACTTACAAGAAAAAGGCTGGAACATTTAAACCTAATGAAAATCAGTGAAAAAATTAATATTGTCCTTAATGCTTAATTACTCAGTGACAGCTAAAGGCTGTGAACTTTTCACGAGTCTTTCAATACAGGATTAAGAATTATTCATAGTACTCAAGACTCACTGAGTTCGGTAAACTGCTTTAAATGTACTTCACTACCACCAAGGCATGAAGGAAGTTTCTTATAGAGCATAACCTCCCACAGCCTTTTTGAAAAAGATGAAATTACAGTTAATGAACAGAAAAATTCATTTTGGCAAAAACAGAACTATAATTTCACGCATTTGGAAAAGAAATTATGGTAAAGCTTAGAACATGGCTTCAAGGAGTCCATTCCTGCATATGTTTTATGAAATTCAGTTTTGCATCCACTCATTGTTTACAATAATGAGTTCACAGAAATCAAGTGAAACCACATACTACTGAGCCTGAAAGAAATAGAAAATCAACTGCCAGCTTACTTGATACACAGTAGCTTCAACTATGCCCTTATTTTATTACATAGTGTCTGTGTAAATGTTGATCTGCTCAATTATCTGTATGCCTGGCACAGGCTGAAGGTTTTCCTTAACAGCCAGTACTTACTGTGGAGTAAAGAGAAGAAGTGCTGGAGACCAAAGACAAAGAAGAGCCATGAACTGGGGGAAAGGAAAAAGAATAATTAAAATAGAATGAAAATAATGAAATTACTCATACACTCTATGCCTTTACTTTAAAACTAAGGGATAGATGGCTAGGGAAATACAATAATAACAGTTAGCTATAATATTCTGAAAATAAGTCTGCTGTAAATTGTTTGGAGATCACAACATTAAGATATAAAAAAATTCCATATATACTCCCTAAAGCAAGTCACTCACCAAATTATATAGAGAAGTTGACAAACATGAGCCCTACATGCATGGTTCATACAAATTTAAAGCTATAGAAAATTCCCATATAGTAAACAGAAAATCATGGGACCCCAAACTAAAGTTGTTACAAACTTTTAAACCTAAAAAACTTTATATATTTTATTTACTTAATTTCATTTTTATGCAACAAAGATACATTTTCAGAGTTTGTTTCCATATATATTCAAGGAAATAAGCATTTTATACAATCTGCTATTTAAACAGTATTTAAGAGTTGATCATGTTCTTTTAAATGCAAAATTTGTTTCTTTAGAAATTTTAGTAATATACAAATACTTCTTATTCTAAAGTGGTGTCTCACAAAAACTGAAAATGGATATTGCAGCCTTTTATTTAGATACATTGAAATACTATGTTAAACCACTAAATGGCTGTTTTATACTTCATCACTATGGTTTTAATGTATTAAATCTTTTTTAATGTATTAATTCTTAAAGGAGGAAAACATTGTATTTTATTATGTTTGCCAAAATTTCTTTTATTATGGAATAATAGTTACTTCTTATAATGCATGCTTTAAATATTAGCTGAAGAAAGATATAATTTAAAAAATAATAATTTCAACACAACACAAATGCTAATGAGATCAATATGTTGGTATAAGAGCACATGAGAGGTTCTCATTATTTTGTTTCAAATGGGCTGGAAAAGCAGATAAAAATAAGGGGATTAATTTGAGAGATATCAAGAACTTCTTTGAAAATGATGAAGTCAATAGAGGACCAAAGAACAATCTCTTGATTTCTAACTTTCATGAATACTACCAATTTATGAAAGGTGTGATGTATTAATTTTTGAGTCCATTTTTAAAAGGTGCATTATTTTAACCTTTAATAGCTCTTATATGAACTAAGAGTGTTAGCATGGTATATCAGAAAGAATATAGACAATGAATTAGAAGATTTTATATTCATTCTTTATATGCCACTTATTATTTATAGATCTATGATTTTGGAGCTTGTGGCTTAGTCTCTTCATTTGTGAGTGCTAGTCTTGGGCAAATTATCAATAAAGTCCTTTGACTCTAGTTCTATAATGCCTTAATTCTAGATAACAATTTAAGAAAAATGATAGTTCAGGGTTTAATGCAGAGGTACCAGAAAACCAACTTGTCTACTCAGGCTGACATTCTGCAGTTCATATTATGATAGACTCATCTGTGGAATGCTAGAACTTCTCAGTACATAGACATAATTCTGTTTGTAAATGAGGCCCTGTAGGAAGGCATCTATGTGTTTAGTAAATTATTTTAAAAATATTATCACCAGCCTGTCTGTGAGAGAATGATGAAGAAGGGATGATCTTACCTTTCACATTAGTTTTATTTTGTCTGCTACGCAGCTGAGTCAGTTGATTCACAGGGTTTAATTTACTATGTGGCACAGTGAACTCAATGGTTTGGTTACTATCCCAAAAGGTAGAGGCAACTGTTGCCAATTGATTTAGTGGCAGCATATTAAATGCATAGTGATGACCTAAAAAACATGAGTCAATTTTCACAGCTACCTAAACTTTTAGTCGGAAGACATTTTAAATAAAAAGATAGGAAAAGGAAGGAGAAAGAACAAAGCTTGCTTTAATTTATTCTGTAATAAATGGGCAACTAGAGGCTTTAATCTTGGTATGTTACAAAATTTGGGATTTTTTTTCTTTTGTATATAATTATTGTCTGTGAATGTATCGCTGTTTTAATGTTTGATTTTCTTATAATCAGTATGGATTTCTGTTTGATTTCATTTTATCCTTAGGTGACAAGCTTTATAATATGTATGTCACATGTTTCCTTTATGAGTAATTAATAAAAATCATTCATGAACTTTAAAAATGTCTCATTATTAACAATTTTGATATTTGAGGATATATAGTTTAGAAAACATTTGTGCATTTGAGTATCTATTAAGCCTACCGAGTTTTAAAAATAAATTTATAAAAGTATTTGCATAGAACAGTATAATGATAAAGACATTTATTAGATCAGGTGAGAATTCTATCATCACAGACAAAAAAGAGACTTGTAAAGTAAAATGTAGGTACAATGTGAATTCTAAAATGGTATAAGAAACTAACACCAGAGGGGAGTGTTTGAGAATACGAATCAGCGTGATGTAAGTTTCATAAGACAATTTTTCTGATTTATGTGTTTCTGGTTTTAGTTTCTGGTTTACGACTCTTTAACTGAGATATCAAACCAAACATTTACTCTATTATTTGACACATCTGGGAAGTTTCAAAAATTTTGTGTATTTCTGTATGAGAACATTTGATTCATTTTCTAAACTGTTCTACAGCCAAGCACTAATCTATGCAAATTCTGGCATATTTCCAAATGCATAAAGAAACAGAAGGTAATATCAAGTAAAATTTCTCCAACTTGAGGGTTCTCCAGCTGAGAATTATATTTGTTCATTAATTTCTTCTTCAGTAGTCTCTGTTCTGTGATGGGATAGTTTCCCCTCTCTGAGTTAAAGGAAATCACCTGTTCTCTATGCCGCTTCCTCACACTTACCTTCTTCCATGCTGTCCCTGAATGAGCCTGAGTGACTGATGGCTCGTGGTCTCTCCTCCAGAGAAGTGGCGCTCCCACAAAGCTGCGCGTCATCATAGAGATCGAAAGAAGAGTCCTGGGCAGGGATGCTGTTGGAGCGCATCATGGTGGCCCCAGGAAGGTTAAATTGAGACAGATTGGTTGGACTCACTGAAAAGACAAAGTACATCAGCCTATTACTCTGGGGTTTGAACAATGAAAATAACAGACTGAAAGAAAGTGAAAATTGATTCCAAATTTTATAGAAACATGAATTTATAAGTTTCCCCAATGAAGGCAGGCAAAAAGTCTACATCGGTCACCATGGAATCCTTTTCCTCTGAAACTGTCTTAACAACTAATATGTCAATTTCTCAAGTAATAGTAAACAAAATCACTCATGCATGTTTGTGGTTATGTTAGAAATATAGTAATATGATGATCATCTATAAAGAATGGTATGATTGATTGCACAATTACACTGAAAAACATAATTTTGAAATATGGAATAAAATTATAGCAAAAAAGGGAGAATCACTTTTACTATTAATGTTTATATTTAGGAAAAGTAAGTTTGTTAATGGCATTGGAGGAAATAGGCCAAAACCTTTTAAGATATGAAAGGAACTGCTAAATATTTTCAGAACCTTGGAGAATGTATGCCATTGGTTTAAAATTGGTCTGATACTTTGAAATGTACTTTCCCATATTTCCTTATTTGGCATGGTTACTACACTTCTTAATACTATACAATTAGTGGCTTTCACAGTAAGGTGAAATAGTGTACACTGAGGTAACTGAAAAGGAGTTTCTCTTACTTGACAGGTGCTGCACTCAGTATTTTATAGGAGTTGACTGAATCATTAAGCAAAACAACACAATTGTATATTAGGGTAAAAGGAAATGAAGGCCTAGAACCACACCTATATGTGCATATGATAATATAATGAAAAAGAGGAAACTATAGATTTGCAAAATATAGAATCCATTGGAAGCAAAGAAGAAGGAATGGATAGCAGAAGGGAAAAAAAGAAAAGAAGAGGGAGAAAGAGAGAAGGAGAAAGAGAGGAGATATCTATTCATCTTTTTTCAAGTATATTCCTTCAACAATAGCAACTTTTAGTCCCAGTTCACTCTGGTTGACGGTAATAGCCAGCAGGTCTACTGCAGGACATTCAAAACCCAAATATTTATGTTTCAGGATCCTTGACTGGTTTAAAACACCTTATTCTAGATCTATAACATGAATTAAATATTTTTAAGTAAATGAACTTTTCAATATATTTACAAGGGTATTATTTTAGTATATTTATGTGAGGTTAGCAGAATACTTTGTTCACTCTTTGGCTTTGCATAATTGTTACCAAAATGATTAAAGAGGTATGGAAATGAAGTGTCTTTTTATAATTTCAAAGCATATTTAACTTATTGAACATAAAACATTTATGAAAATTATACATTTTTAAGGAAATATTTGCATTTACAAAGACTTTTGATGGTGTTTTCCAATGAAAATATACCATGATGACTATCCATGACAGGTCTCTTTGGTGTTGCATTTGAATAGAAATATAAACATTGCACAACCCCTGATTTCAACAGTGGCCACTAGGAGAGGTGACTAGAAGGTGGAAAATTTAATACATAAAATATACAAAGAAAAATTACATAACAGAATACAAAACTAACAAAAAGAGAATTTTTGTAATGTAACAGAAAATAGTAAAGGGCTTGTAGTAGTGGTTTTGCTTTCTGTCTGCTCCAAGAAAAAATGAACGAACTAATGAATGAATGAATAAATGTGTCAGAATAAGTGGCCTCTCAAATCTAGGAGACATATAAGAATTTCTCAGTAGGAAAGAAACAGATGTGGCCATCTATTAAGAAAAAGAAGGCTATTGAGCTTTTCTTATATAAACTACACATAGCAAACCCACTTTTAAAATTAAGATTATAAATTTACTTGTGATGATTTAAGAACAGGAAAGAAGAGAAACATGACTGAACTTTTAAAAACTTTCAAGTCACTCCCTACCTGTACTTATGGAGCTAGGTATAAACTAATGAGTTTATGATATTGTTATAAATAAGAAAATTGCTGTCCACAGAATCTAATTTTAATTTGGTTTGTGGAATCTGCATATATAATGAAGTAGAATAGTTGACAATTCAGACATATATATATTTTTTTTTAAGAGAATGAGCTTCATAAGTGTGTTATTTCCAGATTAAAATAGTTTGTGTCACTGGTGAGTTTAAATAAGAAACCAGAGATAACACAAAAATTTACGTAGTAAATGGATGATTGAATCAGTGGGTCTCAACTGTGACAGTCTATGCTTCCTTAAGTATAGAAGAAAAAGTTCATTCTGAATGGCTGAAAGGTGCATATAAAGAGGAAAAAAATAATACAGAAGGATGCTTGGCAGCAAAAGCATAGAAACTGTTCCCATGCAGAGGTGTTTAACAATCATTCTGTAAGCAAAGGACCATCTACCATGCAGAACTGGGAAGTTTTGATGGTAATGCTTTTGCATAATAACCTGTGTGGCAAGGTGAAAAATGAATATAAGCAACTGCTATCACTTATGGGACATCACAATAAGTTTTACCTGGTTATGAGAGGCCTTACAAAAACTATGACCAATACAAAATGACATTTAATACAAAGCCTTAGTTTACACATCAGTTATATTTTGATAGCTTTTCTTAAGTGGGAATGGTTTCTAATACAGCTAATACATGGAGAAATACCCATAAATTATGGTTTACTTCAGCAGTAGCACAGAATAGCTTACAATAAATAACCTAATTATAGTTTTCTTAAATTTCTAATATTTCTTATATGTGAATGCTACAATAATTTATGTAAAAATTTTATATTTTATACATTTTTATCGATGGAAAGGATAAAGGAAACATGAATAACAAAATTCTTGAATGATAGTAATAATAATGTATTTTACTAATTATTTAGGACAGATAATTATCAAATTGAAAACAAGTAATGTCCAAAGACAAATGTAGGACAACAGCATACTTATCTCAAATTAAATTAATTATATTTTACATATTTTAAATTTTAGTAGTGCCCACTTTCTTGCCCAATAAATATAAGTTCAAATGATCTGAAAATACAGTTGAAACTCTTAAAACTTATTTTCGTGTTTTAAAAATTAGTCATTTTTTTCTGTGTAAAATTACACACCACAGAGATCTCAGAATACCTGAAGCATATTTGCTTATATTATTTGTGTAGGCAATGAGAGTTTTCATACATGGATAGGAAGATCTTCTTCTACACAGCCCAGTGGGTGAAAATGTTTAGAGACAGGCAGTGGAGGCAGGAAGATCAATTTGGAATCTACTGCAGTTATCTAAGTTTAAGAAAAGTTTCAGCATAGAAATGACACCGAAAAGTGAGACATACTACCTTTTTAAAAAAATAAAAGTCACAGAGTTTCATCTATTGCAGAGTATGATGGGGAGAAGAGCATAGATTTGAGTAAGCCTGTTGATTATACTGAGATTTTGCTTTGGAGTGGCTGATGGCAAATTCTATGTGAATCATAAGGGAAAAAGAAGAAAAGAGTAAGGAAAAAAACTTTGATTTGAGGTGGCTATGTTGTCTATGCTGATAGGATTTGAGTTTTAGTGCTCAAAAAGATCTCAGAGTGAGAGGAATTTCGATTTGAGAGGTAAGAATTCAAGTTATGGAGGAGAGCATAGAAAGTGTGTTTAGAATGAGAAATGCTCTAAAGAGAAAAAAATCTTGGTAAACACATAAAAACGAGAAGCAGATGGAGGATGAATTGCATTGCCCAGAATTTACACCTAAAACCTAGAACAATTCTTAATACAGTCTCTTTCACTTTCAAAAGTGACCTTCTTTATGCAACAAATGATGGCTACATTAAGAGAAACAATTTCAGTTGGAAAATTATAAAGAGAATCAAGAGGGTGATTACTAAACTTATCACTAAAGATAAGGCTTGTAGTGTTTTGATAAGGAGAAGTAGCCCTTATATTGCTGTGAGAGCTCTGGAAGAAAACACAATGGATTAAGGGGGAAGATTCACATCCTAGAAAGGTGAGCTTGACCTTTTAGGCTCTTGGTTTCATAGCCCTGAAAAGTAAGGGATGTATTTGATCAGTAGTTTTTAAGTCAAAGTCATAAGGGCATGGAAAGTTCAACAGAGATGGTTCGTTATAAGTAAAAGTATAATTCACATTTCATATTAATTGTTTCAACTCTGAAAACTAGGTAATCAAATGCATTCTCAAGTGTGTTATATCTCGATTTTTAAAACATTAAAAACACACTAGTTTCAGCTGATATGAAGTTTGCCTAACTTTAATTTACACAAACTTGTCAAGAAATTTATCTCTGTGCAAATATTTAACATTCTTGGTAAATGAAGCCTTAACTCAAATGTCAGAGTTTTGTATTAGTTTCTCTTATTTCTAAGCTGAGAATTTCTTCACCTTAAATTATATAGTCATTGTATTGTGAATTAAACCCAATTAAAGGCAGAGAAAGATCAGCCAAAGTTGATGAATGTTGCTGCCTTAAAGTATAAAACATGCTTTATAATAAAATGATTATTTGTCAGAGTCTGTCAAATCTTCCCTTTGTACTTCTCATTTTTGTACATACTGTATAAGTCATTCTTCGTAGTATGACCTAAATATACTTACTTAATATATAAGAAAATTGAGAGGTCAAACATAGTAAGGGTAAGGTTTTTCTTTCTTCAAAGATAATTGAATAGATGGATTTAATCAGAATCATAGTAGAAAAATGGCATAAGGAGTCAACTAATCAAATTAACATTAATTAAAAAAAATTTATAGGAGATATGAGATACTTAGCAAATCTATAGCAGTGAGGTCATTTGGGGTTTTTGCAGATGGTTTAAGAAATTAAATTTTGTTTCATATTCCTATGACTTAACAAAAACATTTTCAATTGATCATTTTTTTCCTTTGTTATGAGGGGTTGAATTTAGGATCTTGCATTTGCAAGGCAGGTGCAGCACCACTGAGCTAAATCCCCAGCCCATTTTAATTGATTTTTAAAAGTTAAAGACTGAGGATTTTCACTCTGTTTTATAACTATGACTTAGTGTAAATATAAACTATACTTCTTTGGCATTTTTGGTACAAAGAGACCTCATCACTGTGTAGATTAAGCAATGAAAACTTGCAGTTGATAAGAATTAATTTGCTCATATAAAACCATGACCACAACAATTGCTTTTAATTGCTAAAAGACTGACTTGAAAGAATTATAGTAGAAAAAATAGGACTGAGTCCAATACTGTTGGAAGTTGAAAAGTCCAAATTATTGAAGCATGTGGAACATCTGTGAGGACAATATTATAAAGAATTTTTTCAAGAGAAAAGAGAAAAAATGACACTAATTCATATGTGACATTATAGAAGATAAATAATCTATTTCTAAAGTCATGAGATCTATTAAATTATGATTGGCATATTTAAACTTATTATTTTGTCACTTCTCTGTTTTCTATGACATTTATGCAAATATTTTATACTTCATAAAATGATGCTAAGTAGAAAGTAACACAATAACTAATATAATAATTTATTTTTCATTGTATTTGTCTTAAAATATTCATGGAGCATTGTCTACACAGAAACTCATGTGTATTTTAAGAAGAGTTTTAACTTTAATAATGTTAAAAGAAGATATCTCACAGTCATTGCACTGCATGCTTTTTCTCCCTAACGATTTTTATCTTCCATTTTTCTACAAAAAGATTATTAATTATGTTTCAAAAAAGTTTCAACAGTTTAAACAAAAATAAGGAAATGTTTTACTGGTTTTAAAGAGAATTCTCAAATATGGAGGAAAGGTTGCTGGGCTTTAAATCACGTATTCTGGGATGGATTCCTGCTCCTGCCTCTTACTAAAGGAGAGATTTTTTTTTTTAAGTCGAATAAGCTTCTGTAGCTTAGATCAAAATACAGCAACAGGATTGTCTGTGTTAAGCAGCTGTCATAAACAATTAACAACATAATGTTCGTAGATTATTCTCAACTATAAACTACGATACAAATAACTTTTATGGGGCAATACCAGGGCTCATGTGATAATGCATATGAAATGAACAAAACACAATCTATGTTGTAGAATATTTTACCTAAGTTGGAAAAGTGGTATTTTCCTGTAGCCGAAGACGACATGGCGGACGGGGAGACCAGAGGCGACTGGTTGCCAGTATCCTGCAGCCCTCCAGTAGAATGAGAACGCAACCACTCTTTGCCCTCTTCTTGGTTGGCCTGCCGAGATGATGGAGTATATCTGCAAAACAGCACAGCTGAGACACTTAACCACATCTACAAGGGCAAGGAAATACCAGGACTGGAAAACAATCAAGAGGACCTTACTATTTCAGACTGAACAACAATCTCAAACAGATTGGATCTAATTAGAATTGCTCAGTTCTTCCAGATGATTTGACACCATCTGTTCAAATCCCACAAGAAAAGAGGAAAATTATATTTCTGTGAGATATGAAATTGAAAATCATAAGCAATGAACAGACAGCCAAGTTAATTGAGAAGGACCCAAAAGTACAGCGCTTGAAAGGATGTGACATGGGTGAAAGCATAGATCAAAAATGATAAACAGTGGTAGAACAGAAACCGAAGGAAGTGCAGGGATGTTCACGGAAAGGAATAGGAAATGGAACACGCATTTATGGCTTTTTTTTTTTTTTTTTTTTTTTTTTTTTTTTTTTAGGAAAAACAGTTCTTTCATTAAAATGCCATTTTAAGGAAGGAGGGGAAAATGTGCTCACTTTACTGGAATAATTTTCTAGATCAAATTTTGAAACAGAATAATTGTAAGCTGTTTGGTCTTGCTGGACAAATTCAACAGGAAAAAGATAACGGGGAAAGTCCTAGTCTGACCAGTTCTCACCGCTTCTCTGGAGTAAGGAAATTCTTAATCCCAAGGGCTGGTCAGTTTATCAGGTTTATAGTATTTACCTCCATTAGCAATTTATTCTATAGCTCCTCAGAAAAAAGTATGTGATATAGTATGGCCATGAATTAAATTTTTATTTTATTTTTATTATGCTTTGATAATTATTTTGAGATTATTAAATACTATTAGATTTATTCAGATTTAAATTCAACTGATACCAACAGAGCCGAAAAATAGAAATTAAGGCTCTTTGGGTTTTTAGCAAGAGGATACTGTAAATCATACCTTAATTAGGGTGCTGTCCTGTGATGATGAAAATATGTTTTCTTTGATTCAAATTAGAGCATTCTTCAGCCTTTCATTGTTACTAGCTACATCTGTGGACTTCGTGGGGTTTTGGGGTTTAACAAGCATATGCCTCCAAGATGCAAAAATTAGGGAGTAATTTTATTTGAATTTGGAGAAATGAGTTCTGCATTCGACCAAAAGTTGCTGTTCCTTCCCCTAAGCAAGGCCTATTATAATATTTTAAGAAGTCTAATTTCTGCAAAATAGTGATATTCATATTGGACTTCATTTAATTTGAGTCCTCACTTGATTTCTACTACTATCTCTTCCTACCGGCCATCTTACCAACTCTATGGGCCAGAGAAAGCATCAGGATTTAGTGATTTCATCCTCAATGTCAGGTGCTAAATTGAAAACAAACAAAGAAAGAAGAGAGACAGCACACAAAGTTTACGTAACAACAGAAAAAAAAAAGCAGCAATTGTGCTAAGAGAAATATATACCTTAGTCCCTTTTTGGGTAGTGTATTTCTGTCAAGCTGCATGCTGTTAAAACAAAGAAAACCCCTAAGGACATAATGTAAACAAAACTTTCAAAGTATACATCCAACAAAAATGCTTCTCTGAACTATATAAAAAACTTCTTGATAACACATACATAAATGCTTAACTCAGTGGAAAATGCGACCTAAGAGTGACATGATTTCCACTGCTATAATACACATTGACTTTCTAAACTAGTACCATTCACTGATACTTTAATAATAGGATTACTGGAAGGCAATTAGATCTTGTTAGCATAATTGCCTCTGAATTGTATTTACCTCATGCAGTGGTAGTTTTCCCTTCCTTATGCAACTGACTAGACTTTTGCTTTGACTTCATCTTCAGGAGAATCACAGTGGTGGCAATGATATAGATCTGCTCTAAATTAAAATGACAACTTCCAATGGTCAGAGAGGATGGAAAGCACCATTCAATGTTTATCTTTTGTCTTCAAATTAGTTTTAATCAAAAATTTGATTTATTCCCCATTTAAGTATAAGAGAAGAAACACTGTATATAATAAACATTTTCTTAAAGTGATATTTCTGGTATTACTTATTTATCTAAACACCTTAATGGAATTTAACTATAGCATCTTTTTAAATCTTTAATTAGGTATTGAAAGGAATATAGATTTTTGTCATATCTATCTTAAAGAATTGTCAGTTGTTCATAAGAAGAAATGAAAAGTATCTAGATTGAATGAGAAATGGCCTCTCTTAAAAGAGAGAAAAAGAAGGTATAAACATCTAAGTAGGATAAACCTACGACTCTGTTTAATTATTGTCATATAGATAAAGAATAAAATTGATTTAAATTTGCTAAATTTTTGCTTTCTTTAGAATCTCAAATGATTGAAATTAAATACACAGGATATGCACAATGGGAATGATATAACATGGATGTAAACACACTGACTGAAAATTTAACCATTCAAAATCAAAGCTAAAATGTTTTCTTCTCTGTGTACTCCACCGGTTAGCACATAATCAATGGCATCCAAAGGCTTTACGCAACTTTATTAAGAATGTACACATAATTACCACATTAAATAGAACCCTTTCCAGTATATACTGTATTTTGTCCATAAAAGATTTCTTACTAGTATGAATAAACAATCAAATATTTTGAAAAAATATAAAAAATTTCCCAATATAAACTATATTATCTGAAGTATTCATGTGGGCATGAGCCACTTTAAAGATTACCTCTTTTGTGTATGGAAATTAAATTTAAGGTTGGAAAGAAACTTTAAAAATAGGTACTCTTGCTAATTGTATCTTGTTGTATAAAAAATTATTTATATGTTACTCAGCAATTTAATGGAAAACAAATCAAAAAAATACATTTACATGTACAATTTAAAGATGTATGTAGAGCTACCTGAATCTGGATATCAATAATTTTATTACATAAAACTTTCAGAAAACCCTCAAGGGTTGCCAATTCATATGCCAACAAAGGCCCAGGGTATTATCAATGAGTGATTCAATCAGGGCACTGTTGCCCATATGGATAAAAACAAATTTGTCAGATTTGATATTTAATGACAAACCAGAAATAAGTACAGTTGGTTATTATTTTTAAATTATTTAAAGTTTGGTTACATCACAAAAACTAGAACAAAGCAAACTAAATGTGGACTAATTATTGCTCAAGGACAGTAGGGCAGCAATAGAGAGAAAACTTTAAAAATACTTTATTATTTGTTCATTTATTTTTAATAAGATAAATAGAGAAAAATTCAAATAAAAATTAAAATCTATGAAAACTCCCTGATTTTTATAGTACTGGGCTGTAAATATTAGAGTATTCTAAAGTAAGTCATGAACTTACATATATCTTTATTCCTATTATGATCTCTAATTAATTTGTTTTAAATATTTACACTTTAACACACTTTTGCAGGTATGGCTTCTTGATTTCCTTAGCATTCCCAGCAGCCTGCTGACTATCTTTAAGTCAGGATCACCAATTACTGTACATCTAAATTTCTCTTTTAAGGGATCAAAAACTTCCTTAATCTACTTTAAAGATTTAGAACAAACTGCTATTGCTTAGAGTTTTGTTCCTAAAAAATAGAAAGTGCACAATTTCTTAATCAAAAAATATTTCAGTTCAGTAAATTGCTGTAAGGTACTTGTTTTATTAGACACTATACCTATGAACATATTAATATTTATTTTATATGGCTTAATTTTAACAATACTACTTATTAAGAATCAAAATGAAAACATATTTATTGAAGAAAAATTTTAAGTATATTTTAGAAAAAGTCTTCATTTGGTTATGTTAATATCAAGGTATCCCCATTGTAAAAGTGGACTATATCTAAGATTAAACAACTGTTTAAAAATTTTCTTAGAAAGAGTAAGTGCGTATTTGTTAGTGTATTTGCATAATGAAACAGATGTTCTAGGAAGTCTACGTTCTTTGATTTTAAAAAAATGAAGTATTGGTTATAAACATGCTGTCTGTAACAGCAAAATTAAAAGGAAGAGGGATATTTTACTTTCCCGACCCAATTTATCATATTTGTCTTGGCCCAGCTTTGTTATGAGGCAATATATATTCCATAATTATAAGAAAATGGAGAGCGTGGAATGGGAAATCTTAGGTTAAGGGACAACAGTTGTATTGTAAACAGTATCTAGGCAAGGGTTTTGAATGATGTTTTAAGAAAATATTTGAGGAGCAAGACTGGAGCTCTACAAAAGGGGAGCTATGGCAGCATCAACATCAGAATGAGAAAAGTTTAGAGAACATTGTCAGCATTTTCAGCAACCAGTGATGCTTTTCCCAAATAACATAATTAAGACATGTACCCAAGATCACTTGTGAAAGCTGTATGTGTGCCGAGAAACAAATATCATTAAGTTTTTTAAGGAAAAGGTGGCAGTTTTAAGACATTTTCCTAGAATTAGTTCTCTACCAAATATCTTAGAAAGGATTTTTTTGAGGGGGACAGGAGTTTAGAGACATTTTGTACAATAGTGATCTTTTCATATAAGTACAGATAATAGGTAAGAAATGTACATTATATTCTCTATTTTAAGTTAAAATATTATAAAACCAATGGATACATCTTGTTATAAGATCAATTTTCAAGAGGTCTATTAAAATAGCACCAGTATATAATTTTCTCTAATAATGCATGGCTGAAAATTGATTTTTTTGTCCCCACTTCAATAAAGATTCCCCAGTGATCCATTTGCTATTTTTTCATAGAACTGCAAATAAAACAAATTTAAAATATTGTTCAAAGCACAATTGTAGATTGCATTTGAATATGGTTTTTAAAAGGTTTAAATCATCCTAAGGAGCTTGCATTGTCCTGGAGGTCAAGCAAAATCATTAAGATGTCTTGAGAAGGCATCATTCGATATACAAATACACAATTTAAGTATTATTCATATTGCCTACTGAGCATTCATATTAATATACTTAATATCTATTCATCCTATCCTTAATGGTTTTAGTTCTCTGAAAACTTAGTATAAGTTTACTCTTAACAAGAGTAAATAAAAAGCCCAGTTTCATCTATTTCATTTCCTTTCGATCTTTTGTTGCTATGTACATTGACTCTCACACTGGAATCAGGGAGCCTAATGGGGGAAGGGGCTAGGGGCAGTGCAGGGAGGGAGGGGTGAGGACTTCATCAATGCCTCCTGTAAGCTCACCTTTCTGAGAGAGTAGATCTCACACTACCCGTTCTCATGAGCAGGCTCTGAACCTCGTGAGTGCCTGTGGTCAGTCCAGACAGGGAGCCGTGATGGCTGAGGGGCAGATCAATGGACTCAGAGCTCGTATGGAGGCTAGTCATGGACTGGTAACTTGGAGTGTCCTTGCTGCCAGCAGAGGAACTGCTCAGATTGGCAGCCCATACAAGACCACCTGATGTGAAAGAGTGAACCGATGCTGGGCTGGAAGCCAAAGAGTGACTTAAGCTTATAACATCTGTCGTTAAGTCTGAGGGTTTATTGAAGAGAGGGCTGCTGCCGCCACTCAGCCCACCAGCACTGCCCATGCTGCCCGTACCAGACGATGGTGATTCCAGACTGCCTTGCCGCGCTAATGTGGTACTAGGGCTGGGCACTACTGAGGAGGATTTCACACCCTCAGTACTAGGTGCAGAGGCAGATTTGCCACCTGCCTTGGCACCAAACAACCTAAAAGAAAAACAAATAACAACTTCAGTTGTTCCAAGAAACTAATATCCACATGTAATATTAAGGGTAACAGTATACAGAGCCAAGTATGGGTTGGTGTCCTGAGCTACCAAGCACTTCTGGTCTCTGTTAAGCACTCCATAAGCTTGAACTTTCTAGAAATCAAATGCTGAAAATCTCTCAAAGAATCATTAGGCCAAGTCAGTGCTGGGCTGCTACCCAGGGGCGGGGAGAAGAGGGAAAGCACAAACATGAAGTCCTTAACTTTCACAATTGAAGTGCTCAGTTTAAGAATCTTTACTCATATATTGACCATGCTTGTGGATACCTACATATAGAACCATTATAATGAAACAACTTCTACTCATTCGATATAGAATAGTTAAGTGGAATTTTCTCTTTGCCTTTTTTTCCCTTTCTTTTTAACAGTTGATTTAAAATCTCAAAAAAAAAAAGAAAAAAAAAAAAAAAAAAGAGGGCTTAAGGCAAGATTTAGGAAGTCATGTTGAATATCTGGTGGCCTGTGTGACTGCTGGGGAATAGTTGGTTGGAAAAAACATTGGCAACATGTGAGTTTGTCCATATTTTCCCTGGAAAGGACAAAGGATTTTATGTCAGTTGCCAGTTCACATGCATGTTTACAATAATGATTTGAAATATAATAGGTGCTAAGTAAGGTATTGGAGTTTAGTTCAGAAAACATTTTAGTTTTGTAAATGAAGTAGATGATACAATCAAATTCATGTAAATATGGAAATAGTGATATGAAATAATGGCATGATTACTAGTTAAATTGCAATGAAATCCATATTTCCTACAGTGAAATATTTTATGACGAATATGAGAAATTGTTTCATAGGTAATGGGCCACAGGAGGGCACTATTGTCTTTTACTTAAGCAACAGAAATATTTACTCTCATTAAAAGACCTAATTTATTTCTTTACAATGAGAATCAATGTTTCAAACAGCCAGTTTTTCAGGATTAATATTTTTACTGAGGCATAAAATCTCTATATTTTCAAATAATAATGTATAAGATTGCTTGACTATAATAGTAAATGTTTCAAGACACTTTGTTTCCAAGCTATTATAGTTCTTGCTATAGTCAGGAGAATAAAAATAAACATTCAAATATTTAACAGGTGACGAACTATAAATCATGCTCTATCATTTCAAAGATAAGAAAATAGACTCAGAAATGTTTAGCTATTTGTTCAAAACCTTTAACTCCACATGTTTAATACCAAAGATAAACCTAGTACAGAAACTAGTCATGTTGCTTACCAGACCAGAGTCCTATCAAAGAAAGCTGGCACAGACTTACAAAACTTAACCCATTCTTTAGTTCTTATCATGTATTAACCATCCAGGTGTTTTCAAACTCTGTCAGTCAGATCACAGATTGCTTTTCTTTCATTTGTTATGGTGCAATATAAGTCTGCCAATATAATCCACTAATAGCACAGCATCAACTATATTTACGATCGTCAATGTGTTAAGAGCGAGAAAGATAAGGAATACTAGAAATAACTGCCAACAGTCCTAAAAACCTACTTTACTTTATTTTTTAATTATAGAAAGGAGGAATGGAAGTCTATTGAAATTTTACAAGCTACCATTTTGTTCTATCACTCTCTGTGGGTACCCGCCATGTGATTTTAAGTCTCTTACGTATGCTGTTTTTACAGCTAATATTACAATGACAGTGAAACTGCAAAGTTTCGCCATTTCTGAAAAATAAACACCACTATTTGAGCTAGAAATTTATCTAATTAGCTCCTTAGAACCCTCTGTATTTCAAAACATTTTACAATACATGTGTCTTAGTGTATGTATATATATGGCATGTATATAACATCTACATCCTTTTATAGTTGCCCAGTATCATTTTACATATCCTTACCTTCGGAAGGTAGGTGAGGCAATATCTGGATACTTGGAACCTGGCTGCCTGAGTCCTTGGGTACCACAGGCACTGGCAGAGGTGGGGCTGGACTTGGGAGAGCCTGACAAAGATACACTTTCTGAATCAGAGACTGCTACTTTTTCCTTCTCTTTGTCTGTTTGGTTGACAGTGACAGGACTTGAGCGCCCCGACCCAATCTTGGTTGGTTCTCTCAGTTTGGAGGTGGTGGCACCAGCTGACTTGCTGCTGACATTGGAGTCAATGCTGCTGGTGCTGGACCTGTGGCCGCCTCGCCCAGGGATGCCACTCGTGCTGGACTTTGAAGGGCGGGGCAGGCTGCGGTACTGTAAGGTGGTTTTTGAGCTCACGTGCAATACAACATCATCCTGGTTCTGTGAACCATCCAGACTGGTTTTTCTGCCCGCATTTGACTTCCCACTAATGGCAGCAGATTTGGGGATTTTACCCAGTGTTGCTGAGCCACTTGTTATGGTTGCGCCACTGCTAGTGATCATTGTAGATGACCCTACTCCACTTGGCTTCTTAAATCCAAAAGAGCTGGTGGCAGTTGATCTTCCAATGCCTGATGGGGGCTTTTTCCCCTCATCCCCACTGCTTTTTCCTGCATCGGAAGGAGACCTTTGTAGGGATGATCCTTTCAGTGGAGTTTTCCCTTTCTCAGAAGCTTTGGCATCATCTGTTTTCCCTAATTAATGATAAATACACAAACATATGTGTCTGCAAATTTTGATATCATAATATCACTTCTTAAAACAAAATACAAAATGTGAACGCACCTGTAAGTTACTTTAAGTTCCTAAATCAGTTGTTTTAAATCTAACAAGGCATACAATCCAGAGTATTAAGTGGATTGAGTGGGTAGTTAGAAAAATTTGGCTGTCAGAGGAAATATGATAAGAGATCAAGGAGATAAAACACATAATTTTGCTATTTGAATATCTGTGGGATGATTATATTTGGAATACCTTGTAACATCTATACTTTGGACAGCACTGTGTATAATCTATTTAGGGGAATCATCAAAAAATGATAGTGTAATTTTTCACAATTCTTTCATAAATCCTAATTGTTAAATAGCATCAAATATCCAGCATTCTCACCCATTATCAGTGTGACTGCTTTTTTACTCCAGAGTTAATTGTGAAACTCAGTGGCATAAGTCACATGAAGACTGCAAACTTTCATAAAAAGTCAGAACAAATGGAAGCTGACATTGTTTGTTTAGCAGCCTTTTTTTATTTTTACAAGACCAGTAATGACCACACTGTAGGACTTGCAGGAACTTCGAATTTTCAGGGTGCTCTCAAAAGAATGCCTACACTGCTGTACTTAGGTGAGCTTATGTGATAAAGTATGTGAAATTTAGATTTTAAAAACTAACTATATGGAGAAGAACCTGGGTTTGTTTTTTTTGTTTTTTTAAGAGAACTATTATTAGTGAAAACAAATACTGAATGGAAACGCCAGATTAAAAGGACTTGATACAACAGGTGTCAAGTGACAAGCCTACCAGGAGTCTTGAGCGCACTTGTCCCAGCTTTCTGTCTAGCTGGTGGCCCGCCCTGGGCAGACACGCCTCTCCTCCAGGAACCGGTCTGCGAAACAGCCAGGGAGGCTTTCTGCCCTGCCTTCTCAGGGTCCTCGGGAAGACCTGAGGAGGACCCGCTCTTCCACTTGCCAGCGCCTTCACCGTGGCTGTCAAAATCCTCTTCTGTTTTTTTCAGCTCCTCAGGACTATCCCACGTCTCATCTGCTGTACAACGTTTCTCTGAATCTGTCTTCAGCTGTAAAGAAAAATAGTTCAGAAAAGAATCTTTATACAGAAAAATTGTGAAGTATGAATTACACACTTGAGCATACTTTCAGACAACTGATTTTTTTTTTTTAAAAAAGAAGCTTGTATTTATGCTCCAAAAGAATTCCTGAAACAATTGTATTTTTATCTATGTCTTTATCTAAGCTACATTAATTTCAGCCACATAATTCTCACTTGTGGATATTAAAGAATGTCAGGATAGGGCCGGGGATTTAGCTCACTGGTTTCGCCACCTGTTGCACAAGTGCAAGAACCAGAGTTTGATCCCCAGTACCAAAAAAAAAAAGAATGTCAGGATAAACATGTGCAGAACTCCTTAATTAAACCCTCTAGAAAGGAAGAAATTTTCTTTGTCAAATGTAATGAGGAAAACTGTGACAAGATAAAACTTAATTATTTAATGGACATTCTTGACTAACCATTCACATGAGAGCTGGTAATTTATTTCAGAAATCAATTCAAAATCAATTAAGAACAATACAGAGTTAGGTTATCAAAATAACTGTTAGATTTTTTTCAACAAGTATATCAATACTAGAAGGAGAGATACATGAAATATATCAATATTAGGAGATATAGGATGGTATAGGTCTCTGTAAGTTAGACTGTGAAGAGTTGAAAACACATATGCATGTAGCTTTCAATAATCAAAACAGGCAGATGCGTGCAGTTACAGCTCCTGAGGGTTGCAACATGAGGAAAGACTAAACTAAAAATTCTTCTAGGCCCAGGGTGACAAAGTGAGACCTTGTTAAGCCAGCCTTATACACTTTAGGGAATTATTTCAGATTAAGGAGTTATGCTACAACTTCATCCAATAAAGAATAATTTGGCCAAAGAAATTAGCAGAAGCAGCAGAAATAGAAGAGGGCCATCCTCACCTGAGTGTTCTTCCTAGAAGGGACAGTGATATTGGAGTAAGAGCTGACTGAGGATGTGGTGTTCAGGTCATCGGTACTGATGTTGTCGAGGGTGTCACTGATACCACTGCTCACAGAGCTGCTGTCATCCCAGCTAAAGGCAAGGCATGAAGAGCAATGAGTCATGCACAGGCTGTACAATGCAAGTCCCTACCATTTCCTTTCGCTATTTATCATCTATTAGAAAGACAAACCTTTCAAAAAATCTTATGATGAAAAATTATTCACTTTCCATTTCCATTTTCACTTTCCATTTCCAAATCATATCTGTGAATAACATTATCTAATATTGAGAAAGAATCAGTGTCTACAGCAGATCTCATGTCTATGGGAATATTTGTGGAATGAATGAAAACAATGAGACAAATACTGCATAATATCAGGAAAGAATAATACATTGAATACTTTGCTTTTCCTGAAAAAACAACTACGAGTCATAAAGAAGATAAGAATTCATTCTTTTTCTAAAAATCAAATATCTATGCTGCAGTCAGGAACCAGAAAGTCATTCTTCATTCTTTTTCTTACCTTTGCAACTATTTCCATTCATTCAGAGTCTTACATATTGATATTCATTAAATCATATCCTCTTTCCTGCCATCTCTCATAATTCTGAATAATATATGGTATCTCCTATCTCTTCCTTATAGTCTTTCTTAGTACAGCTTCACCTGCTAAATCTGGGCCAGTGGTCAAAAATTCACATCTGGCCATGACCGTGCCTTCCTATACTCTTCAAAAACATCTCCTTTCCCAATAACTGTGTTCTAAAATAAAATTCATTTGTTCCTCAGGTTCCTCACAGAAACCTATTTGATGTATAAAATAGATATCTGAAATTTAGACATCTTTGGTATTGATCTAAACAAGAAAAATAAAATGGACTACATTAATACTCATGTGCAGGCCAGCGTGGACAGCATTATTTAGGCAACATGTTAAATGATGTAGCAATGATGAAGGATAAACAAGGTAACCTGAAGAAGAGTTGGAATTCTACTATGCAAAGAGGGGGGTCACAGTCTTCTCATTTACTGACTGGTTCTCAAGCTGATACATCGGCACTTATCTGGGTTCTTTTAAATGAATCCTTGCGGGACTAAATATAGATATTTTATACAGGCACACCTAGATCTCATGCAATGGTCATGTGGCATAAAGAACCTTCTCCAAAAATCCCACAGATTAAAGAAACAATTCATAATGAAAACATAAGCAAACCACAAAGAATGATAAGCTACATGCATCTTATTTGCTATAACATAAATACATGCAAAAATAGCAAAGGTATATTCCAATGACATACAAATTAAATTTAAAAGTAATAAAAATTAAATTTATAGCAATCACATTAGTGAAGATTCCTTCTTAGGTGTGTATTTTGCTAGAGAGTTTATCTACTGAGAGCATAACATAACATAATTAGCAAAGACATTTATAAATCAGATATTATCAATAATAGTTATATTTTGAATGTGAGCAAAAGAGTATTTTATTTACCACAATAACAAATATCTGTTACTGTGGCTGCTTAAATCTATTGAATACCTCCCATAAATCTTGTTTTGATAATTTCCCACATGATGAGCCATATGAACTCGAAGTAAAATGTCTATCAATTATATGCATAGAGTCGCAGAGTAGATAAACAATGTCTAGCAAGTAAAGTGACAGAATTGTTTGAGTTTTATCTATTAGCAGCAGTCATTCAATTCTCTCCTATCAGGACTCACAGATATCTGGTCTCCAGTTCCAAGTGTCAGAGGCACTCACTGAAGGCTGCATAACCTGAGGATATGGTTTTATAAAAGCCTGCAAAGACTTTGAATCCCCAATTATCCCCCAAATTTAAAGAGCTTTCTAACATGCTTGATTTCCTTAAATACACTAAAATAGATTCCGTAGTTTACAACTAAGAATCCCAAATACTGTAGTCATAATTTTAATAATTTTATTTATTTCATTATTATAATCTTCAGTTTTTCATAAATGTTAAATAATATATTTTCTCAGAGGAGTATGTGTATGCAAATTATGAAAATATAAATATATACTCTGATGACTACTAATGTAATATACAGCATAGGATCCTCAGCAAGACATCTATCAAGAAAATTAGAAGATAAACCCCAGACTAGAAGGAAGCATTTACAAAAGATTTATTTGATAAAATACTAGTATTCAAAAAACAAAAGGAATCTTAAAAACTCAATAGTAAGAAAATAAATAAGTTGACTAAAATGGACCGATAACTTAATAGACAAATAAACACATGAAGATTAGCCAGCACCATGTGTCATTAGGGAGTTTCAGATTAAGACAGTAAGATGCCCTATGTGCCTATTAGAACAGCCCAACTCAAAATATTAACAACACCATATGCTGCTGAGGATGTGAA
This sequence comes from Heterocephalus glaber, assembly GCF_053883595.1. Classification (NCBI taxonomy): domain Eukaryota; kingdom Metazoa; phylum Chordata; class Mammalia; order Rodentia; family Bathyergidae; genus Heterocephalus; species Heterocephalus glaber. Next base: position 9,255,436 of record NW_028258356.1, on the reverse strand, counting down.
GAACTGTAACCTGTGTTCATGGCTGGCGGGAACAGAAAAGAAAGCTCAATGGTGGCTTCCTACAAAACTAAAAATATTTGTAACATATGACCCAGCAAATGTACTCTGATATTCCAAATATGGTGAAAATACATGTCCACACAATAAAGTTTGAACACAGATATTTATAGTAGCTTCAATTATAATTCCCCAAATTTGGAAGAAACTAAGATGGCTTTTATTAGGTAAATGGATAATGTCTGATACATCCAGATAATGGAATAGTATTCAGCACTAAAAATGAGTATCAAGTCATGAGAAGACAAGGGAGAAACATAAATGATATTACTAAGTTTAAAAAGCCAATCTGAAAAGGCTACATACTGAATGATTCCAACTACATAATATTCTAGAAAAGACAAAATATGGAGACACCAAAACAGTCAATTCTTGACAGTAGTTGAGGGAGGGAGGGATGACAAATGAAACATAGAGCATTTTTAAGCTAGTGGAACTCTTCTTTATAATACTCGAATTGTGGATATATAGAGGAGAATATTGTTATTGGGTGAGGCTCAGAATGTGTGGGGTAAGTGGTATATGGGAAATATCTTTATTTGTTTCTTCATGTTAATGTGAACCCAAATCTTCTCTCCAAAATAAAGTCTACCAAAAAATGGTGGACTTTCCACTGTGGCCCTAGCCTTTTTTGTTAACCTAAGCTCTACATGTACTTGGATTTGGAACTGTGTACATTTCCCACCACCAACATGATGTTTCCAATCTTTCTGCTATGGAGCTCTCCCTTCTGCCTATGTGACTAACCCACACTTAGTTCCAGAAGCCCACCAGTATAGAAAGACTTTCACTGTCTGTTCTCAGGAGGGATTAAGTAGCTCTCCTCTGCCCTGTCATTATACCCTTAGGACTCTCTAAAAATGGATTAAGTAGATCATTAGTATGTGAGTTTCCTGTGTTCAGAATTATTTGTTACTTTCTTTCACTCATTACTGGTTAGGAAAACACATAATGTTTAAATGTTGAATAAAACTGTCAAATTTATTGAGATTAAAAGAAAAGTAGTTACCAAAGTAAGCTCTCATATTTACGTGGGGATTTGAGGAATACCTACAATAATATGCTATGTATTTAAAAAATGAAATCAAACAGAATGGTAAAATTTCTAAGAGTATTTTAAAAGTGATTGTCCAGTAAAGAAGATACACATCAATATCTATGAAAGTTGCTTTTTACCAATATAAATCTTAGCATCAATTAAATATAAAGTTAAGTGCAACAACTAGTACTGTAATGATAAAAAATGTACTTTTATACAACAGTTTAAAGTCTCAAATGAATACAGCGCCTTTGTGCTTAAAACTATGATCATTACGTACTGCAATTATGTTCTCATAAAAAATAAAAATTGGAAAAATCTGTATAAGAGAAAGACTCCAAAATAAGTCATAAAGTTTCAATCTCTCAATAAAAAATAATAATTTAGTTTTCTAATGCATTGAGACATAAAAGAAAAATTTCAAATTTAGCTTTATGAAAAAAACCAATGGATTCATAGGATTAGTGTCTTAGATGCAATCCTTTTAAGAATGAAAGTGTAAATAAGGATCAAAATATATAATAAATAATGTGAAATAGGAAGAAAAGGTGTAAAGAGGAAGGGGAAGTTGGAGCGGCAGGGGAAAGGAAAGAAGGGAATGGAATTAATATGAGAAAATAAAAAAATGGAAACAAAGTCTTTGTAAACAGAAAAGGGTGGAGGGGTTAAAGGGAGGGCAGGGGAGGGGGGGGAAATAAAAGAATCAAGATATATTATGTAAAGGTGCAAATCTCCAATGATGAATGTCATTTTATTGTATACCTAAAATTTACCAATTAAATTAATTAAATATACACACACACATGCACACACACATGCACACACACACACGCACACACACACACATACACACACACACAAAAGGGTATAGCTAGTATGGTTACTAAAATGTGCACTTCTGACCCATCTCATAGTGTTGTGGAGAATACAAATGAATCACTTACATGAACCACTTTTCATTGTCTTAAATTTTGTCATTTTCTCAGGTTGTTTTATCCCTAAGATCTTGAACTATGAAATCTCAGGTTTTTGGTAAAATTTTTCCACATTTTTAGCACTGTAAAATCTACTGATTCCTACATTTTTATGTCCACTTTCATAATCTATTTCTATCACCATGTTCAAAAGCCTTCTTGCTTTTCTTCCCCTCCCTTTATTATTTTTCTAACTACACTGATCATTTACTAAATGGTACACAATCACAGATGCTAGAGCCACAGTGTGGCATCAGTGATGGTTTTAACCAGCACTCAATTCCCAGTTTCCTTTTCCTCCTTCATAGTCTGCCTTATCTACCTTGATTCTATATCAATTAGAATGCATGTTTTTTCTATTCAAACTGTCTTAGTTGTTTTCTGTTTCTATAACAAAATATGTGACACCAAGTACTTTACAATGAAAAGATTTAGTTCATAATTCTGGATATTCAAGAGCATAACACCAACATGCCTTTGGCTCTGATGAGGGCTTCTAGATACATTAAAACATAACAAGTGGCATTTGAGTGGGAGTGAGTTGCACAGGAAGAGGCTGCAGGATGAGACAGGAAGCCAAGAGAGTGAGGGGCCAGGTTTCCTCTTTATAGAAACTTGCTATGATAGATCCTACCTGAGATTCCATGAAAGCAACAGTCTGTTACAGGGCAGCATGTCCAGGTGACCTAACCACCTCCAGGAGGCCCCACTTCTTAAGGCTTCCACCATTTCCACATCACCATTTGTGTACTAAGCTTCCAGTATGTAAACCCATAGGTGCCATAATCAAACCATAACCAAAGCACAGCACACATAATGACAAGAAAGTTTAACTATGATGACTGAATGCTTATGGTTTCAAGTTATCTAATCTCAGGTAATTCCTCAGGGCTATTCAGAAATTCTATTTTATACAAAATAATTATCTCCAAATTTCATTATCTTTTCTTCCTCTTAATTCTAAGATCTTCTCTGTAATATTGTACTGAAATTACTTTTAAAAAGGACAGTGACACCCATACACTGCTTAATACTTGTTCTACTCCTCTAAGTTCACAGCGTATATTATCTAATACTCAAAAAACAAATCTGTAGGGCAAGTAGTATTACTATTTTCATTTACAGTTTAGGATAAAAGGCAGCCAGATTAAACCATATTCCCAGCATCCCATGTTGACGGAGCTGAGATCTGAACCCAGGACTATTTTCTCCAGAGCTGCTCTTCTCTCAGTTTGCTCTCCAATTCTTCCTTGAAATACACCAACGACTAATATTTATAGGCTTATTGTCAGCTTCCCAGAGTCTTTTAAATCCTTTGCTTTTTTCCTCTTCTTTGAGATTTCTTTGAGTTTCTCAGCATTTTGTTCTTAAGATTCTTAACTCATTTTAGAAATTCTTACTTGGAAATTGGCAAGCTTTCGATAACTTCAAAATCACCTTTATAATTACGTCACCCAAATTCATATTTTAAATCTAGAGTTCTCTCCTGACTAAAAGATCAGCATTTTCTGTTTTATTTGGACAGTTTTCAAGGATGTCTTGTCAACATCTCAGATTCACTTTACTGAGTTTATATCACTTCTCTTAAAAAATCTTTTGAAATCCTTCATGGGTTTAGCAGGTAACATGGTTGCCCTTTAGCTCCACATTGCCATTTCTACACTTGGCCCTCATTCCATAAAATTTATTCATATTTATGTATTCTTACTCAGTATGATGAATAAAATACAGCTTCCCTCCTTGAGAAACTCATTGTTGTGGGAGAGAACAAAACTTCAATAAATTATTCCAATTTAAAATGGTGTTATAGAAGAGGTAAGTGTGAAACGTATGGCACTACAGAAGCAATATTTTAAGAGTTAACAAATTTCTTCATGATAGGAAGATTACAGACATCATAAAAAAATATTGTATTGGGCTGGGGATTTAGCTCAGTGGTGCCACACTGCCTCATAAACTCAATGTCAGGAGTTCAATCCCTGGTACCAAAAAAAAAGCAAAAACAAAAACAAAAAACACAGTATTGTGTTAATCAGTCTGCAGCACTTTAATCCATTATAATCATCAATTTTGGGGAGCTTTTCTGTCTTCTTTGTCATAGTGTGAATTACTGGAAACAAAGCACTGTGTCTTATTTACCATTATAGCTGTAGCCCATAACATGGTATCTGTTGTCAAACAGATGAATAGACTATGGCTTAAATAAGTAAGCCATTTTTTATTTTGAAAATACTGCTTCTATTCTGTAATTTTAAAATAGATTAAATGCAATAATAAATGGAAGTTTTGAGAAAAAACTAAGAAAACTTGAAGGAACAATTTTGATTGATGACAGCGTTATTTTTCTCATCTTAAAGTTCTGTGGCTTTGGCTTTCATCTTTGATTTTGTAGATATCAGAATTACCCATAACTAAGATTCAATTAATCCTATTTACTATGGAACATTTAGTTAAGTTGAAAAAACTTCATAGAAAATAGTCTTTTTAATGAAAAAATTATTAGCATAATTAGCTCTGAGTATTAGGTCTCAAATCTCATCAAAATATTTCATCCTTTCATTTTTAATTGCATTAAAATATGCAAAGATTTCTCGACTATATTCTTTATAAAAGGGCAACTATTAATCTCTGCCAAGTTACAGATCTGTCACTGCTAAATTTTTCCTTAACAATCTATGACAACTAAATAATCAATCTATGACTGCTCCATAAAGTACATGTATCTAATCTACACAGCCTGCGTTTCCACATTGGATTATTTCCTGCTTTGAAATACAATGAATAATTCTATTAAGGACATTTACATACCAGTCTTTGCATAAACACATTTTCTGGGTATAAAGAAGTGAAATTGGTGGGTCATGTGGTAGAAGATGGGAAGAAACTTCATTCTTTTCCAAAGTGGCTATATAATTTTGCATTGTTAGCACAAATAACAATTCTAGCCTCTCAGCTGGGTGTGGTTGCAAATACCTATAATCCCAGCACTCAGGAGGCTGAGGCAGGAGGATCAGTATGAGTTTGAGGTCATTCTGGGATAAATACTGAGTTCAAGGCCAGCCTGAACTATGAAAAACAAAAACAAAAACAAAAAAAAGAAAGAAAAGAAAAAATTTCTAGTTACCTTAGAGCCCTGTCTGTGCTTGTTATTGTCAGTCTCCACATAATATCAGCCGATCGATTGGTATCCCATTAAGATAGTTATTTGTATTTCCTGATGATTCATGACACTGAACCTTGTTAGAAATGTTTATAAGTAATTTGAATATTTTTCTGGTGACATCTACCCTCAAGTTTTTGATCATATTTTATTTGGTTGCTTCCTTACTGAGTTGCTCTTTTCAGATATTTGCATTGCAGATATTTTCTCTCAGTTTGGCTCTAGGTTGGCCATCATTTTTCTAATGTTATCTTTTTAATGTTTGAACTGTATAATTTGCATAAATTGAAATAATTGTAAATAATTCACAATGTAATTGTTCCTATGAAGGAACAGTTGTCTCACAAAAGGTTGCAAAGATTTTTCTCCTGTGGTTTCTCGTAGAGTTTTGAATTAGCTCTAGCTTTTTACATTTAGTTACATGAAATTTTTCTTCATATTTGTATAAAATGTCAGGTATAGATTAATTCTTTTAATGTATGGATATATGTTATGCAACATATTTTATTGAAAAGATTATTCTTTTTTGCAATTAATTACCTTGACACTGATATGATATGTGGGTTTATTTCAAGAATATTCTGTTCCATTGATCAGTATGAGGATATTTTTGGGTCAATATCATCCTATCTTCATGTTGTAGTTATTTTGTAGGTCTTAAAATTGGGTAATGTAATTCTATCAGATTTGTACTTTTTTTTTTTTAAAAGCCCTTTGGATTTCCATTTTTTAAAAAAATTAGCTTCTCTACTTCTATAAAAATATGTTGATGTTTTGATCAGGATTATATTGACTCTAACAATCATCTAGAAATTATTGCTATCTTATTTTTAATATAATCCACAAACAAGTATACCAAGTATACATTTTGGCCTTCTTTAATATTTTTCAGCAATGATTTGTAATTCTTGGAATAGGAGACCTATTTATTAGTCTATATTAATTATACAGAATAATTGTTTTGTCTGCCATCTTGGTGAAAGCTTACAGCTTACTTTGATTATTACCCCCTTGCCTTTCTGTCTCCTTCCCCATTCTCCTTTCTCATCTCTCATATTCTTCCTTGGTTCATGTCATTTCTCTCTTTTTCCTCCCCGATTCCTCATAGAAGAGAAAACATGCACTATTTGACTTTCTGGTCTGACTTATTTCAGTTAACATGATGATAGACCTATTTTTTTAAAATTCCTAAATATTTAATGTTTTCTGACCTTGTAAGGGGTATAAATTTTTATGTTTAAATTTTTTTGTTCTGTATATATTAAATAAAATTGAATTTTAAATATTGGTTCTGCCTAACAGAATATTGGTAAATTCACTACTAGGTCTTTGAAATTAATTAATTTACTGGTGGTGGGAATTGAAGTTCTAATTTTTTAATTGGTATCTTTATCTTTTCATCATGCATATTCATTCAAGTCAGTGTGAATAAAGGCAGTTTTTGTTTTCCTCTTCTAATCTGTGTGCTCATTCGAATATACTTAGACATCTAAATTCATCATTAAGATGAAATCCATTTACTCTTAATTTTAAAAAAAGACATTTTTCTTTTTGTGATAACATTGCCTAATATTTAAATTCAGGAGAAAAATTCAAGAAATAGTGACAACATTTTAAAGGCAGCAGAAGAACAAATGAAAAACTGAATTCAACTTCTCAGTGACTGTATTTGAGAAAATCTGTAATATGAAAAAATATGACATTAGAATGTATATCATATTTCAAACTAAATTCTAAATGACTTTAGAATAAAAAACTAGAAAATATAAGCTCTATTAAAAAAGCCAAGGCCAAGATTCTCAAGAGATAGATACATCAAGAAAAATAATATCTTCTCTTCCAAGCTAAAAGAGGCAAACAATATCATATATATATTATATATATATATATAATATATATATATATATGAAGAGGTCTAAGGATCTTAGTAATTCTAAAACAAAAATAATTGTTTCATAAATGGAGACATCTGCACAACAAAAAGAAAGTTTAAAGAACAAAGTCCTAGCTCATGGCAGGATAGGTTTCTTCCACTGCTATAGATATGAATTAATTCCCATAAGGAGATATATTTCCATTTAAAAATATTCTTTAGACACAATGACAATTTTTGCAATAAAAACAAAACTTCTGAGAATTGTCTAGGCATTGAGTTTTCGTATCAAAATATTAATTTTCTCCACAAAACTAAATGAGCACAAAACCACTTAGTCTTACACTATGCTTTTCTATTAGCAAACACAATATACTACCTGTCAAGTTTAAGCATTGTAACAATTGAAGTGTAACTTCTGTTATTTCAGGTTCACTGATAGAAAACAATGTAGTGCTATTTTAAGAAAGGTTAATGTAGCATTTCCTGAAAAATATTTTGTTACCATGAAGAGAAGAATATGTGATTAAGAGAGATGTTTTACTTGGAAAAACATAAGTAAATATTAACATTAATATTCAAAAATGGTCATATCTAAAATCAATATCTTTCCACTTATAAAATTTGTATGATTTTTGTTACAGTTCAAATAAAGTTGCTTATAGTTTCTAAGGTATTTCACTGTGCTATGCTCATTAGCTGTCCAGTCAGTGGAGACTGAATACCTGGCTTAGCATCTACTTGGAACATCATCTCTTCTATGAATTCTTTCATGATATCCAAGAAAACTTTATTCCATCCATATCTGTGTTTACTTCCACTTCCAGAGCTGTATCAGTCCCAAGATTATGGTTGAGGGCAAGGACAGTGGCTTTTCCCTCATAGTCTCATTGTTCAGCTTGACTTTGGTCCAATGTAGCTCTTTAATGTTTGTAGAATAGTGAATGATGTAGTTTTACATAATCACAAACTATAGTCTTTAGCTGTGATGCATTTTAGCATTCTAGTACTCAAGCATGCAAGAACAGTAATTATGCATCGTGGTAAGAACTAAGGGATAAAGTGAGACAAAAGCCACTGAGAAAGCATGACCTACTAGGTTTCAGTGAAGGAAGAACTATTTTTTTTTTGAGAGATAAATTTAGCTAGCATTAAGAAGACAAGGACAATCCTGCACTCACTTTTACCCTCCACAAACTGAGCAATGCAAAGTGACTTGGTTCAAAATTACTATTTCTAGTGTCTCTGATTTGCTGTGTGTTGGTTGGCTGCACTTGGCAGTTGGATTCCATCTATTTCTGTTTACTGATAACGGTAAAGTAATTGCCCTGCACCTATTTTCAAGGCTGTGTACTGCCATCTGTGTCCATCCTCACCCAAAGAAATAGTGTTATGACTTGTGTTTAGATATCCCCCCAAAGCCTCATGCAAATGAGGTAGGGCTTTTTCAGAGGTGGCTGGATCTAGAGTGTGTGATGCTGGGATTGATTCAGCTTGGATTGACTGGTGCAAATACTAGGCTCAAGGTGCTAGGATTAAGTAGAAGGGAATGGAATTAATATGAGAAAATGAAAAACTGGAAACTAAGTCTTTGTAAATAGGCAAGGATGGAGGGGTTAAAGGGAGGGCAAGGGAATGGGGGAAAAATAAGAACCAAAAGAGATTATGTAAAGGTGCAAATTTCCAATTATGAATGTCATTATATTGTATACCTAAAATGTACCAATAAAATTAATTTTAAAAAAGAGGCAGAAAAAAAAAGAAGAAGACAAGGGCTAGGTGAAGATAAACCATCAGTGAAAGGGTTAGAGGCAAAAAACAATAAAGGAAGAGAAAATACCAAATACAAATCCTGGAGGTAAGAAAAATCAAGAGACAGGTGGAACTATTACAGGAAGCAAAAAGAAAAGTGTGTATTTTGAAATTGAAAAGGTAAATAAGGCCAATCCTTGGAGGATTTTATAGATGTAAGAAATCAGGTTTTTTTCCAAGTAGAATAAAATTCAAATAGCTTTAAGCAGTATTAAGAAAAGTTCTGAGGTAAACATGGTAAGGTTTGCTGTTTGTTGGAATGAGGACAAAAAAGACTCTAGTTTTTATCCTTTCCACTGGCAACAGACCATTGAAGATTTCTGAAAAAGGAAGAAAGGAATATCAAGAGAACTCAAAACATAATTATAATCCCATTTGAACTTGGCACCATTATCTTAGTTTATTACATCATAGCTTAAGAGTGTAACTCTTGAACCGGGAATTCATATAAACATAAGGTTAAGGTCTTTCCATTTTTATTATTTTTAGTTTATACAAGATGTTCTGAATTTATCTATGAAATATTAATAGAGACTAACAATATGATGTGGGTTTTACTTAAAGATAGTAATAAAACTCTATGTACTGAACTTTTCATTTCCTTTTATTTCTCTAGGAAACAAATGATAAACATTTATAGTTCTTCTATTATAGTATCAGACAGGGATAGATAACAAAATGAAAATCTCTTGTTCTTTGTAAAAGAAAACTCTAGGTAGACTTTATTATGTCCACTAGATGATGTTAGTTTAAAATGAATTTATGCAGCCAGACAGACTTTTATACTTTAATGGTATCCGAAGTAGAGAAAAACAATTCCTTTTTTAATATATGAGCTGAAATCACAAGAGTGATAAAATAATGATATTATAATCCACTTAAACACATTACTGGAACAATGATCATATTAGTATTGCTAGTTTATTTCAATGCTCATTTTTATGATGCTGTTATATTTGACATATTCACAAGTTTATAAAAATTCTAATTGTGATAAGCTAAAAATATACGCTACATGGAAAAGTTAACTCAAGTATTCATAAAGACCATTTGTTGTGTCTTTTTATATCTTATATGGATTTGAAAGCCAATGTATGCCCATTCTTGAAAACTGAGAAGTGCAGAAATACACAAAAGACAAAAAATGAATCTGTAGTCCTACTCAAAAGTAGCTACCATTACAAACTGTGCCGCTATAAACATGGGTGCACATATATCACTGTGGTATGCTTCTTTTAATTCTTTTGGGAGGATACCCAGCAGGGGAATAGCTGGGTCAAATGGGACCTCTAGTCTTAGTTCTCTAAGGTATCTCCATACTGATTTCCACAGTTGCACCAGTCTACACTCCCACCAACAATGGAGAAGGGTTCCTTTCTCCCCACAACCCTGCCAGCATTTCTTATTGGTTGATTTCTTGATAGCGGCCATTCTTTCTGGGGTGAGGTGGAATCTCAGTGTTGTTTTCATCTACATCTCTCAAATGACCAGTGATGTTGAACATTTTTTCATATGTTTATTTTCTGCTTTTACTTCTTTGTCTGAGAAATGTCTGTTCATTTCAGATGCCCATTTTTCAATTGGGTCTTTGAATCTGGGGGGTCTGATTTTTTTGAGTTCTTTATATATTCTAGATAACAGCCCAAGTGCCCATCAACTGGAAACTGGATAAAGATGTGTTTTTTAAAAATAAAATGGAATACTACTCAGCCATAAAGAATGAGAAACTAGAGACATTTATAGCTAAATGGATGCATATTGAGGCCATATTCTTAAGTGAAATAAATAGGACACACATGTGTAAATAACGAATAGTTTCTCTAGTGTGAGAAATTGAAAGTGTAAATAAGGACTAAAATGATTAAATGAATAATTGATAATTTGAAATAGGAAGAAAAGGTCCAAAGGGGTAGGGGTGGTGGGAGGGGAAGGGGAAAGGAAAGAAGGGACAGGAAAATTATAAGAAAAGGAAAAATGGAAACAAAGTCTATGTAAATAGGGAAAGGTGGAGGGGGTGAAGGGCGCACAGGTAATGGGGAAAAAATAAGAATCAAGATACATCATGTACAATTACAAGCACCCAATTATAAATGTAAACATAGTGTATACCTAAAATGTACCAATAAAAGAATTTAGGGAAAAAAAAGAGGTAACTACAATTAAAAATTTAATGACTTTGACCTGCTTCATATAATGTGTATGTATGTATATATATATATATATAATTGAGATCTTGATGATTATATTATTATTATATGGAACATTCATTCACTTTATATTATGAAGCATGTGATAATTTAACTTTTCCCACATCATTATTTCTAATTTCTATATAATCACTTCATCTGTATTTTTGTATACTTAAGCATTTGTAATTTAAGGTTTATAAAATATTTTAGTTTTCTATTATAAATAATATCACTGAATATCTTTGTATATTAATATTAGGTTATGGTTATAATAATTTTATTAGGATAAATGCTGAATTACTGGCTCCCAGGATAGAAACATTTGGCCCAGAGCAGATGCTGCTGAGGTACTGGAGAATGCCTCATTCTATGCCATGCCAGCTGGAGGAGGGTGCCAAACTCACCAAATCAGGCAGTTCCAGGTAGTTTGGTCTCCTTGAGTAATTCCCAAATTTAATATGTAAAAATAGCTGCTAATTATAGTTTTATTACACTTATCAAATTATAAGTGAAATTGATTTTTCTATGGTTTTATTAGTTTTCATTCCACAAATTACACCCTTTAAGTAGTTTTTCAATACAGTTTAAATAATCAATTTGTATTATATTTTTATAGGTTAAATAATGCTGCAATTATCTTCCCCATTCTCCTTAGTTTTGCTTTTATTAATGATATTTTAATATATAAGATTAGACGTGTTTTAGTCAAATCTAAGAAATTTTTATATATTATCCTATAATACTTTCTCAAAGGGAATTTTACATATATAATTTGCCTTCTTTCTTCTTTTATATTCCTTTTTCATGATATAGTGAAAAAAATTTTTGTAATAGCTAGGGAACTTCTTAGAGACCATTTATTGATAACCATTTCATTCCTATTTATTGATTTACTTAGGAAGTCTTAATATATGATATATAGGCACTTTTATCATCAAATATGTTCCATTGATACCTTTGTTGAATCTTTCAGTATCTATCATAGTGATACAAAGAGGTTTTTCAAAAATATAGACTACAACTTTAATATATATGTATATGTATGTACATATATATTCAAACCTTAAAAAAACCCTCAAAATTATGAACATTATTATTTTTAAAAATGATTAAAATGCATAGTCTTAGTCATTTATTAGTAGATTGAACATTTATTGAATGTCATCATATGGCAAGCACTGAAAATAGAGAAATTACTAAGATATAGAGAAAAACCTTGCCTTTAATTTAGAAAATATATTACTTTTGAGAATTTACAAACCGTTTTTTTGGCTACGTGACCATTTAGTTATAGTCATTCTACTTAATAGCAATCATAGCTATTAAGCCTTGGCTAAATTGTCTCTCCTCTCAAAAACCCTCTTTCTCATTTGAAATATTTTTGGCATTAGCTATCTGTTTTAGAAGAACAGAAATACCCAAATTACTATAATTGTAAGATCAAATGAAAAGGAAACATTATATACAAATAAAAGAGCTTAGAAAAGCTCATTGACTTAGCTACAGAGCTGGGTACAAGCTTGAAAACAAATCTGTTTTGTTTTGTCTTCCCCGAATCAGCATGCAGTCAAGTAATAAGAATGTAATAAAATATTTTTATTCTTAAGGGGGAAATATCACTAACAATAAGGAAATATTTTTGCTTCAAGATGCATAAAATATGGTATAAAAATAACATTTCAGATTCTTCCATTTTAAAACATTCATAATATTGCCTTGGTAAAGACTATGCCTCTAAAACGCTAGTCTCATGAACGAATATCTCGAGGAGGAGGTGAAAGATAGTTCAGAATTAGAGATGCTTGCCAAGACATTCACATCCCCCTACCAAAGAACAACAGATGGTAACAGTAACAAGGAAAACTTGCAGCAGATCCTGTCTGGCACACTTTCAAAGTAGCCATTTATATTTTCTAGCACAAACAGCCAACTGCTGTCTTCTTAAAGTACATGCATGGATATATAAGAAAAGAAAAAAATGCAAGAGTGATGCTTAAATCATCTTAACAGAGCAAAAGGCCTGAGAAGTGGGTTGAGCTAATGCCATGACAGCCTGGGCACGTGTCTTAGTTTCCTGACATTTCATAGGTAATGTCCTCATTGTTAATGCTCCCTTCCCCTAACCCACCTCTAGGTCTAACGCACTTAACACTTCATGCTACTACTGCCTGGGTTCTCAACACCCTGATCTCTGCTGCTGAGCCGTATTTAGTAATTTCCACTTAATGTGTGCTCTCTTCCAGAAGAGGACTTCAGTCCATAGACTATAGTGGCTAAACAGGACCCTCTCTCATCTCAGGCAGGCAAATCCCAGCCAAAACACACACTGAAAGAAAGGATCAGGATGAAACAAAAGCAAGCAAGAGAGAGGCCAGTGAGTTCTGGCATAGCCAGGAGTTAGGGAATTTACAGGAGCTAAAAATTCTCACAAATTAAACAGAAGAGATGTGATATCCAGTAACAAAAAAATGATTTTGAGAAATGAGGCGTCCCTTCTTCTCAAAGAGTGAGCCTTTATATCACTACAGCAGAAATCGATTTCCCAGGATTTGGTGAGAGCAAACAGAAAAGCCTGCCAGAAAGAAAGAAGTAAAGACTTGGAGAAAAACACTTCCCTTTGGGTAGTATGTGACATAAGTTATGTTACTCCCCACTCTTCTCTAAAGAGAAAAATGAGGTTTTATTTTACAAGCATGGGGAAAGTCAGGAAATTGGTTGGAACATCTTCTATGGGATGCTGACTCCTGTGATGATCTTGAGGATTGAGTCTCTCTTGAATCTAATACTACCCTGTCTTAGTGTCAGGCACATGAGATATTGAATACTTTTTCTCAGGCCAACGTGAGTAAAAATGTTTTATCAGAAAATGAATTTTCTCAATATTGTTTATACAAAACTCATTTTGTCTCCTATATTCCTATTTCCTAGGTTACTTCCAGGGCTATGGATAACATGTATAGCAACTGCCCTTGTATATAGTTGGCTCTCCATATCAGTGCATTCTGTGTCTGTGAATTTAACCAAGAATAGACTGAAAATATTTGGAGAAATTTTCATCTGCATTGAACTTGTACAGAATTTTTGCTTATTATGGGCTAAACAATACGGTACAGCATCTATTTACATAGCAATTATATTGTAGTTGGTATTATAAAAAATCAAAATAAAGATATAGATATAGAAGTATAGATAGAGTATACAGCTATAGATATAGAGTAGAGAGGGGGATAGTCATAGGCTACATGTAAATAGTACACCATTTTTTATAAGGTACTTGAGCATCTTTTGGTATCCTTGGGGTGAGGGGCCTGAAACTAGCCCGCACAGTTGAGGAAGGATGATTGTAATTGCATTTAATACAGCTTTTCAAAAAGTGTCAGGTGGATTTAAGCCACACAGCCTCTCAGTTGCACATACATGGCTGATTTTCAAACTTAGACAAGCACTTGACCCAGACAAAAACTTACATTTTCCACCATGCATAATCTCTGTCTTTATCCAACTGGTCACCAAGTTCAATCAGATCTGATTCGCTCCATTACATCTCTTCATTCTCACTGCACTGACCTCACCATTTCCAGCTACACTCTTCCTGTAATGCCCTAATTGGTATCCTTGCCCCCAATCTGTGCTTCCAATGCATCTTTCAAAAAGCCAGAATAGTTTCTGAAAAGCTTAGCATGGTACATAGAATCTTCGATTTTGCTTTTTACCTGGTTTAGGCTAGTTTCCCACTGCTTGCCTGCACAGTCATATTGAGCTACTTTGCACTTCTTCAAGTGTTCCGTCCATTTCATGAATACATTCTCTCTGTGTATACACATTTCCCAAACTCTTACACATCTCAGCTAAATAATCTCTCCTAGAAAAATCCTTAAATACCTAAGTCTTTTAAATGACATTATTCCATATTCTGTGGGCATCTAAATCGAATAGCTAGAATCCTAATTATATTCCTTTCCTCCCATTTTGAATTTGCTTGCTTTACTTTTCATTAGGATATGATCCACTTGCAAGTGATTATGGAGTGATTTTTTTTATTATATGTCATTATTATATAATCATTTCAGATATGTTTAAGTACATGTCAATTAAATGGATTTATAAGATTGAAAATTTTCATTCTTGGGGAGCTAAACAATTCTAATCCTCCTAATCACTCATGCCTTTATCAAAATATTTTTAAAAGTTTTAGAAATTTGGTATCTTTTTCCTGTTCATGTTAATATGAAAAAGAATGGTTAGCATTCAGAGAAAAATTCAAATGAGGCAGAAGATGAACATTTGGCATTTGTAAATCAAAATCTTTCCACTGATCTTTCTTTATTTATCAATACTCTTCCCTAGGTGATTGCATTAAGTCCCATTACAACATTTTCTAATTTTTTCAAGTAGATATGTTGAGGAGCCAAGATCTGAAATTGTAGAATCATTGGTTAACTCACTCTTTATAAAGGAAGTCTTTATTAAGACTTAAATTCTCCACAAATATAACTCTCTCATCTGTACTTAGTTTGTTTGGGACATGAACTCTGACAAGAATGGTGGAATGAAATAGCAGAACTACTTCAACTGTGTTGATGTTCATGTTTATTGATTTCCTTTCTCCCTTTCTATTGTTCCCACACTTTCTTCAAGAGTTGAATTTGAATTGATTCAGGAAATTTATAGAAATCATTTTCAGTAATTACTATTTTGCAGCAATTAGAATATCATCGGATAGTGCCTATATAACTTTCAAGTTACTGTTACAAATGTCTCATATATTGTGCTGTTGTAGTATACTGACAAAGTAAAATACTGCATAGAACATAAATTATGTCACCGAGGTAAGATATTTTTAAATATCTTCAATGAACTAGGCATTATGTTAAATGTTATTTGCTTCAGATTTATAGCCTGATAATTTAAATTGCCTTTATTTTATCATCAGTGTTTATATTTTATATTCGGTGTTTAGGTTTTATTTTTAGAGTAATTATGAAAATATACATATCTAACTACATATTCACACAGTATTGTAATTATGGCCTCAAAAGGTTAAATGCTTTAGGATATTCATGATGATATGTGTTAATATCTTCTATATTTAAATTTGCAATCACCTCAGTAATTGCTTATAATTTACAAACTATCTTTTTGGTTTGGTTAATTATTTTCTTCTCATTAAAATGTTATATCATTACTGTACATCCCATGTATCGTTTCAATTAAAAATAATCCACTCATTAACAACTTGTATGTGAAGGTAAACCTCAAGCTTTTGCAATAGTTCTTAGGTTGCTTTTAGTATAAAGATCAAGGAGACATCATAGCTTTTGGCTACAAGGAAATGTTCCTTGCCTCACATCTTCACAACAGTTTTTTCTTCAGTGATTTTTATATAAACCCCTAAAACAAGATACATATGAAATGAATGTATAGCCCTCAAATTATTTTCAAAGGTGATAATTTAGAAATTACACTGAACAAAGAAAGTGGAATAAAAATAATAATTATTTTTAAGATTTGTCTTTCAAGAGTCCTTTGGAATCAACATATCTCTTAAGTGCAAAATTAAACATGACTTTGGAGAAGAAACAGTTTACTAGCAAAAGGAAGTAGGTACACTTAATTTTTAACTTTCTAAGGTTTTGCTTTTCTGCTTAATACTCTGCTGGGTTTTGTTTTGGTTTGGTTTAACCCCTAGGCTCCTTTTATTTTTCAAAAGTTAAGCGGAGGCCTGTAGTCATTGTTCCCTCTCACTGCATAAGCAAATTTTACACCATGTGCTTCATTTCCACAACGTATGCTTGGGTTTGCTGTGTCATTTTGATTACAACTTCATATCCCACAAGATTTCATAGCACTTTTGATTTTCTAACCAAAGCTTAAGATGGCCCATGTGTTCTTTTACTCCATAATTTACTGAGGACTTACTAAGGATTCTTTATATTTCAGGCTCCGTGCTAACTCATGATTATTATAGAATTCATAAAAAGATGGTTAAGTAACTATAATTGAGAACCTTAATTTTAATATATTTTGGATCAAATCACAGAAAAATAAATATATATTATGTAAATGCTACATCTGAATTTGCTTGTTTCTACAAAAAGCAGTTATGGACACTTGAAAAAGTTATCTGGTGATTTGTATTCACCATCATTAAGGTGTCTTCTTTCATTTATTAATTCAAACTTCAAAGATTTTCTAGGTGTTTACTGGACCTATAAAGATCAACAGAACAAAATCTAGTTATTCAGGATTTCATCAAATTAAAATTATTGTAGAAAATAGACATAGTTTGGCAAGTTTTTCCATAGAATTTAATTAAGAGTTCAGCTTATATGTAATATTTGAAATACTTTGCTGTGTGTTTTGTAATAGGGAAAAACAAAATCTCTGTATCTCCTGATCTGAAATAAGTTAGAACTTGGTTTATGAGTCAACTGAATATGAATTAAACAGTTTAGAAAATAATGAATACTTTCAAACAGTGAAATGACTTTTTATCTGGTATTAGAAATTAGAAATTAACAAGAGAGAATACTTATTTAAAGATCTATAATTTCAATAAATAAAGAGCAAAAGAAAAGAGAAACAGTAGTAAATAAGGAGACAGATCTTTTGCAAACGGGAAAGAGGACCAAGAGAATAAAGGAGAAGGAAAGGAGATTAAAAAATAATCAAGATGTACGGCCAGGGATTTAGCTCAGTGGTTCCGCCTCCTGCCTCACAAGCGCAAGGTCCTGAGTTCGATCCCCGGTACCAACACCCCCCCCAAATCGAGATGTTATGCATGTATACTAACTCTCCGTGATGAATGTAATCATTATGTACTATAAATCTGTATTAATAAAAGTAAAACTTGATAAAAAGATCCATTCTTTTATATACTGTGGCACTCCATGAATATTAACTGAAAATTTCAAGTGGGGTTGGCTTCGCCTTGCCTTTCCAGCCTTCTTTGCTCACATTGCACAGGCATCGATTTGCTTTACATTGAAAATAGCCCTTAACTGAAATGTAACTTTTTCAAATATTCAAGAAATTCTGCAAGAATCTAGGCCATACGACATCTGCGTCTTTGTTTGTCTGGTGCATGACTGAATCCTTGGTACTGTATATAAGAGGTGTAGAAATTTGCTTAATGAATAATGAATGAACTCTACAGGTTAGAAATATTATGAAAATTAAATGATCATTTTCTCTCTTTCCATTAACTGTATTCCACAACTGCAATTTGCAATAATTCCTACTTAAAAAATGAACTAAATATGATAATTATTCTACATATTCCTTGTAAGTTTTAGTATAGAAATTAAAAAGGAAAAAAATAAACTACACAAAAAGTATAGCCTATTTATAGATAAATCAAATCCTAGATACTGATTAATATATTTTCAGTGAACATTTGTTTTGAATTAAGATTTTTGTCATGTGAACCTACTAATAGGGAATTATCATAGAATCAATTCCTAAATTTCTAACTTTCTACAATTTAAAATTGTCAATATTACTCAGAAGTATGTATTTTAGCAAGATGGGGCCAACAATTCACACTCAAAGAATCCACTATAATCTTATTCTAAAGCCAAATTTAAGTTGATAAAAGTAAAGTTACTATTATTACTATATTCAATTGAGTTTTAATCTCTAAAAACCAATAAAAATTATTTGATATTATCATGTTACTGAACACTTCATACACATTTTCCCACTATTTAGCTATGTTAATAATCTGTTGTATTTCAAAATAACATTTTAAAATGTAAGCTATACATTTTACAGTTATGTAATTATCCAATATAGCAGTTGAGTAAAAGGTTAAAGTTCATATCTGGTCAGATATATTCACACACAGCACAAAAATAGTTCTGACGCTTGGTAAAATAACATCCATCTTTCATTTTATTGTTAGAGTTTGGAAGTGAAAGGATAGATCTCTTGAAAAGACCGTTATGGAATTTTCACATCTTTTTGACTTTTATCTGTAGTCAGTGAATTTTAGAAATATGAAAGCAACTACTACAGCAGCAACACTTTAAAGATAGGTCATAAAGACAGTTGTATGATGTGTCAACCACAGCAATTTTTTGTTCTACAAAATCTTTAAAAATCTACATGTCGGCAATTTTAAGCACAACCTACAAAAGAAGTGTCCAGGGCTACTTTGTAAAAGAGTTCACAATATAGCAACAAAATATCTTTGTTTAATGTCCATAGAACCATGATTATTAGGAAGATATTTGCAAAAGCTCATTAGTTAATTATTAATCTAACAACCTGGCATTATTTAAAGTTCAATTCCTATGGTGAGTTTTAAAAGGCATCTTCAGCCAATACAGTTAATATTGATAGAAGATACTTTATATTCAAGCAGCCTCATATTAGAATCTTAGATATATTTCTTAATAATTCTGAATGTTCAATTCCTTAGTAGTATACTATTGACATTAATTTATTATAGTTCTATATATATATTTGTTATATATATAATGGCAGCAATTAGTTGATACAGGATACAGGATGCATGATACAGTGGAGATACAAGGTAAGTGGAGATATAAAGTAAGTGGAGATACATAATAATGGATAACCCTAGTTAATATTTATAATTTTGCAAAGTAATGACAGAGGTAACTTGAAAAAATAAGCAGGCAAACAAGATTATAAAAGTTAGACAGTACAGAGTAGAAGAGAAAGAACTCAAACTCAGATTTGAGAGGTAGGTAACACTGAAATCCAGGGAGCAAGGACAAAAAAGCCACAGAGGGTTTGAAGATAACCAGCCAACCTGGAAATCCAGACATAAACTGAAGAAGAATGGAAGATGAAGTTGGATGCATACATTGGAACATTGGGATATAAAATGATTCTCTGTGAGTTAGATGTGTTATCCAAGGATGTACTTTCAGGACAGAGGTATACTGACGATCACAGGTATCAACATAGGCATGGTGAGGCAGGAGAGGGGAACCAACCACCTGTAAAATACTTTGTATCAAAATATAATTGCATAGTCCCAATTTAATTCCTGTTCCTGAGTTACTTGTGCATTCAGACTGAATAAAAATGTTAATAAGCTTTCATAGAGGTAAAACTAAAAATAATATCTAAGCTAATAAAATTTGAAATGAGATTTTTCATTGACAAACCTAAGTATTAATGTGGTTTATGGGTTAATTTTGATAAATTAGATATACCAGTATACCTGTTTAATCAAGTCAAAGTGCCTTGCTTCTTTTCATATTAAAATTGTGTTTCTTTAGCATATGTTAAAATGTTCATCTGAATGCTTTCTTAATAATCACAGCCTTAGTATATGGTTTAGTATTTATTTTTTCCTTATTTGTTTCACTTGTGTAGGTTACTTTTTCTACTTGAATTACAACCACAAAGGAAAGAAACCTCAGCTTTTAAATGAGTTCTACAAATTGTTTTTGGGGGGTGGAGGTTGGGGAAAGGATGTTATTAGGGAAGAATCATAATCTGGGTGGCTAAATAACAAATACTGGTTCATATAAATTACCTGACCTGCCATATTTGCCAAGAGAGTGCAATGCACAAACACCTCTAAGGTTCAGATTTCACAACATAGGGAGAATAAAATTCAGGCATAACCCCAAATGCTGAGAGATGAATGAGTAGATACTAAAAATGAATTT
Organism: Heterocephalus glaber; assembly: GCF_053883595.1. Classification (NCBI taxonomy): domain Eukaryota; kingdom Metazoa; phylum Chordata; class Mammalia; order Rodentia; family Bathyergidae; genus Heterocephalus; species Heterocephalus glaber. Next base: position 9,234,682 of record NW_028258356.1, on the reverse strand, counting down.
CATAGTTCATTGTAGAAGGTCAAAGACTAAAACTACAAAACTAAATGCTGATAAGAGACGTGTGAGGTTTTAATATGCAGAAATATTTGGATACACAGCTATTTTCTTGTTTATGCTCTCATATTCTATGTGAGCACCCCGTCTACACATTCTCTAGAGACCCCTGCAAAAGCATGTAGCTCCTGTCAACTAGAAGTGAGACCTAGAGCACTGCAGAGTCATGAGAGTAATAGGCCTTAATAGAACTCTAGATTAGAGGTTTACTTATTTTAATTGCTTCCCGAGCTTCTCTTGAGAAGGGGACAAAGAGAGAAAGGAAGAGGGATAAAGATTTCAAGATTTTCTCTTCCAGGGAAGATACTATTAGCATTACCTGTGAATTTGTTTGATTGCACATTTCAGTAAAGTGCTAAAAATGAAAGCAAAAACACAAGTTGCAGAATTAGTGTGATCATTAGGTCTTCCCTTCTTGTCCACCTCGTTGAGATAATGATGTTTGCAGTGATAATGCACTGTCTATAGTATATTGTTTTTTTGTAGTAAAGACAATGAATTGAAAAGACAACGAATGAGTAAACATTAAATTTTAACCTGTTAAATTTTGTGTAGGTCAATTATAGATTTATTTTGTTACATGAATTGTATACCCAAACAATACAATGTATTCCTAACTATAATTATAAAAGTCATCCTTGATAAGTGAATAAGAAGTATATAAAATTGAATGACCTTTATATGGTATTATACAACAAATATATATAGCAAAAATACATAAAACAAATATATATAGCAAAACAAATATATAAAGACAAAGGTAAAAACAAATATATATAGCAAGAAAGACTAGAAAAACATTTTAATATGAATTATGTTTAGAAGTGAGGGGGGGCTTTAATTTAGCAAAATCTTTCTGTGATGTTATATTGCTTTTATAAATAATAGTTTATATTAATTACATTGATTTATAACATTAAATTTAATCTGATATTAAGAGCTCATCTGTGGAACAAGGACAAATAGATTCTTCATTAAAGAAAAACAGATTCTTAATTAAATACAAAATATCCATAAATTAGTAAAAATAATTACCTAGCCATGTTAATAACACGCCTAGCATATGTAAAAGAAAAAAATCAAAATAAGACAATTCATTTTAGTGCAAGAATATCATCATATTAAATACTTTTTATTTCCTTCTTAACATGTCAAGTACCTTCCAAACACTCTGCTCGGTACAGACAGGACATACACACATGGACACCAACATGATCTTTAATCTTCCCTAAGGTTATAGGCTTTCAGTCTGATTTCTAGAATTAGCTCATACAAATCAAGGTCTGTTACAAAAACAGCTCTCCTAAAAGATTTATGTATCTTGGCAGCTTAGCAAAGGAATCCTCGCTTTCTGTGAGATCAATAGAGCCATTTTTAGAAAATCACTGCCAGACCTGAAGTTAATTTTCTATAATTCTACAACATCTGTAAGCCTCAAATGGAAGTCTGGGTTTTAGTCAGCCCTGCAGCCTAACAAATGTATAGTGAGGCTTAACAAAAATAAACACCAAACACCATTTGACAGGAAAAAACCACAAGATAACATAAAAGAGCAATATGGGCTACAGGCCTTAGAATACATATTGTTTCACTGAGAACTTTTAAGACTTCTTAGGCATTCAATTCAAAAATAGAAAAAAGTGTTGGTGTTATAAAAGAAATCTTCACTAAAGGTTTTTTTTCCCTACTATAAAAGATGGCCAGTGAAACCACTGGGGTCCCAGCACACAGGTAACGACGTATTTCAACAGAAAGAAGTGAAAATAAAAGAAAGGACCACTGCGTTCTCTCTTGCATGGTGGCTCACCATCACACTGCAGGGTGCACTTCTTTTCCTAGTTTTATTTCACCCAAACTTGCTCTGGAGAGCCTGTTTATTTTCCTACTTTTAATAAAACTGTGTTACCATTAAAAAATAGAGAAAAGGATAAAATTCAAAATGAAATCTGGGCCATAAGTAAGCATGCAAAAATGCTGGCAGTTGCATAGATACACTTTTCCAAGTTTTAAGTTTTAGCCAATTTTCAATTATTAGTTTAAACCAAATAGAATAGTTCCTCAGCAGTGATTAAACAATGTTCATAACCATCTGATTCCTCATTGAGCATAAAATTTTAAGAGGTTGAAAATAAATAGCAACAACATCGTCCAAATAGTTCACTGTGATAAAAACACTGATAGCAATAAATATGTATGCTGCTAGTCATATTCTCCCAAGTATCAAGAATTGAGCATTTAGGCATAATGAATTTAGAAATAAATGTTATTATTCAAAGTACTGTATACATTTTATAATTGATTTTGCTCCTATTTTCATTTTTCATTTAAATGGCCAATAATATACATCCCAAACATTCTTATTAAGTGGTCAATAGAATTTTAACACTAGTAAATAAAGAACACGTGCTTCAAGAAAGGTAAACAAAGCTCCAATTAATGTTTTCTTTTCTGTAATTCTGTACCAATACTATTTTTACCAATTGTATTTAAAATGAGCTAAGAACTGTCTGAAGATTTTTCCTGCATAATCTCACTTAATCTCTCAACAATGTAAAGGTAAATGCTATTATTGCTATTTGGGCAGAGGAGGAAAGTGACTTGGAGCTGAAAGTCAAGTAAACTGCCCAGTCTTGCCCAACAGTTACAAAATGGCTAAGCAGGAAGGTAATCCAATTCTTGGGGTCCCAAGGTCATGTTTTTAATTTCTATGACATCTCATCTCTTTGATGAACTAAGAAACTCAGAATCTACTGCTGAATGAGTCTGGACAACTTAATAGAAATTAGGTCACCAATTTACATTTTCATCAAATTACATTTTGCTCAGCATTTGAGCTTTTGAACTCAGTTTCCTATAGCTACTTCTCTTCATCCTTCTTTGCCAAGATGTGTTCCTAACTGATCTGTTCTTGGATCTATTACAAACCTTCAGCCTTGACCTTTTTCCTAAGTACCAATTTTACATTTCAGACTGCCTGCCTGACATCTCCTCCTGGATGTTCAGCCCACACACAATATGTTTCTCACTGAATCCATCGTTGTTTTTTTAAAAAACCCATCATTTTTACCAGATCTTCTATTTCTGACCATCATTTTCATAATCGCCTTAGGAGAATAGGGTAGAAATTAGTGTGAATCACTACTAGGAAGCTAGAAACCAGTGTGAATACTATAATGAATAGTATACATTGGTCACAAATACTTGATCCATCTTCTCTTTGTATGGATCATCGGTGTCTATCCCACCAACTTCGACCTTGGTCATACGATGTGCTTTTTGATCAGTGAAATGCGAGCAGATATGATACATGCATCATCCTTTAGGGGGTCACAGCAAGTTTCTGTTGACTCTTTTCCTCCATCTAAAGAAGAAATACGTCTTCTCCACCTGGGTCTAGAGACAACAAGTCAAGTCACAGCACCTGATGCATAGCTGTGCCATGTAATATGAACAGAGAATAAATGCTTCTTATTGTAAGCCACTGACAGTTGTTACTGTAAATATAGGGTTTTGTCTCTTTACCTTGATATAAAATCAAATCAGATATACTTAATTTTATGTTCATAATGTATTGACCACATATTATTGCAGGACCACTACCCTAGCAATGTGACTACCCAGCTTTTAGTGACAGCACTACTTATGTATGTCTTTTCTATAGTTTCTGGTCTGTCAAGATAGCTCTTCTTCAATTGAAATTTGACCACTGCACTCTTAATCAAATATCACAAATGCTTCTCTAAAGAACTAAAGATCATAATAAAATGCATTTTGAAAATTTAAAAAAGGTCTCAGAAAACCAAGTAATCACATCAAATAGCACTGATGGTTCAAGTCAGAAGAGGAATGAGAATCAATCAATGGATTTAGCTTCATTAACAGTATTTGATAGCAATGAAAGCCATTGTTAATTCTAAGTCACTGGTCAGCTTAGTAAGAATAGTTCTGAAACAGTGCTATAGTAAAAGACTTTATGGAGTGTATTCAAAAGCAACAGGAAAAGAGGAATTGATAAAAACATTTTTTAAAAATTTTTCAATGGTTTTACTGTGAAGGAGAGAAGAGAAAGAGCAAGTTGCTAAAGGACAATATAGAATGAAAGCGTGGGTTTGATTAAATTTTGCTTACAGCGAAAGAGAGCCTTCAGTGTGTTCATATGCTTTCTGATGGAATTAGAAAATGATCCTGGACAGTTTACAAATAACTTAAGCTATGATTTTGGGCCCAGAGAGACAATGGGATCTAGTGTGCAATGGAGTGTTTAGCCTCGTGTCGAAGCTGAGACAGGAGATACACAGAGGCAGGAGGGAAGGCTAATCTGAGGCTAACCTTTAGTTAGGAAGGTGTCTGGGGTGCTGAGAAATGTTTGGATTTCTTCCATTTTCTCAGGGAAATAATAAGCATGCTGAGAATAGGGAGGAGGAATTAGTGATTTAAATACAAGTAAAAGAAGAGTTGCGAATTATCTGTTAAGAGAAGTGGGATGGTCAGGGAAGCACAAGATTTGGAAACATATTAGTTGTTCACTTGAGACTACTTCATGAATTTACTATGAAATCAGTCTGGTGATTGTCAAGCTTTTTCTTCAGGCACATTCATCTGGGCAAGAGCAAATTAGAAAAAAAAAGTTGGGTTTAATTAAAGGTTAATGTGAGGTTTTGCTACTTAAGTAAGCAAAGGGACAAAAGGTTTAATGAGTGGGAAGGGTAGCCAAGAAAGGGGTTTTGACTTTTTTTTATTTTTGGTAGATCACAGAATCTAACTGGTACAGAGAAGAAAATGAGAAAACAGCAAAGGTTTGGATTTCTCACAAGTTGGTGATAATGGACTGTAGGTTCTGGTTCAACTCTATTATTCTTGGAGCAGAGATAACACAAGGTGCAAAATAGAAAAATAGAGGTAGTTGCTAGCGATTATGCTAGGCAAGACTGCTTTAATGAAGGGGTGAATTTGATTAAAACAAGTTCTATGGTGGCAATGGGAGTGTATGGTGGAACTGAGGAATAAGGTGTCATGATCCTAGGAGGCCAGGCTATGTGGACACAGATACCACAAGAAATTATGACAAGAATAATGTTAGAAAACGAGCAAAAGCTGAGTATAACATTTGAGTAGCAGAGAAAGGAAGACTTAAAATTATTGTAATGACCAAAGCAAGGAAGGGTGGTAGGTAGTCTAGACTAACAGTAAGAGCTTTGTGTTGATTTTAGGGAAGAGGGGGAAGGACAGCAAACCACTGTCCTGGCCCAGTTGCAGAAAAGTACTGGAAAAGACTGCAGGGAGAGCAGAGAGGAAGGTTTCAGAGAAAAAAAAGGTGAACGTGTTTTATATGAACAGATTACTAACAGACGCAACTTAATTGACGGTGGATCTTGAATTCTAAGACTTATAGTGCAAGGTATCAGTACTGGGAAAGTATGAGAAATAGAGTTTAAAGGAGGATTTACAGAACAATACATTTGTGGGAATATGAGTATAAGGAACAACTTTTTGTCTTAAAACTTTGATATATGTGACAACTCAATTTGTCAATCATATATCTGCTACTAAAATGCTCACTGGGAGAACTGGATCTTCAAACTGCTTTTGCTTAACAAGGCCCTCCTAGAAATCATACACAGCATGCTTAAAATGAAACATCAAAATATTCAACTTGTAACTTACTACCCTCAAGCTAAAATGTGCCAGAAAGAAAATTACTTAATTGATCTGAAGAACAACTTTTTCTGAAAACCTGTGCACAGATATTTTTCAAAAGAGGTCATTAAATTGACACAACTAAGACAAATTTAAGAATGTGAATATGCCAAAGAACAAGACATAGTAAACAGCACCTAGGAAAAGATCTAATTAACAATTCTATTTTTAGAAAGCTGGGCATTTTAAAGTGAAAAAGTACCTCTGGTATGAGCAGAGGCAGAAATAAACAGCATGGAAGACAAAGGGCAAGAGAGAGGGGAATGTGGAGGGCTCAGGACTGAGAAGGAGAAGTCATAGCCATGTACCCTTCTCTTGGACAAAGAAGAAACACAATTTTGTTTTCACATAGAATGCCATAGCACCTCAAACAAGCCTCTTTTTTTCTTTTAGAATTGCCCCTACTAGGAATCTCACATGGTCAAATAGGTCTAGGCCAGTGTTCTAATAGAGAAGAAAACAAGAGAGACAATGAAAGTAAATAATGACAGTGTACAAGCGATTACAGCAAGGTGGACAGCTGACTTAAGCTGAGAGGAGCAGCAAGAGCAGACAGTCATACTCTTCTGCCATTCATGTGTCTTTAGATTCTCAGTCTAGGCTGAGTACCAAAACCTGCATTGTACTGGGTTTTCCATGAGCCACGAAGTCTTGAAGTACCAGGTCCATTAGCCTTGTCTAAGCCTGGAGATTAACAAAAGGTATGAATGTCTGTTGACTCTGACCAGGAGTCTAAGAACATTCCCATGAATCTGAAAAATTAACTCCAATTTCTCCAAATATAAGGCTACATACTAAATATACTAAAAACAGGACTATATGTTATGGCAATGTAAGTACCTGAGTGCTTCACATCACATATATCACACTGTACAAAGTCTCACATAGCCTAAGTATTTATCCCCTCCAAAACATTGTGACTTCTTTATTCCCTTTCTTAATGACTTTTATTTTCTTACCTGCTAGCTTGTCATACAGATAAAAATTCTCTAAGACATAATAGACTCCATTTAGGACTCCTAAATTGCCTTTGGTTGGTAGGATTTTGAATTAGCTTATTTGTGATCAGAAGCATGTGCTCAGCTAAATAAAGTAGTATGGTAAACAAGTTTCAGATAATTAGATGGTGCTGATTATACCTGCAGCATGCGCTTGACTTGCATGATTAATTCTGCACTGAAGACTGCACATACTATTGTATTCTGCAAAACACAGCATCACAGTGAGAGAAAAGAGTCCAGGGTACCCCGTGACCACCAGTATCAATTTGAACACCATTATTTTAGTATGTGTAATTGGTCTGATATCTTGGAGAAACTCCAAAGCAGCCACCAATCAAAAGTTATTAACTGTTTTAGATAGAAACTAACCTATAATGGGAAAAAGCAAAATCTAAAAGTCACAATCAATACTGAAACCTACTGAGTTGATGAGTTGCTGTCATTATAATAACAATGCAATAAAAATGATAAGAAAAGAATTGCTTTCAAAGTGTGGTGATTAAGCTTTTAATCTAGAGGACATTTATGCAAGTGAAATTTATTTTAAAAGCATGTTTCAAGATAGGAAACATTGAAAAGTTAATTTAAGGCTCACTCTCTAGATCACACAGACAACTTAATCATACAAAAGGGTTCCTATTGATCTTTATAAAATGAAAGAAAGATGCCTGTTATGCTCCCGTTGCTTCCTTGCTAAGAGGACATGATATTCTGGTCTTCCACTTTCAACTAGCCATTCGGATTTTCCCTATATTTTATATGTCATTTCACACCACATGAGTACCTACTATGAGAGTGATACTTTTAAATTTTAAAATTTGTTAAGTATACCCTTGCTCCAAAGTATTCTAGCCCAAAATGTCAGATTTAAGAATGTCCATCTGGGTACAACTGAGATTCTGTTGTCAACAGAATGAGTGTTTGTTTGGAGGGGAAGGAAATCAGGTAGATAAAGTATTAAAAGATGAGGAAAGCACATTTAGTATGATAGGCATATTAACTCTCAATGCTTCATTTGTTTCATTTGCAAAATACAGAATGCAATATCTTTAATCATGAACATTAAGCACTTGGAGCAGCATCTGTCATATAGTCAGTTATACAAATAAAAGTCACCTTCCCTTTTTCTACTGTCCTGTGCAGAAAAGAGAGCAGCCATTATTATTTACACATGGAATTAGTGGAACCCTATCTAGTGGGCAGGCAGACCTGACACTCCTATAGCGCTCTCCTTGGACCCTATTTCATCACAGATGTAAGATCAGTTAAAGAAACCACAAGATTTATTTTTTGCTGTTGTTTTGTTATCTGTAAAGAAGGGAGTATTTTTCTTCGATGAAAAGAAAGAGAATTGTGCCTTGTGCTATACATTTTTTTGCAAGTTATCTTATACAAGGGGTAGTCAAAATAAATGTTAAGTTTTTAAGTAAAAAAAATCATTATTACAATAAGAGGACATTGCCATTATTCCTCTGGAAAATACTCTTCTCACTTCAAATACACTTATTCCATCATTTTTGACACTTTCTAAAGAAGATCTGGAAGTTTTAATTGTCAGTTCCTTTACATGGTGTGATCAAAAATACAACAGTGAGTGCTGCTACTGAATGTGATTCAGTGAAAAGTCCGGTTTCTAAATTCTGACCAGGTGTCCTCAGTTACCTTATAAACTACATCTGACTGGGTGACTTCTGGCTTTCCCCTAAAAGTCAAAATGATGATGAAAGTAGAAATGAAGACACTCATAGAAAAAGACTTTCAGAACTCCTTCACAAAGTAGCAAGAATCATGGAGTGGGTTTGAAGTGAGAAGAGCATTTTGAGGAAGAGTAATGGCAATGTCTTTTACTATAATAAAAAAATTTAAACACCATATATTTGATCATATGTTGTACACACTTTGTGACAGCAATGTTAAAGTAAGTTTAGGATTATGAAGTAGATACTAATATCAAATAACAAATATAAAAAAAGTACTGCCTATTTGATCTGGTTAAAAATGTTATCAATCAAGAAAACAATGGATAGATCAATGTCAGGCTAATGAAACTTCAGAGATAAACAAAACTAAGTTCTGTTTTAAGGCACCTTTCTTTCAATATTGGTAACTATGAACTAATTTTTCCAAAGGCAGTTTCAGGTAACTAAACTATAAATTTGTCTTTACATTTGAAAACTTCTCACATTTTATTTAAAAGTAACAAAAGACCACTTCAGAATTCTTATACTAAAAATTCTTGCGTTGGTTGCAAGGCTCAACGGCACATGAAGGCTGCATGCTGTGACAGTCCTAGCTATAGAAGGTATGACACTTCCTAGCACCAAAGTATGTTCCCAGCTGGGGATTTCAAATGACAATTTTATTTTACAGTCAATTGAGTGCTGCTTAGACACAGGAGGGAGTTATTTGTGTATGAGTGTCTTCTTGATCTATTTATGGAAACACAGTAAAGACTGTTAAAAATGAACAAAATATTTGTTAGACATATGATAAAACTATTTTTCCCTCTAATTTGATTTTTCTACATGCTGCTGCCATGGTACAAGAATGGTTAAGCATGCAGGTAATTGACACCATTCCACATTATCTTCTGAGTGTTTGCAGGGTAGGGGCAGCAGGTCTCAGAGGGTCATCTTTCTACTGTATTGATACAGTTCTATTTGTCTGTCATCACACTGCAGGTTTGCTCAGTGAGAAGCTGTGGCTTTAAATTAGAAAAATGGAAAGAGTGAGATATAACTCATACTTCTTATTTCATCTTTTAATAAGATTCAAGTTTGATACAGTACAAAAGGAATGAGAATGTTATGGGTTGAAATGTGTACCACTAAGAATTTGTATATTGACACCCTAGGCCTTCCCTAGTGTCTCAAAATCTTTCTGTATTTGGAAATAAGGTCTTTACAGAGATGATGAAGCTAAAGTGAGCTTATTAAGGTGGACTGTAATCCAATATAGTATGTCCTTACAAAAAGGAGAAATCTGGACAAATACACGCAGGAATACAATATAAAGACATAAAGAGAAAAATATCTACAAGAAAAGCAGAGAGGCATGGTACAGATCCTTCCCTCACACCCTTCAGAGTGAATGCAGCCTGCCAACACCTACATTTCTCACTTCTTACTTCTAGAAACGTGAGACAAAATGTTTCTCTAACCTACACCTACCACTGTGTAGTATATGTACTTAATTACAGCAACCCTAACAAACTGATACATAGAATGTCACACCTAAAATGAGAGCCAGCGAATAGCAGCTGGGTACTTGGTCCAAATCATAAACTCTGTGAGCTAAGAAGGCATTCTGCATTTTTAAATAATTAAAAAATTCTATGGCAAGTTGTTTTATTTTGTTATCTAAGTACAAAACATGATATCTTGATTTTTGCCTCTTACTATGAGAAACCTAAAATCTTTACTATCTGGCTCCATACAGAAAATGTTTCCTGAACCTTGGCCTAGATAAGAATCAAAATGAGCTCAGTTCTGGTTTCAGAATTAAATTATTAGAAGTTCAGTTAACTTTATTGAGTAGCCACATTTTTATTGGCAAAAGTTTTTTTTAACAACTTTTCTGATTTTACATAATTCATAAAGAGTAAACAATATCACAAAAGACTGAACAAGTAAGAAATATAAAAAAGCTCATACACAATAGCAGTCAATTTTTTTCTGAAATATTAAAGTAAATTATGCAACAAATTTGGGAAGTCTACAGTTTCCTATAAGTTTTCTAAACTCAGATGAATTTCTCAGTATTTTGATGCAAAGATATGGAAAGCAGAATTTTGAAAGAAAATTGCCATCATGTATCTTACTATTATACTCTGCTATTTAAGTTTCTGCCTCTGTGTCTTGATCAAAATATTTTTAAATAGATGCTGGACAGCTTAGAAATAACTGGAACTATGACAAGAACCGAGAATTTTTAAGCAAACAAAAGCAAGTAGCTATGCTAAGGATGATATTCTTTGAAAGAATTTCACATTTAATAAATTCTTCTCTATAATGCTTTCAAATGTCAATACCCTGTCTACATGGTTCTTTTTATGTCTATGTTTTTTAAAATTAATTTTATTGGTACATTTTTAGGTATACAATACAATGACATTCATTGTTGGAGATTTGTACCTTTACATTCTGTATCTTGATTCTTATTTTTTCCCCATTCCCCTGCCCTCCCATCAACCCCTCCACCTCTCTTATTTACAAAGACTTTGCTTACATTTTTTTCATTTTCTCATATTAATTCCATTTCCTTCTTTCTTTTCCCCTACCCCTCCCTCTTCCCCTTCCCCTTTGCACCTTTTCTTCCTATTTCACATTATCTATTATACATTTTGACCCTTATTTACATTTTCAGTTTCTCACACCAGAGGAACTATTGTTTTTAAAAATCTTTTTATAAAAGAAAGCATATCAATCAATCATTCAAATAAACTTTTATGGGGTATTACCAGTGTATCTGGCTCTGTTCTATATGCTAAGAATATAAAATCAGATAAATAGAATAAATACTTTCAATAATATGTGGAGAAAATTATAACATGGCAAATTATAAGATAGAGAAGTAACACTGGGCCTGCTAGTAGTTTTTGAGCAGAGTTTACAGAGGCAACAACACCAATGAGTCTTTAAGGATAAATAATAGTTATGAAGGAGACAGAATTATTATTCCACTATTCCAGGCACAAGAAAGAGCAAAGAATAATATGGAATAGGTTTGAGAGTGGTGTGAGCAACAACCAATAATTTAGGTTTGTTTGTTTGTTTTGGTTTCTGTATGTGGACCTAAGGATTGAACTCAGGGCCTTCACACAGCTATATTCCCTGCACAGTGCTGGGATTATTGCTATGCAGCACCATTTCCAGCTAATTCAGTATTTTCAGAACTAAAACTGAGGCCAAGCAAGGCAAGAGGCAAGGTAAATCTGTCCAGAAAGTAGGATGCTTGGAACTGGAAGAGGCTGAGACGGGGAATAGAAACAGAGTGCACTGGTAATTTCATACATTAGGCTTGTTCATATTAAGTAAGGGTTTCTGCAGTTAAGGTGCTTCTTTGGCCTTGGTGGTTGGTTCAGGATGTGCAGATGACCTGGCCTGTTTTATCCAAGTGACTCCTGAGGACCTGACAAAAGCTTACTTCTCTCTCTGTAGAGCTGAATCTTGTTGTTATATCAGCTACATCCAAATTCAGAGATAACTGTGGACTTTGCAGTTATGCAAACAATGCATACTTTTTGTCCTAAGAAAATTTTAATATGACTTTCTCTCACAATCTTAAGAGGCCTATTAGTTTACCTGGCAATTATTAATGTCTCATTTAATTTTTCATTGTAAAAATGAGGCTGAGAAAGTTACATACCCTTTTAGACTCATACAACTGTGGCATAAATAGAATAAGGGAGCTGTGGTTCTAACCTTTAAACACTTATTTTCTACAGTCATGCTAAATTCTATCTCCAAACCTACACTTTCTCCTAATGTATTCTGCCTCTAGTGATTTAAGAACTTGTACACAGTAAGCACATGGAAAATATATGGGAAGAGTACAGGAAATCTTAGCATTCTGAGAGGCTAAAATGGGAGGATTATAAATTTGAGCCCATTCTGGACAATTTAGTGACTTAGTGAAATCCTGTTTCAAAAGATAAGGGCTGGAGATCTAGTTCAGTAGGATAGCTGCTGAGTTTAGTCCCCATTGATGAAAAAAATAAGATATTTTTGATTAGATGAGTTCACTTACACGAGATTGACAAGATTATAGGATCTAAATAAGGAGAAAAGCTAGGAGCCTCAATATTAGTTATCTACATTATTTTAATCACTTTATGTCCCCACACCCCAACAGTGCTGCCCCTGAAAGGGATTAAGGCAATTCTGATGCAACTCTCTGTAGTTCTTTCAAGAATGTTGCTATAAAACCCTGAACCTGGACTAACTCAGCCTCTGGCTTTCTATGTCAAGATGCAATGGCTGGTTCCTGCACAGTTATCCCACTGCCACCCCATCACCACGGGTGACAGGTGAAGCAGCAGAGGCCCTCTAAGCTGAAGCAGATGCTGTTCCCTGAACCCAAAAAACTGCCAGCTAAGTACACCTCCTTTCTTATAAAGGTGGTCACCTCAGGTGTTTTGTTATCGTAATGGGCTGATTCATTACATATGTATATATAATTGGATACCCAAACTGTGTAAATAGAGAGGGTGGGTAAACCTAGGAGGAGATATATTAAAGCAGTATCCTTGCTTGTCATTGGGATGGAAAGGTTGTGGATTATTTTTCTATCCTTTATACATTTGTACACTCTGTGAACTTTCTTCAGTAACCATGGAAAAGTTTTATAGTGATAAAACAACTCTGTAATTCAGGAAATAAGCACTCATTTATAACGAAAATACTTTCATTTATAACTTATCTAAAAAACATGGAAGCTGTGGTAACAGATAAAATTCACCTTATTGCAAATAACTTTAACCATTTAAAATACAAATTAAGTCAAGCAAGAAAGATACAAACAAGTGGAGCACATATGACATTAATAAATAAATCATGCCACCCTCTCTGAGTCCGGATGAAAGAGATGTAGAATTTATCAGCTGCCAGCTGAGAGTCCTCAATTTAATGATCCCAAATGGACTGTGTCACCCCATTAGTTACCCTATTTAAAAAAGAATTTATTCCTAGTTCTTAAAGTGAAAAAAAAAACCTCAACTGTTTCATGTCTAGATGCAACTTCTTAAATCAAATTAAACTATTAAATTAGCTAACATAACCTCCACTGTTCTATTGCTTCTCATGAAAAAATGCAATAAAAAGTCCAAATGGCCTTTTCCTTCATATAAGTCTCTCAGTATTTTTCTGTATATATCTCAAAAATATTTCTCCCATTCTTGTTATTCTGTTATTCCTTTGAAACTTTTGGAAATATTTATGTGAACAAACGTAAGATTTCGAGATAATGTCAAATACGTAAAAGAACAAAACACTACTAAATTGCTTCCCTGATATTGACAACTTAGGTAGCCATTTAGAAGCTTTAAACATGGCAAAACTTTATTCTGTCTTTTGTGTTTTTAGATATTGACAATCTGAAGTAGAAAGAGATCATGATTACATAATAAATTAATCTACAAAAACTTTTGAAACTGAATTAAAAACACTTTAATATAGAAAAGGATGGGCCAGGGATTTAGCTCAGTGGTTTCGCCACCTGCTGTGCAAGTGCAAGGACCTGAGTTCGATCCCCAGCACCAAAAAAAAAAAAATATATATATATATGGAATATTAAATTATAAAATTAAACATGTTATATAGTTATACTAAAACTTTATTTAAATTAATTTTATGATAACAGTAAAATCACAGGAAGAGGTTTCAAATCCTGCCATTAGCATTTAATAGCAAAGGGTCTTTATTGCAAAGATAAAGTAAAGTAATATATTAAATAATAAAGTGTGTGAGGCACACATTCTAGGACCTCAGTGCTTATGGCTACTCTAGCTATTTTTATTATAACCCCCTTGGCTTCCTCTCCTCATCTTCCCCTCCTTCTCATCATTATCATCTTCATGAGATTTATTAATAAATCATATTGGAAGAAGACAAGGGAAAAGTCCTGTATAAATTATTGACTATAGTAAACAGTTTGTGCCAACTTTAATATTAAGACTAGCTTTGCAAAGAGGTGGTAACAGCAGGTAGTGCCACCTATATGTGTGTTTCCAAATATATTGAAAGGTATTTCAAACAATATATATCTACAACTTGGGCTAGTGGTATTATCCATGTATCATTTCAATTTCAGTGGAACTTTACGTTTTAACAACCTCTATTCTAACACCCTTTCAATTTAAGACCCTTAAGCACAGGGGCCCTGAGATTGAGCACAGGACTAGCCAACAAATAGGTTCTTGGTACATATATGTGGCAGGAATTAATTCTACAAGTAGTTTTATTGAAAACTATTGGAAGTTTATAAGATTATTCACAATGGGTTAGTTCATTCTGAGAATTAGAGGGAAGTCTAACACCAGCTCCCAAGCCTACAATGGTAAGCCAAGTGCAAAAGGAAAGGTGAGAGGTCATCAAATAATAGTTGTTCTTCTTTCCTAATGTTTTGCAATGGATTTTCTCTACTTAGAGTAAAGAAATGTAGGCCAAAAGCCAGACCACTTGATTATGAAATGAAGTGATTATATTTACTTTATCTTTTCCCATCACAGCCTATTAATCTTCTTTGAGTTTGCTTTTAATTACTATAGAAAGTCAGTAAGTTAATGAAGGAAATACTTATGATTTGGGAATATACTGATGCTCTGATTAAGCTGGAACAAATCAACACAGAATAAAATGAATTATTAGAGTGTACACAAACCAGTGACAAGCATAAGGAACCTAACCCGTGGAATATTTGATTGGACTCTTAGGAGAAATCTGTTGCTCTATTTTTTCTGTTTGTAACAGGCATAGAAATAGTAAAGATGCTCCAAACATTGTAAATGACTGCCTACATGATTTTATGAGACTTTACTAATAGTCTCCTTTTTAATGGCAATGAAATTTCTGCACATCGCTAACAACTGTTGATTTGGTCACCTAATATGACTATATATTTGTACCTAGTTTTCCTTCAATATATGAAGAGTTAGGTACAATGACTAATAACATATGGTACATATACTAGTAACAAACCTTATTGCCTTTTATGAATTCATTGATAAACTGTAATTTCAGCACCTGGATTGTAGTTTCACAAAAAAACCAAGTAGTATAGTTCAAATATAATAATTTCTATGACATAGTGTACTTTAGTATTTTAAAAACCATGGTTAAATATAAAAAGTAACTTTTTAAAAAACTAAATTAATTCATAATTGAAATTAACAGTCATTATATTGAGGTATATAGGTAAAAATGTGATAGACTCCAACAGGAACCTGGGAAAGGTATCTTTCTTACTATGATTTAAGTCATCATATGGATTTGATAAACACATAAATTATTTACATAACCAAAGATTGATTTCTATGATCCTTCCATTTCAGTACTCAGGCAATAGTTTGTAACAGGCCCAATCATCCAGGAAATCTCTACTTCTTAAATGTAAACTTCACATCCATTGTTGGCAAAAACCTTCCTCTGATAGTCAATTTCTTTCACTCCCTTTCTTTTATTAGACATGCACAGGGTTGTCTAAATTACCAATGCTTCTAGAATCCTTTATCTCACAGCCTAACAACATCCTTGGCTTCACCACCATCTCAATTCAACTTAAACCCAATAGTCAATCACTTAAAACACATTCTATGTAACATTATCTTATTTCATTCAATCAGTTTATTCCCAATTCTGGATCAATTCAGTCACATATTTTTCTATTCCTCTACCCCAGCTGCTGAATAAGGCTACAGAAAGTACATATTGATTGTGTCTACTATAAATTCATGGTGTCAAGTATTAACTACATAGCCTTGTGTTATGTAAAGAACCCTTGGCACAAAAAGAATTAATAAATTAGACACAGAAATTTAAAACTCAATGTTTCATACGATGAAAAATTAGAAATGGTATTGTTATGGCTTGTATCTAGGTGTTCCTCCACAGCCTCATATGGTCACAGATGAGGCTTTTCAGAATTGGTCTGATCTAGGGTGTGTGATATTGGGTTTAAATGTGTGACACTGGGATTAAGGGTACATGATTACTAAATTAGTCCACTGACTGGTTTAGCATAGTTCTCGTGTGGTTAAAGGGCAGGTAGCCTGGAAGGGATAAAAGGAAGAAGCACAGTGCTGCTGCTACTTCCTCATTACTCTACTGCTTTGCTGACCTCCTGCCTTCTGCCCACCATGAACTGTTTCCTGTCTGTGATGCCTCATTGCCATGCCACCCTGCCTTGGAGCCAGAATAAACCTTTCCTCTTTTAACTTTGTGTGTTGGGTATTTTGTTTCAGCCACAAGAAAAGTAACCAAGACATGTATCATCTATCAGGTAAAATACTTGTATACAGAATATATTTTTTAAAAACATTTACAACTCAAGTAATCCCAGTACTGAAAGAGGCTAAGGCAGGATGATTGCAAGTTTGCATCCTACTAGGGCAATTTTATGAGAACCTTTCTCAGAATAAAACACAAAAGGAGCTAGCAATGTAGTTCAGTGATAGGGCGCTCCTGTATTTGATCCCCAGTACGGCAAAATAATAACAATTACAAACACACAAATGGTGTACATAGACATTTCAATAAAGAAGCTGAATATATTAAAAAGTTCTGACAATAATACATTTTGGTAAGAATAAGAGAAATCAAATTATCATACATTTATGGTGGGAATAAGGTGCTATAGCAATTTGGAAAACAGGACATTTCATTAAAAGGTAAACACAAATATATCACACAACCCAGAAATTCATTTTGTAGGTATCTATCAAGGAGAAACAAAACCTATGTCCCCATATAGACTATCCCACAAATGGTTACAATAGGATTCTTCAAAACAGTTAAAATAATGAAAACAAGTCAATATTCCACCGACTAATGAATAAGGAAAATATAGTACATCCAATAGTATCTCACTTGACAATAAAGAAGAAACTACTGAGGTAGGTTACATATGTGAATCAAAACCATGCTTAGCGAATGAAACCATAGGTGAAAGACTATATAGCGTATGAACCCTCTCATGTCCAATACCCACAAAAAGGCAAATCAATAAAGACAGAAAGTAAAAAGTGGCTGACCAAAGGTAAGCATTAGAATGGAGACTGATGGCAAATGGGTTTGAAGGGCTTTTGCAGGCAATGGAATGTTATAATATTAGATTGTGGCAATGCTTGTACTAAAAAATTACTCAATTGTATGCTTAAAACAAGTTTATGTCATGTAAATTAGAACTCAGTGAAGCTGTTATTCTTTTAACTAAGCTTTTGGTGCATCTCTGCAAAGCCTTCGTTTTGCCTTGGTAATTTTAACAATATTCAGTGGCAATTCCAAATTTTGATGTTTCTCATTATCCTAATCTGCACACATGTTCCTCGTTCTCAGCAATGATTGTCGTCTACTTTACAAAGAAAGAAGAATAAGTAGAATTATAAATCCAGGTATTTTCTCACACCTCCAAACAAATGTAAACAATCCTTTTCTGTTTCAGAGGGAGAAATATCTCACCTTTCATTTAATTTCATTCTATAATCTTAGTCCATGTCTTACTCTGTTTGGACCCTTATAAGAGAACACCACTGATGTGGTAGCTTAGAAAAAACCCAGAAATTTATTTCTCACAATTCTGGAGGCTGGAAGTCAGAAATCAAGGACCCATCATACTTGGTGTCTGGTGAGGGCCTGTTTCTTGGTTCATAGCTGGCTACCCTTTAGGGGCTAGGGAGCAATCTGGGGTCTCTTTTCCAAAGGTATTAAATCCATTCAAGAGGACTTTGCTCTCAAGACATAATTACCTTTGAAGGCTCCATCTCAAGTCCCATCCCATCAGGGTGTCAATTTAAACATTAAATCTATATCAATCCTATGATCTCTTTCTGGATTCTTCCAATATTTTAAGAAATATCAACTTACTTTAAGAATTCACTATCTATGCCTGTCCTAATTCTTTTATCTCCAAAATAAAACAGAACAGGTCAGTAATAGAGTAATCCTCACTCTGTCCATTGGGTTCACTTTTATGTGACTTTTCTTACCTTTACTGCTACTTTCATGAAGATCAGCTTTCCCCTTATTGTTTCTACCTCCTAACCTATCATTTCTTGTCACCTTTTTATAACCTATCACACTCCTATAGTAAGTACTTCATTGAAACAAACTTTGATAAGGTCACTAATAAGAAACTAGTGGCCAAACATCACTTTTTCTTGGAATGTGACATCATTGTTCATTCTTTTTCCTATCCACTTTAAAACCATCAGTTAACATAAGTTGTTTCTCAATCTCTATGTTGGAGCTGACTTCTCTGTCCCTTCAGTGATTGCTCTTCTTTTGTTTACTCTTTAGATGTGAAGCATTCCTGCTAGGGTTTGTTTTGTCACTCTGCATCAGAGGTACAGGTGTGATTTTAGTGCACATAGTGTTGATTCAGAGAGTGATTAAACATAGTCTAATTAGTTACTGCCAAAAAATGTCTCAGGCAGGCCTGAGCCCAGCTACATTGAAGGATACCATGGCTGGGAAACTGATTTTAGCTGTCTTGCGTTAGGAAACTTGGAGATGTGGCACAGTTCTGCCAGTTACTCATATCTGGTAAACAGCTTTTCCTGAGTGATGGTATTTTCACTCCAGATGATACCATCACCAACTGTATCCCTGTGAGAAACTTTAATGTTTACATAACTGTAGATGAGAATGGAAGAATGTCCTGATTCCTGCTTTACATGAGCGTCTCTGTGATTTTATAGATTATCTGCCAGTGAAAAAAAGTGACATCTTTAACTCTATTTAATGCTCACATAGATCTGTTAGCAGAGTTGCCAATATAGGAAAATCAGGAGATTTCAGACAAAAGCCCAGCTTCTTGGCTTCACCAGAAATATCGAATGGGTTAGCCAAACTTGGCCTTCTTTTCCACATTTATACGTTTCCAAAGGCAGCAATCTTGAGAGAATAAGGTGGCTGACCCCTTTAGGCTGGTCTTATATATTAGCAATCAAGTTTATTACACCTTCACCATGAGGCTTTAGCCTTCGGAACTATAAGAAATAAATGTTTCGTGTTTACCACCCACTCTGTGGTATTCTGTGATGTAGCTGAGCAAGTTAACACACAAAGATAAAACTCAAGTTCTCTAGAAATAAGGGTATTCCCACCTCCATTCCTCTGCCATTCTTCAGTTAACTATTCAGCTAATTTTTCTACTGGACTTTTAGTAACTTCCTAAGAAATCTGGTTCTCTTTCTATCAACCCCCTTTAATATTGTTACATCGCCGGAAAAGACTTTTTTAGAATACAATGGCTATAGTACGTGCTCTTGCTTTGAAATACAAAACAAAAACTAATTACAATAAAATAGCTTCTTATATCATCAAGTCCAAACTTCTGTCATTCCTACCAGCATTCCCAGGATAGTGGAAGAATTCTATTAAAGTCTTTTTACACAAAACTCTTCTAAATTTTATGCACTCACTGCCCAAATTCCTTCTGATTTCTCTCAAACTATGTGTAACAAAACATCTGTGATTTTTTTTCTAAAGAGTCTGTTTAAATTATATTGCTTTTGATGTCTGTGTTTGTAGTTTAACTGCCTGTTATGAATTTGTGAAGTTCCTAGAGATTCTCCAACATACCTACAATGATTACAACTATTCTGTAAACTTTCCTAAATCAGGTAAAAAGAAATGGAGTTAATATTGGTGGAAATTATCATCCATGTGATGTGGAAAATAGGGAAACTGTAGTATCTTTAAGTAATACAATATTTAAAGTACAACATGGCTGGATGCTAAAATTACTACTCGTTTTTTTGGGGGGAGTATTTTCAATTTGCCAATAAGAATTCAGCTATTCTCTATTGCTTAAGTACATTTTACTCAGGAAAGGGTCAAAGGGGATTCTATGACTTCACGATATAATACAAACAATTGGAGCCTGGCTATTACAGGTAGCTGGCTCTGCATTGTTATATTAGTGCATTTTATTAAACAGCTTATAGAGAGAATATCTAAGAAACAGTGCAGTGATGAAACACCATTGAGGGTATTTGGGGGAAGCTTTTAAAATTTTTTAACAGTAAATTATTCAAATCTTATTTACTAATTTGCTAAAATGAACCAATTATTAATATATTTCATATTATTTAAAATAACTTTATGATAGCTGAGAAAACACAAAGATGAGAGGAAAATGCCTAAATCTTTCTGCTATTGGCTACATGATCTCAGGTAAATCACTTACTGTCTCTGGATTCTTGTTATTTTATCTGTAAAATAATGCATTAGATTAAATTAAAAAGTTTAACCTAGAATATCTAATGTCATTTCACATGACCAGAAACACCAGAAAAGACCAGCAAGAAATTATGGTGTGCTACTGCACCATAGGGTAAATATAGATAACAATAACGTACTCTACATTTCTAAAAGCTAGAGAAAAGGATTTTGAATGTTTTCACCAGTCTCTATACAATATGTCAATTTTTGATGCATTTAAACTTTTTTAAATCACATTTGTGTATTGTATAAGCTGCCAATGGTTATTTTACCAAATTGTCTGACAGACACTTAATGAGTTCCACAGCCACTGGGAACACACAGATTGGATGTTATATTGCATTCAAGTATCTCGTGTTCTATGAGTGCAAATGACATGACTGTATAACAAAAACACAGATGTTCCGTCGTGGCATAATTCACAACAGGAAAACAAGGGACGTTCTGTAGAAGCATAGACGAGGTATAGTTTGAAAATGAGCAGAAGCAAGTTCTATGAAAGACTTTTTATCATTTAAAAATCTATACAATCTGCTGTTTGAATGTATGTGTATGTGTGTGTCTGTGTGGTATTTAGTGAAATAAAACTTCCTCTGTAGAACATTCTGGTAGGTGTCTTCTGCCATGTAAGATTTAAAATGCTAAGATTAAAAGCTTTAGGCAAATATGGAGATAATAAGTCTTCTGATTCTCTCATAGCAATTTCCTTTTGTGTTGAATAACAGTGAACAAAAAGGTATTACCTTCTAGATATTCTTGAGTATCTTTCTTGAAATAGACATAATTTAGAAAATTTTATAAAATAACAATAGGTATTTTAAATTAACATAAAGATATACCTAACTAAAATATTTAAAAACATGCATTTAAAAGTGATCCTTGCCCTGGGCCTGGGATTTAGCCCAGTGGTTCCGCCGCCTGCCCCCCAAGCGTAAGGACCTGAGTTCCCCAGTACCAAAAAAACCCCTACAAACAAACAAACACAAAAAGTGATCCTTGCTCTGATTCACTTCCTAAATACAGGATTTTAAAACACATTAAAATTTATTTATAACAAAAGACAAACCTTTATTCTGTGAATAGGAGGCCTTGAAGCATGATTTGATTGCTATCTAAATACTAAAAGTGAGTAACATGGTATTTTTGGCTCCTTTAACTAAATAATTCTTTTAGAAGCTTTATATCATTATCAAAAGCTAAACCTTACCAACAATTTATTTCAGGTGCAACAAGTCATTATTTGATCTTGTTTAAAAACAGTGTCACTGGTATAGTGTAACATTTGATATTCTCTTTCTCTTGACAAAACTCAGCTGTGATTGTTTTGTGTTTATGCTAAGTGTTTATGGTTTGGAAGGTTTGGGGTAAATCTGATCATTTTTTAGATAATGAGTCTTGAAATTTAATGTACATAAAATCACCTAAATGTCAGCAAAAAGCTAGATCATTGGGGTCCATGCCTAGAGTTTCTGATTCTGCAGGTCTTAGATATGGCTGGGAATTTGAATTTCTAGCAAGTTCTCAAGTGAAGCTGCTAGGGAAGGCACCACACTTTGCCAACTATTGTTTTGAAAAGACAAAATTTATTAAATACCTGTTTCTTTCTCTCTGTTGGTCAGAGGGCCCTTAGTCACATCCAGTCTAGGACTTTTTTTTTTTGTTGTTACCGGGGATTGAACTTGTGACCTTGCGATTGCAAGGCAGGCAGCAGAATCATAGTCTAGGACTTTAACAAATAAGAGTGACTTATCCCCATTTGTCTCCAAACCAAAGTTACCTTTGTGCTGATTCTTAGGTTCTTCCATCACAACTTCATTTATGACAGACGAACAGATATTCCTTCCTTTAATTTTTTTCCACTGTCAGGTAACAATGTATAGGTCATCAGTTTCAAAAGATGGTACACACTTTGGATTTCTTCCCCTGTACTTACTATCTCCCATGTTTGCACATAAGCTATTTCATTTCTCCTATAATATCCTTGCAGCTTCTTAGCTACTTCTGACTTCATTTGCCTCTCTACCAAACTGAATTCTATTGCTAGCCTAAATGATTGTATATCCTAAATGAATAGATAGCTTATTCCTTATTACTTTGCTCACTTACTGTATCAGCCTTCGTTAAACCTCATCATGTAATAAATATGACAAACATTCTGCAATCATGGGCATACATTATAATAGGGGATAGAGAAAATAAACACACAAGGAAGTGTGATATATTCAGGGAGTCATATGTACAATGAGGATATAAGATAACTGACCAGGAAGAAGCTTATCAGAGCTACTCTGGAAACACCCCTCTGAGAAGGAAACACTGGGTAAGACTGAAGGTAATAAGGTAAGGAATGTAGAAAAGGGCTTTCCAGGCACAAAAGCATCAATTAAAGTTCTGACATGGTAATGAGTTTAGATTGTTGGAAAGAACAGAGAGAAGTCCACGGGGATTGAAGTTAGTGAAGGTATCAGAGAGAAAATGGGTTTCAGGAATGCAGGCTTGGGAGTGAGGGGATATTTTTCACAAGCCTGGTTAAACTACATATTTCAATACACTCACATACACACACACCCATGCATGCCGCACACATACATGCATGTAGAACTAGGAGACTGGGATATACTAGATACCAGCTGAAAGCTAAGTCTGCTCTTCTGCTCCACTTGAGTTAAGATATAAACAGCATATGAAGGAGGAGAAACTGAAGGCTAAGGTCAGAATTCATTGCCCAGTCTTTGAAGTAGGTGGTACAGAACACACACACTAAGTTGTACGTATTTCTTATTTCAGAATGTCGACACTCATATATTATGTCTTATCCTATTGTTCTTTTCATAAATGCTGAATTAAGGAACTGTTCTAGGATTAGATAGATGACATAGATATAGATACGTATGTTATGGGAATGGGCATTCCCTCCTTGTTCATAAGGTAAAAATTCTGAATAGTGAGAGAGCTAAATTAGGTCAGGAAAGGCCGGGGATTTAGCTCAGTGATTTCGCCGCCTGCTGTGCAAGCACAAGGACCTGAGTTCAATCCCCAGTACCAAAAAAACCCAAAAAACAAAAAACAAAATAAAAAACTAAATTAGGTCAGGAATATTTCTTACATTAGCTTACAAATGAAATGCTCACAATCTGTGATGATTCTGATAAAATCAGCAGAATACTGAACAGAGTGAAAATCTCTCTGTCTCTGTCTCTCTTTCTCTCTCTGTCTTCTTTAAGCAACTTAAGAAAATAGAGAAGCAGAAACTAGCCTAAAGCAATGATGGTAAAGCTTTTAGAGCTTTCAATGATATACACAACCTGATGTGAAATACATGCCATAGGTTCACCACCCCAGTCTAAAGCAAGAGTTGTATATTTTCAACGCCCACAAGAAATGCATCACGTTTATTATACCTGATAAATATTGTAATTCTTATATTATTCTTATATTCTTAAATTTATTCTTATATTATTAGCTTTTATGTAAAACGAAGGTTATCTGAATTGAAAAAATTAGCCAGATAGGAAAATAAGTCTATATTTATAATGTATTAAAATAAGCAACACAATTTTCAATATTATACAGCTAAAATACTCCTATAGATGAAATCACTTTAGTTTTTACAATATTCTAAAAAAACCATTAAGTAAAAAGAAAAAGGCCTTTGGTTTATGCTGTGAAAATTCTTGTGATCTTATTTATCAAACTGCCACATGCACTCTTCACCATCATGTGTGTTGACAGAATTACCTGTCTGCATCCACTGTCACATCATGAACGCCTCTTTGGATGACTTCCCTGGAAGTCGCTGTGTCTGGTACTCGGTTTAGACTTCTAGTGTACAGGTTGAGCCCTCCATCTGTCATGTACCTGAAGAGAAATGTCTAATTAATCCACAGAAAATTAAATGATCTGTATAATTTAATTTAATACACAGATTGTGTTCTCAATTTTCAATGATTATTTAACATAAACTCTTCATATTTTTCCATATAAGCATTCTGCTCATCAGAAAGATTTTTTTAAATAATAATAAAAAATACCTTTTCAATTTTATTAGGAAATCAATATTCTTTACTGCATTGCATAAGTAGGTGATCATAAAACCTATTTTTTCTCTTTTGTTATCAATATTTTGGACAGGTTTGAAGACCAAGATAATTTTATTTTGTAAATAGTATTTTTAAGCAGTGGAGGATCTTAGAACTAATGGGACATCACTAAACTTAGAATTCATTTATTAGATGAGAATTACACCCCAATTAGTCACGATCATAAAATAATAACCAAGATGTATTAAATGTTTAAAATGTTTCCAGGGCCTATTCTAAATAGTTGGCATGTAATAACATTATCATCTTCATTTTAAAGATGAAATAAATAGGTGCTAAAAGGTTAGGTACTTGCACGTGGTTCCTCAGTCAGCCGTGGGAGAGCTGAGGGATCCATCTAGAAAGTTGGCTATTCTGTTAGATTCCATGTTTTTGTTTGTTTATTCTTTATTTCCTCACTGATAATAATCAGTTGTACATATTGCATATATTGTAGCTTATACAGGGTTTGATTCTAATAATTCTGTCCTACACATTTGCATGTCACATTTTTTTTTTCTGAATAAAAACAGGCTTCCCTTAAATAGCTTTCTACCTTTACATGGCAACTACTTCTGTTATTTTTGAGTAGTTTAAAAACTGGGACTTCAGACTTTTGGAGCTCCTGTCAATTTGATTCTAATTCCAGAACTTTGTCCACTGTGTCACTTTGTCTTGGAAGGGAACAGCAGCAAGGCCTTTTAAGCAGTTCCAGGAAACTAGACTGTTCCATTCCAATATATATGACCATGGACCCATACACTAGCTTGTCCAGTGGTCTCAACCTTTCCCAGGTTCAACCAATTTGTGTGAGTTTTCTGGTCTGGTCCCACCGACTGGGGTTCTCCCCTTCCAGTACTACCAGATGCATCATTGCTACCCTCTGTATCTTTTCACATAAATGTTGATAACATGTTAGTTCTCTTGCTCTTGGTTGTTTGCTGTCAACTGCTTAGACTTAGGTAACTTATTATCATTTTTTTGTAAGTAGTTCTTTTTTTCTTTTTTGGCTTTGCTATCACTTCCTTTGTTTTAATGGAGAACTTAGGAAATTAAACATAATATGTTTCTACCATATATACTATCTTCCTATAATTCTATTATGTTTTTATAGTTAACAATTTCTGTCAGCTGCTATATGTCACAAGTAGCCAAATTTTAATTACATCCACATCCAGAGAAGTTAAAGTCATTCTCTCTCCCACTAACAGATGAACTACAGTTCAGTATCTTCCTTTGTAGTTGCATAGGTAGCATGAAAAAAGTGATCGTAAGTGTTAGTTAGGAAACCTATACTAACGACAAATGATTGCTGTGAGACTTTTTTATGATTAAGTGAAAAAAAACAAGATCATAGGGGAGAAACCTGCATAGATAACCTTACAGGGTCAATATGTCAGGAGTGAAGACTTGGAGCCAGCCTTTTTAAATTTAAATACAGTGCTGCTACTTACTAGCTATGTGGACTCAGGCATTTCATTTACACTATCTATGACAATTGCTTTAGCTGTAGTTTGGAGATAGTAATAATGCATAGAATATTGTCTAGGGTGTAATAAGTACTATTTATATATAGATTAGCATTGTCACGTATGTCTTTCCATTAAATCTTCTCTATTCATTAACAATGACTCATATCCCACATATGAAATTAGAAAAGGAATTGAGATTAGGAGTCTTTTGGTTCACAAGGTAGACAATTTTAAGTCAGTTTAGGTGCCCTAAACTTTCCACTCTTATACATACTTCAGTCGTTTAAAGTTTAATAAAGGAGAGAACTGAGAAAGGATCAAGGCAGAATCAGGAATAAAGTGTCTCTCCCTCCCTATTTTTAAATTTCATTCCCTACCATTCTTAGATTAGTTTGTGTCTGGACTATGGGATTTAAGTACAATGCTAATTTTAGGTTATATTCTTGGTCCAAGCTACTCATCACCATGCCACAAAAAGATAACTTCAATTTTCACTCAATTAAAATAAGTAACTTTCTCCCAGTTTTCTAGAGTGTTCTTTTTCAGCTTTATAGAGATATTTTTTCAGACTTTTTATAAGAGGGCTTTGTTTAATTCCTAATTACTGACCCACATTCCCCAAGTGTATATAGTAATTTCAAAAGAGGAGGAAGCGATAAGCCTTTGCATGCTTCAAGAAATTTTGAATTCTCAGAATGCCGATTAGGTAATTTTCTGGTTTCTACCTAGAGTACATGAAATATGAAACTTCATTCCCATTTGCACTGACTTCATAACATTCCTTGGGCTTGCATGAGAAAAACAAAATTCTCCTAAGTTAAATATCTTCTTCATTCATTCCTATGTCTATTGAACCGCCTTTCCCTTTGACCAGTAACACATACTTATAAAACTTGTGAGCGAAAAATGAACTGTGTGATTCAATTTTGTATGAGTTGTGGCACAGACATTTCTAGGTTATTTTTTCTTACTTAGAGAAAATACAAAGTAATCCCTCTCATCTCCCCACATTTAAATTCTAGGCTAAGATACTCTGCTGCCTCCTCCTGATGCCACCATGCCACATTACAGACACTGGTAGCAAGCACATGCACCCTGAGCATACTCCACATAGCCTCCAATCACCCAAGAGTTGAGACTCAGCTACCTCTCCATTAACTGTGTCTAGTCAGTCGTCTTCCACACAGGAGACAGGACTGTGACATGCTTTGCACTTCAATCTCTCTCTTTACTCTGCATTATGAAAGAGATCATGTATATATAAAGTCATTCAGGTAAATATCTCTGGAGGAAATTTTATGCAGAATTTGGAGTAATTTTACTCGGCCAACATAAAACAGGCAGACCACTGACGCACATTTAAACAGACTTATTTGGGAAGCTACCCAAGATCTCTTTTGAAAGACTGATAAAGAACATAAATGAAGGAAACCAGAAGTCTAAATCAGATTTCAAAATAGGCATGAAACTTGGGAGGAAAAGAATCTAAAAACATTTTTTGGTCAATAGGGAATTTAGTAGCAACTAACTAGCTGTCATCAAACCAGTTTCCTGCTCTCCTTGGGCACATGATTGAACCATATTTTCTTGCCTTTTTTATAATTAGATGTGGCCGGGGAGTCGTTCCAGACAAAGAAATGTAGGGAGAATTGATCTGTGGAACTTTCAAACATGGTGCAAATAAAATTTTCTCACACCATGGCTCTTCCTTTCTTATGCCATTTTCCTGTTGAATGTGAATGTCAAGGATGATACTGGAAACATGGCTAGATAATACCAGAATTCCCATCTGTCTTACTCTGTGTGATTGCATATGGCATACATTCCCCAACTGAAGACCCAAAACACCAGTGAGTGTATAAAGGAGAAATGATCTTCTTTGTGTTACATTCCCAAGACTGTGACATTTCTCTGATATATGAATTGTTATTAACTAATAGGGTCTTGAAAAACAAAATGTTCCTGAGTCCAACATGCCTGCAATATATATATACATATATATATATATTATATGCAGAATTCAGTTGTTTAAAAACATTCTTTTAAAACAACTAATTATCCCAGAATACTTGTGTATATGTATACTGATATATTTATATATACATATATTAGTATTCATCTATTGGATAAATGAACACTTACACAGATATAAAGTTACTAGTGTCTGAATCACATGTGGGCACACACTGTCTGTTATTCACCACTGCATGCTCAGTGACCCTAATGATGCCTAAGGATAAACTCAAGCAATGTTTTTGTACTGTATACACACTTATATATATATTTCAGTTTATAAATCCTTGTTGCTCTATATTCTTTTCCAAGTAGTCCCCATTCACAATTTCCACTATCTTCTATTGTGATGAGATCATTATAACTCTGTTCTGGACACTATTTTTGATTTTCCACAATCTTTACATTCCACAGTCTCCAACTCTTAATTTTTAACTCTCCATTCATCACTTACCCCTACCCCTCTCAAAAAAAGAAAGAAAATAAACAAGAAAGTTCTGCTCCCTCTCTTTTCCTGTTTTCTCTAATGTTAAATATTTCTAACTCTTGTGCTTACAACCGAGGTATATCATATGAATTCTTTGCCTCCCATATACCCTTATGAGGAGTCCATCATTATTTCTGGAATTTTTTGTTTTGTCGTGCTTCACTCATCAATTGCTTTCCTCCTTATATCCCTTACCAATGCCTCTACTGTATTTCTGACCTTCTAACCTTGTATCTGAGTGCTTGCAATAGCTCCTGAATCTAGCACCAGCTCTTCCCCTTTCAATTAATTTTGCATGTTTCCCCTAAACTGTCTTTCCAAAACACTATCTCCATGTCCCACTCTGTGACTACTTCATAAACTCTCACAAGTAGTGGTTTCCAAGACTCACAGTCCAGAGTTTAAACTTGTTAGTTAACATAATGATGAGGAGGCCTGTCACAAGAATCCCTTTAAGTCTCACCTCCAAGTATTCACCCTCCATGCCTCTCAGGTAAAGACCAGTGGATGTCATCTGTCCAACTTTCCCTCTGATTCAGAACATTATATAGTTTAGTCAAGCTTACTGAGTGGATAATATCTTCCACATTTGTACTTTTCTTATAGATTTTCTTTTTAAATGCATATCCCTCATCTATAGCTATTTAAATCAGGCAAAAGAACAGAAATATTTTCTTATTCATTTATTTCTATTTCATACCACAATTTAGATCTTCTTTATTCTGAACTTTTAGCTTAATTTTTATTTAATTTTAAAATCAATTTTTATGTAACTTTGTGAAATTATCCACATATTATATGTAGATGTCCCTTGATTTCTGACTCATTCTGCTCCCAAAATAAACAGTTTATACCCTAGATAAACACTTCATACAAGAATGAATAAGAGCCAATTCTCACCACTTACAAACTCCATGTTTGTGAATTTTCCTAATCTGCTAAAATTAATTTGTAGTCTCCAAATCAATACTTTTAGCACTTTCAGTCAACCACAGATATGTGCAGAAAAGTGGAAAATTTGAGTGTCAGGCATTTCTAGGTGAGGGCAAACAAAGAAACACTCTTCTTATTTCAGCTTTCATACTATAAAAAGTATCCTATTAGTGGTCTACTTAGTGCTACCTTTTCCACACATATATCCTTTTTGTTGGAGATTTTGCTATTCACAATGGCTACCCTGTAACACTGGGGGGCCATCCTGTGTTCCTCAATGTATGAAGGATGTAATGTATCTCACAAAGAAATAACTATCATGAATAATGAGATTGCCTTGCACAGATGTACACACATATATGTTTGTGCATATATAAATATATGTACATACTTATATGTATAATTAAATATTCATACAATGTACTTGAATAGTGATATAAAAAATGAGCACACACATGCCCACAGTTAAAGAGATAGGGAAAGAAAAGAGAGGAGGAAAGAGGAAGGAGGTTGGAAAGAATGAAGAAGAAAAAAAAGAAAACATGAAGCAAAGAGAAATATCCTTAGCTATTCCTATGATGCCATCATGTTCTCTTTACTTGGTATTTTCTCCTATGCTATGTTAAATCCTTACAAATGTAATAGTAATAAGCAATAATAACTAAAACTTGTTTGATATTAACTATAATAAATATAATATTGAGAAGGATAAATTTATTGAGCAATTATATTGTGCAAATTAAAATTTTGTGGATGATTTTTTTCATTCTGCACACTATTGAAGTATTATAATTTTACCCTCATTTTAGATGATATAAAATGAATTTTGATAAGTTAAGCTTGAAAGGGACCCAAGGGTAGAAAGGGATTTAAATAGGCACTCTGATCCAAATACAACCTGTCCTGATTAATCATCATCTTCCTCTCCCATAGAATCCTAAACTCATTGAAACTGTTAGGGTAGATATCAGGAATGGACTCATGAGTTGGATCTCAGGAAATCAGAACAGAGTTATAAATATCATCAAAAGCTGGCTGTGTGTGTGTGTGTGTGTGTGTGTGTGTGTGTGTTAGGTCAGGTTTTCATTCAAATTTAAGCTTTTTATAAGTCAGGAAGGGTTACTCATGTAGAAGAATAATTCCTTACACTGGTCCTCTAAAATGCACAAGGATAAAGATTAGGTCAAATCCCGTATTACATAGGTAAAGTTAATTTAGAAACTTTTCCATAAATTATGAAGCCTCAGTTTTTTCATTCTTCTAATTTTATGGCTCAGAATAGTTTTGAAATTTCTGACAATTTGACTGGCTAGAGTAAGATAAAGATTTACTTTTCCAGTAAAATTTGCTTAATTTTATATGTATTATTAAATATCACTGGTAGGTGGTATGAGAAAGGAAAAAGAATATCAATTTTAAGAATTTTTCTTTTCAAATATTTCAAATATTTTCAAATATTTTTATATTTATATGTGCTTGAAAAATATCAGAAACGCAATTTGAACAGATACTGAAGCTAAATATATTCAATGTATTTTCACAGAAAAGAATCATTATTGTATCTTGGTGCTGTATGATATTGCACTTTCTTTTTTTGGTAGTGGTACTAGGGGTTGAATCCAGGGTCATCACAAGCCAAGTCCTTTTTATTTGTTATTTTGTATTGATGTATTTTTTTTTTTTTTTGGTACTGGGGATCGAACTCCTGACGTTGCACTTGAGAGGCAGGCGGCCGAACCACTGAACTAAATCCCCAGCCCTTTGCTTGTTATTTTGCAACAAGTTCTCACTAAATTACTGTGTTTCCTAGGCTCGGCTTAAAGTTGTGATCACCTTTCAACCTCCCAGAACACTGGGATTACAGGTGTGCACCAACATCCCTGTCCAGAGTCTCAGTTTTCAAGTCACACATACTGAGTTCTAGTGAAAGTCTGGCCTTCTCTGTGTTATACAGTGGGAGACATTAGGCTCAACGACTTTATGTGCAAGTATGTAAAAAATACTCACACTATCTGGGTATTGGTAGCATAAATGAAACAATGTATTTAAAGCACTTCAAGCACAGTGCAGCAGATACGAGGGACACAGAATGCAATCATAATTATTAACAGGAGTAATTTTAATAGAATATGGAATACATTCCACCACAGCTCATCCACTGATTAAACCAAATATTCCAAATTGCCAAAATACTCTTTATAATCACAACATTTTATTTTATTATAAGTGGAAACAGAAGGGAAACAAAATATTTGATTTTTTAAAAAGTGTATATGTGGCAGATGGTTTGAAATATCAACTTGCTTGGCTTTAAATCCTGCCTAGGAGACTGGTGGAGCACACTTCTGGGTGTGTCTGGGTGGGTCATTGAGGTGTGGCCATGGGGTCTATATCTGGTCCTTCTCCCTTTCTCTCCCCTTCTCTGTTTTCCTATATGGCAGGGAGCTAAATAATTTTGTTGTCCCATGTTCTTCTGCCATGATGTTTCTGCCTTGATTCAGCTAACCATGGCCTGAATCACCTTAAAATATTGGCCAAATTAAATCTCTCCTCCTTTATAAGTTGTGCGTGTCAGGTACTATGTCCAGCAATAGAAATGCTGACTAACATAGTCTAATGCCATCAATAGAAAATAAATAGGTTGAAACTTTCAGCCCAATTTAAATCGGAGGTATGTAATTAAAGAATGCTCAAAATATTTATTGCTCAAGGCAGCTACAGGAAGCCTAGGACAAAAAGAAAGTCAAGCATATCAGCAAAACTCCTCCTGTCTCCTTCCCACATCCTTTACTACAAAATCTGTTACTTAGGAACATGTTAAAGTCACTATGAAAACACAGACCACTTGTAGATCTCTAAGATAACAACCAAAAATGTAATGATTTATAATGAATACAAAATCTAAGGAAACCCTGGATATTTCACTTCCCATGACCAAGCAGAGGAGAGGTCCTGAAACACCACAAGGAACTTCCGGTTGCTCATGTTTTCTAGCAACTTTCCACAGCGAATGCACCCTACTGTAGCCCACTGCGCCTCCTCACACAATGCTCCAAGATCAGAGCCACTTACCCACTGTTGATATCGTCAGACCTGAGACTTTTCCCCAGGATATCACCATCACTCATGTATCCACCAACATCCACCTCAGAAGACATGTCCAGGTCACTGCTTGCTTTCTCACTCATGTCCATTTGTGCCATGTTTCCCAGCCGAGAGACAGCGGCTCTGCGGAGAGGGGTTGTGTACATGAACCTGGAGGGGTCAGTGTGGATAAAGCGACTGGTCCCACTGCGAGGGTAGCCAGTACCCATGGAGGGAGCATCTCCTGCCTGTAGTCGCGGACACGCCTGACCCAGCCTCCAGGTCATGGGAGTGGGTCGACCTGCCAGGTTGGGTATG
The DNA here is from genome assembly GCF_053883595.1 of Heterocephalus glaber. Taxonomy (NCBI): domain Eukaryota; kingdom Metazoa; phylum Chordata; class Mammalia; order Rodentia; family Bathyergidae; genus Heterocephalus; species Heterocephalus glaber. The sequence continues at coordinate 9,201,604 of NW_028258356.1, read as the reverse complement.
GTCCTTCCATTCACTTCTGTCGTCACAGTGCTGTCAAATGTTGTTTCTAGGGTGCTGTCAAACAAAATGAAGAAATAACTATACTATGGTCCACCAGGGCCATACACCCAAAATGCATGAAGACAGGAAAGCCTCGAGTTGAGAGTCATATCTTAGAAGAATATGACTTTCACTTAAAAAGCTATGTTACTGTCTACGTTCATTTTGCAATTCTGATCACCTCTGTAGAAGTCAAAATGTGCAAAGACTAGTCACTCACATTTGGTCTTTGCTTGTTTTAATCACTACATTTTGGATAAAACAAAATATTGTTTCATTTTCTCAATGAACCCTTAACCTACATAACTTCTTAGACATTTTTGGAAGTTAACTACAATCATGCTTGAATATTTTCTGCCACTTCTCCCCAGATATATTTCAAATGTAATTCCTGCTGTTGTCCCTCTAATGCAGTAATGAAAGTCCTCTTCATAATGATCGTGGTAGTTGCAATAGATAAGTCAGTTTGAAAGGGAAATTTTATGGATAAAGGGGTCAAACCAAATCCATGGGTATATGCTGTGAATTTTCAGTTTAAAGATGATCATTAATTGATTGTCACATAAAATTCAAATGTATAAATAGTAAAGGATAACAGAAGTTTCTTCTTCCTACTATAAGAGAAGGTGATTGTTTGATAATCCTTTCTTCTTTATTGACCCAAAGACACACAAAATTGAGAAAAACCTGTGGCTTATCTGAGTCCCACGAAGGCTAGACATAGTCTCTTCTAAATTCTGCCTCAGATCTGCTATGTTTTTAACTGTTCTCATTCTTCTTGTTTCAGGGTCTTCACCTGGAAAAGAACCATAATAATAAATTTTTTATTCATGCTATTTACTGTTCTCAGGATAATTATATAGATACATGTATACTATAAACCTATCTTCTTAGAAGTAAAACAGTAGGAAGGAAATTCTGAATAACTATGATCACTCAAAAATTATAATTCTTCTTAATACAAATAAAATGTAAATTTAAAAAAATGTAACACTGTAAGAAATAAATTTGAAATTGTATAAACACAATAATATAGGTCTATGACCCTGATCATTGCAAAATTAGAGTCATTTGAAAGTATATTGTGCAATCCTCCACGTAACTGAGCTTAATTTTCAAAATCTAAAATTCTTCACATTTTAATTGTTTCAACACATCCCTGTTGCTAAGTATACTCAGATTAGTTGGGTTAGACTTCCTTACAAAGGAGATATATATTTAGGCTTTGTTTTTAGTTTTTCATTAGTATATGTTTGCAGTACATAAAGACTGCATCTGTGGTGGAGAATTGGCTGGCACATGTACAGGAACACATCCTAATTCTTTTTGATTTCCCCACCCTTCCCACCCCTCCCTGCTCCGTCCAATTCTTGGTCCACTTTGCATGTGCCAAAGCTCTATTTCCATATTTTCCTTAAATTCTTTTGTTTTCTTTTTCCTTTTTTAAAAAAATTGGAGAATAAGTGTGAGACCTTTCTTACAGAAGCAATAGATGTCTTGAGTCTTTTATATGACTAGACTCATGGACCAAGATTCACAGCATTGGATAGCTTTACTTTTAATTATTCTCCACGTTGTATAGGCAAGCAAAACATCCATACTGCTGACCTAAAGTTCAAGTAAAATCCTAGGCATCTAAACCCAAAATGGTTGTGTCTGATAGGGATTTAAAAACAAAACAAAACAAAACAAAAAACAGCTCTGCCAGTGTGGTGAATGCTGGCCTTATACCACAGTCACCTAGCATATGGGGGCAGAAGTGCCCTTATTTTGTTCATGCAATACTTCCCAGCTAGTGGCTATAGATAATAGGAAAAATGTGGAAAGAGAATAGAATAGTATAGTGCTTATTCTATGTAATTTGGCCAAGGGCAGAATGGGAGCTTTAAAAAGAGGAAAAAGAAAGCAGAGAAGAAAAGAAAGGAGACAAGAAATGGAAGGAAGGAAGGGGAGCCAGAAGGGAGAAGAGGGAAGAAACAAAGATCTGAAGGAGGAGGTAGGAAGAAAGAAGAAAGAATTAGAAACACATGGATTAAGATTAGGAAAGAGGAGAGGAAAGAGAGAAAGAGGAGGCTTGAAAGAAATTGGAGATAAAGGAATGGAGTAAGAGGAAGATAGAAGAAATGGAAAAAAACAAAGAAAAGTGATGCAGGAAGATAGCATGAATTAAATTACACTCTGAATATTGTCACATAGACAAATCAAGATGCATAACTATAATCTGTTTAATAATCTAGATAGCTCTTCAGCCTGCTAATCTACTTCCTTAGCATTCTGGCAATAACTTTCAAAATATATAATACATGTGACAAACATTCATAATCATAACTACAGAGTTGGAGGGATTTCAGAGATTCCATCGTCTTACCTGTCAGCCACAGAACTCATCTATGAATCCTGTGGGACACAGCATCTGCCTTTGCTTGATACCTTCAACACTGTAAAGGTTTCCATGTCTCTTTCCAATATTAGGAAGGGATAAGTGTAAAAACATTTGGGGGGAATGTGCCATAATTTGTTGCTCTTTAATTTCGACCCAGTGGCCATGGTGGCTCTGAAACCAACTGAACAAACTCACACTGGCTTTACCACAGTAGCCACTACAATACAAAAAGACAACGGCTAAGTCCTGTGTTACCTTTTTCAGCAAAACATTACTATGAGTATTCACTATTCCTCATCCCAGATGTTTGTTAAAACAGTTGCTGTTCTGCTACCAGTCTTTCAATCTGTTATCTTTAATTTATAGATTGCTTGAATATTAAAATGTGGTTAATAATAGCACTGGTACTTCAAATTGAGGAGATACTGAATAACTTCCTTAAAGTAATCATATTTTTCAAAAAAATGTAAAATTACATGTTGGTACCTCATGCACGTGGCATACTTTTTCTATGCTAATTCAGGTCATGAAATCTCTAATCCCATAGATTAACATACTTTTAGAACTCAGAACTACTAATAACCTTGGAGACTAATTATATTCTCCCCAGAAATATTTCTTTTACCACGCTTCTCATTAACATGGTAAAAATTAAATTAAATGGTTCTAAGGAAGTCTACTTTTCACTTTCAAGTAATCTGGTAGATCCTTTGAAACAAAAGGAAGGTTTTATAGGGAAAATTTTAAAGGGTGGGAAAAGAATATCATTATATTCAAAGGAAAGGCAGAAGTAACAAAGTGACTGATTCAACTGGGTCAGTCATTTTTCAAGTGCACTGTCCCCTGACCCTGACTCCCTCCCCTCTGGGAGAAATTTTAAAATGTAATCAGGCTGTATATCAATCACCTGAATTCAAATTGATATTTGAATTATTTTCAATACTTCTTTAATATTAATTTTAGAAACATTGTATTTTTAGACATTTTGTTTCACCAAAACTGTTTATATCCACTTCGTTTCCATCTAAAATTTCCTTTTTGCACTTCAACAGCTTTGCATCTTTAGATTCTGAATTCACTGCTTATTTTTGTGGTTTTCCTCATCTTTCATAAACATGGCCTTCCTCACTCCTTTGATTTTTCTCAACATGACATCCACTCATGACACTGTACCACTCACGGCAATCAGACAAATAGACCTCTCCTTCCAACACTTAGTGAGCAAACCATAATCACTGTCTGACTCATGTCATGAAAGATAATAGCCAAAGCAAAATTTATTACAGTAAATATTTTCAATGACCCAGGAAAGTCAAGTTAAAAACTAAGTGCACTTACAAACCCCCTAAGGATTGACTTCGTTGTCTGAAATGTCCTATAAATTGGTATTCAAATGATGTCGGAAGGTTTTGGTGGTAGTGGGGTGAGGCAGAAAAGGCCAGATATGAAAGTACACATAATATTAGATGTTTACTAAATAAATCAAAGCCAACCCCCATGAAAGAGATTTATTTAATTTCTAAATATATTCTCTCTCACTTGTATAATTTCAGAGTTAACTATTATTCCTGAAGGAGACTTGTGATGCGCTCAACACAATGGCAGCAGCTTCCATGCATTCTCTAAAATGGCACATTCTGAAATCCACTTGAGTTTTTACTTGTAAGAACTGTTTTCTCATTGCTTATAAAGTCTTCTCTATGAGTAGATCACAGAATAAAAGGCTTAATTTGATCCTTTGACATTATTACTTAATGGCAAATGGACCATTTAATTTGTGTGATCTGCCCTTACTTTTAAGCTTTTATTATATGTAGTATAATTAAGACCCAGCACTGCTAACTTTTCGTTTTGTTTTGTTTTGTTTTTTGGTCCTGGAGATTGAACTCGGGACCTTGCGCTTGTGAGGTGCCAGAACCGCTGAGCTAAATCCCCAGCCCAGCACTGCTATCTTTTAACAGAGATCAAATTATATATGAATGAATCTGATTGACAGAAAAGTATATTCTCTACACCATTCACGCTACTTATGTTATTATTTAGAGTATAGCCGTTTGACCTCTTTTGAGTTTTGTGAATGGCCCAACAATGATTTAGATGAAAATTTTAAACTCATCTGAAAAATTCTGACATTGTGTAAAAAATAGCAAAATATGGCCAACAATCTGGTAATTAAATATTCTCCTATAGAATTATAGCACATTTCCTGGCACACACCCTAGTCTGTCTAATTTGTTAGGATAAGCAAGAATAAAAAGTTGAACTCAAGGAACCCTGCTTAAAAACTTAGAAGGGGCCATTTTGAATCACAAGCAGAAACTGGCACATGGCAGAAATTCTGACATTCCTATGTGTTGTGAGCTGAAATGTATTTACCAACTTAATGCATTTCTACATACAGAAATGCATTGACAAGATTAATTGTCCAGAGATATGATTACTGATATTGGAGCTATTTCAATAAATTCTTACCTTACTTTGTATTTGCATTTTTGAATACTGGCACCACTGGTGTTGAGAGGGTCTCAGGGAGGTAATATAAATACAATAAGCAGATACTCTGTTCAAAACTCAAGGCATACAGACTTCTACCAAGAGGCTATTCTCTGACAATAATGATCCAAGTTATTTGTGTATAGAAAAGCCCTGTTTCATATATACACTCACCCAGAGCATGCTCTAAGTCAACAGAGCAACCAACAAGCACTGTCAGAGTACTCCACCCTGTTCATATAGTTGAAAATACTTACATATGTGGTACTTAGAACAAGATAATGCTAACATTTTAGAAGCAAAGGTGAAAGTGGCAGAGATTCTAAAATAAATACAAAGAAAAAAGAAAAAGACTCATAAGGATTAGAATTCTTCCTGCCTTTGTACTGCACATAGCTCTTTTATGAGAAGCAGTTCATCAGAGAAGTCACACAATGGTCAAGAGGTAAACCTTCAGTGTCTGAGTACCCAGTGCATTCAGATTCAGGAACCACTATTCTAACAACTGTAGAAACATTACTCTTTCAAAGCCAAATTGACATGAAAAATTTAGCTCTATCTTCCTCTGCTGTCTCTGTAAGCTTTCTTCTACTAAAGCTGGTTCACTGAAACAGTCCAGACAACCTCATGTAACATCTTGTTACAGGAGGGTTTACATAAAGGAATAAGATCAAACCTGTATTTAGTGTCAGATACATGAATCAGAAACAAAGAGATCACCATTCAGCTATAATTCTTTCAAGCTTAGGAACCACTAAATGAAATCCTTTGTGAAAATACACATTGACATAAAATATGATGTGCTGAATGGTTTAATATCTAGAGATTTTTTAAAAAGGGGAATGTACTACAAAAGTATAGTTCGGTAGAGCACTGAAATTGGAAACATCAATTAAAATGTACTCATTTTAGATAAGTAGCAAAGTGGACATTTAAAGTTTAATCACAAAACTGAAGAGTCACTTTACATCTTCATATCTGTATAAGTAACTACTGAAACTCATCAAAAAGGTCTAGTCTATAAAGTATGAAAACAGTATATAGTCATCAACATAGTTTAAGTACTTATAATCTACACATGCAGGAGCAGATTTTGCCAAGCACCAAAAAAAACCACCAGTCAATAAAAAGCAGTAGCAGCCTCTGAATTTCTGAGAGTGTTGCTAGAATGCAGGGAGCTTATCTCTGAGGTATATAAAAGGGCTACTTAATCAGGTAACTTGGAGGCAGCAGAAGAAACTTAGCTATAGAGAAAATTTTATCAAAAGGCCCTTCATTCTTCATTCCAGATGTGAGATAAGGTCACCTTCAAGGAAGCTGAACAAACAGACTTCATTAATGACTAAGTAACAAAAACATGCTTGGAGTTTCAAGAGGTTAACATTTATTTATGGAGATCTAGAATGTACTGTACAGAAGGCCAGCAATGCCCATGGCAGATGGCTGGTATTTACTTTCTCCAATTAGACTTTAAAACTGGTGCTCACAGCTCAGTTTTACAAGGAGAATCACTTGAAGAAGCAAGGAATTTTAAAAATTGAGTAAGTATATTTTTAAACAACATCAATCTGATGAATGGAAGGTGGCTGACCAATACCAGGAATTTCATAGGAAATTCTAAAATTTGTTAAAATCCTACACATATTTTTAACAGCAAACTGGACTCACCCAATAAGTCAGTGTAAAGTGCCTGTTCCAGGTCGCCAAGCATTGTGAGAATCACATCCTCATCCAGGTGAGCTGTCCCTTCCCTCAGGCAGCTTTCCCCCTCCTCCTCTGGCCAGCTTCTGCTGATACTGCTTGGCTTCAAGGATGAGTTTTCATCTTCGGACCTACTGTCTTCATCACTGTCACCTTCCAAGCCCCTTCTTGCAGACCAGTCCTCCAAGTCCTCACTACAGGAATGGCTGCCTCCTGCAGGCAGGAGGCTCCAGGATCCCGAGCTGCTGCTGTGGTACAGAGACTGCACAGAGCGCGAGAGAAACCTGGACAGCGAGCACCTCTCTGCATACTGAGATTCCCTCTGACTGGCCTTTGCAGCATTTCCAAACCAGTTGGAGAGGCGCACAGTGGGTCTCCTCTCCCCTTCACTGCTGAGGGAAAGATTGGTGAGAGACTTTTGTTTCCGAAGGCATGCCCCTTTTCTCCTAACTTCTTTGCTTTGAAACACAGAGAGTTCAGCAGGCCGTTGCATGGTTCTTCTAATGTTTTCCTTCCTTCAGTTGGATTTTATTTTGTCTTTCTACACTGAAATTGCAAGTGGCTCTTTTGCTTTTTAATTAACACATACACTGCAAAAAAAAAAGCTCAGCCTCAAACATTCACAGAGGATTCTGAAGATACAGTAGCTATAATCATTTGCCCACATTTGAGCCACATCCCTTCAGCGATCAGTAGTACTCACAAACATTTTGCTTAAATATATCTGAAGCAGAAAAGAGTTCACCGAAGACTCCACTCCAGCTGAAAAGTAGCCCAGAAAGCCAACTATGTTTTCCCATCTTCATCCAATCGCATGTCTCAGCAGGGTGATGCGTCCACATTTCTCTCTATTGCTTCTGCGTTCCGAAATCCAAGGTAGTGAAGCACGAAAGATGCCGCTTGCTTTTTTTCTTCCTGCCTCTCACCACCCTTTAACTGATTTAGGTCTGTAACCCTTTACTCTAATGAGCTGACACAGTGCAGCAAGTACAGCCTCCGCATCAGAGCCCAGTGAGAGCTGAAATTAAGCACGGAAGCCCAGCCCCGCACGAGCCTCTAGCGTTTTAGTATTCCACCTGCATTCTCAGATCTATGGCTCTTCCTTGCTGCTGCAGTGGAGGCTGCTGGCTGCCATGGCAGCAAACATCCTGCTAAATTAAAACAGAGGCACAGAAGCAGCTGTCCAGCCTAGAATGCCACAGGTTTCAGAGCCAAGCTTGAATGAGACACTATACTATCAACCCTCTGCACATTTACACGACTTTCAGCCACCCCACCTCCAACACGGACACACAGACTCACATACACAGCACCCACTCCCGAAGCTGAGAATGACAGACTGATTCTCTATAGCTGCAGGCAGCTGAAGCAAGCAGAGCTGTCTTTTGAATGTTGGGATTTATGCTGTAAAAGCACAAATCAAATTGAAGAATGTAAAGACCTAAAAAACAGAGCATGACACCCTCTACTCACTGACAGATAATGCTTTAAAGGGAAACACTTCACCTCATCTTTAAAAGAACAAATCCAAGCCTTTCTTTTTAAATCCTGAAGCTACTTAGTAAAAGCACAGTGTGATAATACAAATCAAAATTTCTATTTTCTCCTTGAAAAATAATAGCAAATGTAAAATTATATTCATATGATATTTTATATAATATTATATAAATATAATAGCAAAAATAATAGCAAAAATAACCTGAAAGGTTTTTTCCCTAACATTCTGACTCAAAGCATACAATTGAAAGTTTATGGTCAAGTGTACAGAATATAATGATGTGACAGAAAACAAAAAATACACATCATGTCTTTTGATACTGAGCATTTCTTCAAGACTATTCCTGCACCTATCACAACATAATCAACTTCATGTTTAATATTTTGATAAAAATAGAAAGCCTAAAAGTAAATTTCTTACATTTACTTTGCACTGGTTGTACATTATATAATACAGTGATGACAGTCTGATTTTTAAAAAACTTTTAAAAACAAATATATGATGTAGTTGAGATCATGGGTATCATCACAGTAAAGGAGAAAAGTATGAAAGAAAAAAGTTTTCAGAAGTTTTTGCTCACAAGTAGCCCTTACTAAAAGAGGAAAAGTGAAAAATACATATAAATATTTAGTTGTTTTATTCAAATTGATATAAAAATTCTCATTATGTTCAGAGCTACTGTGGTAAAATTAATTGTGATTTTTCCACCTCCTACTACTAATCTCAACTAGGAAAACTGCCTAATTTCCTAACTACATAAATTAGCATTATAATATGCAATGCTTATATCTTTACATATGATAACTACTTCCTTTGCAAAGTTAATTATGGCTTATGTCCCCATTCAAGGTGGTGGAACACTTAGATCTAGTTTATAGAACTGTAGAAGGAAATTAGATTGAAAGAACAGCTACTACCTGTGATAAACTTTTGCAATAAATAAATAAATTGTGAATGCTGATTGCCAAGTCTTTTAAAAAATTGTGTTTATGTGCTATGACCTCAAATAAAACTAATATGAATGACAAATCATTGAAATTGATAATTATACTTCTAAAACATAATTTTGTTAAAAATATTGTATAAAAGATCAGAATGCTATTCCTTTTGGTATTGTTGAGCAGACATTTTTTCTTCACTGTGAGTAAATGTGACTTGGTGAATTTTTAGGTAATGAAATCACAGTGAAATTTGTTTAACTTACAAAGCTTCAATTTGTTTGATGTGTATCACTCTAGTATATAGTGATGTGCCCTAAAGCCTGTCAGATTCACAAAAAAGCACACCCTAATACTTTAACATATCAATTAATTGACCTTGTTTGTCAAGAAATAAAAGCAATAATTATGTCTTTTCCTTACACATGAGTGCAATATACTAATTAGCTTAAATAGTGATTCTCAAATTTAAATGTTCAGAACCATTTTGAGGATTATTAAAACAGTTTGTTGGGCTGCAGACTCACCTCTGCTCATCAATACTGAATCTGCATTTCTCACATGTTCCCAGATATTGCTCTCTCTCCTTTGAGAGCTATTAGGCTGAAATAAGTGATTTTCTACTGAGGGTCATTTCCTCCTGAAGGGACATTCAACAGTGTCTGGGAATATTTTTGTTCATCATCACAACTGAGGTGGGTCGTGGTGACATCTCAAGAACAGAGGCCAATGATGCTGTCAAATATCCTATAATCACAGTTCTGAGCCACATAATAATTGTACAGTCTGTAAATTCTGATTTGGAGTGCCTTTTAAAATCAATGATGCATTTTTGCTAATATTAATCTCCACTCTACACTGGTTGTAGCACTGTTTGAGGTATCCTGCATTCCAAGGCCTGTGCTCAAAAAGCAATTCCAAGATGAAATACATTGATCTCATGAAAGAGAAAAAAGGAGAGATGAGTGATCCAAGGAATGGTTTTGGAAGGTTCTGCTTGGGAATGGCCCATGCCATATTTCAACTTACATTTCATTTATCAAATCAAATCACAGGGTCCGTCATGATTCAGTGGGAAAGGATATATTATCCCCTTGCAAGGGAGAATCCAGGAATGGATCAACTAAAGCAAAGAAACCAGTAAGAAGGTGCTTGTAGAGAAGGATCATAAATATCTTGGGAAAATATCCCTAATAAAGAACACTTCAAAAGGGGATTTTTTTTTTGTTTATAAATATTAACTTGTAGTTTCTATAATTTTACCCTTGCAACTACATTAGTCCACAAGTTCACTCTAAACAATAGTAGGAGACCTACTTACTAGTCCCCAGAGACATCTCTCCCTATTGCATTGAGGGTACATTCAAATATGGTTGTATTTATACTTCTTTAGATTCACACATATAAGTGTATATTATACCAGGTGAAGGGGGAAGCCTCAGTGCAAAGGACATAAACATGCCCAGTCAATAGCAAACATGTAAATCACTCTCATTTTGTCAAGGTTAAAATAAAGCTACTAAAATGTTCTGGAAAGGAAAGATTTTCAGCTCTTTAGTAAACATAATTACAATGCGTCTAAGTAAAACATTGAAACTTATTTAAATTACCTGAGCTTGATCTACTTGATCTTTATAAACATTCAAGAAAAATGTAATATAAGTGATCATTTACAAAGGTCTTAGATGCCAGATATTTCCCATTATTTAAAAAAAATCTAGTAACTTAGAAAAAAATACATGTAATCATAAGCTCACTCTGGTTTTGACTTAAATGCTTACTTCTACAAGGATTCCTTGAATTTATGCAGTTATTTTACTATTACTGTTTTAAGAAATGACATGTCTGCTTCATTGACACTGAGTCAATTTGGCATCTATCAACATTTTTCAGTTGAATATAAATTTCAGAAAAAGTTAAAAAGTGCATTTAACAAATGTTAAATATGATGTTTGATATCCTTATGCAAAAGAAAAGAGCAAATGTGAACCTATGCAAAAAAAGAAGAGATAGAGTTTCTTGAGTGATATGAGTTGAATGAAAATTTGGGTTCATTTTGTATTTGCCAGGATCTCTTGGCACTTGATGAAAGGGATGGCCTCAGAGGACAAATTATTTTTTTTCAGTGAATGTGAGAATAAAACTCAAACCAAAGCAGTAAAATCTACACCATCAATTCAGCCAGCCTGTAATATCAAGGTCACAACATGAATCTGAGAGGGCAGGCTGTAAGCAATAAGCTTATTTATTCATTGCTACAAATTATGTAATACATAATAATTGCTGGAACCACCATCATTAGATCAGTAAATGTCATGAAGTTTTCTCCAAAAGAAGAGAGTAAAGAAAGGAAATTTGAGGGATATACTTAAAACCTTTGGAGATATTCTTGAAGATTTATTAAGACCACCAAATTGCAAAAGTCATGTCACTCATTTCTGATGATTATCTTCATACCATAATTTACATTTTTACCTTTGCTACCATTTAATGACAATTTTTTTATAATTTCAAGTGAGTTAAATTACATTGATGAAAATGTCAATAGCTAAGCTTCCCACTTAACTTAGTGAATCCCTCTAACAAGTCAGCACTGTAGTGTGAACAAAGTTTTCTCCTTAACAGTTTTACAAATCTTTATATGTCATGTATCTTGTGGGTTGTCCAATGGAGATTTCACATTTTTTAAAAAAAACCACAAGGTTTTTCCCATGTAACTTGTATAAATTGCGGAGAAGTTGGGAAAGAGTAGTTTCAGACACGGCTTCACCAGGCCTTAGACATTTCCTACTGTGACCTTGGGTTTATTCTCTGCTGTTTTAGGTTTTCTTTTCTCTGCCTGTTTCAGTGAGGATGAAGGCAACTAGTAGAAGTGCCCAGCTTTCTTTTTTATTTGCTTCAGGCCTGGTGGAAGAGGAGACCATCTCTTTCATAACAGTCCTAGGAAAAATTCTGAGATTGAGTTTCATTTGTTGTGACTCAAATAGGATGGGCCATTTGTCCATTCCTGAAACTGTCAAGATAGGATTCCTCTGATTGGCCATACTTGGGCCAATTTCATTTGGTGTTATGGAAAGAGAATGATCCCCAAAGAAAATCAAGGTACTTTTATCAGAAAATGAGACAATGGACATTAGTCAGATAAAACTACACCAAGATTTCAATGTAAGCTTATTGTGCAGGCAAAGGTGATTAAGTGACAGATTGCCACACTGCCCTGGACTCCTTCAAAATTACTGTGCATAATTGTGTGCTTATATTTGTATTATTTTCAGATATCTTTAAATTATATAGGCTTCAAAATATATAAAAACTGGATCTTAGCCTACCAAGACTGATTTCATCTGTGTTGTATATCATGACAATCATTTTACGTGGGAAGCAAGACCTAATTATTTTCCATTGGGGGCTTACAGCAACCATCAGCAATGAAGAGTTCAACAGCTGCAATAATGCTGAAACTTTGGGTTATATCGATGAGCCACCAAGATCCCAGTGAATTCAGGAAAAATGCCAAGTTTTACCAAAAAGAAACTGATGAAAATAATAAAGTAAATAGAATTTGTTCTCAGCTCATTTTTGTGAAGTCATTTCTTCCTGGAATATTGTTTCCTGATTTATTTGTACACCAAGATTCCACAACACATGTCTAATCTTCCTTTAAAACCTGTTTTTCTCTTTACAACTAACTTAGTTGCTCCCAAATGTCAATTAACTCACTTACTTACGATTTTAAAGTTTATCTATTTGTTCCTTACTATAACAGAGGAGAGGTTGTCATAGTAATCTTTGTTTCTCCAACTTTTGGGATGACTGACCTATATACAAAGTGATGATTACTCAAAAGACAGGAAGAACAGCCCCATAACTCTCAAAAATCCTTTGAGTTCATTAAGACCATAAAGTCACTTAAGATACACAAAAACAAAGGAAAAATCCAAACAAGTAAATAGCAATACAGAGGCCAGAATTCATTTCTTGCAATACTTAGAACACTTGTCTACTCGTATTTGCTATCATCTATGAAGAAATGTTCTGTGGGCCAGTCTATGCTGGAATCCAGTACCAAAGTCAAGCGCTCGTTCAATTTGTCATTGTCCAGTAGCTATAAAGTAGTAGCGATAATAGAAGTAAGAAAAAGCAGAGATGTGGAAGGTATGGAGACTCTCACAAAGGGAAGTCATGTTAATATAGGAAAGATTACATGGGCTTTAAAATTCTGAAAGTTTCCATCTTTTATATATTTATTCTATTTGTATGTTCTAATCCTTCTTCTTCTATTTTTACATGTTTTTTTCAAATTCCAGCTCATCAGAGAGTATTTATGAACTGTTACATTGCTTCTTTTGAATGAATAAACATTTTAATTCTGAGATTCTTTGATTATTCAGTGAAGGTATCATCAAAATTAAATTTTTAATTTCCACTTTGGTGAATTCCTTCTGATGAGTGCTATTCACCCTAAGTTCACTGTGATTATTACTTTCTCCATGCCTTCCAAAGCCAAAGGTATCTTTCATAACTTTCCAGTCTATTGCATAACTTTGTCAACACTTGAAAATTACTAGGTTCCTCCTTCAGTGTGGCTTTCATTTCTATGACATGTCAATTGCACTAATTTCATTTTTACACACATTTATAGAGTAGTAACTATATACCAACCCTTCACTGGGACTATGTCAACTGATAAAACAGAGAAAAATAGAGATGGAAAGAAATAGCTGAAATCTGGATATATTTGAAAATATAATTACTCTAGACTATCTTAGATTGTTTAGTATCTTATTTCTTATAATGAGATAGCGTGAGTACAGAGTATCATCTGAATTTGTTTCATTTCTGAAATGCTGAGACAGAATAGTAAGAGTTCTAATACTGAAAAATATCTCCAAAATTGATTCAAATACACACTGCTTGTTCATAATTTCAGATAGCAATCAATACCCCAGAAGCCTAAAAGATACTCTATCAGACTAGACATCAGGTATAAAAGATAGAAAGAAATCATAATGGGTCCTAACATTTCAGGCCTGAGCAAGTAGAAAGATGGAATTATCATTCAACAAAATGGAGAAGATCAAAATGAAATTTTTGAGGAATAAAATTTTTAAGATTGAGGGAGGTCAGAGGGAGGAGAGAGGAGGGGAATAGAAAAAGTATTAAGTTGTGTTATGTACATGTACCAACTCCACAGGATGAATGTAATCATTGTATACTGTAAACCAGTAAAATTAAAAAGTTTTTAAAAATTAAGAGTAATAAGAGGTTCAGTTTTTGGTATAACAGTTTGGAAATATCTATGATGTTCAGGTGCAGCAGTTTCGTAAAGAATTGGATATTTGAGTCCAGGATATAAGGGAGACAATTAGAACAGAAACATCTGTGAATTATGGATACATGAATAAGACTAAAATCCATGATGGAGTATTAAATCACCAAGGGAGCTTGAGTAGATAGAGAAGTTCAGGGACCGATATCTGAATCATTTTAATCATAAGAAGTAAAAAGTACATCAATCATAAGAAGTAAAAAGAATACCAAAAGGGAGCAAATAATAAAGTTTGAGGAAAACCAAGGGAATTTGGTACATTGAAAACCAGTCTAAAGAAGAAACATTCTCAGAGGAGGACAAATGATCAATGAGAGATGAATAAGATGAGGACTGACACTGATGGTTGAAGTTGGCAAGCATTATTGACATTGTGTTAACTGGAAGAATGGTTTCAGTGGAGACAGGACTAAGAGCTCGGTTACAGTAGGGTTAGGAGATAATGGTGGAGGTTCTAGACTTAGGTTAAAGGTTACCTTTTGTGAGGGTGAGACATAACTGTGTACCTTATGTACACCTTATAAAACCTTATTGTAACACATACATATGTACAATTATTACTTGTGAGTTAAAAATGAATCATTTTAGAAACATAGGTATACTAACACTGTTGTATAAAATTACCTTCAAGCTATGTGAAAAAGGTATATATGAAACAAATAAATTTCATGTTAGACTTGGGTCCCATTCCATGATACTATGTATGTGCAAATATTCCAAAATCTGAACATATCTGAAATCGGATACACTGCTGGCCCTAAGCAGTTCAGATAAGAGATGCTTACCCTATACTCAATTTATAACCTACAGACCACAAATAAATATCATTCCTCTTCCACAGTCTCAAGTTTGCATTGAGAGAGATTTTTCCCTACTGCACTAGAGGTAAACTTTAAGCAGATAACAGTAAAAATGACACCATCAGATAGGACTCATTTCAGCATTTATTTTCTGTTTCCTCTATTCAAAATTATGATTCTATATAAATAATTCATTACTATTACAAAATAATATTATTCCTTCTATTTAATCCATTAAAAGATTATATTAAAGTCTAGCTTATATTTCACATTCACATATTCTATTAAAAACATCAGCATATTAAAAGGAAATATAAAAATGATTAAATATTAGGCAGAATAAGAAACTACACAAAAAAATTAAATATGGATTATTTATTCAATCAGCTATTCATTGATAAACTAATTTTAGAAAACAATGTTCCTTTGTGAAATTCAATTACAATTAAAAATCTATTAAATTTATTATCAGCTAAAGATTTGATCTCTGGTACTTCACAGTCATATTGTAGACATTTATGAATAAAGAAATATGGGAAGTGTATGCCTCTTTTGTCCTGTCAGGTTTATAAAACTTCTGGTCACAATACAAATACTCAGCATCATTCTGGCTGTGGTACTTTGTAGAGCTAAGAGAAAGCCACTTCTTCCAAGTATATGAAAAATCAACATATTCAATCTCCATAGTCATGTCTTTCTATCACAGTTTCTACCACTTCCCTATATTGGCTTTTTGCTGTATTCACCATTTGAAGTCTCTGATGCCTAGGGATCACTAATGTTAATTCTAAAAGTACTCTAGGGATGTCATCTGTCATTGTTGTCAATATGTACTGGAAGATACTGCAGTAATGCCTAAGTTTGCCAACATTTATTGTAGGACTGCCAAAGTATGGATGTTTATTAACTCCCTAAATTGTGATAGTGTTATTTTCATGAGCTTTAGAGCAATAGTTATACTTTGAGTTCTGGAGTGGTACACTAATTATGACAACTGATTAGTTCATTTAGTTTTTTTTTTTCTTTGTACTTACAGGAAGGGTAAAGCAGATTTTTTTGAATAACAAACACATCTCTACTTGTATGCATTCTTAGAAGCAGATGAAATCTTAAACTCACTCTTTAGGAACAGTATATTTTGTTAAGAAGTTACTTAGTTCTTCATGAATATAGATCAGTACATAACATAGTTACATCAGAGATTTTCCATGTAGGCCTGGGCTTGTGTGAATTCCAGGAAAAACATTGGGCTAAAGCTAAAAAATCTGTTTAATGCACTTAAAAGCCTGATAAATTATATCTGAGGCATATATATTTTTCATACATTACCTACATATGTATAATGAAATATTTTCATAAATTTCTTCCCAAATATACATTTGAAGCAACCATGCAGAAATGTTCTAAATGATACACAATTGAAGACTGAGCAGATCTGAATTTAGTCATAAAAATTTAAATCAGCATTTGATCGTTAGTATATTTTTAATCTTCAAAGACAATAGTAAGTTTCCCCAGGTTTTCTTGATTATATTCAACTTGACTAAAGGCAAAATGACCTACAAAATCAACTTTTGAAAGTACTACCACTCTTTTCAGAGCACAAAAAAGAGACCTCCTGAACCTAATAGCCATATATCTAAGAATCTCTGAAACAATAGGACAAAGTACAGAGCTGCAAAAGTACATCGTAAGTGTGATTTAACAAAAAGATTTAGACTGATTACAAAAATTCTGACATTAGATCTATCCATTAATTAGGTCACTTACCAGATATCTCCTCCAGGCACTGCTTGGCAGTCTTACTATATGATGAATCCATCTTTGTAGGACTGGTACAGGAGTCCGCAGATGGTAAAGAGGACCCTTCATTTTCTGAATGTGCTCTGAAATTAGCCAAGAAGATAGAAGTGAATGGCAGTTGTAGTGACCAGTGATTCATCAAAGTGGAAGTTCTCCAACATAAGAGGAAATCAATTTATAACAAGGTAGTTTTTCTTTATGACTGGATGTTCCAGGACTGTCTGTCTATAGGGAAATTTTGATATTTTTAAAAAATAAATAACTCAAATAGGAGATACTAAATTGAATATCTGGGACTTTTATAAATTTTAAAGCTTGTAACTACTAATAACATTTTTTGAGCAAAAGATTTGATACGGTCAAACTGTCAACTTTTTGGCTTATTTAAAGAAAATATGGCCAAATTTCATTTTATAAGAATATTAAAAGCACTGAAACACACTTTAAATTCTTTGTTTTTCATGAAAATCCTACAAAATATATCCTAAAGTATGAGAAATAAATAATGAATTTGCTGTAGGGTATAAAAATTATGATTTTACTTTAGATTATTTCATAGGCTGGGGATTTAGCTCAGTGGTTTTATCACCTGCTGAGCAAGCATAAGGACCCGAGTTCGATCCCTGGTACCAAAAAAAAAAAAAAAAAAAAAAGAAAAGAATGTTTCATACATGTTAGTCACCCAGAAACAAATTACCATTCTTAGATTTACCTTTTATATTTTATATTTGCGCACATGTACATAGTGTATATTTGTGTGTGTGTGTGTGTGTGTGTGACTAACAAAAATGGTCAGTTGAATCAAATGAAAAGAACTCAATAGAGGGACTGCACACTTTTGATATTCTACACTTGTGTCAGGCAGATTCTTCCATTTAGTACTCAGATAAACATTATAAAAATCTCCTTACCATAGCCTCAAAATATACATATATTTGATCCAAACCATTATATCTTTGAAAAATTCTCAGCATGAATTAAGACCCAGAATAAAGCAAGCCAATACAGGATTACATGCTGTGTTCTTTGTAGATCTCTCATTTACCTTGTAAGACTCCCCTTTCTATTTCTGGGTACAGAACACGGCAAGTAATCTCTAAATATTTATTGTTTTAGTATCATTTATTAAATATTTATATGTTAAAGGAAAAATGAGTATAATTTCAAGTCAATTTTATAGAATACATTGCTTTTTTCTAAACCCTAATTTTGAAAAAAAAAAAAAAGCATAATTGGTGGTATCAGAAATTGGTGATATTTAATTGACAGATGTAGAAACTCTGAAAACTTCATTAAGATTTTATGAAATCATAGAACTATCTGCTGTATGTATATATGTGTGTGTGTATGTATCTATACATCATATATAGGAAATGATATATAAAAGAAAGAGAAGAATTCCTATACAAAGCTATACCTTTACTTCCAATCATTTCTGGCAGATGATTCCTATTTTATTCTAACTTAAAACTGAATATAAGAAGGAAGAGCAAAATTAAGACAGAATTGATAATGTGAAATAGGAAGAAAAGGTCCAAAGGGGTAGGAGAAGTGGGAGGGATAGGGGAAAGGAAAGAAGGGAAAAGAAAAAAATATAAGAAAAGGATGGTGAAGGTACAAGTTCCCATTGATGAATGTAAATGTATATCTAAAATGTACCAATGAAAGAATTTAAGGAAATAAAAAAGAAGTTAACTCTTAAAGCAATAAGATTTATCACTAAGGTTGGGAAATTCTTCAATGTTGCTAAACTGGAGACATTTTCAGTCTTTATTTTATACCTGTCCAACATTTCAAACAGCAAACCAATTCAAGAAGTTCTCCTAATTCACTTCATTGACCAAATTCTCTGGTTTTTTCAATTTTCTCTCAATTCTATATTTTCCTCCTCTATTTTCCCCTATATATAATTAAATGCTGTGATTGTGGGTAGTAAAATGAAGGGATACAGAAAGAAAAACTCTAGTTCTTCAAAGCCATATTCTACACTTCCAATTTTCACTTGGTAGTCTTTGTACAGTTTTTGTCATATTCACTTCATTATTTCTTTTCACACAAAAATTCCAAAATTATCACTCTTAATCCAGCACTTTTCTCTAAATTCCAGTTATGGAATTGACATCTCCTTTTGGTGGTCACAAAAATATCCCAAACCTATCATGTACAGAACTGAACTCACAATTTTTTGTCAAAAAATTGGTTCTCATTCACAGATCCCTTGAGTATGGTCATTACAGAGACTACGGAGCATTGCAGTCTCGTCTGTTTTCTTACCAGTATCATCTCGCATAAACCTCCCCATTACTCTCTCCATTGTGGCCACAAGAGTCTTTCCCAATTCCCATATCTCCTTGTCTCAACAGGATCTTACTATTCAATTATTTTCTTCCTATGACATCCAATTCACTCTTTCCCTTCAACAGCTCAGTTGACTGTTTCTTTAAAAATACTCCCTAATTTCACTGATTAGGTGAAATCAACTCCTACTTTAAGGACTTAGTGCTCCCTGAGCCTATCTTTTCAGTACTTCGTATACACATGATATAAAATTAATGCAAGTACTTGATGAATATTTATCTCCCAAATTAGACTCTATTCTCTATGTTTAAACTCCCCATTATTCGCAATGTCTAGTTCAATGTCTATCACATAGCTTGTACTCAACAAATATTTGATAAATGAATAAATATATCAATAAATATATCATTTTATACAAATAATCAATAATGATAGTAAAACATATTATTGCTATCTGGCAAAGTTGAATAATGGTGCATGTATATGGTCTGAATGTAAAAGTTGGACCCTCACTATTTATTGACATGTGTGATATTGGCAAGTTATTTAGCCTCTGAAATTAAGTGTTTATCTGTTAAAAAGAGAAAAAGATGGCCTTGAACAATAATGTGAATTCAAATTTTATTATTACTAAAATTTTGGAAAAGGTTTCGTGAGGCATATGGAGTTCTAGTCAATATTAAAACACACCACACAGCCAGTTTAATGTGCAGTCTATTTGTTTTCTTCCGTGTTTCCTAGCTTCTCCCATTTTCCCTGTTTACTGAGTGCCTTCCCTAAAAATTTTTGAAGTTCACTATGGTTTATTCTTCTACTTGGGCTTATTTCTTGTGGGCCACTATAACTTCCTGACCTCTTTCTTACTTATTGTTTCTGAAATTAAGATTTTAAAAGTCCTCTGAATTTTCTAAGGTTATTCATTACATGTTGAAGAAGTTTAAATGGGGAGTATGTTCTGAGACTGGGGTCCCCAAGGAAAGCCGACTGGCTGCCTGCCAAGAAATGTCACAGAGGCAATGCCTTGGTGAGCTGGCTGTGAGCCAGGATTGGTCTGCAGTCCTGAAGACTCCACATTCACACATTCATCTCTCAAAAGCTGAGTCCCATGAAGTAGTTCACTGAGAATGCTAATTGGTTCTTATTAGACCAAGATCAGCAGCTGTCATAAGAGCCAGAATGGCTGTGGCCTGTTAGTTATAAAGTGCACCACATCTTTATCTAGAAATATTCAGATTTTGTTTTGGGAGTAGAGATTTTGCTTTACTCTAAACATCTTAAAAAGCATTCCTCAGGAGCTGACTTGTGGATATCTTCCTTACTGTATAAAAATTATTACTCAATTGCATTGACTAAGTTCCTACTTCCCACAATGTTCACTTTTCTGACAGCTCAAAATTGACTTGGAAGCTTTTATTTTTTAATGTGGCAGTGCATATTTCCAGTTGCTGCACTCTATTTTGTTTATTTGGTTTAAGTCACAAGATAATCTTATTTATCTTCAACTTCCTTGGTGTATTTCTCAAGGTGTCACCTGTGTATATGGAAACAGACTGACCAATAGAAAGAACACGGAGATGTTAAACTTGATGTAATTTTAAAAAGAATTCAGAAATCACTTTTGGTTTATTTGTATGTGTATAAGAGTAGATGTCTCTATATAAGTTACAAGTTGTCCATTTATCTAGTATTTTCAACTCACGGTTTCATGAAGTTAAATTTTAACCAAAATCTATAGAGGGACAATCAACGCTAACTGATAAGGTTTTTATTTTTATACAAATCTTCAAAGTTGACCAACTAAATCTCTGGAGAATTGTAAACTGTCCTCTGTTTTTAATGCATAATTGATGCCAAATGAATAAAATATATGTAGGTTGATTTATGAACGAATTTATAAAACATCTAGAAATAGAAGGTATATGTTGACAGAATAAATACCACAGTGTCATTGTTCACTGCTCTCACATAAGCTGGTATTTCCTTCAAACTAACTGCAAAAAGTTATGCCATGATATTCCCTCAAAATATTTAGCAGACATGACCCTGTGCAAGTTGTCTCCACATGGTCATGGTGCTATAAATATCTACTGAAACTATAAGTTATAGTATTGTAAAACATTATTTAATTTATTTTGAGTTCAAGTAAAACAATAGCAAATGTGGTATCATCTACTGGTCAACAGTAAAATTTGCTTACTGGACACTTGAAAGAAGTTGGTAATAAATCCTAGATACTATCAAACTTCAAATTTCTAATCTTATAAATATGGCTTTGTGTATTTATATTTTGAAATATACAACTAATGATGGAAATGTGTATGTCTATACTTATATGCATATTGCATAGTTTTGATGACTTAGAAAAGCTAAGAGATTTTCTAAGCTCCTGAGGAATGCTTTTTAAGATGTTTAGAGTAAAGCAAGTCAGACCACAGCTTTAAATATTATTCTTCAAAGGAAAAACTATGAGGAAAAAAAAATGGAATCAAACTCTGTGTAAATAGGGAAGGGTGGAGGGGGTGAAGGGTGCACAGGTAATGGGAGAAAAAATAAGAACTAAGATACATCATGTTCTGGTACAAAAAACCAATGATAAATGTAAATGTATTTTATACCTAAAATGTACCAATAAATACATATATAAATAAAAAATATTACTCTTCAAAGAAAAAAAATCAGTTTTGTAACTCAAAACCAAAGGCAAGTTAGAGAATATATACTAGAAATCTAGAATGCTTTGAGCCATAAAGAAAGGAATTCTCAAAGAGTGGTCGAGTTTGCTAAAGGGACTCATTTGCCAGCCTGAAGGAGCTCCCAGGGGCTCAGTTGGAATGATCTAAGCATCAAAATGAGTTATGGTAGCAATGGAGTAATCCATGGCATGTAAGAGGAAGGCATTAGTCCTTAAAATTGAGACAGTTAAGTAGATAATGGGGAGAAGAGACATCATTCAAAGTAGAATGCCGAGGATTAAATGCAGAAAGAATAATGAAATTATAACAGTCTGTCTATTAGAATAAATTATTAATTCTGGTAAGAATCCTCAATGGATGCTATAACTTAAAGGTGAATGTAGATCAAGGGACACAACTTTTACACATAGATTCACAATATATTCCTTAAAGAGTTTATTAAATACAGGTCTGGGTAAAGCCATTTTAATGTAGAAAATTTTGAAAGATATTAATCAGAAAATACTGATAATTATATCATACGACACATGATAGGATGTAATGGGAAGAACATAGCATCATTTCTGTGACCTCTTCTAGCAGTGTCTATATTCCATATTAAAAATTACTGCTGTGTGAGGGAATTTACACTTCTCCCTGATCCATGGAAATATATCAAACCAAGAAAAAGCAAGCTTGCAAGGCAAGAATTCAATAAGCTTTAGTTTGTGCTGATGACCAATTATGCCCAGTTCATATAAAGCACAATTGCAGTATGATCTGAAATAGTAGCTGCAGGGCTTACAAAGTTTTATCTGATTAATGGTTGTACGTGCTACATTTCAGTCTTTGCAAACTCATAGCCCCTCCTACTCAAGCTACTGGTTCAACAAATAAGCCAAACATCAAAGCTTGTAGGTAAGCATTTTCAAAACTAATGCTTTGCATTTTTTGTCTTTTTTGTACATGTTACGTTCAAATGTCAATTTCCAGTGTCATTTCATAGGGGAATCCAAAAATGCACAAAAACATTGTTGTAACCCTAATTTCTGGAGGATCTATGTTGCTGTTGAAACATAAGAAGGAAAACTTCTAAATTCAGATTTTCTTGACCTGATTTACAAATCAAGTGTGTATAGAGGGTTTGCTTATATTTAATAATGATTTTGCAATTGTAATGATTTTTCTCAATAATGGTGTTTTGTTTTACATAAGAGATAGGCATTTTTCATTTAAGAGAATTGCTGAGGTCCCTCATTCTACTCTCTTTACCTCTAGGCGTTTGCTTTATGGGCATCACATTGTTTCACTGGCATTTAGTACAAATGGTTAGAAAGCAAGAATGTAGATCTTAGAGTAGCAAGTTATGGATCTGATTAACACACTAAAATTTTGTTGAAGAGTACTAAAAAGACAGATTTGGGCAAAAACATGAAGGTCTCTCTCTTATCTTGAGTTAACCAATTGTTTTACTATTTTTTTTCATATATCTTTGCAAATATGGGGGATATGAAAGTCAAGTAATGAATGCAAAAGTAATTGAAGAAAAATAAAAAGCAGAAATGATACGCATATTTTGAAAATCTGAAGGAGATAAAGTAATACTTTTTGAATCTTGGGCACGGAAAACAAATTTGAAGATAAATCATAAAGAGGGAACACCAAACAAAGAATTTAAAATGAGCCTTAAGCAGACTGGAAAATTATTTTAATCTTTATCATTATTTACTTTTGATAATTGGAAATTCTCAAGAGTTCTTAACAAAAATAACTGTAAGAGTCATAAGTTGCTCTTTCATCTAAATGTTTAACCTGGTTCATCTTGATCTGTCCCACAAGTATTTTATTTTATCTTCTGAAGACAGTTATTTTCCCAATCATGTTTCACACACACAGGGGCTCAGGTGCATGCATGCACACCTATAAATGCACAAACACATAAATAGTCCGAGTTCCTGACATTCCAGAGTTTCTACCACAATCAGGCTCCACCGAGTCTTCATTTTCCAGGGAAATTGACCTGAGGCCACCTTACATACTTTGTGTTGATCTTTCACATGGTTTACTATAGTCCCTATAGTCTTGTATTTCCTATTTTGTTCCCGCATGTCTGCATATCCAAATCCCACTTTGCTTTTTGGGCACAGGTCAAGTGCCACTTTTCCTGATTCCAAGTGAGAAGCAATTTTACACTTTTTTGAAGTGATGATGTTACAAATCACCTGGGAACTTAAAAAATAGGTGAATGAATGTACTGAACACAAGATGTGGTTCAAATCTTTAAAAGGTTTAAAGGTGCTTGCATTTCAACTCAACCTCTACATTTATAGGAAGTAAGAGACTTCGGGATTTTTTTCTACTGTGCTACACATTTTTGTCAGCTTCTCCATTCTTCTACTCAATATGATGGTGTTCCATTCAACATTTTTTTTTTCATCTGGTGTTCCCTGTGGTTAGGCTTTTTCCTACAGGATTGTGTTCATACAACAGAAGTCTTGTCTAGTAAGCTTATATATTTATAAGGGAGGTGGCTGGGGTTGGAACCTGTCTGAAATCACACTAAAAATATATACATGAGAAAAGAGCAGATAGTAATTAACTCTAAGAGGATCGTGAAATGTAATACTAGCAAGGACATAGGGATGTTTCACTGGACTAGATAGCTGTAGATGGCTTGTGTAAAGAAACAGTATACAAGCAGAGATCTAATGACAAGTCAAAACTTACTATGATCTGGAAGACAGTCTTCATAAATAGAAAGACCAACTATGACAAAGGAGCAAGACAAGGTGGTTTGAACAATAGAATCATGGGTGAGATACAATGTAGTAGGGAAGAGGAGGCTGAATGTAACCTGAGGATTAGCTAGAGGGACAGATTACATAGGGCCTTCTGGGTCACGGTGAGCTTTGGCGTTTTATCTTTTAAATTTAGGGGAAATCTAAGAGATGGTTTTACGAATCTGAAGAATACAGAGCTGCTCCTTAACTTACAGCGGGGTTAAGTCTTGATAGTTTTATTGTAAGATAAAAATATCATGTTAAAAATGAATTTAGTAATTCTTACTGATTACCATAACTTAGCAACACAGCACACTATAGAGTATTAGATGCTGACCTTCAAGGTTGTGGTGGCTGACTGGAAGCTTTGGCTTGATCCTGCTGCTGTCCGGTGTGGGAGAATATCCTACTACATGTCTCTAGCCCAAGAGATGATCAAAAGTCAAAGTACAGTTTTTACTGAATGCACATCTCTTATATACTGTTATAAAGTCAAAATATTATAGGTCAAACCATTTTTTCAGGGACCATTTGTTTATGATTTATCCTTTTAGAAGGTCAGAGTGCACCTGTGTGTGAAGGATGTTACTATAAAGGGATAGAAAGTGGAAAATGATAAAGGGATAGAAATTGGTAATACATTGGTGGCTTGCATGAGAAGGAGAATGGAAATAGAAATGTCAAATTGAGGGCATGCTTCCATAAAGGAATGGGTAGGACTAGCTGAAATGTGGATATATAAGGAGTAGATAATGGAAAAATAACAAAATATGATTTTTTTCCAAATTTTCTTGTTTAGATTCCCATCCACATAGTTATTACTCCTAACCTGTTCTGACAGTAGTAGTTTCAGTTATAGCATTTGCATGGCACTTTACAATTTATCTGTTGCTTTTCACCATGCCCAGATTATGAAACTATACAATATTAAATTTGGATGATGGCTCAGCATTGTCCCTGTTGCCTAACAAACTCAAATTCTTTAAATCTCAACTCTTATTTTAACTTCCTTGTGGGCCATTAATTGGCTGTTCTCTCAAATAATGTTCTTTCTTTTCTTTTCTTTTCTTTTCTTTTCTTTTCTTTTTTTTTTTTTTTTTTTTGAGACAAAGTCTCACTCTGTACTTCAGGCTGGCCTTGAACTCACTACATAGTCTAGGCTGGTCTCAGACTTGTGAAGATCCTCCTGGCTCAGCCTCCTGAATGCTGGGATATCCCCAGTGAATGAAACTCCCAAAGGACAGACAGTATTTTTTTTTCAGTCTTTATATCCTCAGTGTATATTATTTTCATGATGAAGATAGGTATATAAATGGAAAAATACTTGGTGATTTGCCTTTCTCTATACTATGGGGATCAATCTTTTTACCACTCCCTAAATACCTTTGGTACATATCTTAAAACTTAAAAAGACAGCCTATTCCAATTTCAGATAGCTCAATTGTTGAGAACTTCTTACACTGAATTTAAAATCTCGTGTTAAATTCTCAACCTTCATCTTAGTCATTCCTGCTCATAAATAGATAACAATAAACTCAAAACTACTTTTATCACTTTGGAGGACTGAGTTGCAATAACTTTATGTAAATTACCATACAATGAATTAAAAGTATAAAATGCATTAACTGCCAGAACCCAACATTACATTTAGAGAACTATGAATATTCACCATCAGCCATAAATCTTCCCATTACATAGAGGCTATTTAACAATCTTTAAATATCACACATATGTATGTTTACACACAGAAATTCATATGCATGTATTGTAAATTTATACTATTAGTAACAATTAAACATTTCCCATTACACATGAGTTCTGATTCAGAATTGTGTAGACCTATGATTGATATTTTCATAGCCAGAATTTTCCCAATAAAAGTTTCTCTTATTTCCATACATGCAGAAAAAGTGATTAGCAAAGAAGGGCATGTCATAGGCTGATTAAAAGGCAACATTTTGGAGCCAGTCAGATTTGAGTTCATAGGCAAACTCTTAGAGTCACTGTGACTGTAAGAGATTACTACTACTCTGACTTAAGACCGCTGCCTCTCAGGGTACAGTGGCACATGCCTGTAATCCTAGCTCTTAGGAAGCGAAGGCATGAGGATCTCAGCTTTGAGCCCATTCTGGACAAATTAGAGAGACACTTTTGCAAAGTAAAAAATAAAAAAGGGCTGGAGAAATAGCTCAGTAAAAAGGACAGGGTTCCAACCCTGGTAATGAAAACACAAAAACAAACAAACAAAAAAACTAGAAAAATTCTTTTTCATCTCTGGATAACCTGCATAGTAACTTTTTCACGACCAAATTTAAATGAGAAAATGAATATAACTTTTATAACACAGACTTTTATGAAGTAAATACTCAATAAATGATAATAACATTATAAAACTGTAAATTTTAGTTTTGTTTTGTCAATGATAGCAACTTCTTGAACGTTTTTCAGGAATTTTGCATTCGGTGGGAGTAGGGAGTTAGAAATGACATGAGGGGTTATGTAATTCAAATGCGATGCCTCCCCAATACTCATATCTTTCACTGATATTGACCACTCTGTCTTGAGATGATTTATCATTTATAAAATTATTCTGGTAAGTCTTCAACAATTGCTTCTCATGTGCGATGTGAGGCGAAGTTTTCTTACAAATTTTAACTTCCTTATATTATTGATAATAATGTAAATAATTCTTGGCATTTATGTCATTCAGTCCAAATCTGGCTCTGTGATGAAAACTTTATATGGGATTATTTTCTTTAATTTTAAAGGAATTTATGAATTTGGGTATTCTTTATCAATCACCGTTGACAAGATTAGAAACTAGATTTGGAAAAGGCTGTTTACTATGCATCAGATACTGATGTACACCTGGATAGACATCAACTCAATCTTCAAAACTGTCTCATGATGTAGAGTAGATGACCAAGTTGTTAGTGGCACTGAGATTCTCACCTACACAGCATGCTTCGAGGGCCACTGTCTCAACCCCTATGAGACAGTGTTTCTGAACTAAGGTAAAGAAGGATAGATTCCACTGCTTGATGGTCTTAGCTGCTTGGCTATGTAATCTCACTTTCATAATCTACATCTTAAGAAAGGCAATCAAAAACTCAAAGTGGATGCAGATCTTCTCACACTCAACACTTCTAAGTTGTGTTACTTCCTCTTTTTAACAGTTAAATTTTCAATGTGGCATGCATATTTAATGAAATTTTACTCAGCCATAAAAGAGAAAGCAATCCTCTTGTTTGGGACAACATGTGTGATCCTGGAAGACATTACATTAAGTGAAACTAGGCAGGAATAGAAAGAAAAGAATGGTAGGTTACCAGGGGACTGGGATAGTTTGGTGGCAGGGACTAGAAATTTATTGATCAAAGAATGTAAAACTTCAGTTAGATAGGTAGAATAAGTTTAATGAATCTATTGTATATCATAACCACTACATGATTATAGTTAATAGAGATTATATTCTTGAAATATACTTAACAGAGTATTCACCAAAAATGATTAAAGTGTTTTCACAAAAAAATGATAACTATGTGAGGTAAGGCATATGCTAACTAGTGGTACATAGTCATCTATAATGCACATATTTAACAACTTCATGTTGTAGTTGATAAATATAATTTTATCTATTAATTAAACTTACATTTTTAAAAACAATAATGATTACAGAGCTCTATCTCTCATGTAAAGCCAGTACCAATATAGAAGTTACCTAAGGTTTTAGTGAGAATTAAATTTGACAAATCGTCACATTTACAAATAGAAACCGTAAAATCTTAATCCACTAAATGAAAAGAAACCTGCTAAATTGGCAGATCTATATTTGTACTTTCCTGTGAAATTCATTTGTGATTGTTGAAATAATTGATGTTCATGCAATTGGAGATTCAAAAATGTGCCAAGTATGACATATTTAGAACTTCGTTATTTTTTCTATATTATCAAAATGTGATTTTGCCACCTTAATTTTGCTCTGTCAGCTAGGGATCCTGGAGTCAGAAAACAGCAGACCTCATTGTACCAAAAAGGGAGGCTCTAAACTAGTTACTGCTACTAAAGTCGGAAAAGTCAGGCTTAACTGAGGTGTTTGAAGAGATTAAATATAATCATTGTAATTTTGTTTTGCTGAGGGTATAAAGCCCCAGAAAAAGATACTGAGACTCTTTGTCGAGTTTTGACCCTTTTAATTGCTTACTAAACATAAAAATTTCTCTCCTGTGGTTAAACTGCTACCCTGCCACAAGGAAAGAGTAGACCTTTTTCACCCCTTTTCCAGCCCCTTACTAAAAGTGACTGAAAGGTCTCAAATAGATTAAAACAAATCACAGGACAACAGCCAAAGTGTGCTATTTTTATAACTATATAATATGATGCATATCTTTATATATAGCACATATTTTATATTTTAATACACATAAAATGCAAAGAATAAATAATAAGTAAAAAGCAAAAATTAAATATGAATATACTAATTATATAAATAATTTTATTTAGAACCTTTTACGTACTGGTAGGAAATAAATAAAATATTTACTTTGGGATAATAATACCACTACCACTAATTACTACCACTATTAATAGAGTAAAAATGATAATAATGCTAAACACAGGAGGAAGTCATGGCACTTGTATTCTATCCTGCCTTTCACAACAAGTAGACTAATTTTTGAAGTTCTCAATCTTTGAGAGTGTGAGAATAGGTCTAGATCATAGTTTAGGTTTTTGCCCGATTAAGACTCCAAATCCTAGGCCTCTTTGTTCAGAATGAAACATCATTCCAAAAGGACGATCACAAAGCATTACTTACAGTTGCTCACGGGCTTTGAGGCTATACACTCTGAGCATGCGATGGGCAAGGCCGCCTCACCTGTAAATGAACGGAGCCACGGTGGCCGTGTTCGGGTGAGTGTGCTGCTGCTGCTGAGGGAGGTGGACGGCACTGTTTCCTGTGCTCTGACTGCTGCTCTGCACCGACACAGTGCAGGAACCGGAGGGAGAAGCGTGGCTAGCTTCCCTCCCATCCAGAGGGGCAGGGCAGTTGGATGTGCTTGCTTTCTCGGCGGCTATGGGCTTGGGTGAGGACTGGGAAGGGCTTCCCTTGGTAGTCCTGAATTTTTCAGCCTCTTTGCTTGCTGTAGTACCAGGTGAAATGGTTTGCTTTGCTGTCGGCACCTTGGAGCCTGGTTTTGGAATCCCACTGGAAGAGGGAATTAAACTTTCCTTCTTGGCTGCTGTCGTCTTGCTGCCCTTTGGGATCAAGCTGGCGATTTTGGAGGTCTTTTTGGGGGCTGTCTCAGTCACCTGATCCTTCTCTTCCTTAGCTGGTTTTTCAGTGCAAATTTTACTTTTGTCCTTGTTCTTTTCCTCTTTTTCCTTTGGCTGTAGCAAAGACTTTTTATTGCTGAGATTTTTGCTTCCAGCTTTTGGAGGGACCAATTTAGGTGACACTTTGGGACTGCTATTCGTTGAACCACCACTATTCAGACCACTATTAAAACCTTCCATTTCACTACATTCAGAAAAGGCATCATCATCCTTCCCACCATCACTGGGTCCTGAACTGGGAGACTGTGGGGGCCGTAAAGCAGTCCGTGCATTAACCAGCTTGAATTTTTCAAGCATAGATTTCTGTCCTGAGGGAGCAGGTTTCACCCCTTCTGAGACAGGTGGCTTCAGTCTGTCTGAAGATGGTGTGGGAGAGGTGGCAGGACTCGACTGCTTAACTGTCAGCATTGTAGAGGTGGCGCTGTGCTTGACATTCATGGATTTGCTGCGCCAGGGCTTGCTGGCACTGGGAGAAGGGATGGCAGAGGCAGGGGGCTGCCCAGCAGTGCTGGGAGGCTGCAGGTTACCATTTACACCTGAAGATGCTGGAGGGCCTTTGGAGGAATCTGGGCATTATTATGAAAACAAGAAAGAAAAGGCTGATTAGTCTTGATGGTTCCCATTGCATCATTGAGTAATTCTTAACAGTAGACCCAAAAATATCTCTCCTCTGACCTCGAAACAGCCATAGGATGTGGCATTTGCAACAGTCTTAGAAGGTATGCATTGATATTGTCATTTCCATTTTGCAACTAAACCAGGGGTAAAGAGAGGCTTACTGATTTGTTCAAGGTCACATAGCCTGGCTTTGAAATGATTTCAGAGACTGTGTTCTTATCAAGTACACCTACAGCTTCCTGAAGTAATCTGAACAAACTTTGAATTCTAACAAAACAGCAAGCCATGTTTTGAGAGCTAGAAGAAAATAATACCTATGTCAGGTGAGTACCTTTCAGTGAGATGGCATTTCCTTTCCTGTCATTCAGAAGTCACATTATAATGTGAATTTTCATATGACTGTTTTAGTACTATGAAATGCCCAATTACAGGTCATTTTAAAGAATAAAAACCAAATCAAAGGAATTTCATAATAGCGAATAAAGGCCAATGGGGCTTTTGATTAAAAGATCTCAATTCAAATGTTAATATTTGGGGACTGATCAAGTCATTTATAATTCTGATCAAGTCATTTAACTTTCATTTTATTGAGAGCAGATGCTCCCCTGCACAACATCTTTTTTTGTCGGGGGTAAAGACTGATTAGATACTGAATTTGATTCTGTTAATATACTAGATATTGAAAACTAGATGTAAAACTTGTTTGGTGAAATATTATATGAAAATATTTTATAAAGAATATCCTTTTCAAAATATTCAGGAATTCTACCTTATCATACTTTATTACATAGTCATAAATATGAAATTATAATACTTTTATTTGAAATGTTTTCTTCCAAGATCAAACACATGATAAACAATAGGTAATCAAGCTAACTGGTGAAGAACACTAATCGTATTCAGTTTTCAGAAGAGAAAATTGACATAAAACAAAGGAATCAGTAAAGGGAAATGAAGCCAAACTGCTTATTGAATTTTTGCTTGAGTTAAGGAAGTTTCATTTATTTTCAAACAAATGTGCCTAAAATAACATAATAGATATTTGAAATTATTATTAACTATAATAATAGTGTAGTCAACTGCATTTTATATTAAAGTTTCTCAAATGATTTGGTATACTAGCACTGAATTCTAATTCCTATTACCCTTCCATAATTCATTTCCACTGACAAAAACTAATATTAATACTAATAGTACAGTGCTGTTCCTATATACTACAGAATAAAACATATAGATGGCTGTGGTGCTACATGCCTATAATCCCAATATTTGAGGACTGAGGCAGGAGGATCACAAGTTCTAGCCTAGTCAACTTCATGACTTGGTGAGACCCTGTCACAATAAAATTAAACATTTAAACAAAGGCAAGGGAATATAACTCAACGCAAAGTCCTAGGTTCAATCCCTAGAACCAAAAAAAAAAAAAAAAAAATTCACTGACAAGCCAAGATTCTTCCATCGTATAGTATATCTAAATTTTAAAGTATATGTTGTTAATTGAACTTTGTTTGTATTTGTATAAAATCTTTTGGGAAAGGAAAAATTATGAGAAAAGGAAAAAATGGAAACAAAGTCTTTGTAAATAGGGAAGGGAGCACAGGGAATGAGGAAAAAATAAGAACCAAGATACATCATGTACAGGTACAAGTTCCCAATGATGAATGTAAACGTATTGTATACCTAAAATGTACCAATAAAAGAATTTAAGCAAAAAGAAAAAAGAAAAAAAAATCTGCTCTGTGTCCAGATTTAGAATAATTGTAGAAATTTATTAAGTTCATTTACAAATACTGATGTGTTCTTAAAATAGTTGTTTTGACTGATTCTCACATAAAAAAATCTAACAAGTTTCAAAACTTGAAATACTCAACTACATTCACTGCCTTTGAATAGATTTCAATATTTTGTTCATTATCTGTGTTGTAAGTATTGGAAACTCTAAGTTTATTTCACTGACAGATCCTTTTCAGAGACTGATAATGTATCATCATAATATGAATAGTTATGGGTAGCATACAGAGCACATTGAGACTTGGTAGGCAGGACTGCCTACCAAATATTTCTTCATGTTATTTTTTTTCATTGGTCACATCTTAGATTTTACCTTAGCTTTCTCTGAAAAATAAAGTCAGCACTGTCTCTACTTCTTATCAAATCTGGACTAGGTGGCTGCTGGGCTTTCTTTCACAGCTTACTGCTTCCTCTATTATACTCACTATCCTCTATTATACTCACTATCCCTCTACTGAAATGCCTGTTAGCTTCTACTACATATTATAGCCCCTGAAAGCAAAGAGCATACCTATTTTATTCATAGTTTTATACTATGTCATAGCTAGGCACTGAGCTCAGAGAATGATATCTATTACTTCAGTCCTCCCAGCAATAGCATGAAGTTATTATTTTTCCCATTTACAAAGGAAAAAACAGAAGCACAAAGTGATTAAATATCTTGGCCAATGTTACAAAATTTGGAAGTGATGAAACTGAGAACTAAACTGCTTGGATTCTAAGTTGATGCTATATAGTATTATTTCACGTAAATAGAAGGGGTTATCTCAATAGCTTATTAATTATAATATTGTCACTTGAATTTATAGAAATAGAAAATAGTAACTGTCAAGTAATGCCTTTAACAGGATTATATTACATAAACTTTATTTCTCAGTTACCTAGGGTCAATTGGAAAGTAGAATTTTTTCCTCAAAAAATTTTATTTTCTCAAGTTCAGTGTATTACATAAATCCCTTTGCATTTCACAGTGATCTCACTGTTTTGCTGATTTTTCCAACATATATAATTATACATTTTTACTTTGTCTGAGAATATTATTGACTGCTATTCAGTTCCTGTCATTTATAGGACACTAATTTAAGCTCATCATCTGTTAGAATTTACTGAATGCTTTCTTTATTCAAGACATTCTGAGGCACACTGTCATCTTGTTGGAGATAAGAAAACTCAGAAGAGATACATACAACTGCGCAGCAGCAAAGAGCACTTGTCAAATGGGTGAGATGTGGGAAAGCACACAATACGGAAGGGTGCAAGAGACCACAGAAGGCGGCACAGTAAGATCCAGACAGATGATGTACGGAAGATATGTAGACTTTCTAGGCAGGAGAAACACGTACAGCATTTTGTTAGAGAATTACAGGAATTTTCCTATTTATTTACATTTTAAAATGTAAATACATATACTGGGATGCCAAGTTAGAAAGAAACACAGTCCTCTCAATTCCTACTCTGTTGGGAATATAGTTAAGAGGAGCATAATGACATCATATTGAGCACATGTTCATTCTCCTGTATTTATATCAAAACTTGTTAGTTTTCTTTGTATAATGAAAATAATGTATTAAAATATAATTATGTTAACTGGTATTTTATTGAGGATTCTTTAACTTCATCATTTCACAGCAACCTAGGGATGAAGGAAGGGCTCATATTTCTAATGCACATTTGTGACAACCAAACTTGGTGAGCCTATACAACTTGTTTAATCACGTACAGGTAATGAGAAATGTATGTTAGAGCTATTTTTATTTATTTATTTTTTGGTATTGAGGATCAAACTCAGGACCTTGTGCTTATAAAGCATGCACAGTGCCACTGAGCTAAATTTGTGGGCCTGGTGGAGCTATTTTTAATCCCTCACTGTATGAGTCTAGAGTCTGAGCTTTATATTTGTCTCAGAGTACCTGACATTCTAAGTGTTCCTCACAGTGGTTCTCAAACTTTAATGGGGACTTGAGTTATCTGGGATTCTTGTTGAATGCAAACTATGAATCAGCAGGTCTGTGGAAAGGCCTGAGATTTTGCATTTGTAACAACTTTCCAGATGGTATTAGTGCTATGGGTCCTAGACCATGTTTTGGGTGGCCTAGTTAGTTTCAGGGACACGAAAATTGCTTCTGAGTTCACATGGTTGATTAGCAGTTTATGGCAAAGAATCACTAAAAACAAGTTCAACTTTTCCTAATGTCCTTTTTTTTATATCATTTTAGCCACAAATTAGGGTGAATCTGCTACATGTCTGCAAACAGGTTAAGAAGTCAAGGAACTCCTATCCCTGACAGCTGGGGAGCTTTGGTGAAGATGGAAGTGAGGGTAGAATAGAACCAGTCACAATGCTTTTTAAGGGGTTGAGGTACAAAGAAAATAGGAGAGAATATTCCTTCTTAGAAAGGAGGAAACTAGCTGAGGACATTAGCTAGACTGCTATAGAAGTTCAAGTGCAGAAGAGAAATTTCAACATCACTATACCCCAAAATGAGACAAGAGGGACTCCAAATTATGACATCCACATCCAACCCACAGTAATGGTCATAGCAACAGCTGTAAAATTGTTCTCAGCTGAGTACACACATATAAGATACTTTTTTATTTGCACCTCTAAATCTGTCCCCAGCCTGTGTCTATACAGCAGCAATGAGGTGTTTCAGGTTTCATTAAAAGAGCAAATCACAGGTCATTGTGCATTAGAATTAAGAGTCTCTCTGGATGCCTCACAATAGAAGATGCACCAAAACAGCAGCTGGAATGGCAATGTCTGTAATTTCTACAGAATGGGTGTAATACAAATTGTAATCCTTGAAATGTATATATTCAATAATGCGTATCCTGGGTCCAGTGATGTTCTCTAAAGGTTGGTAACTCAGTTTCTGACAACAAAAGAGTCTTGATATGGGGAAGAACAGAAAGACACCTGGCATCAATTTAAAGGCATTCCTGCAAGAGATGTGTATCTTGCATTTTCACAGCCTATCTCTGCTCATAGCATTGCCTCTTTTCTTTGGCCTCCAAATGCAATTTCTTCCCACTCTTCCTCTTCTTCCTTTCCTTCCACTTCATGTTCACTATCACTAACTTCACCAAAATGAAATAATAGTACTTAACAGCTGCTCGTTTTATGATAGTACTTAACAACTGATTGCTTTATTCTAAGTATCTTATAAGCATTTCATACTTTGTATTTCATTTAATCCCACAATAATATGCAATAAAATTAACATTTCTTGTTAGAAATCAGGAAATGCAACAATAAAAGAGAAATTAATTTTTACCTAATAAAAATACATTAAAATTTAGAAAAGATAAATCAAAACTGGAACTCAGATTTATCTATCTCCAAACTAGGAAGACTTAACTATCTAGTCTTTCTATGTGTGTGCTGCATACCCAGAAACCCTGATGCCAGGGTTCTCCAAAAGTCATGTTTATCACAGCCATGAAGTTAATCAGGAAGCTACTTAAATCATGTTTTTCTTTATCCTTAGTGAGCATAATATCAATGAGAGTGCCTCAGACAAGATACTCTGTACTCAGTAAGCTGTTCTACCCTTTTTCACATTCTCGCCAGTATCTATTCCCCGTTGTTCATGTGGAGATGTATATTAATTTATGCTTAAAAAACATCTAAATTCAAAGAGTTAATGTCTTGTTATTTTATGTAGCAAATAATATCGATGGCTTGATAATAACGCCAATCTTGTTCTAAAATTAATACACTGAGGTGCACATGGCAGTTGTAACAGGTGTAGGGGGACATTAGAAAGAGGTGTTACTCTATAGAGCTGCAGTTATCTTTAGAGAGTAGTGTCATGATGGTGACAGTGTTGTCAGTCTAAGACAAGACACAGGGAACACCCTCAGTTTATGTATCTCTTTCTTTCTTCACAATACGTGTGTTACTGAGATGAAAGCAAAGTAGTTTTTATCTCAGAAAGATATAAAGTGAAAATAGCAATGATGATATAGGAACATAGCTCTGTTTTTCTTAAATATCTGCTGCATAACAGACTTGGTACACAGAAATGTAAATGGGCTCTGCTGGATACAGGACACCTAAAGCATCTTAACTCATTCTGGAAAAAGGTATTGATTCAGCAATGTGGCTAGGGCAATTAGTCTGGTAAATAATATGCCAAGTACTAATCTGTTTTACAATAATATACCAAAGTAACTTTTGAAATTTAGCTCAGTGGTTCCACTGCCTGCCTCGCAAGAGCAAGGTCCGGAGTTCAATCAGCAGCAGCAAAAAAAAAGTTTTTAAAAGGCAGCACTCAAATCCCAATCTGTTTTATTATGAAGTGGGTCCTCCTTTTGCTTAACACATTGTCTTGTTTTGTGAAATGCTCAGTCATTATTTTATGACTCAAAATAAATATGGGATGGTGTTGTAGGGATCTTAGAGGCAATGTTCATTTCATGTGCTTATATTGTGTCATTTGCAAAGTCAGAGTTCCCCTGCTTATGGAGTATTGTAAAATTTAGGGATGCTTCCATTTACAAGCCATTTTCAAAAAGTATGTAACTTATGTGCAAGAATAGTTGAAAACACTTCCATATGTATGCATGTATATCTATGTATATGTAAACAAACAACATACTGCATATGCCCATGACTACTTAATTGCATCACCTGATATATGTAGTTGTATTGACTCATGAAAATCCCTAAGATTCAGAAATTATATTGACATTATATTTTAGGCTTGTAAAAGTGTTAGGTAATAAAGAGTTATGACAAACACATAATTAAACCATCAGTAAAGTAATAAAACTAAAACACATTTTCACCTTGGAAAACAAATTAAAAGTTCAGTGATTTTACTTTACAGCAATTTTAAACCAATTTATTTTAAAAAATCAGAAAGATTGTTTAAGAGCCAAATGTCTACATTTTAGCTGACAACGAGCAGCTGAAATTCCACCCCTAATGTAAAATTCACATTAATTCTAATAGTTTTATAACATTGAATTATATTTTGCTAAGTCCTTGGCATCAATTCTATTAATTTTATGTTCAGTGTAAATGAAAGTAAAAGCATCCACACCAGAAGATGCTCAATTAGAATCCAAGGGAAGAGAAAAGAGCTCTCTCTTTTTTGAGCAAATACACAGGTTCAATATAAGAATCGCTTGGGAGAAACAGTGAAAAGATGATAGCATTCCCTCTTGCGCTGTGCCATGTTTCTTAGCAACATGGAAAAAAATACTTTCCTCTAAGGAACTTTGTTAAACAACACGTTCACAGATCGTAATTCAAAAACTACATTTCACATAAAGCTAGGGATATTTACATTCCTAATAATATTGAGCCATTTGGCATTTCTTGAGATTTATTACACAGATTTTATAAAACTAGAATAATTTCTTAAGGCTGTTTCAGAGATGCAAAGCATATGTCCAAATGAACAATAGTATGGTTTTCATAAGGTCTGACTTAGAGAACATGCATTTTTCTATAGAGTGTGTATCTTACAAAACATGGGCAAATCAATACATGCTGGCTTTAGAATACAGTATTCAGTGTCAGTTTTTGAATGGTGGTCATCAGGAGAAGAAAGAAAAGGATTCCCAAAGGAAAAGCTTTACAAAAGATGTTGTCTCCATTTCATCATTTGTTCTGAAAAATTTGTTCCCATATTCTCCTTCAACAGAAGAGTTAAATGACATTGCATTTCATTGTAACATTTCTATTTCAGCCCCCTCTGGAAGTCATAATTCATGACAATGTACAATGAAATTTTAATTCATTTGCTGAAATGGAGAAATGAGAGCACATTCTTTAGAACTGCCTTATTACTAAAATATTAGACATACCTTTTGCAATGCAATTTCTGATTCTCTACTGATTTTCTTTTATTAAATGTCAAATCGTTTGTAAATAAACTATTTTTTATTTTTACACATCATACAAATGAAAAGATAGAGTGTTTTCATCAGGTTTTTTTCCTTAATAGAAAAGTAAAACAGCCCTTCTTATCCATTACTAATTTTACAGATTCTGAAATTGATCGATATAACTAATTATATAAGGCTTGTCATAGAAAGTAGGAAGGCTATTTCCACTTAGAAGCATTCAAGGACCATATTACACAAAATTTGGTTACCCCTCCAAATAAAATATATTTATTAAACTATGTACTCTAATTTCTAATAAGTAGGGAGGAATAGAAGTTATCAATAGCACATTCACGTTAGTATTTTCTGAATTTGGTCGTTATAATACTACAACTTATGAAAATCCTTATTTGATTTTCACCATTTTTAGTCAGTCCAAGATAAATATGCACAATATTTCGTGACAAACACTAATTTTCCAGAAGATGGAATCTTCTATTTTTCAATTCACTATTATTATTTTTTGACTGCTGCATAGAATCATATATTTTCATGATATGCCACAACTAACAATCTTAATGTCAAAGGGTTTAAGCAAATTAAACCCTTTTAATTAAAGGGTTTAATTTAAAGTGCATCATATAAATATAGAATAAATTATAAATTATTTTTCATGCATAAATTTTTATCATATACTTTCTTATAATTTATAATAACATTTTTGGAATACAAAAGAACATGCCACGATTAACTAAGAGACAGCAATATTGAATCTATTGACACAAAATAATTCTGGATTTAATAGTAAATGCCATATTGCATGTAGAAGAAATCCCAGATGGCATATTGCAATATATACTTTAAATTTACTGGCAGTTTATAGACATTTAATGTCTACATTAGATGTATAACAATTATCTGTGAATATGCAAACATCTGTCTCCACCTGGTGGTTCTTATAAATATTGCTATATTCTAATTTCACACTGCTAGAACATAATAGAGATTGAGCGATCATGAACAGATACTACTTCTTGGTTATTTTTGTATTTTTACTTTTAGAGCTAGAAATAAAGACTTCCACATACAGAAAAAGTCTGATACACTATGATATCAAAATGGTAATTTATTGAAAGTATTTATTTCTTCATCTCATTGCCAACATTACTGGCAATTTTTTACAGGAATATCATTAGACAGTAGTATAATGACATAGCTTAATTGGATACTTTGGCAGTCCATTCAACATATCTCTATTTGTAAGATTCCCTGGGAATTTTACAATATATTATATTATATATAATATACCATATAATTAACATTGTATATTTATGCTATATATATTAATATATAATTAATATGTGTTATAAACCCAGAGGTATTTGCTTGAACCTGTAGAATACTTTCTGAGGTCACAAAATGAGGAAGTATGCTTTTCCAGTGAGGAACTGTCATCTTCCTCTTCCCCAGGAAAAGTTTCAATCTTGAGTAATATTTCTTAGGATTTTAAAAAAGAAACTCTAAACTTACAAATATATACTTTCCCTCATCTTTTTCCATTCAAATGAAGGGGTGGATACTGCAAGGATCCTGATACATTGCCCTACTCTCAGGGTCCTACAGTCTGCCCTAACTTGCTTTAGATGAAGGGGAAGATCTTCACAAAAGAGTGTCTGGTTCATAGATCATGCCTGTTAATTTATGCCCGAGTAGAGGAAAGTTGCCCTAGTATTTATGTGTCTGAAACAATGTCTAATTATGTAATCCCTGAAAAAGAATTCTTGATAAATTGAATTATTCAAAGCAAATGTGCCACGTGTCCTATTAACTCAATGTTCATGTTATTCTTTTCCTTCACTTGCTCTTCCACATAGGGACTAAAACCATGAAGAAAAGTTTAAAGTGTTATTGGTTTAAGAACAGTACTCCAAAACCCTGTATAATACTGTAACCACTCCAACAGCTACACCACTAACAACAGCCTATGTTCTTGATTTCCTCATGATTCAGGTATCAACTCCAAACTTACCTGGGTCACTCTTTGCTCCCCAGTGACAAAAATTTAGCTAGTGCCTCTTTAAATGCACTATGCTGCACATCACAAAGAACTGTGTGACATATAGATCATTTATAATCTGACTTTTACACATATTCACACTAATTGTCCATTTCTCTGACTTACTGATTTTGTGATTTGATATTTATAGTATGTACTGTTTCAAGAAAACAAATGTGAATGATTTGTCTAGGAAAAACTGAGGACATAATATTTCTAAGTTCTGGTCCTTTCAGAGATATATGCATTTCATAATTATAACTCAACTTTTAATGTTCCAACATTAACTGCCCAAAACACTTATGGCATATATGTTAGTTGAAAGTAGAAATTCAAATAAATGTATATAACTTTATGATTTCAGGATAAATTTTCATAAAACACGAAAGACATATGAAAATTCTATTTATATGCATCCGGGAGAAACTTTTTGTGAAACAGATTTTATGCTTGAGTATATAATTAAACACTTTAAAATACATGAGTGCATTTCCATAAGATGTTCTTCAGATAAGAAAAGCCCTGAAGAAAAGTAGAATCCAGGAAGGGGCATTTAGGAAACATAAATGCAACATTTCCATCCCAAAAGCTATTGGATTCCTCAAGTATTAAATTTAGTGTGTTAACTCATGAGATGCATGGTAGACAAGGGCTTTAACAAGGTAACAAATGAACACTTACCTTTTTCATTCCCATTTGCATAATTTGGAGGCTTGTTTTTGTCAATGCTGTTAAAGCTCTGACTCCTTCTGTTTAGATTAGATGATCCTTGGGCCTTGCTGCTGCTGCCTGCGGCTGGCACCCGAGAGGGCCCAGGAAGTCTGAAATAGCAAAAGAAAGATCACATTGATATTATGTGTTTAGAAAAAAAGAGAGCAAGGGGTTCTGATCAGGAAAGAGTTGTGGAAAACCACAATACTGTATAGAAGGTTCTGAAATCTAATTAGCAGAAAATGGTGCTTTCCATTTCCATAACTAACTACAAGATCAGACTAGAAAAAATCTTTGTTTTACTTTTCAGGGCTGGGGATTTAGCTCAGTGGTTCCACCACCTGCCTAGCAAGCTTAAGGTTCTGAGTTTGATCACTGGTACCAAAAAAACAAAACAAAACAAAAAAACTTTTCAGTATGCATGCCCCAGAGCAATAACATAGAAAAATTAAAATAGGTGATGTCTGACTAAAAAATCATACTTTTTCAATTCCTGAATAATAAAATTTTGCCTTAAAAGAAGTATAACAATTCCATGTAAAGCAAGGAAAACAATACCATTTAATTTTATTAGGCTCACAGCATATTAATTGCAGTTGTTAAGTTGATCTTTTCATCTTTGGTAACTGATCCCTAAGACTTGTAAGTTAGTAAGAATAAAGTTACTGAACAAATGGAAGAAAGCAAATGTTTATTGAATATCTAAGCTAGTTTAGCTACTCTATGTAAAGCATGGTGCCAGGAGCAAGGGGAGAAATTAAATTATATGTGACTAGTCTGCCTCACAAAAAAACATTCCTGTTCAAAAATAAGCAACTAGACTTCATTTGGTGATCTTGCAAATGTGGCCACCTGATTACAGAGGACAGAGGACAAGAAAGGACGCAGGTTTCACAAGAAAAAACTAACTGTTAGCAGAATAATAATTTAACATATACCTATGGTGATAGCAGTTTCAGCTACTCTTTGTGTATCAAGAAATAGATGAAGAAATATATGGGATATATTTTATACCTAGAGACAGTACAACAGGATGTTACAAGGTACTGTTATTTTATTTGGTCTATAATTAAATATTAGATTGGATCTTTGACTTTTACCATTTCCCTTTAAATTTTTGATTATCAATTATTTCATATATTTATACTTAATTTTATTTTATATTATTGTCATCTTTTATATGCATATGTTCAATCCATATGAATAAAAAAATAGAAATTAGGAAGTAATGTTGCCATTCTACAATCTATTGAAAAAATGTATTGAAGGTTGCCAACATCTTTCCTGGTATTTGCTGCCACCATGTGAATGTACTGTGTAGTACTTTGAAAATTTTATTTGGAAAAAAAGACAAAAACAATCCAGAACTTATAAATAGAGCATTGAAATTTTTTACATCATTTTTCCACATATTTATAAAAATAACTTTTATGTTAGACAACAAAATTTCATAATCCAGTTGTTTAGTATTCCAATATTAACTCACATTTGTAATGCTACCTATTTTACTTCACTACATTATTTAACAATTCCAACACT
Source organism: Heterocephalus glaber (assembly GCF_053883595.1). Lineage (NCBI taxonomy): Eukaryota > Metazoa > Chordata > Mammalia > Rodentia > Bathyergidae > Heterocephalus > Heterocephalus glaber. The sequence continues at coordinate 9,158,983 of NW_028258356.1, read as the reverse complement.
TACAAAATATGAATAATTTTAAATAGTAACACGTATTTCAAAATAAAATAAGAAATACAAATACTAGATTTCAAAAAGTGTTCATTTCTTGGAACAATCAATATTTTCAAAATCTCGACTATATCTTAGAGTTTAAATACATATTTTCTCATACATGTTCTTTTCAGGTATTTTGCTAATCAGAGGTTATATCATGCATAAGATTAGAATCTCTTCCAAATGATTCCAGCATTAAACTTGTACTCAAAGAGCTCGTGAGTATAGTACAATAAACTCAGATGCTAGGAATTTTCAGTACCAGGGGTTGCATTCTGTAAAAAGAACTCAACATGCCCAGACATCTCAATCAAAATAAATCTGAGACATATTCTTCTAGACATAATCATAGACTTAGAAAGTTCATTCCACACTCACATGCATAAACAAATTTTGTCACAAAACTTGCTCTGCTTGCAATAAAATCTGACCCATTTCTAGGAAGCAATTAAAACACATTTTAATCTTTACTGTGACCCATGAAGCCTAATGATCTTCGGTCTGCAGAAGAACAAATTAAAACAAATTTAAAAATACATTTACTCTTCTCATTACCCTAATTTGACAGGCAACCAGAGTCTTCAGATCATTCATCAAAGTAATAAAAAGGGAAATGAGATGATGAAAAAAAGGAAAGAGAATAGGTGAGAAAAAAATGTTTTATTTAAACAAAGTCCTTAAAATATTTTACATGTTCAAGTATTAGAAGTAATAAAATTGCTCATTCTACACGGCAGGTTATTATTCCTTACACATCTTAATTTATCACATTTATTGTAATTTTAAACTAAATATCTTTGTAAAATTTGTCTTTCCAGAATCATCTTAACTACTGTAGAAATTAACATAGAAAACCAAGGTAAAGGGGAAAACACCTACCTCAGATCAAGGCATCAGAAGCAGTCTTTTTGGTCAAGCACTGTGTAATATGATTCATTAATGCTGTAAGGACTAATAAATAAGCCATCACTGGATACTTCCCAGTGAGAGAGAAAGTGCACTGAATTGCATAATAATCAGGTGCAAGACACTGGTGCTGTGGGGTGATTCATCTGTTTAATGCCACAATCACGCCTTCATCAATATAACATCAAAAAATCAAACTGTTTTCATGTTTTTATATATTATTATGTTCCCATGTTATTTTTTTCTACATATATTTAAAATACATGTATCTTGAAGTAACAAATTGAAGCTATTATAGAGAAATCATATAGGCTGCCCTGGTACACATTTTCCTGCCAAAATCAGCCAGCTCTTCTCAATTCTGCTTTAAAATGTGCAATAATTAATATGTGCCAATCTCAAAAAAGTAGTTCTAATCTTGTATTACTTCCAGATTCTGTGTATAGAGACCTTCAAAATATTTTTTTAACTTGTTCTGAGCCTGGGACCTAGATTTCATCCCAGGATATCAGTGTGCATAACTAAACTAAAATAGAAGAAGCCAAACCCATTTAATCATCTACCACATGCATGCTCATGCTGAAACTGTAGGAAAATCCACTCAGAATTCAGTACTCTAAATTTTTCTCTCAGAAAAATGTCATATTTTAAAAAATTTAGAGTGATAGGACAAAATATCACTGGGCACTCATTGAATATCACTAACAAGCAATAAATCAGAGACATTAACTGACCTAGTAGGCTTTTTCTGACTGGTTGCAATTCCACTGTGATTAGACTGAGTTGCATATCTGGCTGTCAGACTGTATGAGAAGAAACAGAGAAATTGAATTAAAGAGATTCTTTGAACATGGAAAGAAGGCACAAACTTACAAGAAAACTATGAGTTAATGAAATGCATTTGGAACACGTATAAAATATATAAAGAACAAATTAATCAGAAAATTATGGTAATGTAACATATACATCATGACCTTTGATTATGAAGGTAGTATGAAATACTGCAGCACACCCTTGTAATAAAATGTGCCATCACTAACTTTAAAATTATGACTGCATTTAACTAATATTTTTAATAGTATTATTTCATCTTATAAAAAACTTTGACCTTTGTAACTGAAAATTTTAGGGAAACTAAAGTTTCATTTACATGATAGAAATATCTCTCAATAAAATAGAAATGAAAAATATGAGATGAGCATCATTAGTTTGTACAGTAAACTTTTCTGATACGTTCTTTTAAACTAAACATCTTGAAAACCAAGTCACTGAAATACCTGGCTTATGTCTAATAAGTTCTTGTTGGTCTCTAGATAGAAGTTTTTAAAGGAAGTGAACAGTAAAAGATTTTTTTGTCTAAAGAAAGTTGTGTAAAAAATTGAAATTTAAGTGGAGTTAAATTCTTGAAGACCAAGCTTAACAAATACTCAGCCTCTGAGTATTTTTAAACAATATTTGTTAATGATTTTTGAAATCAAAGTCTTTTTTTTAAGACACACAAGAAAGCATTTACTGAAACCCACATTTGAAGAATAATACGTTATAACCAAAATGCAAATGTGTACATTAAATTGGTATCTGAATTATTAAGAGGTGAGGCATTAGTTTTCTGAAGGATACAGTTCAACACAATAGACCCAGTGCATGCTCACATATCAGTGGTGGTCATGGGCAAATGCCAGCATGGAGAATCACCTCTCAGGTGACTTATGATGATGCTATGTAATCCCAGTTGCTGTGCACCCATAGTCTGTAGATTTGGAGGAAACCACAACATGGGGGTGTGGGAATCAGGGCGGGAAGGGTCACATGGCCTCTTACTGGAATTATTCCAGTCACTTTGCTACCCAGAAGACTATATTTCAGTCAAGGGAAGATGGCTTAGGAGAGTAAGTTTTCTAAGTTCATTCTTACTCCTGTGGCTAGTCTGTCTTGGGAACTTTCAAGTCCTTAAAACTGCTTGACTTGAGAGAAGTACATTCTCACATAGAGGGAGTTCGCAGATTTACAGAGCACTTGTATTTCACACTTACCATGTTATGATATACACTGTCATTTGTCTATAATGCATTCTGTCTTTTAACTACAATGAACACTGAAACAACTGGCCACAACTGGCTAAACTATCTCAGTAGCAATAATGTCAGAGAGTAAGTGAAAAATATAAAATAAGCTATCTCAGTGCAGTGAGATATTCTATAAAAAATAAATTTAAAAATAAAACCACCCAAAGTGAGGAAAAATCTTTTGGGAACTTCTTATTTAACTTGCTGATCTGAGAATGAGTACCAGGTAAAGTTTAACTGTTGTCTTATTTTATACTTCCCAACTTAAACATAAATAATAGTAAATAGGATAATGAAGAAATGTGCTTTCTTCCAGTGAACTGCAGTTCCCCATTGATTTTCTTCCATGATTTTAAGGAAATACCACAATATGATTTGCAGTACTGAACTGGAAAAAAAGAAGCAACAAGATCTGTAGAGGGTAAGTGATTTAATCAAAATCAGTTTGGTTTTATGGCCCATATCCCATGTGTGTTTTACAATTTATTGAGAAAGAGTATGCTTCTTGTTGCATCTATTTTTGTATCAAGTTTCTCCACATTAATTCCCTGACATTTAGGTTTTTGCCTGCTTTCCTTATATTTGTAAAGCTGTCATCTTGAAGAACATCATACCTTTGTTAAATTTTGACTTCATTCTCTATATGTAACCATGTTGATCCCTCCATTTACTGAATCATATACAGGGTATCAACTAGCTTGCCTGATGTGTCCACCTCCATTCTTGTGTATTGTTTTCTTTTGCTCACCAGGCCTTCTTCCTTTCCTCAACTCTTTAAAAGCATGACTTTTTTTTCCTCACAAAGTGCATGTCCCTTTTTCTCCAACACTTTTATGTATTCTTTTGTTTACCAGTTTTTACTCAGATATATACTAAAATTCTACTCCCTAGAATTAACCTCTCCTTCACAGTCCAGGTCATCGATATCAGCTGCATACAAGACTTGTCCATTTACATCATCTTCAAGTCCACCATACCAAGTCCCCGTTTTCCTTCTTTTATCCCCAAGTTCTAATCTGTTCCTTCCCTTAATATCTTTTCTTTATTTGTTCACAGGATGACAATATCCTTTTTTAGTCATGTGGGATGAAAACTTCAAGAATTGACTTTTCTCTTTTCCCCTTGTAATTATTACCATGAGTAATCAATACCTATTCATCCTTTTTGAATTTACATAGATTCATTTGCATCTATGCTCTTCCATTCTAATCTTTATCATTCCTACAATACCTGTGGAGTAGAGAGGCATTCACATATAGAGTTGCTTATCCAAGTCATTTTCCAGAATGGATAATTAGGACCAGAAAAGGCCCAAAGTTCAGACTTATCCCCTGATATTATAGAGGAAGGAAGAAATGTCCAAAAAGACACAATAAATTTCCTAAAACATGTAGCAGATTTGCAGGATATTCAAAGTAAATATTAATACTCGAGGATTTCTGCAACATGTTATACACTTGCATCCTTATGGTATATTGCATTTGTCACTTAGTAAGTGTTCTAGTCAAGAGGACTTCTATTTTCCAAACACCAGTTTTTCTTTTTTCTTTTTTTATGCCTTTATCCTGCTATAATTCCTATGGGAATAATCTCTACCTGTGTCTATCATACCAAAATCTGTCTAATTTTCAAGAACTATCATAAATGACCCAAAGTCCATGTATTATTTCTTCATCAAGACCCATTTTAAATCTCTAGGTTTTCTAAATTACTTATTTACCTTCTTATAGAGTGAAAAAATAATTTAAACATGGCAGTTTCTTTAATGTAATAACTTCAATTTTTAGAAAGGATAGGATAATTTACCAAAAAACAACTTGAAGATACACTTGGAATTTTAAGTTCAATTTGAAAAACAAAGTGACTAGATGTTTTGTGATTTTTTAAAGGAATTAAAATTCTTGGTGTTTCTTTGACTTGATAAGATCATAGATATTGGTAGTCTGTCTGCTTTTTCTTATTAAAAGGGAAAAATAAAACAATTGGAAAACAAAATATGTCATGGATCAGCAAATCAATAGCATGTGTACAAATAAGTAGTACAGAGTCTACCAAAAATATATACATCAGGAAAAGAAAAACTTGTGTACATATTTTAATACTAAATTTAGAGGCATCATGAGATTAATACAAGTTACCTTTGACCTCTACAATTAGAACAGGTGCTCAAAGTGGTGGCCATTAGCTTCCATATATTTACTAGTACAGCAAACTTCTGAAATGTATACATATTTTTTTCCATGAACTCTGCATATTGTTAATACAATTCTAAGTTAAACAACAAAGACAATTTTTCAAAGACTTCTATTCTAGGAATATAATAATAGAAACACAGAGTACAAAACACTCAACATGACAAGTGATCCAATTTCTTTAACAATAAATTGTGAAAAGAGAATCAATAGAGAGAGTAGACTTATAGAATCTTGAAAGTACTTAAACTTAATTTCCATGTGTAGAATCTTATTTGGATGCTGACTCAAACAACTTAAACATTTCTGAGAAAAATTAGGAAATTTTAGCATCTAGATAGTGAATGAAACTAAGTAATACTAAATTTTAAAGTGTGATAATTATTTTGAATTGTGGTTACGTACGGAAGAAATTTTATCATATATATGTATCTTAGAATTTTTTATAAAATACTACGAAAGAATTGAAAATAATAGTAGAACTAGAGGGTTAGAATGATTGATTATAAGTGAAAAAAGGTAGGTTGTGACTTGATAAAATTCAAATTTAATTAATGAGTCCATGAGGAATTTAAGTGGAATTTAGTATGTTAAAAAACAAAAAGTGGAATAAAGAATATTTTTACTGTTATTTTTATTCTGAAGAAATTACTCTGTCAAGTATACCTGCCACAGATTTTTAATACATTGAAAAAGTTAATATTTCTTATAGTAAGTTTATTGATAGGGCAGTATCATCACTTCATGAGCCTCTGTACCACTACAGAGAATAAATAAAATGCATATTATTTCATCAACTAACCCACTAGTCTTATCAATTCTATTTATTTGTTTTTATGATCCTATGTATTAATAGGCTGTTATACCAGTGTGCATTTCTAACAGTTGCTTAGCATAAATGTCTGGCTTATTGCTACATAAGTCTCTACCACTCCCAAATGTTTAAAGGCCAAGAAGTAGGGTCTCCTCAGAAGAATAGTTTTGTTTTGTTTTTTAGTATTTTGCTGGCTCTTTGCATGTATTTTGAACTCAGTGGGTAAAGTGTGAGTTTGGCATAAGACTTAATATTGGTATTATATAATGTTCAAGACACTGTGTGTAAGTGTATACACACGTGCATGTTTGCTCATATATGTAATTGATTTAATTAGAAATGTATAACTTGCTAGTTATATCATAGCTTTGCTACCAACATGCTCTTATACCTCTGGCAGTGATACATGTTTACTATTCCATATTCTTTTTCCTCATCTGAAAAGAAGACAGGAAGACAACATGGGAGGCTTAGCTGAGTATCTGTGAGCAGTTATCCAAAATATAGTTATTATAGCAGTTGTGTATATTACAGTTTGGACCATAAAATTTCCCCACAGACCTGTATATTCAAGCTATGGTCCTCAGGTTGGCACTTTTGGGAGATGGTAGAAACTTTAAGAAGAAGGAGGTCTTAGGTCACTGGGGTGTGTGTTCAAAGAAAATATATCTTAAATTGTGGTTCCCCATTTTTACTAACCACTAGAAGCTCACTACTGAAAAGGTGATCTGCAGGCTAGTAACACTAGAATCTCTTAGGACCTATTAGAAATACAAAATGAGTGCCCATCTCAGACTGTTTCAACTAGAATCTGTATTCTAACTGGATCCCTAGATAATTTCTGTGTATAATAAAACCAGAGAGCTGGGGATTTAGCTCAGTGGTTTCGCTGCCTGATGCGCAAGCGCAAGGACCGGAGTTCGATCCCCGGTACCAAAAAAAAAACAAATCAGAGAAGCCATGTTATGCAGTACATCCACAAATGTCTACTTCCAGGGAGGAAACAGGTAAACCTGTCAGGCTGAGCCACTTTTCAGCACTCCTCTTCCATCACGCCGCTGCTCCAGATGGCACCAGCTTCATTCCAGAAATCCACGTTTCCCTTAGCTTCCTGAATACAACAAGCACATCTCCAGCTCCTCTTCTTTCAAGAAAATAAGTTTATATATTATTCTCTCTCACCATATTGTATGCTATATTCATGGGTATCTTAGACATCAGCCAATTTACTCCATCATTCCTTTTATAGCAAATGTATGTTGTAAATTCTAAACTCAATCCTAAATTTCAGAAATTGTTTTCTAAATATTTCCTTGATGTGTCCTAGATATTTTACATAAACTATATAATAATTTATCAAGATGAATAACTGTCTTCTAAACAGATTATGCTGTACCCTAGGAGAGTGCTTAGTGTTCATTTTTATACCCTTAGCCTATACCATGGGTTGGTATTAACTAGATAATTGATTGACTGATAAATTTTCAAATGATCAAACCATGCCATGTTCTGTCTTCATCCTCTAAGCAAGGTAAATTTTTCCAAGAATGGGATTACCAGTATAATAAAAGAAACAGAATGATAATACTCTGTTATATTTTTAGGTGACAGGCATTTTCTTTTTTATTCCTCACAACATACCTGCAAAGCTGATATTATTTACACATCTGACTGACAAATATGAAAATTCAATTTTTTTACATAAATTCTTGTATACAAATAACCCATTTTTTAAATTACAGTGCTAAAATTTGAATGTGTCTGTTAAGTTCTATAATTCTGTGTGGTGTTCTACCTTTGTTTTCCTAGAAGCTGATTATCAGTTGTAATACTTCCACACTTCTTTGGCCTAGCTATCAATTTACTATTTACTATTCCCTGTGGATTTATGAAACTTCCCAAATATTATGATAATATTTTTATACTGCCTAGAATATACCTTCAGTTTCAATAAATCTTTTAATAGATATTGTTCAGCATTCAGAGAGATATTAACAATTTCATTGAACATTTATCTGAAAATCTCTACTAATGAAAACAATAGTAAAGGGTAAAATAATTTTAGTGTCTAAGCAACTGCTCTCATGGTATCCAAAGAATATTATCATTTATTCTTAAAGCAACATTTTAATCAAGACTAACAATATGGTATGTGTTTTATAAACTACCCATTCTTATGTCCTTAATGAGTCACGGTGATAGTTACTTTCTTTGAAGCCTTGTGGTAGCCTCACAATCTTCGTCCATGATTGAAAAAAGCCCTAGTTTTCAAGATCTTCTCATCAAAACTTTGTTAAGAAGAGAGAATAGTTCAATAGAGAATTTTTGTACAATTTTTTTTCCTTTTTAGTTATTCTAACAGGGGACTTCCATGCACAGATAAAAATATACATATATCTTATTAGTTAATTTTTAACCTCGAGAATAAAACTTGTCCAAGACGTAATGCACATATGTGGTTATAAGGAATTACGAAAATATATCTGAACCTCACGCATGCATCATCTTCATCTCTTGTCAAGTTTCATCCAGAAATCTCAGGTGGCAGTTAATATTTGAATTGTCTCAATTTGTATTCATTTTCTGTGGCTATTAAATTTTTTTTCTTTTCCCAGTCATTCATTCTACAACTACTATCTTTACACCTACTTTTTGTCCAATAAGAATCTAGAGAGCCACATCATCTTGTAAGGAATTTGACATTTAATTGATTGCACAGCAGAACTACCAAAAGGCTTTAATTACAGAATGATACATTCTCAGATTAGATCCATCCTTATTTTTGACACATAAAGGAGGTATAGAGGGGGGGAATAGGCTTGGGAAATTTAACAAAAATGGAAACAGGGAGACCAAGAAGAAGATCACTGCTAGAATTCTGGCAAGATTTAATGAGGGCCTAAGTGGAGGCAAAGGCCCAGAAAATAAAACCAAATGATTGAGGTAAGCCAAAATAGTGGATATTATAATTTTAAAACTGGGAAAATATAAAATAACTTCTAGGCCTCTGGCTTGAGTTGTACTACGCAGTTATATAGGAAAGAATATAGGAAAAGGAAGTGGGGCAGTCCTGGTGTAATGTATAAAGAGAAAAAAAAAGTCTAGAGTTTGATTATGCATTGTGTCAAAAAGTAGGTTTATCTGCAGAGATGACTGTTAAACTATAAAACTATAGCTGTTAAAATCATGTATATTGTATTTGTCAGATTTTCTGATGCTGGGACAAATTCCCCAACATCCATAACTTAAAGAAGGAGAAGTTCATTTGGCTCATGGTTTTCAGAGGAGTCAGTACATGGTTGGCTGGTTCCAAGGCAGAAACATCATGGTGGAAGGCCATGATGTTTAAAAAGTTGCTTAGTTCATGGCAGCTCGGAAGTAGAGCAGGAGAAAAGCACCAGATAGGAAAGGGCCAGAAACCTTATACAGTACCAAAATTACACTTCCATGACCCACTCTGATATAACTGAAAGTATGCTTTACTAAGCCCACTGGTGGCTCCCAAACCAATCAAGTGGACATTTAAGCCCAATCATTACATATACTAATTTATGTACTTTTTATAAAAACAATGATTAGATATTTAGTGGAAAATGTGTTCACTCCAAGCTTACAAGGAAAAGCACAAAAATATTAATGGGAATGTAGAAACTGGCACATTAAATAATTTCTGTGAAGAAATAAATTGAAAGACTGTTTGGGTAATAGAAAAGAATCTAGAGCAAGATTGCTTTAATGGAACCTCAGCTCAGCTGCTCTCTGACCCTATTTGCTCAACATTTAAATGAGGGTGGCTGCTTTTACCTACATGAAGATTTTATGAGGATTCAGTCATATATCACTTAAAAGAATATCTGGCAGAAATAAATGTTATAACCATTGAAATGAAAATGCAGTGGAATTCAAATGTACACTGAATAATCCTTGGCGGCTCTGTAACTATATTCAGGAATTTCATACAATGTAATATTCTATATTTCAGAATCCCTAAAATGACCTCTTCCACCTGTATTTGGTAATCTTCCCAGTACCACATTCTTTAGAGCTCATCTATCATTTTGATGATACCATATCCGTACTCAAAAGCACATAAGCATGACCTGGAAAAGTACAGTTCCTAGGCCATTAACCATGGTTTTAGGTTGAAAATTACTTTGGGAACATGCTCTTTTGAAAGTAAATAGGTTACATTGCCCCTCTAATTTTTCAGAATATTATTCACTTTTCTTGCATTCTAAAGTAAAAAACATAAACCTTTGTAGGACCTAGCTTTATAAAGAATGATCAGAAATTTCCCTAATAGGATATCCAAAAACCACCATTCTCAAAATTAAACACAGGATAGGCCTTCCAGAACTTATAACTCTCATCACTGTACATAATCAAAAAAGGGTCTTAAAGTCACAATTTTTGTTTTATTTTGTGATCTAGTGATTAGATAAAATTATATTTTGATATTTAGTGTGATACAGTATATTTATCAATATAGTATATTTCAACAAGACTTTTGTATTAAATGTATATTCTAAAGTTCACAAATAATTTTAAAAACAAGAAAAAAATGTCTTAGAAAATGAGGTATCTAGTGGCTGGCGATTTAGCTCAGTGGTGCCACCACCTGCCTTGCAAGCAGAAAGTCCTGAGTTCCATACCTGGTACAAAAACAAAAACAAACAAACAAAAAAACCCCCAGAAAATGAGTTATCTCTCAGTAGGAAAACAATTTGCCTTTAGGAAGGTAGTGGAGAAAGCTACATTGTAAAACAAACAAAATCATATTCTTCTTGTTAGTGTCTATCCATAAATGTTCCCCTGAGTTTTGTGCTGAGTTCTTCTTTCTCTTACCTTGACAATTATTTTCCTGAGAAAACTCTTGTTTTTCTATTGTTTTAGTCAATAAAAAATTGATAATTTAAGTTTTCCACATCTGTGTGTTTGGCCCTGGCTATACTCCAAGACTAGAATCACAGCTAGACATCATTATCCAGAAGTCCCCTTAAGTCTCAAATCTCTTAAATCCAAAGCTGAACTTTTATTTGCACTTCCTTCTGCTTTCCTTTCAGTATCATCTTTTTCCATTATTGTACTATCATGCTTTTATTCTTCAAATACCTTAGTGTCCATTTAGTTAACAAAAATAAAAATGTGATCTACCCTATTACCAGGGCAGTCTTTCTAAGTTATAAACACTGCAATATCATTTTTCCTGTATTAAACAATACCCAAAGTGATTTTCTTTTATGTTTAGGAGGTAAGCCTCAGTTCTTAGCCATAAATTGACTTCTTTTTACTTCTCTGGTTTTTATCTCTTATTATAACTTGTGACAAATTCAAGGCAGAGATATTTACATTTGATACTCCTGCCACTGAGAGGTAAGATCTTTATCCTATCTACCCCTGTTTGAATTTGGGTGGGTTTATTGGAAGCTCACCTAATAGTCATCAGTATGATGTTCTAAGACTACCTTGTTGGAGTGGACATGTATAGTCTCCATTTCATTTAAGCTGCTGGGGTAGTGAGTGAAGAATGCATCTTAGAAATGGATTGTCCAGCCAGAGATGTTCTGCCTTCCAACAGTAAGACCACTGTCATTCCATCCTTTCTCAGGGGACCTTCTGGCATAGTGGAGCAATGACAGGCCTTCTCCTCTGGGCCCTAACTGATTCCTTGGCTTATAAAATCCAAGAAAAACAAATGGCTACTGTTTTGCTCAATAGATTACAGAGTCTTTTTTAACCTGCAATAGATACCCAGAACACACCTTTACTTAAACTTTCTCTTAGTTCAAATAGCTATAGCTTCATGAATGTGAAATGACATTTCCTTTGCTAGTGCCTTTGTATATTCTTTTTCATATGTCTTCAGTCACTTGGCAACTTGTACTCTGTTAGATTACTTAACACAATCTGTTGAATTATCTGTTTAAATGTCTAGTTTCTGTATAAGATTGTAGGTGATTTGAAAGGTAGAAACATCATCATATGCAACTGTACCTCTAGCATAAGCCTTAGCAGTCAGTGAGGTCTATTTTGAATTTATTTGTTGAAAAATCATTATTTGAACTTTTGAAAGTTCAAATTTGAAAAATTACAAGTAGAAAAGAGCCCTGGGGTCTCATGTAACATATTCAGGATCACAGCAACAATATAGTCTTTCATTAATCCATATGGTATGCATTGACTCCTTTCAACTAGACACTGGTTGATTCATCAAAACAAAAATACAGCACAAAATAGTAATTTTTAAAATGGATGTACCAAATATAAAAATGGATGAACAAACTACATTTTCACAGTAAAGTGGAACATAAATGAGATATTTAACATTGTATAGGTTTTTCTACATTAGATTACAGAAAATTATTTTATAATCATCTTTGTTTTCTTGTCAACAGAGTTTCCATTTTGAAGGATAAAAACATGTGGGAATGAAAAACCCTATTCAGAAGTCCTATCTAGTCAGATATTTCATACTCTTTATTTCCTAAGAAAGAGACTATCATACTTAATGTATTACATTTGTTCTCTGAACAGCACTAACCCCAAGGAAATAAAGGGGAATACAAAAATAGAAATCTATGACAATGAAGTAAGAAATTTCTTCAGTTTAGATTTTATGACATTTTTTATCTTCTAATTTTATTTTTCTGCTATAAAATGTTAAAAAGGTAGAAATTCCTTTCAAATTTACTGCAAATGTCTCGAGAGAAAAACTGAGAATAAATTACCCAAGATATTTAACATAATAAAATATGTTTTCTAAGTCTAACACTAAGGATTTTTAAACAAACATAGAAGATAGTAAAACATGTTCACTAAACATTTTTCAGATGGAAACAGATTGAAATATATTTCCTTGTCCTATAAGCCTTATGATTGCTGAGATTAGAAGTAAGCCATATATTCAGAATTAAGCTTTAAGTTTTTACTTACCAGCTCTTCCTTTTTCTTAAAAACTGATTTAAAATGATAACTACAAAACACAGAAAGTCTGTAGCCAGTTCTACAAATGTATCATTCATATTTCAAAACTATTTAAGTTCTTTCAAAAAATAGCTAAGATATTTTGCAAGTATATACACTTCAGAATGTGACAACATACTCTATCCTATACCTAAATGTTGCTGATAATTCACTGAAAAGTTATTCACTAATACATAATTGAGTAAGAAACTTAACTTTGTTCCACATGTGCTTCTTTTTAATAGCTGGGTGGCTGAAATATCATCCTAACTGTATTTGAGACAGGTTACTGTGATAACTTATCCTATTAGTGAAATATGGTATGAAAATACATTATTACTCCTGTCTCATCTTAAATTTCTACAGACAGTTCATAAGGTCACCTGCATGGTCTACTTTTCTGAGGTCTCAAATTGTAACTAAAGAGGGAGATGCCTGTATAAGATATTTCAGCGTAAAAGTCCTGGGCACTTCAGGAATGTCAAACTTCAAGATAAAAGAAAACTCAGGAAACTAGGCTCAAGTTTCTCTCACAATGTCTTAATAAATTAGATTTTCCACAATGCTTTTACTTAAACATAGCTAAAAGCACTACACCGTTCTGTGGATCTTTATCCATTTATTCTTTTCAATGAACTGAGATTGCCATTACAAAAAGTTCATTTTAATACTACTATCTTCCAAAATTGAACCCTGAAAAAGTGGACAAAGTAATTTAGTTAATCTAAAATTTAAAATAACAGGCAAAAACCATCCAGATTAGTGAAAACCTGAATTATTTAATACATCAATCATTTAAAAATTTTTGTAGTCAGAATGAAATAAGGTAACAGTTTCCTAATATATATGTTTATGAAAATGACTTCAATTGTCACATTTATAAAACAATTATATAAATGCCTTATCTATAAAAGTATGTGAAGCTTTATGAGAAGTCTGTTTTACAGAGTCCTTATAATTGAGGAACTCTTGCTAAAAGCAAATATAATAATCAGTTGGTTCATATTATTAACAGGTAGCAGGGGTCTGAAAACCATCATGGCAAGTTTGGTCATGTCTACCTCTTAGTCTTCCAGAGAGAAAATGAAAGTGTTTAAAATATGTCAGAAAGGGATTGACCTCTTAGTCTCAAATGGTATAGGGCAGTGGGAATGTTGAGAAGTTGAAGTATATAGGGGAATATGGAGAGGCAAAGGCCAAAAATGTGCTTTGCAATGAAGTCTGGCCCTGGAGCAACAGCTAAAGTCTCATGGGCATGATGATTTCAGTTGCTGAAATGTCTAGTCCTTTAGATCCAATAGTAGGTTCACACTGTCAACCAAGATTAAAATTTGTTTTCAAATCTATATCTGACTACAGGAAAATACTTCAATAGTCATATTGACATGATTATTATAACTTTGGAGATAGTTTCATTTTCCATTATAAGGCAATAAGTTGAAAATTTGAGGTATAGTCTTTAGTAGAAAACAGACTAACATGTAATAGTTTCAATGGTACAAAATTTCAACTGAAATAGTCAATTCTATATTGTCAATGCTCTGAGTGTGCTTTGTAAATATAAAAATAAATTATCTAGAATTGAACCATGATTCTAGAAGTTGGGAGAAAATTTTCATTAAATGTATAAACAGAACATCAAAATGTCCTATGGTAAAATTTTAAATAAATGATGAATCAAAATGAGTTTTCCTGAGTTACAGCTGTAAGATCTCTCTCTCTCTCTCTTCCCCTTTCTCTCTCTCTCTTCAGTGATATATATACAATGTATAACTGAATTATATATAAAACTAAATTATAAAACACCGATACGTTATTGTTTTTATTTAGACATTTAAGTCCAAAGTACACCTCAACTTAAATTCCCTAAATTACAAGTCAGCCTAAAATTTGAAAATGTATTTGCATTCTCACAATTGCTTTGGAAAGATAGAGTATAATTGCGATATTTTCATTTTATACTCAGAAAACTGAGCTCAGTTAATTGATTTGGTTTGAAGGAAAAAATTTAGAACCATAGTCTCTGTGTCTTTTGAGAAACACACACATGTGTTATTCACAACTCCCTACTGTGTTGTCAGTATGTGCTGATGAAGAAATAATACAGGTGTAAGTTCATATAAGGGAAGGGAAAACACAACAGATGGACAAGAGAGTTCAATAGATTCTAGAGAATCAAAATAAAAGGGCAAATATTAATGTAGAGGAAGGGAAGCCTGGCCCTCTGTACATGTAGAAAGAGGATTCTGTAGAGAAAAGCAAGGAGAACAGTCAGACTAGGAAATTCCAGATGAGATGAAGTGGCTATAAAAAGCAGATTAAACAAATATCTGTCACTCCTATCATTAACATCTCATAGCCAGACATTTTTATAGGCAAAAACTAACAAAGCAAAACCAAAGTGAAGCCAACTAACAGTCTGAACAAACAAGGATCATTTTAAGCTCTAATAAATGTATAGTTTCAGAATGATCCCATGATTTACACAGATGCGGACATCCCTCAGTTTGATTGGACTAAACCCTCCAATGCATTCTAAAAAGAGCTCTGGCCCATATTCAAAGTTATCTGCTGTTTTCTACATAAAGTCAAATAAATTATCTGGACTTTCAGGAAGACCTTGAGAAAGAAAAATTGAGGTATGTCATGTTTCTGCATCCATCCTCATAACTTGTATGTTTATTATATACATACTCTTTTGCTTTTTGGCTTTTGGAATCAACCTATACTAACAACATGAGAGAATTACATGTGTATACAGAATGGAATATAATTTTATAAACAGTAAAAACAAAAAATTAAACTGTAGATGACACGGGATAGAAATGGTTAAATGGTGGACAGAAATTGGACAAACTGTTACACCATGTTTTACAAAACAGAATGCCAAGGTTGCCTAACGCTGCTACCTCCTTCTGCTGCTCCTGGAGCTGCTTATGTGCTCCTTTGGTGTGGACCTCTTTTGTGAAGTGGCAGCTGAGAAGACTCAGGTGCTCACTATGGCTGATGAAAAGCCCAAGGAAGGAGTCAAGACTGAGAACAGCAATTATATTAATTTGAAGGTGGCGGGGCAGGATGGTTCTGTGGTGCAGTTTAAGATTAAGAGGCATACACCACTTAGTAAACTAATGAATGCCTATTGTGAACGACAGGGTTTGTCAGTGAGGCAGATCAGATTCTGATTTGATGGACAGCCAATCAATGAAACAGACACACCTGCACAGATGGAAATGGAGGCCAAAGATACAATTGATGTGTTCCAGCAGCAGACAGGAGGTATCTACTAAAAAGGGAACCTGCCACAACTCTACTCCAGAACTCTTTTCTTACAGACCAAGAATACATTCTCAATTAGAAAACTGCAATTTGCTTCCACCACATCCTGACTACTACAGTACAGTTTTCTCTATTCTTTCATTTACCCCTTCCTCATTCTTTTATTGTACATAAAGTATCTGGTGTAGATGCAGAAGTACATTGCATTTTTTATTAACTAAATGGCCAACAATATGTTTTGATTGACATCAGATGGAGGTGGGATGGGGAGATACTGGTTCTGCGAAAATAATTCCCTTTCTCCATTAGAGGCATGCTCATCAGCTCTTATCTTTATATTTCAGTAAGTTATTTTGCTCTCACTGTTTTAAGAGAAAAGACAACAACAGAAAAGACAGCAACATAAAAATCCTTGCATACCTTGTTTGATTGGAGAATTTTAATGTTTTTCATTTATCTTTGCAAAACCAAGGACAATTTTATAACTTTTCTGTATGTAGCTGTTACATGTAGGGCAATCTGTCTTTATGTAGGAGTAAATTACTCTTTAAAAGAAAAAGAATCCTAGATAGTTTTCCCTTTAAGTCAAGTGTCTCGTTTAAATAAACTTCTTATTTAAAATGAAAAAAATACCAAATTGTCAAAATAAATAAAATAAAATGAAAAAAACCAACAGAATGCCAAAAGATATTCTACAGTTGATTGAAAACCAAATACATGTTATTTTATTATATAAATATACAGTTAATCAATGAACTAAGAGAGCAAATGTAACTCTCTTAATGGCATTGTTAGAAAGACTTGTGCATACTTACTTTTTGGTTTAACCGATAAATAAAAATTACATGTTAATCTATATCTAGTCCCTCCCTTCCATTTTATATTGAACAGATAACAATGAATGTACCACAGGAACCATTCCACTGAAATATTTCTCATCAAAGACTCTAGTACAAAATCGAAGGGCCATTTTTCATCATTCATCCTACTTATTTGGAACATGTGATGTAGTTTAGATCTTCTAAATAATGGTTACAAATACAGTACAAGCTCTGTAGAATTCCTGGGTTAAACTTACAGCTTACTCTTTGGGAAACTTTATGCACCTTAACTGAACTTTCTATCTGAAGTTCCCTTATCTGAAAACTAAGATTAGTACCTGTGTTACAGGGAAGCTGTGAGGATAGCAAGAGGAAATATGGCTATGTAAACTAAATAGAATGGTGGCTACAATATAGCAATGGTACATATAAAAGCTTGCTGTTGATCTTTCCCTCCTCTTTGAAACATTTCCTTAAGGCACTTTCCAAAAAAAAATCACACTCTGATTTTCCTTCTACTTTACAATCTGCCTCTTTTTAATTTACACTACCAGGTCTTGCTAGATTCCTAACATCTAAACATTGGTTGGCTCCCGACCCACAGTTTTAGTTCTCTTTTCTTCATCTGTATACAGATTTTGGTAAATTTATTCTGTGTAATCTCATAACATTCTACACAATTTACATGTTATGTCTCCAGGATTTGAATAAACTCTATCTTTCCCTTAAAAACAAGTCTTGCTATTCTAGTGCCTTCTTTAATATTTCCACTTACATTTATTTCATAGAAATTTCAAATTTGATATGTTCATAAGTGAATATCTTACCTTATCTCTACCAAATCCGTCCCTCCAATATTTTTTCCTTTTCATTAAAATAGAAATCATTTCCCATGGCTAATGTTTACAGTATTAATATCCTTTCTGTTTGCAAATTCGCTACAAATATTTCAGCTTATTTACTGACACTGCCTTCTAAACATATTTATTTGGAATTTAACTTCCTCTCTCCATTTTTACCATGACAGTCCAAACTTTTCTCCATAATTGTTTGCTATCACCTTCCCTCCTATATTCTATTCTCAGTACAACCGCCCTTTATATATCTGTATGACTCTTTTCTCAGGGCCACAGTAGTGTTCCATCTTCCCAAGAGCAGAAGCCCAAGTCCTGACCATGGTGATACAGCCATGTTTCTTTGCTCTTTCTCTGAATTGTATCCTATTCTTCTTTGCCTTGTTTCTTTTGATTTAACACAACTGGGATATTTATCTTCTTTAAAAAAAAGGCAGGATGCTAAATCAAGATCTGAGTACTTGTCTTCTTTCAACTTGAAACCCTATCCCCAAGACAACCCAGGAGCAAGATTTCTGATTAACTTCTTGGTAAATGTCATCAGTTCATGAGGACTTCTCTTAGGACTTCATACTTAAATTTGCAAAACTATGGCTTCTATGCATTTGATTTTCCTATCATTTATTTTTCTTTCATTAGCCATCAAATTATTGTAACACATTTTAGTTAACTTTCTACCGCATATCTCCCATTACTAGAATGAGAATTTTAAGAGAGCAAAAATTTTTAAATCTTTTATCAACTGTTATATCACCAGTGCCCCTATAAATATGTGGAATATATTATGCTTAATAAATACTTTTGAAATAAATTAATAGAAGAGATGGGGAATTGTGAATCAAAAGATAATGATCAAATGAATATATGAATAAAAATCAGTGGTAGAATTTATGGTATTTGGGGATCACAATTGAAGTTAATACCTAAAACAATTAAAAAGGCTACCTGTGTATAGACTGGACATGGAAAAGCCTGAGTATCAGTAGATTAATTCTATTTTTTTATTTTATTCAAAAATAAAATTTCATAATGAAATAATAACAATAGTTAATACAGTGTGTATCATTATCCTCAAAGCAGTTACTCAGAGTACAAGACATACACCAAAAAGTTTCTTACAAAGAAGAAACAGATAATAACACAAAACCTCTTTAACAAAGATAGTCATATAAATGAAATAAGTTAGCATATATATTAAAATATTTTTGAAACAATGGAATGGGAATTTGAGGAAATATTTGAACTTTTTCCTACTTCCTGTTTATATGTAACTCTCCTCTCTCTCTCTCTCTCTCTCTCTCCTCATCATATAAGAGAAACCACGATATTTAAGCTTGTATGTGTGTCTGACTTATTTCACCTATCATGGGAATTTTATTACTTAGAATTATTTTTAGATATTTGATAAGATTTAGAAGTGGAGTGGACAGACATAATTAGAGAATGCGACAAAAATGGAGACAGTGATGAGGGTGACTATGTTTCTAGTGTGTCAGTATGTTTTATTGTACATGTGATATTTCTTAAAATGGGAAAAAAGGATTAAATTACTAAGTGTTTATTAAATACTAAGAAGTCATTTAATAAATAAATCTATTATTTATGTCTCTTCAAAACTCTTATGATGAAGTTATCACAATTCTACTATAAATGGTAAGAACAGGTTAAAATCACTTGTCCAAGGCCACTCCACTGGAACTGGAAGGCAAGGTTCAAATCCCATTTGTCTGATTCTTCATAATCAAGCTGTATGGATGTGTCCTGACAACAACAGAGGTACTGGTCATTGTCAAGCTTTGTAAATAATGAAATAAAAGCAAAGAACACAAGTGTCTGCATATACACTTTAGTGTTTTCATATACACTTATGAACACACACGTAATACCTTCTTTTTGGTTTTCACATTCCTTCAAAGAAAACTTTCTATTCAACTTTATCTCTCTAAAAATGAAAAAAAAAAGCATTGCCTTAGTTTTCTGAAGATTTATAGATTCATGAATGTCCCTCTTCCTTTTTGGGAATTTTGTTTAATGTTCAATTGATTCACTGACTTTGAAAAGAACACACTACAGGCCACAACACAGAACTGAGTCAAGCAACTAATTAAAGCCAGGTTCATGAGGGCTTAAATTACCAGAGCTTTCCTGTCATCCTAAATTAAATTTCCTTATGTACTTCTCAAGATTTATAACCTCAGGCTGAAAAGCTGTAAACCGTCGAGATTTTGGAGTGAATCTCCCAGAAGGAAATAATGTTTCCTGGAAAAGAAACCCTGGAAGGCAAATGTCCTCCATGGGAAGAGGGCTCCCAGAGCATTGTGTGTGGTAAGGTTCAGAGGGACGAAAGGAAACCAGTCACTCAGAGAACATGTCACTTGGAAGTCCTATAGGAAGAAGTGCATGCTACTCAAAAAAAAAAAAGACACTTTTTATTTATTATTAAAAAAATGAAAAGCAGAAGGGCAAGTGATCATCTACAGAGAAAATAATATCCTAAATTCCCCCAAATACCTGTTTTTCAATTGGGAAAGACCTATCATGATTACTGCTCTTGTCACTCTCAGCCATCTGTGCAATTTCTTACCTCTATTTTCATACTCATTTTTTCCTTTTTACATATTTTAATTTTCTAAACATAAACTATTTATTCATGGGCTTTAATAGTTGTTATTGGTAAAAATAGCAACTAATTGAAAAGAAGATGCAATTATTCAATAATGTGTTCAAAAAATAAGCTAAAAAATCATTTTAAGTACCACCACCCTCCATTTTTTTTAGCTTTTAGCAAAGATAATATTTTTCAAATACTATCATTCTTATACCTCAGTGTACCAGGAAATATAAAAACTAAATTTTTATTTTGTAATTTTGTTCACTAGAATGTCTTACTGGATATTTTCAGGGAAAAAATGCATGCATTTACTGGGCATTGTTGTTTGGTTTCATGGGTCAGGCACTGAACAATTTTAGTGAAATTTAACTTTCTCTTTCTTTTCCTTTCAATTAGAACTGTAATTGTCAAAATGCAACATATGAAAAAGTGTGATTAACAGAAATGTCCTAAGTGCCCATGATGTATTTATGGATGGAAATAAATTTTCTGAATTTAAAAGATTTGATTCAATTTACTTTATTTTCTAGAATAAGTAAAATTTTTTCCATCTCCCAGTCAATACCAATAAAAGATAACTATGACACCAATTCTTATAAAAAGTTTTGTACTTTTCATTAAAGCATATCTCATCTTTCCTTTCTTGGTTGGAGACAGGGCCTTTAATCTGTTGTTTTCATAATAAAAAGAAAAGCCAGAAATATAAAAGGAATTTGCTTTATTTTTTGTATTACTATTACATAAGTGCAAATGAGAGGCTGTAAACATTTTGTAAAACAGCAAGATGTTTAATCTTTATCCATTTAAAGTTTGTCCAAAGGTCACTGTCACAGTAATGTTAACATTAAATACATTCAAATATTTGAGGATTACTTGATTCACAAATTTTTATCGCTCCTAATATAACCAAATATTTCCCTGTGAAGGATTTAAGAAATTTAGAATCTGAGTTCCATTTTTATTTTAATACAGATACTGTACTGAATTAGATACTTTAATATTAGTAGATCATTAAATCAAATAATAAAATTGATGAATAATCAAGGAAAGTAATTTCCTTCATATATTTTTAATTAAAATCTCATAAAGACATTTGGGGATTAATTAAAAGACATATGGCTTTAAAAGTATTTTTTCTTTCTCTTATAGTAACAAAATAATGGCAATTCTTTATATTAACATTATTAACAAATTTAGTTAGTAACATGGACATCTTAAAAATAAAATTTTTATGCCAGATAACTTATAGTATCAGTATTTTTACCAGTCTGTTGTTAAAACTGAAAGGAAGTCAAAGTATGTATTATTAGCCATATATTAATAATTGGTATTTCTCAGTAACTTATTTGATTTGACTCACTTAAGCAAAATGATAAGGAAATTTCTAAATGGCTTTATGATGTCAGTGACATTACATAGTCTAATGCATAGGCATTTCACTCATGTCACCTATTTATATTTTTTAGTACCCAAAATGCTAACAATCTTGGCAATCTACAGTTATATCCCATGGAACAGAAACCACATAGAATATTAGAAAAGACCTGTGAGACATAGAGACAGCAATACTGGCAATATTGATTACAACTAATGAAAACCTGAAACTAAGGGAATTTCACATTTATACTAAATAGATAGAATACCTAAGAAGAGTATGATATAGTCTCAATTAAGACAGAACCATAGTGTCCCATGTATTGCAGTAACTTCTGATGGTTCCATCATTAACCATACTGAAACTAACTGTGGTTCAATTTTAGGCATACTCCAAAACAAAAACATCTTTATGTATTTTTATAATACTAATTTAATACATACATACAAATTTAATTTTAAATACATTAAAATAGAACTTTTAATTTACCTTGCATTTTTAGCTTTAATTGACACAGTAATTGTATAAATTTATGTGGTAAAATGTGTCATTTCAATAAATGTATATAATTTGTAATGATCAGATCAGGGTAGTTGGCATGTCTATTACATCAATCATTTCTTTGTGTTGGCGACCCTAGTGGTTAGCTTAGTTGTGTCAATTTATTGACTTAACAAATGTGCAGGGAATTAGCTAAACACACTTGGGTGTATCTGGGTCAGTATTGGAGGCATGACCTTGGGTAATATAGATGGTTTCTGGGCTGTTTCTCTCTGGCCCTGTTCCCCTCTTCTACTTCCTGGCCACAATGAACTAAGTGGCTTTGTTAATGCCAGGCCCTTCTACCATGATATTTCTGACTTGGAGCCTCCACTGAAACTGTGAGACAAATAAACCTTTCTCTGTTTAAATCGTGGGTGTTAGGTATTGTTTCTCAGTGACAGGAGAGTAAATAGTACAGGTACTTTCAAAATCTTCCCTACCAGCTAAAATATTTAATTCATTATTATTAACCATAGTGAGCCTACAGACTAAAAAAATACATTAGAAGTTATCCCCCTACCCAAATGGACCCCTATACTCACTGACCATTCTTCCTCCATCTCCTCCTCCAGATCATTTCTAGGCTCTTCTAACAACTATTCTGTTCTCTACTTCAAGATCAACTTTTAGCTTTTACATATATTAGTTAAAATATTCAGTATTTGTCTCTCTGTGCCTTTGTAACTTTAAATATTATAGTTTTCTTAGTCTAAACTGAAGCAGCAAAAATATAGATTCATTAATTCTTTTAAAGGGGCTTTTTTTTGGTCTTTTTTTTTTCACTTTTTCTTTTTTGGCACCGGGAATCAAACTCAGGGCCTCACCCTTGCCAGGCAGGTGCTGCACCCCTGAGCTACATCCCTGCCCCAAGATTCATTAATTCTTAAAATAATTCACTTTAGGTTTAATTATTAAGAACCTGCAAAGCATAAGGCTGTGCTAGTCCTTGTACTATAGCAGTAATCAAAATTATATACATATATATATATATATATATATATATATATATATTGCTGCCTTTACAGTGCTCACATTCTAGAATGGTACAGTGGAAGTAATGAACAATGAACACTGAATGTGAAGAGTAAGTTAGCTGGTGATTAGAGTTATGGAAAAAGAAACAGTATTACAAAGTCCCATGGGAAACCAGGGTAGGCAGATTGTCATATCAAAGGTGTGGTCAAAATTAATCTCATTGAGAAGACAACATCTGATCAACTGACCTGAAGGATCTTAGACTTGGCTAAGTGGCTCTTATCATTATGGAGTTCTGAAAAATGATTTTAAAATATTAATTGTTGCAGGTAAGTGCACATACATTCTAAAACAGGGACTAATTCAATATACACTAATTCAATACACCAAATCTATATGAATGAAAATAGGTATATTCTTCAAAATGTATCACAAGTTCTATAAAAATTCCCTTTAAATTCCTATATTTTAGGGTCATGAATACTGTAAATAACAAAGTGGGTACTTTACAAACATTCATTAAAATAGATATCAATTCAAAATATAATTAAATCCAAATGATCAGAAGAAAAATTATGTAAGAGTCCATCTACTTCAGTCTTAAAGGACATTGATGAAAGGATAGCTTTCAGAAAAACTTGCAAAAAAAAAGAAAAAAAGATTTCTTTCCCCAAAATTGTATAAAAACTATGGCTTTTGTTATATGGCTTTGTGTTTAAAAGTTCCTTGCAGTTTCTTACCAGACATGTATAGCTGAGAAAAAGAATAGGAAAAGAAACATTTCTACAAAAAGTTCATAATTACCATGAAATTTTGGATGGAAAATTCCAGACAAGAAATTCCACATAGCAGATAGATATTAAGTGAGGTAAAATAATGACAAATGATATTCCATATAATTTCCAAAGATAACATGCTTTGTACAAAATCACTTTTCTTAAATTTTTTTGAGTAACTATTTTTGCTTTCTCTGCAATCAAATTGCTTAAATCAAACTCCAGGAGGGCCGGAGATTTAACTCAGGGTGCTGCTACCTGCATGGCAAGTGCAAGGTCCCAAGTTCGATCCCCGGTACTAAAAAAAAACCCAAACTCCAGGAAATATGATTTCCGAGAATTTTTAAATCTTGGACTTTTTTATATCACCATCTTAACATAAAAATTATAATAAGTAAAAAATTGTGTTTCCTATTTTTATATTGTTTATTTTTAAGGAAATCTAAGGAACTTACATAATAAAGATTGTTTTGCACTTTTATTCTGATACAAATTCACAGAACATCACAGAAAGCCAAGAAGAGTTTTAAGAAGAGAATATCTGCATTTTGAATAATAAAACTATTCCTTATCATTCCATGGACTTCATATTATACGTAACTTTTTTTGGTAAAATTATGATTTTTTTCAGAGATTTAAACAATCCCTTATAAGTAAAAATCTTCCAATAGGAATAGAATTTACATGGTAATATGGAGAAAGATATATTATTTAAAGTGAAAAACAAGGTCCATATATAGGTGACTGACAGATTGAAGAGAAGATGATTTCTGAACTGTAGTAAAATTGCAGTATGTAGGAGGTAGCTTGTGAATGTGTTTTGAATTTTTAATATAATTTCCTGAGTCAATATTGATTACCAAAAATTAAAACCTTCAAGATAAACACAGTATTGCTAGGTTTTAAGCTTAAAAATAATGATGCCTATTCATGCAATAGACTTGATTAATTAACCAATACCCCAGTCATTGTTCAGCAATCATCTAGCAGTTCATATGAACCTTGTTAAACTTCATTCTTTGATCATTTTTGACATGTCAATAGGTTAGGTTATAGTTCCAGTCATCACATCAAATATTTATGTAGATGTTGCTGTGGATATATTTTGGGGATATAATTAAAGTCCACACTCAGTTGATTTTAAGTAAAGAAGACAATCTGTATGAGGTGGATTCAACCAGCTGAAAGGTTATAAAAATGGACTAAGACTTCATTAAGAGAAGGAAGTACTTATGTGTAGCAGTTTCAGCTCATGATGGAAGAGTTCTAATCTCCCCTTTCTGCTGGGTTGTTCTTCAGATTTCAGACATGCCTAGACAGCTTTCACAATCCTGTAACACAGCTCTTCTTGATAAACCTCCTATTATTTACAGTAACTCTGTTGGTTCTGCTTCTCTGGCTCAGTACTTACTGATACAAATCCAAGTTGTAAAAATACAGTAGTGGAAAAGGAAAGTAAGTTGTCATGATTTGGAAGCACCCTACTGCAGTCTGTATGTCTACATGTGCCAAGACACTCAAGCTAGACAAACACTTATGCATGTCCATGTTAATACACACAAATACAACCTTAAATACAAAAGTAGGTTCCCAAACACTCATATTCCTATTTTTAACAGATCTGAAATTTTGGACAGATTTTGACAGATTTTTATGAGAGGAGACCAGGACTCAATAGCACATTCTAAATACTGAAGTAATTCATAGAAGGAGCCATGCCACAATACTTAGAGCAAAGACATTTTATATATTTGATACAAAACAATTATCTTTAAAAACCAAAAAATTTCTGCTGAAAGATGTGAAGTTTTTCCTGATCCATCAAAAGAAAGTGCGTTTAATTTCTATAACAGTAGTTTAATATTCCCACCATACTGATAAACTGAGTACTTTTTTAAAACTTGTAAACAATATTTTTTAAAATTGAGTCATATCTAGCCAAAGATTATAACTAGACCTATATCTCTCACCATGGACTAAACTAAAATTGAAATGCATTAAAGATCTAAATATTAAAACAGAAACACCAAACTGGCTGGAAGAGAGGTTAGGTAGAACTCTTGAAGACATTGGTGTAGGAAAAGATTTTATGAACAAAATCTCAGTTGCCTGTTAACTAGCACAAACAATCAACAAGTGGGATCTCTTCCCGTTAAAAAGCTTCTGCACAGCTATAAAATTAATTTTAAAAGCGTCCCCCACTTCCCTTCCTTACCTGGACTGCATATCTTGCTGTGTTTTGACCTGACTGGCTTCCAAAGGAGGGGATGTGTGAGTGACTCGTTGCTGAAGTTCCACCAAGGACTGGTAATACTGCTGTTGACGGTGTTGCTGCTGTTTGTAGCGAGACAAACTGAAAAACAGCCCTAGAATGGCTTTTAAGTTTCCATTTCTTATTTCTGTATCAAACAGAAAATATAAAAACAGTATCATACAAATTGAATGCGTATTTTTACAAATGAAATTCTAGGAAAAAATCCTTCTAAATTCAATCTATCAAGTTAGAAATACAACCTGACTTACACCATCACAGTTTCAAGCAAATCAGAATTTTCATAATATGTCAACATTTCCAAGCAGCTTGGAATTCTCAGAGAGACTGAAAGGATGGTGGGTAGAGAAAACAAACCTTACTCAATGGAAATGCTCTTTGCTGACCCTGAACTACAATTTTCCAACTTAACTTCTTGGAAATGGGTGTCCTTGTTCTCTTGTGCTAATTATTTGATATAGCACACTGTTTCCTTCACAAATATACACAGCTGCTACCAACATAGCAGTGACTATAAAATAGAGAAAAAAGCTGCCTGAATACCGGTTGTCTTGCATTTATAAATACTGATGTGTGGGTGCACATCATAGTACCAATTGGATTCACAGCAGTCAACATTCTTTCTAAACCGCCCACTGACCAATCTATTTATACATATGAGTATCTTCCAAATATACACACATCTTTCAAAAAGCAGCCTATAGCATGTCAATTTCTAATGTTTCAATCATTCTATTGTTAATTCCTGTTCTATATTATTAAATAATAAAGATTAGTTTACATGACATTAAGTAACATAACTAAATAGATGAAAATATAAATCCTAATTTTATTTATTTATTATTTTGGTGCCAGGAATTGAACTCAGGGTCTTGCCCTGGCCAGGCAGGCCCTGCACCACTGAGCTACATCCTTGGCCCATAAATCTTAATTTTAGTAGCTAGGGCACCTGTGTAAGTTTTTATAGTACCAAATAATATAAATAAATTCACATAGCTACTATATACATTTTTTCTTCTGTAGCTCTAACTATAAATTAGAAATAGAGAAGTAATAAAGCTTGAAATAAGGCTATACAACTTGTAGTCATATCTTAAATACAATTTACTTTGGCAACAAAACACATCCTCCATTGAGGTCATGGTTTTATGACCCCTTCGGAACTTAAAGAGCACTGTGTGGACTTCTTGCTTTCTGACAGTTCTTCACTCAAACTATGAAGGGGGATGAGTCATATAAAATGCACTTTTGAGTTGCTTTCTCTTTCAGACCTTCCTCACAGTTTTGGTAACATAGAATTGCACTGATCAATCTGAGGCCACAATAGAAAGTATCGTTTTTTTCCCTATAAACCTGAAAGATCTTGTTTAAAGAGATTTGTCTTGTTTTGCTGTACATGCTTAATTTAGAACATCACCTTTGAGCATCTGTATAGTTTTGAAGGATGGATAAAATTCAACAGGATTATACATATTAATAAAGGTTGTCATGTGAGAAGGAAGAGACATGAACAAATGGGAACATTTACAGCCTGCCTTTAGCCACTTGAAAAACAAAAGATTATCCTGGAGAATGTTACTGAAATTTTATTCTAATGATAAAATCACCAGTAAGGTTTGAGTCAAAGTTTTTTTGGCCATTAAATGTATAATTTAATTATATGACATGGTATCATATATATATATATATATATATATAAAATTTAAAATAAAGGAAACTTTAAATATAGAATAAGTTGAGAAATGAATGTATTATATTTCAGAAGAACATAATTTCTTTTGTTGTCAGGACATTTTCAAAATTTAGAACTCTAATATTTCCAATATTGTTGGCAAACGCTAATTTTCAAAGTAAATTGTCATAAAGCTAAGCTGTCAAAGTATTTAACGGCATCTTTCAGAATTTTAAAAATAAAATTAGTTGTCTAATTAAAAATTATTGTTCATGCATGCTCCACAACACTTCCTATCTCATAGTCTTAAAAATTGATTTTTATCAACAGTATTTGAAAATTTTGTAAAGGTCTCCTAAAAGTATTAAAATTCAAATGTCTTAGAAGTTATACATTAATATTATATAGCCAAAAAGCTTCTCATCAGAATATAAAAAACCTGATACATAAGATTTAAAATGACTAATGAGTATGCAGATGGAAGAAAAACTGAAAAGTAGAATGACAGATGAGGGAGGAAAGAAGACAAGGAGAAACATCATTTAGTTTTCTTAATTATTTCGAAGAAATTGTCTTCTGCTATTAAAAAGTTTGTCACTTTTATATGCAGGAACAAAGAAAGTCTCAAAACATAAATGAATGAAAAAACTAGTTCCATCTTTTTCTACTTTCCTATATATCAAATGTAGTGGCGATTTTTCAAACTATTAATGTTTTGAAATTCTTTCTTTATAAAAGTTAAAATTACTTTGGTCTAATTGTTTAAGAACTCAAGGAGATTTGTTTAAATTTATTGAATATTTTGACTCTCACTACTAACTTGAATATGTTATAGCAATACTATTGATAAAATAATGTTTTAGCAATCAGTATACAATTTTACCTGTGTTTATACCCAATATTGTTCAGTATTTATCTAATCATCCATGCATCTTCTTCAGAATCTGAAAATACTGTAGGCTGTTAATATTACATGATGGTGTTTTGTTGACTAACAACCCACTGTGCCATTCAGTCATGCAAAAGATAGTTATGACAAAATATGGAACATATTTAAATAATTAAAGCATACTTCAATAACGTTTATGTTCATGTTTCTATTATTTTGGAAATTTCATCAAATTTCTTGGTATATTAAGGAACTACATATTCCAACATTGCATTTCTTACACTCTAAAAAATCTTTTTGCAACACTGACACTATTTATGATAATTGTGATTTTCCTTACCTTCAGCAGATAGACCTTGAACATTTACTCCTCTGGCTGCTAGAAAACTAAGGCAGACATCAACATTTTCAATCTGAAACATGAAAAGCAGTGAAAAAAATAACTTAGAGGGTTATTTTTGATAAGTACATGAGCGAGAATGGAACCAGAAAAAAAGATAAAGAATGAATATTTCACATTCATTTCATTCTAGAGATCTTTACCAGAGCTTAACCAGAATTATTTTGGCTAATTACAGACTGAAAATAAAGCTTTCATTGTCCAGTTTAGTACTTAAAAACAATTCATAAAGGCCTGTCAAGAATGGCATTCTTGTAGAATAGCAGCCCACCTATTTAACATAAAACTAGATTTTGTGCTTTACAATTAAGTCTCAATGAAAACATACACATTCCATGAGACTGTTACATGTGTGAATTTTACAATCTTAGATCATACTTAAATCCACCTAGTAATAATTACTTAAAATTATTTCAAAAGATCAATAAGATGAAAAAAGTATTGGTATATGAGAGAAATGAGGTATATTTTCATTCCAGACTATGGAAAACTTAGAAGTTATATTTCTGAAGTTAACTAATACTGTGATTAAATACAAGTGCTATTGTCTTTGTAGTAAAAAGGTGCCCATGTTATTTTTGTGGTTTCTAAATGGTTGATTTCAATCACCATGTAATCATTAAGGATGAGAAGCAAAAACCAAAAGATTAATTTATGTTACATAAGATGTTGATCTCAATAGTGGTCATGGACTTAAACAGCTAAGACTTACATGGAAGAGCAGAAAGTTAGGAAGTTACAGTTCCTTAACAGTATCTTAGTATTTGGAATTATGAAGGAAACAAGAAATTTAAAGTGGATAACTTATCAAGGTTTTAATTTATTTTGTTAAGTTCTCATCTAAAGCTACTCATGAGAACTCAGAACAGTTTTGCCATTGTCCTCTCTAGCTTGACTTCATAGTAATGTTGAAGTACCTCTTCAAATCAAAACACAAACAAGTTTCAAGAATCTGCCTTTACAAAATGGACAAACTATATGCTTTTTAAAAATGTGATTTCCTGCAAAATTAAATTTAAGAAACAATATACAAAGAGATTTTTTGCTTAAAAATAACCTCAGCCAAGGTATAAATATTTGTTTTGAGAAAAAAATAAGATATTTATAGACTCATTTCAAACTAAGTTTTACTTAAATAATTTTAGTGGAAAAAAGAACAGAATTGAACTTGGTGATTATAATACAACTTCGTGAATTTTTGTCCTGCTTATAAATATCCCAACATCCAGGGGCTGTGGTGCTGAAATGAACACCAGATCCTTTCCTTTTTTAACAGTTCACTTTGCTGCTAGAAAATAAGATTATATAAGGACTAAAAGAAATATGAAAGAAAAGCAGAAATGGTGACAAATTAGATATTCTACTGTATCTATCCAGAGCAATCTTTTAATTTGTTCAAGTTCATTAATTTTTTTAAATTAAATAATTATTATGACCTAATATGAAAGAAGAAAATTGGACTTAATATTTTAATTTCATTAATATTTTAATGTGATTAATTTGATAGCAATTATATCTCTTTTATAGAAAAGTATAAAGATTTCTGATTCAAACACATAATATACTGAAAAATGTTAACAGGATGTTATTGCTTAAATCTGAGCTACTTTTATGGCAGAAAGTCATGGCAGAGAAGTTTCTTAGTTCACGACATCCAGGGAGCAAAGCAGGCAACAGCTGCAGTCAGGACCCAGTGAGGAATTGTATATAGCACTGAAGGCTGCGCTTCCATGACCCTCTCAGACACACACAGGAGTATGCTTAACTCATCTGCTTGGCATCACTTAATACAATATAGTTGACTTCTCAGGGTGAACAAGTTCATTCACTGGGAAATCCAGGAGCACTAGAATCTTGAAGTTTGTAAGATAGATTTTTTTTAGCACACCATTTAACCAACATGTAAAATAGACATATCTAAATGCGTAGGAGAGACACAACATTCTCTCTATATATACCACAATTAGAAAAGGAATAGAACTAAAAGAACCCAAATAATGGGGGGGGGAAATACTCTTTATTGTTTGCAAATCTATTTATTAGGAACATTTAACTTTTTTTTTTATACTGGGGATTGAACTCGGGACCTTGCGCTTGCAAGGCAGGCAGCAGAACCACTGAGCTAAACCCCTGACCCTACAATTAACTTTTTGTAGTATTCTGTATGATCATTCATTGTTAGCACCAACAATTTCAGATAGTTATTTCAGTTCTATATTATTATTACCATAACTAAATAATAACGAGAATAGTAGCATATAGTTGAGAGTAAGACAAAGAGTAGTTTACTAAAGTTGGTTTATTAAATGATATGTGTTTACTGACCAAAATAAATTTTCTAACAATATAGTAGTAAAATAATATAATTTAATAATACTCTGTTCCTACTTAATTCCAGTCCATTTATAAATTAATTGATTCCTGTTCATATTATATTTTTTTGAATTTTCAGAACTGGCATGGAACTCAAGGCCTTGAACATGAGGCAAGAGTTCTACCAACTGAGCTCCATCTCCAGGCCCCTTCACTACACGTTTTACACAATAAAAAGTTATAATACATGTGAATGACTTTGAAAATTCTTATTAAATGCCATTTATATGGTGAGTTTCCTCACCAGGAGCACACTTTAAAATAATTTAAATGGACTATTTAACTATATATTATGCTTTTAATGTGAAATAGGAAGAAAAGGTCTAAAGGGGTAGGGGAAGTGGGAGGAGTAGGGGAAAGGAAAAAAGGAAAGGAAAAAATATGAAAAAAGGAAAAAATGGAAACAAAGTCTCTGTAAATAGGCAGGGGTGGAGGGGTTGAAAGGAGGGCAGGGGAATGGGGAAAAAATAAGAACCAAGATACATCATATAAAGGTACAAGTCCCCAATGATGAATGTAACTGTATTATATACCTAAAATGTACTAATAAACTTAATAAAAAAACAAACAAAACTCAAAAACTATATGTTAAGCTTTAGTGATTTTTAATTTCAATAAATTCTAGGACCTTTTTGTCATTTCTGTGTTTAATAAATTGCCCTAAAGTATTTTGTAATTAAATAGACTTGCCATAGATACTGTTTTAATTATTTTTGCCATATGAAACCACAGTATTTGTTTGAACTAAGAGCCTCTATGCTTTTTTATTAATGTGCAAAGAGATAAAAGTGATTTTTCCATCAAATTGATTCAAGTCACTGAAATAAGTTTCATTTTTTCTCAGTACTGTTTGAGTCTGATAATTAAAATTCAGATCATAGCTGTACATGATGGTACATGTCTATAATCCCAGCACTCTGGAAGGACGAAGTAGAATAATTGCAAGCTTCAGTCCTGGTTAGGTAACTTAATGAGACCATGGTTTCTAAATAAATGAATGAGTAAATGAATGAAACAGGGAGGCATATCTTTTGCAAAAGGGAAGAGGAACATGAGATGGAGGGAGAGGGCAGGGAGGGAAGGAGAAGAAAAGGAGATGAAAAAAATTAAAATGTGTTATGTACATATACCAACTCCCCATGATGAATGGAATCATCATGTATAACAAACCTCTACTATATACTCATGGTCTTGGGTACTGTATATGATTCTTTGCCATTTACCTCTGGTGCTGTTTCCCAGCTCTGTTCCTAGGTGCCATAAACTGAGCATCTTTGCTCCACCATGCCCTTCAACCATGATATCTCAGCCTTAGAGCTAGCCAGCTGTATACCAACTTAACCAAAACTGTGAGCTAAATTAATTATTTCTTCCTTTAAGTTGTGAGCATTGAGTATTGTGTTGGGAAACAGGAAAGTTGACTAAAACAAAAAGTTCATTGGAAAAATTCTTAACCTTACTAAATACAGATCACTTTCTGCTACATTATATATCTTCTGTAATATGTTTAAGTGATGTAAATGGTCTCAATTCATCAGTCAAAAGACAAAGATTAGCAGAATCTATCAAGAAACAAGATCCAACAATATGGTGTATACAAGAAACACATTTAATCCAAAAAGAAATTGATAAACTGAAAGTCAAAGGATACAAAAAAATATTCAGTCAACAAGAACCTGGAAAAAAGTGGGAATAGCTATCCTAACTGCAGACAAAGTAAATTTCAAGTAAGACTGATCAGAAGAGACAAAGAAGGTCACTACATATTGGTTAAAGCTACAATTCAACAGGAAGACATAATGATTATAAATATATACATACCAAATACTGGCACACTTAACTTCATAAAATAAGCACTAATGGACATGAAAAACCAGATAAGCACAATAAAATTATAATGGGGAACTTCAACACAGCAAGTCTGCAACTTATGAATGAGTTTCACTATGGGAGAACATCGACAAGTTCATTCTGGGAGAACACTCATAAGTTGAATTCATTTGTAAGTCTGACAAAGTGAGTCTTATACACCTTTGATACAAATCCAGAAAGTATTTCATAGATATGAGTGCATCTTGCATTTGGTTTTTTTAGGCTTTACATTGTGAAAGTTCCCAACTCTAACATTCATAAGTCAGGGATTTACTGTACTACATTGTCACAAATTGACAGATCAACCACACAAAAATCAACAATAAAATATCAGAATAGAACCAAACTTTGAACAAAGAGATATCTAATAGATACCTATCTTAATAGATATCTACAGAGTTTTTCACATAGCAACAACAGAATACACATTCTTTTCATCAGTGCGTGGGACTTTCTGCAAAATAGACCACATACTAGCCCATAAAGCATACTTACGTAAATGCAAAATAATCAAAATTATCTCATGGGTATTATCAGCTCATAGTGCAATGGCTCCAGATATCAATGACAAAAAACACTGCAGAAACTATGCAAACACACTGAAAATAAATACTTTCTTGAATAATCAACGAGTCACAGATGAAATTGAAGAAGAAATTACAGTTCCTACAGACAAATGATAATGCTAGTATGATATACCGGAAACTATGTGTCTTAGTTACTTTTCTCTCATTGCTGAGACAAAATACTGGACACCCACAGTTAAAGGGGAAAGAGTTTATTTAGCTTACAGTTCACAGAGGTTTCAGTCCATAATTGGCTGCCTCTAAGGCAGGGTGGCACATGCCAGAGAGGGAACAGTTCATGGCAAGCAGAAGTTAGCAGAAGGAATAAGGAAACTTAAGAGCATCTTTCTGCCCCTTTTATCTTATTCAGACTACTGGGATTAGGGTGGTGCCAAACCAATCAGTGGACTGATTTAGTAATCACACACCCTTAATCCCACTATCACATACTCTAAATTCAACCACCTCTGAAAAAGCCTGTGACTGCATGAGGCTTTGGGGAAACATCTAAACATAAGCCACAACATTCTTCCCCTTATCCCCCAAAGACT
The DNA here is from genome assembly GCF_053883595.1 of Heterocephalus glaber. Taxonomy (NCBI): domain Eukaryota; kingdom Metazoa; phylum Chordata; class Mammalia; order Rodentia; family Bathyergidae; genus Heterocephalus; species Heterocephalus glaber. The sequence continues at coordinate 9,124,180 of NW_028258356.1, read as the reverse complement.
CATGGATGTCCCTTTATGCAAAAGGCATTTGGTACATCTCCAAGAGTTGCCAAAGTCCTAAGAGTCGCAGCATTGCTGAAAATTCCAAGTCCAACGTCTTCTCTGAGATTTAAGGTAAACTCTTAGCTGCAAGCTCTTGGCACAAGATAGATATTTCCACTCCAAAGGTTATAAATGGAGGATAGCAAGGAATAGGAAAAAAGCAAGACCAAAATCCACCAGAGCAAGCATTAAATCCCACAGTTCTACTTCTAGCACACCCAGCAATCTGTGGCAAGTTGGGAACTCAAAAGGACATAAGTGGCTACACCCCTACAGCACTTCTGGTTGTTGTACCCCTCATGGGTTCTCTCTGGGGTTGGCTCTGCTCTCTCCTTGAAGTTTTCCTCAGATGATTCATGCTCCTGGCTTCTACAAATTTCTGGAGTCTCCACTGCATCTTCAGCTTCATACTCACAGCTTCACACACTGCTCTCTCAGAGGCACGCTGCCTGGCCTCCCAGGCCTTCTGAAAGCTAAGTGGAAACCTTCCTGACTCCCACAACTCTTACATTCTGCCTGCACCTAAAACCACCACCACATGGATGACACAAAGGTCTGCTGCCTGCTGGAGCAGTAGCCAGGCTTCCTTCTCTCTTGGCTATAGGGGTCCAATGCCTATGAACAAAATCCTGAGGAACAACTTCCCTAGGCCACTGCCATTCTGGAACATGGTGCTCTGTGACTCTCTTCTCAAAGCCAAATCTTTCACTTTTGAAATTTTGATGGTACAAAGGGTAGGGTTTTGTTGCTTCTTGTGATGCCCTCAGGCCATCTTTTCTATCTGCCATTCCTTCTCAGCTACCAATTTCTTCCTGTTCTATCTTTTCATGCCACAACTTTGCTGGAGCTTGCTTTCTGAACACACATAATGTTTTAAATCATTCTTCTGGGCTCTTTGCTCTTGATTCTCAACACAAATCTCCTTAAAAGCCTCAGCAGTAGCTATGCCACTGCCTCAAAATTAGACTGCCTTTAAATTTCTTCTGCCAGATTAATTAATTCATCATCCTTAATCTCGGTCTCAGGCAAAGTCTCTGGACATGAGCGAAATACAAACAAACTTTCTGCCAAGGAATAACACACATCATCTAGCAGCCAATGCAGTCCTTTTTCTCAGGAGAAACCTCTAGAGCCTGGTCTTTGCCAGTTTTCTGGTCTTCTGAGCTCGGAATAGAGTCTCCGCAGAGTACAGCCTATGGTGGTCCAGCTCTCCTTTTTCAGTTGGCATCTCCAAACCTTTCCTAACTCCTCCCCCTCCTACAAGCCAGTTCCAAAGGCTCTTGAGTCACATGGCCAGATAATGACACAGCAAGGACCTCACTTCTCTGGTACCAAAATCTGTATGAGTCAGTATTTACTAGAGAAATGGATATAACACAAGATATACAAATATATAAGAATTTACAAGATTGGCTTACAATGGCCACCCACAGAGTCAGATGCCGAAGAGTTCAAAGTGTCTATCTTCACTCTGCAGACCGATTTAGTTGAAGGGCTGGAGCTCACTGAGGTATCCTGTGCAAGTCCACATCAGGAGTCCGATGGGTCTGCAATAGAAGACTGAAGAGTCTGTGCTGGAAGGCTGAAGGATCCATGCTGAAAGCTGAAGAGTCTCACTGGAAGGTAAGAGATGACGTCCAAGACAAAGACTGGAGCTGCTCCTAAGGAACAGAAGCAGCAGAGTCCTTCCTCATTTCCCCTTTATAACATCCAGGGGAGGAGCCCTAGGGTGGATCCTCCATACTCTAGGGTGGTGAAAGAGCTGCCTGCGGGTAGATCTTCTATGCCCCAGGGCATGGAATTGCTGACCCAATTTAGCTAATTTCTCTTAATCAAAACAATCAATCAACCATCCCACTACAGGACACACAATAAAAGCCGTCCTAAGAAGAAAGTTTCTAAAGGAGTATTCCCACATCAGAAAAAGAGAGTGAGCTCAAATAAATAATTGAATGATCCACCTCAATCTACCAGAAAAAAGAGAATAATCGAAACTCAAACCTAATACAAGGAAGTAATTTATGAAGATCTGAGCAAAATTTAATGAAATTGAGATTAAAAAACAACCAAGAATCAATGAATTTGAAAGTTGGTTCAGGTATTCAACATGGCTGAAAAGAGGAGCCACATTGGACCTACTCAGAGAAAAATCAACTAAAACACAAGTAATTGGAAGAAAGGGAGGGACATACATCCTGATGCCAAAACCAATCTGAAATATCAGATCAAATAAAACATAGGCACAAGAGGACCAGGGATTTAGCTCAGTGGCACAGCACCTGCATTGCAACAGCAAGGTCCTGAGTTCAATCCCTGGTACCAGGAACACAGGCACAGGACTTCATAAAATAGCACATTAACCAACAGGGCTACCAGAGGCATGGCAACACTAAGCAAGAATCACTAAACTGGAAAGTACCCCCCAAATTGATGGGCTTAAAAGCTGTGGCTAACTCAAGCCATCCAGGATAGATTTGGAAAAGAAGGCCTCTCCTCTCTTTAGTCCTCCTTTGCACAAAGGACACTGCAGCCGGGCAGCAGATTTCACTGCTGCTGGCAAACACAGAGCTGGCCATAACTGTTCTTTCCCCACAGAAGAGCCACCAGTCTCCCCCCTTTTGTTTCTTTTCTTTCTCTGTTATGTACTCCAAAGTTGGGAACACGACGCAGTTGAAAACAGTGAGTTGCGACCAGTGACTTCAGAGAAAAACTAGACATGTGTGGGATTTTAGCAACAGCAATCAACCCCCTTGAAAGGAGATCAAAGATTGAGCAGAACTGAGCAGCACAGCACCCCCACCCCCACCCCAAGTGTATGAGGACAAGATAGAGAAGTGCCTGTGGGCATGAAACAGAGGAGGCTGTGCAAAGACCAAGTGACCAAGTGGAGCCAATAGTACACAAGACTGAGAGTGGCCCTGGGCTGTCCTTGTTGAACCTACCACAGTAATCCATGATAAAGAGGCTTGGGCGGGCCAGAGAGAGACCTTCAAAAAGATGCTGGCTGAAGACCCGCCCCAGCTCACACAAGATCAAACTCTAAGGGCCAGGAATTTATCTCAGTGGTTCTGCTGCCTGTCTCGAAAGTCCAAGGACCCGAGTTCCATCCCCATTACCAAAAAAAAAAAAAAAAAAAAAAAAATCAGACCACTAGACTTGGCAGGGATACACAGCACAGTTCTGGAACATACTGCCTTGGACCCTACCATAGAACTGTGTAGTCCAGAGGCATTTTCTTTTTTTTTTTATTCTTTTTTTTTCTTTCTTTGTTGGTTTTGTTTCCTCTGTCTGTTTTTAAAAAAGTTTTTACCTTTATGTTTATCTCATTCTACTCATCCTCTTTCTCTCTTTCCTCACCTATCTCAAATCTCTGATATTTTCATGTGAGTGAAAATCCTCTCTTATATTTCTGGATTACTTTGATATTCTTTTGCTTTATCCTTCATGCTTTCTCTCCTGCCCTTTTCTCCAGATACCCAAATCTTGGATGATCATCTGTTGTCCTCCAGTCTTGCCTCTACTACATTTCCCTTCATTTATCTCTCTGTTTTGCTCCCTATCTCTTAAATTTCCCCCTCCTCAGAGGGTAAAATCACCTCACTAAGGGGAAACTCATTGCATACAGCTCCTGGTTTATGTTTTATTGTGTTATATAACTATAGATCTTGCTCCTATGGTTAAAGGTACCAAATTAATAGTTATCACAATTTTGCCAGTTTCTAGGCTTGTGCTTGAGGCTATTGATATTGCTAACTGTACTACTTTAGGCAGGATGTCCTACCTGTTGTAATTAGTTGCTTTCCCTTGTGAGACAACATTGAGATTGTCTGGGGCCATAACCACTCTTATGATCCACTATAAAAGAACTGGGTGCTGAGCCAAATAAATAGTAACTTCTGATCCTTAATAAATTGGGAAGGTAGGATCTTGAGATAGACACAAAGCCCAAGAAGCACATGGGCCCAGAAAACATCTCTGAGAAATGGACATTCCCTAAAGAAGACTTGATAGTAGTGATAAAGTTGTCTGCCCTAAGAAACTTACAAACAATAACACAGAAAACAAAATAAAATTTTGAAAAATAGAAAATGACAAGACACAGAAGCAAACTGCGATCCCAGACCTCCAGCCCAATTAGGACAATTCCAGAAGTCAACGAGCTAGAGGAAATCAGAAGTAGCTCACCTCATTTTTCTGAGGTGATAGAAGCAGAAGTAAGAAAGCAAATACATGAGGTTACAGAGAAAATAATCTCTCAGGTAAAAACAGAACTGATGATCAAATGAAAGACATGCCCAATAAATCTAGAGTAGATACAGATTTAAAAAAAAGAATAGAAGAGCTTAGGAAAGTGATGGAAACCATGAATGTCCAATATAAAGAAATGAAATTCATGAAACAGACTCAAACAGATATCTAGGAGATTAAAAATTCTATTAAAAATATACACAACAGATTAAATGAAGGTGAGGACAAAATTTCTGAACTAGAGACAGGAATGCAGCTAATGACCATGAAAAGAAAGATATCTTAAAAATGGCAAAGGACCATGAAAAATCAATCCAACAACTGCAAGATGATGCAAAGAAGAACAATATTAGATTGATTGGGGTCAATAAGAGAGTTGAAGATAGTAAAAATGCCTATTCAAAGAAGTATTAGCAGAAAACTTCCCTATCATGGAAAAAGAATTTGATATGCATATAAGTGAGGCATATAGAACTCCAATGAACTATAATTGAAATAAATCTAAGGCATATAATTATCAGGATCCCAGAAATTAAGCACAAGAGCAGGATATTAAAAGCTGTTAGAGAAAAGAAACAAATCACCTACAAAGGAAAGCCCATCAGAATCATACCAGACTTCTCAGCACAAACCCTTAAGTCAAGGAGAGTTTAGAGTGAAGTATTCTAGGTTTTCAAAGAAAACAACCTCTAATCCAGATTGATATACCTTGCAAAACTATCTTTCAAATTCAATGGAGAAATAAGATACTTCCAAGACAAAGAACAATTGACATCCATAACTACTAAACCAACCCTACAAAATGCCCTGAAGGATACCTCAAAAAGAGATAATGAAGACCACAACTCCAAGAACACCAGTAAAAACAAGCCACCAGGCAGAACAAGCAATTAAATAGAGGAGAAAGACAGGGAACCAACAGCAGGAAAATAACATGACAAGGATAAGCCAACACATTTCAGTTATAATCATCAATGTAGATGGGATCAATTCACCAATGAAAAGAAACAGACTGGCAGAATGGATCAAGAAACAAGATCCAACAATTTGCTGCATACAGGAAACACATTAAACTCAAAAAGCAATTCATAGACTAAAAGTCAAAGAATGGGAAACAATAATCCATGTAATAGGAAGCCAGAAAAAAGCAAGGGTACCTACTCTATTTGCAGAGTGGATTTCAAGCCAATACTGATTAAGAGAGAGACAAAGAAGGTCACTATATTCTTCTAAAGGGAACAATACAATAGGAAAAGATAATGATCATAAATACATATACACTAAATACCACTGCACCCAACTATGTAAAACAAATATTAAAGGACAAGAAAAATCAAATAAGCGCTAATACATTTATAATGCAGGAACTCAATACCCCACTGTCACAAATAGACAGATCAACAAGACAAAAAAATCAATAAAGAAATATCAGAACTGAACCAAACCTGTTTACAAATGGACTTAGTGGATGTCTACAGGGTGCTCCACTGCACAACATCAGAATACACATTCTTTTCAACTGCACATGTGATATCCACCAAAACAGATCACTTACTAGCCCATAGAACATGCTTAATTAAATGCAAAGGAAATGAAATTATGCCATGCATACTATCTGACCATAGTGCAATGAAATTAGAAATCAGCAGTAAAAGAAACCACAAAAAATACGTAAACACACAGAAATTAAATAACACCCTCCTGAACAATCAATGGGACCACAGGTGAAATTTAAAAAGAAATTAAAGAATATATACAATTAAATGTTAATGCTTATACAACATACCAAAATCTATGAAAGCAGTCCTAAGAGGAAAATTTATAGCAGCAAATTCTCACATCAGGAAAACAAATGATCTCAAACAAACAACCTAGTATTGAACCTCAAATATCTAGAAAAAGAAGAACAAGTCAAGCCCAAATCTCATACGAGGGAGGAAATTATAAAGATCAGACCAGAAATTAATGCAATTGAGACTAAGAAAATAATACAAAGAATCAATGAATTGAAAAGTTGATTCTTTGAAAGATTAAATACAATTCATAAACCCTTAGCCAACCTTATAAAACAAAAAAGAAATAAAAGACTCAAATTCATGCAATTAGGCATGAAAAGGGTAAAATCATAATGAATCCTGTAGAAATTCAGAAAATCATTATTATTTACTTTCAGAACCTGCACTCTAATAAGATGGAAAACACAGAAGAAATGGACAGATTCCTAGATACATAGGAATTATCAAAGCTGAATCATGAATATGTAAAAATTCTAAATAACCCAATATCAGTCAATGAAATTGAAAATGTAATTAAAAACCTACCAAGAAAGAAAAGCCCACATCCTTACAGTTTCACTGCTGAATTCTACAAGAAATTTAGAGAAGATCTAATGTCACTACTCTTCAAACTCTTCAAGGAAATTGAAAGGGAAGCAATACTTCCAAAATCATTCCTGGATTCAAGTATTACCCTGATACCAAATCAGAGAAAGATCCAATCAAAAAAGAGAACTATAGGCCAATCTCCCTAATGAACATAGATGCAAAAATCCTCAATAAGATACAGGAAACAGAATGCAGGAAATCATCAAAAAGATTGGTACTGTCAAAAAAGCAGACCTGAATATCACTGGAACAGACTAGAAGATGAAGAAAGAACCTCAAACACACTCAGCCACCTCATCTTTGACAAAGGGACCAAACATGTTCACTGGAAGAAAGGCAGCCTCTTTAATAAAAGGTACTAGAAACACTGACTTTCTACATGTCAAAGACTAAAACTAGACCAATGTCTCTCACCATGCACTAAACTAGAATAAAAATGGATCAAGGATCTAAATATTAAAACAGAAACACCAAATCCACTGGAAGAGAGAATAGGTAGAATACTGGAGAACATAGGAGTAGCAAAGACTTCATGAGCAAAGTCCAGACTGCACAGGAAATACTACAAAGAATTAACAACTGGGACCACATCTTGTTAAAAAGCTGTTGCACTGCAAAAGAAATCACCAACAGAGTGAAGAGACAACTGACAGAGTGGGAAAAAATTTTATCCAGCAGTTCCCGAGACAAAGCACTAATATCTGGAACATACAAAGAATTGGAAAGGAATCAGCCTCCCCCCAAATTTAAAGACCCAATCCAGAAATGGGCATGTGAGATAAATACACACTTCTCAAATGAAGAACTAGAAATGGCAAATAAATACATGAAAAAATGTTCAACATCACTGGTCATTTGAGAGATGCAAATTACAACAATGCTGAGGTTCTATCTCACTCCAGAAAGAATGGCTATTATCAAGAAATCAACCAACAAGAAAGGCAGGCAGGGCAGTGGGAAAAAAGAATCCTTCTCCACTGTTGGTGGGAGTGTGGACTGATGCAACTGTTGTGGAAATCAGTGTGGAGATTCCTTTAAAAACTAAGATTAGAGGTCCCATTTGATCCAGCTATTCCCTTCTGGATATCTTTCTAAAAGAATTAAAAGCATCATACCACAGGCATATATGCATACCTGTTTATAGTGGCACACTTTGTAATACCTAAATTTTGAAAACAACTCAAATGCCCATCAACTGATGAATGGATAAAAAAGATGTGGGGTTTTTTTTTATATGACTGAATACTGTTCAGTCATAAAGAAGGATAAACTTGAGACATTCCTAGTTAAAAGAATCTACCTTGAGAACATACTCTTAAGTGAAGTGAAATTAATTGAACACACATGTGTAAATATCGCATTGCCTCTTTGGTATGACAAACTGAAGTGAAAATAAGGACAAAAAAATAATAAATATTGTGAATTAGGAAGAAATTGTTCAAAATTACACAGAATGTGAGATACTTTGTCAATACTTAAAATTTTTATGCAAAAAGAGGTATAGTATTATTGGGAAATAAACTGAGAGATAGATTAGCAAATGAAAATATTTTCTTTTAAGATCATGATATTGACCATGGTTATGCGCTAACAATTTTTGTTATGTTATTTTTTAATTGAACAGCTTTATATTTTGTTTATTAATAACTACTTACAATACATAAATATAAACATTTAAAAATAAAACAAAAGTTAGTTTTTTGTTTGTTTGTTTTTTGGTACTGAGGATTGAAGTCGGGTCCTTGTGCTTGCAAGGCAGGAGGTGGAACCACTGAGCTAAATACCCAGTAAAATTTGTTTTTTTGAAAGATTACACAAAATAGACAAATTTTTAGCCAATCTTACTAAAACAAGGGGAAAAAAAGACCCAAATACATACAATTAGATAGGAAAAGGATGAAATAATAATGGATTTTGCAGAAATCCAGACCATTGGTAACTAATTTGAGAATCTACACTCTAATAAAATGGAAAATTCAGAAGAAATGGATAAATTTCCCTAGATACAAATGAAATACTAAATCTGAACCAAGAAGATATAAAAATTCCAAATAATCCAATATCAGTCAATGAAATTGAAGAAGTAATAAAGTAGCAATCAACTAAGAAAAGCCCAAGTTTTGAAGGATTCACTGCCAAATTCTACAAGAGCCTTAGAGAAGATCTAATGCAATATTCCTCAAGGCTTTAATGCAATCAAAATAGAAACAGTACTCTTAAAGTCATGCCTAGAATCCAGCATTACTTGATTCTAAAACCAGAAAAGGACCCAACCAAAAAACAGAACTACAAGCAATCTCTTTAATGAATATAGATATAAAAACCCTTAATAAAATACTGACAAAGAAAATCCAGGAAATCATGAAAAAGATTATACACTGTGACCAAGTGAAATTCATTCCAGGGATGCAGGGATGATTCAAAGTATTCAAATCAATGAATGCAATACACCACAGAAACAGAAGCAAGGATTAAAAATCACATAATTGGGCCGAGGATTTAGCTCAGTGGTTCTGCTGCCTGCCTCGCAAGTGTAAGGTGCTGAGTTCGATCCCCAGTACCAACAAACAAACACAAACAAACACATAATCATCTCAATAGATGCAGAAAAAGCCTTGTCAAAATCCAACATAGATTCATGATAAAAATGGAAGGTCTTTATCTCAATCTGATAAAAGCCATCTATGACAAACCAATGGCCAACATCATACTAAATGATGAGAAAATGAAAGCTTTCCCTCTAAAATGATGAGTAAGACAAGGATGTCCACTATCACAATTCTTGTTCAATATAGTTCTTGAAACATTAGCTAGTGCAATAAGCAAAAGAAATAAAAAGGATATGGATAGTTTCATTGTCATTATTTCCAGATGACATGATCATTTATAGAGAAGACCCCAACAACTTCTAAAATTAATAACCAAATTCAGTAGTGTAGCAGGATACAAATTCTACACATAAAGATTAATAACATTCTATACACCAATAACAAATTCAGAAAATAAGAAATTAGGGAATTAACACCTTTCAAAATAGCATCCAAAAAATGAAATATTTAGGAATTAATTTAACCAAGGAAGTGAAAGACCTTCACAACGAAAATTATACTACTCTGACTCTGGCTATATCAACTATTGGCATCCAGCATTACCTGGTTTCATTTGGTGAAATCCGGACTGATAGCAGAGCTGCACTTTACCAGTTCACAAGTTGAATTCAGTAAAAGAACCCTATGCTGATTGAAAACACTTAGACTAGACAACCCTAGAGGATGTTGTATAGCAGAAAACCCACTACACCACCAGCCCTTAGAGAAGAAATTGAAAATACACGTGCAGCAATCTCAATGACCAAAGTTACCCAAGCAGTAGTTCACTGTATTGATGTCGGGAAGCTAATGGCCGCCACTTTGAGAACCTCTTGTAATTGTAAAGGCCAAAGGTAACTTGTATTAATCTCATAAAGTCTTAATGAAGTATTAAAGTATCTATATAACTTTTTCTTTTCCTGAAGTGTGTACACTTCCTCTCTCTCTCTCTCTCTCTCTCTCTCTCTCTCTCTCTCTCTCTCTCTCTCTCTCTCTCTCCTTTTGGCAGTAATACAAAGAAATTCATTCTGAGTTCTGGGTGCACTATGCTTCTCATCTGAAACATGAAATAGTCATATCTGTAGCTTATGGAAAGTCAATCCCAATACTTTTACTTTCATGGAAAGTCAATCCCAATCTCATATTTATTATAGTGTTAGTCACAATTTCTTGAATCCTTTCTTCTACTTGTGGCTTACCTTTTATTGACATGGAAGACCAACTTTCCCTCTTTTTCATGTTACATTTAATTATGGCTAAATATGAAATTACTGATGGTAAAATGAAAATACAGTTTCTAAGTTTTAAGCCCAGTAAATATTTTTAAACTATAAAAATATACAGTTATACTGAGCCTTGAGGCTTTTTGGATTCTATCAAATGCATAATATTATTGGAAAACATTAAAAACTGAATAAATCTGAAAATAAACTGCTATATATGTTTTCTTTATTGATACTAAACACATGCAATAGAAGCTGGTCCATATTTTTGTATCTGGGCAGATACCCCTTGTATAATTATTATCACCATCTTGGAGTACTACCTTTTAATTTTTTTCTATAAAATTAAGCCATTTATTCATTGAACATTTATTAAACTTTATTCTCAAGACAGAACTGCTATCCCCATGCATTCTAAAGAGCATTGACATTCACAATAATTTCAACTACACCTATGAAAAATAGGAGCTTATTTTTCAAAACATGAATGTCTTTGATTTTCTAATTTTATAGATGTTTAGCTTGACTCTTATGAATTTGATAAATATAAGCATGTCTAATGGCCAAATCACAAACTAGGTTTCAGGTGAGTAAAGGAAGGGCTCATATTATTTTTCTTCCTTATGAAGACTCAAGACAGTCATCAGATATTTATACCTTCCTGTTTTCTTAAACCTCAGGATTTTTGATGTAAACAGAACTATTCCAAAAACAGCATAGTTCTTTATTGAACTCACACATTTTAAGCTGCATGTTTTAAGGGAGGCTTTTAGTATTTTTACTACAAAATGTATATAACCTGTTTTAGGAAATAATTGGAGGCATATTTCACAATACTGACCAAGTTAGATCTGTCTATTCACAGTTTTCTTTTGCATTTTCTTATGGATATTTAATAAAAACTACATGTAGGTACTAAATAACTAGATATGATAATTATCAACCGTAAGAAATTTTGATTAAATCTAAATCATGACAGAGTACTTAACATTGAGTGATTCATTTACTCATTATTGTTTATTATGGGCAAAGAGCTTTGCTGGATGGTGAAGGGATATAAGAATGAATTACAAGGTCTTTGCCCTTGTAAGCTTATAAAATAGCCGAGGAGACAGAAGAGATTCACAAATCACTATAACACAGGGAATCATATAATAAATTCCAAAAGAGAATCATCAATTTTCATTACAGATCTGGAGAAAGCATAACAAAAGTGTCATTTAGATGAGAGCTAAGTCAGATTTTGATAAGGTTAGACAAGTATCAGATAGAGAAGCAGCGCCTACCAACCATAGCAACCGCAAAGAAAACTGCGTGAAAATGTTAGAGAATATATCAGGCAGTTAAACTTACAGACTGTAGTTAAACTTACAGACTGGATTGAACATGGGATTGAAAAGGCTGTGTTACTCATCAGACTGAAAAACTGTTGCATTATAAAAAGGTAAATAACCATAAAACGGATATCATGGATAATACCTTACAAAATTGTTTTTCTCTGGAAGAAATGCATCCTGGGTAGGTTAGGTCTGAAGTACTAAACACTGTTGTGGTGAATCACACACAGAATGTCTAGAGGCAGGAAAACCAATCTGAACTTTGGCTCTCTTGGAACATGTATTGCTTTTTGTGCTATTTTCCATTAATTATAGTTCTTGTTTTTCATGATAAATTTATACTACTAGTGAGATTACATAAATTAATTAATAAATATCATCTCAACCAAAATTAGAAAAGATAGCTCAGTTTTATCAAAATTCCATCCTAACTTAGAATTTTAATAATTATATAGATTTTAGCCAAAGATTGCAACCAAAGATAAATTTGTCTGGAGACTTAAAGTACTCTGCAGTAGTCATTTTGCTTTGATTAAGATTTGTAGGATGTTTAGTTTTGTTCATTCATTTAATGATTATTTATTCACTGAGAAATTTCGAAGTCCTCAGAAACATAGATCTACCACTCAGAAATATAATCAAAATTTAATGTGATGAATGTTATAATTAGAGAAATAGAATCCTAAAGAACACAGAAGAGATTCTTTCTAATTAGAGACCAAAAGGACCAAGAAAGAAAGTTATTAGTAACTTAGATCTATTTGACATAGTTACAAAGACGTCTACTTCTAAAGTTGCCATTCCTCTAGCATATTACAATGATAAAGTGTTCAAGAACTGAATGGATATTCTTAAGAACACACAGAGCCCATTTTCTTAACCTCCAGGTTTTGCTGCTTAAAGAGAAGAAGCCTGACTTACTCCCTGAGAGGCTAGGAATAGTTAGATAAATGCAGGAATGTGGAATGAGGTTGTGCTGGTTAGTCTCAACTATCAACTTGACTGGATTAAGAAATTCCTGAAGAGTTGATTAGATCCTGGGATTCATCCACTGATGGTTTATAACTGAATGTGTTGTTAGGAAGTGAGGCCTGGCTGGAGGGGGTGGGTCACTGGGAACATGCCTTTGGAAGATATCTCTCTCACTGGAACTCTTCCCTTGTGCTCTGCCTCACACCATTAGGAAGGGAATAGCTTTGCTCCACCACATGCTTCTGCCATGATGTTTCTTTCTTGGAGCCAGATGACCATGGGGTAAAACTTCTGAAAGTGTGAGCCAAAGTAAGCCTCTCCTTCTTTAAGTTGTATATTTTATCAGGCATGTTGTGCCAGCAATGGGAAAGCTGAACCCAAGAAAGAAGCTAAATCTGAGTTGGTCATGGTAGAGAAAAACCATAGGTTGAGGAACCTGCAAGTTCAGAATAGCCAGGAATATTGAAAATTAAATCTCACTTAAATATTTCTTCATAGTTTCCAACTGTTTACCAGTATGAATACACTCTAAAGGGTATAACCTTTAAATCATTGAAGAACCTACATAGGATGATATATCAGGCAGAATAGGTTCCAGGAACAAGAATCTTGAAATCTGGAGAGAAATGGTGATAGGAAACAAGCCAAAGAGAAAAATAGGTGTTAATGAGGAGCACCCTCCAAATCCTAAGGGTCTTGGATTCATTCTAAATCTTAGAAGTCTAATGGTGTGTTTTAATCAAAGGGAAATAAAGATCAGTATTACATTGAAGACACTCATTTTATGTGACCACACAGTACATAGATTTATTGACATATAAAAAAATCTATTTTAGGGCCAGGGATTTAGCTCAGTGTTTTCGCCACCTGCCTTGAAATCGCAAGGACCCGAGTTCAATCCCTGGTACTAAAAAAAATAAACAACAACAACAAAAACAATAAAAAAATCTATTTTATTATCCAATTATAGGTAATGAAAACTTAAGAAATCAGAATTTACCCACACAATCTGCAATACACTCTGATTTGTAAAAATTCTCTTTCAGTTTATTTCTTTGTAAAATTAGCCACAGTGTTCTAACTTCACAATGCGCTGCATGAAGAAGCTGCAATGTAATAAGCCTTAAACTGCATTTCAAGAATGGAAACTACTTCTTAATTTTCTCCACCCCCAGTCAATAACCTAGTACAGGAAAGGACTTTACATACAATTGTTAGCAAGCATGTTATTCATCTTTTAGTTTTCACCACAACTCTGCCAACTGTAGCAATCCAAAAGAGATAGCATCAGTTTTTATAAATGTACATCATTAAAGAAGAGAGCCAGAATTCAAACACAAATCTGATAATATGGGACCAAACTTATTCTTCCTGCCACATTGTTCTTCCTTCTATAATAATGTTTTGTTGTACTTGGAATTGAACTCAGGACCTTTGCACTCAGTTACATCCCCAGCTCATTTTACTTTTTAGCATTGATCATATGTGACAAGTTTTTGTTAAATTTTGGGGGATAACTGAAGAAGAGAGAAGAAGAAGTTCTTCTAAAAATACTAGATTGCTGAAGGTAAAATAAATCTAAAATTATAAAAGGATTATAATAAAGTATATCTTCTGGTACTAGGTATGATTGTATCTTGTGTTTAATGAGAAACTGACCAATCAGGAGAAAACAATTTATAGCATTCAAAGTTAATGAAAAAGTTTAAGGAAGTAATCAATATTAAGATGTATAGTAAAATATTAACTATATATCACATTTGTTATATATACATATATAAATTTTATTAATTTATCATAAAATGAAAAATTTCATATCTTCTCTCCAAAAAAGAAAAATACCAAGAATCCAAACCAAATTAAATTCCTTAGTTTCATTTTCTATTTATCATATTAATTACATAAACCAACTTAAATATTGATGCAAACTTATATATGACACAAAGGTATTAAAGTATTCTTGTATTTTCAATTTTTATCTAATTTCTAATTGCTAGACCAAATAATTTCCATAAAAATGATTTTCATGTTGTTAAGTTCTCTTTCTTTGTGAATTAGACAACATATTTTAGGAAATGTCTTTATTATCTTATGATAAAAATAGTTTTAAAAATCCATTAAGATGATAAAGTATATTTTAAGATAAGATATTGAAAGGGAAATCATAATCTTTGGTAATTTTTCAGAATCAATCCAGCAAATAAGTATTCCAATGGATTTCAGAGGTCATGAGTTTAATTTCCTCACTGCAGAAGTGAACAGGGGCCCTGGATATTTACAAGTTCTTTTTCCTGGATCATGTAGTTGGGAGTTAGAATTCCACTGACAATTGTCCTTTCAACAACGCAACACACTGGCTCTTAACGCCTCCATGGTATTTCACCTACTTACTTTGAACTTTACTAGTGTAACAAAACAATTTCTAGAAACAAATTCAGTTTTAAAAATCATCATGTATTCTAATAACTTAATATATATTATCTAATACTCCAAATTTTGCGTCTACATAAAAATAATGAAATCAGGGCCGGGGATTTAGCTCAATGGTTTCGCCGCCTGCTGCGCAAGCTCAAGGACCCGAGTTCGATCCCCGGTACCAAAAAAAAAAAAAAAAAAAAAGCTCCAATAAAAATAATGAAATCATTAAAGAAACTCCAAAGCACCAATTGTCATCTAGTATTTCTTTAGATATCAGAGTTATATTTGTAGCAAAGCATCTGTCTTCATTAAGCTATTTCTTTCTAGCCATTCCAAAAGATGAAAAGTTTTTAAAATGGAAGGGGATCATATGAAAGGACAAACTTAGCAATATTCCACTCATGTGAGTCACAGTGATGGAACTCTATAGTGTGCCATTTATAAGATTGTATTAAATGTTTAAGAACATTCCAATATTTCATCTCTTCTCTTTTTGGTTAAAAAGCTTATCTTCTTATCTTACTGAAAAAGATCCTTTAAAAGTATAGCAACTACATGCAGTGGCTGAAAGAATTAAAACTTTAAAGGACAGAACACTGATAAAAGTATGGATACTTTTTCTATCAAAAACAGTTTCACTTTCCAGAAAATTGTAACTCTAGAAATGGGATAAAGATGTCTGTGAAACCCATAACAGAATTTATTCTTGAAGCCACAACTCTGTGGGATGTGGAATCAGACAGGGAGGGAAGACCAAAACCTACTTTTCCATCTTTAGGATTAAAAAAAGAATAAGAAGATTGAATATTCCCCAAATCTTTATAGCAGCAAAGTTTACACAATAACATGTATGAAATGTTCAAAACTAAAATTGAAAGGTGTGGTGGTAAAACATTTGAGCTACTAGGTTAACGTACAGGAAGTAGCTGAGAAAGAGGAAAAATAAGCTATGAGCACTCTATGTCATATAATCTAATTCATGCTTTGCAACTACTTCACATAGTCAAATGTTCTAATTCTTCTGTGCATTTGAAAGGATCCTTAAATATAATGGCCTACTTTTAAGTAGAGAAAAAATTATCAAAACAGATTTTCCTCTACATGTCTAACATTTTTGTCTAAGAACCTTACACTTGTGTCTCTGCATTTCAAATACATGTTGAGTATGTTTTGGCTATTTTTGTTCTGCTGGGCATTCAGGACATTCCTGGTATTTATAGTTTACTAATTTATTTCCTTATGTAAGCTCACCACAGTTATGGCATGTAGCATATATTTTGAATCTTGTTAACACCCACCTAGAAATTACTTAACAGGTGCCATCCAGATCAGTAACTTCCTCTCTGAATGAGGGTAAATGTAGTGTTCAATAAGCTCACAAACGAAGTTGTTTTTAAGCTGTGATAAATCAAAACCTCATTAATAAAGCATAACTATGACTTTGAAACAGGGTAAGTGTAAACAAGTATATTTCAATAATGGAATTAATATATTGCTGAAAGGACAAGTTCATTTTTTCTTAAGTATATAACAGACTATGTTTGACATAGATTTATATATAAAAGAACACTCCTTCAAAGAAACATTTATATTTGGATATGCTTAATTGCTTGAATGTGTACCCTTTCAGAACAAAGATTGCTGTATCTTGTAACAAAGCAATTATTTTTCATTTGGAAATTGTCCAAAACAAGTCCTACCAATTGGCCATCTTGACCATAAAACAGCTATAATCATGACCCCATTTAGCATGGGAAACTGCATAGTATAAATCAATAATACATGGAATTACTTAGGACTTGTCTTGTGAAAGTTGGTGATTATTGACCAAAATAAAATCTTGGTTTCTGTTTAAAAAAAGAAAGAAAGAAACATTTATAACTATGGATTTTATTTATCCATTGTAAAGTACTATAATGTATACCTATAATATATGCATTAAATTTTTATTATGAAGAAACCATTAAAAATTACATAAAATATGACCCAGTGATCCCCTTGCTAAGTATCTTCCCCCAAAAGCTGAAGATATCATACTATAGTGATACATGCATACCAATGTTCATAGCAGCACAACTCCTAATAGTTAAATCCTGGAAACAGCCTGTATACCCATCAACAGAAGATTAGATAAAGAAAATGTGGTATCTATATATAATGGAATACTATTCTGCTATAAAGAATGACACATTTGAGACGTGTAGAAAATGAATGCACTTGGAAAATATAATGTTGAGTAAAATAAACCAGAGACACAACCTTAAATACCATATGGTATCTCTCATTTGAGTGAAGCAAAGAACAAAGAGAATAAAAAAGGATGGATAGAAGGGGACTAGGAGATGGGTCTCTTACAATAGGAACATGGCTCAAGAGAAAAAGGGTGAAGGAGGAGGAAGAGGGGAAGAGGAAATAAGTAGAATAAAGATATGCCACACACGGGATCTTAAAAACTTCAATTAATGTAAATATCATGTGCCATAATATGAGCTAAGATTAATAATAACAAGAATAAAAAATAGGACAGGGGAATTTGAGGAGGAAGGACGGAGGGAGAGGGAAGGGGGTTAAAAAAAACTAGAAACAAGCCATGGTATGTACATGCAAGCACTACCGAAGATGATTGTAAACTCCATGAATTCCAAACATGTACTAATAAAACAAAAAAGAAAATTACATGAAAAATGCCAAGCTAGTATTATCCGAAATTCTGAAGTCACTGTCACATTAGTTTGAATACCTTTACTTTCTGTTTGATCTACTTCAAATACTGCATTTTCAACCACTCATATTCATTGTGCCAAGATGCAAAAGAAAATGTGTCCAGTGTTTCCCCAACAGTGAATTTGTCACTTGGGCTTCAAGATATTCTTCTCTCCCACTGCCTTCAGGACCCACGACATCATCACTTACTTTCCACTCTTCTGGATTCTCCTCTCTGCCTCTACTAATCCCTACTCTGTAACTTCCTCCCTTGAAAAAACTGTCCTCAACACTGCCTTTCTCTTGAACTCCATTTTTCTTCTTTTTAGCTGGGCATTCCTAGGGAAATGATTCAAGACTCAGTGGGCATCCACACTTTTCTTTACTTGTTAAAAAATGATTGTTGGGGCCGGGGATTTAGCTCAGTGGTTCCGCCGCCTGCCTTGCTAGTGCAAGGTACCAAGTTTGATGCCCAATACCAAAAAAAAAAAAAAAAAAAAAAGAAATGACTGTTGGACAGAAATCTTTACATCAGTGTCAATTGCCAGAACTTACTTCCTCATTCCACCCTACTGTCTAGTTGGCTAAGTAGTATTTGACAGCATCTGCCAAATTTAATTCATCTCACTTGCCCTATTCCTCTGGCTGAGTGCATATGCCATGGCTTCACCTGCAATATTTATATTTACCCTGAGGATTAACAATACACATATGTGATCCACTCTTGTAATAATGGGCTCATTCTCTTACCATCACTTTCCGTTTCTGACTCTTACACTTCTGTCTACCAGATCATATATTCCCAGAATTGCCTCGGATTTTTATACTGTTAATTTTACACAGACCTCCTACAAAACTTCATCCTTGACTGTGGCTTCAACAACTACCATGTACTAGGTAAAGTCTAACTAATATCTTTATCTGACTTTTAGAAATTTATCTCAATTATCTGAAGTTACCTCCTACTTTATGAGAAACAAACTCTCATGTCAAAATATGAATGCATCATTTTCTTCCATCTTTATGTCTTTTTCTCCCACAACAGTACTTAGCAATAATAAATGGTAATCACTTATTCATTTAGGCCAAAGGGTATACTCGGTGTCGCCCACATTCAATTAGACACTATCAATCTGCAACCCTCTGGAACCATATAGGGTGATTTTTAAAAATATTTATATCAGATCATGCCACAGCCCAAATTAAAAATCTTCCAGTTTCCCCGGGTGACATTGGATGCTATAGGATCCATACTTACATGGTACTTATATTATTACCAGTCTCAGTCTTCCTCATAAAACACCGTTCACTCTGCTCAAACTACACAGATTATCTGTCTGTTTTGAAAACACACCAAGTCCACTCCTCTCTCAGTCCTTTGATTCTTTCCTGTACAACTCTGATGCTGCTATTTGTTTAAATTTGCACCAGTGACCGTCATATGCAGTTTATTCAGGAATAAATATCTGGTACTTGGTGTTTCATAAACATTGGCTAAAAGTGAATTACCCAGCTTTTCTTAGAATTTACCAATATATTATATATTTGTGCTTCAAAAGAAAACCTCTATTATTAAAAGCTTAAAGATTACTCAGTAAAGGTCATGAAGCTTGAAATTTAAATAAAAACAGAATCTGTGATTAGAAAACATTACAGATCTACTACCTTACTTTTTGTTATACAACACAAAGAGAAACAAAAAGGAAAGACTGAGGAAAAACTCATGGTGAAAAGAATTCTAAGAGCAGGCATAGTATTTGTAACTAATACAAAACCTGCTGATGTTATGCAATAAGGCAAAAGACAACATCATGTTTGGAGTGGATATATGAAATTCATAACCCTGGGCATGCTATCATAATTCTCTTTCCTCTACTTTCTTCTCTCTGTTACAGTTTGGAATTTGTATTTATTGATTTTATAGAGTCAATGTAAATTCTTAAGAATAGAGGCAAAAATAATTCAACCAAAAAGTTACATTTGCTTCATAAGCATTCTTCTGAATCAACATTGTGGTCATGCCAATTTCAGTTCAACCACATCAGAAAAAAAAAAGATCCAAGTTATTACTCAAATTTCAATGTGATTTCAACTACTGTAATTTTTTTTTTTCTGTAAAAAGAGCCACTTTTTTCATAGCATTTGCATTTCTTTGGCTTCGGTCTTTTGTTTTAGGGGTTTTTTTTTTATCACAAGCAGGAATATGAAGATAACGTGCCTAGCACCAATTACTTGTATGTTGGAGATAATAGGGAATAAGAGGCATCACAAAATTAGATTTGTAGGATCTCTAGATACAGATGTTTCAAGTAAATATTTAAGGACTGTATCTTTGTACAGTTACGAGCTTTGGAGACTGTTTTTTTATGTATGTATTTTGTATTTTTACTGTCATTGAGTATAAGCTTGCCTGTTTATTAGATTTTCTGATATCAGAATCCAATTGGAATGATAGAAGGAGAGGGTCTCACAACTAAAAATATTTTATAGCATCCAATAGCTCCTTAAGGC
Source organism: Heterocephalus glaber (assembly GCF_053883595.1). Taxonomy (NCBI): domain Eukaryota; kingdom Metazoa; phylum Chordata; class Mammalia; order Rodentia; family Bathyergidae; genus Heterocephalus; species Heterocephalus glaber. The sequence continues at coordinate 9,103,754 of NW_028258356.1, read as the reverse complement.
TAAAATAATGAAAGCAAAATCAATAGTGTTAAAATATATGATCTCAGGTTCCATAGAGCTTTACAATATAAAGCCCTAAAGAATATTTTAACAAGCATTAATCCACGTATGTGTTCTTTAGAAACAATGCTGTTTTTCTATAACAAGGCTGCTCTCCATTTGTATATCAGCTTAATTAATAAAGAATGCTATATACACATCTGATTACAACATACAAATTAAGGTTTAATTTTCGGGTGAGAAAGCCAAGGCTCACAGAGGTTACATGTTTTTTCAACTTCTCAGCTATTAGTGTAAGCAGGGTCTGAGCACATTTCACTACAGCTTGCTCTCAGTAAAACTTTAGAAAACAACTGTAATTAATTTCCACACAGTAATGTTTATGCCCAGGGTAATTGGATCAGGAATTTTCCTTAAAACAGAAGTATTTTATAGAGAAACTGTCTTTCATAAAGTTTTGTTTTTTCACAACAGCTACAGAGTTCATGACATTTTAATAGGCCTTTGGAGTGCTTATTTGAAAAACACAGACATCCTAATTAATCATTCTTCAAAAATAATTTTTTCATTATTTTGGATTTCAGTTTTCTGACATTAAAAAAAGCAGGTCAGCAACTTTAAGAAGTGAATAAGTTTCTTCATTCTTCCAAGATTGTGACAAGATTTCATTAAGTACATTCAAGATGCTTATACTGTGATAAAAAGTTTGGGGAAGTCTCATCTTGTGGATTTTGGCTAAGATTTATGATTAAATTTGCTTCATTTTGTGGGTTTTGGCTATCATTCATGGTTATATTTGCTTGATTTAACTTCAGTTAAGGTATTTTGTGTTTCAGGTTGTCTGTCCTATATAATTAAAGTTGTGGCTATTAATTAAAAGAGTGATTTTTATCTAAGTAGTTTATAAGTATATTTTTGTGATAAGATTTTAAGCTTTACTAGTTGATAAAGATAAGATATAGCCTACAAGGGACAGACCTCCCAAATGAGGGCTTTCTGGTAAAGCCATGAGTCATCTGAAAGTCACTCACTGCTTAGCATACTTAGAGCGAGTGCCTTTAGAACTATTTCCAAAATGTTGAAGAGTCCATGTGCTTACATTGGACTTGTTAGGAACAAAGAAAACATTATTCATATATTTTTTAAATGCATATGGCAAGTTCTTTTCTTCAAAACAGTTGTTCACATAAAAAGGCACCACTAAAAATTGGAAATGAGATTTATGGCCATACAGATCAGCATTAGAATTAAATTATCCAACACATCAAAACAACAAAAAATTCAAAGATCTAAAAAAAAAAAAGACCCTTTAAATATGTTACATAGGAATCATACTTATTCAACTGAATTGATACTATCACATGTGTATATTGTACCCATAGAAATATACATGAAACAATTGGATCAAATGGCTTCTTAAGCAGGAAGGCATGCAGAAAATTTTCTAATCCATTTACAACTGTAGTTAATTCTGGAAATGATGATAAGCATTATATATTGAAAATAAATATGATTCTTACCATCTGAGAATGACTTCTAGGACATCCATTGATATCTTCAACTTTTTCATTTGCTAAAGCCAAGAAATAAAATAAAAGAGAGAAAAAAAGAATAACATGCTTAAGCAATGAAGTGAAACACATAAAAAAAAAAGGCTAAAAAAAAGAGAGAAAATGCTGCTGCTACATTTGCTCAATCTCACAAGCCATGTATGAGAGAACACACTTGTTAGCAGCCGCCAGTTCTATCTGCACAGATCAAGCAAAAAAGAAAAAAAAAAAAAAAGTGAATGGAGAAGGAAGTTGCTGCTAATTCTTTAGGTTATGCCAAATGACTGCTGACATGAAACCTTTCACAATTGTCCCTGCTGGATCAGGATATAATTTCAAGGAATCACAGACTATATGAATTGTTCCAGCTAATGAAATGCACACATGGGGGACATATGGTTTAATGAAGCATTCATTTTTGACAATTCAGTGTATGTAAAGATACAGTTCCAGTTATTTAAAAGCATGGCCAAATGGCCTTTTTCAAACAACCTCATGTAAACATGTTTAATTAAATCGGGGAGAGCCACATTAATCTCCACGATTCATGGAACAATTCAGTATGCATTCAGCTTAAATTGTAATTTACCAAAGGGGTCAGGAGCAGAGGCTCTGATGCTTGCTCTGCGAAGGCAGGTCTTACCAATGATCTGGATGATGTCTGCTAGTAGCACTCCATCTGCAATGTCCTGTTGCAAATCCTTGATCAGCCGCTTGTGGCCTGATTTTGCTAGATAGTGGTTGGCCCAGTCAGTGTAAATCTGTTGAATGGAGAGAGGGAAGAAGGATGATGGGTGAGGCAAGAGAGAGACAATAAAAATGCTTAGGACAAATGTGGGATACAAAGGGAAGCTATTCTGGATTACATTCCAGTTGAAGAAGTCATAGCTCAAAAGGAAATAGTTGTTAAGTAATTTTTAAACAGCTCTTTCCCCCACTTATCTCTTGTTTCAAAGGAAGATGATTCACTCTTTCAAAATCATGGACTAGTCACTTGTGACAAAGCAAGACTCTCTCTGAGATGAGGACTGAGGGAACGTTTTGCAAATCAGTTTGAGTTTTCTCTCTCTCTCTCTCTGCTTCTTGTATCATTTTGAAAATAATCCTGCCTGTCTATGTAAAAGGAAGCCACCTGGACCGATTTATAGAGGAACTGTATAAAAACTTCTTTCTATTAGAAGATTTTATTGAATTTGTCATATGAGATACTATATGTGACAATATTTTGGCATCATTTTATGAAATAATTGCAAATGCCTTCCTGTGTATGATATTTTGTTTGGACTGTCATTTCTCATTTAAGACTCTTGAAATGTGTTTATATTAGAGAACATAGGCAGAAAATGTAGTTAGAACACACAAATTACAATATAGAACTAAGAACTGGATTGTAAGCTGCAAGACTGGCAATTTGACACAGGGTAGAGGTTACTCTTCAACAACAGATCATTTAAAAAAACTAAAACTGTTCAAAATTTTTACAAAAATAAATGTTACAAATTTTTACCTATTAATGTAATCTAATGTAATATAATCATGAGCAAGAAATAAGCATGAGGATATTTTAGTTTTATAAGTGACTGATACAGATTTATTAGTAAGTTTATTTCAAGGTAGACTATGATATGAGATAACACAAAAAAGGAAAAATTTGAAATGAGAATAGAGGAAGAAAAATGAATATAAAACATACACATAATGTGGTGTCTACACGTAATGGAGTACTACTCTGCTATGAGAAAGGATAAATTTTAGTCATTTGGAGGAAAATGGATGCATCTTGAGATCATAATGTGAAATGAAATAAATAAAAAATACAAACTTAAATATCACATGTGTTCTCTTATATTAGAAACCCAAAGTTTAAATAAATCAAAGAGCAAAATCAAAGATAGGAAACAAGGAGACTGCTATGGCTTGTGTTTAGATGCCACTCCCCCCTCCCTCAAAGCCTTATGTGATCATAGGTGGGGCTTTTTCAGAGGTGGTTGGGTGTAGAATGCGTGACACGAGAGTTGATTCATGGTGCAATGGTAGGCTCAAGGGCACTTGGATTAAGGGTGTGAGTGTGACCTGCCCCAAGTAGCCTGGAGAAGATATAAAGGATAGAAACCCTACCTTCTGCCCACCAAGAACTGTTTCTCTACTACTATCCCTTTGTGCCATGCCACCCTGCCTTGGAGCCAGCCTATTATGGACTGAAACTTCTGAAAACTGTGAGCTAAATAAACCTTTCCCTCTTTAACTTTGGGTGTCGGGTATTTTGTCTCAACAACTAAGACATAATTTGGTACCAGACAAGTGGGATCATTGCTGTGACTAAACCTGAACATGTGGCTTATGAACCTTTGAAACTGGGTTGTGGGAAAGAGAAGAGTTATAAAAAGGTTTGAGATGTTGGCTAAAAAAGTAGAACTAGAATGCCTCAGGCTGCACTTGATAGGAGATTCTGGTGAGCTCAAAAGGCCAGAGGGCTGATAGAAATCCTGCTGGTAAAGACCAGGCTTTTACTGTTGGACTCAAGATGATGCGTGTTACAGCTTGGCAGAAAGTTTGTTTGCATCTTGCTCATGTACAGAGACTTTGTCTGCATCTTGCTCATGTACAGAGACTTTGTCTGAGACTGAGATTATGGGTACCTACTAATTAATCTGGCAGAAGAAATTTCAAGGCAGTCTAATATTGGGGCAGTGGCATGGCTATGTTGGGGACTTTTAGCCAGATTTATGTTGAGAATCAAGAGCAAAGATTCCAGGAGAATGATTTAAAACTTTGTGAGTTTGGCGAGAAAGGAAGCTCCAGTAAAGTTGTGTCCTGCAAAGATGAAACAGGGGAGAAAATGGTTGCTGAAAAGACTAGCAAAACAAGCCAAGTATTTTAGAAGAAGACAACAGAAAATATGGCCTGAGGGGATCACAAGAAGCAGAAGGACTCTACCCTTTGAACCCTCAAAATTGCAAAAGTGCAAGATTTGGCTTTGAGAAAAGAGCCCTAGGGCACCAAGTTCCAGAATGGCAGTGGCCAAGGGAAGTTGTTTCTCAAGATTTTGTTCATAGGCATTGGACCCCTATAACCAAAAGAGAAGAAAGCCTGGCTACTACTCCAGCTGGCAGTAGGCCTTGGTGCCATCCACTTGGTGTTGGTTTTAGGCACATACAGAATGCAAGAGTTTTGGGGGTCAGGAAGGCTTCTACCCAGCTTTCAGAAGAAGGCCTGGGAGGCCAGGCAGTGTGACCCTGAGATGGCTGTGTGTGAAGCTCTGAGCCTGAAGCCAAGGTGCAGTGAAGACTCCAGAAGGTTGGAGAAGCCAGGGATGTGGACCATCCAAGGAAAGCTGCAAGGAGTGAGCAAAGCCAGCCAAAACAAGGAAGCCATGGGAATTACAAAAACCAGAAGTGCCACTGGGGCACAGCCACCTAAGCCTTTTGGAGTTCCCACCTTGCCACAGATTTCTGGGGATGCTGGAAGTAGAACTATGGGATTTCATGTTTTCCCTGGTGGATTTTGGTCTTGCTTTATTCCCATTCCTTGCTATCCCCCTGTTTAACTTGGGAGTAGAAATATCTATCTTTTTCCATTGAATGTTGGAAGTGTTTAACTTTCTTTTCATTTGTACAGGGGCTTGCAGCTAAGAGTTTGCAATCTCAGAGGAGAATTTGGGCTTGAACTTTTCAGCAATGCTGAAACAGGATTTTGACAACTCTTGGAGATGGACTAAATGCCTTTTGTATAAAGGATACCCATGAGTCTTTGGGGGTCAAGGGAAGCTTGTTAGGGGTTGTGTTTAGATGTCCCCAAACAGCGTCATATGGTCATAGGTGGGGCTTTTTTAGAGGTGGCTGGATCTAGAGTGCATAACACTGGGTCTGATTCATGATGCAATTTGAGGCTCAAGGGCGCAAGGATTAAGGGTGTGAGTGCGACCCACCCTGAGTAGCCTGAAGAAGATATAAAGGAGAGAAAGAGCTGGGGTCCTGCCTTGTTGTTCTACTACCTTCTGCCCACTGAGAACTGTTTCTCTACTGCTACAACTGTCTGCCATGCCACCCTGCCTTGGAGCCAGCCTATTATGGACTGAAACCTTACAAACTATGAGCTAAATAAATCTTTTCTCCTTTAACTTTGGGTGTTGGGTATTTTGTCTCAGCAGTAAGAAAAGTAATGAAGGCAAAGACAGATCTTTTGCAAATTGGGAAGGGGGAGAAGGAAGTGGATGGGAAAGGAGACATAAAATACGATGTGTTATGTATGTGTAACAACTCTCCATGACGAATGAAATAGTTACGCACTGTAAATATGTACTAATAAAAATAAAATTTAAAAAATGTGCTCTTAAATAGAATTAAAACTGGGAACATAATGAAACCTGAACATGGAAAGGGAAGAAAAGGGATTCTTCACAGAGGCTCTGTCATATGGAAGACCAGAGAAAAATAAACACAGGGCATAATTTTAAAATCTGTGGTGGAGGCATGATGCTAAAACTTAGGACAAATAATGCTGAAAGGCAAGTCTTTATCTTATAACCAAGAGCTACAAAAGCCAAGGAAATTACAGAAAACATCTTTATTTTTTATAAAACAAATATTTTAGCAAAAAATAAGCAAATAATACATGTAGACACTAAAAAATAAAGTTTCCTTAGAACTTGAAACTCCTGACCTTTTTTGGGGGGGGAGGGGGTGGTACTGGAGATTGGACTCAGGACCCTCACATTGATAAATCCCTACCCTACCTCCCTTTTTGTTTTGAGGCAGAGTCTTGGCTGATTCACTAAGTGGCCTAGGCTGGACTTGAACTTGGTACACTTCTGCTTCAGTCTCCCAGAATGTTGGGATTATAAGGATGGCTTACCATGCTTTGCTAATTGTTTAGTAACTTTGTATGAAAAGTTCTAGAATCAATACTCCTTGTCCCACACTTCATCATACTACTTTGTGACACATAAACATACATGGTGAGATTTTTATCCAAATTTGTCTCATAGTGTGCATATTTTGCAATTTCTACTTTTTATGTAACAATATGTTGACAGTACCCCTATGTTACATTTCACATATGTTTATCTTACTATTTTGATTCAATATTGTACAAAATTCAATCCTCTGGTTTAAAAGTATTGAATAAACTTGAATATGTCTTAATTATACATAAACATTTGAAACACATCCATCAATACCTACATCAAAAGATACACACACACACACACATTCACATGCTAGTATTTTTATAATAGGAAAGCCTAAAAGTAGGACTGCTATTTTTTTTTGCAATGGATCCTAGGAATAAATATTCAAAATAACAATATGAAGAAAATGAGTGCTTTGAAAAATATAAATTGGTATTTAATATACATGCAGTGATGATTAAGTTTTCTGAAAGATGTGTATGAGCATTTTCTTCTCCTCTGCATATCATATAAATTATAGAATTCATAGTTTCCCTTTCTGGTAGAAACTTTGAGTTGAGTCAGATTTGAATTGTACCGGTCTCTCCATAGGCACATGGCCTCTTTCATGGCTTGACTTTAAAGATCAATATGTGTGTGTGTGTGTGACTTCTGCAATCAGGTCTGTCTTTAAGGTGCAGTAAAACATACACTATCACTAGGACATTGTGTAACACATTTAATCTTTCTAAACTTAGAATTTCCTCATCTGTAATATAATGTTGACAATAATACTTACATTACAGGATTGTGTCAGGACTATTTAAGATAGCATGACATATCTGTCAGGGTTAATTCTGAAAAGAAGTCCCTGTTCTCATTATCATTATTGCATTATCTAGTTTTATCTTGCTATCATAGCTCTCCAATAAATACTTGGTTAAGTTATTGTTTCACAAAGTTTTCAGAAACTGGTAAAAAATTTTTTAAAGGTACTACTTGCTTCTGATGCTCTGATTCCTGACTCCTTCTGTCTTTTGGTTCACAAGGGTCACAGATCAGTCTATCACTTTACCTCAGGAGAATCTAAGTAAGATTAAGATTGCCATGTTCTAATTCAGGCCTGTTAAGTTTGTACTAAGAAACCACCTCCATCAGCCTCTATCTTGCATGGATTTTGTTTTATGATGGTATTAAACTATGGAAAATATTTATTTAAATAACAAACAGGATGGAAATATCAATAATGACTGCAAGAATAACTTTCATTTTCCTAATACATGTCAGTGGTGCCTTAGACTTTAGGCTTTCTGAAACCTCGGTGCGAAAACAGATAGAAAGGTACCTAGTTGGCTTTAAGATCTTAACTTGTGACTTAACTCACATATCCTTTTTACCTAGTCCAGGGTTTCTTCCAGAACAATACCACAGACTTAAGAGCTTTGACTTGTCCACTGTCTCTAACATCTGAAATTTTATTCAGATTGTAACGTGAACTTTAGTTGCAACCAGAGAAATCAATGACAAATAAATTGAAAACAAATCTCTACTTAAAATATAGGTCCCATATACTTTTTAAAATATATTCTATCACATGTATCTTTTATAAGTAAAATATACTTCTTAAGATCCTTCAAGAAAATCACAAGAAAGAGGAAAGCATCATTTTCCAAAAGCATATTATAATTTAGATGTTGAAGCATAAAAACATCATGAAACAATGTGTAGACACATTGAAATTATTTTATATATACAATATGAAAACTTGTATTTCCTCATATTCTTAAATTTTATATGTATAAGCTGAATAGTGGAAAAAATAACTGTCTTTAATGAGACAGTGTTTAAGCAAAGAACACATGTTACGTAAGAGCATTTCAAATTCATCAAACTTTCTGTAACGCTCTGGTGAGAGAGGATACTAGTAGCCTTGTCAAATTTATTGGAAAGTTTTGTTCAAATAAACAAAAAGAATGATGAAATTATATTCTGATTTGGAGTTCAAATTGCAAAGTTCATTTACATGCATACACACAAAATGAAAGCATTAAACCACTTATTGGTCCAATTATTTAAATACAGGATGACCAAAAATTGCATATATTTTTTGTTAATTTTTATAACATAACAGAAAATACAGAAATGACAATTTTATCAATTTTATTCAATACAAGAATCAAGTGGTTGAAATGACATCTGCCTGGGCGGCACTCAGGATGGTCAGTAGGTAAACAAACAGGCTGCCCAAGTGATGCTTGGGTAAACTGTTAAGTGATTAATCTCTTATCTTCAATTGAATGAGCTGCAAAGGGTGTGATAATATATTCTGCAGGATTATGCTATGGGTTAATTATAAGATTCTTAGTGAAAAACATTTGTATATTTGGGAGAAATGTTAATCATAATTCAGCATTGTGCAATTTCTGTAAGACAGTCATTGAGGATTTTAATAATCAAGATTCTGGCCCAGGCTTCAAGCATGATTTACCTCTGAATATCCAAAGCCAGTTTTCTCCAATGATTTTGATCAGCTGTTAATGTTTTAAACATGAATATTATCCCATTTTGTAACTGTATTTCAAAAAATGTAGAATTAATAGTAGTACATTTACCAAAGGGCTATTTATAAATTTGAGAACAACTGTGCATATAATAATTCATTCACAATAATTAAAAATAATGAATATCAAAGGTGAACTAGCATATTTTACATTTAATATTTACTAGCATGAATTTTAGGGCCTATTATCACCTGTATTCTTTGGGGGAACGTTCTGTATAATTAAATTTCTATTTTGCCCCCTAGTATCCAGATGGATACTGATTGAACATTTTATTTTCTCTCAGTGCCAGTTTCTTCATCTGTAAAATGGCAATAATACTACCTCTGAATAATATTATTACTCTGAACATTGAATGAATTTACACTTTGAAACATGGAATTTAACTAAATATGTATTTGTTATATAGTAAATTGCCACTAGTACATTATTTTAATACAAAATATATTTACATTAATTATGAGTTTATTAACTTTATTATGAACTATTATTATTGCCAAATCCTTGAATCTTAGCTATCTATCCAAATGTAATGAAAATAACTAGTTAAAGAAAACTGTTGTAAATTGCAATGACCTTTTAGTTTTGTCCCATGCCCTTACAATATTTATTTTATAGTGCTTATTTTCTTTATAGTAAAAGGGTGAAATGAAAGATAACATGTTTAATACTATATTACTTTTGTAAAGTGAATATGTCATGTAAAACAACATCAAAAGAAGGCATACTCTGATTCTCCAGAGTACTAAACTTTAGTTTGTAATAATTTTTTTAAACTAATAACAACCTAACCAACAGTGGATAGAAATCATTTGAGAAACCAACGATTACTCTTTTCACATTTCTTTTAATGGCAAACTAACAAATTTTAGTTTTATTTAACTTGGGTACGAAGAGATGCCATAACATTGTTCACCATACAGTGCAAAATATCTTTATTTTTCATGCCTAACTACAGCTTTGTACTCTGACCATTGTCTTCCAAGTTCCCCTATCCTCTGTCTTCAATAACCACTATTCTCTTATTTCTATTAATTCAATTGTTTCTGTGAGTTTCTATGAGTTCTATGAGTTTGTTTCTGAGTTCAATTGTTTCAGCTTCAACATATAAGTGAGATCATAAAGTATTTATCTCTCAGGCTTATTTCATTTAACATTCTGTTATCCAATTCCAGCCACATTGTTGAAAATTACATAATTTTTTTTTTCTTAAGACTAAGTAGTATTCACTTATGTATATATACCACATTTTCTTTATCCATTCATCTAATGGAGGACACTTAGATTGACTTAATAACTTGGACATTATAAACAGGACTGTAATGAATATGGAAGCATATATATGTCTTCAACATTTTGATTTCAAATCTTTTGACTAAATTCCCAGAAGTAGGATTGATGGACCATAAAATAACTCTACTTTTAGTTTTCTGAGGAATCACATTAACATTTTATATAATGGCTGAACCAATTTCCATCGACATATAGGGGCTCTTTTTTCCCTACTTCATCAGTTGATTGGTCCATTGATGAGTTCATAGCAAAGTGCTGATAGAAGAGGGGAATCACCTTGGGTATGACCTGGAAAGATATCTACTTGTCCTTCAACCCTTCCTCTCTTTCTCTGTTTTTCTTTCTCGCTTCCTTTTTCTGACTGCCATGAGGTGAACAGCTGACTCTGCCATGTCCTTCTAATATGATGTTCTGCCTTGGAACCAGCTTATCATGGACTGAAACCACTGAAACTATGAGACAAAATAAACTTTTTGTCCTTTAAACTGTGCTTGACAGGTACTTTGTCTCAGCAGTGCAAAGATGACTAATACCCTATTCTCTGTATTTTGTATAATATCCATCTTAACAGGTGTGAGGTGATTGCTCACTATGGGGAAATCTAGAATTTCAACAGCAATAACTGGGCCTCTACATCGTGGAAAATAGCAAAGGACTAAAACCATACATTGAAACTGTAAACTGTGGTTAATGAAGAGTGACCACTGATTTAAGTAAGTTTCCTACAAAGAGGAAAACTAGTATTAGAAAAAAAACTGGAAAGAAACAAAGCTCCCGGGAAAGATTCTAATAGGCCAGCCCTCTGACTTGAGTTTCACAATGGTATTTGGACCTAAGAAGGGAATTACACAGCACAGTGTCTACCCCAACAGACTAGGAAAGCATCGGTTTTTCTTTTCTTTTCTTTCCTAATCCTCTGAGAGCCATGTAGATTTGTTTGGGAGAAAACAGTGGTGCTAGAGTTCTTAAGAACAAAACAGGAAAGGCACATAGACCTAACACAGGAAGGTAGAAAGGGCTAGAAAAAGTGAGGACAGATTATGATAACTCATATCTGACATGCATAAATTTCAACACTCCCCAAGCAGCAATATTTTCAGTAGCAATGATGATATGTCACACTGGTGTAGCATCCAGTGGGGGTCTAGGTAGCTAAGGGTCTCCCCTGACATGACCCTGTGTTTCTCAGGTCCTCATTCTCATTCTGGTGAGGAATGCAGAAGTGAGGTAAGGCTGGCTTAAAGTGGAAGGTCCCCTGCAGAGAATGAAGAAGTCAGAAATGAAAGCGGTGAGAAACGGGTTTATTTATAACATCGTAAAAGTGGGGACAAAGCTGTCAGGTGGCAGGCCACAAAGTAGCGAGAAACTTCAGTGAGCTTCACCTGGTGTCTTCACTCTGCATGTACTTATAAAGGTAATCTGGTCCTGAAAAAATAACTGTTTCACTGATTGGTGTAATCTACGCCAATCAGGGTCTTAGCCTTTGTCTCTGTGGCGAGCTAAGGATCATGGAGCCTAGGGGAACACAGCGAATGCATACAAGCTGGCTCCTAAAATTAACTGTTTCACACCTGCAAAGGTTTCACAAAGGGCAACTTCATAAGTAAGCAGGTAGTCATTTCTATAACCCTTTGCCATGTTAGTCACGCCCTACGTCCCTGCCTATCTCCCTCCCTAACTGTCCCTAACACTGGTACCATGATAATGACCGTATTTGCCAGCCCTCACCAGTATAACATATCAGAGAGGAAAGCTATACAAGGGAAGGGAAGATATCTGAAACTGCATGAGACCTTTTTTTCAAAGACTGAGATTTTAGCTAGAAGTGACTGAGTTACTTTGAATTGGGAGAAATAAATATTCTCTTACTATACAAAAACAGAGGCAGGAGTGGTGAACCTGTATATCTTCATAAAAACTGATTTTCAATCAATTTTTTTGGCACAAAAGTTCAAGAGTGGTAGCCACTATTAGACAAAGAATGTTGGAAAATCAGTGTATGACATGTGCTATTTTTAGTTGATTACACACTGGATCTTCAGTTGCTATAATAGAACTCATAGGTAAAAGAGATCTATGGAGTACAGTCCCCTGACTTTTGCAGACTGCCATGGTTTGGTTGTAGTTTGTCCCCCAAGAGTTCATATACTGGAGGCTTGGTCCTCTGTGGTCATGGAAAAGTTTAAGTCCCCAACAAGGAGGGGCCTAGTGGGAGGCCCTGAAGTTCTTGTAGGCATACTCTTGGAAGGGATCAAAATAGTCCTCCTGATACACCTGAGTTAGCTCCTGTGCAAAGTTTGTTATAAAAGAATGAGCCTGGCTACTCTCTATCCTTTTAGCTTCCTGCCCTACTGTGTAGTCTTTCCCTCTCAGACACACTCCTACCACTGTGGCACATACTCCCACCTTGTGATACTAGCTACCATGAAGTGACACAACCACCAGGGCACTTATCAGAGCTGGCTCCCTGTTGTATGGACTTAAACTTGTAACTATGAGCTAAATAAACTATACACTATGAGCTAACTGAACCTTTTTAAAAATAAGTACCAAGCTTTTTTATTTCCTTATAACAACCAAAAATGATTCACAGATCTAGCAGAAATCTCAATATTGAGTTGCATATGGTATAGTTACAAATGGAATCCATTAAGTGCTTTTGATAACATCAGTATCACAAGACATTTAATACATTTACCAACTAAATAATTCAATATATATATTTCTTAATTTTTACATCAAAGTTGATGTAAATTTTCCAAAATATTTGAGGGTTGCTCTAAGGTCAATATTAAGGAACCAACAACCCCAAAAAGCCAGGGCATGGTCTATGAAGGCAAATAAACTCTTAAACTTGAAGTCTGGTCATTTCTTTTACTTTTTTCTTTATTTTTCACACCTAGTCTCTGACCTAGTTCTGCTAATTCTAACTGCTTAATACCTCTTGACCCTTATGCTTCATTGCTGCTTGTAATTGCCGTGTTTCAATGTCTCATCATCTCTCACTCAAATTGCTCTAACAGTCCCGGAAACTGTCTGAGTGCAGGCAGGCTGAGCATGAAACTGTGCTGTATGCTATAGCCAGCGATTACTTCTAATGCATACCTGATTGGGTAATTTACCTGCCTACTAAGACATCACATAATAGTTCTCACCAAACTTCAGGGAGAAAATAAAGTTTATTTATGAGGCTAATTTACTGCATTTCAAAGAGAGAATTGGTTTTTTTAAAATGGCAAAAAAAAAAAAAAATTCCCTCACCACAACTATGGTTATAGAAGAACAAGGAGTAGAGATCTAGGAGGGACACACAAAAGGGTGGGCTGACAGCAGAATAGGGAAGCATATATGCTGCAATATGAGAATGCTACAGCCTACAAAGGAACTGAGGTATAAAATAGCCCAGTGAGTTCAGGGAGCCATGAATGATTCTTTTTTGCCTGGGCATGAAGAAGGGGCACATGAAAATACTAGAGAGAAAAAGACTGGAATCAGGTAAAGATCAGGCAAAGAAAAATCATATGTAAAGTTAAGGAGGCTGTCTTTAAGATTTTTAGGGGAAAGTTAGTTTATGTAGAAGACAGAAATGACAGCCCTAACTCAGGTGCGCTTATGAAGCACAGTTAAGAGCAAAGAAAGACAGAAAAACAGAGACTACTTAAGAGTAATCTAAATGGATGTTGCATGTTCTAAATGATGAAATACATACTTTTCTGTCCTGTGCCTCTTCGAAAATTGCCCTCAGGACAGCAAGAACAAAAATCAAAACTCAAACTCTATTTTACACGACCACAATATACAGATAGCGAAGACAGATGAAAAGACCCACACACAATTTAACAAAGAGGTGTAAAAGAAGAGGGAGATGTTAAAGCAATGGAAACAGGTTTACCCACAGAAACTAGGATGGCTCCAGAAGTGAACATATCAGATCAAATGGAAGAGCATATGAACTAGCTTCAAGAATAATGTGTTTACCTATCTCTCCCTCGCCCCATCAAGAGGTAGGAAATAGAAAGTTTAAGGCAGTGGTGGTGAACCTATGTGTGGTTCAGCCAGCTGTTTGTTATAAATGAAAGCTCTACAAGGTGTGCCATCACTGGTCTGGGGGCAAATCCAGGCTTATGGTTACCAGGTAATCAAAAGTTTGAAGGCATGAGAGTGAAATCAGAAGGATTAAATAAAATTGTGTATACTACTGTTGAAACCCCAGGAACTGATTCCCCTTCTAAGCATTTTCTCTTTCAGGAATGTAGAATTCTATATCCCCTATGTCATTCCAGAACTCTGGGAAACCCATCTTCAACAACAATGATCATTCCTAAGATCACTGGATCTTGATATTTCATGTAAATAAATCAACCAACTGGCCAGTGGGTGGTGTAAAATGTAACACTGAGAACTCTAAGCATGGTGGGCATAGACACTCACAAATTCACATACAAATAACTTCCAAGGAACTTTTTATTGCCTCATATTTGATGATACACAGACATTTGATGAAATTCTCTGAAAAATACCAAAATGCGCAAAACAAAGTCAGCATAAATTAGCCACAAAGCCAGGATCAGAAGAGAGTGTAAAGAAAATTATAACTAATAATTTAAGCTAACAAAGAGATACTGCATCCATCAAAAGAAAAGAGTAATATATGCACATGTACACGCACACATATATATTTAAAGAGCCACAGAATAAGCAGGATTGTTGCAAGTTGAAAAATAATTATAGCTAAAACTTTTAAATTTAAGAGATTGGAACATTAAATTGAGAAAATTTATAGGAAAGTAGATCAAAATGCAAAATTTTGGACCCTAAGAAAAAACACATGAGCATATTAGAGAATGGATTCAGTAGGTCAAATGTCAGGGAAATGTGAATTACAAAAGAGAAAGAGATATAAAATTATCAAAACATTCAGTAGAGTTAAGGAGATAAAAATTGACGAGGATGACCAGGGATAGGGAGACTACCCTAAATACTCCAAGGGGGTGAGGCCACAAAGAGGCAAATCCAAAAAGGACAAGTTATTTTCAAAGGACCAGGAATCATAGTGGCATCAAAAGTCTTACAGCGGCATTGCAGCTAGAAGATATAGAGAAACTCTATGAATATCTGAAAAACTGATTTTTAATATCAAATTTTACACCTACACAAACTATCAAATGAATAGGATAGTAAAATGATAATTCATATAAAATGTCTTAAAAGAAAAAATTATGTCCAATATACCTCTTGTTAGGAAGCTATGACAAATAAAAAAATAATGGAATCTGACAAACAAGTGACCACATATAAGAGAGAGGCAAAAGATATTTCCAGGTTGATAGCAAAAGAAAGTTCAATTCACTTGTTATGTAGCAGACCTAGAGAGCAACCATTTTAGGTATATTATTTCAGGACCATTGATGCCAGGGAAATACTAGTGCTGATAATAATCTGACAGTCTCAATGACAAAGAAAATTTTATTGGGATATATTTTACAGAGCTGTTGGAAACTGGAAAATCTTAGCCAGCGATTCAAAATAAATTATCTGAATAAAAAAGTAAGGCAACAAATATTAGTTCTAGAGAAAAAATAACAACAAATTTTGTTCAAAAAAGGGACTATAACCAAAGAATAGAATGTGAATAATATTTTCAATTTATAATATCTATGTGGCAATAATGAAAACAATATGGATTTAAGTGAATGTATAATGTAAGCATACTGAAGTGAGACAGGAAAGAAGAAGAGTATGAAGGATGTAAATCCTCATACTTAAAAATTCAATAGATGACCTTTAAATTTGATCAATTAGGCTATTACAGAATACTACTTGGAAATATCGCATAAATGCCATAGGACACCACTGAAAGGGTGGGCATTGCTTTATTCTGCTGGAGAGGAGAAAGGGTGAGAAAACAGAGGATTTCTCTTTTATATTTAGCTGTAGGATTTTTGACAATATTTCATGTTTATTGTCTGAAAACAATTTAAATTATTCTTTGAAAAATGAAGCTATTGAAAGTGTCCAGGTTAAGCGATACGGAGACTTTACAGCAAAGATGTGAGAATATAAAAGACAAATATTTAGGAAATAAAATCAGCAGAACTTGGAAGTAAAATAGGTTTGATTCAGTGGAGAAATCTAAATCTGTAGCTTGAGTTAGATAACAGTATCCCCATTTATCAGACAATCAAAAGAGCCTGACTTGATGCATATGAGATCATCAACATGGTGTTCATACACCTAACATGATATGCATATAACATGTATTCCATACACAAAATTTGTGCAGTATTGTGGGTTTAACATGCAGACACAAGATCACTCTAAAATGTCTTCATTTTTAAGATTAAAGAAAATTTATATATTTTCTTACATTTAAAAAGGGCAAAAATTTCCTTGCAAAAAGTGAAACTCCATAATCATCAATATATTATAATTCTGGCATATGTCACATAGATATATCACTTATAACATGCCCACCTAGAAATTACCAGCCTTAAAAAAATGAATAAATTACATTTACATGCATAAATACTTCTTTCCATTATCACTGCATTTAATTATTTAAGTACTTTGATGGCCATTTTCTCTCTGAGAAGAGGAAACATGTCAGTAGTCTGCTGAAATTATTGCAATCATAAAGCTAGATGGAACAAACAACATCAGTATCCTAAACTGTGATGCACTTCACCTCACTCAATTAGGATTTCTTGGTATTCAGATATCAAATGTACTCCTTAAACTTCAGGTTTTACTGGAATGAATTATGTTGATATTTTTACTTACTCTTGAATTTATATTTTTACATTCATAGCTACAATAAATCAGCTTGCAATCTAGTGACAGCTCTCGATTTTCATACTGGAGACAAAATTTTTAGGTGAACAGAAACAGACATAAATGTAAAGCATAGGAAAAGCAGGGATAGGGATTATCATGCTAACAGTAGTATGTCCTGAATATATTACGTGCAGTTTGCTTCTAGAGAAAATAACTGAGGTCAGTCAAGTACTGTGTCACTCATAATAAAATCAAACCAGTCAGCATTTATTGAGAAGCAGTGTGCTTGGTTGGCATTGTGGGCACATCAAAAAGAATAAGGCCAATAGTGTGTCCTGGAGGAGGGATGGAGGGAAGAGAACTATACATGTTAGCCAATATTTAAAACCTTCTAGGTGTTCTCTCAGGTGATCACAGCCTAGACTTGTTTCCATCCCTCTCATCCAGTGGTATCTTCCCAAAATCCTTTGTCCATCTCTCCCTATATTCTTGAGAAGACTTGAAGCCATGTGTGCCGCTCTCTAATCCTTACCATTTCAAATGTACTGAATACTTCAGCACCTGAGTTAGGATTTTCTGCTCTAACTTTAAGAGTTACAATCATCCTGGGTAATTTCATGGTCAGCGTGGACAATCAAATCATTTGGCAGAAATCAAACACATAATGAAGAACCATCTACCCTGTCTTCAATGCACAGGGCCTGATTAATGATATTTCCTCCTACAAAGAACATGACATTTTGAGAATTTTTGCAAAAAAAGTTAAATATTATTATGAGCATAATTCTTGTTATAACAAATTTTATTTCACTTCTCTTGGATTTCCACTGCTACTGGGATAACAAGAATGGGCTACATGGCATTCTTTCTCTAGGATATAGCATTTACTACTAATAATGTGAAGATTAAGGCAGTTTTAAACATTTTGTATGGTTTAACTCATTCATTTCTCAAATATTCCTAAAAGGAAGGAATCATTATTCCATTTTAAAGGATACTAAAACACAAAGGTAAAATACATTCTCAAGGTCACAACAGTAGGCAATGCAAAGAAGTCAGATTTTATGGTTCCAAATTTGAAGTCTGAGCCCACATTAAAAGAAATATTTCATTTATAAGGTTTCCTTAACTCCAACCTGCTACAACTACTGTCATTGCATCTGACACCCATTTCCTATGGGTTAGAGGCTCCTTTATTTGATTGTAACAATATCTGGCATTTACAGAGTTCTACGGGGAGTCCATCTTAACAATTTGCTAAGTCTAATAATGTGACAACATGAGCTAAAATGTTTATTAAACTGTATCAAAGAATATTTTTTAAAAGTTTTATTAACTTTTCATTTAGAAAAAAAAGGAAAAACAGTTAAGAACCTCTTTCTTTTTTGTCTTAATCTGAAGATTTTATGTAAACAATGCTAACAAATGCAAAGCAAAATTAGGAAACTATCTTCCTATGACCAAATGGCATATCACAAAACATGTGAATGAAAATAATGTAAAGACATTCAAAATGAAAAGAGAATAAACACGTGTCTTAGCAGATCAGAGTTTCTAGTGCTTTGACATATTTCCACTTACACTCCAAAAATTAGCAATGAAGAAAAGACTGATAGAAACACTTACACATCAGTGGTACTCAAAGTATTATCCCTGGACCCACATGATTAGAGTCACCTAAGAATTTGTTATAGATACAACTTATCAAGCCCCGCCCAGATACTGACTCCACAAACTAGGGAAGGCGGGGCCAGCCAACCAAGTTTTAACGACCACTCTACATGGTTCTGGTGTGTGTTTCTGTTTGAGAACCACTGAAATGCAAGAATGTTATTCACAGTGAAAAGCACTGAATTTTAATTTTAAACTGTTTATAAATGTAAAATGGTTTAAACTGTTGTAAAATTTTAAAATTTAAATAATTTTAATTTTTTCAGTGTTTTTAAAAAGTAAAAACTCATGGCTTACATAATATTTTCCCTACCCAGGAAACCTCTTCTTATCAAGAAAAACACAAGCCCATACATGCTGATTGTAAATATTCTTTGTAAGACATTCATTCCTATGCTGTAAATACTTTAAATTGTTAATGATAATAGAAGATATCTGTCTAAAAGTTATCTCAGACTAGAGATTATTTGTCTATCTGTCTGTCTAAGTGGCCACAGGACAGTGTACATTCAGTTAGGCTAAAAATATGGAAATTGGACACATCAGAGCACATCCTGCTCACTGTGTTAAAAACCACAGTGAAAAGTAACAGAAATAAAAATCCAGCACCCAGGAATAATAATAATACATTTATCAATTGATGATCAGCTGCAGTAATGAAATTTCTGGGAGAAAAGATTTAAAATATGTGTTTTCTTGCCATTTTTATTGTTTTCTTGTATCATGAATTCCAAGCAAGAAGACTATTAGAAAGCTTTTAATTCCTACTAGAGTACATTCTATTTTCATAGATATTTGAAATTTTTAAATCCACAATAATTGTAATAAAATATGTATGTGTGTGCATGACACATGGTGAGATTTGTCCTCCAATTTACTGTTTGCCAAGGGCACCTTGACAAATCTCATTTTTATTACAATCATACATGATGACATATCAGCTTCCTGTGGGTGGTTTCTCTCCAGTGACATGCTATTGCTTCAAATTACCACGGGTAGGGGCTAGATCCACATAAGTGCAAGACAATCCGCCAACAGTAGCTGCTACTCTGCAGTTTTGTCACACTGCAAAGCAAAACTGTTCAAAGAATGGGATAGCCAGAGGACCACAGGAGAGTCTCCAGACCTCAGAAGTCATCTACTTAGCAGTCACCTCAAAATTCTCCAAAGCTTCATCTTAAAATCCTTTCACTTTAAATGTATCATAATTTCTGGATTGCTAAGAATTCCATTTGAATCTTTTATGAATTATTGGGCTATGTGAAGTAAAGTGGAAAATAAAAATAAAAATGGAGGAAAAAACCCCCACAAAAGACAGAGTGTTCACTATATGATTTCATACTGTGTCTGTATACAAATATAAGGTAATAAATAAACATCGGAGATTCTACTGTAGCCAATAGTTCAAGCCTCCAAGTCAAATTTCAGAGTCCGTTTCCTTACAGATGTATTCCTGTGATTGATGTTGTTCCTCAAGAATCGTGTGAAACATAGTCTAAAACATTCACTCAACTTGGAGGACTCAAGCAAATACTCTCCCTAAATCTGGAAGCTCATCTAACTTCCTGTATTTTCTCCCCAGTCTGTCATACTCTCCCCTATCTTACCCCTCCCCTCAATTGAACTTTTGAAGGGTTTCAGAAGAGGAAAGTATGGAGCCAGCAATCAGAAATGCTGGGCTTCTTAGTCTCAGCTCTTACTGCTTGGTCTTGATTTTCCTTCTCTTTAATGCAGGGATCATACCCTTATCGACCCTGCCTCACTCATAGGATTATCGGAGGGATTCACTGTCATATAAACCATCTGAAAAAGTAGAATGTGTTACAGAGCATAAGGCATCGTTATTATGAGCAAGAGAACATGGTACCTAAGAATTACATTTTAAAACATACTCTCTTAAAATAACAGTGACTCAATTCTTATTTAAAGTTATTGATATATACATGTCAGTGTTGAGATTACTTTTTGTTTTTTAATTGCACTGATGAGACAGAAACTATACAGTCCAAGGAATTTGTACTTCAGCTACATAATTTTGAAAATGAATAAGGGTGTAACAATTATTTTTTTATGAAGAGCTGATGAGCCAAACAGGGATGACATTCCAGTTGCCTCAGGAATAAAGTCCTCTTACCTCTACTCCTTGTCAAAGAGCCTATTACATTTTAGCTTCTGTTCAGCAAAATTGGTTCTCTCCTTTCCAGAGCATAGAATTACCTTTAGCTAACAGTTTCTTATTCAGAAACTATTTCTGGCTCTTCTCTCCTTATACTTAGGTGAAGAAATGTGGACTAGTTCTTACCAATGGACTAGAGACTGAAGTAATTTGTACCTCTTCCAAGACTGACCCATAAAAATATCTTATTCCTATCATCTATCCTTTTTGCCCATAGGCCAATTCCAAATACATATATAGGTGGAAGAAGGAAGACACAATTTGACAATGTATGCTTTCATCACTCTGAGCTATTGACTTTTATAAAACAAAGCATTTCAATTCTATATCTGCTATCCAGAAAACATCTTGGACTGTATAAGTGGAAATAGAAGTCTAGTGTGCAGAGACTGAAATCCAGAAGTTTGTTACTGAAAGCTCGTATTAATTTAAATTACAGAGACATTCTTGCAGCCAAAAACCCTTCCTAGAACACCTCCATACATGAGAATTCAATTATGACTCTATACAGGGTTCAAGTCCATTGCAAGTGGTTGCATTACCTTTGTAGAGATCATTGCCCTATACTCACAATTCTGCTGAAGATCTTATCTTCATTCCTAGTTATCTTTTTTTCATTAAATTCATTTAATAGCACCTTCTGAACACTTATTATGAGCTCTTTACTACCAGAAACTCATCTTTTTTTTTGTTCTGAAGCTCTGAAATAGGACCTCTGTAGTTCCTTTTAATTTCTTACTACTGGTCCAGGGTAAAAGGGTATGGATATATACATTGGTCAAATTGCTACTGCCAACAACCTTGGAAATTGAGATAACTTTTTTTATTCTCTATAAATAATGATGAAAATAGGCCTAAGTATCAATTACACCTAAATCTTAATTTTGCTGGACAGTTTACACATGGGTCATCTAATTTGTTCTTCACAATATTCACTTGAGGTGAACACAGTGGTTGTTACAGTTATAGTCTTACTTTACACATTCATAGAAGGGGTAGGATAAGCATAGGCAGACTGTTTTGTAAAACTGAACATCATGTACAACATTATTTTGATGGTGATTATAGTTCCAAATTTCAGTAAAGGCAGTTTTTTTTAATAAAGAAAGAATATAATCAGCCTCTAAATCTCTTTCCCTCTCGTTTGTATTAGTTCTGGCAGGGCCGGGGATTTAGCTCAGTGGTTTCACCGCCTGCTGCGCAAGCCCAAGGACCCGAGTTAGATCCCCGGTATCAAAAAAACAAATAAAACCTATATTAGTTTTGGCATTTCTGACTGTGTGTATGCAATTAAATTTAATGTCTTGTAATATTTGTAAAAATATAAGCAATGACACTTGAAATTCAGAATTTTTAAGGACCATAATCTAGCTGGTAGAACAGTACAGTGACAAAACATGTATTTTTAATTGCTTAAATTAGCTTTAATTTTAACATACACCTCTGCAGCATCCTACTTTAGTCCCTTTTTTGTATACAATTTTGTGCTAAGAAAATATAACTTATATTAATCATAGTATTTAAAATGAAGAACCATATTAAATACCAAGTAAGAGGGAAATTATTATTATTCAACTATTATAGTTTATTCTTTTTTTTCTCATTTCATAGCTTTATTCTTGATTTTCCTCTAAAAAGAGACCAAATTAGTTGTGGAGCTGACTATACCTATAGAGTAATAAGTCACAAAGTACCATACTCATATAACAGAAGCCAAAAGAAATATTCAATTGTTTTAGCTTTCAAATGCTGATGTTACACATCATAAATAAGCATAGCAGTGCATTCGTGAACTGATTGTACTACTTCTGTAGAATTTTAGAAAGAAGCACATCTGAATTGGAATCTAATAGGGATATCTTTTTATCTTACTAAGTAAAAGCAAGCATTTTTTATTTACATTTTTTATTTCTGTCTTAAACAGAACTTCTGGAGGTCAAACAAGGAAAGTATACCAAACTCAAAGCACTATGATGTCTTGAAATGAAGAATCTGAAGTAGAAGTCAAGCAACATAATCCACAGTATTTTTAGGGGAGTAGTTATTCCCAGCAACCATTAGATCTCTCTGTAAGATCTATTTTTTAAAACGTCTCAAGTTCTAAAACATTAATAATCCATTTTCTAAAATGAGATGGAAAACTACGATCAACAGGACACACACAAGTTTTTGTTATATTAACAAAGTAAATGGTTTTACTAAAAGCTGTCGCCAATATTTCTATCTGTAGTAACTGTAGGGAGGCTGCTGGTTATAACCATATTGTCCATATTGCTGTGGATAATAAGGCTCTTGTCTGTGCTGCAGGTAACTGTTACCCCAGGATCTTCCATGCCACTGGTCTGATCGATTGTCAGTTGGCCACCCTCATCTGCTGCCCCTACCTCTAAACTGTCTGTTATCTTGCAACCGATTGCCTCTGTTTCTTTGGTTCCCACCAGCTCTGTTATTCCATTCCTCAATAACTGGAGGGGATTCAGGAGGGCGTTTCAAATATTCCTGGTATTCTTTGTCATCTTCTGTGAATCTGTTTGCAAACATCTCTTCAAAATTTGGAGTAGCGTTAGCAGTGTCAGTCATCCTGAAATTCACTGGCCACTGTGCTTGTCCAGCTCCAGCAGAGACACGCAGAGGGCTGCCACACAGCCAAACTAAGGACTCCTTCATTTCTCCAAGGTAATGGAGCCTCTTATAGTTTATTCATTCAGTGAAATATTAAATGGCCATGAAAAATAAAATTATGATACTTGTATAACAAAACAAAAAATAGATTCAAAATAAAAGTAGAATATAAGCAGTCTTAAGGTATACACATAAAAGTCCAAGAACAAAATAGACAGCAGCATAATATTTTAAGGAGGTTACTGGATTCTAGGCATCTTTTTCTATAATCAAAAGATTCCATGATATTAAATCTTACACAAATAAAATTGATTTCAAACCATCATTTCACTTTTATTCAAAGAAAATTAGTGAGAAAAAAAAGGTTTAAAAGCATCATTTGCGCATCTAGAAAATGAAGCACAGTGAGACTTTGGATTCAGATCATCAAATGTGAACACTCATCACCAGTTAGTCCCACGGAGAAAGCCATATTTAATGAGAAGAGTTTTAGGTACAGCAGCACTGGCCACAGTGGCAAGAGGACAATCAACACTGGACGGAGGCCAAAGCTGGCCCAGCACTCTGAGAAGAAAGGCACTCAGCAGCACCTTACTTGGGTCTAGAAAGCAGACCACCACCTCAGATGGACAGCAAGTGAGTGTGCAGCAACAACTGCACATGCTGGAGTAGACCCTGATGAAGGGGCTTTCCCAGAAGGTGAGGAGTGAAGGTCAGTGAATAACCATAAGATCAACAGATCAGACAAGAACCAGGAAATTCACCGGATACCAAGTGACTACAAAAGCAATTAAGCTATTTAAGGGAAACAATGGCATCCAAAAGGGCAGAAATCTTAAAAAACAAAATAACAACAACAAAAATATGTCTCTGGGTCACAGCTCACAGCTCAAATATTTTAAAACTCAGAGGCAGGGAGGTATACCAGGGTAGCTAGCCAGGCATCTTCTGGGAGAACAGTTAATTGAAGCTGATGGCTAAATTAAGCAGTGTTCTCAGGCTAAAACAATAGCTTCCCTTAAGTAAATGACTATAAGTTGTTGCACTTCAAAAACCCTGACACAGGATTCAGAGGTGCGGCTTTGATATCACTGCCACGGTTCCCGGGAACTCATGAGGGGATGACATCCCACCATAGCATTCACTTCTAGGTGTTGATCAGTTTACAGACTCGTACTTCCTGTTTCCTTCATGCGAGATGGGCATGCTTCTACGGAACAGGGTCAGATGAGTTTATCAGCTTGTCCACAATCAGTGAGGCTGGACACTGCTCCTCTCTTTCTCTAATATGCATACGTTTTAAATGACACCATACTATCTTCTCTGTTGCTATAAACAATAAAAAGGGCAAAATTAAAGTTTTCCAGGGTGTTTACTTTTGTACTGTTTTGTATAACTGTTCTTAATAAAATGTCATTTTAATCCTCTTTTCCGCTGGTTTTCATCTTTTCATATGGGTCGTGTTAACTCCAAGGTAAAGGTGTGGGAGACGGGCCCCATTGATCATGCCCAAAGCAGTTTGTTAGCAGTGCAGAGTGTAAAGTTAACCCCACAATTGGCTTGTTTTAAGAAGTGTGTCTAACCAAAACCTATAGTTAGTTTTGCCTTAGCTGAACAGCATTTATTGGTATCTAAAGTTAGAAATTTATATTTTAATATTAACATTAATATTAACACTAATTAATGATAGTAATTATTATTTGAATGAATAACCTCCATCACTAGATTTATGGTAATGAAAATAATTTTAAATCTTTTTTTCAAATAGCTAAATTTAAGATTAAGTTTTGCTAGGTGCATTGGCACCTGTCTATAATCCTAGAGGCTCAGAAGACTGAGGCAAGAGGATCACAAGTTGGAGCCTAAACCGGGCAGTTTAGGGAGATCTTATCTCAAAATGAAAAATAAAAAAGGGCTGAGGATGTAGCTCAATGAAAAGGCCCTGCGTTCTATCCCTAGTGCACACATACACACCCTAAACAAACAAAAAACCACAAAAACTTTTTAAAAAGATTGTTGGATATTCCACACACTTCTAAATTTAAATTTTATATTCTCCATTGACAAATGTGTGCACTTTTCATGTTCTTATAGCAAAAAAATTAGAAACCCAATTTTCAAACACAGACATGATTTTTCACTCGGAAACACCTGTAGCCATTCTATTCCTTTTTTAAGACAAGGATATGGATTTAAATAATCCATATGAATTTGAATGGTGATCTTTGAAGGTATGTTACTATCTATATTTCCAAGACAAAAGAGTCATCACTGTGACTTTATTTTCTGATAATCCCCTTCCCAATACAAGAGACATCTCAAATGTAATTTTTTTGAAAACTTCCTCTTAAGAGAAACATTGCAGATTAACATTTAGACTTACTCTGGCCAATCAAGAGGAGAGGGATGACAAATATTCAGTTACACGACTCAGAAGGTATATAAATATTAGAACATAGAAGTGAGTTAAAATGTTTGTATCTATCTTTCTGGTAATTAATTCTAATTTTCATAATATTCATTTCCCTAACATTTTAATTTTCCACAATAGCAAGTTAATTGTGTTCCCAAAATGAATTGCTATGAAGTATTTCTTTATTCTACAGACTTGGTAAGTACAAAGGTCTTTCATGACAATTCATTTTACAGTTTTTGGGAGCTTTTATTGTGTTTCTCAAGTCTACCATTTCTATTTTCTCCATGAGCAATGTTAGACCATTGGTGAAATCCAATTTTTTCAGACAAAAGAAAATTGATTGATTTAGATAAAGTGAGAAAATGAAGTACAACATACA
The DNA here is from genome assembly GCF_053883595.1 of Heterocephalus glaber. NCBI lineage: Eukaryota > Metazoa > Chordata > Mammalia > Rodentia > Bathyergidae > Heterocephalus > Heterocephalus glaber. The sequence continues at coordinate 9,077,424 of NW_028258356.1, read as the reverse complement.
GCCTGGTATTCTTCATTTGAATATTAATTATGACTTTCAGAGTGCTAATTATTTATACTTGAGTAAAAGTAATAGTAACAGTGGAATCCATCGAGTCTTATTATGTGTTTGTACCACACTATGCTCTACACAGGTAGAACTAACACACTTCTCAAAAACATATATTAAAGAGTTATTATTATTCTACTTTGACAGGTGATACAACTAAGCTTTAGGTTTACTGAGCAATTTGCCAGAGTTCACACAGGTAAGCAGCTGAGCCTAAAATGTTAATGGAGAATAACAATCTCTAGAGCTCTCTATTTGAATTTAAAAACATTTTATATCTTGGTTACCTACATTTTTTTTTTTTAAAAAATGCTTCTACTCCAAATAAATCACTGTTAAAATAAATGAAGAACTCATTCTGGTGTTGTGTAGATGACAAGCAACAGGTGGTTATGATAATAGATGATAGATTCAAAATCATTATCAAATTTATTAACTTTTTCCATTTTTAAACCACTTTTTAAAAATTTATATATGAGGTCACACAATTGTTTCAGCACTTTGGAAAACAACCATTCTCTTATGGTTAAGGTGGACTCTCAATTTCACTGGCTTAGTAGCTGTCCAAAGTAATAAAACACATTTCTGTGTGTATTTGGATTGGTCATGGAGGCATGACTTGGATAACTATATGTGATCCCTTGCTCCTTTCTCTCTCGTACTGTTCCTGGGCACCATCAACTGAGCAGCTTTACTCCACCTCACTCTTCTGCCATGATGTTTCAGCTTTGGAGCCAGCTAACCATGAGTGGGACTCTCAGAAAACATGGGCTATACAAAGTGTTTTCTGCTTAGGTGGTGGATGTTAAGTATTTAGTCCTAGCAACAGGAAATCTGACTGATACACAGTAAATTGGTACTGAGAATGGGGCTGTTGCTGTGAAGGTATATAACCAAGGGGTTTAGAAGCCTTCGAAACTAGTTTGTTGGAGGAATTTGGAAAGGTTTGGAAATAGGGCTAGAGAAGTTCTAGAATGCTGAAAGTCGTGAACGATGAGTAATTCTAGTTGTAGCTCAGAAGATATAATTTGTCTTTTTTAAAAAAATTTTACATAGTTCCTCAGCTACAAGTTTGCCATGAGTCTCAAGGAGACTTTGACTTGAATATTTTATCAATGCTGAGACTGTTGAGGCTTTGGAGAAGTGATTACTGTTTTACATATTTGAAGAAGAGTTGTATCATGTTAGGTAGAATTATGACTTGATGTTTATTTGGAGATTAAGTACAATTTAAGGAGATGTGTTTGACAAAGGGTGGAATTTCACATTTAAGGTGGATTGTCATATTGATTTGTTTGGGAAACATTCACTGGATTAGTAAAGCACATTTTTCTGTGTGTATTTGAATGGGTTATTGGGAATGACTTTGGGACTACAAGTGATCCCTGGTCATATTCCTCTCTGGTTCTATTCCCCTTCTCTTCCTGGCTAACATGAACTGAACACCTTTGCTCTGCCATTCCATTCTGCCATGATGTTTCTGTCTTGGTGCCAGCTGACCACAGACTGAATCCACTGAGCTTAATGAACTATTTCCTTCTTTAAGTTATGGGTGTTGGATATTTGGTCCCAGGAAGGGAAGATCTTTCTGACTGATGCTCACCAACAAAGAACTAAAACTGGAAATCAGTGAGGATAGGCTTGATTCATTCTGCAGCCCTTGTCATAAAAGATGTCTCTATTTCTGGTCTCTTTTCTTTGAGTTTGCTTTTGATTGATTTCATGCAATCTTTGATGTACTTTTTGTAGGCTTTTTTGTGAAGCTGGCTTTCTCTAAGTGGTGGTTCATGACAATATTGACATTAGTAGTAATTAATGTACTTTTAGTACCTTTGCCCTTAGGGCCTTCAGGAGAAGCATTTCTATTAAATAGCAAGTCACCAACAGTACCTTCTGTCCTATTGAACATATTGTCCTCCATCTCCAGACACTGCCTGTCTGTGATCTCCCAGATCTTGTTAAGTATCAAAAGAACATCTCCTCAGGATTCATGATGTCTGGATATATAATTATGATTATGGCTGGAAGGAAATAACTAAGGCACTTAGCAGGAGCCTAGCATTCATGGAGAAAACTTAGAGCTCTGAATACTATACTTTATATATATTTCAGAAATGCTGCTTAAATTTAATAGTAAGTCATAAACTTCCTATCTTTACAGAATTATTTCTAAAACTTAAATACAAATGATTAGTCAGTCCTCTATACAAACCGCATGTTCCACATTTCAAATTCCAATCACACAGCCCCCACAATGACAAAAGGCCACCAGACAATCAAAGCCTAATTAGGTTTTCAACAAAGTTGAATGAACAGTGGTTCTTTGAGAGCCAGAATTTTATTGATCTGATGCAATATAAAGCAATGGGAGTATAATTGACACTGAGAATAGTGTATGTGCAGGACTGTCTCTGTGAAAACATGACTAATCTCACAAGAAAACAGATGTTTGCCAAGTTAATATGATTTATTTTGTCTTTTTTTGAAACATATAAAGTTGTTCTTCAGTGGTTGCTAGGTAACATAGTTGAGTTTAAGAAATAAGCTAAATTATAGAGGTTGCAATATGCTTTCATATATTTTTGATAAAATGAGACATTAAAATGCAGTAACTATACAAAACAATGGCTTTATATGACATGATATCTTTTTTATTATCTCCATGTCCAACAAGGCAAATTATGATAGTACCCTGTGGGCATTCTGAATTGAAGCAGGATGCCCAGCCTCACACTCAAATAACTGAAGTCTAATTTATATGGGCCTTCTGATAAGGAAATTCTAAATACACTAATTCACATATGTTTATTGCATTTACCATAAGGAATGTTTCAAACCATGTGGATACTTTGTCAAGAGTTAGCAAAGTAAAAGAAGGTTTAGCCTCAACTTGACCTTACCATTCTTCCTCTTTTTGGTTTTCTTTGAAAAAAAAATTTCCTATATGGCCTTGAGACAGACAAGAAGTACCTGACTCTCCCCTTTTCCAATGCTGGCCAGAAGTGGAGTGGAGTGGCTTAGCCATAGCCGTTTCACATCCCCCATCATAGACTGGAAAAACTTACTTCAGTCTTCTGGGTTATTTAGCAGCCAATCTCCTCAAGGCCACTCCAATAGGAATGCAGCTCGCCTTTCAGCTGTGGTGCAGATCCTCATCTCCCACTACTTCAGACACTGCTGCTGTTTCTTTAAAGCAGGGAGGGAAGGACAACCCAACATGGCTAAGATCAAGTAGGGAAGGATTTAGGCTCATTATTAAAATCCCCAACCTCACTGAATAACAATTAGCTGTAATGAGCACAGGTAGCCTTCCCAAAGATTCCCTGGTTTCAGCCTTGCCATTTTTCCCAGAGACAGGACATTGTCTCACATCACCTTGCTCCTTCACTGGGTCGGGGCCATGAAAGATGGGACTGTCCTGGAGCTCTGTACCTACTTAGGCCATCACATGCCTGAAGGTGCTGTATAAGCAGCACTCTTCACACACTTCTCCAGTTAGTCTAGGAGGGCTCTCTCCAATGCACTGACCTCCTGTACAATAGCACAGGTCGCGTTAAAATAATAACTTTGGTGGTAAACTTACTTGTGACTTATTTTTCTGGTAATGTGGGCTCCCAAGGTCCTATAAATCTACTCATACTTCTTATCCTGAATAGTGTAGACAGAGAAGTTGCCTTAAAAAAAAAGATCATTAAACACTAGGGGCTCTTAGCCTAAAGAGGTCCAACAACAAAAACCAGTGGCAGAAACCAAAACCTGGCAGAACTGACCTATAATATCTGGCACAAGTCAGCTGACAACAGAAGTGTTGCCATCCATAATTATCCAGAGTCATCTGATATGAGGACCACTAACAGAGGTCCTGCACATTGCCAACTCATAATTTCCATCTAAATCAAGAAAAAGAATCCTCAACTGATTTCCAATAGCCCCTTCAAAGCAGTACTCTGGTTTATTTTTTCTCTTTGGCTCTGTTGTATATATATTGGGTCGGTTGTATATATAGTAATGTCTATTGTAGACTATAATAATGGTCACAATGTCCACTCTTCCCATAATGATATAGAATCTGTTTCTCCAACCTTGAATTGGGGTGGCCATCTGGCTGCATTGTCCAATGCATCTTTAGCAAACATGATTTATGTAGACTCTCTCTATAACAGTTCTTGCTTGTTTGCTGACCTTGGAACCATATGATGCCAAGTGAAAATGCTTGGGCTATTATAGTAGATGAAAAAAAGTCATGTGGCAAGAAACTATAGTCACCCCAACTGTATTAGATGAAGTCATTATAAACCAGCTTGCTGAGAGCATACAATCCCCAGAAACAGCCACCTTACCGACCAGCAGCTAACCACAAACATGAGTGAGCCCATGGAGCAGAGATACATTTCCTTCATGAGCCTAGCCCAAATAGTCAATCCACAAAGTTGTGAACTAAATAAATATTTGCTGTATTAAAACATGCAGTTTGGGGTTAGTTTCTTAGCACCAGCTACCTGTTAACTTTTCCAATAAGTACAACAGGTGTGTATGTGGTAAAATAATCTATTGCTAACAGATAATATAATCTACATGGAAAATGCAAATTAATATTTTTCAAAAGAAAACAGCCTTGCTTATGTAAATTTGACCAAGAGAAGGGTTGCAGAGTAATGTTTAATGTATTTTGTTTCAGAAGAGTTTTAATAACAGACAGTGGAATCTCTAGGGTCCAAAATACAAGACAGAAGTATTACAACAAATCCATATGTAAGGATGGATGCCAGGTACAAATTCAAGCTTTATTGCTTGATTTTGATTTCTTCAATTCTGACTTCATATTTTTTCGACCTGCCACATTGCCAGCATAGAAAGTGGACATTGCTTTCTTTTTCTTTTGGTATTAGATTCTTTTATGTTCTCACGTTTTTCTTTAATATCATATACTACAAACTTCATCAATACGTGAAGCTTTTATATTCTAGATCTCTTTATAATAATAAAACCATGGTGTTCTGCACATAGAAATGAGGCTAATGTTTAAATCGTGATTTTCAGAAATTTATTTGCTTGATCATGTGTATCATAATCACCATGTATTATGATCCAACTAAAAAAATCCGATAGAAAGATAGACATACATAAAATGTGTCTTTGCTTATGCCTCAACTTTAGATATTATAGGTAGAGTATCACTGATAGATTAAAACACATTCCAGTACAATAAAATAGGTATTTATGTAGCCTCATTTTCTTTAGAGCTTTATTAAGTTTTTGGAAAACCTACTTTTTTCTCCACTTCAACTAATGCGTAATATCTTTTATTCTTTTACATAATTTCTACATTATGTTTTGTCCTCCATAGGATTAATCATTCTTTCCTTTTAGGTTCTTTATCTTTTTAAAGATTTGGACTATACAAGGTACCACAAGAAACGATTTTTAGCCTTTCCCTTTAAAACAGTCTTTGGATTTGTTCTTTCTTTATATTTGAATGAAATATTACATTAGTTAAAAATATTTTCCAGTATCTTTCAAAAAACATACAATTTTTTTTCTTTTGGTACTTAAAAATATGTTGTAATCTATCTCAAACAATTCTAGTCTCGGTTCAGGCTACTATATTTTTTGTTCCCTTTGCTCTTAAACAATATACAGAAAGCTCACCTTTTTACTTCATTTATGTCTCTGCTCAAATACCACCATCTCAGAGCAGCCTTTCTAAAATTTCTTGATAAAAATATCTTTCCACACTGAAATTCCATTACTATTTCACTGCACACATTGCTTTATTCTCAAGTGCCTATCAACAATGATATACTATAACTTTGTCTCTCAATTTCCTACTCTGAACTTTCCCAGTTAGAATATAGTATCATTCAGCACTCTGTCTTGGTCATGGCTATGTCACTAGTGCTTTGGACAATTTGTAGTTCATCAGGAGTGTTCTATAAATATTGATGGGATAAAATGAATGAATGACAAATGCATGAGGGCATTAGTGTACACATAACGAACATATTACCATTTTTAAAACTTATTTTTCTTTACATTTCTACAGGAAAAGACAATAATGCAGTGAATTTAATGACTTCTTGGAGATACAATGACTGTCTTCAAGGAACATAAAAACTGTACCCTCCCTAGCCTGATAAAATTTGCAAATACAAAACAATAAATTTATATAATGCCTGCCTGAATGGATGTGGCTGGTAGACCTTTTCTTTAACATGAAGAGACCCAGTGGGAAATGCCTGGCTTTTGTGTCTGTTTTTGTCAAACATTCAACACTAACTGATAATCTCTACATCTGTTATTTATTTGATAGACCTCAAGAGGGCCATACAAGCAGAAATTTCAGAGAAACCTTTAACAAAATCCCTGGCTGTATGGCAATGTAAGAAAGAATCTTTAATTGTTTTATAATTGTTAGATTTAAATTAACCATTTGCACAGTGGCTATTGATGCATTCTCCTGAATAAAGCATATATTGTGAAATTTGTGATTTATTCACTGTTTCATTTTAGAAACAAAAGCAATTACACATTGAAATCAGGCCCTCTTGACCTGGGAGAAGCCCAAAGCCAAGAAAATTTGCAGCTGGTCAGGAAGTAAATCTGGGGTGGAAAAATTTTTGCAGAGAAGGAAGAGGGGAAGATTAAAAAGCACAAATGAAAACACTTAATACTATTAGGGTGTTTTCGAGGTTTTGACAACTGGAATCCAAAAGATAATAGTTTATCTCTTAACATATATAAGTAAATGTAGAAATTAATGGAGCTACACTTGGCTTGGAATGCCAAGAGCCATTTAAATGATTTTATAAATAATACACATGCTTAAACATAGGCATTATGCATGAAATGTAAAATATCAGATTATTAAAACACAAAGCACCTACATATTTCTTGATCTGCTAAAAAGTTTTAGTTTATTGTTGAAAGCTTGAACTGTCATTTTTCTGAATAGAAACAGATATTTGAAAATTGCTTTTGCAAGTTATTCACCATTTACTTCTCAAGAGCCTTGACAAAAGCCCATGGACTGTCACTCCATACTAATGCAAGGAAAAAAGCAAGAAGTATAGGTTATCCCAGAGGGTACTAGCTAACCTTTTGAGGAAATTTAGCCCATGCCTGTGATCAAAATCACTTTAATGGAAGAAGCTGCCCTTCAAATATGATTTTTACATAAAAAGTAAAATCATTAATCTTGCAATTTCATGACATAGAAACATCTGCAGCAAAACACTAGAGAGCACCCCTGACTAAAATATCAAAGTAACTGCTAAATTCAGAGGCCAGATGAAGTACAAGTGGTATAAATCATCTAGAAATGTCCTACACATTCTCCAGTGACTGACTGATAAGTGATATGTGAAGGAATGAATGAAGCTGCTGAGAGTGAATCAAGGCATTATCTCTTTAGATGCCAGTAAGACTAATAGTATTAGTGTGCCGAAGAATGTTAGATGATTCTCTCTTAAAGCAGCTTTAAAAGTTGGCAAAAATACAAAATGTAAAATTTATGGGAAGCATTAACCAGCTAAACATCTGGTGAGATTTTCATTCAATTAAAAGCAGAGCATGTCATAAAAACTCAACTTGGCTTCCTTAAAATGTCATGGCTCAGAGGAGGAGAGGGCTTCTGCTCTGGATATGATTAAGATCCACAAAGAATTAAGAATTTAAAAAAGGAAGTCAACATTTGGTGAATCTACATTACACACCAGGCATAATATTACATTAAAAGCTACATGAAAAATCTTAGATATGGGTCAGGCAAAAAAAAAAGATATGCACAATAGTCAGAAAAACAAAGGGACACTTAATTAAGGAAAGACAATTTTAAAGTGATCTGTAAAAAGGCTTAAAGCCCAGCACAGGCAGAAATTGTATACACATTTTAATGAGTTATTTTGTAAAGATAGAAGTTAGATCAGTGATAGAGGATAAAAATATTTCTATTTTACTTCTAAACTTTCAACTAAGGATAGCATGGTAGAGTTATCATCATCATTCACACATACACTCTCAGAATTCAGGGTTTAATCTTCCAGTACATCTAAACCTCTCTATGTGAGGTTAGTCTGATAATTAAAAAGGTCAAACTGTTTTAATGCAGTACATATAAAACTCAGAATAAACCGGGCATGGTGGCTCATGCCTGTAATCCCAACACTGGGAAGGCTGAGGCAGGAGGATCACTGTGAGTTTAAGGCCATCCAGGGGTACATAGTAAGTTCAAGTTCACCCTGAACTACATAGTGAGAACCTATCTAAAAAAAAAAAAAAATCCAAAAAGCCAGCTCAGAGTAATGCCTAGTGCATGGCTAAAATTTAGATAAATATTAGCTATGATCCTCATAATCTCCATTCTTATAATTAAAATATATTAAACTCATAGCAGTTTGTTCAAAACAGTAAATGTTTCAGCAACTGAACTACTGTTGGACACATAGACTTTCCTTTTGTTCCCTTTAGTCTAGCTACACAACTTTTTCTGAGCATAAAAACTTCTGTATATATACTATAGGAAGTATAAATATAAATATATATACACATATTTATGTATATAACACAGAACCATGTATAATACATTTTAGGCCCAATTATACTACATTTTAAGTGTTTTTCACAATGCACAACTTTTCATGTCATAAATTGCACTTTGGAAGTTTCATTACTTATCAAAATTGTGGCCAATGTAACTGGTAACCTGAAAATAGAACATATGTTATGATTTACTGAAATTTAAGAAAAGCAATGAAAAGTTATCAGGATAGTTTAAAGGTACTAAATTCTTCATGTATGCTTTAATCATTTCCCAAAGTTCTTAAAAAAAATTATTCTTTAAAATTTCAGAGATGATGATAATAGTAATAATATGCTTTTAGAAAATAAAAATTGATCTAATTTTTAAAATTGAGACTATACACTGAAAGATTACTACCTTGATGTTGATTTATGAAGGATTTCTAGTGCAAATTACAGTTGACCCTTGAACAACCTGGATTTGAACTATGGAAATCCACTTTCAAACAGATTTTTTTTTTCTTTTTTTTTTTTTAGCTGGACATGGTAGCTTTCTTTTGGAGAGAGAGAGATTTGTGACACTACCATATTAGAATAACTTGCTGACCCAACCATGTAGCCTTGAAATAAAAAGTTTTAAAAAACCCTAAAAAAGGTATGCCATGAATGCATAAAACACTTACAGTTACTAGTCCATTTTGATCATCCATTACCATAAAATATATAGAAATTTATTATAAAAGTTATCAAAACTTACCTATGCAGAGTACATGTGGCACCATTTATAGTCAAGTGTAAAGAAACGTAAATATGCAGTATTAAATCATAACTGCCTAAAATTAACTCATTACATATTAAACTACTATAGTAATTTTATAGCCACCTCCTAATGCTGTTGAGATGAGGTCCAATTTTATAAATATCTCCTTAAATGCATATGATGCTCATCATCTCAGCCTGACAAGTTTGGGTCCCAATAAAATACAGTTATAACAGTGATTGCTTGTGATTCTCACCTGTTTTTCACTACATATAACATACACAACATATGAAATATTTTAATTGACTGTTCATGTTATCAGTAAGGCTTCCAGTGAACAGGAGGCTATGGTACCAGTAGTTAAGTTTTTGGAGAATCAAAAATTAGACATGCATGGTTTTGAACTTTGCAGGAGAGGGTTAGCACCCCTACCTACTGGGTTGTTCCAGGATCAACTGTTCTGAGCAGTTAATTCATGAGTATTGTAAGATTAAAAGATGTTATGAGCAATCAGTTCTTATTCACTTGGAACAAGTCAATTCATTAACATCACATTTTATGATAAGATTATTAGGCATTTCATACTCTGCCTCCATAGTTATAAAACATTAACCTTCTGTGTCCAAATTTCTTTCTCTTCAGAAGGGAAGCAAACACTGGATTAGAATCCACTCAAATCCAGATTGATTCCTGTTTGAGTAAATCTTCAAATACCTTATTTCCATTTAAGATCTCATTAATGGGTATCAAGGCTTAGCACTTTGACATATCTTCTGGGGGGAAGAATACAAACTCCAACAGTACTACATTCTAGACAATGTACATTACACGACCCCAAATAATATTTGTTATAAACTCAATAGAATAGGTATTATTTTCTTTTTAACTAGTGAAAACAAGACTTGCTAAGTTAAGCTAATTATTTTCAGGGTGACGAGCACATAAGAAGCAGTCTTGATTTATACATTAAACTGGTTGCAAAGCCTAAGTTTGTGAGACTGGAATGTAAATACACTGGAGTTATAAAATTTGTTCTTAGTGGCACAATAATCTTTCTGATCCTCATGGCCTAAATTCCTTGAAAAGTAACTTTAATGACAAGTGATTTAAAATATTAATTTTACATTGAAATAAAATCATTTAGTAATGGAATGTAAAATCCAGAGAGACTATTATAAATAATTAGAGCTTCAAATACATTTCACAAGTCAGGAAAACTGATTGCTGGTAAACTCTTGTAATTTTTCACTCATTTAGACTTTATTTTTCCCCAGTTCTGCAGATTGAATCCAGGTCCTGTATATATAAGGCAACCACTCTGGCTTGCTTGATTAACTGTTTCATAAATTTGGGGGGTGGCAAACTTTTATGCTTTCACTGGTCAAATGGTTAGACTAATTTGAAGGTAATGCCAGATTCCAATCCCATTGCTTCAATGGAATTCTAGACCTATTAAAGAGTAAGAGAGATCAACTTTTTTTCTTCCCTTCTTTTACCAAGAAATTTTGAGGCTTTTGACTACTTTTCATGTTGAGATGACTCTTTGCTCAAATATCTTGCTACTCAGTTATTGTAAGGCTAATGGTTGGTTATAATGGAACAGTCCTGCTTCAATTCTTTCATTCATACAGAATCTCTGTCATGCACATACTATTTGGTAGGTACTGTACTACACAGCTTGATAGAAGTATAAAAAATAGTCATTTACTTCTCTCCCAAATACAGATGATTGGAGGGTTTCCCTGAAAACTTACTATTGGTCTCTATTGATTAGTATCTATACTATCGCAGTATCTGATTTTCTTACTATCTTTTCATGTTTTGCTATATAAATTCCCATCTTTTCTTTCATGTTTCCATTTCTAAGAAAATGATGAGCCTGTCAGAGTGTACATTACTTCTCTGGGATCTAGGGGAGTCTCCTGAAGATAGAATATAAAATGGATCCTGTGTGTTTTACAGTCCTATTTTTCCACAGAAGACACTTGGGGAGGGGGCACAGAGCTTTCTTTGTCACTGATCTTACTTTGAGAGTAAATAATCTGAACTGTACCTTCTCAGAGAGGAAGACACAAAGCATTTGGTGAGGTGGAAGTCAAATATAAGCTTAGATGTACCTATGTAGAATAAGTTTTTAGATAAGAATACCCTTCTGGAAATCTATTAAACAGACGAAAACTCCAATTTCTTTTGTGTGTGTGTGCTTGGAGATTGAGCCCAGGGCTTTCTTCAGGCTTCACATATGGTCTACTACTGACCTACAAACCCAAATTTCTTTAGATTTAAATTGCCTGTGGGACACAGTTTAAAGAAGACCTAGATAGTACAATAATGCTATGCTGACAATAACCTCAACATAAAAATAGTAACAACAGTGTAAATTAGTCTCAAGAATACTCACTGAGAGGTAGAGAAACAATTCCTTTTACAATAGCATCCAAAAAAATAAACTATCTAGGAATTAATCTAACAAAGGAAGCAAAAGACCTCTATATTGAAAACTATAGCACTCTGAAAAAAGAGATCGAAGAGGATATAAGAAAATGGAAAGACATCCCTTGCTCCTGGGTAGGAAGAACTAATATAGTAAAAATGGCCATACTTCCAAAACTACTATATAGATTTAATGCAATGCCAATTGAAATTCCAACAATATACTTCACAGAACTAGAGAAAATGATCCAAAAATTCATTTGGAATCAGAAGAGGCCTAGAATAGCAAAAGCAATTCTAAGCAACAGAGACATGGCTGGGGGTATCACAATCCCTAACTTGAAACTATAGTACAAAGCTACTGTGATAAAAACAGCATGGCATTGGCAAAGAAACAGGCCCGGGATCAGTGGAGTCGATTAGAAGATGCAGAAACAACTCCAGACATACTCAGCCATCTCATCGTTGACAAAGGAGCCAACCACCCTCATTGGAGGAAAAATAGTTCTTTTTTTTTTTTTGCACCAGGGATTGAACTAGTGTCCTTCTGCTTGTAAGGCAGGCAGTGGAACCACTGAGCTAAATCCCCAGCCCAAAGATAGCCTCTTTAATTAATGGTGTTGAAAAAACTGGATTTCAACCTGCCAAAGATTAAAACTAGACCCATATCTATCACCATGCACTAAACTAAGATTGAAGTGGATTAAAGATCTAAACATTAAAATAGAAACACTAAACTTGCTGGAAGATAAGTTAGGTAGAACTCTTGAAGACATCAGCATAGGAAAAGACTTTATGAACAAAACTCCAGTAGCACGGGAACTAGCACAAAGAATCAACAACTGGGATCTCATCTTATTAAAAAGCTTCTGCACTGCAAGAGAAACCACCAACAGAGCTAAGAGACAACCTATAATGTGGGAAAAATTTTTTAGCAGCTGTACCTCAGACAAAGGACTGCTATCTAGAATATATAAAGAGCTGAAAAAAATCAGATTCCCCCAAATTCAAAGACCCAATTCAAAAATGGGCATCTGAAATGAACAGACATTTCTCAGACAAAGTAAAAACAGCAAATAAACATATGAAAAAGTGTTCAACATCACTGGTCATTTGAGTGATGCAGATGAAAACAATGCTGAGATTCCACCTCACCCCAGAAAGAATGGCTGCTACCAAGACAACAACCAATAACAAATGCTGGCAGGGGTGTGGGGGAGAAAGGAACCTTTCTCCATTGTTAGTAAGAGTGCAGACTGGTGCAATCACTGTGAAAATCAGTATGGAGACACCTCAAAGAACTAGGGCTAGAGGTCCCATTTGACCCAAGTATTCCCCTGCTGGGCATCTTCCCAAAAGAATTAAGAGTCGTACCACAGTGATATATGTGCACCCATGTTTATAGCAGCACAGTTAGTAATAGCTAAAGCTTAGAAGCAGCCCAAGTGCCCATCAACTGGAAACTGGATAAAGAGGATGTAGTTTTTTTTATAAAATGGTGTACTACTCAGCCATAAAGAATGAGAAACTAGGGGCGGGGATTTAGCTCAGTGGTTCCACCACTTGCCTTGCAAGTGGAAGTACCCGAGTTCAATCCCTGGTACAAAAAAACCCCCCAAAAAACAAAAAGAATGAGAAACTAGAGACATTTATAGCTAAATGGATGCATATTGAGGGCATGCTCAAGTGAAATAAATAGGACACACATGTGTAAATACCGAATAATTTTTCTAATTTGAGAAACTGAAAGGGTAAATAAGGATTAAAACTATTAAAATGAATAATTGATAATTTGAAATAGGAAGAAAAGGTCCAAAGGGGCAGGAGAAGTGGGAGGGGAAGGGGAAAGGAAAGAAGAGAAAGGAAAAATTATGAGAAAAGAAAATAATGGAAACAAAGTCTATGTAAATAGGGAAGGGTGGAGGGGGTGAAGGGAGCACAGGTAATGGGGAAAAACTAAGAACCAAGATACATCCTGTACAGGTACAAGCACCCAGTGATAAATAAAAATGTATTGTATACCTAAATGTACCAATAAAAGAATTTAAGCAAAAAAATAAAAAAATAAAAAAATAAATTAGTCTCAAGAATGAAAATAGGAAAGACATTTGCACAATTGTTTAAATATGATGACATATATTAGTTCTCTAATGGTATGTATCCCATCAAAGGGAGTATATATTCAGCCCATATTTACACATTAATTATTTTGAGTCTAAAGTAAATTATGATACCTTGAAGAAATTTATACTAACTATAGACTGTAGTGTTGAACCATTTCAATTGAATCTTTGACTGTCCTAAAGACTGAAAGGGTTATTCCATAATATGTACAACATTCATAAAATATCACATGCACAAAATAACCAAAAAATTAAATGCTCTACTTCGATGTGATCATATTAGATAATAGAGGATACATTCAAAAGGAGGCTGAATCTCATGCTGGTAGCTGACTTTAAAAGGCAAAAGTATGTTGCATCGATTAACATTTTCATTTAAAGCACTTCTACTTAAAAGGAGACATAACTTTATACCATAATGTTCAATGAAATAAATCAGACACATAAGCTTAAATATCACAAGATTTCTCTTATATGAGAAACCAGAATTATAAATGAATTAAAGAGCAAAACCAAAGATAATAGGAAATAAGGAGATAGATCTCTTACAAAAGGGAAGAGGACCAAGAGATAGAGTGAGGAAGAAAGGAAGAGGAAGGGGAAGTAAAAAGGATGAAGGTGTGTCATGTGCATGGACCAACTCCCCATGATGAATGCAGCCATCATATACTATAAACATGTACTAACAAAAATAAAAACAAAAACTTAAAAAGAAACAGCAAGCTAGTCCAACTTTCTTCCCTGACAAGATATTATCTCTATTTTGCAGAAAGGGAAACTGAGGCTGAGAGAAATTAAGTGAGCTGTATCAAACAATAAATGGAAAGGTTATGGTTTAAATCTTGTCTGCCTATTTCTATTCATCTTCTTTTTACTGAACTATGAAATTCATGGTTTGATATTATTTTCAAATTCTTTGAACTGCAATGTATTTTCACAGGCAAGGATAAAATGCTGTTATTTTACAGAAAGAGTAATCTGATCTATAAATTATGCAAAGAAGAAAAATTTTTATAAGGGTATGTTGAATGTTTCTGTGAAATAATGCAAATAGTAAAGTCATGGGAAACCCCAACCATTAAACAGGATGCTTTAACTACTGTATATCTAAGGCAGTTATCAAAGAAAGCATGTGCTTTTATGATGAATGGTATTTTCAGAAAAAATACTGGAAAATCCAAACAGTAGTATAAAATGAAATTAATATAATCACCAAAAATGGTATAGACACCAAAAGCAAAAGAGTAATAGGTATATATTCTTTGCATATTGCATTTTTTCCTTGTTTCAACATATTTATATGCATTGGTAAATGATACCCATTTGGAAAGCATTTAATATAAAAGACTTCCAAGCTTCTCAGTGAAGTACAATATATTTAGCCCATAAGAAGTCATAAACCATATGTCAGCTCCAATACTTTCTTGAGGCATATGTTGTTGGTTTTATGTATTTATAATACAGTGATTTTAATATTTGTGCTTATTTGTCAATAGGTAGCTAGAAGTCCATGTGGAAATAATCAGTTTTAAATATAAGTTGTTTTGGAATATCCTGCTGACAAACATACAATTTGTGATTACTACTTACATACAACAGCTCATTACATTTTTAAATAGCAAAATACAAGAAAATATGCTAAGAACCACTGTCAACCACAACTCTATACTTTCTATATGTTGGTAGTTTATTTCTGCCTTTCAGAAATATTCTTTCATAATACATGAAAGAAAATGACGTAGCAATCACTTTGTGTTAATACATAGGCCAGCACCTTTACTCAGGTACTCACACTGAGAGAAGTTCATAAACACTTATATCTATTTACAGGTATGTGACACACTTGTAGTGTTACACAGGTAAAAAATTTCATAATCGGTTAAACTTCCTGAGCCTGTTCACTTACCCAGTAGCACATATATGTCCAATATGTTGATGAATTAGCTGTCTCTTAAGTATTTATAGTCTTAGTAGATGGTTGATACACCTTAGCTTTCTTAACTGAAAACCAGGCATAATTATGCCTATTCTCAGGGTTGCTATAACAGTTCCTATAATAAAGAAGGTAAATAAAATAAGTGATCACTGTATAAAATTGTATGATAGAGATTACTACTAATGTTATGAGTTAGCATAAAGGTAGCACAAGAAGTTCTAGAGAGTACAAATTCCATAAAAGAAACAGGATTCCACTCAATCTTGAGAGGTGAGAGGGCTACCAAAAACAGTCACCTGATGGCTGCTAGCTCAGCCTCTACAAAGACAAGGGGGAAGGGCTTTCAACACAGACAAATAAAATTTCTAAAGATACAGATTTGGAAATAATGCATGTTACCCTTGTGAATTACCACCTGCTGATACCAGCCTTTGTGCTACAGTTCCTTCTAACTAAAGTACCCATTTACACCTTTGCTCAACTGACAAGTTGCAATTCACCCTTTGCTCAGGAAATATTCTTATGCCTGCTGAGCTCACCATTTCTACCTCTCCTCCCATGTTAGGAATCCTATTACTGTGATCCCTTAGCTTACTTATTCACATGGCAATGTGACCATGCTTTCTCAACCACTGTGGAACGTGCTATGAAAGACTGTGCTTTACATTTGTTTTCCTAGTAGCCAGCAAAGCCTGCCACACCAGAAATCAAAACAAGTTTACTGACTTTAGAGATGGAAGATGTGCCTGAGGCAAGCGGAAATGGAGCAGAGGTTGACCAAAAACCAGTTTGCAAAATATTCAGAAAGCAGAAAATGTCACATTTGAATTCAGGTCACAGATGATTTGGTAGATAAGTGACAATCAAGATAACATTTTAGAGAGTGGAAATACTGGAGTTTAGAAGTCTGCTTTGAAGTGGCTGATGCCACATCGATGGATTAGGATGGGAGTGAGGAAATGAAGAAAACAGACTATTAAGTAATGATAAAGTTGACAATTCAGTGGGTAAATAATTTACCACTGTGGATTATTTGTCTTTTTCAAAATTGTATAGTGTTAGCTGTTTTACTCCTAGGTAATAAAAATGTTAGTACTTTTCTAGCTAAGATATAGATTTACTATATGCCAGACATTCATCTGAACCCCTATACGAACAAAGTCATTAAATCCACAACAATTCTATGAATAAAATAGTAGTATTCTTTCATTTTACTGAGGAAGAAACTTGCTGAAGTCAACAGTTAGTGTGTGTGGTGGGTAGTGTTGATGACTGCCTCGGTGTGTCATTCAAATATAGAAGCAAGGTTTCTTTATTTATTATGTTGATTACAATAAATATAAACTCATACAAAGAAGAGATAGCTTAAAAGGGAGTTCATTATAAAGTTCAGTGGTTTGTCCTACAGATAGTCTTCTGGATATAGAAATACCATAAGTAGATCCTTGGAAATTAATGGGAGAGTCCTTAGGAACAAAAGCTTGTTTGTCACTGACTCTTCTTTTGCTCACTTCTAGCACTCTTTCTCTCCCTTTCTGTCTCCCTGCCGCATCCCCATCCTCTCTTTGCCTGTGTTGTCTTTCATGCCTGCTTTTCTCTGCTTCATCCTTCTCTCACTGTGGATGAACTGGCTGTTTCTGCTCTGCACACCCACCACAAATCAAAGTCTGATATTGAGTTAATTAATCCCATACCTGTAGTTATGTATACTCATACTGCACAATTTTTAGCAAGGAATAGAACTGGTATAGTTTGGACCAATGGTCCACATTTTATCTGATGAGAAGTGGCCACAGGAGGTAAGGTCTCATGTTATGCTTGGTAGATTGTGGAGATGATACTCTTTGAAATCAAAGGAGTTCACCAGCAACCAGAGCATTCTATTCCAGACATTAACAGTAATTAAAATGTTCTACTTAGGTTAGCTTCCATTGTGCTTAATATACAAAACCAAAATATTGTAGTAAATTCTGTACCAATATTTTTATGAGTTCATCAACCATGTTTAATATAGTTTCTATTAAAATATAAATTAATTATTGTTATAGATACTAAATATACATCACTAGATTTGCATTTATACTTATGCATAATATAAAATATAAAAATACTATAATATAAATTATATATTTATATGTTATTTAACCAATAAATATGAATTTCTAGATTCAGAGTTACAGTGTGATTAATCCTAAAAACTTTCAAGAGAAATGCAAAAATTAGGACATGAAATCCACTGTATGCAATTATGTAACTGAATATGTAAATAGTAAGTATTAACTGAGTATTTGAAAGCAAATATTAAAAAGAAAAAACATGAAATTATGGCATCTAACGCCTAGACCACTGGATAAATCAATCACACAACCTCTGTAAGTTTTCACCAATTCTGAAAGTTGAGGTCATTTGACTATGTATTTTGAAGGTTTTCTCTGCCCTTAAAATTATAAGGTGCTATCCCCCCTCAAGGAGTTAAGATAATAATCTAAAATTTAAAAAGAATTCCTTTCAAAAATATAGCACTGATAATATAAAAATGCAAGGAAAAGAAAACTACTTTACCCTTTTTTACTATCAATAACAAACAGAGGGTTTATTTTGGTTTCTTTTCTTGCAAAGTAATCTATAATTTTTACTACATCTATGCATCTTGAATTTAAATTTTGAGATTCCAGTTGCTGTTCAAAAAGCACCTGGTCCCTGAGGACATATATTACCTTTTGTTATGCTAAGAGGTGACTTTTACTGAAGTAATTTGAGATGTTTTCAAAGGCATTTGGAGACCATGGAGAGAGCATTATCAACTTCTTTGCTATCACTGGGCAGTAAGTATGAGAACAACATTTGATGCTTTGTTTTGTGCATTTACTAAGATGCTCACTTCAGATCGCTTAGTTTTTTATAAATATACTTTCTTAAATTAAAGCAAGAAGAGAAAACAAACACCAATTCTTGTGCTGGTAAAAGGTAGAAGGAAAATTACAGTAGACCGAAATACAACAAAATATAAGTACTGCTACACCTTTCTATTTCCTATTGGCTTGGATTTCATGACCACCTGTCTTTTGGCATAATCTTTATCGCATTTTCCTAAGGATCAGTCTCAACACCAGAATCTGTCTACACAACATTAAAAGCAACACAGTAATTCATTTATTCAAACAGCTAACTGACTGGTCAAATGTCTGATTTGATAGAATTGTCAAATTCATACAGTGAGAAAAATTAGTCTAGAAAGCAATTTCAGGTAAAACAGTATCCTAAGTAGAGATGATTAAGTAGGAGAGCTGCTTAATCATACTTAAGAGGAAATCCCACTGCCAACCAAAAATTCAGTTAACTAAGGTTTCAGGAAATAGTGTTTGAAAATAATGTATAACCACTAAAACTCAATTCCAGAAATGAAAATTAAGAATATAGATCATTTGTTTCAGAGATAAAGGTAAGGATATTTATGATGAAATAACTCTGCATTCCCATCACTTCTCCAAGGACCAAATGTATATACATATGGTACACAGATATAGCTAAATCCAATGGCACCTCCTAGGTGCCACTCAGAGAGTTACTAGTGGTGCATCTCAGAGCTCCATATTCAAACAAACTCAGTGAGCACAAACAGAAATTAGAGAGACCTCCTTTTTAAGCAGCCAAGGAAGCTCAATTGGAACTGGTATACAAGGGTCAGTCTGAATTTGAAGTAGAGTAAAAAAATATGGTGTAAAAATTAATTATAGTTAATTTGGAAAACCAGAGAAGGAAGCATATGTGGGAAAAGTGGTCCCAAGTGAGCAGTCTCCAAACTGAATAAACAGAGTGAGGAATCTCCAGGTGAGCTTCTTTTTCTCATTATTCTAGAGGAACATTCTAGCTGCTAAAATTGTGTGTGTTAAATTTCCCTCATGCCCAGAATGTATGCCTCCCACTGCCCTTAGAATAAATAGACTGTGAGTAAAGCTTGAAGGATAACATACTGACAAAGATGAAGTAAATCAACAAAGAAACTGCCAAGCTCCTCTCCTATTAAAACAAACAAATGAACAAACAAGAGGCAGACACTAGTCCCTATCTATATAAAAGCTATGATTCAATCCTAATTTAGGAGAAATTAGATTAAAAAATTTTAAAAACAGAAAAAGACAATAGTGTCTTCTACTGAAAAGTCTATCTTCAAGGTTCAGAAGTAAAAATAACAAAAGATGGTCAAGATTTCATGAGAGGGCTGGAGATTTAGCTCAGCAGTTTTGCTGCCTGCTGAGCAAGCTCAAGGACCCAAGTTCTATCCCCAGTACCAAAAAAAAAAAAAAAAAAAAAAAATTTCAAGAGAGTAGCCAAAGAAAAGAAGGGCAATTTGTATATAGAAAAGAAATCACTATAACCAAAAAAAGAAGAATATTAGGAATAGAAATTGCTACATTGATTAAATGAAAGGTCTCTGGTGGCTACTGAATGAACAATTTTTTGAAAAAGGCATGTTCACTTTTAAAACCTAAGCACAGAAAATGTCTCATATTAAGATTCAGATATTAATTATACATTTTACCTTTCCCAAATACTTTCAAGAATAATCACTGGGCAGAGGAGGTGAGCCAATCCCAGTGCCCAGGAGGAGGCTCTCTGCCACCATTCTACTGCTCCTCGGACAGAGGAGGTGAGGCAATCCCAGTGCCCAGGAGGAGGCTCCCTGATGCCATTCCACTGCTCACTCCTAGGGCAGAGGAGGTGAGCCCCATGGGGCACCAGCAGCACCCCCAGCCCGTGGAAATGAGAAGACACATAAACAAGCCTCAAAAACAGAGTCCCAGATCACTTACAGCAACCCCAAAGGGAAACGAGATGGAACAATCTGGTACTCAACCACCTGGAATCCCTGAACTGACAGCAAAAGAGGATCTAGAAAAAATGAAATCAGAAATAATTTCTCAGATAACAGCAAAGATTGTGCCCATAGTGCAAGACATGATTAATAAATCTAGAGAGGACACAGATAAAAAAAACAGAAGAGCTGAGGAACATGATGAAATCCCAACATAGGAAACAAATGGAATCCATAAAACAGATGCAAACAGATTTCCAAGAGATTAAAAACTCCATTGAAAGTCTATGCAGCAGAATGACTGCATGTGAGGACAGAATTTCAGATATAGAAGATAAGATTGCAATTAGTGATGAGGAAAAGAAAAATTGCTTTAAAATTGTAAGGAACCATGAGAAAGCAATCCAGCAGCTGCTAGATGATGCAAAGAAGAATAACATGAGACTGATTGGAGTCAATGAAGAAACAGGAGAGAGTGCAGATGACATAAAAAAACTGTTCACAGAAGTGATGGTAGAAAACTTCCCAAGCAGGGGAAAAGAACTTGACATACAGATAAGCAAGGCATATAGGACTCCAACTAGCCTTGATTCAAAAAAAATCTACACATAGGCATATAATTATTAGGATTCTAGAAACCCAACAGAAGAACAAAATTCAACAAGCAGTGAGAGAAAAGAAACAAATCACATACAAAGGAAAGCCCACCAGAATCACAGCAGACTTCTCAGTGCAAATCCCCAAGACAAGAAGAGCTTGGAGTGACATACTCCAAGCACTAAAGGAAAACACCCTCCAATCCAGATTGATGTACCCTGAAAAACTATCTTTCAAAATTGATGGAGAAATAAGATATTTTCATGATAAAGAGAACCTTAGGAACTTCATGAATACCAAACCAACACTCCAAAAAATTTTAGACAATATCCTAGGAAAAGACAATGAAGATCACAACCCCAGGAAGCCCAGCAGAATGAATCCATTGGGTGTGACAAATTAAATGCAAACGGGAAGAATCCAACAAAAAGAAAAAGTCATGACAAGGCTTTTAAAACTTTTAACTTCATTTCCCTAATGAGTGTATAATTCAATCTTGTTATTGTACTGATTAGTATTTTTCTGATTCTAGTGTTGCACACCTTTCCTTGTACTGTACTGGCTATCATCTTCTTGTGTCTACTTTTTAATTGGGTTGTCTATTAATGAGCTGTAAGAGTTCTTCATATATTTTGGTTATAGGTTATATGCATTGTAAATATGGTCAGTATAAGGGCTACTTTTCATTTTAACGATGTCATTTAAAGTTCTAAATTTTGATGGCATCTCATTTATCAATTTTTTTTTAATTTTATACATCATGTTTTTTGTATCCTAGGAAGTTCTTGCCTACCCTAAATTCATAAACATTTTCCCTTATAATTTCTTCTTAAAGTTTTATACTTTTAGGCTTTCATATTTAGGTTCATAGATCCTTTAAAATTATTTTTATGTATGGAAATAAAGGATTGAGGTTAATTTTTTATATATGGATACAAGGTGTTCTAGTGCCATTTGCTGAAAACACTATCTTTTCCTCGACTCTTGAATTGAGTTTATATTCTATAAAATGTTAATGTTAAATAATCTTTCAAAACTCAGTGGGTCATATATGTGTGGTTCTATTTCTAGATTCTCTGTTTTATTCCAATGATCTATATGTCTTTCCTTACACCAACACTGCCTTGATTATTGTAGCTTTAGAAGAAGTCTTAAAATTAGGTACTAAACGTCTTCCAACCCTGTTTTTTTTTTTTTACTTTTCTAGGTCCTTTGTACTCCCACATAACTTTTAAATTTCAATATCCAATTCTTCATTTATAGCAAGTTTACATAGACCTGAATTTTTATATATACCTTGTGTTTTCTAATCCTGCTAAATTCAAATACAAGTTCTAAGGGCTCTGAGAAGTTTTTTAGTATTTTCTCTGTAGATGATCATTTCATCTACATACAAAGATTTTGTTTCTACCTTGCCAATCCTATCCTAATTGTGTCATTTTATTGCCAGACTATTTTGGTTTAGGCTTATGTTTCAAAGTTTGATGGGATGAAGAGTAAGCATATCTGTCCTTGTTCCCCATCTTAAGGAGATAGTATGGTATCTTCTCCATTCATATAAAGCATTTTTGCTGGAAGCATGGAGTATGTCTTTAATCTGTTGAGAAGGTTCTGTTCTACTTCTAGTCTCCTGATAGCTTTTACCATGAACAGCTCTAGAATTTAGCCCAATACTTTTTCTCCAACTAGTGACAGGATCATATGGCTTTTTCCTTTCCTCTGTTAAAATGATGACTTTTGGAGGTGGATCTTCCAATGCTGAACCAACACTGTCATCCCTATAATAAAACCACTTTCTACATACTGCCAGATCTGACTTCTAATAGTTTGTTTTGTTAAACAAATTTCTATGTTCATAATTTTTCTTCTATTATCTTTATCCAGTTTTAGGATTAGCACAATGTTGATTTCCTAAAATGAGGGGACAAGTGTTCCTTTTTTTTTCTGCTTTAAATATTTGATATAATTTATCAGTTAAAATGTATATGAGCCTGTTGTTGTTGTATAGGTAAGTTTTCAAGCTAGGAATATACTTTCTTTAATAGGTGCTATTCAAATTTCATATTTCCTCCAGAGTTAGTTTCATTAATTTGTCTTCCAAGGTACTTCTTAGAAGTTGTCAAATTTATTTCAAAACAGATTTTTGTAATATGCTTTCTATATCCTTTTAAATTCTGTAAAATCTGTGGTAATGTCTCCTAGATCTTGATACTGTAATTTTTAAAATGTATAATTGATATTGTGTAATAGGAAGTAAAGGCCTAAAGGAGCAGGGGACGTGGGAGGGGTAGGGGAAAGGAAAGAAGGGAAAAGAAAAAATATGAGAAAAGAAAAAATATGAGAAAAGAAAAAAAATGGAAACAAAATCTTTGCAAAGAGGAAGGGGCGGAGGGGGTGAAGGGAGGGCAGGGGAAGGGGAAAAAAATAAGAACCAAGATACTCATGTAATGGTACAAGATCCCAATGATGTATGAAGCTGTATTTTATACCTAAAACGTGCCAATAAACTTAATAGGGAAAAAATAAAATAAAATTGAGTTGCACTGAAGAATAAAAAAAAAAAAAAAGAATAATCATTGCAAGTTCGTATCATTCTCTGCAAGCATTCCTGGACAAGTCATCTGTAAACCCCAGAATCTGATTCACCAAAAATGATGTACCTTGTGTTTTCTGACTGCAATTTCCATCCTTTTCCATAACTTGCCTTTATCAAGCTTAATGATGACTTGTAAGTGTTAAATCCACTGGCCTATGTCTAGTTCTCATCTGGGTGATTTGTCAGCAATATCTGATGAAGCTGTTCAATCTCTCGACTTTGAACCCCTTTTCTTCTTGACGTGCAGTATACTGCAGTCTCCTGGTTTTCTTCCTGCTTCCCTGGCTCCCTCTCATTCTCCACTGTTATTTTCTCATCTTCCTGACTTCTCAACATTGATATTCCTGTGATTCATAGAATTAGTAGTTAAATCCCTTCTCCTTTCAATTTACACTTTCTCCGTAGGAGATTTCACCAACTTTCATGGCTTCAAATACCACTTGGCTATTACTGACCCTAAAATTAGAAATTATAGTTGCTACCTTTCCCTGAATTCCAGATTCATCTGCCAACATCCCAGCATAGATTTCCAAAAGCTTCTGAAAAAACATTTCCAAACTTCACTTGTGGACACTTACCTCTTCCAAACTGGCTCCATCTATAATTTTCCTCATCTCATTTCACACCAATCTTATCCTTCCAAATGGTCAAGCTAAAATCTTGTCATTTTTATTTTCCTCTTTTTTTTATATCCTATGTACAATCTTTCAAGCAAATTATGATAGCTTTATGTTTTAACATATATAACAAGTTCTTAGTAAGATCATTTTAGATATATTGAAAGTAGGTTGAAATTCATTAAAGTGAAAGCCAGGAGATAGGTTGCTATTGACTAAGATGTTAACCAAGGGACAGGTGGTGATGGCTTAGATTTTCAAAATAGCAGTGGATGTGCTGAGAAGTTCTTAGATTTTTGGATATATGGAACTGAAAGAATGACTATTTTATTGCTGTAATAAGCTTACCTGTACTGTGCACATTTTCAGCAAATACAGTGATTTTTACTTGTGAAAAGGATAATCATTTAAAAAGAAAATAAGTTGACTGTTATACCTTGGGTCCAAGACAGGAGCTAATACCAAAGGTAGACAATAAATAGATGTTGAATGAAGAAGCAAACTCTTTTATCATTGAAATTACTCAAAGTTGAGTGACCTACATATTCAGCCCAGTCTTTAGTTTTTCTGAAAAAATATTGAAATATTTTATCTTAATTCCTCTATATTTATATAATTTCTCACCAGAAATCATTCATTTTCTCCTACTGTAAGCATAATAGGATGATATAATATATATTATGTTTTGCCAATTTAAAATCTTCAGACACGTGTAAACCTATGATAAAACTTATTCATTCAATGGACAAACTGATGAGAGTTGAAATGAATCTAATGTAAAGATGTCATGAGATGCTCATAAAAGAGAACTCATGGTGTACCATAAAAAATAACAAAGGCCAAAAGTCCAATGTTAAGTTAGTCTATCTAATGTCTATAGTCATACTCTCTTCTATAAAATAGGAATCCAAAAACCTATTTGCCATGGTTATTTAAGAAGAAAATGAAATTTAAATATAAATACCAGTGAATTGTCAAATAAATGAACATATTTAAAATAAAAATTATTGGTGAATTAAAGTGATAAAGCATGAAGTCAAATGATAGCCAGACTACTTGGAGGCAGAACTATGAAAAAATAAAGAATACGAGAATAAAATCCATAGTGAATACATAGATATCCTCTCTTGAGAATTAATTAGAAATGTAATAATTATTACAATGCTTGGAATAGTCAGAATATCAATGAATACAGACGTATTATACATACACAAATACACTTGCCAACAATCCCTATCCTTTCCCCCTCTTCACATAATATAAAGGAAGAAAAGAATAAAATTGGAATTCAGGAGTGGCTGATGGAAACTGTAAATACAACTTATAAAGGAAAATGTCTGAACAAAGGGCCAAAGTATACAGATGAGTATTTAGCATAGGACTGCCTATAAGCTTGCACTTCAAATTATCACAACAAAGTATTTTTCACCTAAAGCTCCCAATAGAACCCCTAGCCAGGGAAAGCCTCCATTGTTCATAGGTATGAGATGTCTGAGAAATGAGGTGAAAGAGCAATAAAGAATGGAGTCAGAACTTCAGGATTATATGGAGGAAACTAGTAGCTACTCAAATCTCTTGTCACATTACAGGAGCAATATAATACGATAGTATCCACTTGTCATTTCCTGGAACATTGATGCCATACAGTAGTAGGTAGTGAAGATTTACTTCCCTGAGAGGTAACATTAGCTGTTCACTAACAACAGAGCAACTTATCCAAGATGTAGTGTAGTCCACAGTAGGCAAGGAGAAGCACACAAAGAAGGGGAGGAGGAAAAACTCAAAGTCACAGTGTTTAGAAAAAAATCATTTTATTCTTCTAGATGTTTTCCTAGAACAGTGATTGTCAAACGTATTAGACTAATTCTCCAAGGGGCTTGTTAAAGTGCAGGTTGTGTTTCAGCAGGTCTGGGTCAGGGCCTGAGATTTTATATTTTTAACAAGCATAGGTAAGAACCATGATTCTGGTCCAAGGACCATATTCCAGTCAGCAAAGTACTAAAATGGGAGTGATTTCAGAGCTTGCTTCACACCTACTGTGACTATTCATTAGCCATGCCCTACAGCTTTGATCTGCTTGGACCAGACAATCTAGATTCTACATTTAAAAAGCTAGTTTCATATAAAGATTAGGGTTTTTTTGGTTCTCTAAAAATACTTAAAACCATTGGCACCATCAACTGAATGAAAATTAGGCCTTGGGGAGGAGTATATGGGAG
Organism: Heterocephalus glaber; assembly: GCF_053883595.1. Lineage (NCBI taxonomy): Eukaryota > Metazoa > Chordata > Mammalia > Rodentia > Bathyergidae > Heterocephalus > Heterocephalus glaber. The sequence goes on along the minus strand of NW_028258356.1, from coordinate 9,050,762 downwards.
AGCAAAGAGGAAATAGGGAAGTAAAAATTATTAAGACTGTGAAGCTGGTTTTAATGTGCAGGCAGCCCTATAAGCTATATCCACATACAATAGATATAGATTCATAGATTCACAGTTAATGTTTTTGATTAATTTTACAGCCTGATAATTAAATTAGAAAATGGGACACTAGTGAACACTTCTCTTGAAAAAGATCTTGGTTAGTCATCTCTGAAGTGTTCATAAATTGAAATAAAAATGTAATCTTACTATATAACCTAATTCATTAACTTGGTAACATTGGGACTTTCTAGTTCTTGTAACAGACTTCCACTGTCTTAAAAATAGCATTCAATGAGTTTTTACTTTTACTGGAAACTGAGATAAAAAAGCAAACTAAATAGCCACAAAAGGTCAGACTATAATTAAATCCCACTTTCAGTGGTTATAAATCATAATTTATACTTTTATATGTGTTCTTTGTGAAGGAGTACGAAACATGATTCCTTTTATCAGATCTGTGTATTTTGTTTAAAAAAGGAACACTTGGGTAAATGTTTCCAGACAGGAATTAAAAAAACAACTAAGAGAATTATACATGTGGTAGTAAGAGTGAAGTGGCTTTGAAGGAAACCAGATTTGAAGCTGAATCATGATGCCTACTAAAAGCAGACATTGTTAAATATTTAAGAAAACATAAAATTTAACATGTTTTACACATAATTAAGACTAAATGTTTTCACTTAGAAGAGACCTGTTCAAAACTATAACATAAAATCAAAGCCAAACTAATAGAAAAATTATTCAAACTGAACATACACAAACATACAGACAACCACCCCCTTCTAGACCTATTTTAAAATCGGGATGACCTGACAAAAACCAGCAAATTTTGTGACCTTTCATCTTAATTTTTTTCTGTTACTACTCTGTTTATATTTGGTATCCTTATTTTTCACTAGAGTCCTTGGCATGCAAGATGCACATTGGATAAATCTGAAAATATGCCTTCTGCAAGAAATTTACCTGTACTTTTCCTGTTTCTTTTTGTTCTTACAGAACTTATCATTAGATAGTTCTTTCAAATGTGGCTTCTGTCAGTAATATTTTAATGAATTATTCCTCCGCAGGTGGGAAATTTTATGTCAAAAAAATAGAAAAGCAAGAGAAATTTCTACCAGTGCAGGACTAGTATACTGGATCAAGCTCTGAAAAAATGTTTGCTTTAGATTTCACACAGTTTTTAAATCTCAAAATATTTGACATAAATTTCTAGATTTCTAGTACTCTTGTGGAATGAGAAGACCTGGCTACATCAGACACACAGTATTGTATGTTAATAACGAGCTGAGGCTGCCCCTAAAATAGGATCCTGAACTCCTCCATTAACCAAATCTCCTCACCACACCCTGGGACTTTATACCATGTACTTTCTCCTCATTCACAGGTATCTTTTCTAACTTGGTGGATATTTATTTCAGTTTGCAACTTATGGTACATTATATATTGGCAACTTTGTTCTAAGTTTGCTTGTTGAATATGGTAGCTAGGGTGGTTTAAATAATAAAATCTTCAGGAATTTTTTTCTAATAATTAAGCCTCTCATGTTTTTACTAACAGCAAATTGTTTTTTGAACTCAAATGACTGAGGTTTTTAAATTAACATGAAATATCATTTAGAACAAGATTTAAATAAATATAACCAATGTACATGTCCTCTAACATTTATCATGGCATAGAAGGTGTACTTAGAATTTTATTTTGGAAACAGAAACCTTTCTAGGCTAAGTTATACTGTAATTGTCATGCTGGAAAGTTGATAACAGCATCTTGTTAATCATTTTGAAAATGATCTGGGCAAGTACTGGGGAAAATTTCAGTCTTAAAAAACTGAAGTCAAAGGCTGTAGTTTCTGTAAGTTAGGAAGTAATGAGGAGCCTGAAGTTGTGAAATACAGTAAATTAAATTATAAATTTGAAATGAAAAACCAAGAAAAGACTAAGGAGTAAATTAGAGGAAGATAGTATTAATGGGCAAAAATAACTTATTTTATGTCACCCTTGGTATTTTCTGCTAAAATTGGAAAGCTCTTGGTCTGCAGCTTCCTTGATATCCATTAGTATAACTATATATGGAAAGCAATTTTATGACTATAATTCCTTGGGTATCATATATGGTCTCTGGCCCCTTCTTGTCTGACACTGTTCCCCTGTTCCTCTTCCCAACTACGCGAACTGAACATCTCTGTTTCACTTCACCCTTCTGCAATGAAGTTGCTGTCTTGGAGCCAGCCTACCATGCACTGCATCTCCTGAAAACATGAGCCAAACTGTACCTCTCTTCTTTTAAATTATGGGTGTCAGGTATTGTGTCCCAGCAACAGGAAAGCTAATACACTCCTGTCAGCTTTAAACTTAAAGGAAATCATCAGTTATAGACCCTGATAACTCACTTAATAAAATTAACTACCTACCTAATAATCATTACCCCTTTCTTGCTTTCCCTTTTATAAATGAACATATATGTATTAATTTTTACCAGGACTAGGCACTTCATATATATTTTACCACTATTATCCTCATTTTGAGATGAAGAAAATGAGGATTAATAGGGTGAATTAATTTTCTCAAAATCTAAATCTAGTAAATTGCAATATTGAAATGATATCTAGACCATCTGATTTTAGTTTGCCTCCTCTAAGAACTTTGGAAAATGTTTAGTGATCACCTAAAGAAATAATTTTCCATCAAGAAGAAGATACAGTGGTACCTTGGTTCATGAACTTCATTCTTTTCATGATTCTGGAATTGGTTCTTGTCCAATTCAGTTTGTGACCAGAATCGTGGGAAGAATGAAGTTCATGAACCAAGGTACCACTTATAGGAAATATTTGCCTATCTACCTTTACACCGAGTGCTTCTACTAAGCGGTAACAGTGTATTTCATGGCACCAGTCTTATAATTTCAAAATCTTTATTGCATTTTAAAATAAGTTTTGATCATTTTAAAAACAATTAGTTCATGAGCCCATCCTGCTTTTTATTTATTCTATTGATTTGAACTATTTCTCCTAATTATTTGTGGGTATCTTTCCAATATAGTGATCTGACAAAAATATAAATTGTTCCATGATCAAACAGATTCAAGAAATTTCTGTGTAGGCTGATTCCTCTGAAGCCATTACTAGGACAAAGAGTGGAGAGATGGCTTTCCTTCTCAGAGGATTGCTGGACTAGTGGATGAGTAATCACAACTGTAAGGCTATTGATCACAGAGCAGCAGAGGGGAGAGGATGACAGGGATCAAAGACACCCTCAAAGTGCAGCAAAACAAATGGACAAGGGAACAGAGCACTTAAGATGAAAGGTTCTTCTCTGGAAAAGCAGCAGAATATAACAGAAGTGCATCAGACTGGAAGTGGCTTTAATGCTCTATCTAGATATATTACTTTTGGGATCATGCATGGATCCTTAAACTTTCTAGGCTTCAGTTTCACTGGACAAGTGTTTGTTAAATTTTTAACTGTGCTTGTGATTTACATGATGCAGTGCATTATATTAAGTCACTGTAGTTTACGTAGTTACTGTTTTGAAAAAAAAATTTTTTTCAAGCCACAAATAACAGTACTGGAAATATGTTAAAGCATGTGGAAAAAAAATCACAGTTTTGGGACTAAGAGAAGTGAGATGGCCAATGGCCCAAATAGACAACATGCCTTTATTCACCAAGGATATAAATAAGGAGATGTAAAACTAGGCACTTTATGGAATTTTTGGGTTCAACATTATGTGAAAACAATGCTGACCACAAAAAATTTACTGAATTAGAATCAAAATAATCTTTGGTAGTAAATTCTTATCAAATCACAGCATAAATATCATAGACCTTATCTAAATCATTGGAAAATATATTTAAGTTATTTTGTTATTTTAGTTTGTTTCAGCCACCAATACTTCAAGCAGCAATATCAAGGAAAAGTTATAATGTTTCATCATGAACACTAAATTAACAGGGAGTTCTACTTACGAAATGGGCTAATCTTGCTTAAGAGAAGAAAGGGTGGAAAATATTTGCCTAACCACAGGCTGCTTTGGCGAACTAGCTTGTGTCTAAATTATTAAGTCATTTATCATATTAGAATATTGGCTACAATTTCTCCCTTTTGAACTAGTTTCTGAAAAATTGTAGGCATTTCAAATGTTGATGGATTTGAAGTCCTTTTAAGCAAACTTGTGATACTCCTCTCCCAGGGTAGAGATAGCTATGTGAGGCTATTTTAGATGTATTTGATGAACACTTCTTTTGAAGTACCTACTCTATTCAAGAAGTCACCTATATACTTTAAATTATAATCTTATAGTTGTTTTATTGATATTTAGGGATATTTTTCTAAGTCAAAAGAGAGCAGGCCTTTTACCTTATGAAGCATTGAGTGAATATCAAACCAATACAGATGTTCTCACTAAACTGAACAGGAAAAGTAAGAAATAGACACATTTTTCTAGTTCAAGCTAGTGATAATCAGATATGAAGTATATAAAAGCTAGTGCATAGAAATAGTATTTATCATAATGCTTCATTTCATAATTTCTTTAAAACTAAAAAAATTGAAATAGGCTATAAATAACAAAGTATTTAGGCCATTCATTCATCAAAAAATTTAACCAAGAACTAAAATTTGACTGAATTTATTTGGCACGAGCATTTATAAAACAAAGCCTTACAAGACCAACATAAGATAATTCAAGGACTGAGTTCTAATTAGATTTTTTTTCTCGAGTCACTGTACTTTTGGATTCAGTTTTGGGTAGTTATTAAAGCTGAGGTCAGACATCCATAGGACAAAAATGGTAATTACTATATATATTCATAAAGGATCCAAATTTATATTAGCTGTTCTATGTATATTCTGCAATAGATATCACATGCAGATGAATAGTATAATCAATCGATATATTTTCCTATGCTCATCAAGTACTAGTGTCTTCTTCCACTCTAAACATATAAATTGTACCTATGTGTGATATTAAGAATACAAAGCTATTTATTATTCTATACCTTTAATAATAATCATGTTCCAATTATTCAGTTGGCATTCATCATAATCTGTATTCAAGGGAGTTTAAGATGAATGATAAGTTATTTTTTATTTCAAATACCATGAGTCAACCTAAGTTCAGGATTCTATGAATCACTGCAGAGCAAAAGAATATTTACTGTTATTAAGTAATTCGGTATGGTTAAAATAATTGCATTTACGGGGACAATGCCATGTCCCTTAAAAATCTCATTCTAACCTTCAATTGTTTTTGATGACATGAAGTATTTTATTTAATTTGAAGTTTATTATTTATTTTTAAATTAATCAATACATAAAGTGAATTAATTTAAAACTACAAAGATAATTTATAGCTTATGGAAAAATTAATTCAGACTTAAACTATTATAAATATCTAAGTACTTCATAGTAGAAAAAGGAAATTAACTTCTAATAACTCCATTTATCTTTCCAGCACATACTTACTGAGTTTTTATTAAGTCTTGAGGCTTTTGCTAAGAGGTAGGCATGTAACACTGAACACAAAGTCGGTATGGTTTTTGTTCTTATGGAGTTTATAATCTAGTAGAGAAAGTAGATATTACATATCACACAAATCAATACAAATTCCAATAAAACTTTACTACAGCTTTAAATACTTTGAGTTATAATCTTTCCTCACATATTTCATTCTAAGGTTGCCACATAAGGCAGAAATTACTCCTAACTCAAATTTCTTTTCAAAATCCTTAAGTTTCCTATAAAGTAGAAGGTATGAAGTTTTAAAATATAAGCAGATACAGTTGTTTAGAAATTGAAATCAACCAAGAGAGCTATAAATTATGGCAAAAGGCAACACAGGTCAGAACCACAATTGTATAGCTCATTTCAGGCCAATTATTATATATTGCTATGCATCATCCCACATATTATGAAGAAATAATTTTTTAAAATACTAAGAAAATTACATAAATGTGTATTAAGTTTAATTTCTTTTTTTCAGCAACCACCATAAATAAAAGCAAGAATAGTGGTGGTATGTGCCTCTAATTTTAGTGTTCTCAGAGGTTAGAGCAGGAAGATCTCAAATTTGAGCCCAGCTTAAGTAATTTAGGGAGACTTTCTCTCAAAATAAAAAATAAAAATGTGTGAGATTTAGTGTGAAGGCCCTAAATTCAATCCCTAAAAATGAAAAAAAAAAAAGGAGATTATCAGAAAAAATGTGGGATGTATCTATGTCCTTGAGGATTTATGTCTTTGATGAAGCAGATTTCAGCAATGAGTTATACAGAAGTAGAAATAGGAAAATGCTTAAATGAAATGTAAGACTAAATATATATTTACATTGAAATAAATTACATTAATCTAAAAATATAAATTAACGTACTGCTCCTATCCTTGAGTGACCATAGCTAATATGTTAGAATAAGATATATATATATATATATATATATATATATATATATATATATATATATATATTTTGGTACCAGGGATCGAACTCAGGACCTTGAGCTTGCCAGGCAGGTGCAGTTCCACTGAGCTACATTCCTGGCCTGAGATTTATAATGTATATTCAACATATATATTAAATCTAAGAGAGAGAGAGATGTACATTATGGTGATGATAGTGGAGGAAGGTATCGAAGTTCAAAGGAGCTAGAGGGAAATTTCACCACTACACAGCAGGTCTCATGAAGAGAAGCCATTCAGTGTTACTACAGCAGAGAAATGAGGCTGTAAGTGAATCCAGGGACCAGGTCAGGGGCACTTTCGTATGTCATGCTGTGCAGATGGAAGGTCATCTTGTGGCCATAGGGACTGCTCACACAGATGTAGTATGGCCAGATTTACACTTCTCAGGCAGCTGTTGAAATCTGGAGGCAGTGAAAACGTACTGGGACTGTGAGCAAGGTCTAGATGAGATATGCTAGTGATTGAAACTAGGATAGATAAGTGAAACTGAAGAAGTATTTAAGATGTAAAATAAGTAGGATTTAGTGACTGATTTGTTGTGAGGCATAAAAGATAGATTTTTAGCTTAAATAGACAAACTGGAATCCATAATATGAAAGAGGAATTACCAAGAAAAGGTATTATTTGTTTAAATACAAATGTTCTTAATAGAAAGGTCTAATTCCAAATTCAGATTTAATTATCACAAAAGGAGAGAAAGATAAAAAATAAATAAAGCTACATCTCACTCTGAATTAAAACTAATCTTACACTATAAGGTAATAAGGGATGATTTAATTTACAAATGAACTATTTTGCTTTAACAATGCTCTTTTAAGAATGTGCCCACTTCAATTTATTTAAGTGCCTCTTAACAGATCATTAACTACTCAGAAGAAAAAGTAAGCAAAGAAAATGACCTAAGAAATTTAGAATGAAGACCAGAAGTCACTTCCAGTTTAACATCAGAGCATTTTCTTTAAAATTATGATGTACAAAAATGTTCCTTTGTGACTGATAGCCCTAAGTAAGGAACTTCCTTATATGACTGACATAACTTTGTAATATCAGTGTCTACTATAAAACAAGTCGACATGCATGTGTTAAGTATTTATTCTATTGTAAGCTACTTTTCTGAACTGTTATCCCTTTATTTTTCTAAAAATAAGAGACACAGTTATGCAAAAAAATTACCAATGTAACCTTTGACAATTTACCTAGTTTGCCTAGACTTCAAATTGGTCACTTGTATACGATGGAATTATAAGGGTCTCTAACTCTGTGACATAAATGTTGGAGCCAATCACATTTCAGTAAATTAAAACACTTACTAACTTCTAGAAAATTTGGTATTTTCACCCAATCTCATTTCAGAAACAATGATGAGATCATTACATTGGAGTTCTTTACCTTAAAGCAGATGACCCAAAATTTGACATGACACACTATCCTGATAGATGTATTTCCTGTAGAAAACTTTTCCAACAATAAAAATGAGATTCCAGAAGTGCTCCATTGATCATCAGCACCCTTATCACCAAACTTATTCTAAGGCGTACATTTTCTGTAACTTAACATTTCTGATAATTATCTCATAATTTGAAACTGTTAATGTTTCTTCTCATATATCTAAAGTGTCATTGAATTAGCAGCAAACATGTGAATTCCCTTAAGAAAGAAATAATGAGGTGGGGAATGGTGGTGCATGCCTGTAGTCTCAGCATATTGGAGGCTGAGGCAGGATCGCTGTGAGTTAGAGGCCAGCCTGGGCTACATAGTGAGTTCAAGGCCAGCCTGAACTACATAGCAAGACCCTGTCTCAAAAGAAAGAAAGAAAGAAAGAAAGAAAGAAAGAAAGAAAGAAAGAAAGAAAGAAAGAAAGAGATAAAGAGAGAAAGAGAGAAAGAAAGAAAGAAAGAGAGAGAGAGAAATAATGAGAGCTACCATTTTTCAATATTTGACACTGCTTCTAGCCACCATTCTAAAGATCACACAGTCATGAAATGAACTGAACATTCTTTACTAGACTATACAATGAAGAACTATCAAAACTATAGGTGAGCATTCTGCCCCAGTGAAAGGTTGCTGTTGGCTTTATTTCAAATTACTACCAGATAACATGACACGTATTTCAGGTGGTCAAATGTAAATTTTTACTTCTTTTATAAAATATGGCTAAAAAGTATAATCACTATTTCTAGGAAAGATTTTCATCTTGAAAATGATGGAGATTATATCATTTTGTGTGGAAAATGATAGTAGGAAGAGAAACAGAAAAAAACAATACAATAATTACAAATTATAGCAAAAATCCAGTAGAGACCACCTTTCAGAGTAAGAAAAAAAGAACCTGCTTGTAAAAAACCTAGTCAGTGAGCTCTAATTATCATTTATATTCATATTTTCTTTCTATCTTTCTGAACATGTTAGAAGAAAATATATTTTTTTTTACCAAATACGATTTCAAATGATTTTGTTGACCAGTGAGACAGTTATAAAAGACTGATAGGAAATTTTTATGAATGCTGACAGATGATTCAGTCTGATCTTGTTATGTAACTTTGAGGAAGTGTCCAACTAAGTTAATAAGCAATTGCAAACACTATAGAAACTTAAAATTTTACTTCTAAACAAGTATTGGAGTGCAGTTGGAGCAGAGATTAATAGTAAATCCAGCATCTAAGGTTAAAATCATTAAAATAAAAATTCCTTTAAAAATGTTATATCCATAATAAACCCTTACATATAAACACACTCTTAAGTTTTAGGTCCAGTAAGTTAGCCTAAAAGAAAGATGAAAGAAGAGATATTTGAGCACTTTCCATTAAATATATTATAAAAACTCTAGTTATTAACTGGCAGGATTGTTGGAGACAGTATTAATGAATTTCATAACTCCACAGTTCTCCACTCACATTCAAAACCAATGATGTTGTCCAAGGAGTAGAACAGTCAATGCTACACTGAGGCTGTCAGAAGATAGTGAAAGAATTTTACCTGAAAGGCTTATCTTCTTTTTTACTTAATAAGAGGAATCTAAAAAATAAGTGCATGCTAACAGAATTGTCCATTTTCCTGACAATCTGAGTGCATCATATTTTAATGAAATGATTACACTATGAGACATAAGCAATTGAGAAAGAAAGGTTATCTCCCCTGGGCTTCTTGTAGGTGTCTTCCAAGAATGAGAAATAAAACAAGAGGAACAAAACTGTATCCTCCATTACCTTCCCATGGCTTAAAAATGGAGGTTTAGTTACATTTCTATGAAGTGCATTGGGAAGCTGGGAAGGCTTGGAGGTTCCTCTTCATTCTAACCTACTGTTGAATGCTAAAAGGGGAAATCATAATAATTAGTGCTAAGAATTTTTAAACAGGTGATCTAGGAATATTTTTAGAAATGTGATCACCTTTTAAGATCCCTCTAAGGCAAGAATTTTCATCATTATGCATCAGTGAGAAAAAGGAGAGAAGATAATTTAGGTCATTTGTCTGTAGGGGCAGAGGGACATAGGAAGAACACAGGATAGAATCCAATGACTAACATTGTAAAATCATCACATGCTTATCTGTAGTTGATGACTAATGCTTGTCGGTGGCTGATGACTGTAAAGTCATCACATGCTTATTGTGTATCATACTCTTGAAAAAATGTACCCTACTGTATCTTTTATGAAAGTGTTACTCACATTTACTATATGCTGAACTTGTCCCCTTCCCAGAAACAAAGGCTAAGACCCTGATTGGCTTATCCCACACTAGTCAACAAAATAGTTTGCCCCTTTAAGTATGAGTACATCTCATACTCAGTTGACCATCCAGAGTGTGGTGCCCCCTATCTGGCAGCACCACTCTGCTGCTAAGATAGCTCTCTTTCTGCTTTCTCTGCATTTGCTACACTTTAAATAATCTTTTGCTTTACATTATACCAGTCTTGGCCCCCCTCCCTTTTCTTGCTAAGAGCCCCACTTCTCCATTCTTTGCTGGAGTGAGGGTAAAGATCCAAAGAGAGGAGAGGCAGAGGGTCATTCAGAGACCTCACCACCACACCAGATGCAACATGTCCAAGTCCTGGATAATAAGTAAGTGAGCCACTTTTGAACTCTTGTCTGTAGGACTTCATCATCACCTGCTTTGTTTTTATTAAGTTATAGAAAAAAATGAGTTTGCCTCACATGAGAAAGCACTTTCCAGAAAGCATTTTCCAAAAAGTTATAGCTAACTAACAATCGAACACGTTGGCCTAGGAGCAGTGGACTATAATTACAATTAATAATTAGATACATTCATAAGCAGATCACTTTACAGTTATAAAATAATTTTGATTCATTATCTCATTTAGATTATACAGCTCTGAGTTAAATACTATTTTTATTCCCATTTGATATGAAGTTAGTGAAGACAGATATTGTGTAGACAGCTGATTTTGATATCTATAAAACAATTTGCTACTCTACAGTCCTGTTGTACATTTCCCCTAAACATGCAAAGATTCCCTGAAGATGTACAGGAAGTTTTTGAGCCTGGGGACTTTCCAGGTGCTTTAGTTATTTCCTTCCTCACTGAGACACAATACCAAACGTCCATTATTTAAAGAAAGAAATGTTTATTTTGGCTCATAGTTTGTAGAGCTTCAGTCTATAGTCAGGTGGCTCGAAGGCAGAACAGCATGGCATAGCGAGAAGCAGCTCATGGGATGGAAGACAGGAAGCAAAGAAAGATAAAAGGAGGAAGCAGGGATATATACCCTTCCAGGCCACACCTCCAGTGATCCATGTCCTCCAACCAAGCTTCATCTCTCAATATCACATTTAACTATGAACTAGAGTATCATGCTCCCATGATCCAATCACATCCCAAAAGCCCCATTTATGAGAGCAGGAGGCTTTGGGAGGGGACATCTACATATAAATCATAACATTCTACCTCTTGCTTTCAAAAGACTCATGTACATCCCTTTAGACAAACTGCATTTGGTCCATTTCTAAGTGTTGCCAAAGTCCTAATAGTTTCAGCATTATTGAAAAGTCCAAGTCCAATGTCTACTCTGAGATTTAAGACACACTTTTGGCTGTCAGCCCTTGTAATAATAAAAAGAAAATTTAATACTGTCAACATACAAAGGGAACATCATACAAATTGAACATTCCCATTCCAAATGGGAGAAACCGGAGGATAGAAAGGAATGGTACTAAAACAAGACTGAAAACCCAACAGGACAAACATTAAGTCCTATATTTCCCTGTTCAACACTTAGGGCAATCTATGGGAAGAAATGAACTCCAGAGGGCTTGGGTGGCCCCACCCCTATCACACTGCCAGTGGTTGGAACCCTTGTGGCTACTCTCTTGGGCTGGCTTTGCTCACTTCTTGTAGCTATCCTCAGACATTCCACATTTCTGACTTCAATTTCCTGGGGTCTCTACTGTACTTTCAGCTTCACACACTGGCATTTCAGATGCACACTGGCTTGCCTCCCAAGTCTTCACAAATCTAGATGGAAACCTTCCTGACCTCACAACTCTTGCGTTCTTCATGCTAATAAATCGAGCACCATGTGGATGACTCCAAGCTTTGCCACCATCTGGAGAAGTGGCTGAGCCCTTCTTCATTAAAGCTGCATAGGCTTCCAAGTCCCTGGATGGCTGAGTGTGGTGAACTGATTCCCTAGAATCATTCCCTAGGTGGTCTTTCTCCTTCGAAGTTCCTTGAGCTCTCTTTTCAAGCAGGCTTTCACTTTTGCAATTATGAGGCTGGGAAAGGGAGGGCCTTGCTAGTTCCTCACATTTCCCCAAGGCATTTTTCCCATCGTCCTATTATAAAGTACTTAGCTTTTCTTTAGTGGTAATCTTTTTAGCAATCAAACTTTCCTCTCTCTTCAGTCCCCAATTTTGCAGGAGCTTCCTTTCTAGCTAAACTGGAGACTTTTTAAATCATTCAGCTGGGCTGTTCACTCTTAATTCTTAAGGTAGAGCTAGCTAAAAGTCCCCAGCAGTTTCTAAACCATGGCCTGAATAGGTGTTATATTGCCTTGATTTTGAGATTTGACCAAAATCTCTTATCAAGGTCAATTTACATCACTCTAGGGCTGCTTTTCCATTACACATCTCCAAACATTTCCAAATTTCTACGGAGAATGAGTTCCAAGAGGTTCTGAACCACATAATAAGATCTTCCTTTCCTTTTATAGTCAGGAACACTCACAACTGCTGGAGACCAGCTTGAAACTGCACCAAGCAGACTATGAACATTATTAAATTGGCTTATGAATTGGCTATTGATTAAATTGTGAGTCTGTCGTAGGCATACATGACTTGCTAGATGAGCTTTCAGTAGCACCTTAGCCTCACTGTTCCTTACACCTGCTTTTACACCTTCTGCAATGCTGTATAATGAATAAATAGTGGCAAGTCTGGAGCCTCGTGATCTCAGTCTTGCAAGACCTTTGAGTGTCCCAGACCCCCTTTATGCAGTAAACCTTTGTTTTATCTTATTATTTTCCTGCTGTACCCTCAGTCAGGTGGTCGGGAGGGGGGTCATTCAAACACACAACAATGACCCTAACCTCCATACAAAAATCTTCATTACTTTCTTCTTTGCTGAAATACAATATGCAATATCCACAACTTAAAGAAACAAATGTTTATTTTGCCTCACCATTTGTGTAGGTTTCAGACCGTAGTCAAGTGACTCCAAGGAAGGGCAGCATTGCAGAAGGGCACAGTAGATGGGCATAACAGAGCAGAAGCAGCTCCTGGTATGGCAGACAGGAAGTAGAGAGATAACAAGGGAGGAGGGAGGGAGCTATACCCTTTTAGGCCATGCTCAAGTGGCTCACTTCCTCCAACCAGGATTCATCTCTCAGTACCACTTTTAGTTATAAAATCATCAGTGGATTACTCTGCTGATGAGTAGCATGCCCCTTGATCCTATCACCTCCCAAAAGCTCAACCTACAAGAATATGAGGCTTTTGGAGATATCTAGATATAAACCATAACATCAACGTTACTTGTTTATCTGATCTGTACTGCTACATTCTGTTACTAACACATAAATAGTCCTTCCAGAGTCAGCTGTATTTGGTGTCCTGAACTATCAACCTCCAAGCACTGATATATTTCTTATATTTAGACCTTCTCCCCCTCACCGCCTGAATGGGTAAGTCAAAAATAAGAATCATCTCTCTGGGACAAAGACAATAGACACAAATACACTCAACTGGGAACTGAAATCCACAAGTTCAGTTCTTCCTCCTGAAAACATCTTTGTGGACTATGTGACATTGGTATAAAACTTAACATTTTCAGCTATTATTAGAAAACAACAAATTAAAATTTAATGTCCAAAGGCTATTTCTAGAGCAAAGAGCAAACATAATTCAAACTCTAGAAACCATTATAGAACTAAAACAAGGCAAATGTAATCAACATTTCCTGCCATCTGTCACCAGAAATGTTAGATGATGTTTATTTTTTTTAAATTGACTTTTAGAACAGTTTTAGATTGATAGAAATATGAGAATATAGTGCAAAGAGTTTTGATATATTCAGCATCCAGTTTTCTGGTATTAACATCTTTCATTAATATATTATTTTACAAAAAATCAATGAACTGATGTTCACTAAATCCGTATTTCATTCAGATTTCCTCAGTTTTTAACTAAAGTCTATTTTCTGTTCAAAATACTCATTCAGGACACCTTACATTTAGTTGCTATGTCTCCTTGGACCCTCTTAGCTATGGAAGTTTCTCAGACTCCCCTTGTTTTTCTTAGGCAGTTTTGAGGAGCCCTGGTCAGATATTTCGTAGGATGCTGATTTAACAGAATTTGTCTCATAATTATACTGAGGTCCTCAGGTTCATGGGAAGACCACAGAGATAATGCACCACGTTTTTCAGACCATAGCAAAAGTAAATACTATTGAAATTATTTATCACTGATGATGTGGACTTTTGTCACCTGGTTGAGGTAGAGTTTCTCAGGTTTATCCACCACAATGTTACACTGATCCTTCTATACCACTACTACTTTCTATACCACATGCTGGAAAGTATATGCAGCCCTCACTTATGGAGTAGGGAGTTATGCTCCCTTCCTGTAGCTGCAGCAACTACATCCATCATTTTTGTGGAATTCTTATGCATGCAAGATTTGCTCATTACCCTCACTATTTATTTATACAATGGATTATTTAACCAATAAAGACTTGTGAATATTTATTTTATAATTTGGACTTAATATTACTTTGTTTTTTCCTTCAAATTGTTCCACTGGGAGATCTTTTAGTTGATATTTGTATGTCACTTTGACATATTTCCTATCACTACCAATGTGGTTTTTGCTTGTTTGTTTGTCTGAATAGTCTCCTCCAACTAGAATACAAGATACTCCAGGATAATTTGCATATTTTCTTTCCTAAATTTATCATGTACCTAAAGATCCCTGGTTTCTTTGATTGCAGAATGGTATTAGAAACAAAGATCTAGATGCTAGATATGACCCTTATACCCAGAGGACCCTGGATTTTAGCCCTTCTCAGCTGAAAGAGAAAAAAAAAGTCTGTGTATATTACCCTATGTGCCTATGTGTATATACAAATACTCCATAATTACAATCTGTATCTACACTCAACATGAACATATATTTTGTACTCCACTATAACACTCTAATCCATTAACACATTGATCATTCTCACCTTTTCCCCTTGCTCATCTATAAATTCTCACTCTAACAAGATCATAATAATTTTTAATTCTCAAATTTAATGAGATTTAGCCTATCACCCATCATGGTAATGACTTCTTTGTAAGTATATTTAAGTCAACTTTGGGAGTCCCAAAAAGCGCCTACAAATGGATCTGCCAGGTGCAGCCACAACATGAATAAATCCACTCTGCTATTTTCCTTTCTTTCCCAGGTTCCATTTGTTGGCAGAGCACTTTCAAATCTAGAAACTGTTGCCTTACTATGCTAGGAGTCTTGTAGCAGATGAATCTTAGCACATTATTTAATCTGAATTTCAGGATCTGAGATCATACAACAGTTTTAGGTGTTACAGAGTAGTTTCAGGGCTCAATTTTAAATAAATGGACCATTAGGTAGACCTCATTTATATTCCACACATAGCAACAGAGACCATGGCAATATTAGAAAAGGATTCATCTGAAATCATTAAAGCAGTGGCAAACAGTGGGTCGCGCTCTGACTTTACAGAAGGTACTAGGGAAAAATCCACTTAGCTTTGTAGAAATACTTATAATTCCATCCCAATTAAAATAAAAGAATATTTCAAACATAGTATGAAAAAAGAAGAAGTAACAAGGATATGTAAAATGCTTTTGGAGAGGAAAAAATGGATTATTTAAATAGAAGAAAGAAACTGGTGGATATCAGGCTTCTCATTAGCAAATTTGAAATAAGAAGAAATTTAATCAACATCAACAAAATTATGAAAAAAATAGCTAATCATCCTACTTTTATTACTAGCCAAGCTATGGACTATATATAAAGGCACAATAAATTGATTTCAGACATGTAAGCTTTCAAAATAGACTAATAGACCATATTATAAAAAATTAGTAGAGAATTTATTCTCAGATTTAAAAAATGAATCCATTAAAATATTTAAATGAAATAAGAGTGAGCAAAGACTATTTAAATTATTATTTAAGAATTACATTTAAAAATAATCACAAGGGGATTTGATTCCAAGTTTATTGAATCAAGATGGACTCAGCAAGGAAGGCAAGATCTGAAAATTAGTGTTTTTATTTTTTCTTTTTATATAGTTCTTGAGCTTTTTACACTTTGATGTAGTCTGACATTTCTTACAAAACTTAAAATATAGAACATTCCAGATTTGTATAAGCAGCTGTGAAACTACCTGAAATTCCTGTATTTCTTTTGGAGAATATTAAATACTTTGTGCTATGTTTCTTTTATTTAAAATTAAGGCATTTCTTAAGTATGGTCATTTATAACATAAAAATGTCTACTCTCATATCTTCCAATTGTTTACCAAGATTTCATGCTGATTTTGATGGAGAACAAAGGGAGGAGAAATGACTTGTAATAAGAGCCATATAAGGCAGAAAATAATTATGTAGGCAGCAAAATTACTTTTCATACTTAACTGAGTCAAAAGACTGTCTCATAAATCAATATTTCTTATTCTACCATAGATATACAAGTGAAATATTTTTTACACACTACGGGATATATGATCTTTCTACTGTTGTATCTTCTTTAACTGAGGGAAAAAGGCCTTCCTCTTATTACGTGTACAATTCATCATATTTTCTTATATAGCACTGTCAACTAAATTAAAAATATTTGTGTGTATACAGTATTGACTACCATGAGAAACTGCGTTTTAAATCAGTTTAAGAAACACTAATAAAAAATAAACATCCATTAAGAAAAGAAACACAAAAAAAGAAAAGAAACACTAATGAAAAAATAAACATTCATTATGAAATAGACTATTCGTGTTATGTCTTCCATGAACAATTTCAAATTATAATTCGTCTTACTTCCTCATAATCTTATTATGAGTGCCCTGAGTGCTTTGAGCTTTCTTCCAAGTTAGAGCTAATAATTCATCCCACATTTGCTTCCTTTCATGCCATCAATACTGAAGAAGTAGAAAGGCAATGCTGAGTTTGTGTAATTATAAAGTAGAGTAAGAATATCCACCACAACTTTGATGATCCAATATAAATAGTGCAAAATTTGACTCCAGAATCATTCAGAATACCATTAATGACCTATGAACAAACCTACAGTTATATAATATACAGTTATAGTTATAAAATACTGATAGAAACAAATGAATTAAATTTCCAAATTTATTATCTCTACCTTATTTTAGTAGAAATAGAAATAGTAATAGATCACAATAACATTCTCACTCTCTATGCCTTAGAAAAGTACTAGGAACCTACTTCCTCAATATTTCTCTCAAACAATTACAAAGGCAAAAACGAAATTATTATAGATCTCTGTAAGTATTGCCTATTGAGGAATGCACACATAAATACATGCAAATTATATTATAAACTATTACTTCTATTACTTAGTACATATCTAGTATACAGTTATTAGTTTACATGGATTTTCCCATAACATCTCTTAAAAATTCTCCTACCTATACTTTAAAAAATTTTTAATATATTATCTAATATTCCATTTGTATGTAGTCTAAACACTTCTGATGATTCAAATATATAATTCATATTGTTAGCTTCCTCGCAGAAACTTTTAGAGCTAGATCTTACACTGTGGTGGGGGGATTTGGTTTCTTTACATTGATATTAAGTTCCTTCAAGCTGTTCTTTTGTTCAAATGAAATCTCCCATAAAACAAAACAAACAAACAAACAAAAAACAAAAGAGAAAGAACTAGCTGAAACTTCTGAGGTCACTCTGATTCACACTTATTTTTTGCCTTTCTTTAAAAAAATTTTAGTTTATCAGTATATATGCATTGTACATAACATTTACATTCCTTGTAGGGAACTGGTACATAACATGTATATATGTACATATCTTAATTTCTTTTTACATCCTCTTTCCCTTCTTTTTCTACCCCTTCCAGCCATCTGTTGATCCCTTTTTTTGGAGCGGCACAATCTGATTCATTCTTGTAGGTAATGAAGGATGAATTCATTCACTATTATCTCATTATAATGTTAACTTCTTCACCCAGGAGGTGTTCCCTTTGCCGTTTTGAACTTGGGAAGCAGGATATTGAACTGAGCATGCTAAGACTGTTCCCTGCATCTGATGATAGGTCTCTTCAATATGAATGCATATGATTTTCTCCAACAAAAATCCCTTGCATCATTTGATCAAGGAGATACTACTCTGGAAGTTAGCCCCAGGGCTCTCCTTACTTGTATGAGTATAGATCTCTTTCATTACCCAGTTGTGCTTTGAACTCACCCAGAGGTAAACCATCATGTTTGGTTATAATAAGGGCAAAAATATATATTAAAATATTTTTATTAATTTTCTTGGTATAATTTAGACATACATAATGATCATATTCATCTTCAGGAATTTGTCCTGTATGTGGTATATCTTGATTCCTCTTTTTTCCCAATCCCCTCCCCTCCCTTCAACCCCTCCTTCCCTCCTTATTTACAAAAGCTTGGTTTCCAATTTTTCCTTCTTTTCTCATTTTATTCTTTTCCTGTTCTTCTTTTCCCCCTCACCCCTCACTAGTTCCCCTTTCCTTTTGAACAATTTCTTCCTATTTCATATTACACATTTTGGTCCTTAATTACCCTTTCAGTTTCCAACACCAGAGAGGCAATGCGATATTTACATGTGTGTGTTCCATTTATTTCACTGAAGAATATGGCCTCTAAGTGCATCCATTTTACTATAAATGTCTCAAGTTTATCCTTCTTTAAGGCTCAGTAGTACTCCATTGTATATAAAAAAAATTTTTTTATCCATTCATTAGTTAATAGGCATTTGGGTTGTTTCCAAGATTTAGCTATTACAAACTGTGTCACTATAAACATGGCTGCACGTGTATAAAAATTTAGCTAATCAAATATAGCTGTTTTTCTCATTAACAGATTCAATTTTATTCATTCATTCATAAATTTATACATTTAAAAATATTTATTTATGTGTCCTATATGTAGGGAATATTTTAGTAACTGAGAACATAGCAGTGAATGAAATAAAGTCTTGTATTCATGGACCTAATATTTTCTTTCAAAAATGAATTGATAATTATAACATATTGGTAAGTGCTATGAAGAGAAACAAAGCAGGCTGATGAAATAAGGAAGATGGGATGCTTTTGTTAAAAGGATAGTCACAAGAACTTTTCAAAGAGGTCTTATGGGAAAACCTTGTGAATATTCAAGATAATGCATTTTAGGTAGAGGAATAATAAGTGCAAAATTCCTGAGGATACCATGTATGGAGCATTCAATAAAAGAATTTGGAAGTTTACATAGCCTCTTAAATGTCTGAGGAAGAAAGGGCTTTCTCAAAAATTATGAAGAGTACTTTAAAAATGTTTTCTTCTGTATAAAATGAAAGAGCCTAAGGGTATAGCTCTGTGGTAGAGCATATACTTAGTAAATACCAAAAAACAAAACAAAACAAAACAAAAAAACCCCAAATGTACAAAAAGACCTTCTTTTGACCTCTACTGGTAGCAGTTAAAATCCTGACGCACAAAACTTCACTCTTGCCAGTGGCTTGTATTTGTAAGTTCGAATAGATGTATTTTCCTATAATGAAATATAGATCAACTGTGCTTCTTTGGTTACTTTAATGTACATTTTGTACAATTTCCATGAACGATGTTAACTTCAAACAGAGTAATAACATCTATAGAGTAAGGAAAATGAAACCATCATTTATTGTGCCAAGCAGTTATTATTCATTACAAAAACAGCAAGGGAGGTATTATTAACCCCATTTTTAAGATCAGCAATCTAAAGCATCACAGGCTTGTGTAACTTGCTCCAGAGCAGCTCTCCAGCAGTAATTACAGTGTATGAATCCAGTCTGAGAAATTTCAGAGCTTATAGATCATATTCACTAATAAGCATAATACAGAATGAAATTAGATTTTTACTGTCTGCAAGAAGTTGCCCACTATTAATGAAATAAAAGCAAGTTTAGATGATTTAAAAATCTATTCAAAGTCTTTGCAAAGTTTAAAAACAATACTAAAATGTAGTGCTAGCAAGATAATAGAGGCAGACAAGCCCACATATTTTTACTGAAAGAACAAATTATACAATATAGCTACAGAGAAATGTCACATAATACAAGAAACAATAATGCAACAGTATAATATGTGATAATAACAATAAAAATAATAATGTGAAAATCCAATTTAATATATATGTAACATATAATATAAATCTTACATTTCCACTAAAAACTACCTTGTTGATTTCCTTTCTCTGAATGATTGTAGATAGTTGACACTTCTAACAGAGTAGCAATGTATATAAATGTAACACAAATTTCATTCTACTTAGGCAACAGCACATATGACATTAATTTATTTTCCCTTATTATCTGCCCTCAAACACAAGTTTACCTAGGCTTTCACCTTGCTTTTAGGGTATAGCTGGAGAATGTATTTGAATTTCATGAACAATGACCTGTGTTTTAAAATAATTCCATTTAAACACACTATCTCTCAGTTTACAAGATCCTTATTGATTAGCTTTTTCTTGGCTGATCACCATTGTCTGTCACCTTCCATGTGAATGTGCGCGCGTGTGTGTGTGTGTTACTGGGGATTCAACCTAGGGACTTCCTACTGAGCTACATTATTTTTTATTTTTATTTTTCTATTTTGAGACAGTATAAATTGCTCAGGCCAGCCTCAGGTTTACCTTTCTCCTCCTCAGCTTCCTAGAGTACTGGGAATACAGGCCTAGGCCACCATACTGTGCTGTTTTCTCTTTTTAATTGCCCTTAGTACTATGTTTTCACACTCTGCTTATTTTTCCTTTCCTCAGTGAGAGATAGGCCCTTGTCCTCACATTATTGAGCACCTGTAACACAAGCACTGTGACTGACTGACTGACTTGTTAACATCTTTTTAACCACCCCAATTTTTCTCATTGATCCTAGTTCCTAGATGTCTTGTTAATAAAAGCAAAATGTTCTCATTATTTAGACTTCATTTTGGCTAATTTAATCTCCTAAAGTATAGAAGATGGATTCCTATATATTCTTACTTAAAACTATAGAAATTTCATAATGACCAGAAATTTTATGCAACTATTTCTACAGTTTTACACTGTAGTTAGCACTTACTTTCTTAGCAAATCTTCGTAGACAGTAAGTTTGACTTGAGTAATGGCAAAAGAGTACTGTATGCACGTATTTACTTGTTTCCTATCCCAGTCAAGACACTATATCACACAAAATTGGATACAGGTATGATATATTAATGCATCCATAAATAGTTATTACATGCCTACTATTTGCTAAATATCAGAAATACAGCAGTGGGCAAAAACTCTCATAGGTTTTCATACCCTGAACCTTATGGTCTAATGAAAAGATATTCAGCAAATAATTATCATAATACATTAATAAAAATTGAGACAAGAGTTTGGAATGAAAAGAACATTCTATTAAAAGAGACCATAAACCAAAGGAAGTTGATGTAGGCTTGGGGGTTGGTAGTAGAAATGGAGGTAAGTGGTCATGGCTGTTGGCCCTGAGATCTGAAAAAATAAAAAGCCAACCAGGTTAGTAAAAAGCTAACCAGGTTAAGATCAAGAGATGGAAAAAAATTCAAACAGAAATGACACATCCAATCATTACTGCCAGAAAAATTAAAAAAGGAGCATGAGGAGGGAGGGAGGGAGGGAGGGAGGGAGAGAGGAAGAAAGCTCCAAAAAAACCTCAGGTTTTTGTTCTGTTCAAAATGGCTGGCATAATGAGGATCATGTCTATTACAACAAATTTCCATTTATTCAATAAATGAACATATGTATAATATATTATCATATTGGCGGCTAGTTTGAAATAATTATGAATACATTTTCAATTCAAAATAATTTTATGTGATATTGATTGTACATTTAAAAACTCTGCCCCAAATAGAATATTTACTTAGTATACGTCAAGAACTTTATATTATTATTTCTTCAGGTCTTCCAAATGCTTGGGAAATTGAAGCTTGATAAAGTTAGGGAATTTGCCCAAGGTCACAGGGCTAATGAGAGGTAAACTTAAGCATTGAATCAGCCTTGTCCAAAGCTGAGCTTCCTTCCATTTGACTTTATCTCCTCATATGAATCAGAACCCATGTTCCCTGTAGAGCAAAGCATCCTCACTTCCTCTTCTTAAATGATCATTTTACATGACTTGCACCAGTCTACATGGTTAGCTTTTGCATGGTAGTGTTTAACATACTAATCCTCATTAATTAAGCAGATTTAATGAGTCTTCTTTTTAGGTCAGTCTGTTTTTATTACATAAGAACACATTGGTTGCTTCTCTCCATGCTACAATTCAGTGAACTCAGCATAATACTTGTGTATTCTTATGTCCTTTCTAGTTTTAATAGGTCTCTAAGTTGGAGCCATACGTAACGTTTGAAGGCCGGAAGAAACTGAAATTACTTATATTTTAAAAACAACTATATTTTTCAATATGGTAATTAAGTTCTGTACATGAATTTTAGCCAGATATCCATTTAGAGAAAAAGATTAATGGGAAACAGTTGCATAATATTCAATGTAATGGTTAAGAAGAACACAGAATAATTATCTTATCTTGGACTTTATCCATTTACATTGTGAATAACTTCATTTATCATTTCTAAATTCTGACTTCTTTTTACACTGTTATATTTATGGTTTGTTTTGACTGTCACACTGCTAATTTTGATGCTCACAAAGTTATTTGCATTTTCTCTAGAATAAGTACATTTTTCATAGATCTATTTAGATATATTCAATAGGGAAATAAACAGAGGTAACAGGTCATCAAAAATTATCTTCATTGGAGATGCGTGTTTCATGTTATTTCATAAGAGAATTTGACTACTCATGAAAGCTTTGATCGGGTAAAAAGAAAGTATTTTTCCATTTAACAGTATTAAATGAGATGTTCAAGATATTCACTGAGTTATTCAAAAATGTAGAACTATGATAACTTCTATACCTCGAATATGAGATTTTAAATTCTAATCAAAGGGCATATTTATTGTAACTAACATATAAGTTAGTTTATCAAAAGATACTTATCAAAATTATTATGTGATTGTAATTAAATTGTAAAGTATTAATTATTGGACTTGACATGGGATAAAAGCAGATGTATGTGTTGCTGGGTTGTCTGATTTTCTGATTTAAATCAAAGTATCCTGTTGAATACCTAGATCAGGAGGCCTGAGGAGTTTGTATGATAAAGTGTTGTAGTGAAGTAATTTTAAACTTACTTTCTTATATTGAGTATCATTGTATAACACTTTAAAACCATTCTAATTTAACTGTAAGCCTTATGTATCCAATTCCAATTCCCCAATAGAATGTAGAAATATTCTAATACCCACATAATTCCTCTACTACTACTCATGTTTTATCTATACTGAACAAATCACTCAATATAAATGTAATTCTCATTAATTTCATTTATATTATAGATTTGGATCTTGGTTGTAAATATTAAAATATTGGATGAATGTTATCAGATCTCATTTTCATGAAAGGCTGATAAAAACAGGATAATACGAGGTCAACGACATTTCTAGGAGCAAAAGCTTACTTTTTCATGCATTAAAAAATGTTGATTCCCTACTATATTCAAAGTAAGAAACTGCAAATCTTAAGAAAAGGGAAATATGACAAAGTTTGTTTTCATAAAGTTCCTAAACAGATTATAATGATCAAATATATATAGATAGAAGAGAAGCAACCAGTTGTATTATATGGTAAGAAGTTATGTAGAAGTTTTGTTCATTTGCCTTTAAATACATTTCAACTTATAAACATTCTTAAATTCTTAGGAATGCTGCCTTAAATTATAATACATACAAAATTAAAATAAATTTTTTTTATAATTAAGAATATCACTAACCAAGTGGATTTCCAGGAGTCAAACATTAGTTTTTTTTCTTTCTTGCTCAACAGAAATGTTTCACATCATATGTTCTCTTACTTCAAATATAAAAATAAAATTAAATAGAATAATAATGTAAGACTGATCTATATGAACTATGTATAAGAGTTTTCATCCATAGAGTGAAGAATTTTAAATTATCTAGTTTTACAGATGAAGTTAATATATAAAAAAACACATTAAAAAACACATTTTAGATTCTTTCACCTAGTATTCATATCTCATCTAAATGTATCATGTATTAGTAATATACATGCCTTTTGTAGATCTCATAGACCTAATAACATTGCATTTAATGTCCACAAAAATTAGGAAAAAATCACAAAGTGCTTCTGATTCCAGGAGACTAATCCTGGAGCATAGAAAATGTTCTGAACATTACGGGGTTAATCCCAAAGCAGCTCATTCATTCTTTGATTCATTCTATACATAGATATTAAGAACTAACTTTGTGTAAGATAATACTCTAGAAAGAGGTGTAAGATGTCATAAATAACAAGGTAGGTGAGATGTCTACCCTTTGAACAAACATTATTTAAAAGTAAAAAGTAATCTAAACAGATTATACACTTGTTATGTAAAAGTGGATAAGGTAATAGAATGAATAGTAGCTCTACTGAAATATAGTCCTGAGAGTAGTTATGTGAACATTAGCCTCAAGAATTTACATAATCTTTGTTTTCTCAGTGCTGTGGTTTAGATGTGGTTTTATTGCAGATAGGTAACTTAATTAGATATCTTGTAGGCAGTTAGACAGGGCCAGCCAAGGAGGAGCCAACATGGAGGACAGTCAAGGAGCCAACATGGAGGACAATCAAGACATGTTCACTGAAGGCCAGAATTGTAAAAGGAGAGAAATTAGACACTCTTGTGCTTCCCCTGGGGATAAATAGCAGCAATTGATATTCTAAATAGATATCAGCCATCTGGATAGGGAGTCAAGGTCTTAACCCAGACTCTCCAGGAAATATCCCTGACCCCCACCCTTACTGAAAATCCTTGTATGCTTGTTACATGACTTGCTCCCCCATTTAACCCTCATTTAATCAATATTACCTGGGTGACTGTATTTGTAATCTTATTGGTTGATCATGGTTTTGTCCCACTTCATGCCCACCTTGTAAATTTCCATTGGGTCTTATAGTTTTGTCCCACTTTGTACCAGCCTCACCACATGGCTTTGCTGTATAAAACATCTTAGAAACGTGGGGTGGGTGGGCAGCCCACTTTCTGGTCTCTCTTCTGTCTCCTGTAGACAGAAGCTTTCTTTCTCTCAATAAATTTTTCCTACTTCTAACCTCCGTTGTTCTAGAATTCATTCTTCAATTTTATTTATTTTTTCATTTTTTCATTTTTTTGGTACTGGGGATCGAACTTGGGTCCTTGCACTTGAGCAGCAGGCTGTGAAACCACTGAGCTAAATCCCCCGCATCATTCTTCAATTTTAGAGAACATGAACTTCCGTTTCAGATATCTAGTAGGTTTGGGAGTTACATCTCTGCCCCACATATCAGTCTATTCTCCAAAGTTTTACGTGTTGGCAGCTTGATCCCCAACAGCAGTTTTGGAACAAACTATGGAACCTTTAAGAGATGGGGCCTAGTGAGAGGTCCTCAGGTAAACTGGGGAGAAGCCCTTAGAAGGAATTTTGGGATCCAGTCTGCTCTCAAGTTCTTATCTAGCAAACTGATCCCGTGCTTTCACACAAGCTCTCACCATAATGCCATCCAACATTAAACCCTACCCAGAATCCAGATCAACGGAGCTACTTGATCTTGGACTTCCAGTTCCCCAAATATGAGCTAAATAGTTTTTCCTTTATAATTTAGTAAGCCTCAGACATTTTGTTATAGTAATACCAAAATGAACTAAAATACTGAGCCATCTATAAATTATGCCTGCTGCCTCAGAGCTTCATAAATGATTATTATGTAAAGTTCCACTTGTATAGCAAGGGCCTACAACCTATTACACTGAGAAATTCTTACAGTGGGCATGTGCTAGTGTTGATGTGATACTTTTAAAGGGACTTAAAATAAGGATCACTGAATATGAAAGCCAAATCACAAGAAATGTTTCAACACATTTAATATCACTTGTGAACCATCGGGTACTACTGCTGAAAAGATGACTGATAAATTTAGCAAAAGCATAACTTGTCAATCCAGGAAATGACAGAAAATAGAAATAAAAAGAAGATATAAATAAAGGATGCATGAAGAAGCTGTAGCATAATGAAATCATAAAACAAATTAGGGATGCCCTGATCATGGGATTGAAATGAATATTTAGGTATTTTTGAAAATATACCGAAGTTGTGCATTAGTCCTGCCTCATTTATACTAAAATCTCAGCCATACATACATATATATATGTATATATTTAAAGCTAAATTTATGTATAGAGATTTTTTACTATGGTTATGATGCTCTGCAGAATTCTTTTAAATGATTTTTGCTTCCTGTTTTGTCTTCTGATTTTATAATTCTATTATAAATACAAAGAAAAACCCTGAAATGTGAATAAACTATCTTAACTGTTTACCTTTAATTCTAAATTCCTATGCTTTAAAAGGCTTGTCTCATTCTCAGTGTAATCATAAAACACAGCCTTTTATGGATTTAGGAATTACTTTTGTTCCCCTAATGAAGAAAAGTCAAACTTTTCTATCAAAAATTATATTTTCAAGGCTAGCAAAATATTGTTGTACATGTTTATGTTAATAAATTCAAGATTTGTATTAAAAAGAGACTTGATCATTTAAACATGCCAATAAATTTTAAATTTATCTTGAAAAAAATGTTCAGTAGGGTGACTCAGGATCTTATGAACAGTTCATAAAGTTGTGAAATAAATAGGACACGTGTAAATACTGAATAATTTCTCTGGTATGAAAAACTAAAAATGTAAATAAGGATCAAAATGTATAACTGATATTGTGAAATTGAAAGAAAAGATCCAAAGGAGTAAGGGAAGTGGAAGGAGTAGGGAAAAAGAAAGAAGGGAAAAGAAAAAATATGAGAAAAGGAAAGAAATGGAAACAAAGTCTTTATAAATAGGGAAGGGTGGAGGGGTTGAAGGGAGGGCAGGGGAAGGGGAAAAAATAAGAACCAAGATACATCATGTAAACGTACAAGATCCCAATGATGAATGTAACTGTATTGTATACCTAAAATGTACCAATAAACTTAATGGAAAAAAAGTTGTCCATAGTTGTTTATAGTTGTTTATCAGGAGTATCAAGAAGAAAATACTAAATAATCAAAAATAATTAAAAACTCACAAAATTTCAACTAGTAAATAAAGAATACCTTTCCAACATGTCAAAAGATATCTGCTGAAGAGAACTAGGCTTCTACTAATTTAACTACTGTATAAATAATTCATTTTAGCAGTCCTTAGATCAATAAGAATTAATTTTTTCATGCAAATGTATATTCTGATACATTATATTGAGTAGAATTATTGTTTACACTATGCATTTTCTTTCCCTAGTATTTGGTATGTTAACATTTCCAGTTTTTCCACTTTAAATTTAAAATTGTTGGAGTTAGTATGAGAAGCTGCAAATAATTTAGCAAATATTTTTCAAGATAATAATTATTTAAATATATGTATACAGTTTATGAAGTCACAGACAGTTTTCAGTAGGCACGAAAAGGGAAATAAGAATGGTCACATACAGTTGAAAGAAAAAGAAAGGTGAGGTTTCCATGACCTTCTAAAATGGAGTGTGATTGTATTCTCCTTATACTGTCCCCATTCAAGTCGTAAAATAAACAGTTGTTTCATCCAAGAAACATCTGCTTGATTAATATGGAAACATTAGATAAGCTATTTTTTAATCAAAATAATGTTTCTAACAAGGTCACATATCATTATGAAATGATACTTTCCCTTTGGACTTTCATTTATGGATAAATTCAAACAAAAAGAGAATGATGATGTTGTCTGTTTATAATTTTTTATTATTTGCTGGAGCCACTTACTAGACCTTGGTAGGAAGGATTACAGAAAGGATTATTAATTTCATAAATGTTTTGTTTCATTCCATTTCAGAACAAAACATCAATCCAAAATAAACACTCAAGATTATTCAACAGATTCTAAGACTGGCCACAGTAGACCCAGCACCACTTGCAGATGATCATCCACATTTCTCTTCTCTTCTCCCTACATTCTTCTGGCATTTCTAAACTGGAAACAAACTCATCTTGGTAACCTGCAGAACTGATTCAAGGAAACCAAGGTGCCTCATTATCTTCAGCATTACACTTCGGATAATTAAAACATCACATCAAGCTTTCCTTTGAACAAAAGTCTCTGCAGAGATGAAATTTTTTTATACATGTAACGTAAAAGTACTAACCCTATTATTTTATTGATATAAAAATTAGAGGATTATTAAAATTGTTCAATACTTGTCCAATGACCCATAACCAAAGGCACAATTCATTTTAATGCGTACACTGCATCCATAGAAATCTTAGATGTGCTACATTTACTTGTTATTTAAAATAATTATCATAGTATTATCTATTGGAAAAATTTTAAAAATGTCTGAAATGAGACAGCAAAAAGTACTTGTTTTTGAAATTCCTTTTTGACTTTAGATGGTAAACATAAAGGAAATGTAAACAAAGACAATTTAAATGAGTTAACAAAAATTATTAAATTTCTGCTTAATATTCACACAGATATCAGACGTGAGGAGCAGGATAATTTTTCTAATGGCCCCAAAGAATGCATTTTATTTTTACAATTATGGATTTTAAGTATAGTACCTAAAAAATATAGAATAGTAAACAACCTACAGGAAAATTATTTAAGATTTTAAAGAGTTTCTTTATAATCTCCCATAGGATTTCTGTTTTCTCTGTAATATACTTCCTTCACAACTCCAACAATTTAAAATCCAGTGGGATTTTATGAATATCTGGACAGAAAGTAACAGCAACTCAGCATCCTATTGTTTATATGGCAGGTTTAAAATGTTGAGGACATTCAGAGGGTCATGATTCATTTATTATTTAACTCTTTCTGCTTCACTTTTTTCACAATACTTGAAACTCTACATGCAATGTTGAAGCATTTCTTAAACAATCTTCTCCTAAAATAGACATACAAGCTGGTTGTATTAGTTTACCATTCCAGATTGCTTAGCATTGTACCAGAATGTAAATGGCATTAATTTAACTAAGTATCATCTTCTCTAATCATGACAAATGTCCCATAATAGAATGACCAGACAGAAAGTCACAAAACTTCTGGAAAGGTTTGATTTAGAAATAGTTTCACATAGACAGATATTGTAATCATATCTACAAAAGGAAGCAAAAACAAGAAAAGAATATGTGTTCCCCCTTTCAACCTGGGAAAGGTTTAACCAGTTATGAACCTTTAAGTACCACGGAGCTATATGCTTCTGTAATCATTTTCTAATTGTATTTCCACTACATGGGAGACAAACATGTTTACAACTTCAAATTAAACTCTTGCTGAAGCACATTGATGCACCAGACAAAGGACACTGTGCTAAAGAAAAGAATTAATGGGATTTTCCGAAGCTGTGCTTTTAAATGACTCTTTATTCCTTCACAGAGAAACATACATTGTAAGAAAATTTTAAGGCATAGCCAAATAATTCAGACTAAAATGATCAATTTACTCACTCTATGAAGGATTGTTTTGAACTTGGTGTCCTTTATTTCCCTTGTATAGGCCAATTAAAACATCTTGACTAAAAATCATGGAAATGTTAAGTTCATTGCCATTCAAAAATGTATGAGACACTGCTGGCAACCCTCCCCATTTAGATTTAAAACCATATGGACCTCAATTTTTTTAAACCTGAGTTTAGGTGGTCATATCTGCATGTAATATTTTGACAGTAAAAATTAACTCACTGTATTTAAATGTCAAACACAGACTTGAGAGTACTGCATTTTACTCAAATGAAATAATGCCAATGTATTCTAACCCCAAAGCAATAATGCTTTATTAAATAATGGCAATTTGTGCCCTATACCCAGAAAAAAGTTAACAAAAAAGAAAAATTATTTAGTAAATAGAAAAATAAGCATAGGTGTGAAAACTATGTAATTTTTCTTCAGCAACATTTTAACAATAGACAGTCTCTAATTTTCACATAATCTATGTGATAAGAAGTTTAGACAATTCAAAATATATAGAGGGATATATGTTTATTTATATGGCTCTGTTTGTTTATAAGTATGCTTTTGCATATATGGTGTGCATATATGTATACATATTACATATATACATATGCATATACCCTTGATCCCATATCTTCTCAGTTTCCTTTTCTTTCCTGGAGGTAAACATGGCTACCGTTTTTCTTATGCATGCTTATAGAGATGGGTTATGCACAAAGAAGTAAATGTATGCAAGTACATATATGTATGTATTATATGCATTTCATGAAAAAAATTAAAGCATACTACCCACAATACTTTGCATTTTGTTTTTTCTACTTAATATACCTTGAGGGTAATTCATTATGAATTCATGTACATCTACCATGTTATTTTTAATATACATGGACATATTTTAATGTTTAAAACTTACTATAAGTTCAATCAATTTATAATGAAATGAATTAAGTGCAAGGAATAATGAAAATGGTGACAGTGTGAGCAAAAGAAGGAAAACAAGAAATACAGGAATTATGAGAAATTGCAGGGTTCAAATTGAGGGCAAATTTGTCATTTTAAATGTTTTTTGAAAAAGCAAAAACACATAGCAAAAGAGGTTATCAATTTACTCTTTCTATCACTCACAAAATTGTTCTTCCAAGAGAGTAACATCTGATTTTCTTTAAGACTGAAAAATTATTCACTGTCATAAAACCTTTGCCGTAGGATCAGAAAGCGCTACCCCAATGGACTATATATTTCTTTAGACAAAGATGAATAATTTTAAGATAGGATTTATATTGTTTCTGAGACACATTTGCAATAACAGTTTCTGGCACCATATGATATAGTTTTTAAATAATTTGGGAACATTATTGAATCCTAAAGAAAAATTATCCCAGTATGATTAAACACACTAAGAACTACATGAATTAAAGAAAGCAATGGCTGAATTGAAATTTTATTTTCCCATCCCTAAATGATTAAAAGAAAATCTCATTAATTGTGAAACTAACTTCTACTTCTGAATCTTTAGTGAGGTGCCTGACACTATGTTATTATGAATGACACACTGTTACTCACTTAAACAAAGAACAAAGGTCTACATTTTCTACAACTGTACTGAAAACAAATTAGAAGAAATACCTGTGAACTTGTAAGGCCGGTGAGTCAACATGAAAAGTTTATGAGCTTAGGTTAAGGTAAGGAACTCTGCATCTCCATCAGTAGAAGACCATAGAAGAATTATCTTGAGCCATTACTCTGCTAAGCATACCCAGCCACATACTTCATCAGTCTATTCCATTTCATTTGGATTGGGCTTTTGGTAGAATAGTTATTGTTATAGGGAAAGGCATGGTAATGTAGCAAGATTTTCTTTTCAAGTTTTTTCCTGGGGTTTAACATGAACAAACTTTTGATTTGTGAGGCTTTGCTTTCCCTGAAGAAAAGTGGTCAGACTCAAATGAAAGTGGAGAGGCTCTCCTCATTCTGGAAGTGGAATTCCCACAGTGTAAAAAACCACAATGAGATAGTGTAATAAAATATGACTGTGACTTCCCAACTGTCTTCAAGAGAGCTGTTTTCTCACCAGTCCTTCTGGTAAATCTGTTAGAATTGTGTATGTAAACAGTTGGAGTCTTAGATATTAATTTTACCATGGTGACTATAAGCATTATATACTTCCTGAGAACCTGAAGTAGTATGGTTGAACCTTTGAAAGTCTTAATTAACAACACAGTCCTCAACAAATATTTCCTGAAACATATGTATTTTGAGTCAAATCCTCATCCACATGGAACCCAATCCTTCCACACTCCTGTCTCCCACTTTCATTTTCTTTTCACGTTTTCTACCACCCATGAATAGCAAACTTTTCAAACCATATTCCAGAGCTTAACATACTGCAGTGTATTTTACAATGTGGATGATGGATAACTTTTTGAAATATTATAAGTGATTGTGTTTTATTTCAAAAGCCACTGCCAAAAATAAAATCACAGGCCAGATTCCTATCTACCCAGGAACTGTCCTATAGAAGTGACCCCTTGAAATTCCTGAAGCCATTATATAAATATGGACTATATTTTGTCTCAAAAGCAAGATGTATTTCTATTCTTGAAAAATTATATGGATAGCATTTGGAACCTAAAGTGCATTTCCTTTTTACCATGTAACTTGTGCAAACTGACACAAACACTCTCATAACAAAAAATAGCAGAACTTTGTGTCATAAAGGCATAACTGACTCCATGGCCTCATAAATATAAATATGTTAGTGGGAGGGGTCATTTTATCTATGTATTTCATTGACATATACAGACTTTATCATCCCCAGTTTTCAAACATGTTAAAATCTGAATATTTAGTTAAGTATCTTGCAAAATCATCAAATATGATTAATTCCTTTGAGGAAAAGATAACCCAAGGCAGACATTTTTTCTAAAATATTTTTTTATTGCTCATGAACAAATTAAAGAAATGTCATTGTAACTAAAGATAATGCTTTAAAATTTAGACTAAAGGAACTATTAGGAACCAGATGATATTTTAAAATGTATCATTACAAATATTGCAGAATACTTGAAAGAAACAGAATTAGCTATTTTTAATTGTTGAAATTAAAGCTCTTATTAATTCAAAAGTGTGTACCCTTTTATTCTATGAAACCATTACAAGTAAAGTAACACCAAACCCCACCCCCTAAAAATAATCATATGATTTTTAAAGAAATTTGAAAGCAAAATCTTGTAGCATATAGAATAGTTATTCTTCAATAAAGACATCCTAAGTACAGAAAAAAAGAGGCCTTTCTCTTAATAAAATTCTGTGAAGGTCATATCACAACCTTCATTTTAAAGATAAAGTCCCTGGAGTTCAGAGTGACTGAGTAATAATTTTATCAGAAATATGTAAATTTGAATTTCCCTTGACTGGCGTCTCATTGTTCTGATTATCCAATTGCATGTGTCTTATGAAAAAGCTAGAAATTTATTCAACTCGATGGTATAAAATAATTTTAAATATTTGATACTGCTAAATGCAGTATTAACAATTAGTATACAGACACTCATCTTTAGTTGTCCAAAGTAAGTCTAAACATTTAGAAACACTCAAGATCTGAAAGCTTATTTTCAGAAAATATTTTTAATTCAAATCTTTCAAATTTTAAAGTATAGAATTCTATAATGGCTGTAGGAATGTTTAAAAAATCTTATAATATTCAAACATTTTCTAGAAAAGAGATGTGGATAATTGACTATATTTTCTCCCTCTCAAACTAATATTTTAATGAGTTCACAAGCACTGTGAAATAATTTAATAGTAAGGATGTTATTTTTATTGTTTTTCTTTGAATTACAGCAGTTTTAAACTGTAGCATTCTTCCAACTGGAAAATATTCCAAAAAAATAATTATTTTCAATGATGTTTGCAGTGAAAACCTTAATTCAAAATTTCAATTAAACCAAATATATTCTTAATTCAAGTAAATATATATTTCAAATGTGTAGTTTTACACATCAGAACAAAGGCAATAAATCTCAGATGGGTTTCCTAAGTGAGAAAACTGGCCTGAAGCCTCAACAGCCAGTATGTAGAATTTATGAGAAATTTAGCACTATTTCCTCCTAATTTTCACCCTGTCACTGTCATTTCAGAAAGTACTATTTTTCAGACTTAAACAACTGCATGTTTTAAGAACAAATAAGGAGAAGACAATTTCAGTACATAGACAGCTAAGACCTGCAATCCTTACCTTTTCCTAAAAGAAAATAAACAGTATCACTGGTAAAAAAGAATTATGTGGCATCCCATTTCACTGTACCTTACACATACAAGTATAGCATGGATTTCTGAAAAATTATATTGATGAGAGTGACATTCCAAAGGTACCAAAACATTTAATAATAAAATTTATGAAAGTAAATTTTGTAGTACTTGTTTTGAAAAATGCACTATACATGTATGTATCTGTTACATTTGTTGTATATCACACAACCAAAAATTTGGTGAATGGAAGCAATAATAACTTTTTTGCTTCTGATACTGTAGGTTGAGAACTGGGGCTAAGGTCAGCTGGGAGGCCCTTCTGCTGATTACACTTGGGCTCATTCAGGTACCTGCAGTGTGCAGGTGGCCAAGGGTACACTCATTTATCTGATATTAGTGGGCTGTGGGTTATGGCCCTAGATCATGTGCTGTCATTGTCTATCAGGTTAGCTCATGATTATTCATGAAGGGTTCTCCAGAGCAGCAAGTGGGAAATCAATAGGCTTCTGAATCCTAGGCTCAAAATTCTATAATATCTTTTCGACTGTACTTTATGACTGAACAGAAATTCCAATTCCAGCCTAGATTCAGGATGGAAGTAGACTCCTGTAATCTACTGTAATGGGAAGACCTAAAAAATATTACCAAAATTTTTACAATATATTATAATATCATTAACAGAGACTTTATCAGACAGTAGAAAAATAATTATCCCTTACAGATATCACAAATTTACTATGAACAGAGTCTATCAAATTAACATTCTTTCATTTTGTGTTACCAAATTAGTAGTCAAGGGAGTAGCAAAGATATAGCATTTGGATTTCAGCAGCACATTTGATGATTATTCACTAATTTTATTTGCAGAATATACAATGAAATTCAGGTGGCATAATAACACAGTAAGATAATTTCACAGATACTTAGTGCAATTAAAGAATATTGATTAACAGATAATTATCTATGTGAACATTTTTGAAGATATCACAAATGATACACTAAATAATATTTTAATTGATATATAGACTTAATATTTAGATGACATCCCATTTGATTCAAAATTTAGAAAAGATAATCAGGGAGAGGACAATTAATAAAAGAAACTTGAAATTAAGTACTTAAATTTTAAATCACATATTATCATCCAGGATAAATGCTATGAATATTTTGGTTCCTTTATTTCTAATTATTTCAATGTATACATACACAAACCATACACATACACACATGTAACACACATACAATAAGCACACATAGGTTATAGTGTTCACACACTGTAATATCTTGTCTTTCTTCTTACTTTTGTATAAAAACAGCTCTATACCATAAAATGTTCTTGAAAAACTTTTAGTGACAGGCACATTTTATGTATTCATAAGTTAATTAAAAATGTTGGAGGACACTTGCTTGACAATAAGTCTAAGAATAAAACCTAGGTGATTTATTCAATATAGTTTATATGTGAAAATGCTATGAGGCTCAGCCAAGAATATGTTAAAGTTACTTCAGTTTGAAACAACAGAAATAGGCTGCCTTCCAGTTGCAGAAGTTGAAGGAACTATGGCTTTCTCCGGTAAACCACCACAGGGACTATTACTTTCTATGTTTTAAAACTTAACTTTAAAATGAAAGTATTAGACTGTCTAGAGAAGAAAAACCTAGATCATATGTAGAATTCATATTATGTATAGTGTGATGGCTAAGTTTAATTGTCAACTTGATTAGCTTGAGAGCTCTCCAGGGAATTAGAAAAGCATATGTCTGCGTTTCTCTGGATGGTCATTGAGTCATGACGTTGGGGTCTACATCTGGGCTCTGGCTCCTTTCTCTCTGCTGCTATTCCTCTGCTCTGGTTCTCTGCCGCTATGAAGGGAGCAGGTTTGTTCCACAACACTCCTCAGCCATGATGCCCCTGCACTGAATCCAGCCAAGCATGGACTAAATCCTCTGAAACCATGAATCAAATTAAACCTCTTCTCCTTAAGTTTGCAATGTCATGTATTATGACCCAGAAAGAAAACTAATACATGTGGATATTCAAGAGGAAATAAGGCCAGGGATTGTGCTTTTCCTACCACCCTGTACAACTATGAACTCTAAAACATAACACCCTTTAACACATACACTTTCCAAACTCAATTCTAAGCTCCTCAAGGCTTCTATTTATTTTTTTATCCCTAGAAACTATTCAAGTCTGGAATATGACTAGACTAATATGTAACTGTTGAATCAAGAAGTCCATGAAAGAATCCATGAATAAACTAGAACTAATAGAGGTAATAGAGAGGCAATTTTCTAACTTTGTATAAGAAAAAATGTATACCCTATGAGGTACCAAATCCTGGTAATTAAAAGGATTCTGTCAAATTAACGGTAAAAAGATGTGTACATTAAGTAAAATTTTTTTACTGTTATTTGATGAGATCAGAAATAATCTGAAACAAAAATTAAATTTGACAGTGGTTTCCTCAAAATACAGTTATTTTTATTTTGTAAAATGATCAATTCTTCATGTTTTATTATATTTTTAAAAGCACCTTTCAAATATATTATCCACATTGAAATTTATACATGGATGCTTTTATATAGAATAGAATTATGATCTTTAAACAGCAAAGTTTCTTTAAAAGGATAAAACTTGATACATTAATTTACATTAAAATTTGGTACTTATGTTTCTCTAAAGATACCATTAGGAAGTGAAAAGACAACCCATAGAGTGGGGAAAATATACACAAAATGTGTCTTTAACAAAGGCCTCATGTTCAGAAAATATAAAAATTCTTATAAGACGAAAAGGAAAGAGACTAATACTCATCAGAACAGTAAGCAGGAAATCTGAAAAGATACCTCACAAATGATGATATTCAAAGGATTAATGAAATGCAAGAACAATGGTCAATTGTACTAGATATCATAAAATTGTAGGTCGAATGTGAATCCTACTTCACAGATAATACTCAATGAAATATATGAAAAGATGGTGAATTGTATTAGATATCAGAAAATTGCACATTGAGTCTACAGTGAAATTCCACTGTACAGAAATTACTAAGAATCTGTGTCCTTATAGTGATGAGGATGGGTGCCGGAAACACAATTTGGTACTACCACTTTGGAAAACTACGGCAGGCTTCACCAAAGCTGTAATATGCATTGCTTGTGTTCTTCCAGTTTTGCACTTAGATATCTGCCCACAGACATTGTTTGCTATATTTACAAAAAGTCAAGTAAAAGAATATTTACAGAAACACTATTCATATCTTTAAAATGTAAACCATTCAAATGTTCACATTAACAGTGCAATAGATATAGGAAAAATCAGAGTAGAATAACATACATTATGAAAATAAATTATCTAAATTATACTTGTAGATGCCAGAAATTGGACATGCCTCTTTCTTGCTCTGTACTAATTGTACATGTTGTTCTTTTTCTGAAAATTCATGAATTATACATTATGATACATGTACTCTGGTGTGCACATTACACATCAATACAGATTCTAGAATACAGAAAATTTTTAAATATTTTCTAGCAAGCTAAATATTTTACTAACCACTTTTAAATAACTTACAATAAATTAAGTGATCTCTTATGCCTAGTAAGTATGATAAAAGCTTTTAGAATTTAAAGTACTATTTTTGATGATGGGTTATTCCATCATATATGAACTTCATAGTGAGCAGGCCACATTTATCTATACTTTCTAAAACTGTTTAGTATTTCTTAAAGTTCATCATTTATTATATGCATTTGCTATAATTTCCTAAAAGAAGTTGATATCAAATTCCTTCTCTTGTATTAATAGTGCTCATTCCTTCAAAATAAATCCATGGTAATTACACAATAGGCAGTAGTTACATAATTTTATTCATGTTATTCATCTTGATATGTTACAACCGCTGTTATTATTATTTGTAGCACTTCATGAGTATGCAATAACATAAACAGTGAGCTAAGTACCAGAAAATGCTTTAAACTTTCTATAAAAACTATAATTAATTGAGAACTTCAGCATATCATGATGTATGAATTCATTATATTTATGTAGGAGGAAGTTTATTTTTGATATAGTAAAACAGCATTCAGTTTGCTCTTCTTGACCTGAATTTCTTAGTGGACCTATATTTTCTCCATTCACTGAAATAATGACCTTTATTATTTCAAAAAGACAGAATTCAGCCTATAAGAAATAACTCACTGCTGTTTATTTAAAATCATTTTGTCTATATTCCAATATAGTCTTGGGCATGAGGTTTCATTGAGCAGAATAAGTGTTTTCCAAATTCATAAATATCCCTTTATCAATCCAAATCATAATCTTGGAGATTAGACCAAAAGGTAAACTGCTATATTGCAGCTGAGTTGTCCCATATTACCATACAGGAACTCTGTGGTGAGCTGGCCTCATCTATTCATACTTTCTACAACTGTTTTATATTTACCAAGGCTGTATGATCTATTTTCAAAAACTGTAAAATAAGGATAAATAGGAGTTGAAATACCAGAAAGGAAGCAAGGAGATTCAGAAAAGGTTTGCTTAAAGATAAGACACCATTAGAATCCCTGAGAAGGAATCTAGTGCCTTCACTGTCCTAGGGTTAGGCCTGGGAAAGATTGTTGGATAAGAAAAAATCTAAGACATGTTGAAGAGCATGGACAAGCTAAGGGGACTTGTGTGGTACTTGACATTTGATAGTTGGGATGGCCATGACACAAGGTCTTCCCTGCCTGCGTGGAATAGCCCCAGTTGAGGCAAAATGGCAACATGATACAGGCAGATAAGTCTTGCGACAACAGTTCTGATATGCTTGAATCCAAAAGTTCCTATATATCCCAGGAGGGATTTTAGAACTACTGTAAGGACTGCTATAATCAGAAGGTTGGCAATAGGATAAGGCCAATGAAGAATACAGCAATGGTTGCTAATAGGACCTGGAGCTCACCTCAGGAGAGGGTAGCATGTGATGCCCAAAGATTATCTAGAAGGGCCATCTCATCAGAGACCAAAAAGGACCCAGAAGGCACCAAGCAAACCATAGATACTTTCTCACTCCATCCCTCATTACCTTGGGGACACAATACCTTCCCTGAATACATTACACTTATCTAGCCAAAGATGCCATTTTATAAATGAAAGCAAAATAGCACTGACAAGAAATCTGATCTACAGATTTATAAAACTTTCAGTCTAAAGAAGATTTTTTTCTTATATCAAAAGGATAATCTCATTTAATTATCCCCCATCCTTGTCAATCTCCTTTTCATCACTGTCCGGAGGAATGGAGATAAAACATCAAGAAAAGTGATGCTATAGAAAACGCTGTTACATTTTCGTATACATCTGAGGAGTACTGTATTTTAAACCCCTTTAGGTAAAACATACAAGTTACAGTACTCTTGGGTGAATTTACTACACTACAATGAGCTTATGATTACTTAGAGAAAAATCTAGATTACATATCATCCTAGACAAGAAAACTGTTAACATTCATGAAGAAAACCTAGTCATAGTCCATACACACTTACTGACTAGAGTCATCTTACCAGCTATGTCTTAACTAACAAGAAAAGTCAAAAATGCCAAGATACTTTTAGACATTGGGGCATGACTCCAACATGTTCCATCTCCTTACTGATGCTTCAGTACAAGGCAATGGCTGGCTTTCTATAAGATAATGGGGTTTGTATTTGATGCTTAGTCATAATTATTTTTCTAACAGGTATGTTAGAGTAACCTAGGTAATAGTAATAAACAAATTGGGCATGACATAGAATTTCACATCTACTTTTTAAAATGACACAGTTTTTGGATAGTCCATTTCAATTTGCTGAGTTTTAATTTTACTCACATACAAAAAGGAGATAACTTGCGTTAGAACATCCTCTACTATCCCTTTCACTTGCAATATTCTGTATTTTGTGAAGCAAGTTTGGAGACACATGTGACCATTACTGGGTTGGAACATTCTTTTTAAAATAAATATAGTGTATTATACTAGGGTCAAAAATATGATACTTTGGAGTATAGAGAACTGATATAAAGAAATACCAGAGCTAGTAATATTTATTGTCAAGAAATCATGAATAGGTTCTAGGATAACTGTTTTTGAAACATGGATGAATTAAATCATGAGATAAAGGATTAAAATTAGAAAAATAACTCTTATTTTTTTTTATTCAGCAATATCTTTAAATCCCCATCATATGCAAAACACTCTTTTAGGGAATCTCAAGAGAAACAAACATGAATCAAATTGGCCTCTTATTAAAGGAAGAGCTTAAATAAGAAATTTTATTTTCATCAAGAAGAGTGAACCTTGAATGACTGCCAAGATTATGGATGTGCTTGGGGAGGTTATTTTGCCAACAAAAGCAAAATATGTCTATAAAGTAGTAGCCACCAAAATTAAGGAAAGCATTACAGCTATCCTGAAGAGTTTCAAAATTTATAATCTATAAATCTTGACTAATGGGCAAACATAATGCAATTTCTCTCTTTTAAGTATATATCAAACTAAATAAAATCACATTGAGAAGTCTGACTTTTTTTCTGGTCTGCAGT
This sequence comes from Heterocephalus glaber, assembly GCF_053883595.1. Taxonomy (NCBI): domain Eukaryota; kingdom Metazoa; phylum Chordata; class Mammalia; order Rodentia; family Bathyergidae; genus Heterocephalus; species Heterocephalus glaber. The sequence continues at coordinate 9,010,167 of NW_028258356.1, read as the reverse complement.
AAGATTTCACTACTTTTACCTGTTGTGCTTCCTAAAATAAAGAATAATATAATATAAATCACCTAGTGTTTCAGAAAATAAGACAAATACAGCATACATTAATTAAATAAACAATAAGGTAGGCACCTCTTTATCTTTCATGATACTGCCAGGATAAATGGTTCCAAAAATGTAGTAACTTATGTGCTGTATTAAAAATGTTATGAGATTATTATTCAATATTTGTAGTAGATGATAAGGTTCCTATGTGTCTCCAACTTGAATTATCCACCACAGAAAACTTTTTGATTTATTTGGACCAGTATACTTGAAGTACAGTAGAAAGAGGGTAAAAACTTCTTCCTGATTTTTCCCATTAAGCAAACCTAAGAAGGTAACAACACACAGGATGTATTTTAAATTCACTCAGTATCCTAGCTTCACAGCCAGTAGCAAAATCCCGTGTCCTAACTCAAACCAGTGTGTTATTTTAACATGGCTGTTTCTATTTATAAAGTTACACAATCAGTTTGGTTCTTTCTTCCTCCCTGTCTGAGATGTAGTTTACAAAAAGAAACCACAGTTATTACATAAATGCATTGCCAGGAAATCTAAGTGTTGTTTTCTGGTAGAAACTAAAAGACCTACACCTAGACTTATGTCTACTCATCCTAAATCACATCTGCTCTTTGTGGCACTTTCTCTTGGCTAAGAAAAAATTGTGGTCTGAAGTTTTACTATGCTGATTCACAGGTCATCTTTGATATTCTGACTATTCATGCTTTGGCTTTACAGAGGTCCTATAAACAAGAGCTCACTGCTCAACAGGAAGTACCCATTGCCAAGGTCTTTGGGAAGTAGAACACAACTCCCAGAGGATCCAGGTGGCAAGACATTTGAACAAAAGCTTTATACAACAGCATTTGAAAAGCAGAGAGAATGAGGCAAGGCAGACACTGGACCTCACTCTCACTCTCCTTTCAACTGAAGGGCAGCTGCACCAACTCGATGTGTTCATACAAGGCAACACTATGGTGGCATGGTATACAGGGTAACTTTCCCTGCAAGTGAAATAAACTGCATGTGCAGCAAGAATAAACACAAGGGCAAGACATCAGAGATTTTCTAACAGCTCCTGAAAATATTAAATTGAATAAATTTATAATCATTGCTTAATCAAAGCTATAAAAAGACAGGGAAATATCATGGCCTATGATCCCCATATTCTTTGCAGTGTCTTTTCTTATGCAGAATGAAATGTAAGTAAAGTTAACACTCCAGCCACTCACTGTTCTTTGTTCATGGAGGACTTCTTTCCTGCTGAACTCTCTACTGTTACCTTTGGGTGGATTTTATTTTCCCACCCTTTTAATAATCTGTTTGATTCATATAGAACAGACGTATATAGCGGCCAAAGAAAATGTGTTGAGCAGTGCCTGAGGGAATTCATTTTTTGCCTGGCATAAGTGGACAAAATATGGTGCTATTTTTCTCCTGAATTTAGAATCTGTTTTTATCTTGAAGGCAATTTTACTCATCCTATGAAAATAGAGAAGGAAAGATGACGTAACATATTTCTGAAATCTAAGATTCTCACACACAAATGCCTCTGTTAATTTTGGGTGCAGACAGATGCTCTCTTCCTCTTTGTAGTTCCCAAACATTCTGTCAATGGTCTATTGTTATATCATGGACTTTCTCTCATCCCATGTCCTTTGTGTCTTATGGTGAAGAGTCATGCTGTGTAAATAAAATGAAAGTCCCAGTCTCTTCAGGTATTCTACAAAGCTACAGGGAAAACAAATTCACTGCAATAACCCAGGGTATCATTACATTGACCCCAGAACCAAAAAGACTTATGTTGAAAATTGCCTGAGAACTCAGGGAACTAAGATACATTTTACTGACAATTCTAAGCCCTTTTCACAAAAGGAAAGAGTGGAATATTAATTTCCAACAGTGGTTAAAATTATATGGATTAGGCATGAAGATATATATATATATATATATATATATATATATATATATATATATATGTGAAACTTCTTTTTTAAAAAATGTAATTCTTTGAATACAACTTCCACGGAAGTTACTTCTAATTTGAATAATTGCTGTGAAAGGACATATGCTATTAAATCTCAAATAGAGAAATAACAGCTTCTGGGAATGAAACCTTAATTACAGAAGGAAACAATATGCTTTCAAATTGATAAATTACAATAATGAGACTACTAGAAAAATTAGAATACATAAAATTGGAGGAAAATCAAGAAAATGTGATTTATAATTAAAGAAGCAAATATTCCAGTTTACTTGGTATTGAAACATTTCCAAAATAATAGACTTTCAGTGTTAAAATCTAAGCAGACCCAGGAAAACTAGTACTGATGGTCACTGTATCTGATAATTTATTTCTTAGTCCAATATTTTTTATTTAATCTTTGAGAGATTTTTCTAGTCCTAAGTACCTTCCAAGATATACTATCCTCACTAATTTTAAACTTCTTCAGTTAATTCACCATTCACATACAAAAATGGCTGAAATTTTAAGAAATAAGCCTCTTGACAATGAATCTCTGAATGCTCATAAATAAAGCAAGAAACACAAAATCTGAATCTTTAGTGCAAGATTTTAATAGTGGAAGATCTGAGGTTATAGAAGCTTTATGATAATTCCCATTATATTTTGGGAAGTGCCTGGCACTTCCAGAATGAATGAATCCATGTTATTACCTATATAAATCTATCCTTCCCTTTCCTCTCTAGTGTTCCCTCAACTATCACTGGAGACCTGGATTAAAGGTCAATAACACTTAATGTGCTTTTTGTAGTGCACTGAATATTTAAAGTGAGCATATTTTGACACTTAATTTAAAAAAAAATTAGGGCAGTAAAATTTACACCCAAATAAAATAACAGCAAATCCCTTTAAAAATTATAAAAAATATCCAAAACTTCAATCTTAGCTGAAAGAATAAAATCTGAAACAAAATCATCCCAGGTCAGGACGACAGAAGTTATTAGTTAAAGATCAAGAGTACAGGACTCAAAAGAAGTTTTCAGGAGGCTTCCTCTCTCCTGGGCACAGTCTTAGGCTACACTGATTCCCATTCATAGTACAAGCAAAGCTGAGCTCCAGGCTAGAAACTGCTACTGAGATCGTTTTAGTTCAAACAGTATTGCCCCAATTTGCAAGTTGCATTTGTGGTCCACAAATCTACTTCTTTCATTAAAATACATGGAGCCAGGAACTTTTGAATAAAACATATACACACACATATTTATTCAAAACTCTACATAAAGTTCTCCTTTTCTGTAATTATTAATATTATAAAAAGAGTACTTTATACAAAAAGTATCTGTGTTTATTTCTTACGTATTTCTGAAAAACCTAGGTAGTGTCTTCATTTTGCTATGATGTAATATTGCTTTGAATAACATTTTATATTCAGAACATTTTAAATATACACTGTGCTTTCCACTTTAATAACAATTAGGTGAAGTTGATATTCTTGACGTATCTCAAATTTGAGAAAACAATGTAAAACCATGCAAGATTAATAGAATGCAAAAGGGCTACAATTCCAATTCAAGCCTTCTGCTTATAAGTTTAGTGATTTCTATTGCACTACTGTTGTACTAATGTTGGATGCAATATTTCCTATTCATATTTGGATTATAACATGTGAATTGATCAAATGTATATACATATTATATACATATAATATATTTGCATATATATGTGTGTATGAAGTTATTCATCCTTTCCAATTAATAAATATTCAATATAACCATTAAAATAAAAATTTTAGCCCATATAGAAAAATAAGAAGAGAAAACAATAAATCTGGAAGAAAAAGGTTGAGAAAAGTGTTATTTAAATTACATATGGAAGCACCAAGGAAAAAAATGTGCTGCACATCCAGAAACAAATACATGAATCCCCTGACCAAATATTAGGTCACACTTTGAGCACTGCTATGGTTCCAATGTCTCTTCAAATTCTGTAAATTGAAATTTAAATACCAATGTTTTAATATGAGATAAAGCCTACAAGAGTGATTCAGTCAGGAGAGCCTAGTATATACGCATGGGCTTGAGACCTTTATAAAAAGGCAAGAAAGACTGGATTCCCTCTCTTCTGCCCTTTTGCTATGTGTAGACACAGTATTCCTCCCATTGGGAGGATGTGGAAACAAGGCACCAACCACATCAAAAACAGTGAAATGAGTGTCACCACACAAAATGGCAGGGCCTTTATCTTGGGCATCCAGCCTCCCACACTGGGAGAAGTCAGTTTCTCTTGTTTATAAATTTCCTCATCCATGGTATTAAGATATAGCAAAACCATCGGGGATTTAGCTCAGTGGTTTCGGTGCCTGCTGCGCAAGTGCAAGGACCTGAAATGGATCCCCGGTACCAAAACAAAAACAAACAAACAAACAAAAAAGATATAGCAATAAAAATGGACAAAGAAAAACACCAATTAAAATAAAATTACTCTATCTTTATATATCACTTCAAAAGGTGAGATACAAAGCGGTAGACAAACTCTAGAAATTATAAAGAATTTCACAGCACAAATTTTATACACTACTCTTTCCTCTAGATTTGTTTTTTCCCATTGTTATTTTCTTTTTGTGATTCCAAATTTTTGTTTGCATATTTTAAGAAATCTTGGCTGCTGTACATTTACCTTTTTTAATTCTGCTAAGGTATTGTTTCAAATAATACAGGGTCTAAATCTGTGAATGTAATCTGGGGGTGATCCTCTCACATGTGATATTTGTCACTGTCAGGAATTGTTATTATTGTTGCAACTGGAGAGGGGAACTCTCTTCTAAATATAATAAAGGATATATGTTTGAAAATCTGGATTATAATAATGTTTGTATATTTCTAGGTAGCATTAACTAGGAATTTAATGTTAAAAAGTATAGTGAATGTAGATTCCTAAAGAATTTCTAGCTGTTGCAAGTGTACTTTCTATAATGGCTGTAATGTTAAGATAAGCTAATATATAAATATATATATACACACATATATAGTCACATATATCTATATACACACATATATGTATATATGTGTGTGTGTATGAGTGCAGTTACATGCACACACTGACACACACTGCCTTATACATGTGGACTATTTACACATACTTGGTGATATACTAACTGACTGGATAAGTGGTTAATAAGGACAGAAAAAGATATATAGATCCATTTTATAGACTTAGAAGTGGTAACTGGAAGGATTTACACTCACTGAATTAGCAGTCTTTTATAGAATACAATAGGTCTAGCTAGAAATGGGAAAATAGCTAAGAAAACACTGTTAATGATAAACCATGTGTTCTATGGAAGAAGGTAACAGAGTGTGGATATCAAAAAGCCAGCTAAAAGAAGGAAGAGGGCCAGGGATTTAGCTCAGTAGTTTTGCTGCCTGCTGCACAGGCGTAAGGACCCAAGTTTAATCCCAGGTACCAAATAGACAAATAAATAAATAAATAAATAAATAAAACCCAAATAAATAAACAAATAAAGGCAGTAAGAAACAGCTATAAAAAGCAGAATGCTTCAATGAGAAATATGAAACAATTCAAAAAATAAATGGGTCAAAATAATAATAACATAAAAGTTCTCGCAAAAATATCACTGTAGAAATTCAATAAGTTGTTCAAAATAGGTGCTGTGAAATTATATAAAAATATGATCATTCAGGACAACAAAGAAAAATACATAATCTGTGAATATTTTAGTGTATAAAAAGTGAGAGGTTTAACTTGAGGAAACCTAAGTTTAACAAAAAATAACTAAGACCAAAGGCTAATGAAGTTATATAGAAATTCACTGTGCATTTGGAAAGAGATTGTTCTTTGTGCTATTCATTAAATTTACTTACCATGTTCTGAAAGAACTGTAATATGAGTTACTTCTTTCAATACCCGTGGTGGGATTTTCAATGACCAATTCACACATTCCCTTTTAGTTCCTCTTGGAACCAATTTCAGATGTGCTGACAGTAGTTAAATGGGGTTTCCAGGCCAAGGGAGTGAATATCCCCTTATGCAACTCTGCGGTTGCCCATTTAGCAACATGGAGGAGCCAGCAAATGCCTCCTTCCTGTTGAGACACCTCATTCCATCCTCATTTTTAAACTTCTTTTCTAATATTCAGATCTTAACTGTCCTGGCCTTTTTGATTCCATTGCTGCTAGAGTTTCCTGGAGCAGCAAGAGAAGATCTCTAAAACGGTACTGAAAAAAGTAGCAGGAAAAGTACAGGGCCAGAGGGAAGTGCTTTGAGGATGTTATTCTGGATCTGCAGGTTACAATAGGAGTAAAGGGTGCAATTAGAAATATTGTAAGGTGGGAAACAGCCAGATGAGTCAGCAGACTACCATGAGTTTCTTATATCATATGTTAGTGCATATGGTCTTCATGTACTTTTATAGTGCTCGGCTAACTAAAAGACTTTTTCTGTCTAAAATTTAGAAATTATGGTCTTATTCAATATTTTATTTAAAGATACATCTCTATAAATCAGGACAACTTAATGACATCCTGGAAGACAGTTCTTGGTAACTTAGAATACTTTTAATGTGGTAAATTTTGGAGTTATCTTGAACATCTGACTAATTAATTAGTCTCTGGATAACTAAATGCTGGCTTACAGTTTACCAAACCATTTCCCTTAATTTCTGGGTACACAGATAGGTTATATTTCCTGGTCACTCTTTCCATGCGGCAGTTCTGACCAACAGAAGGAAGAAGTGATAAAATTTCTAAGCCTTTCACACAATCTTATTTCATTTTGTTTTTCTTTCATTGATGTCTGGCTAGAGGTGGAAGACTGAGACCACAGAATGGAAGGAGGCTGATTTCCTGGCCTCCTATACATGTTTATCAGCAAACTGTTCCCGTGAAGAACTATTTAGTACATATTTTATTGAAGTAGACCATACATTTTATATTCTAACTACTCATCTCTGCCATTTTAGCACAAAAGCAGCCATACGGCAACACAGAAACCAACACTGTACCTGTATTTCAAAAAAACTTATTTTTTAGAAAAGCTGACAAAAGTTCAGATTTGTCAACTCCTGATCATATGGGACCATTAAACACTCAAGAATATATTTCTAATGTGTTAAGCCTCTGATATTTAGGGTTTAATCTGTTATTGAAGATAGCATTATTTTAGTAAAATGTCATTTTGACAGCAGATAAAATTTATTTTACCACATTTCATTATGAAACATTTTGTACCTGCATACCTTGACTTTTTAAATTTTTATGAAAGAATTCTTTATAATATCAGATAAGTTGAAAAACGTATTTCATTGATTTCCTTTGAACATTCATTCTACTATGTTTTTGCTCAGAAAATGGTAAATATTTGCCCTGCACTTCTCATCTGGTAATTTTTCCCCCTCCTGTAAGAATTGTGATTCTTCCTTTTTTTTCTACAAATTATTTCATGATTTGCAATGGGGAAGTCCTGCCATGTAACCAATTAGGAAATTCTCCCACAGATATCAAATTTCTCTCCCCATCTCAGTGATTAGTAATCCAGACAAAAACATATTTTCAAACAAAAATGAAGCAACAGTGAGAGTTGAGGAAGAGGAAGGGTTCCAAATGAAATTTGTCAAAGATTAATTCAGTACTCCTGGCGAGAATCCATAACTGTCTTTATTTTCCTATCACATGACTTACTATTCACAGAAAGAGTAAAGGACAACTATGCTTTTGACTATTGTTCATACAGAGTTATGAAGCCAAAGACAAAATAAGACTGAGAAAATAAGGACAAAGAAGTAGCACTAGGCTGGAATTTGAGCTCCACTTCAGCATCCCCCTGAATTCAGTTCCTATATCTGCTTAATTGGAATAATAATAATAAATTGGGAATAGCATCCATCATACAGTAGGAACTCAAAAATGTTAGAAATAATTATTGGATCTAACTGTTACTTGTTGCCAAGTTGCCAAATTATCATTTCAACAAAACCATACATTTTTGCACAAGTAAAATGAATTTATCCTTTAAGACATGGTAGTAAGTAATGGTAGATAACTCACACTGTAATCAAAATTATCAAGTTTCTTTTACTAAACTTGTTTTTCGGTCATTGCTATTGAGCTTGATACTCAGTAAACATTTGATCTATCACACCTTCTTTCTCTTCTGTGTTTTAGAACTCTCTCCCCATTTTTGGTTTTTACACATGTGATTTCATCATCATCTTTCCTAAATGCACATTTACTTGTGTCACTTTGGGACTTCGCACCTGTACTGGTACACTTTCTTGTTGCTGGGGGAAAGTACCTGACATGTAGGACCTAAAGAAGAAAAGATTTGTTTTGTCTCACAGTCCATGATCAGCTGACTCCAAAACAGAAGCATCACGTTAGAAGGGCATGATAGAGCAAAGGTGCTCACTTTAAGGCAGCCAGAAAGCAGAACACGAGGGAAAAGCTCTAGCGAGAGGCATGCCCTCCAAAGTCACACCCCCAGCAATCCGCATTGCTCACCCTGCCCCAACATCCTAACACATTCAGCTATAGACCTCAGCAGTTTAATCAGCTAATGAATATAACACCCACAGGATCCAATCACCTCTCCAGAAGTCTTGTGAGCCAAGCAAACTGACCATAACTGACTCAGCATTCTTTGCCTGTCCTGTATGGAATACTTACATCTAAACTCCTCCTTGTGGCATTTGATATCCATCTTTCAACTACCTCAAATCGCCCCATCTCTTTTGTTGCATTCTACATCTTAGAATTGGTAAATAGTGTGCAGTATTGTTTAAAAAAAAAACAGTATTTTATACCTTGGTAAATGCTGTTCTGTGTAAAATTTCCTTTTTTCTCTCATATTTACTGGCTAAATCAAATTTATTCTTTAGAATAAGATTAAAATGTTACTTTCTCCATATATGGAGAAATAATCATTGCTTCTTTTGTTGTACTATTTAAAATTATTAATTTTTATATTAAATATTACATATCTTACAATATTATAATATTAACAGGTAATAAATGTTGATCACTAACAATGGATATTCTGTTGATTTATGGTTTATATTCAATTTCTATTTCAATTTTCACAATAAGCTAATGAACTAGTTTATATTATGGTCCTCAGTTTACAGATGAAGAAACTGAGATTTAATTTAATTTTGCTAGTACACATTGTAGAGTTCTAAAAAACTATGGTGACTTTGTATATGTCGAATACTGCAAAAATGATGAAGACAAGAGGTAAAGAAGAGATGACTTTTCAGAACCACTGGTAAACTCTAGTGAAGCAAAAAGAAGACACAGATAAAGAAAAGCAAAACAAATGCCAAGTTTAGCATAATGGCAATGAAAATAAACTACTCTTTCAAAATCTATGTCTCCAAATTAGGAAACACAGACTGATTATCCAAAGTAGGAGAAAAAGATTACTATTTTTACTTTTACTATGACTTTAAATAGTGGAGTCCTACGTGTGAGTAGAAGTTGGTTGTAAGTAGTGCTTTTCAGTTTGGTTTGATTATGTCTTCCCAGGGTATGATTCACTGTGTCTGGAGACATTTTTGATTGTCATAAATGGAGAATGCCATTGATATGCTTGTTGAATAAAGACAAAGGTATTTCTAAATATCCTACAATGTCTAGAACTGTCGCTACTCCTACTCTCAACATGGAATTATCAGGTCTTAATGCCACTGGTACCAAGATTGAAAAATTCTGGTCCAAATATCCACTGAAATGGTAGAAGTTGAAAACAGAAAAGAGACAAAATCAGAAAGGAAAAGGGAAATAGATTTTAAAAGGATATATTTAGTTTGTTGTCCTTTCATTTTTACAGATAACAGAGACTAAAGGGCTAAGACTTTAGATGATTTATCCTTTAGGACCTAGAAAAAGTTTAATTCAAATCTTTGATCTCTTACTATGATGTGCTTTTAATCATGGCACCCAATAAAATGGGTTTAAAATTGACTACATGTAACTGTTGGTAATGTGAGAGTATAGATATTTTGCTAAAAAGTGAATGACCTCTCTTTTGATTTTATGTTTTCATAAACAATACATTGAGCACTTTCTCTATTAAAAGAAAGAACGCTGGTTATGGTATTGGAAAGAAATAACATAGTGTGTTTAGCAAGTTGGCATTAAATATACACACAATGTTGATGTGTAAAAGAACAGTTTGTGTTTCCAATAAATTTAACACAAAGGTGATCTAGGAATTTTGAATAATTTTGTAGTTTAAAAAATGAAATATAAATCTTTAAAGACTTTATAATCACACAGTAAAGTAACACATAACAGTAACAGATTGTCATATTTCTACCAATTGTTACTCAAAAGTAATACATGTTATAATTACCAAACCTGAGCTTTCTGCCAGGAAAGAAAATGTTAAAATTCAACCATCATTGCAACATTTTCATAACATAACTACCACCAGGTGAAAACAATTAAAACAAACATGAGAATTTTAACTATAAAGTCTGAAGTAAGAGCTATAGCTATAAAAAGGAATAATCATAATATAACTAAATATATAACTAAATACGCAAGCACAGCAGAATCAGCCCAGGAAGGCAGAATCATCCAGGGACCAGAAAGCTGACCTCTACAGCTGTAGGCCTGGCCAGTGCTGGAAACGCCACCATGTGAGCAAGCCAACGAGAGTGTTAACAGTCCTCAGCAATCAGGCAACCTCTCCAAAAGGAAACAGCTGGAAGCCAGAGCCAGAGATATACTCCATTGACATCTGCTGCTATATTTCTATCGTGGGGTTCCTCTTATTTATTTGTTACTCATACAATTCAGTAGAGTTCATATGTCAACTTAATTGTCTTCTCCTGATAATTCTAGGAATTGGGACACAACCGATGATTTACTTACAGTTTGCTAGCAATGTTAATTTAATACTTAAAATAAGCCCCACAATTTTATACAGAGACCAAGTCCAACTCTAGCTCTGTTTCCTTCTCCTAGAAGAATCCGGTATGGTAGCAGTTTGTTTTATAGGGTAAGAGTTCTGTAACTATACAGCTTTACTCTGAGTCTCTGCTCTACCCCACTATAACATTCAGATATTGTGAAGTAACTTAACCTCTCTGGGCCTCAGTTTCTTTGCTGTAAAATGGAGATACTAACAATGACTATATCATTAGGCCATTAGGAAGACTGAATGAGATACTTCAGAAATGCTTGGCCCACTACCCAGCATACAGTAAGCTTCTATAAATATCCGTTAGTATTAGACCCTCCTTAGCAATGAATTTTTCTATATACTATTGCCAGTGTAATTTTGGCTCATTCTTAAATAACAAGGTCCCCATTTTCTACCTAAAGAAGTTTGTTTCCGTTGATGATCTGAACCAATCCTACTATTTTTCATGCATATTATTGTTCCATTATAATAGTTTATCTAACAGGCATTCTTGCATGCAAATCTCTCCTTAAAAGAATAATTTTCCTCTCTAAATCTGAGACTTATCTGCCCATTAAATTCCAACAACAGCAAGTGTTTTCTGAATGGTCTATCCAAATAGGATTTCTCTCAGTTTTAGATTGTCCTCATTAGTAATACTATTTATGCAATATGATTGTATATATTAGTATTTGTGTTTAAGTATACAACTTTTCAAATTCTTTTGAGTATTTTTGATTTTCAAGATAGTCCTAGCCCTTTGTGAACAGAAATAATCCCTATTCTTATTGCCCTTACAATTCTTAGAATAGGAAAAGTGAAAGAACATCCATATTAACATGAATGTAAATACAAACTTTTTCAAGCAGTTTCTATTTCTCAGTAGGATGTAAATTCTCTTTCCTCATACAATTCAGTAGAGTTCATGTGTCCTTTAACTGCCACAGCAATTTGTTTACATTTTGACTTTTGAAATACATCTTCAAAAATTTAGGGGATATCTGGAGGATAGGGTGACACTAGAAAAAATATTCCAATTGAAGTCATGAAGAAAAAGTATAAATTGATAAAGAAAAAAGGCCTTCTGGGACAAACCTGCATTCAAATTCTAGATTTTGAAATTATTTATCAGCTGATTCTAATGAATTATTCCTACTTTCTCTATGTCTCAGTTATTTCTTTGAAATGATCTGAGAATAAAATGAGAAACTTCCTATAAAATAGGAGATAGATACTTAAAAATAATTGCTTCCTATAGTAACACTTTTTTAAAACCTTAAGTTTGTACAGGTAATCCAAGAGGGAAGGCAGAGAGGGCACAAGAATGGAAAGAAGTTGGAAAGAGCAGTAGGTGTGAAAGAGCTGCAGATCAAGCAGGGATTGAGAAATAAAGGCCAAGGAAATATTCTCAGTGGCTGGTATGGCCAAGGAACTGTCATGAAAAGAGATATCTAATGCTTATCTGTTGCTTGCTGAGCTACAAAAAAAGCAGAGCCTTCTTTTGTAAACTTAAACTACTGATTCTTATATAGAGCTTCCAAGGCAAAGCACCTCTGTTCTTCATTTGGGTGAGTGCCCAGGAAGAACAGAAAAGCAAATGCATATGAGAGGAGAGATTAGGAAATTCAAGATAAATCAGAATAAGATATAGCTAAGTACAAGGACGAAAAGACAGGAATGTTTCTGAAAGGAATAAATCCAAGCCATGGTATAGATATAAAATCTTTAGTTTCTAGTAATAGATGGGATATAAGATGACAGTGTATATCATTAGGTATCAGCCTAGGAATTCAAGATTAGATGATTGGAATGATGGCATTTGCCCTAAAGAAAAACAAGGGTGGGATAGGAAGTGGTGGAGTGAAGATACATTTGTGACATTGTCATACACATTATAGGTTTGAAATGGTATGAGAATAAAATGAGAAACTCTCAAACTAGACCCAAAGACTGTTTTGTTTGGTACAATGAAAGCATTCTAAATAAATGTTTTTTTTAATGACAATCATTTATTGTGGGTACTATCTATGGTCTATTTTCTCTTAGAAATAGAACCCATAATTGTTACATGGGCACATGGCCGCCTACAGTAAACAGTACATTTTCTAGTCTATTATAGCTAAGTATAAGGTCTTAAAACTCTAAGAAAGTGGATGAGATGTCAAAATACTAATGAAATAGAATGTATCTTTTTTAGTTGAGTGAAAGTATTTGTCTACTCAAAATTGAGAGGTGGAAGCCCTAAATGGATGATGGTGGGTGAAACAAAGAAAACCCGCTTCTCTATTTCCTCAAGTCATGCATTTAGCTATTTACAGCTTATCTCCAGGTTTAAAAAAATAAATGCTTACCATGTCTTTCATTGTTATGTTAAGTATTCTACTGTTTGCAGCCCTAAGTCTCTCTAATTACCTTGATCATTTTTGCTATTTTCTTCAGTTCATTTTTTTCTTGCCCCAGAGTTAAAAAAAGAAATTTCTAAAAAGTGTTTGTTTTAACATTTAGAAATATTCTGAAATGCTGACTAGGCCTTCTTTACATTTGTTTGGAAAAGTGTTAAATTTCATAAGTGGCATGGTAAAAAAAAAAAGATTTCTATTGAAATATAAATATAACTGTGCTTGGCATGGAGTGATATTGGAATACTGGATTTTTTTATTAATGTTTGCCAACCAAAGTGATCAAAAAAATTGTATTGAAAAATAGCACTCTCAGTGGTCAAGTATTAAAATAAAGTCATTTAGCTAGGTAGAAGTGTGACTAAACCTACAAATGACAGCCATATCCAGCAGTGAAAATGGGTCTGTCCACCAAATCCAGCACACAAGTCATTATGGGTACAAAGAACATTAGAATACAGTTGGATGGTACTCATCTTTAATTATTTGCAGAAAGCGAATGTTTTAAGTGTTTTGTTGTTAATTTATGCCTCTCTGCTTTCACTCTGAGTTGCTCACATGACTGACAACTATAACGCTATAATAATATTTACTGTTAACTGGTATTTCTTAATTAGATAATCCTTTGTTAAGAGTTAGCACTTTATAAAACATCTGTTTCAAATTCCTTATTAAATAAATTAAATGGTCCAAAGAGAAAAAACTTAACACTTTCTCAAAGCGACTTCTTGCTTATCCATTGATTCATTCATTCTTCTATTCATTCATCCCATTAATACTTAATTTTTATTATGTGTAAACCCCTAGTGGAAGCATCTGGAGCACAGAGTAAGATATGAGCCCATATATTTTCAGAGTAGTGGGCATAGAAGGAAAGTATCCATGGAATTAAAATACGTAATTATAAATATGGGTGCTGTACATATTTCTGTAGACAAAGAATCACAAGAAAGGAAGAGGAAGAGAGACAGCAAAGACTTTATGAACAAAGTCGCATTGGGTTGAAGCTTAAAGATCTGGACAGGTGAACATAGATGGAGTAAGAGTTTCAGACAAAGGGAATGGGCTTTCTTTTGCACTTGCAGAATAAATTTCTCAATGTCCAGTTTTTTTCCCCACTTACATTTGAAAAGGCAAGTAAAATCAAAACATTTCCTTAAGAAGCCAGAATGAAAATGGTGACATCACAGTTAATGCTTCATTAAAAAGTGATGCTTATCAAAGTACAAAAAGAGCTCAGGAAAGCCATTAGCTGCAGGGCAGCCTGGCACTTTGCATCTCGAGCAAGCAACTCTAGGAGGGTGGCTCAGCAACACACAGCTATGAGCTAATGCTCACAGAATATCATAAGTTAAATGCCTGAAGAAGATGTCAGTAATAAGTAAAACAGCAGGGTTTCAACTTACATGTGAAAATCCAGACAAATGTGCAGGATCAAGGAAAATATTTACTTTTCATCATATAACAATGAATTGAGGAGTCTGGGACACAAATATTCAAACAAGAATTCTTTCAAATCACATTTACAGAAAAGTGATGGTGTCTGTAGGATTTTTTTACACCTTAATCTCATACGTATACATATATATATATATATATATATATTTAAGAGTAGGTCCATTTTTTCTCACATTTGTGATTGGGTACAGTTATCAGTGATAGAGTAATATCTAGGACTAGCTGTATCAATAAGTAATTAAGTACTTTACCAATACAGAATACTAATTGTAACATACACATTTCCTAGAATTTTGTTCATGAGTTTTTCCACTATAAGCTAAAAATATAATATTTACAGAAGTCAAATTTCCAGGTTTTCAGTTACTCCACCTACATACTGTCTTACACTTGTATTCCTCTATTAGTTCCCATTTCACAGCATGCTTTGTGGTCCACCTAAAAGGAAATTTGCATTTTAAGTTGTGTGAGTCTGTAGGTAACTTTCAGCTACTAACCTTGCTGTCTTCTTTCTCCTTGGCTTTTCCTTGGAAGGGTTTCTTCTCTCCAAATTCACAGGTTGATTTTAATGCAAGCTGACAAGAAAGCATTGAGCTCTCTGTTTCAGCAAGTTCCAGAGGTCCTGAAGAATAATGTTGTGATGTAGCAGTGCCAAGATTTGGTATCGGAAGAGCAGTATGAAGAGGCTTTGACCCAACAGCTGGCTGCCTCAGTTTTGAGGCAACCCCAAGCACAGGCATGGCTTCTATAAAAGTGTCTTTTTGCTGCCAAAGAAAATGCTTCTAACCTCAGTCTGGTAGACTCCAACTTTAGTATTTCCAGAACAAATACTTTAAACAAAACTAGCAGTCATCCTGATTTTAAAAAAAGCAAAACTAATAATATAACTTTCATGAAGAAGTAAAACTTCCCTTCATCTTTAGTTAAGTCTCTTTTTTTTTCTTGCAGGCTGGGATATTCTCTTATCATATTCTTCTCTTCTCTTCTCTTCTCTTCTCTTCTCTTCTCCTCTCTCTTTCTCTCCTTCCCTCCCTACCTCTCCCCCTTTCTTTCCTCCCTCCCTTCCTCCCTCCCTTTCTCTTTTTACTCTGTGACTCAGTGTCTATGTAATACTAACTACTCCCCAGGGAAGTAAACTTTTTGCAAGGTAAATGCTACAAAGGTCCTTCCCTAGGATTAAACAGTTCCTAGTTTTGCCTTTTCTTCTCACTACAGCAGTCTGGAGTCTGAGCTTCGAGAGTAAATAAAGAGGAGAACAACAAAAGGAAAAGCCCTCAATTCAACCGTCAAAGAAACCAAAAGATCACAATAGTGTAAGGACAGGAGTTCTTCCTGACTTCAGAAATAACCAGCCTCTTTTCTCTTTTTAAAGAAAATCATATTTCCACCAACCTTAAAAAAATAGAAGAATGGACATGTTAATGGCCAAAACAAACAGCTGTTGGAAGAACTTTTAGCCCGGAAACAATTTCAGCAATGAAGCTGTTTGTCTGATTTCCAGCTATTTTTCACTGCTGACAGCCCAGAGCCTAGCGTTCATTCTGTTTCATCCCATGAAATCAGGTTAATTTCATGCAGTACTGCAACTGGCAAAAGCAGCTACATTATTCAGGAGACCACACTTGCCTAGTTTATGAAATACAGTAAACAATAATCAAGGTTGTAAATATAGTGTTATTCCTAAATTTTATAATGACAATAAAAATATTCACAGCTAATACTTACAAGGAATGTGCTACATGGAAGTCCCTGTACTAAGCGCATAATGCACTATCACGTATAATCATTGCAATGGCTCAAAAGTATAAGCACAATTGTTTTCTCCTCATTGACAAACAAAGGATTTTGATTCAGATACACTGAATAATGTAAACAAAGTCTGGAGCTAGAAAGTGGAGATATTCACTTTAATAATCATCTTTAAAAATAATTTTAAATGACATTGTTATTCAAGATAAAATCAATTTAAAATTCTAAGCTTCTAAAAAATGTGCAAATATATATTTTATGACAATGAATGGTGTTAATCCCATTCATAAAATATTTTATTTTACCATGCTCCATTTCTGGTAAAAGCACATTAGGGGCAAAGATGTTTTAAGATAATATCTGATGCACATTTATTATTGTCCTCAAAATTGTTGCATGGAAAAAATGAATACAGAAAAAAATTCTCTTATTAGTAAAAATCATATATAAGTGATTGTATTGAGAGTTTGATAGCAATTTCCTCTCTAATAATAAGATTTCTATTTCACATGTTTCTGTTTTTATTTAGGAATTATGCAAGATAAATTATTCATTTTTAACCTATTTAGAAAATTAATAATAGGGTCATCAAATATAAGAATTAGTAAAAGTACAACCAAGGTTCCTAGAAGAATAATTGGATTCTTAATACAAATACTCAATAAAATTTGGTAATTATCAGAATCATGATCATTAGTGTAGAAAATGTCTCTGTAGTAAAGGAATGACATTCTTTGGCCTACTACTTATGGCTCTATAAATTATTATGTACTTTTAGGTAAGGAAACATAATTTTTAGATGAATAAGCCAGTAACTACAGTAAAATATACATGTTTTTGCTGATGCGGCATAAAATAAATTCTAGTACAAGTTACAAATTTTGCAGACATTTCAAAAAATAACTCAGAGAGCTTTACACAATGGGATAATAAAAAACAAATATAACACCAGTGGTCATAGAGAAATGAAATGATTTTTCTGAGGAAGTTACTTTGTAAATTACCAAACATTCAACACACTATAACTTCCAGATTAATGTATTGTTCCTAAAATGAGGGTTCAGTTGTATGAGACATATGCATCCTCACATTGCAAACAAAATATCATAGCTAAAAACAAATAGGACTTTCAAGAAAAATGCATTCTGGGAAGACCATTCAAAATATAGGCAATTTGGGGGAGGAAATCACTGGCAAAAATAGCATTGGTACCTTGGAAGACAATTTGGACCACCTAAGAGTGCATCAGCCCAGAATTTTTTTTTTTTTAAATGAGTAGAAATGTTGTTGACACTTTAAAAAGAAATGGTAGAAAAATCCAGGTAGAAGGCAAATGTTGAGACAATGGGCTTGCTATTGATCTGGAGAGAGGCTCAGTGCCACCTGCAAATATATAAAAACTGTTCCAAACTATAGGTGAGCCCATAATGAGTTCCAGACATGGGCACTTGTTTTGTTTTGCTTTAATTTCTTTAAAGCTGAGCCCAAAGAGTTCCTTTTGACTACAGAAAATTCAAGCCAAGGGCTTTTTTTCCCCACCCAAGATTGTACTGTAATTATACTTTTGACTATTTTGCCTCCCTTTCCCTAGAATTAATCACCCCAATGACAGACACAGCCTCACACAAAGCTATACAACTTTTACATTATACCAACATAGTTGACTTATTTGCCACTTGCAATCGAGCTTACTAGTAGTTTAGAAACATATGTTGGAGCAGAATACACTGTAATCTCTGGAATGTTCCAAATGAAAAAAAACTGTTGCCAGCCATAAGATATTTTTTTTACACTGAAATCCCTTCAGTGTATTGTCTAATATTATTTCATTATGAATGAAATATGGAGTTGAATTTGTAACTACTATCAATCAAACAATAATCATGCAATAACATTTACCACCAAGAACATTGCATGCAACATAACCATGTGATAACATTTGCCACCAAGAGCCACAAAAACAAATTAACTTATTGTAGAAAATTCAGTGTGTCTGGAGCCGTCATCTCATTTCATCCTAAAAGAACATCAGCATTTTGAGGACTAGGAGATGGTCACTGAGCAGTCAAGTAATTAGCTTAAGGTCACAGTTATTAGGCACAGTATACTGCGAAGTTTGAAATGAGGTTTCTCAAACTAAATTCAATAAACCACCACCTGGATTGCTAGTGAAATACGCAGCTTATTGACTTCATCCCGCACCCACAGAGTAAGAACCCCAAGGGAGAGGGAGGTCAGGGAAGCATATTTACATAAATTAATGCTCTTACCTACTAGAATTTACTCTATAAGGTTTGAAATTCGTGATAATTCTGAGAATAGCTTCCTAAATTGTACCTATAATCAAATACCTGCTTCTTTAATAGCTGTATGAATTTGGATGTTGCTGTACCTCAGTTTTATCATCTGCAAAATGGGGGAAAAAACAACTGTACTTCATCCCAAAGTTGCTGTGAGAATTAAAGAAAATAAATGTATGAAGTCATCAGAACAGACTGCATATAGTAAGTGCTCAAAAATGTTAGCTATTAATGTCACAGGAAATATTAAAATCTTGATAATTAGAGAAGTGAGGTCATGAGGTATAATAAGTCCAGGATGTAAAAGGACTGAAAAGGGTGAGAAATTTCTCCAAAGTAAAATGAAATAAATTCCTGGTTATTTCTTTCCATGAAATATAACAGGAAAAATTGCAAGGGCTATCCGAAGCCAACCTTCTAGGCAATAAGAAAATTCTCACCTGGCTCTAATAGTATCAGTGATGTGATTTCTAAACTAAATAATACAATCTCATGTAGTGAAAATTGGCAAACCAGTAATTACTTACTAGAAACAGATTATGAGAAAACAATGATCAACTATCAAACATGCTTGCTAAAAGAAAAAATATGATTGGTTAATCAATTCTGATATCTGATAAAATCGGGAGAGTTACATTTCCATTTTTAACAGCTTGAAGAAAAATTCATACATAATAGAATTTGAGAATCCTAATGCAATATTTCAATGTGACCAGATATACTATCAAGATGTAGATTTTTTTCCTTCATATCCCAAAAGTTCTCTTATGCGCCCTTGCAGTTAATGTCTCACCCCCAACCCAGGGAATGCCTGAAGGGCTGCTTTCTGACATTAGTTTTTCCATTCCTAAAATTTCTTGTAAGTAAAATCAAACAATATTTTTGTGTCTGGATTTTTTTCACTTAGCAGTGCTTCTGAGACTTATCCATGTTGTGATGGATAACAAGAATTCTTTCTTGCCACTGAGATGTGTTCCATCTGATAGATAAGACACCATTTGTCATATATATATATTTGTCATGTGAAAGACACATGATTTGCTTCCAGATGGGGGACATTATGAATAAAGCTCTATAAATATTTTCACATGGTTTGTGTGTGTATTTGTTTTATTTTTTCATGAACAAATAACTACAGGGGATTTCTGGACCATTTGGTAACTATAAATTCAATTGCATAAGAAACTGCCGATTTTCCCCCAAAACATACCATTTTGAACTCTTTCCACTCATGTTGTGTGGGAGTTTTGATTGCTCCACATACTCATCAGTACTTTATACTGTCAGTCTTTAATTTTAGCTCATCTAGTAGTGTCATGTTTTATCAGTTTTAATTTGAATTTTTCTAATAACATTGAGGTTGAGTTATTTTTCCTGTTTACTTGATGAGAATATTATCTTTAGTGTAATATCTTCAAAATGCCCATTTTCAGGGTTTCATTATTGAGTTTTAATGGTTCTTTTAGATATAGCTCATATTCTAGATATGTGGTTTTTGTTTTAATATTTGACCTAGTCTGGAGCTTATCTTTTGTTAGGAGACAATCCTCATATATCTCTCACCTTTCTGCAATCTTATTAACAGATAACTTTGTACTTTTATGCTAACCTACTCTTACAAGGATTTGAGTAGCAAGCATCCATGAAACATAGAGATAAAGCTTTCTTTTGGAGCAAAACATGGCTTGCTGTCTAGTATAATGAAGCAGATTCCTGTGTTCCGGAAAAATGGTATGAGAGGTTTATTTGCAACTATTGTAAAAGACATTTTTTCCCTAAGCTCAAAGTTCCTCTTCTGCATTTTAAACCAATGCATGACCAGCTGTAACTGGTCCTTGTCACATTGTGCTGTACAAGCTAAGTCTTGGGGAACTAGCACAAAAATGATGATATTCTTTCTAGCCATTGCTATTGCTGTGAGTAATAAACTCACTGGTATCTGATGGAGGGGCCTAATGTCTTCTGCCAGCACCCATGAGCATGAACCAGTGTGGCTTTTTAGTTGCAAGCAGGGTATAATCTTGCACTCTTCACAATTTTTAGCAACATTCAGTTGTCTCTACACTGAATTTTAACAATATTATCTGCTTTGTGTATTTTGGAGATTTATCAATGTCATATGCATTTAGGATTGTTTACCCTTAATGAGGTGAATCCTTTAACATATATAACAGAAAGTCCCTTTCTACGTGTGTTATTACTTCTTACTTTCTTATCTACTATTGTTAGTGTCTGATATTCTCCATCCTTTTAAGTTGATCTGTGCCTTTAGAAAGTGAATTTCATGTAGATGATAATGTTTCATTTTGTTGTTTCTTATTTGCTTTAGGGTTTACCATATAAACCATGAAGTTATCGCAGTGTATTTTTGAACCATATTATTGTTCATTCCATATAATGTACAAACTTCCCACAATATTTTTATGTTCTTTCTTACATTCTTATATATATATATATATACATATACATATATATATTAATTGGTACATTTTAGGTATACAATGCATTTGCATTTATCATTGGGCGTTTGTACCTGTACATGATGTATCTTAGTTCTTATTTTTTTCCCCATTACCTGTGCACCCTTCACCCCCACCACCCTTCCCTATTTACATAGACTTTGTTTCCTTTTTTTTTCTTTCACATAATTTTTCCTTTCCTTTCTTCCCTTTCCCCTACCCCTCCCGCCACCCCTCCACCTTTGGGCCTTTTCCTATTTCAAATTATCAATTATTCATTTTAATCATTTTCATCCTTATTTACACTTTCAGTTTCTCACACCAGAGATACTATTCGGTATTTACACATGTGTCCTGTTTATTTCACTTAAGAGTATGGCCTCAAGGCAGAAACAGTAAACTTGCTTTCTTACATTCTTGTTATTGTTGTCATACACTTCACATATACAAAATTACTTTTTTCTGTCAATTATCTTTTAAAAAGAGGAATAACAATAACTAAAAATGAGCTTTGTAATTATCAATATAATTTCCATTTCTCTTCCTACTCTTTCCTTTGTACAAATGCATATTTCCACCAGAAACATTTTCCTTCTCCCTAAATTACTTCCTACAGAAATTCTTTTATTTCACATTTGCCAGTGGTTAACTAGTTCACCAATTGTTTGGATGGAAAAAGAGTTTATTTGGCCTTCATTTTTGAGTGGAATTATTTCTAGGTATAAACTTCTAAATTAAAAATTTTTTTTTTCTCAGTAAAGATGCTACTTCTCTGGTGGTTTGTTTGTTTGTTTGGTTTTTGGGGTTTTTTGACAGAGTCTCATTCTGTAGTTCAGGTTGGCCTTGAACTCACTGTGAGTTCAAGGTGGACCTCAAACTCATGGTGATTCTCCTGCCTCAGCCTCCCAAATACTAGGATTACAAGCCTGTGCTGCCACACCCAGCTACTTCACTGTTTTTCACTTGCATAGTTTCAGAGAAGTGCATTTGAAGGGTGATACTTGTTCATCACCATCTTGGCTGTTTCATCTAGTTCCTCTTATCATTTTCTTTTTATGACTCATTTTCATAGCAATTCAAATTTTATTTGTGTGTGTGTTTTGTGTGCAATTGTCTTCTTTATATTTTTATCACCTTTAGGAAATTTTAGACAATACTTCATAAAATATTAAATATTACCTGCCTCCCCTTGTCTTTCTAGGGCTCCAAGTACACATATGTTGGAAAACCTGATTTGTATCAGACATTACTAATTCTCCTAGCTTTTTAAGACTTATTACTTCTTTTTTTGCTTTCAATTAACTTCTGTTATATTTTCAAGTTCACTAATTTTTAATTTCATAGCATTTAATCTGTCCTAATGCTATCTAGGTTTATTTTAGATAATGAATTTTTTCATCTCTAGAAATTCTATTTGAGTGTCTCTAATGTCTTTCATTTTTCTCATCATATTTATGATTTATTCTACTTTCTTAAATATATGAAGCATCTCTATTACTCTCTAATACCCCTGTTTTGTAATTTTGCCGTCTCTGTCATTTTGAAATGTATTTCTATGGATTTTTTTCCTTTGTATGAGTCATGTGATATTGTATTATATATGGCTGGTAAACTTTTACTAGATGATAGGCATTTTGAATTTATAGCTTGTTGTATAATAGATGTCAAGTAGTGCTTGTGTTTATAATGGAATACAGTTAAGCTGCTTTTAAGATTTCCTTTTAACCTATATTAAGGAATGTTTAGGTTTTGTCTAGAGTTAATTCGGCACCTCTTATAAAAAAATACACTTTTGTGGCAGACTGTATTTAGGTTCTCCATCCCTAAATCTGGATACTGGTGTTAAGAAGTAAGGCGGCACAATCACAAGCCTCTTCTTGATAACTTTGTTTTTGGGGACCATAGACCTGCAGATATGTGTTGCCTAATTGCCGAATAATATTGTTTTAACGACTTATGTCTACTTTCTAGAATTTAAGGCTGGAGGAATAAGTGCTATTAGTCTATAATAGTTAGAAGCACATGGGCTGGAGATTTAGCTCAGTGGTTTCGCCGCCTGCTGCGCAAGCGCAAGGACCCGAATTCGACCCCTGGTACAAAAAAAAAAAAAAAAAAAAAAATAGTTAGAAGCACAAAGAAAGAGGCAAACTCTTAACTGTTTTCCTACAATCCATCTTTCGTATTTGTTGAGTGCTATTAGTTTCACATTAGACTTCAAGACGTTAGACTTTGCATTTTTTATTATCTTTCATGGAGATAAGAATTTTTATTAAACTTTAGGTAAAAAATAATTTGCACTGATAGATTGCAAAATCATCAATTGGATTAGTCTTCATATTTTATGAAAAAATTTTTAGTCATAAAAAATAAAACAAGATACAGTGAATATAGAGTTAAAAATTTTTTTTTCAGATCAAGCTTCAAACACTTAAAACACTAAATAAGATCTGTTTTAGAACCTTTCTTACCAAAATTCCTACTGGCATAATTTTTTTCAGATACCTGGGAAAATATGATATATGTGGAAGTATTAGGCTTATAACATTTTGAAAGGGCAATAATCCAAGATGTACCCTAACTGTGGTATTGAAGCAGGGGAAAAGAAGGTGGGTACCTGGCCATACCATAGTAAGTGAAGAGTACAAAGGATATGATAATAAAACAGTTCATGGATTTTTGCAAATGCATACAATATCCACTAAAGTTAGGATGATCTCAGAAAAGGTAGAAACTATACATTTTCCATGATACACATTTACCATCTTATAGGTTCCTTGCAATATGCTGATAGTTACGTAAGAAAATAAAACTAATCAAACACAGACCTCAATCATAAAATACAATGAAAAGTAAATGTAGAATACTTTGTAATGGCATTAAATGTTGATTTTCTTCCATTTAGGATATGAAACCCCTAGAGTAAAAAGAATATACATATATGGAGACAAAATGGTTGTTTTTTAAAATAACATAATCATTTGGATAGTCATGCTACATAAATTTCAATGCAATAATAAAACAGTAGACTTACATATCTAGATAAATACTCAAAAAGAAGACTTCAAAATTAAAAATACTTATGCTTCAAAGGTCCATTTCTGTTGGCATATATGTACATAAATATATTGTGTTCTAAAGATATAGAAAATCTCATTAAACCAAGTTCTGACAATTTGGTAAAAGTCATCTAATAATTTTAGATGCAACAAAATGTAAAAATGTAACTTTATAAAATTAATCTTTTTTATTATGCTTCCCTTGTCAATTTTATTCTTTTCAGTTATTTTTGAAAATCATATAAAATAGGCTTAAATAAAACAATGATACAATAAAACATAATCATTTGAATATATCAAAAAATGACATTTGTGAAGTTATCAAGTTATACCTGTGAAAGCTCTGGAAGCCTATCAGTAGAACTTTTTTCCATCCCAGCATCTTAGGACCTAACCTATTTTCATTGCTCCTATCCTTTCTGAATCTAAAGGATAATTCTCCCATTCCTAATTTCAGGTATCTTAAGGGTATATCAGATTTTTTTTCAAGAATCGAGAAAACATTTTTATAAAGTTCTATTTTAAACTTTTATTATCTTGAAATTTTAACACATAATCAGCCTATGATTTTAACCCTAACGAGTTAAATTAATTACTGTGACCACAAGATATTACCTTTATCTCCAGAAAAGTTTCTAAATTTCA
Source organism: Heterocephalus glaber (assembly GCF_053883595.1). NCBI lineage: Eukaryota > Metazoa > Chordata > Mammalia > Rodentia > Bathyergidae > Heterocephalus > Heterocephalus glaber. The sequence continues at coordinate 8,985,180 of NW_028258356.1, read as the reverse complement.
GATATAATTTAAAATTCTTATCCCTTTATTTTGGAGATCACCTTAAAAAGCCACTCAAGTCAATAACTTGAAAAGTTTGTAACATATTGCTAAGAAATCCAGGGATATTTCAAAACACCTGTGTGAATGTGTGGGTCTGTGTGTGTGTGTGTGTGTGTGTGTGTGTGTAAGAGAAAAAGAAAGAGTCAGCAAGAAGCCTATTATTCCATCTATGTGAAGATATGAAGATAAAATAAGAAATGAGGAAGTATGATGAAAACAGAATCTGATATTTACTTATTTTCTGAGAATTTTATTCATTACTTGGTTTATCTTTTAAAAATAGAAATAATATATAATAAGGGCAGTTTTAGGAAACATGGTGGCAGTATGTAGTTAGGAAGCAACCCAAAGTCACCTACACACTCTGAATATCCATTTATTCATTAACAAAAGTAGTGACTCAAGGCCAACACTTGAAGATGAACTGCTCTTCACTTCTGCAGTGGGGAAACATACAACCTTTCCAGCTGTATGCAATGGCCTCGTTCTCAACAGCCCAGATATAAACTAAATCTATGTTTCTCCGTCAGATACTGTTTAGATTTGAATGTTTTTGCCACCTCCCAATTTCACTTTGAAATTTAATTCCCAGTGCAATAGTGCTATGAGGTATGGCTTTCCAAAGGTGGTGACTGAGGCATGGAGGCTCTGGCCTCATGAGTAATGAAAGACTTGATAAAATATCTTCACTCCTTTCCTTCCATCTTTGAAATTGGAGGCCTTCATCAGACACCACTGCCTTGATCTTGGCATTTTCAGCCTTTAAAATAGTAGAAATTAGCTTCTGTTCTTATAAGTTAGTCTGTAATATTCAATTACAACAGCTCAAAGAAAGGCATTTCATCCATTAGTTTTAAAGATCTATAGAAAACCTACCCTAAAAGAGGCAAGTTCCCAATGCATGATTTAAAAAATGTGACTGAACACTTCAAAGTTTCCCTTTTCCTTTTTTATGTTTCTCACCAGAGGAGTTTTCTTTACATATTTCCCATTACTAATAATTATTAATCTAAGTAATCACCATCCTTTTTCTTTGCCCAATCAATTTTCCTACTGGTATTGATTTCCAGATATAATTTTTCTACTTCCAAATTATCTGAGTCTCAAAGGTTCCTCTTCTTGAAATTTCTTGAAATGGTTCCTCTTTTGAAATGGAAGGATAATTCCTGAAAGCATCAGTAACTGTTACCTAACTTATATATCCCCTGTGGATTGGTTTCATGAACCATACATATGTTGCCCAAAAACATCTTCCTCTTTTCTGCTTTAAATGTTTAGATTATGAAAGCAGCTAAATGGTAAAACATAATATTGAAAAAGCACAATAGATTCCTGTAAATATGACTTCTCATTACGACTGTTTTCTTTCCTTTTTGTGGCACTAAGGCTTAAACTCAGGGCCTTTGCACTGTATGCAATGAGCTACATTGCTAAACTTTTCAATTTTTTTTTAAATTTTGAGACAGGGTCTTACTAAATTGCTAAATTACCCAGGTTGAGCTCAAACTTTCCATTCTCCTGCCTCAGGCTTTCAAAGTGCTGGGATTATAGGCATGTGCCAAAATACCTAACTCATTTAGGACTTTCTTTCTTTCTTTCTTTCTTTCTTTCTTTCTTTCTTTCTTTCTTTCTTTCTTTCTTTCTTTCTTTCTTTCTTTCTTTCTTTCTTTCTTTCTTTCTTTCTTTCTTTCTCTCTCTCTCTCTCTCTCTCTCTCTCTCTCTCTCTCTCTCTCTCTCTCTCTCTCTCTCTCTCTCTCTCTCCAGGGATTGAATTTTTAGTAAAGTTGAAAATTTAGGCTAAGTCTAAAATGTTTTGTTCCCTGCTCCCATTTACCCAAAAGCTTTTCCTAAATATTTTCACAAATATGATGTTTCTTATCCTTCCCAAAGCCCTCTATAAAATATAAATAAGATATAGTGAGTAGGACAAGAATGAGAGTTGAAAACAATTGATACAGTTTGGTATTTAAAATTTTATTATTGTAAAGATCCTACAAACTTAAACATAATAAGAATTAAGAAAAACTTGCTGACCGCCTTTTATTAAGCAGTTGGAAATAAATCTGATTTTAATCTAAAGAAAAGGAATTTTCATACTTAGGAATATCAGTTTAAAATTCTCATTATCAGTCAACTCTGCCACTTTTAGAATGAGTAGCATATTTATATCACAGTTGGTTAATATTCAGTTCATGCATAAAGGAAAAATGGGGAAAATGGAGCAGGAACACAAAACAATCTAATAGTTTCTATTGATCTCATAAAAAAATTCCCAGAAACATCTATTTCAGGCATGAGTTCATTCTTTGCCATTTTTTTCCCCAGTACCAGGGATCTAACTCTGGACCTTGTGTTTGCCAGGCAGTCACGGCGCCACTGAGCTACATCCCCAGCCCTCTTTGCCATTTTCCACAACAGAAACAAGAAGCTTTAAAATCCATCAGTTTCACTCTCACTGACAAGTATCTCCTCTGTCATTGGACATGCCTATGATGCATTTTAAGAATATGCAGGAAATTCGCACAACCAAAATAAAATGGAATAAAATAGATTTAAACTTGCTGGACTATCAACAATGGGTGTGACATGAGTGACATATGAAATTGCAATGTTATATGTTACTATAGAGTCAGAGAAATGAGCTATTTGGCAACTTTTAAAATATTCTGACTTTTTCATTAACTGAACTTGATTTACTAATAAATCCCTTTCTTTTGATATTCTTCATCATAAGTGAAGGAAAATCTCCCTCATAAATTTCTATATCTGTAGAACAAAAGTTCTTTTTTCCCTCTCAAATGCAGGTAGGATGAGAAACAAAATGTTGATGATAAAGAATAATGTGTTATTTGTCTTCTACTCTCAGTAATTTCTTATGGAGACCATCAGATGCTAACCTGGATTCTTGTAAATATAGTGACTTATTCCAGACTTTTCAAACAAAAGTGCAAACTTTTAAATGTGTTCATTGAAAACAAAGGATGTTAGCAATCACAGATTTAGTTCCTAGGAAGACACTGCCAACTTTCCACACTTTCTGACAGAAAACAGGCAAACAAAACAATAGAAAACAAAACAAAAAACTTTGAACAAACATAAATGGAAGGTTTCGTAATTCTAATGGGATGGGATGGACTCTTTTCCCATAAAGCCAATTCCCCTGTTTCCTATTACACATTAAAACTATTCATTAGGGACTATATCATTTTCATGGGACAGTTTTAAAATTCATGCCTGAAAGTATGTACATTCTAGAGATTTTATTTCTGTAACTCTTTCTGTAATAATATTTTTGCATTTTCCACTGTACATATCTCAGACTCTCATCAAACAAGGTATATAGGATTTTTCAAGGTTTATTGTTATTTCTGACAATAACATTAGGAAAAATAAATTCAATTTTATAGCCAACTAAAATTATTTAAATTATTAAACCTCCATTTTTTCTTAAGTTAATTTTGTTTGTATTAGTCACAAAGAGATCCTTACCTTTGTCTCCTCACTTATGCCCTTGTGAACAAGCCTAGTTTCTACATACATTTGTATCATCAGTCCCCCATTCTATTCACTGGCCTATTCTCTTATCTCGGAAATATTTCTTAGTAGTCCAAAGCTAGTAGTAGTAAGAACATGAGACAAATAGAGAGACTATGTGTATGTATATATATATGTGTATATATATATATATATATAACATTGTATATATGTATATACATAATGTTAGTGTTTGAAGAATTATACAAAATATTTGCCTATATGGACAGATCTTTAAATTTATCTAGATTAATTTATCTAACTTAATTATTTTTAGGTTTAAAATGACATCAATGAGAGAGGAATGTTGATTTTTTTCCTTACTAGGTTGCCTCTATCAAGTTAGATTTTAAGAGGTATCTTACATAACAAACATATGGTGACCATAACTCCTACAGTGTATATAAACAAGAAAAATAGTCAAAATAGCATGACACAAAACTATAATAAAGGTGAAGTGACCATTTAATTGCACATGTGATAATGCTAAGTGCTTTGGAAAAGGATAAAATGCCTTGCTAGAGAAATAACAAATCAGGTTAACATTTTCCTCTGCAGTAACTATAGTGCTGTTTTCACAGAATCACGAGGAAAACTTTGCAAGGCATTTTAATCATTAATAAATGCTATCAAGGAAACACTACAGAAGCAAAAAAAGGAACTTTTTATATGAAGTAAACTCAGCAGCTTTTCCTCTTGTATTTTTCTCCAGAGAATTTGATTTAAACAAAGCATCTCTGGCAAGAAACAGGGCTTATTATTCTGTCACAAAATATTCAATAAAAATGCAAAATTATGAGAGAATCTTAAAGAGGGTATAGCAATTCCAGGCAAACTTAAAATAGGCTGCTCCATTTAGATAAGCTTTAAAGCTTGCTTGCTGTTTCTCTTTCATTTAGATTTTATTGTTGCCATTTCTTCCTCAGTATCTGACCTCCTAATAAGGATCCTTCTATAAAGTGATCACCAAAATATATGTAGGAAATTAGGATTAAGAGTCAATAAATACCTACACAACAAATCAGAAGAGAACAGTAGACTCGAAAAGATAGTAAAAAATTAAAGCAAAAAGGAATAGCCACTGTTTGAGAGAAGCAAGTAAAATACAAGCTGTAGAGGCATTATCAATTCAGTATGGTAATAAGCAAAAATTCTTATGCACCAACTTAGTATTCTCTGAACTGTTCACTTTAAATGATCCCTGGAAAATTTCTATCTCCATAGTTTAGGGATCATAAGATTATTAGAAATGAGCTGAAGCATAAAGTGCTAAACCCACCTTATTTATGTCAAATAACTTTTTGCACAATTTCCTCTTAATATAAATCTCATTTTTCTCCTCTTCTCACTTAAGAGAGGGAGACAGGTGGGAGGCAATATAAAATAAATATGAAGGTAAAAACTATTGTATCCATAAGTGATGTCGAAGATGGCTGAGAACCTTTGTGTTTCACAACTTGTCACCATGCAAGAGTGATTCTGATAACAGTGCGTATCAGAAGCTACCTGAATGCTTCACTTTCCATTTGTGCTTGCAATGGATCAAGAAATTGGGGAGAGTCCTAAAGAATTAACTAAAAGGAAATAGAGTCAAATACATAATCATGGAGACTATCTGAAAATACTGATCTAATATCAATCCTATGTAAGAGGTTAAAACTAATTTCCCATTGTATCCACTTTGTAGGAGATTGTCACTCCTCTCTCTCCAAGAAAGCATCTTTTTTTCTTACTGAGTTAAAACACTTGTTGACATAAGGAGCACACGTACAGGGTGGTCAGTATGTCTGAAAATGTAGATGAATACATTCAATGATATATTGGTAGTATAATAAGATCATAGCCTGTTTCCATATATTCTGCTTATAGTCTGTCTTTATTTTTAACTCCCCTCAGTGAGTACCAAGTTCATCTCTCTATTAGCATGCCTGGCACTTATCCAGGAATTTCCACTAATTTATCAATTATTCTCCCATTAATCTTCATCCTTTGAAATTTTACCTTATAATTCCCAACACTCCTGCTTTTACTTCTGTGTCCTCTAAAATCATTTGATATATGAGACCGGCACGACACATAATGCATTTCAGTTTCTCACCATTCACGAGTGGTTAAGAAGTTCCAAACTACTGCAAAATATTAATAGAAAAGTAACCAATTTTCTTTAGATATTAGATCACTAATTTATTAGTATATGTAAAAGTTGCAAAGTACCACACCCAAGCTTTTATTTTGATAGATTATACTTGGCGATCTAAAAATTATAGTGCACAGTTCAGAAAGGATGTGAAGATAAGATATAGGGAAAAAAAAGAATTTTATGAACTGTGACATCTCAGTAAGTAATGACCACACTTTGTATTAGAACTAAGATGTTTTGATGAAAAAGATAATTATATCCAAATGCAATGCAATTTTAACAGCTGTAACTTACTGGAAATGAAAAACTGGAAAGCCTTAGGAGACATATCAGGTTATTTTCAATGCATTATATTTAACTTATTAAATATTATTAGATGCCTTTAGCTGTCCAATTATTTGAAAGAAAAAGTCAACTTTTACTAACTACTCATGAAAGTGTATATGCTGTAGTTCTAGTAATGAGAAAATAGTAGCATAATAACATAGCAGTGTCTTCACAGGGCAAGATATTCATGTTTCACCACCTGGAGTTTCAGAGTAATTCCACTGCTGCCCACTCCTGTGTCTATTTGATCCATGGACGCTCTTTTGCCTCAATATAAACAATATAAGCAACTATAATCCCATCATTAAAAGACTACTAAGCTAAAAAGTCAGTCATGACTTAAATTACTGTCTGTAAATGATTTGCTTTTTGCACTATTTATTCAGCCTAAAGTTTTTACTTAGATATAATAAAGAATCTGACTTGTGGTGAATAAAGACAGCACTAAAACTCAGGAAAAGTGCAGCCCTTACTCATCAGGGCTTAACTACTATTTCATTACATTGTTATACTCAGCTAGTGGAGATGGTTCTCTTCCTAACAGCATTCAAGGAAAAAAAATCTCTCTTTCTCCTGAAAGTTGAGAAATCACACTCAAGAAGATCTTGAATTTCCCAACCCACTGATTCCCAGCAGCGTCCTAATCAACATTTTAGAACCATGAACAAGGCGAAAACCTTAAAGTAGTCTTAACTTCTTTTAAAGTTGCACATTGAGTATTTTACTTTTGGGCTGTTGCTCTTTAATCACAGGTTAATCCCACTAATGGATAATTTCAGACTAATTAAGGAGGAAAGTAGGCTTGCGTTATAGAGGGCTCACTGTCTTAGCTCACAAACTGCTTCTCCACAGTCCCTTCCTAGGGATCTGTTGGGTTTTTTCCTGCCTTCTTTAACTGCCTCTGCTTACCACACATTAGTTGTTTTTTCTGGCTCTAACCCAGTAGCTCCCTTTGAATTCAACCTCTTCTCCTTGTTGTTTTCTTGGTGTAAGATTTCAAATAAAGATCTCCATCGCTTTGGTGTTGCTCTATTTATTTCTTTTAATTTGCGTGGTGCAGTTTGGTGGAAATAGAGTTCAATGTCAGATCATAGCAGCAAGAGCAGAATATCTGATTTGGAGGTCACTTCTCCCTAAAGAATTTTTAAGAAATTTGTTACAGACAGAGAATGTTTAAAGGATGCTGGGGTGTTCTACTGACATAAGTTTTCCTGCACACTTGAAGGGCTACGTGTCTTTTTGGGCACTGACCAATTACATTCTCTGGGTAATTAGATTTGTGATATTAGATCAGTGGTTCTTTAGTGTTCTGGCACCTCAGAATCACAAGTAGGACTTGCCAAAATATAAAGCTGTGTCCTGCCCCCAGATTCTCTAAACATATCTGGGAAGGGGATTGAAGATTTGCCTTTTTAATTAATTCCTAATGTTAATGACCTCTGTATCTCTACTTTGTAGTGTTATAAGGGAAGAGCAATAAAAGAAGATTTAATTTCCAAATCACTCAGATGTATGTATATTAGATGCAAGAAAAAAATAATATTCCTCAACTCTGAGAGCACTGAAGTCTAAGTTTGCTACTCTTTGGTGAAATATTTTGGATTAGTGACAGACTAATTTGAATCCTTATTATTAGCCATGCGACCTAATGTAATGCAGGCTGTATAGTCATTAATTAATTCTATCTTGTATTCTTCATATTTTCTTATGAAACTTTGTCTAAATACACATTAATTCTATGTTCCTTAAGGCCTTTCACTTATTATGGGTTCTACTTTCTCCCAGGCTATTTTGGTGAAATAGCTTTAGGATTTGAGATAAACCCTCTAAATGTAAATACAAACATTGGAAGGAGGATGTAGAAGTACTGAAGAAAAGGACTGCAGAAAAGTTAAATCAATGGAGTCTTGTGAGATGAGGGCTAGGAATTAATGAGCAGTTTCTTCAGGGCATTCTAGGATTAATCCCAGATTTGTTTTTCTGTTAAAAGATCACATTCTTGGAAAAGCAATCTGAATCAGGGAACTTGCTTCACATCCCCACCCTTCAGCCAGCCATCTTTTTTTTTTTTTGCCCTTTATCCTTTGTGCTGGGGGCTGAACCCAGAGCCTTTCTTTCACTCCCTCTACCACTGAGCTGTGCTCCCGGCCCAAGAGCACCTTGGTAAAGAGAGACTCCCACCATGACAGTATCCAATTGCAGAATGGCTGGTTCTCTCATGTGAAATGAGTTGACACAAGAATAAGTAATCAATACCCAGTAGGCCATTTTTAAGAAAAACATTTTGAATTAAAAGGCTACATTTTACTATTTCAGAAATCTGATTGCCTTGTATTGTCACTAGTCACCCTAGGAAAAGCAGTTTTAACACTATTTGGTTTATTTTTTATCACTCTTTGCATGTTTTTATATGAGTATTTTTGAATTAGCAAAAAAATTGATTTGACACAAGGAAAGTTTTTTAGTATTAAGCTACGACTAAGTATGAATATGTGTCTCCTTGTTTATAGTGGCTAAGAATGTATATTTGTTAAAAAGTTAAAAGAAAATGTTATTGAACATTTAGGTTGATAGAAACAATAGTTTAATAAGGAACACATTTTTGGCATTTTAAATAAAATATCTTAGTTTTAGTTTAATTAGAGTTTCTAATACTGTGTGTATTTAATCCAGGAAAGAAAAATATACTCAGTTCTTGCTGCTCTGCAAGATCACTCTAAGTTTTAAAATATTTTCAGATCATAAAACTATTATCAGTCCACTAATGAAATCATGAAATGTCAATTTAAACCAACAGATTATTCACTAAGTAACAAAAGACCAGATTTTTGGTATAAAAGCTATTATTTTTCTTATACAACTATTTTAAAAAAATATAAAATAACTCTTCAGAAAATTGGCCAATAGAATTTGAATTTAGACTGCAAAAGAAGGCAAAACTTGGAACAATTTGGAGCAAAATAATTTGAATAGTCACATATTTGAGAATCTGGTTGTAATACATCCTTGATTTAATATTTTTACAAAAGCAAAAGTGACAAGCCAATAAAAATATTGGCAACTCAATTTTTTGCTGCACTGGAGCAACCAGGAACCCAAGCAAAGACAGATCTGATACACTAATCAATTAATCTGCTAGATATTAAAGCCAAACTAATTTGTAATGCACCATGGAAACAAGCCATACCACAGTGATTTTGTTTCAAAATGGAAATAAGCAAGTTAGCACAGTGGAAAGAACATAGTTCATATGGAAAGAATAACTAGCACAAAAAATATTTTTCCTGAGTTTTTAAAAATAACTTGAAATATAACAAAGATAATAACTTACTCCTTGGGTTCACTGGCTGAAATATAGAAAATACACCCAGATATTAAACCTAGCAATGTTACTTTTGTTACTGAAATGTCATTGAATACAGGGTGTCATACAATAGATGTCCCCTTCTAAATTGTCTTAAGAAGTTTTCAAAGAACTAGGTACACAAGAAGAGTAAAAGTTGTTTGGTTTCATTAATGTACTTTATTTGAAACAAATTTACAAACAAATTTACTCTAGAACCTATCCTTTCAAAATAATTACTTGAATTTCTCATGGAAGAATTCTAGTTTCCTTTTGACTACCTAGGAGTAATAATCACATTTCTCCATTTTTTTGTCATTCCTTCCTAAAAAATCACAAATAATCATTGTTAAGCTATGAATGTAAAACACAAATAATTTAATATGATATTTATAATACACTTGACTTCTCAAATCTCATTAAGCTTGGTTTTCCTAGTACCAATTATAGAAGGAGGATTAATTATATTTGCCATTTACTTTTTTGCTATTTTTGTTCAATAACCCTTAAGCATTTAGGCTAAATTGAGAAAGGATAAAATAGCCAAAAACAAAATTTAAAAAACAAAAAATGTTGTTATAGGCAACATCAATCTGTATAACAAACTCTTGGGGCTAGAATTATTTCCTATATTTATGCAAGTCCTTTAGACTCAAGACTACTTGTTAAACATGGCTTCATTAAAATAGTAGTTTAACTTACTTTTCCATCTATCTATCTATCTATCTAAAATTTAAGAATATTCAAATGGAGCCAAGGGAAGCCAAATAATTCATCCATTCATTTATCCATCAACTATTTAGTCAGCAGCAAATATAAATAAAAATACTATACAAAGTAAAGAGATGTGGAAGACATGGTATCCATAACTCAGCAGCTAAGCACCAGAAAGCTAAGACAAGAACCATTTTGTTTTGAGACCATTAAAGAGCAAAGATGAATCTCTCTGCTGTGCAGAGGAAATTATAGGCAAAGGGTTGAAATACAAATCTGTGTAGACCATTTGCAAATGGAAAAGGGACCTAGAGATAGAAGGAGGGTTGATGGAGGGGAGGGGAAGGGAAAGAAAAAAGCTGAAGGCGTGATATGTACATGTACAAATTTCCTTCAGTGAGTTAATCATTATGTATCATAAACATGTGCTAAAAAAATTTTATATAATAATTATTTTAAAAATCTTATTATATATCTAAAACTACATTCAGTTAGGGGTTACTTTTGTTTAAAAAAGCTAATATATTTAATAGTGCATAAGATAATACAAAGGGAAAGGAAGTAATTCTGAGCAATTTTTATGTGACAGCAACTCTGCCAAGTTGTTATCATGAATAAAAACCAGAAAGAGCTCAGAAACACTTAACCTCTTGGAGAATAAACTAGGTAAAACTCTTGAAGTCAAAGACATAGGCAGGAACTTTCTGAAGAGAACCCCAGTTGCATAGGAATTAGTACCCAGAACCTAGAAATAAATTATATCAAATTAAAAAGCTTCTGTGTAGCAAAAGAAACAACAGAATGAAAAGAAAATCTACAGAATGGAAAACAAATTGCCAACTATTCCTCAGACAGAAATCTAATATCTAGGGTATATAAAGAACTAAAAAACTTACCCCCCCCCAATAAAAACCCAATACAAAATAAGCAAATAAAATGAATAGATACTTCATAGAAGTACAAATAGTTAATAAATATGTGAAGAAATTGTCTACATCATTGGCCATCAGAGAAATGGAAATTAAAACAACACTAAGATTCCATTTCACTTCAGAAAGAATGGCTACATCAAGGGATTAAATAATAACAAATGCTGGAAAGGCCGTGGAGAAAAAGGAACCCTTCCACATTGTTGGTGGGAATGTAAATTAGCAAAAACATTATGGAAATCATTAAAATTAGAAATTTCATTTGACCTGGCTATTCTACTTCCAGGTATCTTCCAAATGCTTAGTGGTGAAGTTCTGGTCCCCAAGCAGCAATTTTCAGAAGTGAGGTCTTTAGAAGTTGACTAGATCATGAGGCCTCTAACATTATCAATGGATTAATCCATCAATGGATTCTAATGGGCTAATAGTATGTGGTAGAAACTTAGAAGATAGGAAATGGAACCTATTTGGAAGAAGTAAGTCCTTGGGGTCATGCCTTTTATGGAGATGCCTTTGCAGTGTTCTCTCTTTCTCTCTCTTCCTCTCCTCCCTGGCTTCCATAAGGTAAACAGTTTCTCCACCATGATATTTGTGCCTCACCACAGGTCCAAAACCAATGAACCCATCTTACCATGATTGAAACCTCTAAAACTTTGAGCTGAAATAAATCTTTTCTTCCTTAAGTTATCTATCTCAGGTTTTTAATTTAGTGACAGAAAATGGATTAACATGGTATTATAATAAGGAACCCTAATTCATCATTTCTTCTGTTAGCCACACCCTTGTGTAATTTCCTCTCACACCTTCTCTTCCCATTGTATTGGTCAGTTTCACATTACCACAACAAATCACCTTATGGAAGCTATTTGTGATGTAATGAGAGGTTTGTTTTGGTCCCTGGTTTTAGAGGCTCAAGGACAACATTGATGGCCCTATTATGTAGGGCAGTGTATTATGGAAGAAGTATTTGTCAGAGTGAAAAGTCATATTTGGAGCAAGAAATCAGAGACAGAATGAGGAAATTCCATGGTTTCACAATTCCATTTTAGACACAACAACAAATCACCATGAACTTTCTACCTTCTGAAGATTCTATCACTTCCCCCAAGCATCACACTGGAGACCAAGCTTTTAGTATATAAACTTTTGAGGAACATTCAATACTCAGACTATAGTATCATGCTTTGCTTTGGACAATGGAAAATTAACAATAATAATCATAGCAATTATTATATAGTACTTTAAATAAAAACAGTCATTAAAATCTAATATTTACATATTTAGGCACTATATTATTTCATTTAATTCTCATAACACCTATAAAAGAGGTTTTAATTTTATTCTGTTCCTCAGATGCAGAAAGTGAGGTGCAAGAGATTAAATTGTTTAGTGGTACATAATTACTAAGTGAAATATTTTTTCTAAAGTTTTAGAATTATATGCTCACATAATTATGCCACTATGTTTATAATTTTAGAACAATATTGTTATACTTAATATTAAATTTAATTATATACCATGACTGTGAGTTTCAAAAGGTAATTCCTTAATTTCAACTTGCTTTTACTATAGTAAACTTAATCACATAGCAGGTTTATGCTAACTACTATGAACATAGTTTCCCCTTGATTTATAAAAAAAAAAAATAAACAAATATCCTTTAAGCTACTTTGACTTTTAAAAACTATTTTTACTTTTAAAACATTTGTGTTTAAGAGATAGGTACAAAGAAGTAAATCACAAAACTAATGTATTTGCCAATTTACTAATCCAAAGTATATGAAATATTTAATAACAATTTTAATAATTTTAACATGAACACACGTTATCTCCATTCTCACAGACAGCATGAAAAGGGCTGTTATTTTCATTTTGCATCAAAAGGAAGTTGAAAATATTTTGAAGGTCATGCATTCTAGAGGAAAACAAGCCTCTGCTCCACTACAGGTATCCTCTGACTTTTGTGTGGTGTTCTGAAAAACGTAAAAGCCAATGTTAAAATAACAACTTCTTATATAGATAGCTGGATAGATCAATCTCTAAATCAATTGGCACTTGAAAGACTGATCTTGATGCAGGGACTGTTAGAAGTGAAGAGATCTTGCAAACCATTGAAATGGTTTAAGTTCAAGAAGGCAATGAAAACCCTGCAACAGTTTGCTTATTTGCCTAAGATTTTACTGATAGTTGGAAAACAATTCTTGCCTATGAACAGATCCCTAACCTCCAATTTAGTATTTTCCTTTGCTAATAAGCTGGAAACCACAAGTTAAGTTCACCTTAATAGAAAATATAAAGAAATAACTATCACTTCTTTATCAAAATTTAAGCAAAATTGGGCTGGGGATTTAGCTCAGTGCTTCTGCCGCCTGCCTTGTAAGCAGAAGGACCCGAGTTCAATCCCTGGTACCAGAAAAAAGCAAAATGAGAACTTCTGATTTCAAGTAATAGTACTTGATTATTTTTATGGTAGCTCTACTTTTCCTTTTACTATTGATTATAAGATGTAATATTTTCTTTATTCATTCACTCATTCATTTCATTATTGTCTATATTTTTCCTTTAGAGAAGGCTGAGTGAGGAAATTCTCATTTGGTATGTGTTTAATATTAGTAAGACCTAAGAATATGTTTAGATTTCTGGAATGACTAGGCACCTGGGACATTAGGAAACTTCTCAGCAGATTTTTGCTCTGGAATCATTGAATGAACCTGGCTATTCTTATCAGATATAAAGGACAATGTTGCAACATAGCCACTAAGAGATATGCCTTACAGGAGACTGCAATATTGATTATGCCCCAAAGCAGGCTGTAAAGAGTTAACCCCACAATCGGCTTATTTATAGAAGTGAGTCCGGCCAAAGCCTATGTGCCAAGGTCCCAATAATTCGCACCCAAATTCCATTCCCACAACAAAACCTTCTTACTAGAAAGACAACAACGTTCTAATTACAATCATGTATTTTGTCTATTCTGTTCCTAATTCAAGAATGCTTTGTCTTGTCTTTTAGGAGCCTTGCTTACATTAATTTCCATAAAAACAGCATGACTACACCTCCTGGCGCATAGTACTGCCTTTGCAAGTAGCTCGCCTTTACCTCAATTGATTACCAATAAAAATCACTGCTTAACTGACCAGATCCTTTCTAGGTTACACTGGCATTGGTCATCCTGGCACCCACTTTCTGTCTCTCTTAGTTCTTTTATTTTTTTTCTCAGGCCTGCATCATATACTGGGCAGGAGACTGGAGCCTACTGCAGGGGTTCCCAGTAATGTTTCGGGGTCCCCAGTAATGCCTCTCACTAGTAATAAAGGGATGAAATGATTTGTTGACCAAATCCCCCATGTATTTATGTGAGTTGCCTTAGAAATACACCACAATGAGATCCAATGCACAAAGACTTTCAGAAAACACCCATGAGAGAAAATAGGGACAGAGTCTAAATGTTGATTACCTTCAAATGATAATACAATTTAAGGACAGAAAGAAGGCAGGCTAGGATTGGAGATGTTTCTGGCTGCTGTGAAACCTAAGGACAGTTCAGCAAAGATGTCAGGCATTCCTTAAACCAAATTTGCCTATAAAAGAAATCACATTTCCCCCAGGAAAAGGCTTGCCTAGTGTCACTTCTATGGTTTATAAATGGCATGAGAACCCTGAGAGGCATGTGTAACTGTCATAATGGATTTCAAAGCATAGCAGCAGAGGCCTTGGAGGATGCAGCCTGTAGCTTGTCATCTGCATGGCACATTCTCATGGTCTTCACGAATCTCATCCATGGCCCTAAACCTACATGATATTTGAGTACTGTGGTAGGTAGGTGAATAAGAAAGCTCTTGAAAAGACTTAAGATTAATTTTCAACCAGCCTGTGAGAGTATGGATTAAAATAGAAGTTAAATTGTGCTATGAAAAATGATTGTTTTATTTCTTGCCTACTCGAGTTTATTAACTGAGTTTTTTACTTACTGCATACAGGAGAACAAAGCAATTCCGAATGGAATGAAAAGCAACTTGTCTTCAGATATTTTTTAGGTAAAAGACAAATTGGAAAAGTTGAAAAAAATAAGTGTGGTCACAGCATACAGAATGAGGGTGAGACTAATGATGGATATTGATGAATGAATATATGATGCCTTGAATACAGCTCTGTCATGTACCTGACATGAAACATTGGGGTAGCTATTACCTTTTGTGAATCTCAGATTTTCCTCTAAAAAACAGAAACAATGATATCACTTATGCCATAGGGGAGTTATGAGGATTAAGTGAGACAGTATGTTTAAGCCACTCACAGTAGGTTTCTACTAAGGGATAAGCTTGGTGGATTTTCTCATAGAACCTATTCCATAATGTAAGTAAAATACTCTCTAATACTCTCTTCTATTATTAGGTCTTTTCTATAAGAATGTGTCAAGAAGGAAAGAATGACAACATGAAGGGGAAATCTTTTATTGTCCTACAGAAACAAAGAAAGCACTGAGTTAAGATCTGTTCAGCATATCACAGCCATATTTCTGGTAGATGTGTGTGTTTTTGAAGACTATCTCAGTTTCAGACAGCTTGTGTCCATTGAGCATCTCGGTTATAGGGTGACTACATTTGCAATCATTTCCATGATTATGTGTATTAAAAATGATAGTAGGGGCTCCTCTTTATTCTTGGTGTGAACTGGCTTGGGGATAAGTTTCACAGGATTGAAATCTGCTAAAAAGTCACTTACTGAATCTTGCAAGATTAGTGTGTATACTTGGCAAACACAGAGCATATGAAAAAATAAAGCTATGCTAGACTTTGGTGGGAACGGGAGGATAAAGATACTGCAGGTACCAACAATGAGTACCAAGAGAGAAAGAAGGAAAATAGTTCAGCAGTAACTGGAAAGTAGCAGATCAAAAACAGGAGGAGTTAATGATGAATAAGCCAAGTTAAGTAGGCAAAAAACAGCTGATGGAGAGTTGGTAAGAACTTGGACATAATATTCAGTCATACATTTCAAATATCTGACTCTGGCAGAGGAGTAGAGAATTTACTGGAGGGATTTGAGATCTGAATAAAGGAAACAGGCTAGTTGGCATAATGTAAGAAGAATTGAATGATTAAAGATTGAACTAAAGCAGTGGCAATGAGATTGAAATGGGTAGGATAAAATTTAGATATGTTAAGTAGAGTAGTCCTGACTTTGGTACTGAATTACTGTGGTTTGGGGAGCAGAGAACTGTGACCCTTTTATGATGGCTTCCAGAACTCGGCTGGGAAGGACTGGATAGACAGAGATACCATTCACGAGGCTAGTCAAAATGGGAGAAGGAATGAATGTGGGAAACCAGGGAATGGAGGACAATGCATTCATATAGAAAGCAAATTTAAGTTTTTGCTTTTTGTTGTTGTTGTGGTTGATTTTCCCTACTCTAAGAATTTAATCTTTTGAAACCTCAATTACTATAAATTGGAAATGGAGATTATATTATTTTTTTCCAATCTGAAAGCAAGAATCTCTACAAAGTCTACATAATAGAAGGAAGAAGAAGGAAAAGGTGGGTGGGAAAGAGGAGGAGGAAACACCTGAAAAAGTCTTTGTATAAAAAAAAAAAGCTAGATGCTTTCAAGAGTGCTCCATGTGCAAAACTCATTAAGTGAAAATATACCAACAGATTCATAGGCTTGTAGAACTGAAAGTCACCTTAGAGATCATGTAATTCAAGTTAGCATTTCTATAGATGAGACAACAGGGGTGTAGAGAGGTTAAGAAACTTGGCCAGCATCACAAGAGAGCCTGCACAGGCTATGGTTTTAGTGGCTCTGCTGCTGCATCTGCTGATCACACTCAGCAATGAAATACAGTGGAAACAACCACAGACTAAGACTAGAAAACAGTGCATGAGTACTTGCTTTACTGCATCCAGGTATTTTAATTACACTAAAACACTTCAACATCATTCTCAATAACTTCTTAAAATAAAAAAATGATATATGCATGTAATATACTTCTATCAAATCCACAGAAAAAAATACAGTACTTGGGTCTACTGTTGCTTTCTAGAATCCCATGAGGGTTATCTATATTTCATTGGTGAGGACACCTGTGTACAGAGATGTTAGTCATAATCACAGAGAAAATACCCTGAGGAGTCAGAATGTTCAACACTGTTAATCCAGTTCCAAGATTTATATTCTTGGCCAATTTAAGAAATTGTCACTCAATCATTTTTTGTATTTGTCTCCAAATAACAGAGCTAATAAAACATAAAACAACAATGAAAACATTCCCAGCCATGTTGACATTTAAATCTAGACCTAAGCATTATCATGATAAGTTGATGAATAGCTTTGCAATAGGTGTATTTATAGTATTATCTACCTATATAATTCATATTAACTTTTGGTGATCTACAAAGCTATCCAGGTAAGTTGTATTTACATAAAATAAAGTTTCTGAATAAAACTGCAAAATGACAAAGACAGTTGCTTTAAAAAGTACCTAATTTATCTCAAGTGATTGCTACTAGATGGAAGCTTAAAACTCAGATCCATTTGAAAAAGAATACATCATAAAGTCAGCAGTTCCAGTATGATATTCTTCCTACTTCACCGTCTATGCCTAAGTTACCTTCTGGACAACTGAAAAAGAGCTGGGGGTACTAGATGACAAGTGAACAAGTGAGACATGTAAGTCAGAAAATAAGAACTTCTCTGCTTTCCCCAATTGTCACTGATAATTCATCTGCTTTTCAGCCTCAGGCTGCCACTGTTCAAGGAAACAGGTTACAAAAAAATGCTTTTCAACCAACTCTAAGTAACAAATAGTTCTGAAACAACAGTACCTTCTTACAGGATACTGTATGTCATGAAGAAAAATGAGTGGAGTCTGAGCCCTGGAAAGACATGGCAGGACTGGGGCTGGCGTGTACTGCAATACTAGACGCTGAGACAGCGTGGTGCTCCAGGGTTTGCGCTGCCCCCCCCCATGGTGAGCTCCTGGAAAGGAGAGACCCTGAATTTTAGAAGTGACAAAACTGTCAACTAACTGGATGAAGGAATAGAAAGGTGGCAAAATTAAAAGATTCAGGTTTTTTTCCACATAATTCTTCTATCTGTAATCCTATCTCTCAACACCAATTTTATAGCAACTTTTTCAGTGGTCCACCTTGTATGTTGCCTCCATCTGAACTGCTTCAAAATGCTAAAATAAATTAGGCTTATTTCTTGAGCTACATGGCTGTTGACGTACTGCCCAAATGAACAAAAATATTTCATTTGGCCCACTTTACCATGACATAGAATGATGTTTCAAAAACATTCCCTTTAAATTATCCTAGTGTTACAAAGACAAAATAGTCATTTCAATTTTAACATATGAACAACATTAAAATGACATATGAAGAATATTAAAGTACATGTATAACAGTCACCATTTGGAAATAATAGTGGGCAAATGGTTGCATGATGAAAAATCCAAAAAAACATAGAGGTTTAACTCAGAAAAGAAACAACCCAAATAAAATAATATCAGTGTTCTCTTATTTCACTATAATCAGAATTAGCATATTTTCTACCATACTTTTCAAAAAGAAATAAATAGTAGCACAAAGTAGTTTGGAGCATAACAAACTAGACACTTTCAATTATTTTTGAGAAAAGACTTAAATAGGGCTTTTTTTTTTTTTAAAAAAAGAGACATTTGGCAAAATCATAACTGCGATGATTTTTATTGGAAAGACTTCATAAGTTCCCATAGCATAGGTGAGAAAGTTTGAACCTAAATCCCAAGGCAAAATTCTTAAAAATCTATGTTTATCAAATAAAATCATTAGCTTCCACTAAGCCTCCACTTACTTGAGGTTTGATAAGACAGATAGTCCTCATCTCAGGATAGATAGGTTATTACTAACTGATCTGTAGGAACGTGGGAAGAATGACCACAGGTTTCTTCAGGTTCCAAAGTATGGCCTTTGCCAAATGTTTTTGACATTTAAGACATCTTACATTTTAAATCACAGTCCACCATTATTCACTTTACAGAGAAGCCATGAAGCAAACAGAACACATCCTGCAGCACTCCAGGAATAGCACCATGCTTATAAACAAAGCAGGAATTCTCCTGAGACTGTGATTCTGTTCACACTTGTCCTGTGATCTGCAACATTCTCTTGCTTCTTACTTGTCTGACCTTCAGTAAAGCCATTCCTATCATTGTTGGAATTTGTTTACTAGAAACTTTGATTCCTTTCACCTTCTTTTGTACCCTCCCATTGCACATTGTCTTGGAAAATAATGACTGCCTCCCACAAAGAAGCCAAATGGATAATAACTGCATTACCCTCTTTAGTACAGACAGAGCCATGGGCAGAGTCCAAATCCATCTGAGCTTACTAAAGTTTTTAAATGTTCACCACATAACAGCATGAATACTGTGATCAAGAGAGAGTGGAGGCATGAAGACCACATGAACCTCACTATGCCTGCTACTAGCAGATCAGCCCCCTTGGTGTGTAGCTCCTATTTTCCAAGTCTGGATCTCCAGCTTTCCTCTGTTTTACTCAGCCTACATTATTCTCATTAATTCCCAGTTTGCCTTTTGAAGTCAGTTTTTGTGGTTTTATGCAAAGATTCCTGACTGATATATCTTCCAATGTCTACTGCACTCAAATTGATATTTCCAAATTATCATTACTCCAGTCATATAAGAACCATGGACAACAAAGGATTCTAATTCAAGGAAATACTTCAGTGGCAAAACTGGAATGGGATGACTTCTGCTGTTGAGTCTTACCTGTACTTGTAACCTTCCAACAGAAGATATTCTCACTTTATAAATTCTAGTTCAGTCCTATTCATGTCATATGACCCAGATCAAGTGTCCACTTCTCTCAGAAGCCTGCCTCTTTCCCCATATGGAAATAATTGGCCCCTTAATTTAATTCTCATATCACTTTATTTTCTCTCTACATATTCCAAACCTCTCCTACCTAACTAGACATGAAGTTCCCTGGAGGCTCACACTATGGTCTTCTCCTCCCCATATGCCCTCTATGGACTGTGCCCTTCTATGTGGGGTTCAGCTGTTGCACTCACTTAAGTGTGGTGCCTGGACACATTGCCAGCACATCCTGTGGGATGGGAATGTGGCTGCCAGACACTGGCAATCAGAGGCCACCAAATCTCTACTTGCTCCTCATCCTCCACAGTTGCAGAATCTGTGTACATATCCCATCTGGGGAGGTTTTCCCCTCTGAGTCTAGAAAAGTCATATGCTGACACTTTACAAGTACAAAGAAGATGATCAGCAGCTCCAATCAATAAAACATTAAATAGCAACTGGAATTTATAGCCAAATGTGGTATTAATATAGCATCTTTGAAAATGGTGTTCTTAATATTACAAATTGAAAAACCATCGTAGATTAATAGAGTATATTAATAGAATTCATGATATAAGTTATTAAAAATATGTTCCAAGGAAGGCTTGTGATGTGATGCATAACAGAATAATGAGAAAAACAATTGCTAACAACTGTGTTTTCTTGTGCTTCCTCCCACCTCCACTTCACCTCCAGGCAGCCTGGAAGCACAGGCTTCAACCACGCATTGTCCTGTATTTCATTTTGCACAAGACGAGGACAGAAGAGACAATTTTTCAAATGAGGAAGGGGCAAAATGAGGAGACCTAAACTGATTTAGGTTCTTGGACAGAATTTTTCATTGAGGGGAAAGGAAAGGGTGCTCTCCAAACCTGTGAGGCTCTGTATAAAGGGCCACCAAATTGCATGCTGTCTGAAGGACAACTGGCTTTTATGAAGGACAGAAAGCGTGCCACAAGAAAACAATGATACACAGTCGTACGTGTCCGCCCAGATCTAGGGGAGGACTGTTTATGGTCTACTTACAGTGAAGTTCTTAGAGTCTCACAACATGGCAGCCCTTTCTATGTGTGTCAGTTCCTACCAATGGGCAGTTTACAATAGTTGAACGGCCTCCTTTTCACCAGTGATGAATGCTCAGAGTGCACTCAGGCTGCTACAGAGAACTCAGTTATGGAATGTGTTCATTTTACTGGAATGATGGTTTTATACCCCTTGAGATGTTGTTTCAGCATTGGTTTCACACAGTTTATGGGTAGAAGCCAAAAATTTAATTCATACCCGCTGGGTGAGATTTTTCGATATTGTGACAAAATTTCAACCCCAAACCACAAATCTCAATGGTTTATGACATCTATCCCAAACTGATACTTATAGTGGAAATAAGAAATGTGACCAAGTGCCACAAAAGTTTCTTTACAAAGCAAAATATAAGCATGGATGCCTATAATTAATTCTCACATATGCAGAGTGGCATAGGCTAGTACCTAATAGAAAACTTAAAAATCTATCTCAAAGTCTGATAATAATATAAGAAAATTACAGACTGCAACACACACAAAATATACCACAATTTAATTTAGTCATCTGATACACCAATCTGAATAATCGCTGAACAAACTATTCAGTTTTTCTGTGTCCCAAAGAGAATACTTGATGTTGTATAATAACATGAACATTTATCAGTAAGGATTGAACACTTGTCTGGAGACAATTTTCCATTTGACTAATATACAAACTTTCTATATTTTTAAAAGAAAAGTTTTCTCATTAATACAAAGAGATATGTTTTCATTATAACATTCTGGAAAATAATATAGCATAGTTTTTCAATAAACAGAAGGAAGAATGGGTTTTACAAAAGAGATCACTGATTATTTGAGTGTAGTATTTTCTATTCTCTTTTTTTCCCTGTTATAATTTAAAGTTGCAGTAAAATAGTTTGAACTCTTCTGTAGTCTACAGAATTAGCTTAGCAGTGTAACTAAGCAGTTTTCTAGTTAATTACTAATTTTTAAAAATATTTAAAATGACTAGAAATATTTCACTCCGTGTTTAATACTTTAACACTTTTTTTTCTATTAAACATGGTTAAGCTCAAAATAAGCTAAGTAGAATCTGAACTATTATGCTAGATCAGTGGTGGTGAACCTATGTATGGCACATGTGCCACAGCAGGCTGTGTGTATCACGGAAAAATTTTAAAGGTTCACCATTACTGGGCTAGCAAGATAGGAAAAAGATTATACTATTCCTATGATTCATTATTTTAATAGTATAAAACTCTCTAGTGCTGATTAGAATTGTTCAGAAAGAACATTTGTCAGGCGTACAAAAACAAAGCATTCTTTTAGTGAGCCCCGATATTAGTGTTTGTGAGGTATTGAACAGGAATGGTACTGAATCGTCTTTAAGAGTTTATCATTACACCTTTCTAAACATATCATTGAATAAATGAGGGAGCTCTTCACAGTCAATAGCTGGGGTTTGTCACCTAAATATGGTAACTTGTAGATATCCTATAAAATAATTATATGTTTATGCCTTTGTGTGCTTTCCCACAGAAGGATTATAGTTTTCATCAAGTTTTCAAGAAGTCTGTATCCTACCAAAAACTATTTAGCTATTAAATGCAGGAAGAGTTCAGCATGTAACAAAAATTTAAGAGGTTTTTATTAAATAGATATCCATGCTATTGTCTCATTTTCCTTTTCTGTATAATTAGAGCTACTCATTTTTATTTATATGTTTGTTAAATATTGTTAACCTCAAGTTTACCCATCAGATCTCAACCTTTTTTCTTTGGTCAGACACATGTGGCAGGTGAAATTCACACTTAACACATTAACAGCTCTGTGAATGGTTCAGCAGGTTGTGTCTTCCCCAAAACTTAGAAAGTCAGGGACTCAGGGAGTAGGGGCTACAATTTTTGTTTTGTGTTGAGGACCAAGGCGTGAATTATGAGTTTATACTCTATTATTTGGAAGGATAGAGCATTCTTCCTTAATTTGTACAAAGGTACCACATGAGTTATGATAATCATGCATACACATAGAGAACTGACATTAATTTACATGCTACTTACAACACCAGAAGGGAATTTACCTCTTTATTCAGACTCAAGAAAGTGAACGTATTTTTATTATAAGATCTAATTATAAGAAATATTATATATATATATCTTCAATTCATGTACCATACAAAAATGTAAACACTTTCCTATCATCATTCAATTATATTTGGTAACAAATGTTGGAATTTGTGATGTATTTCATAATACAGTTTGGAGCAAAGCCATTATAGAAAGAAAAAACTGGATGACTAAAGATTTTAGAAGTTGCTTATTCATTTATATTTAACTTATCTATCCCTAGAAGTTCTAAGGTAGTCTGCATACTTATATACAACTGAAATAGGCAAAATAGTAATATAATGTAAGATTTAAAGCAAATACATGAAGGAATGGATAAAAGAGGAAATGAAAATAAAGATAAAATAAATTCACTAATGAGGTCGAAAAAATATGTATCATAACATGAGGTCCACTGGCTAGAGCTTGGTCATGAATTTAGATTATGTTTTACAATACACAGCTCAAAGCTGCAAATAGGAACCTGTTTTCAAAGAGAATATTCATGTCAAAAGCTATTGGCATTTGAAATGGTGACTTCCAAATCTACTTATTTTATCCATAACATGAAGTCAGTCATTCACTCACAGAAGAAGCACAAATAACCTTGGTATTGAGACCACAGAGAAATTCTTCACAACAGCCCTCATGATGAACACTGATATGTAAATATACTAAGCAGAACCATATGTTTCTATTTTTTATTGTTTTATATTTTTCCTTGTGTTCTATTGGGTTGATGATACGTCAAAATTCAAAAAAATTGTATTTTAAGTAAAAATAGAATAATATAGTTTGGTTATATTGTTTTTGGCCAGCCCATCTTAATCAGAGGGAAATGACTATTTCATCTGCTTTGCTTGCAGGAGTCTAACTTTAGCAGAGTTTTGTGAAGCTAACGAATGACTGTCCCTTAGTGGCACTTGCTTTCCAGCATGCCACTGGTCACATAGTTGCTTTCCATGAATTTTGCTACTTTGTAGGACTCTTTCATCCTCTGAGTTTGTAATCTAGTTCCCAATCTAGGAGGATGGCAGAGCTGTATCTCTTGTAAGGAATCCCCCATAAATATTCTTTCTCTGATAATCAGCTTTTCATAAGTATTTTGGTGTGATGATCTCAAAACAGTATCTTCCCAGAAGTGCCTTGAATATACCTATTACATATACGTTACTGACTGAGTAGTGATTGTACAGAAAAGTAAGCAGGCAATAATCAGCATCTATTTGTGGAAACTAATAAAACCCACCCTAGCTCTTCATGGAAGTGGATCAAAGAAAAACAATTATTGTGTAACAGAAGACGCTTGCTAGTTTGTGAGAGTACAAACATCTGAGCATCTGAATGCAAGATGCCATGTTTATTTTTTTATTTTTTTGGTACCGGCGATCGAACTCGGGTCCTTGAGCTTGCGCAGCAGGTTGCGAAACCACTGAGCTAAATCCCCAGCCCATGATGACATGTTTATTCTTTCTAGTCTTATAACTGTATAACTATACCTCTTGTTCACTTGAGCATAAAAATAACAAGAGGTTATTCCTATTGAATCCTCAGCAAAACCATTTCTCATACATTGATTCAGTAATACTAATGTGAAAATGTTACGAAAACGCAAGTATTTTCATCTTATGAGACTATATTTTTAAATCATGAGTTCAATGGACAAGGTAAATATAAGAAAACTTAACAGAATTTTTAAACAACCAAATAAATAGTGTAATAGTGTTTAATAACGGAGTAGGTATATGTAATGACCAAAAAAAGACTGTGAATCTACCAAATCCTACTGGTTTTTTATTCACTAACATGACCACAGGAGTTGACATAAATGAAAAAACATAGGATGTAGTGTGATTATATAACTGATATATCAAATCTGTATCTTATGTACAGTGGGTAAAATTGTATATAAAATTCTTAAAACATACATTTGAGGATAATCTCTGAGAAGTATTTTATTGAAACTACAAAACTCCTATTCCTCAAAAGCAATGTTTTTTTTATTTTGTTTTGCTTTGTTTTTGTCTTTGTTTCTTTGTTTTTGTACCAGGGATCAAACTCAGGACCTTGCTCTTGTGAGACAGGCACAGTGCCACCGAGCTAAATCCCCAGCCCAATAGCAATCTGTTTTTGCCTGCCTGCTTTATCATTTTCCATAGCTCTTATCATTATCTAACATATTATGTATTTTACTTATTTTTCTTATTTTTTTTTTATTTATTGCTTGACTCTCCCCTGAGATTTTCAACTCCATTAGGACAGGAATTATTTTTCCACTTCATTAAGCCAGAGAGTGTTTATCGTTAGTGGTAATGTTTCTAGCAGTTAGGACACACTTGATAAGTATCTGTGAATAAGTGAATGGAATTTGCAGTCAAATTTTCTTAAAATATATAGAAATCCTTCTAAACCAAATACAGATAATAGAGACATTAAATAGAGTTTTTCCAATGGAAGATGTAATTTTCTCTATTGCTTTTCTGCTGAGATCTTGGTGGCAATAATTATGGCTTTTGCTTTTGTCTACAATAATTTCAATATAATTTGGTCTCTGAGATTTCTCACCAGACAAAACAATAAAAAAATGAATGCTTTCAGCAAAGGGAGTTCTGGTAAGAAAATTCAGCAATGATCAACACTTGTTTTTGGTGGGGGAGAATTCTCTTTTTCTTATGGAAAGACATCCCAACCAGATAAATATCACAAAATGATGTCATATCTATGTCATTGGATATCTATCTATTTCTTAAACAGGGAAAAATTATCTGTTTCTGTCACTTAGGATGATAAAATTTTTGGCATCATAGAGTCTTAGTAACTAAACAGTATTTTTCACTACCACAGTTTCTCATATAATATATGTACTATTAAAATGTCCAGATTTATGTGTTGTTCATAAAAAGTCATAACATGAACAGTGAAAGGAGACAGAAACAGCTGGTAGAAAAGACAAGGGAGCAAGTTTAGTGTGTTAAGTCGGGTCTGAGGGCTTTCATGTTACACGTGTGTCCCAAAGGCACATTTTGATCACCATATTAAACCTCAGTAAGAATGCAACAGATTCTAATTACTTCAACCATCAAAAAGTTTCCTCAGCTTCTTATGTGACAGTGAGTTTATCCATTGAAAATGGAATCTCTGAAATCAAGGATAGAAAATTAAGATAAAGGGATGGTCAACAAACATAAAACTCAGTTCAGTTTTCAAGAAGCATGAAAACCCTTACCTGCTAGCAACTCCTTATTCATTTACCTCAGTGAAGTGCTGACACTACTTAGCATTAGTCTTAGCAAAAATTTGCCTTCATTAATAAAATGTTAGTACTATCACTATCGGACACTCAATTCAGTATGATTGAATTCAAATGTTTATGAATAAAAATACTTAAATTGACAAAAAAAATCGTTGCTTTATTTTTATTATCTGAAAGATTTCAAAAATTTACATAATTTTCCCTTTGGATTTGAAGTTATCTTTGTTTTCTCTCCATTACTCAGACCATACAAAGTTCTTGGTAGGCCTTGACAGAATCAGAGTAACTTAACAGATTAGATAGATCTAAAGCTAAGCACTGCCTTTCCTTCATCAGCACACTAACCTGGAATGAGCTATTATCAATTCTCCAAGCCCTAGCAACTTAATCCATCAATGGAGCTAATGATGGTATCTAATTCAGGATTGTCATAAGATCTGAATAAATTTGTGATATATCATCTTTTGTATTGTCTGGTACCTGATGATAAATATTGACTATTATTATTAGATATCAGTATTGAATGTGCAACATTAATTTTTCAACTTAGTCATACTCTTGACTAGGCTAAATCCAAATGGTGAAGTCTTAGACTTCACACAAAAGTAAAAAATTGTTGGGTCAGCTCAACAAGTTGTGATGAAGATGCCCTTGCTGGCCTATCTTTAACTGCTCAGATCTGAAGCTTTTGGTGACTACTGAGGAACTTAGGAAAACAACTGCCTCTAAGTCACCTTCAATTTTCTAGGTCTATTTCTCTAGAATGCTAGATGAATTCAGGCAAAAGTCCACTAAATACATTCTCCTGAATAATCGAAAGGCCAGTTTATTGATTGCTCTTGTTCAATGACATGCTCAAACACGGCGACACTCTTCTCTGAACTACTTTAACAGAAAACCACTGGGAAGTCTCTAACATGAACTTCTCTTCATTCAAAAGTGTTCCACCACAAATACTGCAAAGGGACCATCTATAAGCCTCCCACAGACACTGAAGCTTCCTCTTTTTTGATTTCTTCACTCCTATGAATATGCTCCTCAGTGCCGCTACTCCTTCTCAGGACAGTCATCACCTCTTACTTTGAAGTAACTCCAATGAAGGAAGGGGACTAAAGGGAATGGAAGGAAGGGAATGGAAAGAACGGGAAGGGAAGGGAAGGGAACAGAAGGGAATGGAAGGGAAGCCCAAACACTCTTGAGCTCTGCCTGATGTTTCCAAATGACTACTGAGATCTCAAATATAACACCTACAAATTCAAAGCTATCATTTTCTATAAAAAGGCAATCCTCTTTCTCATTTATTTTTGTAACCATAAATAAAAATGCCTGTCTCATATATTCACTATTCCTTTTGTATCACTAGAAAAAAATCTTAATGTCCTAGTTACATGGTCAAACATTCATTTTATTAGATAAGCTTATTGATAGTAATTAATAATCTCATAGCATGAAGAATAGTATTTAAAATTAAAAATATTTTCTGCCTACTTAACTGAAACAATTTTTTTTTACTGAAACAATTATTAAAGGATATGTTCAAGTAATGTCTGATAATGATAGTAACTCTTTACTTCTTTGCTGAACAATCTAAGTTCCTATAATAGCAATATACTTTAAACATTGGGACCAAAGATATGAATTAATTATAAAAGTAAACCATTTTAGTTCTGATTATTAATAAGTGACTTTCAATGATTCATGATTTATTTTACTAAATTATAAGAATAAAATAACATTAAAATTATTTCTTCAAATATTCTTGTGACTTTTTTTGGTGTATCTATTATTTACTCTTTTAGAATTAAGGAAATGTACAGAGAAACCTTCAGACATCAAAGTATGTACTGGGTAAGTACAAAAAAACCAATCAGCATTCTTCTATTCAGATACAGTAGCAATTGCACTATCAGAAAACTGTTTTTGACAGACTGCAGGATCACTGCGGGAGCTGCACCCGTCTGTTAGTTATTACTGACAAACTGTGCATTTTCCATATGTCTAAAGTTATACTAGAAATTATATGTGAAAGCTTGAAAGCCTGTGCTTTATATCAAGTATAATTTATGTCATAAACATAGATTTGGATATGAATTATTCCGTAAGTATGCACAACTATAATACAGTAATTAAAGAGAACAGGCTCTATATCTGATCAGCCTGGATTTAAATTTGGGCTCAGCTCTTTACTGTATGAGTTTCCTTCAACAAATTACTGAACCTCCCCATGCCTCAGTTTCCCCAGGTATAAGATGGCAGGGAAAACAATGGCTACTTTACAGAGTTTATTCTTAATGTTAGAGGGCTTTAAATGTATTAATTCACATAAAAGATTTAATGTCTGGATCATAGTAAAGGCTTGTTAAATATTTGCTGATTTTTGATAAAAGGCAATTAAATGAGCAAAATTCATGTAAAGAAGAGAGCCATGACTGATTATTACTTACACACTCATGTGTCACACTGGCAGTGATTGTTCTGCACAGATCATCATATATGGTTTTCACAGTTATCCTATAGAAAACCATAAATCTACCCATATGTAGAAGCCAAAATTAAGACTTAATGAGTTGGAGTAACTCAGGTAAAGAAACAAAACTTCCATACAAGAACCCATGATCGGGGCCCACCTATCTGATACCCTGACTTTCCACAACATTTCTTAATAGGCACTCTCCCCATTTCATAAATCTTTCAATTGCCTAAAAATCAAGAAGTTTTAATTTGGAATATAGATACAACTGAGGTAAAAATTATCATTTTTAACATTAGACTAAAGCCCAGAGTTTAAGTTGTCTGAAGCTCTGTATCCTATTGTTTTCCTTCAGCTATCTATCTATCTGTCTGTCTATCTATCTATCTATCTATCATCCTCTTTGAATGTTAAAGTTAAAACCATTGTCTTGGCCATTATCTCCTTAGACAGCAATTTCATGAATACATTTGGAGGCCATACATAAAATGGGGAATGAAATGGACAGCCACTAGGGGAAGTATGAGCCAAGTTCTCAAGCTAAGATAAAAGGAATAGCTGTATTAATGTTGTGCCAAAGGTGTGGTTTAAGTTTCACTTGGAGAGGAAACAGAGAAAGAGGTGCTGTTGATGTGTGAAAGGAATTGACAGATTTTCCATACCTTCTTCGAAAGTAATTACAATCTCTGTTTCCTGTATCATCAACATCTTCTTTCCTTTCAGCCCTTTTCTTTCCCTTCTGTGATAAATGTGATCTAAGTTTTTCTAGCTCAGAGGACAAAACAAAAGGTTTGCCTGGATCTCTCCTTCAAGAAATTTGATCACTCAATATCTCCACATCCCTAAAATTTCTCAACCTACAGTAATTTCTCTCTCTTTGCTAGTCAGCAAAGCCAAATCTTGTTCTGAAATTTAATAATTATGTTACATTTCTCATTTGGTTTCATTTCTGTTCTGTAAATTTCATGACTGACTCCTTCGTTTACTACATAATTTTTCTTATTTCTATGTTATGATTTTCTCTTGGACCTCTCTCTTCTACTTCTTTATTTTGGTATCCTTTTCTTATCTAATCATTTTCCTTTTATGCCCTCAACTCTTAGTCTGCATGCCTAATTTGAGAAATTGCTTTCATTTCCCTTTCTTCAACTCTACCTTCTCTACCTTTTCCAGCCTCATTCTTACCATTCCCTATGTGAACTAAGGCTCCAGCTCCTCCAGTCCTTCAATAACCCATAGTTTTTCCAGAACTGCATGTCTTTATTCATGACATTCCTGACATTTGAATGGTCTTTCCTTCTTTGACTTCCTAATAACATAGCTTACAAATCATCTTCACTGAATGTCTGAAATGTAGTCATCAGCTGCTGCTGCTTCTGTGTTCTCAAATATCTCAAATATCATCTATCAAATTCTTTTCCAAGTGCACTCCTCCTCTGGTAGAACATGTTGCTCAAAGGCATCTCTTTGAAATAGATCACTCATCTTTGTAGCTTACATGACTGGTCTAGTATGTAGAATTCAGGAAGTCTTTTACAATTAGTGCCTGATCAGTGAACAGATTTGGAGTGATGAGGTCAGAGCTGACATTGCTATTTAGAAAGGCAACAGAGCACAGGACTAAGGGCAAGGTGTCTGGAAAACAGGTTTGTGGTAGAGGGTCTCAAGGATGTCGGAAAACCTTGGGGTATGACAAATTTAGGGCCAACAATAAGATTATAGTCAGAAGTCTCTTTCAGTTCTGAGTATGATAACTCTGAGATCTTCCAAGGAGATTTTAATAGAGAAGGATGTTTGAAAAGATCAAGCTTTCTAGGAACTTCTATTTCCAAATGACATTTTTAAAGTTTAATGGCCTTTGTAATGTTTTATACTCAAAAAACTTTTTAAGCAGTTTTCTTAACATGACACAACTGATAACACAATTTTAAGGGATATTACAAGAGGGCACAGGAGGGCTGGCTTGCTGCTGCAGACCCACAAACTTCTGGATGGGATATATGTTACATGAACTAGGATACTTTCCAAAACAATGGCCCAGATTTGCTGTCCCAAATGTCTCCTATGCACTGACATGAATATACAGAAATTTATAGAATTAGTCATTGCACTTACAAATGACAGATCTTGGCACTAATTCACGGACACAGACATCTTACAAGGACATAAAACAGTTAAAGAAGAATAAAATGAAATGACAGTAACAATAATGACACATTTTATAAGGTTTCAGAATATTGTAAAGCCAATTTAATAAATAACTTTTATAAACCCCATAACAAAGAAAATAAGTATGTTTAATGAAATGCCAACTTAAATGAGTTTGAATTCTAGGTTGGAACCCAATGAAAGTAATCTTGAAATGTTTGAAAATTAAATTTGCTTTAAAACTCCTAAATAAAAATTATTCAAATCTACTTACTTTTTAAATCTTTCTTTCAAAGTTACTGATGACTGATACCAATTAAAAAATGGCCAGGGTCCTAGCATCAGCCTTAAAACATGCACCAAAATGATGATGATTGCCTAAGTGGTAACTTTTGCATTCGACAAGTGACAAGGGAGTGATTTTATTGATTTTGAACAGATTCTAATATTCAATATACAAAGGCCAAATAAACATATAAACAATGCCAATGATATGATGTATGACCTAATTAGAAAAGACATTGGATGTGCATAGCTGGTCACACACATAAAGGACCAGCATCCAAGGCATTCGTTAACTGTAGCTAGTTAAAAAAAAAAAAAAGACAAATAAGTTTAAAAAGTAAAGATGACACAGAGCAAAGAATAAAACTATTTTTATGTAATGGAACTCTGTCATAGGTAGTGCCACATTTATAACTAGATAAATGAGGCCCTGTCTTAGGTCCCATGCCCCATAGAACCCAAGCCTGGAGTGCTTTCCTTGAAATTATCAACAGCACTCTCTGCTGTCTGAACCTTCCAGGATCTGTAATGTTATTTGGGTGAGACATACAAACTCAAAACCATAATGTCATGCATTTCATTCCTATTTTTTCTGTTTGGGGCTCTGTCCAAAACTTTTTCCTAAGTGTGGAGTCAACTGGATTTTCTGATGAGCGTAATTCTCCCATCTTTCTTGGGATTTGGTGGCTATGGGTAGAAGATAAGGATATGGCCTACATTTTATAATATCATTCTCTAGAAATGTAGTGGTCATGGCCTGAAAGGTTCAAGAAATAATGTAATTAGCAGATGTATTATTCTAAGTTTACTCCCTAAACTTCTGAATGGAAAGTTTAACATGACTAGATAATAAATTGGCTCATATCTCCCTCTATATTCTGAATAAATGTCTAGTTTTGGTTATAATTGTGCAAAAGAACAACTTCCAGAGAGCCACCAGAAGCCAATTGGTATTCATAAGAAATACCATTAGATGCAGTGACATAACAATGACCATTAAATGTTATTAGGGAACTGTGGAGGCAAGTTCTGCAAGGTATGATCAACAAATGTAGTGAATGTCCAAATTAGAAAAAATATGAAAGTAAAATACACAATGCCATCAATCCCATTCAAAATACTTCCTCTTGTTATCTCATCATTCTTGCCACTTTCTGAAGCAGTACTGGAAGTCCTCCTTCCTGAATATCTTTAGTTGCGCTCTCCTGGCTGCCTCGATGTCCTGAACTGATTGAAAATGTTTACCTCTCATGGTTATTTTGACTTTGGAGAAGAGCCAGAATCACATGGTGCCAGATCCAGTGAATAAAGTGGATGAGGTTAAAATATAATGCTTTCATTTGACAGAAAGTGCCGTAAACATTTTGAATTGATTCAGAACATCGAGGCAGACATGAAACGACACTTCCAGAAGAGGACTTCCAGAACTACTTCAGAAAGTGGAAAGAATGATAGAATAGAATAAGTGTATTTGAAGCAAGGGTAAAACACTGGCAATATGTCTTTTACTGTCATGATTTTTAATTTAAACCTGTATTCACCACTGCTTTCATCATAGCTCATATATAATGTTTCAATATAAAGAGGTTCTGGAGAGGTGTTGGTTAAGAACAATGATAACAATTCTAAATTTCTCTCAGAATAGAAAATATTCAATTAGTCAGAAATGGTGCATTTCACACACACAAAAAATGAATAGATGGGTTCTATTTTAAGGTGCTATTAATTGAGGTGTTGAATTAATTAAAGGAATTTGTAAAAATTATTCTTGTTCATAAGTGGAATAGCCATATTTTAAGCATTTCCCATAAGAAGGTCCAAGCTATACTGATGAAATGTCAAGAATGGTGAGAGAGGAGAGCTGTACCCTGAAGGACACTGAAACAGATTATTCTTAACGGGCTGCTGAATTACACCAGGTTCAGGTCTTGCTATTGGCGAGACAGTGAAATTCTCAATGTCTTTTCAACTACTTTTCTATGTAACTCCAGATTTTTATAAGATATTACTTAGGATTTCTTAACAGGAACACACAATAGATACTTATGAATTTAAAATGTTAATATCAGAGTATAATTCTGTAAAACACTTCCCAGGGAATATAATTTTTAAAATCCTAATAAGAGTGTTGTTTTCCCATTACCATGTGACACTAACTGAATGGCAAGGCTTTGTGCACTTAGTGCAGTTGACACAAGAAACCACACAGTGCATCCTTTATAGTCCGTGGTTCATTCCAGGTTGTTCATTCTTCTCTTCCATAAAATACCTAGTTCCCTTGCCACTTTCATGTAATTCTGCTAATTTGCAGGCAAAAATAATATTAGGCCTTAGATAGTCTCAAACATTGTGTTTCCATTTTATGTTTGGTTTCTAAATAAATTTAACTTCCATTGGAATTATATTAAGGATGCCATACATATTGCTGTCTTAACATGCACCTTACTTGAAAGTGCATCCAGTGATGAAGACATAAAAGCCTCCACATTTTACATTAAATGCTCTCTCTATGAACTAGTACTTTGCTTCTCATAAGCTCTCCATTTCTGCCCTACAGTGGCAAATCCCTGCTTCATGCAGGACAGCTGTACTTTCTGCTGATGTGGTCTATCAGAAAATCTACATCTCTTGCAGAAATCTGACTGGCGATTTTGGCTTCCTAGGGAAGATCACAGAATCAGCGTGGGGGATGTTGTCTCTTCTTAGCTTGAAGTCTCTAGTTTCTTATAATTCTGGCAATGCCAAAAAGACTGAACTGAATCTTTGGGTGAGCTGAAGACCTTCATCGGAGATAGAGCAGTGGTAGGATAGTTTTTGTTTTCTTTTTAAAATGGTCAGAGGTTAACATATTTCCTAAATATCCAGTTCTCTGGGCATAACCTCCAATTCAGAACTTAGCATGATCTTGCCTCTTTGTACTCATATTTGCCTGAATCATAGTTGAACTTGGTAAATTATTTGCATCCTTCTAACTCATGGCTATGACCTTTTGGCTTTCTATTCTTCTTTCAGTGGAAGGTGTTATTCTGGGGACATACTGATGCCTACCCTATAAATCAACATTGATAAGACATCTGAAATGGAGTTCTTTTTCAAAGCAACTTCTCCATAATGATGGCAATGAAGTTCTACTGATAGCTAGAGTATTATTGCAAATAAGACTCCTTTTCAAATTCTCCAACTTCTGCTAGTAAAAGTGATACTAAACAATAGCCAAAATCAACAGTGGTGTCTTAGAGATGATAATGTAGGTTAACATTCTACTTTGAAATTCACATATATAACAAAACAAAGAAAACAAAAAACAAAAAATGACCCGGACTCCAGAGAAAACCGGATCATGCTCTGTAGTTCTCTAAAATTTGGTCTTCCCATTCCTATTACATATAAGGCAGTTGTATCAAGGCCAAGATATTTTCTCTGCATGAAAATCATCTCCACTTGAATATGTAAATAAAAACCTGACAAAAGGAAAATTGCTTTGGAAAAACATTCAAAAGATTTTTACATGGCTGCTCAGTGACTTAAAAGGCATTGCTTTCTTTATATACATGGAAATTTGCTGCCAGTTCTGAATTTCATATTGATTCAAAATAGGATACAAAATATTAAATATATTCTACACCAGAGATCTGATATTCACAATGTTCAAAAGCCTATGATATTCAGCTCACCATTAAAAAGTCCCTAGTTCCTGCAGATTTATAGCTGATCCTAGGAAGGAAGCACATTGTATATTGAATTATTACTTCAACCAGAAATTATGTGAAAACCATCAGAATCTAGCAGTAATACACCAACTATTTTAGTAAGAAAGTATCACTGGTTTCTTTAGAATCAAACTGGGAGTTAACTCAGAAATATTTTTAAGACTTAGGCTGTATTCATAAAAATGCAACCTTATTTTAAATCTTGTACATTTTATTAATTGAGTGTTGAGTACCCACAACATTGGATAATCAATATTTCTTCATTTGAACAAATATATCAGTTAAGTAAAATAATGAGAGGTAATCTACAGTTCATTTCTCAGGTTAACCTCAGCTACATTGTTGGTGAAAATGGTTTTATTTGATGAGTTCTCTAAGAGACAAAGGACTGTATTTAGAATTAGACAATTATTTCAGTTAATCTCATTATCTTTCAGATAATGTCCAAATTATAGCTTGTTGGAATCACATATATTCCTAAATCAGAGGGTAAGAAAGATTTGAGATTGAATACTAGCTCTACTATTTTAAACCAAATGAAATTCAGCAAATTTTGTAACCTTTCTGGACCCCATATTTCTTTTAACTATTTTTCTTTTTTGTGTGTGTGAAAACATAAATAATATTTGTACAGCAACTGCTACAATTCTACCAACTACTACTTCTCCTCCCTATCTGCCATGATCTTAGTGTGCCCCATGAATGGCTTGTTCCTCACCTTGAATCTTAGGATAGAAAGAACATTGAGAACATCTAGAAATATATAACATGAGCCAGAAACAAACCTTTGTCTTAAGTCATTTTTGTTATATAAATGAGCAAATTCTACCTAATAATAGTAAAAGGTAAAAGTTGAATATGTTAAGAAAAAAAGAGGTTCATCTTATGGAAATAGTAACTAAAACTTACGCTAAGAGTAAAATTAGAAGCTTTTAGAAAGTGGAATGATTAAGAAGAATCCTCTCAAGGATGAAATAAATTTACCATATACAACTTTTAAATGTAGGGAACAGTTAAAGAGTCCAGTTCAAGGGCACCATTTAAATATAGATGGCAAGCACCTGTGGTATTATATATCTCAAAGACTTCCAAAGTGCATCCATATTTTAGGGTGAACTTTCAAACAAGAAAATAAGAATAATTCAGAATACCATTCTAAAACCATTACTTAGATACCGAGTCTTTCAGAAAAGCCAACTAAAAATCTTTATAAAATCGTGGCTTTAACATATAGAGTAATGAATGTATTTCTTTTTTCTTTTTTCTTTCTTTCGGTACTGGGGATCGAACACAGGTCCTTGCACTTGCACGGCAGGCGGCGAAACCACTGAGCTAAATTCCCAGCCCGTATTTCATTTTTTTTATATGAAATTTTACACTCAAACTACATAGGTCCTGAAGGAGCTTGTCTTAGTGACATCAGTAAATTTAACAAGAGAAGTGCTAAGATAATCTAAAAATTTCCAAGCACTCCTTGATTTCCATGCCCAGAAAAATAAGTAGGACAATATACTGGGTGGAAAAACAAACAAACATATTTCTGAGAGGTATTTTAAAACTGAAATTTAAAAAATAATTGTGACATTCAAACCAGTATCATATGGATAAACTGCAAAAGCCAAGTAAGCTATAGTTCTGAAAGCATATTCATTTCTATGAGTTTCAGTTTCTATAAGCCTATTTTATTTCTATTAGCCCTTGTTTTAAATAGTACAAGTAATAATAAAATGTGCAATGCATTAAACACTACTTGGTTGTAGTCTGTGCATTCTATTTCACATAGTCCTCACTTTTAGGAGGAGGATACTTATAATATCTTTATTTTTATAGAGAAAATATGGGAGTGCAAAGGTAAGTGTAATTTGTTTCAGTTCAGTTATAGGGCAAGGATTCAAAAGTTAATATTTCTTTTATACAGACCGTGGTAACTTCGGATTTTAGACTTTGTCATGTATGGCACGAAATCTTTGTGGCATAAGATCTTTAAAATAATTTCCTATGGCATAAGATCTTTAAAGTAATTTATCTTTAAATATTTATTGAAATGGTTTCTAATTCAACATTATTTTAACTGCTCATGTTTTATACAATAGTTTCTCAAAAAGGAAAATGAAACCCCCATCAATTATAATCACAAAGCTTTTTGTTCTTGTGTCCCCAGCAGTTAGTACAGTATGAGTATGGGTAAGCAATGTATCAAAGTACCTATGGCCTTTATTAAAGTCATATATTTCATTTCTATCTTAGAAGAACTATACTAGGAAAATGTAAACTGGAAATTGTTAATTGTGCCATAAGTGGTCTACATCAATTCTAGAAATAGTAGATTACAGACTTATTAACTGTGATAATTTTCAGGAATAAAAGAAAAGACAAAAACTTTGGAAATCGATGTGTCTATGTAAAGATACATCTGTAGGGTTTATTTCATATCAAACAGTGAAAAGAGGGAAAAATAAATTCAGGAAAATACACTTCCTAACGTTGCTAAAATTCATAATATTATATTTAAATATTTTGATAGATATTTTCTATTCATGTAAACAGTTACAAGTTGCTTGTGTTTGTTTGTTTATAACAATTCACTACTTACGTCATTAGGCTTTGCATAAAGTCAGAAGCAAAATAACACTATTATACAGAACATGACTCTGGAAATATTTTTGTCCCATGGCAGGGGAAAACAAAACCTCTTAAAATCACTGGTCTCATGAGAAATTCAGGCACAGTATCACATAAACAGCTAAGCCATTAGAAGCACAGCCAAAAGGAACATTAACATTTTCCTAGGATTTTTGCAAAGTCTCACTAATACTAGTCAACAAGATTGCCATCCTGCCTAGTTTCGTAGCAGCAAGAAATGGGAAATTGTGATGAAGTAACTTGCTTTCTGAAACTGTCCAAGCTTTAGTGGGTAAGAATGAAATATTTAATTAAATTCAAAGTCTAGGCTGTACTGACAGAGAGAACTACAACCTCATGCTACGAAGTACAAATATCTAAGAGAAAGTCTAGATCAATTAGCTCCTTAGGAATGGTGGTCACAACAGTAATCTAATGAGGAGATAAAGTAATACCCATAATTTTTACTGGACTATAGCTTGAAAAGCTTTTTCATATGCACTGTTATCCTTTCCCTGCATAAGAATATGCACCAACGAGTAATTCTGCTAATGTCTTTGACAGTGGCTTCAAGTGATTGTAGCACTGGTATTTGTAACCCTCTGTTAAAATTAACTTGGGGATGGTGTAGGAACTGAGAGTAAATGGCCAAAATGGATGAAACTGGAAGAAAGATATGGTGACAATTTAGGTCTAGTAAACTCAGTTCACCCATATTTTGAAATATTTTTTCTTATGTTCTGTAAGAGCTATGTGAAGCGAAGAATTGAAAATATGAAGGGTAAAAATGAATTCCCATCAACCTCTACCCACCAAGTAAATCCATTTATTCATAGTTATCAAGTATTACAGGCAATTTAGAAGAGAAAATTATCAAATTACCTATGACTGAACATTATTTTAATTATTTATATAATTTTTTTTAGAAAAGCTCATTTATAAGATTTATAAACTAATTTCAGCAAGAAATATCATTGCCTTAAGTTATTAATTGTTCCTGAAACAAACTTAGGTATATCTGTACTACTTTTCTCCTCATATATCAAGGCTCAAAATACCAGGGTCAATTATTTGACATATGGTGCCACAGAAAGTAGTAGCCTGACTAATAGAAAGAAGTGTGAATCTTTTTAGTGAATCAGAAAATCGGAATGACAAAACATCTTCTACTCAATTCTTTGAATAAATTTTTAATAGCTATTTTAATAAGTATTAATTGCCTTTCATCTGTAAAATAATTTCATTTTGGATGAGAATTATTTAGATAATGTTTATCATTTCATATAGTAATCAACCTCCCTCTCCTCCTGTTTTTCTTTGCTAAATTGTGGCAAAGCATAGAACAGAATAGAACTGTTCATTTTTAATGCTATCCTCATTTTCAATATGACCTAACCAGTAAAAACTGCAAAATCAGCAGTAGGTCCAGACCTAGGGATTGTCTTTAAACAGAGAGGGAGAAGAGAAATACACATAGGTTGTGTTCAAGAAGCTGTCGTTAGATACAGGGATGAAGTTTGCTTTTGGCCACCACTAAGTTCAGCAATTGCTACTGCTCAATTTCTGAATGGTTATCTACTTTAAATGAAGTGATTTGGAGAGCATTTTTAAAGGAACATGTACTGTGAAAAGTTTTGTCATAAACAATATGCAAGGAAAAGAGCTCATTAGAATGATAAGTTTTTTCTGCTGTGTTGGCTGCAGACACTTAGCAAATATAAATAAATGGATTGATTTGACAGGTTGGAATTAGTAGAGACTCATTTTTATTTTCTATGTGTTTTCAGTTCCTAGCTCCACATAGCTCTAATAAAATATAAATTGAAAATTTTCCAAAATATGGATGATTTGAGCTTACTAGACCTAAATTATTCATAAAATAAAATGGGCAGGCTCACATCTTGGAGGTAGATTAGCTCCTTCGAGTCAGAGCTTCAATTCAGTTTGAAAATACAGAGTGTAAAGCACTCTTCCTGGTATAATAAGCTAGAGTAGTGCAGCAGTGAACTCAGAATGTCCAAAGGTGACTCTTTCAAGGACCAAATACAGTCTCACTAAGGAGAAATGAAGGTGTGTATTCAATTTTGAGAGATGATAATGAAGAAGAGGGTGGTACCCTGTGTCTGTCACTTTTCTTAATCCTCATAAGAGTACTATAAAATTGTGACTTTTAATACCCCTGTGCATCGTTCTGAAAGTAAAAGCTCAGTGAGGCTGAATATTTTACTTAAGTGTATAAGTTATACAACCAGGATTCAAACTCATGTAATCTGGATTTAAGTTCTGTACATACTGAGTCAGTACTAATAGGACTGCAGCAGTGAAAAATCTATTGAGCCTCAGGCTAGTGTCTGTCCTGGATTGTTTTGCATTCCATTAAACTGAAACATTTTGATGTGTCTTTATCTGTTTTTACCTATAAACCAAGAAAAATGAACTCTTGGCTAGATTTATTTTAACATCGGTGCCAACTCTGAATTTGTGGGTACTGGCACATTCAGGTAGTAATTCTGTCCCTAGAAGAGAAACACAAACATCCTGTCTATATATTCCTTTAGAAAATGTCAAACAAATAGTTTCCTCTCCAGCTTCTATGTCAAAATGGAGTATGTTTCATGTTTTACACCAAAGAGGAAGTCTGTTCCAAGTTTAA
This sequence comes from Heterocephalus glaber, assembly GCF_053883595.1. Classification (NCBI taxonomy): domain Eukaryota; kingdom Metazoa; phylum Chordata; class Mammalia; order Rodentia; family Bathyergidae; genus Heterocephalus; species Heterocephalus glaber. The sequence goes on along the minus strand of NW_028258356.1, from coordinate 8,945,018 downwards.
ATTAAGAACAAAAGTCAAAGTATTGGTGCATCAGTTGTGGGTTTGCCAGTGGCAAGAAAAGATAGCCTCAAAGAAAACTCATACCTCGTATGGAAACCAAATATTGACCGCAGTTGGCACACAGAAAACTGCACGGACAAACAAAACTGCTGGATAAACAAATCAAAATTACATAGGAAGCTGACACCCATTCTTTACAGTGGAAAACCAAAGATAAAAATGAGTCACAAATTTTGTATTCTTGGAAAGGATAAATGTTCACCCATCTGGTAATATGTTTTAAGAAATATTTCCCTGAAGATGGCTAATATTTCCAATATTTTCTTAAATAATAAACTAAGAATAACTTCAATGTGTTAATGTCAGAGAACAACTGGCTATAAACCCAGTTGTGAGAGGACAATATTTCAGTCAAACAATGTGTGATTTGTACTGTGTAATTTAAGAAAACAAAAATATGTTCTGATTCATTATTTCTAGATTATAAAAGAACATTATGTGTATATTTGTATATGTGCCATGCCAACGTAGACAATGGATTTGAGGAGTAAAAGGGTCCTTTCAAGGCTGGCTTAAGCAAAATAATTTTCAAGTAGAGAGGCTCTTAAAAATGTAACCTAGTTTGTCTCTTTTGTTATGGAGCAGCCTTATGCACATCTTGCCCTGACCAACACCAAACTAGATTTTTCATCTGTTTAACAAATGAAAATAATAATAGAAACTATTTTTCAATCTATTATCTGCACTGTCTTTGTGAAATGACACATAATAAAGTGCTTTAGCCCATTTCCCCATAAAGAAAAGAAAAAGAAAATTTTCATAATTACCTGTAGGACTGCAGTAATCCATTGCAAATAAAATTATGAGAAAAGGAAAAAATGGAAACAAAGTCTTTGTAAATAGGGAAGGGTGGAGGGGGCGAAAGGAGGGCAGGGGAATGGGGAAAAAATAAGAACCAAGATGTATCATGTAATGGTACAAGATCCCAATGATGAATGTAATTCATCATTGTATACCTAAAATGTACCAATAAAAGAATTAAAAAAAAATAAAAAAGAGAGAAGTCATGTGGCCAAAGGCATTCTTGATTCAATTCTAAGTGAAATAGAATTTAAGAAACTGTCACCCTACTAATTCATGAAAACTTTCAAAGTGGATTCACTATCATTCTGCATGTTAGGTTCTGCATTGTTCTTGTTTGATTGTTTCCTGCTTTGGATAATGTCAATGTGAAACTATTTCTGACTCTCACTGTTTAATGGTAACAGTATGCCTTGTGATATGCTATCATAGTTTTCACTAAACATTATGGTTATTAGGTCACTTCAGTCTTCAAATTGAGCCCTGAGATCTATGTGACATGCTTTACAAAGCTTTCAAAAGCTAACGGAGAATAAGAACCTATGCAAGGTTATCTTTCTTCATGCCTTCTCATAATTTTCATGTATTTAAATAATCATGACATCTTTGACTTTTAAGACAAAAAGGGAAGTTACTCCATTTAACCTTTAATGAATGGAAGAATCTTATTATATCTCTCTAACAGTAGCTGCCTACACCTTAAGGAATCAAGTCTACTTCCTAAAACTTTTACTTAAAAAAAAAGAATAATTCTAGGAACAGTATCACTGGCAATTCAAATGTTTAAAGAAAACTGGTCAGTCCATCCATTATATCGAGCACTCTTTTAAAACATGACCATACACAGCAGCACACGCCTCTGGGTGTAGCCTAAACATCACAGACTTTAATGTGTCCATGATTTCTTTTGATCTTTATGACATTTCTACCATGCCCAAGGTTTTTATTTTTATTTTTAATAGCCACTTCATACTACTAGCTCATATTAAATTTATAGTCATATAAAAAGCCACAGCCCAACCTTTAAAAGAAAATATCAAACTGTCTCCATGACTTTAAAATTGGCCGTGTTCATTTTTTAAAATAAGTATTTACATTTAACTCTAATCCCATAATTTTGATGCAATCCATCAACTCCAACTTTTATTTTCTGCCCCAATTCTCTCATTCATCACACTAAGATTACCATCTTATCATTTGTAACATATCTTTTATGATCTCATTAACTTGATATTTTTAAACTTTTCTAAATGTTCTACCTAGTCTCAAGCCTGAGTCCTTCAAGTTCTGATACTTGAATATCTCTCAATATAACAGAATTGTTAGAAAGGGACATTCTTCTTTCACTTGCAATTCCCTTCTTTTTTAATTTGTTGTCCACTCATTTTAGAAATGTACTTGATATAATTTTTCCTTCGTCATGCTTTTCAATGTGAAGTAATAATACCTCTTCCCAGTAATTCTTCATAAATTCAAAAGGAGAATTGCTATAGTTTGGATCTTGAATATTCCCACAAAACCAACGTGTTAAAAGCTAGATCTCCTTAATGTGGTGCTGTTGGGGGCGGGGGGTGGTGGTGGGGTGGTGGTGGTGGTGGTGGTGGAATCTTTAGGAAGAGGGACTGAGTTGGAGAAAGTTAGGTTATTGGGGACACGCCCTGGAAGGGGATATTGCATCCCAGCCCCTTCCTTTTTGTCCTCTTTGTTTCTCAGCCCTCGTAGGGCGAGCAGGTCTTCTCCCCCATGTGCTCTCATCATGATGTGCTGGGCCATCACAAGCCTATTGCATCAAGACTGGGCAACCATAGACTGACACTTCTGATACTGCGAGCCAAAGTAAACCTTTCATTTTATTAAGTAGATTTATCTCAGCCCTTACCTACAGCAACAGAAAGCCAACTATCACAAGAATCTTTCCCATTTCACTTGGTGGCAGAGAAAGTTGATTTTCAACAATGTGGATGGTTTCTGGCACATATTTGTAGATTACATCAATCTTCTCCAGACTTAAGTGTAACTGACTAAGGTATACATTTAAGGTATACATTGTGATATACATAAATGCTGTGAAATGATCACCAAAAATTAGCTATCAAATCTGTAACCTTACCTATTGATCCTACTTTTTGGTGTCACTCTTTCTTTTGGTTTGTTGCATGAGCATTTAGGATCTACTGTTTTAGCAAGTTCTAAATACATAATACAGTATTGTTAACTATGTTCAGCATGTTGTATATTATATCCTCAGATCTCATTCATCTTATAATTGAAAGTTGATACCCTTTGAATGACATCTTTATGTTTTCTTAACCCTTCAGGCACTGGAAATACGATTTATATTCTCTGTTTCTATGAGTTCAGTTTCTTTTAGATTCTACACATAAGTGATATCATGCAGCACAGTATTTGTCTTTCTCGGTCTTCTTTCATTTAGAATAATGTCTGTAAATGTTCATCCATGTTGATTCAAATGGAATGATTTTCTTTCTTATGGCTGAATAATATTCCATTGTGAAAAAAATATTCCATTGTGTGTGTGTGTGCGTGTACGTGTACGTGCACACACAATTAACCTCTTCATTCATAAATGGACACAGCAGGTTACCACCCTTATCAGTATATCTTCAGATCTGTTCTTACATTTCAGCCTTAAGTCTTTAGTCCATATTTAGGTCAGCCTGGATTTTTCAGTGTGTTTATTGTGAAGCTTTCTTGATCTGTCTTCTGTTTTCTCATACACATTTTTGGTTTCCTATTCATGTGAACACTCACTGTTGTCCCACTTTTTCCTCATTTGAAATTTATTTTTCTTTTTCCTTTTCTGTCAAAGACTATCATAAAGGTTACAAAGCAATCCTGATTGACTCTAAATATACAACAGTCATACTGTTCAGCAAGCCTTTGTTTCAGTCCTAATGACTACTTATCCATTTTGCCTCATAGTTGACATCAAATTTACCTAGTATCATCAAATCTCTTCAGACTTCCTTCCCTCCCTTCAGGCCCTCACACATCATTCAAGGAGTATTTAGTGAGCAGATGACCCTGCTTATTAATTTACAGGAAAGGTTATTACCCCTGGATATGGCCATTTTACAATCTCCTTCCTCTCTATGGAAAGATTTGGCTGACTTAGTCATCGCCAATCCTTTCAATCTGAACAAATGTATTTGTGATCTCAGCCTTATCTAAATCTTCTCTTAGGCAAATGTGCTCCATCAGTTTTCTTTGTCCTTTAATCAATGTCTTTCTCTCACACCCACCCAACTCACTCTCAGCTTTCACAGGAGCTAAGCAGTGCCACTTGGCTAAGTGGTTCAATTCCCACTGGGATAAGGTCAAAGAAATTCTCAGGTACACACAGAATGAATGATGTACTGCTTACCATCAACAAAGTGTTATTTTTACTTAACACCTTATTTGATAACATCTAACAATATTAAAATAACCAAAAAGTAATACAATGTTCATTCTAATAGAAAGATCTTACTTCAGTTCTATATTCTTAATTTTAAAAATAAGGCTCTAATAGAATTCCTCATGAAGTTTACTTAGAAAATTGACAACTTGAAATGAAAATCTTACAAGTAAAGATAGAATTACCTAGATTAAAAGATTTTCTCATGATATATATTAGTACTGAATTATTTTAATCTCCTATCTTCAAAAACTATGACTTTTGATTTTAAATTATTTAACTTTTAAATACATGGTTCATGATGCACTTTCACTGAGCTTTTTATTAACATACTATCTAAAACATCAAAAATTTAAAAACATTCAAAACAGTCAAAATGGGAAAAGCTTATATAGAAACTTCTATATTACATATGCTCCCTGAAATTAAGTTGCAGATAAAGAGGCCGCTTCCAGTACATCCATCCACATAGAATCCCTTTCTCTGAAGAAAGTTTGCAAAACATAAGGCTTCTCACTTCCTTGTACAGCCTCTTCACCAGAAACCTAAACCTTGAAAAGCCAGACTATACAGCCCTTCATGGATTATGTAGACATCTGTACCGTTTTCCTTTGTCATAAATTCTTCATTCTAGCATTTTACATTCTATTTGGAGTACAAATTCCAAGGAGAAAAGAGGATAGGGAACAAATGTATTTATGGCCTGGGAATAGTATTCTCTTTTGAAAAAAAATTAATAAAAGTTGTCCAATTGTTAGACAAGTATTTGTGAAGTTTTTCCATGACCCATAGAGTTGACTTGGCATTTTTTCAAAAAATCAATTAAATACAGAGATGAGTGAAATATTCATATATTTTGTCTTCTACTGATCTACTTCTCTATTCTTTCCTCATATTATATCATGACATGTTATGTATTACATTAACTATTTCTTTAGTAAGTCTTAGAATATTGTTTTTAAGAAAAAATGGCTTATATTTCCACATAAATTTGTCTGCTTGTACACACATTCATATGAATAAATATACATTTAAAGCTAACATTTTTTGATATTTAGATTGATACATCATTTTGGGTAAAATTGACTTTTAATAATATTAACTCTGACAATCTATATAAATGTGTCATTAAAAAATGCCATTCTTTTATATCAGCTTATCTCTATCAAAACATTCTCTCTTCTTCTTATAGTATACTGATCATATGAAGTGGTGTTTTAATTTTATTTTCCACAATAAGTGATGTACAAGATATGGTTACTATATTAATTTTAGAGTGTTATTCCTTTTTCTGAGTACCACAATTTTTATTTTACTGTAAGTTTTTTTATTTATAAGATTTGATAGGTTATTATACTCTTCAGTGATATTTTAGATCATATGCTATGTACTCTTTGTGTTTAGCTTCTTTTGTTAAGCATAGATCTCAAATCCATCTACGTTGAATGCTGGTACTTTTCATGGAGAATAGTATTTCATTTTAAGATGTATCACATTTTGTTTATTCACTTACTGATATACATTATGCAGTTGTAGTTTCTGGAAATTATATATATAGTATCTAGTAATATTTAATCACAAGTCCTTATATGGACATAGGTTTTTATTTTTTCTTGGATGAATACCTTGCAGTGAATTGCTATGTCATGTGAGAGTTATACATTTCTGTCTAAGATATTGTATATCATGTTATGTTCCCACCAGCAAAGGTAGCACATTGAGATGAATCAGTTTGATGAACAAGGGCTACAAGGAAACTAAATTTGTACTGACTAAGAACATAACTGATTCTATGAAATGTTCATTTCAAAATTGAAATATTCTCCCTAAGTTAAAAGAAAGGTAGTAAATAAGGTAAAAATTATGCAAGAAGATAATTTTCTATAGAGAACAAAGAATGGATTACTAATCAAAGATTTTCACATATACTGCATAGAGAAAAAATGAAACAAGTAATAAGATTTCCAAAATTATTTGAAGATCAACTAGTAGTATTATGAAGGTAAATCTGTAAATAAAGGAAAAAAGAGATGTCTTAACATAGGCATACAAATTAAACTAACAAAAATGCTACAGTTAGACATCTCTTAGATTTTCTTTAAATAAGGATTAACTAACATCAAAAGGCACAAATGCAGGAATATCTATTAATGAAAAAGACATTAAATTGTCCCCATGGTCATCTGTGAAGCTAAATTCCTGGAAAAAAAAATGTACTGAGCAGGAAGTACAATATTAAGAGAGAAAGTATTGACCAATCAATGACTTTATATTTAATAATTTTTTATTTGTATCATATTTATTTGTATCATATTTTTATTTGTATATGAAGGTAAAAAAGATATTTGCAGTAATGAAGATAATCTATTCATCGACCTATTTGAATATGCACTCTAGGTGATTGTGTAACCAACTTAAGTCTTGAATAAGGAAATGATGATGTAGAATACTGACAAAGAGAATAGAAGCTAGTTAAAACTGTCTAATTGTTATACATATGGTAAAAAAGCAAACATTAAAAAGTACTGAAAGCAACATACAAAAAACTAATGAGTATCTATAGATATGTACACAGTACATATGAGACCTATAATTCTTTCTCATCATTATTCACTCATTTGCTCTTTTCCAGGATAATGAGAGCAGTTTATGTTCTTTAAAAATGGTTAAAAAATTCTTATTCTCATACTTACTTGTTTTAGAAAATGGTCCCAAGAAATGAATTTAGTTCTCCAGATATGGTCTTCATAAGAGAACAGAATATAACAGTATAATGCCATGATGAAATAATTCATTAACTAGAAGATCATCTTTAGTGATATATGATTTCTAATTTCATAATAAATATTGTTACAAACTGTAGTGTGTAACATAGCATTTCAAAATTAATTTGTATTGAAATAATCCACTTCACAAACATGCACAAACATATCATTGTATGTGTTTTCCTATGGATTTGCTCTTTTCAAAGCAAAGCATCATCCTACCAATAAAGTATTTGTTTTATTCGTATAATGTCCTTATCTCTGCTGCATCTCATCTTATTAGTTTCCAGAAGGCTATTTTCATAGTCTTCAAAGCATCCTGATATTCTGCATGAATTTTCTACATATTAGAAGTGTCACATTAAAAATAAAATGTCCACACATCAATGCAACAAATATCAACTTTAAACTCGTTATATCGTTTGTTTTATTATTTTTACTTGGGATGATAATTAGAATGCAAAGTTTTAATTTAAAAGGCATGTAACATCTTCCAATTATAGAACTGAAAAACATTTAGTACAGTATCCAATAAGTAGTAATTATCACTTTTCAGTCTCAGAACTGAAAATGACATCTTCTGTCTCTTTATTCTATCACTGTAGGAATAGATAAAAATTTTAATTGATAATATGACTTTTATCAATGTAATTAAAAAATCAAAGCTGTAAATTTTATTTTAAGGTATTGTAAACATTCTTCTAATTCATATAAATTATTGTTAAATCAGATTTTATACTTTCTTTTAAAACTTGATTTAAACAGTTTAAGTTCATAATGAAAGCAGTTACTCTTGAATCATTATAAAACACCAGAATATGTCTTTTAAATTTGAATGTTTAAAGCTTTAGAACATAGCTACTCTCTATTTATAAGAGACAATTATCCATGGGGATCTGAATTTTCCATCATCTGATATTATTCCAATTTAGTATTACTGTAATTTTCTGGGATCTGAAAAGTTAAGTAGAGTACTTGAGGTTAAAATAAAATCTGTTTACTTCTCACAAATTTATTTTCATATCATTTTAAAGTTTGTTGCTAATGGACTAGTTATGCTTTGGGTAAATTTGTTTAAACTGGTAAGGTAGAATTTTCACTATGAGGAATATCCAATTCAATGAGTTTTTCCAATAAAAAATGTCTTCTTGTGATCTGATATGACTTTTCAATATCCATTTACTCAGTAAAAGTAAATTTTGCTGTTAACAGATGCCATAATAATAAATGCTGGAGATGTACTAAGATAACCGAAAAGTATAAATCTCATTTTCTTCATGAAGAAACATATTGCCCAAGTAAAGGTATGGAATGCACATAGAAAAGATTACATGTCCTGGAAATATAAAATGATTTTAAGAAAATACACTCTATGTCAGAGCTATGATTTATTTGTCAAATTTAATATTGTAGTTTATCAGGAGAGATAATAAAAACAATACCTATCATTTATATGCCAGTTAAGATGTGTTATATTGTATTTTAAGTTACATCCTTTAATCTTCATAACAACCCTGTGTACTTTGATCTAGACTTGACTGATAAGAAGACTGAGATGGAAAAGATCAATAATCTACCTCAATACACACAAGTTAGTGCTAAAGCTATGTCTTGAACCTAAGTCCAGTTTTAGAACTCACAATGTTAACCACTGGGCTATTCTGTTTCTAACAATAACTTTTCCCCCAAGTATTTTATTCAGGTATAATTTATATTTATAAAACACACTATAGATCAATACATTTTGGTAAATTCATATGCCTGTGTAATCATCACTCAATATGTGTGTGTGCTTGCACACTTTTGTGTCTACTTGTGTTAATTGTAACTTTGGTTAATTCATTTAGAAAAGTTAACTAAACTCTAAAAACAGAAATGCATCATTAGGAAGTAGTAATAATAATTAATATTTATTAAGCAGCCATTACTTGGCTACTACTGTTTCAGGTACCTTTTACCTACTGTTTTTTATAAGAAAAATGTAGCAATTGTCTCCACTGTACAGATGAGGAATTAAAACAGAGATATTACAGAGAAAACACCATGAGCCAATAATCTCACTCTATTAACTGATCATTTAAATGTCGTGGGTTAAAAAGAGATAAAATAGACAATAGAAGAGATTTTAAAATCTCAATAGAGCTTTCTACAGTTACCAGTTTCAATTTTGTCATCCAAAAAACAATTAGATCTGGATTTGATATGTGTGGTAAGTAATTCACTACTGAACAAACTGAAAGGCACCAACATTAAAGTAGACATCTAGGAAGCTGAGCAGAAAAATGGTTTGGAAAGGAAACGTTCTTTGAGGAGGCTCAATTTCCCAAGGATAGGGTCGGGTGTCCTGGGAGGAAAAGAAAGAAGAGTTAACAAAGGAACAGCTACACCATAGGAAAGAGGTAGGGAACTGGAGAAACAGAGGAAAAGATGTTTGGACCTTTCCAGAGTATATTCAGATTGAGTCACCAGATAAATGTGGAGTGTTGGAAAGACTCACATCTCTTAAAAAACAGTGGCTGTTAAATTCTTTCATGATGGAGGATGTGCCACTTATTGAAGAGTACAAGAAATGCCTATGAGTTCTTCCCAGAAATTACACATTTAAAGTGTATCCTTTAATTTGTAACAGTGCCTATTTTTTAAATCATTGCTGTCATCTGAAGATTACATTAGCAGATTGGGCCTTGTTCCATGTACTTATTTCCCTGAACAACATACTTGTGTTTCTTCCCTTCTTATTTTCTTTAGTGATTCTTAATCCTGGGTGCATATAAAAATCTCCCAGAGAATTTTTTAAACAAGATCAATGCCTACATTTCCTGGGGAAAGGAAATATGTAAAAAAGTAGCTGGGAGCTTTTTTTCAAAGTGTATAAACCTTCTTCCTCACATGTGAAATGTTGAGGAGTAGGACAGATTATTAGAATGTAGAATCTGATATTTACCCCAATAGACCCTGATAGGCCAGATTCATAAAAACAACCTGCTATATTCATTTTGTGGGTGAGTACAGTCCCTCCTAAGGACTTGTTATGGCTTAGATCTAAAATGTCTCTACAATTTTTGTATTCAGAGGTGGAGCTTTTGGAAGATGATTGGGTCATGGGGCACTAACCTCATCCGTGGATTAATTCATAGAAGAGTTCATAGCTGAATGTGCTGCTTACAGGAGGAGCTTGGTAGAAGGAGGTGGGTCCCTGGGGTCATGACCTGAAAGTATTCATTCTTGTCCCAGGCTCCTTCCTTTCTGTGTTTCCTGACTGCCATGGGCTGAGTAGCTTTCCTCCACATGCGCTATGCCACACTGTTTCCACCTTGGGGACAGCCAAAAATGTACTGACATCTTTGAAAATGTGAGCCAGAAAAAAACTTCTCCCCCTTTATGTGGAAAATGTCAGTATTGTCTCCCAACAACAATAGGAAGCAAACTAATACAAACATGCTCAAATACTAATAAGCCCTCAGCCTTTATCTGCATCCTATATCTCTCTTTTATTCTAAATGCACATAACCATCTGATAGCTACACAGTACTATACATATATATATATATATATATATATATATATATATGCCCCCAAATAAACATCAACTTCAAAGGTGCTTTTTAAAAAAGTTTCCTTCTGCATCTATTATCCGTATCAGTGGTAAATAGACAGAATCATGTTATATCTATCTTTCCACCATATCTTTCTTCTCCCCCTTCCAGTTAGAAAGAAACCAAAAAATATATATGGGTGGGAGGATATAGCCTAAAATTATGTTCAAGTAACTTCTTACTTCAATTTCTTCATGTGTTTTGAAATGAAGTCGCACTAAGTCATTAAGTTTCCCAGACTGGGCTGGAACTCAGAATCCTACTACCTCAGACTCCAGGAGTGCTGAGGTTACAGGTACGAACTACCTCACCCGGTAACTGCATTACTTTTGAATATGGCCTCATTGACAAGAGTCCTGCTATCCCCAAATCTATCCTCTACAGTGCTGCTCAGGAGAACTATCTAACCATTCTTATCTAAATCCATGTGACAGGTTCATCCACAATTTTACCAAAGCCAAGATTTCTATGGTGACATACACTTCCCCTTAAGTCTCCTGAAATTACACAGTGCATCTTGAATTGAGCTACTTTAGAATAAGATGACATTTGTGGGCCCCAATGGACTGCCATTTCCAGTATTCAAGGGCACATATGCCCTTGTGTATTTCTCTATCCCATGAACCTGTGTTGCCCTGGAACTATAACCTATTTCATGCCTGCCTTTGTGCTCTTGGGAGCCCTGAACTGACATGTAAGAAGTATATGCATCCCTATCTGGAGGGATCCATATGGAAAGAAGAGGTTTTGAGATTAATATAAAGAATAAAGAAAGGAAAAAGTCAGTCTGTCAAATGGTTACAGAATAAGTCATTGCCAGTAAGATCAGCAGAACCTAGGCAAAATACCAGAATCTGAGTTATTAAAATGACTGTTTTTAAGATAGTAACTTTTCGGCAGTAGAAAACTCAGTTTGCTTTTGACCTCGCCAAGTGTTTTTATAGCTGTTTCATATCCAAATGTCTGTATGTATTGGTTTTCATTAGAGTATAGTTGTATTAACAGAACCTGACTATTTGATAACACTGAAAAAAATAGATTTTTAAAAAATGGCTTCTGATTCATATGGCCTGAAATTGTTTTACTTGGATACATCATACAGAGATATGGTGATCAACACAATTAGTTCTGCAAGTTTTTATAAAAGGGTTGACGATATACTGCGAGAAGATATGTTAGCAAACCATTTAAGAAATTCAGTATATGCAGTTTAAAATCAGTTTTGGAGTAGCCTATGGGAAGTTCAGACATTGAAAGGATGTAGGCAATACCAACTGAACCTATGAATTATAAAATGTTTGTTGTTATAAATTAAAGGGGTGTGTATTTCTGTGATCCATGAAAAATTAAAATCTCATGAAGAAAATGAGTAATCTGTCCATCTAAACAATTTTCTGATATAAAAATACCTAAAACTGAAAGAATATTGAAAAATTTAAAGAAAGGAAAGAATACTCAAAAGTCTAAGAAGGTCTTTTAATCAGAAAAAGAAAAGAAATAGACTATTTCCAGAAATGAACTGCTTACAGAGGAATGTAACACATTTTCTCTCTTTCTTTGTGTCATTCAGATTCTTCTACCCATTTTGAATTCCTAATATGAACACTCACTTACAATCTTCATGTTAACTCACTGATTAATGATGTTCTTTATATATGCTCACTTGTATTATAATTCAAATCTTAAGGATAATTAAATCAATTATTTATATTCAGAAGTAAATGCCATCTTCTAATACTCTTATTACTAAAATATTAAAATCAAAAGATCAGTGAATTCATTTCCAATATGTACCTTCTTGGACTTAGAAGTATTCTGCCAAATATTGTATAATTTCTCATTTAAAAACTATGTTCTTTATTCTTTTCTACAATATGTTCTATTATGAGAAAAGTATCATATTTTTTATATCTATGCAGAGAATAATTTTACAATACTATTAAGAGGGACCAACATAGTGTATTCACAGACCCCATATGCCAATCTGCATATTATTAGCTTTTTCAGAAAGAAAATTAAATCAATTTTATCTCGTCCTTGGTAAAATGAATTATATTTCACCCCTGTACAACATCAAGGCTATCTAGAAAACAAAGATTTCAAAAGCAAATGAAGGAAATAATGTTGCTCCTGCCCTACAGTAGCAATTTTGCTGTTTTTGTTTCCTTATGTATACTTTTACTTAAAAGGAACTGGTCAAGGTTGACACATTACAATTCTGCCTAGCAGAAAATATTTTTAATAGAAATTTGCTAGAAGCAATGGCTTTGGGTTGTGCAGTGTCCCTATAACTGGCAGTTTAAATCCCAGATAGGCTGACTCATCCCTTCCACATTTAGAGGTTTAAAAAAATAAATAAATAAGCCACACATATTGCAATTTACTGCATGCAGATCTCTGAAGCCAGGTTGTAGATCATCTGCTCAGGCTGTAAAATTATATCCCAATATGCAATCTAAAACCTCAAACTCAGTTGCTGTGACTGTCTGACTTCTATGAGCATCATCAACCAATGCTTCATAACTCAAAGTCCATTCTAGATGAGGTATTAATTATGTACAGATCAACCTAGCAGCACAGTTTTCTGTAAAGATTATCATGTGGCTAACATGCACACAAAATCTGGGGATGAAGAGAACAAGGAGGCGTGGCCTGGTATTTTTGAGTTCACCCTCATCAGGAACTTCAAAAGTATGCAAAAAAGACCTTGAAAACAGTAAAAATTCAGAAAAAGAGAAAGGACTGGTCATGGAAGACCTGGTGTAATTCAGATTTATGAAGGTAGCAAATCGCTAGATTTTTTTGTACCAACCTCCATACCCAGTCTTATAGCACCAGTAAACAAAGACTTCCTCCTTTTATCCAACTTGCAGAGCCTGCTGTTCCCTCCCACTATAATATTTCTCCCCTATTCTTTCTCTTCAGTCTTCTCTTTTCATTCTCCTTACTGATTTTTTTTTTCTAAGACTCCCATCTTTAAAAAGAAAAATGTTTTGACCTAGCTTTTCTGGCTCCTCCTAGCTTCTAAAAAGCCTACTCCGGCAAATTGAGGGTTCTCCCTCAACTCTGATTTATTTATAAACTGAAAGTTCTTCACCCAGCCTCTTAAAAAAGTACATAGCTAAACCAAATCAACAACTTCTTGCTAATTGCCCGTTTATTGATCCATTATTGAAACTTGATCACTCTCTCCTTCAAATTACTTAAGATCCCTAGCTCTCATGCAACCATTCTTGCTGGTTTCCCTCAGAACTCTGGCCACTCTTTAATCACAACTGTGTCTTTGTTTCTAGTCATCATTTAAATGCAATTTTTCCTTAAAAATTATAACCACATTATTTTTCATCTTTGTCAAGTGATCATGGATGATGTTCTGGACCTTTGCTTTATCTCCCTGAGATGCTTGTAAATATGTCCAATTTATACAGATGAATTATACACATAAAACCCAGGTCACACATCCTGTATCTCCCTGTCTGACTTTAAGACAATTATTCACTGCACATTTCCATCTAGAACTCCCCCAGATCACACATACTTAGGGTACCTCAAGCTAAACTCATATTTTCCTCAAACTAACCTCCTGTTTTCCTTCTTTGTCAAATGCTCATCCTAGGTTTTTGAACTTAGTAAATCATGGTTCAGCTCCCTGGGTACCAAAACCACAAGTGAAGCAATCAAATCTCTTTTCCTCTTCTAATCTTTCACAATATCTAATTAAATGAACTTCCATGCCTCCTGCATCTGTCCCCTCCTGTTTGCCTACTGGAACTTTGGGCCATGAGGATAAAGTCCAAAAGTTTTCTATAAGTCTATTCATGAAGCCATTTCTCTTATTTGTCCAAGTTTTTGCTGTATGAATTCCCCACAAACACTCTACATACAGGATTTTTTTTTTTTTTTTTTTTTTTGGTACCGGGGATCGAACTTGAGACCTTGAGCTTGTGAGACAGGCGCCGGAACCACTGAGCTAAATCCCCAGCCCCAACCCTACATATATACAGGACATTTTACATCCTGTGCTTCAGCCACACTGACATAATCCATCCCCACACATGTTCTGCTTTTACAGCTAGGCATCATGTATATTTGCTACTTCTTTATCTCCAATATAGTCATAGCAGACACAGAATCATGAGTAATACACACAGGCTCAGCAGTCGGGCTCCTTGGGTTCAAATATCAACCTCTCTCCTCAGTAGCTTGGTGACTTTTACCAATTAAATTCTATATGCTTCATTTTCTTCACTTATTAAATAAGGATGAGAACAATTTTTACCTCAGAAGATTAAGATGAGGTTTAGAGGAGATAATCCATATGAAGCTATTAAATTAGGACCAGCAATAATGTCTCAGTGAGTGTTAGAAATTATTACCAAACCTAGATGTAATAAATGTGGACAGAAAGTATTTAATTCTGCCTAGCATGTGAGTGCTACACAAAAATTGGCATGCAGCTAATATGGCCTTTCTCTGAACATTCTCACCAACTTTTTCTGAACATTCTCACCAACTGATAGAAGACTTTTTGTCTCTCTTTTGTGTTGTATCTCTAAATTTTTGGATCTCATTTTACATTCACTCTTGATTTATTTCCTTGGTTTGATGGACCACAGGAGATAAAAGTGGGAAAACTTTGAGG
Organism: Heterocephalus glaber; assembly: GCF_053883595.1. Classification (NCBI taxonomy): domain Eukaryota; kingdom Metazoa; phylum Chordata; class Mammalia; order Rodentia; family Bathyergidae; genus Heterocephalus; species Heterocephalus glaber. The sequence goes on along the minus strand of NW_028258356.1, from coordinate 8,929,736 downwards.
CTAGGTATCTTCTAAATTATCCTTCTTTTCTTTTTCTTTTGTTTTTTTAATCCTATCACTCAGAGCTTAGGTAAGTATCAAATTCTAGGTTGGCTGTCACTTTCCACCTGAGCATTACAACTTTGTTCTATTTTTTTTCTAGCTTGCAGTCCTCCTGTTAGAAAAATTCTTTTTTGTGACCTTTCTTTTTAAAAAGATTTTTTTAAAGATTTGTCTCTTTATTCTAAGTATTCAAAATGTCACAATGATTGCCCTATTGTATGTGTGTGTTTCCACATCATTATACCATCCCTTCAATGGTCACTTTGAGTCTGAAGTATTCAGAATTGCTTTTGTGTGGTGGGAGACATTATTTCTTTTTTTTTTCTTTTTTGCAATATTTTTTATTATTAGAATTCCCAATCACGGGATTTTACTGATTTTATTTTATTCCACTTTCTTAGCAGTTAGTACAAGACACCCAAGTCTTTGACAAATATTTTTTGAGTATATTAGAGTACTAGATTTCTCAGTTTATTTTGCTTAGCCTTCTTGTTATTCTCCTTTGTCTTTTTTTTCCTATTTATAAGGGTTTCCTTCCTTTTAACTCCCAATCCTTACACCATTTTTTAAACTTCTAGAATCATATGTGTTCAGTAAATGTTCTTTTCATATTTCATCTTATTCATCTCTTATGTGTCTTCTATTTTTCTGTGAGCTTATCAACTCTGGCATTTTGTTATTTGTTTTGCTAACAATACTATAACTGTTTCCATTTCTTGTGAGCTATTTTTCATTTTTTTCCATGTTTTATCTCCCTGGGACAATCAACAATCTTTATGTTAAGGTGAGGCAGGAAGAGTAGACTGGACAATCTGTTAGTGGATGGAGAGTATTGGCTCAGGTGTTTTACAGCAGAATGATTGGGATTTTAACTAGCTTCAAATGTCAGTATCCAGAAATCTCTTCTCCTGTCCCCAATACAGTCTTCATGAGAACGAAACCCATCATTCCCTACCTAGAGAGCTAAAAGAAAATTAGATGCAACATCCTGAAAAAGGGATTTGATGGTTCTCTATTTAATATCCACATGTTCAATCAATTATCTTGTTTTTAGTCTCTCTTGTATCTGATTTCCTGAAGTTCACAATATTTGTTGTTCATCTTCATCAGTGAGCAAGCCTGTCTTACATTATAATTTAAGATGAATTGTTACATGACTATGAAGAAAATCTATGAAGAAATTCATTGCTCATTCAGAATTTTAGCCATCTCTCAATCATGTTTTCAGTGATTCCTGTTGCATCATTTGCTGAGCTATTTCAGGTCCCTATACTGAGGGCTAACTTTTTATTTGCTCTTCCTTCTGCAGGTGGTTATGTGTCCCATTCTCTGCTAACCATGTTTCTTTTCTTTTACTATTCACTTTCCATGATGTCATGGATCTTACTTATCCATCCCCAATCCTTTTCCTTGTAAGATTTTACTTCGCTAACAGAAGTGGGATTCCAGAAAAAGTACATATAAACATGTAAATTCAGTCCTTCATGGTTAAGTAAATTTTCTTTCACTCTTCAATTATGAACTCTGGCTTCTGTTCCTTTCTTTTTATTATAACTGCATTTGGAAGAATGAGCAGTGGCATTCTGCATTCTAAGACCAATACATTGGTGTTTGCAAAACCTACATCCACACATCCACACACGTATATTAAGTCAATATATCCAAGTGTGTTCTGGACATCATTTAAAAGTTAGCCTCATTGCTTAACCTTCCTTTCTGCTTTAAATGATACCACTATCTTCCTCACTACCCAATCTAGAAACCTAGGCATTTTCATGTTTTCCCTCATGTTTCCCATTGAGTAAAAAAATTCAATAGACAAGACTGTTTTCATGTATTCTATATGATTGTTTCCCTCCTATCCTTGGTGCCAAGGTTTCACTCCGTTTCTTCATTGGTATTTATTTGGGCTCCTGAAAGATTCTGGTTATTCTTTCTGTCTCTCTTGTACTTCATATAATGCTGCGAATGTGAACTTTCCTACACACAAATTTACTCATGTCATTGCCTGTTGAAAAGAAATAAAGCATAACTTAATAGTAAAAATCCTTTCATCACAAGTTATAGTAACCACCTCCAAACAACCTTTAGTACTTTGAGGTTCACATTACCAAATGGCTGGGAAAGGAGGCTTGGCTGCACAGGACTGGAGTGCAGAAGGAATTTAAAGACCAACTAGAGACTCCCCGGGTCTCTTCTTTGATTCTTTTCATAAGTTAGGTTTAAGAACTCAAACCAACTTTGCTCACAAGGCAGGAAATTTTCACTATTTGTAGCATGGAATACACATTTCACCAGTCTTGCTACCAGATGAGCAGGGACTTTTAGTCTCTTAATTCCAATTTTTAAAATCCCAAAGACATATACTGGTGGAAGCAGCTCGGGTTCTAGGTCTACTTCTGTAGTCAGTGGAGAGGGAGAAGATTGATAGAAATCATGAGAATGAAGAGGCAAGAAGCTACAGTCCCAAAATGAGTAATTAGAAGAGTAGCTTAGCAATAACAATAGCCCACCGTATGATACAAACTGTTTGGACTTGAATCCAGCACAGCTCTCCAACTGTGTACACAGGATAAACTATCTTCTCAGTGTGTTAACTGTCCTAGATATAAAATGATGACAATGACAAAAGTGACCACATAGACCTGTTCATTTTATAAGTATAAAAAGGTTAGAACTCTACTAGCTCTAAATAAATAATAAATATTAGTCATCTACAACAATTGAAGTTCTTCTTAGCATGACAAAGCCCATTACAACCTTACAATCCTGCTTATTTCTTCAGCCTTACTTGTGTTACCACGCCTCATGTCCCCACTTCCAAACCAGGGAGAACAAGGTGCATCCCCATGTCCCTTGCCTCTGCCCATGCTGTTCTTTCTCTCCAAAATGCCTTTTCTTAGGGACTGGGGATTTACAGCGACACTGCATCTGCCTCGCAAGAGCAAGGTCCTCAGTTTGATCCCCGGGACCACTCCCCCCAAAAAGACTCATAAAATGCCCTTTCTTAATATTGTCTGCATGTATGTCATTTAAGACTCTATCCCTTCAATATTAAAATATTTATTCATTTTTATTCTAAATGAGGTAAAAAGTCAAAAATTTATGTATGACAATTTTCATTGTTCCTCAAGATCTGGAACAGGAAAGCAATCCCTTTGTTTTCCCCTTTTCACTCCCGTGGTTGCTTTCTACAAAGATTCCCACAAATACAGTTCCAGTGCGGAGCAAATACTAGATACATTATTAAACCTCCCACTTGAACCTCCATGTTTACCACTCAAAGACCTCTTAACACCATATATTCAAAGCTGAATTCAATCATCCTACCATCTTTGCTTTTTCTCTGCCTGTAATAGGCATAGTTAATGGAATCATGGAATCATCCAACTTATATACCTTCACTATCTACTCCATGAGTGAACTGTGAATATTCTTAAATTCGAACATGAATCCCAATATTCTTAGCTTGACACATGAAGTCATGCGTGTAACTCTGCCCAACTTTCCCTTGTCATCTTGAGTCATTCTCTTCCTCATCAAGAACGTGCCACTGTATCTACCTTCAGAATCCTCCAATGTGCCAAGCACCCTCCTGACTTATCTTTAGTCCTTTGCCTACAACACTCCTTCCCTATCTCCTAAAAATGGATAAATGTTCTCATACTCCAGTCTCAGCTTAAATGAAGGTATGCCTGATATCTATGATAGAAAGATCTTTGCATTTCTATGGCATGTTGTTCTTCATTTTTATGCCCAAGTCACAATTTTAACCAATTCATTCTATAATTAACTCTTTATTTTCATTTCTTCTGCATTTTCTACAAATTGCCCCAAAAGCAGAGCTTTTGTTGTGTATATAACCAAAACTTCTTTTCTTTGCAAAGTACCTAGCATATCTCTGGTACACGTAAATATTTTAAATAAATTTAATGGCCAACTTGAGGTGAATATGTAATTAAATTATGATGAATTATTTCAATCTACTATTCTTTCAATGGTTATTAAAATATTCATTAAGAAGTACTGATATGAGAAAATACAAATCACAATGTGGATGAAGAATATGCAATATAAATTATATACATAGTATTTCAGCTGTTTAAGAATGCACAGAAAATAGATGTGGTAGGTAGAAAGGTAATTCCCACCTCTAAAATGCCTATATTGTAATGCCTGGAATCTGTGACTATAGCCTACTAGATGGAAAAGGGAAATTAAATTTACCAATCAGTAGATGAAGCTAAAATAAGGAGATTATCCTGGAATATCACATCAGGCATCCTGTTATCAAAAAGGGCCTTGAAATGTGTAAAGTGAGACAACAGAGTAAGCATCAGAATCAAAGTGATACAAGATGAGAAAGACTCCATCAGATATTGCTGGCTTCAGAGATGGAAGAGCAAACTAATACCTTCTTTGTTTTAAGTCACCACATTTCTGGTACTATATTTTTATTACAGCAGTAACAGACAACTAACACAAGACATATAAGTTTAGAAGAGTTTATACTTTTTTTCTTTCTTCAAATTTTTTATGGTTTTATAGGCAAGGAGTCTATACTACCATTTTCACTGCTTTCAATTCTATTCTAATGATACAGTCAGCATTGTGCTTAAGACTTGTATTCTATTTAGCCCATGAAATTAAAAAAAATATATCTGGACAAACTATCTGGCTTACAGAGAGTGGTTAAATGACAATGTAGATGGCAGATGTCCAGAGAAATTTCACGTTTTTTTAATAAAATGAATGAATACACTTTTCATTAGTTACATTAATATAACAAAAGACTTTAGAAAATGCCTATATAACCTGATGACTTTTAGCAATGAAAGGCAGAAATAGTTATGAAGATACCATTATTATCTTTGTACTTCTTTATCCTTTTCTTATCCTTTTATAACAGTAATTAAAAAGTAAGCACTGGATTTGGGGATCTGGGAAACATGTTTCAGTTCCTGAATGGGGAAGAAAAAGGAAATTCTCTCACTGGAAAACTTTGTAATGCCAGCATCTTAGAGATACTTTCCTCTGGAAATAAAGTTTCTGAATAAAATACACACAGATACCTATAATATTTTATATTTTTAAAAGTTGTAGGATACTGGAAGACAACACAGGCTTTAGGATAGTGAATTTACTTATAAGATTATACAATGCTCTCCCTCTAAATTATGCACTTGACACTATAATTCTCATTTGGGGTAGAAGGGAGTACATGTCCACCTTTGAAAAGTCTGAAATTCACACTAGCATAGAATATAAGCTTATTTTATAAAATAGACTTAAATGGTATTTCATGCCATAAACTATATCAATTACATGGATATTATGTGCTCAAATAATTCACACAATTATATTTTAAAAGACTTTTGTAGTTATCTCCTAGTGAATAAAGACATTCAGTTTTTACTTTCATCTTCACACATGGCCAGATAACCTAAACTTCATCAGTATGATATCAATACCATATTATAGCTGGAGGAAATTATCTAGAGAGGAAGGACACCACCAAGAAAATTGGGGAAGGAAAAAAAGGGCAAGTCAAAAAATTTGTTTTATTTCCCTCTAGCACCTTCTAGTGGCAAGCGTAGTGTATTGCTAAATCCTGTAACGCGGGAAGAATTTACTTCAAACATTATTTAGTACATGATAGTTCATTTCATATTTAAACAGCCAAAATACTTTTTTAAGTTTCTCTGTCTTTATAATTATAATTTCTGTCTCTACAGTGTATGTATGACATAGAATGAAATTCATGTTTCCTTTTTCATAAGTTTACTTCCACAAATGAAAATCTTTGAACTGATTCATTTGCAGGCACTGTAAGTTTTTCAAATCCTTTCATTTCTGAAGAAAAAAAAGGAAAAAAAAGTAGGATCAGCTAACAGGCCTTCAGACAAATAGACAAGTGCTTCGTTATAATTCATATAAACAAGCAACTTTGAGAAAAATGTACAGTACTTTTCTTTATTGGATTGAGACTATGGTATTTTTTAATACCAATAATTGCTAACAAAAATGTCCTAATACTTTACATGTATACCTGGTATATATAATATTAAAATATGTTACTCATATTTTCTCATTTGGTTACACAAAAAGCTAATATGTTATTCCCTTTTAGTTGAAAGAGAAAAGTAATAATTTATTTCACAATTAGAAAAACTTAAGACACAAAGATTCAAATGTCCTTTCATATTCAAAGATGAATGAAAGTATATATTCACCACTTTAAATTTGGTCTGTGTCAAGGACCAAATATTTGAGAATTGAACATGAAAAATTATTCTCACTATATTGAAGGTAACTGTCGTATAAGTTGTAAGAGGTAGAAATGAAACTACGAGAATATCATAGGAAATATATATAGATAGATATCTACACTTATATATAGATTTGATATATAGATATGATGTCAGCATTTTGAAGATGGAAGACCCCCAATCCGTGTGGTGACAGAACAAAGGCAATTGGCTGCTGATCAGATTCCTCCAATTAATCCCCCTTTATTGCCATAATCATTGAGCAACCAATGAATTATGACTTGCCTTTGCATCTGGATTTCCTATAGGGAGCCAGATGATTCAAGCCTTCACAGCATCTGTCATGATTTGGAACTCATTTATGTACATGGGCAGAGATCACAGCTATTTTGTTTCTCATTGACTTCTAATAACCAACAGACTGCTGGGCAAACTTGCTACACATCTGTTCCGTGGCTCCACTTGGCCTAACCAGCTCACCAGCCTTTTTAAGTATCAGATGATAATTTCTCCAGAAATCAGACTTTTGTCTTACTTTTCAGAAGCATTTAGTGTAATGATTAAGTGGCCTAGTTCTCCAACCCTTAAAGGTTTTTGAGACATACAGTGACCTACTCTTCAGCTTATTTTATTGATAGTTCAGTAATAGAGCTAAGAAAGCAAAGAGGACTGAGAATTGGAAGTGGTCGGTATGTCACACAATTGCCCAAGTAGGCAGAGATCTTGTCAGTCTCATGCTGCATTCTATGGCCTGCTCTGTGTTTAGCATGTAGTAGGCAATCGAATATTTGGTGAAGAGTGGGGAGTGTGTGCTCACCCCCCACCTCCAACCTCCCTCTCACCTATCCTCCCTCCCCCTAGTGGAGAGATTATGACTGTACTTTACAGAGATTTTATGTAAAGTAGAAAAAGATTTAGTAAAAAACTGAAAGGCAAAAATTATTTAATATCACTATACCTGATCACACAAAAGTTACAACCATGATACTAGTATATACAGTCACATTCAGACAGATACAAGAACACATCACCTCAGCCTATGCTTTTTGAGCCTTATGAGAAAAAGACAATCATGTTTTAGGGCAGAGAGCTGAACTTTGAAAGTAAGATGTGGAGCAGAAAATCCCTATCCTCCAAATTTTGTATGATTTCCAAGGACCAAGACAAAACTTCTCTTTTTTTTTTTTGGAACAAGACAAAATTTCTATCAGTAATACCATACAATAAATAGTTGGCTTAATTTAAAAGTGCTTCAGATCATCCTCCTACTTAAACTATTCCCTTGCATAAACAAACCAGGAAAACAGCCTGGACACACTTCAAAACATCCTGAAGAACTCAATGAACCATATAATAATGTTATTTAATAAAATTTCTCTCAGACTTTAGCAGAATAATTTTCTTTTTTTTCCATTACTGCAAATTATGTGTAATCTGAATGCTGCCTATATTTTAGTTTCATAGCTTGCCCTATAGTAATCAAAAGTTATTGCTAAGCAGCATTACTGGCTTGATGCTTTGTAGAAGCAAAGATGTAAATGTCAAAAATCTGAACACTATGATACACCATGCCGACATTTTTTCTACTACCTGGTGCTTCAGTATATAAATAAACAGCATGTACTTTTCTTGAAAGTGAACAAGTTTATTAATTACAAGTCTTGAATTCTGTTTCTCCTGAACAAAGAGTATTTATAAATTCTATCAAATGAAGTATGTTAGTCACAGCCCAGTTCACTGTACAGAAAAATGGTACCAAACACAACTGACCTCATTTTCATGTCTCTCCTTGTCTACAGAAATCCTACTCACAATCAAACAAGATGAAAAACTAGACTACGCATCTTGTTGGGACAGCCAATTGTAGGCTTCATCATTGCTATTGTCAATGAAAATATTCATCTGGCAAAAAAATTGAGTTCAGGCCTTCAGTTCCATTTAAACACACAAAACACATGGTTTATAACAATTGTCTCAGTGTAAAATCACTGTTCTTTCAGGTATGTTAGTCCTGAATTTCCTGCCAAAAGAAAAACTAAGCAGTACAGTGGTTTCAAGCCCTGGTTAGGATTGTCTCTCTTCATGAAAAAAGCCTGTGAAGAGATTTCACCTTCGATTCACAGAGTTTTGGATTTTAAGTAGAGAAAAATGGATTTTTCCTCCTCAAATCATATACTGGTCAGAAAGTGCTATGAATTCCTCTGCAAAATATGCTATAGAAATGCAACATCTCCATGAGGTACTTTTCAAGAACGGCTATTCAGGAGCTCTAGGATTTACAACAGTTCAGATCCTGAATTAGTACAATAATTATTTCAATGTACAGGATAAATAATATAAAATACTATTTTTAAAAAGATAAATAACAAAAGGTAATTATATTTGTCTTTGATTGTGTTTGACATGATTTTATACCCATATCCCTTATTAATATGTACCATTAATATAAGCATAAATAGGTAATTAAATTTTAGGACTTAAGTTATATTTGAAATGGAAATAGGATGCATTCACATATATAAGGAAATTAGATTAATATAAACTGGAAATACAACAAAATTTAAATGCAATGAATTTTCAATACATTCAAATTTCATTACAGATCTTGGGAAAGGATAAGACCGCAAGAGGGAGCCAGTCCTTCAGTGGCAGCCTAGCCAGCAGAAGAGACTCTAAGCTCCTAGCATGCAAGGCAAGTGAGATACAGCAAGCCAGGGGTTCAGAGAAGGAGAAAGCAGGAGAATGGTGTGAGACAAAATGCCACACACCTCTGGCTTAAAAACAATAGCTCTCCAGCACCTGTAAGTGGTGGGACTATGGAAGAGAGAAGGCTTTCCTGATACAGAAAAAAGTCACCCAGTCCCCCTACATACAACAGGAGTGCTGTGCTTGAGGGTCACTCAGTGTGTTATCCAGGATTTCAGCAGGCTCTCATGGAAAGGCCACCAGCACCTCTTAGCTCGAGACTCTAGAGTGCAGGAAAACCCAAGACTGTGACAAATCAGCAGAGCGAAAGTGGAGTGGTGGAGATCTGAGAGAGGAAAGAGACTGGCACCTGGGTCAGAGGGTGATTCAGGAGAGCCAGAACTAAATGGGTGTTCTCTTCTAGTTTCCAAACATCTGAAAGGCCTGAGATGGCATGAGGTCCAGCCTGCTGCCCCATGTTGGCCAAGGGAACCCTCTGCCAAGCCCGGGGGCAGCCCTAATTCCACAGGCAGGTCTGAGACAGATAAATGATTGCAGAAAGAAAAGTGGAGAACAGCACCTGGACCAGGGGTCTTCTGGCCATATACTGGGCAAGAAAACCCCATAAAGATGGCTTTGGTATTTGCCAGGCAGTTAAGGAAGCAAGAGTATGAGGTTCCTAGCGGAAGTCGATGGAGAACTAGTGAACCAGTAATTGGGCAAACTACACCACATTTGCTTCCTCTCAAATCATTTGAGGCAATCAGACTTGGGGATCATGATGGAGGCCTGTAATTGGCCATGCATAGAGCACAGTTTGCAGTCAGGAGACAGATGAACCTAGAGGGAGAGACAACCCTCACTACTATGGGCCAGACAAATGAGTGGTTCACAGGGGGAAACTGCTTGGCTCTTACAATCAGATTGTGATTCCAATGTAGACAGAGTTGTGTAGATCCTCTGGGTTAATGCAATAACAACTGTATGAAGGTTTTTATTTTTATTTTTGTTGTTTCCTTGATTGTTTATTTGTTCTGCTGTATCTTGGTTGTTTCGCTTTTTTACTTTTTTGTTTTGTTTTTCATTTTCTTGTATTGTTTTGTTTTCTTTGGTTCTTGTTCCTTATTGTACCATTGTGTTATTTTACTTTATTCTTTAAGGTTTCCCTCCTTTGTCCTGCTCCCTCTTTTATTATTTTTTTAACTTTCTTTCCTTCCTACTGTTTTTTCCTCCTCCTTTTCTCATTTTCTCATCTCCGTGCCTTCCCTACACCTCTCCACCCAGCATATGGCATATATATATATATATATAAAACAGGGGCCTGTATATGTGTATTAGAGACAAATACTTAAACAGTGCTATAACTTAAACATTGCCTTTCAAGACCACGTCAAGGCCATCCTTAACAAAATTGGGCTTAGATGATCCAAACAAAACTAACTACAAATATATTAACAGGTTCCAAAAATCTCACAGTCTCCCTCAATCTCTAAGTACACTTCTACCCATCTCCATTCCTTTACCCACCAATAAAAATAATTTCTCAAACTCCCTCAACACTAGCCCTTTACCTCAGCTTAAAAAGAACTCCTTTCTATTTTTCAACTATTGACATTTTTCTCTTATTTTTCTTCTTCCTATTGACAAAGTTCCTTCTTTTTCCCCTTCCTCTTTCCATCCCCTCAGCATCTATATCCAAAACCACAAAGAGCAGTATTATATAGTCTTTAAAGGTACTGATAAGTGATGAATTTATCTGAACAAGTTTTAATGTTTGTGATTAATGTATGCTTGGATCTGTTGATGCCATTATACCTAGTAGAAATTATCCTACAACATGATGACCAGGCCCAACTCAGTTAAGTTGTATAGTTTGAAAGGATAAACAATACTTGACAAATAAAGTCAAGAACATATTACTGGGGAAAAAAAACCTAAGAGATTTTCATAACAAAAACAAATTTTCAGAGTGTATTTGACCTCAATAATCATCATACACACACACACACACACACACACACACACACACACACACAAAATAGATACAAACAAGACAACAGAATACTTCCAAAGACTTCCACCTCTCCCAAAGCAGTTACAAGGGGCACCAATGGAGAGGAAATCAATCCTAAAATACCTGAGCTGCACAAAATAATTAGAAATGAAGCAAAGAAACTGAGTGAGTTCAAAGATGACATAACCCACAAAATAGGGGAACTAATGAACAAACTGACCAATGTGGTTATGGAAGAAACAAATAAAAAATTAGAAGAGCTGACCAAAACTATTCAAAACATGAATGACAAATTTTCCAAAGAAACAAACTCCACGAAAAGGAGCTAAACAGAAATCACATGGATAAATAATTCTATTGAATACCTGAACAGCAGAAATGATCAATCTCAGGAAAGGATCTCAGAACTCAAGGACAAAATGGAAACACATGATGATACACTCAGAGAAACCTTAAAACAGTAAGAACCCAATAGAAATTTATCCAACAGCTACTAGAAGATGCTAAGAAGACTAATCTGAGGCTATTTTCAGTTAGAAATTAGAGGACAGCATACATGAAATAAAAATCTTTTTACAGAAGTCATAGCAGAAAACTTTCCAAGTTTAGGTAAAGAATTCAACATATAGATGAGCGAGGATTACAGAATAATTATTACATCAAATAATTATGATGAAAAAATAAGCTCCCACAACACATCATAATCAAAATCTCAGAATTGCAATATAAGACAGAATCTCAAAAACTTTTAGTGGAAAGCAGAAAAGTCACCTATAAATGTACACCCATTAGAATTACAGCAGACTTTTCAACACAAACTTTAAAGGCCAGGAAGCTTGGAGTAAAATGTTTCAGCCCATAAAAGGAAACAACTTCCAACACAGACTAGTATATCCTAGACAATTATCTTTCAAAAAGATGAAGAAATAAGGACATTCCATGACAAAGAACATCTTATAAAATTCATGCACACCAAACTAACATTCAAAAAAATGTTCAAGAAAATCCAAGACAAAGACAATGAAGTAAACAAAGCCAAAAACCTGGATGGAATGAATACATTGAGCAAGGTGAGAAGTTAAACAAAAAAGGTAAAAAATAAAGGAACCAGCAACAGAAAAAGAACACAATGATAGAAATAAGTCAATACTTTTCGTAATAAATGGCCTAAACTCCAGAATTTAAAGCCAGAGACACAAAGTATGGATCAAAAGATAAAATGCAGTAGTTTGTTCCATTCAAGAAACTCATCTAATCCAAAAATAAATTCACAGACTAAAAATCAAGGGATTGAGAACAATATTCCATGCACGAAGACCCCAAAAGTAAACAAAGGTAGCAATTTTATTCTCAGACAAATGAAACTTGAAGATAAAACTGATCTGAAGAGGCAAAGAAAGTCACTACATAGTAGTTAAGGAAATACTTCAACAAAACAAATTGTAAATATATATGTACCAAATACTGGTGCACCAACTTCATAAAACAAATACTGGACATAAAAGATCAAATAAACACCAATACAATCATACTGGAGTGTATCGATAGCACCCTTTTACAAATAGATCAATTAAAAATGAGTAAGGAAATACAGAACTGAATCACACCTTCTAATAAATGGACTTAATAGATATCTGCATAGTGTTCTACTCTACTACAACAAATTACACATTCTTCACAGCAGCTCATGGAATTTCATCCAAAATAGAAACACAGTAGTCATAAAGCATGCTTAAATACAAAAGAATCAAAATCATTCTATGTGTAGTATCAAATCATAGGGCACTGAAACAAGAAATAAGTTGGAAAATAAATCACAGAAATTTTACAGGCACCTGGACATTAAACAACATGCTCTTGAACACCAGAACCTATGGGACACAATGAAAGCAGTCCTGAGAGGGAAGTTTATTGCTGTAAACACTCATATTACAAACCAGAATGAGCTGAAGAAACATAACCTAATAATGCACCTCAAGATCCTAGAAAAATAAGAACATCACAGACCAAAACCTGGTACAAGGAAGAAAATTATAAAGGTTAGGGTAGAAAATAAAATTGAGACTATAAAAACACTATAAGGAATTAATGAACAGTTGGTTCTTTGAAAGAATAAGCAACATGGACAAACTCTTAGGCAAACTTACTAAAATAAGGAAAGAAAACACCATATCAGTGTAATTACAAATGTAAAAGGCAAAATCACAATAGTCACTGCTGAAATCCAGAAGATCATTAGTAACTATTACAACCTCAACTTTTAAGTTACATTTCAAGGCTACAGTAGCAGTAGCACAGTACTGGCACAAAAAAACCCAGACATGTGGATCACTGGAGTAGAATAGAAGACCCAGAACCAACTCTAGATATATTCTGCCATCTGATGTTTGACAAAGGGGCCAAAAACATATGCTGGAGAAAAGATAGCCTCTTTAGCAAATGTGCTGAGGAAACTGGCTAAATACATACAGAAGATTAAATTTTGACCCATATTCCTCACCACGTACTAAACTAAAATCAAAATGGATCAAGCATCTAAATACTGAAACAGAAACACTTAATTTGCTGAATTATAAAATAGATTTTAAAAAATAGGTGCCTCTAAAAAACATAGGCACAGGCAATGACTTTCTGAACAGAACCCCAATTGTACAAGAAATATCTTTCAGGGAGTCATAAAACTTAAAAGGAATACAAATTAAAAAGTTGTAGAATGTTTAGCACAGTAGTATTGTACCTGAAGAAATACAGGGATCTGCGTGAACTACTTTTCTCCCCCTTTCAGCTAACTCTGTAACGGATCTGTTTTGTTTTGCTTTTTAATTAAAAGTGTAGTAATATACCTCCCAAGAAATAAACACATTTCTTTTGATGAACAACAACAAAAAAGAAATAACTTTAGATCATGAAATGATATTATATCAAATTAAAAACTGCACAGCAAAGGAAACAACCAACAGTAAAAAGAGAATCTACAGAATGGGAAAAAAATCCCAGTGACATCTTGTACAGAGAACTAATATCTGGGATATATAAAGAACCAAAAAATATTAGACTCATCAAAATAAAAAACCCAATCAAAAAAGAGGCATCTTAAATGAACAGATACTCCTCAAAGAAATACAAAAAATACACGAAAAAATGTTTAATATCTCTCTCTAATAGAAAATTGCTAGATGTGGTTTTTTTATAAAATGGAGTGCTACTCAGCCAAAAGAATGAGAAACTAGAGACATTTATAGCTAAATGGATACATATTGAGGCCATTCTCTTATGTGAAATAAATAGGACACACATGTGTAAATACCGAATAATATCACTAGTGTGAGAAACTGAAAGTGCAAATAAGGATGAAAATGATTAAAATGAATAATTGATAATTTGAAATAGGAAAAGGTCCAAAGGGGGAGGGGTGGCAGGAGGGGAAGGGGAAAGGGAAGAAAGGAAAGGAAAAATTATGAGAAAGAAAAAAAAAGGAAACAAGTCTATGTAAATAGGGAAGGGTGGTGGGGATGAAGGGCGCATAGGTAATGGGGGAAAAACTAAGAACTAAGATACATCATGTACAGGTTCAAGCACTCAATGATAAATGTAAATACATTGTATACCTAAAATGTACCAATTAATATATAAATAAAAAAAGTGAGATTGCATTTTATTCCATAAAGAATGGTTATCATCAAGAGAATCAAATAATAACAAATGGTGGCGAGGCTGTGGTAAAAAGGAATGCTTCCACATTGTCACTAGGAATGACACTAGTACAACCATTTTGCAAATCAGTATAGAGATTCCTCAAAAAATTAAAAACAGAAATTCAATTTGACCCAGGTATTCCTCTTCTAGGTATCTTCCTGAAACAGTTAAAGACACTGTATTATAGTGATACTTGCATAGCTTGGTTTAAAACAGCACAATTAATAGATAACTTTTGGAAACGATCTGTATGTCTGTCCATTGACAGATGAATGGATGAAGAAAATGTGGTATTTGCACACACTGGAGTACTATAAGGAAGGA
Organism: Heterocephalus glaber; assembly: GCF_053883595.1. Taxonomy (NCBI): domain Eukaryota; kingdom Metazoa; phylum Chordata; class Mammalia; order Rodentia; family Bathyergidae; genus Heterocephalus; species Heterocephalus glaber. The sequence goes on along the minus strand of NW_028258356.1, from coordinate 8,914,706 downwards.
TAAATTTGAGACATTTGTATGAAAATGGATGCACGTTGAGACCATAATATTAAGTGAAATAAAACAGACATATAAAAATAAATATGACATTGTTTCTCTTATATGAAAACCCCAAGACATAAATTAAGGAGCCCCCCCAAAGAAAAGATAGAAAATAGGAGTAGGGAGAGAGATCTTTACAGATGTGAAGGGGACCAAAAAGAGGAAGAAGGGAGTATGGAGGGGAGTGACAAGAGAGAAGGGAATGTAAAAATAATTAAAATATTTTATGTACATTTACCTGCTCCCCACAATGAATGTAATCATTATGTACTGCAAACATGTACATATAACAACAAAGGATCTCAAATATCCAAAACAATCTTGAGCAAGGAGAACAAAATGGAATGGCTTACCCTATTAGACTTCAAAACATACATATATATATAGCAATTGAAATAATTGCTAGTAATTTGTAAATTATAGTAATCTGTATAGTATACAAATAATAGTAATTGAAATGGAGTGGTATTGATATAAAGCATGTATATTATTGGAAGAGAGACATCAGAAAAAGTCCATGCATGAATGGTCAAATGATTTTTGACAAAGATGCCAGAATTACACAATGGAGAAAGGATAGTTTCTTATGCATGTGACAAAGGGAAAATTAGAAAATTCATGTGCCAATGAGTGAAAGTATCCTCTTATTATATACAAAAGTCAACTCTTATGAATTAAACACAAATTTTCTTATAAAACTTCTTGAAGAAAACATAGGGACTAAACTTCATAACATTGGTCTTAATAGTGATTTTTTGCATATGATACCAAAAACAAATGCGATACATCAAACTTAAAAGTTTTTGCATAGCAATCAATCAACAGAGCAAAATGGTAAACTATAAAATAGGAGAAAATATTTGCAAATTACATAACAGATAAGGGGTTTATATCCAAATATATATACAGACCTCAAAGAACTTCGTAGCCCAATTAAAAAATGGTCAAAAAGCATATGAAAAGGCATCTACCATCATGAATTACCAGAACAATGCACATCAAAACACAGTGAAATATTACCTCACACTTGTTAGGATGGCTATGATCAAACACTCAAAAGATAAAAAGTGCTGGCAAGGATGTGGAGAAATTTGGACCCTGTTGCACTGTTATCAGAAATGTGAAAATGGGGTAGCAATTATGTACAACATATGAAAATTCCCAAAAAATTACAAATAAAGCTACTGTATCATTCAGCAGTCTCACTTCTGCATATTTATCCAAGAGAATTAAAAATGTTCAGAGGAACATTGTTCAAAATATGAAATCAACCTAAATTTCCATTGATAAATGGATAAAAAATGTAGCATACACATGCAATAGAAATCTATTCAGTCTTGAATAAGAAAAGAAAACCCAAATATGCTACAACATTAATAAAACTTGAAGACATTAGTAACATGAAATAACCAATCATGGAATATTATGTGAACAGATACACAATTTCACTCATGCAAGATGGAAAAAATTATAGAGGTTTGTGGTTCAATAATGTGGATATAGTTAATGTTACTGTATTGTACTCTTAAAGTTTTGTTTACAAGGTAGATTTTATACTACACGTTTTACTATATCACAAATAAAACCATGTAAATGCCAAATAATTTCCTACTCACAGCACATATAAATTCATGGAAGTTTAATTTTTAACAAGCTGCAATGTATAGTTGTTTTACTCATTTTACCATGTTATTCTTTTCTAATAAACGTAGCAGGTAGTTTCCTAAAGGCTTTATCCCGTAGGATTTCTGCTGTCAACACAATCTTTCTAATTTCCCTTCCAGATGGAGTTTGCTTCAGAGCATACCTTGTTTAGCATTCATGACCAGCTAGCTTAGTAGGAACTGTTTCCCCTTTCTATAGATAGGAAAATTGAGGCATAGAAATACTAAGAAAGAATAAGTGGCATAGTTTAGAAGAAAGTTAGATATAACAAACACTAAAGTCTAGGATTTTATCCAGGATTTTTAATGCAAGGAAAAAATTGAAAATTCAGATTACTGTATTGTTAATCTGAGTTATTACTATGATACTCTGGGCAAGAAAATAATTTCATGTTCACATCTATATTTGTAGTTCATAAAATGTGAGTCATTTACAGTTAGAGCTATATGAAGAAAAGAATATGAAGAAATAAAATATTTCACTTAAAGCTAATTTATATTTAGAAGAATTATAGAAACACAAGGAATCAATGATTTTATTTTGTGCAATACCTTCTGCACACCCCTATACCACTTCTACCACTTATTATTGCTAATTTCTCTCTCACTGCATTGAGCTTGTCCAGAACAATAAACATTCCTTATCCATTTTTTATCTGTAACCCTTGTACAGTGTTACAGATAAGTTTAATATACTGTATTTTTGAGAAGACAGTTTACACAATGTATATACTTCTACAAAGCACACTGTATTGACTGAATTAAAATTCCCTTGTTATATGATAGAGAAAGAAATGTATAATTTTCCTTATAATACCCAGTAAATAGAATCTTTCATTTTGTCTCTGGTAACTTTTTTTTTCTTTTACTGGTAACTGGGGATCGAACTCAGGACCTTATGCTTGAGAGGCAGGCACACTGCCACTGAACTAATTTCCTAGTTTTTGTCTCTGGTGACTTAGGAGAAAAAGGATTTTGGTTGATTTGCTAAGGTGCCTATAAAGTTCACTCTCATTACTGCAGGAAAGCTCCAGATTAATTATTGTGTGTTAATTATTCTAACTCCTTTAAATCAACAAGTGTATTCTCCGTTGAATAAATGCATATGCCCCAAAATTAAAAGAAAGATACCCTGACTATTGCTTTTCTAGAAATGCAATTAGAATTCTTGAAGTCCAAAACCTATAAAAAATAAAACACTTAGGTGTCATGAAGTTAAATTTAAATTCTTATTTAGAAAAAAATGTTTATCACTTCAGTGTTTACATAACTGGGAAAGAAACTTAAAAGTTGAGATTGAATTTCATCTTAAGAGTCTGACATTTTCTAAGAGTTACAAAGTTACAAAATTGCAAAGTTATAGGCACAGGCTATTTTTTTAAAGTATTATATTTGTTTATTTTGGTACTGGGGATCAAACTCAGGTCTTTGTGCCTGTGAGGCAGGTGGCGGAACCACTGAGCTAAATCCCTGGCCCTACAGGTACAGGTTCTGAATTTTATATGCTTAATTCACACACCACCAAATGTTACAAATGAAATACTGTGATTTTCCTTTTGGCTTTAAGTCTTGATAATGGCCTCAGCCCTACACAGTCTTGGACCTTTTACTCTCATAATGAAGCAGGATCTATGAAAAAACCTAACATATAATTTTATAAATACCTCAAGTTTTCATGATACAAATAAATACTTCAAAAATCATATACAGTTTAATTTAATATATCTAAAATTAAGATGATCTTTCATAATAGACTCCATTTCACTGGTAATAACTCCATCATAGAAATGTAATAACCCTACTTTTCTTGGCAAAAATATTTTATGAACTGTAAATTTAGAAAACTACATTTTACCAATTTGTTATACATATGTAAATACACATGTACATACCCATAATGTTTGTGGCTTTAGATATCCTTTTAAATATTGGGCATTAAGATTAATAAATACAAATAGGATGGATGGAATACGAAAAGTTTGAAAGTCAATTTTAATACTTGAAATGCATTTTTGCTAAAGATTTGATTCCATGGTGTCCCAGCTACCTATATTTGACTGCAGATGATATTTTCAGTGTTATAAAGACAGGGTAAATTTTATTTAGATGTCGTTGGAAAATTATACTTTCTAGTAAGGGCTTGTTCTTTGCCCTAGGAACTTAATATTACAAAATTTCTGGAATGCCAAAACAAATACATTTACAGAGAGGGTTATAACTAAAGTTTTTATAGTTGTTGCTTTTACAGCTTCAAAGGGAGAATTAAGACAGTGTCAATGTGGCATGCTATATATTTATGTAGGACCTTTTATCTAGCGTTATACTAAATTAAATACTTACACATTAAATAAATCACAGAAATAAATGTATTGCTAAGTAATGATACTTTATTAATCTAAAAAACGTATGCATTATATATAAAAATTTATGTTTAATCCTTTGGATGAATTGGAGCATTTAATGTTTGTATAAACTTCTTTGCTGTGATATATTTAAAATGGCAAAAATTTTCAAGTTGTGACAGTTACTTAATAAAAGGAATAGATGAAATGTCACTGCAAATTTTCTCCTAGACAGCATATAATAAGATTTGAAAGAAAAATCTTTTAATAACAAATTTAAAAATTGAATTCATAATGTTTTGAAGTTTTATCATAAACAATACTGTATTTAAATTATATGGAGCCTAATATATTTTGACAACTTCTCAGTATCTAATAGTACTTTTTATTAGTACCTTTTATTAGGTACTAAAGGTGTCTGTTGGCCTTACTGACAGCTATGCTAGGGGACTACAAAAAGAAGGAGACCCAGTCTTATGGGCAGGGCTGAACCTTCAATTCTAAAAGGCTTTGACAGGCTGAAGGACACAAGTTGAGTGAACCCTAACAGATCAGGAACAAAACAAGATGGATCTGTCTGTGATTCTGCAAGGGCCCAGCACAGCTCATGTGTAATAGCAAGCTATCAACATCAAAACAGCCTAAACTAGTAATTTCCTAGGATAAACTTAGTACAGGGTGAGTTGCATTGGTACCTCTTCCCTACACACTCATGAAGTATTATTATGGTTGTTTCTTAATAGCTTTACTTCTCATAGAGATTTGACATCTCTATGCCTTATAACATCAAACTCTGATCAAGATTTTGAGAAGCAGAGTCTGTAACATCATTTTTGGGGGGGAATTTCTCCAAAATTCTAGTCACAAGGCACTTATATACATATAATAAATTATATTCCCAGAAAAACCTTAAGGAAATATATTTTTATCTCCAGAAAATAGTATGATATTTTCTACCATGCAGAGAAAAATAAATAATGCTAATAATAATTTTAGCAATTAATATTTATGGTCATTTAATTTTACTAGAAAATGCTATCTACCTTAATTTAGAAACGATGAAAATAAATCCACATGATTAAACACCTAGCCTACAGTAGCCAAAGAACTGAAAAGTATTAGAATTAGGATCCATACCCAAAGTGTAAAACGATAAAGTCATGCCATTAGCCATCACAGGTATTATATCCTTTTATTTCCCATTTTGTCTTGCACACTTTTTAAGTTATGCTAGAGTGGAGAGACTTTTTTAAAGCATAGTAAGGGAAATAAAGACATCAAAAGTCCAGGTGTGGTGATGCACACCTATATGCATTCTGGGAGGCTGAGGCAGGAGGATCACAAGTTTTAGCCCAGCCTAGGCACCTTTGTAACATAGTAAGACCCTGTCTCAAGTGAAAAAGAAGAAAAAAAAAAGGCTGGAAATCATGCTCATCGTGAAAGCCCTAGGTTCAATCCTCAGTCCTTAAAAAAAAAAAAAAAAGGCATCAAAAGGTTATGTTAAAAAAAAACACCCAAGTAAGACCATAAAAGAAAACTTTAAAATAAGATAAACACTAAAATAGAATTAGCAGGATTGTTTCATATATTTTACAGATTTTATTAAATACCATTTTTACTTCTGTTTCACTCACTTTCACTTAAATGTTCAGTATAATTAAGAATGGGTATGATAGGAAAATCAAATTTTGGAATAATATTTTATGATGGCAAGAATATTCACTATATAACTCACAAACAGTATATAAAACTGCAGAGTTTCAAACACAAATTTTAAAACTATAATTGAATGTAAGGATAAATATATATTTATAGCAGATTTCAGTAATTTTTGTACACATCTTACTTTTACACATGAATATACATTATATTATATACAGAGAGAAAAACTTAAAAAGAAACAGTACACATACACATCAGGCTCCTTGTTTAATAGGATGTTATTTGGGATCTTATATCTAAATGTGCAAGCCAAGTAAAAAAGCCATTTCTTGCTCCCAGCTCTTTCTTAGCTAGAAGAAGCTGAGTTATGCTCATTCAGTCTTGCAACTACTGTTGGGTTGCTATAACTATGTTCTGGGTAGGATATTAGTGAAATTGATCTTACCAAGTCTTGAGTCCAATGACAAGTGACCTTTCACTGAGGAAATTAACTTTTTGGATCCCCAAATTATTGGTTGATAACTTATTAATGACTAGTCTTTTCTTGTTTCACAAACTGTAATTTAAGGATATATTTCATTGTGGAGGGAGCCTGCTTGAATTATCTGGTATTTTCTGGAAAGAGAATTATCACAAGTAGAACAAATTCATGAGGGGAAAATAATGTATGATAAGTACATAATGATTCCTTCCCTCCATGTAAACTGCAATAGCCCCTCTTTCTCTCCCTTCCTCCCTCTGTCTCTCTGTCTCTGTTTCTCTCTCTCTCTCTCTCTCCTCCCCTCCCCTCCCTCCATCCTTTCCTCCCTCCCTCTGCTGCTCACAAAAGTATAAAGCAGTACTTTGGTACATGTCATTCATTAATTCTGGGAGGCACAACCACTACCCAAAATGAGAAGTCCCACGTTGTTTTGGCTGGAAAGGGTAACTAGTTACAAAGCAATCTACACTGATAAGTTCTAGCTTGTGCACTAAGTACCAAACAAAGACAAGTACTGGGACAAAATTTTCATGTCAAAATGTATTGAGTACTAAATGTGATGAATTTCAAACCAGTTGCATAGTAGGGTGTGAGTGCATGTCTTTCTCTCTAAAAAGGAGATTGTGGCTTAAGGAATAAACGAAAGCCAGATGTGAAACAATGCAATAAATAGGAAACACTACAGAACAGCTAAACTCAGGGTTTGCCTTTAACATGCTCAAGTTTCAGTTGGTTTAAGAGATCTGGGAGTTGAAGGACAGATGAAGACACTTAATTCAAAAGAACTAAAGCTTTTTAATGGAGTTGTTGGTTTATAATGAAAAAAGAGAGAAGGCAAAATGAGTTCACTGGAAGTAGAAGAAAGCTAGAGAAATTCCGTACCATGTAAATAATAAAACGGAACACAGGAGGTAATAGGAAACACAAAGACAAACATAAAGGTGAAAGAATCTCAACTCTACGTTGTCATAGAGACTGTGTAGTTGAAGACAAAATATTTCCTAAAAGCAGGCTGCTGTGTAGCTAGTATAAGAGCAAACTTTATCTCAAGCTGAAAGGGGATTCCTAATGCTAAAAATGTAGACCTCTCTTCTCTCCAAATCTAGGGATAGAAAAAACATTAGGGGCAGTAACTGCAAGTGGATTGGAGGCCAAGAATGAGGGCCTAGAACTGATAAAAAGGAAGGGGAGCAGCAATTCAGAGATTGTTAAACATTTCATACTTGCCTCTAATTAAGTATATCTAAAAACTGCGTATGGTTTACTATAAGCACATACAGCTTTCACTCTGAAATTTCATCCTTCTATGAGAAGAATGATTGAGACTCTCAAATGATGGTATCAGGCCCCAGGAAGAGAAAGATAGAGAAGCACTAGAGAGGCATCTAGAACTTGGAAGGACAAATGCTTTCTTTTGACTCACAGGGGATGGTATTTAAAAAAAAAAATCATGGGTTCAGTCACAACAATAAGAATTCCTCCCGGAAGCTTCTATTCTGTGGATGGCCCCTCTCTCAGTTCCACTGACTTCCCGTCTAACCTCCCCAGGCATCTGAAGAAACAAGACTAGCAGGCCAACCAGCAGAGCCTGCCCTTCAGCTGCCCGATACCGCACTCTACCTCCAGAAAAGGATTAGATAACATTTGCAGTCCCCTTCGGTTTTTAAGTGATAATTCTGAGATCAGCTCAAAGTTCTTGTCCTTTCACTTATATTTCAAAGAAATAAACAAGTGAGAAAAAAAAAATTAGCACAATGGTCTTCTAACTCTACCCATTTCCGCTGGTCATGAAAAGAAAATGAGAACAAGAATAATACACAAAGACGGAGAATTTCCCACAGGAAAAGTGAGCACAGGCTGAGAAAGGCAGGGCAGAGGCCATGGAGCAGAGAGACAGAACTTTACTGCAGAGGCTTTGGACCAGCAAAGGTCCATAGGACTCAAGGCCACCAGAGTCCCTGAGGCTTACCCTGGTAATGCTAATGCAAAGTAAGGAAACCATTGCCGCTCCTTGGGAGAGTGTAAGTGGTTTGATATTTCCCCAAATTCAAAGCACACAAATAATTTTCTTGTGTACTGACTGCATTCAAACAGCAATTATTCCCCATAATTTCCAGTTACTTCATTTCTTTGAGGAGTGCGAAGTGGCGTAGGATTTGAAAAGTGTTTTAATTCTGTTTGCTCTATAAGGTCATTGGTTTGGGATGGAATCAAGAAATATCACAATACAAAAGTTCTGACCAACAAAAGTTGAGTAACTTAAAAATTCTTAGAAACAATTTTTAAAATTGTGTTTAGAGGTACCTGCCAGACAAAAAAAAAAAAATGCAAGGGAAATTTGCCAAATATATTAGATCAGTTCATTTAATCTACTGCCAAGAGCTAGAACTGTTTCTAGAACTACAAGTAATATGAAATACTGTTTTTCTAATATGTCAGTATTCCAAAAAAATTCAAAGGAGCAGAAACAAAGAACAAAAGTCCCTGTTTTGTACATGTCAGAGATCTCCTTTTAGGACTCTGTTCGCTAAAAGTTATACAGTAATATTTATTTATTAAATAACAATTATGTGATGTATTTTTAAGCACCTTCAAGTAATTTCTAGTGGCATATATGGGGGAAAAGGGGAATAAATGACTTAAACATCCATTTTTCAGATGAAGATATTGGTATAAAGCAGACAAGTAAGTTCAAACTTGAACTGAATTTTCCAAGTCTGCTTTTAACCCACTGAATCAGTGAGCCACAGGGCATCGAAATGTTATCTATTTGACAAAAGCTCCAAACAGGTAAGATTTGCCCAGAAATAAGTCCAGGAAAATTCCACAATTTCAGATGCACAAGCTAAGTCAAATTTTAAATCTTGTAATCTTGTAATCTTGCTTCAAAACTGAGAAAGAGCCCATGCAACAGCATATTGTTTCTGAAATGATTTCAAGTGTTCTAGAGAGAGCTTAAATTTTAAATGATTTAATGCATGTTAGGTTTGGAATACATGGGCTATTTTTTAAGAAAAGCATACACTGTAGCTCATAAGAATAACTGTTGGCTGAATTTAAAATTTTTGTGAGGATCTATTAAATAACTCCTGGCTTTCAAAATACAATTTTTTAAGATAAAGACTACTACCATAACTTATGAAATGTAATGCAAGCTGACATTTATCTCTGTAGAAGCTCATATTAGGGCCCTATTAGAAGAGCTTATGATTCCCTTAATAGTTCATGTGAGTTCATGTCATTTAACTTGTCTGTAGGATTTGGCTCAGAATTTAATATTGTCAGCCTGGACAGAGATAACTTTAAATGACAGTTTGAAAATACATATGGAAAGAAATACAAACTTTTTGAGGGTCTACTTTGTGCCAGCACGATGTTACTAGTCAGAAATACAAAATCAATACTGAGAAGACTGAAGTTCAGTAAAGAAGTTGGACATACACAGTCCATAGAGTGCTTGTATTTGAAAGCCATTTTCCAGGCAATATGATGGGCATGTTAGTTAATATCTCCACATGGAAGTTTTTAAATTGTCAAATGGGGATATACTTAACTATTTTTTAAGTAAGCAGAAATTTTATACCTACAAAACTTTTTACATTTTAAAACACTGTGATTTCTTATGTACCTAGGAAATATCTCATCATACGTAAAATATTTTATTAAAACTATATATCTATATCTATATATTGCTCCCCCCTTTCACTATATTGCAGGTCTCTTAATGCTATATTTTTTATAAACTCAATGGCCTACAGAATAATCACATAAAGAGCACCTACTCGCTATTAAATAAAAACAAAGGTAGTAATTCAAGGTAGGCCCTGAAGAGGGAGTAGGAGTATAGTAAGCAGACAAACAAAAGGAAGGCACACCCAACAGGGACAATGAATAGGAGACAGTTTAGTATTTTTGCCAAAAGAGTGCATTTCACCCCCATATATTTAATACTGGGTCTGTTTTATCTTTCAATTTCCAGTGTGGTGTGACTGAAAAACTCAGCCACGATAATCATGATAACTTACACTTCACAAGTATTAGAAAACATATCCAAAATGTAGAATTTCAAAAAGTAGGCCTGTCCAGTGGAGTGCAGGTATGGATCAGCATACGAAATTGGCCTCTAATTTAAGGAAAGTCATTTTATGCGGAAAACAGAATATATTTTCAAGTCTTTGAATAACAATGGGAAAATATACTGTGCACTCTTAGAAGTTTAGTTTACTCATTAAAATTATAGTGCAATTTTTTCAGCATTCGTAACAGACTCCTATTAATGTTAATTTCGTTTTTCCAAATGATTAACTAGGTTCTCTGAAGTAGTTTGCACAGTGATGAGTCTGCCTGAAATTTCATTAACTTTTTATTAATTCATATCTCCTAGCTACTCAACAGAATAATTTTGGATATGAAATATGAATTTAAACGTTAGAAGTTAATAATAATTTCTCTTCATTTATAAAAGAGTTGCATTTCTTCAGCTATAAATAACATACTTTAAGATCACTATTACAATAGCTTTTGGGGAAAATGCAAACTACAGCAGATAAATACAACAAAGATTTGTTTCAATTTAAGAAAGAAATACATGTGAAAATTATACAATTAATAATCAGAAATATAAGATTGTTATTGTAAAATATCTGAAAACTCATATAAGACAAAGAAAAAATAACAACGGTAGTCCAGCTATGAGAAATGTCCATTAGTAATAAGGGAAAGACCTATCTCATCCATCTGTGGCCAGAACATTGGATCCATGATGGCACACACTTGGATTGTTTTGTTTTTAGCATGCTGACATTTTGCAAGGCCTTAATCCATTTTCAGACCAAAGGTGGAAAGTGATCTCACAAGAAACCAGCTAACATGTCTCATCCAACTGGAGTTGTTGATAGTCATATGTATCCCCCCTTTTTTCTTTTTTGAAAAATGTGGCTGTGAATAGAATCACAGAGCAAAGTAATGCCAAGAAATAAGGAGACAGACAGTATAACAGCACAATTTTGGAGAGTGGGTCTAAAGATATTTCATAATTTCAAGTTTCCCATGTTTTCTGGCCAATAAATTCCATTTTAATTTCTGAGCTACTTTATTTTAGTTTTCTTACCACCAAGGTGGAAAGAGTTCAGATTAATGTAATACACATGTGACAAAAACACATTCTTTTCAGCTGACTTAGAAATAAGGTCAGTGTAATTTCAGGGCAAGAATAGAATTTTTCTACTCTGCTTCTTTCTGACTCTTACACCTCAGAAAATAGCTTATTTATTCCCTATGAAGTTTCAAAAGTAATACCATCAAATCTTTTATTTTATAACTATAACTTTAAAAACATTTATTCTATGGAAAAGTAATACCATTTCAAAAATTTATATTGAATTGGGAAATTATTAGATAGGATAAAGATTTTTGATCTGGTAGGATATGACAGAATAGACTTCAAAATGTGTGCAGAAAACCTTTACATTATACATCTTACTTCTTTAGTTTTTTGGTAATATACTTTTTAATTAGTCTAGTTTGCTAATGCCCAGTTTGTTAAAGCAGTCTAGTTTTTGTAACATATGATTGTTGGCTTTTTTATTATTTCCTTTAGCAATTAATTATTATGTAAAACTTGAAGATTCATCAGTAGGAACATTTTCTGTAGAAAAAAGTGAGATGTTTTGCTTTGTATGAGGAAATTTTTATGAAATCATGTAAAACTGTTAAAGGGTTTAGGTGTAACCATTACTGAAATCCAATCATATGTGTACAATGTTATTTTGGAAATGAAGCAAGTAGGAATCAGAGCTGCTTACCTGAATAGCATTTAGGATACAGTAGCTTTCATTTGTGCCTTAAACGAGCTCTGTTAATCATGTTTCATAAAACCGAGACTGACACTATTGCTTCTAATCCAATCTATGTGAATCACGTGCCAATTATTTTTAAGTTTCAAATACATGCATACATACATATACACACAGAGCATGTTTGTAACACTAAAAAATTTTTTTTCCAATTTCAGTAATTTTTTTTCTGGCACTGCAGATTGGACCCAGGGCCTTTGCACTGAACTACCTCTCCAGCCCTTTATTTTTATTTTTTAATTTGAGACAAGGTTTTACTAAGCTCCTAAGTTACCTAGACTGAATTCAAACTTGTGATCCTCCTGCCTCAGCTTCCCAGAGTACTAGTAGTACAGGCACATGCCACCATGCCCGGCTAAATTTCAATATTCTTTTTAATTAACACATAATAATTATACATAGCCATGGGGTACAGTGTGATCATTCAATATATGTATACAACATATAATGAGCAATCAAGGCATTTAGTACAGTGGATCCTCAAGTTACAACCAGCCTGATGTATGAACTACTTGAGTTAATTAGGTTAATGGAAGATTCATCTGCCTCTTGTTATACCCAGGTAAACATCCAGATCTCAGCTGTATTGACGTACAACCAACTTGAATTACAACCAGCCGTCGGGTACCAATCGAGTTTGTGAGTCAAGGGTCCACTGTATCTCCATCTCCTTGCCATTTCTTCTTGTTTGAAACTTTTGTGGCCCGTTTTCTGTCTTCATAAAATATGGAATAGGTCATTGTGAACTAAAGTCACAGGACGGTGCTGTAGAACACTAGATTTCATCCCTTCTATCTAACAGTGTTCAGCTACGCATTATCTAAACTCACTTTAACCCCTCTCCTCCCTACTTAATTGGTTGTAAATGCTATCTATTCCACCTGAGATTAACAAGAAAGAACAAATGGTATTTCTCTTTCTATATCTGGCTTATTCCAAATATACAACGTCCTGTACTTCTGTCCATTTTTGCCACAAGTGACACATTTCATTCCTCTTCGGGGTTCATATATAAATCTCCACTGTGATATAATACAAACTATATATATATATGTTCTGTATCTAATCATGTTTGAATAACGAGGTCGATTCTGTATCTTAGCTGTTGCTAACAGCACTGCAATAAACATGGGAGTGCAGATATCACTTTGATCTGCTTATTTCATTTCCTTTGGCTATATACCCAGAAGTGGGATGATTGGATCTTTTGACTGATGTATTTTTAGTTTTTGGAGGCATTTGCATACTTTCTTGATAAAGTTGACTCATACCAGCAGAGAATGAGAGTCCTGTTTTCTCTGTATCCTATGAGCATGTTAGTTTTTAGATTTTTTTCTTCAGTACTGGGTATTGAACCTTGGGTCTTCACATCAGGCCCTATTTTATTTTTTCTGAGACAGGATCTTACTAAGCTATAAAGTTGCCAAGACTGGACTTGAACTTCCCGCTTCAGCCTCCCAGAGTGCCAGGATTAGCAGGGTGAACCACCACACCTGGTTTAGTTTTTTTATTTTTTAATAATAATGATTCTGACTAGGATGATATGATGTTTATTTCCGGTTTCCACTTGCGTTTCCCTGAGGCTAGTCATGTTGAATAATGTTTCATGTACTCCTTGGCATTTGTAGTTCTTTTCTGAGAAATATCTATTCAGACCATTGGCCTTTTTTAAAACAGAGCTATTTGGATTGTTTTTTGTTTATTTGTTTGTTTTGGCTATTGAGATTTTAAGATACTTATATTTTCTGGATCTTAAACCTTTGTCAGATAAATAATTTGCAAAAATTTTCTCCTGTTCAGAAGGTGGTCTCTTTACTGTAACTGTTTGCTGTACAGAATTCTCTTAGTTTGATAAGATCCTACATGTCTTTTTTTGCTTAGTTAATACTTTTGATTACAATTATAATTACACAACTGCCACTATTTAGTATTTTGTATAAAACCAGTTACAATATACAAGATATCAAATGCAACAACATGTATCAAACTGCATATATATGCAAAGTTTACAGGCCATTATGAAGCTTTATCTTAAAAAATACCTTCATGAAAATAAACATTCAACCAGTTCTCTCAGCTTTAAAAATATGATTAGAAATATGCATTTTAATAAAAAAATCAAGACAAGTATTGATCAAGTACTGATTACTCAGTTATTTTAAAACTTTTAATAACTATACATGAGTGCACATTAGATAAAAGTCTGCAAATTATTAATCTAAAACTGCAGCACTCTAATCTCATGAACAAGCCTGTCAACAGTTCCATTAGGTCATTAAGGAGGTAATTTCCTACATAGTATAGGCGAGTCATCCAGTCTTTTAAACACATCTATAGCATTTTCACTTAGCAACATTGAAAATACTCAGATTTAGGAGAGAAGGAAGAACAGCAACTAACTTCACCAGGGCATTTCAGGGGAAGAAAACTATTCAAGAAATGACAGATGAAGGGTAGAGAGGGTAAAGGGAGGGCTGGGAATGGGGAAAAAATAAGAACCAAGATACATCATGTACACATACAAGTTCCCAATGAGAAATGTAAATGTGTTGTATACCTAAAATGTACCAATAAAAGAATTTAAGGGAAAAAAAGAAATAAAAGATGAATTAGGGTTGTTTTCGATGAGCACTCAGTAGTGCAGTAAGAATTTTTAAAAAATATTATGAAGGACAGCCGAGCTACACTTAGAACAAACAACCAAATGGTCACATCGGTCAGTTGTCAAGGGTGGCAATTCAAACAAAAGGGAGGCCCCAGGAGACCCAGTCAAACACAATGACCTCTAGAGAACAGTTGGGGACATTGCTAAGACACATCTGGGCCCAAGCCAAAAGCAGACACCACTCCCTGGTGGGGTATGGAGCAGGTGGAACTGGCTTACGGGCATCGAGTTTACACCTGGAAAACTAGGACATAGGCAGAGCCACAGGTGGCTGGGGTGCAGCCACACTGGCTGAGTAAGGGCACCTCTGGAGGAGGCATGGCTCCTTACCATTGCTCTTCCCTTCCTTTTGTCGTGTAAAAGAAGACCCTCTGTACTTCCAGGAGGCCCGCTTCACAGGTGGACGTGTCTCCCTTGGACTTTTTATGACTCTTGATGATCTGAATCCCCAGAAAGTTTCAAGGGTACCTATAAATATTCACTTCTAATTTAATCCCATTGGAAATGGTTTGGGTGGACTTTCAATACTATTTAAGGTTCTTAAATTAAAGGAACCTCACCATTTGACAGGCACTGTTTCGTCTCCTACAGCAACACGGTCATGTGTAACAAGAACTGAGTCAGATGCCTAGACATGGAGCATTCTGTGCTTTCAGCTGATCCTATGTGTTTTTGCATGTGTGACTTTGGGGCCTCATTCAAAAAAGTTTTGTTGCTACCCCAGTCTTGAAGTCATTCCCCTAGTTTCAGCGCATACATTTAGTTCCTTCCTCCATTATTCAGTTTATGGTTTTTAGTGTTTAAAGACAGGGGTGAAATTTCATTCTTCTGTATATGGACATCCAATTTTCTCAGTACCATTTATTGACCAGGCTGTCCTTTACGTAATATATGTTTTTGACACCTTTACTGAGAATTGGTTGTATGTGTGTGGATTTAATGCTAAGATATTTCCTGTTTCACTGGTCTGTGCAGCAGTTTTTGATGTCATGCTCATCCTGTCTGGGTTACTATAGCCCTGTTAGGTTCTCATGAGGTCAGATATGGTGATGCCTACAGCTTCTGATTTTATGTTGAAAATCTTTTGCTATTTGGGATTATTTTGTGCTTTCTTATGAAATTTGGGGATTTTTTTCTATTTCTGTGAAAACTACCCTTGATTTTGTTTTATTGGGACTGTTTTGAATTTGTAAATTGCTTTGGATAAGATGGACATTTTAACAATATTAGTTCAGTCCATGAACATGAGAAATTTTTTAATTTACTTGTGTCTTCTTCAGTTTCTTTCATCAGTGTTTTGTAATTTTCACTAGAGAGGTCATTTACTTGCTTAGTTAAATTTATTCCTAGGCATTTTATTTTTGTTTTCTATAACTATTGAGAATGGTCACTTCAGTTACTATGTTTCCATGATTTCCTCCTCAACAAGTTCATATAAAACAGCTACTGATTTTTCCATCTTAATTTTTTATCCTGCAACATTTTTAAAGTTCATTTATTAGTTCTAATTGTCTTTTGAGGAAGTTTTCCAACACATAGGAGCATGTCATCTGTGTACAGGATGATTTTAATTTCTTTCTCTCTATCTAATACTTTTTATTTCTTTCTCTTGCCCAGTTTCTCTAAGACATTTAATAATACATTGACTAAGAGGGTTAAAATGGATATTCTTTTATGGTCCTAGATCTTAAAAGGAGCAAGATTTTCAACTTAGTAGATATAGGCTCTGAGTTTATAATTTATAACTAATTTGTTCAGGGTTTTTATCACAAAGTGGTGAATTTTACTGAATGCTTTTTGTTGCCTGTTTAGATGATCTTATTATTTTTTCCTTAATTTTGGTGACATATTTATTGACTTGTATATGTTGAATCAGTCTTACAGCCCTGGTATAAATCTCTTCTGATTGTAATGAATGATTTTTGGAATGCACTCTTGAATTTGATTTGCTTATATTTTGTTGAGGATTTCTGTATTTATATTAATCAAGGATATTTGTCTAGAATTTTTATTGTGCCCTTGTTTGGTTTTGGTGTCAAGGTAATACTGATCTCATGGGATGAGTTTGGAAGAGTTTTTCCCTTTTCAATTTTGGTATAGTTTGAAATGAGTTAATGTTAATTATTCTTTAAAAGTTTGGTAGAATTCACCAGTGAAGCCATCCAGTCCTGGCTTTTCTTTATCTGGGGACTGGTTATTACTGATTCACTCTCATTACTTATTATTGGTTTATTCAGGTTTTCATGTCTTCATGTTTCACTTTTTTGGAGTACTGGGGTTCGAACTCAGGATCTTGGGCTTGCGAGGCAGGCGGTGGAACAACTGGGATAAATCCCCGGCCATGTTTCACTTTTGATAGAAACATTTATTTTTTCTAGTTTTCCCAATTTGTTTGCATATAGTTTTTCATAATATTCCCTAGTAGTACTTTGCATTTCTGTAATATCAGTTGTAAGGTTCTCATTTTATCTCTGATATTAGTAACTTAAATTTTCTTTTTTTTATTAGTCTAGCTTAAGGCTGGTCACTACATCATTTTCCTGGATTCAAAATGGATCTGATTCAAGGCCATGGAGCAGTGATACAAGTCACTTCATTTCTGTTTTCACTAAACCATCCAGAGTCTGTGTTCCACAGATTATCTATTTAATCTTTTCTGTACAGTATTCCAGCATTCTCCACTAGACATTTTACCTGAAAAATAGTTTGTTCTTCAGTTTTGATGCTTATTCATGAGCAGTGGGGTGGGGAGGATGTACCTCCTGTACTTCTAAATATATACATGCGCGCACACACACACACACACACACACACACATACACACACGGGCTAATCATGAGGAATAACAAAAGGTATAAAAAAAGTCCTTGACCTTGAGATTACAATCCACTATCAATGTCACGTAAAAAGTATCATGTGGTAATGCTCTTGAGGTATACACAGGTGATTCTAAGTGAGTTTCTATCTAGCAGTTTCAGGTACTCCTGTGAATGCTGAGAATTCTCTAACTATAAGCTTTGTAATAGTTTTAAATATCATTAAAGCTAACAGAGAAGAAAGCTTATTATCCAGTGTTTTTTTAAGCAATGAACAAGAAGCATGAAAATATAACAGAAAATACTTGCAGCCCTACTAACTTTTGTATGTGTTCATTCAGCACCGGTTGAATTGATCTTGTATGACTCAGATTAATCATGTAATCTCAATATGCCAATGACCTCACTGATATCACCCATCCAATACTCTAACATTACAAATGAGAGAATTTTACATAGTAAGGTCAAGTGTTGTGTACTGGATCATAAAATCATTATTGGCAGTTTGGTTGTGGTTTTAAGATCATGTCCAGTGATTAAAAAAAATCTCTCCTTCTACAAGACTTAAATAAATCACGTTGCCAAACATTACTGATTTTACCTTGTCAATAGTCATTCTGTTCCCAGTATCATATTTTCATTTAAGAATTACTGTCTTCTCATTGAATTTTACTTAGAGAAAATGTACAAAAAGGAATTAGTGTCTCCTGATCAACTTGTGCAGATGTGGCCACCTGGACATGTTCTCTGTGGAATTTGAACTCTTACATTTTGTTTGGAGAAATAGAAAATATAAAGTTTTGTAAAGTTTGAAAAGTTTTTAAATAAATTTAAGCATATCTTCCCATATTACCTAGTAAGATCAATCAATAGATACTTACTGTGATAAATGCAAACATTATGTGTACTAAACAATCTGTATTTAAATATTCATAGCAGCTTTATTCACAATAGCCAAAAAAGGAAGAATCAATTCAAATGCCCCACAACTGATTAACTGGTAATTGGTAAAAACAACTAGAAAAATCAATAAGTATATGAGAAAAATGAACAAAATATATCAACCAACTTGTTATAACGGATGTTTATAGAGCACTATGACCCATTAACAAAGAAGTCAGATTTTGTTCCCAGTACTCATGGAGCATTCATCAAGGTAAATTAAATGCTGAGCCATAAAATATGTATTATTAATTTTAAAAAAAATTAAATCTTTCAGAATATGTTCTTTGACCACTAAATAATTGAATTTTCTGAATCAATAACAAGATATATAACAAAACTACCCAGCTTTAGAATTTATATACTACTCAAAATCCTGCAGGTCAAAGAAGACATCACAAAGCATAATACTTTAATTCAAGGATAATGAAAATTCAACATGCCAAATTGTGAGTGTACCTCAAACCATGACTGAGGGAAACTTATATATTTAAAAGCTTATATTTCATAAACTGAATTAAGTCCTTACTTAAGCTTCTAATTTTAAAAAGTTAGAAAAGTTATCAATTTAAAGATCAGAAAAAACAAAGGAAATAAAGCCAAAATTTATAAAACCAAAGTCATTTCTTTGAAAACATTAGTAACTGATAAACATCTAGAAAGACTGATTCAGAAAAAAGAGAAAACAATATGTATAAGATTCAAACAAGCAGTATCACCAAAGATTTTTGTACTGTCCTACAGGGAATTGTATGATTAATATTATGTGAGTAAATTTGACAACTTAGATGATATAGTCAAATTCCTTGAAAACATGGTACCAAAGCTGACACAAAACAAACAGTAAGGGCCAGAGATGTAGCTCAGCAGTCCAGTGCCTGCCTGGCAAGCACAAGGCCACAAGTTTGATTCCTAGTACAAAAAGAAAGGAAGAAAGGAAGGAAGGAAGAAAGGAAGGAAGGAAGGAAGGAAGGAAAGAAAGAAGAAAGGAAATAAATCTGAATACCCTTGTATCATTAAAATATTGAATTTGTACTCAGCTCCCTCACAAAGAATATCCTCAGTTCCCAGAGTTTCATAGGAAAATCACATCAAGGTTACAGAAAGAATATTAACAATCTTATACAAACTTTCAGAAGCAGGAGAGGAGGGAATACTTCTAATTCATTTTATTTGTTTTTTGTTGTTTTTTTTTTTTTTTTTTGGTACCAGAGATCGAACTCGGGTCCTTGCGCTTGCGGGGCAGGCGGCAGAACCACTGAGCTAAATCCCCAGCCCTTCTAATTCATTTTAAGAGGCCAGTATAATCCTGATACTATATATTGTATATAAAAAATAAAATAAAACAGATAATAAACTTCAGCATTATACAAATTTTAGAAAAATATATCTAAAAATATAAACAATACAATACATAATGACTGCAGAGGATTTAATTAATTAATTAATTTGGAGAAAGAGTCTCACTATGTAGTTCAGGCTAGCCTCAAACTCGCTATGTAGCTCAGGCTGGCCTCAAACTCATGGTGATCCTCCTGCCTCAGCCTCCAGAGTGCTGGGATTACAGGTGTGCACCACCATGCCTGGATGCCCAGGTTTTATTGAAGGGATACATGGTTTCATTTGAGAAACAGTCAACACAACTAACTACATGAATAGAATAAAAAGAAAGACCATATGATCAGCTCCATAGATATATGAATGCATTTGACATTTAACACACATTTAGAACAAACAATAAAAACTCAATGAAATGGAAATAGGAGAGAATGTACTCAATCTGATAAAAGGCATTCATGACAAACCTATAGTTAAATCACACTCTATGCAACAAGGAAACAAAACAATAAAAATGTGAAATGAAAGGAACATTTCTGCCAGACTAATGTGAAAAATGGGGGTTGGGGTAAAAAACAGACACACATAAATAAATCACTATCACATTCATTTTACAGTTGATTGAGACTGAGAGATTAAACAATTTGCTCATGGTTGTAATTCCCAAGGAATCAGGACTTATTTTAGGACTCTGTGACTCCTGTATCCCTGCTGTTAGCCACTGTGCACAATGAATCAGTGAAGCTATTTTGACCTGCTCCTCCTCACTGTTGGCACAGGCCTAAGGGTCACTGTAGGGAGAAGTAAGAGGTGTGTGGACCATGACTCAGAGATGTTGTGTCTAAAGGCACAGGGAGGACTGGGACAGTAATGGGCTCAAGGAAGCTTGAAGAGAAGAAGGGACTGGAAGGTAGCATGGATGAGGGTGTTAATCAGACAAGCCAGGCTTTTCCAGACCTGGGGAGGTGCATCAAGTACCAAGATGTGCTGACTCCTACGGGAAAAGGAAACTGGGTCGGAAGCAGAGAAATGGCTCTCTAATGAGATGAATAGCCCAGCTGCTAAGGGGAGGATACTACTGAAAAGCAGATTTCCACTGTATCACCAAAGCTGAAGCTCATGGGCTAAATACATGCTGTTATGTAAGCTTAAGATTTTTAATAGGCAGTGGATGAAAATAATTTAGAAATGCACAAGAAACAACCTATAAGCAAGCACAAGTCGGTGATGAAACACAATCACTTCTATGTTTGTGTTCAAGAAGCTTTCTATTTTAAACACATGCACAGATGAGTAGCAAACTTGTATGTACATCCTCCTATGCATACATCAAATATTTTTATTTAGTCTTTCACCAAATATGTTTGTATCTCTCCTGTCTCAGGTATGAGGATATTCATCAGAGAAACAACTAAGGCATCTTCAGGGAGCCCAGGGTGTTGCCATGTGTCAGAAAGGATCACAAATAAGACCATCAGGTCATGTATATCTTGGGGAATCAGATGAGCCTTATCTCAATAGAGAACAACTGCTTTAGATGTGTTTAGGAATTTTAAAAAGAATATTTAGAACTGTGACTTACGAGATGTCCCTACATAAGTTCTATTGCTTCTTGTTGAGAAACTAAAGAAAATTTCTAAAATCAGGAAGCAACTAGTTTAAGGGGCTTTTTCTGACAGAGTTCCTAAAGAAAATTCAATATGGATAACTTTCAAATTCTCACTAAATATCAAGCTATTTGATGGAAGATATCTTGTCCCGTGCCCATGAGTAGCTATGAAAACAAGACAAAACTGACTTTTGTATTCTCACTGAACAAATAACATTTCTATTCAGAGCTACCTACTCTCCACAGTAAACCTCCTTTAAACCCAAGGCATAGATATGAGGAGTTGCCTAGAATAAAATTCACACCAGGGATGAGGAAGCTGCCCCAGGATATGGCATCAAGGATAGCAGCCATAGAGAACAGAGAGCCGCAGAGCATGATGTCTGAGGAGGCGGGAGTTCAAGAAGATGTAAGACAGTAGATTAGTACAGATAACTTTTTTCTACTTATGAAACCTCATGATTTTTACAAGGAATAGTCTGGTATGTTAGTTATATACTGCTGCTTAACGAGTTACCATAAATTTAAAATAATAGTTATTATCTTCCAATTTCTGTGGGACAGAAGACCAGCACAAAGGATCTGAGACTTATTGTTTCTGGATATATCACAGGCTGCCATGAAGCTGATGGCCAGCACTGAGTTCCCTTCTGAGGACTGAGATGGGGAGAAAGATGGTTCCAAACCCACATTGGCAAAATCCATTTCCTTTCAGGTTTAAGCCAAAGGCCGGCTTTCTGGTGGCTCTTGGCCAGAGGCCTTCCTTAGCTCCCCACCACATAAGTCTCTCCAACACAGCAGCTTGTTTCATCAAATCCAGCCAGGGGGAGGTTCTTCTAGCAAGATGAGAGTCACAGTCTTATATAACCTAACATAACAAATGCCATCTCACCACTTTAGCTATATTCTGTTGGTTAGAAGTTGGTCACGATGCCAGACTACATGCATGGGGAAGAAATGACACGAGGGCATGAGTATCAAGAGGGAAAATCATTGGGACCATTTTCCTTTGTTGTTATGTATAGTTTGATGTATCACAACTAAATTTGACAACTAGGTTTGATTAAAGAGGTTATCTTTCTAGTGTACTTCTAATTCCCTCTAGATTGGCACTGATTCAGTTGCAGCCCAACCTAAAGGATAGAGCTAAAGGGATTTGTTGGTAAACTATATAGTCAAGGACATGACAAAATAGCTTCAAGGTTTTCATAGCTTTCATAGTATTCTCTGAAGTAGAAAATATCAGTCATGAAAATGACTGATCACACAATTCTGACCTTTTCCTAAACATGTGGGGAACTGAGGGGTTGTATTTTTTAAAAATTACCTTTTAATACATTGCATAGAAATACATAGAAATGTTGTAGTCAACAAAATGAAATCTCATAAAATTTTTACAGAGCTCTGAACTTCTCGTCTACATTTTGCAAGGTGTGTGTGTGCGTGCGTGTGTGTGTATGTGGCAGAGTAGGGGTGAAGGAGAGGACATTCAGAGGCTGTACATGGTAATTTATGAATAATACTCCAACATTAATAACATTTTGTTCCACCCAGAAGAACAAAAAAGAGTTATTTTTCCAAAATCTTAAAGAAGTCCTTGCTTATAAAAGGATAGTTTAAGAATGTTTTAGAATAGCTTATAATAAAGTCCCTAGGAAAGTTTTAGGCACTTATTAAGTATTTAATTCATGTCCTCTTTTGTTATAAGTAATATCTCCTACCCAATGGGATGACACAACTCCTTATTGATGAACCTTGCCATGTCCCTCGGTTCCTGTATCTTAGTCTCTCTCCATGCGCAGACTGTTATTTCACAATTTGGCACTCAAAGTATCTCCAATATGACATTGGAGATACTTTGACATCCTTATGAACCTGACCAAGAAGGATGCTTTCCCATCACCCTTTTTGGAATGAACCTTTTTGTGTTCTCTTTTCAAATCCAAAAGACACTCACATCCCTGATAGTAATTCCGGCAAGGATTTCAGTTTTTAAGCGAGCCCAGCATGTTTGACATATAGAGTTGACTTTACACTCCAATCCCATGAGCATATAATCACCTTAATTCAAAACAATACCAGTAGCAGGGATTTGTGGGAAAAGCATGCTTTGTAAGGCTATGGGCTCAGATTATCTAGCTTGGTAGCATATTTTTAGCAAATATTGGTCATAATTTTTCTTCCTTTTAAGTTTTATATTGATAATACAGTATATGTACTAGTTAGTCTTATGTACCTTCCTTTAACAAGTATTTGTTGTTTTAAGTGTACTGTTTTATGTTCAGGAAATGCATTAGCATCAAAACAGAGAAAGTCCTATCTTTAAAGAGCTTATTTGCAAGCAGCGAAAACCTGGCACCTGGTAACTTTTCTTTCTCCCTCTGCCATTTGGAAGGCCCTTATAAATGCTACTCCTCTCTCAAGAATACCTCCATCTTTCTCCATTGTATTTTTTTGGTCAATGCCTACTCTTCAGATTTTAATTCAGATAGAACTTGCTCAGGGAATCCTTTGCTGACTCCTAGATTAAGTCAGATTTCTCTGTTGTTCAATTGCTACAATGATACCTTTATATTTTACAGCCTCATTGTTGTTATAATTTTTGTGATCCTTTGATTAATATCTTTCTCTCCCAATGGACTACTAAACTCTATAAGAGCAGAAATATGTTCTTGTTTTCATAATATTGTATTTTTATGAACGTGTTTTATCTATTATACAATAGAAGAATCCAACCATGACAAAAAATGAATTCTAACATGTAATAATGAAACATAATCACTATACTTTTATATAAATAAGTGAACATGCCTCTTTGTCCTAAGTATTGTGACTACCTCAGGAGCCTCATTCAATATTATTGCCAGATTGTGAATGAGAAGAGGCTTTTAGACTCCTCATGAGTGACACACAGTGCCAGATTCAGAGTATGTACAATATACACACTGAGCAGAGTGCTCTGATTAATTCATTTGACTGTTAGTGTTACCACAGTGCAACAGAATTGGTCATAATTTCCATGTTACATGTTAGCACACAGAGATTTAGGAAGGAAATGACTTACTTGATGCCATAAATCTAGTAAATAGCAAAGCACTGTGTTTCACCTAAGTTGCTTGAGTCCTGATCTATTTTCTCTTTAAAATAATACTATTTATAAAATAAATCCTTATATAATAAATATATAAATTTATGCTTGGGAATATATATATTAACTATATACAAGTAAATAATCAAAAGTAAAGTATTTCATTATGAATTTCCTGTGTACCATGAAATTGTAATGATATATTCCTATATAAAATAACATGCTCACTGTATAAAAACATACATTTATGCTTAATAGTATCAATTTCCTTATTCTTATCTCTCATTTATATGTTCCATCATTTATTGAAACACAAATTTAACCTGAGAAATTTCCCTAGGCTAGTTCTACACCAGAATCACAGGAGGGAGGTTATACAAATGGTTATCCATAGATAAGTATTTGATATCCTTTCTAGCAGTGATACTATGATATAAAAAGTATATCCCCTACTTTGAAATAAGTTTAGGGTTTAATGTTTAATATGTATTTCATGTTTGACATTGAAAAAGATAGGGATAATAGCCTAGATGCTTTGATTTTTGACTGGCATTAGTTCAAATCCCAGTTCTCCCATTTACTAGCTGTGCGACATTAGGCAAGACTATTTTAGGGCCTCCATATGTAAACGATACATACACTCATATATAAATTACATCATCACAGGCAAATGGTGATATAATGATGCCAGTCTCATTACATATATAATATAAAGAAGAAACTCAAAAATGAAATAACTACAAGGTAATAATTATAAGATGTACCTTAATAAATGAACTTACATGAAAACTCAAACAAATCAAAATTACATTTGTCATAAAGGATCATTATCAATAATGTTTGATAATTCATATGAAATTGTATTATTCAATGCTGACTATACTATGAGATCCATTTCATTCTTTAAGAATGGAGAGAAAGCACAATTGTGAATAAATATGATAAGAGTTCCTTACAAGAAGGAACAAGAATGAAGGAAATCATTCTTTACAACAAAGAAGTTCAACTTGAAAATAGAGACTTAACACATAATAATTTATGGTTAAAAAAGTAAAATTTATCTTTTAAGGGAAAAGGAGGGAGAATAGATACAGTCATATATACCTGTATATATATCTATATATTTTGTTCTTTCTTGTATCTTTCTAGATAATTATTTTATATAAAAATTTGATAACAGAAAAAGTCTCTCAGAAATAACTAAAAATAAAACAAACAAGATATCATAATTAAATTAATTAAAATTTGAAGGTAGAATTATCTTTTTTCAGGAAGAATCACTTTTAGTTTCACAATGTGTCTGAAATGTTCCCTCCATACACTTCTTTTTGAAGTACTTTGTTTTGAAATAGCAATGCTGAACAGTTTTCATGGGCAATTCCAGATCCTATAATCAGAATTGCCAGTGTAGCATCTCAATTATTAAAGATGCAGTTTCAAATAGGCCAAGGAGAAACAAGGGACATCTTGTAAAAGAAAATGTTATACTTTAATTGGATTCTGAAGTCATAACTCAGGACAATAATTGAGTTGTTAATGGGACTAAAAGAACTTGCTCTAGAATGGTCAAATCCCTTCTGATCAGTTTTGTCACATGCTGTTTCCTTTGAGTTGTATTTATTTGATTTCCTGTACTATTGCTTTATTTACTTCAACTTCAAAATTGTAGTTTTGCATTTGTAAGTGCTATTTTAAACATGGTTGAATTTCACAAAAGACATGACAGGAAAGATGTTACTTCTTCATATTGTCCTTACAGGATAATATCTACCTCCTTTTAGTTCTTACATGACAGTAACCAGATTTCTACTTTATTAAATTGAGTTTTCTACTTAATATGATTTTAAGTTTTCTTTGACCATGGCTCGACTGATTATCACTCTAATTATGTATCAAGTGATGCTTTGGTGTTAGGAAAACAGTAACGATCCTTCTTTAGCTTCTTGGAATTTTGTTTCTTCCTTTATATCATTAAGATAATTATGATGAAATAATATTTTTCTGACTTTTTTTACCTTGAATACTTATTTTAGTAACTATATTATTGCTATATGGATCCATTTAGCTTTTTTCAGAACTGAAAATTAATAAGGGTAAATAATGAGTATAATACTCCCATAGTGATATATGTGCACTCATGTTTATAGTGGCACAGTTTGTAATAGCTAAAGCTTGGAAACAGCCCAAGTGCCTATCAACTGGAGACTGGATAAAGAAGATGTGGGGATTTTTAATAAAATGGAGTACTACTCAGCCATAAAGAAAGATAAACTAGAGACATTTATAGCTAAATGGATGCATATTGAAGCCATACTCTTTTAAGTGAAATAAATAGGACACACATGTGTAAATACCGAATAGTTTCTCTAGTGTGAGAAACTGAAAGTGTCAATAAGGATTAAAAGGATTAAAATGAATAATTGATAATTTGAAATAGGAAGAAAAGGTCCAAAGGGGTAGGGGTGGCGGGAGGGGAAGGGGAAAGGAAATAAGGGAAAGGAAAAATTATGAGAAAAGAATAACAAGGGAAATGATGTCTATGTAAATAGGGAAGGGTGGAGAGTGTGAAGGGTGCACAGGTAATGGGGAAAAAATAAGAACCAAGATACATCATGTACAGGTACAAGCACCCAATGATAAATGTAAACGTATTGTACACCTAAAATGTACCAATAAAAGAATTCAAGGGGAAAAAAAGCTTTTCTTATATATTTAAAAAATATAAAAGAAACACATTACAAATAAATTTTATTGCTAATCTTGTAGGATGGCTTAAAACTTGAATATTAGCAATTTTAATTACCGAATTATAAATTCAGAGACAAGACTGCAAAAAATGTTCATTTTTTATATGAGTGGGGAAGGAAAAAAGGCCAGTTTTGAGTTCATATTATTCTAGACACCATGTATGTATTTTATTGTTTACATCCGTGCATGGCTATAGTGAAGATTATCTCTGGAGGAGAAAAATAGATGCTCTAGGAAGTGAAATAACTTGCCTATTATTCTATTATATGGCCCAGTCGAGACCAGAATGCTTAACTGTCTGGTAGCAAAACTCATCTTCCCCTCACCATCTTGCTCCATATAAAGAAGAGAAAAGCATGTCTTTGACAGGAAAAATTTCAAATGTAAATTTTAGGAATTTAAAATATTTGCAATGATGTTTAAAACGTGTAAAATGTTTTAAATGATTAATTGCATCTTACTTTGTTTAAAATGACAACTAAGTACTATCCATTCTAAACAATGGATATTCTATAAAACTTTAGAAGTCTTTTTATTTTCCAAGACTACAGAATCAACAGTAAATTTATCAGCCTGCTTTGGAGTCATTCATTTGTCAAAGTGACCCAACACTTTCCCTGGAGTATCAAGCTGAGAGAGTTTATTTTTCAAGTGCTGTCTAGGAACCATCTGCATTGAAATAACTTGTAAAATTGAAAATATTCAGCCCCACTGAATCAGGATGCTCAAGAAAAAGCCCTGAAAACCTGTATTTTATCAAGCACCATATATTATTCTAATATAGATGGTCACTAAAGAACCTAATAAAGCTGAGAATTGTTATACACTATAGCATGAAAACCACTTACCTGTGAGAGGGAAACATAGCTCAGTGTAGATGATTACCCAGTTTCATTTCAGAATGACAAATGGATGAAAACGACTTGTGACCACATTTACTGCTATATGACTGTGACTCCTGGAGATGATGCTGCCACTAGATATTTAACATTCCAAAATGCAACTCCTGATTTTGCAACTAGTCTCAGTGGGATTCTTAGAATACTAACAATAATTTTTGTAGATTTTTAATAGCAAAAATATAAACATTACTTAAAATCATGACTATTTTAATTCTTGCCTTAAATAAAAATACTTAAAATGAATCCCTCCTTTAGTAATGGTCACTCAGTGATGTCACCTTATGATAGACTCTTACTTCAGTTTAGGTTCCTTTTCATTTTTGAAATTTTATTATATTATATCTGAACACTGGGATAATGTCTCTATAATCCACTCTCAGAGAAGAACATCGAAGTATAGTGCTATGCTACAGTTGCTAAGGTAACCACCATCTGCTACTCCACTAAAACTGAGGCGTTTATAGACATTTTAACACACCTTCCCAAAGCATCCAACATAGAAACACTGCCTAGAGAAATCTGGGCTCTCTTGTATTAGTTTTGCTTCTCAGATGGGATCGTGTATGGCAGCAAAAAAGACTGATATTTTTAGTTTACAATTTTCAGTGCACTTCAGCCATTGGTAAGAGATGAGATCTATTCTAAAATGGAATCTTGGATGAGTTCATTTGATTCATTCAGTGATTTCACTGCCACTTTCACTTGAACACTGCTGTATAATGTTGAGCTTCCTGAAATTTTTTTCTGTTCTCTCAGCAGATGTTTAAGACATGAGAATAACATATTTTGCTTTGGAAAAGAAGCAGCAGTTTCAGCAAGAAATTTTATCTCTTTTAGACTTTTTAATGCTTGGAAATATGTGCTGAGTATGTTGAGATCTTTCATAGCCAGTCTTATTAGTAAGATTTTTAACATGCTCTCAAACCCATGACTTCTTTAGCCTTTCTGAATCTAGTCCTAAATTCTGGGTTGTCCCATTATTCACTTCCTATCACTGGTTTTAACTGAGCCTCCTTACAAGAATTTATAAAACTATGTAGATTTGGCCTCCTAGATAATTCAAGTTTTCCTATTTTGTTTGGCTTCTTAATGGTTCTCAGTAATTCTTTCACGTATTTATTGATGAGGTAACACACTATTAAGAACAGCTTGCTGCAACCTTCCTTCCCCTATTCCAATACATCCTTAATGAATTGAATTTTTATTTTGTTTTAGAGCCTCTACCAAACATCAGTCTCTAATGTACTCTATAATCTAACATTTGTTGTTAACTCCATTCTACTGAAACTTCATTCTTTGATGTTACCACAGGCATGACATTATCAAATGCTATACATTATTTGTTGTAACTTTAGTTACTTTAGTTGACCACTGGTGTTTGTAATTCTCATTCCTCTAATCACACCGGTTAATTCTTACTCAGTCTCCTCTACTTACTGATTCTTCAAAGTCAATTGAATAAATGTTCACTCTGTATCTATTATTATCCTGCTTCTAGACAAGTCCTTGAAGATGAATCAATGAGCAAGGTTAAAAGGTCCTTGTCCTCATGATACTTTCAGTATACAATACAAAAATGATCAAAATATTAAGCAAGAAGTAACACTGTGTACAAGGCATACATATAGTAATGAAGTCTAATCTCTTCTGAGAGTCAAGGATAGTCTTCTTCAAATGTCTGTTTCTTTATTCAGATACCATTTACATCATTTCTGCTTCTCATTAAAATTTATGTTAAAATTACTTTAAACAATAATAAAAAATTTAAATGTATCTATGTGTACTAATGATAATTGTGTGGGAGAAGTGGATAGGTGGAAAATTTCAAGAAGGAAAATGAACAATTTAAAAATCTCCATTCATTTAAGTTGAACCACTGAAATGGGTATCAGTGAATTTGAATGAGCTATCATATTTATATTTGACTACATATAATCAAAAGTGTGTTAAGACTGTTCCATATAAAGTCAACATTGATAGTACACAGAAAAATTTATCCTTATGAAGATGTGATGAATAATTAAGCCATGAATCAGAGTATGTGATATATACAATATTTTGATGGACTACTCCAACAAAAATGTTGAAAACCCTATATATTAATTTATTTAAAAGTTGTTATTAAGCAATAAGAGAAACCATAAAATGCTGTCCTAATGCTCAAGTAGTTATAATCACTTGAAGCATTACCATTGCTTTGACAGGGAGAATTCTGAAACCTAACTTCATATTATTGTTCAGTGGTAGAGCTTACAATCCAGTTTTTTTCTTGTGAGTTTTTTCTTTTTACTAAGCTAAAATGTATCCATAGACTGTTCTACTTTTCTTAAATTTGGTCTATTATTTGGGTCTGTAACTAAATAGTCCATTTAAAACTCTGGCAGATATCAGCTTAATTAATTGTCTTTCATTATCTCTAGGCATTTCCTATATCCATTTCCAAATTCTAGAATGTCCACAGATTCAAGCTTTTCAAGTGTTTTCAGATCTTCTTAGAATGAGTTTGGGATAAACCCCAGAAGTGGAAGGATAAAGTGTATATTTAAGGACTCTCTGACAAATATGATGAATATACACCCCAACCCAGCTTTCTTGCATGTTCTCTCTCATATTCTCTCTCTCCCTCCCTCCCTCTCCCTCTCTCTTTCTTTCTTTGTTTCCTTCCCTCCCTCCATCCCTCCCTCCCTATCCCTCCCTCCCTCTCTTCCTCCTTCCCTCCCTGTGCACAGAGTGTGTCCAAATAGTGAAAGAATATCACTAATAAAAGTCAATGATCAGACCTAAGATAATAAAATATGTCCAGACACTTCTTTTTATTTTGTCATTCATGTATTGTCATAGAAAAAGAGAAATAACTTTATACATTAGCTGTTCACATTCTTCCAGCTAGCAGTTATGGGAGGAGAAAATCAAACTGACCAAAGACAAAGATTGAAAAATATTATAAAGAAAAATCAAATCCTATATCCACATTGAAATGCTAAGACTCGCAGGAAATTACAGATTTAGGTAACAGAGCTATGAGATATTGAAGACACAAAGACTGTTATAGAGAAAAGACCCCACCGAGAGGCAGCATTGTGTCATGGATGTGCCCATGTACTTAAGATTTTTTCTGAATTTCTCCATAACTCTACATTTCCGTATTGCAACATATGCCTTAAGTAGAATTGAAGAACCGTGACTTCATAACTTCATCATAGCCTCTACATGGAGAAGTGTTTTAAGATATTATTGTTTGAAATAGAAAAGTACTGTAATGTACAGAGTTTGAAATGTGAAGCCAGATAGATAAAATGTTGGCTTAATTCCTTATGTACTTATAATATAGGTAAGTTACTGTAGCCAACCTAGATAGGTGTCCTTGTCCACAAGTGGAGCTAACAGTGCAATAATACATGCTACATACTCAGCACCTCGTGAAACTGTGTCAGGGGCGCATAACTGATTGAGATATCCTTACAAATAAAAGTGTGATCATTCAAATTTTATACATGTAGAAAAGGTATAGGGCAGACTTGTAAAAATGAGCCAAATTACAAAATAAATGTTACGACAAAATCTTTGATTTTAATACACAAAATCCATTAATAATCACTGTAACTAATCACTGGATAGTTATGTATCAGAACAGTTAAAATTGGTCACGATTAGTCTGGTTTTTAATCTGTATATATGCTAATTAACTTTATAAGGTTTTATAAGATAAATAAATGAAACTGATGGTGGAAAAATAAAAGGAGTTGAGGGGAAGGAGAAAAATAATTGAAATGTGTTGTATACCTGTAACCATCCCCATGGTGATTGTAATCATTATGTACTGTAAACATGTACTAATAAAAGTAAAAAACAATGAAATATTAAATTTGCAACTTCAATAAACTGGGCATGATGGAGGAAGAATTCTGCCATCTAGTTACTTAATCAGTCAATCCCTCTCCAACTAAACAATGACTTTCAAAAACTAAAAAGACAATACAGTATTGGTTAGGAATAGCCTTGTGAATATAGTAAACATTTTCAAAGATCTCAAAAGCATTTTTTAAGCATTCTAAATGGCAAGGGTATATAGGAAGGCAAAATATATTCAATGTGTTTAAAATCTATTTAAAAATTATTATGTATAAAAACCACTTTCAAGTTGGTTAATGGGCCCTATTAGGCTAAAGACTACACTGTATATTTTAATAAACACTAAACCCAATTATCTTTAATTGAAGATTACAATGGGTTGGCAATGATCTGACAAAAAAAGTCATTGTTACAGTCCTCTGAGCTTCATAATCACTCCAGAAGGGTCTTAGGAAGGTAAACATGGACAATTTGAAAGATAAAAGGGAGTAAGTAGGAAAGATACAAATAACAATAATAACAGTATGCAAAATAACAACAGTGTGCACATACATGTGTGTTAGGAGTATCTTACACACTGTGCTGGAGGCTGTGTAACTGATGGTCCTGCATAAACAAAGAAGAAAATTGAGAGATCCTCACCAGGATACAAGGCCATTGGTAATGTTGATCAGCAGATGGCGCATATGTCAGGAAACCTGTTTCACTGCACAAAAGAACTGCTCTAAAATGCTTTACAAATTGCAGAGCATGTCACACACTGCTTATTGGAAGCTTATTGGAAGCATGGTTCAAAGATTTATGCATATTTACATGTTTGACTTTTTCAATAACCCATTTGTAAAATGTAATTTTTCAATGAGAATATAGGAAAAATATATTGTGTACGAAGTAAGTCATTTTTAAAAACCAGCTTCAGAACTTTGAAAAGGAAGAATAAAATTTGAGGATTAATATTAGCTGACTATAAGATTTACTATAAAGATAGAATAACCATGAAAGTGTCGGGCTTGCTTAAGGACAGATGAGCAGATCTAAGGAACATACAGTCCATAAATGATCCAAGCGGTTCTGGTAATGTATCAAAAATAAAGAAATGAGTTGGGAAAGGGAAATCATTTCAACATATTTGGCTTTAGTATTTGTATATCTGTATAAAAATTAAACATTGATTCATATCTTAGACCATATACAGAAATTAAGGTAGATTACAGACTTAAATATAAAAGCCAAACTATAAAGCTCATTCAAGAAAACAAAAAATAAAAAACATTTATATCTAGTTACAAAAAATTGATAGAACACAAAAAGCACTAACCAAAAATACAGTAAATCTTTCTTCAATTTTAATATTTCTTCCCACTAGAAGACAGCAGTAAGGAAATGAAAAGTCAGACCGCAAAATAAGAAAATTTCACAATTTAAAATCATATACTTATACCCAGATTCTCTAAATAATATCTACACATAGATAATAATAAAACAATCAGACATTTAAGAGAGGCTAGTACCCAGAAAAGAACATATATTAACACCAATATCCACATGAAAATATGCTCAAAATTCCCATAGGAGAAATGCACATTTAATTCACAGTGAGATATCACTTCACACTCATTGGAATAGCTAAGATTAAAAAACTAATCTTGCCTCATGTAGGCAAGAATTTAGATCATTTATATCATTTTGATATCAATATTGGGAAATACAAGATTGTTCAGGATCTATGAAAAATCATTAGGTAGTTTTAAAAAATTATGTCTGTGTTATCATCCAGAAATTCTACTTCAACATATTTACCAAAAAGAAATTAAAAAACAATTCCCCCAAAATATTATACACAAAAGTTCATAATAATCCTAAACATGGTAATCTAAAATTGGAAGCAATCCAGACGTTCATTAGCAGGAGAGAGAACATACAACACCTTTATATGGAAGAATACCCTTGAAGCAATAAAAATGAAAAAAATTAATATGTTATAAATGAATGAATCTCAAAAACATTTTGCTTAGTAGCAGCCAGACATAAAAGCATACCTTACTATAAAACCTTCTGTTGTGGCCATGTTCAAGAAAAAAACAAATAATTTTTAAATAAAATATTATCCTAAATATGGTTACAAAAGTCCACCTTACCAAAAGCAATCTATGGAATTAGTGCAATCCCTATCAAAATTCTACTAACATTTTTTTAAAAAACAGATGACCTAAAAAACTACTGATAGCCAAAGCAAACTTGGGAAAAAGCACAATGTTGTAGACAGATCTTTTGCAAAAGGGAAAGGGACCAAGCGTTGGAGGGAGAAGATTAGGAAGGGGATAAAAAGGGAATGAAAAAAGAATCAAGATGTTAGGTACATGTACCAACTTCCCACAAGGACTGTAATCATTATGTATTGTAAATATACACGAATAAAAAATAAAAGTTAAAACAATGTTGGATTAATGATGCAGCTTGGTTTTAGAATTATTACAAAGCTATAGTAATCAAAACATCATGCTACTTAGATAGAGCAAATGTATAGACCAATGCAACAGAATACAGAGCTGAGAAATAAAGGCACACATTTACAGTTTAGTGTTTTTTCACAAAGATGCTGAGAACACATAATGGAGAAAAGACAGTCATTTCAGTAAATGGTGCTTGGCAAACTGGATAACCACATGAAGAAGAAAATAATTAGACATATATCTTATGTTATATACAATTCAAAATAGATTAGATTTAAATGTGGGACCTAACACTGAAACCACTGGAAGAAAAAATAAAGGAAAAGCTTTTGGACGTAAATGTGAACAGTGACTTTTTGGATATCACACCAAAAGCATAGGCAACAAAACAAAAATAATCAAAAAACACTGCACCAAAATAAAAAGCCTTAACAGAGCAAAGGACATAATCAAAGTATACTATTATACTTTTACAAATTATACTATTCTTAACTTCTACACAAACTGCAAATGCTGCTCACATGCAGGGTTTCAATCCAAGTGACAGTCTCCTTTGAATTAAAATTTTAAAATAGACATTTCTGTAATGAAGTTAGCCTTCATGTTACTGAAAATATCTCCTGACTTCTTGTCCTTATGCTCTTTTTCCTTGAATTTAAAGAACATAAAAGAAATTCCAAAGACTTCCTGGGATAGAATTGCCATTCATACAAGATTTGATATATATATATATATATATATATATATATATATATAGTAAAGAAAAATTATTCCAAATTTAATTTAATATTTGGTAGGAAAAAGAAAATCTGTTTAAGGAGTCTAACTACTGACTAATAAAATAAAGAGGCTGTCAATCTTTAGATTGTGCTTAAAATTTTTAATATGGGTTTATATTGTTTTTATTTTAGACCAGTGAAATTTATTTACTACTTTAGTAAGTACTGGAGACCTAAAAAATAGTTTGACTCCAAAACACATTAATTCATGTTGTAGTAGCAGCTGCCAACATTAACTGTATGCTTGCTAATTGCTAAGCAATGTATTAATTATTCCATTCTCGCATTCATTTTATCTTCTTAGAAATCCTATGTAGGAATTGGTGTATCTTCTTCAAAGAATGAGTCTTTGCAATGGCTAACTAGCCAATTATAAACTAAGGCTAGATTTTAATATTACCGGTAGTGCCTAGATACAATCAATACATATTTATTGAATAAATGAATTTATTTCTTGGCCTCAAACTGAACTCCTCTCTTCAATAACTCATGTTGAAAATGCCTAAGATAAATGGGTCATCAGGAATCCTTCTATATCACTGGTAGAAACTGCATGCTTCATTTGCACTGGTTTAGGTGTTTTTACAACTGTAGGAAACCATTTTAAAAATCTAATCATCATTTCTATCTAGAGCTCACATTTAAATTCCAAGCCTCTCAGCAAAGCTTAAAGAATGTACTTCTCCTCACTTCTCCCTCCAAACTCACAGAATCTGCCCCCAACCCTAAGAACTTAACTTTGCCTAATTAACAGTTTACCAGCAAAGGGGAGAAGTCTTCTCTCCTCAAGTCATGCTTGGTGAAGGTCAATATAATTGATACTTAAACTGCATCTTTCAAAAGACATTAAAATGATGGGCTTGTAGGCCATACAGGGTGTATTCTACAAAAAGAAAGGAAAGTCCACTGGTTTCTACACCTGGGGAATGATGGGAAAGAAAAATTAAAACCAACATAAGGGGCCTGAGGGTATAAGACATCGACAGAGCACTTGGCCACCTTGTGCAAGGTCCTGGGTTTGATCCTCAGAACTTCAACAGAATAATAAAATGTAGGACATGTTTAGAGGGCTATCCCAGAGTGGCATTGAGGACAGTGTCTCATCTTTCTGGAAGACAGCATAGGATGAGGTCACCTTGTAAGACAGCTACTGAGCAGCAATATCAAGGTGGTACTGGCCTGGCAGACAGAAGGAAGCCTTAAAGCTAGAGTTCTGAAGCTTCTTTCTATGAAGTAGATGCTGCCTTGAGAACCAAGGTGTTTATTATCAAGCCCTCTTGATGAGGGGATAGCTGGAAGGTAAAAGTCCAGATGTCTATATTATTGACCATTGAGGATACCTAGAAAGATTGGCCAGGGCAGAAGAGCAGGCACCAATCTGGCAGGCTGGATGTAGGAATCTGGAGTCTATGAATGCTATTTGGGGTGCACACAAGGACCAGCAGGGGGTTGCTAATATCCTTACCATGTCCCCAGACCTCATAAGGTACCACCTTCCCAGAACACTTGTCCCTGACACCTGGACACCATCACACATAGAAAAGGAAGTAGACCGAGAAGCAGGTGGTCTAAAGAGTGCATGTTAATCTAAGTGAACGAGAATAAAATTTACCTAAATATTTAAAGTAGACAAATTAAATAATATTGGTCAGAGGATCAATTTTACCTGTTCACTTGTCTAAGCTATAGTCCTCAATTATTCGTCAAATGCTAATATAGGTGTTCCTGTGGAAGTATTTTATGGGTACAATCAAATACATAATCAGTAGTCTTTAATAGAAGGGATTATCCTAAAATTTGGTGTGAAGCTTTCAGTTAAAACTTTTAAAAGCAGAGGTGAGCAAAATTCTGCTTTAAGACAGCAGGTTTAGCTCCTGCCCAAGGGTTCCAGCCTCGTCTTGAAGACCTGTTTTGTACGTTGTGAACCTGCTGAGCCATTTCCCACAATTGTGTAAGCCAATTCCTTTCAATGCACGTTTTCATATATACTGTCTACCAGTTCTGCTTTGCTGGCTGAAATCTGAGTGACAGAAATGGACAGTCACAAAAAAGATTAAAAATAATGATGAATGATATAAATACATTTTTCTGTACATCCAGTTTGTAGTATGAGTTATTTAGTATGTGTGAATACTCCCTGTGCTTCAAGGATTTCCCACTATAGGCCCTCTGTTTGTCTAAAATTCATTTACCTTAAATTCCAGCCTTCTAGTCCCAAGTTAAATCTACTTACTCTGGAATGTCTTTTTTACCCACCAATACATCAATTCTGATCCTGATATTTTATCTGCTCATAACATTTGCTTTTCTTTTGCAACACATATTACAGTTGAAGTTAATATTCCATTGATTGGAACTCAACTTTATTCCCCTCTAGAATTTAAGCTCCATGAAGATGAGGCCTTGGTCACTGTATGAGTTCTTAAGCATACTTCCTGGGATATATAGCAGATGCTCAAAAATGTAATTGAATGAATACTGGGATGTACACGAATGTACACACTTTTTGCAAAAGCAAGAGTTCAAAGTTTCACTATGGTTTGAAAATATTTGCATTTGATAGTTGATCTTTAGCTACACCTTCCAAAGAATACTTGAGTAAAATTCAGAATGTGGAAGTCAGAGCTAAGAAATGCAGGTGTCATTTAGCTTTGTCTGTATAGGTGGCCCACTGAAGCTCATGAAATCCTTTTTAATAAATATGTCTCAAATCATGTTAGCTAAGGATGGCCCAGAGCCAGTGTTCCATGAAGAAAACCTAATAAAGCTCTTTGCCAATTTTACATTTATGTAGAATCATAGATTTTATGGCAAAGACAGCTAAATGGCACATTTTATGCTATTCTTAATAGTATTTTAAAATCCCCTTAGAAATAATGATTCCTCTCATGACATGAGATATTAATTTGGAAGTTAAACTTAGGTAATGAGACTATGAGGAGTTGTAAATATTTTTAATAAAAACAGATATAAAGACTCTGAAAGCTGACAAAATTCCCATCCTTTTATAAAATTAAGTTGAATGTAAATATCAATTACCACTTTATAAAGTGATATCATATTGTGTATCAATCATAAAACATTAAAAGAAAAATAGATATAAAATAGACTCTGCTTGTAATTTTCTATGTATTTTTACATTTTAAAAAGTGAAATCACTCCTGTGAAACATCTTTCCCATGAGAGAAACACATTCAGCTTCCACCTAACTTGTTTCTTTTGTAGAAGAGAGAATCTTAGGAAAAGTTGAAATCAAAGACATCAATCATACAAAAATTCAGGAAATAGATATTTACTTTTAGGTGAATTTGGTGCCATTTGTGCACCATATTGCTTGCATAGTTGTTCGAAATTTTTCATATTTACCAAGACAAATACCTTTATTGGCTCAACAAGTATTTCATGCTTAAAAGTAGACTAACTTGAAAATGTGTGTTATTAAAAGACAATCTTCGTAAGAGTTTTCAGTAGTGTTTATTAATGCTACTTCTTTAAAAAATCAGAAGAAATTATTCCCATACCTATTAATCTTCGTTTAATCATTCATAAAGTACATTGGGTACGAGTCTATTGAGAGGTAATTTGATCATAAAAGAATAGATTTTAAATTCAATATATACATGAACAATGAAACTAAATTCATGGACAATGGAGTTTTGAGAGAAACATCATACAACAAGAAAGGTGAGAGAAAACATTTCATATTTTCATATTTCAAGATTAGTTATAAATTTAAGAAAAAGAATGTACATACAGAATATATTTACTAACTTCTAGGAGCTGTTATTCATGATATGTCAATTTAATGAACTAAGAAACACCTAGCAGATTAATGGAACACATTCTGAGTGTGTTTGGGTGGGTCATGGCGGGAGGATCTTGGATACAATATCTATCTGGTCCCTGGCCCTATTCCTTTCTGGCACTGTTGCCCTGCTTCCTGCCTGCCACAGGCTGAACATCTTTGCTTCTCCCTTGGAGCCAACTGACCATGGAATGAATCCTCTGGAACCTTGAAACAAATTAAACCTCTCCTTGTTTAAGTTGTGAGTGTTGAGTATTATGTCCTAGCAGCAGAAAAGTTAACTACTGCACTCGTAAATATGAATGAAAAGTAATAACTGCTAAGGAAGAAAAATGAATAAAAATATGAGGAAGAACAATAAGTAAGCATATTTTTGGAAGCTCTATTTATTTTCCTTCTTATTATTATTGCCTTTCATTATTGTCATAAAATTTTAAAATCTATTTTCATACTGACTACAAGTAATAGCTCCTTTCCATCAAAATTCTTTGCATTGTCACTTCATAGTCTACATTATCAGGCATATATACTTAGAATTTGTACATAGCAATAATAAATAAGGAAAAACAAATGCCCTCTATTATTTCTAGATCATCTCACTACTCAATATATACAAGTTATATTTTAGCTTATACAATTTGTAGGGGAAAGAAACAAATATGAGAAAAGGAAAAAACAGAAACAAAGTCTTTGTAAATAGAGAGGGGTAGAGGTATTGAAGGGAGGTCAGGGGAATGGGGAAAAATAAGAACCAAGATATATCATGTAAAGGTACAAATTCCCAATAATGAACATCATCATCTTGTATACCAAAAAGTAACCAATAAACTTAATGAATAATCAAAAAGAATACGCTTATTTTAACATGAACATTAACTTTTCTGACTCCTGTATGAAATTAAATATGAAACACCTGGAATAAATCTGCTTGCAAAAGAAATGCATTGTTACTCAACATGATAAGCAGTATATAGGAAATGTTCAATAGAAGTATGACAAATCAAATCAACTTTACAAGAACTTCTTTCCAACAAATCCTATATCCTATCTAATGTGAATATCAAAGAAAAATTCTAAATCAAATAAAAATACTTGATCCACCTAGAATAAGACTCAAGGAACACAATACATCCCTTCAAGTAAGAGGATTTAATACCTAATTTGATTTAATACCTCTAACAGAATATTTAGACTTTTTAGCACAAGCCAATTTCTTTATAATAGTTGAATTCATTCTCAGAATTCATTAAATTGAAGCTGTTATTTCCTTGTAGAGCATTCTTTTTCCTAATAATATGTATGATATATGGCTTCTTATTTAACTGATATCAGATTAAATACTGTGCCACTCCACATAATTCTAGTAATCTGACACTTTGTGATCTAGTTGTTATAAATCTATTAATTAAATCTTTCATTCTATAAATATTTGTTCCTTGTCTGCTTTGTACAAGGAATTTGGCTTAAAAGGGAGAACTTACTCAAATACAAGTTACTTAAACAAAAAGTACTATTTTAAAAATAATTAGAAATCAATGAATGATCTGAAAGGCTCAGTAGGAATGTGTGATTAGACAGCAAACTTTATCCATTTAATTATACAAACCACCTGTGACTGGGTGTTTCCATATTAATATATTTTAAAGAGTTTAATATAGGATTTTGTCAAAACAGAAACTCATTATCAAAATGTTTTACATGAAAGTTATAATCAATGAGCAATAAACTAATTAAAGCTATAGCGTATTAGTTCATTTTCCATTTCTATAACAAAATCCCTGAGGCTGGGTTATTTAAAATAACAAATTTATTTAAATCAGTTTTGGAAGCTGAAAGTCAAAACCTCCCAACATAAGCTCTGGCTAGGGACCCTAGCTGAGTCATCTCAAGGAGGGAGAAGGTACAAAGGGTTGTGGTCACAGAGTGAGACAGTGAGAAAGCCTTAAAGGTCAAGTTATTCTTTTATAACAACTTGCACTGATGAGAACAAATAACTCACCCTGCAAAATCAGA
Source organism: Heterocephalus glaber (assembly GCF_053883595.1). Taxonomy (NCBI): domain Eukaryota; kingdom Metazoa; phylum Chordata; class Mammalia; order Rodentia; family Bathyergidae; genus Heterocephalus; species Heterocephalus glaber. The sequence goes on along the minus strand of NW_028258356.1, from coordinate 8,873,650 downwards.
ATTAGTCCCTTCCTACAGCAGCACTCCCTGAGACTTGTCACCATCTCTGCCTCTTAATGGTCCAGGACCTATCGCATCACCACACTGGGAGCCAAGCCGACCAAATCCCAACCTCAACACTTTATTACACAGGCCCCTCATTTTTGTCATCTGTAAAATAAGTGTAAAATAAAGCTAACTGTAAGCATTAAAGATTTTGAGATGCCATGTGTATTTATTTTCTAAATTGAAAAGTTACTGATACAATATTTTGTTCATGATTCTAGGCAAACTAATTCAGCTTAAAATAGAATGGCCTTGGTGACAGGTTCTTTCCAGAGATCCCAACTTGTCCTTGAGTCACTACTGATGGAGCCCCAGCTTACTCAATTATAAATAGGAATAATCATATATACTTCCAGGATTCTTAAGAAGATGAAAAAAAATGGTGATGAAATTGTGTCCAAGTTAAGCCTGGCATACAGTAGATGTTCAAGAGTTAATATTTATCTTATAACTCAAAATCAGCATACCAAACTTTTAAAGGTATGTGAGATTTATACATTCTTTGTCTTCCCAAGATACTAGAGTAATTTTTCCAACAAGAGAGGCTTCCTCAAGATTTTCTTTCAGAAAACAATAAATATTACCATCTTCAGAAAAGGAAAACAACATTCAGAGAGATTACTCACTGCTTTTTCTGAGTAATATATAATGTTTCAAACATTTTTCATCCTCACATAACAATTTATATGAGGTAGGATTCCAAGGCTCGTAATGATTTGTTCCAGAGTAATGAATACGTAAGACAGAAAAAGATTTCTGTAATTCTGTCTAGAAGAACTTGTGGATTATTGAGAATCTTCTTTGACCTACATAGAACTGTATTATGGAATGGGATCTTGAATGAGTTTCAGGAATCCAGTGATGTAATAAACTTCAAACACAATTTTATTTGCATATGTGCTTTCTCCAAAGGAAAGGTTCGAGGTTTACACAGAAGCTCAAGAGTGCATAAACCTTAAAAATTTAAGTATTCCCAGTTCTAAAACTGTTCAAATAAATTAAATCTCATTAAGTAAAAAAGAGTAGGAACAGTGCAAGTTCATATGCAGAATTCTCAATTAAATACACTTATCCCTGGGTATCCATGAAATGATGTAAAATAGGACTCCCTGTAGATAACAAAATTCTGGATTCTCACATCCTTTAAATAAAATTCTGTAATGTTGGTTCACACCCTTCACACATTCTAATTTAAAGATATATATAAATAATCTCCAGGTTACTTATAATACCTAATATGTGTATTATGTAAAATAGTTGATAGACTGTATTGCTTAGGAAATGATGATAAGACGAACAAACTGTACATGTTCAGGACATATGCAATGTGTTTCTAAATATTTTTGATCCATACTTAGATGTGTCCATGGATGGGAAACCCACAAATATGGAGTGCTTCATGTGCTAATTTTTATTGTACAAAAAGAACACTCTACACAAATTTACCAGATTTTAGGGTGTTTGGGGTAGTTTTGTTTTTTGGTCCAAACAAATATAAATAAATGAAAGTGCAGTTGAGATATTAGATCTTTCCGGGCTTGCTGGGGCTTGCCTATAAGCCCAGCATTTGGGGAGGCTGAGGTAGGAGGCTGACACATTCCAACCCAGCTTGGGAAAATTAGCTGCTCAGCAAGACCCTGTCTCAACTCAAAATTTTAAAAAGAGCTAGAGATGAAGATCCTAAGTTTGATCCCAGTACTAGGGGAAAAAAAAGATTGAGCAAAGTGTCATAATGCTTTACTTTTGAAATTCAACAGAATTTGTGATTTAGGGATTATGATAGTATGTTGGATAAGAATCTTATCATTTATGACTTTAGCAGAGTACTATTAAAATATTGTATTTTCATTATATTTGATATCATTGATATCGCCAAATTATCTATTAAATATGTTAAACAGAACCTCATTCTTCACCAGGTATCACAATTATTTGGTGTAGCACCAGGAAATTATCCTGAAATAAGTTGAACAGTAATTTTCATGGGTCATTAAAGGAATTTTTAGTTCTTACATTGCTCAAATAGTTTAAGTTCAAACATCTCTTGAATATTTAAACTGGTATGAGATATTTCAAGTATGTATTTCACCATTGGCACATGTCAAAACCCAGATACTTTTTCATTCTGATTAATCTTGTTTATCTTCATTTTCATCAAACTATGCACCATTAATAAAGAGTTAAAACTGAAAATGGTCCCCATGCTATCAGTTCTGAGAAATATTACACCAGGGATTTTAAATCAGATTTATAATTAATAGCTAAAATATATTGCTTCTATGCACATGTACAAATAGATACACAAATACATATATTAGTTACTCTCATATATTTATGAGAAATACTGCTGTACATGTAGTATAATCCTCATTCATAATCAGAAAAGTTAGCTTTGTATATTGCATCTGTTTTTGCATTTATTTTATAAATTTTTTTCTGTGTGTCCATAAATTCTAAATTAATGAACTGACTTTCAGAACTGACAAATTGAAAACCTCATATACCTATCTTTGACTTAAAGTGAGGTATTTTTTCACACCCCACTCTGTAGGCAGAACATGATGAATGTTTATCATTATACCAGATAACACTGTTGGGAAAACAGGTGGTTTTGTTTTATGTAGTTAAAAATCTTTACTCAAAAACTAAGAAAAGAGAGCCTCTTAGAAAAGTGTGAGATGTCTAAAACTGACTCAGATTGTTAATTGAAAAAAATTTAAGTGAATAAGATTTGTGCTTAATGTATTCTTAAAGAGTGTAATTTGCAGCATTTAAGCGAACATTAAATAGATGCATTGTTGCTGTAAATTGCAAATTATGCAATAAACATGATAAGGGAGAGCAGTTTTCTTTCATGAAATTAAAGTCTGATGGTAAGGAATGCATCCTAATTCATTTAGTATTGATCAGATAGTCACATAAAATACACATTCTTTGAGGACAGGGGAAACTTAAAACAAATACATTTTATAGTAAATTTGTGTTTTCTTACTTTATTTTCTTTTGCACATTGTCTATGTAGTCTTGGAATGGAGTTTAAAACACAAAACATTCCCACTTCACCAGGAACTATGTGTATGTAACCATCAAACCTATGTGCAAATACTCATTTTTATAAGATAAAATAACTATTAATTATAGTTAGGAAAAATACTACTTTGGAGAAATCAATACATAAAAACTATTCTGTAATCCAAGCATTTATTAAACAGAAACTGTGTTTTAGATACAGCCATAAGATTCCTGGTGGCACAGACTATTTCTTAGAAACAGTCAAAATGAAGTTTTTGAAGTTGTAAGGATTTCATTAAAAATTTACTACAATACAACCAACAAATAAATATAGTGATGTTCTAAGATATAAGGTTAATATAAAATTTGGGTGTTATGAATAATTGATCTGAAAGCCTAATTTAATAGCAGGAAAAGAATAAAATATTTGGAAATGAATTTAAAAAAATAAAATACTTATAAACTGCAAGTTTTAATACATTGCTGAGAGAAGTTAAAGGTGATTAAAAGTAAAATGAGATATGCCATAGTTATAGATTAGCAGATAATATTGTTAAAATGATAGTTGTTGCCAAATTGATTTACAACAGAATATTCAACCCAGAAAACTCTATTATAGGAGTTTACAAGGTAATTCTAAATTTTACACAGAACAGCAAAATCATGGAATAGTTAATTTTGAAAAAAAGTCAAATTTGAAGAATTTTAAGAGTTAATATAAAGCTATATACAAATATACATGTATGCACACAAGGTATGATCATCAAATATTATGAATATTTAAATTTTTTTTAATTACAGAAAAAGATACATTGCCACCAAGTCCTTCAAAATAGTTTCCCTCACTTCAAACAACTCCTCTCATTCTTGCTTCTTTCTGAAACTGTTCTGAAAATCTTCTCTTTAGTTGTGCTGTTGTGGCTGCCTCAATGTTCTGAATCAACTCAAGATGTTTAAATCAAATATTATGCCATTATTCATAATGGATTTGAGCATCCAACCATTTGAATATCCCTGGGAGATGCTAAAACCAATTTGCCACAAATACCAATGGATAAGTGTACTTTGTAAATTTCCAGATAACTCTTTTTGAAAGAAAAAAACATAAATACTACCACTGCTTTTACTTTTTTTTTCCATTAAGTTTATTGGTACATTTTAGGTATACAATACAGTCACATTCATCATTGGAATCTTGTACATTTACATGAGTATCTTGGTTCTTATTTTTTCCCCATTCCCCTGCCCCCTCTTCACCCCCTCCACGCCTCCCTATTTACAAAGACTTTGTTTCCATTTTTTTCTTTTTTTCATATTCTTTCTGTTCTCTTCTTTCCTTTCCCCTAGCCCTCCCACTTCCCCTACTCCTTTAGACCTTTGCTTCCTATTTCACAATATCAATTTACCCATGTTTATAGCGGCACAATTTGCTTTTACTTTTTGAACCCATGCTGATCGCAGTATTTGTGAATTGACAGATTACTTTATACTTTGTCACCTAGTATGGAAGTTACATTGAACAATCTACAATTTCACACATCACTCTTGTTAAAGATAGACATTCAGTTTATTTTTACTAGCCTTTAAGTATAGCCTTTAATCTTTTCCATAATCAGAGATTATGATATTTTTGTCTCAAATATTTGGTGAAATCTTTCATTCCAAAGCATTAGGGCTTATGAATTTGTGCGTTTTGATAGGTGTATTTTTTTCTTTTGGTATTTCAGGCTACATCTTTTTGGTGTTCTAGTCTGTCTATTGATGGTTGCTGTCAATTATTTGCAACTTTGTTGCTTCAGAAAACACACAATTTTTTTAAAAAGTGTTGAACTTTGAAATTTGGAATCTGAAGACGTTCATACATTTAACATTTGTGGGGGTTGTCCTCAAAGTGAAAAACAAATCAAGTAACTGAACTTGTTCTCAGAGAGACTACAAGTTTAGATCCATCTCATAAAGGCTACATAATCCTTCAGAAATAGCAAAACTAATACCTCAGCTGTAAAACGAATGTAATTTTAATACACTCCTCATGGGATTGTTGGAAGGATCTGCAATATTTTCTTAAACTTTTAAAAACCACACAAATGCAACTTTTGTTTTAGAAGCTTCAATTTTTTGCTGTAAACTGATTGTGTATTCTAATTAATTTTTAATTATTTGGATTATTCTTATTGGGATAGTACAAGCAGCCTGGTATTATTCTCCTCTTGTCCATGATGCAGAAAATTTTATCAGAGGAGCAGGTCTCCAGACAGACCCAAGCCAAAACTTAGCTATTACCCTGACTTGATCTGTGGACCTGGATATCATATTTAACTCTTTAAACCATATTTTTACCACCAAAAAAATGGACATTATACTACTGGCCTCTTAGAGAGACTATAAAGAATAAATCAAGCAACATGTATGATATTTAGGAAAAATGTTGAGATTTGAATTTAGAATGTTTGAAGGAACAGAATTGAAACTTAAAAAGTATTGAGTGCTATTAGGCACTGGGAAGATAGACTCATGAACTAAGAATAAAGCTGTATGTTCTGGAATAGGCAGTGTGACACACTGTTTTAGAAAGAATGCTCTGTAATAAGATGGTATGAATGCCAGCTCAGCCAAACTTCTCACTGTGACCATGAAAGGTTATTTAGCACAATTTCTCCTCTATAAAATGGAAACAATAATGATACTGTTTACAACTTTTTAAAAAAATAGTGTCTTAAATTCTAGTTTCACTGTTTGTTGTTAGTGACCTATGGGATAATAGTTATAAGCCAATTTATATGCAAGGACACTGATGATATATAAAATCTCAGAAAGTAGAAGGCTACTGTTTTTATTATCCCTGTATCATTCTACTTTTTGTAGTCAACATATCCTGCCACTGCTTTGAAAGGAACTCTTTCCCCAATAGTACCCTGTGTTTCTTTAGCCACAGTTGGAGAACTGGCCAAACACAAGCAAGCTAGATTCCCTGTAGAATTCAACTCCCAAAAGCAGGAAACCTGTTACCATTACTCACAACCCAATATCTCTGACACTTTCTTTATCAAAACCTGAATATTTAGATGTGCTTCTACTACATGAGTCACTAAACATCCTTTTAAAATATCCAACTAAATATAAATGGCCCATTTTACACTGTTGCATGTAACACCAATAGCATGCACACACACACACACACACACACACACACACACACAAACAAATAAATGCTACCTTGGCTAAAACTCCAATTCAAGCCCCCAAACTTTTACAATGAGAATGGACCCCTGGCCATTTAAAGAAGTAGTCAACTAGCTAATCACTACATATACAAACGTAGGTTGAGGAATTTAAGGAAAAAGGCTATATCAATGATGGACAAGGTTTAAGAGCTTTTGTTTTAAGGTATCTTAAAATTCCCATACTTGCTAAATAATATGCTCCAAATACCACTGATACTAACAGCAAGAAAATATTTGAGGAGCAGCAAGTTGAATCAACAACAAGGAAAACACAATAATAGATCAGTCATTGTAAGTCTGAAAGGATTAAGGGCTCACAGAGAAAAAGCAGTTCAAATTTTTCTTCAATATTTTTAAGTCAGTAAAAGCATGATGGGGCATCCTCTTGTGTTTTAATGGCCTACATTTTCTACGGAATTGATAAAGTTATATTTGCCAGATAGGAAATTATCCAAGCAGCTGAAATGAAAAATGGAAATGTTTTATAATTAATTTCACTCCAGGAGATTGTATAGTCTCAGGCATTCTTTATGTAAATGGACCAAAAATGTGCAATATATTTGTACTTTGATGAATCTAAAATGCTGACCAGACAGTTTCAATAACTTTTGCTGTCATCATCTGAATGAATTTATTCAAATTTAAAATAGTTGCTAAAAACTTATGAGAAATGGGATTTTTTTGATCCTCTGTGCTCAGATGAAATCATTTAACAAATAAAGAGCTTTGAAGTTGTTCCTATCATTATCTTTATTTTATTCTTAATCTGAACTAATCATATATATTAATAAAACTATCTTGTTGGTCTTCATTAATCTATTATAAAACACTACCATACCTCCTTCAAGAATATTATTAAGTTCATAACTTTGCTAAAACAAAACATGTCTTTACAAAAGTGCATTACAATGCTACAAAAGGGCATAACAATGTGTGTCATTTTAAATTGATGTAAGCAATGACATTAAGTCAAGGAAATACAGAAATATTATGCCTCATACTGCATTATCTTTTCTTCAGAATTTTGCACTTAAATCTTTGCTCTTCAAATTATGAATTAGTTTAATCCAACATATCAAATATTAAGGCTTCCAGCTGCACATTTTTGAAACTCAGAATCAAAGAAAACCTTTTGACAGCAGTGAAGTGGCAGCTAGAGACTTCTCATCAATTTTTTTGTTGGTTCCTCCAACTGCAGCTACTCAAGGTATTGCTTGCAGGTCAAACTTCATGGAAGATGCTGGAGCCATCCACTCCACCACAGCAAAGAGCAAGTTGTGTTCCTCTATTATACTTCAAAACACCCTGTACTTCTCCTTTCAATGTAGTAAGACAAGAAATTAAATTAGTGTATATGATTATTTGCTTAAGGAACATTTTAAATTTTATCCAGGGATGATGTGACTTCCTGCTTTCCTTTATCCCTAGAAAACAGCACTGAGAAGGCAGTTAGGAAATAACTAAAACAGGAAGAAGAGACTGAAGACTTAACATGAGCCAAACATAGAGGAAACAAGTTTAGAAGACAAAAGTGGAAGGGTGAAAGCATACCTCTCATTATACCCAAACAAAAAGATTTTTGTTTGAACATATTCTGGTACATGATTCGCGAAACAAACAAACAAAAGCTACACCAAGTGAAATAGGAACTCAAAGACTTCCTTGTTAAAAAAAAAAAAAAACTATTTCAAAGGGAGGATAGCGGACATAGTCATTTTAAAAACAAGGAGTTTTTTGTGGGGTTTTTTGTTACTGGGGGTTGAACTCGGGACCTTGCACTTGTGGGGCAGGCACCGGAACCACTGAGCTAAATCCCCAGCCCAAACAAAGAGTTATTTTACATCGTTCATTTTTAAAGGCATATGTCAAAATCTTTGGTCATATAAAATATAGCAGAGAAATTATATAGGTAAAATTATCTTGTATTTGTCATAGTACAGAAGATTGTAAAAAAAACCCTCCTATAACAAAATAAACTTTAATTGTATAACTACATAAGTCACAATATAGTTATAGTCACATGAATTTCGCTGAGATTTTAAAATTCAAAGTGAAACTCACTAACCCTAATTTACTTTTCCTATCAGAGTGTTGAATAGTACTTTGTGAATCAAAGATATACCAAGAACTCAACTGTATAATTAGATGCAACAACATGATGTGTTAATTTATTCCTTTCGATTTAACAAGATAAATTAAAACTTGAAATAAGTATTTATTGAAATAAGTCTAAAACTTATAAATAACTTTATAAATAATAAAACTTATCAAAATAAGTATTAAACAAAAAATAATATAGTATATAGAGTCTTCTTATATAAGGGATATATTTAAGCAATTGTATCTCTTATCAATGCATAATATAAATATAGAAATAGGCAAGTACTCCCTGTGTTAGTTACTTTCCTCTAGTTGCTGAGACAAAATACCTGCCACCAAAAGTTAGAGGGAAGGGGCTTATTTGGCTTACAGTTTGTAGAGGTTTCAGTCTGCAATCAGCTAGCTTCAAGGCAGGGATGGCAAACAGGCATCACAGAGGAAAAACGACATGGCACACACAAGGCAGCAAGGGCAACAAAGGGGTGTTACCAGCATCTTTCTGCCCCTTTTATCTTATTCAGGCTACTTAGGTCAGGTAGCACTCGTACCCTTAATCCTAGTGCCCTTGAGCACTAGGAGCATTGCATCATGAATCCCAGCTTCACACTCTAGATCAAGCCTATGACCACATGAGGCTTTGGGGGACATCTAGACCCAAACCATAACACTGTCAGACTGTGAACTACCTAAGGTCAGTTTATGTCTTCACTGTAGTATCCTCAATGTCTAGTAAAACATTTATCATGTAGTATATGTTAAATAAATTTTTGTTGATCAAGTATATGAATATCTAATTTTCAATCTTGGACCATCAGTGTTCACTGTCTTCTCTCTGTGAAGTCACTGGCTTGAACAAGGTCTAATACGAACTACAGTCTGAATTTTATTAATGAGTCAAGGATGGAATGGCATTGAAGGAACCTATATATTTTGGATAATTTATTATTATAACAGATCACTGGAGCCATTCTATCTAGATACCTTGGTGGTATTTTCTTAGTTTTCAAAAGGTTCACTCAGTGACTTGCTGAAAGAAATAACAATTTTAGAAATATGTAGTACTGTCAGACAAAGGGTTTCCAATCAACTCAGAGCAAAACTGTACTTCCTCAGTAGACCCAATACTAACCCATGCAGTCTGCTAGTAAGTAGAAAAACTACTATGCTAGGGTCACAGAAATTATAGTTGAAACAAACTTTAAAAGGTCCCGTCATTTTTCCCCTTTACACACAAAGCAAAAGTGAAACAGTTACTGAAAGCAAAATAAAATAATTGGCACAGCAATTCTTAGGACAGCAAACATCAGAGGCCCTGTGCTTACAGATCTCTTCAGTTTCACCATTATTGGATGAACAACAGTTAGTTTTGGGTATCTTTTACACTGAGCATCAAGCTCATAAGCAGGAAGCAGAAATGTTTGAATAATCAGATTGACCCTGATTCAATTATTACCATTTAATAACCAGTCAGTAATATATTCTCAGACTCTGTAATTTGGGAGATATAAATACTGCTACTAAACCACTTGTTTGCAGTGTGTACTACCCTTGATGTTTTTGACTTAAAACACCATACATGACTTAAAGTTTCCAGCCAGGAGCCCTGTTTAATAAGCAAAATTAGGGGTGTCTGTGAGTGTGCATGTGTGCTTCTGAAAAGATAACAAAGATCATGTCTCTAACTACAGCTGAGTTATACCACAATTCAGGATCAGATCCTGTGTGATATAAAATTCCAGCAGCTTCTTGGCTTTTATACTCCCCCAAAGAAATTACTTTGAAAGCAGTCCTTTACTCCCACCAGACAAAGCTGAAGTGCTCAGTTTTATTTTGTATGCCTTTCCAAATAGGCGTGATTTTTAAAATAGGTCAAAATCTCTGTTTGCCCAATAATAAAATAAACCCAACATCAGGGAAAAATCAAGGTCTCTTTCTTTCTCTTTATTATGTCATTATTTTTTAGAAGGTGCCAGGATCTTCCTTGGTCTTGAAGGCCCAAAATGTTATTTTATTGCATTTTCCCTTCTGCTTTAGGAGAAGTTGAAATGTACACTGTAAATTAAAGCACAGAAAACCACATTTTTCTTTTATATGTTATAGAAATGGTGGAGCTTTGCTTTTAAATCAAGCAATTTCCTGAGTGGTAGACTTTATTTTTTTGAGGTAGAAAAACACAATATAGTAGTTGTATCAATATGAAGTGGTGTGTTTATATTATATTGTCTCATCCCTTAGAGAGACTGTGTACAATACAATAATAGTACTAAATGTAAAAATGTTAATAGATCATTTCATTTGAAATCAAATAGAGTAGGATCAGAAACACCACTAAACAAGCAGTGCTTGATTCTGACCACATGCCTTTTCAAGTGCTTCTAGAAGGACGTAAAGACAGTAAAATGGATATAATATCTCACCATCCAAAACTTGTTTAAATTTCTGAGATTTCAATAAATATCTATCTAGTTTCAGCAAAGAAAAATGTGGTGTCATTCTGCAGTTGATTGAAGTACAGCAAAGTTGCAGAAGCCAAATGACTTTAGCTCATTGTGATTTTAGTTGATGCAGAAACAAAGACAAATATAATTTGATGTACAAGCTATGGCATTTGTAATCTGTCAAATGGCTAGAGTGCTGCTCTCCTTTAACCAAGAAATAAGATAGCCCCCTATTTTTTAACTATAAAGAAGTTAATATTTAGCTCTTTAATTCTTTTCTTTGTATGAACACATCATAACTATCCATTCTCTTCTTGAAAGTATTTAGGTCATTTCTGATGGTTTGCTACTTTAACTGTATTTCTAACACACATGAACACATTTTCTAAGGTATATATATCTATATCTTATATCTATATATCTTATATAGATATATAGAGAGATGCCATGTGCATGTGTGTTAAGCCATACAAAACCTCCATTTTTGTCAGTCAAAAATAGCCAAGAATCAACAATTTCAAAATCTTCAAGCTAATACTTGTGAGTAGAATTTCTGAGTCCCTGCAGGATTATTGGATTTTATGAAATTATTCCGAAAATGTTGGCTCTATTTACATATTTTTAAATTTATTCTACTATTTATAGTTAAGGTGTACATGCTGTGATATGTGTAAGTATGGTTAAATTATTTGTAGATACTAATATATTTCATCACATTCTATATATACTCCTTTTGTATGATAAAATTACCTAAAATCTACTCTCACTCAACTTTCAGTATATAATCCATTATCATATCTACATTCCTCATGCTATACATTCGATCTGTAGACTTTTTCTGCATAAATGACATCTGAGGCAACATGGATGAAATTATGAGACATTATGCTGAACAAAATAGGTCCAACACAGGGAGAAAAATAATGTATGATCTCACTTCTATGAGGATCTTAAAGGAAAAAGTTGAATACATAAGAGTAGAATGGAGATCACCAAGGATGGGAAGGGAGTAGAAATGGATAGAAGTAGGTCAAAGTATATAAATTTGTATTTTAAATCAAGAGTAATATTAATTTTACTCCACTCTTACCCCTTCAGTGAGTAACTGCTTCTAGCTATGTGCTACACTACAAATATTTCTCTCTGTTCTATCTGTGTTAACTTTCTAAATTCATTTCATTTGTACAATGCACGTGTCAATCACAATCTTCTCTGAAATAGTTTAGCATCATAGAACTTAGTTAAAGGGAACAAACAAAAACAATATACATAATGTAATATAATACAATGGGAAAGGTTCTGGATATTAGAATGATGAGTATGCTTTAACCACTGAGGCTGGAACTAATAAGGTAGATGATGAATGGGAAGACTGTATAAAACTACACTTGTCCAAGGCCATTCCTTCAGCTTTGGAAGTTATTATTCTCAACTCTTTACAACTAGTGTCCCCTTTCTGAAAGCTCGTGCTGAATATTCTCCTTGTCAAGATCTATTTTGGCCTTTAGCCAGACTTGAACCTCTGCTTCCTCTATCCTCAGATCATGTGCTATACATGCACCAAATTTCCATGTGCACATTTGTGTCTGTATGTGGGGCACATTATCGGTGAGGTGAGGATGAACACTAAGACAATAGAGTCCTATTTTGGATATTAAGGTTGAAGATTGCTTTGGGCAGTTAGAACTCATTTCCTTTAGGAAGCTGTGCCATGCACTGAAGTCTGGCTCCTCGCTCTCTTTCATGTTATCCCCGGTACCTGAGGTCTGCCTCTGCCACGGGATATAACCAGGTCTCTGTGATCATGTGTTCACCCACTATGGTTCCTGCTCATCTTTCCACAGCCAACACTATGCACCCTCATACTTAACAAATAAAAAATCATGGACCTTATTCTTCCACATCAGCTTCATACCATGAATTGAATACTGGGCTACCACTTGATTTTCAGCAATGGACAAAATAGATGAATCTCTTCCCTAATGATTTTACATGTAGGTTGAAGAAGATTGCCAATAAACAAAAAAAGCAGTAAATTTATAATGTGTTAGATGATAATGACTGTTATAGATAAAAAGGAAGTGCAAAAAATAAATGAACGAAGTTTGTATTTCAATGATCCTGTATAGATTATAAATTACATAAGAACAGAGAGAGGGTCTAATTTATTCATTTATGAATCATTTCTACCTACACAAGTACCCAGCACCTCACTAAGTAAATAAATGAAGGAGTTTCATGCAGTAATTTCTACATCTAAATCTAAACAAAAAACTTGTTCCTACATCTGTCAGAAATACAAATGCAATGCAGAGAGCATAGCTACCCCGGGGTATCTTAACAGGTACTATGTCTGCATCTAACTCAATGTTTCTAATTCAGTGCATTGTATGCCTATCCCTAGTAATTTTCCAGAATTTAAAATGCTTAGGATTAATATATATGTACTATTATTCTTTTATCCTTTAAATGAGCAATCTATATAGAACAGGATAGAGGTAAATTCTATAATATGGTTCTAAATATATACTGCATCCTTCCTAAATTATTTTTAAGTATTCTCTCCTGAAGACATTAGACAGTAGGCTCAAGGTAATAGTTATATTCAAATAATGATATAAAGTAAAAAATTAATAATATTTATATGATATCTATACCTTGACTAATACAAACTATGCCAGGTCACTATGGTGGAGAAACTATAAAAACAGCAATTTTATTGTCATTTGGAGAGCTTTGGTATATTTAAATATGATGCAAAACAATTAGTATATATATATTTTACTTAAATTCTCTTATTGGTACATTTTAGGTATACAACACATTTACATTTCTCATTGGGAACTTGTACTGTTACATGATACATTTGGTTCTTATTTTTTCCCCATTCCTAGCCCTCCCTTCACGCCCTCCACCCTTCCCTATTTACAAAGACTTTATTTCCATTGTTTCCATTTCTCAGCATTTTTCCTTTCCCTTCTTTCCTTTCCCCTGCCCCTCCCACTACCCCTACCCCTTTGGACCTTTTCTTCCTATTTTGCATTATTGATTATTCATTCTAATCATTGGTGAATCTTAGGTATACAATATAATGACATTCATTATGGGAAATTTGCAACTTTACATAATCTATCTTGGTTTTTATTTTTCACCCTTGCCCAGCCCTCCCTTCAACCCCTCCATCCCTCCCTATTTACAAAGATTTTGTTTCCATTTTTCCATTTTCTCATATTAATCCCATTTCCTTTGTTCATTTCCCCTACCCCTCCCACTTTCCCTTCCCCTTTGCCCCTTTTCTTCCTATTTCACATTATCTATTATTCGTTTTAGTCCTTATTTACACTTTCAGTTTCTCACACTAGAGAAACTATTTGGTATTTATACATGTGTGTCCTATTTATTTCACTTAAGAGTATTGCCTCAATGTGGATCCATTTAGCTATAAATGTTTCCAATTTTTCATTTTTATGGCTGAGTACTATTCCATTTTATAAAAAAACCACATTTTCTTTATCCAGTCTCCAGTTGATGGGCATTTGGGCTGTTTCCAAATTTTAGCTATTACAAATTGTGCTGCTATGAACATGGGTGCACATATAACACTGTGGTATGATTCTTTTAATTCTTTAGGGAAGATACCCAACAGGGGAATAGCTAGGTCAAATGGGACTTCCAGTCCTAGTTGTTTGAGGTATCTCCATACTGATTTCCACAGTGGTTGCACCAGTCTACACTCCCACCAGCAGTGGAGCAGGGTTCCTCTTTCCCTACAGCCCCGCCAGCATTGGTTATTGCTTGATTTCATGATAGCAGCCATTCTTTCTGGAGTGAGGTGGAATCTCAGCATTGTTTTCATTTGCATCTCTCGAATGGGCAGTGATGGTGAACATTTCTTCATGTACTTATTTGCTATTTCTATTTATTTGTCTGAGAAATGTCTGCTTATTCCAGATGCCCATTTATGGATTGGGTCTTTAAATTTGGGAGGTCTGATCTTTTTAAATTCTTTATAGATTCGAGATAGTAGACCTTTGTCTGAGGAAAAACAGGTGAAGATTTTTTCCCACATTCTGGGTTGTCTCTTCACACTGCTGGTGGTTTCTCTTGCTGTGCAGAAGCTTTTTAATAAGAAGAGATCCCACTTGTTGATTGTTTGTGCTAGTTCATGGGCAACTGAGGTTTTGTTCATAAAATTTTTTCTGGCAACAATGTCTTCAACAGTTCTACCTAACCTCTGTTCCAGTCAGTTCAGCATTTCTGTTTTAATATTTATATCTTTAATCCATTTTGATTTTAGTTTAGTGCATGGTGAGAGATACAGGTCTAGTTTTAATCTTTGGCAAGTTGAAACCCAATTTTTCCAGCACCATTTATTAAACAGGCTATCTTTCCTCCAGTGAGGGTATTTGGCTCCTTTATCGAAGATGAGATGGCTGAATGTGTCTGGCATTGTTTCTACATCTTCTAATCTGTTCCACTGGTCCTCAGGTCTGTTTCTTTGCCAGTACCATGTTGTTTTTATCACAATAGCTTTGTAGTATAGTTGTAGGTTGGGGATTGTGATACCCCCTTCCATGTCTCTGTTACCTAGAATTGCTTTTGCTATTCTGGGTCTCTTTTTGTTCCAAATGAATTTTTGGATTTTTTTTTCTCAAGGTCCATGAAGTATGCTGCTGGAATCTCAATTGGAATTGCATTAAATCTATATAGCAGTTTTGGAGGAAGTATGGCCATTTTCACTATATTAATCCTTCCTACCCAGGAGCAGGGGATGTCTGTCCATTTTCTGATATCCTCTTCAATCTCTCTTTTCAGAGTGCTATAGTTTTCAGAGAAGAGGTCTTTGATTTCTTTCGTTAGGTTGATTCCTAGGTATTTCAGTTTTTTGGATGCTATTGTGAAAGGAATTATTTGCCCTATTTCTCTCTCAGTGAGTCTGTTATTCATGTAGAAGAAAGCTCTTGATTTTTGTGTGTTGACCTTGTAACCAGCTACTTGACTGAATGTGGTTATTAAGTCTAGAAGACTTTTGGTGGAGTTCTGTGGGTCTTCTATATAAAGTATCATGTCATCTGCAAATAATGACAATTTGACTTCTTCATTTCCTGTCTTTATTCCTTTTATTTCTTTCTCTTGTCTAATTGTTGTGGCTAATGTTTGCAAAACTATATTGAACAGGAGTATTGATAGTGGACATCTTTGTCTTGTTCCTGATTTTAGTGTGAAGGATTTCAGTTTTTGACCATTTAGTATGATATTGGCTATTGGTTTCTCATAGATGGTTTTTTATGAGAATGAGGTAGAGACCATCTATTGCAATTTTTTGTAAGGTTTTTTTTTTATCACAAATGCATGTTGGATTTTGTCAAATGCTTTTTCTGCATCTATGGAGATGATCATATGGTTTTTGTCCTTGGCTCTATTGATATAGTGTATTACATTGATTGATTTGGATATGTTGAACCAACCCTGCATTCCTGGAATGAATCCCACTTGGTCAGGATGTATGATCTTCTTGATGATCTTCTGCATTCTATTTGCCAGTATCTTATTAAGGATTTTTGCATCTGTATTCTTTAGTGAGATTGGCCTATAGTTCTCTTTTTTGGTTGGGTCTTTCTCTGCTTTGGGGATCAAGGTGATGCTTGCTTCCAGGGATGAATTTGGGAGTATTGCTTCCCTTTCAATTTCATTGAAGAGTTTAAACAGTAGTGGCAGCAGTTCCTCTCTAAATGTCTTGTAGAATTCAGCAGTGAAGCCATCAGGGCCTGGGCTTTTCTTAGTTGATAAGTTTTTATTACGTTTTCAATTTCATTGGTTGAAATTGGGTAGTTTAGAATTTTTAGGTCTTCTTCATTCAGCTTTGGTAATTCATATGTATCTAGGAATCTGTCCATTTCTGTGTTTTCCATCTTATTGGCGTATAGGTTCTGGAAGTAGGTATTGATGATCCTCTGGATTTCTGCTGGGTCTGTTGTCATTTCACCATTTTCATTCAATTGAATGGATTTGGGCCTTTCCTTTTTCTGATAAGGTTGGCTAAGGTTTTGTCAATTTTGTTGACTCTTTCAAAGAACCAACTCTTGGCTACATTGATTTTTTTGTATCATTCTCTTAGTCTCTATTGCATTGATTTCTCTGCTGATCTTTATAATTTCTTCCCTTGTATGAGCTTTGGGTTTGTCCAGCTCTTCTTTTTCTAGAAGCTTGAGGTTCAGCATCAGGTTGGTTAATTGGGCTCGTTCTGTTTTCCTAATATGTGTATTCACTGCTATGAATTTTCCTCTCAAGACTGCTTTCATTGTGTCCCATAGATTCCAATATGTTGTATTATCATTGTCATTTAATTGAAGGAACTGTCTGATTTCTTCCTTAATTTCCTCTGTGACCCATTGGTTATTCAAAAGTGTGTTGTTCAATTTCCACGTGTTTATGAAATTTTTTGAGTTTCTTTTGCTATGGATCTCCAATTTCATCACACTATGATCTGATAATATACAGGGGATAACTTCAATTCCTTTGCACTTACTTAAACATGTTCTATGCATGAGTATATGGTCTATTTTGGAGAATGACCCATGTGTAGCTGACAAGAATGTGTATTCTGATTTTGTGGGGTGAAAGACTCCGTAAACATCTGTTAAGTTCATTTGTTCAAGAGTTCGATTGAGTTCTAGTATTTCATTACTTATTTTTTGTCTAGTTGATCTATCTCTTTGTGACAGTGGGGTATTGAGGTCCCCCACTGCTATTGTATTAGTGCATATATGACTTTTCATGTCTGTTAGTATTTGTTTTATATAGTTGGGTGCACTAGTGTTTGGTGCATAGATATTTATGATTGTCATCTCTTCCTCTTGGATTCTTCCCTTTACAAGGATGTAGTATCCTTTGTCTCTCTTAATCAGTGTTGGTTTGAAAACTACTTGATCTGCAAAGAGGATAGCTACTCCTGCTTTTTTGGGGAGTTCCTGTCACATGGAGTATTGTTTTCCACCCTTTAACTTTCAGTCTATGAGTTTCTTTTTGAATTTAGTGTGTTTCTTCTATGCAGCTTATTGTTGGATCATGCTTCTTGACCCATTCTGCCAGTCTATTTCTTTTGATTGGTGAATTGAGACCATTAACATTGATGGTTATAACTGATACATATTGACTTATCATTGTTATGACTTTTTCTTTTTGTTGGACTATCCCCCTTTGCACTTAATTTCTTGTCATGCCTGATGGATTCATTCTGCTGGGCTTCTGGGTTTGTGATCCTCACTGTCTTTTCCTAGGATATTGCCTAAAATGTTTTGGAGTGCTGATTTGTATTCATGAAGTTCCTAAGGTGCTCTTTGTCATGAAAGTATCTTATTTCTCCATCAATTTTGAAGTATAGTTTTGCAGTGTACATCAATCTGGGTTGGAGGCTGTTTCCTTTATGGCTTGAAATATGTCACTCCAAGCTCTTGCCTTGAGTGTTTGCATTGAGATGTCTGTTGTGATTCTGATCTGCTTTCCTTTGTATGTGATTTGTTTCTTTTCTCTAGATGCTTGTAGAATTTTGTTCTTCTTTTGGGTTTTTTTGAATCTTAACAATTATATGCCTATGTGTAGTTTTTTGGTTTTTTTTGATCAAGGCTATTTGGAGTCCTATATACCTCACTTATCTCTATGTCAAATTCTTTTCCCCTGCTTGGGAAGGTTTCTGCCATTACTTATGTGAAGAGTTTTTTTTATGTCATCTGCACTCTTCTGTTTCTTCATTGACTCCCATCAGTCTTATGTTATTCTTCTTTGCATTGTCTAGCAGCTGCTGCATTTATTTCTCATGGTCCCTTACAATTTTGAAGGAAATTTTCTTTTCATGGTCACTAATTGCAATCTTATCTTCTATATCTGAAATTCTGGCCTCACATTGGCTTATTCTGCTTCATAGACTTTCAATGGAGTTTGTAATCTCCTGGAAATCTGTTTGCATCTTTTTTATGGATTCTCTTTCCTATGTTGGTATTCCATCATGTTCCTCAGCTCCTCTCTAGATTTATTAATCATGTCTTGCACTACAAGCACAATCTGTGCTGTTATCTGAGATATTATTTCTCATTTCATTTTTTCCAGATCCTCTTTTGTTTCCAGTTCAGTGGGTCCAGGTGGTTGAGAATCATAGTGTTCCATCTTATTTCCCTTTGGAGTTGCTTTAGGTGATCTGGAAGTCTGGTTTTGAGGCTTATTTATGTGTCTTCTCATTTCGACCAGGGCAGGGGGTGCTGTTGGCACCTGCGTGGCTCACCTCCTCTGAGCTGGGAGAGGAGGGACAGAAGCTCAGAATCCCCTTCCTCTGGGCCAGGAGTGGTGGAAGGGAAGGTGGCCCAAAAGCCCTTTCCTCTGGGCTGGGAGTGCCGGAACAGATGGTGGCCAGGAAGCCCCTTCCTCTGGGTCAGGAGCGGTGGGCTGGATGGTGGCCCAGAAGCCCCTTCCTCTGGGCCAGAAGCAGTGGGATGGTGGCTCAGAAGCCCGTACATCTGGGCTGGGAGCGGTGGGATGGATGGCAGCCCAGAAGCCCCTTCCTCTGGGCCAGGAATGGAGGGACAGCAGCTCAGAAGCCCCTTCCTCTGGGCTGGGAGTGGTGGGCTAGATGGTGGCCCAGAAGCCCCTTCCTCTAAGCCAGTAGCAGTGGGACAGCAGCTCAGAAGCCCCTACCTCTGGGCTGGGAGCAGCGGGATGGACAGTGGCCCAGAAGCCTATTAGTATATTAAAATGCCATAGATTTGAAAGATAATATAAGTGTAGCATTCCTAATCTGAAACTAAAAATGTTTTAAAGTCTAAAAAGTTTTGGTTTTATTAAGACATATTTTGCCAACATACAATAACTGTAGATATTTATGGGGTGAAGTGTGGATATTTGAGACACATATACAATCTTTAATGGTCAAAGCACAGTAGTAATTATCATTTCCACCTTCGTAAGGAAAGCTGAAAGTTTTTAACTTTCATATTGGCATTCAAAATGTTTCAGATTAGGGAAAGTCAATGTGTCAACTCTACTGTAAATCATACACACATATCCTAAAACCTGAAATGCTCAGAAATCTGAAATATTTCTGGTTCCAAGAATTTTGGACAAAGGATACTCAACTTAAGAGCCCTCTGAAATAACTGTATTGTCCAATCAATATTTTCAGAGGATCAGGAAGGAGCTCGTGAGAGGGTTTTGCTCATAACATGTTCTCTAAGTTTTTTTCAAAGACTATGCAAACTTATTATCCACAGGACACCATGACTTCTAATAGAAAGCACACACCAACACTGGATTGGGTGGCAAAAGAAAGTATGAAGAATAGATGTGAGATGTGGTAGTAAGCTGACAATAAGCACAATGCATAGAGTTCTGGTCTATGACAATAATAATAATGTAGTAGAACAAAAAACTATCCTGTCTGTATGAAAGGAAATGCTGAGGTTTTATCCTTTGTAACAAACAAGACCGAGGGAAATAATTTCCCCTTACTCCTAGGGAATAGCATTTCAAAGTCTGACAACTCATAACATCATTCAAAGATTCTATTTTTAAAAAATTAATGCATTTAATTCATCCAATAGATTAATTTCTCTCATAAGACTTAGCAGCACTCCATTTTTCAATTAATGATCAATTGTTACAGAAATATCTGTAGACAGGAAAAATTATGTTCTGTGCTCTAGTGCATAAGTAAGATAGCAAATGACAAAAAAATCAAAAAATTGCATTTTGTGTTGCATAAAATAGCGTCTATTGAGGATCTTTGACTTATTGATTAAAATGTCAATTAATTCAGAAGTTTTCAATGATAGTCAATTAAGGATATTATTTAAAAATATGACTCCCTCATGTGAAGCACAATTGAAAAAATAATTACATTCTTTGTGATTATGGTTGACACATATCAGTTTAGCTGAATATAGAACATTTTAAAATACATGTAACACATTAAAATGAGAGCACAGGTTGAACTACTAAGTTTGGTATTTAGAAGATATTTGCATGTGGTAGAATGTGCTGTAGACTTTAAAATTAGCCTAGGTTTAAATTCAATATCTATACTCACTAGTGAGAATAAATATAAGCAAGTTTTGTACCTTGTTTCCTCTTTTGTAAAATTGCAAAGCAATACTTTCTAACTCATTGGGTGAACATAAGAATTAAGTTAATACATGTAAAGTATTTGGAAAGTGTGTTAATATCTATTACATACTTAAAAAACAAAAATAACATTGAAGCACATTCACCTTTGAAAATTTTGATTTGGATCAATTTTGCAAATTATTTCAAGTCTACCCCAAAGTAGCAATAAGGAATATCAGAATCTTTGTAAAATTCTTCCATTTTCCTGATTATGTGAATGTTTCCCTCCAATATTTACAGTGAATACATACTTAATTTCTAGTTGCAAGGGTCATAAATTTTTATAACTAAAGAGTGGTTTATATATTGTAAATTCTGTGATCAGTATTTTTCATAGCATAAATAATGGAGTTCATTTATCTTACTTGTTAAAGACATTATGTTATCCCTGTATGGCTGTAACATTTTTGAATATGTTTTTAAAGAGAGATGAATTATACCCTATTTCTGTTGCAATGAAGTAGTTGAACATAAATGATATGAGGCTGACTTTGGAACCCAGCTGCAACTCAGGTGTTGTAACAGCTGTGTATCAATTTTGCAACTTTGGGAAGTTTGTCTAATCTTCAGAGCTTTAATATCCTTATCTTCAAATAGAAATAACTGTTCCTACCTGATAGTGTTTTTCTGAGAACACAAAAATGAAGTAATGCAAGAACAATGTTTATTTCTGAAGTTGGTCCATAATGAAAACTCAATAAATATTACCTGCTATTATTAATTTTTACAGTAAAATGCTCATTCACCAGGTTTTAAGATACTTTTCAGTAAAGCACAGAAAGTAATCGGTCTCAATTGATCTGGAATTTCCAAGTAAAGTGACTATTATGAAGACATAGAACATATGACATCTTTGTCTACATTTTATAATCCAATTATCTATTGCTGTTAACACAAAAGACAGGGCTCATCTTTACCAAATGATGTATAAACATTTCAGAAATTTTACCTAAATATATTTCCCAAATACATTTTTCATCTTATATAAATATTTCCCCCATTCAAAAGGCAATTTTGTCCTTAAAATAATATTTATTAGGTTATAATATGAAAATTAATAGTTTTAAGTCTTCAGATATAAATGATTTATTTTTTCATTGTTTTAAACTTTTGTTTTAGTAATTTCACATCATAAAGACAATATATACTTTAAATTACTGCTAAAAATTATTTAAATATGGATAAAATATTGTCATATCTTAGAATACACAAGAACAGAATACATTATTTCCATCATTATCATACAGAGAATATTTATTCCAAAATGGAATAAAGATAACTTACTCTAAAGTGTCATACCATAAGTTTTGGGTTTACATGTTAAGTATATATAAGTTTGTGTATGAAAATGCAACGTTTGTCATCAATTAAATGTAAAGATGCTCCAAAGAAAAGGTCGCCTCTTTTCCAGCTTTTTTTGCAGCCATCTTGCTTATACTAGTTGTGGTTCCAAATTAAGGTTAACTTGCAAGTTAGTGCCTTGTAGTAAGGTTTAGGACACGTCAGTATTTTCAACAATAAAAATGATTGCCCAGACTGCTTCATAAAATTACGAAAAATCACCTTCTATGTAAAAGCAACTAACATATAATTTCAAGTGCTAAATAAGAGGTATTTAAAATTAAGGTGAATTTATCAAATGATCAAAGTATCAAAGCACGAAATTAACACTAGAGAGACTGTTTCATAGATAGGACTGTATAATCTGAAAGTGGAATCTCGAGGTTTTAGAAAAGCCCCTGTGGACTGAGCGCTTGCTGTGTGGCAGGCACTGCTTTACCTCTTCAACGTCATATTCACTTCAATCCTCTCAAAAATCTAAGTAACTCTTGTGAGATATCTCAAATTATTCACAGATTTGCAAAAGTAGCTAAAATCAAACTAACATACCCCAAAAAGAATTGAGAAATGGGAACAGAAAGAAATATTCTATTTACCACAGCAACAAGTACATTAAATTCTTAGAACTTTAACAAGAGGCAGGATTACATGAAGAACACACCAAAGTATTTTTGAAAGATATACAATAATACCTTAACAATTAGAAATGCATGCTATATCCTGGGGTGGAAGAACCTAACATGAAAATGTTACATCTTGCAAAATAAACACAGGTGGAGAATCTCTAATTTAAAAGTCTGATGACCTCTGAAATCTAAAAATTCGTAAACGTGACTAACATGAATTCACCTAACTTCATGTGCTGGGTCACCATCAAAATGCAGGTTCATTTAAAAGGAAAAACATTGTATAAGATTACTTTCAGACTGTGTATGTAAGGTGTATATGAAACTTAAGTGAATTTCATTTTTATAGTTGGACCCTGTGCACCAAGATATTCATTATGTGAATGAAAATATCCCAAAATCAGAAAAGTTCAAAATAAGAAAAACTTTTAATCCAAAGCATTTGGGATAAAGAATGCTCAAACTGTAAATAAGTTGGATGCAATTTAATTAGCATCTCAATAATGTATTTTTCAAAAATAGTATATTTTAATATCCTTACCCAAAGGAAGTAAAGTGGTAAATAGTGATATTGCAAACTGCTGTATCAAAATAGTGCTGTAAAATTGAAATGTCTTTAAAAAAATCAACTGCATCCTGTATATTTGTGATTTATATAATGTTATAATATAAACATAGATAATAAAATAGTTATTGTAGTGAAGTAAATTAACATATTTACATCCAAATTTTTTGTTTTTTGGTAAAAGCATCAAACATCTAAAAAGATGGCCCTGGAGGAGATTATGCTAAGCATAACAAGCCACATACAGAAAGAAAAATATCACATGAACTCACATGTAAAATAATTTTTTATTCAGATATTCATATCCATAAGAAGATCTAACATTTAAAAAATAATCATTCATTGCTAACAATTATTTACTAATTCAATACTAATATTTACCAATTATAATACTAACATGAATACAACTTTGGGATTTAAATTGGTTTATTTCTAGTATAAGTGTCAAAAACAACATAGTATTCTTTGATAAACTTCTTTATAAATCTCAGAATTCCCATTTCAAAGGCAAATGTCTACTTTAACTATCACTTCAATTTCTTTATTGAGAACACTTGATAATGCAACAACTGTAAATTAGCATCAGAAAAAGAATGCCTACATGAGGCATGTATTTGCTTTAACAAAAGCATTTAGAAAACAAGTGTTTAAGAGTCTAATAACTACAATAATGATTAAACTTCAGAATATTTTATGCTGCTTAAGTGAAAAATACAGTGAAATACTTACATATTCATAAAAGCATTCATAATTGCTATCTACTGTTATATGGTAAATGGAGCTAGCAATAGAACCCAAAACTTCTAGGGATATTGTGAACTACAATGAAATAATATTTGCAAAGTATTTGATGTACTGTCTTCATATTGTAAAAAATTTAATTCACCAATAACTGAGTTTATTTTGAAAGAAATATTTTCATTTTCTCTGAATATGAATATCAAGAGCAAAACTGCAAATACTTAGAAAAATAACTTTGTATGTATTAGTGTCATTATGATGGATAAGACCAGATGCAATGATAGTTAACATTCCTAGAGGCTTACCCTGCACAATGCTAAATGTAAGTAAATTTTTTAAATTGAGTTTTATATTTATATATATATTTCCTAAGATACTTTTAATATATAATTACCCAAAATATTTGTACATATTTTATACAAAATTATATATATATAATCTGTATAAAATTTCTGTATCTATACGCATTCGTATACTACAGCTTTTTAGGGTGGGGTAAAAAAACTTAAATCTTGATATATTATGTTTAAAAGTCTCTTTATTACTCTAAGAGGTAAGGTAGTATAAGGGATAGACTTCAGAATTTTTTCTTTGATATAGACAATGAAGATAACAGAGTGAGAGCAACATACCGATATACTGATGATACACACTATTCCTAACTTTAATGCAAAAACATACTTAAATTCTTCTCTTCTCACAACCTAGTAAACACATAAGCATCTCTGGTGATAAGTAGAATAGTATGTTAAAGCTACAAAGTTGTGTTTCTTAGTGGAATGAGTAGGATATAAAACAATTTTCTTGATTTCCCACTTCATCTCAATCCTACCACCAGCCTCTGAATCAGGAAGACAATACCAGGCTGATTGTCAACCACTGTTGTCCCTCTACATTCCACCTTTTTTCCAGCCAAAGACTGGAAATGGAAAGGGCACTATGATTGCTGGGTGCCTGTAACATCATTCCAGGCTATACTGACTAGCTAGGCAAACAGTATATTTTAATGGTTTAGAACAATGAAAGAGGCCATTGTACACTATTGACTACTCTTGTGACATTAGGTACCTCTCTGTGCTCCAGTGTTTCTCATCTATTAAACTGAATATCTGAAACTATTTTTACAGTCCTCTGCTCTACCAACTGAGCTATTGAAGGCCCCATTCAGAAATTATTTTTAAGGTCAAAAAAGATCAAATATTGTCAGCTTAAGATTCCAGCACACAAAGAGGGAGACTGATCTAGCTTAATTCCTCTACTTGCTGTGCCTCTGACATGTGGCTCTGAATACTAACCCAAAGTCATTATCATCATCATCCTACAGTGAGGGAGAGCAAGTGTTTCCAGTTTCAGTACCTGGTAGCTTCAGAATTTGAACTTGTATCTCTGCCTCCAAATACATAGCTGTCTCTTCTAAAGCCTGCTGTCAGCCATAGCTTCAGTGATTCTGCTAGAAATATCTAAGCTTTTCTTTTCAGAAAAATTAACATAATGCCAATTCTTCTTTTTAGGGACATTTTGTAAATTTAATCTCTATAAAATGGCCTTTGTTGCTTTCTTTCTCCCCACCCCCACATGATGGATTTGCTCCCTGGAGTAGCTACATGCCAAATGGTACCCTCGTGTACTGAAAGAGTTAAGGCAGCTTGTACATTTGCATAATTTACAACCAGGGAGTAGCTGAGGGACTGGGAGAATCTGCTTCAGTAGGCCATTTAGAAATTCATTAAAATTTATTCACTCCTTACATTTTTCCTGATTATGTCCAGAACCTAAAAGTACCAAAAATGTAGGTGCAAATTTCCAATGATGAATGTCATTGTATTGTATACCTTAAATGTACCAATAAAATTAATTAAAAAAAGAAAATTAAGAACAAAAAAATGTAGAGTAAATCAGAAAACAGAGTAAAGCTGACATGATTACATGTGCAACTATAAACTCTTAAATCACTCCCACTGTTTGGGGGCTCTTTTCCCTGAATATAGAAACTTATTCTTATATTCACATTAGGCAGTTAATTGAACAGAATAGAAGTTGCTATGGAAACAGTATGGTATGCCCTAGCACTTCACGGTGAAATGAACACGCCTAATTATCACCAAATGTATGATATTTCTGCTTCTGTACTCCATAGTTTTTAATGTACAATCTGTTTAATGACCAGCAATTTGTTTATGCAGCATGCAGAGGGTGCAAGAGGCCTAAAAATAGATGATTCAATCCTCAGGTGTGAATCTGCAAACTTTATAGAAATAAAGCAATAAGATTCTTGTCCTCTCATCTTAGCAAAGATATCAAGCTTATGGGATCTTAAAACAAGTATGAGCAGTTAAGACACTACAAAAATACTGCTCAGAAAAAACATATTGACCCTCCCTTAGCTCTTTAAAATATTTCATGTAGGCAGTTAAAGCGAAAAGGCATTTGTGAAATGCAAAATTTCAACAGACAAGGTACTGTGGTAGGAATGGAGGTTTGGTCTGAAGGTACATGATTTACTGTTCACAAAGCTAACTCTATTGAATTCCATAAAGAGTTACCAAATAGAGTATAGCATTGGGAACACAGGAGGTAAACTGCACAAATTTACTCCAGGAAACTGAAGCAATCAGCTTTTAGCTTAGATCCTTGAAGGATAGTACAACTTCTGGCTGAGGGAGGTGCTCAGAACTGCCAGAAGGAAACTGTCAGGTAAAAGGGCCGAAGACCAAGACCAGACCAGGCCACAACAAGCCTTTATTAGGGGAATAGATCTGCCGGGCTGTCTCTGAACAAAGGAGAGACAAAAGCAATATGGCTGGGGCAGGGAGAGTCTTTTATAGAGACTGGGGTGGGGCTTGTAGGGGCTGAGGCGGGGTTGAGTGAGGTAGTGACTAGGGAATGGAGGAGCCGGTGATGTCACTAGGTGGTAGGAGGTGAGCGAGTATTAGGTTACTGTCTAGGTGGGAACAGGGGCATGCTGGGAAGAAGGGTTTGTTCTTTGGTGGGAGCAACCATCTTGGCATGATGTCACACAGGGGAGGGGGCAAGGCACCATAGGAAGAGGGCAGCTACTATACATAATAGCTGCTGAGGTGGTGGGAGACCTATCAGAAACATTTGCTAATTTGAGGACATAGTATGATCCTGAACTCAACCAGCAAGAAGGTAGGAATTAGGAGTTCTTTCACCATGGGCAAACAGAATCTGCACAAGTGTGGCCTGCTGTTCACACTCCTACTACCTAGAGTTTCTAAAAGGCAGTCCAGCTGCAACTTAACTTTTGCCCTCAGGCGTTGCATCCTGGAGTCTATTGTCTAGTTCCTGATTATTGTTTCTCCCACCTTGGTTCCATAACCTCCTGTGCCAAATCTATGAGATCTTCTTCAAAAGCTGCTTCTCCAACCATTATTGCCATGAGCTGGCTACAGCACATGCTTTCTTAAAAAGACCTGGGTTATGCCACAATGGAAATTTTGAGGCTATGAGTCTGTGTAATAGTATTGTGTTACACCTCCTGTCTTTTCCAAGGCCTGCTTTGTTCCTATTTTCAACATGTTAGGCACTCTCAACATATCAAAAAAGGAGGTCGAGGAACACAATGTCAATTTAAGTGGAAGAGAGATATTTTAATGATATTAAAATACAAAACAATATGAAATTTATTTAAGAAATAGAATACATTATGACAGTCATGCAGGATATTACTACACAAAACATTGTTCTTGGCTGGTAACACACTACAGAGAATACTTAATATTTTTAGCTATTCTATGGGAAAGTTCAAGATAAAAAGGTTCATCATTTTCCAACAGTTTGAGCAAGGAAAATGTGAAATAGAGAGGAACCATATTAGCTATAACTTTACAAGTAAAATTTTTAAGCTACAATCACAATACACATTAAATAATAGGCACTTGATAAACATTTGTGAATGATCTCGATGTTGTCAGGTCAGCTTCAAAATGTCAAACTAAAGGCCACTTATCACAGTTACACTTTAAAAGCCACATTAGTTTCAGCTCTATGTGACTCGTAGAGCATTCTCAGAATTTCTTTTTCACTTCATTTAGCACACAAAATTTATAAAGAGACATTAATCAAGCTGCAAATGTTTATTGAATAGTTTTGTCCAAGTCAGTTGGAATCTTGTTAATACACTCTAAAAAAAGTATTCTTTTGGAAAGATACCCAGCAGAGGAATATCTGGGTCAAATGGGACCTCTAATCCTAGTTTTTTGAGGTATCTCCGTATTGATTTCCACAGTGGTTGCACCAGTCTACATTCCCACCAGCAGTGGAGCAGGGTTCCTCTTTCCCTACAGCCCCACCAGCATTTGTTATTGGTTGATTTCATGTTAGCAGCCATTCTTTCTGGGGTGAGGTGGAATCTCAGTGTTGTTTTCATTTGCATCCCTTGAATGACCAGTGATGTTGAACATTTTTTCATATATTTATTTGCTGCTTTTACTTGTTTGTCTGAGATATGTCTGTTCATTTCAGATGCCCATTTTTGAATGGGATTTTTATATTTGGGGGTCTGATTTTTTTTTAGTTCTTTATGATCTTGAAAAAAACTTGCCTTTATTTTTTTATAGCTTTATTATTTTCACGTGAGGATAAAATTCTTAGAATATACCATAGATATTGCTCAAAACATTTAAAATAATGTTTAAGATAGTCTCAAAACTTTTCTCTATCAGATAAAATTTTCAAATAAGTGAGCAATTAAAATTTACCTGCTGTGAACATTCAGTACTTCTGAGAATGATACTAAAAAATTTAAAATTCTTAAGGACCCAAGTTCGATCCCCAGTACCAAAAAAAAAAAAAAATTTAAAATTCTCGAAAATTCAGAAGACACACTTAGATTTTGGATTTTTGTAAAGCAATTTGCAAATAAAGAAAAAATAACAGTAAATGTATAGCATACTAATAGTTTAATGGTACCAAGAATAATTGAAAAAGTTCATCTATTTTCCTGATAATTATATTTCTTCTCTCAGGTTACAAATATAAAGTATGCTGCTATGCAAATTAATCTAATATATGTTTTAACTTAATAGCATCAACTTATGTGTGGCTCATATTCACTTATTCATTTGGCTTGTTCTATTTGTGGATTATTCAAGTCTCTTGCTTCTATAACTTCCTTTTTTCAAAATTAAAGTCACTATATATCTGTTCTTTTTACCAACAGTATTAATAGATAGTAAAAATCATCAACATTTAATAAGAACTTGGAATATGCCACGCATTGCTTAGAGTACTTTATATGTAGGAAGCTTTTAAATACTCATAACTGACCTCTAAAATAGGCAATATTATGAGTTCTAATTTACATATGGGAAAATAGAGACCAACAACTTCCTTAAAGTTGTTGATCATTAATGGTGATGCCAGAAATTAAAGCTTGGACTATTGCTTCCAGAATCCATACCCTTAACAATTGATTATTATTTATACTCCATTACCCTACAAAGTATCTCCTATGTTCATTTTAAAATCTCATTATATATATTATTTTTCTATAAAACTATGAAAAAGCAAAAATCAGCGGTTGGGAAAATCTACAACCAAGAATAAGTTACTAAAACACTGAGATTTAGGGAGGAATGCTTTGAATTATTCCGCAATATTTGAAAGGACATGAAGAGCTAACTCTGAAATCAATTTTTATTTGAAGGTAAATTGTGACTTTCTCACATGAATATCTCATAACCCAATAGTTAAGTCATAAACACTGAGGTTATCCTTGTCTCTCCCAATCTACATTCCATCCATCTGCATAACCTTCACCTCTATCTTCAACAGCCACTTTACATGTTCTGCACTTCCACTGCTTGGTCAAATCCAGCTTGATCATTGATCAAAATCAGCTTTTATCATATACTGTAGTACTAGCCACTCTTGTTTCCACTCTTGCCAAACCACAGGCCTTTCTGCATAGAATGCTGAGGGTCTCTTTTCAAATATTCATCAGCTGCATCATTTTGAGACTCAAGACCTTCCAATGGCTTCTGAAAGGACTCTGAGTAAAAGCTGTCCTAGGGACTAGCAGAGTTTCCATATGATTGGCACCTGGGATAGTCTCTAACTTTATTTCTTGTACACTGTCCTGAGTCTCTAGTCACCTACTATTAATGATTTATATCTAGATGTCTCCCCAAACCCGAATGTGATCATAGGTAGGGGTTTGGGGAGGTGACTGGATCATGGGTGTGTGACACTGGGTTAGTCCACTGATGAGGATATAGCTGGGTGTGATCCTGGGAGGTAAAGCCTGTTGGGAAGTGGCCAGTCACTGTGGGAGTGGCCTAGAAGGGTGTATACGTTCTCCCTCCTCCCTGTGTTGGCTCTCAGCTTCCTGCCTACCATCCCCCTCCCCCATGCCCTTCTGCTGTGCTGCCCTGTCTTGGAGCCAACTATGGACTGAAACCTCTACAAACTGTGAGCCAAAATAAACCTTACTTCCTTTAACTTGTGGGTTTTGGGTACTGTGTCTCAAGAAATTAGAAAATAACTAAGACACCTACTGGTCTTCACATAAACAAATATGCCTAGGGCTTTTGTACTTACTGATAGTTCTGATGTGTTGCTGTCCCCCAGATTATCACATACTTGCATCTGCCCTTTTGTTTCTACTGAATACATCACCTCCTCAGACAGACTTTTTCTGGCCAGTCCATCTAAAGCAGCACTCTTTCATTTTCACCTCCACACATTCTGCTTTTCTAGTACTTCCTGTACTACCTGGCTTTATTTTAACCTCTATGTAAATTCCCTTAAGACACTATTGTATGCTTGATTTCTAGAGTGGTGCCTGAAGCATCATAAATGTTCAGAAAGTTTATGTTGAAAGATGCATGAATTTAGGTACAGAATTTCTTACTAGAATCATTTTACTAGTATAGTAAGGAATGAATCTAGTTGTTTGTAATCTTGTTTTCTTTAAGGAAATTGTCTTCAGAACAATCCTTGTCTTTTTTTAACAGATGCTTTCATCTATAATTATCCCTCAGGAGATGCTATCAGTAATTTAAAGGTTAGAATGTTTGTCTTTGTGTGCTTATAAGAATTATCTACCTGATTCCATTTTAACAGGAAACTCAAGAAAAATCCTGGCATTAGAACAAATATAACAGTGTATAAAGATACCTCTCTCCTAGATATCATACTAGACATTAACAGTTGTATCCAGGAGTAAGGCCAGCTTCCTTGAAGTTTCTTATCACTAATTGTGCTGCCTATTAAATAATGCTTTCCAAACTCATATGGACTCCATTTATGAAGACTGTGCTCATACTCAGGATGTGCTGGAGACGTCACACAATGAAGCTTGCTTCTCTTTCCTGATCCCATTGATTCAGTATCTGAGAAATTCCCTCACTTGCTCAGTTTGCAAACATTTCCACATCTTCTTTCTGAACCCATGACAGACTAGAAGCCCTTAAAGTTCACTCTTGTTCTTCTGTAACATTCTCTTCTTAGATTGGCTTAATGCTGTCTTCTGCTAACCACTGTATATGTTATTGTCAGATTAACCTCCCAGAAGTGTGTCAATCAAGATGCTCCCATGCTCTCTGGTACCTAAGAGACACTGAGCAAAAAGCAAGCTTTTCTGACTTTGACATTTATTTTCATCATTTTATTTTTAGTCTTACGTAATTTTAGTTGAAGAATCAATCTTTTTTCAGTAACTGAGAAATAGCACATTTTAACTTGAAAAGAATACATTTATGCCCTCACAAAAACATTCCAGCCTCAAAGCCTCTCCCCCACCAAGGCATCCCAAGCAGATACTTTGATGAATCACTCCACTCCCTGCCCTGATGTTTGCCAAGTCACACTTCTGTCACTTTCTAATGTGACACTAACATAAAATTGGAATACAAATATTACTGACTGCAAATCACTGTGTGTATCCCATGCTCCCTGGGCACACACAAATAGTCACTTCCCCCACCCATCAAAATGACAATGGATCACTACCCTTCTCCCTAGTCTCAGTATTGCTTCAGACAACACAGATGGTCAAAGACAAATTTTCGCTATAATTCATTCTACATACAGATATGTGTTATCAAACTTTACAATTCATAAATCCTCCATATCAACATTAATTACTAAGTGGAACACAATTAATGTGATTAATATAATACAATGTGCCAAAGCCAGGAATTAAAATATGAGAACTTTATTGCTTTTCTAAATATTTTGGAACAAGTAGAATGAGCTTATGTATCATGTTGGTTTTTTTTTTTTTTGGTATTTTTTTGGTGCTTTCAAAATCACTTTTCTTCCAACTTCTAATTAAAAATTCATATGGAGGGCTGGGGATTTAGCTCAGTGGTTCTGCCACCTACCTCGCAGGTGCAAGGTCCCAAGTTCGATTCCCGGTACCAAAAAGAAAATTCATATGGAGAAATACGATGCAGAGTATAATGGACCTTGATCAACATAGTGTGGTAGAAAAATATCAAAATCTTTGAACCAGACACTATAGGACCCCTGTCTCTTCTACCTAAGTTCCTCATGTTTATAGTATATAGTAATAGTGAATGGGACAAGTAACGTGTTAGAAAGGTAAGAGACACATGGTATCATCAGAAGGCCATAAATCTTAACTGTGAGTGTGTTCCTCATCACTGATGCCTAATACTGTATTCACACAAATCTAAATACTGCAGCAGTCCTACAATATAAGATGATAAAATACTAGACTGTGAAATATGAATTATATGATTGTCATGGGAGGAGTCATCTTTTTCTGGGATCTCTTAATATCAAGCAGGGCATGCAATAAATCTCTATGGCTAAGAGCTAGAGTTCACTGACTCTAATGTTGGTATATGGCTTCTTCTTAAAGATTTGAACAAAACAATTGCCAGATTTTACTCAGAGGTTATACTGCGTATTTCTTACATGTGGTGAATTGTTGGGGCCTTTGCTGCATAGGAGGGCATTTTTAATATGTGTATCAATGTCCATAACCCTAGTACCAAAATACAGCCCAACAGCCACAGGTAGTCTTCTAATATTAACCATGCCTTAGCGCTGCACAGTGGTTGATTCTAAGAATATAAGAGAAATAATTTTGTAAATGATAAACTAATAATAATACAGTGGCTTACTTATCATTTCTAATACATGTGACAGAAAGACTGTTTCAGAGAGAATACAAACGCATTAAAACCCAGTCCTTCCTTATGAATAGCTTGCATTAAAAATATAAAATCCTTGTTGGCCTCTCCTCGAGTTCTCTAATCCTCTACCTCTTGCACTACCTCATCCACCCTATTTCAACATTGTACATGTCACCTGTTTCTCAACTCTTCATTAGTCACAAAGGCTTAATCACTGTTGGTTTTTATAATTTGGTAAATTTTCTGTTTCATTCAATTATTACACATCAATGCCAAAATACTTTCTTTCTGTACTCTTAATAGTGAGCTACCTTGTTTCTTCTTTCTCTAATAACCCAAAAATGAATGTTAAAAATCAGAAGTGTTAATTAAAAGACTGAGAAGAAGCCTACATAGTGTTTACAGGAATGGACTCCATTAGGGTGTCTGCATTTTTTTACTCAAACATCTGCCAACACCATCATGATTAATGAAAGCCACTGTAATGATTGAACAACTACTATGCATGAAATAGCATGTGATAAGCACTTCTCATGATGACCCTCACAAAATTCCAATATACAAATTGGAAATCTGAAGCTCTGGGGGATAAATTAGTGATGGAACATTTCAGAGCTAGTTATTGTTTGGTAACCTGGGCGATAGGAGGAGAAGAAAGTTAAATCTTAAGTATGCAACTGGAACATCTATAGTCTCTAAGAATTATATTTATTTTTCTCATCTGGTTTAAAATGAAAGAAAAAAGTCTTTCCTTTTGCATGAAGGATTTTTGTTTACAGTTTCTGCAACAAGTATCAGAATCCTGTTTTTTCACACTTTTTGAATTTGTACTTTACCAAATAAGATATTTAGACATTTGAAAAATTCCAAATGAAATCAGTGTGCGTGTATGTGGGCGGGGGGAGTGAGGCAGATAGACACCAGACAATGGAGTGGGGGGGAAGAGGGAAAGGGACTTTTGTTTTATTATAAATTGCAATATTCTGATCCCTACAGTAGAATTCCTTCCATTCCAAATCATTTTGTGAATAAAATACCCACTCTCTCCCTTTTTAAAGGGGGAGAGAAAAATATAGTTGGGAGTGATATAAAGAAGGCAATCCACACCATTACCAACTCCACTTATTCATCTTTCTCATGTGTTCCTTGTGATAACAAAGGCATTCCCTCCTTCAGTCATCCAAAAACAATTAACGTCATACATCATGTGTGAATCCGCCTGACAGGAAACTCTATCTGCAGCCACGACTGAATGCTGCTTAGAAGGCAGCTGACCTGAGATCTAAGCTCAAAGACAAGTCAGTGCGCTAAGATTCACAGGTACATTTTTAATACATATGTTTCATTACCCACAGAGGGAGCTATCAGGGTAAAGCAAAAATGAAACGCAATTGCTCTGATCAGAACAAAGGGCCAGAAGAAAACACAGTTTGGTTTCTGGATCTAAGAGTCTATAATCTTCATAGCAGTATCTATTAGCAGTATCTAAAAACTACTGTTGATTGATATAAATTCTTTTTAAATATTTAAGGAAGATTTGCAATCTCTGAAAGTGTTAATAAATGTGTGGGTGGGGGGCTAAGAGCAGAGCTCTATTTTCTGAAGAGGCACAAAGAATTATGGTTGGCAATAAACACATGATAGGCCAAGGAAATCACTTTTTCAGAATATGGTAAAGCATAATAAAAGTTTTATGAAAAGTCTGTGCTAACTGTTCGATATACTACTAACTGGTTTATAAAGGATACTCTTCAATAATTATGATGATAAGTTTCTTATTTAGTGAGGAAACTACTACGTACCTCAGATTTCACAACTAGAGTTCTTGGTTGCTAAGCCAAAGCTTATCTTGAAAGTGAATGAAAAAGTAACATAAGTCTCTTAGATGCTAGAAGGAACTTCACCTACGCTACTGAAAATCAATTTATATAGACACTGTGAGCTTTCAACATTTGATATTTTTTTATTAAATTCTTTTATTGGTACATTGTAGGTATACAACACAATTACATTTCTCACTGGGAATTGTACCTTTACATAATGCATCTTGGTTCTTATTTTTTCCCCATTCCTAGCCCTCCCTTCATGCCCTCCACCCTTCCCTATTTACAAAGACTTTATTTCCATTTTTTCTATTTCTCATCATTTTTCCTTTCCCTTCTTTCCTTTCCCCTGACCCTCCCACTACCCCTACCCCTTTGGACCTTTTCTTCCTATTTTACATTATCGATTATTCATTCTAATCATTGGTACATTTTAGGTATACAATATAATGACATTCATCATTGGAAATTTGCACCTTTACATAGTCTCTCTTGGTTCTTATTTTTCACTCTTGCCCAGCCCTCCCCTCAACCCCTCCATTCCTCCCTATTTACAAAGATTTTGCTCCTATTTTTCCATTTTCTCATATTAATCCCATTCCCTTCTATCCTTTCCCCTAGCCCTCCCACTTCCTTTCCATTTGCCCCTTTTCTTCCTATTTCACATTACCTATTATACATTTAGCCCTTATTTACACTTTCAATTTCTCACAGCAGAGAAACTATTCGGTATTTACACGTGTGTCCTATTTATTTCACTTAAGAGCATCACCTCAATGTGCATCCACTTAGTTATAAATGTCTCTAATTTCTCATTTTTTATGGCTGAGTAGTATTCCATTTTATAAAAAAACCCCACATTTTCTTTATCCAGTCTCCAGTTGATGGGCATTTGGGCTGTTTGCAAGTTTTAGCTATTACAAACTGTGCTGCTATGAACATGGGCACACATATATCACTGTGGTATGATTCTTTTCATATATCACTGTGGTATGATTCTTTTAATTCTTTGGGGAAGATCCCCAGCAGTGGAATAGCGGAGTCAAATGGGACTTCCAGTCCTAGTTCTTTGAGGTATCTCCATACTGATTTCCACAGTGGTTGCACCAGTCTACACTCCCACCAGCAGTGCAGCAGGGTTCCTCTTTCCCCACAGCCCCGCCAGCATTTGTTATTGACAACATTTGATTTTTAGAAAAGGACTAAGAGTATTTACTGCCTCATCATCCCCCTTTCTTCTTTCTTCTGTGTCTATTTTTCTTAGGCATTACAAAAACCACAAATAAACGTTATAAAATATGGACATAAAGATAATATTAATATATTCTTTTATTTTTATTAAGACTGAGTCTCTTCAATCTTTCTTTTAATATTATGAAAAATGTTATGTATCTGTTAATACACATTGTCACATTTTTAAAAATGGATTCAAAACTATTCCTAACACTTTAATTTCATAATCTTTTCCATATATTTAATTTATTTTAAACTTGTTACTAACAATATCAATTAATATAATCATTAATGTTGAATTGTAACATTAATTGTAACATTAATTTGCTCTTTTGAGCAAAGATGAACAAAAATATATTCCATTTCCAAGAGACAGTATGCAAACACTTAATATTTCATTTGTGTATTAGCAGTTCCTGACTATAAAGCTTACAATCATTCCAAACATTCAATTAGTTAACTATTGTGCAAGAAACAAATTATGCCAAAAGTTAGTGACGTAAAAAAGTAAACATTTATTATTTTGTAGTATCATGGGGAATGAACATAGCAACTGCCTGAGCCTATAGAGACAACCACTGGGACTACCATCATCAAGGATTCATGAGGGCTAAAGGATCTACTTCCTCATGGTGATACAGCAGGCCTTAGTTCCTTAACATGTGGGGCTCTTCATGAGCTGCCTAGGTTGCCTTATACCATGGCAACTGGCTCCTCCCCCACATACACCATAATCCAAAAGTGCAAGGCAAAAGCTCTAATGAATTGCACAACCTGCCATCACTCTACTTTCTGGCAACATGCAATTACTACTTAAACAAGTTAGCCCTATGCCATGTGGGAGGGCATGCTCACACACTAATAGCAGTGGCTGGGAAATCTTGGAGCATATCTGGAGAATGACTACTACAATCACCAAGAATTAAACACTGCCAGGAATTAAATTCACCAAATTAAAGAATTGTTCGATCTACCTTAAAAATCAGTAGTTTTCTGCAGAGCTTCCAATAGGCAAGGGACTCATTGAATTAAACGCTGAAGGTTGTTAAACATGAAATCACAGAGGGTAGCCTCAAGAAGCTCACAGAATGAACAAGATAAACAATTATTTAGCATCTTATAAATGTTATAATGAATTCTACTGTATTCTCCTTGAACTATAAAACTTATGAAATATGACAAGTTTGATTAATCAGTAGTTCTAGACTATCAGCAGCATTGTAGGATTACAAAATAGAAAAGAAATGCAGACAAGATACCAAACTTTTCTGCAGAACAGTGCTCCACTTATGGAGATGATAAGGAGTCTTTTAAAGGAGGTATCTGACTGCATTGTACATATTTTCAGACATAATTATGTCTGCAATACAAATAGTAGTGAGAAAGACTTGGTTTCCTTGTCCAGTTCCAGTCTTTACAGAGCCAAATGAAGCAAGTATCTTAATATTTTAGAGCTCAATTTTTTTACTTGTAGACTTCTCCTACTCACCCATCAGCTACTCTGTGAGTTATGGAACCTTAGGTACATGTCAGTGATAGGACTGTCATACATATTAGAAAGGGGTCAGATTTACTTTTGAATACTGCACTTGAAGTCACCAGAGGAGCTGAGCATTCATCAGACTAGGCCGAAGGCTAATTAGATTCCTATTCTCATATAAAGTAGTTAACATGGAAATAAAGAGGCAAAAGGAAGTAGGA
This sequence comes from Heterocephalus glaber, assembly GCF_053883595.1. NCBI lineage: Eukaryota > Metazoa > Chordata > Mammalia > Rodentia > Bathyergidae > Heterocephalus > Heterocephalus glaber. Next base: position 8,835,521 of record NW_028258356.1, on the reverse strand, counting down.
AATAACCAAGAATATAAAAATTAAACAAGACTAGAATGTGATTCTGAAAAGTCATTAAAGGGTTCATAGAAAATACATTCAAATGACATAAATAATAATTCATGAAACTTTTCTAATAAAATAAATTTTAGAAGTTACAAAAGATCATGTCCTGAGAAACAAAGATTGAAGAAAATTGATTGCATGTTTGAATATTTCAAAGAAATAGATAACAGTTTTTTATTTTTATATCTCAAATTTTATTTGCAAAGAAAGGTAATATTTGCACTGGAACAACTTCCTACCACTTCTTCACTGAGTATTTGGGTGAACTAATCCTCTGGGACTCAGCTTAAGGTTTATCATTTCCAGAAAGCCTCTACATATGCTACCATGTCTCCACTCAAGATCAGACCTGCTCTACTGAATGAGTACATCCTGGATGATACTGCTGCTATTGAAGATAACAACAACATCTACAACAACTGACATTTTCTAAGAACTTCCCATGTGCTGTATTACATGTTTTATGCCTTGACACGCTGGAATGGCTTTTCTGGACTCACAGGCATGGTAGACAGACACATACTCATATATGTCCAAAGCCAATGCTCCTCTTTATATGATCACACACTTAATGTTATGGTGAAGAAACCCAGTGAAGGCACAGAAAACGAGGTTCACATGTGCATCTTGAAAGGTATCAAATCAATAAACCACTGCAAAGTAAACTTGGACTTCGGTTAAATGGTTTCTTTGGGAAAAAAATGAAGTTTCTAATGAGCAAAAAGACATGGAGGAGTTAACAAACCTCAGTGCATGGTTATATGAAATAGGAGGACAAATAACATTGTGAGAGGGTTCATTCTGCGAAATTGTCTCCCACATACTTCTCTTCCAGCCTCACCTACAAACACAAAGAACAAAACCTTTTTGTAACTCACAGGCACAAGTGTTGGAAGACGACTGGTTGCCTTGAACACCAAGAATTTCCCTTTGCTATTTTCTATAATGCAAACATTAAATAATCACATGAGAACATAATGGAAAAGGAGAAAGCACACTTCAAGGACAGAGGACACCCTGCATCTTTGAAACATGATTTTCATGTAAAATGGCTGTTTATCCATCCCTGACACTAAAACCTGCTGCTAATGCTTGATTTCCCAGACCTCATTCTTGACTACAATGTCACCCACGCCATCGATCAACTGGTTTAACCCCAAACACTGGTAAGAAGAAGTGAAAGTGGTTGGGTTCTTTTTAAAACAAAGAACAAATTGAAATAGTAGAAGAATCATAAGTGCATAAAATCCACTCATGGCACTGTCTGGAATTCTATTCTGAGCAAAGTATTCAAACAACTGGCCAACAAACACATAAGTGAAATCAAGTTTATTCTTCTTTTATGGCAAAATGGGTTTAGAGGTCAACGAGAGATTCATCATTGCTGCTAAAAAAGACTCTTCAAACTGCAGGGGGTGAGATCTTAAAAATGGGAAGAAAGAAAATGGATCATTAAAATATTTCTACAAAAATGTAATTCTCTGACATAAAAAAGCAACATTAGTGAAAAAATTATCTTTGTTCTCTAAAAATATGTTGGGGTGCCTTATGAATCTGCAAAAGAGTAATTTAGATAAATGGCCCTTGTTATGCTGGATTATATGACAAAGGCCACCAAAGATATCCTTGGCCTCTCTTGCTCCCTCCCACCTCCAGGGAGGGTAAGGGGGTAAGGAAACACTACTGCTGAGGTCAAGAGCCTCCAAGGGCCAGGGCAAGTTGACAGCCTTCTATCCCTGACAACACACCACCTGCCTTCACATAACCACCTCTACCAGGTAAAGGCCTGATTAGTGAAACTACAGTTTTGTCCAACAGTGAATCAGATATTCAAGGTTCATTCTATTTTTAAAAAACTGAAAATGTCTTATTTTCTGAAAATTTACAGATCATAATTGAAGGCATCTGTGAAAAACGAGTCTTTTACAACTAGGGTGAAATAATGGTTATATGTTCGTTCAAACCAATGTGGTTAAAATAATAATGAAATAGGAGATAATTTGTCTAGAAAACAAGTTATACTTCAGAAAGTCTACTCACACTTTCTAATATGAGATTCTAATCTCATAATGTCTAGCCTTTTCTATAAGTGTCTGAAAATCATTGTTTTCTATTTGCCCATTAAGCAACAAAAACAGCCAGATACAATGAAATCGTATCATTAAATATTTTCCAAAATACCTGGCATGATATTTACAGGATAATTATTGCGTTACTTCATTAACAACATTTACTGGATCATAAAAAGCATTTACAAGGACTTTGTAAATGTTAGTAACTGCATGAAGGGGGAAGTCACGAGGGAGGGAGAGAGGGTGGTCACTGGGTACTAAGTGATAGGAGGAAGCAGCTCTAGTGGAACAGTAGATTAACAACAATGTGCTGTATATTTCTAAATGCTAGAAGAAAGAATTTTCAGTTACACCATAAAGAAAGAATACATATTTGAAGAAATAGGTAGGTTTACCATGATCTAAATATTATAAAATATATGAATATTTCAAAACATCACATGGCACCACACAAATATGCACAATTTTTATGTTTTTGTTTAACAGTTAAAACAGAATTTTTGAAAAGTTGAAATATCTTTGAGTAAATGAGCAGCGGCTCCTTGAATCAATATATTAGAATATGAAGAGAGAGGCTAAGGGGCTCAGTGAGAGTGCTTGTCTCCCATGCCAGAAGCCCTGAAAGCATTGAAAACCTACAAAGTAAATAAAATACAAGGAGAAGCTTGGTTCCTTTTCTTCCAATGTGTACAATACTGTTAATTTGAGCTAAAAATATATACTTGATAAATTCTACTGAATGATTTCCTTTATATTTTTATTACAGCATTTTTATTCATCATTTTAAACCATACACTTTAAAAATGTTTCAGAAAAAACATAGCCCTTTATAATATGTGGGTCATGACTCAATTTATAAAAATTATGTTACTGTTACACAAAAGCTTGTATCAGGGATGGTGTCTGTGGAGGATAAGGACAGGATTTCTAAATAACTTTTCACTATATATTTTCATGCATTTGAATTCCATACTACATGCATATATTTGTTTGCAAATAAAAATTACCTTTAACACTTGTAGTAAAAAAATAATGTTTTATAGCAGAAAAAAGTTGGTATTTACATTTAGGATTTCTTTATTTTTCCCATTCTCACCAAACTTGACTAAAATTATTACTCTTTTTTCCCACAAAGTACAAGTATAAAAATTTAGGCCTTACAACTAATTTCAACTGAAGAAGTAAGGTTCTTGGCTGGAGAAAAAGAAAAACAAAATGGGACATTTGAAGAATGAAAAATTGAAGAACAAAATTATCTGTCAGATCACAGATTTTTTTTCTGGGAGGCACTGCCCTGGTTATGGTAACTGTGTTTAGTCTCTCACATGACTCAATAGATACAGACTAAACCGCTCTATTTTCACACTGCCATTTAAAACAAAAATATAAATATTATTTAGTTCTCAAAATTAGCAACCATACTTATTATTAAACAAAGCTGTATTTTTTTTTAAAAAAAAGGGCCTTTAAATAATACCTGAAAATTAGACACCATGGCATTCTCAAAGTTTTACTTTCCACTTCTTTCTCATCTATTTTTATGTCTATTTTATCACACACATCTTGATCAAATATATACAGACTCTTAAAATATCCCACTTTTGAAACAAAAAGGTAGAACATGGTGCCTGGTTTTTCTCTCTCCATAGAGGACTCACATTCTCCAGCCTCTCCGTACAGCTTGCCTCTCTTCAGTGTTATTCCAAGACAGGAAGCCCGATAGTTCTAAGCTCATGCGAATGTTCTATGACATTATTTTGTGAGTCTCAATAAATGGAGACCAGCTTATTCCAGAGAGTTCCAAGAGTAGAGCTGACCATAGAGCTGCTGCTCTTTCTATAGTTTCAGGTGCCGCCAACACACAACCTACAATATTAGGCTGCAGGCTATTTACACATAGAGGTGAAATAAAACTCTGGAAACTGGCGGATCTTTCCATAATTAAAATTCTTATTCTAAGTGGACAAGAGTGGATCCTTCTTATTTATTTGTTCTCCAGCAAGCAAAGTGACTTAAATGCCACACAATACTAAAGCTTCTTATCTATAGAGATCTATGGTAAGACAACATAGAGATTAAATGAAAAGTGGATATAAAAATAACAGTATCTGAAGTGGAGCCCAAAAATGTTATCAGACAAAGTTTTCTAAGTGACAGCACTTGAGACTGAGTGACTAAAGAAGAAAATTTTTAATGAATGTAGGGAAATATTAGGATATATTGGAAGCTAATAATTCAATGGCATAGTTTATTTTAAGAATAATATTCAGCTGAGCCTTTTAAAATTTTACACAGAATTATACAAAATTTTCATGGAAGATTAAGAAAAAAATACATTAAAAGAGGAAAAGTAAAGCTATAAATAAAATATATAGGAAAAGATCATAGAAGAATAGTATTTTCAAGTGTTTGACATTCATTCAAACATATATTGAATTATTCGAACTTCCTTCTTGTTCCAATCACTAAACCAAAAATATAGAGGCATGCTATTGTACAGGAAATGAAATAAGGTCCAAAAGAGCATAAAATTTAATTTTGATTAAACTGTATGAAAAGAGAGGCAGAAACATCGCATTGGGCAGCATACTGAGAACAGAATTTCTTCTATCCGAGTCCCCAAGATTGCGCTATGAAAGCACTCCTATGTGATGGTTTACCTGTTGGTAGGTGATGGTAGAAAGGTAGCTTCCCAGGGACAAGGTACCAGCAGAAACCTGGTTGGTTCCCCATATCTAGTCTCCATACCAATAATGTCAGAATTAATGGGAAGAAATATAAATTCTCGAGTTCTTCTCCTAACTTACTGAATTAAAAATGAGGTAGTTGAGTCCTATAATCTAAATTTCAATAATTCTTCCTGGTGATTGTGAGGTGGACTGAAGTATAAACATCACTGTCATAAATAAAAGGACTGGGAGGTAAATGCCATGTTCGCCAAACACTTATCATTAGATTACCAACAAAGAAAAAAAAACTTTGCAATCAATAAAGAAAATTCTCTGGGCTATATCCACATGGAGCCAGGTTTGAGTACTATTAAAGGAAAAGGAACATAAGTGGGAGCTTAATTTGAGGCCAGATTGCTAAGGGGCCTTAAATGCAAAATTGATGAGTATATTAGTTTTCTGTTTCTGTAACTAATACCTGAGACAACCAGCTCATAAAGAGACAAGGGTTATTGTGGCTTACAGTTTGGGTTTAAGTCCATGGATGGTTGGACCCATTCCTTTTAACCCTGTGGAAAGTTAATACATTGTGGCAGGGAATTGTGATGTAATAAAATTATTTACCTCATAGTACAGAAGTGAAAAATGGAGAGAGGAAGAGATCAGGATTCTGTAATCACCTTTGGAGTGTGACACTTTTTACCAGACCTTCCACTAAGCCCAACCTCTGAAAGTTTTCATCCCTTCCCACTAGAGCCATGGGAATCTTTTAAGAAATTGACCTTTGTGAGAAACTTATCCAAATACAAGCAATGAGTGAGAATGCAGAGAGAGGTCACAGAAAGTATCTGAATGCTTTTGGTTTTGACTTTTTGATTGAAATAGAACACCAGTATATAGAAATATGCACAAATCCAATATAAAATAATAAATTATCACAAAGTAAATACTATTGCAGATTTTGTAAGCAGCTAAGCCGTGTTTCACAGCGATGTATATAGCAGTGGCTAGTAGTTCTGTTTTAGCAGGTAGAGATCGAGAAAGAGGAGCCAGAGAAAAGACTATTACTACATTAAGTACAATAGATCAAGGAACAGTTAGAATATTTTCATGGGAATCAAAGAATTTGATCTGGGGATCCTTAAAAGTGGAAACTGAGGCCAGGAAATGTAAGGTGACCTGTCTGACATCCATCATAAAATAGCTGGAGAAAGAGCCAAAATAAAGCCAGACTTTCTGACTCCCACCTCAGGGTGCCTCTCCTTATTAAACCGCATGACAGAAAAAGGGAAAGTCAGGATTTTTAAAAAGGGAAAGGGATGGAACTTGACATACGATGAGATGGAAAGAATAAAATAGAGAATAGAGAATGAAATAAAGAACCCTCGGTTCTATATGACTTTCCAAATGTTGGTGCCAGCCTGGACAATCCTATGGAGCAAGGGTAATAGACCCAGAAAATATTTTTATTATATAAAAGAAAATGTGACCTCGGCTGCTTAATACTGGAGCCTCGACAAGGCCAAATGATTCTCTTTCTCATATTAGCATCTTGTTATGGCCCAAATCCATATTAAAACAAAGGAAATATTTTTCACATAGGATATAAGAGTCTGCTTAAATTATATGGAAAGGATGATACTGTTTCAACTGACGCTTGTGATTAATTCTAATAAGGACTTGCTTTAGAAGGTTTTTGGCAGACATTACAAGCTGCCAGTTAATAGAAGGCAAGACTTCATTGTTTACAGCAACAAACATGGGAACAATAATGATATTGCACAATCTTTCCTCATTTCCCTGGATCTGCTTAAGAAGAATGTTTGAAAAGCATTATAGGATGTCCATATCTTGAAAATTTTATGGGAGAAATATAAAGGCAGTGACACATCTATAAAATTTCTTCCTTTTATTATCTACTTTGTTTGAAACTCATTAGAAATCTGGCATCAGAAGAGCAATGACAACAATTGCAAATGGTTGCATTCCCTTTGAAAGCCTTTCAACAGTTTCCTTTCTTACTGGATCATTTTCCTTTCAAGTCAGTATTTAAGTTTTAATATAAATATTCTCATGAAAAAATGTTAATCTAACATTCTTACATCATGTTAGTCTAAGCATTTTTCCCCCAAAAGCACTATGAAATAGATCATTTCAACCCATTTCCACAAGCATGTATTCAGAGCAACTATTTGCTGGGAAATTCTTCAAAATGCTAGGGTTCATTCTAGACAAGAACAAGACAACTTTTCTCTCTCTCAAAATGGTTATATTCTACATGTCAAGCCAAGACATTCAAATGAAAATAGTTAAATGATATTGTAAGACATTATAGGATTAAGCAGAAAATAGACAGGATTTGTACATGGTGGAGGTGAAAGCAGGCGGGACTGGGACGGAGGTGAATGTTTGCTAATCAGACTTAACTTTGACACAGTCAGCATCATCCCTACAATACTCATTTGGGCTACCTGCCTATAACCTTTTCTCTAAGGCTCGCCATTCATCCATCTCCTTTCAGAATGTAAATATGCACACAAAGTCAAGTTTTTAAGAAGTCAGAAATATCAGGGATAGCTGTATGAAAAACTGTGAGTCTGCAAATTTTGGTTCCCATCATTTTTTCTTTTCCATGTTTGGTTCCTTTTATCCAGTTATTTAGTCAACCTTGACTTCCCATTATCAAAAGAAAGTACATCCCTTGTTGAAGACTAAAATCTCTCCCTGACTTAAGCAGATAGGCTGGTGGAGTTGTAGTTTGTAGAAGATTCTTCCAAAATTGGAGCATGAAGATAACTGCTCGCTGTAACTTTTACTAAAGTTTTGGACTGGAGCTAATCATGTGCAGCTAGACTTATTACAAACAGATTTAAATATGCTCATGTGAACATCCTTATTACAGGGTAATATTTTTCAGATTTCTTTAAAAGTAACTTTGAAAAAATGTATTATAATTTCCCTACTCTATTGAAATACACTACAGCCTTGTAATTCCATTCACTAATCATAGTGAATATTTTATTGCTTCCCTGCATTCATTTGTCTCCTGAATCCAATTTTCAGGAGTAGAACTCATAATCCTGGCAAATCAGTATTCTTTGCCTGACCACAATTATTGGCTCAAGGATAGCTTGTAATTCTTGCCCAAGCAGAGTGAGTTACAGGATTACTCCTAGCAGTTTGGGACACATCTTCTGTCCCTTGCTCAAATATGTTGCAGCCATTTTGTTCCAAGTAAGCCAACACTATAAAGTTTTGACATGAGATAGAAAGAACCAAACATCTGGAAAAGGATGTGAGAATCTTGATCAATTCATGCCTAAATTATGTAGTCAAATACCTTTACTGTTCAGAACATTTTTCACATGGTTTTCCTTAATCTGAAACTGATGTACATACAATCACTGAACTCAGTAAATATTCACTGGGCACATCTTACACACTAGGTTCCATAACTACAGCAAAAAAAAATGACATAACATTTTTCCCCGGAGTTTTTCATATTTTAGACGAAAAATAAAGAAATAAGCAGGCTAATCTAATGTACTGTGATAATTAAGAAGGGTAGGCAGTGGATAATCCAATATGATGAAAAAGGGTATGTAACTCACCACTGGTATAATAAAAGTAAGTTTAAAAACATTAAAATGTCAGATCCAATCACATTATTTTAGACATTAACATCTGCCAGTTAACAGCATGGCTAGTGCTTTTGCATTCATTGTAAAATGCTTTTGGCATAAATGGCAAACACACACATTCAACACTGGGGCACTTAAAAACACCAAATCACTTCTGAAACAAATCACTATTCATTTTGTGACATGAGAAAGATATTTCAGTGGACAACATATAAAGTCTTTATTCTGAAGGCACTATTATGTTATTCACTTTAACTGTAGAGTTTTTAAGAAGGAATTTCTGGGGACTTGAAACTCAACAAATTCAGTGAAGCAGAAATTAACTGTTGCTTTAAAAAGCCAAAGTGGTAAAATAGTTCCATGCTAAAATATATTCCTGTATGTGCAAAACGTTCCCTGTGGAATAATATGCAATGAAAGATGTGAAAGCAAGTCAAGATTATAAAGAACTCAAGACAAATGCCAGTTTGTGCCATTTTTCTAGAAAGTACTCCTTTACTATAACTAGAGATGCAGGCAATATGATTATTTCGTGGATTTGCCTCTAGTAAAAGCTTATATCTTTACACTTAGAGGACAAAATGATAAAGTTAAAGAATTCCCAATACAAATTATCTTTAATTTAGAGGGCAAAGAGAACAGGTTAAAGAAGTCCCAATACAAATTAACGTGTTGAAATAAAGAACTGTTATCCTGTTCTTCTTGGGTTTGTACAAATACAACCAAATGGTCTGGAGCTTTGTTCTTGACATTTTGTCATTGAAAAAAGACATATAATGACAATGAATTGAATTTTCAAGTGAAAAAGAAAGTAGGCAAGAGAACCAATCTTTATTAAATACTGAGGGGCAATTGCCATGGTTAAGTGCGACTGATTTTATTCCCATAATCACTTTGTTTGGACAATCATTTCCATTAAACAGGTGAGAAGACTGACAGCAGGGACACTTTAATGATGCAATTGAGTGGGTGACTTTAAAGTGTTTGCTGGGTATGATTTCAGTTGATTTTCACATTATTTAGAATTGCTATTCCTCTCCTGGGTATCTTCCCAAAAGAAGTAAAAGAATCATACCACAACAATATATGCGCACCCATGTTTATAGCAGCACAGTTTGTAATAGCTAAAGCTTGGAAACAGCCCAAGTGCCCATCAACTGGAGACTGGATAAAGAAGATGTGATTTTTTAATAAAATGGAGTACTACTCAGTCATAAAGAATGAGAAAATACAGACATTTATAGCTAAATGGATGTGCATTACGTCCATACTCTTAGATGAAATAAATAGGACACACGTGTAAATACTGAATAGTTTCTCTGGTGTGAGAAACTGAAAGTGTAAATAAGGATCAAAATGTATAATTGATTATGTCAAATAGGACGAAAAGGTCTAAAGGAATAGGGTAAGTGGGGAGGGGTAAGGGAAAGAAATAAGGGAAAAGAAAAATATGAGAAAAGGAAAAAATGGAACAAAGTCTTTGTAAATAGGGAAGGGTGGAAGGGGTGAAGGGAGGGCAGGGGAATGGGAAAAAATAAGAATCAAGATACTAATGTAAAGATACAAGATCCCAATGATGAATGTAACTGTATTGTATACCTAAAATGTACCAATAAACTAAGTGGAAAAAAAAAAGAATTGTTATACCTAAGGGACATTTCTACAACACATAAAACTGAACTGTTTTGAAAGGATTCATCATTAGCCAAGGTATATTCTCTTCTCTACTGTCCCTTTATATTTAACCCTAAATCTATTCTTTATCATAAGCTTTATTTAAAGGCTGGACTTTGAATCAGTGTTAAGTAAAGAATGGCAACAGGAGATCAACTCCTGAAACAAACATTTCACAGTATTGCTTTATTTTTTATTAAAAAAATATTGCTAAATACTGCTTTATTTTTTATTTAAAATATATTTTTAAAATATTTTAATATTTATTAAAAATATTTTTTAAAATTGCTGAATACTGAAATATTGCTAAATACTATTTTACTTTAAGTTCAAAGAAACAAAGTTTATTTCTGAGAACAGTGCAGTGGTGATATGAGTACAGTTCTATGACAGACAGTGAATAAATCTTCTTAATAAGCTATCTAAACATCCCCAAGCTAACTGGAACTTTACCAGCAAGCACTGTTTATATATAAAAAGTTTAAACATGGCTACCTAAACAAGGGCACAAGGAACAGAAATAAAGTGAGGGCTACAACTGGTCCCAAATTTACAATGATTCGACTGTTTTTTGACCTAACAAGAGCATGAAAGAATACAACCATCCTGTTCTTCACCTTCAGTATAATATTCAATATATTACATGAGCTACTCAACACTTTATTATGCAGTGGTTTTGTCCCTAATAAGTGTTCTGAGGATGAATAATGTGGGATAGGCTAAGCAAGCCTGTTCAGTAAGTTAGGTGCATTAAATACATTTTGACTGACAATGCGTTTATCAGGATATAACTTTCTTGTAAGCTGAGAAGCCCTTTCATATTATAAAAGCTCAACAACTTTCTAGATAATGAAAAGAAAATCATTAAAGACACTGCAGCACACAGTCCAATGTATAATTTTCCTCTCAACATCATTCATGGAACTATTTTTGCTAAAATGCACCTGAGGAAGGAAAGAAGGTGGGCAGAGAGGAAGGAAGTCAGGGAGGGAGGGAGGAAGAAAAAGCACATGATTATATAAGAATAAAGTTATGGTTCCTAGAGGGAGACAATAGCCATATATTTAAGAAATAGTGATTTGTGGCTTCTCTAGCCAGAGACTGCTCTAGACTCTATATCAGCACATCTATTTATTAAGGGATCTGTATGTAGGATTTTAAATGTTCTTCATCTTTCATTTCAAACTTTCATTTTCATTTCAAACTGCACTTACTTTCCTAGCCAGTCTGGAACTCTGACCAGGGCTTCGAGGTTTTTTTGATGCATTTTCTCCCTTGGATTTCTTCTAAAACACTGAACTTTCACTTTGGGCAATGAGCTATCTGTTCTGTCCCAAACATCTGCAACTGAAATTGTGGCTGAAGATAACTGTCTATACAGTTCCTGGCTTGCTCTGGGTTAGTGCTATTCTGTCCTCATCTTGTTTACCATAGTAAGTGGCTTCCCAGGTGTCCCATAGAAGCCTATCTCTCCTTAATTCCCTATTCCACCCCTCCAATTGTACTCAGTGGATAAATCATATTTCTAATTCACAGAGAAGTCCAGGAGTGGTGGTGCATGCCTGTAATCACAGAACTCAGGAGGCTGAGGCAGAAGGATTGCTGCAAGATCAAGGACAGCCTGGGCTCCATCGTGAGTTCAAGACCAGCCTGAACTGCACAGCAAGACTGTGTCTCAAGAAACAACAAAATAACCACTTCTGATTCATACAGAAAAAAGAAAATACCAAATAATAATTTTCAAATTTATTTCTCCAAACTTCTAAGCTTCTCCAACACAAACTCTTTACCATAGCCTTGGCTTCTGTCTTTTGTATTAAATACTTCTTCCATACAATCAACTTCCCCCTCCTGTACTTTAAGCTTCTTACTCAGTAGTAATTTCCATTTGGGTTACAAACACATTTAAGTCTCCTACAGAAAGAAAAGGAAGGAAGGAGAAAGGGAAGGTGGGAGGAAAGAGGGAGGACAGACTATACTCCGTCGTTATAGATTTTCCTCAATCCTAGATTCTCTCCTTCCTCTCATTCCCTTTCACTATGACCATCCATCCAACACCTGCTGTTCATTTAAGTCTCATACTGATGTATTTAAATGTTATTACTCAAATCACCAGCGTTCACTAATGCCATGTCTAGGTTTAATGTCATCTTACCTGACCTCTCTTCAGCACTTGCTACTTCTCAATACTCCTTGTTTAGTTGTCACAAACTAATGAATGTGAATTATGGCTTACAGGTGAACCTAAAGGCAAACAATTTTGATGAATTCTGATGTCTATCATCCTCTATAGCCAATATCAGAAGGCCCAGGATGCTCTCAGCACTGTTCCATTTTCTAAGTAATAATAAACAGAAAAATAACAAAAACCCAATACTGTATTGGGAAACATGCATGCATGTATTCTCTGCTAGGATAAATCAGTTTGGAAAAGAAAAACTGTGAATTAATGCAAGAAACTGAGGGAAAGCCAAGAATTTCAGTTTCTTGGAGTCACCTGTTTTAGTGATCTTTGCCTCACATTATTGGTGAAAAATAGATCAAGATCATACTTGAACACTATTGTGCTTGGACCCTTGGGGAATTTAGAGGCTGGTTTTGGCTGAGTAGATTCACCGTAATCTATTCAATGAAGTCACAGATTGTCATTACAGGAGCAGTGAAATTGGGTACACAACTTAGAAGGAGAATCTTAATATTATTCCTTAATTTTTTCTACTCTCTATATAGTACTTATGATTTGTTTCTGGTCCTATCCACTGTATATTTCTTAATGCTGATGTCCTTTAGAGTTTGCTCTTAAGTCTGTTATGTGTACCCACGCTCCCCCCAGTTCACTTGACATGGTTCCAAGTTGCTGATGGTCACCAAATCATCCCCTATGTCATAACCAAAATCTTTATTTCATGCTACTGGACATAGATATCAGATGGTCTCCCAGCACTTCAAACTTAGCATATTAAAAAATTCATCTCATTATATCACCATGTCTCCCTAAATCTGTCTATTTGTTCCACTTCAGATCTCTATCAACATGGTCATGAGACACTCTGCAGCTCAACTGCTCCCTAAATATTAATTTTCCCTTTCTTTTTTTAAAGAATTGGATTGCCATGTTTTACCTGGGCACATAACCACTCAGAATAGAGACTATAACTGCCAGACTTTGTTACTCTGAGAACATGCTGAGTCCAACCAAATGTGAGTGGAGTCCTAAATCACATTTCTTTTCCCTAATACCAGTTTCTTAAAAGATTGTAGGACTGACATTCCTTTTGATGAGACACTTCAATCAGATGGATGTGGGTATCCTGAGGGAATGTAGAGCTACAAGGAAAACAATATCAGTATCTACAACACTGCAAAATCCATATTAACGCTGGATGGCTAAACCTGGAGTGTTTGAATGAAATAAACTTCTGCCTTATTAAATCTACTGTTGCTAAATTGGATCTCTGGTACAGCAGCTAAAAGAGTATCTTAAAAATTATTCACCATGCAGTCTGGCAACTTCATAGGCATTGCTTCTCATTCTACCTCATCCTCTACCTATAATTATTTATCAAATCTTATCGATTCTACCTGAGAAAAATCTTTCAAATTTAATTCTTCTCCAATTTCACAGACACTGCTTAAGCCCTACCTGTCAAAACCTCTAAGTTAGATTTTTATAAGTACAGTACCATAACCAATGTCTCCTACACCGCAGTCTGTTCTCCGACAGCCTGCAGCACAATTTTCTTATCAAATACCTCTTCTGGCTCCTGTGCACCAAGATGTCTGAAAGCTTCGCACTACCCATCAAATACAACGCTAACCACCTTGGCTTTGCACAGAAAAACCTTGCAAATCTTCCTCATCTCTTACCTTTCCTCAGTATTTACCACCTGCTCTGGCCATACACAATGCTCGTGATTCTGAAATGATCTTAACCTTTTTTTATTTTAGGGTCCCTTTGTTCTTAGGGTTTCTCATCTCCTTTTCCATCTTTTGGTCAGGAAAATGCCTACTTAACACCATGTCCCAGTAAAAACATCAGTGACGTCTCAGTAGTTTCTCAGAACTCATTTACTGCTCTATTATCTATATCAGATTATATGTCTTGCTTGTACTTTTTAAAACACTGGGATTAAATTTTATTTTAATTTACTTGTTCGTATATCTAGTTCACTCTACATTACTGAAGGGCTGAAATTATTTTTTGTGACTATAATTCTGGCATATATTAGACAATAGTTATTGAATGACTGACAGATTCTTCACAATCTCAAGGACACTTATGGTTTGGTTTAATCACTGTGAAGTATACTGCCGGTGTGAAAATACAAAATAGGGATAGCCCTCCCTTATAATCAAAAGGAAAAAGCATTAGTTGAAACAGCCCAGCAGTCATAAAATCTAAGCACTTTTGAAGCCACAGTGCCTAGTTTCCAAAATAACCCTGTCACTCATCAACTGCATGACCCAGTATATGACTTACCCTCTCTAGGCTTCAGTTACCTCATCTAAAGTGGCACTACTATAGTAATTTTTCCTATGTTATGCTCTATTTGTGAGGACAAAATAAATTCATCACATATAAAGCACTCAAAACAGGCATTGCCCTATCAAGCACTAAATAAAAGCTAGCTATGATTAAATTTTTAAAAATGGTATAAGCAAGGCCAAGGAGAATCCTGTGAATTCAAGTAATCAGTAGGAATGGTTGATTATTTGCATCTTTTTTCAGCGTTCTCTGGAAAAGGCTATATTTCTAAAACTGGCTAATTATTAAGTAGATTGATTACTGGGTTTTTACAATTATAGAATGCCTGATAGAAGCCCAGTACATGTGATAATACCTGAAAAATTACCTGAAAACACTGGGACCCAAAGCCGGGCCTGATTGATCTCGAACTGGACCTTTATCCCTATCTGAAGGTCATCCATCCTCACTTGGCTCATCTCTCTGACCAGTTTTCATACATTTCTCCCCAGATCTGCCATCCAAAATGAGTGCTTTTCCTTTAGCTCCCAATAGACACACTGGCTCCCTAACTTATGATGTGTGTTTTTTTCCCTTCTGAGATAATGCCCTTGCTGAGTGTGTTTCTTTTTTTTCTTTCCCATAGTCAGAATAGCCTGTATCCCAGTGTGCTGCCCAATTTCTGCAATACAGATTGTATCTTAAGCTTGGAGAAGACTAGGAGGTTGCCATGATGAGTTGGAGAAATGAGACAGTCAAGAAGGGTAGCAAGACCTGGGCCAGAAACTCTAGTAAAAGAAATGAGTCATAGTGCAACAGTAGTTAGTGTGCTAGATCATGGGTCTAAAGAGACTACATCAGTAGTCCACATGGAAAGGAGCTGAATGAAGATCTGAATGCCAAAGATAGGCTTTACCAATCTTGCCCATAGCTGGCCTGAGTACTAAATATTTAAGCACAAACACCAAAACTACTTTTGCATTCCCTGAGGCAAACTGCATATATGCTGCATTACTCTGACCACATGGATTACACATTTGCTTAAGCATTAATGTTTCTAAATACATGTTGACAGCAAGCATGCCTACAAAGGACAAGAAAATCTGTGATGTGTAGTTTTTCAAAGATCTGTCGGGATTCTTCTTTAATAATTAAAAAGCTGCTATACTTGCCTAACGGCAAAATATTTCTGAAAATTGCATTTCTATCACAGTAACTGAGGATTAGACTAAAATGTGGGTAATCATTAACATCTCTTCTTGCTCTATATTTCTGTTTTGTTTGCATGGGCTTCCTATAAACTAGAAAGTAAGCCAGATGAAAAATTTACTATCTCTCCAGTGTAGCTCACATCATTTTGTAAGAGGAAACATAATATTGACTCTTCTTTTAATAGTAAAATATTTAAAGAAATGAGAAAAATATGAGAACTTTGTAAACTAAAACAAAGAGAAATTTGATAATGATAAGAATAACTGTTTAAAAATTCTTGAATACCTATACATACTAGTATTCCTAAATTGAAAAAGTTTTTGCCTATGGGATGTTATCTTTGAAGAATTAGAATATTATGGTATGGAAATTATGTCATAATAAATAGAACTAGCATTACTTATTTCACTGATAAGTACTCCAAATAAACATTTATACATTATAATTTGAAAGTGATGGCTAAATCCCAATGCTAAGTCTATATATCCAAAATCAGTGAAATCAGGATCAAAAAGAGATAGCTGCTCTTCTATTTTATGGCAGCCTTATCACAATAGCTAACATATGGAAACAACCTAAGTGTCTTATTAATATATGAATCAATAATGAAAAAATGGTATACAAATACAATGGAATATTGTTCAGAGTTAAAAAAGAAAACGCTGCCAAAAGATAAAAATCAATGAACCTGGAGGACATTATACTAAATGAAATAAGCTAATAACAAAAGTTTAAATACTGCAAGATTTCAACCATAAAGGGTCTCTAAAGCATTTAAACTTGAAGAATAGAATGTGGATCAGGATGAGGGGTACAGAGTTGCTAATCAAAGAGTACAATGTTTCAGATATACAAGATAATCAAGTTCTAGAGATCTGCCATACAACAGTGCCTATAGTTAATAACATTATGTTGTACAATTTAAAAATTTAACAAGGTACAGCTCATGTTAAATGTTCTTACCACAAAAATAAATGCAAAGCCTAAAGAAGGTTTGGATTGACTTTTGGAGACAATGAACTTTCTTTCTTTCTTTCTTTCTTTTTTGTGGTATGTGAATTGTTTAAAACACAACCATGTCTTTGTTTCTCAGAGAAAGCCACCCAACCCCATCACTGAAACTGTCACTCTCTCCATTCTACCCCTACACTTTAGACAGTCATGCCTCAATGGATACTCTGTGTTAACCAGCTTTTCTTCCTCAGTTGTCAAGTGTCTTGAAAACTGAGAAAGTATCATTCATATTCTCTACTTTCAGCACCTAATAGATCATCTGGAAATAAATTATTTCATCATTAATGGATTACTCAACTAATCTTCAATCTGAAAATGCAAAGGTATACTAATATATTCTGACTTACCTATTTAGTTTGTGTAACTGTTTTAACATGTTTATTGAAAAATAAATCTAAGAATAAAATTTTATTCAATTTTGCTTGACATTTAAGAATTCTGAACAGTAAATTATATACTGATAGCATTAGATTTAAACTTGTTTCACTGTTCACTGTTAAACTTGTTTCACTGTTTCACTGTTACAGAGTAAAATATTTATGTTCCAATATAGCAATCCATAAATATTAATACGAGTTTGATCAAAGGAAAATTAAATGATTTTAATTAATTAAAATAATTTAATCAAGTTAAATTGTTTTATGATTTATAGAATAAAATATTTTAATTCATCTGCTCAATTTTTTTTAAATACTGCTACTTTTTTTTTGTTTCATCCTGCATCATGTACTTGGGTGTCTTATGTAAGAGAAACCATGAGAAATTTAAGCTTGTTTTCTGATCCACTTCACCCGACATTGTGGAATCAAGGTAGATCTTGTTTTCCTACAAATGACACAAGTTTATCTTTCTTTATGGCAGAATAGCATCCATTGCATGTAAACACCACATTTTCTTTATCCATTCATCTGTTGATGGACTTACAGGATGCTTATAACATTGCCTCAGTATCTTCTCAGTAACTGTCCCATGGCTACTATTGTTATCTTATTGGGTAAAAGATATTCAGAGACATCAACCATCTTGTCCATGGCCAAACTGCTAAGAAGTGGTAGAGTTGGGATTTGGATCCAGATATGTTTGTCCCCAGAGGCCAACCTTACATTCATTACTACTAGCAGTTATCTGACCAAAATTACACATTGCTCAAAGATTGGCAGAATGGACCACGTAACTGAATAAAAACTGTCAGTCCAGCGAATCTCCAGTTCTATGATGATAAGTCTCTCTTATTTTAAACAAATACAATTTTAAAAGTCCTCTTTATTTTCTTTCCAGACAAGTTTATCTGCCATAGAGTTAATTATATTTTATAAATATAACAAATATTAACATTAAACATATGTATAGCAGAGTAAAACATTTCATATCTGTTCTTTTGGTTTGCTTTGAGTGTTAGGGATTAAACTTAGGCCCTTGCAAATGTTGACCATGCATTATACCACAGAGCTGTACTGTCAGTCCTCTATACATCACAATCATATGAGATGATTTATTTATCCTATAAACTTTTGTTTGATACTACAAACAATGTGGCAAAAATAAGTATAAATCATGAAATGATTTGTTCTATAAGTAGTCATTAATATGTACTACATGCAAATAATTGGGCTAGAAAATAAAAATTGGTAGGATACATTATGTCAAATAAAATTTCATATATTTAGGATATGTAGCATGATGTTTTGACACATATGGATAGTGAAATTACTACTGCAGTCAAACTAGTAACATCCATCTCTTCACATGAAGTTTCTAGATTTATTCGTTCTAGATAATTGCACCTCTGTACTTTTGAGGCACTATCTCCATTTCCTCATCCCTGATAACCACTATCCTATTGTCTTCTTAATGTATTTGACTATTTTAGATTCCAATTAAAAGTGGGACCATGTAGTATTTTTCTGTGACTTATTTCATACACATGCAGCACAATGCTTTTACCCACCCAGGCATGGATGGACACTTATATTGTTTTTACATCCTGTCTAATGTAAATAATGCTCCAATAAACATAGGGTTGCAGATATTTGAGATGCTGGTTTTATTTGAGGAGATTGCTAGGTTGGTAGTTCTACTTTTAAGTTTTTGAGGTACTTCCATACTCTCTTCTATAATGGCTATTCCATTTACATTCCCATCAACAGTATGTCAGAATTCCCATTTTTCCACACACTCTTCAAATCCTGATATCTTTTGTCTTCTTCATATTTCCTTTGCTATCAGGTACAAAGTGATATCGCATTGTGCTTTTGACTTGCATTTCCCTGATTAGTTATGTACAAAATCTCTTGATCATGTGTATGTCTTCTTCAGAAAACTGTCTATTCAAGAACTGTATTCATTTTTTAAAGTGATAATTTGGCTTGATTTGGTCTTTAGTGTTGAGTTACTTACATATTTTGATTATTAACCTCTTTTCAGATATATAATTTACAAACACTTTCTCCCAATTTGGAGGTTGTCTTTTCATTTTTGTTGACTATTTCCTTTATTGTGCAGAAAACTTTTCAGTGGTTGGATATATTCTTGCCACAAGGCAATCTCAGGTAATCAAAAAGTCCATCTCACCAGGAATTTAGCTCAGTGGCACAGCGCCTGCCTGGCAAGCTGGCAAGCACAAGGTCCTGAATTTGATTCCTAGTACCAAAAACCAAAAAAACAAAAAATAAAAAATAAAAGTCCATCATACTAGATATAATGAATTAACTATTGCAATTTTATGAATGCATTGCAGGAGATTATGTCAATGTATCATAGCATTTGAACTTAATACAGTTAACTATTTTCTTAGAAAAAAATTTTTGCCAATGCCCTTCAAGAAAATATATGCTACCACCAGCCCTTTATAATTAAATAAGTGACAAAAATATCCACAGCATTTATGATCCTAAACATAGCCTGCAACTTATAGCCTTAGAGATAGCTGTTCAGGTGAGAAAAGAACATATTGTGAATTTTTTCATTATTGTTAAAATTACATATTTATAAGAATGATAAAGCTACCCAACAACATAGAGATACACATATCAGACAGACGCCCAAGAAAAGCCAAATGACAGTATTGCAGATAATCAGCACTCCACTCCAATCAGTAGTATGTTGGGCCACAGAAGCACTTTGCAATATTGCTTTTTAGTAATGAATTCTTTTCTTCTCATAGTGGAGTTTTATTTACTGGCATTTATTTAAGTCAAACTCCAACTAAGAAAAAGAATAGCTAATTATAAATTATAAATCATATGAAGTAAAACAATTATTCTACTGGATATTGCCTGATTTCCATTTTGAATTCCAGTAAGGAGATCCTAGAAAAAATTCTAATCTCCAGTCCATGTGTAAAAAGTGTCTCATCTCTTCCTCATTTTCTTTTATTGACTCACTTGCCTGTTGCCGTCTACATATTTTATTGCTAGAGCACCTTGTTCTGGCACTTTAGTGCCCTAAAACCCAATAGAAAACTTATTCCGGTTGGGGAACATTTCTTCCAAGTAAATATCCAGGCTGTTCTGCCAGATGTTCAGCTAACAAAATCAATTACTGTATGGTATTTCTGTCCAGTCTTGCTGCTGGCTAACCATTATTATACACAAGGAGTTTTGACAAGTCAGTGGAAACTGGTTAAAATAATTGGGCACACTTAACTACTGGAAGAAGGGCTTCTTTTCTTTGTTTTGCTTTTTGTTTTCTTCTTTCCCAGCACAGACAGATGGTTGTAGAATTTTGAGGATATGTTCTTCTTTTCTATTACAATACTTTCAATATAGCAGACCAGCTACATACTTCCCAAGCATGGGGACTCGGTAAAATTTACCAGTCTTTTGTAATTTTTTTACTCATTGCTATTAAGTAGAACTGCTGAAAATGAAAACATAAATTATGTAAAATTTGTTCAAAAATTAGCAACTAAACATTATGTGATACAAGTTGAACACATATATATTACATGCACATGTTGTGTGTGTGTATATATGTATATAGATCACATGCACACTTTGGTTAGAGAGATGAAATATTGAGAAAAAATTTGAACAATTAATAAGATATAAATATCTAATTTTTTGTCCACAAAATTTCTCCCTCTGTAACCCAGAAAAAAATCATAAAGAAAACATATTTAGGCTGTTTGAGAAAAGAAAAAGAAGAAAAGGAGAGAAGGGAAGGGGAGAAATAAAGCAAATACGTTAGAATAATATGTGATCTGTTTTATATTGTTTAAATCCAAAGGACTGCAGACACACACACACACACACACACACACACAGTTAATGTGAAGTAATAGCCTTGGTGTAACAGTAGCAATCCTTTCCAACAGATCCATTATTTTTTAAAGTATGGTAATTTCTGGACACCATAGGGCACTTTGGGTTTCTTTTTCCTCTGAGAGGCAGTCTCCTCTGAAAGCTAGCTTCCATTCTTGTTGCAGGCTGGGAAAAACAGGGCTGTTTGCATGGCACAGCACCAAGCCCTTTAACTCAGAGATTGGTGCCATTTAGAGGCTCAGTTTTTACCACCTCCATCTGCTGCCCAAGAAGAATTAGATCCCAATTGTCTAGTCCACTGAGAAAGGATATTTGCAAAATTCCTCTGGCATTTCCTAAAGCCTCTGTCCTTTCAACTCAAATGTCAGCATTTTCTTTTCATTGAATAGGCTTTGCCAAACAAAAACATGACACTATAGGAAATGGTTTCATAAAAGTAGGACAAACTCAGAATACCTAGTATACAGACAACCTGGGTGATCAACTGCCAACAGAAATCACTGAGCCAAAACACTCAAAGGATCTTAGAAGAGTTTAGCAATTTAGCATATGTGAACAAGTACAACATATGTAGGAGCACCGACCAAGACATCACACCAAATGGCTAGTAATGACTGTTAGGCTACAGGGCATACTATGATTATCTCCATTAAGGGAGGTTAAAAATAAATCACCCCTTGAGGCTTCCCTATACTATGCAAAGGATTGAGTAAGCACAATTGGAATTCTGTAGGAAACAGAAAAAGGCAGACAGCTACTTGGATTAAAGCTTCACAGGAACACAAAGTCTCTCAATTCAGCTTTATAAAGACTTCAGTGAAACTACAGAATGACCATTCTCCTATCCCAAACTTTGCTCAAAAAGTTCCCAGGAATCATATATGTCAAAAACATAAATTATTCTGAAATTTATGTATTTCTTTCTTAGACCTGCTTTCAAGCAGGAGCTTAATGCGTCAAGGCATAAGTAACATTAACAGTGACTCCACAGGCCAAGAGGGGCAGTTCCCTATCAGTCCCAGCCATCTTTCAGTCTCATGTTGACTTTCACTAAGCCTCCTAATGACTGGCAGCAGCTGGCCCTCAGTTTTTTTTATCAGAAAACCTGGGAGGGAAGCCTAATGTGCGAGCTGGGATACAGAGCCAGTTTCTGAGCCAGACACTATGCAAAACACCCACAAAGCCTGCACATCAAACGCCCTAGAATTTCTCATTTCTAAAAACAATGAAGCAACCTATCATTGAATTTTATTTCAGATGGCTTATTTCAACAAAAAATTTACAATTTACAATTACAATGTACAGTGTAATATTTATACTTGATGATCCACAAACCATCTCAGGAATTCATAACATTTAATTTTTCAAATCAAATAAGTCTTTCTAATTAATCAATAATAAGGTAAATAAGATATGTAGTTAAACATGTAAATACATTAGGAAATATATACAGATATAGAAGCACACATATACAGATACATTAATTTAAATATATTTGTTTGTGTGCATGTGTATCCATATAGGTTTGCTTCATGTGTACATGCATTTTTAGATTTAAAAAATCAAGAACAATTTACTATATAGCTTGCATGGTTTTAAAACCACCAACATCCTTGAATATGTCTGATAAAATTACTATATATTTGCTTCCTGATCACTCAATTTATTGGTTGGTTCTAAAACAAAATAAATTAGCTATTCTTTAACCACTAGCCTTATCCATCTCTGTGAGTTAAAACTATTGACTATTTTTATACACATTCCAGAAATATCTACAACTTCAAAATTTGTTCAAAAATAATTTAATAAGGAAAATAACAAGTATTTCCCATACTGTAAAGTTTCCTACAGAAAATCTGACTGAAAGACTTATTCTATCATTCATAAGATTATATAAAATATTCAATATATTTGAGATAGATAGAAGTAACATTATTGTTGTAAATCACTGGATTGTCTTTTAAGAAATATCTCCAAATTAAAAGTGATTTACTGAGGGATTTCTTAAAACAAATTTTAATAAGAGAAACTTACATAAAAAGTACTCTAGGAATAAATACTACTATGTAAAATACTACATACTCTGTTTTCTACCAAATTTTCCAGCTAAATGACTATAAGCAGTATCTAGGAAAACCAATTTGGTCAGAAGACATACAGACTGCCAGTTTGAAGACAGTATTTCCTCCTCTATTTCTTAAGCCGTTGTTACACAGCAGCTCTCTAAAGTAGAACTGACAGAGTACCTTTGTTATCATAGTCACTTATTTAAGCATTATCATAGTCTTCTTTCATATGAAAAAGCTAAAGCTAAAAGGACTATGTGCACATGAAAAAGAACAGGTAATCATGGCACTTATTACCAGATCTGAAGGACTCTACTTTCTTCTTAGAATTCACTATAAAATTTTGTCTATGCATAAATTCCACATAAGCTTCATGTAAACTCTTGACTGCAAATAATCAAAACCACAGTGTGACTATTAATTTGGCTCTTTCTGTTAGGGAACGTGCTTTGGAGTCTTCTCATCTGAATCAGTATTTTACCTAAGCAAAAGTCAGTCTGGGAGCTTAGCCCATCATGAATGAATCATCTATAGTTCTGTCCTCCACCAATCCAAGCTCTGCCATTGTCCTGATCTCAAATGCCATATGCAAATTTGCATATACAACCTCTACTGGGAGTTTTCTAATTTACACTATGATAACTTCACAATACACATTTTTTTCTCTTTAGAGCATTGAGTTGTTTTAGCTTTGTATCATGCAGGAGTTATAGCACCCAATTAATCTAATCTTTTCTAGAGATTTACTTTGTTCCAAGCTTTCATAAGTTATCTCCTTTAATGTTTTTAACAGCTTTATGAGATGAAGACTATGATTGTTTCTATTTTATAAATAGAGTATGGGAGCAGAGAGACATTAAGTAATTGATCAGAAATAATGCTCGTTATGGTTTATAGTTGGATGCCCCCCCCCAAGCCTCATGCACTCATAGATGAGTCTTTTGGGAGGTGTTTGGATCCTGAGGGCATGATGCTCCATGGATGAGTCCATTGATGAGTTTACAGATAAATGCGATTTGGTAGGTAAATCCTGGTCAGAGGAGGTGGGCTACTGGAAATGTGGGTGGGAAGGGTCTGTCTCCCTCCTTCCTCCCTTGATGACTTTCTCTGCTTCCCTTTGCCATGCCATGAATTGTCTTCCTTTGCGATGCCCCTTTTCCGTGCTGCCCAGCCTTGGAGCCAGCCAGATTGAAACCTATACAAACTGCGAACCAAAATAAACCTCTCCCTCATTAATGTGTGCTGTCAGGTATTTCGTCCCACTAATGAGGAGATAATTATGACAATGTTCAAAACCAGACCAGCTCCAGAACACATGCTCTTAACCTCTATACTTTGTAAAACAGATTTGGTGGACAATTCAGTTCAGGGTAGGGTATTCCATATTGTGGCTCTTCATATCAGTACTATGTAAAAATTAAATTGTTTTAAAATAAACTCAATACATATGCCTGTCAAGTTCAAACTGCTCACTTATGAGTTAAAACTTTGTTTCCCACAGTCCACCAACATCTTTGTCAGGTGGCATCAGGATAAAGACTTCTGTGACCCTCCTTATTGGCTGGTGAACAATTAAACTGCAGCTTCAGCAGTGCCTCACCGCTTGCTTGCTGCTCACCTGAATGTTCACAAGACTCTGGAAGCAGGAAAAAGTAACTTCTCTCCACAAGAACAATATGAATGATTTTCAGGAAAAGTATAATTATCATTTTCTTTTGGTGTATGGCTCAACTATAAAATAAGACTTCTATATCTTAAATCAGTGTGTTCATTTTATTGTTTGATTGGGTTTTTTTCTGGTGTTTGAGATTGAACCCAGGGCCTCCATGCTAAGAAAGTGCACCAATGTGCAGAATTGATTTTTTCATGTATCTCACTAATTATAAATTTAGCTAACATATTCATATTTCTATATGTAGAGTATGTAAGTACATACACATACATACCTCCATATATGTATTCACACATTTGATTATATATGTCATTTCACACATGAGTTAAGGATATTTTGGGGAAAAACATAGAGTTGATACATGCATAGGTAAATAGTCTCTGCAAACTTTCTTTCAAGAAAGTGTACTTTTGGGCCAGGGATTTAGTTCACTGGCACTGCTCCTACCTCGCAAGTGCAAGGTCCTAAGTTCGATCCCCTGTACCAAAAAAAATGTACTTTTGCAGGTATCTCTTTATTAAGATGATATCCCTCATATTTTGTTGGAATCCTTAGTGTTACTTTCACTATCTGCAAGATAGAAACAATAATAGTAATTTTAAAATTAATTCTATTGGTACATTTTAGGTATACAATATAATAGTAATTTTAAGAGCATATACCCATACCCTGTGTCAGATAATGGGAACTAATAGTCACTGAAAAAGCCATGTTCTGACCTAACATTACAAACCCAACTGGAAAGGGGATCTAACATTACAAACCTAATTGAGAGATGAGGAAAATTGAGGCTTAATGTGATTAAGTCACTGAACAAACTTCACAGGGCTATTTAGTGAAGGAGCTAAGATTTAAACTATTGTCTGTTTCTTCTACAAGGTCTGATTTTTTTCCTACTATTTCTAACTGCCACTCTTCCCATAAGAGAAAAATAAAACATTTTCTTTCTGAAAGAATCTTTGTCTCAGTATTTGAATCCTTTATATCTTGTGTCTGTGAATCCAGACTTCTTTGGCTCTGATGGGGTTTTAAGCTCCTTTAATATCTGTGGAGGTTCAGTGTTTAACACCTGTAGAGGTTCCAGGATTCTGGCTTCTCCAGGTCATTTCCAAGTTTTCCTTTGTAATGCCCAGATCTATTTTACTGCCCACTACCCTTCTCCCCTACTTCTTAATAACCAGAGAACCCGCTAAATCTCCATTCTGAAAGAGATTTGAAATATTAAAAGGAGAAGCAAAGATATCTAATTTTGTTCTTCTCAAATAAAAACTAGTGTTGTATTCAAATAATAGTTTACCATTTCAAAAAAGAGAGAAGTATTTTTACAATTTAGACCTATACATTTTTGTGACTTACTTCCTTTACAAATACTTATCTAAACAAGATCTTCCTTGATAGGCTATGATCATTCATTCATTCAACAGAGTGAATATGCAGTAGGCCCCTATTCTAGGTAGTAGAGATACAAAGATGCTTAGGACTTGGGATGGAATGTACCTGAAAGGTTGTGGTTATAAGCAAAGATATTCATGAAGAATTATCACACAGGTTGCAGTGTTCAGACAATTTTCTCAAAGTGTCAAAGACATGACAAATGAAGCTCAGTTTAAGTGCTCTATTGTACAAGTCCCCAAGTCCCAGTGACCAGTCAGTGGTCTATTAGAAACTAGGCCATATGGCAGAAGATGAGTGGCAGGTGAGTGGGAGAAATTTCATCTGTACTTACAGCTGCTCCTTATTGCCTGCATTACCACCTGAGTGCCACATCTGTCAGACCAGCAAGAGCAGTAGATTCTCATAGGAACATGAACCTTACTGTGAACTGTGCATGTGAGAGATCTAAGTTGTGCATTCCTTTAAATCATGCTGAAC
The DNA here is from genome assembly GCF_053883595.1 of Heterocephalus glaber. Lineage (NCBI taxonomy): Eukaryota > Metazoa > Chordata > Mammalia > Rodentia > Bathyergidae > Heterocephalus > Heterocephalus glaber. The sequence continues at coordinate 8,808,857 of NW_028258356.1, read as the reverse complement.
ACCACCTTACCACACCCCAGGTCCACAAAAAAATTGTCTTCAACGAAACCAACTTTTGGTGCCAAAAAGTTGGGAGCCACTGGTCTATGGGATTTTTGCTAAACCATTACTTGTTATAGTAGTCACTATCACTTTTCTGGGACAAAATACCTGAAACCTGCAACTTAAAGGATGATGGATTTGATTTGGCTCTTTTTTTTTTTTTTTTTTTTTTTTTGGTACCGGGGATCGAAATCGGGTCCTTGTGCTTGTAAGGCAGGTGGCAGAACCACTGAGCTAAATCTCCGGCCCATTTGGCTCATGTTTTAAGGGGATTCAGTCCATGGTCACCTGGGTCCAAGGCATAAACATCATGGCAGAAAAGTATGGTAAACAAGAGATACTTAGTTCATGGCAGCTGGAAAGCAGACCAGGGAAACAACAACGGAGAAAGGACAGATGCAGTACCTAAGACATGTCTCTATGATCTACCCAGACACTTCCAGAAGTGTGCAACACTAATGTCTTGGGCGGCTACCAAGCCATCAAGTTGACATATCAACCTTAACAATCATTCTGGTCACATATAACGGTAAAATCTTATTTATTGGGTCATAACATTATGAAGAGATTTTCTGAGAGCATTACATTGGGGTATAATCAGTAAACATAAATTTATGTTTAAAATCATATGAAACTTACAGATTTCAAGATTATAATGGAAAGCTTGATTTTTAAAAAAGTTAAATCTACCTTATGGACCAGATAGAACTGGCATACAAGGCGTGAACAAAAAACGAAGTCAATGTGTAAATTTTTAAACATGTATTACAGTAAATGACACATTGTTGTTAATCTTCCAGAAAATACTCCTCTTCACTTCAAACACACTTATGCCGTCATTCTTGCCACTTTCTGAAGTAGTTCTGGAAGTGCTTTATCATGAATCTCTTTAGTTGCACTGTCATGGCTGCCTCAATGTCATGAATTTATTCAAAATTTTTACCTTTCATGGTGTTTTTGACACTGGGGAAGAGCTAGAAGTTGTGTGGTACCTGATTCAGTGAATGAGGATACATCATAATGTTTTTATGAACCTGCCTTTCTGATGGATGGCATTCCAATGGCAGCAGCTACAGTATTTTTAATCATATTTCATAAAGATATTCACAAAACAGAATCTTCAGAACTGCTCAGAGAGTGGCAAGAATGATGGAATAAATATGTTTGAAGCAAGGAGTAGCATTTTAAGGGAGATTAATTACAATGTATCTATTCTATAGTCTACATGTTTTTAAATTTAAATATACTCTATTGTTCTACCAGACTTCGTGTGTCTTTGGACATAGCTTTGACATAACCCAACAGGTGATCCTAAAAAAGTTACATAGAAAATGCTGAGCCTCAGATTTCTCATTTTCAGAGACCATGTAATTTCTAAGTTTCTCTTTGGCTTTAAAATTTAGCAACTCTGGGCCAGGGATGTAGCTCAGCCGCACCACACCTGCCTGGCAAGTGCAAGGTCCTGAGTTTGATCCCCAGTAACAAAAACAAACAAACAAACAAATCCCATAAATTTTTGCAACTCTTACACAGAATGGTTATAGGTCAGTCTCCTAAAACATAACATCCCTAGTGAGGTAAATGTTCCTACATCTGATTTGTCTTAGTATTCACACTCCCTGCTACAATTTAATACTTAATGAATATAATAGCTTTACCAAGTTTTCCTGGGACAAGTTTGATTTTACAGTTTTGGATTTAAACTGATCTGCTATTAATTAAAAATGAAGTAACTGAAATAATTTGTAATTTTGGACCAACACTACCTGGAACATAAATGTGACTAATGGAAACCTCTGCTGACTCACACTTCACTGGTTTTAGCTTTGGCAAAATCTCTGCCCTACTAAGCTTAGAGATCATATAGCTCTGTTGACCTTATGGTTTGGCAAGAAAACAATAGGTATATACGATAGATGACTTTCACTACAATACAAATGAGTACAATCATGACTTTAAATCATTTTCTAAAATATCATGATGCATTTTTGTAGGTATGCTGATTCCTTTTGACCTTAATAGTTTTGCCCTCATACTAATTTGTTGGCTGACCTTATTGTATTCTAATATTTGAAATAGGACCTAGTTCCCCATGAGATCATGGAGAGCATTTTTAAAAAGTCTACATGTTGATTCAGCCATAAAAATGTATCAAATAATTTATTATGGATCATTTACTATAATTCAATTTTCTTACGTATACAATACTAAACTGATTAGATCATTCATTGCTTCTTGATTGGTGAGTTTCTGATTACTTAATATAAACAAAAGTAAGCCATGCACACAGCTCAAGTTTGATTTGGTGATTGATCTAACTGACCTCTAAGGGCCCTTTCAATACTCCATTCTATGCAATTTATGACTGGAGAAAAGGTTATTGTCTTTTCTACCATGAAACAATGATGGTCTCTAGCTCCACTTTTATATATTATGAAGATGACAGACTACCTTCTTGTTTATCAGGCTAACTTAAACTCTGATTTTTCTGACATCCCATTCTATACTATATTCTATTCAGGACATTTCAGCAGCTCTATCCAGATCAACTTGTGGCAATGAAGGAAATGGTCTACACATGTGTTGTTCAATATGATAGCCAGCAGCCACATGTAGTGACTGTGCATGTAAAATAAAGCTAGTGAAATGCAAAATATAACCTTCAATTTAATTTTGATTAATTTAAATTTAAGTGGCTATGTGGAGTTAGTGGATGCTGTATTAGCCAGTACAGTTTCCACTCTGCAGTAGTTGCTCTAGCTTTACTTTCTCTTGGAAATAATCCAAAATTTCATTAGATGCTCTCTAAGACTTTAAGAAAAAAACTAAATAACACTTTAGTTAATCAACATTCTATTGGAATTAAGGTCCTCTCTATAAAAGCCTATTTTTAATTATGTTTGTAAACAGGGCTATGAAAAGGCCATTATCTTTGAGAAAAAAATAAAACAACATTGTATGTTAATGGACCCCTACTCTTTCTGAGTGTTGGAAGGAATGCAGCCCTATAAAACAAGCATATAAAAGAGGTGATTACAATTTTTAATTTTCTTATTTGGAAAAGTGCTCTCATAAGCACCAAAACTAGTCTTTCTTCCAGAGAAGACTCTTAATACTATTCTTGCCCAAATGATCCTATAAGATTTTACAGAATAAAGTTCATGTATAAAGAGGAAGTAGTCATTATAAATTATAACATTACCCAAGGTATTTTTTACAATAATGTTGACTAAACCTATGGCCTTGTGCATGCTAGGCAGGTACTCCATCACTAAACTACAACCAAAAAGCAAGTTTTTGAGATTGGATACTTATAATATTTCAGAAGTAATCAATAAACCTATTGGCACCATGTACTTTACATAATAACATCTCATTAGAGAATTTGTTCTCAATTTTATACTTTGTCTTTCCTCATAAGAGAAGCTAGCAATTTACTTTGGAGTCATTATAACTGACTCCATCTAGGATCTTAAGAAGTTTTACTAGAAGCCCCCATTACCCAAAGGGAGAATAACCAAGCACTGTATGTTTTGAGAGTAGAACAGTGAAGTGGTAGCTGACATTTAGGGATGAAGCATGGGCCAGAAGAAGATGGAAACCGGTCTGATGCAGTGGCCCTTCTACCAGCTGACACTTTGGAGGTAGTGATATATGAAGCTTGAAAAAGATAGTGAACATGGCAATTACATTTGCCAAAGTATAATCCAGCTTAGCCATAGGAAGAAGGATCATCTTCTCTCAGAGAATAATCTAGACCCGCAGCAAAATTTGGGCATCACCAGTCAGGCACTGCAGAAACACCTGCCGGCACCACCTGACAGCTCCTAACAATGGCATGGACTTGTGAGGTTGGGGTTTGACCCAACTTGGTTGAGTTTCTGGATTGTCCTCACTCCTCCATACTTTCAGTTGTATCATCACTCATAGTTCTTCAACACCAATCAAGAAATAAATAGCAGGCTGTGCTAATATGGTAGATGAGACCACACATAATTGTCTCAAAATGTAAACCAAATTTAACTTTCCTTTTATCTTGCAAAAAAATTATACCCTACATGTTAAATATCTTTAGTTCTAATTTTTGATGTAACCTATATAGATGTTAAGAGTCCAAACAAGTAGTTAATTTGTGACAGAAGTGTAAACTTTTAAAACTGTGATTTGTCTCACTTGAGAGACCTAGAAGGCCTCCGAGTCTGTGGAAAATGCAGGAAGCTGCATCAATAGTCATGCTTTGAAAATTCTGCTCTTTCTTCTCAGGTAGAAATAAAGACTCAATGACATTTACAGACCTGGGAGACCCGTAAGCATTTACTCTAATCAGAAAAACTCTGACAAAGTTGCCCTATTTTCTTATTTTATGGGATAATCATTTGAGTTGCTTTGGAATAAGACTAGCTTTTAGTTTTTAAACTCTTTTGCTTAGCTCTTTATAAAATATCACACCCCAATTTGATAAATGCTCATAAAAATTTATTAAATAAGTGGTAGTTTATGTGCCTACAGAGGAGTCTTTTCTTGATTCCATACTACAGTTCTTGAGTATGTAACATATGGGAAGTATCCCATACAAGGATGCCCAAATCAAGCAGCATCTCTGCCTGCAAACAAGCAAAGGATATATGAATAATGGAACAAACAAAAATGGTTGTTAAGAGGACCACCTATGGGAATTTTAACAGAACGTAACGATGGAACTTGAGACAGCGTTTTTCTTTTAGGAAATTGCATTAATATCAGGTATTTGAATAAGAAAAAGAAACCATGCATGCAGGTAGTAGAGCAATGAGTGCTTCGGGCAAGAAGAAAAGTCAGTGCAAAGGCTTTAAGGTGAGACAGCACTCTGTTCAAAGAATTTAGAAATTCATTGCCAATATAACTGGAGGGGAATACATGAGCGACAAGGGCAGGAGCTAAGACTGGAGGGAGAAAGAATGGAGAATATGTGGAACCCTCTGGGCAATGTTAAAGAGTACAGATTGCACTCTAAGTCCACTACAAAGTCTTTAAAGACTTTTAGGAAGATGAGTGATACAACTGGATGCACTGTGCCTGTTCAAGGATCATTTCTATACCTATGCATACTTTCAGTGTCATATTTAATCGGGCCACTGATTTGGTACTTGATGAGGGAATGAAAGAATTTTGTAAAATGTTAATTGCTATAGAAATCTTGGGGTGCATTTTTATTTACCATTATTTTGTAATTTTCCCTCAAAATAATGTGGGACTCATGAATCATTTCATTAATTCATAATTATATAAATATAATTTACAGTGCAATGCAGACTAAATAAGACATTAATTATGAAGTTAACATTGTTTTAAAAGTGTTACCCTAAATTCTTTCCCGGTCCTAATTAGAAAATAACATGTACATACAAGATGTTGTTTATCATATTTGCAAGCATTACAATTTACCAGTATCAGCAACTGTTAAAAGACAAAGGCCTTGTTAAGTGAGCATGAGGTAATGCTACTCCATCATACCTAACAATGTTGTTTAATCAAGCAGTTGGTAGAGTTTAAAGGAGAACATCTAATTTCAATGAAGAATGAAAAATTAGCTATTGGCAGCAAAATTTGAAAAACAGGCAGAAGCATCTACATATTTTATTTCTGCTATGTTCTTATGAGACACCCTTACCTGAGAACTGAATGTGCACATTTTGATGAGTAACCTACAGCTACAAGCATTTATGAAAACACCAATGTTAGGGAAATGTGATGCTTATAACTGTAGCTCCATTTAAAAACATTTATCAAAACAGAAACTCAAATGAACCATTTACATAGAATCCAATTCTCACCTTCATTTCACATCATACAAATCAAGCACACTGTAAATTAGGGTCAAAGATGGGCACTTGTTTGTTTTCCTTTATTTTTAAATATTCCCTCAGAAACGATTTGAGTATGTTCTGAAATGGCTAACACTCTCCCCTCTGTGGCAGGCCCACTTCTCATTTACTTCCGCCATGGTGAGCAAATGCTAAAAGTGAATGACATCCAAAAAGAACATCCTGCCACACTCCAGGAAAGCGAGGTGGCTCACACACATGCATGTACTCACATGTGTCACTGGCACCGCTTAGAGACCAGGTGGCCAAGCCTTTGCAGGTTGTCTGGTGGCTAACAGTTCGGCACAAATGAGAAGCTAAGATTAAGCATGGCTCTACCTGTATGGAATCACAACAATATCTTTTTGTGTAACCTATCAACTTCAAATTTAACCCACGTTCCTGATATTTTCCTAAAAATTAAATGGAGCTCCCTAATATAATTTTATAAAATCGGTGTCCATAATAAGATAGATGGGGCACTTCGAATTTAAGTTTCCAAGTATAACAAGTGTAACAGAATCAAGCCAGGTTTAATGTCAACAAAGAGCTGTAGTTTCCCAAACTTGGACTCATTTTTAAACCTTCCAGAATCATTTTGGTAGTCTCTCCTGGAAAGCATTTGCTCCGACAAAGTACACTGCCGTGATCTGGATGTGGTTTGAGTATATGCACTTGATGGAGTCATGCACTGAAATTTAAACCCCATTGTTAGATATGAACAGGATAGTAACTTAATTTCACTACAGCTTTTAGAAGTAGAGCCATTGAGAGGGGATTAGGATTATACAAAGTAATTAGTTCACGTGATTGAATATCAGTGATTTATGAAAGAATATTAGTGATTTATTGAATATGAAATTTTATGAAATTTATTAAATTTATTTGTGTCTCCAATAGTGACACAAGCATAACACATGGCCACTTCCTTTCTTGCTACCATGATCTCCTTTGCCATCTTGGGATTCTGCCAATAAGAAGGCCACCACCAAATATGGCCCCTCAGCCTTGCACCTCTGGAGCAATAAGCCAACAAAACCTTCTTTTCTTTGTAACATACTTAGTCTGTGGCATTACATTATTAGTAACAGAAAGTAGACCAAGATATATACTAAACCCTAACTAATGCATCATAAAATTCCAATAGAAAAACTAGAAATGCATCTGTATATTTATGTCCTTTAAATATATTTAATAGCTCATTAAAAATTGGATGTTATTAAGAAAAGAATGATTTGATATGCAATTTCCATGTATAGAAATTATGCTAAATACAAGTTGATAAAAAATAAAATCATAGACTGTTAAGCAAAATAAAAATATGGAAGTTGTTATGTTCTATAAACTTGAGCAAGTTTTTCTCCCTAGCATGACATGAAGAATATCTAACCTACAGCTTCACAGAGTTTTTAGGATAAAAGGAAATTTGGAAGAAAGGTGTTTTATAACTGTAGTATACTATTTAAATAGGAAGTAGAAACCTAACCACTTTGCTGCGCAAGGAAGAGGTGATGGATATAAATGAATAAACCCCTTGGTAAAGAAGTGAACAGAGTAAATAGTTTTATAATTACCTACTGTAGAGCACTCCATAAATCCACAAAACACATTGAATTCAGGCAAACTGTATCAACTAAATCTGTGTTCACTTCTTAAACTGTTGATTGCCTTCTTCAAATAAAATATTATACTAATATACACAGAAAAGCAGAATTAGTAAGTTGAGTGGGTCAAAAGTCCATCTCTGAAGCAGTGACTTAATAAGACTTGGCTAGTCTACTGCAAGAGAGCAAATGATATGGAAAACCTTCTGAACTTACTGTAGAATATTCACCAAGAGCTTCATCCACTGGGCACTAAGGGACTACACCATTACGTAGGAGTACATATAATAAATTGATCTTAAACACACTATGTAACATAACACACTTTCCATTAATTTTTAACCTACTAGATCTTACAGTTAACATTTTATTATGTTTGCTTCATCATATCTCTTCCTTATATACATTTTTACATTCCCTCTCACTTTGGAAATGGTAGAAGAAAAGGACCTCTTAATGTACTGACCATGTTAATTGTTCATGTTCTCTTGCCTCTTGAAAATAGAAACAAACCACATACCATTGTTCAGGATTTAGAAAGTAAACTTTTATTTAAATGTACGATGAATTAAGGATAATTATACTTGTTGATATGCCATGGTCACAAAGTATTTGAGATTATCAAAATTGTCATCCTAAGGGAAATGAAATCTTGATTTCACAAATATCTCTTCTGACTGCCTCTGGGGCCGAGCTGTAGTCATATGAGATTGATTTTGTAGTCATAAGCTAAGATAGACTATCCCAAGCATTAACTTTTCTCTGACTCTCCAGGAAATTAGCTGTGGTCTAAAATGAGCCACTGGGGGCCAGGGATTTAGCTCAGTGTTTCTGCCAGCTGCCTCGCAAGCGCAAGGTCCCAAGTTCGATCCCCGGTACCAAAAAGTAAAAAATAAAAATAAAATGAGCCACTAACACAGTTGAATACCAGCCAGGAAAGACTACCTGAGCCCATAGGGAAATTCTATCCCGGGAGTAGGGTAGAAAACCCAGAATCCATCTTTCTTCCATCTTTTCTTTTGTGTTTTTGTATGCACTCCCAAGTAAATAAGTTCTTCGGTAATTGGGAAGCCTGGTTACTAGGAATTCTCAAATTGTTTACAGTATACACATGTCAGTAAAATATAAAATGGGCTCCTGTGATATGAGCTAATCAAGAAATCATTCAGAACTAGCACTTCCAAAATCTCATGGGAGTCAGAGAAGAGAAGCTATTAACAGTTCTGCTAGTTAGTTCATGTTTTGGCTTTACCCTCAAAAAAGATATCACATCCACCCCCAATAGCAAGCTACTTGTTATTAAGTGTTTTCCAACTGCTTTATATATTAAAGAATTCAGTACTTTCAATCACTTCAGAAAGGAAAACAAATAAGAAAACTGGTGAAAGACAGAGGTTGAATAATTAAGTGTCAAGAATCAAACTCAGCCTTACTTAGACCCTTTGAACACTGCTTTTTTACTAGACTTTCCCAAAGACATTGCTGGTCTACTTGGCCCAGTTTTGAGTGACCTATCAAGTAAAAATAGTTGGAATATTTACCCTCTACAAAAGTCATGCTGACATTTAATTGCCATTATAACAGTATTAATAGATAGAACCTTCAACAGGTGAACATGTCACAAAGACTCCAGCCTCATGGATGGGTTTGGTGCTATTACAAAATGGTGCATTGAGCTCATTTGCCCTACTGATTCCATCATGTGACTATGAAACAAGAAGGCCTTTGCCAGATGCAGATACCTTGGTTCTAGGCTTTCCAGCCTCCAGTAATACCCCCTTTTCCTGAAAGTAAGATCTATCTGGGAAAAAAAAGCCTTTAAAACCAGAGATCAAACCTGCCAGTCCCAATCAGCCCATCCACACCTTACCTGCCATCACTATTCTCTGGCTTGGTGGCTACTCTGTAAGACAGGTAAGGCAAGGACAGGCTGACTGGGGGTGGCATTTTTGATCTCTAGTTTTCAAGGCTATTTTCCAGCTAGGTCTTATTTTGGGGGAAAACAGCATGAGCCAATACATTTTTCATTCTAAATTATCCAGAATGTGAAATTCTGTTACAGCAGCACAAAATGAAAAAAGACAGGAAGGCTCATAGACACCCGTATGTCTTTTCTATTGTATTTATTGCTCCTTTGTGACAAAGTCATCTATAGGGGACCAGCTCTCTGGGTACATTTTCTCTGTCCATCTTCATCCATACAATTAACTTGGTTAGCATTTTCACATCTGCTCAATGAAGTTGTCAATTCAGTTTTGAGAAATGAGATAACCTAGATTTGGCTTCTGGACCTAAGACAACATAGCTTATCAGAAAAAAATCCACTTTGAAGAGACTTTGGGGCATCTATATACATACTCTTTTTGAAATACTAGTTCTTCACTCTGATTTACCTGCTGTTTTGTACAGCTTCTTCAGCAGGGAACCATAGAAGAAAAAAAAAAATGAACATGAGGATTTTACCTAAACCCTACTACAAAACTCGAATATCTGACATCTGATTCAACAGGTGTTTTGAGTAATTATGATTTGTTTGTTTTCTAACCCACAGGGTTAGGGCGTGGGATGGAGGAAGTGCTGACAATTCTTTCATTCACTGCCTGGGATGGTGTTAGCAGCAGAGGTCAACAGTGATTGGAGGGCAGAGGAGGTGGCAACAGCTGTCCCATGTGTCATCACCTGTCAGTTGCCTGCTTACAATCCAGAGTCAGCCATACTGGACCAATGCATATGTTATCATCAGTCTGGGATTGCATTTAGATTATCTAAGAATAAAATAAGAAGGGCTGAAAGGAATGAAAGAATTTTTCAGGAGTTTACATTCCAAACATCTATGCTAAAAGAGTCCAACACAGCTGACTGATACAAATATATTGTATGGATATCAGAATTCTAGATATAGAATGTCTTAGTTAAGGCTTCCCCAGAGCAGACATTAGAACAATAATCCAAGTGCAAGTGCTTTCTTTGCCTTATGATTCCCAAAAATATTTCAAGTAGGAGTCAGGAAAGGAGGCAGAACTCAGAAGACAGAATACCTGAGCATCTTCTAAAACACATCACAGTAGTGGTTAAAGCTTCTTCCTGCTGGGGAGCCCTCAGAAATGGTCTAGTGCAGTGTTTTTCAGATATTTCTGTTCACTGGAAACACTTGGGGATCTCTAATGCACATTCTGATTGAATAGGGTTAGTGTGTGGCCTGAAATTGTATTTTCTATCAGCGTCTAGTTAATGGTCATTGTCCTCAGAGTGCATTTTATAGATCAAAGTTTTTGAAGGACTGCTACTGTACTTTTTTGCTTACATTCTTCAAATTTGTTTACAAAATGGAATTCCTTATGTCTGCTGCATGGGTGGCATATTAAATGTTTTGTTCTAAGTAATTCTAATCCCAGCCTTTGTATAGTGTCTGAAGATCAGTGTTGGAGATATTTTGTCAGTTTCTGTAAAAAAAAAAAATCCTCCCAAAAGTTCTGTTGGAGAAGCCAGCTGGTCTTGCTCTCCAGAAAGCAGCATGCTTTCCTTAGAAACAAAGCAGGGCACATCAGCCCCCTCCCAACTTGTCTCTTTTCTTTTTAATTTACATCATTTTTCTTGTTCCCCCACTCCATGCTAGTGCCAAATCATGTTCTGATTTTCTGATTAGCCTCAAATGTTTGGCCTTTGGAAATGAGAAGTCTATTTTTCTAATCTTGACACTCAAATTCTTTCATGATACAGCTGTGTGCATTCATGGGTTCTTACTTACTTGGCTATATCCCAGTCAGCTTTTGGGGATTGTTCCACCTGGTTATAGTCACCTCAAGAAAGGGAACTGAGGACCAGGGATTTAGCTCAGTGGTTCTGTTGCCTGCCTCGCAAGTGCAAGGTACCGAGTTTGATCCCAAGTACCAAAAAAAATGAATAAAGAAAAGAAAGGGAACAGAATTTTGTTGAATGACTTTTTAAACAATTGAGTAATAAGTTAATGTATGCTTATGGTCAGATAGAGAAAATTTCCAGCTCCTTTAAAAACACAATCTAAAAGAGAATTTGACAAGGATGTGATTGGTCAATCAAAATAGGCCACAAAATAATCACAATAATTTCTTTCAAAGGTTATGTGTATGTATACTAGATATAAATATATATATATAAAATCTAATGATGTCTCTATATAGGGGTTAAAACATGGTGCATTGTTTTATTCCACATTTTCTGTATTGATACCATATGTACATGTTTTCAATGTATATTGGTAGAAAAAACTCAGCCTAGTTATTCTTTTATGAAATGGTAATAGCTAGAAGAACTCCTATGTGAGTATAAAGACCAGGGATGAGATTTAGAAGAAATAGGAATTATAACTTACTAAATTTTGTTATTAATCATTATTATGACTATTATCATAGAGATCATAATGAACAACAGTCAAAAATTTACATGTAATTGTGCCTGCAATATATCCTAAATGTATAGATCTCAGTTATCTTGTGTTTGTATCCTATTTGCTTATCTGGCTGAAGATGTAAGATTGCTATATTTATTGACATTTTAAATCCATCAATCAGGAAAAAGTGGAAAAAGTACATAGAATAGTTTAGAACACAGGGATATGACAATGAAACAGGCTTATATGTCATTTGAGTCTATTGTCTCCAGTCCTTTCTGTTTTTCCAAATCTATTTACAACAACAAAGTGTGCTGCCAGGAGCAAGTGATCATATAATTGTTTAGAACTATCTATACCATATGATGGAAGGGATTTTAAGGATGTTCCATCTCATTCTGCTCTGAGAAAGGAATTATTGGACTCACTTCTAGTGAGAAAAACAGCTCCATCTACCTAATTCATCCTTTAAGAACTCCAGGTGAAGTGGCTGAGAGTCAGATTCCATATATGGATCATGGCATTGTAGAATGTATTTCAAAAGTGAAAAGTTTGGATAATCAGTAATTGGATGATCAATTGTGGTGAAATCTCCATTACAATCTATTCATTTTAGCAGCTGTGTTTTGGTGTTGGATTATTAATAAATGCTGTGGTTTTACATCAGAAATTCATACTCTCTTATGGTCCCTTTAATATATTTCACAGAAAACAAGTCAGGAAGATTTATAAAAATTAACAACCATTTTAAGAATGCATCTTCAAGAATATCAAAGAATGGAGGATGGAATTTATCCTCACTAACCTATTTTTTCATGTTTTCTGTTAAGAAGATATATCTTCAGTCATTTTCCAACATAAATAATTTTGAGTAGTCCACAACACCTATGAGAATAATCCCAGTACACTCTTGACCTTATATGATGCTATTTTACTGTCACTACAAGAAAATGCAACAATCTAAACTTTAGAAAATCAACACACTAAAAATACAGACAATAAAGTAAAAATTAGGCTAGCTTTAAGTTGATAGTTTTTTCTGTAAAGCACTGACATTCATAAATCAGTAAGTTTTTAATTAAAATGATTAGAGTAGCCTAACAATCATATGTAGGTATGTGAGCTTGGCTCCCATTTCTATTTTATTTTAATTGAAAGAGAAAGAACAAAATGGATCTATATGAATAGATGTTAATGAAGCATTCATTATCACTTCAGGATGATATTTTCTCTAACCAACTGCTTAAACTCTATTTTAAATCCAGTGTATCACAGTGGCAGCCCTTTAAGTCATTATCAGCTTTTTCTAAATCAGCATTTACCCCTTCTAAAACTTAATATAATAATTCCTCATTTTATATGATTCTATATATCTCAAATATTCTCATTCACTGTAATTACCACTACATATTATTTCTGAAATAACTGACATCTTTTAGAAAGATATGATGCATTTACCTTGAGCTTTTTGCAGAGTAAAAATAATGTTGATTGCCTATGCAAATGACTTGATTTTAGGAAGTTAGAATTGAGATGGTATTAATCTTAAACATTTCCATAAAAGCAAATACCTCTACCTCGAATATATGCATCAATATTCCACATCCCTTTCTGGTTTACAGGACAGACAAAAAGAACACTTCCAACAGGTCACTATAAATTGTAATTTATAACCATGATTTTGAAATGTACATCCTTCTACCTCTTTAATACAGCCTAGTAAGTTGTTGTCTATGAAGAATACTTTCACTTAATACGTAAGATATTCCTAGAGCAATAAAATAGTGTCCTAAGAGTGTCTGAATTGCACACTGCTGCAATTTAATTGAAAGTGAAATCTACTAAGCTTTGTTTTTTAGTTTAAGGTCACAACTAATTTATTGTAGTGACATTTGTACCTATTGGGCTTCTACTGTTTCCAGGGTTTTGCAAAAAGAATCCCACAAAGCAATAAAAATTAATAGAGAGCAATATAGCAACAGCCCTGGCATCAACAGGCAAACAAGGTTGAAAGGGTAAAGTCAACAAAATAAAACACCATATTATGGGCATTCAATAGGTTTGAGATGACCTGTTTTCCTATCTGGAACATTCCAAGAGCTAAATGCTAAGAGTAGAATTAAGAGTCAATATGAACTGAAGGTTCACCTAGCCCTACCTTAATCCAACTTGAGATTCTTAGAAGAATTATTCAACTTCTATAAGATCCTTAGACGTATTCTTATTTAACTCCTAATAAGTTAAATAAATCATATCTCTGGTTTATCCATAATGAAGAACACTTTAGATAGGACCTATGGATGATACCTTATAACATTTAGGTATTTTTTTCTCTGTTCAGATTTAGTAAGCTGATGAAGTATTCCTTAAAAATAAAACCAAAAAGACATACTTTTGAATGCTTCAATTTTATGTGTATGTTCTTGAGTGATAAATATTTTTTTTAGGACCAAGACTTCTAAGGAGCTAAAAGCATGTTTTATCTTTGTAGGAAGATCTTTTATTAATAAATTGGAAGAGATAAACGTGTTCCTTGTATATAGTATGTGCTCCATAAATAACCTCTTCCCTAACATTCACCTACTCAACTCAATAGTACACATACAAACCCAAATGCTCAGTACCCTGGGAGTTCCTATTTAGAAGTAAGTAGAGCATTATATGCACAAATCCACACATTTTGAAATTAAAAACAAAACCCCACATATAGTTTGTAGACTCAAAAAGATTATCTGTTTTGTAGGGGTTGGAAGAGGTGCCTGTATCCAGTCTAGTTCAATGAATCTTGCTGTGATGTCTAACATGTGCCCACCACAGTGAAAATAAGAAACATTTTTCATTCATACTGGCTCCTCTTGATGAAGGCATGAATTAGGATATTTTTCCAATGTGGCCACAGTGCTCATTAAATTAACTCATCATGATGGGCCAAAAACACTCCAAGTAAGTACAAGAACAATTTTTCGATCTCCACTAGAAATTATGTGGTATTAGATCTTGGGCCAGACCTTTGTTTACAAAGATGTATGATGTTAAATTCCATTTTTGCCCTTAATTTAGAATCACAAAAATATCATCGAGATGAGATGATCTTTATCATACTTGACAAATTTTAACTTTATCTCCCCTTCTTCCAGGTGTGTGTGTATGTGTTGGTGAGTGTGTGAGTTTCAGGCTTATTTGCAGATCTTACATGCCAATGCTGCTCTGGAAAAGCCCACATCAATGAGGTGTCCAAGAGGCCATTAGAAACCCATTTCCACTCTTGGATTACTCACTGAAAATTACTCCTCTTCTATCTCCCCACCAACCAGACGATGAGGCTACAGTGAAAGGGAAGCCCCCTTGCCTCATAACACTAAACTGGTATTTTTAATTTTCTCCTAGAATTATAACTTTCTATGATTTTTCTAAACTCTATCCCTATTAGTATATTCTTAATTAGCTAAGTAGTCTTTTGTGAACTGGCCTTTATGAAACTAGGCAACATTACACACCATTATGTAAGGTTCCACACAAGGATTTGGGAAATGACTTTAAGAATCCATTTCATTCTTCAGCTTGCAATTCCTTTTGTGTTGGCAGAAAATTTGTCTTATTCAGGAAATGAAAAGATAGCACCTGCAGAAGTGCTTGTCTTTCTTGCCAGCAAAACAAGACTTCTAATCAAATTTTACCTCTCAAATATTAATTGTATACCTGCTCCCCCACTTTCCTCTTCACTCAAGCAATAGAGTAGGCAAATTACCATCAGAGTTAAGGACATTCAAAAAATAGAGAGAAAATGATTAAATTCCTCTCCAATCATTAAGAAATGACAGACCATGCTTTTACATTGAAATTTACCCTGCCATCTCTTTTCAGTTAGCACCTTACTACCAGCAAAAAATAAAAATTAAAAGCTGGCCACCCATAACACCAAACATTCTCAGTAACATACTTATTTGTCCAGAAATTTATATCCACATTGAGGTGAAAACTGACTACAGGCACCTTGGATTTTACAGTAGTTAGTATTTTCTGAGATTTATACTGCAAGAAACTTGTTAGATGAACCACCCTAGGCATAAATTATCCACCTATTTCTGCCTCCATTAGTAACAAAGTCTCCTCCTTATAGTATTGATCAAAATAGCCAAAGTTAATAAATTGTTGAATTAAGATGTCCTCTTTTAAATTTCTTACTTCCAAAACTATAAATGAGCTTGTATCTTAGAGGATGCTAAAAGTAAATAGTAAACAAAATTTCTAAAATAGATGTAAAAATAAACCTTGATCAGGCCCCTCAACCCAGGGCTACTTAAAAGTTTCCTTTTGATGTCTCCCTATTCCCTGCTTTTGTGGCTTACTCACTGCATCCCCATACACTTCTGTACTAGCCGAGTCAATCCCACAAAATAATGCACTTCATTAGAGTGAGGTTTTCTCTCCTGGGCACCATCTCTAACCCTTCTGATAAGTGCTCTCTAGATAGCACTCACTACAGCACAGTGGCTTAGCCATAAAGATTTCTAAAAAGGTAGGAAAATGGGGTTTTTAAGCACAAACCTCAGCATTCACTTCCTAGTTCTTATTCTGAAACTCTCGAAATTCACTTTTTCAAATATGTTTGCACACTCTTTTCTTGATATATTCTGGTGGTTCCTTTGACATTGCATGTGAAGAATCAAACCAAAGCTCACAAGTGCCTCATTTTCCAGGTCAGCTGTAAAAGTGAGAAGGCATAGATGATAGGCACCAGTGGCACTGAAGAATTTTAAATGCCACTTATGCCGTCTTCTGGTGGTAAGGAAAATGTGCTTCTTTTAGGAGAGCTCTAACATGCTCCAAAACTTCAGAGGTGCTTGTGACTCATGCGTCCTCTGGATCTCAGAGAAGCCCTCGTGTTGGATCAGGTCAGAAGGTCCCCAGCTCAATTCAAAAGTGACAGAACACAGTGTGATAATCCTTCCCAATCCATTGGATAAATATATCAGAAGATTTCAGAAACAAAATCACCAACTGGTAATAAAATCCAGACCCATAACAATACTTGGCTACATAGCAAGGATAATTTCTGTGAAACAGCTTCGTAGTTTATCATAAATCACATTCATTTTTCAATCTATAAAATTCTCTTTAAGCATAGACAAAAAAGGATTAAGCATAAGGAAATTTATTTGCATTACCTTCTTCTGCTCTTCTAGTTTGTGACTCACTGGATTCTTCCCATGTCTGTTCATTTCTGAAGATAAATCCATCACATTAGGTTCTTTCCCTTCAAAATGCAATCTCTTCAAAAAAGCAGCAAACTAATCCAAGATGCAATCACAGGAAAACACTGGCATACCACATTGCCCATCACATACTAACTCTGAACTTCATCGACTCCAAGGAATAATTAAAAAATCCATTGATTGAATGAAAAAAATAATGTTTGTAATTTACTCCCAGGACCTTCCAAATCAGCATATCGTTTTTAAATGCTGACTTCTGACAAGTGAAATTTGCATCCAGGAATTTTAAATCCAACTGCTATCTTTTTCTTTCTTCACAATTTCCCATTTTAATAGAAAAATTTACACAGTTCCTGTAGACCTGTGATTAAAACAAAAACAAATACACAGTTAAATCCTTCATACAATATAGCTCAATTAATGAATTAAATTTTTATCTGGATTTTCAAATTAGACACAAAATTTAGACTAGCATTAAAAATGACAGTTGAAATAAATTATATTTTACCATATGGGATTTAAAATAGCAATTCTATACATAACCAAAACAAGGATCCATTGCACATTAAAGTAGAATGCAACAGGCCATTCATACACACCCATCAAAGGTATGGATTCTACTCTTCTATTCACTAACTTATCATTTGTTTTAAGAAAAGAATATTCAGGTGAATAAATTTTTGCAAATCTAGTACATAATTAATAAAAGAATTATAATTAGAATTCTGATCATTTTGATTCCAAAACCCATTCTTAGTCCTAGATGTTCTCTTTTCAACTCATATTGTGTATTTTTTTAAAAGGGATATCATAAATAAGTTGATCAGATGCCTTGCTAAATTACATTTGCACCACCCATAAGTATACAAGGCTTCTCCTTAAAAGGATTATCTAATTCAGTGATTTCCAAACCCAGGTAGAAAATGAAATCACCTAAGAAAAATAATCTTTTTAAAAATTATTTAAATTCTTTTATTGGTACACTTTAGGTATACAACACAATTACATTTCTCATTGGGAACTTGTACCTTTACATGATGCATCTTGGTTCTTATTTTTTCCCCATTCCTAGCCCTCCCTTCACCCCCTCCACCCTTCCCTATTTACAAAGACTTTGTTTCCATTTTTTTCCATTTCTCATAATTAAGAAAAATAATCTTGAACATATAAATTCCTAGTGTACATCTCCAACCCTCTTAATATAAAAAATAGAGATCAAAGCTTAGATATCTGGATTTTTCCCATCTCTTCTCCACAGGAGAAGAGATTAAAACAAAAACAAATGCTGTGATGCAGAAAACCATGGAAGACTTGAAAGTTCCCTCTCCTGCAGGGCCCCGCAAACCTGTCTGCATACTAGACTCACATAGGAGCCTTCTTTTTTTTTTGTATTAAATTCTTTTATTGGTACATTGTAGGTATACAACACAATTACATTTCTCATTGGGAATTGTACCTTTACATAATGCATCTTGGTTCTTATAGGAGCCTTCTTAACTGCTGATTCTTCCATTCCTACCACACAGACCATACTTTAGAATTAGTGCCCAAGTGTACATTCTTTTTCAATAATTGACCAACCACAACCTGGATATGTCAAATAAAGGGAACCATTTTCTCAAAGGGCTGTCCTTCTCTTTTGAGGCAGTGCTAGTTTTTAGATCTTCCAAATTTGAAGACAAAGTCTGCAACACTATACTTCTGTCAACTTGTCATTATTCATAATTTTTGTGGACATCAATGTACACAAAATGTTTAATTTTTTTATATGATAGTTCTTCAAGTATCACTCTATCCAAGTTAACCATCCTTCAAAAATTCTCCAACTCCCTGTTACTTCCTTCAAATGAGGTTCCCTGTTGCACATGGCCCATAAACACAAGGATCAATAGGGCTGGGGATTTAGCTCAGTGGTACTGTGCCTGCCTTGCAAGTGCAAGGTCCTGAGTTCAATCCCTGATACAAAAAACAAAACAAAAACAAAAGGGTCAATGATGAATTGTTACATGTAAGAATTCACTAGATCCCCACAACATACGCTAAGCCAAGCATAAAATAAATAAATGATGAAGTAGACAGCTAGTCTTTGAAACATCAACTTCCAAATTACTGTTAACACATCCTCATATGCTGTTTCATGCTGGCATCCATTTGCCAATCCTTGCTTCTTCTTCAATTGCTCTGCTCTGCTCTTCCATGTGGATATTTTAGCTTATGTGCAGTTATGAATGTTACCAGCACAGTAAACAACATGGGCAAGAGCTCTGACATAAGAGAGAACACGGCCAACATGAGGAGCTGAAAGAAATCCAAGGAAAAGCCACTGACAACTTTTAAGAAGGCACGCAGCATAAATGGGTTTGTGATTTTAAAAGTTCATCTTAACTGCAATAGAGAAAATCAGAAACATGTGGTAGAGAAACCTAAAAGGAATTATTTGAACAAGTGAAGGAACAGACAATAGCATACTGAACTAGCAGAGGAGCTGACAGGACGGAAGAGTGACAAAACCAAGACATTACTTAAAAGGCAGAGTTGGGCCGGGGATTTAGCTCAGTGGTTTTGCCACCTTCCGCACAAGAGCAAGGACCTGAGTTTGGTCCCTGGTACCAAAAAAAAAAAAAAAAAAAAAAAGCAGAGCTGACAGAATTAGTAATTTTGCCTGGGATGTAAGATTTAAGGGTGCATGACCATACAAGTGATATCATTTCTTAAGATAGCAAGCTTATGATAGAGCCATGTAAAATAAGAAAAGGTAAAAGATTCTGTAAAACAAAGAGTACTTGTTAAATATTGTAAGTATTACAAGAAAATTACAGACTTATCTCATTGGTTGATATAGATGCAAAAATCCTAAACAAACATCAGCAAACTGAAGCCAATAATATAAAAATGAATAACACATCAATCCAAGTTGATTTTACTCCAGGAATAAAAGATTGGTTTATGATTTGAAAATAAATCTGTGTAATTCAGCACATTAATGAAATAAAGAGGAAAAATGATATGCTCATCTCAAATGGTGCAGAAATATAATTTGATAAATTATACATTGACATGACCAAAAAAATTCTTGGCAAATGAGGAATAGAAGAGGATATTTCCATAATCTTTCTTTATCTGAAAAAGTGTATTCACACACATACACACACAATCATGCATATTGGTAAAAGTAAAAAGTTTCCATTTGATCACCTACAACACATGAATACTAGCTAACCATTAATTCTATCACACACTGTATTTCAAGTCCTGGTCATGCATTGAGACAAGATAATATGAGGACAAGGAAAGGAGGGGAGAGAAATGGCTGGAAGCAGGGAAGCAGTAAAAAGGAATACATAAAATTTACTATTTGCAAATGTTATGCTCTACATAGAAGATATAAAAGAATCCAAAGATAAATAACTAGCCTTAATGAATGAGCTCCACAAGTTTACTAGATACAAAGTCAATATATAAAGAATCCTTTGCTTGTCCCTATAACAGCTACAAACATTTAGAAAATGCAAATTTAAAAGAATACAGTTTATAGTAACATTAAAAATAGTAAATACCCTGGAATAAATCCAACAAAAGTTGGTAATAACTTTATGATGAAATAGTAAAACAACATCAAAGGGAAATAACTGGAGGACTATGCACAAATTAGAAGACTCTATACTTTAGAAATGACAACTCATGCCTACATATTTATAGATTTAGTGCACTGCCAATCAACCTCCCAAGTTTTCTTTAATAACTTGAGAAAAAGTTTCTAAAATGCAACATATATATTACATTTATATAGCATTTATTTACAGTTACATATTTTATATATATATATATATATATATATATATATATATATGTCAAAGACCAAGCTAATATAAAACACTGGTAGCAAATAACAAATTGAAGCTATATGCTCTACCAAATATCAAGCCATATTTTCAATCAACAGTAAATAAATTGCATATAACTGGTGCAATGGTAGACAAATAAGCCCATAGAACATAAAAATCCCCCAAACAAACAGATCACTTGACTTATAACAAAAGTGGAATTACCAAGCCATAGGGAAAATCTTTTCTATGAATGTTGGGTGATTTGGATGTCCACATGGATGACCAGTTGAATTGCTTCACACCAATAATCGATCTCCAAAGGATTATAGATCTGCATGTGACAGTATAGTAAACTTCTGGGAGAATGACTATGTGATCTAAGTAAGGGTAGGAAAAGTTCTCTTGCACAAGAGTCCAAAAGTACTAAACGTTAAAAAATGATGGCCTATAATCAAAATCAACATTTTTATTCATTAAACTATGCCATTGAGAAAATATAGGTGGACTCTCTAGGGAGGAAAAAGTATTTGAGATGTATATGTGTGTGTATGCACATATAAAAATCAATAAGGGAAAAGAATGACAATGCACAAATGTATTTGAATAGGAGCTTCAAAATAATAATAATAATTATACCAACAGGGAACAGATTAGTGGTTGTCATATGTCAGGGATGGGAGAGGACTATCTGAAAGGCACAGTAGGGAGCTGTAGCAAATATCTTCACTGTGAAAATGGTTGCACTAATCTACTAATCTATGCATGTGATAAAAATGCATAAAATAATATACACACAAATGAATGTCTATACAATTGGTGAATTATGAATATACTTGCTCTTTGGATTGTACCATTGCCAATTTCCTAGTTTCAATATTGTACTGCACTTATTCAAGTTGTTAATATTGGCAAATACTAAGTAAAGGGTACACAGGACTTGGCACATTTTCCCCTGACACTTTCTGTCACTCTCAGATTATTTAAAAATAAAATACATGGGGTAAAACAAGAGGATCAACCAATAATCACGTGAAAAAGTTGGCATTCTCATCAGTATCAGGACAATGCTAAATAAAAACATATTAGATCTAACTTCTTATTTACCCAAATGAATAAAAAGAATAACAAAACCAACTGTTGGCAAAGAAATGAAACAAGAACACTGCTGGTCAAAGTGGAAACTGATACAACTATTTAAGCCAAAAAGTTAGTGTTCCATACTGAGTTCAAATATATGCATACTTAATCATTCACCAATAATACTCTTAGGCATGTAGTCTTAAAAATTATATGCATATGTACATCAAGGTATACAGAAAAAATGTTCTTTCAGAATGGCTAAAAAATGAAAAAAAGTCCATCTACATCAGAACAGATAAATGATTAATGGCATATTTATGCAACAGATAACTATAGATAAGATTAATAAGCTATAAACATAACCCCAGAATGTATGAATCCCACAAATAATAAGATTATAAAGAAGCCCAAACCAGAAAAATAATATAGTAATGAAGTTCCAAAAAACTGGTAAAACTAATATATGGTAAGGCAGGAGAATGGGGAAAAAATAAGAACCAAGAGAGATTATGTAAAGGTGCAAATTTCCAATGATGAATGTCATTATACTGTATACCTAAAATGTACCAATAAAATTAATTTTAAAAACAAAGAAATGACTATATTATTTTTCTAAAGGGGGGGGATGTTTTGACTGAAATTTGAATGGAGTCCTATTTATCCTCCACTTTTTAACTTGAATGGACATTACATGCATGTTAGCTTTGCAACAATACACTGAGACAGATTTTTACATTTTGTACAGTTTTTAAAATTTATAGGATGCTTCATGAAAAAAAGAGTTAAGAAAACATTGTTACATCCATGTCTTTAGTGTTCCCATGAATAACATCACCAATAAGTAATAACAAAAGGTCCAAAAGTTTGACTGATGAACCTTGCTATGAGTGTGCACTATTCCTTTTTAAATTTGTGGACTAACCATCTGATTATGGCATAGAGTTTTACTGAGCACAATGTCACACTTTCCAATAACAGAGGCTATCGAATGTCACAAAAATGCATTTATATATTAATTCCCCATATACCTTCCATACTCTTTAGAGTAGTAAGTAGTGAGATATTACAAAATATCAACCATATCTTTATATTTCTTTCTTTATGATAATACGAACAAATTTCCAAATCATTTGTGCTCTAGCTTATTCAAGTTTATCCACCTTATTGAATATCATCCCTCAGTGCAAAAGGTCCTATAGAAGACAGGATACTTATTACCCTATGCTCAGCACAGTGCAGGTCCAAAATAGTCAAATTTAAAACCCCAGCCCTTGTCCTTAGAGATCCTACAGTTTAGTGGGGAGTTATATGCAACTACAAGGAGCAGCATCCTCTTTTCAACTTTATCAACATCAAAGCCTGAGAACATCATTGAGTTAACACCAATGATAAAAGGTAATTCATGTGGAATTAATAAATGGATTATGCACATAAATATTAATTTGAATACATTCTAGTTCATTTTAAATCAAATATGACTTATTCTTCCTTCTGTGGAAAAGAATTATATAAAATTATAAAGTAGATAGAAAAAGTATAATCATGCATATGAAAAAGATGTTGAAAAGTCATTCATATGAAGGTAATTGTTAATATGTCATATTAACTATCTGTCACTCTTATTTAATATGATGCAATGGTTGAGATCAATAGGAAAATCTTACTACTTTAAGAGTAAGTAGAGTTATTTTGTTTCTGCAGCTTAAAGGACTCTCTTGAGCTGGCTACAGTGGGACATGCCTGTGATTCCAGTACTCTAGGAGGTTTACAGAAGGATGGAAAGTTTGAGTCCAGTCTGAGCAACTTTGTGACTTAGGGAGACCTGTCTCCAAATTAAAAAATAAAAAGGGACCAGGATATAGCTCAGTTTGAGGGCTTTGGTTTTAATTCCCAGTATGGCAGAAAAAGAAAAAGAAAAAAAATCTGCTCATACTGACTTAGGATTCTCACTCATAGTCAGGATAAAAAAGATTTTTTTAAAGGGAGGTTTTGAAAAGCTTTTTGATGCTCATTTCATTGAGTGATGGAGTTATACACTACTGCCCAGCTCAGCCTCTGAGAGGGTGCCATGCAGGCAGAGTAAGTATTATTCTCTGCAGTTAGAAGATACAGAGACCAAGTGCCTATGGCAAGGTGAAGTAGCCTGTGGCCTCAGGATACAGTAGCATGCTTTAGAAGAAAATTGTGGGCCTGTCTGATCATAGATCAAAGACATGAAAATCTCAGGGATAAGATATAGAGTTTTTAGTAAGAATGTTTTATTCAATTCATTTAGTGAAAGAGATTCTGATCAAAAGAATAATTTGCAAGCTAACGAGCCTCCTACTGAAGGAAGTTGCAGTTACTTCTGGGGAGGATTAGCTGAGGGGAGATCTGGAATGTTTAACTCTAGGAGAGGCCACTACCCAGGTCAAAGGGTAAGTTTAGGAGGAACCCAATATTCCAAACTCTCACACCAATAACCATGGGAGTCCCCCAGGCCTATAATGAATAAGCCACTTAACAATAATACCTGAGTACCTCCTCTCTCTTCCCCACCTCACCTACAAAGAACATAAGTGAGTCAGGCATGGTGGCACACACCTGTAATCCCAGCTACCAGAGAAGCTGAGACAGGTGGACTGCAAATTCAAGGGCAATTAAACACCTTAGTGACACCTTGGCTCACAAACTAAAATTAGAGAACCTCCCCCAGCACTGAGGAGGTGCCTTCTGGGCCTCTGTACTGCCACCCCCAGTGACAAGAAGCAGAGACACCCTCAGTGTCAAGGAGGTGCCCTCTGGGCATCTGTATCAACACTGCCAGTGCAGAGGAGCAGAGCCATACCCAGTGCCGAGGAGGTGCCTTCCGGGCCTCCATACCACTGCCCCCAGCGCTGAGTAGCAGACCCCACCCAGCACCAAGGAGGTGAGCCACATGGGCACCAGCAGCACCCACCCCTTCAAATGAGAAGACACATAAACAAGTCTCAAAACCAGACTTCCAGATCACCTAAAGCAAACCCAAAGGGAAATGAGATGGAACAATCTGATACTCAACCACCTGGATTCCCTGAACTGGCAAAAAAAAGAGGACTGGGAAAAAATGAAATCAGAAATAATTTCTCAGATAACAGCAGAGATTGTGCCCATAGTGCAAGACATGATTAATAAATCTAGAAAGGACACAGATTAAAAAAAAAATAGAGGAGCTGAAGAAAATAATGGAATCCCAACATAGGAAACACATGGAATCCATAAAACAGATGCAAACAGATCTGCAGATTAAAAACTCCATTGAAAGTTTATGCAGCCGAATAGCCAAGGTGAGGACAGAATTTCAGATATAGAAGATAAGATTGCAATTAGTGACCAGGAAAAGAAAAATTACTTTAAAATTCTAAGGAACCATGAGAAATCAATCCACCAGCTGCTAGATGATGCAAAGAAGAATAACATAAGACTGATCAAAGTCAATGAAGAAAAGGAGAGAACACAGATGACATAAAAAACTATTCACAGAAGTAATGGCAGAAAACTTCTCAAGCAGGGGAAAAGAACTTGACATACATATAAGAGGCATATAGGACTCCAAATAGCATTGATCAAAAAAAATCTACACATAGGCATACAATAGTTAAGATTCCAGAAACCCAACAGAAGAACAAAATTCTACAAGTAGTTAGAGAAAAGAAACAAATCACATACAAAGGAAAGTCCATCAGAATACAGCAGACTTCTCAACACAAGCTCTCAAGGCAAGAAGAGCCTGGAGTGATGTATTTCAAGCCCAAAAGAAAAACAGCCTCCAATCCAAATTGATGTACCCTGCAAAACTCTCTTTCAAAACTGATGGAGAAATAAGATACTTTCATAACAAAGAATACCTTAGGAACTGCATGAATACCAAAATTGCACCTCAAAAAATTTTAGACATCCTAGGAAAAGACAATGAAGATCACAATGCTAGGAAGCCCAGCAGAATGAATCCATTGGGTAGGACAAGAAATTAAACACAAAGGGGGAGAATCCAACAAAAAGAAAAAGTCATGACAATGATAAGTCAACCTGTATCAGTTATAACAATCAATGTTAATGGTTTCATTTCACCAATCAAAAGAAACAGACTGGCAGAATGGGTCAAGAAGCAAGATCCAACAATATGCTGCATACAAGAAACACACTTAATTCAAAAAGAAACTTATAGACTGAAAGTTAAAGGGTGGAAAACAATACTCCATGTGACAGGAACCAGAAAAAAAGCAGAAGTACCTATCCTCTTTGCAGATCACGTGCATTTCAAACCAACACTAATTAAGAGAGACAAAGAAGGACACTACATCCTTGTAAAGGGAACAATCCAACAGTCCCATTTGACCCCGCTATTCCTCTGCTGGGCATCTTCCCCAAAGAATTAAAAGAATCATACCATAGTGATATATGTGCACCCATGTTCATAGCAGCACAGTTTGTGATAGCTAAAACTTGGAAGCAGCCCAATTGCCCCTCAACTGGAGACTGGATAAAGAAAATGTGAGGTTTGTTTTATAAAATAGAGTACTACTCAACCATAAAGAATGAGAAACTACAGACATTTATAGCTCGGTTGATGCAAATTGAGGCGATACTCCTAAGTGAAATAAATAGGACACACGTGTAAATACTGAATAGTTTCTCTAGTGTGAGAAACAGAAAGTGTAAATAAGGACTTAAAGGTATAATAGATAATGTGAAATAGGAAGAAAAGGGGCAAAGGGGAAGGGGAAGTTGGGGGGGTAGGGGAAAGAAAAGAATGGAATGGAATTAATATGAGAAAATGAAAAAAAGCAAACAAAGTCTCTGTAAATAGGGAGGGATGGAGGGGTTGAAGGGAGGGCAGGGGAAAGGGGGAAAAATGAGAAGCAAGAGAGATTATCTAAAGGTGCAAATTTCCAATGATGAATCTTATTATATTGTATACCTAAAATGCAACAATAAAATTAATTTTAAAAGAAAGTAAAAAGAAAAAAAATTAAAAGAAAAAGAGCAATCAAAAATAGGCTGCACATGTGTAAATACCGAATATTATCTCTAGTATGAGAAACTGAAAGTGTAAATAAGGATGAAAATGATTAAAATGAATAATTGATAATTTGAAATAGGAAAAGGTCCAAAGGGGTAGGGGTGGTGGGAGCGGAAGGGGAAAGAGAAGAAGGGAAAGGAAAAATTATGAGAAAGAAAAAAAATGGAAACAAAGTCTATGTAAATAGGGAAGGGTGGTGGGGATGAAGGGTGCACAGGTAATGGGAGAAAAAATAAGAACTAAGATACATCATGTTCAGGTACAAGCACACAATGATAAATGTAAATGTATTATATACCTAAAATGTACCAATTAATATATAAATTTAAAAAATGGCTAGGGTTGTAGCTCAGTTTGAAGGCACTGGGTTCAACCCATACTCCTGGAAAAATAAAAGATAAGACCCTAGTGAGTGAAGAACTGGAAAAAAAAGGGAAAAATAAAAAAAAATACAGAAAGGAGAAAGACAGAGAGAGAGAGAGAGAGAGAGAGAGAGAGAGAGAAAATAGAAAGAGAGGGAGAAATAGCACAAAAGCACAAATGTGGTACCAAAGGGCACTGGTCTAGGTAAAGATGTGTTTATAAATATATTGAAGTAAACATTATGCACACTTTGAATTGAAATTTCTTTCATAATTCAGAGGGATGATAAAACTTATATGATGTTAAAATTAAATGAAAACACAATAATATTACCCAAATTTGTATCTTGTGATACAGAAGTAATTAATTCCACTAAGAAGCTCTAAAAAGAGAGACATTTTGAATAAGGACTTAGATATGGGAGTCATCAGTCTGAAGAGAAGTTCCTCATAGAAGTTATGTAGGTTGAGAAAAGCACCAAGGACAGCCTTCTAGAAGGATCCAAACTGTCCTTTGTACTATTTCCAAAATTACCTCTAAAAATATAAATTTTGTCATTCTTCATTGTAATGCTTCATTAAAACTCATTGGTTATTCTCTAATAATATACTAGTAATGTACACACATACATCAATAATTTCCTGTGAAGCTGAAAAGGTGTCAAATATAATTGTTTCATTCTACTAAAAATACATGGATAATTTAGAAAGGCCTTAGGTCCCTTCTGAGTTTATTCATTATTTTGCTCATATTCTTTTTTGAGATGCCACATGCATATAATAAAGTGCAAAGCTTTTTAATCTGATTGAGTTAACCACTATCTATGTCATTTTTCAAACTCCAGAAAGCTCCTTCACATATCTTCTTACATCACAGCCATAAAGGTGACCACTATTCTGTTCTATCAACACATATTTATACTCCTTATTATTGAAACTTCACATAAGTGGAATCATGCAGTTTACTCATTTATTTCTTCTTTTCAACACTCAATCTGGAAGATTCATATGCACTACTGTTACATAGCTGTACCTCATTGCTTTTTATTGGTAGAGGGGATGATTGTGCTCATGCATCCCAATTCCTATAATGGAGCAAAGTAAAGCTCAATTCAACACTAGAACTTTCAGTCATCATGAAAACTATGTCCTAATTCAAGCTTTGTGACCTTTTCAAATTTATAATAAAAAATAAAAGAAGTTTATTTCATTTCATATATTTTCCTTCAGGCTCTGTTTTCTTTATTCTACTTAAAAGAATGTGAAAAAATCAACAATCTCTATGACCAGGCTGTTGACTAAGCAAAAAATTCAAGATCTGGAAACCATTAAACATTTCTGGAGAAGGGGAAAGAGAGGGAGGGGAGAGGAAGAAAGGGGGGGACATAATAATGATCAAGATATGATTTATATATGTACCAATTCCCTAAATGAATGTAAATATTGTGTAGTGCAAATATAAACAAAAAAATGATTATAAATTTCTGTAGGAATTTTAACTATTAGAGATGAAATGTTCATAATTTATTCTTTGAATTTTATAGTGAATTGTTGCTTCATTTATTTGTGAGGAAATCAGGAAATATAAAATGTAAAGGCATGGATCAAAGCTCAAAGGGAGAGTTAAGAGGTCTTTCTAGCAAAGATAGGCATAGGACCAGAATTTCCTCTTTCTACATCTGGATATAAGATCAGTTGTTATATACAATAAAGTACTCTACAGTCTAACAATATTAGGAGAATAGCAGATAAATAAAGCTGTTTAAGCATTAACACTCATCATGAATAAATACAGTATGAATTTTAAAAATAGAATGAACTCCATAAAAAGATTATCATTTACATGAAATTTCAAAACACCAGAATTACCACAAATACTATTAACAAATATAGTAGAATAACATGTATAATACATGTATGAAATAAGGCCCTAAAATCAGAAGAAATTAAAGATGCCTATATTACTATTATACTATGAATTATTATACTACAGGTACTTATTTACATGGTAAGAAAAAAATTATTAACTAAAAATCAATAAACACAAGAATAAGAGAAAATTATTTGTTTTCAGTATTATTGATTGTATGAAAGGTTAAAAAAACCCTGTAAGCAAATTATTTAGAATAAATGAGGTTATTTTATGCTGTATTCCTGCAAAATATACCTTTAAATAAGCAATAACAATAAAATCAGTGGAAGAAAATATAATTTTAAAACAAATCTCAGTAGAAAGAGAAATAGAATATGATGGTTTTAATGATAAAAGTAGAGATAAAGATCTTTTTTATTTCAAAGACATAAATGCACCTACGGTATATAAATGAAGAGGTGCAACATCTTATAAGTAGGAGTATTCAGTATTATGAAAGTGTTGATTTCCTTACAATTGTACAATAAGTTCAATTCTGTTCTAATCAAAATCTTAACATAATTTTAAATTAGGCTTGTTGGTGCACACCTGTAATCTCAGCACTCAGGAGTCTGAGGCAGGAAGATCTCTGTGAGTTTGACCCCACCCTGGATTATGTAGTGAGTTCAAGGCTAGACTCAACCACATAGTGAGACACAGTCTCAAAAAACATGTACTATACATATATATACATATATATAATTTATATGACTTAAAAACTAATTATGCAATTATATGAGGAACAAAATGATAACAGCTAAGATAATTAAGAAAAATGTATGTATTCATAAATATCAAAATTTATATACAAAAATGATATTTAAGGTAACAGAGTACTGGCCAAAGAGAAGGACATATATATTATAATAAAATATATTGTTTAGAATCAGAAACACACTCACATAGACACTGATGATAAACAGTTCAGTAAGGGCTGAGAACTTTAAAATGTAAGTGGAACTACTGCTTATGCATAAAAATAAGACTTGGAAAAAACAAGATAATATAAATTTTTGTCTTTAAAAAGAAATACAAATATAAACCATAGTGAAAAAGACTGATAAAATTGGTGATAGCCATCAATACAACAGAGTCAGAATATAAAAACAGGAAAGACAGTTTGCGAATACACACACACACACACACACACACACACACGCACATACAGACTCAAGTATATATATCCTGCATTATATGCTGAAAACAGAACTTTTACAAAAGCAAACATAATGAATCAGTAGAAAAATGAGCAAAATGTACTTAGGCAATTCACACAAGGAGAAATATGGATGGAAAATAAGCAGGTGAAAAGCAGTAATTGAAGCCCGGGGATTTAGTTCAGAGGTTTCGCCGTCTGCTGCGCAAGCTCAAGGACCCGAGTTCAATCCCCGGTACAAAAAAAAAAAAAAAAGCAGTAATTGAGAAATTACAAAGAATTTTAAGACATTAACATTCTCATCTAACAGGATATTGAAACTGTTTAAACATTGTCAATAGAAAGTGTTGAAAAAAGATGGAATACTACTAAAATAAATCTGTCACTAAAAAATATGCATGAAAATAATTATAGCCTCCTTGATATTGGCAGAAATTATAAGTATCCATCAGAAATTTATACTAGTAAATTGTGGCATATATCTTCATATCACATTTTGTAGTATTTCAATGAATGAATTAAAGTTCATATATCTGCCTAAACACCTTAATAATGTAATCATGCATCAGATAAGGAAGCTGCAGAATAGACTCTATCATTTATGAGTTTTAAAGCATGTGAAGCAATACAACATAACAAAAGTAAATAGAAATATGGTAAAAAGCCTACAAATTGTAAGAAAGAAAGTACAGTAACAGATAAACCCTAAGTCAGGATAGCATGGGTTGTTTTTTTTTTTTCTTTTTCCTAGACAGAGACTATGGAAGTGAGGTCTGGGTGATTATAAAGTGAGCTTTTGGTAAAGATACAATAGTCCATTTCTTCTAAGATTCTCCAAAGCTAAATATTAAGGTGTGACAAAGCTAGACATTGAATACACAGAAGTTAATTATTATTGCTAATTTTGCTTAACACCTAAAATAGTTTCCAATGAAATGAAAATATTTTAAAGCTGAGAAGTTACAGAATGTAAAAGCACTTTTAGTAGGTAAATCGATCAACTAATTAGTGTACTTTAGCACGTGATTTTTCTGCAGAGGCAAGCTGTTCTCATATCTGGCATTTAGCAATGTTTGGGGAACATCTTTTGATTGTCCCATTAGCCGAGAGTACTGCTTGCATTTATTGCTGCGGAGGAGGGTGGGGTGATAAAATGTCCTTCAATGTATATCTAACAAAAAAAGGAAAACTGTCCACAGGCCCCCACTGACAACTCTTGGCACAAGGTACCACACGGACCTTCTCAGAACATACTTAACTTGACCACAGTGTTAGTTCAACACCCTCACAATGAGAAGGTGGCCTCTTCCTTAATAACTTTTTCCCAGAGCCTCCTATGTGTCAGAGGTTGTGCTAAGATCAGGAGAGGAAAAGAGCCTAAGGCTTTTCCCCATCTCCCAGACCCCTCTGAGCTGATTTTCCAGCTCACCACTTCAGCCAAGGAGTTTGAATCCATCCAGTCAACCCCAGGAAATCTTTATGCTCTAACTGATTCAGATGCACACAATTAAACAGAGTCATGGTGCCATTGCTTGCCCCATAAATGCCCTCCCAACGTGAATTTTTTTCCTTTTTGTGGCACCAAAGAAAACCTAGCAACCAGAAAGTCAACACTAATCCAACACAATTTTTTTGTGCTTAGCTTTCAGAAAACAGCAACCCAGTGTTATAAGACAAAACAAGATTTTCAAAGTATTCAAAAAAGGTATATTTTTAAAAACTCTTTTGTGCTTCACTAATGAAGATCTTGTAAAATTCCATCTTTCCCACTTGTGATACACAAGAGAAATAAAAACAGCAGGAGAAAACATTATGTTCCTTCTAACATAGATGCTTTGCTTCATTTCTGTAGCAGGGAAATGGTAGGTTCTTTGCCTTTATCAGATAAATTGGCTCTGCAGCCTGAATTTAAAAGAATATACACTGGTTTTCAGCAGGAAGTTTGGAGTTGATTAGTTCAAGAAAAAAAGGATGCAAGGAAGGCTAAATATCATTCTGAGCCAATAATTGTGTGTGTAATGGAGATGGAACATTATAAAACATTCATATTTTTAGGTACTAATGATAAGTAGAAAAAAAAGCTAGCATCTTTCAGCTAAATTTGTTTACTGCCTGAAAATTCAATGTAGTAATTCAAGGCCAAGTGACAGGAAATTACAGTTTCCTGGCTGACATCAATTCGATCGTCAGTAATAGTTCTGAAATGGAGTTTGAGCTCTGAAGAGAGGGAAATGCAGATACACAGTATTTCCAATAACTCAAGTCATAACCCAGATGATATAGCATACATTATGTGAGTAAAATTATGATGTATGCTTCCAAACATGCAGTGCCTTATTATGTAATTTTAATCAAACGTTTTATTTGATCAGGTTCTTACACTTAATCAGTACATAGACTCAGTTACTTAGAGAATACATACTCTTATAAGGGAGATTTGAAACACATGGCTGTTTCTTGTTGTAACAACAAATGAACAATCATTTTTTTCTAGGTAATCATAAAAGTATAAACAGAACTGGTTGGCCAAATTTTTTAAAACTTAAGTTAAAAACAAGTTGATTTCTGGTTTCCTTGCCAGAATGTTCTCTATATACTTCCCTCTGGGGAAGGGAGCATTTGTCACCTTTTCCACTCAACTGCACACATGCCCCCATTAGCCATGTTATTTGTTCAAACTGTCTTGAGAGCAAGGCTGCTGTCACCCAAAGTCTAATCTCCATTGATCCTCAAGGTTTGGTACATAGGGCAGGGATGGCAAACTCATGGCATGCTTGTTATTTGTTTTTCTTTGAAGAAAAAATATGTAAATGTATTCATGTTTCATTGCAGTGTTGGCACTTTGAGATAAATAGATGGGTTTTAGCTTGCAGTTTGGCACTAGTCTCTAAAAAGTTCGCCATTACTGACATAACGGATCAAAATGAGACTTCATTTCTCAGTTTCCCTGACTAAAGGATCTGCCCATTTGATGATGTTGTCACCAGTGGAATGAAAGCATAAATGACAAATGCCCTTTTCATTATGTAGGGAATTATGTAGGGAATGACAGCAAGGAGATGGAAAAAACCTGTTGCTGAGATGGAACATTTCACTTGCTCTAGAACATTCATCTCCCTCTAAATTGCTCTAAGAGTAAAACACTTCTATCTACATTGCTCTTTTTGTTATAGAAGATTTGTGTTTACCCTAGCATTAAAGAATCTTGGCCTGGTAGACAATGAAATGGACTGGATTCTTTAGAGACAATATTCTTTCCTATCCCCTGTAAGGATCCTCATGATAATATTCTAAGATTTTCTACATTTGTTTCCTATTCTTTGCAACTTGCTTAGGCAAGACCCTTAGCCATGGCCTTGATCAGTGCATTACAATCCAGTACATTTTTGTTCTGAGATGTTTCTCAGCCCTCCCTGATTTCAGATCATCATAAGCCATTTTTAACTCAATGGTCTACATGTTATTGTCCATTATAGCTAACACTTAGACCCTACTTCTGAACAAATAAAACAGTAAATGTTATCTATAAAATATCAAAACCTCCATATTAAGTAGAGAACAAGATGTCTTCCAGTTTACACTACTGTGATAATTTTCTACTAGAAGGGGCACAGATATATTTTGAAAAAGTAGAAACCAGCACTCATAAGAAAGTCATCCCTCCAGCATTTGTTATTGGTTGATTTCTTGATAGCAGCCATTCTTTCTGGGGTAAAGTGGAATCTCAGTGTTGTTTTCATCTGCATCTCTTGAATGACCAGTGATGTTGAACATTTTTTCATATATTTGTTTGCTGCTTTTACTTCCTTGTCTGAGAAATGTCTGTTCATTTCAGATGCCCATTTTTGAACTGGGTCTTTGAATTTGGGGGGTTTGATTTTTTTCAATTATTTATATATTCTAGATAGTAGTCCTTTGTCTGAGGTACAGCTGCTAAAACTGTTTTCCCATATTGTAGGTTGTCTGTTAGCTCTGTTTGTGGTTTCTTTTGCAGTGCAGAAGCTTTTTAATTTGATGAGATCCCAGTTGTTGATTCTTTCTGCTAGTTCCTGTGCTGCTGAGGTTTTGTTCATGAAGTCTTTTCCTATGCTAATGTCATCAAGAGTTCTACCTAACTTATCTTCCAGCAAGTTTAGTGTTTCTGTCTTAATATTTATATCTTTAATCCACTTTGATCTTAGCTTAGTGCATGGTGATAGGTATGGGTCTAGTTTCAATCTTTGGCAGGTTGAAATTCAGTTTTTCCAACACCATTTATTAAGTAGACTGTCTTTCCTCCAATGATGGTGGTTGGCTCCTTTGTCAAAGATGAGGTGGCTGAGCATGTCTGTAGTTGTTTCTGCATCTTCTGAAGGAACCTTCCCCATTGCTGGTGGGAGTGCAGACTGGTGCAACCACTGTGGAAGTCAGTATGGAGATACCTCAAACAACTAGGACTAGAGGTCCCATTTGACCCAGCTATTCCCCTGCTGGGTATCTTCCCAAAAGAATTAAAAGACTTTATTTCCATTTTTTCCATTTCTCATCATTTTTTCCTTTCCCTTCCTTCCTTTCCCCTGCCCCTCTCACTACCCCTACCCCTTTGGACCTTTTCTTCCTATTTTACATTATCGATTATTCATTCTAATCAATGGTACATTTTAGGTATACAATATAATGACATTCATCATTGGAAATTTGCACCTTTACATAGTCTCTCTTAGTTCTTATTTTTCACCCTTGCCAAGCCCTCCCTTCAACTCCTCCATTCCTCCCTATTTACAAAGATTTTGTTCCTATTTTTCCATTTTCTCATATTAATCCCATTCCCTTCTATCCTTTCCCCTAGCCCTCCCACTTCCTTCCCCTTTGCCCCTTTTCTTCCTATTTCACATTACCTATTATACATTTAGTCCTTATTTACACTTTCAGTTTCTCACACCAGAGAAACTATTCAGTATTTACACATGTGTGTCCTACTTATTTCACTTAAGAGTATCACCTCAATGTGCATCCACTTAGCTATAAATGTCTCTAATTTCTCATTTTTTATGGCTGAGTAGTACTCCATTTTATTAAAAAAACACGTTTTCTTTATCCAGTCTCCAGTTGATGGGCATTTGGCTGTTTCCAAGTTTTAGCTATCATAAACTGTGCTGGTATGAACATGGGTGCACATATATCACTGTATGGAAAAAATGGAAATAAAGTCTTTGTAAATAGGGAAGGGTGGAGGAGGTGAAGGGAGGGCTAGGAATGGAGAAAAAATAAGAACCAAGATGCATTATGTAAAGGTACAATTCCCAATGAGAAATGTAATTGTGTTGTATACCTACAATGTACCAATAAAAGAATTTAACAAAGTGGAAAAAAAAGAATTAAAAGAATCATACCACAGTGATATCTGTGCACCCATGTTCATAGCGGCACAGTTTGTGATAGCTAAAGCTTGAACGCAGCCCAAGTGCGCATCAACTGGAAACTGGATAAAGAAAATGTGGTTTTTTTAATAAAATGAAGTACTACTCAGCCATAAAGAATGAAAAACTGGAGACATTTATAGCTAAATGGATGTATATCGAGGCCATACTCTTAAGTGAAATAAATAGGACACATGTGTAAATACCGAATAGTTTCACTAGTGTGAGAAACTGATAGTGTAAACAAGGCTTAAAATGATTAAAATGAATAATTGATAATTTGAAATAAGAAAAAAGGTCCAAAGACAAAGGAGTGAAGGGAGGGGAAGGGAAAGGAAAAGAGAGAAAGGAAAAACTATGAGAAAGGAAAAAAAATGGAAATGAAATCTATGTAAATAGGGAAGTGTGGAGGAGGTGAAGGGTGCACAGGTAATGGGGAAAAAAATAAGAACTAAGATACATCATGTACAGGTACAAACACCCAATGATAAATGTAAACGATTGTATACCTAAAATGTACCAATAAAAGAACTAAAAAAATAAAATAAAATAAAATAAAATCATACACTTTCAAAAAAAAAAACAAAAGGAAAGTCATCCCTTTACATTTGTAAAAGGATAGTTAAGGGAGAAGCACTTCAAGGAGGTGCAAATAGTATTTTCTTCCTTGAACAAACTTTACTTCATTCATAATTTCTGTGATACAGCAGAGTTCAGTACTTTCATATTTTACCATTCACAGCCGTAGAACAGATTAAGCTGCATGCTCAGTATAGCACTTTCTCCTCTTATGCATCCAAGAAGACCACATCTTACAGCTGGTAAATGATATTACTCAGGTCCAATTAGTAACAGAAACAGAGGCTTGGGTTTCTCGAAGACATTCATTGGTTTGTCAAGGGCATTCATTGCCTGATATCTCTTGCAGGGATCACTGGTTTTTCATGTATAAACATCATCTTTCTTTTTTTAATTATGGTTTTTCCAAGTTGAAAAGTAAATAGGTGTTATAGTTTAGACCTACAATGTCCCATAAATTCTCATGTGTCTTGGAAGTGACTGAATCACATGAGCTCTATACTCATGATGAGTTCATAACTAAATGTGCTGTGAGGAGGTGGGGCCTCATTGGATGAAGTGGGTCAGTGGGGGTGTGAATTTTAAGTGTATATTGACCCCTCCCTGCCTCCTTCCTTCTCTCTCTGCTTCTTCACTGCCATGGGATGAGAGCCTTTTCCTCTGCCATACCTCTTGGCCATCTTGTTTCTGCTTTCAGGCCAGCTGACAATGGACTGAAACCATAAGCAAAAATAAATCTTTCATTCTTTAGGTGTGGCTATCAGACATTTTGTTCCAGTGATGGGAAAGTGACTAAGACAATAGCTAAACAACTTCTGAGCTGGAAACAGTTTCCAATGTTCCTTGAAACTGGTTGTAACTAATTAACACCCAGGTAGAATTCCTTTGTGGGACTGTTCTTAGAGGAAGTGCTTATTTGCTCATTTGACATTACCCTTCTCACTAGTTGGAGTAAAAATACTATGGCAAGAGCTGGAGAAACCATTTTGTATGTTGGTATGAAAGCCACATATTGAGAAGAACTGTGAAACTGCATGAGCTCGAGTCCCTCAATAGTTTGTAAGCAATGACACAGTCCTGGAGTCCCTTTCTACTACAGCAAAAGAGTAATACACACACACACACACACATTAATTATCTCTTATCTAAGGTATATGAGATATATGATGGAGTGAGGAAGATTATTTGCAACATCAATATGGACTATATTTTAACATATCCATACACACACCATGTAACATCTCTCTAACAGTATCCCTGGGCAGCCCAATCATAATGAGGATTCCAGTCTATTCTATTACCATCAGCCCCATTGCAGAAAGTTTAACCAAATTCCCCTCTCCTGGTTTTGCTTGGATAACTCTGTTGGCATTACTCAGTTTAAAATATTGTTTGGGACTTATGGTCTACCTCACTATTTTCTATCAGCTTGGAGCACATTGCCTGGGTGTGTCTTGGAGCCCTCACACAAGCCTTGGTAAATAATGGCTAGGAAGCGATCTCTTCTGTCCTCAAGGAGAAGCAGTTTTCCTTACATTTTTAGGTTCCTATGATTCCACATATTTTCCCTAATCCATCTTCCTTTGAAGCCTTTTCCCTAGAACATTTGTAAATAAAAACATAACCATTAAAGAGAATTGCTGTATTAAGAGAAGGTAGACTCTTGCCAGTCCCATGTTTGTTCCAATATTTGATTTCAACTCTTTATAGTGACTTTAAGAACACATGGCATATAGTACTCTGCAATTTTTGCATTAACTTCATCATTATTGTTACAGAATTTCACACTCTAAACATAAAGGAGAGAAAGAGGTAAAGGGAGGAAGAGGCAAGGAAAGCAACAGGACTAGAATGAGGGAAAAGAAAGGAAGACAAAGAAAAAGACAAGAGATCAGGCAGATGGGGGGACCAGGAGGAAAGTTGATGAGAAGAGGGTAGAGAAGACTGGGAGAGAGACGAGCTCTCAGTCATGGCTCTTTGCAGCACTGAAGCCTAGAAAATAAATCTAACTAGAAGCAGAAGTTGTGTTAAGAGGGCAGCTAAACCATTAAACAGATCTGCACATAACCTGAGGAGGGAAGTAACTCAAACAATCCAACAGATCCCTAGCTTTCTAAAGAAGTTTAAAGTAATTTTGTTTTTTTTTTTTTGTACCAAGGGATCAAACTTGGGACCTTGCAATTGCGAGGCAGCCAGTGGAATCACTGAGCTAAATCCCCAGCTACAGTTTAAAGTAATTTTAAGAAACAAATGATGTGCCTTCCACACCTTTGAAAATACCTGATCTGAGCACGTTCAAAAGAAGTAACTCCATCTTCAGTAAGTGAGAATTTTCAACTATCGATAAAAGCAACAAAATACTTTATTGACCAAAGGTGAGAAAGTAAAGTTCTTTTGGGCCAACATGGAGAAACATACTGTTTCTATTTTAGATACTAGATTAACCTTCAATTCGACAAGTAAATCTGTTTACCCTTATTAAAGGAAAATAAAATTTAGAAAAAAATATTTTTTGGAAAACTGGGTCTAACAAACCCATGGAAATCAAGTACAAAATTCTGAAAAAGGAATTTTAGAGCTGGACTTTGATCAAATATCAATTCCTTTGAAATAATGAAAATTACTCATAATAATGAGAATTACTAATTTTCATGAAGACTTTTGAACAAATAGTTACTTTTAAGGATGCTAATAACTTACTGTGAATTTCTGATCAAGGTGAAATTACAAGAAGAGATTTATAATTAGATATGTTTGAAACAATAAGAGATTTATAATTAAATGTGTGCATAGGATTATCCTTCTAGGAGGTTTGGTGGCACCTGAAGAAATCTTTGAGTCCTGTCATTTAAAAAATCGGTCCTGGAAGTTGTAACAATTATGTTTTCTTAATGAGCTTAGGGCACAGAAAGAACATGTACATATGAGACACATGCTTGGGTTCCAGTGCTAGAGTACATGCAGGAGCTAGGGAATGGAGAACCAGAAGGCAGCAGTACAGCATCTTCATTCCTCATGCTCTAAGCAAAACCATTCTGAGGTTCCGCTCAGTTTCTCTTCCATCTATTTCTTTAGAAGAAGGAGTTAACAGTACAAAGAAAGGTAGCAGAAGAAAGCAGGAGCTACCTCTGCTGCTTTGCCTACCCCTCTCCATTCTTCAGAAGACAATCCCTTTTTAAACATAGCACTAACAGCATGAGTAATGCTCTGAGTTATGAATGTGCTCACTATTGTATCAATGGGCATTAGCGATTTTGAGCTCCATTATACTGTTAGAAAACCATAGTTGTACATGTGGTCTGTTACTGACTGAAACATCAGGTGGGATACTATTGTAGCTATCTCTGAGAAGTGGAACAATGATTGTTTTCTCTTTGTTTCTACTAAAGTTTTCAAAACTAAAAGGGAACAGCATGATGAACTTCTGTGTACCCACAACCTAAGTTTAATTCTTATGCCTGATGCAGTTTCATTTAGATATCATCCCTTCTTTTCATTTTAAATTGTTTTGAGGCAAATCTCTTTCTACATCCTTTCAGTACAAATATTTTCCCTTGTTTTTAATATGCATAGCTCTTTTATATTAGAAAAAGCAAATTCTATCAAATAAAATTATGAAACCTGGGGCAAGATTAAGAGATCATTTAAGAAGTAAAATAAAATTATAAACCAATATTAATATAGAATATAGTTCATGATCATAATAACACTTCTCAACTTGGCATTAAAAACGTTTCACTAAAATTATCTTTTTATTTAATATTTTCACAGTTTGGAAAAATGTATAGGGCTTTGGATTGCTAGTAAAAAATATACATAAATGCTCACAGCAAGGATACTTACTTGTTCTTCTACACATGGATGCATATTTTCCTTCTGCCCTTCTGCTTCACATTACCAGTGTCTACATGTTTTACCATCTATTTACATGATTTTTACATACCAGAAAGAATTTAAATGTTCAAAGATTAATGACTAAATTATCTATTTAAAACTTGCTAAGAATTATCTACATTTCACTCTGTAGCTTCAAGATATATATTCTGTTCAAGTGTGCTATTTGGGAATTGAAATAAACATTTAGCAAAAGGTATAATGCTATGGTCCTTTAAGAGTTACTTTAAATTTGAGATCTAAAGAAGAAAAATGAGCTTTTATCTAAAGCTATTACCTGAATCCAGCATTGTCTCATGGAAAATGAAAGGTGGATTGTAATAAGCAAGCTATCAGAGAGGCCCCTCATTACAGACTCATCAGTGAAGCAAGGCTGTTGTACTCAATCCTATTCTTCTATGTGGGCCAAGATGTTTCAGGGGTCAAATACAGAGTATAGTAAACTGAATTCTTATAAAAGTAGTAGGGAAGCATCAAGTGGGATACTAAGAATAAAAATGAACATATTCTCTTTGTAAAGTTTTTAGCTAAGAGCAGAGGTTTAACCTCCAGCTTGATGCAGTCAGTGTAAGGCCAATCACTTCCTCTTTTCTATAATCAACACCTGAAGAAGGGCTTGGAGAGGTGGGGTGTAAGTGCCAAGAGGAAGCAGGAGCAACACTTCTCGTTTCAATTTCTTCCCAGCAAGGCAGTTTTATTGCAGTGCACAGCAGTTTCACAGAGGAATGAACTTCTGGAAATCAAAGATGCTTTCTGATTTAATCCCATAAAATCTACTAAATATTTACAAAAATCCTACCATGTGCCATTTTAAAATTGTACACTCTGCCTTCTTACTAAAACGTTCTACAAGTGATAGCACTGGCATTTCTAATTACAGCCCAAAGGAACCACTGATGAAAGCTATAATATGGCCTGGCTGGAAAGACCTCTGTCTAGTCATTTGTTTTCCTGATTATGAATATACGGCTTGAGTCACAAAAAGGATCCCTGCTGAATCAGACCATGAAATGAGTGTCTCACTTGCAATGTTGTTTTTACATCTGGTTGCTGTCAGCCTCACAGGCCTAGCTGCTCATCATTCAGAGGTAGATATGATTAATCAATTAATAAGCATACACAAAAGGCAGGGGTCAGATGTCACCATAAACCAGGGACAATGTAGAGCACACATGTCCATAATGTGGCTACAGAGAACAGTCATTTGGCTGCTAACCACAGACCACTGTTGATATCACAACCTGAATTCACATCACATAGAACAATTAGCAATACCAGTCCTTATAGCTGCTATGCAAAATAACAGATCAGACAGCGTACTGTGGAGACAACTGGCCTATTTTTGAACCAAACAATTTTTTTGGCAGCAACATGTAGAAAAGAGAACGTATTATTTATTGAACACTCATACTACAAGAGAGCAAGAGGGCAAAATGATGTCTTAAATGGAATAACAAATCAATAAAAATTCTCTCCATTCTACTTCAAATAAAAATCTCAGAGGATTATTCCATGATTCTGTAATAAAAAAAGGGGTATTACTGTGCTAGCATGGCAATAATAGTTCATCTCCTATACTTCTATTTCAGTGCAAGGCAAGGATTCTTAACACTTTAAAATGAAAATGATTCATGTGATGTTGCAGCTAGGAATGTAAATAGTATGCTTGCATTTCAGTTTATGTATCTCCATATTTTAATATTAATTTATAATGAACATTAGTCAGATATTGCTATTTCCTTGCAGATCTCATTATTCTTCAAATATTAATTCTGATTTCTTCCAAAAAAAACCTATATTTAAATAGCACTACAATCACATCAAAATTTCCAGTGGAAATTTCTACCAGATAATAAAAATAAAACAGAATAATAGTTTGTAACTGCATTCACATGATAATTTCTTTTTAATACACCATCTGATGGATAAAAACATTTCACAGCCAACAAGTTTATTTTTGCTAAATATCTTTTAGAGCTGATCCTTATTCTAAAGGTTATTGCTTTGTGGGGAGAGATTGAATAGCTTTTCCCTGATGGAGGTTGAATATTTGTTCCCTGACAAGAATTTTAATGTTTCTTCAAGAATATCAAATGTTTTAATCTCAGATGACCTCACACATTACATCAAGTACATTGACAGCTCGTGTGCCCTGAAAACCAACATCAGAAAGACTGCTACTGCTATGACACTCACACCTGATATTGTTCTCCTCCTCCAAAAGCAACTGGATTTCTTTATATGTAGTATAGTATTCTCTAACGTCACACATTTCTTTTATGTTACAGCATCATGATGTATTTTATTTTATTAATATTTTTAAATATAAATATGAAACAGTATGTATCAGGCATTATATTAAGAGCTTTACATGTACCAACACACCTCACAGGCTTAAAAGATACATGCACTTATTATCCTCATTTTATAGATGAGGTAATAGCCACAGAGCATACAAATTTTGCTAAGATTATGCCACCATTAAGTAAAAGTTGAAATTAGAACCCAGAAATTTGATGCTACAAAGAATAATTCCATGACTTTATACTGATCATGCATAATATATATGTGAAGTCAATTTATACATTTTTTTCAGGTATCTTAAATTAGGTTGATAACTAATTCTA
Organism: Heterocephalus glaber; assembly: GCF_053883595.1. Taxonomy (NCBI): domain Eukaryota; kingdom Metazoa; phylum Chordata; class Mammalia; order Rodentia; family Bathyergidae; genus Heterocephalus; species Heterocephalus glaber. Next base: position 8,765,906 of record NW_028258356.1, on the reverse strand, counting down.
AAATTGACCTGAAGTTTACATATATGTGAATAGTAAAGAAAATTCAGAAAAAAAGACTAATATTTTATCCTATGGGTTGCATAAAAAAGACAGGAGAATTCAGTATAGAAAGATGATCACTTAAATCAGCAACAAGAATACTCAATAAGTGTTATAGATCAACTAGCTAGTATTCAATCTAGGGAAAAAATTTAAGATATAAGTAAATATTTTATATGACATAAAGACCATCTTAGTACATTAAAATACATTTTAAAGTATAATCTGATATCCTCAATTCAAGAGTCTGCAAAACCAAAGGACAATAACAATCACACACTGAAAAACTTTTATCACTAAAGACACAGGTAAATTTCAGGTAGTATCTGTTTTATATACTCAAAGCTTTTTCTAAAAATAACCAATGACTTCATGATTACTCTGGTAGAAATTTGTAGTTCTCACACATATTTAGTTCTCTTTTCCTTTTAGGCACATACATTCTCATGGGCTAAATGACTACTGTGGCCAATTAATCTGCAGAATTAAGTCACAAGGCTGGGACTGAAAGTGTGACATATCCCAGAGAGTGTGGCCAAGCACTGAGTGGTTGGCTGTGTGCAGCAGAATATGCTGCCATCTTAAAAACCTACTATTTTCCTGAGCTGCCGAGATTTCAGGGTCAGTTATTGTGACATAATAAAAGTGTATATTAGGTCTCTGCTCCTTGTTCCTGGCACAAAGCTCCTAAAATCCTTCTGACTTCCTCAAAGATACAGGTAGCTTTGGTTCTAATGATGAAACTCCCAGTGGGCTTCTAAGTATCTTTAGAATGGAGGCTGGTCACCAGAAAAAACAAAGACCATGGTAAGAGGATTGTGATATTCGGTCCCATGTTCCCTCTCCAGGGAGAGGAAAAGGGCTAGATACTGAGTTAATCATCAATCATGCCTATGTGGTGAAGCTCAAAAGGTAAATCCCTATATGGGGGTACAGTGCTGCTAGGTTAATGAACACATCCACTTGCTGGGGTGCAGGGGAGCACCCTAACTTCATAGGAACAGAAGCTCTTCCACTTGGGCTCCTTCCTAACCTTACCCTATGTGCTTTCCATCTGACTCTTCATATTTATCCTTTGTACTATCCCCTACAATAAAGAGGTAAATATCTTTCTCTGAGTTCTGTGAGGCATTCTAGAAAATGATCGAATGAAATGGGAACCTCTCATTAATAAATTATACAGAAGTTGTGGATAATCTGCATTTATATTTGAACTCTAAAGTGGAGAGCAATCTTGTGGGACTGATCCCTTAACCAGTGAAGTCTGGGCTAATCCAGACAGATGGTGTCAGAACTGAACTGATGTGCAGGAACCTAGTTAGTACTCACAGAAAATTAGAGAATTGATTGACATGGAAAAGCAATCTCACATATTTGGTGTCAGCAATGCTGTGAGCACAGGGAAGAAAAGAGTTTCTTTTTCCTATACAGCTTTTTATTCCTGCAGCATAGCTATTCCATCCTGATAAGCACAAATGTTAGAATGGCAGCGTAATATATATACTAAGGGGACTGTTTGAAAGAATGGCAGCTCATTTACAAAGCCATTGTGGAATAAAAACATTAGAGGTGATAAATAATAAACAACATAAAATTCAAATTGAGGATTACCAGGTCAAATTTGACAGACTCTGGAAACATGAAACATGAAAAGGAAGAATACAAAAGTTGACTACAATAGGAAACTTAATGAAAAAGAAAAATGATTTTCAATATGTGGATGACAAGTATTTTCTTGAAGAGACTAAGATGAATAGAATAAATTTAAGAAAGCAGCATATTAAAAACTGAAATTAAATGATGACCTCCATAAACAGATGAAAAAGCTCAGCACATACAAGTTAAAGTAATATGCTCACCCTATACAAAATCAATTTAAAATAGATCAAAGACCAAATTCTAAGGTATAAAACTACTAGAAGAAAACATAGGGGTAATAATTTAAGACAACAATATAGGCAATAATTGTTTGGTTATGACCCCAAAAACAAAGAATCAAAAGCAAAAATAGACAAATGAGATTACGTCAAACAAACACATCTGCACAGTCAAAGAAACAGCCAACAGAGTAAAGAGAGAACCTACAGAATGGGAGAAAATAGATTCTAGCTATTTACCTAATACAAGATTAACATGTAGAATATATAAGGAACCCAAAAACTACAACAAAAATACCAATCTAATTTTGAAAGTGGGCAAATGATATGAATAGACCCTTTTCACAATAAGAAATACAAATGGCAAATAAATATATAAAGACTTCCAATGTCATTAGTCATCAAGAAAATGCAAATCACAACTATAATTAGATATCATATCACCCCAGTCAGAATGGCTATTATCAAAATAACAACAAATGAACCAGACACGGCAGTACACATCTATAATACTAGCACACTGGGAGGCTGATGCAGGATGATCTCAAGTTCAAGACCATCCTGGGCATTTAACAACTTAGCAAGATCCTGTCTCAAAATAAAAACTAATAGGGATAGAGGTGTAGCTCACTGTAGAGGCTCAGAGTTCCATCCTCAACACCAAAAAAAAAAAAAAAAAAAAAATGCTGGCAAGGATGTGAACTCATACACTCGTGGCAGTAATGCAAATTATTAAGCCCTCATGGAGAACTGTATGGAGGTTACCCCAAAGAACTAAAAACACATCTACCATAGTTACCCAGCTATCCCACTTCTAAGTTTAGATCCAAAGGAAAGAAAATCAGCATATCAAAAAGACTCCTGCACTTCTATGTTCACTGCAGAATTATTCAAAATAGCTATTCATTGTAGCTAAATAATCAATCTAGGAATCCATTAATAAGTGAATAAGAAAATGTGGTGTATATACACATGCAATATTAAATAGCTATAAAAAGAATAGAATACTGTCATTTATTGCCAAACGGATGGAACTTGAGAACATTATGTTAATTAAGAAAAATAAGTCAGACAGAGAATTCCACATTTCACCTTATACGCGGAGGCTAAAAATAGTTGACTGGAACATAGAATAGTTATTCCTACAGGCAAGGAGTAGGGAAGGTCCGTAAAGGAAGATTAGATACTGGAGAACAAAATAAAGAAAGAAAGAAGTTCTTCAGCAGAAGACTGATTAGAGTTCAAAACAACCCATAATCTACTTTAGGAAGATCCAGAAGAGACTAGCTTGCAGGCTCATTTAAAGACATGATAAGAAGAAGGAAATGTTAATTACCCTCATTTGATCAATCCACAAGGTATGCAGTACGCATGTGTTGAAATATCACCTGACTGCTGAACCCTATTGATATGTATCATTAATACATGCTAGTCATAATATATTAGTACAGTCATGTGCCACTTAATCCCATTTCAATGATGGACAATACATATGGTTCCATAAGGTTATAATGGAGCTGAAAAATTCCTCTCACCTAGTGATATGCTGTAATAACACTGCTTTCTAACATATACTATGTGTCTTTAGAAATTCTGGTACAAACCTACCAGGCTGCTGGACATAAAAAAGTGTAGCATGATTATATACAGTATATAATACATGACAATGACAATAAACAAATATGTCATTTGTTTTTGTATTTAGACAATGCATAGTTATTTTACAGTATACTATTTCTACTATTAAAAATTTAACTATATACCAAATGCAAGCAGTTCCTGCAGGAAGTTTCCTAGAGGGTGGTGTAGCAATCACAGGAGACAACACCTTCTTGTGAGCTGTCGCTCCTGAAGACCTTCCCATGGGACCAGATGGGGAGGTAGAAGACAGTGACATTGCCAAGCATGAACCTGTCAAAGCCTAGGCAAATGTGTGTCTTGATTTTTATCAAAAAAGACACATGTGTCTTACCAAAAAAGGATTCAAAAAGTATTTTGGTACAGGGATAAAATATGTTTGTGTTTTAAGGTGTTTGCTATTACAAAAAAACCCAAAAAGATTATCAAGTAAAAAGTTACATTAAGCTAAGGTTAATTTGTTATTGAAGAAAGAAAAATATTTTTTATAAATGTGTGATGCCTGAATATACAATGTTTATGTCTGTAGACTTAAAAACTACAGTAATGTCCTAGACCCTCACATTCACTTACCACTCACACAAAGTAACATCCAACTCCGCAAGCTCCATTCACAAGTACACCCTACAGAGGTGTGACTTTTTTTATTCTTTTATAACTTATTTTTACTCTACTTTTTCTGTTGAGATACACAAATATTTATCATTGTGTTAACACTGCCTACAGTATTTAGTCAAGTAACTAGCTCTACAGGTTTGTGGCCTAGCAGGCTCTACCGTAGTACAGCTTAGGGGTGTCGTAGGCTACTCTCCAGGTGTGTGTGAGGATGCGCTATGGTATGTGCACAGGGAAAAACCATCTAATAGCCCATATATCAGGACATATCCTTGTTGAAAGAGATACATGACTATAATTGGATTCAACGAGACTGGAGAATAGTTCCAGTAAGTATACAGGCTGAGTGAAGGAAAGAAAGTAAGAAGGAAGAAGGGAAGGGGAAGCAAAAATCAGACAGATCACAAACATTTGCACTGAATCAATACATTATAAAAATAAAAAGGATATCACATATGATCTTATGGTTCAAAATTTTAAGTGAGAAAATTTGTATCTATAAAGCAAATTTATCTAAAAATGAAGTATGCATAGAATTTATTATACAAAGAGATTTTTCCTCCCTCTTTAAAAAAATTACCTTTATTTTCTCAACAACCTTAAAGACTATGAAGTAGAACCCAGGCACCATGCATAAAAATATGAACAAAAATAGATATTTTACAGAAAAATAACTCAGAACTTGACAGTATAAAACTAGAGTGTTCTAATCCTGAATCAGACATGTTTTACAAGTGAGAATTTATATAAGACTGTCAGTTTTGTCAACATTTATGCTCAAATGAGAAAACTGAAGAAATTACATGTTTCATTTTCATATAGCTTTCTTCATACAGCAAAATATTCTTGCAGCTGGTGAGAAATTGTGAGATCACCACCAGAACTAGGAAATACTTGATTGAGATGAGTCTTATTGGATTGGATTTACTGATAAAAATTTAATTATGTTTTATTTCAGAAAGCTTTATCTGTTGTAGTAATGAGAAAATAATTACTGTGCAAATGCTTTTTATCAAAATATTTTTTTCATTTTTGGCCCTCTGAATATAGTTAATATATCCCCAAAATTACAAATGTAATAATAATTTTGTGATTATGGGTTTACACATTAATGATGACAACAGGAATAATTTCCAGCACATTTAACTTTCAGGGCCTGGAGCCTGTGTTTGTTTGGTTTTTTTTAATTTATGTAATGTTTATCCTTGCTAGCATTCACATTTAATTTACATTTTTATGCTACATATATTTTCATCAGCCAAAACCTTTATTAAATCAAAACACTCAAATATTCTAATAAAATACGGAAGAAATAGAAAGTGAAGCACTCCCAGTATAATAAGGGTAATGGGAACAAATGAAAAATAAAGACACATGAAAATATAAGCAAAATTCCTACACATTTTTAAACCAGCATAGGTGTGTACCAATATATGTAGGTTTACATGCCCCCCAAAAAGTCAGTACTTTTTCAATTGACAGAAATCAGGAGGGTTTCAAGGAAGAAATGAAAAGATATGTATGAAAACATTTTCTTAAATGCATTAGCAAAGTTGGAAAAATATAAAATTCAGGAACAAAAGAATTGATCTTGTAAAACATACAGATGTTTATTGTTATAAGCAAGAGATACTATGAGTATCATTTAATTTATGGCCATGAAAGGGGCTGGCAGCACCAAACTAATCAGTTTTCCAAGTCCAAAACCTATGCATTAATCCTAAATCTGCTCTTTTCCTCCACTACTACTTTCCCTTGCTCATCGATTGCTCATTCAACCTCCTGAAACCTTCTTCAACCTGATTCTTTATAGCTCTGTTGCCTCTCAACCTAACTGCAGGCCTCCTTAGGCACAGGGACACATCTGTGTTCAGCAACAATTCCTTAGCACTGCCTTGGTCTATGACACAAGCAGTGAATAATCAATAGTGAGACTCAGTGAAAAGAGCAAGTTGTGTGTGACATGAGTGCAAGACAGTTAACTACATGTACTAATAGAACCTGTATTAAATAATAGAAGGCTTGCTCTTTGGTGCTTTCTTACGTATCAAAAATGCTTTTTAATCTGCTTTTCATGGTGTTATCTTAGAATAAAGTTACTGACCATAATATTTACAAAAGGAAAAAATGATTACAGAAAATATTTAGAGGAGAGAGATACTTCATTTGCATAATTCCATTCAAAATTTAAGGTAATCGTTCTTTTTCTTTAGAAGGTATTATACCTTTCAAAATCCACACTTACTCCACTTTGAACATGGAATAGTTGTAAGGCTGATCATGGATTCCACCTCAGGCTGCAAGGATAAGAAAAAAGTCTAGAGCAATCATAGTCACCGTATTTTCTCTGCCAGCAATTATTTTAGTGGTGGACTTGCACCCCAGTTCTAGCCAAGGAGCTGGAATCTTCAGAGAGGGTTAATGGAGTCATAGGAGGTGGTTGCTGACTATGAATGGGGAACATGCACTTCCAATGGCTCCTGCCACCACCACGTGCTTCCACAGGAGGAGCAGAGTGACTTGTCACATGTGGACAAGGAAATAGTCCAGTGATCAAAAACAAGGAGATGTGACCTAACTGATTTATACTTGAAGGTTACTTTTAACTGTGGACCTCCTTCTACATGAGCCAATAAAATGTCTTATTATTCAGCATTACTTCAGCTATAATTTTGTTAGTTGCCACCTTCTTGGTAAAGTCATTTACATTGCTTAATGTATTGTCTACTTATCTGTTAAATAAATGTGGTGACACTAACTCTAAGGTCATGTTTTGCAAAGGTGGTCCTACAACCATACACATCAAAATAATCTGGGACATGATTTTTAAAAAATACATTGAGTAGGCCTCAAAAGAGATCAAGTTCTTCATGCCCAGGTATACAACAAAAGTCAAGACCTAACTTGGTACATACTGGAATGAATGTTTTTAACAGTTCATGTACCCCTCCACTTATCTATCAAAATTATATTTTCTTAAAGGAATTAGCAATGTACAACTACATGTGCAATACTAATTGACATGTTGAACTGTAAATTGAATAATTCTGATGAAGTAAGCAATCAAGCTTATAAAAGTACCTTGTGAGATTACTATTATAAGCTAACAACATACAGTACACATGTGAAACAGTACACATGAGCTAACAACATACAGTACATATGTGAAATTGCCTAACAGCTATGGCAAGAGGTCAGTTAAGCCTCATAACCCTTCGATGCCTAGTGTTCCCACTGTGGAACACCCATAGCAACAGAATATAATAATATTGTTTTCTCTTCAAATTCTTTTTCCTTGAATTTTTCTAGGTAATGTAAATGAATTTCATGCAAAAGTTCAAAAAAATTGCAATCTTTGACATGAATAGGTTAACTCCTATTACTAGTAGGATTAAGACTAGCCTAGGATTGCTTTGGCAGGCTTACATATTCACCACATCTGACTCACATTTTTCATTTTTTTTGTCTTGCATTTTTTATGCCTCCTTGAATAAACAAATGTAATATAATATGGCACAAATAGAAAAGATGTATTAACTACCAAATATATATGGCCACTTTGCTAAGTGTGTACACATGGATAAAAGATAATACAGAAAAGTACATGGTTATGTTATGGTGGTAAAATAATTAAACTTTAAGTAACTTTCTAATGCTATGTTACCAATTCAATATAAATATTAAAAATAACATCTGTACACTGAAGAATGATCTTCAACCGAGTTGTATTTCTTAGATTTTAGTAATGATATCCTCTCTGGTTTAAGTGATAGAATCAAGAATAATATGTCTGACAATGAGAGAAGTAAACAAAAACTTCAGAAGCTATACTTGAGAAATTCACTTAAGCATCAATATTTGAAGATACTTGGAAATTTCATCTTTATTTCCTGTTCTGCCTTATATGCCTGGGTCTATGCTTCGACCAAAACCTGCTCATACACAGTCTCCCCCAAATCACAAGAAAAATGTTGGAAATAAAAGGCCATTGTATTATATTAGAAACTGAATCATTTTTTAACTCTCAAAATGTCAGACTCAGCTAGGTTCAATATGCTCTTAATTTAATGCTGTTATTGGATTTTTTTTAGTAACTGCCCCTAGACAACATTTGAAACACACAAAAAGAATTCAACTGCACATTTTTGTCATTTATTTTTGGAACAAAACAGAACTGAGTGCCACTGTACATTGTGGAGGAAATAATATATAGTATTCATTATGAGTTAAAATAAGGAAAACTCTAAAATTTCACACCTAGCATAATTTTTTGTTCTATGAAGTTTATTTTACAAATATATTACTGTGTTCCTAATTGCCTGGGTTTCTTAGCCTTTCTGTTGATCACTGATCAATATTTCTTAGAAATTTTCAAAATAGAGAGAAAACAGTATACTTTTCAAATAGTTTACTGCCACTCAAATTAAGACCATACATACAAAGACTATGATTTGAATAATTTCAAGGACTTGTTTAAGGAATGCCAGTGAAAATTGATTTTTTCGTTAATTTGTTCTCAATAATTCTCCAGTTCAATTTGCATATGAAAACTTTCTAACCTTATGATAGATTCCAACATCTTATATAATTCACAGACTTTCTATTTGCTTTCAATCAATTGTTCACATGACTTTAGGGAAACTGTTTTCTGCAAATATTTTCATGTTTCTGCAGGGTCAGGACTTGCTGATCAAGTTACTAACAACCTGAATAGAAGGATGCTTCAGTGGTAAACACACATTCAAGAGTAGAGAGAATGAATTTCTCCAGAGATTTTTAGTCTTATCTCACTAGACCTATTTGCTTACATTTGCATGGGTAATAAAAACTAGGAACCTTGTCCTTTCTTGAGATTAGACTTATTTCTTCCTTGCATAGCAGAAGCAGACATACTTGCTGTCATAAACTCTGACTTACACTGTTGGGGTTCTTCTCCTTTCATACAATCCTGGAATGCAGAAGTATTTCAGGCCTTCATTGCACTGACTCCTGTGTAATTGGATTACAGGAGCCAGTGATGCCAAGATGACCTGTGAAAACAGGCCTGCCCTTAGATTCAGAAGTCTCATTAATGTTTGCCCATGAACACACACACGCTGCATGGCAAGCTGGCCTTTCAGCTTGCAGAATGAATCTCATATCTTATATCTGGATAGTTTCAGATTTAACCACTTTTCATCAATGCTTTTATTTAGATTCATGATTTTCCATCTGCACTCTGGGAATAGCATACCTTTACTCTAGGACAGTGATGGTGAACCTTTTAGAGCTTTTAATGATAACAAATAGCTCTCTGTGGCACACATGCCATAGGTTCACCACCAATAAGTTAAGAGTTTCTTCCACATTATTGCTAGAATATCTTCCTAATACATAACTCATGCTGACCTATATTTCTCCTCTTTTAAAAAAAACTGCCAAAGAAGGCAGTAAAGTACTATAAAGTTTAAGAGCAGAAACTGGAATCTGACATGGCATGGCTCTACACCATGCTCTTATGTCACTTACTACATAACTTCAGTTAAATTACTTAATCTCTGTAAGCCTCAATTTCCTTATCCACAAAAATAGAAATAACATATGTAATAACTTCCTTCTGTGTCCATGTTAGCCCTCAATAAATTGTGACTATTGCTATCATCACTGTTCATGGAGCTGTTCAGTGTCTAAGGAGAATAAAGTTCAAGAAGCATAGAATTTTCTGTTGGAGAATACTGTAATTAGATTAATGTTCTCACCTATACAACTCAAACTCAAACATTCTGTACCTCTTATCTTTGTTAAGGCATGCTCAACATTCTCAACACGAGGGATTTATTTGTGGTCTTTCTTTCAGTCAGAAGTACTTATTTTCTGTGAAAGTGCTGCTCACAGCTTTGCATCACAGCTCCTCTGTTAACTCCTGTGATAGTCATAGGCAGAGTCTGTCACTCTGAGGTCCAGAAACTTATATCTAGCTAAGTTCTCCTTGTACTGGATACAATCACTAAGAATTATTTAGACACCAGTCGCCAAAACTAGAAATATTCAATATACAATGTGGAATGATTCTGCACCCAAGTTTTTAAATAAAGATTATTTACTGCTCATATTTTAACACAGAAAAGTTTTCTAGAAAAAAGAACTGCATGGCACTTTTTACTTTTTGGTCATTACTCTATAAAGCAAAATTTTTTCAAGGTCAAAATAATTCCTCATAAATGAAGATACAAGAGTCTTCCAGGTAAAACTACAAATAAAAGTCAACAGCACATCAAGAAGATCACTCACCATAATCAAATGAGTTTCATTTCATAGATGCAAGGATGGTTCAATATGTGCCAATCAACTTACATAATATAACACAGCACCAGAATGAAGGATAAAAATCATATGATCATCTCAAAAGATGTAGAAAAGGCATTTGATAAAATGGAACATCCCTTTATGACAAAATCCTTCAACAAACTAGGTATAGAAAAATCATAGCTTAATATAGTGAAGGTTATATATGACAAGCCCACAGTCAACATTGTACTACTAAATGAATGATAACTAAAATCAAAAGGATAGCCAGGGTATCCACTCTCCCAATTCTTATTCAATAGAGTACTAGAAGTTTCAGGCAGAGTAATTGGGCAACAAAAAGAAATAAAAGTATACAAATAGAGAGAAATTTGAATTATCCCTGTTGATAGATGCTATTATTCTATATATAGGAAAGCTAAACACTCCACCAAATAAACAAATTTAGCAAATAAGAGGATATAGAGGCTAACAGAAAAAGTCAGTAACTTTTTTATACAACAATAATGAATTTGCGGAAAATCATGAAAGCAGGCCTATTCATGCTAACCAAAAAAAAAAAAAAAAAAAAGATATCTAGGAAAAAAATTTAGCTAAGGAATTGAAAGATCTTTACAATGAAAATTATAAAACATTGACAAAATAAACTGAAGAAAATAAAAATAGAAAGAGCTCCAATGTCTATCAATTGAGAAAATTCATATTGCTAAAATATACATAATATCTAAATCAATCAACAGTCAGTGTGATCCAAACCAAAATACCAATGACATTATCACAGAAATAGCAAAGCAATCTTAAAATTCAAATGGAATACAAAATATCCTAATAGCTAAAGCAATCTTGAACAAAAAGAACAAGGGCATAACACAATCTGATTTCAAGATATACTATAGAGAGCTCCTCCACTGCATTCCTGTTCCTGCCCACAGCACTGTGAGGTCCCAGGAGCGGCTTGGAGCCCCGCCTCCATCCGGCACTCTGCTTAGCCGCGCGCAGGTGCCTGCAAGGCCCAGTTCCATTTCTCCCCCCACCCCTTCCAGCTCTTCTGCTACCTGGTCCCACACTACAGAGGCACAGAGGATTATACTTCACATACTTAAATGGGATAGATTAATAACTACCACAAACTGTCATTTTCTAAGCTATGCTTGATGCTATGGTACTGCTGATTGTAACATTTGGCCTAACATGTTGTGATTGATCTAATCAGTTTTCATTCCTGGTATAAGGAAAAGAAAATAGCCTCAGAGTCATTAGAGCCTCAAAACCTAAACACAAGCCATATTTGGAAGACACCTCTGAAAAGCAATCATTCCACAAGGGTTTTAAACACAAGCAACAAAGATACCTGCACTAAGCAATTTTGAAATATCAGCCCAGGAATTAAACCAAGGACAATACAAAAAACAAAAATGAGAAGACATTTAAGCAAGGTATGAATGCAGGCTTTCATGCCACAAAAAGGAAATTCTGGGGGAAATGAGGTGGAAAAAATCTGACAATCAACCACCTGGACATCCTGAACTGATAGCACAGAAAGTAACAAAGCAGATACATGAGGCTCTAGAAAAACTCAAAGCAGAAATAATCTCCCAGATAAATACAGAGATGGTGAGTAGAGTGAAAGACATGATTAGAGGCTCTAGAGCAGAAACAGATAAGAAAATAGATGAGATCAGAAACATGCTGGAAGCCATGAATGCCCAGCATAAGAAAGAAATGGAAACAATGATCACTCAACATAAGAATGAAATGGAACCCATGAAACAGATTCAAACAGATATTTAGGAGATTAAAAACTCCATTGAAAGCATGCAGAGTAGACTAAGAATCTGAAGACAGAATATCAGATATAGAAGACAGGATTGCAGTTAAGGACCATGAAAACAGAGATTTCTTAAGGATACTAAGGGACCATGAGAAATCAATCCAACAGCTGCTAGATGATGCAAAAAAGAATAACATAAGACTCAGAGGAGTCCATGAAAAAAAAGGAGAAAGCACAATTGACATAAAAAAATTGTTTACAGAAGTAATAGTAGAAAACTTCCGAGACAGGGGTGGAGAATTGGACACACAGATAAGTGAGGCATATAGAACTCCACCCAGCCACAATCAAAAAAAATCTACACCTAAACATATAATAGTCAAGATCCCAGAAACCCAACAGAAGAACAAAATTCTACAGGCAGTTAGAGAAAAGAAACAAATCACCTACAAAGGAAAGCCCATCAGAATCACGGCAGATTTCACAACACAAACCCTCAAATCAAGGAGAGCTCGGAGTGAAGTATTTCAAGCCCTAAAAGAAAATAACTTCCAACCTACACTGTTGTATCCGGCAAAATTATCTTTCAAAATCGATAGGGAAATTAGATACTTTCACCACAAAGAACACCTGAGAAATTTCATGAACACCAAACCATTACTCCAAACAATTATATGCAATATCCTAGAAAAAGACAATGAAAGGCACAACTCCATGAGGGCCAACAGAGAGAAGACACCAGGCAAGGTAAGGCACTAAAGGGAAAGGGGGAAAAATAAGAAAAGAATCAACAACAATAAAACATCATGGCAAGAATGAATCAATATCTCTCAATTATAACCATCAATGTTAATGGCCTCAATTTGCCAATCAAAAGAAATAGACTGACAGAATGGATTAAGAAGCAAAACCCAGAAATATGCTGTATACAAGAAACACACCTAACTCAAAAGGAAATCCATAGACTGAAAGTAAAAGGATGGAAAACAGTTCTCCATGAGACAGGAACACAGAAAAAAGCAGGCATGGCAATCTTATTTGCAGACAAAGCAGATTTCAAACCAAAACTAATTAAGAGAGAAAAAGATGGTCACTACATCCTTGTGAAGGGAACAATCCAAGAGGAAGAGATGACAATCCTAAATATTTATGCACCAAATACAAATGCCCCCAACTATACAAAACAAATATTAATGGACATGAAAAAAAAAAAACAATAACATAATCATAGTGGGGGACCTCAACACCCCTCTATCACAAATAGACAGATCATCTAGGAAAAAAATTAACAACGAAATTCTAGAACTGAACCAAGCTATTGAACAAATGGACTTAATAGATGTTTATAGAGTGTTCCACCCCACAAAATCAGAATACACATTCTTTTCAGCTGCACACGGGTCATTCTCCAAAATAGATCACATACTAGCTCATAGGGCAAAACTAAGTAAATGTAAAAGAATTCAAGTTATCACCTGTATATTATCAAACCATAGTGCAATAAAATTGGAGATCAAAAACATAAGAAACCACTAAACACCCACAAATACATGGAAATTGAATAACACTCTCCTGAACAACCAATGGGTCACAGAGGAAATTAAAGAAGAAATTAGACAGTTTCTAAAAGTAAATGATAATGCCAGTACAACATACAGGAATCTGTGGGACACAATGAAAGTAGTTCTACCTGGGAAATTCATAGCAATGAATGCCCATATTAGGAAAGCAGAGAGAACTCAGATAAATAACCTAATGCAGAATCTCAAGCTCTTAGAAAAAGAAAAGCATAACAAACCCAGAGCTTATACAAGGAAGGAAATTATAAAGATCCAAGCAGAAATCAATGCAATGGAGACTAAGAGAACAATACAAAAAAATCAGTGAATCGAAGAGCTGGGTTTTTGAAAGAATAAATAAAATCGATAAACCTTTGGCCAACCTTATCAGAAAAAAGAAAGAAAAGGCACAAATACATGCAATTAAGAATGAAAAAGGTGAAGCCACAACAGATACAGCAGAAATTCAGAGGATCATCAATACCTACTTTGAGAACCTGTATTCTAATAAAATGGAAAACACAGAAGAAATGGACAGATTCCTGGATACATATGAATTGCCAAAGTTAAATGAAGAAGATACAGAAATTCTAAACACCCCAATAACAATGAGTGAAATTGAAAATGTAATAAAAAATTTACCAACAAAGAAAAGCCCAGGTCCTGATGGCTTCACTGCTGAATTCTATAAGACATTTAAAGAAGAACTATTGCCATTACTCTTTAAACTCATCAAGAAAATTGAAAAGGAAGCAAAGCTTCCAAATTCTTTCCTGGAAGCAAGTGTTATTTTGATTCCAAAACCAGGGAAAGACCCAACCCAAAAAGAGAACTACAGACCAATCTCCCTAATGAACATAGAATGCAAAAATCCTCAATAATATACTGGCAAACATAGTACAGAGTGTCATCATGAAGATCATACACACTGACTAAGTCGGATTTATCCCAGGGATGCAAGGATGTTTCAACATCCATAGATCAATAAATGTAATACACTATACTAACAGTCAAGGACAAAAACCATATGATCATCTCAATAGATGCAGAAAAGGCATTTGACAAAATCCAGCACCCATTCATGATAACAATGCTACAGAAAATTGGAATAGAAGGACTTTATCTCAACCTAATTAAGACTATCTATGAAAAACCAACAGCCAACATCATACTAAATGGTCAAGAACTGAAAACTTTCACGCTAAAATCAGGAACAAGACAAGGATGACCACTATCATCACCCCTGTTCAGTATTGTTCTGGAAACATTAGCCATAGTAACTAGACAAGAGAAAGAAATAAAAGGAATAAAGATAGGAAAGGAAGAAGTGAAACTGTCATTATTTGTTGATGATATGATACGTTACATAGAAGACCCAAAAACCTTAGTCAAATGTCTTCTAGACCTAATGGACAGATTCAGTAGAGTAGCTGGATATAAGGTCAATGCTCAAAAAGCAATAGCCTTCTTATACACAAATAGCAGACCCATTGGGAGAGAAATTCGGGAAATAATTCCTTTTACAATAGCATCTAAAAAAATGAAATATATAGGAATCAATCTCACAAAGGAAGCAAAAGACCTCTACACTGAAAACTACAGCACTCTGAAGAAGGAGATCAAAGAGGATATAAGAAAATGGAAAGATATCCCTTGTTCCTGGGTAGTAAGAATCAATATAGTGAAAATGGCCATACTTCCAAAGCTACTATATAGATTTAATGCAATACCGATTGAAATTCCAACAATATACTTCACAGAACTAGAGAAAAAAATCCAAAAATTCATTTGGAAGCAGAAGAAACCTAGAATAGCAAAAGCAATTCTAGCCAACAGAGACATGGTGAGGGGTATCACAATCCCCAACTTGAAACTATACTACAAAGCTACTGTGATAAAAACAGCATGGTACTGGCAAAGAAACCCGAAGATCAGTGGAATAGATTAGAACATGCAAAAACAACTCCAGACACACTCAGCCACCTCATCTTTGACAAAGGAGACAATCACCCTCATTGGAGAAAAGATAGCCTGTTCAATAAATGGTGTTGGAAAAACTGGATTTCAACCTGCCAAAGATTAAAACTGGACCCATACCTATCACTGTGCACTAAACTAAGATTGAAGTGGATTAAAGAGCTAAATATCAAGACAGAAACAGTAAACTTGCTGGAAGATAAGTTAGGTAGAACTCTTGATGACATTGGCATAGGAAAAGACTTTATGAACAAAACTTCAGTAGCACGGGAGCTAACACAAAGAATCAACAACTGGGATCTCAACTTATTAAAAAGCTTCTGCACTGCAAGAGAAACTACCAACAGAGCTAAGAGACAACCTACAATATGGGAAGAAATTTTTAGCAGCTGTACCTCAGACAAAGGTCTACTATCTAGAATATATAAAGCATTGAAAAAAATCAGATCCCCCAAATTCAAAGACCCAATTCAAAAATGGGCATCTGAAATGAACAGACATTTCTCAGACAAAGAAGTAAAAACAGCAAATAAATATATGAAAAAATGTTCAACATCACTGACCATTCGAGAGATGCAGATGAAAACAGCACTGAGATTCCACCTCACCCCAGAAAGAATGGCTGCTATGAAGAAATCAACCAATAACAAATGCTGGCGGAGGTGTGGAGAGAAAGGAACCCTTCTCCATTGTTGGTTGGAGTGCAGACTGGTTCAACCACCATGGAAATCCGTATGGAGATACCTCAAAGAACTATGACTAGAGATCCCATTTGACCCAGCTATTCCCCTACTGGGTATCTTCCCCAAAGAATTAAAAGAACCGTACCACAGCGATATATGTGCACCTATGTTTATAGCGGCACAGTTTGTAATAGCTAAGGTTTGGAAAGAGCCCAAGTGCCCATCAACTGGAAACTGGATAAAGAAGATGTGGGGTTTTTTATAAAATGGAGTACTACTCAGCCATAAAGAATGAGAAACTAGAGTCATTTATAGCTAAATGGATGCATATTGAGGCCATACTCTTAAGTGAAATAAATAGGACACACATGTGTAAATACTGAATAATATCTCTAGTGTGAGAAACTGAAAGTGTAAATAAGGATGAAAATGATTAAAACGAATAATTGACAATTTGAAATAGGAAAAGGTCCAAAGGTGTAGGGGTGGCAGGAGGGGAAGGGGAAAGGGAAGAAGGGAAAGGAAAAATTATGAGAAAGAAAGAAAAAAAAATGGAAACAAAGTCTATGTAAATAGGGAAGGGTGGTGGGAGTGAAGGGCGCATAGGTAATATGGGAGAAAATAAGAACTAAGATACATCATGTCTAGGTACAAACACCCAATGATAAATGTAAATGTATTATATACTTAAAATGTACCAATTAATATATAAATAATAGTAAAAATAATAATAATAATAATCAAGATATACCATAGAACCACAATAATTAGAACACCATGGTATTGGCTTAAACACAGACACACACATGAATGAAAAAGAAAGAAATTACCTCACATATCCATGGCCTGCTGATTCTTGACAAAGATAGCAAAATCATGTGTTGGAGAAAGGACAGCCTCTTCAACAAATGTTTCTCCAAAAACTGGCCATTCTCATGTAGAAGACTAAAACCTGACCCTTATCTCTCATTGTATTATTTTATTTACTAGTACAAAAACAAACTCAATATGAAATATGAGTCATAAATGCAAAATGAAAAAATGCTCAATATCATTAGCCATGAAGGGACTACACATCACAACTACAATGAGATACCATCTCGCCCCATTTAGAAAGGCTATTATTGCAAACAACAACAAATGCTGGTGAGGATATGGAGACAAGGGAACTCATGCATAGTTGGTGGGAATCTAAATTAATACAGCCACTAGGGAGAACAGTGTGGTGGTAATCCAGCTATCTCGTCCCTGGGTATACATCCAGGGTAAATGAAACAAGCACACGAAACAGAAACTTGCATGCTCTTGTTTATTGTGGTACCATTCACAATAGCTAAGAGACAGAATCAGTCTAGGTACCTGTAAACAGACAAATGGATAAAGAAAGTATGGAATACATTTACAATGGGGTATGATTGAGGCATAAAGAAGAACAAAATCCTACATTCATAAAATGAATGGAACTGGAAGACATCATGTTTAGCAAAATAAGGCAGACACAAGAAGTGCCCCAGGCTCTCTCGCACATGTGGAAACGTTATGAAGTCACACTGAAAATAGGACAGTTACCACCAGGGACTGGGTAGAGAGCTGAGGGAGAGAGGGGGCAGAAGACTGCCTGGATATGATCAAGGTACACTTACCTATGTACAGAAATATTGCACTGGATCCCATTGATACATACAATTAATATGTGCTAATAATAAACAGAAACGTAGTATGTAAAATTTTTTGCCAGGTCAAAATCTGAAGTTCTAAATTTTCATAAGAAAATTTTATTTAAGCACCATATTAGTGTTTATTCCTCAAATGTCTATTTTTTTTCAGGTTTTTGAGGAGAATTTTCCTAACATCTACCCCTATCCACCCTCCCACCCCATAAAGGCAGTGTATAAACACCACACTATCATGTAGTACTTGTCTTCTCCTGACTGGCTCATTTCACCATTTCACTTAGCATTATGTCCTCAGAATTCATTCATGTGAGCAGTTTCCCTTTGCAGGGTGAACAGTCTTGTTTTCCACTGTGTGAAACAAATTGCCTTTATCCATTCATTCACTGATGAACACTTGCGTTGCTTCGACCTCTTGCCTACTGTGAATAATGTGGAACAAATATAGGTGTCCAAATACTTCTTTGAAGTTCCATTTTCAATTCTTTTTCATATTCAATAAATTTGAGTTTATAAATGGTAACAGTAATGAATGACTAGAAAAATTTACATCTATGATTTTCTTCACATCATGCAGTAAGCTGGGATGCATTGTGCCTTTCTTTTCTTATCAATAACTTTCCAAATAAAGTTAGTAAAGTAAATAACAATACGACTATACTAACCTTTCTAAAAATACCATTACTGAATGCAAATATTGTTGAACAGAGCTAATTGGATTAAATTTTGGAAAACTTCTGTTAAACATTATAACAAAAATGTTTTTGGAAAATATATTAAACTTAGCCTCATAAATTAACATGCATTTAACTGTAAAATACAGATATGTTAACAAAAACATTTTTCTCCTTTTCTTTCTCTTCCTTCTCTTTTTTCTTCTTTTCCTCCCACTTCCCATCTCTGTCTTTCTCTTCACTCATGTGCACATACATTAATGATTTTTAAATTACACACATTTTATCATAACTACTCAGTATAACACATTGTGATATTTATTGCTATGATTAAAAATAAAAAATTATATAACACATGAATTCAAAATACTTAAAAAGACATATGCATCATTCTCAAACTGTTCAGGTATATCTTCCTCTAAACTCTCCTTCTAGAGTGTCAAGCATGAGGCACCCACTATTGGTTAATCTCACCTTTAACATACCGGTTTCAAGAATTATGTCAAGGAAATGCTATGATATCAAAAATAAAATAAAACTCTAAAAAATGTTTTTGGCTTTGCAATAAAGATATGATAACTGCCAAAATGGAATCTGTTAAGTATGCATTTCATTTACATTACATTACATTTTCAGTAAATTATGGGGTTGTGGACACTCAACATATATTTTAAAAAGTCACAGTATAGATGGTGACATACAGTTGAGTGTTTTCTTCTGTCAATCTTGCCAATAACCTGTAAGGGTTCTCATGCATCATTACAAATATAAAATAACATAGTTTTCTTATGTTATATGAGTTACATTATTAGGTTGGCTATGGAAATGAAATACGCTTTTGCATCTTTGAGTATTCTCCTAGTTTTAGCTATGATGGCCTCAGTGGCATGCACCACCGCTTGGGAAACTGAGGTAGAAGAATCACAAATTTAAGGTCAGGAAGGGTTATATCACCAAATTATATCTCCCCAAAATTCTATCTTTAGTCAATTAAATTATTAAGATAAATAGAATCTAGTTATACTGATAATAGTTAATCTACAAATAGCTTACTCCAGGGTCTTTATATATTTGTAAATGAAACCACCTACTATAACATAAGCCATTACATGTAGTAACTATATGCATACATATATATATATGGTGGCTTTTATGAATATAGACTACAGAGAATATTATTTTTACCATTTCCAAAGAGATATTTAAATGCTCAGACATAAAATCCAAAGATATAAAGTTCCATTAGCAGAAAGTAAACAAAAGTGACTAAGGACAGGAAAACATATCAAAATTTGTCCCCCAAACTGTTCTTTTACATTTACCTTAACTCATTTTCCTACTCTGTCACTGAACATGTTTACCTTGCTTGCTTTAATTACTTTCCTTGATAAATGTATTTTATTTATTGAATAATTTATTCATGTCTAATTATTTTTATATCTGTGTACATTGAAAACAGTACATGAACTTTTCCAAAAAAAGCAAGTATGAGAATAAGAAGATATGTTCAACAACTCTGCCATCCTTATAACAAAACCACTTTCTACATACTGCCAGATCTGACTTCTAATAGTTTGTTTTGTTAAACAAATTTCTATCTATGTTCATACTTTTTTCTTCTATTATCTTTATCTAGTTTTAGGATTAGCACAATGTTGAGTTCCTAAAATGAGGGGAGAAGTGTTCCTTCTTTTTTCTGCTTTGTTTGATATAATTTATCAGTTAAAATGTATACGAGCCTGCTGTTGTCATATAGGTAGGTTTTCAAGCTAGGAATATACTTTCTTTAATAAGTGCTATTCAAATTTTATATTTCCTCCACAGTTAGTTTCATTAATTTGTCTTCCAAGGTACTTCTTAGAAGTTGTCAAATTTATTTCAAAACAAATTTTTGAAATATGCTTTCTATATCCTTTTAAATTCTGTAAAATCTGTGGTAATGTCTCCTAGATCTTGATACTGTAATTTTAAAAAATGTATAATTGATATTGTGTGACAGGAAGAAAAGGTCTAAAGGAGCAGGGGAAGTGGGAGGGGTAGGGGAAAGGATAAAAGGGAAAAGGAAAAATATGAGAAAAGATATGTTCAAGAAGAAAACAGATCATAGTACATAATGATATTAATTACTCTCAAGTAAAATGTGATAAAATGTTATTCATTATCTTTAAGATAGTTTATATGTATGGATTGAAAACAGACCATAGATTTTTTTAAATTGTTCTAAAATCTACAAGTAGATTATTTCAATTATTAACCAAAACTACAAAACACAACAGGCAAAAAATGCTTACTGGTGCATTACTCTAGTAACAAATAAGCTACTAATTATCAGAGCTTTCAAATGGACAGGATTAAGTAATCTAATTAAGTGAATACAGTTATTTATAGCATAAAATAAATAGATTTCTATTCATTTTTGTGCTTTATGCACTCTAGCACCTCTGCTGATATTACAGGGAATTTAAAATCAAAATAGAGAAGGGCTCTCTGGTATGTATTCTCTAGCAATTTCATCAGTAGTAGTGGGCAATGAGGCACTAATCAAGTGAAAATAATGTTACTATAAACATTCATCTACAGGTTTTGAGGGAACATAGGTTTTTATTTTTCTTAGGCATATATCTAGGAGAAAAATTACTAAGTCACATGGTAACTCTATGTTTAATATTGTGAGAAACTACCAACCTGTTTTTCAAAATGACCATTTTAAAATTCTACCATTAATACACAAAGGTTCTAATATTATTGAAACTGTCTTATTTTAGCTATTTATTAAGAGCCCAGTTGTTCCTCATTGTTATTGTAATTTGCATTTCCCTAGCAATTAAAAATGTTTTCAGGTGTTTAGTGAAAATTTTATACCTTTTAGAGAAATATCAATTCAAATGTTTTGCTTTTTTATTAATTGGTTTATTTTTAAATGAGTTGTTAGAATCCTTTGTATAGTCCAGTATAAGTCTCTTATTAGATACATGAAGTATTGATAGTTTCTCCTATTCTGCAGGTTAGTCACTTTCTCTAAGATGTGCTTTAAAACAAAAACAACTTTTAACTCTGATAAAATCCAAGTTAACATGCCTCTATTTATGAATTTTATTTTTGGTATCATATCTAAGAAATTATTGTGCATCCAAGATTATGAAAATGTATTCCTATTTTTATAGCAAATTTAGTTTTTGCATTTACAATTTGGTCTGTGATCCATTTTCACTAAATTTATGTACATTGCATAATTTCCACATGAAATAGGGTTCCATTTAATTCTTTTGTGTGTTCCATCAGCATTTGTTGAGAAACACTATCCTTTTGCTGTTGAATTACCTTGCCACCCTGTTGAACACTGTGTGTCAACTTAAAAGCAGATAATGTTTGTTGAATTTTCTATTTATTTTATTTTAGATTTATCCAGATTATAGTTTATGTTTTATAAGATTTCCTTGTGGTTCTAACCTCAAATCCTGTTTAAAGTGGTACAAATCCCTAAATAGCTTTAATTTCCAAGATAATTCTTTTTAATGATATAATCTATATTTACTGGTGTAACCATTAATCCTAATATGTCAACTTCATTGTATTGAGAAATGCCTAACAGATTACTAAAAGATAGCTCCTGGGTGTGTCTCGGGGGCAATGGAGGCATGATCTTGGGTACTATATATAGTCCCTTATTCATTCACCTTTAGCACTGTTCTGTTCTGCTTTCTGGTCACCATAAACAAAGCAGTTTTGTTCTGCCATACCCTTCTTCCATGATATTCCTGCCTTGGAGCCAGCTGATTATGGACTAATCCACACTGTGAGCTGAAATAAACCTCTTTTTTTTAAAATTGTGGGTGTTGGATATTGTGCCCTAGCAATGCAAAAGCTGACTAGTACAACTATGTATTGTGCTAAGCATATCATACTGACTCTTCTCAGTGATATAAAGGCAGTTCTAATACATGTCCATTAATTTTCTTGTATCTGGTTGTTTGGTTGTCTACTCATTATAAAAGGATTTATGATCAATAACAGGACTAGTTACACAAAGTCAGGCTGGTTTTAAACAATTAAATTTATAAGACTAAAACAAGTATTGTAGATTGCTCTACCATTGGAGCTACCTGATAGACATTTGCTTTGTTCAAAATATGCTATTTCATTTGGGGGAATGGCTCTCTTCTGATGTGATATCTTGGTAGAGCTATAAATCAAGGCACTCTGTCCACCCACTGTAGACCTCTTAGGAGTTCCTTAGAAGTTCCATAAGAATGGTTTTTGTTTTGTTTTACTTTTGCCATCCATATAGATGTAAGGTATGGGATCAACTTGAAACACTGGCTCTTGGAAGTTCAAACAGAGTGATTCAAGAGCAGACAAAAACGACTTGAATTCATTCATCTGTATAAAACTGCCAGGAAAAGATTAAAATTCTCCTACTCTCAAAAGCAATGCAGTTAGGCCTAGATCCTATCTATTAGAAGCCTGTTTTGTAATATTCCTTTTAACCCTAGTAACTATAATGTGAGCTTCAAATAAATTCATGTGTTTGTTTAAACTAAGCATAGTAATTTGCTGCTTGATAAAAAGTGAATCCTGAGTTATACAGTCAATTTCTATTTTGTTATCTGGCGTTTGTCTACGGATGAAAACTGATAAGCTTTCTCAGAGAACAGAAATACACAAATTACAAAATCCCTTCACTTAATGAGTTGTTTCAGCAGGTGAGTTCTAACATTAACCCAATCATATCATTCTTGCTTATCTGGGAAACACTACCCTGCTAATTTATACAGAGCTTGAACATGTGCACATTCCTTAGATACTTTTGACTAACCTTAACTAAGCTGTTTTCCAAGAACTTTTCAAAAGAATATTAATTAGAACATACCAGAATTAGGAAGGTAACTAAACTCTGATATAGAATTTTATCATAAGAAAAGTAATGAGTTATAAGATTTCTTTTTCCCTGTACCAACAACATGTTGGATGGAGGCTCGGCATGGAGAAACAACCACAGGAGATGATTCGCTGGACAGTTAAAGTGCCTGTTGGAATTTACAGTGCAAAGTTCCTCACTTTGCAGGGCAAAATTTCCCATTTCCCTCAGACAGGAGAAAAATGCACTGTCTTATAAGAAGGTATATTGTATGATCATTCATTAATGAAGCTGTATAAGTTGACTTAATCATTGCATGTTTAATTCAAGCCATTCATCTACTTTTTAAGCAGACTATATCAGTATGCTTGAGTTGTTAAAACAAAATACCACATACTGACTGGCTGAAAATAACAGAAATGTATTTTTTCACAGTTCTGGAGTCTAAAAGTCTAAGATAAGAATGCCATCAAGACTGGTTTAATGGCTATTTTTTCTGGGCTTGTGTGGCTACCTTCTGGCTGTGTCTTCACATGGCCTTTCTTCTGTTATGCACTTAGAAAGAAATCCATCTCCAGTATTACCTCCTTTTCTACTAAAGACAGCAGTCCTTTAGGATCAGGATTCTGCCCTTATGGCCTCATTTAGTCTTAACTATCTCTCTAAAAGGCTCACCTACCTATACAGATACAGTGGGCATTATAGCTTAAATATATGAATCTGGACAGGGAAGGACACACACACACAAATCTATAACATGGTCTTATACAAACAGAAAATAGTTTATGGTCACAGTGGTTCTTGGCTTTTTTCATCTTTTTCACAAACTGACATTTGCTTTACTTGTCACATATTTCTCAGGTGATTTGTTTTATTCATCACATATTTCTCATATTTCTTACTTTGTTCAGATTTTCATGTCTCACAGGTATCACCACATATAAATGAGCCTGCCTCCTAGGGTGTTCACAATGCTAATACTGACACATCATTGCTTCTCATTAGCAATCACTAAGCACACTTGTTGAAGTAAAGATAGCAACTAAAGGTCTATATTTATTCACATATAATAATTCATTTTATCATCTTTGTTTTTTGGTCTTCATTTTTTTCTGATGTTCTTCCATAAGATTTAATTTTATCCAATTCAATCACAATACACATATTCATTAAATATACTGGATTCATTTAGAGCCTGTATGCATCAAATAATAAACCAGATATAAATGGTGATATGAGTGTTTGTGTATATTATATATATATATATATTTCAAATATGGTTACAAATTCTTTGATCATCTTCCCATCAAGAAGTAGGGCCTATGTCCCCTTGTCTTTTCCAGTGGAGATGAGAATCCAGTCTGGAGCTCTAGTATGTTTGTAGTAATGTCTGGTCTCCTTTGAGAATCTTAGTAACTTTCTTCGCCGCTGGGAAAAAATACTCAGTTTAAAGGAGGAGAGCTTTATTTTGGCTAACAGTTCCAAAAGTTTCAATTCATGTTCACCAGGCTTAAATACAGAAAACAGGAGACCGAAGGGCCTGGGTAGAGGAAACAGGCTTATATCAGGGTGGCCAGAAAGTAGAGAGCATGGGTATGGCAGAGGAAAGCTGCTCACGCCATGGTGACCAAGAAGCAGAGTGAAAGGAGGATCAGGGGAGGGACATGCACCCTTCCAGGTCTCACCCCCGTGACCTGCCTCTTCTGACCAGAACCTATCTCCTAGCCTCAAGTCAATGCCCCATGATTCAGTGGTCTTGCAAAAGCCCCACCTATAAAGACCTTGGGGAGTATTCTGAGTCTCAACCAAACAGGGAGGAAGGGCTTTGTGATGAGGCCGTGAAAATTAATTCAGCATCTTTCTTCTGATTTGCTCTTGCTCAGGCCACATGTAGGTAAGCACTCTGATGACCAGGTCCTGTTGTCATCCTAGCATAGGCACCAGACATGAGTAAAGTAGCCTTCCAATGATTCCATCACCTAACACTAAAGTAGTCCCCATTCTTCTAGTTAATCTAAGTTAATGACTCAGATAGCAAATACATGCCACCCCTATGCATACAAATGAGGGTTGTTTTAGACCACTGTTTAGAGATTTTGCTTTTGGTTTTTTTTGTTGTTTTGTTTTTTGTTTTTTGTTTTTTGGAACCAGGGATTGAACTCAGGTCCTCGTGCTTGCACAGCAGGCAGCCAAACCACTGAGCTAAATCCCCAGCCCCCGAGATTTTGTTTTAAACTGGAACAGATTTGGGTTCCTAGAAGTGAATACTGCCATAAACAAACATAAAATGTATGGCAATAAATAACTGAAGCAATGGGTATGGTATGAGCCCTTATAGAATTTTTTTGGGAAGTATAGATAATTAAATAAGCAACGTCATAAATAATATAAATATCAAGCAGGGTGAAATGTCTACATTGGGTATGTATAGTAACAGCACCTGAACTTAGCTGCAGTCTCAGGAAAGAGTTCTGTGGCATAGAAACTTCTCCAGTGAGTACTGGAAGCTAGGGAGAGGGTGCACTAAAACCAAGGGGGCCAGATGTGATGGCTGGGGCGAGGCATACAGGCATATAATGTCTGAACATAAAGTTTCCAAATGCCTAGAACATAGCAAGTGAGGGACTGAGAGGTGAGTCTGAAGCTGAAAAAATAGGAGGGGAGGCTTGAAACACTCATACAATATGCCAAGTAACTTCTTTCTTATCTTACAGGCAAGACGACTGGTGTCTAAATAGAAAAATGGCATGTCAATTTTTGAGTTTAGGAGAATCACTTTTACTGAAGTAGGAAGAATGAGTTAGATGCTACACCAGCCTAGGATGGAAATTTAGTGGGCTAAGTAGTGGTTATGAAAATAGAGTATGGAAAAGATACTAGAAGGCATTTAATAGTAAAAAGAGAAAAATAGGAATCAAGAATGAGACTTATTTTTCCTACTTGGGCAAATGATTGCATCCAACACTTAAAAGAGAACTGGTGGGAGAACATGGCAAATCAGAATGAAATGCTTGGATCTTTTTAAATATAATATAATATCAATAATATCACAAAAATGTTATAAGTGAGAAGTTGGTTTATTTCTCATAGGTGAGAATATTTCTTCAGGGATGTTTTTAAAAATAGTGAAAGAAAATAACAAAAAATCAAATGTGCTTATAAATTAAAGATTAAAATGTTTAAGAAATTCACTAAGTGGGAATGAGGTCAAGGCAAAAAACAAAATCAGTATTTGCTATTTCCAGCTTTAATATTCAATATAAAAATATTCCCATAAGAAGAAGGAAATTATCCTTTAAAAAGCTGTCTCTACAGAAGAAAAGCTATCCAGACCCAGATATCTAGTCTTTCAGAAAATGAGAAATCAATGAGAATCTCAGGCTCATGTGTTCAAAATTATTTAAAAAGCCATCATGTGGCCAGTCAGCCTAATTATCTCTCATATTACAGCACAACAGCCCTATGCTGAGAGGCTGCACTGATTGACTAAAAATAAACCCTTCCTTACCACAATTTCCCTCCTAACTCAGCTGGGCAATGCAACACAATATTTATTTTGATTGATGGAACATTTTCAGTTCTAATTGTTAATTTCCACAAGTTTAGGAACATGTCGTGTTTTCAATATGAATTCCAACACAATTGGATGATTCACGTACTAATATGGGTCTAGGCTGCCCATTATATCAAATCTCTGTATTCTTGCTCATGCAAACAATAAACTGATAGGATCAGAATTTGTTTATTTTGTTACAGAATGATGTTAATAAGGCCATGTTCAAGAGCATAACTCCTTTTTAGGGAACTTAGAATTGCTTCCATTAAACTAGTATTTCTAACACATGCCAGTACATTTGCAAAGGCATATCACTTTGTATCCTTGCATCAAGACTGTATTATGGAAATTCCAATGACACTTCCAGAAAGTAAAACTAATGTTAACTGAGTAACTTTGTACTATAGCTCTCTTGTTGGCTCACATACTTTTTGGTGAATACCACACAAAAATGAGGTCCTCAGACAACGGCCCATTTCACAGCCTTACTGCTGAAGAATTTATCATCTGTTTCTTGCTCAATTTAAGTGTGTATAATTCTGTCAATTGGTGATTTTGTCTTTAGTTTTGCTTAAAGTTTTGCTTAAAGTTCCATCTTGACTAATAATCAGCACCACTTTTCTCCATATATCATTCTACTTCCTTACTCAAGCATGACTCAGATATTTCCTCTTATCACATGGCCTTCAGCCACCATGGTTCTATGGGATATATATCCCAGCCTGCCACTTACACTACTTTATCTTTGTTGAAACTTTTGTCACCATCCTTGTGTAGCTCCTCAAATATAACCTAAATTTCTCTAAACTTCAGGGTAGTAGCGCCCATTTCATGTATAACATTGCTACCCAAATGTCTTTCATGTCTTAAATTTAAAACTACATTTTGGATCTGTTCCTCATCTTCCCATCCATCTTAATATATGATTCCTTTTTCAATGGTTGCTTATACCAGAAACATGAAACAATCCTTCCCATTCTACCACATCAAGTCCCGTAACGTCAATCACATTTTCAAACACCAGTAAAAACATTGCTAACTATTCTCCAGTTACCTAGCTGCTAAATTAGTTGACATTTCCATTTCCTCCTTAAAAAAAGAAAAAAAAAAGACTTGTGACCATGGAACACTAAATGCCTGGAACTAATAAGAAATCAATTTCTAGTATTATTCTACATGTTCATGCCTTTTAGTCAAAAGATATGTTTACCAGGAAGTCAGTTGTATTTGTTTCTAAGCTTACCTGTACCTGTTGTACTTCTTATTGAAACTATATATTTCAATGAAATTTTATATAAACTGGTGAGATTTGAATTTTGGTAAGTTGTTTCTATAAAAATTCAGTAGAATTTTAGAAAAACTATGAGAAAAATTGCTAAATGAATTGTTTTTGAATCTTACAATGGCAAAATTAAAGGTAAAAGTGTTAAAAATATAAAGCTTCCTGCTGTCCTTCTTATTCATCCCATGAAAACATTCACATGTCTTTAAAGTCTTGCTTCATAAAGAATGTAAGTATGTATATAGTTCATATGTAATCAAACAAAGTCATTTCAGGACTCAAGTTCACAGATTCACATTCAACAAATGGTTCCAACACTGCCTCAAAGATTGGCAATAAAGACTCCTGTGCTTTAAATTAAAATAAAATATTGGAGACAATCATATTTTATTAGTATTTCTAGTGTTTAACCAACTTGTTTGATTAACCAAACTATTAGTACAAATCCCACTGGATTAATAGTAGATTAATAGATTAATAGTAAATAATAGATTAATAGTAATAGTAATAGCTTACGGTTACTGATAGCAACCCTTTACCAAACATAATGTTGCATTGGACAGGGATTTGGGAGACTAGGGATCTTCTCCTGAAGAGACTCTCCAATTCTCTGGCTCCTGACCTCACCCTGGTGAAGAATGCAAGGTGTGGGGTGAGGCTGACTCAAAACCAAAGGTCCGCCTGGTTCAGAATGAGAAACTCAGAAAATAAAAGTAGTATGAAGCAGAGGTTTGCTTATAATATTGTGAATGTGAGGGCTGCCGAACAACAGTTTGTATGGAAGGGAGGAGCTCTGGAGATGAGGTTTTTAGCCTAAGATCTTTGCTATACTCATTCTTGCAAAAGTTTTAAGCCAGTCATGGACTTAGTCTTTTTTGCTGTGATGAGGTAAGGTTCATGGAGTTTTAGGGGGTTTCCGTTGTACATAAGCAGGTCTCTAAGAATAACTGTTCTATATCTGCAAAGGTTTCACAAAGGGCAATTTCTAGTAAGCAGGAGGTCATTTAGCCCTCTGCCACGTCAGCCATGCCCTGTTGGCCACTTCAGGCCCTACATCCCTGCCTATCTCCCCTGCTCACTCTCCTAACAATAAGCAGCTACCCCACAGATGATGCAGCTGGGGATGGGGCCTATGTGATTTGGCTCTGCTCACTCCTAACCCTTGGCACATTTGTCCCCCTGGTTCATATTACTTCAGGAGCCTCACAGCCCATCTCCATAAGTCTTCTCTCACTCTTTCTCTAACTTCCATTAATCAATAAATAAGAGAAGAAAATATTAAAACTCAACTGTGGTTATCCCATTCCTCTACTTAAAAGTGTGCAATGAATTTACAAAAACTATTCCAAATCCTACAATGGCCTCCAAAGTCTTCCATGAGGCACCACTTACATTTGTCCATCTTTATTTCACAACACATTCTTACTGGACTCCTTTTACCTTTGTCTCTGCTACCCACAATGTGCCAAACTCCTCCCCATCTCTATGAATTTTCCCACACTGTTTACTCCATTAGGGATGTTCTTTTCTACAGTTTCTCTTTATTTCTTTTCCTTCTTCGGATATTAACCTGAACATTAATTCCTCTCTGAATTCTCATTCTAAATCTCTTCTTGGTTATATTCATCACACTGAGTACTTTTATATAATTGGACTTATCACAATTGATAAACATATCTATCTGTGCAATTGTTTTACTCCCACCTTTCCAAGAAAACAAGGGCCATATCTGTCTTATTTACCTCCCCAGTATCTTCACACTGCCCTTGACCTACCAGATAAATGCACAAATAACTATACAATGAATCAATTTATGAGGTGTGGTTGAGAAATAGAGTGAATGTTTAAATTTTCAAAAGATTTATTACAGTAAAAATACATTGCCATTAACACTCCCCCCACACACACACACACACCCCTGCTTCAAATACACTTATCCCATCTTCCCACTTTATGAAGCAGTTCTGGAAATCCTCTTTTGTGAGTGTCTTTAGTTGCATTGTTGTGGTGGCTATCTCAATGTCCTGAATCTATTTAAAATGTTTACCTTTCACAGTCAATTTACTTTGTAGAAGAGCCAGGAGTCACAAGATCTCAGATCTGGTGAATAAGGTGCATGAGGACAAACCATAAAAATTTTAATGGACAGAAATTGCCATAAATGTTTTTAATCAATTCAAGGCATTGAGGTGGCCATGAAAAATGACTTCCGGAACTGCTTCAGAAAGTGACAAGAACAAAGCCATAAGTGTGTTCGAAGCAGGGGGGTGTATTTTAAGGGGAATGAATAGCAATGTGTCTTTTACTGAAATATTCTTTTTATTTTTAATTTAAATAGTCACTGTATTTTTATCACAGTGAAGCATATCAATGTTTATATTTGAAACAGAAAACAGAGGTATAGGCAAAGAATTTTCAACTTCTCACTTAACCCACAAAATTTGCACTACCAAAAGGTCAGACAATCATTCTCCAGTTGTTCTGTGACATACTTCCAAGGATGGAGACTTCTCTATGACCTGCATCATAGTCTGTTTCTTTTTTAATCATTGTAATATTTAAGATGCCTTACTTATAAACTTAGAATTCTGTCCCTCCTTTTAAAGGATTTAGTGAATCTACTTAATAATATCTGTGTAATATCAGCATTTACATTCAAGATCTTCATTGAGGTATATATTAGAAATATTAAATACAGTATATAGGCCTTTAGAGTTTACATAGATTTCTGTACTAAAAGTGAAAAATAGTTCTTGCACCCAGTAGCCCATCTATATACACTATTACTGCCCTTATCTCATGAACTATACTTTAGGAGAAAACACCAAGGCCTCAACCATACTCTGAGTGTTATTTTAGACACAATTCTGTCAAGTATAGCTTGCAGTCAAACTCAGTAAATAAAGGTTGCCTTTCTAAAAGTAGGCACATTCCCAGTAATGAGGAATAATAGTAGACATGAAAATACAAAAAGACAGCTGTCTACATTCATTTAGAACATGATCAAGTAGGGCTACACATTTTAATATATCCTGAGGATAGTGTTATGTCACTCACTGGACAGCATAATAAAAATTTCTAATGATGACCTGGTATTATGAAGAAAAGTTTTTTATTTTCTCTGTATTTCCTTAGAAGAGTAATAGAGTAATAAGTAGTAGAAGTAGTAGTAAGTAATAAGTAGTAATAAGTAATAGAGTAATAAGAGCAATACTTTATAGGCAGAACAAAACATCTGAAAAGTACTTTTATCTCAAATATATCATTTCCTGATAATTCAGACAATTAAGGTATTACCATATCTTAGAGTTTTGTATAGCATGGCTTATTAAAATAAAAAATAGGTTCTATTAAATCTGGAATATAAAACTTACTTTCCTCATTTTCCCCTATATAAACGACACAAATATGAAAACAAGCTACACTAATAAGAGACATATTGTTCTACTTCAATGATTTTAAAATTAGGAAGCACCCATGTATTGAGAGCTATATTAGATTAATAATGAATATAAGAAAATAGTACAACACACACTTTTAACAAGATTTTCCAAAACAGTAAAATAGAGCACTTTAGCTTGACAATTTCCCAAATAGGAAATATGTTGGAACACTCCAACACATCAAATTAATATCATAATGCTAAATCATAGAGACACATATTTGATTCAAATGTACAATATTTCCTTCATCCCTTATACTGCACTGTTTTCAGATATAGTTCATGGGATGAAGCAATATGAAAGTATATTCTTCATCCATGATTAAAATAAGAACCCAAAGTAAATACAATAAATGGAAACCTGGATCATGAATGAGACTAAATGAATAACTGATTGATAGAAACATAATTGCTAACCAAATCTATATAGATGATCAAACTTCAAAGACAAATTTTAGTAGAAATTATGTTTGCTGTGCCCTAGGTGTGGTTCGGAGTAGGCACTTCAACAGAAATATCTCACTGAACCCTCAGAACAAGGCTAGTAAGTAGATATTATTAAAATCTCTGTTTAAAGTTTAAAAACTTAAAGTACAGAATGGCTTTTGAGTTGCTTCAAATCAAAGAACTAGCAAATGGCAAAAGTAGGTTAAGAATCCTGGAAGTCAATCTTTAGGACTAACTCTTAACCACTACAAAAATACCACTGATGAAGTCTTTAAATATGTTTAGGAAATGAATACCTTTAGTTCATTTTCATGAAGTTGTAAAGTTGAACAGATATAAAAGGTTATATAAACAAAATTTCAGAGAATGCTTTTTTATGAAGTGTTCATTACATGTGAAGACACAAAGAAAGTACCACTGATTTCATATAGAATAAGGTATTACTCTTCCAAAAAGCTTCAGCAACCTAAAAATATTTTATTGATAGCTTTAAACAAACGATAATGGAATAGCTTCCTGCTCTCCTTCAAATGGCCTTATATACCTACAGTAGTCAGTGGTGTATAAGCACTGCACTACTGTTTAAAGTAACAATCTTATGAGATCATATCCATGGTTTAGAATCAACACAAAGGGATTACAGATGTAAAGGAGAGTCAGTTGAATGTTACTTTTTTCTCGAAAATCTCAAATAGATTTATGTAAAAGTGTTAATGCTTATTATAAACATATGTGGCCTCACAACTGAAACACTATTTCCAGCTAAAGAAATACAACTCTCTAAAAAGCTGGTAGTAGTATTCAGTACACTTTGTTAGTTAGAATTCTATTTGGATAGAAATTTGCAAAATACTCTCAGACACAGAAATCTGCCTCTTGATGAATAGATCATTCAAAAGTACTCTGAGACTAATTGCTGACCACTATGGCTTTAGTCCCACATTTTACTCCATCTAAATATCTATCCTCATAATTAAGCAAATTTTCTCAGACTCATATATTAAACTTATAGATGATCTATGTATTTGTTTCCTTTCTCCTTACTCTATGGATACTTTCGTGAACGGTTTCAAGGGAAAAATAAGAAGGTCAAAATGTTAAGTTACCCATGTACAGTAATGAACACATTATTCTCTCTGCCTGAAATACTTTTCCCCTTGTCCTTCCCCAAGTCAGCTTTTCAATCTTACCTGACCTATTATGAAGCTCCTTCTGATCTCAGTATCTCCCTGAAATTGAACTTTAAAAGGCAACTCTTCTTAGGAATTAATCATTTTGATATATGAGCTCCCACAATTTAAGCAGTTAACTAAGTTCTGGGTGAGACAAATTATGGGGCAGAATTACTTAAGCATAGTACATTTACCTGAACTTATAAGAACAAAAGAATGTGTAGACCATGGCCAAAATGGACATTCATGCAAGTAGACTCTCATCCTTGTTGACAAATGCTTCTAAGAGTATCCAAAGACAATATCACATGTCTTATAGAGAACAAAGGGTTAGACACCCTCAGCTACCCACCCTGTTGGCCTTTATAGAGTGAGTCCATCTGAGGAAACCTGAGGTCCAGTATATTCCACATAGATACTCCATTAGGTATCTTTGGAACCTCCACAGATATGTTTGCTCTTGAGAAAGGCAGAATTCACAGCCACCTTCTCCCCATAGCAACCGTAAATTTATTCTAACAGAAGGAATGGTATCTCACATGCCAAGTAGCCTAGGGCTGGCTAAATACAAGTAGACAGTGCTAGAGCAATTATTTCATGCACTCACTCTTTTTTATTTTACCCATATACCTACTCACCACCATGGTCAACACATTTCTAGCTTTGTATCTGTATATATTTGACTCTACCAAGTACTACTTAATTGTAAACTTCAGTTTCAGTAGAAGAGAAATAATAACAGATCAGTTCAGAAGTTTTTGGAAGGTTTCTTTTATTAATAAACACTTATTAGGTCTGTGCAGGCCCTACTTAGGTCCCGAGTCACACAGAACACACCAAATCAGCCCACTGCAGACAGGCAGGTCTGTGCACACCCTACTGAGGTCCCGAGTCATGCGGAACACGCCGAATCACCCCGCTACAGACAGCCAGCCATCTGGTTCCACACTAAAAAGATGCAGAGGACACCAGGCACCAGACCACCAGACCACAGTACTGAGTCCTGCTGCTCCTGGCCCAGAGGTAGGGGCTTCTGAGCCGCCATCCCACTGCTCCTGGTCCAGAGGAAGGGGCTTCTCAGCCAGCATCCCTCCCACTGCTCCCAGCCCACAGGAAAGGGCTTTTGGGTCACCATCCCTACCTTTGCTCCCGGCCCCTGTCCCACCTCTCCCAGCTCAGGGGAGGTAATCCGTGCAGGCACTAACAGCCCCCTGCAACAGTTGAAATGAGAAAACACGTGAATAAGTCTCAAAACCAGACTTCCAGATCACCTACCGCAAGCCCAAAGGGAAATGAGATGGAACACTCTGATACTCAAGCACCTGGACCCACTGAACTGCCAACAAAAGAAATAAATTTCTCAGGTAACAGGAGAAATTGTGCCCCTAGTGCAAGACATGATTAATAAATCTAGAGAGGAGCTGAGGAACATGATGGAATCCCAACATAGGAAACAAATAGAATCCATAAAACAGATGCAAATAGATTTCCAGGAGATGAAAAACTCCACTGAAAGTCTACACAGCAGAATGAGCCAATGTGAGGACAGAATTTCAGATATAGAAGATAAGACTGAAATTAGTGACCAGGGAAAGAAAAATTGCTTCAAATTATAAGGGAACATGAGAAACCAATCCAGCAGCTGTTAGATGATGCAAAGAAGAATAACATAAGAATGATTGGACTCAATGAAGAAACAGGAGAAAGTGTAGATGACATAAAAAATCTCTTCACAGAAATAATGGCAGAAAACTTCCCAAGCAGGGGAAAAGAGCTTGACATACAGATAAGTGAGGCATATAGGACTCCAAATAGCCTTGATAAAAATAAATCTACACATAAGCATATAATTGTTAAGATTCCAGAAACACAACAGAAGAACAAAGTTCTATAAGCAGTCAGAGAAAAGAAACAAATCACATACAAAGGAAAGCCCATCAGAATCACAGCAGACTTCTCAACACAAACCATCAAGGCAAGAAGAGCTTGGAGTGACATATTCCAAGCCCTAAAAGAAAACAGCCTCCAACCCAGATTGATGTATCCTGCAAAACTATCTTTCAAAATGGATGGAGAAATAAGATACTTTCATGACAAAGAGCACCTTAGGAACTTTGTGAATACCAAACCAGCACTCCAAAGAATTTTACACAATATCCTAGGAACAGACATTGAGGATCACAACCCCAGGAAGCAAAGCAGAATGAATCCATCTGGCATGACAAGAAATTAAATGTAAAGGGGGAGAACCCAACAAAAAGAAAAAGTCATGGCAATGACAGGTCAATATGTGTCAGTTATAACCATCAATGTTAATGGTCTCAATTCACCAATCAAAAGAAAGAGACTGGCAGAATGGGTCAAGAAGCAAAATTCAACAATATGCTGCATACAAGAAACACACTTCATTCAAAAGGAAACTCATAGACTGAAAGTTAAAGGGTAGAAAAAAATACTCCATGTGATGGGAACCCAAAAAAAAGCAGCAGCAGCTATCCTCTTGGCAGATCAAGTAGATTTCAAACCAACACTGATTAAGAGAGACAAAGAAGGACACTACATCCTTGTAAAGGGAAGAATCCAACAGGAAGAGATGACAATCATAAATATCTATGCAACAAATACTAGTGCACCCAACTATATAAAACAAATACTAATGGACATGAAAAGTCATATATGCACTAATACAATTGTAGTGGGGGACCTCAACACCCCACTGTCACAAATAGATAGATCAACTAGACTAAAAATAAATAATGAAATAATAGAACTCAATCGAACTCTTGAACAAATGAACTTAACAGATGTTACAGAGTCTTCCACCCCACAAAATCAGAATACACATTCTTCTCAGCTGCACATGGGTCATTCTCCAAAATAGACCACATACTCACACATACAACATGTTTAAGTAAGTGCAAAGGAATTGAAGTTATCCCCTGTATATTATCAGACCGTAGTGCGATGAAATTGGAAATCCATAGCAAAAGAAACTCAAAAAATTTCATAAACACGTGGAAATTGAACAACACACTTCTGAATAACCAATGGGTCACAGAGGAAATTAAAGAAGGAATCAGACAGTTCCTTCAATTAAATGACAATGACAATACCACATATCAGAATCTATGGGACATAATGAAAGCAGTCTTATGAGGGAAATTCAGAGTAGTGAATACACATATTAGGAAAACAGAGAGAGCCCAATTAAACAACCTGATGCTGAACCTCAAGCTTCTAGAAAAAGAAGAGCAGGACAACCCCAAAGCTCCTACAAGGGAGGAAATTATAAAGATCAGAGGAGAAATCAATGCAATGGAGACTAAGAGAACCATACAAAAAATCAATGAAGCCAAGAGTTGGTTCTTCAAAAGAATCAACAAAATTGACAAACCCTTAGCCAACCTTATCAGAAAAAGGAAAGAAAAGGCCCAAATCCATGCAATTAGGAATGAAAAGGGTGAAATGACAACAGACCCAGCAGAAATCCAGAGGATCATCAATACCTACTTCCAGAAACCTATACACCAACGAGATGGAAAACACAGAAGAAATGGACAGATTCCTAGATACATATGAATTACCAAAGTTCAATGAAGAAGACCTAAATATTCTAAACAACCTAATATCAACCAATGAAATTGAAATGTAATTAAAAACGTATCAACTAAGAAAAGCCTGGGCCCTGATGGCTTCACTCCTGAATTCTACAAGACATTAGGAGACGAACTACTGCCACTACTGTTTAAACCCTTCAACGAAATTGAAAGGGAAGCAATACTCCCAAATTCATTCCTGGAAGCAAGGATCACCTTGATCCCCAAAGAAGAGAAAGACCCAACTGAAAAGGAGAACTATAGGCCAATCTCACTAACGAACATAGATCCAAAATCCTTAATAAGATATTGGCAAATAGAATGCAGAAGATCATCAAGAAGATCATGCACCCTGATCAAGTGGGATTCATTCCAGGGATGCAGGGATGGCTCAATATACGAAAATCAGTGTAATACACTATATCAATAGAGCCAAGGATAAAAAACCATATGATTGTCTCCATAGACGCAGAAAAAGCATTTGATAAAATCCAACATGCATTTATGATAAAAACCCTAAAAAAAATTGGAATAGATGGTCTCTACCTCAAACTGATAGAAGCCATCTATGAAAAACCAACAGCCAATATCATACTAAATGGTCAAAAACTGAAATCCTTCACACTACAATCAGGAACAAGACAAGGATGTCCACTATCACCACTCTTGTTCAAAACAGTTTTGGAAACCCTAGCCAGGGCACTTAGACAAGAGAAAGAAATAAAAGGAATAAAAATAGGAAATGAAGAAGTCAAATTGTCATTATTTGCAAATGACATGATACTCTATATAGAAGACCCCAAGAACTCCACCAAAAGTCTTCTAGACTTAATAACCAAATTCAGTCAAGTAGCTGGTTACAAAGTCAACACACAAAAATCAATAGCTTTCCTCTACACCAATGACAGACTCACTTAGAGAGAAATAGGGCAAACAATTCCTTTCACAATAGCATCCAAAAAACTGAAATACCTAGGAATCAACCTAATGAAAGAAACCATAGACCTCTTCTCTGAAAACTATGGCACTCTGAAAAGAGAGATTGAAGATGATATCAGAAAATGGACAGACATCCCCTGCTCCTGGGTAGGAAGGATTAATACAGTGGAAATGGCCATAATTCTTCCAAAACTGCTATATAGATTTAATGAAATTCCAATTGAGATTCCAGCAGCATACTTCATGGACCTTGAGAAAACAATCCAAAAATTCATTTGGAACAAGAAGAGACCCAGAATAGCAAAAGCAATTCTAGGTAACAGAGTAATGGCAGGGGGCATCACAATCCTCAACCTGCAACTCTACTACAAAGCTACTGTGATAAAAACACCATGGTACTGGCAAAGATACAGACCTGAGGACCAGTGGAACAGATTAGAAGATGCAGGAAGAACGCCAGACACACTCAGCCATCTCATCTTTGATAAAGGAGCCAAACACCCTCACTGGAGGAAAGATAGCCTCTTTAATAAATGGTGCTGGAAAAATTGGGCTTCAACTTGCCAAAGATTAAAACTAGACCTGTATCTCTCACCATGCACTAAACTAAAATCAAAATGGATTAAAGATCTAAATATTAAAATAGAAACTCTGAACCAGTTGGAACAGAGGTTAGGTAGAACCCTTGAAGACATTGGTGTAGGAAAAGATTTTATGAACAAAACCTCAGTTGCCCGTGAACTAGCACAATCAACAAGTGGGATCTCTTCTTATTAAAAGGCTTCTGCACAGCAAGAGAAACCACCAGCAATGTGAAGAGACAACCCAGAATGTGGGAAAAAATCTTCACCTGCTCTTCCTCAGACAAAGGTCTACTATCTCAAATCTATAAAGAATTTAAAAAGAGCAGACCTCCCAAATTTAAAAACCCAACCTGAAAATGGGCATCTGAAATGAACAGACATTTCTCACACAAAGAAGTAGAAATAGCAAATAAATACATGAAAAAATGTTCAACATCACTGGTCATTCGAGAGATGCAAATGAAAACAAGGCTGAGATTCCACTTCACTCCGGAAAGAATGGCTGCTATCATGAAATCAACCAATAACAAATGCTGCTCCACTGCTGGCGGGAGGGTAGACTGGTGCAACCACTGTGGAAATCAGTATGGAGATACCTCAAAGAACTAGGATTGTAAGTCCCATTTGACCCCGTTATTCCACTGCTGGGGATCTTCCCCAAAGAATTAAAAGAATCATACCACAGTGATATATGTGCACCCATGTTCATAGCAACACAGTTTGTGATAGCTAAAACTTGGAAACAGCCCAAATGCCCATCAACTGGAGACTGGGTAAAGAAAATGTGGATTTTTTTATAAAATGGAGTACTACTCAGCCATAAAAAATGAGAAATTAGACACATTTATAGCTAAGTGGATGCACATTGATTCGATACTCTTAAATGAAATAAATAGGACACACATGAATAAATACCAAATAGCTTCTCTGGTGTGAGAAACTGAAAGTGTAAATAAGGACTAAATGTATAATAGGTAATTTGAAATAGGAAGAAAAGGGGCAAAGGGGAAGGAAGTGGGAGGGCTAAGGGAAAGGATAGAAGGGAATGGGATTAATATGAGAAAATGAAAAAATAGGAACAAAATCTTTGTAAATGGGGAGGAATGGAGTGGTTGAAGGGAGGGCTGGGCAAGGGTGAAAAATAAGAACAGAGAGAGACTATGTAAAGGTGCAAATTTCCAATGATGGATGTCATTATATTGTATACCTAAAATGTACCAATGATTAGAATGAATAATCGATAATGCAAAATAGGAAGAAATGTTCCAAAGGGGTAGGGGTAGTCGGAGGGGCAGGGGAAAGGATAGAAGGAAAAGGAAAACTGATGAGAAATGGAAAAAATGGAAATAAAGTCTTTGTAAATAGGGAAGGGTGGAAGGGGTGAAGGGAAGGCTAGGAATGGGGAAAAAATAAGAACCAAGATGCATCATGTAAAAGTACAAGTTCCCAATGAGAAATGTAATTGTGTTGTATACCTAAAATGTACCAATAAAAGAATTTTAAAAGAAAAGGTATTCACCTAAAATATACCAATGATTAGAATGAATAATCGAAAATGTAACTTAGGAAGAAAAGGTCCAAAGGGGTAGGGGTAGTGGGAGAGGCAGGGGAAAGGAAAGAAGGGAAAGGAAAAATGATGAGAAATGGAAAAAAATGGAAATAAAGTCTTTGTAAATAGGGAAGGGTGGAGGGTGTGAAGGGAGGGCTAGGAATGGGGAAAAAATAAGAACCAAGATGCATTATGTAAAGGTACAATTCCCAATGAGAAATGTAATTGTGTTGTATACCTACAATTTACCAATAAAAGAATTTAATTAAAAAAACACACTTATTGATGCCTTTTATGGAAGTGATTGCATCAATGGCTGAATAATAGTGAATAAGAGACATAATCTTGGACTTCAAAATGTTTTCAAACATGTACTAAAATAAACAAATGAAGGAAGGAAGGAAGGAAAGAGAGAGATTTGCAAAATTCCTGCATGACTTTAGTAAGGCTTTAGTGTTCCATAAATTGTTGCTCATACTGTCACTGTTAATATTTATTAGTAATATTCTGAGTCAAATACTGACAATACTGAGCTAAGAGCTAGGCACCTCTCTCAGAAAAACACTGTACCAGTGCTCTCTACTATGTATATCTAATAAAATTAGCTTAAATAATGATATAATTATGAAAGTAGAAACCACCAAGCAGATTGACTGGAATCTCACAAACACAGATTTAACTGCATTGTGAATAGCACCTTCACTTGGAAAAAAAAGTGTAGACGTTTCCTTGGTGAGTCTTGATTAAGAGCAAAAAAGAAGGATTTCTTAAGTTAAGGATTGACCAACAAAAAATTTTTAAATGCTTTAAAATCCCTAGCCAGTATAACTGGCTACTTTTTGTTTCTATGGCTCATTTGTCTGGCTTTACCATCACTAGATAGAACAGAACTACTCTACCATTTTTAAGTTTGCATGTCTTTGGTTCAGGTGCCCAGCTAACTTTTCTGAGAAAAGAGGACAAATTGTCTACACCAAGAGAAGGCATTTCTCTTGGCCTAATCACCTTCTGAACAGAACAAGTGTAGGCTAGCCTGTGGGCAACCAAAGGGTAATGTGGAAAGGGACACTGTGGTTGAAGAAAATAGGGTCATGGTCTTACAAACTGGCACCAAGCAAGGCACTAAGATTACCAATGTAGAAATAGCCAAGGTAACTGATGTAGAACACCTGAGTAGACAGTACTCAGGGATATGTTGCAAAGGCAATTAGACTGCCTGACCACATCAGACATTCCTGTTGCACTCAGACACATAGGCAGGCACCCTACTTATGATAAATGAAACAAAACTGTGAAAGGTAATTTTATATATCTCAATCTCTCACTAAGGATGTAAAGGTCTTTCAAAAGTTCATCAACTGGGCTGGGGATTTAGCTCAGTGGTTTCACCGCCTGCTGTGGAAGCACAAGGATCCGAGTTTGATTCCTGGTATCAAAAAAAAAAAAAGTCTATCAACTAATATTTATAAAATAAGTACAGTATACACTGTGTGTCAGCTACTTTCAAACTCCAGGAGGAGATTCCACTTGTTCAAAACTAGCAATCATTGGTGACACAGATACTTTCAATGGGGAGATAATGATAAATGTCTACATGAAATCAATTTTAAAAATGTGGACAGAAAAGGTAAAATGTATCCTTTTAAGAGATAGAGGAGAAGGAGTAGGAGAAAAAGGAGCAGGAGGAGGAGGGAGATTGAGAAAAGCAAACAAACCAGACATGAAACCTTGAACCTCAATACACATATGTGTTTGTCTAAGAGTATAAAAATATGCATGAGGGTTGCATACACATGGGTGACCTTGCACATGTTTGTTTGAAAACTGGGAAAGGCATATTTATTTCTGGCTTTGGCAATGGGTTCCATAATGAAGCACAGGCTGAAAATTAAATAAAAAGAGGACCCAAG
The DNA here is from genome assembly GCF_053883595.1 of Heterocephalus glaber. NCBI lineage: Eukaryota > Metazoa > Chordata > Mammalia > Rodentia > Bathyergidae > Heterocephalus > Heterocephalus glaber. The sequence continues at coordinate 8,723,780 of NW_028258356.1, read as the reverse complement.
TAAAAGGATCAGATTTTGGAGAAGAAGGGAATTAGACCAAAAGCACTTAGCCTTGGATCAGAGAAGTCTTGGAGGAAATTAAAGTGAAAGTCTCAGGAAGAAAAACACAATTTTTGATGTAGAATTTATAAAAGTATGTGGAGTAAGTAAAAATTAAATACTCATCTCTTAGAACAGAACTTCATAAATGGAAAGACAAACACATGAAAAGGACACCTACATATCTTCCCAAATGCAACAGAAAATGCTGTTTATGGCACAGCATTTTACATTATTGTTTATTTTTTTAAAACTCAGTAAAATTTTTATTGGAATGCCTTGAAAAATAGGTTCCCTCTAGTATGAGAATTTTCATCTTATATTAACCTCATCACTGTCATTAATAAAAGCTATTTAACTTTAGTGGAAAATTTTTTCAGTCATGAAAATAAAAGTTTACTTGATTAAGAGAAATAATTTGCACTCTGGGAGCCTGGGTAGGAGGATTGCTAGTTCAAGACCAGCCTGGGTGTCCTAGTGAGACCTTGTCTCAAAATACAAAAAAATAAAAAGACTGGGAATAGGGTCAGTGCAAAGGCCCTGAGTTCAAATCCCAGTACCACGGAAAGAAGAAAGAAGAGGAGAAGGAGGAGGAGGAGGAAGAAGAGGAGGAGGAAGTAGCATAAGAAGCAGCACAAAATTTCCCATTAGAACATATGGTATTCTGATTAAAGAGTTTACCAAAAGAAAAAAAAATCTCTACTAACCAAATTCAAAAGATATTTAGGCTTAAATAAAAATAGTAACTCTTCCATGAAGAATCTGAAAAACACTTCCTTAGACAAGTGATTGAAGTGATTATCACCATAAATATATCTTGCTCATACCATATAACTACTGCTATGTTATTAAAGGGAAGATCACAACTCCACTTCTCCAAATCAAATAATAATTTAAAAGAACAGACAAAGCTAAACTTAGGGCTACTGTAAAAAAAATTAACCAGTACCTCTGAAAACAGTTAAAATCGTGCAAAAATATACTAAAATATTCTTACAGATCAAAGGAGGCTAATGACATGATGACTAAATGAAATGTGGCAACCTCACTTAGAACATCAAACAGAAAAGGGTACACGGAAAGTTTGTGAAATTGTAATGTGTGGAGTCTAGTTATTATTAACATACTAACACTGCTTCCTTAGTTTTGACAAATGTGCCATGTTTAGCCTTTGGAGAAACAAGGATCTATAACCCCATTATCTTCACAACTTTTTTGAAAACTTAAAGTTACTGCAAAACACAAAGGTGATTTTAAAATAAAGTTACGTTCAAAAAATAAAGAAATTAAATGAAAATCCTGGTGTCTATTTTTGAATCACTGCAAATTGCAATTAAACAACTGCTGAAACAGAAGCAATCAGGTCCCCATTTAAATTATGAGAGCAAGAGAAAAGGTTAATTTTGAAGTATAGTTATATAAATCTTGAATCATATTTAGCAACATGAGTTCTGTGGCCTACATTGCAGAATATACTCTGATTTTAGTTTCTTTCCTTCTGTTCTTGAGCTATTTTGGATGTTTCATTGGACTTAGTTTTACATGTTTTTCTGGAAAAAATCATTTTTATCAATTAAAAATCTTACAGGCCTATATTTTATACTAATTTCAGCCAAACCAAGCTGCTAGCTTTGGTCTTGACAATTTGAAGGCATCATGGACTAAGACTATTATAAAAATAATCATATTAACTACATGCATAATGTAGGAACTATCCCTCAATTCATCAAGTGATAGCATTTTTAATACTTCCCTTCTATTCTAAAACATATATTTCTCAATAGTTTTAAGTTTTAAAATCTCAATTAAATTTTAAAAATATTTTAAAGAGATATAACTTGGATACTATAACATCTACACTTTTAAAATGTATAGTTCAGTAGGTTTTCTATTTGTAGAAATATAATACCATCACTACAATCTAAGTTTATGTTTTAATGTTTTATAGGTGAAGAGCATTTATTCAGTAAATATTATCATCTATCTAGCCATAAAAGAACATGGAAAATGGATCTAGATTCATATCTTAGTCCATCCTTCAAAATATATCCTATGTAATCATGTAAGGGTTAATAATAAACCATAATAAAAACCTACACTAAGAATATTTTGAATCTATATATTAGTAAAGCTTTTGTATCATTTATTTTTAATTGACAAATTATTAATGGGGCACACTGTGATGTTTTGATACACATATACATTGTGGAATGATCTAGACAGCCTAATTAACATATTCAACAACATAATCTAACTTTAGAACATTTTTATTACCTCAAAAACACTCTATCCCTTTAGCAGCCATTTCTCATTCCACATCTCACCTCTATTCTACACAACCTTTAATATGTGTTCTGCCTCTATAAGTTTGCCTATACTAGACATTTTATATTAATTAAATCGTATAATATGCAGTTTCTGACTGCCTGGTTTCAGTTAGCATAATTTTTTCACAGTTCATTCATATTATAGCATGTATTAGTACTCTCTGTTCCTTGCTGAATTATATTCCATTCTTAAATATACCACATTTTTTTCCATTTATTAGCTGATGGACATTTGGGTTGTTTCCAGCTTTTGGCTATTAAGAGTAATGTACTACAAACATTCATTGTGTACAACTGCTTGTGTAGACAAATGTTTTTATTGCTTTTGGATGTATACCTAGGAATTCAGTTTCTACCTCATACAGTAATCATGTGTTTAACATTTTGAGGAGCTGTCAACCATTTCTCCAAAGTGGCTGCTTTACATGCCCACCAGCAATATTTGAAGTTTCAAAATTTTCTACATCCTCACCAATATTTGTCATTGTCTATCTTTAAACACATGTTTTTTAATACTTCTAATTTCCCCTGATCACATTATTTCCTATTAAAATAATTTGTTGTTTTAATTTCTCCTTTCCCTGAAACTTCTATGCTGTCGAAGATCTCTACAAAACAAACACAATTTCAATGAAACAATATATATTGTACTCATAATCCATCTTACTCTTATTATTTCTCAACTTTTTACTTTACTATGATTCTTTCTTTCACTAATAATTACTTTAATATGACTTTTTAAATTATAAACTACCACACGTCATTATAAGCAAAGAAATTAATATGATACACATTCATATCTGCAATGGAAACAAAATTATTAATTAGTCATATTACTAAACTTCCCTCCCTTTCCAACACAAATATAATTGTGTAATTCATAGGTTTTTAGAATTTCTACCCATTACTTGGTGGATCAGAAAATCAAATGATGAGCCATAACCAAAAAAAGTTTAAATGGTTGGTGAGAAGAGAGAGAATGGAATACAATGTTACAGGCCACTGCACTATTTTGATAATTTTTACTTACTATGTGTGCATTTTTTTAATTGCGAAGTACAATATATTTCTTTCTATAGGTGATGGTCCAGGAAATTTGAAAGTCACTAATAAAACTATAAATTTGATTTTTCATTACCTCTTTCTTAAGTACAAAGAATTATTTCCTAAATTGAAAGAAATGGAAGAGGAGAGATTTTTTTAAAAAAATAGATTATGAATATACAAGAATAAAAGTGGGGAAAGGAGATTTAGAGAGAGAGGAGGAAGGGAAAGAGATTTTAAAAAGAAACAAGCCATATTTGTACATGCAAGTACTCCCCAAGATAAATATAAATTTCATGTAGTACAAACATGTACTAATAAAATTAAAACTTAAAAACATTACGAAGGAGTTGTGAACTAGAGAGAAAAGGAAAGTTTAACCAATTTGACTGTGAGCTACCTATTTAAGTTTTTAATGTCTTTTGCAGGTAAGACCAAGTAAATAGAATAAAAAATTTAATTACATGGAACTACAAATTTTGCCTCTTACATGCTATTGAATAATAGATTTCTAAAAGCTACATATATTTGCATACTTGCAAATATATGCTTACTTAGATAAACAAGCATTTATCATGACTAGAAAAGATGGTTTAGTAGCTCCCTATAGTCAAGGAATTTGTTTTTTGTTAAAGATGACAGTAGCTTGCAGCATTGAATCAGCCAGTTTCATTAATCCCAATTTCACTTCTAAAGGATACATGGCACACTGGACAAATTCTTCAACCTATCTGAGACACAAATGTCTTCTAAAAACCCATTAAGATGCTTTAAAAATAAAATAAGACAGATCAGAGAACTTAGCACAGTGTCCTGAGACCCAGTGCATAGCAAGTAATCAATAAATGGAAGATATTTTTATTAAAATAATTTTTGTAAGTCACAAAAATATTTGAAGCAAATAGCTCCACTATATACTCAATCACAATAAAGACAAAATGAAGAAATACAAAAGAATGTTGTGCCGGGGTAAGCAGACAAGGACCTGTACCATTCAGAGATTCCATCATTACTTCCAGTTCATGTAACTGTTATGTTTATTCTTAAAATTGACATGTGACAAATATTTCCAACAGTAAAGGGTAATTCAGGTTGTAATCAACTACATAGCAGTCTATTGAAACATAACAGTCACACGAGAACTTCAAAATATATCAGTCAAGTAAAGCTATATGGCGACTACATTTATACAAGAATCAGATACTCAGAAGTAACTCTAACTTACGCATCTTGTGCAAGGGGCATTAAATTACACAGTTACTCAGAAAGATCAACATGCGAGCATAAACACCATATATTAAATATGAAGCAGTTGGGGATATGGGAGTTGAAAGCTCTGACCAAAAATTTCTAAGGCATTAATTATAAAAGATTTGAGTAGCAACTTGAAACTCATGGTCCTGTTGTCCCTTGTCTGGGTCCTTTCTAAATGACATGTCTAGAAAATGTGTATTTCTAAGGGTCTTTAACATTTGCTCACACAAGGTAATGAACCTCACCGGTCCTTAAAGGGAAAGGCTTCTGAATCATCTCTAAGCTATCTAGTAAGTTGCTCATTCTAGTGGTATCTGCTTCTCAAGAATTCATAGATATTATATGCAAAAGGAAATCTGTGACAAAAATAGTCTCACCTGGTGCCTGACACACAGCAAGGACTCAACAATGACTGTTGGAAAGAGGTAAGAAAACAGGCACAGTGAGATCTATTGTATGAAACAACAACTATTTTAGTTTGCTCTCTAATAGAATTCTATAACAAAGGGTTTTTAATATCAGAAAACAAAATACAATCATTTACTTCTTATATACAAGTTTTGTACTAAATATTAGAACCTTGTGCATTTTAAAGAAGTAACAGTTATAAAAGGAAATTTGTGAATAATAATACGTACAGGGGAAGGAAATAAAGAAGGATAAAAATGAAATCAATATAAAGGTAATTAGATACCAATGGGGAATGTTAAAGCACCAATTTGTTTATCTGAGAATTTGTGACTAAAGAAAAAAATTAAAATTTATGCTGCCTTTCTGTTTGAATTGTGTTTCACAATAACCATAATGCAAGATCTATAGAGAAATTCCTTCTAATAAATGCAGACAGAATCAAAGAATTAGACTATCATGTTTCAACACATCTAATATAATAACTGATTCAAGTCATAAATAAGAGATAATACCATTAGGTAAAAAGTTTATCAGATGATTCATAATAAAGAGATCCAGCTATCACGTGTGACTTTCTAAAGCCAATCTAAGAATTATTAAATGTGAAATAAGCAGATATTATTTACAACCAACATGATGAAATATGAAAACATCATTTATGAATTATTCTTGCAAAGAGTATCATGCATAAATCTAACTTAGTGTTTCCAAATAAATTCTTGCCTACATAGGGAATAGGCCAATAAGTTAAATGCCTTGTCAAAATAATAAGCATAAAAACTTAAGTTCCAATTTGTGAGACTTTCTGCAAAACATCTGACCTATTGTTTTTATAAGTCAATAAAATAGAAGAGAGAGGAGAAAGGGTAGAGCGGGAGACATGAGTTGCAAAAAGGGAAAAGGGATGGAAGGATGAAGGAGTTAAGGAAAAATATAAAAGGAGATAGGAAGAAGAGTGTTTCTTGGATTAAAATGACCCAAGAGAATTAGAGAACACACCCAAGAAATAATAAATAAAATGAAACTTAATTTTAAGAAACCCATTTTAAAACACAAAACAAAAATTTCTTAGAAAATCAAGTAAATGTGAATTTTAATATGGACTGAGAAAGACCATATTTATTTTATTCACTGCTATATCCTCAGTGGCTAACATAATGTCCACACACAAATCAGACTGATAGTCTGAGATGACATCTCAGAAGACTTCATGAGTTTTATCAAGTCAATAATGGGAAATACCATGAAGCCATAGAGAATATGCAAACTGTCCCAAATATCTAAAATTTCATTCTTGCTTAGAAGAAGAATGAGAGATATGGCTAAAATGGCAAGGAGAAGACAAATTATAATGTGTTCTACCTGCTGTGAATTTTGTATTTCACTTGTTGGCAGAGGGCAGTCTTAAAGTCTTCACGATGTATAAATTCTAATGGAATTATAAAAAACTTTCTTAAGGACAGGGTTTTTCTAGTATCAGCACTATTGACATTGGGCTAGTTAATTCTTTGAATGTGGGAGCTGTCCTATGCATGACAGAATGTTTAGCAACATCTTTAGCCTCTCCCATATAAAAGTCAATGGCAACCCTTACTTTTTTATTAGTATATGTTTATACTACATAATGGTTACATTCATTATGGGGAGTAGGTACATATATATACTTAATTTTTTTTATTCCTGTCTCTTCCCTTTTCTTTCCTCTTCAAGATCCTCTTTACATTTACCAAAGATTTGGTTCCCTATTTCCTGTTGTCTATCTTTTATTTTGCTTTCTATTTATACTTTGAGCTTCTCACATAAGAAAAGTTCTGTTTTTTAAGCATAAGTCTCTAATTCTTTTCACTTAACATTATAGTCTCAAGGTGCATCCATTTTCCTGCATATACTCAAATTTATCCTTCTTTATGGTGGAGTAGTGTTGCTTGGTGTATAAATACCATATTTTCTGTATCCATTCATCTGTTCATGAATATATAGGCTGCTTCCAAGATTTAGCTATAATGAGTTGTGTTGTTATGAATGTGAGTATGCATATATCATTGTAGTGTGATATCTTGAATTCTTTCAGGAAGATACCTAGGAGGGATATATCTAGATCAAATGGAATTTCTATTATTTTATTTTTTTGACTTCCGTATTGATTTCCATGGTGATTGTACTAGTTTACATTCCCACCAACAATGTAGAAGGGTATACTTTCCCCTATATCATCACCATCATTTGTTATCATTTGATTTATTGAAGGGAAACTCTCACTTTGGACAAGCAAAAATGTCTCCAGACATTGGTAATTTGTACAAAAATTTAAGTTCCAAAATGCAGGCCTTTCTACATAACATCTGTCAATTCTTTTATCAATTATTTTTTACTTTGGAAATGTTGCTTCGCTTCCCTGCTCCTCAGTTTTCCCAATTGTCACAGGAGGATAATGATACATAATAGGATTATTAATGATTTGGAATAGCAAAGAATACATCTCCATTTGTAAGTGCCTGTGTTTTCTCTTGATCTGAGTGTGTGTATAATCTTGGTGCAATATCAGGAACACGTAAGTACTCTATGGCATCCAGCAGGGGAGGCTTGGTATTTACAAGCCTTTCCCAAAGCCACTCAGTGCAGATGGTTTTCATGCTTTGTGCTTTTATTCAACAAGTTTTCATCATGTGCCCACTCTGTGCTTAATGCCATTCTAGGAGCCAGAGACCCAGGAGTGAAGAAGACAGATAAGCGTCCAGGTTTCAGCACCAAAGCTGTCACTGACAGCTTTATCACTCTCTGCAGCCGGGTCTTTCCTCTTCACAGTCTGTCTGGGGCCCTCCTTGATGTAAATCATTGAAATTCTCAACATGAACTTGCATTGGTTCATTTCAAGGGCAATATTTAATAGCTAAAAGCTTCACCATGGTCTGAAGGCATAGAGAAAATCAGAGAGCTAGCTGGTTCAGCCTGGCCAATGTACAATAATATTGTGTATAAAGTTGTTTAAGAGGAAAACAGCTTGCTCTATAGAAAGCAATTCTAGTTGACAATGGCAGCCAAGCTGAAATTGTGCTAAAACTGTATCCTAGGGCCAGTTGTGCTCTAAGGAATGATACTTACATCCCCTAAATGGGAGCAACAGGAAGAAAAGTTGGAAATGGAGTGCAGTAGACATGTCTGAATCAATGGTTCCAGGAGATGGAAAGTAGCTAATTGCCATCCTGTGTGCACTTTTAAATGGTCACCATGTGAGGATCCTAATCATGGCTCCCCACTTTGATCACACATTGGACACACTGGCATGTTTTGACAACAGCCAGCTTGGGCTCTGTGCCTTAGAGGTGCTGACTTAAATGCAGCACAGTAGAACCTGGTATCAGTACTTTTACAAAGCTCCCTGGGTAATTCTAAACTTTGACAAGCTTCTTGGAGAACCACAGATGAGAACACAAAAATCAAAGTGTGATTTAAATTTCAAGGTCTGAGACAGTAGAAAGATATAAAAATGTTAAACTAATTAGAAAACATTACATTTTATATACTCCTCCCTCTGTGTTCCTCAATTTCTATTCTAATTTCAATCCTCTACAAAAGAACGATGTGATTAAATGAAATTCATTGTAATGGTTCATATTATAACTATTTTTAAGAAATTTTAAAACTTTTTCTTTAGAATGCAATATAAGCCAAAACAAATAAAAACTAGAAATTCATTTAACTTTAGCTCTCAAAATTTAATTGCTTTTCTTTATCTCTATCATGTTTAGAATTAAACTTTTTACTAAACTGGATGGCAGGCTCTAATTCAATATCCAGTAGGTGTTCTGTATTGTAAGATAATTGGTACCAAAAAGCAATCAATTAAAATAGAGACTGTAATCTCATAACAAATGATTAAGAAAATTGGAATGATAGCATTCCTTGAAAAGTACAAATAAGGAAAATAAGTTATTTTATCAATATTTTAAAATGAACCAAAAAGAATCAAATACCAATTTTAAAGTCATTACATTTCAGACAAAATTGCATGAAAACATCATAAGCAATTCCTCACTTGACTTCTGCAGTCAAAAAGGATCATTTCATTTTCCAATAATTCACATTGTATTTTCATTATGTTTCAGCAAACCACTGCCTATAGTGGAAGTTTGATAACACATGTAGGGAAAGATGGAATCATTGAGCATAAGAAGGAGTTTCTGAATAGAGACTGTATTTTTAGGTAAATATTAGTAAATAGCTTCATGCTGTAAGAAATTTTGCTCCATAACCAGGAATAACAAAGTCCCCCTGTGTATTATTATCATAGAGCAAAATAAGCTGATTAGTCTCTAAAACCATAAATGACCAAATTAGTAAATTTCTCAAAGGATCACAAAAAAGGTGATTCATATTCAAAAGAGCCACAAATCCTAACAACTGTTCTTAAGCTCTAATACTATTTAGAAATCAATTATTGACCTTTTTTTGTTTCTTTTGTGTTCATTTATTTGTTTTTGAGACAGGGTCTTGTTATGTAGTTCAGGCTGGCCTCAAATAGGTGCCAATCCTCCTGCTTCAGTCTCCCAAGTGCTGGGATTACAGTCATGAGCCACCACACCCAGCCATTGTTGATCTTAAGTGGCTGTATTTGAGAAATAAAGGGCTTTTGCCTAAGATCCCTGTATATTAGTTCCAATTTATACCAACATTAAATAACAATCATAAGGAGATATTGTTAAGGTTTATATAGTGATTTGTAAGTTATATAACAAGGAAACATCATTATCCACTTTATAGAAGTGGAAACCGAGGCATCAAACTGCTAAATGTAAACACCTAAAAATGTTTCCTTAGTAAAAGATAGAAAGAAAATTAAAAGCTGAGTATCCTTGACTTAAAGAATAATATTCTATGGTCTTTTTTCTGGTACTGTGGATTGAACCCATTAGTTCTCTACCCCACTGCCTGTGATGAATAATCATAAGCATTTTTACCAAAAGGTACAGAAGAGTCTTTCCTCATTACTTCCATGAAATGGGTCCATTTCTAACTTACACTACTAGGAAGATAAATTTATTTTTATTTCATTCTCTAGGGGGAGAAACTGGGCATATTGTTCATGGAAAAGGCAGAATTTGTTAAAAAAATATAATTTTAAGCAATTTTTATCATTCTTTAGTCACATCTATCCATTCAAATTATAACTTTACAGACAAAACTCTTCAAAAGCCCTTGGGAAATTCCATCATCATCGAATTTGTACTACAGCTTCTTTCTAAAGTTTACTCGTCTAAAGGCTGACAACTATTTAGCTCACTCTAAAACCTCAGCATCTGCTGATATAAATTATGACCACCATAGTGGAGACCATCATCACCCACTGACTTGAATTATCTCATGCCTGGCACATGTAAGTATCTATATACCTTTGCTAAATTAAGATGTTGTGCTCCTCATGAGATGTTTTATATCCAAGGTTTATATTCTTTTTCTGTGATAATTCATGTAAAGTCCAGCCCCTAGTTTACTCTAGATAACTCCAAAAGCTATGCCATTTTTTATTAGTATTTATATCCCCAGAACACAGCATTCTGCCTGGCAAAAAACTGTTGTAAGGATTTAATATATTGTTTTTAAAATAGTAGAACAGTTTTAGATAACTATTAAATACCCTAAATGTTGCTGTCGTTGTTTGCTGAATGAATGAATCAATGACTGACAGTCTTAACACAACCTAATGTAGCAGATAAGGTGGCCTTTATGATTTCTGATAAATTTTAATTTAATCTTAGAGAAACTAAAGAAGTTGACCAGGGCCAGGGATTTAGCTCAGTGGTTCCACAGCTTGCCTTGCAAGCGCAAGGACCTCAGTTCCATCCACGGTACAAAAAAAAAAAGAAGAAGTTGACCAAAAAATACTTGGCAATGCTATATTATGTAACACGATCTCAGACATTTAAATGAGTCAGAGTAAAGTCTGACTAAGAGAAAGGAGACATATCTAATCTTGGTAACTCCTAAAATATGAACTAAGTCAGAATCTTGAGACCATATGAAGAGACAAACCAGTGCTTTTGAGTGTATCTTGGTCCTCTCTCCTGACTAGCATGCAGTTCCTTTATTTAGCATGACAGATTGTGTTTTCCAGAAATAGTGACAACATGGTTCCACTGCCTCCTCACAAGTGGAAGGACCCGAGTTTGATCCCTGAAAGAAAAAAGAAAGAAAGAAAGAAAGAAAGAAAGCAAGCAAGCAAGCAAGCAAGCAAGCAAGCAAGCAAGCGACAACAATGTATCTTTTATTTCCTGCAAGTTCTTCTGCAATGTGACCTGCCAACTTCCAAGCTAAGGGGCAAAATCGAATTTCCTTTCTCTTGAATCCAGGTTGACCCCGGTATTTTTGGACAAATAGGGTATGGTAGAGAAAGAATTTTGATACTAGAAGATTACATTACAAGAAGCCCTACAGATTTTGTTTGTGTTTCTGGAAACAGTGCAGTTGAAGCTAATCAACGTGACCAAATCATGAGAGATAATGAAATTGTTGATTTGTCGCTAAGATTGGAGACGTTTACGGAACAAGAGAGCACTGGAAAATTCTCGGAAAATTTATGTGGTCTCAACCATGTGCAGGTGACAGGGCCGAGCCTTCCGGAGGGCACGGGGGAGGGTGTATGTTTAGTTCATATAGTTTTTTGTGCCCTGAATGAGTTAATTCCCCAGTAAAGCACAGGACTCAGAGCCAATCATCAGCAAAAGAGCAGCATCAGAGCAGGAGAGCTAGAGCCAGAGCTCTAAAGCCAGAGCTGCTTGCCTTTATTTCATCCATCTTCATACCCATTCTCAGGCATAACAAGACATTATCATAAAACAACAGCTGCATATCCTTGTATGACTTTATTGCACATGCGTGGTTGAGTATGTTAAGTCACTCTTACATAACTGTGGCCCATTATGCGCATGCCCCTGACAGCGGGGTTGTGACCTTAAGTGTCCTCAGGTGCACCTGTTTCCAGGGCTTTGAGCCTATTTACCAGGCTTTCAGTATAATCAGAAGTGGTACTCCACAGCAGATACTATGCTAATTTTTATTGTGTGTTATAAAACTGTTTTCAGTAAGAATGGAATTCAGACTTACGGCAGTTATTGAATTAAGTAACTCTCCCTACCCCACTCTCCTCTACATAATAGATGTGCTGCTTACCACTACTTGATTATTCTATAACCTGTCTGAACAAATGTCTGGAACACATAACCCATCCCATTTGATTTACATGGCTAACCACCACTGATCTCAGACTGATTAGCCCTGCTCTTCCACAAACTTACAACACTTGTACTTCTCCACTGCAGTATTTAATCCTAATTTGAATTAACCTCAATTGATTATTTGTGTGATTATTAGCTTAGTTAATGTTTTTCAACAAACTCCATGAGAAAGGAGATCTTGTGCTTTTTGCTCAGTAGAATCCAGCACAGTATTCCTAGGGTGGCCCAATATTTTGTACACAAGATTTTTTATTTTCAAATGAATAAATAAATGTCACAGCTACAAGTCATTGAATGAGAGCAAGGGTATTCTTTCAAATTTGAGCCTTGCTAGCTTTGTTTTCATCAAAAATGGTAACTGTGGTTTCCAATGAGCTCTGAAAGTTCTAGGATGATAATTCTGATAGGAAAATATTTGCAAGGTAAGTCTTGGTGATAGCAGATGAGTAACATAATAACCAACATCAACTTCCAAGTATCCTTCCTGAAAATTTCAAGAGAACCTCTGGTATCTCGGTGTTGCCTTTGGCAACACGACCAAAGGCAGTGATGAAACAAAAGTGCACAGTCTTTGATATGAGACAGAATGACACAAACCTGTGGGAAATTGTAGAATTTAGCTATCTAGTTATAAGAATAGATCACAAGAAGTTTGTTAACTGAGAAACTTAAGTCATTTCTGGGAAATTCCACAAATCTGTTTGTTAAAAGAATGCCAGAAAACTTTAAGAGATGTTGTGAAAGTTTCATGGGAGAAAAACAGGTTTTCCTAGTTTTCTTATTTACCATTGCCCAGGATCAGAGGACCGAGACCCAATGACTCTACAGGTAGTGAGAGAGATACGACTCACTACGCACATCTGTGATGTTTGTGGTGGGCCGGTGGGCTTGATTTTGGCTGAAGTCGCCCTGCTCTCTTGGTACCATCTGATAAGAAGAGGGCTGCGGTGTGCTCTTTGATGTACGGGATTGGTGAATGGAAACGGGGGACTTGTGAATTCGACTGTAGCTTTTATGAGTCACTTAAAGTCACTTGTCACCAGAGGTTAAAATTAGAAAGATGATAGCCAGAATAACTAAGCTGCTTTCCCACATGTATAAAAGCCTTACTTCTTTCCTTTGCGATTGTCGAACAGTGTCAGAGGAAGTAAACTGCTGTTCGTCCCCCAGGCTGTCTCCTTTTATTTCTTTAAAGGTCGATGTTTTCCGGGGTCTCAGGTCTCCCTTTAGAGAGACCACCAACACAGACCTACAGTCACATCTGAAGTCTGCAAATTAGTAGTTGTGTTGGGCCAGGGATTTAGCTCAGTGGTTCCACCACCTGGCTTGCAAGCTCAAGGTCCTGAGTTTGATTCCCAGTATAAAAAAAAAATTACTAGTTGTGGCCTATCAAGCAATTTATTTCTTGAGTCTTATTTTCATAATCTATAAAAATAATCACAATACTTTTTCATGAAATTTTTACAAAAACAGAGTAAAATTATCTACAGAAAATTGCTGATATAAACTAGATTGTGCGATACAGCTAGTTAATTACCTAACGGATATCACACTGCAACCCACAGTGTAAATAAGTTAAAAGCTATATAAGCCTTTCATAAGACTATAGAGCACTGGGTCCAGAATTTCCATCTCTTTAACTCTAATTCATTGATTAAGTGAAAATAAGTATTTGTAAAGCTATATGTTTAAGATGCAGGTAGGAGAGGTAATGGGCTAATGGAAGCCTCCCTTCCAAAACACCCAAAGACACATGAGTTTTGCCTATGCATTTCCCAGCTAAACCTAAGATTACTCTTCAAGTTTCAAATTGCAATTTTGAGAAGCAGTTTATATTCCAGGGAAAAAATACTACTTAATACTTCACATTGACTGCCATCCTGAGAAAAAAGAATGGCAGCCTCATTGTCAGTTAATATTAAGAAGATATCAAGGAAAAGGTGTGTAATTTTAAGTATTATCCCTTCCAGATGACAATCCTACAAACCACTATAAGCTCATTAAAATGTTTATCTACACACACAACTCTAATTCTTCAAGATTCCCCCCGCCCTCTTTTTTTTTGGTACTAGGATTGAATCTAAGTCATTTGCACTGAATTACATCCCCACTCCTTTTTTATTTTTTATTTTTAAAAGGGATTCTTGCTAAATCACACACTTGACCAGTTGTCCAAGCTGGGTTAGAACTTTCTGTTTTCTTGCCTCGGCCTTCCAGAGTGCTGAGATTGCTAGTGTGCACCACCACACTCACCTCAGGATCTACTATTATGGACTATCTACAATACACAATCAACCTAATATTTCAATGATTTGAGGAAAAAATTTCAATAAGAACATTTTAAACAGAATAGGAATACTTACAATGTAAATTTTTCAAAAAGAGATCAGAAATCATTTATAGGAAAGGAAAAGAGAGTCTTTTGAAAATGGTATCAAATAGCTTTGCAATCCAATATCAAATTCAGCACTTAGCTAAATTTTGTGATTATTTTACAGCTCTCTTTGCAAGTGAGCTAATTTGAGAGGCAGATTTTGCTAGCACAGAATTCTACAAAGAATAATTTTGTGGATCCTTATATGTAAGGGGAGATTTTGAAAACGGGAAGGAAAATGTCTTTAGAATGTGAGATAAAACTATCTCTTTCTGCCCATTTCTCATAACTTCTGATGAACATTAAGGACATAATCATAAATGACTCATGAAGTTTAATGTTATTTTTTAAAAATACCACCTGACAAAAATTTAGGTAAAGCAATGAGATAAGCTCTTATCACATAACATTAGACCTACAATTACTAGACATTAGGAGTTTCTAATGATTAAAAGTGGGGAAAATATTGGATAAAAAACATGAGGATAGCAAGTGTTACTCTTGTACACACAAGGTTATTTTTACATCATCACTTTTTAAAGTGATAAAGTTTTTAAGCAAAAACTTTGATGAGCAAAAACAAAAAGGTGGAAATATCGTATTAAGTTAGAGGGTTACTTCTAGTAAATTAGTAAATTTATTATCTTGTATGACAAGATCATTTTCCCTATTTGACACACCGTGGACATTTTGCCACAGAATAGCATTATAACACAGATATTTGAGAATCACTACCCTTGTGTTACAGCTTATATCTAGATGTCTCTGCAAAGCCTCATGCACTCATAGGTGAGGCTTTGAGAGTGACTGGATCATGGGTGTGTGATACTGGATCATGAGTATATGATACTGGATTTGTCCACTGTTTGGTGCAGCTCTGGGTATGGATGATGGATTCATCAAAGTGGGAAGACTTATCCTAGGTGGGGGTGGCACCAACCAATAGGCTTGTAGCTTGGATGGAATAAAAAGAAAAAAAGAAGGAAGTCTCACTGTCTCCTACCTGCCACTTATGTTTCTTCTCTGCCATGGAGTCCTACTGTGGAGATAGCTGACTATGAGCTAAAATAAAGCTACAAACTGTGAGCTAAAATAAACCTTTCCTCCTTTAACTTGTGAGGTTTTGGTATTATTGTAGTCAGGGTTTGCAAGGCAGTAGATTTAATATAGGACACATAATTTATAGGATTATTTTATAATAGTTACCCAAACAGTCAAATACAGAGGAATCCAAGAGATCTAGCATACTCTAAAAATCAAAAAAATCTAGCCAAGGGTCTGGATTCCATAGCAATGTCCTCCACAAGTCCAGCTGCAGGCCTAGAGTCCAAGGCTTAGAGTCCTTAATGAGTCCAGCCAGAGGCCTAAAGCCCACAGCAATATCTCATGGTTGTCCATATTGAGGATCTGAACCAGGAAGGCCCAAAGGCTAGTGGTGGTAGCCAGAAAACCTACACTGGCGAGATGAAGGTTTTGTGCCACCCGGCTGAGGGATCTATACTGGAGCCAGAAACTGATGCTCATGGTGAATGAAGACCAGAGCTCCCCTGACAGAACAGCAGCCATTCCCATCAAGAAAGCCAGGCCTAGAGCTCCTCCTCCTAGGAGAACAGCCAAGTTCACATCAGGAAAACCAACCACAGCAAGCTTCTTCTAGAAAATCAACAGCCCAACAACCTTCCCCTCCAGTTCTCTTTTTATGGCTATTGGCAATAATCAGGTGGATCTTCCATCAGTGCACACTGATTCAGTTCAGCTGTGCATTATAAGTTGACCATTAGTTAATCCACCATAGGTATTTTGTCCAAACAATGATAAAGTAACTAAGGCACCTAGATCAATTTCTTTAAGTCAAGTTCATGTGTGTGTGACCTGTGCCATCTCATAGGGCTCTGAAATCAGAAGGACCTCTCACTTGGGATTCAATGCTCTAAGTCTCTATGTTCATAATCATGAATTCTTAATAAAAAATTATTAAATGTAGCCAGCATTTTCATTTTGCATTGGACCCTGCAAATTGTGTAGCAGTTCCGCCTACAATGTTTTGGACATCTTATATGTTCCAGAAGACCCTATTTGGCAGTCAGTTTAAAATGTACTTTCCAGTGAGGGTTCAAACACAAACAGGATTCTATCCACTGAGAATAAAAACTAGCAGAATCAAGGGAGGGAAATGGCAGATAGACATTTTTCAGTGAAAGCGTTGAATCAGATTCCCCACCCCCTCCACCTGAAGGCTATTTCAACTCTAACTGGTAGCAGAGATGCCCTGGGGAAAAAGTCAAACTTTATAAACACATGAAAGTCTGAATAACTCTAAGGATGGGACCAGTATTTAGTTGAGACTGTATAGTTCTGTCTCACAGGACACGGTGAGGGTGCACACATACATGAGTTGGGTATGGAAAACATTGCGATGCTTTATTATCCCTCTTCTAGCACACAATTACACTTTTGAAGAGCCTGCCAGAAAAAATTAGCCCTAAAAGCAACACTCAGGTTGTCTTCCAAACTGGACTTTTGAAAAGAATTATTTAATCTTGTCCAATGTGAATGTGGAAGATTTGTGCCAAAAACAATAATCTACACTTGACATCATTGAAGTAAACAAGAAGTTTCCTTTGACAATAACTAGCTAAAATATGGTATAGCTTTGGAGCAAAATCAATATGAAATCAAGCCCAGATTCTTCTGATGCTTTACAATTCCTTGACCTTGAGCAAGATACTTAATCCCTCTAAACCTCAGTTTCCTCTTCCTGTTACCTGGGTACAGGATTGCTTTGTGACTAAATGGACAGTATATAATGTAATGGCTAAGAGGGAGCTTTCTAGAGCATGTGACCTCATTTCATGTATCTATGGCTACTGTAAATGTTTGTATCCTGCCAAATTCATATGTTAAAAGTGCAATTATCAATGTGATGGCGGTAGGAGGTGGCAGCTTTATGAGTAATTAGATGATGGTGGCAGACCCTTGGGAATAGAATTAGCTTCCTTAGAAAAATGGCCTAAGAGAGCCACTCTGCAATTTCTATCATGGCAAAACACAGCAAGAAGGCACATAAGTGAACCAGAAGGCAAGCCCTCACCAAACTCCAAGACAGCAAGCACCTTGATCTTGCACTTTCCAGCATCCAAAATTATGAGAAACAAATTCTATAAGTCTCCCAGATATTTTGGTATTTATGGTAATTTGTTATAACAATCCCAACAGAATAAGACAGAATGATTAATATTCTTGTGAGGTTTAATCATATTATATTGAAATTAGTCCAGCCTATCCCCACCAGAATACAAATACCTTGAGCAAAGGGCAGTGGCTCAGTCATCATCTTTGATCCACCAGTGCTCATCCTGCTGCTCACCTACTGCCCATCAACTGTCATCAACTATAGATTTAAAGATGTCTAAAATAGACCCTCAAAAACTGTTAGTGTCCTTCAAACATGATCTTCCTTTTTCTTTTCTATAAAGGAAGACTGGCCTATACTTTTGACCTTTTATTTTTCTGTAAAGTATTTTACATGACTTTTACTCTTTAAAAATTGCTGTCATATATGTTACAAATAAGGACAATTGAGTTTTGCAATATTATTTCAGTTCTGACCTAACAGTCGCCATTAACACCATGCTTTTCAAATATTGGTTGCCTGATAAATATTTGATGGACAAATGCAAAATGATTGGAGAGTTTTCAATCTACTCCAAAATCTCCTCTCAAATTCACTGTGGATATGAATAAGAATTTATAGCAAAATAGCAGTTCCAAATTTGGAAATAAGAGCACACACAGATCAATAGGAGAGACATGCTTAACTCCAACTCAGATGCCCATTCTTAAAGGCAATTGGCCTTTGTTTTTTTGTTGTTGTTATTGTTAATCTTGTATAACTTTTTATTTTCCATTAAGTTTATTGGTACATTTTAGGTTCAATACAGTTACATTCATCATTGCTATCTTGTACCTTTACATGATGTATATTGGTTCTTATTTTTCCCCATTCCCCTGCTCTCCCTTCACCCCCTCCACCCTTCCCTATTTACAAAGACTTTGTTTCCATTTTTCCTTTTCTCATATTTTTCCTTTTTCCTTCTTTCTTTTCTCCTACCCCTCCCACTTCCCCATCTCTTTTAGACCTTTTCTTCTTATTTCACAATATCAATTATACATTTTGATCCTTATTTACACTTTTAGTTTTTCACACCAGAGAAACTATTTGGTATTTACACATGTGTGTCCTATTTATTTCACTTAAGAGAACGGCCACAATGTGCATCCACTGAGCTGTAAATGTCTCTAGTTTCTCATTCTTTATGGCTGAGTAGTGCTCCATTTTATTAAACACACACACACACACACACACACACACACACACACACATCTTCTTTATCCAGTATCCAGTTGATGGGCAATGGGCTGTTTCCAAGTTTTAGCTAATACAAACTGTGCCACTATAAATATGGGTGAACACATATCACTGTGGTATGATTCTTTTAATTCTTTTGGGAAAATACCAAGCAGAGGAATAGCTGGTTCAAATGGGACTTCTAACCCTAGTTGATCTCCATATTGATTTCCACAGTGGTTGCACCAGTCTGCACTCCCACCAACAATGGGGAAGGGTTCCTTTCTCCCCACAACCCCGCCAGCATTTGTTATTGTGTGATTTCTTAATAGCAGCCCTTCTTTCTGGGATGACCTGGAATCTCAGCATTGTTTTCATCTGCATCTCTCAAATAACCCATGATGTTGAACATTTTTTCATATGTTTATTTGCTGCTTTTACTTCTTTGTCTGAGAAATGTCTGTTCATTGCAGGTGCCTATTTTTGAATTGGATCTTTATATTTGGGAGGTCTGATACTTTTTAGTCCTTTATAGATTCTAGATAGTAGACCTTTGTCTGAGGAATAGCTGGTAAAAATTTTTTCCCACATTGTAGGTTGTCTCTCAGCTGTTGGTGGTTTTTCTTGCAGTGCAGAAGCTTTTTAATAAGATGAGATCCCATTTGTTGATTCTTTGTGCTTGTTCCTGTGCTACTGAGGATTTGTTCATAAAGTCTTTTCCTATGACAATGTCTTTGTGAGTTTTACCTAACTTATCTTCCAGCAAGTTTAGTTTTTCTGTTTTAATATTTAGATCTTTAATCCACTTCAATTTTAGTTTAGTGCATGGTGAAAGATAGGAGTCTAGTTTTAATCTTTGGCAAGTTGAAATAATTGGTCTTTGTTTTTCAAGGCCTGAGAGTAGCTACCCTAGAGAATTCTCCCTAGAATTATGCAAATTAAAAGATCTATTGTCTAAATTAAAGAAGGAAGTTGTGAACAAGAACAAAGAATTAAAAGATTTCTGGCCTTCCATCATCTTCATTTAAGAACTCAGTTGAAATCATTTTCTATTGGATATATTTCAATAATGGTATGAAGGGTAAGCTTAATGTCAACATAACTGGTTAAGAGAATCTTGGAAAGGTGACTGGATCATGGGGGCACTATACTCATCAGTGGATTAATCTGCTGATGTTCAGAGGTGAATGTGCTCTTAGAAGGTAGGGCCCACTTGGAGGTGGGTCATGAGGGTGCAACTCTGGAGGTACATCTCTCACTGGAACTCTTCTTCTGTGGTGCTCTGCTTCCCAAACACCTTGAACCACACAGCTTGGACACTTCACAACCTTCCAACATGATGTTCCTGCTTGGAGCCAACCAATCCTTGACTGAATCCTCAGAAACTATGAGCTAAATTAAACTTCACCTCCTTAAAGTTTCAAGTGTTTTGTTCCAGCAACGGGAAAGTTAACCAAGACAGATAAGTTACTGTAACTTTATAAAGTTCTATAAATGAACACATTATATATACAAACATCACAAAGTTAATGATTGTTCAGTTTCTACCTATGTTTGCTTTCTAATTTTTTCTCTACAGCTTCTAAAAAAGTGGAAATTCCCTCCAAGAAGCAGCCATGGTAAAATGGTAGAGTATTGCATGGGATGGTGAGTCTCAAACTTCACCTCAAAGGTTTTAGTCCCAAAGAACTTACATTTATATAAGTTTTCAAGTACTGCTGATGCTAATTAGTCCAGAACCCACTCTTTGAGAAGAACTGATATAAGGCAGAGGGAGTATTGAGGGTGGACAGAGTTTTGGACCAGATATTTATGTCACAATTATAGTTCCTTCAAGTGCATAAAATATTTAATACATTAGTGATTTTTCTGTTCCTTGAATAAATTTTTTACATTGAGAAATGCTCCCATGTAAGTAGTCTCATACCTCCGATGATGAAGTCAGACCATAGCAAGATCACAAACATATGACCTGTGTTTCACTACTCCGATTCACCCACTGAGCTTTCAGTTCAGAAGTGAGCAATGTGTGGAAACAGGCTCTGTGGGCAGCTTCCATTCTGCTGTCACTGAGAACAGCAGGCATCTGGTTTCCTCGGACCCCAGTGGTTACAAGTTCCAGTTTCTGAAGTCCAAGAGGCATGAGGATAACAAGGTCAAATTTCTGACATTTATTATCGCTTGGTGCAGCAGCTTCTTCCACAGGCCTGTTAAGCAACCTGACTTCAAGAAAGTTGTGTTCCAGAAAATTGAGCCTAAAATTCCATCTCTAGCTACTCCATGTTCTATTGATGACCTAATATCCTCTAATACATTTTTCCTGACAGACTGTATTCCAGTGTTCACTCCAAACAGTCCTACCTGGTTGCACTCACATTCTAATGTTATCAACCACTATATTAGTGCTTAGATTTATTTCTTTATAAAAGAAGAATACTACAAAATGAAGACAGGTTCAAAAAATTTCTATAGTTTGAATTAACTCACACTTGTATATTGATTTTCTTACATATTTTTAGCCTCAAATATATTTTTAATTACAAAATTCCAGTTACAGTATCAGTAATTTTTCACAATCAAGAAATTGCTTTTAACTGATGTCAACTAGTGAAAAAGAAAAAAATATATTTGTATTGAAATACTTTTTCTTTCATGTTTTCTCCTCTCAGAATTTTGGGTATTTTCAAATAAAATATTCACTACTTCAAAATGAAAATATAGCTATTATTAAATTGCCTAGAAGAAACAAAAAACAGCATTGGGGGTGATGCTTCCAACAGAGAGGCTTTCCCCAGGCTATGCTGAAAGAAAGGGAGAGAAACCAAAATATGTTTTTCCACTTCTACTTTTTCACAGCCCCAAGAAGTCCTCCTGGCAAAGCTGTCCCATCCAATCCTATCTAGTAGTCCTGGATACAGTTCACTAACCTCTCATTCGTTTTACAGATGACAACCTAAAGAGCACAATCGAAGTTTTGAGTTTTGATTGCAATTTTATTTTAGCCTCTGGTCCCTAGCACAGATTCTGTTGGAAAACAATCCCCTTACTTGGACTTATTTTCTTCAGGCAGAGTGCAAAGTATCAAGCTGGACCACACATCCACAATTTACCTCCACCCCTTTTTTCTCTCTTTTCATTAATACATCGAGTTTCTGGAGGCTGTAGCAGTTTCAGTCAAAAACAGAAAATGCAGTCACATTGTCAGAAACCTCTCTGTTCAGCAAAGTGAGAGCTATCAAGTATGGGGAAGAGGATTTGACCTCAGATCTACCTGATTCCAATACACGCTATCTTTGACTATGTTGCCATACTGCCTCTTTCTTTAAATACATATTCATAGTCCTTCTTTAAATACATATTCTATATACTACTTAAGAGCCTGACTTCCTGCTACTTAAATTGTTTTGTTTTATTTTATTAGAAGATATAAGTACTTGCTTAAGTGGACATCACCTAAACATTTATTAGAATTCCTGTTCGAATAACCAGCTGATATCTTAGTCCTGATTTCTTAAAAATTCAAGTTTAAAGCAAATCTTACACACTAAAGTTTTAATAGGAAATACAATTCCAAGGCAGCCAGAGTTAAGAGAAAAAGAAAAATAGCAAGAGGGCGAAATTACAAGGTGGGGCAGTAAGAAGTTTCTCAAAGGAGTACCCAGGACATGGGAGTCTTCATGGGTGCCATTAACCTTAGTGAAAGAAGTTAGGAAAGAAATACTCATTCCAGTCACCTCTTCCTCCTGGGTCAGCTTCATGGCATAGTAAATACCATTTCTTGTTTGTAGCTTCCTGTCCTCTGGAGAACTGTGGGAACAGAAGTCAAACCTCTACGTCCTGAACAAGCAGCCTTCCTTTAAGCCCAGGAGCAGTAAAAGGACCTGCTGTGAGTCTCGTCAGTGTAGTCTGCATATAGGACCTGCGGCTAAAGATGTGTTATGAGATGAAGTGGCAACAATAGAGCTGGAGCCTTCCATTAGGCAAGTCACCAACCATAGGAAGGCACAGAAATGGACCCAGGATAGTCAGCGAGATAGATATCCTCACAGTTCTTCCAATTCTAACAGCCTATGATTGAAAAGAATCCCAGTGGGCTCAATAACCAATTGAAGATCAGACAGTAAGTTAACAGCAGAGAATTAAAAACACTGAGAAATATTGCATAACTATTTTGAGATTGTCCCCAAAGTCTCCTGTATCCAGAGTCATCTAAGCCATGAGTACCAAATAAAAACATCCAGACCAAATAGGTACCATAAGCTTGTAAGTTGTGCCAGCTATTTGAGTAACAGATCACAACCTCAGTTCCCAAACTTAATTCTTTCCACAATTCTTATCACAAAACAAATTGGACAAGGAATGAATCAAATTCAATGGTTAGATTCCATGTTGACCTTATGCAGAAATTTGATTTCTCCATAAATGCTTAGGCACAAAAAGCTACCCTATTTCTTGAATGTGAATTCATGTAACTTGTTCCTTTAATTTCTGAGTATATATTCTTTTCTCAATTCTCTCTCGCTCCACAAAAACTGGCTTAGTGCCAATATTCCTGGCCCAGAGGAAGGGGCATCTGGGCTGCCTTCCAACCTGCCACTCCCAGCCAAGAGGTAGGGGCTTCTGAGCTGATATCCCACTGCTCCCGGCCCAGGGGAAGGGGTTTCCAGGCCACAGCCTGTCCCGCCACTCCTGGACCCTGTCCCACCTCTCCCAGCTCAGAGGAGGTGAACCACGTGGGTGCCAACAGAACTGCCCCCACCCCCAACCCAGTCGAAATAAGAAGACACATAAATAAGTCTTAAAACCAGACTTCCAGATCACCTACAGCAACCCCAAAGGGAAAAGAGATGCAACACTCTGATACTCAACGACCTGGACCCACTGAACTGGCAACAAAAGGGGATCTGGAAAAGATGAAATCAGAAATGATTTCTCAGATAACAGGAGAAATTGTGCCCCTAGTGCAAGACATGATTAATAAATCTAGAGAGGAGCTGAAGAACATGATGGAATCCCAACATAGGAAACAAATGGAATCCATAAAACAGATGCAAATAGATTTCCAGGACATGAAAAACTCCATTGAAGGTCTACAAAGCAGAATGAACCAATGTGAGGAGAGAATTTCAGATATAAACGATAAGATTGCAATTAGTGTTGAGGAAAAGAAAAATTGCTTCAAAATTGTAAGGGAACATGAGAAATCAATCCAGCAGCTGCTAGACAATGCAAAGAAGAATAAGATAAGACTGATCAGAGTCAATGAAGAAACAGGAGAGAGTGCAGATGACATTAAAAAAACTCTTCACAGAAGTAATGGCAGAAAACTTCCCAAGCAGGGGGAAAGAACTTGACATACAGATAAGTGAGGCATATAGGACTCCAAATAGCCTTGATCAAAAAAAATGTACACATAGGCATATAATTGTTAAGATTCCAGAAACTCAACAGAAGAACAAAGTTCTACAAGCAGTGAGAGAAAAGAAACAAATCACATACAAAGGAAAGCCCATCAGAATCACAGCAGACTTCTCAACACAAACCATCAAGGCAAGAAGAGCTTGAAGTGACATATTCCAAGTGCTAAAAGAAAACAGCCCCCAACCCAGATTGATGTACCCTGCAAAACTGTCTTTCAAAATTGATGGAGAAATAAGATACTTTCATGACAAAGAGCACCTTAGGAACTTCATGAATACCAAATCAGCACTCCAAAACATTTTACAAAATATGCTAGGAACAGACATTGAGGATCACAACCCCAGGAAGCAAAGCAGAATGAACCCATTTGGCATGACAAGAAATTAAATGGAAAGGGGGAGAACCCAACAAAAAGAAAAAGTCATGGCAATGACAAGTCAATACGTTTCAGTTATAACCATCAATGTTAATGGTCTCAATTCACCAATCAAAAGAAAGAGACTGGCAGAATGGGTCAAGAAGCAAAATTCAACAATATGCTGCATACAAGAAACACACTTCATTCAAAAGGAAACTCATGGACTGAAAGTTAAAGGGTGGAAAACAACACTCCATGCAACTAGAACCCAAAAAAAAGCAGAAGTAGCTAACCTCTTGCAGATCAAGTAGATTTCAAACCAACACTGATTAAGAGAGATGAAGGACACTACATTCTCGTAAAGGGAAGAATCCAACAGGAAGAGATGACAATCATAAATATCTATGCACCACACACTAGTGCACCCAACTATATAAAACAAATACTAATGGACATGAAAAGTCATATATGCACTAATACAATTGTAGTGGGGGACCTCAACACCCCACTGTCACAAATAGATAGATCAACTAGACTAAAAATAAGTAATGAAATAATAGAACTCAATCGAACTCTTGAACAAATGAATTTAACAGATGTTTACAGAGTCTTCCACTCCAGAAAATCAGAATACACATTCTTCTCAGCTGCACATGCGTCCTTCTCCAAAATAGACCACATACTCACACATAGAACATGTTTAAGTAAGTGCAAAGGAATTGAAGTTATCTCCTGTATATTATCAGACCATAGTGTGATGAAATTGGAGATCCATAGCAAAAGAAACTCGAAAAATTTCATAAACACATGGAAATTGAACAACACATTTCTGAATAACCAATGGGTCACAGAGAAAATTAAAGAAGGAATCAGACAGTACCTTCAATTAAATGACAATGAATCTATGGGACACAATGAAATCAGTCTTCTGAGGGAAATTCATAGCAGTGAATATGCATATTAGGAAAACAGAATGAGCCCAATTAAACAACCTGATGCTGAACCTCAAGCTTCTAGAAAAAGAAGAGCAGGACAACCCCAGAGCTCATACAGAGGAGGAAATTATAAAGATCAGAGGAAAAATCAATGCAATGGAGACTAAGAAAATGATACAAAAAAATCCATAAAGCCAAGAGTTGGGTCTTCAAAAGAATCAACAAAATTGACAAACCCTTAGCTAACCTTATCAGAAAAAGGAAAGAAAAGGCCCAAATCCATGCAATTAGGAATGAAAAGGGTGAAACTACAACAGACCCAGCAGAAATCCAGAGGACCATCAATACCTATATGCCAATAAGATGAAAAACATAGAAGAAATGGACAGATTCCTACATAAATATGAATTACCAAAGTTGAACGAAGAAAACCTAAAAATTCTAAACAACCCAATATCAACCAATGAAATTAAAAAGGTAATAAAAAAACGTATCAACTAAGAAAAGCCCGGGCCCTGATGGCTTCACTGCTGAATTCTACAAGACATTTAGAGAGCAACTGCTGCCATGACTGTTTAAACTCTTCAATGAAATTGAAAGGGAAGTAATACTCCCATATTCATTCCTGGAAGCAAGCATCAACTTGATCCCCAAATCAGAGAAAGACCCAACCAAAAAGGAGAACTGTAGGCCAATCTCACTAATGAACATAGATGCAAAAATTCTTAATAAGATAATGGCAAATAGAATGCACAAGATCATCAAGAAGATCATACACCCTGGTCAAGTGGGATTCATCCCAAGGATGCAGAGATGGTTCAACATACACAAATCAATCAATGTAATACACTATATCAATAGAACCAAGGACAAAAACCATATGATTATCTCCATAGATGCAGAAAAAGCATTTGACAAAATCCAACATGCATTTATGATAAAACCCTACAAAAAATTGGAATAGATGGTCTCTACCTGAATCTGATAAAAGCCGTCTATGAAAAACCAACGGCCAGTATCATACTAAATGGTCAAAAACTGAAATCCTTCACACTACAATCAGGAACAAGACAAGGATGTCCACTATCACCACTCTTGTTCGATATAGTTCTGGAACCATTAGCCACAGCAATTAGACAAGAGAAAGAAATAAAAGGAATAAAAATAGGAAATGAAGAAGTCAAATTGTCATTATTTGCAGATGACATGATACTCTATATAGAAGACCCCAAGAACTCCACCCAAAGTCTTCTAGACTTAATAACCAAATTCAGTCAAGTAGCTGATTACAAGGTCAACACACAAAAATCAATAGCTTTCTTCTATACAAATGACAGATTTACTGAGAGAAAAATAGGGCAAACAATTCCTTTCACAATAGCATTCAAAAAACTGAAATACCTAGGAATCAACCTAACAAAAGAAGTCAAAGACCTCTTCTCTGAAAACTATAGCACTCTGAAAAGAGAGATTGAAGATGATATCAGAAAATGGACAGACATCCCCTGCTCCTGGGTAGGAAGGATTAATATAGTGAAAATGGCCATACATCCAAAACTGCTGTATAGATTCAATGCAATTCCAATTGAGATCCCAGCAGCATACTTCACAGACCTAGAGAAAACAATTCAAAAATTCATTTGGAACAAGAAGAGACCCAGAATAGCAAAAGCAATTCTAGGTAACAGAGTAATGGCAGGGGGCATCACAATCCTCAACCTGCAACTCTACTACAAAGATACTGTGATAAAAACACCATGGTACTGGCAAAGATACAGACCTGAGGACCAGTGGAACAGATTAGAAGATGCAGGAAGAATGCCAGACACACTCAGCCATCTCATCTTTGATAAAGGAGCCAAACACCCTCACTGGAGGAAAGATAGCCTCTTTAATAAATGGTGCTAGAAAAATTGGGTTTCAACTTGCTAAAGATTAAAACTAGACCTGTATCTCTCACCATGCACTAAACTAAAATCAAAATGGATTAAAGATCTAAATATTAAAATAGAAACACTGAACTGGCTGGAACAGAGGTTAGGTAGAACTCTTCAAGACATTGGTGTAGGAAAAGATTTTATGAACAAAACCTCAGTTGCCTGTGAACTAGCACAAACAATCAACAAGTGGGATCTCTTCTTATTAAAAAGCTTCTGCACAGCAAGAGAAACCACCAGCAGTGTGAAGAGACAACTCATAATGTGGGAAAAAATCTTCACCTGCTTTTCCTCAGACAAAGGTCTACTATCTCGAATCTATAAAGAACTTAAAAAGAGCAGACCTCCCAAATTTAAAGACCCAATCCAAAAATGGGCATCTGAAATGAACAGACATTTCTCAGACAAAGAAGTAGAAATAGCAAATAAATATATGAAAAAATGTTCAACATCACTGGTCATTCGAGAGATGCAAATGAATACAATGCTGAGATTCCACCTCACTCCAGAAAGAATGGTGCTATCAAGAAATCAAGCAATAAGAAATGCTGGTAGGGCTGTGGGGAAAGAGAAACCCTTCTCCACTGCTGGTGGGAGTGTAGACTGGTGCAAGCACTGTGGAAATCAGTATGGAGATACCTCAAAAAACTAGGACTGGAAGTCCCATTTGACCCCACTATCCCCCTGCTGGGTATCTTACCCAAAGAATTAAAAGACTCATACCACAGTGATATATGTGCACCCATGTTCATAGCAGCACAGTTTGTAATAGCTAAAACTTGGAAACAGCCCAAATGCCCATCAACTGGAGACTGGATAAAAAAAATGTGTTTTTTTTTATAAAATGGAGTACTACCCAGCCAACAAAAATGAGAAATTAGAGACATAAGTGAAATAAATAGGACACACATGTATAAATACCAAATACTTTCTCTGGTGTGAGAAACTGAAAGTGTAAATAAGGACTAAAACATATAATAGGTAACATGAAATAGGAAGAAAAGGGGCAAAGGGGAAGGAAGTGGGAGGGGTAGGGGAAAGGAAAGAAGGGAATGGAATTATTATTAGAAAATGGAAAATAGGAACAAAATCTTTGTAAATAGGCAGGGATGGAGGGCTTGAAGGGAGGGCTGGGCAAGGGTGAAAAATAAGAACCAAGAGAGATTATGTAAAGGTGTAAATTTCCAATGATGAATGTCATTATATTGTGTACCTGAAATGTACCAATGATTAGAATGAATAATCAATAATGCAAAATAGAAAGAAAAGGTCCAAAGGGGTAGGGGTAGTGGGAGGGTCAGGGGAAAGGAAAGAAGGGAAAGGAAAAAGGATGAGAAATTGAAAAAATGGAAATAAACTCTTTGTAAATAAGGAAGCATGGAGGGGGTGAAGGAAGGGATAGGAATGGGGAAAAAACAAGAACCAAGATGCATCAAGTAAAGGTACAGGTTCCCAATGAGAAATGTAAATGTGTTTCATACCTAAAATGTACCAATAAAAGAATTTAAGTAAAAAAAAAAAAAAAAAAAAAAAAAAACTGGCTTAGTGACTGTCTTGCTATCATGGGCTTTAGGCACATACCTGATCTAGAATTTTATTAGGATGCCTGGCTAGGGGAATTTGGAAGAATCCCATTGTAAGAAGTAGCACAGTGTGGAGTAAAACATACAGGAAAAAAGATGCAACTATATGAGAAGATCTATGCAGAAAGAATCCTCCTTTTGTATTTATCCCAATCTTATAGAACTTTATCCTACATCTTAATTCACTTCTATACCACATTCTGCCTGCAGTCCATGTCTTTGGAGCTAATTTCTAAAACATATGCATCATTCACATACTATCTGAATAGAATTTGGTGTTAGCATTCAATTTTACAGTGACATGAAACATAGTTGTAAGTTTGTTCAGGATATCTGAAAACTCATGACACAGAAAAATTTTAGTTTTAAATCATTTGCTACAATTTCAAAATAAGCTAAATTCATTTTCTGTAACTCCTAGAAACTGTTTTTGGGTAAAGCCACTGCCAATTTAAAGTTGTGGATACAATTATTAATGCACTATAGAGTGTTCCCAAAAATCTGCCAATAGAGAAGAAAATGTAAATTTATTTTACTTTTTCTGATGAACAATTGTATAGCTCTTACAATTGTTCAGATCTTGAATACATCCAGTGTCTTTCTCTTGTTCAGAAAAAAAAGATTGCATTGATCACCTACTTTTTTGTCTCAATTAGAAGTAAAATGATCCTGTCCAAATTTAATTTTTTCAATCATTTCTCTACAATTTGACATATAAGAATGATGAAAGCATTACAAAATGGACATAAACCAAATTGGCTTCAGTGAGCTATATTCAAGACCATTGCACCATTACTATTTTTCTCCTGAGCTTGTGAGTAATCAGACACAGACAGGAAGAAATAGGAGTCAATAAATAAAACAAGTGAGCTATTTCTCAAATGCAAATATGTTGGCTCATGTTGAAAGACTACATTGTTTAAAGACATACAACATTTTGAAATAGTAAAACCAGTATTCTCTTAAAATCTACCACATGCTGAGTGGAAAATATGTAATCTATTACGGTATCGAGCAGGAAATCTTTCCCATAGCACATAACCATGTGTATGAGAAGATTAATAAATATTACTTTGACAAGGTTACTGGAGAGAAAATCTTCAATTGGCAAACTTGATTATCCAGAGTAGGATACACTGATTATCAGTTTTCACTAATCTTATTTATTAAGAGAACTTTACATTCTACTCAGGTTCTAGTTACTAAGTAAAAAGGAAACCAATCCCCATTGCACCAACTAGCTCAGTATCTTAGACATTAAGGACCACTAAAGACTAGATTACCACTTAAATATTATGCATATTACTTTATGACAGTAGGCTTTGTGGCCTGCTGCTAAGTCAGAAGCCAGACATTTCTATGTATCACAACTTATGAATGTGTTAACTTTTGTTACTCTGAGCAGAAACTTATTTTAAAGTTTACACACATCATCCACATGGTTCCATTCTTGAAATGGTGGATATTAAATAAAAATAAGACAATGTTCTACACACAGTTATAGTCTACCGTTTATATAAATGTTGGGTAAGATTAACCCTTCAATGCCTAGTGATCTATTTTTTGACCACCCATAACAGTGGAACATAATGAAATGGGTTCACTTCAAATTCTTGTTCCTAAAATTTTTCTAGGTAACATACATGAATTTCATGCAAAAATTCAAAAAATTTCAATCTTGAGCATAAATGGGTTAAAGACATGCTTATATAGCATTAGGTAATTCAACAAGCCTTCATCTTCCAGAATAAGTTCCAAATCTAGATCCCCAAAGGATTTGCAGTTAGAATATGTAAATATGTGAGCAGGGAAATAAACCAAAATTTACAGATAAAATCCTATCAAATTCAGTGGTTACAATGGTCTCTAATAACTTGTGGGTGTAAAACAGCTGGATCACTAATGCTAAAGAGTCTTAACAAGTGATTAACCCATTTTTTTCTCTCATAATCTTATTGTTGGGCTCCCAGGTGCTGTGATCTTGAGAAGAATCTCACATTCACTGGAGAGAAAGAAGTTAATCAAGATTTCCTTGAGGATCTTCACACCAAGCCAGTAGAAGAATCTATTTCAATCCTTGGTGGAATCTTATATTAGGAGTAGAGAAGAGGCTAGCACAATGCTAGCAGAGTAACTAAGAGGAAGCCTTCCTTTCGCCTGGCCAAAGGCTGGAAGCAGCAATTCCTAGGAACTACCTGGATTCAGACTTTTCTGGCTGTAATTCTAACAGATCAATGTTTGCTATTAAAAATATTAGTTCCTGAGCTGTTAAATCCCTCGTATTAAATCAATGTTCAGGCAGACTCTCCATCTACATACATGTTGGCATATTTCACACATAGCTACCCATTCTCCTTTCTAAGCCATTATTTACACACCAACATAACAAAGGTAGCAAAGGAAAGATGGTCAGAGTATCAATGATGTTTAAACCATCAACCAAACCTACTTCCGTCTTTATAATTCTGACTACCTTATATCTAAATTCCTATCCATAGCCCACATTCCACAAACTAGTCTGCCAGCATTATAGGAAAGGTTTCCTGACCCCGTCAGCCTCTGTCAGATTCAGATATGACAGCTCTGCTGAAGATTATGCCTTTTAAATCCAGTCTACCCCAGAAAAGCTCAGAGTTTGTACATGTGAGCATATGTTTGCCCATGTTTATAACCTGATTTTCAGAGTTAACCTCTCAAGCAGAAGAATCAGAAAAAAATTGCAACTATGTCTCCAAATCCATTTCTTTTTTTTTTCTAATTAAATTTTTTATTGGTACATTGTAAGTATACAACACAATTACATTTCTCATTGGGAATTGTACCTTTACATAATGCATCTTGGTTCTTATTTTTTCCCCATTCCTAGCCCTCCCTTCATGCCCTCCACCCTTCCCTATTTACAAAGACTTTATTTCCATTTTTTCCATTTCTCATCATTTTTCCTTTCCCTTCTTTCCTTTCCCCTGACCCTCCCATTACCCCTACCCCTTTGGACCTTTTCTTCCTATTTTGCGTTATCGATTATTCATTGTAATCATTGGTACATTTTAGGAATACAATATAATGACATCCATCATTGGAAATTTGCACCTTTACATAGTCTCTCTTGGTTCTTATTTTTCACCCTTGCCCAGCCCTCCCTTCAACCCCTCCATTCCTCCCCATTTACAAAGCCAAACCCATTTCTTGCCATCACAGCTGTAACGTCAGCTGCTCTCCCTCAGAGGAAATTTGAAGACAGATGCCACTTGAAGGGAGCTCTGTCAAACCCATATGACAGAGGCTTCCTTCAGGAGAGTTGCCTTGGGCAGGTTGTGGGGCATAGAAAAAAAACATTTGAAAGGAATTTTCTTTCCTTTTATTCTGTACAATTTTACCCTTTCTTCTTATGGCAAACATTTTCACTATACTCATTACAGTAGTGCTTTTGTATTAGACTTAACTTCTCACCTTCCAATCCATGGACTAGGTTTTCACTCTCCTCTGTGTCCTGTTCCTAAGCCCTGGCCCTTTTTCTCTCCACCTTTCACATTCTAATGTTGTCCACCCTCTCTACTTTATTTTCATCTTTCTTTGTATGTGAAATTCCTTACTTCTATTCTCCCTAACACTTTTATCATTTTGTAGTTTTCAGAGGAAATATCTCCTATAATCTTATTTTCAGCTCTACACATATCTTATATTTTCTCTCATGGTCGATATTAACACTGGTGTCTATTACACTTTTCAACTCATGGGAGATTTTGTACAATATAATCAGTTATTAATCACAAATTGTTAGAAAAAGTTTCCTAGTCTCTGCAATGTAAATGCCTTTATAAATGAATTCTGACTTGCGAAAGGAAAAAAGAAATGAGGGCATCGATGCCTCCTACTTCTTGTATGTTTATAGTGAAAGATTGCTTTCTCATTATCCAAAGATACATCAAGGTAGAATTACATTGTAATTTGGCCCTTTTAAACAGAGAAAATATCTTTTGAAAGAAAACATAATATAAATGTTAAATAGCACAGAACTAGAGAATGTTCATTTTTCCCCCTAGAAAAGTTAAGTTAAAAACATACAGTATATGGCAAGCCAGAGATGAAGCACCTTAGAGGAACAAAAGTTCTTTTCATCATCAATAAAGAACTAAACTGCGGAGCTCTCAGGTAAGTTAATCTGGTTCATGTGTCATTTGTAAGTTATGTAAATACCTTTACAATTAAAATTATAAAGGGTTAAATAGATGACATATTACATAATACATATTGTAGGATATCATAATTTAATTCATTTCATACATCAGACACACAGGTTCCTAATTATGTAATTGCTTTAATATGTATTTAAGTAATCATATAAAGTATTCTCATCAACTTTAAGTACAATCCTGAATTTCACCAAACTGTTTGAATATTTGGGCTCTTTACCTAAAGAGAAAACCCTGACAGAACTTTTTAAACTCTTTAGGCAAAGGAAGTGGTCATGACCTCAATCAAATTCAGATCAAAGGCTTAAGTGCCTTCCTGTAAAGCATGGAGAACCTGTGCATGTGTGGATCATAGGTCCACACAAATTCAGACTGGTAGCTGTGACTTCAGAGAGCTCCAAGAGTTTCTCCTTATTGATCTCAAGGTTAAGAACCCAAGGGCAGCAGTATGGCCTTAAAAATGCTCCCTACTTTGTAAAACCTTTTAAAGGTCCCTGCTCTTGAATGTCCCCTAAAGGGCCATGTGTTAAAGACTTGGGTCACAGCCTATGGTGCTGTTGGGATGCAGAGGAACCTTCAGGAACTTGAACTTAGAGGGAGGAAGGTCATGAGGGGCATGTGCTTGAAGGGGATATTGAAACCCCAGTCCTTTCCTTTCTTTTTCTTTGCTCTTAGCTGCCATGAGATGAGCATCTTCTCTGCCACTATTCCTTCCATGGGAGACTGAATTACCACAGACCAAAAATCAGTGGAGCCAGTCAACCAAAGGCTGAAACTGTGAGCCAAAATAAACATTTCCTCCTTCTACATTGATTATCTTAGAAATTTTATCACAATAGCAGAAAGCAAACTAACAGACCTTTTATACAGGAAGGTCTAATACTATAAATGGCAGCATATAAATATGAAAATTATCAGAAACTATGTATACTTCCATTTTTAGAGAATAGGAAGCAATTCTTTTTATTAAAAACAAATCAATACATTCTTTTTCCAGTAATATTACCACTACCTACATGGAGATATTGAGTACTTTGAAATATTTTTATTCTAAATTGAGATAGTGTTGATTGATCATATTTCTCAAATTTAGTACTACAAAGTATAAATTTCTATTGATCACATACTAAAATATTTTGGAAATATTGTATAAATTATGACTTTTACATGTAGCCACCAAAAATTTCAAATGTATAAATGTATATGTGTTTGTGATATATTTCTATTGAAAAATGCTAGTCTAGGCAATGTAAATCAATGGTTATTCATGGTACAAGTACTAGATACTGGAAAGAGTACAGGGAGGGAAGGATGGAGACAAGATGCTTAGTGGGTATAAGGGTGCAGCAGGATTAGAGGAATAAGTTCTATTGTTGTGTATAGAACACTAGAATAAATAGGGTTGATAAAATTAAATTTTTTCTAAAGATATAGTAGAGAGGATTTTGTTTTTTGTTTTTTGTTTTTTCATGGTTTTTTTGTATCAGGGATCAAACTCAGGACCTTGTGCTTGCGAGGCAGGCGGCATAACCACTGAGCTAAATCCCCGGCCCTGTTAGAGAAGATTTTGAATGTTTCCAAATAAATGATTATGTCTGAAATAGTAGATATGCCAGTTACTCTGTTGTGATTGCTATATATTGTATGCACGCATTGAAATGCACACTGAACCTGACAAATATGTTTAAATACTATGTGTCAAATAAAAATATATTTAAAAAATTTTAAGCCTAAAGTAAGAGTTCAGAATCATCCACCTAAAATACTCACTTACTGTATTTATAATTCATTTTTTATCATGGACCTGAGATCTGAGACCATCTTCCTTTGTCTCCTTCCTCCTCCATTGCAGTCACCATCACTACCCTTTCTGCCTTCTTTGTTCTCTGTCACCTTCACATCCTACACCACTTTCTGCCCAGCCACATTTCCCAGCAGTCCCCATCACCGCTGACCAGCACTCAAAGGCAGCACTGTCCTGCTGTCAAGGCCACTTTTTACTTGGGCCACGGGGACACTGAACAATGTTAAATTTGGTATTGTCTCCTTTTCTTTCTTTCTTTCCTTTTGGAATGAAATTATTTGTATATGGAACACTGATCACAGCAAAGCTGGTAATCCTGGCAATTTGCCATACTCCCTGCTTTGAAGCAGTTCATCATCATGTACTAAACAAGACATTCAAATACAAAAGAATACAAATTAAAAAGAAGAATGAAATCCGATGATTGTGAGGTGTGGACCATAACCACAATCACAAAGATTTTTACTTTAAAAAAAGCCTACATCATTGCCTAGTGAAGTTTCCATTTTAAATGTCACTGCTAGGAACATAGAGACAATAGATTCTATCTACCCGCTTCCAAAGCAATTGACTGAAATATGAAAATTTGACAAAATGTTGATTTGTAAGAAACAAAAGTAAAACATTTAAGTTCAATATTTTCACATACAAGCTTAATTTTTTAAAAAATTTCATGAGCAAATGAGCTGTTTGCATATGAAGGATTCAGGTCCTTGAGAAATGAAATAAAAGAATACTGAAGAAATTTCAAAGCAGGAAACTAGAATTTTAATGTGAAACTCAGAAATGTATAAGCCAGAGTTCCAAGTGCTATTGAACTGAGTGAAATATTTTTCCCAGTGTTTTATTTCATATGTCTTAAAATTGGTCAGCTTATATAGGTCCATGACATATATCTATCAAAGATGTGGATTAATCACAGACTGTGACTTTTTTTATAATGACTTTTTAATCTACATTTCAAAGGACATAATTTAACAAGAAGGTATGTCTGATTATTTAAGCTTGGTCAAACAAATGCTTGCCAGATACCTGAGCAAAGTTCATAATCTCTCTATATCTTAAATCTCCACTCTTTCTGCAAAATCTATATGTCATATAATATTCGGAATGTAATCCACCTTCCAGTTTAACCTTGACCTCAGTCTATAATTATCAAAAGATGAGTAGCAGCGGTAATTCAGTTTGTTTCTCTTCATGTGGCAGTGTGATCAATACTGCTACAGCATTCCACACATCTCTGATTTTCATTATTTCCATTTTAAAGCATCTCCAAGACTGC
Organism: Heterocephalus glaber; assembly: GCF_053883595.1. Taxonomy (NCBI): domain Eukaryota; kingdom Metazoa; phylum Chordata; class Mammalia; order Rodentia; family Bathyergidae; genus Heterocephalus; species Heterocephalus glaber. The sequence continues at coordinate 8,687,238 of NW_028258356.1, read as the reverse complement.
ACAGTGTCTTTGTCTATACTCAGAATTCATCAAGAGATACATACTCATGCAAAAGGAATTTCAATAAAACTGATGTAAAAAAATCTAGACATTTACATGACAGAGAAAAATAAAAGTGCAAGATAAATTATTTCCAAATTTAGAAATCTATAAATATGGCATTTTTGTATCAATCACAACTTCCTACATGTAAATATTTTTAAAACTTTTCAAGAAAATCTAAGAGTACTATACAGCTTCTTACTATATACATTAATTTCATTCTAATTTTTTTCTACATATAAATATAACTCAAATGCTTATATTATATGCAAATTAAGTAAAAAATGGACACACTGAAACGATTTCTTGGAAAACTTTCAGTAGTCATACTCCAAAAATCTTATTTTTATTTATGACACCTGGACATACTCAGTAATCATTAAATGAATGCATAAATGATGAATAAATATTAAAGTATAGAATCTGTTTTTCCTTCAAATGATGTCTATTAAAAAGTAGTAACCAATAAAGGCACAAGATAAATTTTCACATATTCCTTTCCCTTTAGACAATGAGGTAGAGAAATTTCCCAAGATATACTCTTAATTGAATATCAATGGGTGTGAAGGGGGTGGAGGGTGATAGAGCAGAAGATTTTTCAAGTTAATTTTATAGCATCTGTTCTCTGTAGCAATGATTAGCTAAGTAGTAAATCACCTTTAGATCTTTTGTTTCACATTTTTAATTTAATGTTTTAGAAGGCAAACACATTTAGCATAGAGCAATTTTGAGAAATACTGGAAACACTAATGAGATCTCAAAAATGAATACAGTCCAGTATCAATAGAACAAAAGGATATATAATCTCAATTGAATTGTAGTGAGAAGAATTTTTTAAATTCATTTATTGGTACATTTTAGGTATACAATACATTTACATTTATCATTGGGTGCTTGTACCTGTACATGACGTATCTTGGTCCTTATTTTTTCCCCATTACCTATGTGCCCTTCACCCTTCCACCTTTCCCTATTTACATAGATTTCATTTCCATTTTTTTTCTTTTCTCATAATTTTTCCTTTCCCTTCTTTCCTTTCCCCTTCCCCTCCCACCACCCCTACACCTTTGGACCTTTTAATATTTCAAATTATCGATTATTCATTTTTATCATTTTAATCCTTATTTACACTTTCAGTTTCTCACACTAGAGAAACTATTCGATATTTACACGTGTGTCCTATTTGTTCCACTTAAGAGTATAGCCTCAATATGCATTCATTTAACTATAAATGTCTCTAGCTTCTCATTCTTTATGGCTGAGTAGTACTCCATTTTATTAAAAAAAAAAACAACACATCGTCTTTATCCAGTTTCCAGTTGATGGGTACTTGGGCTGTTTCCAAGCTTTAGCTTTTACAAACTGGGCCTCGATAAACATGGGTGCACATGTATTGCTGTGGTATGATTCTTTTAATTCTTTGGGGAAGATACCCAGCAAGGGAATAGCTGGGTCAAATGGGATCTCTAGTCCTAGTTCTTTGAGGTATCTCCATACTGATTTCCACAGTGCTTGCACCAATCTACATTTCCTCCAACAATGGAGAAGGGTTCCTTTCTCTCCACACCCCCACCAGCATTTGTTATTGGCTGATTTCTTGATAGCAGCCATTCTTTCTGGGGTAATGTGGAATCTCAGCATTGTTTTCATCTGCATCTCTCAAATGACCAGTGATGTTGAACATTTTTTCATATATTTCTTTGCTACTTTTACTTCTTTGTCTGAGAAATGTCTGTTCATTTCAGATGCCCATTTTTCAATTGGGTCTTTGAATTTGGGGGCTCTGACTTTTTTTCAATTCTTTATACATTCTAGATAGTAGACTTTTGTCGAGGTACAGCTGTTAAAAATTTTTCCCGCATTGTAGGTTGTCTCTCAGCTCTGTTGGTGGTTTCTCTTGCAGTGCAGAAGCTTTTTAATAAGATGAGATCCCAGTTGTTGATTCTTTGTGCTAGTTCCTGTGCTACTGAAGTTTTGTTCATAAAGTCTTTTCCTATGCCAATGTCTCCAAGAGTTCTACCTAATTTATCTTCCAGCAAGTTTAGTGTTTCTGTCTTAATATTTAGATCTTTAATTCACTTTGATCTTAGTTTAGTGCATGGTGATAGGTATAGATCTAGTTTTAATCTTTGGCAGGTTGAAATCCAGTTTTTCCAACACCATTTATTAAATAGGCTATCTTTCCTCCAGTGAGGGTGGTTGGCTCCTTTGTCAAAGATGAGGTGGCAAGTATGTCTGCATCTTCTAGTCTATTCCACTGATCCTCAGGTCTGTTTCTTTGCCAGTACCATGCTGTTTTTGTTACAGTAACTTTGTAGTATAGTTTCAAGTGGGGAATTGCGTACTTTTTTTTTGTACCAGAGATTGAACTCAGGTCCTTGCTCTTGCGAGGCAGGTGGCAGAACCACTGAGCTAAATCCCTGTCCCTCAAGTTGGGGATTGTGATACCCTCAGCCATGTCTCTGTTGCCTAGAATTGCTTTTCCTATTCTAGGTCTCTTCTGGTTCCAAATGAATTTTTGGATTGTTTTCTCTAGTTCTGTGAAGTTTATTGTTGGAATTTCAATCAGCGTTGCATTAAATCTATATAGTAGTTTTGGAAGTATGGCCATTTTCACTACATTGGTTCTTCCTAACCAGGAACAAGTGATGTCTTTCCATTTTCTTATATCCTTCTCGATTTCCTTTTTCAGACTGCTGTAGTTTTCAGTGTAGAGGTCTTTTGCTTCCTTTGTGAGGTTGATTCCTAGATATTTCATTTTTTGGAAGCTATTGTAAAAGGAATTGTTTCCCTAATTTCTCTCTCAGTGAGTGTGCTATTTGTGTATAAGAAGGCTATTGTTTTTTGAGTGTTGACCTTATATCCAGCTACTCTACTGAATCTGTCAATTAGGTCTAGAAGTCTTTTGGCAGAGTTTTTTGGGTGTTCTATGTAAAGTATCATATCATCAGCAAATCGTGGTGAGAAGAATTTGTATGATGGAGACAATACAAACACATATAGAACAGTAAAATTAAATTAGAAATAAATACATGTACAGTCATTTAATAAATGATTTTTCTAATAGTGGATATGGTTTCCTGTGATATTCACAATTCCATTTAGGCCACTATGGTTTGTTTGAGGGGTTTTTTGGTACCAAAGATCAAACTCAGGACCTTGCACTTGCAAAGTAGTCACGGTGCCACTAAGCTAAATCCCCAGCCCTAGGCCACTATGGTATTATAAAATTAAGAAAAGATCTTAAAGTATCTAGAACAAATTTATTTCTGGAGAGTTTATATATTTGTAATTCATCAAGTTGATTTTCCTTCTACAGAATAGCAATGAAATATGAAACAATTCTACACAAGCTCTTTTCTTTCAGATACCCATATGATCAAACAAGTTATTTCTCAAAGTTTCCTGGATTCTCTGAATGTACTATGATTATTTAGTATAATTTGGTGGCTACAAAGATTGCTTTAGTGCTTATTCACTTGAAGAAGATGTCCTTGTGACCCTTGCTTTAGAAAATTAAAATGAGCAAAAGGAGGATTTATTATATAATTGGAAGTCATAGCATACATATCTGTAGCTTAATACCAGATAATTTTACCTTTCATTAACACTTCACAAACTTTCTAATGAACATTACCATTAGATTAATCAACTACGAAGATACAGGGTTTCATAAGATGTTCAACAACAGTACTAACCATTTTTCAATATAAGAAACAACATTCACAAGGGAATAATTTAACTTGAATGAATTAATGGCTACATTTCTGATTTTGCACCTGGCTTAATAAGAAACAAAATACATAGTAGAGCAGACTTCAATTTCTTTACTTTTATTTATTCATCAGCAGGTAATATGGGTAGGAGATCAATGTGACATGTTCTTAAAAGGATGGTTCTAGTCTTTAATTGGACATTAATAAAGAGTAAAGATCTGATATAGTCTGCTTTTCTACTTTCTTTTTGATGAGCAACAAATATAATTCCTATCAACATATATCACACTTACATTTTACAATTTTTTTATGATCACTCTACATTTTTCTTGCTCTAGTGATTTCATATTAAATACTATGTCCTTTTCTAAAGAAATTAAAAATTGACCATTTATTCACAGAAACCAATGCTTATTTGGGCAAAATTATTGGACAGATTAATAAATTAATATTCATGATCAAGTATAAAGATAACAAAAATGATTACTGGAAGGAGGCAGCTGGTGATTGTATAGCTCACAGAATGGGTGTGGCACCCTTCAGATCTAGGGTGTAGGCCTGGCTTAAGTACATTTCCCACTGTGTACCTACTAAATTCAGAAGTAGACCTATAGCCTGGATGATTTGTTCACATCACACCAAGAATCCATTATAAAAGGTATTTCTTAGTTGAAAATAATAATGACAACCTGTTAGGATCATGCAATATGCTAAGTCATATTCACTGAATTGGTAAATGTTAGCTACAATCCTATAATATTTTTATCCTTAAAGACTTTCAGACTACGTTGAGTAACTTAAATAAAATAACACAAATTGTAAGTGTTATGAGCAACCAAAGTGTCATGGTTAATCTTGATTTTCAACCTGATTTACTAGGAGATTAGTAAAACACACTTTTGGTTGTATCTGAGCAGGTCATGAGGGAATGATGTTGGGGACTATATTGGTTCCCTGGGCCTTTCCTCTTAGGCTCTTCCCTTGTCATTCTACTTCCTGTCTTGAAGTCAACAGCTTTTCTCCACCATATCCTTCTGCTGCGATGTTTCTTCCTTGGAGCCAGCCAATCATGGCCTGAAACTTCTGAAACTGTGACCCCCAAATAAACTTTTTCTCCTTTAAATTGTGTATATAAAGTATTTGGTCGCTGCAACAAAAAGCTGAATAATACACAAAGAGATCTTCTATTTTTCCTACACATGAAAGACAATCAAAAGCTAAAATTATACCAGTAAAATAATAGCTAAGAAGATTTAGGAAGGCAGCTTCAGAAGTGAGAGTTCTGTATGTGAGCAAACTATTCCTTCTACACACTTCCAATACTTCTAGTTCAAGAATCAGCCACTGAGATAGAATTGGATTTTGCTCGAGCAAGAGTAGTCTTTTTCATTCAGAAGAGTGCATAAAATGTGTGCCTGGCATTGTCTACACCCATTCTTAAAGATTTAGTGGACAGCAGTCAAAGAGCCAAAAATTAAATTTCTCCAAAATGAAAAAGAAAGTATGTGCAGCAAAGTATTTCAGCAGAAAGTCAAAGAAAGGGAAAGAGATTCCATTAGAACAAGTAACAACAAAAGCTATGTCAGTATGGAGCCATCACCTGCTTTTTAAAAGGCCCTGTTAGGAAAAAGGTATTGAGACCCAATCAGCCCGCTGCAGACAGGCAGGTCTGTGGACGCAGTCCCAAGATCACCAGTCATGCTGAAAACACCAAATCAGCCAGTGCCCCAGCAGCAATCCACTGGACACCCCCAATCCTTTGGCCTCTTCTCTGTACAGCAACCTGGTTCCACACTACAAAGACACAGAGAACACTGGACCACCAGACCACTGTACTGGAGCTAATCAAGTTCTCAGCCTTTAAAGAATTCCTGCCCAGAGGTAGGGGCTTCTGAGCCAGGGTCCCACTGCTCCTGGCCCAGAGAAAGGGACTTTCGGGCCACCATCCATACTGCCACCCCTGGCCCCTGGCCCACCTCTCCCAGCTCAGAGGAGGTGATCTTCACAGGCGCCAACAGCAACCCCCCCCAGTCAAAATGAGAAAACATGCAAAAAAGTCTCAAAACCAGACTTCCAGATCACCTACAGCAACCCCAAAGGGAAATGAGATGCAACACTCTGATATTCAACCACCTGTACTCACTGAACTGGCAACAAATGGGGATCTGGAAAAAATGAAATCAGAAATGATTTCTCAGATAACAGAAGAAATTGTGCTCCTAGTGCGAGACATGGTTAATAAATCTAGAGAGGAGCTGAGGAACATGATGGAATCCCAACATAAGAAAAAAATAGAATCCATAAAAGAGATGCAAATAGATTTCCAGGAGATGAAAAACTCCACTGAAAGTCTACACAGCAGAATGAGCCAATATGAGGACAGAATTTCAGATATAGACAATAAGATTGCAATTAGTGATGAGGAAAAGAAAAATTGCTTCAAAATTGTAAGGGAACATGAGAAACCAATCCAGCAGCTGCTAGATGATCCAAAAAAGAATAACATAAGAATGATTGGGCTCAATGAAGAAACAGGAGAGAGTGCAGATGATATAAAAAACTCTTCACAGAAGTAATGGCAGAAAACTTCCCAAGCAGGGGAAAAGAACTTGACATACAGATAAGTGAGGCATATAGGATTCCAAATAGCCTTGATCAAAAAAAATCTACACATAGGCATATAATTGTTAAGACTCCAGAAACTCAACAGAAGAACAAAGTTCTACAAGCAGTGAGAGAAAAGAAACAAATCACATACAAAGGAAAGCCCATCAGAATCACAGCAGACTTCTCAACACAAACCATCAAGGCAAGAAGAGCTTGGAATGACATATTCCAAGCCCTAAAAGAAAACAGCCTCCAACCCAGATTGATGTACCCTGCAAAACTATCTTTCAAAATGGATGGAGAAATAAGATACTTTCATGACAAAGAGCACCTTAGGAACTTTGTGAATACCAAACCAGCACTCCAAAGAATTTTACACAATATCCTAGGAACAGACATTGAGGATCACAACCCCAGGAAGCAAAGCAGAATGAACCCATCTGGCATGACAAGAAATTAAATGGAAAGGGGGAGAACCCAACAAAAAGGAAAAGTTATGGCAATGATAAGTCGATACGTTTCAATTATACCCATCAACCTTAATGGTCTCAATTCACCAATCAAAAGAAAGAGACTGGCAGAATGGGTCAAGAAGCAAAATCCAACAATATGCTGCATACAAGAAACACACTTAATTCAAAAAGAAACTCATAGACTGGAAGTTAAAGGGTGGAAAACAATACTCCATGTGACAGGAACCCAAAAAAAAGCAGGAGTAGCTATCCTCGTGGCAGATCAAGTAGATTTCAAACCAACACTGATTAAGAGAGACGAAGAAGGACATTACATCCTCATAAAGGGAAGAATCCAAGAGGAAAAGATGACAATCATAAATATCTATGCACCAAACACTACTGCACCCAACTATATAAAACAAATACTAATGGACATGAAAAGTCATATATGCACTAATACAATTGTAGTGGGGGACCTCAACACCCCACTGTCACAAATAGATAGATCAACTAGACTAAAAATAAGTAATGAAATACCAGAACTCAATCGAACTCTTGAACAAATGAACTTAACAGATGTTTACAGGGTCTTCCACTCCACAAAATCAGAATACACATTCTTCTCAGCTGCACATGTGTCATTCTCCAAAATAGACCACATACTCACACATAGAACATGTTTAAGTAAGTGCAAAGGAATTGAAGTTATCCCCTGTACATTATCAGACCATAGTGCGATGAAATTGGAGATCCATAGCAAAAGAAACTCAAAAAATTTCATAAACACGTGGAAATTGAACAACACACTTCTGAATAACCAATGGGTCACAGAGAAAATTAAAGAAGGAATCAGACAATTCCTTCAATTAAATGACAATGACAATACAACATATTGGAATCTATGGGACACAATGAAAGCAGTCTTATGAGGGAAATTCAGAGTAGTGAATACACATATTAGGAAAACAAAATGAGCCCAATTAAACAACCTGATGCTGAACCTCAAGCTTCTAGAAAAAGAAGAGCAAGACAACCCCAACGCTCATACAAGGGAGGAAATTATAAAGATCAGGGCAGAAATCAATGCAATGGAGACTAAGAGAACCATACAAAAAATCAATGAAGCCAAGAGTTGGTTCTTCAAAAGAATCAACAAAATTGACAAACCCTTAGCCAACCTTATCAGAAAAAGGAAAGAAAAGGCCCAAATCCATGCAATTAGGAATGAAAAGGGTGAAATGACAACAGACCCAGCAGAAATCCAGAGGATCATCAATACCTACTTCCAGAAACCTATACACCAATGAGATGGAAAACACAGAAGAAATGGACAGATTCCTAGATACATATGAATTACAAAAGTTCAATGAGGAAGACCTAAAAATTCTAAACAACCCAATATCAACCAATGAAATTGAAAATGTAATTAAAAACTTATCAACTAAGAAAAGCCTGGGCCCTGATGGCTTCACTCCTGAATTCTACAAGACATTTGGAGAGGAACTATTGCCACTACTGTTTAAACCCTTCAACGAAATTAAAAGGGAAGCAATACTCCCAAATTCATTCCTGGAAGCAAGGATCACCTTGATCCCCAAAGAAGAGAAAGACCCAACCGAAAAGGAGAACTATAGGCCAATCTCACTAACGAACATAGATCCAAAATCCTTAATAAGATATTGGCAAATAGAATGCAGAAGATCATCAAGAAGATCATGCACCCTGATCAAGTGGGATTCATTCCAGGGATGCAGGGATGGCTCAATATACGAAAATCAATGTAATACACTATATGAATAGAGCCAAGGATAAAAAACCATATGATTGTCTCCATAGACGCAGAAAAAGCATTTGATAAAATCCAACATGCATTTATGATAAAAACCCTAAAAAAATTGGAATAGATGGTCTCTACCTCAAAGTGATAGAAGCCATCTATGAAAAACCAACAGCCAGAATCATACTAAATGGTCAAAAACTGAAATCTTTCACACTACAATCAGGAACAAGACAAGGATGTCCACTATCACCACTCTTGTTCAAAACAGTTTTGGAAACCCTAGCCAGGGCACTTAGACAAGAGAAAGAAATAAAAGGAATAAAGATAGGAAATGAAGAAGTCAAACTGTCATTATTTGCAAATGACATGATACTCTATATAGAAGACCCCAAGAACTCCACCAAAAGTCTTCTAGACTTAATAACCAAATTCAGTCAAGTAGCTGGTTACAAGGTCAACACACAAAAATCAATAGCTTTCCTCTACACAAATGACAGACTCACTTAGAGAGAAATAGGGCAAAAAATTCCTTTCACAATAGCATCCAAAAAATCTGAAATACCTAGGAACCAACCTAACAAAAGAAATCAAAGACCTCTTCTCTGAAAACTATGGCACTCTGAAAAGAGAGATTGAAGAGGATATCAGAAAATGGACAGACATCCCCTGCTTCTGGGTAGGAAGGATTAATACAGTGGAAATGGCCATAATTCCTCCAAAACTGCTATATAGATTCAACACAATTCCAAATGAGATCCCAGCAGCATACTTCATGGACCTTGAGGAAAACAATCCAAAAACTCATTTGGAACAAGAAGAGACCCAGAATAGCAAAAGCAATTCTAGGTAATAGAGACATGGCAGGGGGAATCACAATCCCCAACCTGCAACTCTACTACAAAGCTACTGTGATAAAAACAGCATGCTACTGGCAAAGAAACAGACCTGAGGACCAGTGGAACAGATTAGAAGATGCACAAACAACACCAGACAGACTCAGCCATCTCATCTTCAACAAAGGAGCCAAACACCCTCATTGGAGGAAAGATAGCCTCTTTAATAAATGGTGCAGGAAAACTTGGGTTTCAACTTGCCAAAGATTAAAACTAGACGTATATCTCTCAACATGCACTAAACTAAAATCAAAATGGATTAAAGATCTAAATATTAAAAATAGAAACGCTGAACTAGTTGGAAAAGAGTTTAAGTAGAATTCTTGAAGACATCAATGTATGAAAAGATTTTATGAACTAAACCTCAGTTACCTGTGAACTAGCACAAACAATCAACAAGTGGGATCTCTTCTTATTAAAAGGCTTCTGCATAGCAAGAGAAACCACCAGCAGTGTGAAGAGACAACCCACAATGTGCGAAAAAATCTTCACCTGCTCTTCCTCAGACAAAGGTCTACTATCTCAAATCTATAAAGAACTTGAAAAGATCAGACCTCTCAAATTTAAAGACCCAATCTGAAAATGGGCATCTGAAATGAACAGACATTTCTCAGAGAAGGAAGTAGAAATAGCAAATAAATACATGAAAAAATGCTCAACATCACTGGTCATTCGAGAGATGCAAATGAAAACAATGCTGAGATTCCACCTCACCCCAGAAAGAATGGTGCTATCATGAAATCAACCAATAACAAATGCTGGTGGGGCTGTGGGGAAAGAGGAACCCTGCTCCACTGCTGGTGGGAGTATAGACTGGTGCAACCACTGTGGAAATCAGTATGGAGATACCTCAAAGAACTAGGACTGGAAGTCCCATTTGACCCCACTATTCCACTGCTGGGGATCTTCCCCAAAGAATTAAAAGAATCATACCACAGTGATATATGTGCACCCATGTTCATAGCAGCACAGTTTGTGATAGCTAAAACTTGGAAACAGCCCAAATGCCCATCAGTTGGAGACTGGATGAAGAAAATGTGGGGTTTTTTAATCAAATGGAGTACTACTCAGCCATAAAAAATGAGAAATTAGAGACATTTATCGATAAGTGGATGCGCATTGATTCGATACTCTTAAGTGAAATAAATAGGATGCACATGTATAATTACTGAGTAGTTTCTCTGGTGTGAGAAACTGAAAGTGTAAATAAGGACTAAAATGTATAATAGGTAATGTGAAATAGGAAGAAAAGGGGCAAAGGGGAAGGAAGTGGAAGGGCTAGGGGAAAGGAAAGAAGGGAATGGAATTAATATGAGAAAATGGAAAAATAGGAACAAAATCTTTGTAAATAGGGAGGAATGGAGTGGTTGAAGGGAGGGCTGGGCAAGGGTGAAAAATAAGAACCAAGAGAGATTATGTAAAGGTGAATGATGAATGTAATTATGGTGCAAATTTCCAATGATGAATGTCATTATATTGTATACCTAAAATGTACCAATGATTAGAATGAATAATCGATAATGCAAAATAGGAAGAAATGTTCCAAAGGGGTAGGGGTAGTCGGAGGGGCAGGGGAAAGATAGAAGGAAAAGGAAAAATGATGAGAAATGGAAAAAATGGAAATAAAGACTTTGTAAATAGGGAAGGGTGGAAGGGGTGAAGGGAAGGCTAGGAATGGGGAAAAAATAAGAACCAAGATGCATCATGTAAAAGTACAAGTTCCCAATGAGAAATGTAATTGTGTTGTATACCTAAAGTGTACCAATAAAAGAATTTTAAAAGAAAAGGTATTCACCTAAAATATACCAATGATTAGAATGAATAATCGAAAATGTAAATTAGGAAGAAAAGGTCCAAAGGGGTAGGGGTAGTGGGAGAGTCAGGGGAAAGGAAAGAAGGGAAAGGAAAAATGATGAAAAATGGAAAAAATGGAAATAAAGTCTTTGTAAATAGGGAAGGGTGGAAGGGGTGAAGGGAAGGCTAGGAATGGGGAAAAAATAAGAACCAAGATGCATTATGTAAAGGTACAATTCCCAATGAGAAATGTAATTGTGTTGTATATCTACAATGTACCAATAAAAGAATTTAATTAAAAAAAGAAAAAAGAAAAGGTATTGAGATTTTACAGTAATGACAATTACAAATGTTAATATTTATAAAGTTGTTGCTATGTGCCAGTTATTGCTCTGAGAGATTTAAGCAAAAGAAGGATTAAAACCCAGGCAACCTGAATTCTATGCATGGGCTACAAATTCCAAACACATAGACCAGCCCTCCAGTCATATGTGATATTTTCAGGTGTAGATCACAGAGGCACAATCCTTAGTAATACTGTAAATTCCTTCTATAATCCATTGTAAGCTATCTGAAGAAACCAAATAATCCTTTTAGATTTTAGAAATCAAATTTATATGTCATTGAAGGTTATCCATAATGATTATTTGAATTGTTTCCTGCATATGATCATCAAAAGTTCAGTACCTGAAGATATTCAAATCAAGCAAAAAGAAAATAAGAAAATAATTCTTCAATAAAAAGAAGAAAAAAAGAAAATAATTCTTCAATAAGAAAAGAGTATAGGACAGAGAAAAGCAAAAGGGAAATTAAAAATATTAATACTGATCTTCCTTGCATTTCAAGAGATTCATCCATTCAAATAATTCTAAAGGCACTTTTTTGTACAATTTCAAATTTATTCAGCCAAAAATTAAGCATTGCACACAACTACAGAATTAGCCTTAATGACACATCAGTTTTACAAATGTTTAAATTAAATCCAAATTACTTATAAAGAGCAGTACATGAGTAGAATGCTGTTTCCATACTCTGAGCTATGTCCTTTACTCCATTTTTGAAGTTTTCAGAAAATTAAAATGATAGTGGATCCTATGTGTAGCTAACTCTAAGAAAAATAGAAGAAAACAAATAAAATCTCTTAAGATAGAATTTAGAATCTTAACACACAAAACCACCATCAGAAAAACATAATGAAGTATTCACATTCCTCCCAAAAGGCTTTAATTGCTCCAACTTCATTATGTTTCACATTTTTCTAATTCGGATCACAGCTATGAATCTTGTCACTGATCCTGGCTCAGTATTCTCACAGTAGATCATTGCTAGTCAGGTTGCACCTGCTTTCTGATTGCCTGCACCCATTTCCAAGTTGAAATCAATGAAACCTATTAGCATGTTCTCTACTCTGCACTTTAATTTTGGGTAGCAATGTATTATTAATGTAATCATCCAGACAAGCCTGGTTCAGCATTAAAAGTAAAACTGAAGGGCTCACGGTACAGAACTTTAATAAAAATACTTATTAAATTATATTGAAATCTAAATAATTGAATGCATATTTGATATAAATTTTAAATTGAAATGGATCATACCCAAGTAGAAGAACATCAATGGAGAACAGACATCCTTTACACTTTTGAAGGACAAAACATAATTCTACTCATGTATCACTGCATTCCTGAAATATAACCAAGATCATTTATTTCTGTATCTGAAGATGATGGCTCATTTTTTAAAAAGAATGCTTTATGGTATGCTGTTTTTTTCTATAGAAAAAAATCCTTCTCCAAACAAGATACATTATGGTATAGTATCTCTAATTTATCTATCTCAGAGAAGTTTGAATTACTAGGTTCCAAGTATTAATTTTATTTGGTAAAAAGTAAAAATCAAGAGAAAATTTAATAAAGGTGTTGATGAACTCATGCATTGCCAAAAAAGGAGAGAAATTTCAATGTAGCAAAAATTAACAATTAAAAGATGACATTTGGTTTATTTCTTATTGATTTTGTCTCACCAAGAACATTTTACTATTTGAAGAGTAACGTTACTTTATCATTTGCCTAACAAATATTAATATGAGAACATGATCACAGCAAATTCACTTTCTCTGCGCTAGGTGCAAACAATCTGAAATAGTCATTCAAACAGACATAATCAGAGAGTAGCTACAAAGAAATATTAAGGCAAATATCATATACGAAAGCAGCTACCTACTTCCCATCACAGCATTGTCCTGTCAAAGAGAAGAGGGGAGTAAAAGAAGAAACTAAAAACAAAAACAAAAACAAAAACCAGGGTAAAAGATCATTGTGACTTCACCCAAATTTTCAGACAGAATTTAGACTCACTTTAATGGGTCCTGGAATGTAAGATCCCTGCCTGTCTGCTAATTAAGTTGGGAATCTAAAGCTAGGTTTAGTGATGCAATGTAATCATCTATTCTAAATATATAAGATATTTGTAATAGAAGTGTGGAATTCTCAACTCACAAAATTAGAGCAATTTCTCCAAACCAGGCTCCTGTTTTTGTTCTTTTTTTATTTTTTTGAAACAGTCTTCTTATATATTTCCTGTCCTTTATAAACTCATCAGCCACAGAGAATACTTAAGTGACACCAAGTAGGAAAAATACTTGGAAAGTTCTGGACATAGTTCATAGAAAACATCATTATAAGAACCCAAACTAGGTCAGATCCAGTGAGGGGATGAAAAGAATGTAGAGTAGCCCCCTTATCTGCAGCAGATGTTCCAAGACCCCCATGGATGCCTAAAACTCTGGATAGTGACAGATCCTATACATCCTGTTTTTTCCAGATAGATAGATAGATAGATAGATAGATAGATAGATAGATATGATAAAGTTTAATTTATATATTATACACACTAGCAGATCATAATAATAAAGCAATTATAACATTACAGCACTGTCCTGTAAGACAATGTTACCTGAATATAGCATCTCTCTCTGTGTCTCTCTCTTTCTGTCTCTCTCTCCCTCCCTCCCTCCCTCCTTCCCTCTCAACATTTAGTTATACTTTTCTCTTTATGAAGGAAGCACTCTGTCTTCCATTTGGTATATCAAAATAGCCAGCAAGACTACCTTTGAATTTGGGGCCAACAAGAAGTAAAATAAGGGCTACTTGACCACAAGCACTGTGATACTATAACAAGTGGTCTGATACCCAAGACAGTTGCTAGGTGACTAACCTGCAGGTAGTCTATACCATGTAAATATGCTACACAAAGGAATGACTCATGTCCCAAGCAAGATGTTGTAGGACAATGCGAGACTTCATCACACTACTCAAAACAGAGGGCAACTTACAACTTAGGAGTTGCTCATTTCTTGAGTTTTCCATTTAATATTTTCAGATCACAGTTACAAGCAGGAAATTCAAATCATAGAAAGTAAAACAACAGATAAGGATTCACTACTACTCTTGAACTAAAATTATTAATCTATATTGGCTAAGATTTGTGACGGCTTCAATATCTGCATGAGCAAGAAGGTAGAATGAAGTGTGGCATGGAGGGTAGTAGTCTGGATAAAATAATAGACAGTTCAGACCTCCAATTGATATCAAGAAATCAGGAGATGTAGTTGATTAAAGAAGTGATGGATTCAGTCCAAGACCTTAAGAGAGGCCCAGGTGGAGACACTCAAAAGAGTTTGAAATTTTACTGAGGGATACAAACTGGAGAAAGAGATATGCCCACTACTAGCATTTTCTAGTGCTGTCAAATAGAAATATAATGCAATTCACTATGAAACTTTACATTTTAACATAGCTACATTTTTTAAAGTAAACAATGAATAAATAATTTTCATTTCATCCAATATATGCAAAATGTTTTTCAGCACATGGCACTAGTCCCATTTCAAATACCAAATAACCATATGGAACTACCATATTGTACAATGCAGACCCAGGGCAGCGGAAGACTTGTGAATGACTATATTATGCAGAAGGTAACATAAGCAGGGGGTACTTAGAATGCTGAGCTAGAAAATGCCTATAGAAATGATGGGGAAATGGCTTACAAATGAGATGAGCAGGAACTTTACAACAACAAAAACATCACAGAAACTTGAAGAAATAGAAGAAAAGAATCTTTCATGAAAAAAGGGTTAACCAGTGTCACGTGTAAGAATATCCAATTAAGCAAAACAAATTTCTATAAATATTAATAATTTTGATCCTGGCAACAAACATTTCACTAGTGTATAGCAATAGAAGTAGGGGCAGATCCAATTTTGGGGAACCTAAAAATTAACTAATTTTGAAGACCCTTTTATTAATTTTTTAAATTAATTTTATTGGTACATTTTAGGTATGCAATATAATGACATTCATCATTGCAAATCTGCACTTTTACAAAGTCTCTCTTGGTTCTTATTTTTTCCACATTCCCCTGCCCTCCCTTCAACACCCTCCATCCTTCCCTATTTACAAAGACTTTGTTTCCAGTTTTTCATTTTCTCATATTAATTCCATTCCCTTCTTTCCTTTCCCCTACCCCTCCTACTTCCCCTTCCCCTTTGCCCCTTTCTTCCTATTTCACATTGTCTCTTATACCTTTTAGTCCTTATTTACACTTTAAGTTTCTCACACTAGAGAAACTATTTGGTATTTACACATGTGTGTCCTATTTATTTCACTTAAGAGTATCGCCTCAATGTGCATCATTTAGCTATAAATGTCTCTAATTTTTCATTTTTTGTGGCTGAGTAGTACTCCATTTTATAATAAAACTGCACATTTTCTTTATCCAGTGTCTAGGTGCTGGGCATTTGGGCTATTTCCAAGTTTTAGCTATCACAAACTGTGCTGCTATGAACATGGGCGCACATATATCACTGTGGTATGATTCTTTTAATTCTTTGGGGAAGATCTCCAGCAGTGGAATATGAGGATCAAATGGGACTTCCAGTCCTAGTTCTTTGAGGTATCTCCATACTGATCTCCACAGTGGTTGCACCAGTCTGTACTACCACCAACAATGGGGAAGGGTTCCTCTTTCCCTACAGCCCCACCAGGATTTGTTATTGGTTGATTCCTTGATAGCGGCCATTCTTTCTGGGGTGAGGTGGAATCTCAGCATTGTTTTCATTTGCATCTCTTGAATAACCGGTGATGTTGAACATTTTTTCATATATTTATTTGCTATTACTACTTCTTTGTCTGAGAAATGTCTGCTTATTTCAGCTGCCCATTTTTGGATTGGGTCTTTAAATTTGGGAAGTCTGATTTTTAAAAAGTTCTTTATAGATTTTAGATAGTATGCCTGTGTCTGAGGAAAAGCAGGTGAAAATTTTTTCGTACATTGTGGGTTTTCTCTTCACACTGTTGGTGGTTTCTCTTGCTGTGTAAAAGCTGAGATTCCACTTGTTGATTATTTGCACAAGTTCATGGGCAAGTGAGGTTTTGTTCATAAAATCTTTTCCTACACCAATGTCTTCAAGAGTTCTACCTAACCTCTGTTCCAGCTGGTTCAGAGTTTCTGTTTTAATATTTAGGTCTTTAATTCATTTTGATTTTAGTTTAGTGCATGGCGAGAGATATAAGTCTACTTTTCATCTTTAACAAGCTGAAACCCAATTTTTCCAGCACCATTTATTAAAGAGGCTATCTTTCCTCCAATGAGAGTGTTTGGCTCCTTTGTCGAAGATGAGGTGGCTGAGTGTGTCTGGCATTGTTTCCGCATCTTCTAATCTGTTCCACTGATCCTCAAGTCTGTTTCTTTGCCAGTACCAGGCTGTGTTTGTCACAGTAGCTTTGTAGTATATTGTCAAGTTGGAGGTTGTGATACCCTCTGCCATGTCTCTGTTGCCTAGCATTGCTTTTGCTATTCTGGGTCTCTTCTTGTTCCAAATGAGTTTTTGGATTGTTTTCCTCAAGGTCCATGAAGTATGCTGCTGGGATTTCAATTGGGATTGCATTGAATCTATGTAGCAGTTTTGAAAGTATGGCCATTTTCACTCTATTAATCCTTCCTACCCAGGAGCAGGGGATGTCTGTCCATTTTCTGATAGCATCTTCAATCTCTCTTTTCAGAGTGCCATAGTTTTAAGAGAAGAGGTCTCTGATTTCTTTTGTTAGGTTGATTCCTAGGTATTTCAGTTTTTTGGATGCTATTGTGAAAGGAATTGTTTGCCCTATTTCTGTCTCAGTGAGTCTCTTGTTCGTGTTCAGGAAAGCTATTGATTATTGTGTGTTGACCTTGTATCCAGATACTTTACTGAATTGGCTTATTAAGTCTAGAAGACTTTTTGTGGAGTTCTTGGGGTCTTCTATATAGAGTATCATGTCATCTGCAAGTAATGACAATTTGACTTCTTCATTTCCTATCTTTTTTCATTTTATTTCTTTCTCTTGTCTAATTGTTGTGGCTAATGTTTCCAATACTATGTTGAACAGGAGTGTTGATAGTGGACATCCTTGTCTTGTTCCTGATTTTAGTGTGAAGGATTTCAGTTTTTGACCATTTAGTACAATATTGGCTGTTGGTTTTTCATAGATGACTTTTATCAGATTGAGGTAGAGACCATCTATTACAATTTTTTGTAGGGTTTTTATCATAAATGCATGTTGGACTTTGTCAAATACTTTTTCTGCATCTATTGAGATGATCATATTGTTTTTGTCCTTGGCTCTATTGATATAGTGTATTACATTTATTGATTTTTGTATGTTGCACCAACCCTGCATCCCTGGGTGAATTCTACTTGATCAGGGGGTATGATCTTCTGGATGATCTTCTGCATTCTATTTGCCAGTATCTTATTAAGGATTTTTGCATCTATGTTCATTAGTGAGATTGGCCTATAGTTCTCTTTTTTGGTTGGAGACCCTTTTAAAAGAACAAAATTATGAATACAAAACTATCTAGGCCCTTCGGAAGTCCTAGGAAAGTGTCGGTATAAATGAGGGACCCTATAGTTTAATTTTCAGTAACTGTGAAAACTCTAATTGCAAATTGGTACAAGAAACTTTTCTAGATACATTTAAAAGAGAAGGAAGAAAAGAAATGTCACGGTAATTGACAGTGTATTCTGGGTTGACATTAAGGTTCAGATAGATGCCAAGCTACCCAAAATTTAACATGAGTTAAATAAAAGGAAAAGCATAGGGATAACCACACAGGAAGGAATGAACAGAAGAGGGAGTTTAAAGTCATTAAAATGTGATTCATGTTAAAACATCTGCAGGCTGGACCCTCTGTTGGGTATTCTAAACATAAAAGAACCCTAAGAAATGCTAAGTAAGCTTCTCTTTCCAAGTAACTCCATGCATAAATTATCTTCAAGCGATGTGTTTAATGAGACATTAAACTACAGATACCTAAGATTTTGTCTCCCTTACCATTCCTGATCCATTTTACTTTTCTATCAACATTTTCCTTTAATTTTCAGAAGTCCTAATTATGAAGTTTAAAAAATATCATTCAGTACTCCCAAAACAGCAAATACAGGCTTACATCATGTAACTCGTTTGCCATACTTATTTGCACAATGAAGCTGCATATTATAATTCTATATAATTGAGAAATCCGACCAAGCATACTCAGCTACAAATTTGTGAGTAATGCTTTTAGGGACATGAATGATAAGATGAATGAAAGATGAACATTCTTTGCAGTTTTAAAAATAAAGCTTTCATTTAGAGTGGTCCTCTGCCATATGGGATGACCTAGTCGTTTAGAGCTACATCCTATCACCATGACAACTGAGATCAACTATTCTATAGCATCTTTGGGTTTCTTATGATATATTCTTTCCTCTAGTTCATTTATTCTGCCCCTCAAAAAACTGTTAAAGCTATATTTCTCAATTAACTATTTGTATACCAATATAACAAGATAATTATTGGAGTGTCCTTTGATGAACTATGGGAGTAAGTAACCAACACATGGTCTATAAACTCCCTCACAGGAATCAGAATGGCTATGGGCTACTGAGAAATTATAGCAAACAATCCTAATGGAAAGTCAAAGCTCCAATACTGCAGAGCATTTTAAAATGTATACAGCAGTCTTTTATTACTTGACCAGTTCAGATTTCAACCAACCAGAAGGAAAGAAATATTTTCCATACTCTATAAATGTTGCTCAGAGAAGTTAAAGACTTGCCCTAATTGCCAACAAGGAAAATTCAAGATTTGTGATATCACGGCTTATGATCTTCCTTAGAATCACAGGCAGTAGTAAAGAGCAACAGAAGAAAGAACCTATTGGCTCATTCATTCACCTTCCAGATACCACACAGTGGTATGAGTTTGCAGGAAAGCTTTTTACACATGACTTCTTGACTACAAACATGAAAAGTGATATTGATTAATAATAAGAGTATTCCTCAACCACAAAAGTGGGTAACTACCTTATTTGGGGGGGGGAGGGGTAAATGACTGTAGCACACTATGTTTTTTCTCCTACTATCCTTCATAAGAATTTTCTAGTGTGCCAATTTTTCTCTTTCATTCTCCCTTTTAAAACATTCAGGCATTTGGTCTTCAGCTCATTAACACAGAATTTCAGGAATTCCAAGAGAACAATTAACTGGGCTAGGATCCTTAACTATCTCATATATGTTTTTAATTTGACATTCAGTGAACAGTAAAATTATTATAGCCCCTCCAGTTGTGACATGAAGTACCTATGTAAGCTTAATCAAGAAAAAAATATCAAAGTCAGTGTATTGGGTAAATTGCATTATTCAGTCCTCAGAGAAGGTCCCAGATCAAAGCAAAATTAATTCCACTATCATGTGCTTTTCAAAATGAAATTAAAAATAAGGTTTAAATAACAGTTGAAAAAAACACAAGAGAATTGCCACGAGTAAACAATGTGAATATTGCTTATTCTTATCCACATACCAAACACATCTGAGAACATTCTCAAAGACAGTAACAGGAAAGAGGAAGGAAAAAGACATTTCTCTAATGAACTGTGCAGGAATACCAAAGGAAAACCTTCTTCCTAGGTCTGCTTCACATTATTCTACAGCCAGCTGGTGTTTGTAGTATTATAATTATCAAATATCTGTAAGCTTAGCCTTTTGCTCCTGCCAAAACAAAACAAAAAAAAACGTTCCTCTAAGAAATGCTATTTCTGAGCAAACCAGAAAAGGTGCTGTGAGGATCTCCTCATATTCTACCTACCCAACTCCTATACTATATGGGTGAGAAGAAAGAGTATTGGTGAGGAATTCCGTGGTTGTCTAAGCACTCATAAAAAGGATTGGTCAAAATAATAAAGGAGCCATAAAAGGCTTCTGCTTTTTTATTTCTTTATTTACTTTTTAGTGCTACCTAATGCAGTAAGTTGTTCAATGATGAGAACAAGGTTCTGATGATATGAGCATTTTCCAAAAGAGTCACTTGAAATCTGCTTCCAATAAAATTTGGATAAACCTTTAATATGATCTCCAGCCAGATTTCACCTCAGATGATGGTATCACCTTTATCCTAGACCTTATCTTCAAATTGGCTAGTTACGTTAAATAAATGGACATAAATTAGGCTACCTCCTGGGATTCCTTTACTAAAAGGTACTCACTATACTAGGACAGAATAATCTGTTGAAATGTTGTTTCTCTTCTTTTGAATTTTCTTATTTTGGAGTTTTAGACCTGCCTATTGAAGGAAATTTTGAGAAGTCCTACCCCGAAGGAGGATGGCAATATTTTCTATTAAGGAAGAAGCAGAGGTCTGACACTGAAGTGGCAGGGCCCAGGTGGAGAACTGCCTTGCAAAACACAAAGGTAAAGGTAGTCTAGCTGCCATGGCTCCTGGATTCTCAATTCAGCTTAAAATTATTTAACTCCTATTTTAGCACAGAATTAAGAGAAGTGGAACCCAAAGGAACTATTTGGTTTAGAAATGATGGTTCTTTTCAGTAGTGATCTGCACACACTTAAGGTCAAGGAAAGAAGGGCCTACATCATTGTTAGTTATAGAGTACAAAGAAATGCAATATTTTCAGAGCACTTAAATTTATGGACTGTACCTCAGACTAGCTATCTGGCTTGATATTTTTCTGACTCTAACAAAGAAAATACTTGCCATGTTAAGACCTTCCTCCACCTTAGTTTCACTAAGGATGAGTGCTCTGGATGATGCTGTGGATCAGCTAAAGGTACACTTTTCATTTCACATTAGCACTTGACTGGGTTCACCACTCTAGGCCACTCCTGCTTCTGTGTGACACAAACATGGCCAATGTCTCCACACAGACAGCTGAAGAAGAGTCCCTGTTACCTCTGATTTGGCTATATGTACATGAAAATCATGAGTAAACTCTTCTTAAGCTGTTAACTGAACCACATTTGACAATTCTAACAACTGAAAAGAAGCTTTTATCCAGGGTAATAACACTTCTCCGTGCCTCAATAAGGAAAGGAATGCCTCATTATAGAAATAATTGATATATATAAGCAGAAAATAATTTTGTCAATGGAAAACAGAATACCGGAAACATTTGTTTCATAATATGCCACAAATAGTAACAATTACCATTTGTACAGTCTGCAAAAGACTAAGAATATGGAATATAGAGTCTGTTCAGGGAAAAAGAGCTTCCTTTAGAGATGTTGTCACTCACTAATACTCAGAATGAAATCCCAAAACTATCATAGCAGATCATGCTGCCAAGCATCAAGTATTCTTAATTATCCATATGAAACCAAAGCTCAAAAACTGTGTCATGTTCCAGAGAAGAATGCCTCAGGACCTGAAATACATACTTAGCTGCAAAGACTTTAGATCAGATTATCTGCATAGTAATCCTAGCTTTACCAGTTACTAGCTTGGTAAGCTTTGCCAAGTGGTAGGAACATGCCTGAATCTCATTTTCTGCGACTCTCATATGGATATAATGATAGTGTCTAAATTCAAATATCATTTTGAGACTGGCAGTAGAAAATATAGGTAAAGCTCTCAGCTGAGGATACTGGCTGGTACAAAACCCTCAAAACGTCTTAGAAAGTGTTACTATTGTCACTATTATAATTAGTGATAAATAATTACAAATGAAAACCTTGAGTTGGCTGTGCATTTGGATATCAACAGATATATTCAATAATTATTTGTTAAGCACCTATCTAGGTAAAATACCATTAAATGGAAAGGCAAGCTTTCACCTGGATCTTTCATTCTAATAGTGGGATGGAAAAAGATTCACAATAATTAAACAAATAGAATGATAGGTGATATGCCAAAACAGCTGAGTAATGAGTATGGCAGCAGTCTGCCTTAGCTTGGGATCAGGAAAGGAAGAATCTCTGAAAAGTTAATATTCGAACTGATCTCCAACCACAGAGAGACACCTGACTGGGGAAGATCTGGGTCAAGAGCTTCTGGGGAAAAGATAAGTTCTGAAGCCCTGAGGCAGCCCTGAGCCTCAGGGGACTTTGGAAGATTTTCTCTTCCAGAATTATCATAACAGGAGAACATGTACAGGCAGAAAGAAACTGTTTTGTTAAAATGTAGCATAAATATTCAGAGAGAAGTTTCTGTTTCTTGCTGCTCTAGGTAGAGCCAAAGGTCTCAATCAGGAACCTATATCAGTTAGCTCAGTAATTCCTTATTGCAATAGAGTACACAAAATAGGCTGATGTGTTTATTCTTTCTCAACTCTATGCCTCAATCACAGATGACCAAGTTATATGCTGTTTTGTTTCATTTTTTTCTCATTATGGATATGTATCTACCACACTTAAGTCTAGCAGATTGGTGGAGTATGACTTGATCCAAGCAAAGAACAGGGGAGAGACTATTAAGGTTTCCCCAAAGTTTATTTTTACAGATGGTTGCCAAGAGTACTTTGGAGGTCAACAGCAGAAGTCAAGCTTGTTAAATTATTTGTAGGCTAGGTCTTTATCTGGTCATTGCTAGAGATTTTTAAAAGGCAGGACTAATAGAAATGGATTTTGCTCTACCAAACTTTTGCTTGTTCTTGACCACATAGATTAATCCTCATAGGACCATGAACCTGAACACAAAAGAATCCACACCATCAAAGAGTTCATAATGAACCACTCACAAACTCCAAAGATATTCTTTCCAGAGTGACTGACAAGAAGTAGAACTGCTGGGTGCCTCATTTCAAGAGACATCCAATGCTGCATCTCTAAATTTGCATCTCACCAGGGTCTCAAAAGAGAAAAGTAACATCCTTATTTGGCGTAACACAGAAAGTCACAAAAAGGGACCATATTGTTTCTAAAAGAGAAAGTGGGCATTATATATGCTGGAGAGACACTTTCTGGAGTATCAGTATCTTCCTTTTGTCTTTTTCTTGCAATTGCCTGTAGAAAAGATATTTAAGGAACATTCTTCAGATTCATTTTGCATAAAGCAGGGACTGAAAAGATTGCATTATTATTAGTCCTTTGTTTTGAGGGTTGGTGGGGGTTGTGTTTTGCTCTGTTTTTGTTTTTGTTGTTCTTGTCTGCCTCTCTTCAGATTCTTTCTACTCTGGCTATCCCAATGTGTGATGATCACAGTCCATCTATTATTTTTAACAGACAGGTTGAACTTGGCACATAGGGCCAAATTGTCAATATCCTCATCCCTTTCTTCTAAATTCTCTTACAATCAGGAATCTCAATATTAGCATGGATTTGGAGGTCCAAACACAACTTAGGGGAAAAAAATAGCATGTGAGAAATTTAGTAAAAGACCAGCTTCAGTACTGAAAACTTGCTACTAAGCAACAAACCAATTAAAGTGAATATGTGGAGGCCTTAATTTTTGCAAATAAGTTGAAAGGGGAAAGTAAAGATATAGTAACTGATTAATTATCAGATACCTTTTGATTAAATGGTGTTTTATTTTAACATACTCCGATTGCATACAAAGATATATGGTACCATGTAATTATAGAGAACTGGGCAAAACATTGATTTCATTATAGTTGCCACATGGCTTTGTACACAAACCCAGTTAAATTATCTCTTCCAGAATCCATCTCCAGATATTGAAGTAGCTAGATATTGTTACAAAGACAAGAGCGTCATAAAACAAAAGTTTTCTAAATGACAAGAATCATTTCCCCTCTCCTCTTACCCCTTCTACTTTATAACAATTAAAAAAGACTTGAAGTATACGAGAGTATAGAGCCGTGGGTTTTAACTGAGTTCTTCCAAATATTAAATATGCTCTTCATGAAGAGTCTTCTATTGGGTCTTGGCCTTAGAATAAACACTCACCCACAGGACATTCTAGCACAGTCTCATCTGACAGCAATCATATCTACAGCTAAATGTATTCACACCTCAAACTTCTTTATAGAAGCCCAAATTCTCAGGTATTCAGAAGTAAGAATGATCCTTCTTCTTTCAAAGAAATAAAACAAAACAAAAAGACATTTTCCATATGGGTAAAATGGATGGTTTTAGATTAAAATAAATTACACACATCCTTACATCAGTATAAATACTTTTTTCTTACTTTAGATGATAATAAAGTCCTAAAATAGCAATTCTAAATCAATTCATTCATTCTCATAAGATTTATGCATAGATAAATATTTGTATACATATTGATAGACAGACATATATTTAATATATTTAATAGAAGGCACTATTACACACAAAATCTCATTTAATCATTACCACATTTTTATTAAGTCAGCGCTGTTAGTATTCTAATTTCTTTGTTGAGGAATCTAAGAATTACAGAATCAGTATTTTTTCTTGGTTTCAACATCAATAAAAGCAGAGATAATAGTACCTACAGCATAGAATTGTGAGATACAACTGAAATAATAGTTGCTAAGTTACAACAGTATGTAACACATAATCATGTGTACATATGCCTTATAATTAGTACTATCATTGACTGTGGTACTCACTATTATGCACACTAAGAAGTCTAAAAAAGTCCAGCTGCTACCACTATTCACATTGCCTCTTATTTCAAACAAGGAGTCATGATAAGAAGAGCTTATCAAATGAAATCTTTGCAGAATATTCTCGTATAAGAAAATGATGAGCCATGGCTGGGGATTTAGCTCAGTGGTTTTGCCACCTGCTGCGCAAGTGCAAGGACCTGAGTTTGATCCCCAGTACCAAAAAAAAAAAAAAAAAAAAAAAGATGAGCCATAGTTAACTGTGGTGATGGTATAAAAATAAAGAGCTAAAGTTGGGAAATGTAGCTTAGTGGAAGAGTGCTTGCCCAGCATCCATAAGCCCCTGAGTTCAATCTCCAAAAGGGCTTAATAAATAGAAGGAGCTAATTTCTGAGGTGAACAAGTCCCAGATTATTTAGAACTTGGTAGACCATAACCAGCTTCCTGAATTGCACTTGAAAGCAAACTGGCAGCCAGAGTTTAGGAAGCGAAGAGCCTAGGGATAATGTGCTCCCTGTGGCTTACTCACTTAGAACTTTATACTACCAAAGTGTGTTTAATTTGCTTAGTTTAGAAGTCAATAAAACTGAGTAGAATTGCTAAGCATATATAAAACCCAAAAATACAACCTCTCAAGAAAAAATATAAATCAAAATCACTGCCATTCTCTCTGAACACTTGAGTTCCAGCCATGGTCCAGAAAGATCCTATTGAAAAAAATCCCCTTATGGATAGAAGGTTTTTACTTCTATCCATTTTTCTTACTATGATTAATAACTCCCTTTATGACTATCTTAAGCACATACTGTAATGTCAAAGATCTGGTCACTAAAAAAAGCTGAATCAAGACTTGGAAACCATGGTTAGGAAAATTAAAACACTTGAGTTTCAACAAAAACCTTGTTTCAGAAGGAGTTCTTGGTCTTAAGCCATGTACAAAAATCAACTCAAATGGATAAAGACCTTACTGAACCTGAAACTATAAATGGTTTCAATGACACGTTGACTTTTACTTGTCATTGAGTTTTTTCATATCATACCATAAGC
Source organism: Heterocephalus glaber (assembly GCF_053883595.1). Lineage (NCBI taxonomy): Eukaryota > Metazoa > Chordata > Mammalia > Rodentia > Bathyergidae > Heterocephalus > Heterocephalus glaber. Next base: position 8,661,050 of record NW_028258356.1, on the reverse strand, counting down.
TCACGCTAAAAAGCCCAAATAAGCAAGAATATATCAAACTAAAAAGCTTCTACACAGTAAAGGAAACACACCACAAAATAAAGGCAGCCTATACATTGGGTAAAATATTTCCAACCACATATCTGATAAGCAATTAACATTCAAAATCAAGAACTCTCATGTTATAATACTGGAAAAACAAATAACCCAATGTTTTAAAATGGGCAAAGCATCTGAATATACATTTTTCCAAAGAAGACATAAAAGTGGACAGGTATATGAAAAGATGCTCAACATCACTGTTGTAGTCAGTAGGATTCGGCAAGGGAATATGTTAAATACAGGACATATAACTTAAAAGGTTATTTTTCGATAATTACCCAAAGATTTAAATACAAAGGAATCCATGAGATTAACCACACACTAGAAGCCCAAAGGATCCAACTGAGGGCCTAGATCCCAGCAGTTTCCCATACAAGTCCAGCTGAAGGCCTAGAGTCCAAGGCAATGTCCTCCTGGAGTCCAGCCAGTGGCCTAGAGCCCATGACAATGTCTCATGCTTGTCCGCATTGAGGATCTGCAACCTGGAAGGCCCAAAGGCCAGTGGTGGAAGCCAGAAAATCTACATTGGTGAGATGAAGGATTTATACCACCAAGCTGAGGGACCCACATTGGAGCTAGGAAGTGATGCTCGAGGTGAAGATCAGAGCTCCCCTGATGAAAACAGCAGCCATTCTCAGCAACAATGAGGCCCCGAGCTCCTCCTCCTCTGGTGAGAACATTCTAGTTTGTACAGCAAGCTTCTCCTACCAAATCAGGAAGCCAAGATCTTCTCCTCTAGTTCTCTTTTTATGGTTATTGGTAACAGTCTTCAGACTACACTGATTCAGTTCAGCTGGGTGTTACAAGTTGACCATTAATCAATCCACCACAATCACCAATCAGGGAAATGTAGTCAGGGAAAAGTAAATCAAAGTCACAATGAGGTATCACTTACATTTGTTATGAAGGCTATTCTCAGAAAGACTAAAGACAATATGATTGTTAATCCTGATATGTCAACTTTGTTGGATTATGAAACACATAGCAGACTAGTAAAGCATGTTCCTGGGTGTGTCTGGGTGTGTCATGGAGGTGTGACCTTACACCTCTGGTCCCCTGCCCATTCATTTCTCCAAAGTGCCCCTACTCCACCATGAGGTGCCATGAACTAAAAGGCTGTGCTCTGCTCTGCCCATCTGATATGAGGTTTCTGGCCACTGATCATGTATTTAATCTCGCAACAGCATGAGTAAATTAAACCTTTCCTCCTTCAAGTTGTAGATGTCAGATATCGTGTCTCAGTGGCAGGAAAACTGACTAATCCAGACAACAAGTGGTGAGTGTGTGAAGAAAAGGGAATCTTTGTATACTGTTGGTGCAAATGTAAAGTGGCATAGCCATTATGGAAGACAGTGTAGATATTCCTAAAGAAATTAAAAATAGAACTACTATATGACACATTAATCCTTCTGAGGATACACTCAATGAAATAAGCATCTCATAAAGATGTCTGCATTTCCATGGTCATTACAGTATTTTCCACAAATAGACAAGACATGAAAACAGATAGGCTAGAGGTTAATTCAGTGGTAGAACACTTGCCTAGAATATTTTAGGTCTTGGATTCAATCCCCAGCACAAAAGAAAAAAAGAAAAAAAGAATGTCCAGTCAAGAAACACCTGTAGTATTCAGTAGCACATGAATGAATTAAGATACTGTGGCACATATTTACAATAGAATATTTTCCATTGAATACAACATGAATGAATCTGGAGGACATTATTCTCAGTGACATAAGTCAAACAGAGGAGGAAAAGTACCGTATAATCTCACATGCTGAATCTAAAAAAAAAGGGGAAGAGAAGATAGAGCATAAAATGTTGGTTAGCAGGGGTGAGAGAGTGGAGAAGTATCAGGAGCCACTCTATATAATTTTAGGAATAAATCATTTCACAATTAAATTATGATTAGGGCCATCTGAGGCCTCAATAGTCCTGTGATGCTGTGATGCTCAAGGACAAGATTACATCTGCTAAAGACATCCCTGGGTCTCTGAGAATGGAGTAGAAAGGTTTCACTTAGGAAGAGACAAATTCCTTATCAGCTTAACTCATCCCACCTACTGTTTTAGAACATTTTGCTCATCTCATCATCTTAATCAACTTAAGCTCCTCATCAACCTAAGATCCTCATCAGCATAAGATCATCATGGTCATAGGATTACCACCACCTTCGGAGTCATCAGACACTTTCTCCGATTATAAGATCCTTGTCAGTTTAGGATTATCACCATCCTCTGAGTCATCTGATACTCCCTATGAACCCAAGAAATAATGGCAAGCTCGGGTGGCTTTGTTTTTGCTCCCCAGAGCAGCATTGATCAGGCCAGAACCTAGCTTCTTCTTTAAGTCTTATTTCCTGTCTTTATTCTTTAATTTGCCTTGTGCTGTTATGGCTCACAGGAGATCAGGACCGACTGCAGGGGTTCTGATAATGTCCCCTTTCCCTGTTACCTACAGAAAAGTAGAATATGGATACATGTAAATCAAAGGAAAAAATATTGTTTGGGGACAGATAATATGAAACAATAGAACATAGAGAGAAATTATATTGAATAATGTGAGGTTTTAGCCTTAATATCATAAACCCTAACAAAGAAACATTTAGTAGGCATATTTAAATATTAATATCTAGGTTTAAAGCTTCCTAAAGTCCAGAAAGGTAAACCTTAAAGCTTACACTAAACTTTCTTTTGTCCCAGAGCAGAAGTCCCCAACCAGGCATGATATCAACAAAAAAGCATATGGCCCAAATATGGGACAGGTTTAACACAACATTATAAACCAGATATAAGCCTCCTACATACAAATCTAACCATCATGTAGCATGTATACATTTGATGATTTATAAGAAAATCACTTGATACAAATGAAAAATAACCCAGCCAATCACTATAAAGATTTTCTCAAAAATCTATAAATGAACACAAAGTTGAAAATATATGAGCAGAGTTTTAGTTCCATTATGACTCAGTCTAATGCTGCTACTTCTCAGTGTTTAGAAATGGAATGTCCTACTTAAACTTTCACTGTCCTAGTTGTTTCATATGTTCTTATGATTGGAGTGTGCAAGTTATTAAATACCCTGGTCTTGATGGAGTTTTAATGCATCTGATTATCTCTGAGGTTTAAAAGCAATAAGGAGGACATTCACGAACATTTCTTTCATAGCCTGAAGAATCCAAAACCCCTCTTTCTCAAGTGAATTAAAAACAGAAATAAAAAATGACTAAAAATATTGTATGAAACCAACACAGTCAATTGCATTAGTGTAAGAATTAAGTACCTCTACTACGTAGAACAGAGATAATGTTTGACCTATGGAACAGGAATCTTGAGAAATAAACATTAAAAGTTTATAATATAGCTAATATTCTAGAAGTGGCTTTAGGTTAACTATAATTTCAAAGTCAAATACGGAGCTGTTGGAAATTATTAATGCCAAGAATGGAATTGATTTAAATGTTCAATTAAATCAAAGTGGAGTTTAATGAGAAATCAATAGATATCATAAAGAAGTTTTTCTGCAGTTTTTAGATATAAAACAGCATCAACAACCTCATGGTGTGTGTTTTGAGGCAGCTCCCTTGTCTCTGCAACCTTTCCCACTGGCTTTCCACCTGTCAGATTGAATCTACCCATAGGCTGTGTGTGGCCATACCAGGCAATTTGTAAAAATAAACATGAAAATAACAACAATATGGGTATTAATAAAGCTAAATTAAATGCAGTGAACATATTATTTCATGCTGACCATAAATGATATTTGGTAATCAGTAATTAAATCTTTTATAATAGAAACAATGCAACAAGTTCCTCAGACCATTTCTGGGCACATAGGAATCTAGTGTTCTAGGGCCAGGGATTTAGCTCAGTGGTTCTGTTGCCTGCCTCAAAAGTGCAAGGTCCCGAGTTTGATCCCCGGTAACAAAAAATTAAAAATAATAATAAAAAAAAGAATGAAGGAATCTAGTGTTCCAGTCTTCTCACATCTATGTGAGACTTTGTGACTGATTTCTGGCTTACAGAACGTCAGTAATGGAATTATATTACTACTAGCCTTGGCCCTTAAAATCGTCAGCTTGATCTTACATAGTTTCTTTTTCTTCATTGGCAATCTGGACGGGAGAAGTTTAAAATTCCAAGGAGTTTCTGGGGCACAGAAATCCATAAGAAAGGATTCTGAAACCCTAAATCACCATTGAAAGGAAAACAGCCCAGGTGAGCCTCCCAATTTTCAATTACATGTAGCTATTCATGTTCCATCTGATTTTTAGATTCCCAGACTCCTATCAAAATGCAGGGGAGATGGCCTATTACATTCCTAACAATGAAATGAAACACTGATTGAGCACTCAATATTTACCAGGTATTTCCTAAAAGCTTCCTAGAACATATATGTTTGTAGTTCTTGCAAGAATCTGCTGAGCCTTAGTATCCCCAGGAGGAAAGTGAAGCTAAGAGAACTTCAGTAAACACCAAAGTTACAGTGCAAGAAGAACCAGAGTTTGGTGGAAAAAAATTCTCTCTACAGAACTCACCTGGGCAAGTTCATAGAATTCTTCCTCAGAGCATCCCAGACACTGCAGGTAACTGAGATACGGAGAGCAGCCAAAGCGGCTGACTTCAAGCAGCTTGCATCCAAAAAGAGAAGCAGCTGTCATTTCAAGAACTCGTGAACTAACCTGATGAAAAACTAAAACAAAGTGCAAGTGAAATTAAAACAAGCTTCTGTTCAGCAGCTTCACAAAACACTATCACTATTCTTCAGTTGACTGAAAAGACCCAACCCATGGGCATCATTCTGAGGTCTTTTGTACCCTTCAGGATCTGAGAAATGGAGTTAGGTAACATCATTCCCTATACAGTGGCTCTCTGAAGGATTATTAAGGCTTTTAGCAGCCCGGATTTAGTTATAACTTATGTCACCCCTTGATTAATTGCTGCCTACTCATTTTGTATCCTGCTGCTAATTTCATGTAAGCAAACTCCATCCTCTTTAGCTATCAGGTAGATTTTCCCAGTACTTTGAACATTGTTATTTTTTTGTTCTGTTTTGTTTTGTTTTGTTTTGGTCTGCCTTACTTGATTCTTCCTTTGCTAAGTATGCCATCCTATATTTTTATTTGGTGTCTTATTACTGGATCTTCCTTCCTGGGGATTCAAGCATCAGTCAACTACTATATATTGAATCATCTCATGCATAAGGCATGTGTCCTTAAAGGCTTGACACTGCTATCCTTTGAAAACACTTAATTTGAAGTACATTAAAAAATTCATTTTATACGTGTTTACCGACAACTTCCCAGACATTGTGCAGGGAATAATGGTGAGCAGAAATAATACACTTCCATCCATCACAGAACATACAGTTTTGCAAAGGCCAGGCACTACTGAAATAGCTAATAGTTATAAACTAAAATTGTAGTGAGTGCTATGGTGCAATATGGAACACCTCAAATTATAAAATATAGTTCCATGGGACAATGAAGACAGGATAAGACAGACAATTCTGAGAATTAGGTGGAGCTTGGAGCTGGGGCATTTTACACGGGGCGGGGGGGGGGCAGCTTTTAAAAGGCTAAGTAGCCACAGGGAACATGGTCAAAGCAGGAGTTTAAAGAGTGAGCAGAGTGAGGGCTTAGATTTGTCTCAGAGCAAGACAAATCTAGAAAGATGCCAAAGGCCAGATCACATAAAGATTCACAGCTTCTGTGAAAGATGGTAAGCTACAGCAAGTTTCAAGGTTTACAAAACACCACTAATAGATCATATAGCCTCAGGCCATGGCAAATATCCATCTAAAATCTGGTTAGCCTTATTATACGGGGGAGCTACAGAGAGGGATAACTGACTTGTTATTCATGCACACCTTACAGTCAGGTTTCCCTGTATCAGAAACCATTGAATGAGACAGACGATATGAAATTTGTCCCTGACTTTAGTTGAAATGATCAGTGACAAACATCAGCCCTGGACAAGGCATTCAGCTCAGCCTCAACTCACTACTCTAGACTTACTCATTTTGATTCAAGCAAATTATTTAATATCACTAATATATACTGCTATTCCTGAAGTGATGCCTTAAACCAAGTGGAAAAACTATCACAGAAACTTAAGAAAAAAGTCACCAGGTTTTCTAAGACGGTCCTTGATATTTGGAGGATTTGTTTAGTTAGCTAGGTTTGGGATTCTGAACACATGGTTGGAACCCTGGGGGATGAAGTTAGCTTCATCATGCTACTTGAAATCTTCTTGCTAAAAGCCTTAATTAAATACTGTATGAGACAAATTAAACAGATTTGGTTCAGCTTCTGCCAGCCAGATTAATTACAGTGCCCAATGGAAAGACATACTCATGGGGAAATCCTCCAGAAGCCAAGATAGTGTAAAAACAAGGTGTGGATAGTACTGGAAGATAATTTTCCAAGGTTCCCTAGCAATTATACATATCTTGCAAAGAGAAGCACTAATAGCCTTTGTTCTGAGCTATCTTCTCACAGATGTTTGTGAAGAAAATAGCCTGAAAAGACAGAAACAGCATGTCTCTTTGGAACAAAAGGCAGGTTTGTTTACTGTCCAGTATAATAAAGATAATGTTTCGGTCCAAAGCAAGGGTCAGGCATGTTTTCTTAGAGTATATTATCAGAAGAGATTCAGTTTCCCTAATGTTGGCTGGGGCTCCTTCTCTAGAAAGCAAGCTACTGTACATGTAGGTATCACTTGAACTTCTCTGCATCACCCAGGAGCCCTGAGAACCAGGGCAGATGCTAGTTATCCTGCTATTGCTATTAGTCTGAGTGAGAGAGTCCTTTGTATTTGATCAGAAGTCTTTGTCTCTTGCCAGCAAACATGAATTGTGACAAGCTAACTTATTAGCCTCCATGTATGAAAAAAATATTAGATTTTTCACATCTCTTGGCATTTATCTCATCACTCTAGGGTAAATATGATAATACCCACTTTTCAGATGAGAAAATTAAGGTTTTGCCGCAAAATATAAGGTCTTAAGCTATTCATTTACTTCTTTGTTCAATCACACATTTATCTAAATGTTACAAATCCAGATATAATATGTGAAGAATCTATGCTCCTGGACATTTCAAATATTTTTTGACCAGACATTCACCTTTCCATGTGCTACATTTGTTTATTAAAAGATCATTGTTCTGTTATGAGTAGTTATCCTGACATATGCCATCTAGCACATGAGATTCTCCTAGTCATGGGGATTGGCATATGGTCTTAATTGTTCTAAACAAAGTTAATAACAGGGCTCCTGTTCTAGGTTTGAGAAAGGATATACTCTGTACTTTAAGATAGTATGATATAGGGCAGTGATGGTGAACCTTTTAAAGATGAGTTCCCAAACTGCAACCCAAAACCCACTTATTTATCGCAAAGTGCCAACACTGCAATTAAACCTGAATAATGAGGTTTTAGTTTAGAAAAAACAACTCATACATTAACATTTTTTGTCTTAAAAGAAAAACAAGTAACACATGTGCCATAGGTTTGCCACCTCTGATATACATTATGTGGGATAACACCCGGCAGCCATTTTCCTATGACAGAAAATATTCTAAAGAGACAACTCAAAAAGAAGGACATGCCCAGGGTAGTCACAGAAAAATGGTGCTACAGCCCAGATTAAAGCATATATGATGAGAATATATTTCTGGTTACATGGGTTTCAAAAAATAATCCCTTGCTATGGTTTGAGATGTCCCACAAAAGTCCATACGTTGGAACCTTAATCCCATGTTGCAAGGTTGGGAGGTACAACTTAATGATATGTGTTTGGGTCTGCACCCTTATGAAAGGATTAATGTCATTCTCAAAAGAGTGAGTTTGTACTCAGAGGGGTGGTTACTATAAAATCAAATTCTGTTTCCTTGGCTCTCTTGTTGCCACCGTCTTGTCTATCTGCTATTTTATGAAGCAACAAGAAGGCCCTCTCCAGAAGCCATGCAGTTTCCAGTACCATGCTCTTGGACTTCTCAGCCATTAGGCAAAGGAACTAAAAGAACTTTTCTTCATAATTTACCCTGTCTATGGTGTTCTGATACAGCAACATGAAACAAACCAAGACAGTCGTATTAAACCAGTGTTCAATGCATTTTATAAAACTTACAACTGTGAGATTACTGTTTAATACAGCTCATCTGGTTATAAACCCACTTTCACCACCACTAAATACCCAGGCTCTCACTTATCCCACTGTGAGGAACATAGAAAGGTGTGAATTGTAGAATTCTGTAAGGAATCAAGAAGTAGGATTTTTTAAAAGCAAATAACCATCCCAAAGTTTTTACATGTTATAGAGTCAATAGTCTCCCTTGCCCAGAGATATGTTCATGATAACTATTCAAAGCTAAAAGTGATGTCTAAGACCAAAATAAGAAAAAAAATCACAGAAAGCTCTCTAAAGCATTTGCAAAGTCATAAACAATATTCTATTAAAGTGCATATCAGACTTCAAGAACTAGATGTCAAATTCCTGCAGCTAGAATCTCAGAGCTAACTTAGAGTGATAAGAGCACAGTATGTTTAAAGAATTTCAAGTAGTGGAATATTTATGCAAGATACAACAGTGGGAAGTTAATCTGGAGAGGCAAGTACCTAGGGGCCAGATCACAAAGGGAACTCTGGTTTCCTGGGCAAGATAAACAATTTCATCTTTATTCTCCAAGTCAGATGTTTTTATTTAGAAGATTTAAACTACGTATATGGGAATTTGAACATTCTAGGTCTATTCTGTCTTCAAATTCTCAAGGAGATCTATGGATGAAGAGAGGTTACGAAATCCTCTAGGAGCATCTGTAGGGAGATTTTCCTCAAGGGATGTTTGGGAAAGATGAATCGGATTTCTGGACTATATATAGACTGGGCAGATGACATATGATACTAAAGGAAGGGAAGTCAGGTAAGAGACTGTAGGACATGCCATAGAAATTATGCAAATAATACTTACATGAAATCAGGCAGCTCAAGAAAAAAAGTACCTGCAACAAGATTCTTGCTATAATCATGTCTGACTATAATAGTTCTAAAAATATGTATATATTTATTTAGATAGACCTGATGTAATCACAAAGGTCCTTGTAAGAGTGAAAGGGTAGGGAAACCAGAGTCAAAGAGAAACTAGAGATGCTATGCTGCTAGCTCTGAAAATAGAGAGATCACGAGCAAAGGAAATCAGGTGGCATCCAGAAGGTGAAAGAAGGGGGAAATCATGTTTCCAAACTCTAACAGGAACAGAGCCCAGCCCATACCTTGATTTTATGTTCCAGATAGAACAAACTTATGATTTCTAGAACTGTAAGATAACAAATCTGTGTTGTCTTGAGCCACTAGGTTTGTAAATATTTTTTGTAGTCACAATAGGAAACTAATATGATAGTGTTAAGTCCCCAAATTACCAACATTCGAGTTGCAAATAGTCACAGATACAAATGAACATCGCATTATGAACATTAGTAAATGCAACTAAATCATGGAAGTAGCTCATGTGTCTGCTGGACACTGTCACAGTTTTGCTGCTGTGTGCTTACTGTCCAGTGCCTGTGTTTGGTTTCTGTAAGCTTTACATAGTATATTTGTGTCAAAGGTGACTGTAACCTTAACTAGAAATTTCACTCTTATATGTAGGACCTAGGGAAAAATCTCACACATGTACACAAGCAAACTTATTTAAAAATGGTTATTTCAGCATTTTATGAAAGCCATAAAGCTAGAAATACTAAATGTCCATAATCAGGCTGAGACATACACTGAGATCTGATCATATGAGAGAGCATTATGGGACAGCAAAAATAAATTACAAGTGATAACATGAATATATCTCTGAAACATAATATTGAATGAAAAAATTTTAATTTTTAAATTAAAATTTAAAACACTCCAAAATATTAAATGTGTGTCTTCATAATATGAATGTATATAACAGAAGGAGAATAAAACATGCATAAGGATGATAAGCACCAAACTCAAGACATGATTCCCTTTGAGAATAAGAGAGTATCCTGGTTTGAAGAATATTTGAAGTAAATATTTTTAAAAATCAGATTTGGTACAGCTAGGTGGGGGCTGTGTAATTGTCATTCAATTTCTTTTACTTTTGGATGACTTCACCAGTTCACATTCTAGAGCAACTTCTCAACCCCAACTACCACCCTTTTAATCAGTCAAATGTCCCTGGAAAAATATCAGAAAACAATACAGTTTACTCATTTAATAATCTTTTTACCATCTGGTTTCATACAATCCAAGTAGCTTCTGTTGAGATATACTGTTTTCACTAAAGTATATAGAGCTAATTCTAGCCTCATGTGCATTTGTTAGATTTCACAGATCCCAGAAAGATTTTGAGAGTTTCCAGACCAAACCTTAAGAACTGTTGTTTTAAGGAATATTTTTTATTCTCAAAAATTGAAGGAAAAGATCAAAATAGTACAAATGTTACATTAAAAACAGGCTAAAAATGATCTAGTAATCTGAAGGCTAATGCAATTATAGGATACCAGAACTATAATTTTTACCTATCCCTTAATCTTAAAACTTAAATGATAAAAGGTTTTTTTAAAAAAAGGAAATGATAAACGATATCCTAAAACAAATAGATGAAAAAATAAACATTTTTACAAGGAATTAGATGATTTTGATTCAGAGAACTTTGAAATATTAGAAGGTATTTAACTCATGATGGTTATAGAATATAGTAAAATTTCCACTACAGGAGGGTTCCCACCCAAAAGAAGTGGAGATGTGTTGTGCAAACAGAAAAATATTTATTTATTCATTTTACCAACTATTTACCTGATATGGTAGATAAAATGTAGCAGAAAAAGAAAAAAAACAGAATATGAAATCATTTGCAAGTCTGTTACAGAACTTTATAATAAGGTTAAATTGGACATATTATAGACTAATTATTTACCACTGTGTGAATATTTTAATTTAAATGTGCACTTGTTATCTAAATAAGGTTATTTTAGACTCAAAATCAGTGAGAATATATTAAAAGCAATAGCAACAACAGCAAAATCGTTACTAACATCCCCACCCTGAGCACTCTGGGAAATACAGGGAGAACCATAAAAAAGAATAACAGTCAGGGACAACAATGAATAAAGAACAGCTACAACCTCACAGACCATTTTTGTCCTCTTAGCACACCCTTCAGATCACCCACACAAGGTTCTCTGAGCCAGATTCAAGTAGCTCCTGATAGAAATATAAGTGCCCGAGGCTTATTGCTAACAGAACTACCTGGGGCTTATCTGATAAAACTCCAAAAGGATTAGGGCTAGGAGCAGGGAATTTTCACACATCAATAGCCTCTTATTTTGGGAGACATTTAACTGTATGTCAGTACACTCACAGCTCCTCCAGCATATGAGGTTCTTGGTTTAAATATTGTGTAAAAATGCCAGAAAATAAATGCAATTACTTTTCTTCAAATTAACCATTTGCAAATCAGCAGTCAGTTTATTTTTGAAGCTTCTTCTTTAGCCTTTTAAAAATCAAGTAAATAAAGTATGGGTAGTAGCAAAATTGAATATAAAATGAGCTTTTAAGAAGCATTTTTTTAACAAATTAGGAAATTAGCAAGGCTGTTAAAGACACACAGTAAATTTTACCATAACAATTTGTATCCAGCACAGGAGAGGTTCACTGTATCTTATGGGAACCCACCATGGTTAGCATAATCTTCCAACTTTTAAATTCATGTATTGCTATCAACGCTGTAAATTTAAATTCTGGAATAAGGCCCAGAATCTCTTGTTAAGTGAAAACCAAGCATATCCTTGAAAGAAAGAGATCTCCTTCCTGCTTGGATAATGTATATTTTGCTTTTCAATACTGTTGGCAACACATTCTTGGAGTCTGTATTTTTCTAGCCTAACTTTGTGATATCACTTCTCAACATGATGTGTGTCATTAGCACAATGGGTGGGCAGTTTTCAAAAATATAGTGAACAAAATAAAGTCAAACATAATTCACTTATATTTTAAACAAGTATTTGATGTTAGCACCTTAGAGAGGGAAAGAAGGTCAGAAAACTATGTGGCATATTATGTGAATACAAAACTATAGTACCCAGGCAACTGTCTTTACCAAATATGACTGAGGTCACTTTGCTTCAGAACCAAAAAAATTTTAGATGCTGTGTGTACACCCTGTATTCTACACAACTCAGTCATATCTGCCATCTGCCTCGCAAGCGCAAGGTCCTGAGTTTGATCTCTGGTACAAAAAAAAAAAAACTTAGTCATATTCCTGAAATGAAACATACATTGGCTGGAACAAAGACTAAAAATAGCCTCAGATCAGTTAAGTTTAGGAATTATAATTAAATAAGAAGTGAAAAAGACTCTGTTGCTAGTAATATGTCACTGAGATACATGTGAACACTGCATAAAAAGACAGCAAAGTGAGACAGAAGATATAAAAAAATAAACAAAAAGATTAGAGCAAAAATAAAATAATACAAGGGAGGAAAGAGGAAAGACCATCAAGGAAAGAATGATAGAGAAAGTTTCAAACTTTCATGGTGTACACAGCTGAAAGAGATTTGATTTTATGGTCCAAGATATCCAACTACCAAACAGGAAGATCAATCATCAACTCAGTGGTTTTGCTGCCTGCCTCACAAGCGCAAGGTCCCAAGTTCGATCCCCGGTACCAAAAAAAACCAAAAAAATCCCAGAGATACAAGCTTAAATATTGCTCAAAGAAAGTTAAGCTAAAAGTAATGATTAAGCCCGGAAATATTAAAGTCCAATTAAAATATGCTAAAATATTTTCATTTAGTATGTAATGAGTATAGAGAGTGTTGGAATTTATATAAATGATTATTTTCATTATTCATGGTCAAACCTCCATTTTTCTGATGCCTGTAGTATTTCCATTACTAGGAATTGTAACTTCTATTCTTTTACACAAATTCTTTTACACAAATTAGTTATAAAACTGAGTATAGAGGAAGAAATCAATGTCTTCTTTCTGATAAAACATTGAGTATGCATCAAAGATACACTAAGCTCATCTAAGAGCAAAAATCTTCATTCAAACTGACATATTTTATCAAATAGTCAAACATTTAGCAAGTGATTAGATAGGAGGGTCCATTATTTATCGAAGATAGAATGTTATTTAAGAGTTATTGACAATTTATAGCTTTATAACAAAGTTATGATGTTTGAACAGGCATGAATTGCCAAACATTTTGTTTTCATTTAATGAATTCTACAAGATGCATAGAGGATTCTGCAGATAACAGTGTTATCTAAGAGCTCAGAATCATCTTACTATTTGAGTCATTTGTAGGAAAATGGATGCACTTTGAGACCATATATGTTAAGTGAAATAAAACAGAGATAGGCCAGGGATTTAGCTCAGTGGTTCTGCTGCCTGCCTTGCAAGCACAAGGTCCTGAGTTAAATCCTCAGTGCCAAAAAAAACCCAGAGATACAAGCTTAAATATTGCATGCTTTCTCGAGGAACACATAGTATAAATAAATTAAAGAGCAAAATAGACAACAGCAAACAAGGAGAAAATACACAATGTAATTCTTTTGACTGTGCACTCTTGTAAGGAAGGCCCACAAACATGAATTAAGCTAAGATGAATATTATTTTATAACTATAGACTACATTCAAGTTCAACTCCTTATTTTCTTATATAGTTATAAATACTATTTTCAATAGCATAAAAACTTCCAAAGCAGATCGAAGTCAAGGAATTTAGTAACCAAACACATTAAACATTATTTAATATGACCTCAGAGCTATATTGCTGTCACATCATGTCTACTGCCATAAAATTCAGAAAGTGTTCTTCAGCAATATTTAAACAAATATTGTCATCGAAATTACTCCAGCCCTCTGGATAATTAAGATTTTGCCTATGCACATTTTACTTTATTTTTGTAATAAACTTTCTTACAGCAAAACTACATTGTTAAAATCAAGTTGTAGCATATTCAGTCATATTCAAAGTAAAAACCATCTTATCAAAGTGGCTGTATAATGTACATATCTTCTTCCTTAATTTTCCCAGGTAATTATGGGCCTATAAATTTCCAACTGGCTGCATTTTCTTTTTATCTAAACCATTAACTTAAATTTATTGAATTAGAAAATTATAAATAAATAAAAAGAGAGCCTAGCCATAAATTTATGGATGTGTACTTCAGTATTTATATTGTATATTCAGAATGTAAGGGCCATGTCATGGCTGTACTACTAAGAAAAACATTCAATCAGCAGTAAACATTGGTAGCCAAAGGATATTGAGTAACTAGAGCTATGTATTTAATAAGAAAGAAAAGTAAAATTCAGGAAGCATCCTCATTCTAACAGCTAAATTTAGAATTAACTACACTCTCTCACATTTAATGTTTGGCATTTACAATTTATTTATTTTGAGTTGATGCAGAAAATCCAAACAAAAAAAGCCCTCCATCCTCTGATTTTCTAAGTCATCATCCAACTGCATTTGTGGTTTTCTTGAATAAAACTCCAATCAAAAAGGCTTAAATATACTCCTGAATAATGACCACATTTTTTCTCTTAGAATGATAGAATAATGCAATAAATTAAAAATAGATTTACATCCTCTTGCAAATGAGCATTAGTCCAGAGCATAGATCTTGCCAGGCTTGAAAAAAACCAGAAAACTAACAATATTAATAAAAGATGATGATCTCCCTAGCCCTGGAGCTAATGAATATGCCTCAGGATACAGGCACTCTCTGACATATGATTTTGAAAAATAAAAAATAAAATTTTGGGAGGCTGACCTTTCTTCAGAATTGAATTAGTTTGAAGAAATCTATATGGATTGATATTTCCTAGGCTCTCAAGGTAGTTTATAATTATAACAGATGTGTAATTTTTTTAGGGTACATAGTAGCCTATCCCAGATAACTGAAAACTCATAGGTTTTAGATTGGGAGAAGCTTGTATCATGCCATCATATATTTCCCTTGTAGTACACTCAGATAGACATTGGTTAGACACAGCAACACATTCACAAACCCAATATTGAGCACACCATCAGAAAGAACCTGGCATAACCTGGCATGTATCTTTCACTTCCTGCTACTCTATTAAAGCAAAAGACACTTATATTACTGATGTATAATTTTCTCACATGATAACATCTTACAGGGATTAAATACATGTAATAGCACAGAAGAGAGAAAAATCATGTTTTATTACATGAAGCTCAAGGGAGAATGAAAAGAACATTATGTAAGTGAGAAGTGAAAAGCAACTGGAAGATGATTACTAAAGTAGCAGATGCTCATTTATAAATTTCACCCTCTATGTCTCCTTTGACTTGAAAGCTCATGCAGCTGAAAGGTGAAAATGGGGCTGGGGATGTGAAAATTTCACTGATTGAAGCTATTCAAACTTGAGAGTATTCAGATAAATCCAAGATTCTCATGACCCCGGGCAGCATTCACTTCTCATCATGGTGATGAATGTCTCCTGGATGCTTTGGGCCATCGATCACTTCAGCACAGACTGGCCTTGCTGCAAAGCATCTTGGTGATTTATAGGCATGGGCAGTTTGATTGTGGCCTTTCAGCTCTGCTGGGCGCAACAGGAGGCCTCCCAAGTCATTTAGGTGAAAGAAACTTCATTTGCTGTGCAATTCCATCTTTCTGGCAGCTGAATTCTCATTATCTCACATACCTAGCAAGGATCTGTCTATAAGGATTCAGTACCTTTCAAGATCCATCTCTTGCCTATCAGATGTTCTAAAGAAAATTTACCACAAGGTGATTTTATAGCTTCTTACAAAAATAAAGTAACAATTTGGAGTTTTGCATCCGAGGAACTTGTAAAATCAGATTTATTTTACAGATAATAATTTCTGATTTACTTCTAGTGAGCATAGACACTTCTTCCTTAAAACAAAAACTTGATGGCTCCTTTACCCCACGGCCATGTGTTCTAACTCCTTGGATAGATCTTCTCAACCCTTCTTACTTTTTCCCAGGGTTTCTTGGCCTCAGCTTTATTAACCAATATGTAGACCCGGTAATTCTTTGTTCCCTAGATGAGCCCATGCACTGCACAGTGTTTAGGAACAATGTGGTCCTATCAACTAGATGCCAAGTAGGACCACCTCACATCTCCCTGCTGTGAAAACCAGACATGTCTCTAGATCTCGCCAAATGTCACTGAGAGTGTTAGGGACAAAAATTGCCTCCAGCGGAAAATCACAGATCTAACCCTAAATAATCTTTTAGCCACAATCCCCACATAAAACTCATTTAGTGAAACTCATTTGCTCAATTATAGCCTAGAATATTGCTTGAACTGCATTTTCTTGTTATTCTGAAATGTCCTTTATCTTCTTTAGGATACATCTTATAATTCACATCTTAAAAATTATTACATTTATTGAATCAGTTTATAATCTTTCACATGGTGATTATTTGAAAGCAATAATCATTTGTATATTTGAGCTTTGCTAGTTCAATATAAAAATTGTCACATTACATAAATCCAGAGCTCACATGGGTAAAGAATCACCCTTGAAATAAAAATGATACGAAATCTAAGCCAATGGCAGTATACATTTTATGTAATGCTTTTTTCCTAAATAAAGTCTACTTCAAATATTTAAAAATCTCATTGGATAGTTAGGGCTTTTGAAGGCATTTTTACTAAATACTATCACAGAACAAAGAATTTTTAAATTGAGGTTATATATAACCTAAAATTCCTATTGAGTTGATTTACTCAAAATAGAAAACAACCAATACAGATCATCCGAAGTCAGCAAGGCAGATTTATTTTTAAAAGTTTATAGTCTCTAATGTTGAAAATGCATCTCTCAAAACAAAACACTCATGTGGAGCCTGTATTTCCTGCTTGCATTAAGCAATGAATACTCAGGGGTGGCCCGTTTGAAAAACAGAACATAGTTCACTACATATTGTACTCAAGCACCACACTGGCAAAGGCAGGGAGGGAGGGAGAAGTGGACATCTGAGTCAGTGTGTACACAAATATAGAGAGATGCTCTTGTGGTTTATAAGTTCTATCTAGGATGAGAGCCTTTTAAAAAAATCAATATGTTCCCTAATTGATCCACTGGAAGTTTCATTCTGAGAGTGAGGAGTAGAGTCAGAAATAGTATCTGGCTGATTTAATTCAGCACTTTATAACATTGGGCCATGATTTAGATGTGGTTAGAAAGAAGTCTGCAGAGATTTAGAGTTGGATTTTAGAAGCTATTTGATTTCTAAAGCACCAAACCTGACAGCTAATTGAGAACTTGGAATTGTAGATGAGTTGTAAAGTTAGGCAAATTTCCCTGGAGTTAAAGAGAAAAGGCTACAAACTCTAGTTCTTATAATGGATCTGAATAAATACATTTCTAAAATAGCAGAACCAAGTCTTTCAAATCTGTGTAGATTCAATGTAGGAAAAAAGTTAATTTTTCAGTCTTAAAGATCAAGTTTTAAGTATTTAACTAATGACTTTAGACTCTTAGAAGGTAATACAGTAATGGTTTTCTGCAGTATTTGCTTCAATGTTATCACATTTAGTAAATCCAGAATGCTTCTAAGATAATCAAGAAAGATGTATAATAGTCTGAAATGCTTAACAAGAACAAGAGCAAGTTACATTGTTCTTATATATAACAAATTATATGTAATAAATTAGCTAAGAAAACACTAAACTCCTTTCCCATCGAAAACAATATAATCTTAAAGTCAAAATCAGCTACACATTGGTATTATCAAGGGTCACAATCAACCTGTTAGAGATTTCTTATCTCCAATATAGTACTGATACAATCTGATGAAAATAGAGAGGACTCTGTCTGTAATTTAATCTGTCTCCTCTAGACATAAAATTATTGTCTTTTCAGAGAGTAAAATCTTTAAGGAAACAGCTATGATAGAGTCCAAGGTCAAGGGAAATAAACCCAGTGCAAAAGGTTCCAAACTAGTCTAAAATAAGCAGTCACATTTCCAGATAGCTTGTCAAGTTTCAAATAGCTTCATAGTTCTGAAAGTAAAGAACTATCACAAACTCATATTTTACAAGCTTGTAATAAAAGCTAACTTTAATATGGTCCTTCTGTGCCAGGTTCTTTGTAAGTTATTCACATCCATTTAACTCTCAATACAGGTAGGTACACTTACCACCTCCAAGGCTACGTGGCTCTAAGTGGCAAAAGCAAGATGTGGACTTTTAACCCACTTTAAAATAATAGTAATCCCTATTTCCCTAGGGAAAGTAGGAAAGTATAACTGATTAGCTAGCAAATATTTGCTAAATACCACTAAGACCCAGTACCAATACGTATTGTGAGTAATGGAAAAGAAATCGCCATATTATTTGCCCCATGGGATATCAACAAGATTTCTTCCAGGTATTCTAGTGGATGCAAGACTAAAATCAGCATCAGAAATGATTAAGAACTTCATAGGTTAAAAAAAAAAGTGTAACTGCCGCACAAATAACTACTTTAAAAATTCTAGTTTCTACCTTGAGTATTGCAAACTGCCAAAAGCTTACATCGACCAAACCAAAATTAATGATCTCCCACATAAGTTCAACCAATTTTTTAAAAATTGACTTGAGAGTCTGGGATTGTGGCTCAGTGGTAGAACATTTGCCTAATATGTGCAACGCCCTTGTATTTGATCCTCAGTACCACCAATAAATAATTGAATGAATAAATAAATAAACAGCTTGAAACTAATGTTCACAGCCCATCATAAATTAAAATTGTAAAAATAAACTTTAAAAGATCATTCTAAGTTTATTTTACATGTGTATTAATTCAAGATTTAAGCTAATCATGGTTATTTTCATGTCTTTCCTGGCTTCTCACCTCCTTCTCCCTAAAGAAACAGATGGTATGTGGAAAAGATAAGATGTGCAATTTTAATGATCTCCTGGCTTCTATAAGAAGTTACAAGGAGCAGGAGGGGATGGTAAAGATAGAACATCTTCTTCTTTTTTATAGACCTCTTAGATTTTTGCTATGGAAGAAAGAGCAAAAATTAACTTCTGCCTGAAATATTTTACTCCCCCATTGAGTACACAAGCCAAAAAACTCCTACTTATTCTCTATTTGTATTTTATTTAATAGAACCCCACCTCTTACCTCCTGGACCCAGAGAAAAACAGATTCATTTATCCCTCCTACGACAAGCTACAGCATACTGTTGTGGCCCACGGGTCATTATAGTGACACAGGATCCTGGGGAGTTTACACGTTTTTACAATGATTATTACCAGTCTTCACAGGTTAAAGCTATGTCCTTTTCATTGTTTTAACATTCAAAAACCTAAAATTTTTGTAAGAAAATGAAATCACCAACTCCAGATGTAAGACAACAGAGAAGACCTCTTATAAACATCAAGCAATTCTTACTAATTAAAAATAAAGCACTGGTAAAATTTTACAACTGTTAATTCTTTTCAGACTAGCTGTCAGTTTCAGAGATGATGCCAATTGTCTATTAATGTGGAACAACTAATGTATCAATGCTCCAGGATGTGTGTGAAGTAATATCCTATACACTTATTCTTCATTCATCAAAACAATATTTTGTCATTGTAAGTTATTTCTGAAAAGTTAATTATGCCATAAAAAATAAAAAGGACTTAACTCATTTCTAAGCATTTAGAATATTCTGAAGTAATGGAGAGAAATGGTCCCCTCAGTCAACAACCTTGAATTGATTTCAATGGGGAGAGGATCTCATCATAATGAGGAATTGCTAAAAGCAAGCTCCTTCTAAACACTACAGAGAAATTGCTCCCAAAAGACTTTGAGAACGTTCAAAAGAAATTATTTCCTTTTGTACGGCTACTTAAGATTGTTTCCATTTTATTTTTCTCGTATGCAAGAACTAAAGATGTTACAAAAAGCATAATGTTAATGATAAAGGCTAACACGCAGATCTGCACCTGCCATGGTTCTACACATGCCCAATATATTAACACATGTTAACGTCACCATAACTGTATGAGGAAAGATGCTATTATTATGTATCTCCATTTTATAGTTGAAAAAAGTGAGGAACAAAAACTAACGTTAAGGTAATGGTTGAGCCAGAATTCAATCTCAGGGGGTCTACAGTCTGTGCCTGTAATTCCACACTGACTCTCCACTGCACCTTAAATGCCATCCCATGCTACCTGACAGTACTAAATTTAAAAACTCCGTGAAATTACAGGACTAATGTAAAGTCTCTTTGTAACTACAGATATTCAGTATTTACTTCTCAACATCTTTCCTGAAAATACATCTTCCACAACTCTAAAGACATTTCTATAGTTAGGCAAAGCTTATATCGCAAGCCATCTGAAAGTATTTCTTATTAACTTACAGCATAATCAGAGAATTTCTGAGCAACTTCTTCATGCACCAGACTTGTGGCAATGCACAATTTAGTGTTAACATCTATGGTTCTACCTCTTCCTAGCAAGTGATAACAAGTACAGCAGGTAATGAAGTTCAAAAATGCTTGATGATGAAGGCAGTAAGTTCTGTTAAAATCTCTTGATTTTTACATAAAAACCAAAGCATGTGTCAAGAAAATGGAATGGTAAACATCTTGTGTTTATGAATTTTAATGCTGTATTTACATTCTATTAAACTACTTTACATTCTAGTAAACTGCTTTACATTCTACTAAACTCCTGAATGAGATCCAACAGGAGTTTTTCCTTGAAAGAATGAAAGAATTAGCTACCCATTGTCACCTATAACAACTCCAGCACACTTTTACAGCGACTCTTCTTATAGACCCAGGACAAACCATTGTTGAATGAATTCACTGGTAATAACAATAATTGGCTCATCATATTGAATGCAGAAGAAATACTGTGAATACAACTTCCTAACATCAAGGACCAGATACTACATACATTATTAAAAACTACATTGTCCCAAGAAAAAGATAAAAAGACAAAAGACACAATAGATTTCAAATGAAATGCTAACAACAACATAGAATCGAAGAAACTAATTTGTAAAGTCTTTTTGTAACTATAGATATTCAGCATTTAAGTTTAATCTTCCATTGGTAATTTTTATTGTTTCTTCTTCATTATTTCAATATGGCAGCACATATTTTCAAAGTGTTACACTTCATCTATACCATATTTATTACTTAATGTATTCATATGGAAATACTTTGAGTATCATTGCCCAATTTAACATACACAGCTTCTATTCTCAAATTTCACATCTCTAGCCACAAAACCAGACCTACATCATTGCTGCTACTTCTCTTCTTAAAACCAGTATGATCTAGCAGATGGAAAGAACTGACATGTTTTGGTTTGAATGACAGCTAACATCCAGTATATTGAGCAGTCATTATGTCTCAGACACAGTGATAAATAATTCGTTTGCACTAATTCTTACAAAAACTCTGTAATGTAGACACCATTATTTCCCACATTATGTCAAGAAAGAAAGTGAAACAGAAAGTTACATAGCCTGACCAATACCATGTAGCCCAAACCTGGGAGGGTTCAGATTCCAACATAAGAAATTCGTGCTACAGTATGAGCTCTTTCTGTGGACATACGATATCTCCAGAGTTGGTTGAAAGTAAAGTTCTGTGTTTTAAGTTTCTTTTTTAAAAAAGATATTGAGCATATCAATATCTAAATCACAGTCTGGTATAAAATCTAAATAAGATAATATACATGAATTGCCTTGTGTAATGGCTGATAGAGAGTTGCCACTCATTAAAGATATTTGTTAAATGTCTATCTGTAAATGTTAATGCTGATTATATAGACTTACAAACATATCAATTCCTATGCTATATTCACAAGTTTTTTGACTAGTATAACAGAAAAATGCAGGTCTGTTGCATCTGTGATACTTGAAAACAAGTGTAGAGTTTGCAAAAAGGCTTTGATGCATTGGATTTCTACTCATCAGTATTCTACAGTACTCTTTATGATGCCCCTCCCCACAGGAAGATTGTACATCCTACCCAGTTTAACTCAGCCATAGCTATGTGATTTGATTTGATCAATAAAACATGGGTGTGAAGATGTACACAACCTCTGGTTTTAAGAACCAATGCATTGTTCATGAACTTTTTTTCTTTATCACAAGATCATCAGTATTTACTACTCATCATTCTGGAAATCAATTAAAGAAAATGTGAAGAGAGCTGCAGAATATTTACAATATAAATGTTCTGGTAGTGAGAAATGAACTTTTATCTATGGCAGCTGCTAACACTTGGTGTAGTTATTGCAGCATGCTCTTCTGGATTATGTTGACTAATACAACATGTTTGAATATACAGAGTGCACTACAAAAATGTATACACGTTCCAGGAAATGGAAAAAGAGTATGATTTTTCAATCGAGTTACCCTCCTATGGGGGACCCTAAAGGATATTGTATATCACAGAAAACCCACTACACTGCTGGCCCTTAGAGAAGAAATTGAAAATGCATGTTCAGCAATCTCAAAGACCAAGGATACCCAAGCAGCAGTTTGCCATACTAATAATTGTCTGGAAGCTAATTGTGACCACTTTGAACACCTCTTGTAATTGTAGAGATCAAAGGTAACTTGTATTAATCTCACGATGCCTCAATAAATTTAGTATTAAAATATTTATACAAGTTTTCTTTTCCTGAAGTGTGCACACATTTTTTGGCAGAAAAAAAATATATATATATATTCTCCCTAACTTACACACATGTTCTACAGTCACAGCAGTCACAGTACAGGCATAGCCCAAAGAAGCATGACTGTAACTCTTTTCTCTATCCTTGTGAATTTGTTCTTAATTTAACCTTCTTAGATTTTATAAATGTTGTTTATGGGGGGATTGAAGACAAATAAACCATATGCAAACCTTCACAGCTAAAACCATAAAGTCTTCAAATATTTAGGTCTTGTATTTTGTTTGAAGAATGAGCCAAACTTAAAATTCTAAGACCTATGAAATTATTCTAAGATAAATAAGTAGTCACTTATATTTTACCATATGTACGTAGAAGGAAACCTTGACTTAGAAGACCTGGATATGGATTCTGACCAGCTCTGTAGCAACTAGGCTTTGAGATGCCAGTCACACCCACACGCCGTTATTTGGAAGTGCCCCTTTCTTCCTTCCCTTCTTCGTTCTTGTGACAAATGAATGGTTAATCTTTATGCCAAATCACTTCAAACCATCAGCCCCAGACTGCAAGACTAGGCACCATATGGTATAAAAGTACTTCATTTCCAAGCCTTCAATGTGTATGAGGTTGCATTATAACAAATATATTTCACTTATGCTAGAGAGTGAATTTTTTAACTTACAGTAAAAAAAAAATACATTGATTAAACATGTGAGCTTTAAGTGAATTACATTCCTAGCCTGAATCTCCTAATTTGGAGAAGGGGTTAAAACATCCACACTTGGTTGCTGTGAGTGTCCAATAATGTGAATATTTCCAAATGATCACTCTTAAAAACAATTGTTAAATGAGCAATTCCAGTCATTTCCCAAGTAAACATTCTTCTAAATTCTATTCTTCTAAATTCTCAGGCAAATAAATTGCTGGTAATCAATTGTGTATTACAACTACTACACCTCACATATTTACTGTAGATATGTCAAATTTTGTGAGTGGAAGATCTAATTAAACTTGTAATATATTTAAAAACCCTATATAATATAAAGGAATATTTTTTATTTTGTACGATAGTGAATTTGGCTGATCCTTTTAATATTTTTTGTTAAAATACCTAGTTCTCATTTAGAAAGGAAACACCATTTTAAAACATTTCTTTTTTTTAATTAATTTTATTGGTATATTTTAGGTATACAATATAATGACATTCATCATTGGAAATTTGCACCTTTACATAATCTCTCTTGCTTATTTTTTCCCCATTCCCCTGCCCTCCCTTCAACCCCTCTATCCCTCCCTATTTACAAAGACTTTGTTTCCTTTTTTCCATTTTCTCATATTAATTCCATTGCCTTCTTTCCTTTCCCCTACCCCTCCCACTTCCCCTTCCTCTTTGCCCTTTTCTTCCTAGTCACATTAACTATTATACCTTTTAATACTTATTTACACTTTCAGTTTCTCACACTAGAGAAACTATTTGGTATTTACACGTGTCCTATTTATTTCACTTAAGAGTATCACCTCAATGTGCATCATTTAGCTATAAATGTCTCTAATTTTTCATTTTTTATGGCTGAGGAGTATTCTATTTTATTAAAAAAACACATTTTCTTTATCCATTCTCCAGTTGATGGGAAATTGGGTTGCTTCCAAGTTTTAGTTATTACGAATTGTGCTGCTATGAACATGGGTGCATATATGTCACTGTGGTATGATTCTTTTAATTCTTTGGGGAAGATACCCAGCAGGGGAATAGCTGGGTCAAATGGGACTTTCAGTCCTAGTTCTTTGAGGTATCTCCAATACTGATTTCCACAGTGGTTGCACCAGTCTGCACTCCTACCAACAATGAAGAAGGGTTCCTTTCTCCCTACAACTCTGCCAGCACTTCTTATTGGTTGATTTCTTGACAGAAGCCATTGTTTCTGGGATGAGATGGAATCTCAGTGTTGTTTTCATCTGCATCTCTTGAATGACTAGTGATGTTGAACATTTTTTCATATGTTTATTTGCTATTTCTGCTTCTTTGTCTGAGAAATACCTGTTCATTTCAGATGCCCATTTTTTTATTGGGTCTTTAAATTTGGGAGGTCTGATTTTTTTAAGTTCTTTATAGATTCTAGATAGTAGACCTTTGAGGAACAGCCGGTGAAAATTTTTTCCCACATTGTGGGTTGTCTCTTCATACTGTTGGTGGTTTCTCTTGCTGTGCAGAGGCTTTTTAATAAGAAGAGATACCACTTATTGATTATTTGTGCTAGTTCATGGGCAACTGAGGTTGTGTTCCTAAAATCTTTTCCTACACCAATGTCTTGAAGAGTTCTACTTAACCTCTGTTCCAGCCAGTTCAGCATTTCTGTTTTAATATTTAGATCTTTAATCCATTTTGATTTTAGTGCATGGTGAGAGATATAGGTCTAGTAAAGCATTGTTTCTTTTAAAAAAGAAAAATGAGCCTTAAGGTATAATTTACTGGAACTGCCTGTAGAAAAATCAAGAACTGATAGAAATTCAAATTTTAAAAAGAAGAAAAGGTAAATTGATATTAGGCACATCTTTTCAGAGCCTTAGTGACTTTTGTTTATATTCTTATTTTACACAGTCCCAAGAGCAATGTTTACTTGGGGAAACATCACGGTGGTTATGTACTTAACCTTACAAAAATGATGTTTAACAAATACTATCCCTATCCATGTGATATTTTCTTTTCAGAAAAACATATTTTCCTCTACAATGACTTAAAGAAACTTCGGGAATACTTTCTGGGAATATACTTTAATATCATTAATACATGCTAAGAAATATCTGGCTCTGCTTACAAAAGCAAGATAAAATTCTTGGATAAAACTCCCAAAGCAAGATAACTACTCAATAAACTATGACTCTCCTGCTAGATCCAATACTCTTAGTTTCCTACTACTTTTTTTTCCAGGCCCCAAAGATTGTTCTTACCCATGTCTTGGCCAGTTTTATGTTTATGTAACCCAGACATGAGCCTGGGTTCTTTATATAGTTTTATTTGGCTTACTATTATGGTAGTTGGTATCAATGATAATGACATCCCAGTGAAAGTCCCTTGGCTTTGTCTCAGTGTGGCAGAGGAGTAAAAAGCTGATCAGTCTCACGTAAAAGGGACTGAGGTATGGGGTTGCCTTACTGTTTAACAATCATTTTCCTGAGAAATAGCCCAGTCACAAGAGACATGACTCAATCCTACGAAACAGCATTAATCTATTCTTGAGGCTGGAGTCCCTGTAACCTGACCTGAAGTACGCCCCTCCTCTGAAAGCTTCCAACACTGCCAAATAGGGGACCAAACTACAAGCACATGAACCTTTGGAGGACAAACATATCTTGTCTAAAATGTTGCTTTGCTAGAGATAGTTTTCAGTGTAGGAAATATTTTTAACTCGCCTATATCATCATTTTGTAGACCTAAATTTATGGAGTTATGGTTTGCTCCATAATAGATGTTGTTAATAAAATACCTTAATCTCACAAATATTTTCAAGTTATCTTTCTTCTATGTGCCTGAAAATTGCTTGAGAGTGCAAAACTTTCCAAAATGTGTAGGTCTGAAAGGACATTTAATATAGTAGCCTCAGCATATTTAAGTTTAATGACTAAAGTAGTGGTGATTCCTGCTTGAGCTTGATCTAGTTCAACCTTGGCTATGTAGCAACAAATGGATAAAAAATCATGGACAGGGCCAGGGATTTAGCTTAGCGGTGCTGCTGCCTGCTGCGCAAGCACAAGGACCCAAGTTTGATCCCTGGTACCAAAAAAAAAAAATCACAGGCAGTCATTATTGATCTCATTCTGTTATGTCTTAAGTGTTATTTATTGCACAGTATTTTCAATTTGCTTTTCACATGAAAATTGCTTTGCTCATTAGAACTGTCTCAGGAGTTGACTTAAGGAAATTTAATACTGAAACAGTATAGGTAACTTTGGTAAGTATAAGAGATCATTCAGAAGAAACTAGAAAAATTGTGGACTCAAAGTGTAATATATAATATATAATAAATACATATTGAGTGTGTATATATACATACACACACTCAAAGTGTTTAGCACTAAACATAAAGTATGAATGGTTCCTATTTATACAAACACCTCTGGGAAATTATTCTTCTTGCATAGATAGTTTAAAAATATACTAATGAATTGTATAACTGCTTGCTAAGACAAAATTGTTTTCATTTCTGAGGCATTCAATATTCTAGAGCAAAGATTATCAAAATATGGTTAATGGAAAATTGGTGATCTGTGGACACCTGCCAGGTACTGTTTAAACAGATATGTTATACAATTCATATTTTGTGTATGCTAGTAAGTATAATAAGGGCCAGGGATGTAGCTCAGCAGCACTATGCCTGCCTGGGAAGACTAAGGTCCTGAGTTCAACTGCTGGTACTGAAAAAAAAAAGTATATTAACTAATTTATTAGGTTGCTGCTGATGAAACATTAAGAAAAAACATTGTCCATCACCTTATTTTAATAGCAAATTTTACTTCTCTTGTCCTTGTTTTATCTCAATTATGAGTAGAAATGTAGGACACCTGGGGTTTTTGAACTGCTGTATATCAAAAACATTAAGTTAAAAATAATCAAATATCAAATGGCCTTCAGTGGAAAGTCAGTCTATCTTGGGAAAGAGAGAATAAGCAAAGAGTCAATCCTTCCAGCTAGGAATAATTGGCTAGAAACCATAGAAAGTTGTTTGGCAGCAATTACACTGCATACAGCACAGCAGGCAAGACAATAAAATAAGTTATTGAAGACCAGTATCTAAACTCTGATCAATTTCAGAAAAACAAACTAAAAAAAATTCTGCAGTTAGTCTATTAGTTCTAACATAAAGATTCCATCTGCTGATAACAGTGCTGTCCAACAGAACTTTCTATAATGACAAAAAGCCTCTGTCCTGTCTAGTACGTAGCCACTACCTAGCTGAGAATATTAAATGTGGCTAGTGTAAGTGAAGTTCTAAATTTTTAATTCTATTTTATTTTACCTAATTCAATGAGCCATATGGGGCTAGTGGCTACCATGCTAGAGAGTTCAAATCTAGGAACATCATTCTGGTCCAAAGGGTAGTATGATATGGATAAGACAGTCAGTGAGAAACAGAAGGCAGGTCAATAATAAAACCATCAAGGCCTGATGAACTTACATGAGGCTGGAGCCACCAACATCTAAGAGGAAGAAGCCAAATCTAAATCAAAATGACACTGTATTTTCATTTTGAATTTTGAATATTTTCACATTTAAGCTAACTACAACTCCTTACTACTTTATACCAAATGCAGGTTTGCTATGTTTGGCTAACTTTACAAGTGATGTAAGAAAAAGTAAAGTATTTTCATATCCAGATATCATATTACAGGGATACATGCATACCCAAGTTTATATTAGCACAATCCATAATACTTAAATCTTGAAAGTGGCCTATATGTCTGTCAACAGATGAATGGATAAAGAAAACATGATAGTTGCACACAACAGAGTACTATCCTGACATAAAGATAGATAAACTGGAATCCTTTTAGGAAAATAGGTGTACTCTGAGACCAAAATTTAAGTGAAATAAATCAGATACACAATCTTAAATATCACATGGTTCTTTTCTAAGAGAAACCCAAATTACAAATAAAGAGCAAAATAAAAAATAAATAATAGGAAGTAAGGAGATAGATCTTTCACAAATGGGAAAGGGACCGAGAGATCAACAGCTGGTGGGAAGGGGGAAGGATGGAAGGAAAGGAGATGGAAAACAGAATTAAGATGTGTTATGCACATGCACCAACCTCACACAAGAAATGGAAGCATTATGTACAGCAAGCATGTACTGAGAAAATAAATAAATGAATAAATGAAATTCTCAAATAAAAAAGAGACCATACTCATTGTATATTAAAGGTATTCAATAAATGTTAGCCCTATTCCTTTCAATAGTAACATAAATTTTTGAGGTATTGTTAAGGAAAGCCATTTGAGCCAGAAGGAGCTAAATATAAATCATATTTCAGGTTCTGTCCCTTAAGCATGCACACCAGGTAAACAATACCTTCATGTCCTTAATAAAGTAACCCCTGCACACAGTCTGGTCCTACTTGACTGGCACACATAATGCCATCACTAATTTTTATCTTTAAGACTTACATACATTAGGCTGACACAAATTGGGAGGTTTTTTACAACATAAAATGGCTTTCCTATGAAGATATCTTTGTGTCATTTTTAATGGTAGATCTGAGAACTAATTAAATGCCTTATAATATTTAGTAAGAGGCAATAATTCAAGAGAAGTGGAGATTCTTATTACTATTAGCATGGGTTAATTTGTACTTCAGCTCAGAAACCTAAATGTAATTATGAGGGGAAAATACATGTTGGAGGGAAATTAAAAATTTTAAGCATTATATTGCACTGAACAGAGTCATTTTATCTTACTTTTCTACACTTTTAGTAAAAATGACTAAAAGACAAAGATCAGCCTTTTAAGTAGCTATCAATAATTAATTGTTATTAGCTTCCATAATATATGACAGACATGAATCAAAAGACAAATTATTCACTTCATGTCTAGGGTACTTAATATTGTTTGAACTTTGACAATTGCCATTTAATAGAATTTTAGCTTGATTTCATGTTAAAGCTGCAATATCTTAGCACCTTCCAATAATATATTGAGAGTTTCATGTTTGCTCTTTTAAATACTGTATATTCACTGTCAAAAATGAAGCAATGTTTCAGGAAAGTAAACTTCCTGTTCCTAGCTCTTTTGACCTTAAAAATTTTTAAAGTTCCCAGGTAGGAAAATTATTACTCAAATATGGGAATTCCATAGATCCCAGAACACAATATAGATTTTACCAAAGACTCAAATCACTCAATGTATAGGATACATTCATGGTAGGGACTATTGTCTATAAATGGACTTTTAAAATTCTATTTTAAAGGATATATATGAAACATATATGTATATAGATCTTGATAAAATAAAGGCATAAATTATTTGGAACATTAGTGAAAAGTAAACCACTTTTTTATTCCAAATTGGAGTTTCATCATAGTGCTAACCCTATTTCTCCAGCCTCGGTATGACTGCTGTTTCTTCTTCATATTGCTATATGTAAGTGTCCTCTGGATCACAAGGGATCTAGGAAATGACCTTGACTACAATAATGATAGCAGCAATCTTCTCTAAAGCACCTACCATACGCTAAGCATAATGTTAGGTAATTTTTATGCACTTTCTCTCCTAATATAATCCAGTACAGGCAAGTATCAATATTCCGTTTTGTAGGCAATGAAATCACAAACCTAAGGACACTGAATAACCTGTCCAAGGATATCTAGCTAGTAATCAGAAGAGCTGGAAATTAAATCAAAGTTAGTTAACCACCCTCATTGAAAGACAACATCAGACAAGTTGTAATATGATCACAACGGAGTGAATAGGGATGAAGCAGCACAGGGAGGATAGGTTTCCTTTTCTCTGTTACATCCTTTTTCCTGATGCTAATATCTGTCAGCAGCATTATCTACAGAATTCCTCTGGCATGACAGCCATAGATATCAGCCAACATTAGTATCAATACCAGGGTGCTTGTAAACAGCAAAAGAAACAAACTCAACAAGATAATGTGACTTCGGGTAAGACACTCAGGTGGTGAAGTTAAATCAAGTTACTACATGCAGCCCTACTTTTGAAAAGAAAGCTTGGGGATCATTAATGTATTTGTCTTCCTCTTTTAACAACTAGGCAAACAATGCAAAGCCTAAAACCTTTTAAAACACAGACCATCTGCCGCCTGTCTCGCAAGCTCAAGGTGCTGAATTCAATCCCCGGTACCAAAAAAAAAATAAAAAAATAAAACAGACTTCTTGGGAATACACTCTTACCAAAATAATCTGTGTTAGGTATTCAGCTCAGTATTTTGCCTTTTATAAAATAAGCTGATATATTTCAGGTAGAATATGAATGTTGCGTTGTAAGATATTTTATGGAGATTTTTCTCTCAGAGGTTTTATCATTTTTATAAGGAAAACCCATACTAATACAAGGACTCAATGATTATGAGAAACCACCAAGGTCCTTGAGCACCATTACTGCACAGGTATCCATGAATCTCAAGTTGTAAAATGGAAATTATACTCATTCACTTTATCACATCTGACTTCTTTCCCTTATTATTTTCTATAAAAATTCTCCTGGGATATTTTTCATACTCCATCTTATTAAATTTCACTTTTCAGTTGTCTAGATGGAAAGAAGTTACCAAGTATGCTGAACTCAAAAATTATAGTAATGATACTACTTAATAATGTCTTGACACCAAAATCACAAACAATAAAAGTAAAAAGTTGATAAACTGAACTCAAAGCTAAAGTGCATTGCCCTTCAAAAAATATCAATAAGAAAATGAAAAGATAAACCACAGATTGTAAGAAATTATTTTGTAAATTGTATTTAATAAAGGATTTATATTTAAAATATACAAACAACATTTACAGCTAAAGCCATTTTTAAAATGGACAAAGTGGTCAAATCACCCCGCTGCTGACAGGGAGGTCTGCCCACACCTTACTGAGGTCCCCAGTCACACCGAACACACGCTCAATCAGCCCGCTGCAGACAGGCAGGTCTGTGCATGCCCTACCGAGGTCCTGAGTCATGCAGAAGACACCGAATCACCCCGCTGCAGACAGGCAGCCACCTGATTCCACAATAAAAAGACGCAGAGGACACCAGACCACCAGACCAAGGTACTGAGTCCCACTGTTCCCGGCCCAGAGGTAGGGGCTTCTGAGCTGGCGTCGCGTCGCACTGCTCCTGGTCCAGAGGAAGGGGCTTCCCGGTCACCATCCCTCCCGCTGCTCCCAGCACAGAAGAAAGGGTTTTTGGGCCACCTTCTGTCCCACTGCTCCTGGCCCAGAGGAAGGGGCTTCTGAGCCACCATCCCACTGCTCCTGGTCCAGAGGAAGGGGTTTCCCAACCACCATCCCTCCAGCTGCTCCCAGCCCACAGGAAAGGGCTTTTGGGTTACCATCCCTACCGCTGCTCGCGGCCTCTGTCCCACCTCACCCAGCTCAGAGGAGGTAATCCATGCAGGCACTAACAGCCCCCCGCCCCAGTTGAAATGAGAAAACATGTAAATAAATCTCAAAACCAGACTCCCAGATCACCTACAGCAACCCCAAAGGGAAATGAGATGCAACACTCTGATACTCAACCACCTGTACTCACTGAACTGGCAACAAAAGGGGATCTGGGAAAAATGAAATCAGAAATAATTTCTCAGATAACAGGAGAAATTGTGCCCCTAGTACAAGACACGATTAATAAATCT
Organism: Heterocephalus glaber; assembly: GCF_053883595.1. NCBI lineage: Eukaryota > Metazoa > Chordata > Mammalia > Rodentia > Bathyergidae > Heterocephalus > Heterocephalus glaber. The sequence goes on along the minus strand of NW_028258356.1, from coordinate 8,628,955 downwards.
AGAGAGGAGCTGAGGAACATGATGGAATCCCAACATAAGAAACAAATGGAATCCATAAAACAGATGCAAATAGATTTCCAGGACATAAAAAACTCCATTTAAAATCTACACAACAGAATGAGCCCATGTGAGGACAGAATTTCAGATATAGAAGATAAGATTGCAATTAGTGACCAGGAAAAGAAAAATGGCTTCAAAATTATAAGGGAACATGAGAAATCAATCCAGCAGCTGCTAGATGATCCAAAAAAGAATAACATAAGACTGATTGGGCTCAATGAAGACACAGGAGAGAGTGCAGATGACATAAAAAACCTCTTCACAGAAATAATGGCAGAAAACTTCCCAAGCAGGGAAAAAGAGCTTGACATACAAATAAGTGAGGCATATAGGACTCCAAATAGCCTTGATCAAAAAAAATCTACACATAGGCATATAATTGTTAAGATTCCAGAAACACAACAGAAGAACAAAGTTCTACAAGCAGTTAGAGAAAAGAAAAAAAAACACATACAAAGGAAAGCCCATCAGAATCACAGCAGACTTCTCAACACAAACCATCAAGGCAAGAAGAGCTGGCAGTGACATATTCCAAGCCCTAAAAGAAAACAGCCTCCAACCCAGATTGATGTACCCTGTAAAACTATCTTTCAAAATGGATGGAGAAATAAGATACTTTCATGACAAAGAGCACCTTAGGAACTTTGTGAATACCAAACCAGCACTCCAAAGAATTTTACACAATATCCTAGGAACAGATATTGAGGATCACAACCCCAGGAAGCAAAGCAGAATGTACCCATCTGGCATGACAAGAAATTAAATGGAAAGGGGGAGAACCCAACAAAAAGAAAAAGTCATGGCAATGACAAATCAATACATTTCAGTTATAACCATCAACCTTAATGGTCTCAATTCACCAATCAAAAGAAAGAGACTGGCAGAATGGGTCAAGAAGCAAAATCCAACAATATGCTGCATACAAGAAATACACTTAATTCAAAAAGAAACTCATAGACTGGAAGTTAAAGGGTGGAAAACAATACTCCATGTGACAGGAACCCGAAAAAAAGCAGGAGTAGCTATCCTCGTGGCAGATCAAGTAGATTTCAAACCAACAGTGATTAAGAGAGACGAAGAAGGACATTACATCCTCATAAAGGGAAGAATCCAAGAGGAAAAGATGACAATCATAAATATCTATGCACCAAACACTACTGCACCCAACTATATAAAACAAATACTAATGGACATAAAAAGTCATATATGCACTAATACAATTGTAGTGGGGGACCTCAACACCCCACTGTCACAAATAGATAGATCAACTAGACTAAAAATAAGTAATGAAATACTAGAACTCAATCGAACTCTTGAAGAAATGAACTTAACAGATGTTTACAGGGTCTTCCACTCCACAAAATCAGAATACACATTCTTCTCAGCTGCACATGTGTCATTCTCCAAAATAGACCACATACTCACACATAGAACATGTTTAAGTAAGTGCAAAGGAATTGAAGTTATCCCCTGTACATTATCAGACCATAGTGCGATGAAATTGGAGATCCATAGCAAAAGAAACTCAAAAAATTTCATAAACACGTGGAAATTGAACAACACACTTCTGAATAACCAATGGGTCACAGAGGAAATTCAAGAAGAAATCAGACAGTTTCTTCAGTTAAATGACAATGACAATACAACATATCGGAATCTATGGGACACAATGAAATCTGTCTTACGAGGGAAATTTATAGCAGTGAATACGCATATTAGGAAAACAGAATGAGCCCAATTAAACAACCTGATGCTGAACCTCAAGCTTCTAGAAAAAGAAGAGCAGGACAACCCCAAAGCTCCTACAAGGGAGGAAATTATAAAGATCAGAGGAGAAATCAATGCAATGGAGACTAAGAGAATGATACAAAAAATCAATGAAGCCAAGAGTTGGTTCTTCAAAAGAATCAACAAAATTGATAAACCTTTAGCCAACCTTGTCAGATGAAGGAAAGAAAAGGCCCAAATCCATGCAATTAGGAATGAAAAGGGTGAAATGACAACAGACCCAGCAGAAATCCAGAGGATCATCAATACCTACTTCCAGAACCTATACACCAATAAGATGGACAACACAGAAGAAATGGACAGATTCCTAGATACATATGAATTACCAAAGTTGAACGAAGAAGACCTAAAAATTCTGAACAGCCCAATATCAACCATTGAAATTGAAAATGTAATTAAAAACTTATCATCTAAGCAAAGCCCGGGCCCTGATGGCTTCATTGCTGAATTCTACAAGACATTTAGAGAGGAACTGCTGCCACTACTGTTTAAACTCTTCAATGAAATTGAAAGGGAAGCAATACTCCCAAATTCATCCCTGGAGGCAAGCATCACCTTGATTCCCAAAGCAGAGAAAGACCCAACTGAAAAGGAGAACTATAGGCCAATCTCACTAATGAACATAGATGCAAAAATCCTTAATAAGATAATGGCAAACAGAATGCAGAAGATCATCAAGAAGATCATACACCCTGATCAAGTGGGATTCATCCCAGGGATGCAGGGATGGTTCAATATGTGAAAATCAATTAATGTAATACACTATATCAATAGAGCCAAGGACAAAAACCATATGATTATCTCCATAGACACAGAAAAAGCATTTGACAAAATCCAACATGCATTTATGATTAAAACCCTAAAAAAAATTGGAATAGATGGTCTCTACCTCAAACTGATAGAAGCCATCTATGAAAAACCAACAGCCAATATCATACTAAATGGTCAAAAACTGAAATCCTTCACACTAAAATCAGGAACAAGACAAGGATGTCCACTATCACCACTCTTGTTCAATATAGTTCTGGAAATATTAGCCACAGCAATTAGACAAGAGAAAGAAATAAAAGGAATAAAGATAGGAAATGAAGAAGTCAAACTGTCATTATTTGCAGATAACATGATACTCTATATAGAAGACCCCAAGAACTCCACCAAAAGTCTTCTAGACTTAATAACCACATTCAGTCAAGTAGCTGGTTACAAGGTCAACACACAAAAATCAATAGCATTCCTCTACACCACTGACAGACTCACTGAGAGAGAAATAGGGCAAATAATTCCTTTCACAATAGCATCCAAAAAACTGAAATACCTAGGAATCATCCTAATGAAAGAAATCAAAGACCTCTTCTCTGAAAACTATGGCACTCTGAAAAGAGAGATTGAAGATGATATCAGAAAATGGACAGACATCCCCTGCTCCTGGGTAGGAAGGATTAATAGAGTGAAAATGGCCATACTTCCAAAACTGCTATATAGGTTTAATGCAATTCCAATTGAGATCCCAGCAGCATACTTCATAGACCTCGAGAAAACAATCCAAAAATTCATTTGGAGCAAGAAGAGACCCAGAATAGCAAAAGCAATTCTAGGTAACAGAGACATGGCAGGGGGTATCACAATCCCCAACCTGCAACTATACTACAAAGCTACTTTGATAAAAACAGCATGGTACTGGCAAAGAAACAGACCTGAGGACCAGTGGAACAGATTAGAAGATGCGGAAACATTGCCAGACACACTCAGCCATCTCATCTTCGACAAAGGAGCCAAACACCCTCACTGGAGGAAAGATTGCCTCTTTAATAAATGGTGCTAGAAAAATTGGGCTTCAACTTGCCAAAGATTAAAACTAGACCTATATCTCTCACCATGCACTCAACTAAAATCAAAATGGATTAAAGATCTAAATATTAAAATAGAAACTCTGAACCAGTTGGAACAGAGGTTAGGTAGAACCCTTGAAGACTTCGGTGTAGGAAAAGATTTTATGAACAAAACCTCAGTTGCCTGTGAACTAGCACAAACAATCAACAAATGGGATCTCTTCTTATTAAAAAGCTTCTGCACAGCAAGAGAAACCACCAGCAGTGTGAAGAGACAACCCACAATGTGGGAAAAAATCTTCACCTGCTCTTCCTCAGACAAAGGTCTACTATCTCAAATCTATAAAGAACTTAAAAAGATCAGACTTCCCAAATTTAAAGACCCAATCCAAAAATGGGCATCTGAAATGAACAGATATTTCTCAGACAAAGAAGTAGAAATAGCAAATAAATACATGAAAAAATGCTCAACATCACTGGTCATTCGAGAGATGCAAATGAAAACAACGCTGAGATTCCACTTCACTCCAGAAAGAATGGTTGCTATCATGAAATCAACCAAGAACAAATGCTGGCAGGGCTGTGGGGAAAGAGGAACCCTGCTCCACTGCTGGTGGGAGTGTAGACTGGTGCAACCACTGTGGAAATCAGTATGGAGATACCTCAAACAACTAGGACTGGAAGTCCCATTTGACCCCACTATTCCACTGCTGGGGATCTTCCCCAAAGAATTAAAAGAATCATACCACAGTGATATATGTGCACCCATGCTCATAGCAGTGCAGTTTGTAATAGCTAAAACTTGGAAACAGCCCAAATGCCCATCAACTGGAGGCTGGATAAAGAAAATGTGGTTTTTTTATAAAATGGAGTACTACTCAGCCATGAAAAACGAGAAATTAGAGACATTTATAGCTAAGTGGATGCACATTGAGGCGATACTCTTAAGTGAAATAAATAGGACACACATGTGTAAATACCGAATAGTTTGTCTGGTGTGAGAAACTGAAAGTGTAAATAAGGACTAAATGTATAATAGGTAATGTGAAATAGGAAGAAAAGGGGCAAAGGGGAAGGAAGCGGGAGGGCTAGGGGAAAGGATAGAAGGGAATGGGATTAATATGAGAAAATGGAAAAATAGGAACAAAATCTTTGTAAATAGGGAGGACTGGAGGAGTTGAAGGGAGGGCTGGGCAAGGGTGAAAAAATAAGAACCAAGAGAGAATATGTAAAGGTGCAAATTTCCAATGATGAATGTCATTATATTGTATACCTAAAATGCACCAATGATTAGAATGAATAATCGATAATGTAAAATAGGAAGAAAAGGTCCAAAGGGGTAGGGGTAGTGGGAGGGGCAGGGGAAAGGAAAGAAGGGAAAGGAAAAATGATGAGAAATGGAAAAAATGGAAATAAAGTCTTTGTAAATAGGGAAGGGTAGAGGGTATGAAGGGAGGGCTAGGAATGGGGAAAAAATAAGAACCAAGATGCATTATGTAAAGGTACAATTCCCAATGAGAAATGTAATTGTGTTGTATATCTACAATGTACCAATAAAAGAATTTAATACAAAAAAAGTAAATAAAAATAAAATGGACAAAGTAATTTAACTGATATTTTACCAAAGAAATAGTAATGGCTAGTAAGCATATGAAGTAATTGTTCATTATAACACAAATTAAAGCCAAAATTACATGCTATTACACACCTACTAGAATGGCTGAAAGGCAATATAAAATGTTGGCAAAGATGTAAAAAAATTGAATTAAAGTTTCTAGTAAAAAGTAGTACAACCACTTTGAAAAATTGATTGGCAGTTTTCTATAAATCAAATATAAACACACCATATGACCTAACAATCACATTTGTAGGAATCCTGTTTTCACCCTAAAAGCCATGGAAACATTTTAACACCAAGATATGTACACAAATGATCTTGGAGCATTATTCATAATGGCCTAAAACTGCAAACAATCCAAATGTGCATAAACAGATGAATGTGGTATATCCATGCAATTCGCAATAAAACACTTTTCAGCAATATAACAATTAACCTTAATTGTGTCAGTTTGATTGGCTTCAAAGCTCTCCAAGGGATTAGTGGAGCATATTCTTGTTTTGTCTGGATGGATTAAGAAAGTGGGAATTTGGGATCTATATTTGTTCCCTGGCCCTTTCCTCTCTACTGCTCTAATTAAACCTGGTTCTTCTAGCTGGCCACCATGATCTGAGCAGTTTTGCTATACTACACCTTTCCACTATGCCTCCATATTGGAGCCAGACAACCAGGGATTAAATTTCCTGAAATTATGAGCCAAATTAAAGTTGTGGATATCAGGTATTATGTCGTAGTGTTTGGAAAGCTAACTATTACAGAAAACTGGTACTGAGAAAGGGGTGGTTGCTGCGACTATACTTTGACCATATGGATCAGAAGCTTTTGGAATTGGTATTGTGGAAGGAGTTTGGAAAGGTTTGGGCTAAAGAAGCCCTAAAATGTTGTAAGTATAGATTGATGGTCAATACTAGTCAAAGCTCAGAAGACCAGAATGTTGACAGGAATGCAAACACTAAAGGCTGAGCTCAGGAAGTTTCACTTGGGAACTGGACTAGAGGCCATGCATGTTATAGTCCAGCAAAATTTTTGTCTACATTTTTCTCATTACCTGAGATTTTGCAGGAAGTTGAGATTAAAGACTAAGGACAGTGGACAAATTTATCTAGCTGAGAAAATCATGGCAGCTCAAATTTCAGGCTGTGATATGGGTTCTGATGAATGCTTTTAGTCTCATTTATAGTAAGAATTAGAGGCAAAAAGCAGAGCAGGAAAAAATTATAAAAACTTAATTTGAGCCAACAATACCAACAAAAAAAAATGTATAAAGTTGTGGCCAAAAGAGATGTCATTGCCAAAGACATTACTGCCGTTAAAAACACACAAAGCAATTTTACATGGAAGAAGAAATGTCTTAAGGGCATCAAAAGAATCACCAGTACCCTACCTATGGTAGGCTCAAGGGTACATAAATATAAATATTTCCTTTAAAAAAAGAACCCCCAGGCCTGCTGCTCAAGAAGGGCCACTTTAGGAATTGGTTCTTTGGGATCCACTTAACCATGCTCAGCTCTCAGGGGCCACTGATGTCAGGGTCCCAGGGGACCTGGCTGCTCAAGCTGGTGGCAGGCCATGGTGTTATACACATGATACTGGTTATTCAGTAATGCACAATCCATGAGTTGTGGGGCCATGGAGGCTTCCACCCAGATTTCAAAGGAAGGCCTAGGATATGAGACACAAGGAGCCCAAAATGGTGGGTATGTGAAGCTCTGAGCATGAAGTCAAAGGTACAGTAGAGACTTCAGAAAGTCAGAAATGCCAGGAACAGAGAATGTCTGAGGAGGAAAGCTGCTTGCTGCCAGCACACGAGAAAGGTCATGTGGGCTGCAACCAGCAGCACCATGGGGTGGGGCTACACAAGCTCTCTGGAACTCACATTTTACAATCATGTGCCCAGGACACCAGATATGGAGCTACAGGACCTAATGTTTGTCCTGATAAGTTTTGGTCTTGCTTTGGTTTCAATCTTTTCTATTTCCCCATCTCTCCTTTTTGCAAAGGGATCCTGTACCATTGTATATTGGCAACATGTAAGTTGTCTTTGATTTGTATAGCTGTTCACAACTAAGAGTTTCCTTGAGTCTCAGAGGAGACTTTGGACTTGAACTTTTGAGAAATGCTAAAACTGTGGAGACTTCAGGAAAGGATTATTGTGTTTTCAGATTTTTGAAAGATAATCATTTTAGGCAGAATTATTAATTTGTCATTGTATTTATTTGGAGACTAAGTAAGGAGATGTATTTGATATCAGGTTGAAAAACCATGAGATATGATGGTTAAGCTTGATTGTGTCAGTTTGATTGGCTTGGAAGTTGCACAGAGGATTGGTAAAGTACATTCTCATATGTTTCTAGGTGGGTCATGAGGCATGACACTGGAGTTTAATTTGGTCCTTGGTCCCTTTCTTTCTTGTTCTCTACCATCCTCTGCCACCATGAACTAAGCAGCTTTCCTCTACCATCCCTTCTGACATGATGTTTCTGCCTTGGAACCAGCCAACCATGGACTGAATCCCCTGAAACTATAAGCCAAATTAAACCCCTCTTCCTGTAAATCATGGGTGTAAGCTATTGTGGCCTAGTAATGGGCAAGCTGATTAATACAAACAATAAAAAAGGAATGAACTACTGACAGCTACCACAACAGAGATGATCCTCAAAAACAGGATTAGAAAATTAATCCAGACACAAGAGACTACATGTTGTATGACTTTTACATGAAACATCTAGGAAATGTGAATTTATGGACACAGAAAACAACAGCAATTGCCAGACTGACTGGTAAAATGCTTGTAGAAATTTAGGAGTTGATGGAAATTTTCTACAACTGAAATTGTAGTGACCATGACACAACTCTAAATTGATTAGATAGCACTGAATTACACATTGTAATTTCAAAGTACATAAAAATATACTTCAATAAAAATTTTAACATAGCAATACCTTATATAACTATAATTCTTCACTTCAACTGGAAGAAAATGTTTAAATTAAAAAAGCACAAAGGCTTTACTTTCAATAAAAAGTTATATGTTATATTACTGTGCTCACAGCCCATAAATAAGAGATGTTGATATTTTTTCAAATATCTTCATAAGCACTGTAACTTATCTACTAAATTCTGAAAGAGAAGTTAGCTGTTATCATATAAATATTTCATAATTGGAAACAGGCAAAACAAGAGAATTAACTGAACTCAAATATAATTATGTCAATCTATTAAAATAAGAACATTATTTTTTATAAAATTTCAACTCAGTGCCTTCACTTTTCTAAGATCTAGTATATTTAAAATTGATAAACCAAATGCAATTCATTATTTTCCATGATTCAAAGGTAAAGGCTGTTGGGAAGATTCTTTTTGACAACATGTGTGATGTCAGTCAGAAGCTTAGATTCTTCTTTCTTACAGGTGAATCTTAGTGGCAGTTTTGAGAATATGATGTACCCTTTTTGATCCTCTTATCAAAAATAGAGGAAAACATGTCTTTCCTCTTTCCCAGGGTTGTGACAGCTAAATTATACTCATCTCCTATAAATCTGTAACTACAGTTTTAAAGTTGTAATAAATCATATTAAAAACTTCTCTAGTTATTTTAAAACTTCCTCAAAATTCCAGAGAATGTTGTTTGGTTTAAACTATACAAGCCAGACAGTGGGCTGGGGTCAGATATCAGTGAATAACAGGCACCCCTGTCCTCAAAGAACTCAGGGCTTGGCATTTAAATGTAATATGGTTAGATCCTGGTTCCCAAGTGCATAATACCTTAAAAGGTCACATTTTTCTGGTAAAATTATTACAATATATTTTTCTGATAAAATTTTCTACAGATGTAAATGGTTTCAGTATGGATAAAAGTGCTACATCACGATTTGTCATGATTTATATTTTTACTCTTTCCCATGAAAGTGATTGGGGAATGCTTCAAAATACTTCAGTTGGGCAGAAGACATATCAAGTTGTCACCAAAAAAACACACTAAGTAGTTAGTTGCCTAATGACAACTGTCTTGGGTGACAACGTGTTATACTATAAAATGGAAGATCAACAGCTTTGAAAAGCACAGTTCAATTATTTATATTTAAAATTGGAATCCCTGAATCAAGGGGAAAGCAACAATTCTTGCTCTCAATGGGCTCTCTAATGAAAAATTTGCTATGAACTTGGATGAGTGAACCAAGTGCTTTGCACAGCTGCTCCAATTAAACAAGGATAACTTAAGTAAACAAAGCTTTTGCATATGATCTCAAAAACAACAGTGTCTTGTGGATTCATGCTTGGGACTGAATCAACTACACAGTCATTGTCTCCTAGAAACAGGATGCACACAATTGTCTTCCTTAATATACCCTCAAATTTGGCTTCTTTTCCACTTTCAAAAATGTCAGGAAATCTCTGTAATCTGTAAATATGTTCTACTCAGACACAATTGCATAAACACTGGTCAACAATGTACAATTTTTAAATGATCAATTGCCTTGCATTTATAAACCAACCAGATATCAAGAACATCAGTTGTTAAGCTTAAAAAGGGGAAACACTGGTTGGCCACTGCAGAAGGAGGTCTGTCCATCCCTGAGATCACTCTGTTGACCAAAACTCTGGTTATTCCTAATAAGCTTAAATGAATAGAAAGTGCTTGGCTTTTTCTTTTTCCAGGGAGTAACCTCAAGTAAGATAATAATCCATAATAAAAATACAATGCATTTTATATCTGTGCTGCTATTAATCTAGAGTGACTGAAAAAATTTTAAAAATACAGGAGTCTCTCCATTCATTTTTTAAAATATAGCTATTATTGAGGCAGAATGGAGGACTCCTCAAGCCCTTCACACTTATTCTGCAAACAAAGAATACCACAGGATGGATGACTCAAAAGAGGACCCGTGAAGGGAACCAAGAATCACTGTGTAGTGTTTTGTTTTCAATTTTTGAAGAACTTTTTAACATTGCAAACTATCTTCTGGCTCTAAAGAGGCTCACTAAACTTTCCTATGAATCCAGACACCAGGAACATTTTCAATAAACCCATGCCAGGCATGCAGAATGTGTTGAGCATTAATGGTGTAAACAGCAAAACAAACATCAATGAAAGCTGACTTCTAATAGCTACAATAGTCACAAAATTCAAAACATATAAAGTTAACGAGGATTTGGGTCTGGAAGTTTCAAAAAATATCAAATTCTGGTACTTTGAAGTCAAAAGCATTCATGGTTAGTCCTGGACTACTGTTGGACCTATGTATGGTTAGAGATCTGCTGTTTCCTTTACGGTAGAGCCACTGAGATGGAGGGATATCACGAAGCTGTCTGAATGTGGAACACCGAAGGTAAAGAATTAGGAGGGCCAGATGATTCAGATTTAGAACTCACATGTAGGACAATGTAGTGATTCTCTGTGGATTCCATCATTAGAAAGGTATAAGAAAACCTGACTTCTATTCCCCTATTTTGGGACAATTAATAAATCTAAGTATCCACAATTTCTCATTTTGGTCATAATATCACATCTCCAAAAGGAAGGGGAAATAATCATAATAAAATTATTCCTCCCTGCAGGATCTAGGACCTTCCCAGAGTCACATTCCAGCCAAGCCAAGCAGGTTGAAGATTCAGAGTACTTCTCACTTTACCTGAGGCTCCTAGTGCTGTTAAGACGACACCATTCACTCACCCAATTTCCCAGAACTCTCACGTAAAGATGGGTTCAGATATTGGTCCTACTCTACATTGCTCATACAAGCATTTTTTCACTGTAAGATTTTCCTGTTATAATTTGGTGCACAGCTGCAATTTCCTCAAGTTGATAATCGTTAACCTGGTATTGTCTCAAGAGCGTACAGGATGTACATGCTTTCAAGGCCCAGAATAACATCTGTGTATCACACTTTCTAACCACAGCAGGATGAGGTATGAAAATTCCCCAGGGGATTTCAAGCAGTTTAACACTGGTTGCTAGAACACACTGTGTCTCAAATATGGCTATAAGTACTGTGTTAATAAAAGCAAATTGAATATGGAACTTCGCTTTATTTCAAGAGTATGTCCCTTGGTTTTCACTTTATTTCAAAGTAAGTCACTAAATTGCTGGATAAAACATATAATTCAAGCCACTAGTCAGTATTTTCTTGCAATTATTATTTTAAAATTTTTACTTTCTTGAAAAAGATTATTATATATACCTGAAAGTTATGTAAATTTCTGAAAACATTTTGTTCCGTCCTAAGGGCCATGAATTATTTTAGCAACCAGTAGATCACTATAAATTTGTAGTGACTTTTAAAAAAAGATCATATGGGTTGACCCAAAATTATTTTGTTTTCTAAAGAACATCCATAAAGAAAGTTACACGGTCCATAAATTGGAAAACACTACAGCCTCCTGATCTATATTCTCAAAGGACAATAGCATATTCAAGGCTCTGAGAAGTCTTTAGTACTGTATCCTGTTTAATTCTTTAACAGTGTTACATATTTAAACCACTCACTTGATACCTTCCTCATATGATTAGTCTATGAATTGCTGTGCCTAAAATACCTACTTCTTTTAATTGTGCTGCTGCTTTGATCCATAAGATTTTTGTGTATTACTTAAAAATTGAATATATAGTAAATAGTGATAGAGATTATTCAGAAGTCTTTTTGAAACTACCCTGTATATTTGTCTCCATAACATTTCCTCTAGTTCCCTGTGGAGAAGGATCATGTCTTCCCCACTGTTCTAGTCCCAGTAATAGCAGATAATAAGTAAAATTTTGCTAAATAAATGAATGAATGCTCTCTATGTTTTCAACATCAATGACATTATGGGCTTAATGGCATTACCAAAAAAGTATACAATATGTTAAAATCCTAACCCCTAGTATTTCAGAATGTGATCTTACTTGAAAATAGTTAAAATGAGGTCACTAGGGTATAATCTAATCCAGTATGATTGGTGTTGTATAAAAAATTGATAGCTTGGACACAAAAATGCGCAAAGGAGGAAGATGATGTAAAGACACACAGGGAAAAATAGCCATGTAGCTGAAAGTCAAAGAAAACCAAGAATTGTGGCAAACATCAAAAGCTAGAAAGGCTAGGAGGACTTCTCTCTTGAAGCCATCAGGGAGAACATATGCTGGCCAACATCCAGATTTCGGAATTCTTGCTTCCAGCAGTATGAAACAGTAAAAGTTTGCTGTCTCGAAACATCTAATTTTCAATGCCTAGTTATAGCAGTCCTTGTAACTTACATAGGTAATATATCTGCACATATTTTATATCTTTTTCATGTTGGCTTAATATAATGAACTAGGTTGGTAATAAATTATTTCCTTCAACAGTATTTTCATAAGTTTCCTTTAGGTATTGTTTTTACAAGTTGAATTTTGGGTTTCATTTAGCAAATCCATATCCTTTGGAGGAAATCTGGACTCAGCAAAATGAAAATTAATGAAAAATAAAGTCTGATAAGCATTAATATGAAATAGAAGGACTCTGCAGAGGTGATCTCACAGCCTATACTTCTTGATGCACCCCATGTCACAAAAATTTATGTGCAAAAATTTTTTTCCAGATGTTGCAGTGGACACTAAAATTCAGCTATGCTAAATGTTGGTAGAACTGTCTTTGAATTTCTAGATCATGAAAACTTGTTTTGAATCAAATAGACATGGTTGTAAAAGAATGCAACTATATATTTACATTGAAAAACTGTCCATATTTTTAAAAGACATTACTTTATACTGTGTTCTTTTTAGTTTCTTAACACACACGGTAAAATTCATCACAGGAAGTAACTGAGGGCTAGAGTTACTCAGGAGCCATCAAAGGTATTCTATATGTTGAAAAATGGATTTAAAATTTAAAAGCTAAAAAGTTCCTAAGCAAAAGCATTTCGTGAACTTGTCACTTTTTCACATGCACAGATATGTTCACCAAGCACAGCATTCTTCATCTTATCACAGAAACAGTGGTCTCCACTCTTAGTGAATATATTAGTGATGGGGGTGTCCTGCTAGTTACAGCTGCTGACAACCCATAACCATGATGGCTAGAAAGAAGCCAGAGGCCACTGTTAAAGCACACATGTGGCTGAAGAATGTAGATTGCAGTTTTCTCTTAGATCCTCAAAGATGTATTGTACAAATATTTAAGTTTGTTATTCACTGTCTAAAGTTAGAGATCATTTTTTCCAGTAATTCAATAAAGCAACCTTCAACAATTATCTCTTTAAACTCTAATTTATAATACACCAGTTTGATAATATTTATCCAGTGAAGGTAGATACACACAATTCTCATTATGATATATAACTTATCATTAATATATATAAGAACTTGTAATCCTTGTTGAATGCTCAAGCTTTTTAAATGATAGTAAAAAAAAATTAAGTAAATAAGTAATAAGTGATTAAAAGTAAATAAATATAGCTTAAGGAGGTAACACAAGCCCAAGAGATCTATGAAATATTTCTCATTGTATGGTTTAACCTGATAAATTAAGCATTTATCAATAAGAAACAGTAAAGAATTACATGTTAATGGCTCCTTGGTTATGAATATCTTAAAATTTACTCCATATCTTCATACTGAATGACTAGAAAGGGGTATTTATTTGTTCAGTAGTGTATGTTTCAAGAATAATAGGGCCAGGGATTTAGCTCAGTGGTTCTGCCACCTGCCTCACAAGCACAAGGTCCTCAGTTCGATCTTCAGTACCAAAAAAACAAACAAAAACAAAGGAATATTACATATCTAGGGTCTACTTTTAGATTCATGTTTACATATCAAAGGACTCCCTTTTTTACAAGTGGGGCTGATTGATCTATTCCCATAGGGGCTGTCAATAGTTTGACCATATTTAATTAGGAACTGCTTCCTCAGTATGTGTGTAAGTCATTAGCTGTACTACACACAGAGCTACTTCCTGAAGTACTAAGGCTAGGCACAACCTGTATTGAAAAATGTTGCCCAGTGAAGAAAATTCCAATGTGCTACAGTCCACATTTCATTATTCATTAAGGATGCATATCTATTGGCTAGGCACCATTCTAACAATGTGTTGTACTAATCAAACACTATAGTTTATAACTGATGGGTATTTACAATCTAGCGCTGCAAGGCAATCCGGTTCAGTCACCAGCATTGTAATGACCTCATAATCCTGGTTTAAGATATGATTTTGTAATAATTTGCTTTGTGTAAAAGCCGAGAAATCCCAATCTCCTTCTCTAGTATCATCACATTTGAGAGTAATATAATAGGAAGTGTCAAAATACTTTAAATTTCAGGCTGGTATTGGCTTTTCAGGATATTACCACTTCAGAAAAAATGAGGAATGTCTGAGTATAGAGAAATCCTAGCAATCTTTGATGTTCCATATCAGACAGGGAAATGCTACAGACTGTCTCCTCTGCAAACGTCAAGCTGCATGCCCTGGAACGATGCCAAAGAGAAACAGGCATTAATGAGTTATTTTCTATTGTTACACATTCTATGGCAATGTCTTATAATTATGCAAACTACCGAATGGACAATTTAAAATCTAATCAGGATTAGGAAAAAATCCTTACATTATCACATTTTTAAAAAGACACTTTTGTTTTACTATCTTCTTAGCTAAACTCATTCAAAATATGCCCCTCCTATAATAAATCAATTTGTAGCTATTTTGTCTTTCATGTTCCTTTACATAATGCATATAAAATGAGTTAGTAACTGACCTCCCCCAAAAGACTAAGTCAGACCTAATTAATTTATATTAAATTGGTGGGTGGGGAGAAACCGATTCAATGTGACTTCTTTTAAGGCTGTATTTTTTTATATACATTTTAATCATTTGAATCCTTGCAAAATATTAAATTATGATGTTATGAAAATGTTTGAATCCCACCACATAACACTATGTCATTCAATATAAAAGTGCCAGAAAAATTACATCTAAAGCAAACTTGACATACTGAATCAAATTCAACATAGTATACAAGCTTTTATTCTGTAGTATGTGCCTGGCAAAGCTCCAAAATTACTACACTGCAAAAATTGAGCCCCTTTCCTCCAAATTAGTTTTTCAATTCAAAAATAGAATATTTAGCTACAAGGCAATATATAGCATATCGTAAATATTTATATAAATGCTTTGGGAAACCAATACTTGCTCAGAATAAAAATTTCAAGCTTCATAGAAGGGTAAAAAAAAATCAAAGTCCTTTTCTCTTTCAAGAATGACCCAGTTAACAAGTTATTGTATATTTCCTTATATATTTTATGGAGATGAGCATCCTGAATTCTTTTCTACTTAATATGTCTTGGACATCTTTCCAAGGACATTTATGTCATTCTTTGTAGAGTCTGCACATTTTACTCTATAGATTTACCATAATTTAATCAGTTCCCAACTTATGAGCATTTCAATTGTCTCCACTCTTGGATTTTACAAAACAATGTTATCATGAGCACACTTGCTCTTGTATCTTAGGAATTTCTCTTTTGGCAGCAGAAATATAGGGATGGGAATACTGCTGAATCAAGACCGCCAATTGTTTTCCATAGAACTTTCACCAACTAAACATATATGAAATTTCTATTTTCCCGGATTTTTACCACCCACACAAGAGGGTGGTAAAATCATATCTGTTCCCTCCACTCTATGTACACATCTTCAAACATATTTAATTACTCTTCTCAACACACTTACCCTATCCTCCTCATGTTAACCGATGAAGAAACAGGTTTAGAAAAGTTGAGGAAGAACCAGAATGAAAATTCGGGGTGCCAAGTTCCCACATTTCTGCTTTTCCCAGTCTACTAATTCCCATGAGTCAATAGTCATGGGTTCTTACTTAAAATTTTGCAACTTTTCCCACCAGCTTTTTTGAGAAGTTTCACTGAACAAGTCAAGCATTCGATGACTGAGCAATAAGGGCATTTTCAGAACTTCTATTTAGAAGGTACCTTAAACCAATTTTGTGTTTTCATTAACCTTAAAAGTGAGAGTAGAAGCAGTAGGAACTATGTTATGAGATAATAAAGGAAAAATTTGTATTCTCAGTCTTGATTCTTTCAAAAACCTAAATACCACTTCAAGGGGAAATAACTTCTAAGCATTTGCCCCTGCATCCCTGTGCTGGGAAACGGCTCAATCTGTGGGTCCAGCATTACCTTTGGCATACTGCAGTGTTCCTTGGTCCAAGGACAAAAGGTTCTCAATCTCCTGTGTACTAGAAATCCATAGGATTATAGATCAAACTAGCCTCACATTATATAAATAAGTCCTATGACATAATTTCCTTGATTAATTGCTTTCAAAATGTCATTTCTCTCACCCAACTGGAAAAAAAATTTCTAGAGTGTCTTTGTACATATGTGAAGTTTTCTTAAGGCAAATTTAAGTGACACATTAAAGCAATTTAAAAAGAAATCATCAGGGAATTTCTAAAAACACAAAGATAACAATAGAACTCAATCTTGACCAACTTATAGTTGAAGTTTTTCCAGAATGGATATGAAGTAGATATAAGAATATTTAGAAAAGTGTTTTTTAAAGTGAGTTAATTTTTTTAAAATTCCACTTAAAGTACTTAAGGGGATTCGCAAAAATAAAAATGAAGGGCACACTTAAGAAGTAAAAAGAACATGGACCAAAGAAGCAGAGACCTGGTGTTAAATGTTGTTTCACCAAAATAGCTTAGCTGGCATTCAATAAATTCTCTCTCACCCTACTTCCATTCTGTAAATATTAGCTAAGAACCTACTTTTGCCCAATATTACCATAGGTTCTGAGTTGTCCAACAAAATGACCACTGACCATATGTGGCTATTAAATACATGAAATGTAACCAGTATGAATTTAGATGTCTTGTAAGTGTAAAGAACATAAAAACTTTTAAGAAATTAATTTTTTAAAACATGCAAAGTATTCTATAATTCTTTTATGTCAATCCTATATTGAAATAATAATTATTTGGGGTTCTATTAAAATTAGTTTCATCATTTTTACAAAAATTTTTAACATTCATTAGAAAGTCTTAATTACATAGCCTGCATTGTTTCTACTGGACAGTATGGCTCCAGGTTCATGTTTCCCAAATTTAATGTGCATGAGACTCATCTGAGATGTTAAAAAAATACAGGTTGAGTATTCAGTGTGGGCCGAGGAGGCCCGAAGTACTTGCATTTCTACTAATATGTGCTCAGGTAATCCTGAGGCAGTTGGTTTACAGATCTCACTTTGAGTAAATACAACTCTGGATGTGTTCCACTCTGGCCAGTGCTGGTCTGCATAAGTATGTTTTCAGTGCAAAAGGAGAGAGGTGCCGAAATTGAGTCAATAGAGTAAGCATTTAGAAACCAGTAGGTAAATATCGATACATCAATGAAAAACTCAACTACAGGACCACTGGACTCATCATAGTGAACAGGACACAGCCCACTTGAATGTTGTTAGATTTACTTAGTACATGCGTATTAGTCATCACTAGTGACCCATCATGGAAGATTAGAATTTTAAAACTTGGTCCTTTACCACAGTAGTTTAAAAAATGTCACTACTTCAGAGTATAGACCACCAACCAAAGAGGGTTCATAGAAAAATAAAGGTGGCCTATTGAGGAATTTAAATAAATTTTAGAAACACCAGAACAAAATTAAATTGGCTCCTTTACTGCAGTACTTAGAACCTCCAATGTGATCTTGTGCTTTTGTATCTCCAAAAGAAAATAGTATTTACTGTCAGGAGGTTTTAGTATCAAAAACCATCTCCTACACCACCATCATCCATGTCAGGGGACAGTACCTTGTGCGATTCCAGTGTATGAAATCATTCTTCTAAATAATTCATTTGAGGTATCTTGTTTTTTCAGCCATTTGGGAATTACTGATTAAATATTAATTGAAATTACTCTGTGGTACATTCATTACCATGACCTTGAATAGTTCACAAATTTTTAATTCAAAAATGTTATTACTGCTCTAAGCTGAGACTAGCTCTATTAAGAGCAGAACAGCTGTCTGGCCTTTAAATATATCACCATAAAATAATTTAAAATCACACCCAGTGACATGACATCACAGAATTGTAGGGTTTTAATGCATTACCATTTATAATGTTACTATAAGGCTAATTTGGAACTTATGTAGCATATTTGCAATCTTAGAATCGCCAATCAGATTCATAATGAAATATTATTAACCCACAGAGTATACCAAATTACTAATTAGGCTTAGTTCTCTTTTTTACAAAAATCATATTTCCTTACTTTGTAAGAAATTAGAGGCTTCCATATAAGTTGTGACATACCTGTTTAATTTCTTAACAAATTTCATCTCCATGCCTCAAGGAATCTCAGAGCAAAGTAGAATGAGGCTGAAGCCCACAGATTAAAGATTAAAAGCTAAAGGTGGCCCTCGACATCTTTTTTTTAACCATTCTTTTTTTTAATTCATTAAGTTTATTGGTACATTTTAGGTATACAATATAATGACATTCATCACTGGAAATTTGTACCTTTACATGCTGTATCTTGGTTCTTATTTTTTCCCCATTCCCCTGCCCTCCCTTCTACTCTTCCACCCCTCCCTATTTAAAAAGACTTTGTTTCTGTTCTTTCCTTTTCTCGTATTTATTCCTTTCCCTTCTTTACTTTCCCCTCCCCCTCCACTCCCCCTTCCCCTTTTGACATTCTTTTTTAGCCACCACTTACCTTTGGCCAGAAAAGCACCAATCCATGTTACTTTTGCAAAATTAATATATTAAATTAATATTAAAATGTCTAAGCCTGCTTGTGGTGGCACACACCTGTAATCCCAGCACTATGGGAGGCTGAGGCAGAAGGATAGCAAGTTCAAGCCCAGCCTGGCAACTTGGAGACTTAACAAAATCATGCCTTAAAATAAAATAGGGCTGGAGAAGGTAGCTTATTGCAAAGACCTTGGGTTCAATCCCCAATACTAAACATAAACCCACAAAACAAAACAAAAACTAAGCTAATAAGCCAATTCAAGTAAGTCTTTTCTTTGTCTTTGTTTGTTCATTAGGGAATGATTAATACAAGTTCACTGTAGATACAATGTTTACAAGAATATAAAATGCTATTTCACTAGTCCATCTTTAGTACCTAGAATAATGATTGGTACACAGTAAGTGTTCAGCAAACATGTTCTAATAAATCTTCAGGGCTCATATATGAAAAACAGCATTATAATAGGAATTGAACATATATTTGCTATGAAAAGATTAGAAGAGATACAGAACCTAAAGAAAAAACAAAAATACTCATAATCTTCACAGGTTACATTTCACATCCATTTGCACATTGCTTCATATAATTAGGAGCTTATTTTCTCAATAAACATGAAATCATACTCCATAATGCCGCTTCCCTAATACTAGGGATACAAAATAAAAACACATTGCTTCATTACAAGTGGCTACATAAGCCATTACCAATACACAAAATTTACAAAATGTTCTACTACTAAAATCCCAAGGTATTCCACGACCTCTGGCTTATCCTCCATTCTGTCTGAAAAGAAATTTTCTTCGGTTGAATCTTTGTGCATATCTCTAACCATTTCTTTATGTAATGTGCCTAAAATAACATGTACATTTTAAAGACTTTGTTACACATGTCCAAATATCTTTCAGAAAGCTATAGTCTCTCACACCCCAGCCACCAGTACCAAAGACTAATCTTTAGTTTTAACTGAAAGTCAGGCACTGTGCCTCAAGACTTCCATTTCCCTGACCACCTAACCCAACAGCAATAAGTGACATTCATTAAAGAACAACATGGATGTGATAGCCACAATATGAGAATTTAAATATCTATCCTTTCCTTGGCTGGGAATGGTGGCACATGCCTATACTCCCAGTACTAGAGAGGCTGAGGCAGGAGGATAGCCAGGAGTTTGAGGCCAGTTGGGACTACATAGTGAGTTCAAGTCCAGCCTAAGCTACATAATGAGACCCCATTTCAAAAAAAACAAAAAATAAATAAATTTTTAAAAAGAAAAATCTATCCTTTCCTCCAGGAAAGCAACCACATGAAACCAGTATAAAACAATGACTTGTCCATAAGCACATGGGAGATGAAAAATCCCAGAGCTCAATAAAGAAGAAACGCAGTATGAAATACTGAGAGTAGAGGGACATGTTGAATCTCGTAAAATGTGAGCTGTTTACTTTTATGCCAATAAGAGTATTAAGATAATAATACAGGGAAGCTGGGCATGGTAACGCCATGCCTGTAACCCCAGAACTCAAAAAGCAGAGGCAGGAGGATCGCTACAAATTTGAGGCCAGCCTGGACTACATAGTGAGTTCGGAGCCAGCCTGAACTACAAAGGGAGACCCTGCCTCAAAACAACAACAACAAAAAAGATAATAATACAGTGAAAAAACTGTCATTTTTTCAGGGAGTAAATAATGTTTAAAGGCATGAAAGTGTGATGCCTTTATTTTGAAATGGAGTGAGTATGTGACCATATATGAATAATATTCTCAGTAAAGAATATTAGAGGATATTCTTTTTTTTGCCCCATTAACTTTATTGGTACATTTTAGGTATACAACACAGTTACATTCATCATTGGGATCTCGTACCATTACATGAGTCTCTTGGTTCTTATTTTTTCCCCTTCCCTTGCCCTCCCTTCACCCCCTCCACCCTTCCCTATTTGCAAAGACCTTCCTTCCATTTTTTTCCTCTTCTCATATTTTTTCCTTTCCCTTTTTTCCCTTCCCCTACCCCTCCCAATTCCCCTCCTCTTTTAGACCTTTTCTTTCTGTTACACAATATCAGTTATACATTTTTTTAAATTACAATAATAAGATCTAGGAGACATTACCACAGATTTTACAGAATTTAAAAGGGTATAGAAAGCATGTCACAAAAATCTTCTTTGAAATAAATTTGACAACTTCTAAGAAGTCACTTAGAAAACAAATTAATGAAACTAACTCTGGAGGAAATATAAAATTTGAATAGCACCTATTAAAGAAAGTATATTCCTAGCTTGAAAACTTACCTATATGACAACAGCAGACTCATAAACATTTTAACTGATAAATTATATCAAACATTTAAAGCAGAAAAAAGAAGGAACACTTCTCCCCTCATTTTAGGAAATCAACATTGTGCTAATCCTAAAACTGGATAAAGATAATAGAAGAAAAAAGTATGAACATAGATAGAAATTTGTTTAACAAAACAAACACTTAGAAGTCAGATCTGACAGTACGTAGAAAGTGGTTTTATTGTAGGGATGGCAGTGTTGGTTCAGCATTGGAAGATCCACCCCCAAAAGTAATCATTTTAACAGAGGAAAGGAGAAAGCCATGTGATCCTGTCATTAGTTGGAGAAAGAGTATTGGACTAAATTCTACAGCTGTTCATGGTAAAAGCTATCAGGAGACTAGAAGTAGAATAGAACCTTCTCAACAGATCAAAGACATGTACTCCATACTTCCAGCGAGAATGCCTTATATGAATGGAGAAGATACAATGCTTTCTCCTTCAGGTGGGGAACAAGAGCAGATATGCTTACTCTTTATCTGTCCATTAAACTTTGAAACCTAGGCCCCACCAAAATAGTCTGGCAATAAAACGACACAACTAGGATAGGATTGGCATGGCAGAAGCAAAATCTTTATATGTAGATGAAATGATCATCTACAGAGAAAATACTAAGAAATCTCTAGGAGCCCCTAGAACTTGTACTTGAATTTAGCAGGATTAGAAAACACAAGGTATATATAAAAATTCAGGTCTGTGTATACTTGCTATAAATGCGGAATTGGATATTGAAATTTAAAATTAGGTAGGAGTACAAAGGACCCAGAAAAGCCAAAAACAAAAACAAAAACAGTGTTGGAAGATGTTTAGCACCCAATTTTAAGACTTCTTCTAAAGCTACAGTAATCAAGGCAGTGTTGGTGTAAGGAAAGACATATAGATCATTGGAATAAAACAGAGAATCTAGAAATAGAACCACACATATATGGCCCACTGATTTTTGAAAAAGTATTTAACATTAGCATTTTATAGAATGTAAACTCAATTCAAGAGCCGAAGAAGAGATAGTGTTCTCAGCAAATGGCACTAGAACACCTGGTATTCATATATAAAAAATTAACCTCAACCCTTTATTTCCATACATGAAAATAACTTGAAGGGATCTATGAACCTAAATAAGAAAGCCTAAAAGTATAAAACTTTAAGAAGAAATTATAAGGGAAAATATTTATG
Organism: Heterocephalus glaber; assembly: GCF_053883595.1. Taxonomy (NCBI): domain Eukaryota; kingdom Metazoa; phylum Chordata; class Mammalia; order Rodentia; family Bathyergidae; genus Heterocephalus; species Heterocephalus glaber. The sequence goes on along the minus strand of NW_028258356.1, from coordinate 8,606,431 downwards.
AATTCAGGGTAGGTAAGAACTACCTAGGATACAAAAAACATGATGTATAAAAGAAAAAGAATTGATAAATGGGATTCCATCAAAATTTAGAACTTTAAATGACATCATTAAAATGAAAAGTAGTCCTTAAACAGACCATATTTACAATGCATATAACCTATGAGCAGAATATATAAAGAATTCTTAGAGCTCATTAATAGACAACCCAATTAAAATGTAGACATAAGGAGATGATAAATAGCCAGTATAGCACAAGGAATGGTGTGCAACTCTAGAATCAGAAAAAAACTAATCAGTACAATAATAAGATTGAATTATACACTCATTAGGGAGATGAAGTCAAAAGTTTTAAAAGCCTTGTCATGACTTTTTCTTTTTGTTGGATTCTCCCCCTTTGCATTTAATTTGTCACGCCCAATGGATTCATTCTGCTGGGTTTCCTGGGGTTGTGATCCTCATTGTCTTTTCCTAGGGTATTGTCTAAAATTTTTTGGAGTGCCGGTTTGGTAGTCATGAAGTTCCTGAGGTGCTCTTTATCATGAAAGTATCTTATTTCTCCATCAATTTTGAAAGATAGTTTTGCAGGGTACATCAATCTGGGTTGGAGGCTGTTTTCCTTTAGGGCTTGAAATACAGCACTCCAAGCTCTTCTGCCTTGAGGGTTTGCATTGAGAAGTCTGCTGTGATTCTGATGGGCTTTCCTTTGTAGGTGATTTGTTTCTTTTCTCTCACTGCTTGTAGAATTTTATTCTTCTGTTGGATTTCTGAAATCCTAACTATTATATGCCTATGTGTAGATTTTTTTTTGATTAATGCTGGCTGGAGTCCTATATGCCTCACCTATCTGTATATCAGGTTCTTTTCCCCTCCTTGGGAAGTTTTCTGCCATCACCTCTGTGAAGAGTTTTTTTACGTCATCTGTACTCTCTCTCCTCTTTCCTCACTGACTCCAATCAGTCTTATGTTATTCTTCTTTGCATCATCTAGCAGCCGCTGGATTGATTTCTCATGCTCCCTCACAATTTTAAAGCAATTTTTCTTTTCCTCCTCACTAATTGCAATCTTATCTTCTATATGTGAAATTCTAACCTCACATTGGTTCATTCTGCTGTGCAAACTTTCGATGGAGTTTTTAATCTCTTGGAAATCTGTTTGTATCTGTTTTATGGATTCCATTTGTTTCCTATGTTGGGATTCCATCATGTTCCTCAGATCTTCTATTTTTTTATTTGTGTCCTCTCTAGATTTATTAATCATGTCTTGCACCATGAGCAAAATCTTTGCTGTTATCTGAGTAATTATTTCTGATTTCATTTTTCCCAGATCCTCTTTTGTTGCCAGTTCAGAGAGTCCATGTGGTTGAGTATCAGAAGTCTGTTTTGGGGGCTTGTTTATGTGTCTTCTCATTTCCACGGGGGTGGGGGGTGCTTCTGGAGCCCATGTGGCTCACCTTCTCTGCCCTAGGAGCTTGGGATGGCAGCGGGGGAGCTTCCTCTTGGGTGCTGGGACCGGCTGAGCTTCACTGCCCTAGGAGCCTGGGATGGAGGCGCTAGAGGATACTCTTAATAAAAATTACAAATTAGAATGTTGATAAACTTTAAAAGTTACCTTATATTAAATTTATAAGCAATATCAATCCTAGCACATCATATGCATGGATCCAGGAATCTAGAAAGTTCAGGAGGAAGAAGAGTAACATAATTTTAAGGTATAAGCTAATGCAATAGACATGGAGTTAATTCATGCCAATAGACAGGATAGCTCTTTAGGGCATGAAACACAAATTTTCATTCATTCACAAATCTATTCGTTGTCCTCCATCGTACCTAAATTCATTTGTCTTTCAGCAAAGTTAACTTTGGCTTCTGTCCAATCTCTGGCTCCAAGTAAGTTACAGGCAGGCAGTTACATTCTGATTCATAAGATCTTTCTAACAGACCAAGACTAGCTCCACTCTTGCTAGAAATAAAACAATTAGCTAACTAGAAGGCCTCTGAGTTCTTAAGAGAAGGTCTAAGAGGAACATAATGAGTTTTGGAACTAGAATTCAATAAGCTGGTGAAATTATCTTGATTGAGCCCAACCAAAAAGAAGGAAATGGAGGGAAGTAGGCAGTGTCCTGTCATTGCTTTTAATCCAAATTATTTTTTTTGTGCAAGAGTCATGACCTCTGGCCAGGAGAGATCCATGGAGGAGATCCTAGGATAGCTGCATGCAGAGGACCCTCGTGTCTGACAAGAGGACCCGGGTGTCTGACAACTACAGGAAGCACACGTGGGTCACTTCAACCTCCTGGGAAACAGTACTGAAGAGTAAAAGTGTCAGTAAACTCATCCATTGGTATCCCTTTAAGAACACTATCACAGATTTAAAAGTTGAGTTTTCACTTACATGGTATATAAAATGTCCATGATGATAAATTCTTCAAACATTTTTTAAAACAATTTAACATATATTTACTTTCCTCTTACTATAATCAGATTTTATGGAAAAAAAAACTGGATCACTTCTCTGTTTGGTGAAAATTTCCAGCCATGTGGTTATAATCAAGGATCAAATTGCTAATGATACCAAAATCAATGAGAGCCCTAAAATTAGAGGCTGGGTCCACTTGATACACCCACCTTCACTCCTTTCAAGAGTAAACAAATTATAAAAACCCCTATTTCATATTCCACGTTTGCAATTTCCTTTACCCTCCCACCACCACACCCAGAAATAGAAGAGAAAAATGAGTATTTTCTGGTCCCATGATATAGAAATGAGATGTTACATTTGACCCCCAAAAAACTAATAATCTCAGCTGTACAGCTTTAATGAGTTTTTAAACTTTGTTTTACACATTTTAAAAAGGCATTAAGATATATGCTGGGTTATCTTTAATAGACATTAAATGAGTACATTTTCATTTTGACTCATTATGAAATGTTTTAATTATATTAACTGACAACATTGAGTGAAACAAAAATTTTGTGAGAGAAATATAGAATTAAAATTTTTTGATATCTGGCAAATAGAGAATAAATTAAAAGTCTGTTGGTTGAGTGAAGTTTATGGGATTACTTTGGAGATGGAGCTTCATCCAAGACATGTTTTTCTCTATTTTTCCTGCTAAAAAGGACATTTTATTTAGTTATTTTGTTGCAACCTTCACTTTCCCATCTACCATACTCCTGTATATGCCAACCAGAAGTAGGTTAAAAATCTTTGCTTTAATAGTAACCTTTTTCTCTAAGTAAGCTGAATTAATGAATGAATTCAGTGAACATTTTTTGAGTACTTTATACCAGACACCATTCTGGGAGCTAGAGGAACTGCAGAGACCAACAGAGACAAGTTATGTCTGTCCACACACAATTTTCATTCTTTGGATTAAATGTTGATTGGAAATTTAGAGTTCCAGACATTGAACTAAAATACCAAATATGTCAATGAATAAAAAACCCAAGCCTACCCATAGGAAGTTGCAATTTACTAGTTATTACTCGTCAATTTTATTTTTTGTTATTTTCCTTGTTTTTCACTTTTACTAAAAGTGAATCCTAGAACCTTTAGACTCTGGTTAGCCTGCCTAACAATGTAGCATAACAAATCATAATTTAAATACTGAGTATCAAAAATTCCCATTCACTTGTTTCATTTTTTACATGTTCTGACATCATAACTGTAAACAAAACTTCTAAGACACTATAAAGCAACTGATATTGTGGATAAATCTGACTCAATTTGAAACTGTTAATCTCTACAGGACTCACTCCAATATTTAAACCATTTTGCCAATATCTCCTCCTATCTACCTTTCTCGCATCCTTCCCCTCATTCTCTACCTATGGAGTGAACCGGGGTTATTTTTCTCACATTTCTGCATTTCAATTAAGAATGCCTTCATTTGAAATGCCTTCCTTACTAAGACCCAAAGTATATTTTCTTTGATTTCTACTTAGAAGGTACATTAAAAGATAAGCCTCAATTAGATTACAGGTTCAAAATTATTCAAAAAGGATTTCATTGAATTAGATTTTTTTGAGTGTAAAAAAGGGTGTATTTAGCATGATGAGACAAAAGGAATCTAAGCAAGTTACACATAATAACACTAGAAAGGTTTGCCATGTAAGTAATAATTAAGTCATCTCTGATCATACTATCACAGAATTTGAACATAGAAAAGGACTACATAGGCAAAGCACAATAATGAAAAGAATGATATTTGAATGCTTCATATAAGAAACAATAAATAACATGAAACCACATAGTATAAATTTGTTATTATTTTTATCTCAATTCCTTACTTAAATACATTAAAAATCACAGGCAAGATTTTCTGTGAAATTCTGACTACAAGTATACAAAAGAGAGGAGTCAACCATATTTTATTCTGGTATATGAGCATACTCATTCACAATTGTATGTTATACTGGGATTTCACACTATATCAATTTTATTATACAAATTATATATGCATATATGCCTGTATGTTTTTAATCCCAAATATCTACCTTCATATCATGTAACTATATGAGTTGGAGATTCTAAGTCTAAATACACATACACACACACATAAAAAAATTCTGACTGCAAATAACTATCCTGAAGCCCAAACAATGTGTAATCATGGGACAATGATCTTAGATTGCAGATGTGAACACGTCTTTATTAAAAGGGTTACTCCTCAAGGCGGGTGCAACAACATCAATTACTCTCTATTCGTGAACCCCTACAGGAACAATGAGGGGATCAGGACTTGAAACAGTGCCATGGTGTAAAAGGGAGATGACAGAGGAAAAGAAATGGGCTTTGGATTAATGAGCTGGCATACACACCACAGCCTTAATGGGCAGCACTGACAGGGTTCAATTATAGCGGAATGTGCAGGCTCATTACTGCCAGTGGCTGCCACTTAGGGTGCTGGTGCAGAGGAGAATCCCACTGACTGTAGACAAAGGGAAGGGGAAACATGAAAACAAAAGGCATTTACAGAGCATCTTCAGGAGCAAAGACCTGACCCCCCATCTCACACACAGGCGCACGCACACACACACACACACTTCCCACAGGCTCATTGTATTTACAGAGTGACATTTCCCTGCCTGGGCTTTCTAATTAATCATCCCACCTAGGGTTTTTAGGCAGAAATATAATTCAATTAAGAGCTAGAAGCAAGGCAATATTTTTAAATGGAAACGTAAATACTATTTCTCAAAATATATGTCCATATTAAAATTACTCCTCTTGGGCCGGGGATTTAGCTCAGTGGTTCCGCCTCCTGCCTCGAAACCTCAAGGACCTGAGTTCGATCCCTGGTACAAAAAAAAAAAAAAAGAATCAAAAATTACTCCTCTTTTTTCTGAGTGCCGTTAATGTTATAGTTTCATTACTCTGTGTTGTCTTCCTAACAATTATCATCTTTTATCACATAATTTTTATTAAGGTCAAAATTAAAAGTTTGAGAAAGTACTTTTTTACCCATACAGCTATAGGCAAACTTTCTAGACTATTTAAATTACCGTCATGCACTGGTGTTAAATGGAAGGGGAAATGTGCTATCTGGAAATCTGATAAGTCCTGACAAAAAAGTTTCAACAATGTACAGAATAAAGTCTTGCCACGGAAAATCCATTCCTAAAATTCCTTCCATAAATCCATTTACAAAAGCCAAAAGACTCCCTCTTTGTCTTCTGAAAAATCCCCTCTGCTTATATAAAAACAAATATACATTGGACTCAAAACAATGGATATAAAAGCAGTGACTTGATGTAAACAACAAAAACAACCTGCATTAATCATATGACCATATATCTACTATGCATATATACAAATTTAGTCTAAATTTTTAGCACAACATATGTATTTAGCATTATTTGATGAGTGGCATAATTTTAAAATTACATGAACTGCAGATTATAATGCTGAAATTTTTTCTCTCAGAGAAACATTTCCAGGTGACTATAACAACCATCTTTAAATAATAATTGGATTACTTTTTAATAATATATGAATATCAGAAACAAAAATCAATCTTAGCAAAGATAGCTTAGGAAATACTTTAGTGGCTTTTAAAAACAAAGAAATAATAGAAAATCCTGATTATTCAGAGGATAGTTTACAGCCTTCTTTCCTGAAACTATAAGTATATACAGTCAAAATTGCTTTAAGCCTAATTTAGCCCCTAAATCAAAAGGAATAATACATAAATGCATAGTGTACTGATTATTGGTTTAAAGTAACTGAAGATAAGAAGAAATATAAAAGAGGAAAATATCTCAAATTAATGGGCATCTTCCATACTAACAAAACTGACCCTCAAAGAAGACTAGTATGTATTAACATTTTTTTAAAAGGTGAAGAGTACAATGTGTGACCAAAAAATACAGTGAATATTGAAATTTTAAAATGATTTATTAAGTCAGATATTATATTGCCTTTAACTCTCTTCAAAATACTCCCCTTTTCTTTGAACACACTTGTCCCATCATTTCTGCCACTTTCTGAAACATTTCTGGAAATCTTCTTTCATATCTTTAGTTGCATTGTCTTGGCTGCCTCAATGTCCTAGATCGGTTCAAAATATTTACCTTTTGTCATCATTTTGACTTTGGGGAAGAGGCAGGGGGGCATGGTGCCAAATCTGGTAGTAAGGTGGATGAGGACACACTGTAATGTTTTTATCAGTCTACCTTTCCATCGGATGGTACTTGGCAGCAACATTCACCATATTTTTTTATTACACCTTGTAAAAACACAAAAGACAACTTTCAGAACTACTTCAACAAGTGGCAAGAATAATAGGATAAGTGTATTTGAAGCACAGTGTTTTGAGAGGAATTAATGGCAATGTGTCTTTTACATAATAATTTTTTATTTAAATATTCATTGTATATTTCAATAATATCTTACAGCCTTTTCTGTACTAGGGATTCAAATAAGAACTTTTCTAATATAGATGGATGCTAGAAACAAGGCATAACTATGATTCTGAATGGAAAACAAATGGAAATAATATAAAATTTTCCATTTGATTTTATATTATCATATGTGTTCTCATTCTAACACAGCTAATTAGAATACAAAATTGACTTTTTTCAAACACCCCAGTTGTTAGAGATGATTACAATCCAGTGGTAATAACCAACTTGAAGTATCAACTCAGACCAAAAGACTCCTACTTATCCTTGTTCACAGTCCAGGGGCTTCTGCTATCATGTTCCACTCCGTGTGCTGGAATCAAAAGGGGTGAGGATCAGGAAGTCCACTCATCAACTGCTTGGTCACCAATGGTTGATTTAAGAATTATCCTCCCCTGTCTGGCTGGTATCTATTCACACTGCTTTGTAACTCCATCACATACTCACCTCCCCAGTCAACTTTAGTAGTCCTGTCAAACACCATGTTGCACCATGAGGATCCAATAAAACACCAATAAGCACAAGAATTCATATGTAACACCCACTGTGTATGGAGAAGAGGGGGTGATTGCTATGCAGGACATTCCAGGTGGCACTGAAGAGCCTCATGAACATAAAGGAAAGCAGGTAACCTAGGCCTCTTCAACTTATAGGTGGATAAATGAAGGCAATCTTTACACATTTCTACAAATACAGAAAAGATGAAATGTATATGAAGCATCTAAATCCAAAGAGCTTGCCTATTGGAAAATGTTGATTTCCCCTCCCCACCCTTTACTGTAATGCATGACTTCATTATACCCTCAGACCCATAGTATAGTACTTTGTGGCTTATGCCCCCTCTCAGATCTGCCAAGCTAAGCCACAAGAGTGTAGGATGAAGACTGCCAGAGTTTAAGTGCTGTGCAACCACTAAAAATGTATTTTATATATACCTCTGATCTCACTGACATAATTGGCAGGGACTAAAATACATTGCAATTCATCTCATCATTTCCTGCCTACAGTGCTAGTAAGTTCAAAGAAAGATCTTGTCTTTTGGTTCTCAGTATATTCTTTAAAAGCCCTATATAATTTCATTTCAGAATGTTTATTGAAAGAAAACAAGCTTTCTTCTCTTCTGAAAATTTCAAATGATATCATGCATAATACCCTTTTTTAATCTTAGGATATGGAAAGCAACATACTAAGTCATAAGTATGATTACCAATGGGAAGAAAAAGGAGATGAAGTTAGGAGGGAATAAATAGATACAATTTATAAAACATTTTATGCTATGGGGTAGATGGATTTAAATTTTTACCGTATATTCTTTTGACTTTTTATATCACCATGAGTATGTTCCTATTTTTAAGTGAAAAGTAAAATTATTAAAATTAAGTTCAAATTTTAGAGTGAAACAAATTAAATTTTAATTTTAAAAATAATTAATTACTGGCATCTCTCCAAATGTAAGATGGCTGGCTTCCAGCAGAACATGTGTCTAACTGCTTCTCAAATCTTAACTTAGCAAAATCTTTCCTTTTACTGGCGTTTCCATCTTCAGGCCACTTATAGACCCTGGTCATTGGCATCTGGAGAGAACACTCACACACAATAGTCACCTGACTTGAGAGATGGACACAGCTAAACTAGACTTGCCAAACACCTCATCAGTAAACTGCTTTTTCTCCTGGGAACAAGATTTAGTTGGTTTTTCACAAGAGTCTGATTCACCATCAGGCAACCACACTCATTTCCCCAGTCTTGATTCAGCTCAAGGCTTCCACACTCACCAAACTTCCAAGCCTTGATCAATTCCAACATTTAATAGCTGCCAAATACTATAATCATTCAGTGTCTGTTCCACCCATAATCGTAGGGAAAGTCATCCCATGGACACTCCATAAAACTCCAAACAGCAATGGTTGTTCTAATCATGAAATCTCTCAAGATACTGGCCATCCTTTCTCTTACTCCACATCCATCAGTGAAGTAAACAAAGTAAAACTCACACACCACTTTCCTTTGATTCTGATTCCTTTGATTTACTTGCTCCTCCTAGGCTCAAGAAACCTCACTCTGTGTACCTTAATTCTTTTGGCAGTTTCAGTCACTGGCCCTGTTCCATTTGCAACTCTGTAAATAAGTGTTCCTCAAACTTCAATGTGCATACCAATAACTTCAGAATCTCAGGATCTAAAATGTAAATGTTTTAATCAGGTACAAGGTGAAGCCTCAGATTCTGCAGTTCTAAGAATCTCCTCGATGATATCCATACTGAAGATCTTGCTAATTTGAATATCACATTTCTATATGCCCCTCTTAAGTTCTCAGAACCTTAATATTCTTAATAATATTCTTAATTCTTAATTGTTAAGCCTCACTCACTCTTCTAATATGAGCATTCTTCTTGCCAAATGTGAGTTGCCCAAGCCATCAATAACAATGGCTTACAAACATAAAGCTATGATTACAGATGTAAATCAAGACAACTATTCTCCATGAAGAGGTCAGTTTAATTCTTTTAGTTCATAAAACTCCATAAATATCATCATCATCATCATATATGGCTGGACTATTAAAAATAATAAATTATCCAGTCATTTAAATTAAAATAATGTATTGGATATACAAGCAAAAAGATACAGCCTAAGTCTGATTCTCATACTTGGATTCTATTTCTGCCATATACTGATCACACCTATACATTACTGAAATCTAGAGGCATGACTGAGGTTTCCTATAAATTTCCTCAACGGTAGAGCACCTGATTTCATTCCATGGGAAACAGATCCATATTACTTAGCCTACGGCTGCTGCTTCTTCTAACAATTGCACAGGTTATATAATAATTAAATAATTCTATGTATGAGCAAACCACATTCCTTTTTCACTATTCTCTGAGGACTCTTTTGCATGAACATAAAAAAAAGTCAGCTCTTTTCAAAGGATTTAAGGGAAGGGAGTGACAAGCAATGTTTAACACAACAGTTACCAGCTCAAACTGCTCTAAACTCACTAAGCACACATAAATAAAGCTAGATTTCATTATGGGCCTGACAGCATTGCATAGCCCTCAATTTCTTATTTTATTTCAACCCTAGACAAAAGCATAGAGGGAAAATAAAGATGCTTATAAAGAATGTATCATGAAATGTCATTGAAAGGAATAAAGAAACAAAAAAATACCACTGAATCAAGAAATACTTTCCATGTAGTTCTCAATACCTTATTAAAAATATATTAAAACTGTGCTCCAATCCACTGCTTCTGCTCTCGACACTTGAAGCCCTTAATTTGAACCATATTCTCAGCATTGAAAGTATTATTACAAAAAAATGCACATTTCCATTGATATCTTTTTAAAAGAAATACCTTTTCCTCTGTCTCTTTCACATCAAATCTTAACTCCATCATCACATATTTTTCATGTCTCATGACATTGGTAACTCTAGTTTTAAACAGCTAAGTGTGCAATAATTTGCTTTCGGCCAAAACACCTTCACATACCCTGTGGAGAACCCACAATAGCCTGTGACTCCTGGAATTGTAGTCTAAAACAACCAATTCTAGGTACCTCAGATTTGCTTTCAAGAAAAACTAATCCTTACCACACCTTTTGAGAACAAGGGATACAAGTAACACAAATGTTAGGAATATGGATACATACAGACCATTGACTTGGCAAGTAACAAAAGAAAAACTGCAACAGATCTTGGAAAAAAATTTGTCCAGGTCTCAAATTTTGACGCTTCATAGATATTTAACTACCCTTTTTTCTATTACATTACACAATTCACAATCTCTCTGGGCCATTCATGTTAATTCCCAATACAAATTTCTCTCTTATACAAATATTGAGAAGAATGGATGGTATTTACTATCCTTCTCCCAACTATTCCTTATAATCTTAGACTGTGTTTGAGACTTCCATTTATTTATATTTATGTGAAATAATTAATTCCTGTTAACTTTTACTCATAGATTCTATTTCCCAAACTACTGGTCATGTTCCAGATGTTTTTATAAAGCGAATTGAAGGATTACCTTGTGATTAACACGTGCTACATTCTTACTTAAACATTCCCATTTCCAGTTTAGTAGTCTGAAGAAGGTGGAAGTTACAATAAGGTTAATTTTACTTGGGTAGGCTAAGGGAGGTAGAAGTAAGACTGAATTTCATCAGAGAAAGAACTGTGTTTTTCAGAAATGAAATCAACTACAGAGATTAAGGTGTAATTGCTATTTTAAAATAATACAAATAAATATGTGGAATTCTGATTACAAATAATGAGAAAAAGACAAAGAATTAAATCCCAACATATTTAGTTTACACTGCAATGAAGAAAGAAGAATAAATGTAAATGATATCATTTTAATGGATTCCTGTGAGTTGTATAATTGTAACTGTTGTAAAAGTTTTACTCCATAAGATAATTCCTACATTTCTAATCTGGAATTTTAAAACATTATTAATCACTGTTCTGGAAACTCTCATACTTAATGTAAGGCATTCAAGACCCTATTTTTTTTTAATTTCCTTGTCTTTTATTGGTACATTTTAGGTCTACAATACATTTATATTTATCATTGGGTGTTTGTACCTGTACATGATGTATCTTGGTTCTTATTATTTTCCCATTACCTACGCGCCCTTCACCCCTCCACCCTTCCTTATTTACATAGATTTCGTTTCCATTTTTTTTCTTTTCTCATAATTTTTCCTTTCCCTTCTTTCCTCTCTTCCTCCCCTCCTACCATTCCTACACCTTTGGACCTTTTCCTATTTCAAATTATCATTTATTCATTTTAATCATTTTAATCCTTATTTACACTTTCAGTTTCTCACACTAGAGAAACTATTCAGTATTTACACGTGTGTCCTATTTATTTCACTTAAGAGTATGGCCTCAATGTGCATCCATTTAGCTATAAATGTCTCTAGTTTCTCATTCTTTGTGGCTGAGTAGTACTCCATTTTATTAAAAAACAAAAAAAAAACAAAAAAAAAACCACATCTTCTTTATCCAATTTCCAGTTGATGGGCACCTGGGCTGTTTCCAAGCTTTAGCTATTACAAACTGTGCCGCTATAAACATGGGTGCACATATATCACTGTGGTATGATTCTTTTAATTCTTTGGGGAAGATACCCAGCAGGGGAATAGCTGGGTCAAATGGGACCTCTAGCCCTACTTCTTTGAGGTATCCCCATAAAATCATTCCACAGTGGTTGCACCAGTCTGCACTCCCACCAACCATGGAGAAGGGTTCCTTTCTCCCCCCACCCCCACCAGCATTTGTTATTGGTTGATTTCTTGATAGCAGCCATTCTTTCTGGGGTAAGATGGAATCTCAGTGTTGTTTTCACCTGCAGTTCTTGAATGACCAGTGATGTTGAACATTTTTTCATATATTTCTTTGCTGCTTTTACTTCTTTGTCTGAGAAATGTCTGTTCATTTCAGCTGCCCATTTTTGAATTGGCTCTTTGAATTTGGGGGCTCTGATTTTTTTCAATTCTTTATATCTTCTAGATAGTAGACCTTTGACATGACCCTCTTTAAATACAGTAAACTCCAGTATTTTCTTTCTAAAAATGACAGCATTTATATTCATTTTTTCTAAATAGGAGAGAAGGAAAAACCTTTTGATGAAAGAAGTTATAAAATTGAATGTATCTTGACAAAGAGACAGATTAGGTTGGACAACTCTTAAACACCCTTTATAATTTTGCTCTTGCTTTCTAAATCAAAATCACAGACCTAAGTGCCAATCAGACATATTCTATCTTGTATCTGAAAATACCACTATTATTTTTCCCACTTATAACACTGCCACAATAATAGAGGATCTGCAAAGATAATTTACATCACTGACAGATTTGGAGGTAATATAAAAAAATTCCAGCACTTTCTTTAGAGTTGGATTGCTTCTCCTTTATGCTAACAGCAATGTTTACTTATCTTTTATTTTTCTTATAAAAGAGAAAGGTATGAGTCCAATACTGGCTCATGACAAATTCAGTCAGAATGTGTCATTTGTACATGATCATCTTTCTGGACATTATATTTTAATCTCAAATGAGACTTGCGATTTCTGAATATACCACCTCTCATTTTTAACCCTTTAATTCACACAAAGAAATAATATCTGCTTTTAAGCTACCATTTGCATCTTTCACTTGGACAATATATACCTTCTCTTAGATACATTTTCTTTAAAGTCATAATGAAAGTCAAGATAGTAATAAAAGGGGCACAAACACCCAATGACAAATGTAAATGAATTGTATACCTAAAATGTACCAATAAAAGAACTAAAAACAGAAAGATAGTAATAAAAGGCAGCCAGCCACTTCAAGACCCTATGCCTGTGTCTGGTCAAGCAGCAATAATAGTAAACCAATCTGCTCTTTCTCTCATTTCATGGCTGCTGTTTTCTTATGATGCAATAGGTAAACTGAAGAACCCATTATGGTCTTTGCAGGGCATCGTATTCTTGAAGGGCTACACTCTAATGCAAACATGAATGAATTTTACAAGCAAAGTTCAGTTAACTAGGGTCCTGCAAGATGGTTTCAGAATCAATTCCATTTTAAAACACACAACATCAAGAAAATAATAAATGAGAGATAAGATCTGCTTTGATCAACTTAAAAGTTTGGGTCAACTTTGATTAACTTTGAACTTTTGTTGAGGAAATGGAGTTTTCTCAATTAAGGAAAGTGAAAATAGAATCCCAAAGAGGAAATGCCCAAGGTCACAGAGAAGTGCAAGACAGAGAGAGAGAGCTAAATTTTGCCAGTTACTCATTACCAGATAAGGATTGATTCCATAAAGCTATCATTAATAACGTATCTCTAACTGTCTTGTCCTGAATCTCTCCCCAACCTCAAGCCATTTATGGTTCCCAGAATGTCCTTAGAGAAGATTAAGAAGGGTAGAGTTAAAGAACCCACGAAAGCAAAAGCAGGTAGGTAAAATAATTGTAGGTGGAAAGGACAATGCTCAATGAAAATAGGCCTCTCTGCTCCCCCAGAGTTTCAATCTGGTGTCAAACTTCAGACTACATGAAAGATCCCAAAACTGCAGGGGCTCAAGAGGAACTTTCTGCACTTAGTAGATGTAACCTAAATCCAAGACAAATCTAGAAAAGCTTAATGGGGCAGGGTATTTCAAGCATATATCCACAATAATAGAAGTGAACCCAGGCAGTCTGGGTGACTCCCCCAAGGAGGTGCCATTTTCCAAAGGCGGAGAACGTCAGCTTCTTGCCACAGCAACCCATCCTCCACACTCAGTAATTCCTCTGCAGCTGCCTCCACATAGAGAGATGTCCAGATGAAAGGGTCCACATGCATTTGTATTCCAAACCAGGGGGCCTCTGGTATTGTGTGTTGGCTGCACTCTAATCACCAAGCTTCTGCAAACTGAGAAAGGGGAACTATAATTTGGAAATGGCTACTGTTGCTTTTGTTTGTGTTTCCCTCTCTTTTAACAATCCCACCCCATAGCAAAATGCTTCACATATTATAGATACTTAATAAAAGCTCAGTGAACAAATTTTTAAGTGTTTCATTTTATTTGTGATTATAAGCCTTGTTTTGATTACGTCTGTAACTGGCTCTTTTGACAGGTTTCTAAAGATTACCCCAGAAAAGTTTGGGAAATACTGAAAGAGACTATTGATTCATTGAATTCTTGAAACTGAGAAAAAGCAGCAATGTTTGCTGTTTAATACCAACATAGGAATTCGAGGGTTCTTCTCCCTATACCTCTTAGAGTGAGCATCACGGGATAAAAGAAACAACTTGAAGAGTGTAAGAGTTATTTAGACAAAGACTTGATATATTTCTTTCTCTATTTCACACTTGAGTATACACTGTAGGCACTGACTTGTGACTTACTAGTACCTGGGTTAAATTCAACAGTGAATTTGTCATTTAAAGTATTTTCATAGGATTAATCAGAACTCTAAGGTTGTGGCTTATTGTTTTCCTGGATGCTATGTAAACAAGTATTCCAAGAATGTCTACTAATAACAGAATAATAGATGTAGAAGGAATTGAGCCAATATTCTCATTAGACAGATCATAATTTCTCATAGCTCTCTTCTTATATGCAGGCTTTTAAATATTTTTCTGCAAGCTTTCTAACCTTTCTCCAAATCTTCCTCTTATGATGTCCTCTTCTTTTCCACAATCTGTGACTAGCTGTCATCTCTCCATGAAGTTATTTCCACAGAATAAAGTAACTCTCATAAAACCTGAACTGTACCCTAACCCCTTACAAAGCCTTTCACAGAATTTTGAAATTTAGTTGCCCCACCAGTTTGCACCAAGATACTACTTGTCCCTTTGCTCAATTTCCTTATCTATTCATATTCCACTAATATGGAAAAAATCACCAATAACAAAACTAATATAATGAAGAGATGATTATATCTAATTGGGGGGGGACTTCAAAGAACTGCAAGGGTGGGAAGAATATGGGGCAACCTCTGTTTGAAAACTTTTGAATTGTACATTGTTTGTCACTAAAGTGGTTGTCTGGAAGACATGATTTATGAAGTATAAGGAAGATTCATGCCTAAAACCATCTCACCCATGTGCTGAAAATTCTTCATTTCCCTTTAGCACAAGCCATGAGACTTAATCCTGTAAGTTACAAAGCTTTATTTTAACAAAATGCAAATGCTAAAAGAAGAAATACAGCAAATCCTGTGAAGTATTTCCAATTTCAAATAAATTAGATTGATTACTTGGCCTTACTAATAACTAGCTGAGATCTAATACATATGGGATTCTTTAAGAAGTAGGGGCTTAAAGAGAAATGTTTTGCATTATACAGAGTAAGGAAATAATAAATTTGAAGTTTTGGAAATGGCTCATCAGGAAACATGAACAATTACAGGGTGAAAGAATGAAAAGTAAGATGAAAGTTGCTTGCTTCAGTCAGGAAAGGTTGCACAAGCAATCCCAGTACTCTGGGAAGCTGAGGCAGGGGGATTACAAGTTTGTACCAGCTTAAGCAATTTAGCAGGATCCAAAATTTAATGTCCTAAATTTTTGTTTTTAATGTGAAAGAGCTGAGATGTAGCTCAGTACAAAAGCCCTGGGTTCAATCCCTATTGCAGGGCTGGGGACGGGAGTGAGTAACTGGACTCACTTTTTTTCCCATTAGGTTTATCGGTGCATTTTAGGTGTACAATACAGTCACATTCCTCACTGGGATCCTGCACCTGGTCATGATACATCTCGGTTCTTACTTTTCCCCTCCCCTGCCCTCCCCTCACCCCTCCACCCCTCCCTTGGCTGCACCATTTTGACCAACCCAATTCTTCCTTCATCAATTCAAAGAAGAGCAGAAACATTTACCAGTTACATTTCACTTTCTGAGGATTGTTATGGCCCTTGAGACTTTTATAATCATTGAGCAGTTTTAAAATAGCTTTGATTCTAAACCTTTGCGATCATGTGGAGCACTTTAGTAATTACTTCAACCTGAGTAAATGGGTGCTTTCTCCCCACAAGATGGAAAAGGATTGAGTAGAGAGAATGAATAACAGGGGGAAAAGAAATAAATGAGAAAAGTCAATCATTTGTTGAAAGGAGACGGTATCCAGCAGAGAAATAACGTAGTAATATTTACACTAATCGTTCTCAACTAAGAGTAATTTTGTCCACAAGGGAACATTTGGAAAATCTGTTAATACTTTTGGTTGTTTAAACTGGGAGGAGGAGGAGACTATATCTAACATCTAATGGTTGGAGCCAAAGATGCTGCTAAACATCCTACAATGCATCAATAACCCCTTTTAATAAAGAATTACCCAATCCAGAGCATCAATAGTGTTAAATTTGAGAAACTCTGGTCTAGGCTTATATAAAAGATGAAAAAATCATCAGAGGAACAATCAAATAAGGGTCTTTTAGTGAGATACAGAAAGGTTCTCCAGAGATCTCTCTTTGCTTTTGTTGAGCTCTGCACAGCCCAGAATAGAACTTGTATTATCTCCAAATATTTGCTAAGATAAATGTAGATACTAAAGACAAACTCTAGTTGATATACAAGGCTTCAGCCAAAACTGACCAGATTATGACCCAAAGTCAGGGCCCTGGCAGCTAAATGTGCAAAACAACTTGAGTTCCAAGTTGGAGAAGTACCAAAATCTTAAGACTATGTCCTGATTTACAGATGAAACAGAAGCAGGTATTAGATTTTCATCCCATCCTATGAACAATGTGGGAGTTGAAATGAATACTGATAATTACACAGTTTACATTGATTTAAAACTTCCTCTGTGTCAAATACTATGCTAAATTCTCCATATGTAGAATATCATGTGGTCATTACAAACTATGCATTTCATGATTAACAAAAGAGACAGAGATAAAGTAATAATTAGGAAAAGCCAAATTTAGGAATCACACTGAGGCACATCTAATTCCCAAGTCTTTCTTTGACCACTGTGTCACACCAACCAAATGATTTAGGGTATTAAATTCATTCATTTATCCCTCAATTTTTTGAGTGCCTTCTAGGAGCTGAGGACCAAAAAATGAAAAAGACACACAGGTGTCTTGCTCTCAGAGAAGAATCCAACCAGTGAGGACTGAGACAGTCCAGGGTGGGAGTCTATAAACAATCTCCACCCAACCCCTGAAGTCCACAAGGCCAAAGCAGAAACAAGAGCTTTCCATTTGTTCAAAAGATTTTAATTTCCATTAGAAACAATGCAATTCAGGGTTTAGTCATGTGCTGAGACTTTTCTCTGGTAAAAGTCAAAATCAAACTTCTCTCCACCTTCATAAAGATAGACAGATACCTCTCCTCCATTTTCCTCTCTGATATTTTATGAGAAATTCCAAACAAAGACTCTCTCTATATAAAGGACTTCCCACTTTCCATCTAAAAATAATAGGGTGAGTGCTTACTTTTTTGAGAGCAATTTGAAGTCCTCAGATCCTAGACCTGCAGTCACACAGAGAAGGATGAGAGGCATCAAAATACAACAAAATAATAAAGAAAAGAGGCTGCAAAAGCAGTTATCAGATGAAACAGCTGCTACCTCTATGTGAAACAGTCTCATACATTATGAAGAATGTAGTAGAGCAGGAAAATCCTCTGGATTATGACACAAAGATTGTATTTCAAGTTATAGCTTTATCACTTACTGCTTGTGACCCTGGGCTAGTCAATTAACCCTCTCGAATCTCCATTTTCTCACCTATTAAATGAGAATAAGGGCTTCCCTCCCTACCTCACAGAATTTCAGTAGACAAAATACAATCAGGAAGAGCTCCGTAAATTGTCAAGATTACCCATTATGCTTAGGATCCAATTTCATCCACCGCTAATTGAGATCAAACATTTTTTCTTAAATATAGGTACTTAGTAAAAATCACACCCCAACACCCCATCCATGCTGTAATGCCCTATCACCAAGTATCATCAGCAGAGGCACAAACACTAAAAGGGCAAAACCTGATGGCTGTGATCTCTCCATAAGATAGAGCTGGAGCTTCCTTGCTTTCTATTTCCATTTTTATTATTTGCTTATAGCCACAGAACCAAATAGATTTATTTATAGTCATGTCCTGTCATGTTTTATAGTTGAGCACATTTTCCTCAGGTATATTGCACATATGACCCCACCTCTACCTCCAACAGTATATCTAGACTTTATACTCTGATTTATGGAAGGACTCTATAAGCTACAGCAGGAAAGGGGTCATGTTTCTCCCCTCCTCTCTATGCTACCACTATGAGATTAACAAAAGTACAGGTGGAAAATACACCTGATATCAATTCAAATACCACTGAAACTCTCTGAACTAATGTTCACTCGTATAATGTGATGAGTGCTACTTACAAAGCACAAATACTTAGTTGTTTTAGATCTGATTTGAAAACCATCCAAATATCATCGCTGCCCACACTGATGTATGACCACTTCCTCAAACAAGCTCAAGATGCCTATAATAATGACTGCAAAGTATTTCAATCATGGAGCAATGGATAAAAATGTGGTCTCTGGATCAAGCAATTCTGTTTCTTATGGACATTCCACTATGTGAAATTGAACAGGTATTTATGAGACTTTAGACTAGTCACAGCTTTCTGATGCTCAGTTGCCTTTGTGTCAAATGAAGATGCCTACATCCTAGGGCCATTTTTAAGAGACAACTCTAGTAAAGTACGTAAAACTGTATAACTGGTATTTATACTGTATGTTTAGGAAATACTAACAATTTTTATTATAATTAAATCTTCATCAGCTGAGAAATATGCAAGGTCTTTTTTTCCCAAATAAGTAAATGATTTAAAAAAGTAATTCATCTCTGTCCACTTAATTTTACTTGCTAAGCACAGATTTGAACAGTGAATGCTGAAGGGTAAGTTTTCAAAAAGCACAACCTCATACACCTAATTCTACAACAGCTATATATGAAGTATAATACTGACATTCTATTTAGAAACCAAATGACAAGGTAGCCACTTGAGGAAAGGTAGAGTACGAGTAGCAGTTATGGCACAGAACTGAATGGGCCCTGTGTCAATGCAGAGGAGAAGATGGAATGGCAAGAAAAAAACCAAGCTACAGACAACAAAGAAGCCACTCTCAGGAGCAACAAGGGTCAGAAGCAGGTATTAGGATGATGTTGAAAATTCCCATAGGACTTAAGTGGCAATGTTGAAGAGAATAGAATTAACCAGAAAACCAAGTATGGGTAGTCATAAAGGACCAAATGGATTTGCTCGAGATTTAAAGAAATCGTAATGACCTTTTAAAATGGCAAAGTATTAAAAGATGTCAGAGATAGGAATGGAGTCCTTATTCTGAATCCCTACCCCAATTCATTCCTTGCCACTCTCCACCTGCCTTATACCTTACAGCAGCCAACTCTGCTATGGCATTTGCTTGGATAATACAATTTGCTCCAACATATTATTACTTTAAGAATGCTAAATTTCTCACTTGCTAATATACAATTTCATCTTCAGTATATACCTAGACGAAAAAAGAAAACTGCATCCAACAGAACCAGGACACATAGGAATACAAAAAGTAAGTACATGCACGCACTACATCTATCAGCTATGCCCACTCCCTTACTCCAGGCACATCCTATTATTTTAAAATAGCTCATTCAGAGAGCCTCTCCTGGCTGGTCAACATGGCGACATAGCTCTTAAGCACATCACATGAATGCTTCTGCCGTTGTAGTGATCCCCATGCACAGAAATAATACTTTCACAGATGCCTCCTCTTCAAAAGCAGAGACCCATTGCATACTATATTTTTAGGTGCCTTCCACACAACACAGAATAGGCAGTTAATAAATGTTTGTTGAGAAAAACAGAGCAGCAAAATAAAACAATTAATTTTAACAGCCCATTTGGAATCTCATAACTTAAAGACAGATAAAAAGAGAAGGCAGGAAAGAGGAAGAGGGCAAGAATACAAAACTAGATGAACCAAGGATCATCCAAAACAAGCTAAGTGTGTTGAAAGCAGCCAGATCAACAAAAGAGGTACAAAATTCAGGGACTTGAGGGCCAGTGATTTAGCTCAGTGGCACTGCGCCTGCCTAGCAAGCATAAGGTCCTGAGTTCAATCCCCGGTTCCAAACATGAAAAAAAAATTAAAGCGCTTGATAGAAAAAGTTGAAATTCCAAATACAATACACAAAAATATCATATTTATATTTAGGAGGAAAACATCCAGAAAATGTACATATAAATAAACAGCAAATTTCATATATGTGAAAATGAGACTGTATTATGTCCACATAATGACCTCTTACCAAAAATTTCAGAAAAAAATTGCTACATAATGTTTTCTGCTGACTGAACATCTTTTGTTTAAGTGATATTTTCCATCTATATTACAGGAGAAGGACTACAGGGAAGACTTATAGACATTTACCTAAGATGTATTTAAGCCAATCAAAAGTCTTGTTGGTACCGGAGATCGAACTCAGGACCTCGTCCTTGCGAGGCAGGTGGCAGAATCACTGGGCTAAATCCCCAGCCCCGAAAGTCCTGTTTTTTGGCTTGCTTAGAATGGAGATTAAAATGAGACATAGTAAAAAGTTCCTTTTATTTTTAGCAATTTATATGATGGGACAAAGTAATATCACCATCCATTCAGAACTCATAGATAACAAATTAGCCAGAAAAGAACCTAACTTAATGACTTGAAAGGACTTTTATAGAAAATGGTCAAATTTCACCAAATGAAGGGTTGATATAGTTCAGTAGTTGACTGCTTGTATAGCTTGTGTGAGGCCCTGGGTTTGATCTCTGCCTGAGAAAGAAAGAAAGGAAAAGAGGGAGGAAGAGAGGAAGGGAAGAATGAAGGGAAAGGGAGGGAAGGAAGTGAAGAAGGGAAGAAGAGAGAGAGGGGCAGAGAGAGGGAGAGATAGGTCAACAATTGAAAATTACTGTTTTCTTTGCTTTAAAAGCTGCACACTGCCAGCAACGCAATAATTGTCCTTGAAGCTGAGATTCACTCAGTGCCAATATGTGAACACAGGGATAATATAATATAAAACTGAATTAAATTCACTTAAAGCCTTTTATTTTATTAGCAAGAAAAAAATTTTCCTCCAAACAGTAAGAAATGAAACCAAGAAAAACAAAAACAGAAGCATGACAAAGTAATGATATAAATAAAGGGAGAGACATGTTTCACAAAACAGTGAGTGCAGGCAAACAGAAATAGGCACTCCAAAGGAAAGGTAAATAAATCACATAGAGCAAAGTGAAACACACACACACACACACACACACACCTGGCTAAACAAGTTTTATTTATAAAGCCTGTTTAAGATAGTGCCATGGGTAACCACTGGACTATGAAATCTCAGTGCAATTTTACTTAACTTATGATTATTAACTTGATAAATAAATGAGATATTTCATAGGGGAAAATATTCTCCTGGGATATGGAGAAGGAAGAGTATAGGTGGGAAAACTGTGTGAGATCAAGGGACAAAAACTGCTGTAAAAATCAAGTGTTCATTTCAATTCACATGTGTAATGCCCCCGAACCACTCCTCAATAGCCTTGCAGAACTTGATCAAAAAACACCCTGGCCCCATCTATGAGTATTTGTATTCTTTCTGATGCCATATAACTTAGGGATGGTTAACCCGGGGGTGGCAATGATTCCACTTTTTCATGCCAGGCTCTGTTTTGAGTAATTGGTTTAAACAAACATCCCCAACTTAACAATGATTCAACTTAAGATTTTTTTTTGACCTTACAATAGTGAAAAAGCAATAGGCACTCACTAGGATCTTTATTTCAAATTGAATTTTGATCTTTTCCTGGGCTAGCAATATGCATAAAATACTCTTTTGCGAGCTCAAAGTCAGCCACACAGTAATGAGAATAAACAACTGATATTATATAAGGTGTGCTGTGTTGCTAAGCTATGATGTTTGGTGCAAGAAGTATATTAAATACATTTCCATCTTATGATATTTTCAACTTAAAATGGGTTTATTAGGACATTCACCATGTTAAGTCAAGAAGCATCTAAATTCATTTTATTCTTCCAGGGATTAATTCTGTTCCCACTTTACATATTAGGGAACTGTGCCTCAGAGAAGTTGAATAACTTACCACGGTTACACAGAGCCAGACTTGGAAGCCAGGCATTCTGGATCTAAAGTCAACAGTACCAATGAAAACACCAAGAAATAGAACATGTCATAATTGTTTAAATCTATCTCCCCTTCCAAAACATGTACCTTAATAATCTATTTTATATGTGATGCCCACAACCGATAGACTCTTGCTGGTGATGTAATTCCTCGTGTATATGTATATTTCAAGGAGAGACTGTACAGCCAATGTGGCATTTGCAGTTCATTTGCAATAACCAAGGGACTGGATCCAAGAGACTCACCCCAATTTGCTGGAATGCTACAGAGTGTCATTCCTCCAGCTAGTAGAGAAACAAAATGTGCATGACTACTAGGACTGGCTCCAAAATAGTGAAAGAGCATGTTTTAAAGTTATAATTTCTCTAGAGACAACACATTTTCCTCTTCTCAAAATTGCTGACCAAAGTTCTCTTTTGTGCCTCTGAGTAATTTATACTATGATTTGTCAATAGCCAAATGTCAGATGGACAGCATGCAGGTTCATTTTAATAACCTATCTCCCATAACAATCCTTCTGGCAATCGCTGTTGGCAAACACTGATGGCATACTGGTCCCACTTGGTCCAAGTACACAAAGAGGGAGGGGATAAAGCAAGGCACCCAGAGTGAACATGCCTTAGGGATTTCATCAGAGATTCCAATGAAAGCTAATTGGATACTCCAGGATGCTAAAGATACAAAATCAGAAAGACAAAGGATAGATTGTTAGAGTAGAAAGGCAAAAAGAAGTAAGGACATACTTGGAAACCTAGTGCTACAAGAGCTAAATACACGTTATCTCAAAGCACAGAAGGATTTTTATTATCTCAAATTATATTTCAATAACAACATCAACATCTGAAATTCTCATTGTCTCCAAGAAATCATCCCTAATCCTGTAAGTTTATTCCAAATGTCCCCAGAGTACATGTATCATGGCACATCTTACATTACAGTGTGATTTACAATTGCACTTTGACTTGGTCATTTCATCACTGAGCTGCTTTTCATGTGAACTTCATAAGAGTTGACATTGCCTTGTCATCATGCATCTTCCATGTCTATAACAGTATTTACCATAAAACAGGTGCTTAATTTCTCAGCAAATAATACAAGCCAAGGCAGCTGGTTGTTGCTAAACCCAAAGTCATCTTTTCTTCAGTGAGACAGAGATGTTGGGATTGACTTCAAGGGCTTAAGCTTGCTAAGTATGCTCTCTACCACTGACTGAGCTACGCCTCTAGCCCCACAAAGTCATCTTGACTTCCAAAGATAACATGAATTGGAGTGGTGTCAGAGCCTAAGGAACCTATAGCCACCTTCAACCAGTTGTAAGCTACTACAAGTATTTTTTTGGAAATGGGAAAAGAAAAGGATAAATATTTGTCCCATTACGGAGCTTTTGGAGGAACAATTATAGAAATGAATGCCAGAAAAAAAGTTTAAAGAAATATGATGATTCTGACTTTTAACTTTTATTCCACACAAATGGGTTAAGATTGAAAGAGAATACATGTAGCTCAATAATCAGGTGAGAGTTTTCATCACTTTATTTCTGCTTTATTTATTTTCCTGCATTTTATTTCAAGTCCTATTTACCTTCAACTGAACACCTATTTGGAAATCATTGAAATATGTGTTTAACTGAGTTTGGATGTGCTGTATTTTTCCCTAGATTAGAGACAGAGAAAAAAAGGTAAGTGATATTTTTATAGCTGAATAATTTTATTGCCTCAAATGCACTTTCTCAAATACCCATTCATATATTTGACATTTATTCATTTGGTTTTTTGCTTTATGAGGACTAAGCCATATGATTCTCAGAATTCTTTGGCCAACTGTAAAATAATTTAATCATAATTAATTTTCACAAACATAAAAGGTGGATGTGAAAAGGTAGAAAACTGGAGAAAGGAGAGCATACAAAAAGGAGAAAGAAAACACTCTGACTCCATTTTAACATCGCTTAACATAAAGTACACAAAAACTTGTTTTTTCCTATCATATTCCAGACCCACAAATAAGTATTCAAACCATACAAATATGAATAGTTACTATAGCAATAAAGAGCTGGCTGCATATCTCTAACCACCAAATCCAGTAACAGATACTCATTTTGTCAACAAACAATAAAAAAATAAGATGTTCCTCTAAGGCATTACAGCTCATTAAGGATGAGCAGAAGGACATTTCTGAGTCAGTCACTCCTGCAAACATATCTGCATTCATTCAACTATAGTAATAAAATTTAAATTCCTTGCATGTACCTCCCATGGTGTTGGGCTCTTGGACTATGAAATGTCCCCTCTTTGCAGAGTTCATAGTCTACTGAAGATGAAAATTCATAGACACATCATTTTAACGCAGATAAAACAAATGTGTGCACTACTGTGGTGAGCAAAATGACACAAAGGGTTTGTTCAGGCAAGTAACACTCTAAAGAAAGAGTGACACCAAGAGCTCACAAGTGTATGTCTCTGTCTCTGTTCACATGGGATGGAAATTATGTAGTAAGGGTGACAGGAGGAAAGAGAAGAGAAGATCTCAGGTGAATGGACATGAATGAAGATATGAAAGTAGGAAAGAAAAAGGTACAAACAAACACTTTAGTATAATTAGAGCAAGACTTGTGAGGCAAGAATGGTAAGAGCATCAGAAAGCTGATTATGAAAGGCCTTATGGCATACTATAAAACTTGGACTCTTTCCTGAGGCAATGGAGTGCTGATAGGTTGTTAAACAGGGAATGAGGTGGACATACATATGCTTGCCAAGTTACTGTCTCAAATAGTATAACTTTTGGACAAGGCATTAATTTATCAGGTCAACAAATGACCTAATCTCAGAGAAAAGATGAGGAACAGAAAAGATTTTTTATGATGCAGTAAGATAGAGTTCAGAATGTGAGTGTTCTGAGTAATGAGGAGAGTCTTGATTAGGTTCATGCTGTTCAGGGCCCTGATTAGGAGTCCTGATTAGACTTATGGGGAGCAAAGCCCTGAATATGAGTACCTAAAAGATGTGTGGTAGAAGTAGGCACTCTTATCTGCTGTCAATGGGATACTATGTTGGTATTAGATAACTTAGAAATATACAACAGATTCCTTAAAAATCATTCATACCCTTTGACATAGTAACTACAAGTCAATACAAAATAGCCTGAAGAATAAACTAAGTCCATGGAAATATTTATACACAAAATGTTAATCATAGCAATTGTATGGTAGCAATTATTTTAAATATCCAACAATAGGGGAATAAACTACAATGGATTTATTCACTGAACAACTATGCACTCATTCGAAACATGATTTTAATAACACTAAAAACTTTTACTTTGTAATAAGTGAAACAATCAAGTTTCAAAATTGTATATAATATGATCACCACTACAAAGGTTACCTTTACCTTAAAAAGTGAGTGATCTTGATATAAATAGAATGCTAGAAGTTTTCATTTTGAGTTGTAAAAGTACAGGTAATTTTTTCTTCAAATTTTGTGTTTCTCAAACTTTTCAATAAGAGTATTTTTCTACTAGCAAATAAAATAATTTTTTATAATATATTTTATTATATTGTGCCTCTGATGCTTGCCAAGATGAAGTAACGCCACTATACCTTCTCTCTTCTCCCACTGATAACTAAAATCTCTAGAAAAATGCAAAATGAAACTACTTGAAAATCTAGAAAAATACATAAATAAGAATAAATGATTTAGAAAGTGAAGTCAAAATTTACACAATTGGTACTAGGGTAGTATAGTGAATTTTTCTTCCCTCATTAAGTCCCTGCTTTGACCCATGGGTGGGCTTGAATTCCAGAATTCCAGAAGTTCGTGTTGAGTGTAGATAACCAAAAATAAACAAACAAACAAACAACTCTCTGGCTAAAAAAATTCAGAAAATGAATCTCTGCAAAACAGACAACTATGGAAGGAATCTCTCCTTGTCTTTTTTTCCCCCTCTTTTGTTCTCTCTCAATCTGCTGAGGACACCTGAAATCAAAAAATTGTGTTACTGTGATCTCAATAGAAAGCATATCTCTTACTTCAAAGGAACTAAGAAAATGAATCCATCCAAATAGGCTGCAGAATGTAAGGCAATCAGCATTTCTCTTCACTGCCACTCCCCACCCTTCCTGCTCTAGTGCACCATCCCAAGGCAAGCCCTAAATGGGAAGAACTCAAAAGCACAGAGAAATACTAGACCTTTTTATCAGAAAGTAGTAAAACAGGCCTTGTAAATCAGAATGTAGTAGGGGAAATTCAGTGAGGAAAGAGTTAGAGAAGCAGATCCTCTAGTGCTATGTATAGACTCGCCCAAGTCCCAGGTGCACCCCAAAATATGCTTGCAGGACACAAACACAGAGAAACCGAAACCCAGCACAGTTCAATTCCTGGCACAAAAAAAAAAAAAAAAAACAAATGTATAATGTAGACCCAAAATAAAAGCAATGATTTTGAAAACAGAACTGACATAGGCCAAAATCCCCACTGGATTAATGTAAACCTGAGGAGACTGACTGCCTGCTAAAAAATATTTTTAAAAAATATTCTCAAGAATGATTTTAACAAGATACGGAGTCTTATTAAATAATATTTTTAAAAGTCCAAGATGTAATCCAAACTTATTCAACATTCAAAGAACTGGGAAAATTTGACCAATTCACAGGGAAACCAAAAATCAGTACGGACAGGTCCTAAGCTGACCATGATGTTAATAATTAGTAAGAATTTTAAAGCAGGAATTACAATAATGGTAAATATTCTTATAATTAGTTCAAAAAGAAGGTCCTCAACAGAGACAAAGAAACCATTAAAAATGTGTACTTGTTTTGTTTCTCCTCTTTTATATCCTTGCTTTGACCCAAAAGCAAAACACCAGAACAAAAATAACCAACCTCCCGCGTACCAATATTTGAAATTTTAAAATTCAGTAAATTGTCTCAATAGCATATTGAGATGAAAATAAAAACTGTCAGAAAGGTTGAAGATAAATCAATAAAAATTATCCAGCCCAAAGAACAGATTTTTAAAAAAATATATGAGCAAAATCTCAAAGATACATGGGGCAATATCAAAATGTCAAACTTGTGTTATTAGATTCCCAGAGGAAGACATGAATGATATTTGGTGCAAGCAAAAAGTATATGAAAAAATAATGGCTGAAAGCATCCCAAATTTGTTGAAAGCATCCCTACTTTGTTGAAACACATTAGTTCAAAGATTCAGCAAGCCCAGTGAAACCAAAGAAGATAAACTCAAAACCATACATAGACAAACTACAATTAAATTGCCAGAAGCAGCCAGAGAAGAAAGATCTATTACATATAGAGGAGAATCCAAATTACTACAGATTTCTCACAGGAAATCATGGAAGCCAAAAGAAAATAGAACATTTTTTAAGTACTGAAGGAAAAGGACTCTCAACCCAGGATTATATCAGCAAAAATGTACTTCAGGAACAAGGCAAAATACATTCTCAGACAAAGGAAAGTAAGCAGAAATGACAGCCAGCACACCTATGGCATGAGACATGCTTTAGGAAGCTCTTCCTGATGAAACAAAATTATATCAGGCATGAAGGGAGAAAAAAGTAGTTATAGAATAAACAGATTTTTTTTCTCAAAAGTTTTAAAAATATGTCCAACATTTGAAAACAAAGACTTTAACATTATTTCAGTAGAGAAGGAAAAGAACTACAGGTTGAGTATTCCTATTCTGAAAGTCCAAAATCTGAAATGAAGTCTACCGCCATACCACCCAGAATGTGCCCTATCTAGTCAAAATCTGAAATGTTCCTTGGGAAATATCCAACTGCTAACATCTACATAAATCCTCTAGAATCCAAAAACTCCAAAATCAGAAATACTTCCGGTCAAAAGCATTTTAGATAAGAGTTACCCAAACCTGTATACGGCTATATGGGTTCTAGGTAGACTGCCAAAGTCAGCTATGTATACTATAATCTAAATCAGACCCCAAAAAACCAATAATAATATAAAGAGACAGCCAAAAGGAAATTTGTAAATTAAAACCAAATGCTAAAAGATTCAAATTATATGAAACAAGATAAGAAACAACACAAGAATAAGGAAAAAACAGAAGGTACAAACAGGAATAAAATAGTAGACCTAAATATAACTATATCAGTAATTACAATAAATGCAATGATCCAAACATACAAAATAAGAGTGTAAGACTGGACAAAATGAAACAATTGCATGCTGTCCAAAAAAATCCCACATTAAATATGATGATATGGGTGGTTTAAAAATAAAAGGCAGTGCCAGATATGCAGGAGTTCACCCTGGGCCCCTTAACAACATCCTGGCTCAAAATTTTAAAATAAAAAAATGTTTTAAAGTCTGGGGATATAGCTCAATGGCAGACTGCTTGCCTAGCATGTACAGGCCCTAGGTTCAATTCTCAGTACTGTAAATTAATTAATTAAAAAACAAAAGGTAGGAATATATTCCATGCAAATTTAATCAAGAAAAACAAAAGAAAACTGGAATAGCTATATTAATATAGGACAAAATACATAGCAGAAAAACATAAATAAAACTGAAAATAAAAAAGAAAATTTCATTATGATAAAATTAATTCAATAAGGAGACATAAAAAACTAGTTATATATGCCTCTAACAACACAACACCAAAAGCAAAAACCAATAGAACAGAAAACGTAAATAGTTATGTCCATGGTTATACTTGGAAATTTCAACAAGCTTCTCTCAAAAGCTGATGGGGAAAAACAGAAATTTAGTAAAGATATAGAAAAACTAAACACTACCAACAACTTGACACTGATAGTACACTATACCAACAAGACTAAATAATTCTTTTCAAATTAAAATAGAACATTCACCACAATATATCATTTCCTAGGCCAAAAAACAAACAAATTTAAAAGAAATTTGACCCTACAAAACCATATTCTCTGACCATTGTAGAATTAACCTAAAAATCAAAAACATAAAAATATCTAGATCATCTCCAAATATTTAGAAACTAAACAACGTATCTCAGAACAATCCATGGGCCAAGCAGAAAGTGTCAAGGGAAATTAGAATATATTTGAACCAAATGAAATTACAACATATTAACATTTGCAAGATTCAGCTATAGAAGTGAATGGCATTTAATGCTTATATAATGAAGAAAGATCACAAATCATTACTATATGCCTGTTCCTTAAGAAACTAAAACACACACATGAGCATCTAATCATCTAATAACACAGTTTATCAATTATGCATTTTTCCATTTCATCTCCTTAGAAAGTAGTGAACAAATATATGTTTTAGTATGACTAGGACCTAAACACAAAGTCCTACTGTAATCTCAGTCTGGTTCTACAAACAGTAATGCTTATTGTTTACCTTTGGAAAGGCAAAGCCAAAATAAATACAACATTTCAGTGAAAGCATGAGTTTTCATCTAACCAAAACAAGAATTTCAAGCTGCTGCCTCTTGTTCACAACTGAATAGGGATGATAAAGGGAAAATCAATGTCATCAGAATTTCTATCAAAACATGCCTTACCATGGCAATTCTGCTTCAAGCATTACCTGAGATAACAAAACTTACAAAATTTTATCTGATCTCTACATACATTCATAAGCCTTTTAGATAAAAAGCACATACACACACAGACACACACACACACGCAGCATAGGTAATCACATTCAATTGACAGCACTGGGCAAATAAAATTTATTATGAAATTGAAATCTTATCATTTTTAAGCTAACCTTTTATTGTAAGAAGAATTTTTCATTTAATCAAATAATTTCATTCATATAAAGTCATCAACTGAGACATCTCAGTGTAGTGTTCTCCACAGCTTGCCACATGCCTCTCTCCATAACGGGAAAGAGCTGAGCCTTTGTTTAGACTAAGCTGTCCAGGTGTGGGGGCTGCAGAATCAGGAGCCTATAATTGAAAAGGCCAACACAACAAACCTGATGAAATGCAACAATTGCTCACCCTTAGGAGGCAAGGTTTACATTGCACTGTAATGGAAGGTGAAATGTATAAAGCCTGGATGTTCTGAAGAGTGAGAATTGCAGAAACAAAGGCACATGAAGCAACAAACAGACAAGGAGGTGTGACCTGCTTCCTGGAGAAATACTAAGGAATTAGCATCTGCTTTCCTGATTTATCAACAGGATTCTCTTCAGAGTCCAGGGAGGAGAACCATCAGGGCTTGATTACAGATTTACTTTTGAAGAGAATAGTATTTCTCATTTTCTCTTCCTGATTTTCTTCCAGTGGTCAAAATAACAGCTCAATTTAAATGTGTAAACTAAGAGAAGCTAATCTCCAAAAAGAAATAAGATATAACACAGTACAATTAGTATGAATGTCACATACATACAGTAGAGTTGCATAAAAATGAATACTGACTGTTGCCTCTTTTTTTAACCTACTCTAACCTAAACTTTTAGCTGTTTATACATGATTGGAACTGTCATTGAGCAAGAATGGAAGTGTGGAGTGGCATCTACTCCACACCAGGTCCTGTACATCCATTACTTCATTCTATCCTCATGAGCATGGCCTGATGCAGGTGTCACCTGTGGCCTCACCTTGGCACAGAACCAGGCCAAAGGGGAAAAGTTTGCTCAAAACTAAAAGTTTATCATAGGACGGAGCCTAACACCAAACCATAAATATGATGTCAAGGTGTGCTTTGCTTAGCAATCTACCGCCACTAGAGCTAAGGAAGCTTGCATGTCCCTAGTTTTCTAAATATTGATACTAATTCCAAACCCCTGAATTTAGATACTTTTCTAGCATCATGCACAATATCTAGCATATAGCTTCCACAAAATAAATGCTGAACTGAATGCCTTTCTAAGTAGTGAACTACACAGTAGGAACATCCATAAACATACCAGAAAAACAAAAGTTACACCTTTTTTTAAACTCATGCAAATGCACACACACACACACACACACACACACACACACGATGTAAGAATCACAAGCTTTGGTGTCAGAGGAAGCTGGATGAAAATTTCAGCTCAGCCACTTTCTAGGTGTTTCAATTTTTCTTAGTCTCAGCATCCTTATCAGAAATACAGGAATTATAACAGATTTGGGAGTGCTCCGAAGGTTAAAGCAAGGACATATAGACGTACCTACAGAGTATCTAGCACACAACCAGTAAGTCATTAAATATTGGTCCCTTCCTTCTCAGTTTGGTTTTCCTGAAATTGTTCATAACTAATGTAAATGCTAGTCAAGTGGCTTTGAATAAGAATCTATGTAATAACAATAATAGAAACTCCAGATAACAAACAACATAGACTGCTGCCTTTACAAACACTTGTTCAGATGGAGCCTCAGAAGCTAGGAAATTGGCCCCCAAGTCTTTGCTCTCCAGCCAGCTACTCTAACCGTAGGCATAAATGGTGCAAAGTGCTGCCACATCTGACGGCTGCTCAGTATCCCACATCAAACAGCTGCAGTCTCAGTCCAGCTTGGCCTCCACTATGCAAGCCCCATCACTGACTTCCATTACCCTTCAGCAGCATCAGGCCCTTGCTGCAGGCTGCTATTCAAGTAAGAGGGATAGCGAGGAGAAACCTTTTTTGAAAACTGCTAAATATTAAGTGTACTTCTTTCCTCTCCTAGTAACTAAACGTATTGATTCAAAATCCAGCAGTATGCATGGGAAAAGATAGGAAATGCTCAAAGATTTGTCCATTCTTCTCTGTCCTTCATTCCTCCTGGACTCCTTTCCTGCTTTGGTGAGCAACTTACAATTCCTGCCTGTACCTGGATATGACAATTTTAAGAACATAATGATGAGTATGGATGAGTATGTACACATGTGTGCACACTAATGTTTCATCCTTCTTTCAAAAAAAGGGAAAAGGAAGAGAAGGAAAATCAAATCTTTTATATAGAAGTGACTATTCTATGATGATCTTAATGAGATTTTATCTCTTTTTACAAGGGGATTACCGTAGTTACTACAATTAACATTTAGCAACAACCTTTCAGTTAGAGGAAAGATCAAAATTCAATAACAATTATGAAAATACTAACAAGTTTATAATAATAAATCTGGAAGCTTCCCCTAGGTAGTTGCTTATGGATATGTGATTTAATTAAATGCCAAATTATACATTAAAAGTATTTGGAGAACCACTTTTTATTATGAGTATATATAATTGAAAATGTTCACAACGTACACATAAAACATTCTGGATATATGAATGTCACTCTAGATAATATAGATTTCTATTTACCTGAAGTTGTAACTACAATTCTGAGAATACAGTTAACTCTTAAAATCAAAAATTCTATCTTTAGTAATATTGGCCTTATATTCTAATTGCTTCATAATAAATTTGACAGTTTTACTGAAATGCTACCTATATTTAAATCTAAATGTCATGTTGTAACATTTAAAAACACAATTATGTGTACATGTTTAAAAGTAAAGAAAGCAGAGAGTATTATACTAAGGTCCTACATTTCTATTTCTGAAAAATTGTGCAAGGAAATCGTGTCAAACCAATATTGAATGTTAAGTGTTATAATAGTTTAAAATATAACTAAAGAACTTTAATCAATATGAATACTAATTATACATGTCTGCATATACAGCTGAGCATGAAATGTTTCACCAGAAAAAAATGTTTAGTTTCACACTATTAAAACTCTGAATTCTACTTTATAAAGAAAAACTACATAGTACTCTATTATGCCAATTGACATTGACAACAAGCTTAAGTCTACAATAATGCAATGTTCCCTTAAATACAGTATTATTTTTCTCTAAAATGGGGTCTGATAACAGTTCCTTTCAATCCACAAAGACAATATCATCATCATATAAAATCTGTAGTGTCAACAGGTTTATGATCACAAACACTTGATGAACTGAACATTGTACCTACCCTTCAATAATGGTTGCAGTGTGACAGGGTTTGACGGTTACCATAGTGATCATGTGGCAGTTTCTGATTTATTACCTTGTTCCTCAGGACTGTGATGGCTTTTCAGCTATATTTTCAGCAGCTATTTCAGATTTGAGAGTTACACTATGATAAACGTCCACTATCCAAAAGATATACTCAACAGAATGTAACCTTGGAGAGCAATGCTTTAAATGCAAATTGCCAGCCTTGCCTTTCTCTTAGAATATGAAAGAGTGATTCTAAAGTAATGCAAAAGGAGACCTCTGCCCTCTGAACAGTGACTCTTCTCCTTGGGGATTGTCATTTTCAGGATACCACTCAGTGAATATTTAAGCAGTCTGAAATGGACAATGCAGCAATAAATTTTGCTGAGACTAGCCCAAGTCCTACATTCATTACAAAAACAAGCATGAATCTGAGCAATTAGTGAGGCACTCATTTATGTGGCACCAAATGGTCCGTGTATTTGGAAAGTTATCACCATGGGTCAATAAATTATGTCATTTTATCTCAACTAATTGACACAGGGAATGCTTCCACACAGAAACCTGAAAAGAGCATTTCAGGGAATAAATTTCACATTCAGGTGTTCATTTGCCAATGCTTCCTCATTAAACATGCCAAAGGATGATGAGCTCTTATTAAAAAGAAAAAAATCCACCCAGTTTTATCTAATTTTTGCTTTAGAAAGCAACCCATACATGCTACCAGTGATTTATCACAGAAGTTTGTCACACAACTACCCAGCATGTAGATGTCAGCTGCCACCACTGCATTTACATCCTAGAAAGATTATGATATGTATAATTTTACTCTACCACATTGTTTCTGACTATCCTTTCATTTGATTACATGGCAATAAAATACTGAGGGAACATGGCCTTTCAAGCTTATCACACTTCTATGCACCATACACTAATTTGTGTATTAGCAAGTCCCACATGGCTACTGAGTTATTGATTCTGCCATCTAATTCCCTTCCTTTGACAGGAAGAATATTGCTTTTAGGATAAATAAAACAATCTCTACAATCATTCATGTTCAGTGCTTAAAGCTGTATTTGCAGAAATCTTTTCTAAGGCAGAAAACACACACAGTATTTTCACAGCATAATAGATAAGCACAAATGAAGACCAGTTTGTTGGGGTTTTTTGCAGGGCAGATATTAAAGCATAACCATGACCAGTAGTGTGTTCTTCCTGACTCACAAAAGCCAGAGGTAGAAATGTATTTTCCATTTTCTGTTTTGTTGATTCACCAAAACTGTACAAAACTTGTCCATGTAGTGTGTTAACTAACAGGCTCCCCATGAATCACTGCTGACTTAACCAAAAGCATACATGACAACTAAGTCTTACACTGTTTTACTGGTAGGTGGGGTAGAGAGGAAGATCAAAAAAGTCAAAAGAATCTCCAACAGTTCAACACATATATTTGTAGTAGAGTTTTAAAAACTTCAATTACAAGTCACAAAACCCAGTCAATATTCTAGGGGTGAGAACAGCTGGGAAGAAGGCAGTTCATTGATTTGAATTAGCTATTTGATTCTGCAGTGGGAAACAAAAACCCAATGAAGTACGAACAACTCTCCACCCACAAACACTAGGGCACCTAGGACTTTATAGAAAATGGGAACATACTGGTGAACAGTGAAAGTTCTTTAATTGAATCTGATCTATTTGTTCCTACACCTTAAAATTCATAGTGAGGACCAGTTTAGGATTCAAATCAGATACACAATAAGAATTCATACTATCAGATTAGGAAGTGAGAAGTCATATGATATGACCATCTAGAATGGAGTATTTCTTCATTAAAAAACTGTATCCATGTGTTCATTATTAAAAAGTATCAAACCTAAAGAATTTTGTATGTCCCATAGCAGTTCTATTTTTTTAATTTTATTTTATTGGTACATTTTAGGTATACAAAATAATGACATTCATCATTGGAAATTTGCATGTTAGCATAATCCTTCTTGGGCCTTATTTTTTCCCCCTTCCCCTGCCCTCCCTTCAACCCCTCCATCTCTCCTTATTTACAAAGACTTTGTTTCCATTTTTTCATTTGCTCATATTAATTCCATTCCCTTCTTTCCTCTTCTCTACCCCTCCTACTTCATCTTCCCCTTTGCCCCTTTTCTTTCTATTTCACATTATCTACTATACCTTTTAGTCCTTATTTATGCTTTCAGTTTCTCACACTAGAGAAACTATTCAGTAATTATATATGTGTGTTCTATTTATTTCACTTAAGAGTATTGCCTCAATGTGCATCCATCTAGCTATAAATGTCTCTAATTTCTCATTTTTTATGGCTGAGTAGTACTCCATTTTATTAAAAAAAAAACAACCCACATTTTCTTTATCCAGTCTCCAATTAACAGGCATTTGGACTGTTTCCAAGTTTTAACTATTACAAACTGTGCTGCTATGAACATGGGTGCACATATATCACTGTGGTATGAGTTTTTTATTTCTTTCGGTAAGATACCCAACAGGGGGATAGCTGGGCCAAATGGGACTTCCAGTCCTAGTTCTTTGAGGTATCTCCATACTGATTTCCACAGTGCTTGCACCAGTCTACACTCCCACCAGCAGTGGAGCAGGGTTCCTCTTTCCCCACCGCCCGACCAGCATTTGTTATTGCTTGATTTCATGACAGCACCATTCTTTCTGGAGTGAGGTGGAATTTCAGCATTGTTTTCATTTGCATCTCTCCAATGACCAGTGATGTTGAACATTTTTTCATATGTTTATTTGCTATTACTACTTCTTTGTCTGAGAAATGTCTGTTCATCTCAGATGCCCATTTTTGGACTGGGTCTTTAAATTTGGGAGGTCTGACTTTTTCTAAGTTCTTTATAGGTTCAAGATAGTAAACCTTTGTCTGAGGAACACCAGGTGAAAATTTTTTCTTACATTGTGTATGTCTCTTCACTCTGTTGGTAGTTTCTCTTGTGCAGAAGCTTTTTAGTAAGAAGAAATTCCACTTGTTTATTATTTGTGCTAGTTCACGGGCAACTGAGGTTTTGTTTATAAAATTTTTTCCTACAACAATGTCTTCAACAGTTCTACCTAACCTCTGTTCCAGCCAGTTCAGCGTTTCTGTTTTAATATTTAGATCTTTAATCCATTTCAATTTTAATTTGGTGCATGGTGAGAGACGTAGGTCTGGTTTTAGTCTTTGGCAAGTTGAAACCCAATTTTTCCAACACCATTTATTAAAGAGGCTATCTTTCCTGCAGTGAGGGTGTTTGGCTCCTTTGTTGAAGATGAGGTAGCTGAGTGTGTCTGGAGTTATTTCTGCATCTTCTAATCTGTTCCACTGGTCCTCAGGTCTGTTTATTTGCCAGTATCATGCTGTTTTTTATCACAGTATCTTTGTAGTATAGTTTCAAGTTGGGGGTTGTGATACCCCCTGCCATGTCTCTGTTACCTAGAATTGCTTTTGCTATTCTGGGTCTCTTTGTTCCAAATGAATTTTTGGATTGTTTTCTCAAGGTCTGTGAAGTATGTTGCTAGGATTACAATTGGGATTGCATTGAATCTATAAAACAGTTTTAGAAGTATGGCCATTTTCGCTAAGTTGATCCTTCCGACCCAGGAACACGGGATGTCTTTCCATTTTCTGATATCATCTTCAATCTCTCTTTTCAAAGTGCTATAGTTTTCAGAGAAGAGATCTTTGATTTCTTTTGTTAGGTTGATTCCTAGGTATTTCAGTTTTTTGGATGCTATTGTGAAAGGAATTATTTGCCCTATTTCTCTCTCAGTGACTCTATTGTTCGTGTAGTGGAAAGCTATTGATTTTTGTGTGTTGACCTTGTATCCAGCTACTTTACTGAATTTGGTTATTAAATCTAGAAGACTTTTGGTGGAGTTCTTGGGGTTCAGCATCAGGTTGTTTAATTGGGCTCGCTCTGTTTTCCTAATATGAGTATTCACTGCTATGAATTTCCCTCACAAGACTGCTTTCATTATGTCCCATACCATAGATTCCGATATGTTCTATTGGCATTGTCATTTAATTGAAGGAACTGTCTGATTTCTTCTTTAATTTCCTCTGTGGCCCATTGGTTATTTAGAAGTGTTTTGTTCAATTTTCAGCTGTTTATGAAATTTTTGTGGTTTCTTTTGCTATTGATCTCCAATTTCATCACACTGTGATCTGATCATATACAGGGGATAACTTCAATTCCTTCGCACTTACTTAAATATGTTCTAGGAGCAAATATATGGTCTTTTTTGGAGAATGACCCGTGTGCAGCTGAAAAGAATGTGTATTTTGATTTTGTGGGGTGGAACACTCTGTAAACATCTGTTAAATTCATTTTTTCAAGAGTTTTATTGAGTTCTAGTTTTCCGTTGCTTGTTTTTTGTCTAGTTGATTTATCTATTTGTGACAGTGGGGTATTGAGTACCCCCACTACTACTATATTAGTGCTTATTTGATTTTTCATGTCCATTAGTATTTGTTTTATACAGTTCAGTGCACTAGTGTTTGGTGCATAATTGTTTATGATTGTCATCTCTTCCTGTTGGATTGTTCCCTTTACAAGGATGTAGTTTCCTTCTTTGTCTCTCTTAATCAGTGTCAGTTTGAAATCCACTAGATCTGCAAAGAGGATAGCTACTCCTGTTTTTTTGGGGGGTTCCTGTCTCATGGAGTATTGTTTTCCACCCTTTAACTTTCAGTCTATGAGTTTCTTTTTGAATTAAATGTGTTTCTTGCATGCAACATATTGTTGCATCTTGCTCTTTGACCCATTCTGCTAGTCTATTTCTTTTGATTGGTGAATTGAGACCATTAACATTGATGGTTACAACTCATACATATTGACTTATCATTGTCATGACTTTTTCAGTTTGTTGGATTCTCCCCCTTTGTGTTTAATTTCTTGTCACGCCTGATGGATTCATTCTGCTGGGCTTCCTGGGATTGTGATCCTTGTTGTCTTTTCCTAGGATATTGTCTAAAATTTTTTGGAGTGCTGGTTTGGTAGTCATGAAGTTCCTAAGGTGCTCTTTGTCATGAAAGTATCTTATTTCTCCATCAACTTTGAAAGATAGTTTTGCAGGGTACATCAATCTGGGTTGGAGGCTGTTTTCCTTTAGGGCTTGAAATACATCACTCCAAGCTCTTCTTGCCTTGAAGGTTTGCATTGAGAATTCTGCTGTGATTCTGATGGGCTTTCCTTTGTACATGATTTGTTTCTTTTCTCTAACTGCTTGTAGAACTTTTTCATCTGTTGGGTTTCTAGAATCTTAACAATTATATGCTTATGTGTAGATTTTTTTTTTTTTTTTGATCAAGGCTAGTTGGAGTCCTATATGCCTCACTTATCTGTATGTCAAGTTCTTTTTCCCTGCTTGGGAAGTTTGCTGCCATCACTTCTGTGAAGAGTTTTTTTTTATGTCATCTATGCTCTCTCCTGTTTCTTCATTGACTCTGACCAGTCTTATGTTATTCTTCTTTGCATTGTCTAGCAGCTGCTGGATTGATTTCTCATGGTCCCTTACAATTTTGAAGCAATTTTTCTTTTCCTCATCACTAATTGCAATCTTATCTTCTATATCTGAAATTCTGTCCTCACATTGGCTCATTCTGCTGTGTAAACTTTGAATGGAGTTTTTAATCTCCTGGAAATCTGTTTGCATCTGTTTTATGGACTCCATTTGTTTCCTATGTTGGGATTCCATCATGTTTCTCAGCTCCATTTTTTTATCTGTGTCCTGTCTAGATTTATTAATTATGTCTTGCACTATAGTCATAATCTCTGCTGTTATCTGAGAAATTATTTATGATTTCATTTTTTCCAGATCCTCTTTTGTTGCCAGTTCAGGTAGAGTATGAGCTTGTTCCATCTTGTTTCCCTTTGGGGTTGCTGTAGGTGACCTGGAAGTTGGTTTTGAGGCTTGTTTATGTGTCTTCTCATTTCAACAGGGGAGGCGGTGCTGCTAGGGCCTTTGAGGCTCACCTCCTTTGTGCTGGGAGCTGTGGCACATTGACCCTGAAGTCTCTTCCTCTGTGCTGGGTGTGGTGGTATGTTGGCGTGGAAGCCTCCTCCTCTGCATTGGGAGTGGTGGAACATTGACCCAGAAGCCTCCTCCTCTGTGAGTTTGTAGAGGTTTCAGTCCATAATTGACCAGCTGGCTCCAAGACAGGAATGGCAAACAGGCCTCACAGAAGAGAAATAACATGGTGTACACAAGGTAGCAAAGGCAACAAGACATAGCAGTTCAATTTTGCACAGAAATAAGGCAAATAGGTAACCCACAAAGCTGGCTTGCCTTTAGTGTATAAAAAGTTCATAAACATTTTCATATAGGTCTCCATCTCACCAATGTCCCTGAAGTTATGGCATCAGCCTCAACACTCCTAGAGTTTGGTCTTCCAAACCTACCTTATATATTGCAATCCTCATCACTAGTACAGCAACTTCACATCTACACACAATCAGAACCATTTCTTTAAGAAGAAATGAAGACAGTAGTTTTTACACCCCACTAAGCCATCAACTGTAGCAAAGCAGGTGATCAAAACCAAAATGGCAAAAATCCATAATAGACAACACAATATTGAAGAACAAAGTTGGAGAACTGACACACCCTAACTTCAAAATGTACTATAGAAGCTATAGTAGCCAAATGGGGTATTGGCTAAAGAATAGAAAAATAAATCAACTGAACAGAATAAAAAGCCTAGAAATAGGCTATACATGAAATACTGATTTTGACAAATGACCGAAGACAATATACGATAGCATAGCCTTTCCAATAAATGACTACAAACGGGACAACCACAACCAAAGGGAAGTGAAATTGAATCTGATGATACATTTATACCTTTCAAAAATTTACATATGTAAGTGTAAAACACTAGTGTGTAAAAATCTTAAAAAAGAAAATCTAGATGACCTACTGTTTGGTGATGACTTTATATAACAGTCACTAAAGGCATAAAAAGAATGAACTGGTAAAGCAGGTATAATAAACCTAAAAATGTCTTTTCCACAAAAGACATAGTTAAGAGAATGAAGAGACAAGCCCCAGGCTTGGAGAAAATATTTGTAAAAGATATATCTGATGAAGGATTTCTATCAAAACATACGAAGAATTCTCTAAAACTCAACAGTAACAACTCAATTTTAAAAAAATGTGCCAAATGCTGTAATAAACACCTCCCCAAAGAAAATACACAAATGGCAAATAAGCATATGAAAATAGGCTTCACATGATATGTGATCAGAAAAATACATTCTAAAACCCCAATTAGATACCACTACACATCTATTAGAATGACACAAATCCAGAACACCAACAATGGCAAATGCTGCAGAGGATGTGAAGTAACAGAAATTCTAATTTATTGCTGGTGGGAATGTAAAAGATATGCCCACTTTTGAAAGACATTTTGGAAGTTTTTACAAAACTAACCATTCTCTTATCATATGATCTGGCAATCATACTTGATGGTATTTACCCAAATGAGCTAGAAATTAGTTGTACCCAAAAATTATCACATGGGCATTGATAGCAGCCTTATTTATAACTGCCAAAACTTGAAAGTAACCAAGATGTCTTTTAGTAGGTGAATGAGTACATGGTAGTACATCCAGACAGTGGAATATCATTCAGTACCATAAGGAAATGAGTTATCAAGCCATGAAAAGACATAAAAGAAATTTAAATGCATATTACTAAGTAAAGAAGCCAATCCTAAAAGGCTATATACTATATAATTCCAACTATATGACATCCTAGAAAAGGTGAAACTATGAAGACAATAAAAAAAAATAGATTACAAGGGATTGGAAAGAGAGAAGTAAATGAATAGGCAGAGCACAGATGGGTTTGAGGGCAGTAAAACTATTCTGTATTACATTATAATAGTGGATATCTGTCATTTCATATTTGCCCAAATGCATAGAATGCACATTACCACCCTATATCACTCTATGAGGGGACATTGCTAATGGAGGAGACTGCACGTGTGCAAGCAGAGGGTATAGAGATCTCTGTACCTTCCACTTACTTATTCTGTGAGCCTAAAACCCACTATAAAAATAAAGTCTACATTCCCAGTAATGAATGTCAGCATATTGTATACCTAAACTGTACCAATAAAATTAATGAATGGGAAAAATAAAGTGTATTTTTTGAAAGATGAAAAAGCAAAACAGAATATGACTCTACCAATCTCTTCCTGTCCTTTAATTCTGAACCAACTAGATCTGTACCCATCCAGCCCCAGTGCAAGAAAAGCAAAAATAAAGTGTTGACAGAAAGGTCCTCAGTCGTCAACACCTTCTGTTTCAGCACCTCCTGTGAATTCTATATCTTCACTTTTTCTTACCTACAGAGCCCACTAGGAGTTAACAATTGTCAGGCAGATAAGAGTCATTGTGGCCACGAGGTCAGCAATTTATTAAATCTCTATGCTACCACTGGGACTAAATAATGCCCATACTGCTCAGAGCAAGGCAGAGGGAGAAAATGATTGAAGAGAGAGTTAGAAAAGCCATAGGGAAATGAAAAAAGAATAAGAACTAGATGAGAGCAGTGGTAGAGAGAAAACCAAATGAATTCCACGCATGTACAATCCCTAACATTCTTTTAAAAATATACCAATCAAGAACACATTTGGTGTAATTAAATAATCATTACAACTGGTAAACTCCCATAAGACAGGGTATGATCTTACATTTTTGTTATAGATGTCATTCTACTGTGAAAAAACAGCCCACACCCAGAAATACTGGTATAGTCATCCTTTGGCATTTAGTAGACAAGTGCTAAAATTCTGCAAGTATGAAACATATTGGCATTTATTTTTAGAATGGCAATGTTCCAAGATAGATGCACTGTCTATCATTTTAATGAACATGAATTGGTCTAGAGCAAATAAACACAATACAACTTCTCATTTTTAATCTCATTTTTTATATATTAAATATATTATTAAACAGTCTTTCTAGCACTGTCTTCAACTACACAATTGGAGGTTTGTTCATTCTGTTCATAAATATTTACATTTGAGGGAGGACCAACAATCATTGGATTTGCTGAAAGATTATAACATTAGGTGCAGAGACCTAGGGACTATTTTCAAACACTATAAATTGAAGAACAATGTGGTTTGGTTTTTTTTAACAAAAAATAGTTCATAATGAACAAAACATTACCTATTTCAAAAAAACCTTCTATGCTTACATCCAAATATATAGTCATATTACATTCTATGTTGCTATTGTCTAGCATTTTAAAAGGCATAACAAGGGCTGGGGATTTAGCTCAGTGGTTCTGCTGTGTGCCTCACAAGCACAAGGTTCTGAGTTCAATCCCCAGTACCAAAAATAAAATAAAAGGCGTAACAAAAGAAACGATTCTAATTTAAGGTATCAGAATAGTAAGTAAAACCATGGCATTTGAAAGGTAGTTGAAGATCTGTGATTATTTAACCTGGGAAATAAACTGACCATGAGAAGAGATATATATGTGCAGGAAATAAGACACTCTCTTGATGATAGCAGATTTCAAAATAGTAACAATGGACAAATTTAGGTAAATAGATGCCATTAAAGAAAATTGAAATTTTATCACTATTTAAAGTTGGAAAGAGCTTTGTAAGTGAGAAAAGATTATCTAGAAAAAAACAAAATAGGATAGCTGTAGAGAAAATTTAAACAAAATTATTCTATAAAATTTCAGGACCTTTTGGGCTGGATTGCCGGAAATGTTAGTCAGATATACAATAATGATATGTTCTAGTCTGAAATACTCTAAGGACTAATTAGTGACCCAGTTGCTTGTTGGCAAGGTCAACTGGTCAATGACAAAATTTAAGTTACATTTATTTCATTTTTCCAAAAATATGGATTTAATCACAATAGAGCTAAGCAAATGAACCAAGACAGTACTCTAAACCTGCAAAATGCAGCTCAAATACCTCATTTCCCTTTCCTTCTCCTAACCCCAAGGCCATTTTCCACTGGCACACAAGATGAAACAGAAATAGCCTGAATAAACACAATGGAAGAATTGGCTCTGATCTCTCAAATCAACAAGCCAGTTTTGTACCCTTTCAGCTGACATCACAAATCACTTTAATATGATTTTCTTCAGTTTCTTTATAAACTGCTTAAGTAGCTGGCTAGGTGGTGGGGGGAGTACTTGAAGAATCTGTCATTTCCCACTGGTGTTACTGTCATGCACTTCCTGTGACAACTTTCCAACAAACATTCTACATTTATATGACAAATACTCATTAGCTGTTTTGTAGAAGGAAAGCTGGACTCAAAAGCTTTAAATTCCATTCAAACCTAAGGGTCTATAAACTCATGCAACTTGGAAATTAAAACTAAGTCAAACTACAAACAAAATGCCAAATGGGAAGAACTTTAAAATCTGATATTTTTCCTTTCCCCATGGAGATAGAGTGTGTTAAAAGTAT
The DNA here is from genome assembly GCF_053883595.1 of Heterocephalus glaber. Lineage (NCBI taxonomy): Eukaryota > Metazoa > Chordata > Mammalia > Rodentia > Bathyergidae > Heterocephalus > Heterocephalus glaber. The sequence goes on along the minus strand of NW_028258356.1, from coordinate 8,562,498 downwards.
TAATTTATTCAATGTTTATTTAGTATTTTTATGAGAGATGGTCCTAGACACTGGGCATACAGCAATAAACTAAAGAAGACCACTGCCCTCATGAGCCTATATGGTAATGACACATTTAAAAAGCTCTACTATGCTGGAGCTATGAAAAATTGAAACCATTATAAATATTCACTTATTCAGAAAGACTATAAAATGTACATGTGCATGTCTATTTCATATATAATTTACATGTAAAATATTACCCCAGAAGTTGAAAATGGAGAAAAAAAGTTCTACGGAAAGTTAACAGATTAATCACTACATGGACCAGAAAGGTATGTAAGAAAATCTTCAAAGCTAAGAGTATTATTACAAGTCCCACCACATAGATCCATGAGACACAGATCATGTGACCAGGACCACTTTCTGTGAGTGCCTTTCTGTTTGTGATGAGCCTTTAATCATCATTTTGCAGCAAGTGCCCAGTAGGCATTAATTCTATCATTCATTCTATCTTTATGTGCTTAATAAGTTCAAATTACAATAGGGGAATTATAAAAAATTTTAAAAACTGGTCCCAAACTTCAAGTAGTTCAGAGTGTTAGACCATATGCAAATAGACAAATCACTATAAAACAAAAATTTTGAGTTTAATGTATAGGACTGTATTTCATCAAATATTCAATGCCCCTAGTATGTTATAAAAACAGGAAACAACAAAAGTTAAGAAACGGGGGGAAAGACTGCCAAATAACTAAGAGGTAGCACTGACTATGAGATACATCTTGATTTCAGAGATTTTAAAATGTGGAACAATTTGTATATTTGCATGAAAGAAAAAAATGATACTCCAAGCTATTCAACTAAAAGCTTCCTATAAACTCAGGACTATACCTAAGAGAAAGTATCCATGTTTACATTTAAGATTAAGTCAATTACAAGACGGAAATAAACCATGATGCAAGTCACAATCAGCAGCACAGAAAGCACCCTATTGACCTTGAAAGGGACATGGAGAGTATCCTTCTCACCCAGTCCCTCATTCTGTACCATCTCTGATCCTGCCATCACCTAAGAGATAATTACTCTTGTACAAAGCTTCACGTATGTTTGTTTCCTAGTTTGGAAACTACAGTTGTATTTTCTAAGATTTTAAGGGAAAAATCCATTGACTTTTAAATCCTCACTCAGTGCTTGTTCTATGAATCAGCTAATGAATGACTCTTCAAGAAACAAAACCAGCTTAAGGTAATCGGGGTTGGTTTAAAAATATTAGAATGTAAAGGCATGCTAGAAAAGCAGCAAATATGCTTACAATTCTCAGTCTATTTTGCTCTAAATATACCCTGTCCAAGAGTTGTTTATTAGAATTACCAAAGAGAAATGTAAATAGTATCATCTCCTAATTTGCTAAATTGGAACGAATACTGATGTCTGAAGCAAGGATTAAATATAGCTCTAAGGATACAAAGGGAAAGAAAATACTGTACTTGTAAAATAAAATTCTAGACAAATAATCATACATAAACTTTCTCCTTTAATGCTAGTACACAGATAAATGGATGTGGTCCAAATGCAGGTATATTTAAAATATATTTCAGGTCACTTGGTAAGAGTATGTAAAAATTAATACTGTAATTATTTCATTATTACTGTCAAGGCTTCTCATAAACTGGTTACAAGATGGCCACAGTCTCCCTAACAAGCAAAATCTAAGGGTATGAAACCTGTCAGAGCCGTTATCTTTGGAGACGGGCTCCGCAGAGGTGAAGTCTTGAGTTACTGATATTACCAAAAGGAATCTCTAAGATATTTCTTGCTGTTGTTGTGGGTAACAAAAGAACTACGAGTTTCTACTTCCTGTGTGCTTACCATGTGCCAAGTATTGTACACTGTGTTAAACACTTTAAAACATATTATTTCATTTGATTCTCATTATTCTCTTTCACTCCCCATTCTAATGCTACCAACTCTGGGGGATAGTAACACCTAAATTTCCCTCTAGCCATTCTCTCCTCTTCATCCTCACCACCAGTACATTATCTTAGGCCCTACCTCACCCCCTTAACAAAACTATGGAATGCATTTCCTTATTATACCTCAACTCACAAGTCAAAGTCCTTTCCAACCATTCTCCACTTTGCTAGAGGCTGAATCTTTATAAAATACAAGACTATCACTCTGTTCCTAAATGTCACAGGTTCTAAGCCCTTACCCGAGCAGTTAGCCACTGCACAATATGATCCCTGTCCACTCTTCCAAATTTAACTATTGCCTCCTCCAACTCTGTGTCCTAGGTTCTCTGTGGCTCAGTTCCAGCTCATTTTAGTGCCCTGTACAGGCAAAGCTGCTTCACCTCTCCATGTCTCCTACAAACTCCTCCCAAGCATCTCCTCCTCTGTGAAGACAAACATGACACAAACCCTTACCACCAGCTACTACCACCCATTGAAAAAATGCTCATAGAAAAACAGACATTTCTTCTTCATGATCCTATGTTACATGGTCCACTCTGAGGAAGTCAGTTGTGAGAAGATGAGGCGCTGAGGAAAGGTTGGATATCCATCCAAATGGCATGCTCTACACTCAGTGAATTTCTCTACAACCCAGGATGGAGTGCACCTGCAGCTCAGAGGCATCAGTGATACAGCTGACCTGATCAATGAAGCTACCACATTCTCACTAACCAAAGACTAAATGACATAAACAGCAAATCCTTAGTCCAGCAACTAATCATGCCAGCAAAAAAGCATATGAAGTGACAGTGTCAACAAATTTCTTCCTTATTGTACCTGACTCTCATTTGTTTCTGGTTCTATTTGTACCCACAGCATGTCTTACTTTTACAGCTTCACTGTAGCAACATAGATGATTTCTTCCTTTGTCTGCCCTGCTTTGAGAAATAATTTTCAAAAAGGCAAATCTTTATAACTTTTTTCCTTTTCACTTTGTCATAAAGAAATGATTTTACAACATCATACCAGGACAAGAAATGAGTAACCATGTTAATGGCAACTAAGAAAATATGCAAACCACCACTATATCTAAAGCAAAGAATGATTTTAACACATTATTTGATTTCTCTCCTAGAAATAAAAATTCAGTGGTTGTGTACCAATGTGTACATTTTCAGTGGATAAAAATGTCATATGTATGTTCCACTTTCTCCATCTCTTCCTAGTTTCTTCCTAGAAATTATGTACTCACATGAAACTAGTTATTAGTTTTACCAAAAATAAAGTCAGCTTTTCAGCAATCATACATATGAGCAGCTATTTTTGCATGTGCTGTGCAGAATATCCAATATTTTAAAACATCTTATACTACTTTGGGTTGCTATCTGTTGATTGCCACTATTTCTAATTTTGAATCAGCAGGGGAGAAAATTACCTGAGAATTTTAAATGAAAGTTTACATTTAATTACTGTATTATCAAGTTACCCTAGCGTACAATTAGTTGGCTAAAAATACAAGCAGTGCTGGATGAACCCAATCCTTTTGTTTAGGATTGCGTCCATTTTTCTAAGCAGAATTTAAATGCAAGAGCCATTTTTTCCCCAAATTTCAGACAGTGTTGTAGAAAAATATTGAAAGAGTGTGAGGCATATAATTCTAACAAATGGAACACACAGAAGCCTCATCAGATAGAGATTACCAGTTGCCTCAAAAGCATCAAGTGGCATTATTTGGATAATGTTAACCATGGGCAGGCAACGCAGTACACAAGACTGTTGTGAATTAGAAAAACTACTGACTCGGCTAAATCACACACAATGCACTGACCACTGGCTCTCAAAGGATTGTGGTCAAATATTCAGCAAACCAGCTGGGTCAGGAAAGGATCTCAAGATGTCCACAAGTAAACAACAGTTAATGACTTGCTTCCAGCCTACCCAGTTATTCAAATACGCTTTCCTCCAGTTCTTTTGGATTAGAAGAGAATAATTTAACACTGAACATCTTGTATAGAGATGTAGGCGTGAAATTATCCTAAATATTCCATTTCATATTAACAGGTCTTTATCTAAAGTAACAGGCAATAATGAGAGACCCAACAATAAGAAAGACATAGAAGTTCCATCTTGCTTCTTAGACAGGGCAGGGGGGCATCAAGAAGGGTTTAATAACTCTTTCCTAAATATGTAGCTCACTTAAATTTTTTAGGATTAGCGATAATGAAACAACGAAATGCATTCTTAGGGTGTCTGGAGTTAGTTTCTACAGCTAGATTTCTCTCTCACTTGGTGACACTGGAAAACTAACTCCTTTACATGTGAGTTTTTTCATCTTTAAGGAAGCAATAACCAGCTTATTCTAAGATTCTCTCCAATGTACACAAAAATCTTAGACTTTCTTTACTATTGCAAATAAATTTTCCATACTTTTAAATGAAATAATTGGAATTTAAAAATATATATTGTAGTGTCTGTTTGTCTCCTGGGAGACCAAATTCTAGGCATCCCATAAAAACATTGGTAATTCCTTTTCTTCAGAATTCTCCAAGGAAGATACAGCATTACAGACACATATTTAGAGGAAATACTGAATAGAATGTTGTACAAATTGCTCAATCCATACCTAGATGGACTCTTGGAGGGCACCTATCACAAGAAAGGGCCCTTTATTTTAACATTTGGGGAGGAAAGTGGAGACAATGCATCAACTCCCGGGAAAGAATAAACATTGAATCTGTCCTATAGCTGAATCACTGTAGGGAGGGCTAGGGATAGAAAATGAAGTCCTGACTTTGGTTTCCTCTTTGTTACACTCACTCTAAAGCACTATTTCCCAAACCATGTCCTATGAGATATATGCAGGCACTCACCAGGATAGGAGGCTCCATGATCCAAAGCAGAGAGAAGCAGCTAAGTTCCTTTCTCTACTGGTCTCTTCAGAGTCTTAGAATGTGAATATAGATCTGTGCCTTACAAAGAGGAATAAAGAATGCAAGGCATCACAAACCTGCCTTAGCTTTTCTCCCCAAACAATTCCTATCAACCCCTCCTGAAACAGAAAATAGCACTCTTCTGCTTGGAGAATGTAAAACAAAATCCAGAACTAGGATTTCCCTCAAATTCTCATCAGCTGACTGCATGATTTCCTATACATAAAACTTTACATCTACAGCAGTTACCTAGCGTCAATGAAACATCATATGTTATGCTTTAATGAATACAAGACAAATACTTGAATGAAAGGAATCTCCTCTTCCATTGTATTACCAACACCTTTCAGTGTATATCAATTTCACCGCATAATGAAAAAGATTAAATTAAATTATGTCAAGGTTTTTTTCTTTTTTTCTCTTTTTTTAATAGATAACTGAAATACACTATTGTGCTACTATGATATTCTGCTTTAAGAATATGGATTAAATCATCTATATATTTCCTTCTTCACCCCCCCACACACATACATGCAGACATACAATTTTATGATAAAATCTCTCAAGAACAAAAAAAAGACAGCACAATGACAATGTTACTCAGCAGCTTCTCTTTGTACAACCTACAGCTTAAAGGAAGGTCAGCAGCATAAAAAAAAAGTGATGACTTTGAAATGTGTGTCATGAAACAGAGCTATTTATCAACATGCCTGACAAGAATAAGGTGAGAGCCCATTTCAGCCAGCCAGAATGACTGCTGTACATCACACTCAGAGGCAGTAAGCCAAGACAGAATGAGTATTACCAAGTTGTTATGGTAACTAAATTGTAGTTGGTTCCATAAAACATTAGCTTTCCATCCCAGGGACTGTGTTTAAAATTCAATGCAAGTTGGGGCCTCTACTCCAAATGAGCCAGCTGGTAGCCACTTCCAAGTAGCCTAAGCCACCCAAGAATAAACTCCACTAGAGCAGGACACAGCAGCCGCCACAGCCAGATCAGCTCCATTACCGGGGCCAGAGACCTCAGCCCCCAAGCCTATGACATCATGACCAGAGTGCCAGCCTCCTGCAGCTTACTTCAACAGTAAATAAGCATTATCCATAAAGGCAAAGAAAACAAAGCCAAGGTCACAGACAGCACTGCTAGGTGCAAAATCACAGGTAGAACAGGCATCTGCTACCATCAGCACATGCAGAACACTGTTGAAGACTAAGGATTTGGAGGCCAGCAGATTCAATTTGAATACTGACCCCTCCCTTACTGACTACCTGAAAGTGGTCTTTTTGAGGAAGCCTCTCCGTACTACAGAGGTGATCATTGTGGGATTGTGTAGTGGTGACAAGGATGAACTAGACATCAAAGAACTTGGATTTTCATCTTTTTTTCTACAGCTGACTAGCTGTAGGGTTTTAAGCAAGTTACTTAACATCTTTCAAGCCTTAGTCCTTTCAACTGTAAAATAAGGATAAAACTATCTACTCCTTTCTGTTGAGAAGTTCACATAGTCCTATGTGCAACATGGTAAGAACTTAATACAAGTCGGCTACTGTCATTCTGACGTCAGTAGGCACTACTACTTAGGGTAGACAAAATAGTGAACATTTAAAGATATCCACACCCTAATTTCTGGAACCTGTGTGACCTTACATGTCAAAAGAGACTTTGCACAAGTGGTTAAATATCTCCAGATAGTGTGCTTATTTTGGATTATCAAGGTGGATTCAGTAGAATCACAAAGCTACTTATAAAGACCCAGAAAAGTGCCTGTAGCAATAAATGCAGAGGTCAGAGAAAGAGATATCTAAAATGGTGAGCTTGTTTGGAAGATGGAAGGAGGAACCATGTGCCAAGGAATGTGAATGGCCTCCAGAAATTGGAATAAAAAAGAAACAGATTATCTCTTCTAAGGCCTCCAGAATAAATCAGCCTAGCAGATACCTTGATTTTAGCACCTCTGACCTCTAGAAGTATATACTATTAAAAATCTCTGTCGTTTAAGCTACCACATCAGTACTAATTTGTTACAGCAACTATAGGCTACTAATGTACTACCTAATTGCTATATTAAATAGGAAAGTGTGGAATCACACATGGCACACGGTAGGCCCTGAGTTAATGATTGGCTGGCAACTTATACCTGTGGAGTGGCAGAGACTAAGGGAGACTAGAGGCCTCCCTGAATAACCATAGTCATCTAATCACCCACTGTAGCCAATATCTGTCACCTGCAGCACCTGTATGCCTCCTACTGTGTATCAAACAGCTATAGACAGATACCATCCGCTAACCATTCATTCTCAGATAATCACACCTGAAATCGTCCAGATAAATAAACGAACCAGAAAGGGAGGTATAATCAAGCAAGAAGCACTTGAATTCTGAAAATGAGCCAACCTAGACAGGAATGTCATTAGCCCAAGGCTGACTTGTAACTCAAACTAGGGGGAAAAAAACACATAATATTTTGAAAAGAAATAAAAAGCCTGACTACTTGCCTCAGGTCAGGTCTAAGACCACTGAGCCTACAATAGAAATCTGATATTATCCATGATAAGGAGATTCCTGATGATTCTGCTAAGGACTGAAACACAAAAATTCAAGTGCCTGTCCCAGCCAATAATGATAAATGTACCAACACAGAAGGGATCATAAAAAAGGGTTTTCTCCTTCTCCTTCCAGCTAACGTCCACTGTGGATGGAGCATTAGGATTGCTCTTACAACATGACTCCTACTGCATCAGTGACATGGAAAGGGCATGCTGAATTCACTCCACTCTTCCTGCAGGGGCCTTGGCTCCCTGCTGCCAGCATGCTTCCTGTGCAGAGGAGAGGCTGCCTTAGTTGAGAGAAATACAAAGCACAGTCGTTCGGGTGATGTTAGGAGCAACACTCCCAGATCATGTGCAGGAAAATGGATGGGACACATGTGATAAATAGATCAGGAGGGGGAATGAACACAGCAGAGAAACAAGGAGACAGATTACAAAAATCAACTGATTCTTCATAAGGGGGAAATTCATAGGCAAATCAGGGCTGCCACTTTGTGTACCTTGATATGCCTTCCTGAAATCAGCCTTACTGGTACAGTGAGTTCCATGTTCACCTTGGTGATGGTGGAAGGTCAGGGAGAAACCCATCCCAATCTCTGCACACAGAAGATTTGGTACTTGTAATAAAGGCCCTAACATTACACTCTCCATGTACAGGCCTTTTTCACGAGTCAGCAAAAAAGTATAGCACAAATAAAGTGCACCCCAAGCTCATCTTCTACATGACGAGACAAAATATGACTTATAAAGAGAAAGGCACAAGAAATGACAACCCAGAAAGAATATCCTGTTACTTCAGATTAGATTGCATCTTCTTTTTTTCTTTCCTGGTAGGATTTTCATTTGCCTAACAGTATTTGCATTTACCTAACATTTTCTGGGCATAGAGATGTGGCACAAGATTCCAGCCCAGAACAAATTATGGGTGGAATACATGCATAGAATATCAGAATTTTCCAACTGTACACCAGGGATTCTTCAGCATCCACAGTTGGGATGTCTGCAAGGGTGGGAACTAGAAATGTGACCCCTATCCATGATTCAAACTGAACTTTTCTTTTCTTTTTTAATATTTTGATCTTGTGAAGAAGGACTGTATGAAGACATCTAATCTAATCATCTTCTTTCACCAACAAACACAGAGAACTGAAGATCAGATGATCAGTTTACCCAAGGAAGTCTGGGTTTATATTTGATGAACCATTGCTAGTTTGAATAGTATATGCACGAAGAATTAATAAATTATGTAGTTATTCAAGGTAGAGAGGCTATAAATCTGCTTAGATTCCATGTTCATATGCATTTCAGCCAGTACTAGGGTTTCCCAAGGTGTTTCCTACTCTAGTACAGTAGACCCTTGACTTACGAACTCAATTCATTTGTCAGAGCTGGTTGCAACTCCAGTTAGTCTGCTGAAAGCTCAGGCTACTCTATACAGCCTCAAAGTCTCTGCCCTGTATATAGGCAGATCTCAGTGTCCTTAGAGAAACATTGGCCCAAGATTTCTCAATTAACCCCACATGGGAAAGGTTGTTGTAATGTTCCTTCTGGAACTCTTTTAAGGTTAAATCTGTATCTGAAACCATCTGGAAGCACAAGCAGTGAGCATTTGGATCATAACTCAAGACTTCGTTCATAAGTTAAAACTGAAATTCTGCTCATAACCCAAGTTGTTTTTATGTCTGGCTGGTCCTAACTCAAGGGTCCACTGTACTTTAGTCAGAGAACATTTCTCTTATTTTGGTTTTTGTTTCCCCAGCAGGCAGAAGACTTTCTCTAAAACCTAATAGCAGGCTAGGAGAAAAACAAATTGTCACTGGATATTTTTCCTGATTTATATCACACAGATTTTTTTTCCTTAGATAGTAGCCAAACAATACAGAGGTTGTTTGTACAATCTTTTGAAAAGCTACACTTTTAGGATTTTTTCTTCAGTAGACTTATGATTCTCAATCTGAGGAGTACAACTCTGGAAATTATCCAAATGTGGTAGATTAACTAATGGTCAACTTGTAATGCCCAACTTGTAATGAGGATTGTTTCCAATAGCTATTAAAAGAGAACTAGAGAGGAAGATCGTCAGGCTGTTGATTTTCTAGGAGAAGCTTGCTGCAGTTGGGTTGGTGTTCGTGATTTGAACTTGGCTCTTCTCGTAGGAGGAGGAGCTCCTGGCTTCTCTGTCACTGGGAATGGCTGCTGTTCTCCTCAAGGGAGCTCTGATCTTCACCATGAGCATCACTTCCTGGCTCCAGGGTGAACCCCTCAGCTTGGTGGCACAAATCCTTCATCTCACTGGTGTAGGTTTTCTGGCTTCCACCACTGGCCTTTGGATCTTGCAGGTGCAGACCCTCAGTACAGACAAACATGAGACATTGCTGTGGGCTCTAGGCCACTGGCTGGACTCGCAGGGGACATTGCCTTGGACTCTAGGCCTTTAGCTGGACTTATGCAGGACACTGCTGGGATCCAGGCCCTTGGCTGGATTCTTTGGGTCTCTAATCTGCTGTTAATCTCTTGCACTACTCTGTATTTGACTTTTTGGGTAAATATCATAAAATAATTCTCTAAGCAATATGTCCTGTATTAAATGTATTCCATGGCCAAAACCCTGACTACAACACCAAAGTAGAGAACACAAGAATTTCAGGGTATAAATAGGGTCCCTATTTCTATATTTCCAATTTATTTTGGAGCAATAAAATAATACAAAAAATTATTGAGTACAAAGTCAGCCATCATTTTAGTATGAAGTGTGGTATTTCAGAGCAAGTTCCTGCTTGTTTCCAAAAACAACTATATGAATCTGAGTATATGCATTTACAGTCATACTCCATTTTTAGGAAGACAGTGAGTTGATATTACAGTTGTTACTATTACGGGTGTTCCAAGACAACTCTATGGCTGACACCACTAACCTGTCATGGAAGCCAGCATTGTTGCCTTTCAGAATGTGACCTCAACAGTGCTTCATTCACTAAGAAGCTCTGCCATTGCCCCCGATCCTTAGGGATAAATTCTATTTGGGCCATTAACATCCAAACAAAGCTTTCTGCCAGTGAGTGGAAAGATAGACTTCTCATTCAAGAAACTCATTCAAGATTAGACTATCAGGCATTACCCACATATGATCCAGCCACATCATCTCAACATACCATGCTGCCCTACAATCTATAGGGCCTGTCTAGAAAATCCAGATGCAGAGAGAAAAGAACAAGTATTATACCAGGCCCTTTACCAGTATCCTTCCAATATGGTATACTCTAAGGTTCCCAGCAATATAAGTTGTCAACATGAGAAAATCTTGTCAGCCTCTACTATTTTCCTAATCATCAGATGAAACCCTATAATTGGCAAAAGAAAAATAAAATAAGTAGAAGTAGGCAATAACAATGAAAATGTGATGGGAAAAGCTGTATCATATATTCCAATTTTCCCCGGCTTGGACCAGTCTGTTATTTTCTTAACCCTTGCAGCTTAAAAAAAAAATTTATTGTATGTGTTCAGTGTAATAGATGCCTCACTCAGATATGACTTCCTGTTGTAACTGAGACTGCACTACTGCATTATTTCTGAATTTCCTAGTTTAAATCCAAAGATTTAAGGAAAAAGAGCTACATTCCATTCTCTGTTCTAACCCTGACCTGCTGTGGAAATCTCTTCATCTTCCTGGGTTTCAATCAGATGACTATATACTACTAACTTCACAGGATTACATAAAGATCTTTCAGAAATATCTAAAGGCAAATACAAGTATATTGTGTTAAAGAAGAGGCATAGTAAAGAAAGCCAGGAAATTGTCCTTATAGCTTACTCATGGTGTCACTGATGATGTGCAAGAGGATATTCTGGCTTTTTCTAAGCTTCAAGATAACTAGAAGATGGAGAAAACAAGGCAAATAGAGTAAGAGAAATATGGAGATTTGTGAATTTATTGGCAGGGACAAAGAGAGGTAATGTCGAATTAATTTTCTTGCCTAAACACATTCAAATGTTCCCATATTCTTCCTAAAGTACGGCAATGAGAAACTATTTCAACATTTAAGACAAAACCAACAAGCATGTGCCCCATGCAGTCATGATTTCCAACTGAAGAGTAGGATCAAATCTAGAAACAGGCCAAAGCATATACAACTTAACCTTGTTAGCACAGTTTCCTCAAACAACTATTTTGCTGGGGGAGAGGAATCATTCAGAAATGTACACTTACAGAATTATTCCTCCCTAGCTGTTTGGCAGGAAAATACAATGTGCTTTATGTAATTAGTTCATTCAAAGTGATATTTGATTGAACCCTAGCTATACAAAGTGATCTTGAGGTGATTGAAGGATACATTCAAACCCTCTGATTGAAAATGTTTGTTTGGAATAATGTATCTTTACTCAAGGAGAGAATAAACATTCCTATTTATACAATTTTAACATCTGTAATGATGAATTTATTCATTCCAGAGGCAAGTTTTATTAGTCTATTTTGAGAATAAAAAAATGATAACACTTTAAATCATACTCTTCTGAGAAAAATGAGTAAATTATCCACAATGCTCATTTGCAGTGAGTATGAGTATGAAAAACAAATTATCATGATCCATTTATGATGTATAGAACATAACGCGACATATAACTATAATTCACCATCATTATTGACTGTGCAGAAACCAATTTCAAAGATGAGATATAACAACCCCAAAACACAGTGGGAAAGAAGTGTTTTCCTTCCTTTCATGCCTCCCTTACAAAACAAGTAGATTGTTATGGACCATAAAATATGTATAGCTCCCCCCAGTGTTGTAGAGATATAACTAAAGTCCTATAATAATTGAAAATACCTGGGAGTAAAGAGTAATAGAATCCTTACATGTCCTTCTAAATCAACTACACTATGCCCTTCTTAGTCATAAATGTTAATTCAAAAGTCTAGAAATTAGTCATTCTGGGTTCTAATTCCATTTTATCACTAATCACTTTTGTAAATTCAACTAAAACATTGTTCTTTACTCCAAGCCCCAGTGTAGTTACCTGCAAATGGGTGACAAACACACACATTACATATCTTCCAAACTTGAAACTATTAAATGCTAAATGATTGTGGAAAATATCAAAAGAACAATAGGGTGCAACAAACACCAAATAAGTTATTTCTTATTAACATTAAATTGCCATAGGTGCACTATTCTTTCTTAGTCCTACTACAGATTTTCCCTAAACCAAGTTGTAAAAAGACAAATGATTTATTATACCACATGTACTTTAAATGCTACCATTTTAGACCATTTTTAGCTAGAGTCCAAAATAGAATTTGAGCACTTTCATTCACCAAGTCCTAGGGATTCTTCTATTACCTATTAGAGATATTCTGACCCTGGCCATAGGCTATTTTAATTTACCTCGCCATTGTCACATCTTGCTGTCATGGCAATTTAGTTTAAGCAGACCTTTGTGCGGAAAAAAAATGAGCAGGCAGTGAATGAATCTAGCTTAAAAGTCAGATTAACTTTTTTAAAAAGACAGTTGGCTAGAATAGCATACAATTGTGCCTCTTTATACATACAGCTAAGCAATTAGCACTAAACAGTTAAAACTTTACCATCTGACTCGATCATTTTGAAGATTCAAAGCCTCTAACATGTAATGACGGACTATGATTCTCTCAGAGATAGAAACTGGCAGTTATATTCTGTCACACATCCCTCCCCCTCTATTTTATTCTCTCAGCCCAACAAAGCCTACCTGAGCAAAAGACAAGGCTGTATACTACTTAGCCACACACATAAGAAAATTTTTAAAACTGCATAACTGTGATTCCGACCACAAAACCATTTGCTCACATGGTTTTCCTATCATGCCCAAATAATGATGCAAGCATGCTTGGATGCTGAAATGTAAGTGGGATTATTTATTTTCTGGGCATGAAAGAAAGAAATAAAATGTAGCATTACGCTTCTTGCAATTAGAACACAGCCAATGTATTGTCTGCTACTCGATGCTGAGTTTCAATCTCTTCTTTCACTATAAGCCAAGCAAAAATAAAATAATAAAGGTCTGAACATCAGCCATACAACACACATGCTATTATACTGCTAACAAGGAAGACATAAAATGAGATCTTTTCCTGTCTACAAGGTCATCTTTCTAATTCGTGGATTCATTTAATCCTTAGATCCAATTCAATATGTGCCAGTCTTCAAAGAAGTCCACGCAGGTTCCTAACAAAAGCTCTAAGGGGAGAATGCAACTATGAAAACCAAGCACAACATGTCCCCTGGTAAATTGCTCCTTTTGGGAAAGCAATACAAAAGAAGCATTTTTCTAATTTAAATATCTTTTAGAGGGCAATACACTGCTTTATCAAAAAATTAAACAGTCACTCTAGTCAAAAATGAAACTAATAACATATGTTAGAGGTTAATTTTCAAGGGCTTAGATATATAATTTACCACCCACTTCTTTTTCATTAACAGCACCAACTCATCATTAAAAACTTCCCTGGACAGTGCCTTCCTTTGGTACTAATGATTCACATGACTGGAAGAGAACAATCATTCATCATTCAATCTTCAAGTGATTGCTCGGCAAATAGGGTCAAATTCTTAGTTCTTTATATTACATTTGAAAGATATGAAAAGCCACAAACATTTAGAAGTCCCACCTCTTGGATTTATCTGACAAAATAGAATGTTTAAGTATTAATTGGAAAGTCAGTGAAATAAAACCACTCTCCTACCAAAAAATTATCATGATTATTACCTTAAAAGTTTGCTAAATAGGGAGATGATTCAGAACTTTGAAGTTGCAAAGAAGCTACTAATAAGTAACAAATCATAGATATGCTATGAAGTATCAGTCTATCTTTCCATCTTATGTCACTATTGATTTTTCATAACAAATATACTGTGAGATTATAAATATAAATATATCTTGGTATATAAGGTTTGTCATATTTTTAGAGCATGCATGGCAGTTTTGTGACATACACTGGTTCACTATTATATTTTTACAAGTTGAAGCACTCAATCTATGCCTCCTTTTCTGAAAATTTTCTTTATTAGATACAAATTTAAGTGATTACTATCTAAGCATACTATGTGAGGGATTTTTAAGTGGCTATTCAAACATACAGTTTTATGGTTATTCACATCTTACCAATAATTATTCAGCCTTAATGGCCCACAGAGCTTGTGGCAAACCTTTTTTCATGGGATGCCCCAGACTTCAGTTCACATTTCTTTGGACTCAGTCACAGCAATGAAATTCTTTCACTATTAAGCATTCCTTGTTTTGGTAGATTACCTTGGGATAACTCTAACTTTGCCAATATTGACCCAATTAAATAAGACAACCTCAGATTTTAATAAATGTGTCCAGTTCAACTTATGGTTTTGGTCTACGTCATGAGGTAAAGATAACACACATTTCAAATGACTTTTAAGTACCTTTTAAATTCCTATATTTTCTTGTTGCCCACACAGTTGCAGTCCTTCATGAAAATAAAATGTATAGTAGATACACACAATTACTTTGTACTTGTTCTAGTGGGTGGTTCTTTAGCAACAATAGCCAAACTAATTCTCACACCAATTCTGAGACTGCTGCTACTACTATCACTCCCACTTTGCAGATGGAGAAACTGAGATATGGATAAGCTACTTTGACCACACTCACACTGCTTATAAAACGTGTTGTATTAAGAATACTCAGCTGTTAGCTGATGAATGGTATTGCTTCTGCAGTGAACAATCTTATATTTCAATATTAGAGTCCTGATCTTTCTCTCAAAGGGAACTATATATGCCATTCCTGTTTAATATTCTTCAGTGATCATTGTTACCTCCAGAATAAAAGTCCTTGAACTAGAATTTATAAATTTGATAGGCTGTCTACCTTTCCAGCTATATCAGGCTGAACCTGTATTATACACATAATTTTATTCCTGAGTACTAACAGTTCTCAAACTTTTCATGTTCCCTTCTGTTTTTGTACCCTTGCAGACTTGCATCCTGAAACATCCCCCTCTACTGTGGCCATCTGGTAGGTTCCCACTCATCTTTCGTGACTCAGTTCAACATCTCTCTGGGCATTCTTCCCCAATGCCTTTCCAGCAGGCAGATTTACACCCACCTCTCTTTTCCCATTACTTTCTTCATGCATTTAGTACAATGATGAAAGTTTTATAATAAAAATGTTTTTTAAAGTCCCTCACCAACAGTGGGTTTAAGAGTAACTTTTTTGTCTTTCCTCTGTATTTTTCAGTACTGAAGAGAGTAGATGTGCTTCAAGAATAAGTTAAAGAATGAATGGGTAAATGGCCTGAGTATAGTCAAACAACAAGCAACCCCTAAATAAAAAGTCTGAAACTCTAGGACTTTGTGGTCCACTATGGAATGCTATGAAGATGTGATTATCAAAATCATTTCTTTTGTCTTATACTGTGCTTTACAAAAACAAAAACTCAACATGGAAATCTCATTGTCCAGAAACTACAGTTCCATACCAAAAGCCCAAAGTAGAAAGAGCTTGATAATTGTAGGATACTATCTATAGCTCAATATAGCTTGAAAGCACAAAGAGGATAGCTAGATCCAAGAGTAGGAGGGCCAAATCCTAAAGGCCAACATGCCATGGAACAGACTGAATTTTTCTTGACTAGTTTACCACCCGCCTTCCCAATTAGAACATACTTCCTTCAACCTTTGCATGTTGAAATGCCACTTCCTCATTAAGCATTATGCATTTTGCCCATCTAGAAGATTTTATCTGATCCTCTCCACAAATATTCATACTTGTCTTCAGAACTTGCCACCTTCATACAAGTGTTATTTCACCTGCTAAACACAAACATCTTATGGAGAAGATTTATATCTTTGCAACTATTTTAAATAAATACTTCTACTAAAATTCAGTGAACTAATAAGTGTTTAAACAAATTCATGATTGCAAACAGTAGCAATTCCAGGATACATTTCATGTGGGGAAAATTCCTCTCCAGAGTTCCTACTATTCTATATGCTTCAATTGGGCCCATGACCTAAATAAAACTACTTCAAAGCATAGATAAATGTCCATCTTGTTATTGATTACATAAATACAAGGTCTCATAACAGTTGCTTGTCTAGAGCAAGTTGTCAAATTGCATTTGAATTACAGTCACTTTTGTCAAAAGCTAAAAAAAGATTTCAAATGTATAATTAACTGAAAATATTAAAGAAGAAACATTATGTCAAGGCCAAAAAAACTAAAGCCATGGGTATCAGGGCAAAGAGAAGATGAATATTTTTATTGATAGGGGAAAAAAAGGATTCACACATTTGATTATAAACTATAGCTCAAAGCCTACCAATTTTCTAGAAAGGAAAGAAAAACAGTAATATAAGTGTGCATTTCCCAGGCATAGTAATACTCATTCTTCCAACACTTGATTATTGAAAAAAATCAATACAACAATTGATATTCCTGAAGAATAGCCACAGATCAAGGATGATGCAAAGTAGGGTTACCATTTTAATTTGAGATAATCAGAGATATCATCATTCTAAACTATTTCATTGAAAACACACCTTTTAAACTTGGAACAGATATTACAACCACTTCTCAATAATGGGATATACTACACGATGGTACAGCATTCACCAGGAAGAAGATCCTACATTTTCAGTGTGACTGCCGCCTTGTATGCTAAAATGTGCCCTACACTTTACAGGATATTTTCTCCACAAATTTTCTTATGTAGGCTTTGTCCTGGATTCTGCCACAGAAAGGAGCAGAACATGATGTATGTAATTAATGTAATTAATGTAATTACGCGGTGAGCAGTGAGGTACATGGTTGAGCCCAAGGGTAGCCGTCTTCTCTGTGGCGAGGTGTTCATTCCAATTCCCACTTCCCTTAGAGCCAAACACACTGTAGAAATCTGGAGCACAGGAGGAACTTTTCTGGCAGCGAGAGATCCAATAATGTTGCCATATTCAGAAAATCACCCTGCAGTATTCCCTCTCCTCCATCACAACCATCCCAGAAGAAGGAAGGAGGGGCAGGAAGAAGCTCTTAGATAATAAATACAATCAACAAGGACCAATACACTGCTGAAGAGTTTGAGTCCCTTCACATATATGTGTATAACACATATGTACAAATAATTTTAATACACATAATTCATTAATTTGATTCTAGTAAACCAAGCCATACGGTGAACCAAGTTAACCTGAACAGTATAAGACCAGTGTAAGACCAGTGTAAAATCCATAATGGCAAAGGAAAGGACAACAGCATCAATAAAAGGCTCAAAATTTAGGGTGCTAACAACTCAAAGGCTTTCTCTCAGAGAACTTCTCCTCCCACAATTAAAAGTTCAAATACAATAATATCACCCAGTTAAAATATTAAGATTCCTGATTTCTTCTCTAAGCCTACCATTCACAATTATAATTCATAATCCAAAGCTCTGAAAATCTAAAGGTTTTCATAACTTAAACTGAAATAAAAGCTACAATCTTTATTCCACAGTATTCATTTTCTATTGTTACTGTAATAATTATCACAAACTTCATTCATAACACAATTGCATTATTTTGGATAAAATACAAGTGTTTGCAGTACTACTTCCCTTTCTGGAGGGTCCAGATGAGAACCCGCTCCTATGTTTTTGTCTGGTTTCTAGAGGTCACCTGCAGTTATTCCTCTAGGGCTCCCCACTTGCACTGGCAGCAAGGTAGCATCTCCAACTCCATTATCTCATCTCTTCCTCTGACCATAACTGGGAAAGAATCTCTGCTTTGAAAGACTCTGTGCTCAGACTGGTCCCAGCCTTGTAATCCAGAATGATGTCCCCATGTCAAGGGCCTTAAGCTTTAATCACATCTACAAAGTCCAAGTTGCAGTGAAAGATGATATTCACAAGTTCTGAAGATTGTATTGTGAACATTGGAAGGGGGCTTTATTCTGTCTACAATATCCATTTATTGTGAATTTTCATGTATTTCCTTACCATAAATAGTAAGTAGGTTCTAATATCAGCAAGTTTACTTAAAAATCTATGAGATGCTTTTTCACTAGGAAAGAAAAAAATTTTCAAAATATGATATAGACTGTATGGGGATGTCCCCGAAGAGATACTAGATCACAAAAAAGGCAAGAGCTACAGGTAATGGCAGAATTTCTAATATAACTTTCTATGACATTGAGAGTTTATCTACTATAAGCAGAAAGGCCTTTGTGGTTATTGAGGCCATATATAGGAGACCTTTGAAAGAACATTAGCATTCATTAACAATGTGGAATTCAGGGTAACTCTCAATTACGGTAACATAATTCAATCCAGTCTTATGCTGAACACAGCCTAACCATTATAAATTGTAAAGTCTAACTATAAATAAAGCAGTTAAATACTATGAAAATAAACTTAAATTTTTTAAAATTAAAAATTAATACATTCCAACTTCCTCAAGAGCAAGGACTATGTTTTTCTCATCTCTGTAATTGTGATCCTCATCACAGTGTAAAAGGCAACCAATATCTACAAATTTTATTCTTGTTTATATATATATTTACTTCAAGGAATAAATTAATGCAATGTCAAACATGCCAAGTACATAAAACAAGCACAACAAGATGGGACATATTACCCAAGAATAAATAAATGAAACCACGCATATCACAAAGCATCTAAGAAAACCACACCCAAATCCTATACACATCTGCCATAGATTCATTTCACCAGCAACTAGAAATGGTTTAATTTCTACATATTTCATGAAGAAAAGAAAAACCAGACCTGTGTTTATCAATTCTAAAGGTAGTTCTCATTGCACACTGTTGTCAAACATAAAAATATCAAGAAGAACTAGCAACTCCATTAACTTTATCCTGAGGCATATGATGAAACTAATTTGTGATGTCTTGAAAACTAATTTCTGAAGGACTGTTTATTGGTATTCCTGAGTCCTCTCGGGTGATGCTTGTTCCAAGAGCAAATGTGTATGTCAAAGACCAAAACAAAAGACTAAAATCAATTTCAATTCCTAGAGAGCATGATATTGGTGCAGGTCACTGAGCACCATCACTGTTTCATAACAAAATAGTCTTGGGTCTGAAAAAATCCTCAGGGGCAAGAATCCTATTAGTTACCCTCTCTAACAAATCAAATATCAAATGAACAAAAACACATGCATCAAATCAAAAATTAATTGATGACTCATTTATGAAAATATTACCACTAATCTCAAAGCTCAAAAATTCTTCTGTTCTCCAAAGTTCTAAGCATTCAAATACATAAGAGATTTTGTCAGTTTTTAAATTTTTATGAGGGGTTTTGGTGGGTTTTTCTTTTTAGGTTTTTTGTTTCGTTTTTGTTATATTCTATTTGGATTGATTTGGTACTCTCAACCACACCATTTATATCTGTGAGAATGCACCAACACCTTGTATTTATGTAGAATCTATTCTATCAAAAATATCTGATTTTAGGGCCACTCCCAGTGCACTAGAGGAGGCTTCTGGGGTGCCTTACCATCCCAGCCAGAACACAGGAGGTGAGCCACTCCCAGTGCACAAGAAGAGGCTTCCAGGCCATACCACCGCTGCCAGCACACAGGAGGTGAGCTACACGGGCGCCAGCAGCACACACACCCCCTTCATCGAAATGAGAAGACACATAAACAAGTCTCAAAACCAGACTTCCAGATCACCTACAGCAACCCCAAAGGGAAAGAAGATGGAACATTCTGATACTCAACCACCTGGACTCCCTGAACTGGCAACAAAAGAGGATCTGGATAAAATGAAATCAGAAATAATTTCTCAGATAACAGCAGAGATTATGCTCATAGTGCAAGACATGATTAATAAATCTAGAGAGGAGCTGAGGAACATGATAGAATACCAACATAGGAAATAAATGGAATCCATAAAACAGATGCAAACAGATTTCCAGGAGATTAAAAACTCCATTGAAAGTCTACGCAGCAGAATGAGCCAATGTGAGAACAGAATTTCAGATATAGAAGATAAGATTGCAATTAGTGAACAGGAAAAGAAAAATTGCTTCAAACTTGTAAGGGACCACAAGAAATCAATCCAGCAGCTGCTAAACAATGCAAAGAAGAATAACATAAGACTGATTGGAGTCAATGAAGAAACAGGAAAAAGTGCAGATGAGATAAAAAAAAAAAACTGTTCACAGAAGTGATGGCAGAAAACTTCCCAAGCAGGGGAAAAGAACTTGACATACAGATAAGTGAGGCATATAGGATTCCAGCTAGCCTTCATCAAAAATCTACACATAGACATATAATTGTTAAGATTCCAGAAACCCAACAGAAGAACAAAGTCCTACAAGCAGTTAGAGAACAGAAACAAATATCATACAAAGGAAACCCCATCAGAATCACAGCAGACTTCTCAATCCAAACCCTCAAGGCAAGAAGAGCTTGGAGTGATGTCTTTCAAGCCCTAAAGGAAAACAGCCTCCAACCCAGATTGATGTACCCTGCAAAACTGTCTTTCAAAGTTGATGGAGAAATAAGATATTTTCATGACAAAAAGCATCTTAGGAACTTCATGAATACCAAACCAGCACTCCAAAAAAATTTTAGACAATATCCTAGGAAAAGACAATGAGGATCACAGCCCCAGGAAGCCCAGCAGAATGGATCCATTGGGCACAACAAGAAACTCAATGCAAAGGGGGAGAATCCAACAAAAAGAAAAAGTCATGACAATGATAAGTCAATACGTATCAGTTATAACCATCAATGTTAATGGTCTCAAGTCACCAACCAAAAGAAATAGACTGGCAGAACGGGTCAAGAAGCAAGATGCAACAATATGCTGCATACAAGAAACACATTTAATTCAAAAAGAAACTCATAGACTGAAAGTTAAAGGGTGGAAAACAATACTCCATGTGACAGGAACCTGAAAAAAAAAAAGCAGGAGTAGCTACCCTCTTTGCAGATCAAGTGGATTCAAATGAAAATCTGAAACACTCTGGTCCCAAGAATTTCAGATAAGGGATACACAACTTGTATGTACATATCTATTGTGAACATGTGTTTTCATTCCTCTCAAGTAAATACTTAAGAACAGGACTGTTGGTTCTTAACAGTAATACAAGAAATTTCTATACTATTTTCCAAAATGGTTTTATCATTTTGCATTCACATTAGCAGTATTAGAAAGTTCTAACTGGTTCACACCTAAGCTGACATTTGTTGTTTTAAAACTTTTAACTTCATCTCCCTAATGAATGTATCATTCAATCTTGTTATTGCACTGATTAGTATTTTTCTGAATCTAGAGTTGCACACCTTTCCTTATGCTGTACTGGCTATTTATCATCTTTTTGTGTCTACTCTTTAATTGGGTTGTCTATTAATGAGCTGTAAGAGTTCTTTATATATTCTGGTCATAGGTTATATGCATTATAAATATGGTCTGTTTAAGGACTACTTTTCATTTTAATGATGTCATTTAAAGTTCTAAATTTTGATGGAATCTCATTTATCAATTTTTTTTCTTTTATGCATCATGTTTTTTTATATCCTAGGAAATTCTTGTCTACCCTAAATTCATAAAAATTTTCCCTTATAATTTCTTCTTAAAGTTTTATAGTTTTAGTCTTTCATATTTAGGTTCATAGATCCTTTCAAGTTATTTTTATGTATGGAAATAAATGGTTGAGGTTAATTTTATATTTTATATTCTAGTGCCATTTGCTGAAAACATTATCCTTTCCTCTGCTCTGGAATTCAGTTTATGTTCTATAAAATGTTAATATTAAATAATCTGACAAAACTCAGTGGACCATATATGTGTGGTTCTATTTCTAGATTCTCTGTTTTATTTCATTGATCTGTATGTCTTTCCTTATACTAACACTGCCTTGATTACTGTAGCTTTAGAGGAAGTCTTAAAATTAGGTAACAAATGTCTTCCAACACTGTTTTTGTTTTCTTTTTTCTTTTTTTCTATTTATCTAGGTCCTTTGTACAGCTATATAACTTTTAAATTTCAATATCCAATTCCTCATTTATAGCAAGTTTACATAGACCTGAATTTTTATATATACCTTGTGTTTTCTAATCCTGCTAAATTCAAGTACAAGTTCTAGGGGCTTCTAGAGATTTCTTTGTATTTTCTCTGTAAATGATCATTTCATCTACATATAAAGATTTTACTTCTACCTTGACAATCCTATCCTAATTGTGTCATTTTATTGCCAGACTATTTTGGTTTGGGCCTATGTTTCAAAGTTTAATGGACAGATGAAGGGTAGGCATATCTGCCATTGTTCCCCACCTTAGGGAGAAACCATTGTATCTTCTCCATTCATATAAGGCCATTGTGCTGGAAGTATGAAGTACATGTCTTTGATCTCTTGCGAAGGTTCTGTTCTACTACTACTCTCCCGATAGCTTTTACAATGAACAGATGGAGAATTTAGTCCAATATTTTTTCTCCAACTAGTGACAGGATCATATGGCTTTTTCCTTTCCTCTATTAAAATGATGCCTTTTGGGGGTGGATCTTTCAATGATGAACCAACACTGCCATCCCTATAATAAAACCACTTTCTACATACTGCCAGATCTGACTTCTAATAGTTTGTTTTGTTAAACAAATTTCTATGTTCATACTTTTTTCTTCTATTATCTTTATCCAGTTTTAGTATTAGCACAATGTTGATTTCCTAAAATGAAGGGAGAACTGTTCCTTCTTTTTTCTGCTTTAAATGTTTGATATAATTTATCAGTTAAAATGCATATGAGTCTGGGGATTTAGCTCAGTGGTTTCACCACCTGCTGCACAAGAGCAAGGACCCAAGTTCGATCCCAGATACAAAAAATAAAAAAATGTATGAGTCTGTTGTTGTCATATAGGTAGGTTTTCAAGCTAGGAATATACTTTCTTTAATAGGTGCTGTTCTAATTTTATATTTCCTCCAGAGTTAGTTTCATTAATTTGTCTTCCAAGGTACTTCTTAGAAGTTGTCAAATTTATTTCAAAGAAGATTTTTGTGACATGCTTTCTATACCCTTTTAAATTCTGTAAAATCTGTGGTAATGTCTCCTAGATCTTGATATTGTAATTTTAAAAGTGTATAATTGATATTATGTAATACGAAGAAAAAGTCTAAAGGAGCAGGGGAAGTGGGAGGGGCAGGGGAAAGGAAAGAAGGGAAAAGAAAAAATATGAGAAAAGGAAAAAAATGGAAACAAAGTCTTTGCAAATAGGGAAGGGTGGAGGGGGTGAAGGGAGGGCAGGGGAAGGGGAAAAAAATAAGAACCAAGATACTCGTGTAATGGTACAAGATCCCAATGATGTATGTAACTGTATTTTATACCTAAAATGTACCAATAAACTTAATGGGAAAAAAATAAAATAAAATATCCAATTTTAGATTTCACTAGCCTTATAATATAAGAAAAAACAGCTTGACACATATGATCCAGAACCATGCTTAAGAAGAGTAATTACACTAGCATTACACTCAAAAGGAGAAATATAAAGTCTTTTTGGCTTTTTTGTTTCTTTTTTGAGATAGCGTCTCAGTATGCAGTTCAGACTGGCCTTGCACTCACTATGTAGCCCAGGCTGGCCTTGAACTCATGACATTCTTTTTGCCTCAGTCTGCTGAGTGCTGGAATTATAGGATGTGCCACCCCGCCCAGCTAATTCCTGAAGGGTAGGTATAATAGGTAACATGTTGTAAGGGCCTTGTTTAGGCCATATGATATTTGGAACACTTTATCTTACATAGTTCAGTACCTAAAAGAAAAACTTCTGTGATATTAAAATCCCAAGTCATAAAAGCCTTTATGTGTGTTTGGGAGAAGAGTGGTTTTGGGGTAAACTGAAGGTAAGCTATACTGTTTCAAAGTTTGCCCCCAAGTATCAGCGAGAATATGCCCTAGCTCTCAACACCCTTGGCCCCTCTTTCCTTCAAAATTTCAAAAACTATTGAATTTGCTGTACATGAACTCCAAAAGAAGTACTAGAGCTGAGGCATACTTTAGCAACAAATAAGACCCATTCTCAAGAGGTAAATGTATAAAAGGCTAGGGATGCTCCTTATTCACTGTCAATGATACCTCTTTGAACTGTCCTTTCTACCTATCAATAAAACAGTGATAATATTTATAATCATAAACCTAAGGGAATTTATTAGTCATCAATTGTTGCTATGTAAGAAATTGATCAAATGTTTAGCATTTTCAAATAATAAGCATTTATTAACTCACATAATTCTGTTGGTTAAAATACTGGGAGAAGCTTGGCTGGTGTAGCTTGGATGGTTTTGGTTTGGGGGCTCTCAAAAGGTTACAAAGAGTTACCCAGGACCACAGCGATCTGATGACTTTGCTAGGGCTGGAAAGTTCTCCTTCCAAGGTGAATCCTTCCTATGACTAGTAAATTCGTGCTGATTGTTAGCAAAAGCCCTCACTTTCTTGCCACATAAGTCTCTATGGATTGAGTATTCTCACAACATGGTAGCTGGCTTTCTGGAGAGTAAGTGATCCAACTGAGGAAGGTAGAAGTGGTAACTTCCTCTATGACAGTCTCAGAAGTCTTACATCATCACTTTTACCATATTTCATTGATCACACAAATATATATACAGTAATGAAGGAGGAAACCTCCCAAAGACATGAATGGTAACAGGCAAGAGTCTCTGGAGACCACTTTGGAGATTGACCATCACAATCTTCAAACAAGCTTCTAATGAAATAAATGTTAATGCTTACAAGTTTTAAAATTATTAAAGTTTAATTTCTTGGAAACCATCCTTACATATAATAATGTGGTAGTAATAAGACATCCCGTAAACTCTTTGAGGGAGGCACTAATATTTATTGAATCAAACTAATCCCACATTTTAAAACCCTGATTTATTATATTTGTTCAGTTCCAATATAGTTTTCATGTATTATTTTGTACATATTTTATTGAATCACCATAAATGCTTAGTGCCATAATAACTATACAATTTTAGTATCAATTGTATTGATATTAGGATCAATATTATTTTAAAAGAAGATATTCTAAATACTCAAAATCAGAGTAAATAAGAATTTCCATTACCAGAGAAAAAAGAAACACAAAATTGGGAGGAATCTTAAGAGGTGACTTAGTTTGTTGAAGCTGAATGACAGGTCCACTGGAATCCATTATACCATCCTTTATTTTTGTGTTCATTCAAAACTTGTCAAAATAAAAAATTAAATTTCAGCATGCTAACCCAATAGAGTAATTTATTTTTTTAGATGAGGATATATGATCAGTATGTAAAGAAAATTAGTTATACTATGAAGCACTGACTATGGAACTCACAAAGAAAAAACAAAAACACATCTTGAACCAAATAGCATTTTCTCATTGAACAAACTTACAATGACTTCACAAAAAAAAAGAAAAATTATTGAGCACCCACCTGTAGCAAAAGCTTGTAATTTTAGGATTACAAGAGGATTTCAGTAGGTAGTTACAATGTGTGAGTATATAGCACTGTAATAGTGAAGCTATAAATTTAATGTCAGGTTTTTGTCATTTTTTAAACTAATGTATTACTACTATAGCTAGTTCTGACTTAGAGTTTGAACTTTTGAATGAAAATTCATTAATAATCTTGATATTGCATTATTTTAAAAGTTAAACTTTTCTGGAGATGAATGGAACCTCCCTTCTCTAAAAAGAAATTCATATATTCTTATCTCCTAGGTAGTTGGTCATTACTTTCACCATCAGACTATAGGGAAACCCAAGGTAGGGAGAAGGAAGAGAAGAGAGGAGTAGACTAGGAAGGCAAAATAAATCTAAACAGAAAAATAACTGTAGCCTCTCCATTCACTTCAACAATACCAATAGCAACAATACTTACATCAGTTAAAATGCAATGCATATTTAGCTTAGGAACTCTCCTATGTAATATATTCTCTCATTTAAGCATCACAAAATTCCTTCTTAAAAACTATGTCACAGATGGGGACACAGAGACTCAGATTAAGAAATTTACCCAGGCTCACATAGTAAGTGGCAGAGTTGGAATTTAAACACAAGAAGTCTGCTCCAGAATCCACATTCATAATTGCTGATAACTACTGCCTGAAAATGGATCAATACAATCAGGCAAGCCATATTCATAAGGTAGAATAAGAATGCAACATAAACACTCTTTCAACTGGGGAAAAATTTCCCAAGGGGTAAGACTTTGTGGTCATATTGGTTTTTACAAGATTAGCATATAAAAGGTACCACTTCTTTCTTCTCTATGTTATGCCTACTACATAAGGCTGTCAAGTAAGGATGGGGACTTGGGTAACCTCTCCCAATAGAGAAAATTGAAAGCCACTATGACATTTCTACATATAAATGGACCACATATAAACATATACAAAACAAGAAAAAATACACTAACAGTCATTTCAACCTTTCCTGGCTATACCTAACCTGGTAAAAATCACTTCTTACCCAAATAATAACTTTCTTTTCTATTCTCAATAAAACTTAAACTCTAGGTCACCAGTAATGCTTCCAGACTTTTGAAATCTCTATGTCCCCACCCCCTCAAGTAGCTAAAATGAACACAACTCTTATGAAAATGTTGCCTATATTAGCAAAAAGTATAATGGTACAAACACTGTATAAGCTAGGGTCATGAACCAGCAGCTTTTACATCCTTACTGGGATCAGGCTTACTTCCTCTGAACATTTTTAAATCATCCAAAAAATAAGAGAATAGTAAATATATATAATTTTAGAGGCCTGGAGCTTTCTTTTACAAGACCATTGAGTTACATAACCAACTTGAATGATGCACTAAATTCAGAATCTGTGCTACTACAATGCTTGTCCTGAGGCTTCATCTGGGACAGAGAAAGATGATGACTGATGGAAACGTCAGCACCAGAGGCTCATAACAGATATTATTGTTGACAGTCAGACTTGGGAGAGAAATGAAGTATGAGCAGAAAGATTGCTCTAGGGATGTTTTTCCTGCCCTGGGGTCCACTTAACTTTACAGAAAATTACTTTTTCTTATACAGTGTGGGAGGGGAAGGAGGAGGTCTTAAATGGTTAAGAGTAGAATAAATTTATTCCCCACTAGTATACCGGCTGGGATCATACAGTTCTGCATATTGTG
Organism: Heterocephalus glaber; assembly: GCF_053883595.1. Lineage (NCBI taxonomy): Eukaryota > Metazoa > Chordata > Mammalia > Rodentia > Bathyergidae > Heterocephalus > Heterocephalus glaber. The sequence goes on along the minus strand of NW_028258356.1, from coordinate 8,534,951 downwards.
TCACGTGGTTAGTTACTGAACTATCCATGGAACACTATGAGTAATCACCCTTCAACAATGGTCCAAGGAAAAATCTCCAAAGTCTTTTCTGTTGCCTCAGAGAGAGACAGAGTGTTCGCATATCTTTTAGCATCTACCACTGCTACATATGTACAGCCATGTGGATAAGATTATGTCATGTATACATGTTTGAGACTTCAAAAATAGGGAAAATATTATTCTTATTTTTCTTTTGGAAATAAAGTAAAGCAAAGTGACATCTGAGATTAAGAAGCCCTGTGCAAGAATAAGTCTGGAAAGGAATGAAAAGTAGGAAAACGATTTTGGCTTCTTGGCTCCTACCTTCTGCCCATCATAATTCCCTGGTTTTCACCATTTCTGACATTGTCCCAAACCCTCAGGTTGGATTTGGTGATTTTCTCACCCTAACTATCCCAGCTTCACACAAAACCAGACACTCATGTGCACTCCTGTGTAAGTTCTTTACTATTTAATAAAATGGATTGTGTGTTTTCTAAGCATTTTTAACACCTCTCAAATAAATGAGGAACTAAGGGATACTGCAAAACAATGCCTGAGAATCCTTCTAAGAATCAAAAGGTTAACATCTATACAAAGGAGCCAGCACACAAACTTTGTTCAGATGAAGTCCCTGGATGTTCACAAAATGTAGGTCTGTGTCTATACTCCAACTTGCACCTAGGACAACCATTTCCTGCTGGCACAAATTACAAGAATGCGTCACTTGGAACTCTCCAGACAACTTCAGAGACATCCTACAGCACTTTCAGAATTAACAAAATGTTATTGGCAATTAGTGTTAACCAATTCAGTTCTGATATTTTAATATCAGATCATAAACATTTGCTAATCTCTCCGCATGGAAAGGAACTTGAAGTTAGTAAACTCGAGGTATTTTTCTTTTGTAAACCAGATGGCTCATCACTCTCAACCTTTCATTAAGTGATCCATATGTAGATACAAGGAAGGGGGCAGTTTCAGAAGCAATGTGCTATAAGTGATGGGTAATTCAGGACTTGTCACTAGTGTACCTTTGAACCTGAAATGACAGGACACTCAGAGCAGTCTTTATGTTAGATTTGTCATGTATGCACACACAATGAGGAGCAATCAGAGCAAAATATTAAATAACCAAAAAGGCACAATGTCTCAATCCAACAAGAAAAAATGAACATTTTACTGCAACTACAATTAATTGTGCATTCAAATTGCACTCAATCTGCCAGGAGCATCTTGTTAGTGTGTCATAAAAAACCCACCCAGGAAACACCAAAACTCAAAGTCAGGTAAAAAATAACAATTTAGCCCCAATATTATTATTACTATTACTGTTCATCAGAAAGAGCATGTACGAAAAGCCTGCTTTGGGGATTTCGCTGGCAAAGGAATTATTAAGTCTTTTGTAAATATTCATCTCAACTAGATAAATATGACCTCTGGTATAAACAGCATTTGGTATAGAATTAAGAAAATGAAATACATTTAAAATGTTCCATTTCTTAATTGGTTAAAAAACAAAGACAACAGTGTGGACTGGCATAGCAATTATCTTTCTCTTGGTTTGGGCATATTTTCCACTATATCAGTGGTCTCTCTTCTTCCTGCTCCATTTTATGCTGCAAGATTCTTTATCCTATATTAATAGTTGAATTTAACAACAAATGTGCAGACAAAGGAAAGGAGGCAAAGGGAGAAAAACAGAGACCCTTTCTATATAAACTATGCAGATCACTGAGAGAGTGGAGGAAAAGCATTGATTAGTGTCATCTTCACATGGGAAATACTTTGACCTCAAGACAACTTGAGAGCTTAACAACTAGATTTAAGAAATTAAATCTTAAAAATAATACACATAAATTCTATTTTTGGTTAAATACAAGTCACCCCTTTTTTCCCTTTGTTTTCTTATAATATAGACATGTTTCAAAGCAAAAATAAAACCACAGTGAAGAAACGTCTCAATCTAAGCAAGGCAGAATGGGTTCTAAACTCAAGTGGATCCTTTTTAAAATATCAAGTACTATACCTACTTAGTAGAGTTGTACACATGCTAAGAGCCAAAAACAAAAAGCCTGGCTTTATTGTATTTTCACATCTTCAATCTCAAAGTCTAGTTATCTCACATAAGAGTTGCTAAGCCTTTTCTCTCCTGTGGCAGGGTCCACCTGCCCCAGCTGGTTTTCTTAGTACTTTATATCAGACGCTGCCACTTCAACCACCTTGGACTCTGGGGAGCAAGCACCTGAATCTTAATTATGCCCTACTCATTGCTATGACTGGCTAGTCCAAAACTGAATGAGACTCAAAGAGAAGATAATTAAGATAATAGGAGTTGCATGTTCCCCATAAACTGAAGGGGGGGGGAGCTGTCCCCCAAGTTCCCTAAAATTAAATGTGAAAGAGTGGGGAAGAGTATAGCAATGATTGAAGGGGGAAATTTCTCTAGAATACGGCCACATTTTTTCTCTAAGATATTTATTTATACCCATAGCTTATTTGGATTTAAAAGAGATGCAGCTCTTATAATACATGTCATACTTGGAGCTGCAGAAGTCTGATTCTGACATACAGGCACCCGGCTCAGAATGCATTTCTGCAGAATCCGGGAAGATCAATAGACTCAGGAAACAAACATGTTGATGGATGAGGACAGGTCTGAAACCGACCAGGTTGAGGTGGCCAAGCTGAGGTTTCACAGCTAATTCCATGTTGGCAGAACTGAAGGGCTACAAAGGATTCCTCCTCTTTATATAAGAGGCATGAAAGGAGGAAATAATAGGAGGGAAAACAGAAGAAAGGAAGAGAATGGAGCTGGAGCGGATGGTGAGGAAAAGAAAGAAACGGAACGGGGAAAGAGAAAGAGAAATCCGAAGAGGGGCGGGGAGTGGGAAGGAAAGCTATGATGTATGGACGCTCGCCAGCACCCAGCCAAGCGCCCCATCGCCCAAGCCTGCCTGCCTCCCTCACTGGTCGGGAGACCAAGGGCTCCCTGGGGCTGACAGCCCTCCTGACCCCGGCTCGGGCAAGGCGCTGATGCCCCAAGTAGCCTCTGCAGCCAGCCCATCCGACCCGCCACTCCCTGGACCGCGCTCGCCACCCGGGCCCCGACTTCTCCCGGCGCCCCCATCACTAGTCTCGGGGGCAAAGCCGAGATGAGCAGAGAGCAGCTCAAGGGCTGGAAAAATCAAAAAGGAGAGAAAGGGACAGAGGCAACCAAAAAGATTTTTTTTGTAATAATCTGGTAACATCACGGGGAAGCGCCAGGGGAGGGACCGAGGCGAGCACCTGGGAAGGAGCACACTGTGGCAAACACCCGGGGCTCCGGCGGGCTAGGCGATTTCCCACAAAAGGAACTTTGCAAGGAGCGCAGCGGTTTGCAATGGGAGAGAAGGCGATCGCAGCGTTACCTGGCCGAGGTCATGCCCGCGGGCCGCCGAAATCCTCAGGTTTGCGGAATTGAGCCACTTGATCAGGTTACTATGGAAATCGTCTTAAGGGGAGAGGGGGTATAAAGCGACCCAGGCATATCCTTGTCACCGCGAAGGAAACTGCTGGGGCTGCGAGCGCGGGCGCGGGACCGGGCGCGGCACCTCTCCGGCCCGGCTGGCTGCGTCCTGCTCCTCGGCCGGGCCGCGCCTCCCCGCCCCGCGCCGCCGCCGAGCAGCCCGCGGCCGCCGAGCTCTCCGCGCGCAGCCGGAGCGAAAGCGCGAGCTCGCGGTGCCAGCCGGCCTGGGCGGAGAGAGGCGCTGTTTCCCAGCCGCACAGCTGGAATTTAAAGAGACAGACGCGCCGCCGGGTTTGGGGCCCCGGCCCTGGAGGGGAGCCCGCCCCGCCGCCGGACGCCCACGGTCTGCTCCCCGGCAGAAAGCACCCAGAGGGTCCCCGCGAGAAGTTTCCTGGGCGACAGTGCGAGGAGCGTGAGGACCAGCCTCAGCCTCCCCTCGAGAAGGCAAACTGCAGACTGCAAGGAGAGAGTAAGAGAAAAGGGATTTTTTTCCCTCCCTTGGAGACTGGGGGGAAATGATTTGTATGCTCAACAAGTCACACACCTATTTTCGGCCGCTCTCGTTTCCGTTCCTGTGCACTGACTTTTTTCATTGAAAGCGCATAGGCAAAGAGGGTTCACTCTTGGTTTTATGTCAGACGCTAAGCAGAGATGCGTGGGTTTGGGAGAGGGTGGTGGCAGAAAGATATAGCTGTCAAATATCTTGGGAAAAAAAATTTTTCTTCCTTTCTCAGCCAACCAAGCATCTCCTCTTCTCTTTCCTCCTAGCTCTGGAAATACAAGATTAAACGTACATTCCAACCTCTCCTCCAGCATCTTCTGCGAGATCCCCAGCAACTAGGAACACAGGTCTGCCTCTGTGGCTGAGAAGCAGCAAAACCTAGCAGGAGGAAGAATCCAGTCCAGCCCATTTCTATTCCTGGCTGAACCGTGACCACGTCTTCCACGGCTGGCTGTCACCGTTAAGACTCCCTCCTATCTTGTTCCAAACAGAAGGTGCTGGCCAGTTCACATGGTTTGATGCCTATTTGTGGAACCAAAGAAATTGTAATTCTGTTGCTCGTTTTGCCATTCGAACCATTCCCTTTCACTGCTTTACATACCACAGACTCTTTGTGATACCAGTTCAACCCAAGTTTCCCCCCGGAAGGAGAAGCGATAAAGAGACTCTCCTTGAATTGTCTAGGTCAGTGGCGAGGAACCTATGGTACCTGTGCCTCAGCGGGCTGTTTGTATTGTTGAAAGCTCTGAAAGGCTCACCATCCATGGTCTAGGCCAACCGAACTACTCCACGAAGCTGCTCTTGCCAAGCGCAGTAGACATCCTGCAAACTGGCCAGCTAGCAAGCAAGATTCATATTACTCCTCTTTCTATCTTAGACTTTTTAAATTTTATGAACCCTGAACTTGGCAAAGAGGCCACATTCTCACTCCAGTGTATTAAGTTTCTTTGCTATATCTCCCCACCCATTTACCTCTCCCAAGCAGCTTCTATCCCTCTTACCTTACCTCCAGAGGAGCTTTCAAAGCAAACAAGTAATATTAACCTAATTGGAAATCTTTTCATAGTTCCCCAGTTCCAGTTCCGCTAGGTAAATGTCCAGGGTTTTTATTGCGGTGTAGAGCCTGTCTTAAAATGGTATCTTAACAAAAACAGTCTTATCTTTAAAATGGCTGGGTCTATAATTTATAAAGAACAGAAATTCATTTCTCACAGTTCCCAATTTCAAAGTGCTTCAGGCTTGCTTTCTGGAGACAAGACTGGGTTCTTGTCCTAAGACAGTGTTTTGGATGTTGAGGTCTCTCACAGTAAAGGACTAAACTCTCTGGGAAGCCCCTTTATAGAGGCCCTAATTCCATCCACAAACCCTCGTGATCTAATCAGCTGCTAAAAGTACCACCTGTTTATAGTATTGCATTGTAGATTGTTTCAACGTGAATTGGAAGGGACACACATAACTCATACCACAGCAGCGTTTCTCAAAGTTTAACCTGCATCACAAAAGCCTGCACAACTGTTTAAACAGAGGTTTATAGACCTCATGCCCAGCGTTTTTCATGCAGTGGATCTAGGACAATACATAACAATTTTAATTTCTTTGGTTGTGTGCTTGAGGGGGCAGGTACTAGGTATTAATCCAGGGACTTTGAGCCCCAGCGTGTTTTTTTTTTTTTCTTAATTTGAAACAGTCTCCGTAAGTCTCTAAGTTTGACTAAACTGGGCTAGAACTTGTGGTCCTCCTGCTTCAGCCTTCCAAAGTGCTGAGATTACAGGCACGTGCCACTATGCCCAACAAGAACTGGTATTTCTAACAAGATCCCAGATAATTCTCATGCTGCTGGTCTGGGAACCCTACTTTGACAAAATGTAGCATACATCTTTTGAGATTTGCCTACTTCATCTCACACCTGCCTAACAGTTCCCAGGCAGATCAAATTTACTAACCAATGGCATGCTTCTTCATATAGCACACACTCACCCACTCACAGTCTCTTACATTTACTATTTGCTATTCCCTGGCAGGAATTCTCCGCATCTACAACTCCTCCCCATGCCCCGCCCACCACCGCCACAGTCTCTAACTCATACTCAACCCTAAGACAGCTCTTTTAAGATGTTTCCCCAAAATACCCAGGTCTCACACCTGGTGCCACCTGTCTGTGGTGATTCTGTAGTCACTTTTCACACTTCAGGTAGAATAACTGCATGATTATTTGTCCACTAAACTGCGTGTGCTAAGGGCAGGATGCTAGGTTATTTATCCTTGTATCCTCAAGTACCTAGCACATTGGCTGACAGGTCCTATCAGTGCAAAAACAATCTTGATAATACAGGTAGGAATAAGGAAGGAGAGGAAAAGAGAAAGGAAGAGGAAAGGAGAGGACCATGATGATGATCAAAAATAAAGTCTGTAATAATATTAGAAGGACAAAGGGAATGAAGAGAACTAATATTTCTGAACTCCTAGTATGTATCAGGAATAATATATACTAGGTTAAATGTTTTGGACATTACCTCATCTGTTCCTCCAAACAACCTTAAAAGATAAATATAAAAGATAAGTATCTTTCCCAGTGTCACACATCTGTTTGTAGGCTGTTGTAGCGCTAAGGGAGATGCTGTACTTTATTATAAACACTACAAAAGCAGGTTTCTACAGTTGTACAGAAGTCTTGTGGGACTATTAATACTGATTAGGGTTTTATTACTTTGATAAATATCACTTGAGCTCCCCACCTCCAAAGGGGTCTGACCCCAGCCTAGGTCAGGGGCCTCTAGTAGCTTAATGGATGCTTTTCTGACTCAAAAGTCCAGTGCACTGCTGCATAGTCTTCTGATGTGTGGGGCACTGTGGGCTGCTGGCTGGAATTTCTGTGCATTCTTGCTCTACCTGTGTTCCAGGTCTTCATTGCTCCATAAATTAACCAAACCAGACAGGTAAACATCTCTTATAGTGATGGGGCCAAAGTCCTTTGTTTGTCTACATTTCTGCTATGCTACATTTTACTGTAACAGAGATTACCATTAACTGGGACAAATGCGAACATAAATTAAACGTAGGATAAATGAAATTATTTGTGCTCCCTCTGGAAATTTATTCAAACAAAAAATACTTCTAAACAAAACTGAATTTATTTGAAAGTAAATGGATTCTACAGCCATTTAGGATAAGGCTTTAACTCAAAATTTAGCTAATTTACTATAAAGATACCAACACTCATTATTGAAATGCATTCGGTATAAACTTGGAACCTGTCATAACACTGTAGAATAAACCAGTGCAAGAATATTTGTTTTCCTTGAATGCTGTATCCTTTATATAGAATTTTATGAAAACATGAAAATCTTACAGTTGCAAAATGTCTTTAGGGCAGTGGTTTTTAACTTTAGCTTCATGTTAAAATCACTTGAGGAACTTTCAAAAATCTCAATGCCCAGGATGTGGCTAAAACCAATTATATCAGAACCACTAGGAATTGAAATTTAGGCATGAAGGCTTTTAAAGCCTGCTAGGTGATTCTAATGGGAAACCAGACAGAGGACCATTTTTTCTTATTTCTTTTAGAGGTGTGAGGAGGGGCTGGGGGTCAAATCCAGGACCTTCACAATGAACCCAGCACTTTTTAAAAATAATTTTTTTTACCTTAAGAGAAGATCTTACTAAGTCACAAAGTTTTCCCAGGCTGGGCTCAAATTTGCAATCCTCCTGCCCCAGCCTCATAAAATCCTGGGATTACAGGAGTGCTCCATCATGCCAGGATAGGACCACTTCTTTTAAGATGATTGTCAGTGGAATTCACACCTGGCTTCTTATTAGAATCAACTGGGAGATTTTAAAGGCCCTCATGCCCACAGTCACATACAAAGATTCTGATTTATTTGGTCTGGAGTGGTGCACTGTCCTCTTTATTCTTAAAATCGACCCTAGGTTGAGGCAAAGTCAAAACTCACCATCTTAGACCAGTGTTTCTCAGAAGTCCCCAGAACAGGAGAATGCACATCACTCTGGAAGACATATATCCTCTTTTCTGCTCCAGATCTCCAAAATGAAAATTCTGCGGTTGGAGTCCAGCAACCTGCCTTTCAACAAGTCTTCCTAATGATTCTGATGCATTGATATGAGAACTACTGGACAACAAAGAATTAGTGACATTGTTCTCCTTCGGAATTGAGAAACCTGCATTCATCTTCAGCAGACATCAGTCGAGCTCCTACTACAGAAGTTCTAACAGGCACTGCGAGCATGTTCGTGCTGCTGATGCCTGCATGGTCAGAACTTTGGCTGGAGAGCCATTCTCCCATGGTGTGCCAAGCCCTGCAATTAAATATTAAGGATTTAAGAATTGTTTGGTTCTGTTTCCAAAAGGAATCTAATACAAAACGAATGTATTGTGGCTCATCAAGAAAATGGCTTATAAGAAAACTCTTATACCTAACTTCTCAAAATAGAAAGTTAAAGGAGGACTGTGTGATATATATATATCTGCCCTACTCTGATTTAAGAAGTTGGAGAAAACATTGGCATTAGGAACTAAAAGCTCAGAGCACCTTAATTATGAATATAGTTGTGAAGATCTCTTTTACTGAACTAGACTGCAGGAAAACCTCAGTAAAAAGAGATGATCCCTTTTTCCGCAAACTAAACCACCAAATCCATGCAGAAGGAAAGAGCTCATCAAACTGTGCCCTTTCTGGCTACTCATGGGAGCTCGACCTGTCTTCCAAAGTAGCTATGCTGGTTTCTTTAATTCCTTTAAGAGAAAGAAATATCTGGTTATTTTCAAAAGGCAAATGCTGTTGTTCTTGGTGATTTGGTGTGAGCATAACTATGTAAACCCTGTCCATCCTAAGTTACAAATGTTAAAAGGACCTCTGATTCCCACACCCCAGGCTTCATTCCAGGGAAACAAGCACAGAACCCAGATCACTGAAAGGAAGCACTGTGTCACTAATCTTTTCCTCTAGTCAGGCAGCCAAAGAAAACCCCTAACCAGAGCACTCACAGGAAGACACCCTGGACCATGAAATCTCCTTTCATCCTTTTGAATTGATTTCAGGCTACTAACCTGGATCCTTGAAGGAGGATCTTTTGGGGATAAGCTCTTTTTTTATAGTCTGAGACCCTGCCTCTACTTGGCAATTGCTTTTGAAAAGTTCTGAAATGGACTGCTAAACTGCATTTTCTTCCTCAGACTTCTTTGAAATCAATGGGATTTCTCTACTTTAATAGATGAGAGCTCCAGGGAATAGGTCCTAAAAGAAGTCTGAGTTGCCAGCCAAAAAACATCAGGTGCTAAGTTGCTGACAAGAAAAAAAGGATTTTGAAGAGTGATCTACCAGCATGTGTTTGCCTGTGCTTTTTCAAATAGCCATGATGTTAATTACTGCATCAGCTACTGAACTACTTGCTCTAGAATGTTTGAAAGTTTGAATGAAGTCTCCTTCTACCAAAGATAGAGGAAATAATAGTCATCACCAATCTGCAAAATATCACCTAGATTTCTTTTTTTAGGCATAGCCACTTAAATAAGCAATGTAGCACCCAGAAATGTAATTAAGCTGCTTAGGTGAACAGAGAACAGCAGTAAATGGCCTTTTAAAAATGTCAATTCTGAAGGGAGAATGTGAAGGGAACAAAAAGTAGATAAATATGATGAAAAGAAATGGCATGTAAAAGTAATTGAGAGGAAAGTTGGTGTAAGGAGCAAGGGGGATTTCATCTGGAGAGTACCCATTACAGGCGGACATGTGGGGCTGTTTTGCTATGGAGCTGATCTTGGAAAAAACAATGAAAAGTTAAATCTTCCAATCAGATGGCTCTTTAAGAACAGAATGCTACCTGAATTTGAAACTAACAATGAGGTTACAAAAGAGGAAATTATTGTCCTTAGCTGAATTTACACTGAAAGTACTACAAAGTATAAGTAAATTCTTCTATGGGAATAAGTTTTTTTATATAAGTATACATATACATGTATCTATTTGTACACGTATTTGGAGATATCAGATCCAAATATGACAAAATGTTAAGAAATGTATACATGTGCAGATAATTGTAATAGAGCTGCAACATTTATGCATGTTTGAAATATTTTCAAAGTAAAAAGTTTAATAACAATGCTACAAAGTTACTTATCCGAAGGCAGAGTATAATATGAATTTAAAATGAAAGTCTCAGACATATGTTTTAGTTTATGCTAAAACCATTTCTATAGGGTTTTTCTTCTCTTATATCACAATTGTTGTCATTAGAGATGTTCCTTGTACCTTTTAACACATCATACATTCCAATTAATGAAGCACAGGGGTTTGGACCATGGTGATTGTTTTAGTATTCTGCAAATTGATTTCCAGGCCATTCCAGCTCCCTCTTGTTGATAGCCTTGGTAAGCTAGAAAGAAAAATGAGCAAGATTAGCCAACTGTGATTCCTGTATGTGTTCATCAGTGCTCAGAATCACATTTTTCTCTCTCTCTCCCAAAAGCTTCATTATGTCCCTTATTGTTGGTCTAGATAGCACAGCACCAAGACTATAAGGACAAGTTTAAGTTTAAGCAGGTGAATAAATTCTTAATAGATACACAGTTAAACACCAGTACTTGCCCATTTATTTTATGTATTTTGAACTATGACAGTAGACATATAAACTTGTAGGAAATGAAGAGTGCACACAACCCCTGAAACTGCAGCATATCCAGTATTAGTGTATTTTTCCATCATTAAATCAACATTACCTATTGTTTTTCATGAAGTTTTTGATCCATAAAAATGCTTTTTCTTCTGCTTAATTTACTTGGATGCTGATCACACTAATCTGTGCTACAGTCTAAAAATCCCTGCAATAATCTCACCCCCAAACTCAAACTCGTTATGAAATAAGAGAAAATTGTCACCTGACTTACACTTATGGGTTAGAATCCCTATGCAGACACACATGCAATAAATAAAAATAGAATCAAGTTAAGTACTGTGTACTTTTATTTGATTTCTTCAAGACAAATGCACTGTTTCTGTTAGAACAACACTGATTTTCTAATGGAGTGAAAAACAATTTTTGTTTCTAGAAGTTAGTCAACCCTTACTTGTACAGATTTCTTACCGTTTGGGGACAATGAACAAACACAAAAGAATTAGCATGAAAATAAAATAGAACAGATAGCAATATTTTTCTCACATGCCCAAGGATATAGAGAAAAGGTAACAGAAAAATTTCATCACTTCTTGCTACACATTGACAGTGCAAATCAAGATTCAAGAGGTGCTTGCTTGGTGGAAGAGAAGGACGTTCCACTTTCTTTCCAGGAGGGAAAAAAAAGATTCAGGAAGGGGAAATTCTGTTTACATCCCTTGATATTATAGGGAGAGGAATTATACATCGAATTGTCCTTAGCAGTGGATACAGGCCATATTCTCAAGGGACACTCAATAAATATACAATGTCATGGTGGAAAGCTAGGCCAATCCCTTAGAAATTCAGCCTCTTAGAAAGTCTACTTGAATATGTGGGAAGTTCAGAAACATTAGAGTTTTGCTCCTCAAATCAATGTATTTGTAAAATTTCTCTCCTCTAAAGGGAATCTTGTTTATTTCTATGTATCCATGGTTATATTTCCTAAACTGGAAGTTATATGAAACAAAGACAAAAGGAACACCCTGAGCTTTGCAGTGACTAAAGGTGGTAGGCACCAGTGAAGTTTTACTCATTTTTATTCCCTGATAACAGAAGAGTACTTTTTCATACCAAGGGACTGGTTAGGGTCACTCTGAGTAGGAACTGCATTGCTTCCATCTATGGGTTACAAGTTTCTTCTAATGCCTTTGCCAAGGTGCCTCTAGGAACTAAAAAGCCAACACAGACTATTGATTTGGTTACTCACAGAATGCCACCTGAATCATAGCTACTGGGAATTCAAATATAGCAAAGTCGACATAATTTGTGGATAGTGGGCAAATACCACACATAAACCTGAGGTAAAATGTTTAAAACTACCAGGAAGGTATCTTTCTTTCTTTCCATATCCTCACCCATTCTAAAGCTATCATCATATACATCCCAAAATACTCAAGCTACTTATTACGTTTCATGTAATATATGTGTGTATTATACATTTTAATCTATACTGTCTCAGTTATTCCATGAAAAATTTTTAAACCTCAAAGTTCCTAATATATTAAAATGTACGTGTTAAATATCAGTCTATATATTTGATGAGCTGCCATATTTCCAATCTATATGTGTTATTAAAATCCTCTATTTAAATTCTTCCTTATAGATACCTAAATAGTATCAAAAGCACAAGCATGTGCATATGAGTGTGTATATATTTTAATTTGATTTCCTACTCTCAAAAAAATCTCAAGCATTTTGTTTGTTAAATGGAGAATATTATTTAGCTTAAGACCCCAACTCTCACAACAATGTTTCATTTCAAAACCCCTGACATTGTATTCACTGTATAATTCTTATGGATAAATATTGATTCCAGCCACAATTTGCAATCTGAGATACTGGAAAGATGGATAGGGACCGAGTCACATGATATGAAATGCAGAGTCATATCTCAGCTTCTGTAATAACTGTCACATGAGAGCAAATGTGCAATGCTAATGTCTGCCTCCTTGATGTTTTGCAGACTAGGAGGTTTTCCTAGCAATGGATAAACTTGTTGAAGTCATAAGCACTTAGGAAGCCAGTTTTACTCCTAGCTTTATCAGGATTGTTACTAAAAAGAGGACACTTATTACTTCAGTCAAACAACTATGTTTGTTCCATATTAATATCAGTTACCATTAATTAACCTGCATATCAGAGTTTATTTCGGTCACCCACCTTTAGTTGTACACAATATCCAGCTGGAATGTTGAATGCTAGTGCTGGTAAAGATAAATGATTATATACTTTCCATGAAAATAGATCTGAAAACATTTATATAAGAGCCATTTATTTTCCACTAATGCTACCAAGTAGGATATGTGTGGAGAATGCCCAAAGAATGTTTTATTAATTTAAAGGTAAAGTAAAATTGAATAAAAATTGCATAGAGAATGAGGCAGAGATGAGAAAATATATGGTTCTTCCAGCATCTCTCCTGAACCATGAGACCCTTAAGAAATAATGAGATTTTCACGAGGAAAAGGTTAAAGTTACTACAGACACATATTTGTTCCACTGAAGCAAGGGCAACCCTTGGCAAAGTGCATATTTTGAAACATAACTATCCACAAAATTTACTCAGGAGCATATGACTTCCTTCGAGAGTTTTAAGAGATGACTCAATCAATCCATTCATTAGAGGGCTGGGGATTTAGCTCAGTGGTTCCAGTGCCTGCCTTGCAAGGGCAAGGACCCGAGTTTGATCCTCAGTACCAAAAAAAAAAAAATTTACATTAGAAAACTGAGGCCTAAAGTCTATAGTCAAGATTTATGATCAATTTATTTCTTTTTTCCTCTGCCTTTCTACAGGCTGCTACATCCTGATATCTGTGGGAGGTTTCCAGAGTTCTGAAAAGCGTTTATAACATGTAATTTCTATAGAATGTGTATCTTTTGAAATCCTTTCAAATTCTTTAAAAGGAACTTTCTGTGAGGATGTATTCTACTCATACCAGCTAACTATGTCTGTGTCCAATAAGCCAATTTTATACAAATAAGTTTGGAAAAATTGTCAATAATTTTGTGATTTGTAAATTTTCAAGATCATATATAATAATCAAAGCAATAATACATATTCTCCCTAGCCTGATTCACAAAGCCTACTTGGATTTATAATGACTTTCATAGAGCAAAGATTATTGCTCTTTTTTGGGGGATCGGCAATTTAATAATTCAAACAAGCATTGTCTTCAATATACTTTATAATTTGCTTAAAACATTTGCTTGTTGCCAAACTGTACATTTGAAGGTATCTCAGAAGTTCTCATGTGATAGGCTTGATAGAAGGCATTTCTTAAGAATAAATAATCAGGGCTGGGGATTTAGCTCAGTGGTTTCGCCGCCTGCTGCGCAAGTGCAAGGACCTGAGTTCGATCTCTGGTACCAAAAAAAAAAAAAAGAATAAATAATCAATCAGCATGCTTATTGTTGATCTACTTTATACAGGGTACTGTCATCCCACTACCACAGGTTTATGAAATTTACAGAGAGCCATACCTGCACTAAGAAATGTGTTTTGTCTGCCTGGGATGACAGCATATGAGAACCAAAAAAAAAAAATCAAAGGTATTACAGAGGATATATACTTCAAAATGAAGAGTTTGTCATTAAGAACAGCCTATTTTACAAACCTTAGTTTGGACTTAGAAGGCAGTGGGGTTAAACTGAATTAGACACTTTTATTTAGGCCTTACAGAGTCTTGATACTCAAAATGAGGCCCAGAGGACCAGCAGTACATGTGTTATCTGGAGTATGATTAGAAATACAGGGTCAGGGTTTGCTCAGTGGTGCCACTGCCTGCCTCACAAGTGCAAGGTTCTGAGTTTGATCCCCAGTACCAAAAAAAAAAAGAAAGAAAAGAAAAGAAATACAGTTTCAGGCCCCAATCCACACCTATGAATAAGAATCTTGATGTTTACCAGTCCACAAGATCATTCACATACTTACTATATTTGGGACTGGGCCAGGGATTTAGCTCAGTGGTGCTGTGCCTGCCTCACTATATTTGAGACTGTATTGTTGTAGAGGAAGTAATTCTTGATCTGGTGCTGAAAGAATAAAAAAGATAAAATTAAAGTCAGAAGTAGAGGACAGGATAATAAAGGCCTTGAAGGTTCAGCTACATTCATTTTCGTGTTAGCAACAATCAAGTGTATCATGGACTAGAGGAGAGATATGTGGGGAACAAAGTCACCAAACAGGAAAACATAACCTAAGGAAGTCACACCCTATGTTTTGGAGTTGTCCCTGCAAGTTCCTTTCTCCTCAAAGAAAAAGAGCTAAAGCAAAATTCTTGCACGCACCCAAAGGAAAGAGAAGCTAGTCTGGCTAATCAGAATCTGAGATTCATTGAGCTATGCCTTGCAAATGGCCCCAATTTTGTTCCTCAAAATCATAATTAGCCTGCCTTCTGCCTCTCTAGAGAACTGTCCTATTCCTGTTTCTGTGGAACAAGCACATCAAAGCAGACTTTGTATATCCCATTCACTGGAGCCAGGGGTGGAGGAAACCTACATCCTCCTCTTGGCTTTAGATAAATATGGACCTATGAGGTAGCCTTCTGTCCTGGTTGGAAAGCTAATTAGTCAAGTAGATTCAAAATTCACAAGTTTTGGGGGAGGGGGAGGTGTTTTTGGTTTTGAGGTTTCCTTTGTTTCAGTACTGGATTGAACCCAGGCTTTGCACAGAGCTACATCTTTAGCCCTTTATTTTTTAGTTTTAGTCTTTATTTTGTATTTATTTTGAGACAGGTTCTCACTTAGCTGCTATGTTTTCCACACTAGGCTCACACTTGGGATCCTCCTGCCTCAGTCTCTCAGAGTGTTGAATTTGCACGTGTGCACCACCACATCCAACTTGGGTTTTTTTGTTTTATTTTAGTTTTTATCTGAGGACCCAAGTTCCAAGACTTGATTCTTTATGGAAGGTAGGAGGCCCCTCCTTGACCCAAGACTCCAGAATTCGGGATTTATAGGGGGGATAAACATATAATATATCACCCAAAGTAGGACATCTTTGAGGGGAAAAAAAACTATTCTAAATACATCAGTATAATAGTTGTAAACTACAACTGTACTGAGAAAATCAGCATTGTTCTATAGAGCGTGCTTGCCTATGAACCTGGTATAGAATGCTCCAAACATTCAGAATGTAAATGCAATCAAATCTCACTTTTCCCAATATCTCTTGAGCTCTTAATTTCTGTAGAAGGTAGCAACCATGTGTCTTCTTTAGAAAATCCCTTCCATTGGCCAAAACCTCGAGTGTCACATAGACCAACCAGCACACCCAGTCAGGGAGAACACTGAGTTCTCATGCACTGCTTCTTGTTGCTTCGTGGTTGGCACTGTTGAAGCTGGCTTTGACAAAATCAGAATGTCACTGCCAATGCAGGGGGAAAACATGGTTAAGCTAGAAACATATTCGACTTATTGTTTTATATCAAGATATAACACACTCTGCTTGTTTGAAGGCAGAGAAGACAAACCATATTAGGAGAGAGATTGGATAAGTTATGATAGAAACGAAGTGAGTACAATGGTAAATGTTGAAAAGTTGAAGATCTAGAACTAATTAGCAATTTTAGGTTATCTATGAAAGAACTAATTTAATTTAATTTAATTATACACAGAATGAGTATTTTTCTATATCAGCTCACCTTGTCTCTTTGCCCTTTGCTTTTATGGCTTTACATTCTTAAAAACAAAGGGTTTTTTTTAATTCCATTACACCCTTGTGAACAGTTAACTAATTTTACAAAGAAATATAAAATTTGAGTAATCAGGCTAATTGTTAATCCATTCCTAAATTTATAAATTAATTTTTTAAAACTCACCAGGAAATTTCAAATCTTATCTAAAGAGAAACTGGATATTATTCAAATACTGTATTTCAATAAAAATTTTAGAAAGTTTTATCTCACAAAAGTAATACTTTATACCCTTTCCCAAATCATCTTCCTTCATGAAGATTTAAGAAGTATACAAATGTATCTGTGAAATGGAACAACTGTCTCAATGCTATTTCTTCATTTCTCACATAACTGAGCTCTTCCAAATAGCATTAT
Source organism: Heterocephalus glaber (assembly GCF_053883595.1). NCBI lineage: Eukaryota > Metazoa > Chordata > Mammalia > Rodentia > Bathyergidae > Heterocephalus > Heterocephalus glaber. The sequence continues at coordinate 8,518,204 of NW_028258356.1, read as the reverse complement.
TACAGGCAATATTTCAAAATGGCGGTTCATTTCCTATATGCAGAGTAAAATGTTGTCTTACCGAAACCAAAAAGAAAGTACCCAGAGGTCTTCTCCATTCCTCTAAGCACTGCAGCACAATTGTCTAGGATTAAGATCCAGACTCAGCTGCATCAGCTGCTCTCTTGACATCTCTTGGCTAAACTCCCATGTCTAAATGTCCCTTGGGCAAGATAAAATTTCACCATGATAGGATATCAATTTCTCTCACAATTAAATCCAATCCTAGACATGCAGATACAGTAGCAACTTCATCTCTACCCAACAGCTAGCCCCTTTTGGGTAATGACTACTGAGTAGAGTTATTTCCTCAGAAACAAGAAGCAGAGACTGTCAAATGAATCAGCAATGGCTATTTCCCCACTGCACTCAGAAAGGAGGCAAGAGGCCTGAGAAGAAAAAAAGCAACAATGCTTGATGGCTTTGCCACATAAAATAAAAACATAAGCAAAATTCAGCAACAACAACAAAAAGCAGACAACCTACTCTGATTTAGGTAATAGAAACTGTTCTAAAATAATTGAAAAAAACAAAATTGTTGAGCCAGTGACAATATTTATTAAATTTAAATTCAAACTGACTTCTCTGACTGAAAAGGTAAAAATATATGTGAATGAATAATTGTAAGTGTATTTCAAAAGAAATACCCTATAGCCATTTTATAAGTTTCTTGAGTCTCATGAACTATTGGTGTATGCAGACCAACTTTGAAAATAACAGAACACTTTATAAATATTATTCTTTGCAATAAAGCATCTAAAACTATTGTTATTAAATGTTTGCTACTGTCAGACACAGTATACCATAGACCAGTTGTGCAATCCACTCTATATAAACATTAAAATGTTTGTAGGTGCTTACAGTGATATCCACAAGGTTTATGTGTAACATAGATTACAGAAATCTTTGTTATTCAGACTTTGGTAAATCTAAAATTTTGTAGGAATATAAATTCCAAAGATACGTAACATTTTCTTGTCATTACAAAATTATTCACCAAATGTTATGCAAAATTCTAAAAAAACCTTTGTTACATCTCTCTATTGTGTCTCTCCTGAAGTATTAATATCACATAATTATAAGGTTCTTTTCTACTCTTGTAATACAAATTATATAGGCAAAGACTTCAAAATATTCTAAAGAAGTACTTCTCAAATGTAATGTGCATACAGATCACCTAGAAATGTGAATTCTGATTCAGTAGGTCTGAGGTAGGGCCTGAGAACCTGAGATTCTGTGTTTCTAATAAGCTCCTAGGTGATTTGCTCCTGATCCAAGGCCACTCTGCGAAACAAAAGTCTAAAAAGGCTTGTCAAGGTGTATACATATATATAGTACATATTTTTAATTTAAATCATTATTTCCTATATATTTCTATCGTATATTCAGTATATATTTGATTAGTATATAAGTAAACATTTAGATGATATATAAGCATTATTTATTATATGCATGATAGAGATAGTTGCTATGTGATAGAGGATAGATAGATGACAGATAGATAGATAGATAGATAGATATAGATGATAGCTAGATGATACTCATGAGACTGAAGACTGAGAGGTCTCAGCAAGCTACAGTTCTAGCTCAAAAGCTGGCAAGCTGGAGACCCAAGAAAAGGATGTTTAGGTTCAAGTCCAAAGGCAAAAAAAACTAGTAACCTCCAATTGACTGCACAAGAATCACAGATATTAGACAAGAAAATTGCTTATTTGGTCTACCAATTCAAATGTTAATCTTACTCACAAACACCCTTCTATTCATACCAAAACCAAACATCTGGCCCTGTCAAGTTGCCACAAAAAACTAACCATCACAGGTGCTATTGCTACTCCAATAAATATTTTTCTTATTTCTACCGACTAATAGTAAACTAATTAAAATAACTCCAAAGAATTTCCTTAAAATCCCTAGTTTATTGTGAGCCTGACTTGTAATTAGTTAAAAAGACAAGTAACGTTGATTATATAATATTTGTCATGGAAGTAATAGAAACAATTCCTCTTATTTAAAGACAAATATTTCTCTCAGAAATGCAGTTTCAAAAGTTAAAATAGGCCTCTATTGCATGTCTTTATTAAGGTTGTATCACAAATTGGTTTTATTTATACAAAATTAATTCATAAGGTAAGTTTATAGAAAAAAGTATTTTCAAATATATGTGTACAAGTTCATCTTGGTTTTCAACCTGACTTTATTAAAAGTCTCCTGGAGAGGTGGCTGGACTGTGAGAACACTAATCTCATCATACTACTGAGTTCATAGCTGAATGGGCTAGTGTGGCCTAGTGGGAGGAAGTGTGTCATGAGAGTGTGAACTTGAAGACTATTCCTGGGCCCCTTCCTCTTGGGTTCTTCCTTTGTCCACTGTTTTCTGGTTGCTATGATTTGAGTGGCTTTCCTCTTCCATGCCCTTCTGCCATATTTCTGCCTTGGAGCCAGCCAACCATGGACTGACACCTTTGAATGCATGAGCTAAAATCAACCTCTCCCCCTTTAAGTTAAGGATGCTGGTTATTTTGTCCCAGCAATAAGAAAGGTGACCAATATAATGTGTGAAAATTAATATTTTTTCTCTACCTTAAGACTTCTTAAAGTCTTAAATATTCTACTAATTAGCATCGCCACATGTTAATATATAGTTATACATCCTATGCGTTGTAAGAGAAAACTATATTTCATTGAATCTAAAATGTCATAATGTTAAAACATTACTTTAGGTTCTGCTAAATAGGAAGTAATGGTGCCAATTGAATGTGACACAATATTTTATTAGTTACTCATAATTTTTAAAATATTGACTGCATGCAACTTAGAGACTTACAGCTTAACTATATATCATGTGCATATATAAAAAGGAAAATATATTAAAGGTAAGTGATAGCAACATTAACAAAACTTCTTCCAATTCTGACTCTTCTAAATTACTTTTCAGTTGCAACTCATTGTCATTCTTAATACCTTTCTCTGTGTATCAGTGACACAATATTTCTTAACAATGTTTAATACTGTCTCGAGAATATTCTCCCAAGCCACTTATGCCTGTTCTGAAAGATTTGATGTTAGCACTTTCATGATCAGAAGATGCTAAAGAAATTTTCAGTGACCACTCAAAGACTCACATGGTCTATAAGTTGACTAAAATGTCCAGACACTGCCACTTTCTAGTCATGGGATCAGAAATAACTATATTCACCCATATGTAGGCAGATACAGCTACATTACACTTGCCAATAATTATGTAAAATTTATCTTGAATTTAGATACATCTAAACTTAAAACACACACACACACACACACACACACACACACACACTTTACCTTAGGAGCAATGGAAATAGTCTTCTAAAAAAGAACCCTTGACTTTTTAAATAACTATCATAAGGAACTAGTATTTCCTGAACCCCATTTTTTGAAAAACTTCTTTAAAATTTGTCTGCCAAAGAATTTCTTGCCTTTCAGTCTCATATAAATATTCACTTTTCCTGATACACCTCAGTATTTACTATCATAACCTTAGTCTAATGTGCTAGGGTTCACAGACATTTCATAGTGGCATAAGGAAGAGAAACATCTGAATTCTAATCATAGCTTTGCATTTGCTGTCTAAGTTCACTTGTTCCTCTGAGCCTCAGTAGACTCCTAAGTCAAATGAAAATAACATTTGCTCTACTTAAGCTCATAGTGCTCCTATAATAATCATTAGAAAAATATATACATACCAAAAATTACTTTTAAACCTGTATATTGCTATCTGTGCTTTTATTAGATACATTACTTTAAAATTCCAACTCTTCATTTGGCATTGGTTTTTTTATTTATCTGACATAAACTATAAGCTCCCCAGAGAAACTTTATGAATACTTTGAGTGTTATCTTTGCCAGTGAAAAACGCCATTAAACAGTAATAGTCATGAAATTTCCAAGAACTGTTTTATTTGAGATAATAACCATAAAAGTATAAAAGTGACTCCCTTGTGGCTCAGCGAATGCAATCATTGTGGACTTCCTACAATATTAATTAAAAATCAAAGGTTTGCTTTTGTTCGCACCAAAGAAATATAAGAATAATAATCATGAAAGCCTCTTTGTTACTATTAACAATTTTTAAAGTATAAAATTCTTTGGTCAGTATTATCTTGTTGGAAATGTATACACCCTGGCAGGTACTAGCGTCACTGTGCTTGACAGATGAGAAAACTAAAGCTGCAAGAGTTTTACTGCCCAGGATAAGTAGTCTGGCTCATAAATTCAGGGCAGAGCTAAGATTTAATCTCACAATGCTGAGCTTTCTCATGCACTAGACTTTCTCAATCTCAGCACTATTGACAGTGTAGATTAATAATTCTGTGTTTGGGAGGGGACTGCCCTGTTCATGAAGAATGTTTAATAACATCCCCTGAACCTACTTACAGTTGCCAATAGCACCTGCCCCAGAGACAACAAAAGTGTATCTGGGCATATTGTGAAATATCTCTGGGTGGGGGTCAAATTGCCTCCAGTTTATCATTTCACCTTTACACTGGTACTTACATAATTTTTCATATAATTTTCACATGCTTAATCATATTATTTAAGGTCAAATAACAATGATTACTTAGAATCAGAGTGCATTAGTTTCCTGGGGCTGCCGTAACAAATTACCACAGACTTCATGGCTTAAAACACAAGATATAATCTCTCACAGCATGGAGGTCAGAGTCTGAAATCAAGGTGTCAGCAGGGCCTCTTCCAGACCCTGGTAGCTCCAGAAGTTCCTTGGCTTGTGGCTGCATAATTGTAGTCCATGCCTCCATCTTCACAATGCCTTCTCTCCTGTGTCCTCTTTGGTTTCTTACGAGAAACTTATTGGACTTAGGGACCAATCTCATCTCACACAGTCTCATTCACAAGTTCTGGATGGAGGTATCTTTCAGGTGGCCATCACTGAACTCAGCACAAAGATTGTAATTTTTTTCTAAGAATTCAAAATACCTTCTGGATAATTTATCATTTCATTAGTATCATAACTACTCTGGGATATAGAGATGAATGAGTAATAAAATAGGGACAAAGAAAGTAAGAGCAAATTTTTTAAAAGCAATGAGTCACAGATTTATTAAAACCTTATAAACAATGAGTCTGTCACATTATGGTTAAAAGAACTAGTTGAATTGCCTTATACTTTATGAACCACAAAATTTACAGTGAGTTCTGATGAAAAATTGAAAAGCAAAAGTTAACACACCTGAATTTTCAGATTTGTGTGTATGTGTGTGCATATGAACATACATGTGGATGCATGTGTGTACATGTGTGTTTTAATCAACTGTAGTCTTCTAAAATCAAGACTTTCTAGAACTAAGTAAAAGAAAACAAACATGGAACTCCATGAAGTCATTTAGTACAGTTGCTTTCCAATGCATAAGTATCCCTTAAAAATTCATTTCTCTGAAGTCTGAGTGCTGTGTGTTAATTTTTTTTAAATCTGTGGTTAAAGAGCCATGAATAGAAATACAGAGAATTAGCTTTTATCATGCACAATATCTATCACATTCTTATACATGGGGATTGGTTCACAAAAAGCTAGGAGATCATGCTCATTTAACAGAGCTTGGTCACAGAGAAATGGTCTGTTGATTTCCCCAAAATATTACATTTTTTGATACCTCTGCATTTCATTCTAAGTGATGCTGACATTTTAACCAGAGCATCCAGTAAGTTATGAATCACCAGCAGACATCAAATGACTCAGTTATAGAATTACAGCCATCATTTGTATAAAAAGTCTTTTTAAATATAATGTATCATGACTGAACAATCCCCTCTTGACTTCTCTTGAAGTAGTCATACTCTCTCTCCTGAAGGTTAGCACGAACATGTCCACTCATTCATTTACAACTGTACGCTGTATTCACCAAATTATATCCTCATTATATCTTTTATTGCATGCCCTACATCTTATTTGAATATTTATTTAAAAATAACACATTCAAGGCTGCTATCAAGAAATCAACAAATAACAAATGCTGGCAGGGGTGTGGGGAGAAAGGAATCCTTCCCCTTTGCTGGTGGGAGCGCAGGCTGGTGCAACCACTGTGGAAGTCAGTATGGAGATATCTCAAAGAACTAGGACTAGAGGTCCCATTTGACCCAGCTATTCCCCTGCTGGGTATCTTCCCCAAAGAGTTAAAAGACTCATACCACAGCGATATATGTGCACCCATGTTCATAGCAGCTCAGTGTGTAATAACTAAAGCTTGGCAGCAGCTCAAGTGCCCATCAACTGGAAACTGGATAAAGAAAATGTGGGGGGTTTTTATAAAATGGAGTACTACTCAGCTATAAAGAATGAAAAACTAGAGTCATTTATAGCTAAATGAATGCATATCAAGGCCATACTCTTAAGTGAAATAAATAGGACACACATGTGTAATACCGAATAGTTTCTCTAGTGTGAGAAACTGAAAGTGTAAATAAGGATGGAAAATGATTAAAATGAATAATTGATAATTTGAAATAAGAAAAAAGATCCAAAGATGAAGGAGTGAAAGGAGGGGAAGGGGAAAGGAAAGAAGGGAAAGAAAAAACTATGAGAAAAGAAAAAAAATGGAAATGATGTCTATGTAAATAGGGAAGGGTGGAGGGGGTGAAGGATGCACAGGTAATGGGGAAAAAAATAAGAACTAAGATACATCATGTACAGGTACAAATACCCAATGATAAATGTAAATGAATTGTATACCTAAAATGTACCAATAAAAGAACAATAAATAAATAAATAAATAAATAAATAATAAAAATAACACATTCACATGGTTTAAATTTTTTAAACAGCAAAAAAGGATATAAGATACCAAGTTAAATTTCCCACCAAGTCCAGTTTTCTGTCCCAGTGCAGAGAGGCAGTACCTTCAAGTGTATCTCTTCAGAAATATTTTATGTATACTCGTTTCATTTCTACAAAAGCTCGAATAACTCTTAATTAATCATAAAGTTCTCACATTTTTGTTTTAGGTGAAAGTCCTTGGCAAATTTAACCCTAACGTTCCCCAAATCTTTTGAGTAGATTTCATGAACTCTTTAGATCCAGTAGTCACCACTTTGTAACTTGAAAACAGAAGCATAATTCATGAATAATACTTGTACATATTACTCTTAACGTCTTGTACTTCGTAATTAGCTCTCTCAAACTTTATCCTATAAGTGCCCTTTTTATTTTATTCTCAGAGATAAATAATGTATATTCTTAAAATTAGATTTCTAATGACAAATCTTGTATTTCCAGGGTTCCCTATTATATATTCCCAGGTCCACTAAACCCTTATCATTAATTTTATTTTTAAGGGGTAAGGTTGAGCTTTTGTATTAAAGAAAATGAGTTTATCTATTAAAGAAAAACATCTAGAGATGTCTGTAAGCCATATTCAAATTTATACTAGATTATAAGAAAATCACACACTACAACTTTATAAACTAACATAGGGTTTGAAAAAAATTAGGCAAGATTTAAAGCAATGCACATTCAATTCTCATAGGACCATGATATCTAATAGTATCATAAGCATTATAAATAACATTAGAACTGTTTTTTATCTACAGCTGCCTTCCACTTGCATGCCTTCCCCTACAGATTTACTGTAAAAAGGTATGTGAGAGGGCATAATAAATGTCTTATAATCTTGCCAACGTATCTGAACACTAAGATGCTATATACTCATCAGAATCCTATGAAGACAGGCAAGGGAGCTGGGCAAGATTAGCAGATGCTCCCCAATTCTGATTCTTTTCCTCTGGCCACATGTGCACAGAACACCCATCCTTCAAGAAGCAGACACGGAGACAAAATGGCACGTGCAAGAAAGGTGTTATGAGTCCACCTGTAAAAGAAATAAATCAGAGAGAGGCTGGACAGTCTGCCCCAGTGAAGGTGAAGAAGAAGGAAGGGAGGCAGATCAGACAGACATGTCTTACTTTGCAGTACGTTCTAAATAGCACTCACTTTGCAAGGCATTGGAGGGTGACTGAGAGGAAAGTGTCTCCAAACCCATGTTGCCTCTCAGAGGAGACCTTCAGCTCATGGGGACAAGGCTGGCTTGGTTTCCCATCTGTCCTCAGTCACTGAGGAGGCGGCCTGCGGGAAGTGTGGTCTCAGTGTAAACTTGGTGACAAACATCAGAGTCCAGCATCTGAGGTCCTCAGTCAATTTTTCTTCATTGTAATAGGTGACCGGAAAAGCTCATTCTCTTGCCTGATATAAATGGAAGCTTACATAAGATTCACTACTCCAAACGTATCTGAGGCTCATCTCTAAAGAGATACACGTATAAAATCAAAGAATACTTGTTTTCAGAATTTCAACATGATTCCCCAACACCAAGATTGCCATCAACAGAGACCTTTCAAATTCTCACCTTTCTCAGAGTCAGCAAAGCAACTGATTAAGCTAATCTACATAAGGAAAGGAATGACCACTATGTTTCTTGCTTTTAGAAACTTTAACTTGCCAAACTGAGTGGATTGATCACTGCTAGGCACATTTTTATGCGGTAAACTTTACATATAGTAAAATGTACAAATCTTAAGTACAAAATTTGGTAAGTTTTGATATTATACTCATATAACCATCACTACACTAAAGGTTTAGAAAACCTCGGAAAGTTACCTTATACCCTCCTTCATCAATTCTAACCTGCATATAAACAACCATTGTTCGTATATATATAATATATCTGGTATCATACAGTATATATATTTGGGTGTCTGGATTTTAACTTAGCACAATATTTTGGGATCCATTCATATTGTTATTGTTACATGTGTGATCAGTATTTTATGCCTGTTAATTGCTGAGTAGTATTCCACTATTTATTCATCCACTCACCTGCTTGTAGACACTTGGGTTGTATTGACAATACACTGGGGGTATTGTGAATTAAGCTGCACTGAACGCTCATGTAGAATTTTTGTGTGGAAATGTTCTCATATTTGTGAGTCATAGGTAGGTGGTATATAGGTAATTTATTAAAGAAAAGACTTTTCTAGTGTTTGTATTTTTTATGCTCCACAACTGGTAGAATTTTTAGTAATGTCAGATGATATTTCAGGCTTTATCTCAAATCATACTTCTCAGTCAACTCCAACTGTCTTAGTCACGTTCCCATCATGGAGACACGATACCTGGCACCCACAAACTAAAGGAAGAGAAGTTTACTTTGGCTCACAATTTCAGAAGTTTCACTCCATGGTTGGGAGGCTCAAACACAGAAACAGCATGGTAGAAGGGCCTGCAGGAAGGGAAGCTGCTCACATCATGGCAGCCAGGAAGGAAGGAGAGAAGGGAGGAGCCTGGGAGGGAGATACACCCTTCTAGATCTCCTCCTGTGTGAACAGCCTCTTCCTATCAGGCCCCACCCCCAAACAGCACACTCAGCCGCTGAACTCACCAGTAGCTTAATCCACTGGTGAGTACAGCACCCCATGATCCAATTACCTTCCAAAAGCCCAGCCTCTGAATGCATGAGAATTTGGGTGGATCTCAAAATCTAATCCACAATACCCACTAAATAAAAGATTAACACTGGTTGGAAAAAGAGAAAGAGATGCTTTGTGTATCCCTTTCTTATAGACAAATCATACAAATGCTCTAAAACATCATTCTACTAAGAGAAAAGCAGAGGTCAAGAAATAGCAAAAATTACCCAAAGTCAAGCAGCTGGCAAGTGCAATCAGGATTCAAACTCAGCTCCATTCCTTCCACAGCAAAACCAATGGTCTTTCCCCTAAGTGAATTTATAAAGCACAGCACTGCAAAAGCCCCAGCTTTATCACGTGCAGAGATTAAGATGGGAGAATTCATAACACAGCAGGAATCCCCTCTCCATTTATTTCAGGAATAGAGGGCAAAAGACTACAAGCTTTCCCCTGCAGACCGTGCCCAGGGCTGCTCTTCAGGCTCACCCCTTCTCTAGAAACATAAGGGCTTTGTTAACTAGATGCTTCCTACTTACATATCTGGAAAACCCAAATGAAGCTTACTGTCTACTTCATTTGCTTCTTCCATCTCCTCCATATGATCCCAAGAAATTGTTACTGTTATTGCCAATTAAAAGATGAGAAAATAGAATCTCTTTGGTTGCATAATTTGTCTGGGGTCACAAAGAGTCTTTTTCTTCCCTTAGCTTTTGGCTTATTACTCTCTTACTTTAGTATTCCCAATGTCATGTATCCTGCAAATTAAATGTCAGGCAGATAGTGGGTGCCAAATGAATGAATGCATGGATGGATGGATGGATGGATGGATCCCAGCTAAGTCTTCTGGCTTCAAGTTGGGAAGCCAGAAGCTTTTCATTAGGGAGGCAGTATGAAGTAGAAACTTATTTTCCTCATTTTTAAAACCAAGCAGCTGGACAAGATGACTTCTAAATTTTTGTTCAATTCACAAAGGATAGGATTCCATGTGTCTCCCCACTACGTAAGACTTTAAAGGAAAAAAAGTTTTTCTTTGACAGAACCTAATATTACCAAAAAGAGAGGCTGAAATCCTTAAATTCAAGAAGAAAATCTACTAATGAGTAAAATGGCCCATGGGATAAAATCTGTCAAGAAACTCAGAGCTAAGCCAAAGTTCACTTTGGACACATTCCTTTTCTGTTAGCACAGGCTTGAAATTCAGATTTCCACTTTTGTGAGAGTACCAGAAGTTACAAAAAGTCATTTTCATGAAAAATATAAGCTCATTATTAGCATATATAATAATAAATACTCTAGAAAAAAAAGCATAATATAGAAATATAAATTAATTTAGGAAACAAGAAAAATAGAAAAAAATCTATGCACCATACACATAAATCAATGCTCAAAAAATTAGTAAAGAAGGATCAATTTTCTCTTGATCATGTGTACAGCTCCAGACAATCTCTAATAGTGACCTGCTTCCTTTTGTTCTTTGCCAGTCTCATTGCTGTAGGTGTTCTTGAGTAGTTCCACCTGCCTGTAGCAGATTAGACAGTAGATTCAAAGGCATTACTTTTGCCAGCTTGCTGTCCCTGCAAGCAGCTAAGGGAAACTTCCAAGAAAGACACTCTCAAAAGAAGTGAAATTCTCTACTTTCTCTTCTGAAATAGAAGTCATACCAGAAAATCCTGAGATTCCCATCCATATTTACATTTTCATAAAGACATTTAGGCAACTGATAAAGTCTCTTTCTTGTGTGTAAAATATCAAGAAGTAACTCATTATTCAAGCACTTTATTCTGTTGCACATCTATCAGCAAAATTTAATCTATGGGTATAGATCACCTTGAATAGTAAGCTTCTCTCATATGCCATTTACATAATTTTTAAATATATTTATTTTAATTGGTACATAGTAATTACCTATATTAATAGGGTTCAATGTGACATTTCAATACATGTATACAATATGTAATGATCAATTCATGGTAATTGACTTATCTATCATCTCAGATATTTATCATTTTCATATAATTTAATGAAAATTACAGCTTTCAATCCACTGGGAATATAATATTACTACCTTCAAAGTGTTTTCTTAGACACAACACTCAGGCTCTCATCAAGCTGAAAGATATTATCCAATATGGTAATGAGAAGACCTCAAAAGTCCTTGGGGTAAACAATTAACACCTTTAAAATAGGCTGATTTATCTCCACTTTTGGAAAGTTTTCAGTAGGTACAAATTGTACATTCATTTGTCAATTCAGAATCCTGTTGTTTCTGAAAAGAGAACACTCTTATTCCTGTGGAGAGGAAGATTGACCCTATTTTCATGTCTGAGGTAACTCCTATTGGGGTACTTTAGCATGTTTCACTGTATATAATGACAAGAAATACTATAATTAATTTTCTAACAAGTATTAACTTGAACTAAGAAAATAAGCCAAAGACAAAATTATATAGTTTCAAGTGGGCCCTCTACCTCCAATTCCCTGTGTAATTATGTTAATAGCTTTTCATTGGAGGTAAAAAGGTATATGCCTCTGCCTGGTACTGCATAATTTTTTCAGCCCCTCCTCTCCGGGGATTCCCACTTCTCTCTCCCAGCTCTCAAGGATCCACCCTACTGAGTCCAGCCTTCCTTTAGTTTCTCTCCCACAGGGACTTGCTTCCCTCCACCATGGGGACTTCTAACATGTGGAAAGTGTATCCCCACTTCTTACACTTGGGCTACACTACCCATTGATTGGTTCAGGGACCCTACTCTTCCTTAGGGTTTCTGCTCTACGATCAGGTTCTTTAGGAAGGCTCTTAACTCGCTCACCAGGTCTCATGTATCATGCATTTCTTCTCATTATACTTATCAAAGTAGTCATTTTACTATATTGCATCATTGTGCAATTCTTTTAACATAGCTTTGTCCCCTTTCCTTGAGACAAAACTATAACTTTTTGTGGCCATCAGCACATCTCCTGTTACATAATGTTCAATGCATGTATTTATTCAAGAAACTGAAAGTTTTTAAATTCAGTAAACATAGAGAACATAAAACAAATCTTAGTGGAGAAAAGCCTAAGTAAGGATAAGTACAACAAATAAAGAAATGTTATTTCCAGTTAAGACACTGAAGAAGCTAAATTCCTTCTTCCCCATGTATCCAGCCACTATGCCTGATGCATACGCCACTCATATTCTTTTAGCCGACTGAATAAATAAATGAATAAAATTCACAGCAATATAACATTCATTTGTAATGCATATTATACCCAGAAGAAATGTTTCTCATGTCAAGTGGCTATAAGGTAAGGAAATACCTTCCCCGTTGAAGGGAAGGAAATCTAATTAATATTGGCTTTAAAAGTAGAAAAATTATGCAATTTTGTAGGAGAGTAAGGGACTCATAAAATGGACTTGCTGATTCTACATGAAGACCCATTGCTTTTCTGAGTCATTTGTTTGCAAATGACACATTTTTCCTTTCAAACAACAAACTCAAAAATGTCTACAGCACAGTTGCTGCTCCTACACCTGTACTTGAATGAAAATATTTATAAACCTGAATATGAAAAAGCCATTTTCCTCTGGCTTCCTTTCCTACATAAAACCAATAAGTATCTTATTTGTAGATCCCAAATGTGGAAGGCATAAATAATTGGGCTAAACCATTTTACTCATATAGGCAGAATAATCCAAAAAGACTCATGATATGTGAAAATCTCAACTCATGACGAAAACCGGAGTTACCAATCTTTTCTTTCCACTGAAATCTTGTCTTTCTGGATTTATAGTCTCTGTTTGCTACAAAACTGCTGAGTGTCTAAGACATCTAAGAATAAAGTAAGCAAAGTTACAATACAGTAACTGAATCAGAAACAGACTTCTGAGACACTGCAATGACTTGAAAAGAGTCCTTATATTAGAGTATGGCGCTCAGGTGGAGACGTGAAGGAAAGCAAAAATTCCTTTATATGAACTCAGTCTCTATGCCGGATACATGTCACTCGTACTTTGTTTGTTGATTGAATAAATGAATAAAATTCACATACCATAATATTCATTTTTAAAGTATATGATACCCAGATGAAATGTTTTCTTATGCCAAGCTATAAGGTGAGCTACTTTTGGGATATTTTCTACTTGGTGCATCAAAACCTTATCTGAGGGAATTCTCATGGCGTATGTCTTAATCATTTAATCAAACCTGAAGGGATCTTTAACTTGGGGCACTTTTAGGAAAGATGAAAAGTCAAGTAAGAATAAGGAAACAAAAATGTGGATAAAGCTTTTAGAATAAATGTGAAAAAATTCTAATTTGTAAACACTGTTACAGTTTGGATGAGTGACCTCCACAGTCCATATGTAAAAACTTTGTTCCAGGATGGTGGTATTGGGAAATGTTATGGATTTTTGAAGAGGTAGGGCCTATGGGGAGTTCCTTAGGTCATTGGAGGGTTTTCCTTGAAGGAGATTGTAGGAATCTTGTCTCTCTGCTTCCAGGATCTAGCTATGAGTACTCACTCTGACTTGTGTTTCTGGCATGAGGTGCTACACTTACCAGAGACCCAAGCAATGGGGCTACCTGATCTTGGATGTTAACCCCCATAACTGTGGTCTAAATACACCTTTTCTCTTTGAAGTTAATTGCCTCAAGTATTTTCTTATAGAAAATACACTAATACACTAAGAATTTCTGCTAGAAAATCCTTATGGAGTAAATCTCCATTCTGGTTTGTTTTGAATGTCTCTTTTCACATTTTCCAAGTTCTGCTTTTCCTCTTCCATGATTTATTAGTTGAGTAAAGTACGATAATAAACAGTTCACAGTTGCTTAAACCCAGGAGATTGTTTTTATGGCTCAGGTTGCTATGGATTCAGACTGCCTGAGGTGGAGAGCTCATCTATACCACATAATCACTGAAGGACCAAGCTCCTTCCAAATGGTGGTCAGTCTGGGCTCTACATAGTGATGCTTCAAGATCTTCATCATAGTCTCTAGATTTGGACTAGCTACAGAGTAAAATCTGAGTGGAACCTGCAAACTCAATGAGGCATGCATCTCTTTCACATTCCATTGGCCAGAACTCAGTCACATGTAAGGGGTTGGGAAATTTAGAAAAGCCAGATAGATACTGAAGAAGAAAATCTGAAACAGCTAGCCAGTTTCTGCAACAGCGTTCATATCTCCTGGTCTCCCATTGCTCTGTTCTGGGATATCATTTCTTTGCATGAAAGATATTGTTTTCAATATCTATTGATGGACTTAACATGTTGACTCTATGTAAAATTACTTACTCATTTTTTATCCTTAAAGATATTTTCTTCAACCAATGTGCTCTATAAAATACTTGCCACATATTAGTCATTAACCAGGAATGGTTTTTCTCTAACTCTGACACTTTATTCTGTGAGGCTATCTGAAGTATTTTCTTACCCTGCAATAAGAAAAAAGTGCTTGAAACATTCTCCTAGGAGAGAGAGCAAAAAAAGAGTACTAAATGTGGCCTTTATCCCCCAAATGTGTAGAAATTCCATTAATCTTTAAAAATCCTTTTATTCCCACATTTTAAGAAAGTTATGAATATATATATTGTTTATTGCCATCTGAGACATCTGGGAACCTTTACTCCTATAGTCTAATTATTCCTTCCTCATTTTACTGCTTCTCAAGGCTTAAACCGTGCTAATAAAGAACGACCCCAAATGAATCTAAATTCCCTGGCTAAAGTGCCCCCACACCTTGAAGAGCTTCACTTGCTTTTGGGTATATTCAGCTTAGTAGAGTGGTTAACCTAAACATTTGCACTTTTTTTTTCAACCCGAAAATGAGAAAGAACTACACCTTAATTATATTTCAGTGATAAAAAATTAAAGCTGTTTTATATTAAAAACCTTAGTATGCTCTAAAAATCTCAACAATTTTTTATCATCTGAAATGACTTTAATGGATTTTTGCTAGTATGCCATTATTACAAATCCATTTTGTTTTATTGAGGTCAAACTAAATTCCTTGTCTATTTCCCTAGAGAAAGAAATTGGGTAAAAATTAGCTCACTGTGGTTGTATTCTCTTTATATTGCTGCATAAAGGAGAGGGCTAACTACAGGGCAAGCTGGTACCTCAAAAAGATCAAGCACTCTATATTAGACTAGAGTTCCTGTGATTTAAGGGGAAAAATAAGAAAGTACAAAAGACAATCTAAAATAAGAGTCAAAGAACCATGGTAGGTAGAAGTTACTGACTTTTGGAAACTTTTCTATAACATTTACTATGTTTTACGTATAAATTAAGCCACACAGAAAGTCAATTTAGAGTACTTCATTACCGAATGTCTTCTTTAGCTACAAGTACAGCTAATAATTACCATATACATAGGGATATGTGTATATATATTCACATTTTTTCCTACAGGTGTTATTTCTATTCTATTTCACCTTTTCAATTACACATTAACTAAATAATACACACAAAACACACAAATATATAAGGCACAATTTTGTTTTACATGGTATAAATATTTAAATTATACATATATAGTATAAATATATATGCATAAACACACATGAATAAATATTACAAGTGTGATGAGTATTGGAGGTTAGCATTTTCAAGCTCCATTCTATCTTCCTTATTTGGAGGGGCTGGAAAGCATGAAACTAAATATTTAGATGATCATGTACAGTTGTGTTAGCTTCTTACTTCGGACTTTATGATCTTTGGATCACAGCTATGAGTCCATTCTTCAGATTCCTGGATGATAAAAGGAAGTTGTCTGTGTCTGCAGTTTTGCTACAGATCTGCTTCATTATCGATCATTGATCACAGTAACACATAACACCACTTAGAGTGCTATCAGTGGTAGGTCCTCCATTTAAATTATGAACTGTTCTGCAAGTCATTGCCAGTGGCCCATTTTAGACTCACTTCTTTCTTTCCAGTAGTTTATATACATCAAAGTTCATGTACTCGACCCTTCCCTAACTAAAAAACATAGAATTTTTTTTGTTTTTTGCACTGAATACTTATGAAAGCAATTATGATATTTTCTGTAACTTTTTTCAGCATATTTATCTGTTCTCAATAAAATCCCTTGGCTGCACCTGCACCCCCTGCTTTATTTGAGTTCTTATAAAAAGGCACTTAATACAACTTACTGGCCTTTGAATCATATATGTAGTCGGGGTATACTATAAGGTGACATGAGGACACTATTCCACGTCCTTTCTGAAAACACAGGGATTTAGGAGCAGGAGATCAGGAAGAGCAGTTGTTCCCTATGTCTCCTTGCCCCAACTCTCTCTCTACCTCTAGATATACAACTGTTCTAGAAAATGAAAGAAACACAATATGGCTGAAAATCCAAGTGTGAAGAGGGTGTGGCAAGTTGAATAATGATAGACTACAGAGTGCCTGATGATTTGAGACTTCTGTTTATTGTCCTGGACACCAGTCTATTTGCCTGGACAGTCCCTGAAGCCTCCATTCCTGCTCATTGCCTGGTCGATAGCAGCTGCCTGCCACAGGTACTAAGCAACAATGCACTAGCCAGGCACATTGGTGCTCTGCAAAGGGAGACAGGAAATGGGCTTCCCGGGCTCTATAACTATGTGTACTCCATGACAACTAGTGGACAAAAACAGAAGTTTGGGAGTTCTTTTATGATCATTGATCATATTTTTAAAATGAGAGGTTTTTCCTCCTTACTTGATAAAAAATAAGTACTAACTTTTCCCTTGGAAGGGATGGTGTGTGTATACAGAATGCTTCCTTCCTCTGTGGAGTGACACATCCAAAGCCTAGCTTCTAGAATCTTGGAGAATCTGAAGAAAATGGAAAAACCTAAAAGGAAATTCAAATCATTGTGGTTTTTCTGGAATCAGGAGGCAGCATTAATAGGAAACTAACCTAGTTTACTTAATTATATTTTCTACTTTGTATCCTACTTGAAAGAAAACAAAAACTTTCACTATTGTTACAAATAGTGTATTTGACTTGTTTTTCCCTTATTACATACAACATTTAAATGTGTTACTTCCTTTACTGAAACCTGTGGTACAATGATTTGTATTGTTCCTGTGTGATATTTTCCATAACAAGTGCAGGAAAAAACGTAAGGTAAGAATTTCCTTACCAAGAGTTTTAAAAGAACAAAATATTTACCAAAAATTGGTTCATGTTTGCTGATACCCTGGCAAGTTTAATTCAGAAAACATGTACAGACAGCATGGGAGAGAGTATCGGTGACTGTTCTTTGAACTTTTTCAGCAAACACTACTCAAATATAATTTTTGCTAGATGAATAGGTAAGCACAGACTTCAGTGAGTTGATGTGGAAAAGAACAGAGCTTTCTTCTATTAATAGATGGAGACAACCTAGATGTAAGTAATCAAAACAAATACTCATAGAACTTTCGAGTGGCATCTTCATTTGACATTGCCTAGATAACACACGCTACAGAGCAGAGAAGATAGAGACAGAAGAATTTTTTCATACATTGGAGTAATTAGACTTTCATTAAGCTATCAAGTAAAGAGAATGGGAGGGTTGAATATAAGTATTGTTAAATCAGTAAATAAGAGAAGATTTGGAGTTATTCAGTGATTATTGATCACATTGTAAAAAAATGAAAGGTTTGCCCTCATTTCTTGATAAAATATATAAATTACCACTTCCTTTTGTCTCTGTTTATAACACCAAAGAGTAAGTTTGGCTCACTGCATGTCTTAAAAAAACAAGAAAGGAAGGAAGAAAAGTACTACCAAAAGATACAAGTATGCTACAGAGAGAGGGAGAGAGAGAGAGAGAGAGAGAGAGAGAGAGAGAGGAGTCCTAGAATTGCTATGTTTGCAATAAGACATAAACTTATACTCAGAGAAAAGAATCTCTTCGACATTAAGAAAAATCAGAATTATAAACCATTTTTGTTTTATGAGATAGTGTCTTGCTATGTAGCCCAGGCTGACCTCAAACTCATAGTGATCCTCCTGCCTCAATCTCTCGAGCGCTGGGATTACAGGCATGCACCACCACATCCAGCTATAAACCACTTCTAATAAATGTATTTTGTTAACACAAAGTACAGCTGGCAAATAGAGCAGTTTATTTTGTCTAATATGTAATTAGAAACGATTGTAATTTGATGTATTTTTGCAAACAATGTTACTAAAATGCTTTAAAATTTTTAAAGTGAGTATTATGCTGACTGTTATAAATTATACTATCAATTTCTTAACTTAAACCTTTTTGTAGATTATAAGGTCTTCTATTTGAATGGAGATTTATTATTTTCATATCTTTTCATCTACATGTTCTCATTTTATGCTTAAAATAATGCTGTGAGACATTTATTTTCCTTTCCTTTTTGCAGATACAAAAACAGACGGTTCAGAAGCTAGCCCAAGGCCACGCATACAAAGAAAAGTGACAGAATCAATATACAAATCCATTTCTTCTTACTTTATAGGTCTTTCACTAACGAAAAAAGTATTGGCTCAACTAGTAACCAAATTATCCCCAATTCTTAATTAGTGGAATTGAGATAATAAAGTTTCACAGTATCATTCATAATTCAGAGATAACAACTCTAAGGTCTGTGCAAAAATGGCATGCTACCATTATAGTTACACAACAAATCACACTCGTGATTTTGGACGTAGAAGAAAAAAACCTAATTCACTGACATTTATTTCTAGAGACCTCCACGATCTCTACCTCAAACACATATTTGTCCAGTCATCATGGAAGCTGTGGCTCTAATTGAGTTCTTTCACTGCTTGGTTACAACTTTCCAGCTTTTAACATTTCTTGTTCAACTATTCCTGCTAAGATGCTTTAACTGTGTCAGATACTGAAGCCTAGGACATTCAGTAATAGGCTTGCTAGTGTTCTAACATTTCCTGTGCCACTGGGTTTTTGTTGTACCATCTAAAAAAATATAAATCCCCATCCCCATTTGTTGGGAGCAATGCTACATAATTCTAGGGAGAGATTGTTTGGTTGGCCTGGTTCTCTTGCCTACAGCCCAGCTACGGAATAGCTCCAGTTTGGCCTCAGGTCACGGCTGGGACTTCGGTTATCTGGTGATGCTGTGATTCTCCACGACGAGAAACATCCTGGGAGAACAAACATCTGCTCAGTTCCTCATTGTTCTTGGACTGATTAACATCTTGTTTGCCAGAGATGTACTGAACTCTCTGCAAGCTTTCCGTTACACCTTGTTCATCCCAATGTGAACTACTGAACTCTCTGCAAGTCATTTGTTACATTTGTTTCTCCCAATGTACTGAATAAAAGGTGTGGTAAGCTGGGGGCTTTTGTCTTTGCTGCCCAGAGCAGCACTGATCAGAACCAAAGCTCAGCTTCTTCTCAGTCTCATTTTTCTACCTTTCCTGTAATTCGCCGTGTGCTGCCGTGGCTCGCAGGAGACCAGGACTCACTGCAGAGGTTCTGGTAATGTCCCCTTCCCCTGTCCCCTACACCCATTCCCAACTACCTGCTTTTTCCACCACATCTTCCTCCGTTGATCCACTGATCTGAACATCACTGGAAAAAGTCACTTAGCAGAGGAAATTTGCACCCCTCTAATTTCATGATTACCGTCCTCAAGTGGACTCTCGATACTGCGGGGATTCCTTCTGAATGTCTAAGGTCAGCTCACTCTCTTATCTTCTGGACTAGTTGAAACATTCTCACCAGCAAACCTCAAACATCTTCAATGTTCCCTACCATTGAACTGACAGGATGACCTTCCTATTTTTCCTTGATGAGAAAAGAGAACTCACTAGAAGGAAGCCCTTCTACCTCTCATGATCAAAGGAACTAACATATATCTGAAGCCATTTTTGTATTCCTTCATTCAACGAAGATTTAAAGAATGTCTTTACCACCCTCTAGGTACTGTCCTAAAAACTAGAGCTATAGTTGGGAACAGGACAAAGTCCTTCCATCCCATGAAGATACCTAGTGTTGAATAAATAAAATAATTTCAGAGAGGAAAAGGTACTGTGAGGAATAAGAAATCAGAAAAATGGGTTAGGCAGTGGTTGGGGATGATAACAGAAGATGGCAACATAAAATACAGTGCCCATGGAAAGCCTGCCTAAGGAGGTGGCATTTGAGCTGTGATACTAGTGATTAGATTCTCCCACAGAACATTCAAGAAGGAAAGCAAATATGGAGGCCCTGAAGAAGGAAAAGTGTTTCATGCTAAAGGAACTAAATCTAAAAAGTAGTCCAGTGACTGGAGCACCATGAGGAGATGAAGAATGCTATGAAACAGGGTCCTCTATTCACATGTGAAGCTGCAGCAGAGAAGTTGATCGGAATGCAGTGATTTCTGCTGGCTTTATAACTCAAGCCTCTCCCTTCCCTAACAAACTTCACTACTGACTTATTACATCTGTGTCCTCACATTCATCTCATTCTGATCTTTCAATCAGCATTTAAGCAGGCACATAACGCCAATATGTTAAAATGCTCCCACATTCAGAGCTTGTTCAGGCGTCAAGAAAGTTGTTTATATTTATTTCTTTTCTTCTCCACCCACTCACTCAGTACACTCCAATCTGTTTTCACTGCAGTCCTTGACTTGAAACAGCTTTCTCTAAAGTCAAAAGTGATCTCTTTCACTTGTGTCCCTCCCATGTTGACCTTGGGGTTCTCCTTGCACTATGCTCTTTCCTGATGATATGGTATACATTTGCTTTCCTTTCACCCTCCAGCTGTCCGGCGAGCAACTTGGTCTCAATGATCTTTACAGACATGCCCTTCACCTCCCTCCTCTTAGCAAGGGTTCTCAAACTTGAATGTGCATCAGAAACACCTAAGGGCTTATTGTTGAGCATGTTGCTCAGCCCTGGCCCTAGAGTTTTTGATGCAGTTGGTCTATTTGTGCAATAGATTCCCGGGTGATTCTCCTGCTGCTGGACTATATAGTGAGAATGACTATATTAATATTAAAGTCTATCAGGCTTAATCTTTGCTACCTTCTCTTCTCTTTTCTTTTTTTCTTTTTTTTTTAATTAGTAGATGTTGTGGGAGAAATTTTTTTTCTTAAATTCTTTTATTGGTACATTTTAGGTGTACAATACGTTTACATTTATCACTGGGTGCTTGTACCTGTACATGATGTATCTTGGTTCTTATTTTTTCCCCATCACCTGTGCATCCTTCACCTGCTCCACACTTCCCTATTTACAAAGACTTTGTTTCCATTTTTTTTTCTTTTCTCATAATTTTTCCTTTCCCTTCTTTCCTTTCCCCTTCCCCTCCCACTTCCTCTACCCCTTTGGACCTTTTCTTCCTATTTCAAATTATTAATTATTCGTTTTAATCATTTTAATCCTTATTTACACTTCCAGTTTCTCACACTAGAGGAATTATTTGTTATTTACATATGTGTGTTCTATTTATTTCACTTAAGACTATGGCCTCAATATGCATCCATTTAGCTATAAATGTCTCTAGTTTGTCACGCTTTATGGCTGAGTAGTACTCCATTTTATTAAAAAAAAAAAACTTCTTTATCTACTCTTTCTATTGATCATTCCATGCACACCAATAACTTCAGTGATCAGCTTTATGTCAGCAATACACAAATTTACATGCCTATCCCAGACCTCTTGTCCTTAGATCTAGACCCAAATTGAAATCTCCACTTGCATATATCACAAGTTATTCAAAACTCACTATACACCCCAAAATGAACTTGAATGAACTGATGAACTCATTACTTTTTTGGGGTTCTCTAACCAAGGAAATCATGACTCATCTGTCATATTATAGAAGTCAGAGTCTAAGAGTCACCTTCATCCCCTCCCTCTCACTAACTACCTCATATCTAAAACCTTAGGAATTCCTGTTTATCCCCTAAATATCTCTCCATGTACTTCATGATCATCCTTGTCTAAGTTGCCATATTCCTTTCTCTGCCGCTGGCTGTAGAAATTTTCTTGCCTTCTTCCAATCCATGCTTCACATTTTACCCAGAGGGATCCCTTCACGTGGTTTATGATACCTCTCAGCCTGAATTTCAGTGGTTTCCCATTGTTTATAGGATAAAAAATTCTTGTGGCCTATATGGTCTGGTGTCTGCCTGTGTGTCTCCATCTAGTTTCATATCTTGCTTCTTGCTCTCTGCCCTCGAAGCCTCTGGCTGTCTTATTTCCTTAAAGCACAATACTCCTTTGGGTCATGATTCTGCACATACTTTCCTTACTAATAAGAGTTTTCTTACATTCCTCTTCTCCTACATTTCCCAGCTATTCATCATATGATCACCCTTTATGGTCAAGGTCACTTTCCTTGATATATGCTTTTACAGTACAAGCCTCCTATCTTTCAAATCTATTTTCACTTCTTGCAAACACTCATTTATTTATGTGGATGCTTCATTAATATCTATCTCCTTCTAGTCTTTAAAC
The DNA here is from genome assembly GCF_053883595.1 of Heterocephalus glaber. Lineage (NCBI taxonomy): Eukaryota > Metazoa > Chordata > Mammalia > Rodentia > Bathyergidae > Heterocephalus > Heterocephalus glaber. The sequence continues at coordinate 8,495,308 of NW_028258356.1, read as the reverse complement.
TCCATGGGGCAAGTGATAAAGTTTATATTTTTTCACCAGGACATCTCCAGGGCCTATCTGAGGTTGACATAAAGAAGGTCCTCAATAATATATGTTGAATGAACAAATAAGATTGACTGTTTACTTTTTAAACAAGAAGTATACCTTTGTTTACCTTGAGAATTTATTCTGAGCTTTAGGGGCCCTTCAGCATCAGAATTTCATTAACTGATATCAGTACCCTGGTTATTATTATGCAAAAGCTACTAAGTGTATATCCCTGAAGGCTGTATTTTACTTAGGCTCTCTTAGGAGATGTGAGTGAGTGGGAACAGGCTATGGATGTTTAATATTAACTCACCTCCTACTGTGTTGCTCAGAAAGCAAATTGTGATTGCTACCACTTTAATTTTCTTACTAATATTGTATTATGACTTCCGAACCCTCAATGGGTTTAAAGCAGCTGTTAGGGAATATAAGAAGTAAAATTTGATTGTGCATGAAAATTGGATTGCATATGAGACAAATAGTTTTGGTTTCTTTTCTCCATTTACTGTACTGCAATTGTCTGAAATCTAAACCTCACTGAATTGCAAGAAACTGCAGCAGCTTTAATTAATGCTTTTGCCACTGTTTTTATTGATTATTGCAAATGTCTGTATGTCCCTCCAAATGTTGCTTCGAGGGTTCTGGATACTTCAAAGAACATCCCTATTGCTGCAAGAGAGAGCTCATTAATGCTCATGTAATAAAAAACCCCTCTGCTCTTCTTTCTCCAAGTTGAACATCCGCAGGTCCCATGCTGGTTTCAGATTCCACCCTTGCTCCTTGTTTGGAGAATCTGTACTTTCCTACAATTTACCTGTGTTTCTAGAGATCAACTCAAATTTCCTTTGCTACCACGTTGTTCAGGTGACACATGTTATAAGCTTGCTGTATGTACTATACTCAGAATCCCATTTTAAAATTTGCTAAGCCACATCGTTAATTACAAGTAAATGCTCAGTGGGGTTTTTGCTGTTTTTAAAAAGTAAAATCTGACACCTTTTGGAGAAACCTGCCCATTTTTTTCAGTTCATGCTTACTTTTTTTGGAAGAATATATGAGAACTATAATACAATATTTAAATTTCCACATTGCCTGTCACAAAGTGTTTTCAGTCTAATTGAGACCAATAGCTTGTGAAATGGCTAAAGCAAATCCATCAACCCTTAACTGCTTTTTTTCTGAATCTATACTACACTGACTGATAGAATATACAATCATCACTTATTTGAGGAGACTAATGATTTGATAATATATTCATTGTGTCAAATGTCAGATGTACTGAGTGATTGTGAGAACTGCAAAGAAGAAAAGAAAAAAATTGCAAATGTGTTCCTCCCTCCTTTTGTCATGATAGTGCCATTAGAAAAAGCAATCTCTAGTTCATAGAGGTTGTGACAGAAGAGGGACCCTGCAGCATTGAGGTCTCCTTTGCAATGATTTCTGTCTAGACTGTAATCATATGGGGTCTTGCTCATCTGCTTTGTGGGTGAATGGGGAACGTATGTCAGCATAAACTTGCATTTATCAGTTGCATCCTCATCTTTAGCTAAGCGATAAGGGATTGCTGGGAAAGGAAAGGAAGTGACTACATTTATTCTCAATGTTCCTAAGGGTCAGGCAAGGTGCGCTCACGCTGTGGTATATGACAAGGCAGATGGCATGGAATGAATAGGTAACCTTATAGAGGAGTCAGAGCTGCCTCTCATGTGAATTGACAGAGTCAAGAACCAAGATAGATCACAGCAGTGTAGAGTGGAAGTGGGTCGAATGGCCTGATTGCTTAGGTGGAAGTAGAGTCTCTGTCTCTCTCTCTCTCTTTCTCCCTCCCTCCGTCCCTCCCTTCTTCCTTCTTTCCTCTTTATCACACACACACACACACACACACACACACACACACACACACACACCCTTCCTTTCTCTCTGAATTATGAGAATACAGTTAGTCTACTTAATCTTGTCATCTTTAAATTCAAAATTATAAAGCAATAGCAATTATAAGCTATAACTACAAAGTAATATAGCTGAATTTTAACACACAGTGTTTTCATATCAAATTTCTTTCTTCTGACATGGTTTTAAAGTACAAGGCTCTTTTCTTTCAAATATATTTTCACTTTTTGCAAATACCCATTTGTTTATGTGGATGCTTCATTAATATCTGTTCCCTTTTATTCTTTAAACTCTATGAGGTAAGTGATAAAGTTTATGTTTTCTCACTAAGATATCTCCGGGGTCTATCTGATGTTGGCCTATTAATAAATATATGTTGAATGAATAAATAAGTGAGATGAATACATAAGTCCTATCCTCTTTACAGAAAAAAAAGAAGCTGTTTATTTCAAAGATTCTATTGGCTAGTCTTTTGCAAACTTATTTTACAGTAGCCTTCAGAACCTATGACCTAGTCTTCTGGTTATTGTCCATAGTGGCAAATCCAATCCTGGTTTCTTTGGGATGTATCTCACTTGGAAAAACAGACAAAAGTCATTCAGAGCTAAGTTCAAAAGTAGATGATCAAACTGAATGGTAAGATCTAGGCCCCACAGTGATGTGTAGGTCCACTGTAGCGTGCCTTATTTTCCTGTGCTTCTCCTTTGCCTCCCTGCTGCCCACCTACTAGTCCTGATAAAAGAGCAATAGACATCCAACTGGTTTTCATAGCTGCCATTTAGTAACACCCTACCTACCCTTAATATGTTCAAATTCAACAGTATTTCTCAAACTTACCCTACTCCTGACTTATAGATCTTTAATCTAGAATTTGATTGTACTTCTGGTTCTTCAACTTGAGCATTAGCAATGGTTTTGCCAGTGTTTGAACACCTACATTTCCAAAATGACTTTCATTTTAAAATATTCTCCTGTTTTGGATATACTGTGTTTGCTAACAAAAAAAAATTCCTATCCCACCTTGCTCCCTCTGAAATGAAAACTTAGACATAGGCCATATATAATCTACAACCTGAGAATTTTACTGTTATAAGCATAATAACAAAAGATTTATTTCAGAGCTATACAAGTCAGAGGTTCTCCCACTGAAATAAGTGTAGAGAAATTATAAACCATTTCTAGGGTAATACTCCCTTGAATATATTCTTATATGAGTGCTTTATTTTTTCCAACTGTTCATTAGGGAAGATTTAAAATATTTTTCCCAGTTGAGTAACCATCAACTTTCTATGTTTCTTATTTCATCAGTACACTTCCAATTTTTTTCCTGGTGTATAGTAAAGCCAATTTCAGACACCATATTATTTTTTCCTAGGAATACTTCAATGTTCATCTCTAACCAATAAAAAATTCTTTTAAAAATATAATCACTATCCTATTACAGCCAATAAAATTTTAAAAGTCTTTTTAATCCTTATATTCTAATCTAGATTTTTTTCCAGCTATCTTAAAGATGTTCTTTTATAACTATTTGTGGAATCAGGGTCCAAAAAAAGTTCACACATCACATTTAATATGTCTGTGATGGTTCTTTTAATCTTAACCTATAGGAATTTTTGCTTGAAACAATAAAGTACATAAAACTACATATATAATTGTGAGAATTAACTTTCATAGCTCAAGTATAAACAGAAATTTGGCTTTGTTTATATTTAAGGCAAATTTTACAGTTACACTGAACAACTGATTCCCATACAAAGCACTGAATTTCCTCCATCATAGACTAAAGAATCTAGTTCTCCAGTTTTCTCCTGTATAGATAGGAGCTGGTAACACTGACTTTGGTGACCTCAAATTTCCCTTATTGACCTTTAATTTTATCCATAAATATAGTAATTTATCATTTCTATAATAAATTTAGTGCCTATAGAAATGTTTACATCATTCTGTCTCATATTTTCCAATATGAGCTCTCAAAGGGAGAGTTTATTTCAATAATAGATGGCTCTTCCTTACATTATTTTTCTATTTCTTTATTGCTACATAAATCTGTAGTCATTATATAACATATTGTAGAAAAACATTCTAAATAAAAGTGGTAGATATTTTTCAAAGCAATATCCAAATGATAACAATGTCCCATTTATAGAAGTAAAATCACAAATAAAGTCCTAATTTCTTGCCATTAACTTTATTTTTTAAAAGGTACAGATTTATGCTGTCTTCTTATATCTCCAGTTTGCATAGTGCTCCTACTGGTCTTTTATCCATTTTTTTCTATTTAGTGGAAGTTTCTTTTTAGTAGCACAAATAAAATATTAATTTTAAATCACTAAAGGATAATCCTGGTTTAAAAATCAGTGCTTATTTCATCATATAGTTCAGTGAAGTAAAAGTCATAATTTGAAGATTTATTATTGAATTATTTTAGGGTTAGTTTCTTAAATATACAAGTACAGTCTGAAAGTAACAGGTTAATAGTCTTGCTTCAGATGAAACTGATTCTATGTTCATGATATTCTCCAAGGGGGAAAACACTGAAAAATGTAATAGAGCATTTGGAATAGCAAAAGAGAAGATTAATGTATTTAGAAGTAGACTGATGCAAATAACATTCCACAACATTGATATTTATTTATTCAGCAAACAGTCTCCCATTGAGTTCCTATGCCTTAGCCTCTGAAGATAAACATCTTCTTTGGCTTTAAAAGCAATTGGAATCTGGCTTTAGAAAGTATTCCAATCTGAACAGCTAATTCAAGACCCTCTTCCATACTTCACGTCCCCATATGTATATCCCATTGACATCAACGTTTAAGTTATCGATAGGCACCTTCCTATCCCTATTGTTCTGAGGATATATATTATCATTACCTGCTGCAGGCTGTGTACTTGAACATTTTATGCACAAAAAGTAGTTACAAGTTACACTACAACACCTTATAGGATTAAGCCAAATTTATAAGAATGTCCACCCAATATTCTACTTATTTCTTTTCATATGATAGACCAGTAAATCATTGTGCTAAAAAGGTGTAATAATCACTTTTCTAGACAAAAATCCATCCTTTGGTAGTAATAGAAGAAATTCAATGGAGAGATGTATATTAATTAATATTTAAAACTTGAAATAAAATTCCTACCCAATTCTGAATGACCAAAAAACTATAAGGAATAACAGTTTTAAGGTTATCTTTAATTACAATCAAAATTACTTCCTAAATATGTATAGCAAGAATTCCGTTTACTAATTTTCTCAATAAGTCCTCCTGGAAATTCTGTCAAAATAATTATGGTATTCAATTTGAGAGACTGATTTTCACAGAAATCTCTGAGTAATTTCCTTTGCAACAAACAAGCCAAAAAAAGGTCCTCAATAACATGAAGACTGATGTGTGAGATTGCCTTGTGAGTTTCAGTCTTTGTAACACAGGTTCTTCTAAAAGAGGCTGTGCCTGTGGTCCTCAGCATTGTCCACAGACAGATAATGAATTCTGCAGCTTATTTAGGACAGCTGGCCAACTGTGGCTCTCCCACCTGAGGCCCCAGCAGGTTCCTAGGCCCATACAGATGGGAAAAGCACCAACAGAGAATGGGATTGAAGAATCAGAGAAATGAGTGGCCTGGATTTTCTATGCATGTACCTCAATGTTTCCCAAAGGTAAGTAAAACTTGTTCTTATCATTTCTGTGGTTTTGAAAAATCTCGTCTAATTTGCCTCTTTCCACAACCCTTTAAATTAACACTGACAAAAACGATGAGCCACTGTACCTTATCACACACAATTTTTTAATTAGCCCAGTTATTTATTAGGCTTTAAACATTCAAAGTATAATACTACAATTCAACAATTTATTCATATCCTAGAAGCTACAAAGGTTAAAAGACATTTATAAAAGATTATGTACTAATTGCTTATATACTATAATGAAGATTAAAAGTAATTGAGAGTTTTTAACACTGGCAATTAGGTTTGGTTCTTTTTTTAGAAACGTAATCATGTTCTGCAGATAGACTGTTTTGAATTTTTCCCCTTAATCCTACAAAATGAAATAATCTCTTTAGCAACTAGACTAAAATGACAATATAAATTTATTCTGATTGTTTTCTACCATAATTTGGACAGAACATTCCATTTTCCCAAAAATATTAAGATTTCTTTGTTTTAATTTCTTATGATACACATAAAAGGGGTTTAAATTTAGAATGTGCTTAGAAACTACTCTTCTACTTATAATGATATTTTTCAACCAAGAACAGTTTCACAGAAATGCCTAAAACATTCACCATCTATCCAATTTTATCAAACACATGTTCCTGCTTTAAAAAGAACAAAAAATTAAAATAAGTCATTATTATCCTCTACTATTTTCCGTACCTCTGCTATTATCCTCTGGGTGAAGGCTATTTAAAAAGTTAATAGATTATGTGTATTTTCAAAAGTTATTAAAATATTTTTGTAATTAAAATTATCCAAGGAATAACAATGCTAGCTGTATCTGTACAAATTTCTTAACCCTACTAAGTTTAAATTATATTAAAATAATCAGTGGAGCAATGAAAATCAACAGCCACCTATGAAAGAGATTTCCACTGCAGAATCATGAAGCCATGATTAAATAGGCTACAATATAAAAAATGGTTGGTGTTTTTATTGTTCAGTGAAGCAACACTCACAAATGATAGTACAAATATCCTGAGGAAACTTCCCTTCAATGAAAGGCCATTTCTCTTTCAGTGGGTTTCACTTCTCTCCTTCTGCTGACAGATGGGTAGGCTGCCTTCCTGGTGGGCTGGCACTAGTCTTGTCCAACATTTTAAAAGAGACAATATTATTTTGGCTATAAAGATATAAAGACTTAACTAGAATACTTGCTTTTCCTATATATAATATAGGAATAAAACATACAGAAATACACAGGAGCTGACTGCTCCTATATATACTCTGAAAGCTGTATTCTTGGAGGCACAGCACTATTCTGGGAAACCCACAGAGCCTGTGCCACTTGCTGTTCCACTGAAGTATGTAACAACTCAGATACAGGCAGTGTCTACAAACGTACTTGAACATGACAGTGCACAGAGCAGCAAGGCAGAGCAAGGCATTGCCCATGAATCCCTACATTATAGTTCAAGTGTTCTAGCCTAAATTTCTGAATAAACTTTTTTTTAACTTTCTAGGTCTTCAGGAAAGCAATATTGTTCTATTAGGCTTCAAGATGTGACTTTGCATATATGGGAGTGACTTTGCTCTCAAGCTCTGCTCAAGAAAAACATGAATTGAATGCTTATTTGGGAGAAAGGAGAGGGTGTTTTCTATTATGCTATACTACAAATGCTCTGTGTGATAACAGGAAAGTAACAACCATTTGAAATGTTATTAAAGACAGGACTGCAGAATACAATGGACATAAATTCTCTTCACAAGTTAACTTACGCTGCTGGTATCTTCTTCAACTAAGGCTGCTCATTATAGTAATGTGAAATTTAATGGTGTGGTACACTGCTTAAAATGAAAAAAATGCCTACCAAACAACCCTTGATATACATGGAACCATTGTCCCAGTAAAATATATGAGGGCATAGAACAAGAGAAAAGCAGTCAGAAACACCCTAAACAAGTCCTGATAATTTCTCCACTTCCACAATCAGGAAATAATATTCACAGTAGATCAACTGAACCAGATTAAAAGACTAAATTAGTGCCCTACCTAGAATGGTAATAATGCAAATAAAAGCTAAACCCAGTTTAACTTAATACCATGTAAACATAATAATGAATTTGGTTACAAAATTAAGTCTAAACAATAAAATTTGGCTATAAAACTGAGTCTATTAATGAAAATACTTAAGGAAAATAAGTTAGGAAACAATTTTATAAGGATCATTTATATTTAAAACCCTATATCATATAAACAAATAGAAGCGTGAGAACAATTGCTCAGTCCCCAAAACATGGAAGCATCTTTGGCTTCTCATTTTTCCCCTTACCATATGTAATTCATCAGCAAATCCTTCTATTCCTACACATCTTCCAAATATACCCAGACTTGGGTTACTTTTCATCCTCCACACCAAGGCACATTCATCTCACACCTGGATTAGGCCTGCTAAGCGATGTCCCCAGATCCTACTGTGCTCCTTTTTATTGTCACTTGTTAATGCTGCAGTCAATGTGGTCCTTTTGAAAATATGTTATATATTAACTGCCCTTCCCATATCTTCATATTGTCTCCTATCAGAGAGTAGATGTTGAAGTCCTATAGTGGCCATGGGACTCTATAAAACTGACCTCTTGTTCTCCAACCTCAGTTACTACTCTTGCCCACAGTGGAGCCTGCAAGGGTGTACTCTAGACTAATGTCCTTGTCCACAATCGATCTTTGCCTAGAATGCCCTTCCCCATATATCCACAAGGCTCTCTCCCATAGCTCATCGCATGGTCTGTATAAATGCCAATCTTTGAAGTTAAAGAGAGAACAGCCCAAACAATGGCACAGGGAGTTTCTACTCACTCTCCATCTCCTTCAGGTCTCTGCTCAAAAGTCATCTCCAGAAAGCATCCTTTGACCATCTCATTTAAAAATGTAACACTTTTCTGGAAATCTCTCTCTCTCTTCTCTGCTTCATTTTTCTTCAAAGCATGCATCACTATTTGACATACTGCAGTATTTCACATAACATAAGACCATTAATTATAAGACTCATCATTTAAAAAACATTCAACTGAAAAAGATGCACCCAATTATGTTGTTATACATCATCAGTTGTAGAAGACATCTTAATTTCAGAGGTTAAAACTGTGAAAAAGCATGTCTTTGAATCAATGAAATATCATCATTCACTTATTGTCTATTACCTCTTTTCCCCATTAAAATTAAGCTCCAAGAGGGCAGAGACCAAACTGATGCTGAAGCTACAGCTGTTCTGAATATTCTCCTAACTCCCGATCTTGAGTCCAAAACCTGAAGCCTTCAGCAGCTAAGCAACAGGAGACAAGACAAGCCTTGTGGGCTAGCAAGGAGTCAGCACTGGGATCATGGCAAATTTGGTGAGGATCTTTGGTTATATACAGCATGTGCAGTTCCAGCCTTCCTAACCCAGCAAATTAACATAAAGATATCCCAGAGGGTAAAAGGCTGAGCTACCTAACAAAGGCAAATTTTAATCCTACATGGAATATGGCTCCCTCACAAGATTCCCACATATGTTGTCCCAGTAACTGTGACTTCACAGTCCAAGCTTACAAAGCACATGTAAAAGCAAGACTCTTGTGAGCAAGATTCAACAGAAACAACAGCTCAGCACAGTTACACTGTCAAGAATGATATCAGAATCATTAAAATAATTATGTTTAGAGTAAGTGCGAAACAGAAGATGAAACTGAAACTGTGAGAAAAAAGCAAAAGATTTCTTTCTTTTCTAACATTGTGACAGTTTAGGTACTGAATTAACCACTGATTGAAATAACTAAAATACTGAATACAATACTGGATAAAGGAAATATTTTTGCAGGTTCTCAAGCTGGCACAAAAGCAAAGGAACTTTAGGTCCTCAAAATTCACTGAAGATTGTAGTCCTAAAAGGAAAGTGACACCAAATCTGTTCTTGCCCTGAGGCTTTCCACTCCTCCTCTACAGACCTTGGATGTCACAGGAATTCTGCAAAAGACTCACAAAACTGAAGGTAGAGGCTTGGGCCTCCTTGAGTTAGGAACTGAATAAGGGATCCTTAGGTTAACTTTGACCCCATAAACTGTCCCTCAGTATAATAATGAATTAGAAATGAACCCATATTTCTAACCCAGTAGCATGTCTTATTTTTCTTTATGGATTTTGTTTCTGTATTTTACTTTATTTTTGAAGTTTTCTAAATGAGAGTACATTTATTTTAAAATCTAGGAAAATAAAGTTGTATGAGAGTTTAGAGGAAGGAAAAAGTAGAGTAGACATTGATGGTTCATCACTGCATATCCGTTCCTTTGGCTTGAGTCCCTGATTTTCCTTCAGGAACCTACCAGCTTCATCCTTAGTCTAATGGTGTAAGTGAAGTTGGCTGTTATCCATGTTCATAAGGGCATCACATCCCCTTGGCCATGGGATGGGCACTAATCAGAGCCAGTTCAGAATTTGTCTCTGCTGTATGTGGTGGTCCATGCCTGTAATCCCACCACTCAGGAGGTTGAGGGAGGAGGATTACTGAGTTTGAAGCCAGCCTGGGCTACATAGTGAGTTTAAGGAAAGCCTGAAATACAGAGTGAGACCTTGTCTCCGAAAAAAATTTTTTTTGCAAGACTTCTACTTAGACAACAAATATAGAGGTAGTAGGTTTTTGGTTTTTGTTTGTTTGTTTGTTTGTTTTGGGTTTTTTTGCAGTACCAGGGATTGAATTTAGGACCTTCTGCTTGCAAGGCAAGCACTATGCCACTGAGCTAAATCCCTGGCTCCTACAGGTACTAATTTTTGATGAGGTATGTAAATCTGGGGCCACTGTAAATCACCCTATACCACAAGAAAAAAACCCCAAAAAATAGAGCCAATACAAAGTAAAGAAGAACTGAGATGGAAAAAGACATAAATTAACATCATTTGAGACTTTGGATCTGGTTGAGTCTAAACAAGGACTTTTCTGGACAACATAGATATGTGTGTCAAAATTTCTCTTCCTAAATTCCGCAAAACAGAGTTGGATTACTGTCATAGGGCAGATTTAAACCTGCTTTTTTTAAAAATTTTATTTTATTGGTACATTTTAAGTATACCATGTAATGACATTCATCATTGGAAATTTGCACCTTTACATAATCTCTCTTGGTTCTCATTTTCCCCCCTTCCCCTGCCCTCCCTTCAACCCCTCTATCCCGCCCTATTTACAAAGACTTTGTTTCCATTATTTCACTTTCTCATATTAATTCTATTCCCTTCTTTCCTTTCCCCACCCCTCCCAATTCCCCTTTCCTTTTACCTCTTTTCTTCCTATTTCACATTATCTATTATAACTTTTAATCCTTATTCACGCTTTCAGTTTCTCACACTAGAGAAACTATTTGGTATTTATACATGTATGTCCTATTTATTGCACTTAAAAATATCACCTCAATGTGCATACATTTAGCAATAAATGTCTCTAATTTCTCATTTTTTATGGCTGGGTAGTACTCTGTTTTATAAAAAAAAAAACACATTTTCTTTATTCAGTCTCCAGGTGATGGGCATTTGGGCTGTTTCCAAGTTTTAGCTATTACAAACTGCGCTGCTATGAACATGGGTACACATTTATTACTGTGGTATGAGTCTTTTAATTCTTTGGGGAAGATACCCAGCAGGGGAATAGCTGGGTCAAATGGCACTTCCAGTCCTAGTTTTTGAGGTATCTCCATACTGATTTCCACAGTGGTTGCACCAGTCTACACTCCCACCAGCAGTGGAGCAGGGTTCCTCTTTCCCCACAGCCCCACCAGCATTTGTTATTGGTTGATTTCTTGATAGCAGCCATTCTTTCTGGGGTGAGGTGGAATTTCAGCATTGTTTTTATTTGCATCTCTCGAATGACCAGTGATGTTGAACATTTTTTCTTATGTTTATTTGCCATTTCTACTTCTTTGTCTGAGAAATGTCTGTTCATTTCAGATGCCCATTTTTGGATTGGGTCTTTAAATTTGGGAGGTCTGATTTTGTTAAGTTCTTTATAGATTCAGATAGTAGACCTTTGTCTGAGGAAGAGCAGGTGAAAATTTTTTCCCACATTGTGGGTTGTCTCTTCACACTGCTGGTGGTTTCTCTTGCTGTGCAGAAGCTTTTTAATAAGAAGAAATCCCACTTGTTCATTGACTATGCTAGTTCACAGGCAACTGAGGTTTTGTTCATAAAATCTTTTCCTACACCAATGTCTTCAAGAGTTCTACCTAACTTCTGTTCCAGCCAGTTCAGCATTTCTATTTTAATATTTAGAACTTTAATCCATTTAGATTTTAGTTTAGTGCATGGCGAGAGATATAAGTCTACTTTTCATCTTTGGTAAGTTGAAAGCCAATTTTTCCAGCACCATTTATTAAAGAGGCTATCTTTCCTGCAGTGAGGGTGTTTGGCTCCTTTATTGAAGATGAGGTGGCTGAGTGTGTCTGGAGTTGTTTCTGCATCTTCTAATCTGTTCCACTGATCCTCAGGTCTGCTTCTTTACCAGTACCATGTTGTTTTTATCACAGTAGCTTTGTAGTAGAGTTGCAGGTTGGGGGTTGTGATACCCCCTGCCATGGCTCTGTTGCCTAGAATTGCTTTTGCTATGCCAGGTCTCTTCTTGTTCCAAATGAATTTTTGGATTGTTTTCTCAAGGTCCATGAAGCATACTGCTGGAATTTCAATTGGGATTGCATTGAATCTATATAGCAGTTTTGGAAGTATGGCCATTTTCACTATGTTGATCCTTCCTATCCAGGAGCAGGGGATGTCTTTCCATTTTCTGATATCACCTTCAATCTCTCTTTTCATAGTGCTATAGTTTTCAGAGAAGAGGTCTTTGATTTCTTTTGTTAGGTTGATTCCTAGGCATTTCAGTTTTTTGGTTGCTATTGAGAAAGGAATTTTTTGCCCTATTTCTCTCTCAGTGAGCCTGTTATTCCTGTAGAGGAAAGCTATTGATTTTTGTGTGTTGACCTTGTAACCAGCTACTATGCTGAGTTTGGTAATTAAGTCTAGAAGACTTTTGGTGAAGTTCTTGGGGTCTTCTATATAGAGCATCATGTCATCTGCAAATAATGACAATTTCACTTCTTCATTTCTTATCTTTATTCCTTTTATTTCTTTCTCTTTTCTAATTGCCATGGCTAATGTTTCCAAAACTATATTGAACAAGAGTAGTGATAGTGGACATCCTTGCCTTGTTCCTGATTTTATTGTGAAGGATTTCAGTTTTTGACCATTTAGTACGACATTGGCTGTTGGTTTTTCATAGATAGCTTTTATCAGATTGAGGTAGAGGCCATATATTCCAATTTTTTGTAGGGTTTTTATCATAAATGCATGTTGGATTTTGTCAAGTGCTTTTCCTGCATCAATTGAGATGATCATATGGTTTTTTTCCTTGGCTCTATTGATATAGTGTATTACATTGATTGATTTGCATATGTTGAACCATCCCTGCATCCCTGGGATGAATCCCACTTGATCAGGGTGTATGATCTTGATGATCTTCTGCATTCTGTTTGCCAGTATCTTATCATGGATTTTTGCATCTATGTTCAGTAATGTGACTGGCCTATAGTTCTCTTTTTCGGTTGGGTCTTACTCTGCTTTGGATATCAAGGTGATGCTTGCTTCCAGGAATGAATTAGGGAGTATACTTCCCTTTCAATTTCATTGAAAAGTTTAAACAGTAGTGGCAGTAGTTCCTCTCTAAATGTCTTGTAGAATTCAGCAGTGAATACATCAAGACCCGGGCTTTTCTTGGTAAGTTTTTAATTAACTCTTCAATTTCACTGATTGATATTGGGTTGTTTAGAAATTTAGGTCTTCTTCATTCAACTTTGATAGTTCATGCATATCTGGGAATCTGTCCATTTCTTCTGTGTTTTCCATCTTATTGGTGTATAGGTTCTCGAAGTAGGTATTGATGATCCTTTGGATTTCTGCTGGGTCTGTTGTAATTTCACCCTTTTCATTCCTAATTGCGTGGATTTGGGCCTTTTCTTTCCTTTTTTGGATAAGGTTGGCTAATGGTTTGTCAATATTGTTGATTCTTTCAAAGAACCAACTCTTGGCTTCATTGATTTTTTGTATCATTCTCTTAGTCTCCATTGCACTGATTTCTGCTCTGATCTTTATAATTTCCTCCCTTGTATGAGCTTTGGGTTTGCCTTGCTCTTCTTTTTCTAGAAGCTTGAGGTTCAGCATCAGGTTGTTTAATTAGACTCACTCTGTTTTCGTAATATGAGTATTCACTGCTATGATTTTCCCTCATAAGACTGCTTTCGTTGTGTCCCATAGATTCTGATATCTTGTATTGTCAATGTCATTTAATTGAAGGAACTGTCTGATTTCTTCTTTAATTTCCTCTGTGACCCATTGGTTATTTAGAAGTGTGTTGTTCAATTTCCACGTGTTTATGAAATTCTTGCAGTTTCTTTTGCTATGGATGTCCAATTTCATCGCACTATGGTCTGATAATATACAGGGGATAATGTCAATTTCTTTGCACTTACTGAAACATGTTCCATGAGCGAGTATGTGATCTGTTTTGGAGAACGACCTGTGTGCAGCTGAAAAGAATGTGTATACTGATTTTGTGGGGTGGAAGACTCTGTAAACATCTGTTAAGTTCATTTGTTCAAGAGTTCGATTAAGTTCTAGTATTTCATTACTTATTTTTTGTCTAGTTGATCTGTTTGTGACAGTGGGGTGTTGAGGTCCCCGACAATTGTATTAGTGCATATATGACTTTTCATGTCTGTTACTATTTGTTTTATATAGTTGGGTGCACTAGTGTTTGGTGCATAGATATTTATGATTGTCATCTCTTCCTCTTGGATTGTTCCCTTTACAGGGATGTAGTGTCCTTCGTCTCTCTTCATCAGTGTTGGTTTGAAATCCACTTGATCTGCAAAGAGGATAGCTACTCCTGCTTTTTTTGGGTTCCTGTCACATGGAGTATTGTTTTCCACCCTTTAACTTTCAGTCTATGAGTGTTTGAATCAGTTGTGTTTCTTGTATGCAGCATATTGTTGGATCTTGCTTCTTGACCCATTCTGCCAGTCTATGCCTTTTGATTAGTGACTTGAGACCATTAACATTGATGGTTATAACTGATATGTATTGACTTATCATTGTCATGACTTTTCTTTTTGTTGGATTCTACCCCTTTGCATTGAATTTCTTGTTGCACCTGATGGATTCATTCTGCTGTGTTTCCTGGGATTGTGATCCTCATTGTCTTTTCCTAGGATATTGTCTAAAATTTTTTGGATTTTTGTATTCATGAAGTTCCTAAGGTGCTCTTTGTCATGAAAATATCTTCTTTCTCCATCAATTTTGAAAGATAGTTTTGGAGGGTACATCAGTCTGGGTTGGAGGCTGTTTTCTTTTAGGGCTTGGAATACATCGCTCCAAGCTCTTCTTGCCTTGATGGTTTGTATTGAGAAGTCTGCTGTGATTCTGATGGGCTTTCCTTTGTATGTGATTTGTTTCTTTTATCTAATTGCTTGTATTTCTTTGTTCTTCTGTTGGGTTTCTGGAATCTTGACAATTATATGCCTATGTGTAGATTTTTTTTTCATCAAGGCTATTTGGAGTCCTCTATGCCTCCCTTATCTGTATGTCAAGTTCTTTTCCCCTGCTTGGGAAGTTTTCCACCATCACTTCTGTGAACAGTTTTTTTAATGTCATCTGCACTCTCTCCTCTTTCTTCATTGACTCCAATCAGTCTTACGTTATTCCTCTTTGCATCATCTAGCAGCTGCTGGATTGATTTCTGATGGTCCCTTACATTTTTAAAACAATTTTTCTTTTCCTGGTCACTAATTGCAATCTTATATTCTGTATCTGAAATTCTGTCCTCACATTGGTTCATTCTACTGTGTAGACTTTCAGTGGAATTTTTAATCTCCTGGAAATCTGTTTGCACCTGTTTTATGGATTCCATTTGTTTCCTATGTTGGGATTCCATCATGTTCCTTAGCTCCTCTATTTTTTTATCTGTGTCCTCTCTAGATTTATTAATCATGTCTTGCACTATGGGCAGAATCTCTGCTGTTATCTGAGAAATTATTTCTGATTTCATTTTTTCCAGATCCTCTTTTGTTGCCCATTCAGGGAATCCACATGGTTGAGTATGAGATTGTTCCATCTCATTTCCCTTTGGGCTTGCTTTAGGTGATCCTGAAGTCTGTTTTTGAGACTTGTTTAAGTGTCTTCTCATTTGGGGGTAGGGGGGCAGGTGCTGTGTAGGGGAGGATGTTTGCTGCTGGTGCCCATGGGGCTCACCTCCTCTGAGCTGGGAGCATTGGTATGGTGGCCTGGAAGCCTCCTCTGCACTTGGAGTGGTGGTGTGGTGGCCTGGAAAGCCTCCTCTGTGCTGGAAGCAGTGCTACAGCAGCCCAGACACCTCCTCTGCACTGGGAGTTGTGCTGCAGCAGCCCGGAAGTCTCCTCTGCACTGGGAGCAGTGGTACATCAGTCCTGAAGCCTCCTCTGCACTGGGAGCAGTGGTACAGTGGCCCATAAGCCTCCTCTGTGCTGGGAGCAGTGCTGCAGTGGCCCAGAAACCTCCTCTGCTCTGGGAGCAGTGGTATGGTGGCCCAGAAGCCTCTTCTGCACTGGGAGCAGTGGTACGGCAGCCTGAAAGCCTCCTCTGTGCTGGAAGGGGTGGTATGGCGGCCCAGAAACTTTCTCTGCCCTGGGAGGGGTGGATGGTATGGCAACCTGGAAGCCTCCTCTGCCAGACAATGGAAGTTTGTAGAACTTTCAGTCCATAATTGGCTGGATCCAAAGCAGGGTAGCAGAGGGGCAACAGTTCATGGTGACAGAAAAAATAGTTTTTAGAAGTTTCAGTTCATAGTTGGCTGGTTCCAAGGCAGGGTGGCATGGCAAAGGGGCATCACAGAGCAGGCAGACAGAAGGCAGGAAGCAGTGAAATAGCAGCAGCAGCAAGCAGCAGTGACCTACACCTGCTGTCCACCTACACAGCCATTCCATTTGTCTGTGGACACCCCATGATTTGGTGCTCATTCTGGGCACTATTGTGACTAGCTGCTGCCTGTATCATTGGAATTGTTAAATATTTTGTCTTATATTTACTTTTAATGAAGGATTAGAGTAATAAAGTAGAATTTAGAAGCATGAAAATATAAAGAGTAAGGTTACCATTTTGGTTATAACTATATTAACAAAAGTGTTCAACAAATATTTTACCATCAAGTATAAAGAGACACCAACCCACCTTCTCAACCTGAGCAAATCATTTGCTCCCCTGGAATATTTCCTCTTCTACTAAATAGACATTAAAAATAGCTTCCATGCATAACTTACAACATTGTAAATATTGAATGGCATACTCCCTAAAGAAATACTTTCTATGTAAACCATTCTATGTGAAGAAATGATAAATACATATGAATGCTTCATAAATGTAAAGTATTATTACTCCATATGATTCTGGGGTTTTTTTTTGTTTTTGTGATACTGGGGGTTGAACCCAGGGCCTTCATTCTGAGCTACAACTCCAGACCTTTTGTATTGTTTTATTTTGAAACAGGGTCTTGCTAAGTCAGTAAGTTGCCCAAGCTGAGCTTAAACTTTCCATCCTCCTGGCTCAGACTTCCAGAGTGCTGGGATTACGGCCATGTGCTACACACACAGCTTCCATAAAATTCATATGATTTTTACAGCTGATGTTTAGGTTACTTGCATTCCCTGTGTGTTAAACATTTAATATCAATTCAATTTTCATGTTAGAGAGTAAGTACTTTGTCATTATGAATGATATTAGCATCTCAATGCTTATTATCCTTAAAATTATTTCTATTGTACTTTCTGTCTATGCATTTTTTGGTTTATTATTCTCTTCTCATATCTCTCTGTAATACCAGACAGAAAATTGTAAAGTTTATTTTTACCACTCTCCACTGTTTAAAAACATCCAAATTCTCTGAGCCACAATATATTTTAATGTTATTCATCATGCTGAATAATCTCAAAACTCATAAATAATGACTAATGATTTTTCAAAAAAGTTATTGCATGGGCAATAATGTTATAAGGGGCTTTTCACTTTATACAGATAATGTGAATTTTTTTCTTATTATTAAATGTTGCTACAGTGGAGTCTGAGTCATATCTTAAAGTATCATTGCCAATCATCATTGTTTTCACTTTCTGTAACCCAGAGCATATCTCCTTTTAAGAAATGGACTAGGTCTCATGGCAAAGAGTCAGTCACACACACCACTTGATAATGAATAAACCAATAATTTGGGGTTTTTTCATTTTTTTATATTTTATTGCTTCAAGTGCTTCAACCTATGGGAAATCTTTGGTAAAAATAAAGACAATAAAATTTTCACAATAACTTTACACAAAGCATTACACGATAATGTTCTTCAATGCACATGAAATAATATAGGAATGTTCAGAGTCCTCAGGGAGGAAATTACTGTACAAGATTCATAGTTCTTCATTTTAAAACAAAACTGCTTTCATAAATATTTAAAATATTTCCTAGGTTCTTACCACATATTAACATTTGTATTTCAATAAGTATGTTGAACTTTAAAGTATTTATATTATTTAAATAAAAATCAATAAACAGATGTTCTTTTCCCTCTTGCCTACTATAGCATCAAGTCACCCTCCCCCTCAATTCTGCTTATTTTACATAAAACTAGAGGGATGTAACTAAAATGAAAATCAGTACAGTTCTCGTCAAGCCTTCTGTGAAAAAGAGGAAAATGTTTCATGTCTATTATGACACAGACATTTCTCTGGTGGTTTATTTGTGCATCTCAAATTTGACCAGCTTTAAGTTAATCTAAATGAGTTCTCAGCTCAGGACACAGCTCAATTAGCAGCAGTCCATCAACATATAACAGATGCTTACTGGCTCTTGCTTCTTGCAGTGCCTTGAATATTTTTATTATACCATGGCAGGCATTTTGCTGTCCAAGAAGGCTCTGAAGTATATCTGGCATGTTTTCAAGTAGCTTTTGCTGCACTCTCTGTTTTGTTTCTTGACTTTGAGCTTTGCTTCTGATTCTGGTTGGTGGTGCCAATTTCCCATTTGGCCAAAAAGCATCCTGGAAAACATTAATGTAGTAAACTAGCATTTGCTCACTGAAAATCCAACTCACTGTGTCCCTGATTTGTTTGTTGATGGGTCTTCCAAAAGTGACCTGAACAAGAGCAATTAATTCTTTAAGCTACCTTACATAAGAAAGAATTGTTATTGCTTGTGACCATTGATCATGATACCTTACTAGATTAGGAAATGCCTGGGTATGTCTGTGGGGTGTTTCCAGAGATGACCAGCAAGCAGATCAGAAAATTGAAGGAAGACTTTCCCCTGCTGTGGGTGACAGCAACCCATATTCTTATAGCCTAGAAGGCATAAAATGGAAAGAAGAAAGAAGTTGGCCGATGTTTTGAAGAGCTTGAGCCTGTGTGTCTTTCGCTTCAGCTTGTGTGTCTTTTGCTTGAGAATTGTGTGTCTTTTGGGGCAGTCACTTCTGGATATCAGGCTCCAGTTTCTTCAGCCTTCCAACGCTGATTCATACCAGCAACTCCCCAAGGAGCTTCCAAGCCTTCTATCTTGGACTAGCACTATATCCTTGATCCCTCATGTTCTGTGGTTTCCAGTTTCTTGGACTGAGTAGCTATTGGATCCTCCATCTCTCTAGTGCATAGCTATTCATTGTGGACTCACCTGCCTCTGATCCAGTCAGCCTACCTAATCAGCCCCTTGAAATAACATGTGTGTATTCTATTGATACTGTTCCTCTAGAAACCCATTATAAATACATTACTTTTGTTTCATCTAGTGATAAAATGAAATGGAATATAAATATATGAATATCAATAACTATATGTTGTCTTTTATTGTGAATAAGAAGGATTAGGATAGCGGGAGTGAAATTTACACATAGAGAAGGTTCCAGTGGTTCAAATCTCCAGTTCTGCAAGTCAATATTTCTCAACCATATTTGAATGTTATGTGGCCACCATGTCCTTCAAATATAATATTCATTGTTTTAGTACAAGCTTCATTTGTTTGTTTTGGCATTACTGGAAAGCGTTCAACTAATGTAGCAAAATTTACTTGTGTTTTGAGCGAGACACCATTAGTGACTACTTTAGAGGGTTCCTAGGGACATCTAAGTGGAAGGTGACATCTATTGTATTCAGTGATTGTGTTGACTTATTTTTCTGAAAAATTTTGTCAAATAAATGACTTGTCAATTCAGATTTAATATGTCTCTGGGGAAATCATCAGATGGTAACAACTGCTGGTCCACTGCAAAAGACTTGTGCTTAGTTTGTAATTTGTTCTTTGAAAGCATTTTAGGCAATATGTTTCAAAGTTTAATAGAAAGATGAAGAGTAGGCATATCTGCCCTTGTTCCCCACCTTAGGGAGAAAGCATTGTATCTTTTCCATTCATATAAGGCATTTTTGCTGGAAGTATGGAGTACATGTCTTTAATCTGTTGAGAAGGTTCTGTTCTACTTCTAGTCTCCTGATAGATTTTACCATGAACAGTAAAATTTAGTCCGATACTTTTTCTCCAACTAGTGACAGGATCATATGGCTCTTTCCTTTCCTCTGTTAAAATGCTGACTTTTGGGGGTGGATCTTCCAATGCTGAACCAACACTGCCATCCCTATAACAAAACCACTTTATACATACTGCCAGATCTGGCTTCTAATTATTTGTTTCATTAAACAAATTTCTGTCTATGTTCATACTTTTTTTTCTTCTATTATCTTTACCAGTTTTAGTATTAACACAATGTTGATTTCCTAAAATGAGGGGAGAAGTGTTCCTTCTTTTTTCTGCTTTAAATGTTTGATATAATTTATCAATTAAAGTGTATATGAGCCTGTTGTTGTCATATAGGTAGGTTTTCAAGCTAGGAATATACTTTCTTTAATAAGTGCTATTCAAATTTTATATTTCCTCCAGAGTTAGTTTCATTAATTTGTCTTCCAAGGTACTTCTTAGAAGTTGTCAAATTTATTTCAAAGAAGATTTTTGTAATATGCTTTCTATACCCTTTTAAATTCTGTAAAATCTGTGGTAATGTCTCCTAGATCTTGATATTGTAATTTTTAAAATGTATAATTGATGTTGTGTAATCGGAAGTAAAGGTCTAAAGGAGCAGGGGAAGTGGGAGGGGTAGGGGAAAGGAAAGAAGGGAAAAGAAAAAATATGAGAAAAGGAAAAAAATGGAAACAAAGTCTTTGCAAATAAGGAAGGGTGGGCAGGGGAAGGGGAAAACAATAAGAACCAAAATACTCATGTAATGGTACAAGATCCCAATGATGAATTTAACTGGATTTTATACCTAAAATGTACCAATAAACTTAAGGGGGGGGGGAGAAAGTATTTTAGGCAAACTGATCTTGAATCCTTGTCAATTTTTGAAGACTCAATATTAGTCTTTAAAAGTTAAGAGGTCAGATATACAATCTATTTAGGAATAAAAATCCAGAAATAAAAATACTAGATTATGTAAAGCAGAACTTGGCTCACTATTAATTAACTTTAGTTTCCCCCATGTTTTTTTATATTTTGTTTTGTTGGTCTTACTATAAGCTCAGGTTGGCCTCAAACTTGTAATCCTCCTGCTTCAGCTTCCCAAATTCTGGGATTATAGAAGTGAGCTCCACACCCAGTGATAAGCCCACTGTTTAGACAGTGGAAATAACACTACCTCTTCCTCAGTATGAGAATTAAATGATATAAATGTATGGAATTGGAATTGAGTGGCATTGCAGTTATGAAAGTGGCATGGGTAGTAGCTACTGGTCTTCTAGGAATACCGGCACTAGTAACTTTTCAACAGATTTTGCAAAGTGTTCTCAGGAAACTGGTAAATATTTTTATAGATACCTTATAAATTAAATGAACTGATCAATCAATAAATAAAATATGGCATAGAATTTAAAAATTTAAAAAGATCATCTACTAATTGTCAACCTTTGGTCAGATAGATTGGTAAGATGTAAGTTTTAATTTTTCTCTTTTCTCTTTCTACTGACAACACTTGACTCAACAGTTTAAGAAACATTATTATAAGTTTAGGGGCCAGGGATTTAGCTCAGTGGTTTGGGTGCCTGCCTCTCAATCACAAGGTCCCGTGTTTGATCCCCAGTACTAAAAAAAAAAAAAAAGTAAATAAAGAAACATTATTATAAGTTTAAAAGAAACACATTTTGATCAAATTCTAGAATCTTCACTGACAGAACAAGAGAGAGAAAAATCATGGAAAATTCCAAAGTCTGATTAAAGTTTATTATACTTTGAAATCTCTAAGAAATGTTTGGCTTTATATACATTACCTTTAGATCTAGTTTAGAAGTTACAAAGTAGACTTGGGAAATTTATTTAACTGATTTGTTTCTTCAGTTGTCATTTGAGAAAGTTGGATAAAATGTTCCTTTCAGTTCTAAAGTGAATACCGTTCTATGATACTCTCGCCAAGTGTCATTAAATAGAGGTTGTGGACACTACTAAACATTCACACTATTCAGTTTCATATGATCCCGCATTGCTATCCAGTAATCCTAATGTATACCTCTTAGCACATTCTTCACAGTAATTGTCTCAAAGCCTCACCAGTCTCCTCAAATTCTCTTTCTACTCTACTTTGCACATTGGGCAAATGAGGATCCAAACTAATGAATTCTTCAAGTAGTCATACACCTGCTACTAGCAAGTGAATTGTAAGGCCCAAGCAGCACAAAGATGATACCCACCACGGTCATTTTGGTGGAGTCACCTTATGCACGCTGATGACAACAAGCATCAACATTTGAAATGCAATGCTTTTTCTAAACTTGATTCATCTGTCACATTTTTTCACATGAATCTGTTTGAAGACCAAAAATTGGAAAAATCCATGAATACCACAAATCAAAAAAAAAAAGGAAAGAAAGCTGTGTATCCATTATGTTAATTAAATTCTGCCCTCATATTTGCTCTTCTAAGAAATTGCTAAATGACCTAAGTGCTAACATTAAATGGTTGGTCCCAACAGTAGAAGCTTTTCACAGTAACAGTGAAACAGAGAGAATATGTTAAAATTAGAATGAAAAGAAGGAATTATACACTCTGACCAAGGTGGGAAAACTAGCTGAAATATATGCCAAGGGAAAGTGGAAAGTTCTAAGATACCAGATGTCTCTGTGGGTTCCAAATTTGGAATTCTCTGTCGCCTTTTAAATCTTCCTTCAGAAGTATCAAGGCTTACAATGCATGTGGTTTGGCATATGGGCTGTTAGTCTGCATTTCTAGACTCTAAGTTTTCCTTTTCAATCAGTATCTATTTTGTTTAGTTCTATCATACCTCGAGCAGTACAGCTTTCAAGAAAATGAAGAAAAGAAATAAATAACTTGACACCTCTGCTTTCATTTCATTCTAAAGATTTCCCAGGCAAGGTTTAGAATGCAGGAAAGCTGAGGCACTATCATTTTTATCTTTCCAGAGGACTTCTTGGATGGTTTTCCTTAGTTAAGAAATAGATATAGATGGGATACCATTTGAAAGAGTCTTAATTTTTAATGTTAATTTTTCAAGAAGGGAAATTTGGATTCTTCCCCTATAGTCATATTCTTTATTCAACATCAGCTACCTCTTGAACTTCCATATTGAGACTCTGCCATGATTACTACATTTGATTTTAGGTGATTAAGACAATATAAAAATGTATTATGGAAGACAATTGACCTTTTAGCAATGATATTAAATTGAAGATGACTAAATGATGGGAGAAAAAAGAAAATTTCTTATCCAAATAAGAATGAACACTAATACAAAAAAATAAAAGAAGCACATAAATTTCAAAACAGATACATTATTTTTCATTTATATCTCATTTTTCTTCATCTTGAATTTCAGGAATATGCAAGGTGTAATATATTATATTGGTAACAGATTACTGACTTGTAACATTACATGGTACCCTTTGACATGAATAACTTACAAGTTTATCCATATTTTCAGTTATTTTAAACCAATTGTTAGAGTACAAATAAAATCAAAACACAGTTTTCATACCTCCCAATAAATGAATAATGTGAAATGTTTTTTAAATCCCTTTCTTCTGTCTGTGAAAAAACTATTACACAAAATTTAGTTTTAAACTGCTTTTTTATAAACATGGTCCAATAGTATTTTAAAAAGCAGTGAAAAATCTCTTTGAAAAATGATTTCTATATGAAAATAATCAATCTGGTTGAACCATTATACATATTATTAAATCTTTATGTGAAAATAGAATAGCCACTAGAGTGCTTAACAGTAGAGAACATAGATATCCTACATCACAAACTATTTCCTGGCGGAGGCTCTGAATCAGAAACCAGAGATAACCAACAGAATTTTCCCATTTAATATCGTACACAGATAGAATCAGCCATAGGGGAAGGAAAGAAAGGCAAAGGCATTTTCTGAAGCTGGAACCTCTTAGGTTTAAAATAAAGAATATCTGAGAATACACAGAAATATGAAGTTATGAATCATATGTGACAAGTTATGGAATGGCAATTTAGCACTGCTACTGGAAAGCAACCTACCTTCCTCTCTGAATCCATAATTAGGAGGATACCTGATTGCAATCTAGAATCCCAAGGGAGGTGAGATCCTGGTTCTGAAGACTCCTATTTCTAAGACACAGAAGACTGAAGGAAAAGTCACTGAAGTCACAGCCTGGGAAATTAGCAATCTTAATTCCATAGCAACACTTCTCACTCTTTCTTGCCAAGGGAATTATAGTTTTTCAAGGAAAGGGGGAGGTCAATATGCCCACCTCCAGGAAGTGATTCCTTATTCTTCTAATCCAAACATAGCAATCCTTTCCTCCTTTGCCTATCATTGTTGGCAGTATTGCATGCACCTGTGGGAACGGGGGACCATACAATCCAGTCTTTGCTAATGAGTCAAAGAGAAATCTAATAAGGAGAGATTTGTATTCCTGACAGAGAAAAGCCCCTTTCCTCTCACTCATTCTCTGAATCAAACCTGATGGGATGAGGTCGCAGTGTTTCCTCAGCAGCCATCTTGTTGCTTAAGGAGCCGAACACTAATAAGCTGAAGATGACAGAACAGAAAAGTAGAAAAGCTCTGATTCCTTGATAAGACCTTTGGGCTTGTAGCCCAAATCTTGAACTACATACTTCCAGACTTCTCACTCTGTGAGAAAATTAAAGATCTTCATGTTTAAAGTTTCTATTATGCAAGCCCTGTATTGCTGCTGATGAAGGAGCCCTAACTGATACAGAGACTTTAAAAGTATGAAGATTCTTCTTCTTATGATTAATGGAGAGCTAAAGCCCATTTTGCTGTGGTTAACAGGAAGACAACTGAGATCAGGAGCCAAAGTTCTGACAATAAACAGAGGAGAGAGAATCGTGCTTAAGAGTAAATTTCTAGGCTATTTCTACCTCTGATAATGAAGTTTCCCACAATCAAATGTGAGAGAACACATGTTCTTCATTAAAAGAAGCAATACCAGAGTTTTTTTAAAAAAAATTATTAAGTCAACCAACTCTTCAATCAGTTCCGTGTTTTGCCTGTGACATTTTGCTTCATTTGGCCTTTATGTCAATAATGTTATTAGAAACAGACATTTTGGTTCTAAGAGACATTAGGGAATTCAGTAATGCCTAGAAATTTCCCAAATGATGAGTTTATATATACTGAACCTCACATACATCTTATGGTTTCATTTAAATATATGTTCAAATATTCACAGAGAGAGAGATTATATTTAAAGTTAGGAGTTAAATTTTAAATTCCTCTCCAATTCTAAATTTCTTAAACTCAGTGAGAATCCACAGTGCAACACATTTCCTGGAGGACTAATATTAATTGACAAAAAAACCCTTAAAAACTCAATAAGTATTCATCTTATATTACAGACACATTGTATTATTTAGGTCTTATATAACTTCATTGTATTATTTAGGTCTTATAAATTATTTAGGTCTTATATAATTTTTGTGTTTCCTTCCATATCTGAAGAAGAAAAGAAAACTATGATAATAAGAATGTAAATATAAAGTACTTTTAAAGTTCCCTCCCTAAATTGGAGCTTTGTTTTGTCATTCATAGCTCTGATTATGAAATTGTTTTGGGATATAAATTTTCTTAGTTCTTTCTGTCTCTTCGAAGTCTTCACCAATGCCCAACTTCTGTCTTTATCCTTTTCCTGTAATGGATATACAAAAAATAGGCTGGAGCATCTTTTTTTAGAGTGAAAAAAAATTTTTCACACTTGCATAACTCATGCAGTTGAAGTGGCTTAAAGTCAACAAAAAGGCATCTCTGAAAAGAGACTGAACCTGAAAATCAGTACTGCAAAAAAAGCACTTTGAAAAGAATAGTAAGGAGAGCTCCTATGTAACCGTACTGGAGAGATAAAAATATCTACAAGGAAAACATTCACTTTGGAAATTTTCTTTATGGTTTTGAAAATTTTACATGTCTGACTTTTTTTAATCCCTAAAATTTTCGTGAGATTATAGATATTTGAAGCTCTCAAATTGTCTATGCAATTCTTGGTAGGAAAATAAGATATTCAGAATAGCTTTCTCACTGAATAAAATATTAGGATAATTAGTGTGCAGAAAAAAATTAGTAAAGATTGAGTATGGATAAGTCCCCACAAAGGGGTATAGAAAAAATCTGGAGACAAGAGCCAAATGAAAAGCTAAAGAAGAGCCCAATACATTGTGCATGTTGTTGTTTGTGTGTTTGTTTGGGTCCTGGGGATTGAACTCAGGGCCTTCACACTGAACTATATCCCCAGTCTTATTTATTTAGGCAAGGTCTCATTTAGTTGCTACATTGCCCAGGCCAGGCGAGAATGTGTAATCCTCCTACCTCAGTCTCCCAGAGTGCTGGGATTACTGGCATGTGCACCACCCCTGCTACAGAGAGTCTGGAAACCCAGGGAGAATAAACATTAGGAACGGCCAAGGTTAAAGGGATGATTTGGGGAGAGTGAATAAAAAGCTTCAAAAGGGATTTTCCTTCAGAAAAGAAAGTCTTAGAGAAGTTGAAACTTAGTCCTTTATCTGTTTCTCTGTCTCCCTCTTAGACACACACACACTCACTCACACACACACACACACACACACACACACACACACACATACGAGGGGATGGAGCGATCTTGTCCTGTAATTTCCATAGGATCTGCCCTAGAACAAGAAGGCTTTTTGATATCTGTGTGGGCAAATAAAGGAAGCCAGGAGTTTGGTAAGTGAATGTTTCTAAAAAGCTTGATTCAGCTCCTGGGTGCCCCAAGGATAAGGCTTTGGGCATATCACAGAATGCTGGCAGTTATCTCATCACATTCCCACACAATCTTCTCAAGACTTGTGGGAATTTCATTTTCCCTTTTTCTCTCTTTCTCATCTCAAAAACACTCAAAAACATGTCTGTGTTCAATTCCTCCTGCCTTTCTCATCCTGGAGCTAAGCAATGTTTCGATGTTCTTTCCTTTGACACTGGTCTGTGAGGTCTATCTCCCACTCTCCTTCCCTCTCTGATAGTGGTTTGTGACATGGGGCCCTGCTTGATGTTGTTGCCTAAATTGCCCCAAGTCCATATGATGTCAACACAAACATATAAAATTCTAAGATCCCACTACCCAAGTGTGGTATGAATGATGTGTGCTTGGGTATTTCGTACAACCCAGGTGATCTTCAACCATTTGAGCCAATCTGAAGAGTGTCTGGTCCTTACAGTTTTAGAGATGCTGGAGCCATTGCTAGGTCTGGGCTAGGGATACTTCAGTAAAGGCCCTTGGCTAAAAGAAATTCTGCCTAACTTAAATGTAAGTAAATGTATAAGAATAATATGGGAGTGAGATTGATATATTCACAGAACTGACAGATGAGAGGGGCAGGCTCTGTTCTGGACAGAGAAAAGAAGCTTGAGAAAGAGAAACTTTAGCAGTAGCCTCAGATTAGGAACATTTATGTCATCACCACAGCAATGCTGCAGTGAATGAGCACCAAGATCACTTCCATGTTTGACTCAATCACTCAAGTCAGTATGGAGTTTCTAACTGGCTCCGGAGATTGCCTGCCTGCTCCAGACCTCCTGGCTCCACTCAGCTCTACAGAAAGGCTACAAACCTGTATTTACAGTAAATAGGAGAGAAATCTTTCCCAACACACAATTATGATGCTTTTTGAGAGCTGTAAATAGAATCCTAAGCAGCCAAAATTTAAACAGGTACACTGCATGAAAGTTCTTGTGTCCTAAATTTACACAGTTGTCTGATAGATTCAAGATAGATGCTTAGTAAATATTTGTTGAATGTCAAATGAGTGAAATATCCCCACCTCCCAGAGGTGATCCCAAATGAGATTATACAAGCAATTATTAATTTTTAAGGTCAGTCCTGCCTGGAATTTCAGTCTGGAGCCCATACCAATCCTGATGGCAGGAAGGTGTGAGGATATGTATTACAGTGAAAATTGGAAAAGCAGGGACAAAGGCCACAAATCAGTCAATTAATCTTTCTCACTGTCTCTCATCTCTGTAAATCTGTGTCTCTATATCTTTATGTCATATCCTGCTTGTATTACCTGCTATCGAAGCAGTAAAACCCTGTTATTTACTGTAGACTACTGCAATATTATAGACGTTTTAAAAGATAGCACAATTAGAACTAAAGAGTTGAAAGGAATTGTTCTCATGCTTAAAACATCTTTTGGGGGGGATTAATCTCCTTGAGCAGTATAGTACATTTTTTAGTGTGCCTCGAAAAATAATTTTCATTTTCATTTGTTCACTGAAACAGAGATAATTATCATTGGGAGAGTGAAGATGCTTTATACCAAGCTCTTGCTGATCTTGCATTTAAGAAAGAATATGTACCCCTCATCATTTCTACGGTGTCCTTCTATTATTTACTGGACAATCACTCAAATATGTTTTGGAATATAACCTTTTATATAAAAATAGTTTTAAATAGAGAAAACCTTCCTAAACTTTGGCTAGCCTTGGCCACAAATAAAAACTATCTCTCTGTTTCCTTATGGAAACGAATGAAAACCATTGTTGGGTATCATTTCACATTGCCTTTTCCTAACACTATTTATTTTTATTATAGTTATTAGTACATATTAACTGTAAAAAATAGCATGTTTCATTGTGACATTTCCATACATGTATGGAATATGTTTTGATCATATCCACCTTCTCTTTCCCCCTTTCTTACCCCCCCACCCTCCCCCAGTCTTTTCTCCTTCTGCAATAAATTTATCTTTCCATTCTCATGTCACCTTTTAAAAATTCCATCCATGGGAGAAAACAAGATACTTGTCTTTCTGCGTCTGACTTATTTCACTTAACATGATGGTCTGCATTTCCGTTTTACTGTAAATGACATGATTGTGTTCTTCTTCATGACTGAATAACACTCCACTGTGTATAGATACCACATTTTCTTTATCCATTTATCCATTGATGGATATCTAGGCTGATTCCATAACTTAACTATTGTGAATAGTGCCACAATACACATGGGTATGCAGACATTTTCTAATGTGTATTGATTTTGATTCCTTTGGGCTTATCCAAGAATAGCATAGCTGGATCAGATGGTAGTTCTATTTTTAGTTCTTTGAGAAATCTCCATACTGTTTTCCATAGCTTCACTAACAAATATTTTTCCCACCAACAGTACATAAGGGTTCATTTTTCCCTGCACTTTCACTGGCATTTGTTACTTTTTGGTTTAATAATAACCATTCTGTCTGGGATGAGATGGACTCTCAGGTAGCTTTCATTTGCATTTCCCCAATGGGTCAAGATGTTGAGAACTTTTTCACATATTTATTGGCCACTTGAATTTCCTTCAAAAAGTGTTCACCTCATTTGCTGACTTACTGATTGGGTTGCTTGTTCTATCGATGCTAAAAATTTTTTAGTTCAATATTGTGGATATTATTTCTCTGCGAGATGAATGTCTAGATCTGGCAAAGATTTTCTTTAATTCTGTAGGCTTTCTTGACTCTGTTGTTTGTTTCATTTGCTGTGCAGAAGCTTTTTAATTTACTGCAGTCCCATTTGTCAATTGCTGCTATTATTTCCTGAGTTATGGGAGTCCTGTTGAAGAAATTATTGCTAATACCAATATCTAGAAGTGTTCCCCCTATGTTGCTCTCTAGTAGTTTCAAAATTTCAGGTCTTACATTCTTTGATCCTTTTGGAGTATTGGACGGTGTAGGATGTGCGATCTGGTTTCAATCTTCTGATGGATGTCCAGTTTCCCCAGCACCATTTGTTGAAGAAACTATCTTTTCTTCAACATATATTTTTGACTTTGTCAAGAATCCGATGGCTGTAGACTCACAGGTTTGCTCCTGGGTCCTCTATTCTATTTCATTGGTCTGCATGCCTATTTTTATGCCAATACTTTGTTATTTTTGTTACAGTGGCTCTGCAGTATATTTTTAAATCCAGTATTATGATGTTTTCAGCATTGTTCTTTTTGCTCAGGATTGCTTTGGCTACTTGGGGTATTTTGTGCTTCCACTTAAATTTTAGGATTGTTTCTTTCCTAGCTGTGTGAAGAATGCCTGTGTTCCTATGTTGAAATGTGTATATCTGTTGGGAGTGTTTGCTTCACATGTTCAAAGTGCTAGGCTCAATTTATAGCTACTTTGAGGGGAGAAAACTGCCAACAGTAGCAATAGCAATTTAGAAATAAACCAGATATAGTAATACAAAAAAAATATACTTTTAAAAAATCTACAACACCCATAACTGTACAGAAAAGAAGAGAGAATACAAATATTAATGCAAATAAAATTAATTTAAAAATATAAAAGCAGGAGGAGAAGGAAAGAAGAAATGAAAAGAAAAAGGGGAAAAATAAAGAATAAAAAGAAAAAAATACAATTAAAGAATTAAGAAATGCCTAAAATTAGATAAGAGTATGAACATTATGCCTAAAATGCATAAAATTGTAAAGGAAAACAAAATGAAGCACATGCAAACCTGGTGGGGTGGCACATGCCTGTAATCCTAGCACTCTGGGAGACTATGACAGGAGGATTACAAGCTGGAGCCCAGCCTGAGCATTTCAGTTGGGATGTAGCTCAGTGTGAAGGCCCTGGGTTCAATTCCCAGTACTGCAAAATACACACACACACACACACACACACACACACACACACACACCCCTTCCTTGTTGAGTTGTTTAAAATAAAGATACTTCTTTCTGAACCCTCTGATTTTGGAATCTCCCAGGCATAACGAAGCAAATAGTGGGTCAGAAGTATTCTTTCTTAGCTCCAGCCAATTAAGCCAAACCAGATAGGGCAGTAAGCAGGCCCAAGGCCTGGATCCCCCTTCCTACTAGCAAGGGTTAAGGCAATGTAGAGCTCTGTTTATGTATTGAAGTAGGGCTATGTTTACTCCAGAGCCTTGAGCACCTGGGAACAGGGCTACAGCAGAACCTTCCCAAGCCCTTCACCAAGAAGAGCCACTGGACCCAATGTGTGGGTCC
Organism: Heterocephalus glaber; assembly: GCF_053883595.1. Lineage (NCBI taxonomy): Eukaryota > Metazoa > Chordata > Mammalia > Rodentia > Bathyergidae > Heterocephalus > Heterocephalus glaber. Next base: position 8,464,158 of record NW_028258356.1, on the reverse strand, counting down.
TCCCGGGCTCCTGAGTTATTCAGTGGTGATGATGGTGTCCATGCCACAGTACTGTATCCTTTGAATGCCTCTGAGCATGCAAGAGGGGTTGAACCAATGTGATCTACATAGTTAGAGAAGCTGCAAAACTGAGTGGTCCATCAACCTTGATCATGGTGCTCAGGCCCAGCCCCATGTGAATCCACACACAGTTAGTCTTAATTCATTTCACAGAGCTCAAACCACCAGTTCCAACTAGAAGTGCCTTCCACTTCCTTCCCCATTGCAGATGCTCTCCCTAGTTCTCGGTGTCCTTGTGTCAGTCACTTCCCTGGTCCTACTGTGTCTCTTGGGATACCCAAGGGCTGAGCCAGTGAAGAGAGAGGACTGTTGGGTCTTGGAAATATAAAAGTGCAGAGGCTCCTGACCCTCCAAGCAGCAAGCTCAGATGATAGGACACTTCTTAATATGCTCCAGGGCCAGGGATTTAGCTCAGTGGTTCCAGCACCTGTCTCGAAAGTGCAAGGTCCTGAGTTCGATCCCCGGTACCAAAAAAAAAGAAAAATTAGGTAAAATGGAAAAAAGTTTTGGGCCAGGGATTTAGCTCAGTGGTTTCGCCACCTGCTGCACAAGCACAAGGACCCAAGTTCGATCCCCGGTACAAAAAATAAAAACAGTTAATATGCTCCAAATACAGTACTCTATGGATATGCTGGGAGTACACAGAAAAGAGAAGTTCTTCTACAGCACCAACTCACCAAACAGATCCTGAGTCTCTTGTCTTTTAGACTATATATTTCTGCCCTTGTGGAAATCATCAGGATTCTCTTTCACCTATACCCTCCAGAAGGGGTACCCCCACCCCGGCAACCATGCCCAGGAGCACTTGGTTTTGGGATGCTATTTCTCCTAGTATTCTAATATGAAATATTTCCGCGTTTCACCTGGTCACTGACTATACTATTGCACCCCAGTGCTTTCTTATGAACCCCACCCACATACACACACTCACTTCAACAAACACCTACATACACATTGTTTTGGTTCAATCACATAAATAGGCAGGTAAGTGATCTACCATCTTCTGTACTTCCTACCACTATTTCTGTTAATATTGAAATAAATGGTTGATAGAAATTTTGTCAACAAGAATCAACAGTAGCCATCTTTGATTCCTAAGCAATGGTATAATCACTATTAATAATGAGAAAAGAAAACAAAAGTGAAAAACGCAATCATAGTTATTGCTATTTTCAATAGCAAAAAATGTTTAGTTCTATCACAACTTGGATAATTATTTCAAGCTTAAATATGATCAAAATCAATCCAAATTTACTCTAATCAACTGACAAAAATAAAGAATATAAATTGGCAACCTGTATCCAAATTTTTTAAAACTCCAGGAAATATAATATCACCCTATGAATATTTATATCTTCTAACTCCTTAAGAACTAAAACTCATCTGTTGGCACTTAGTCCTTGTTTCAATTCAGTTCAACAAGATTATTTTGAGTTAAGACTTGTAGCAGAGTGCTATATTAGGCAGATAAAGATAGACAAAAGGGAATAATAACAATTACCTGTCCTTCTGGAGCTTATGTTCTCATCTGGTGGAAGAGGTAAATATAATGATATGAAGCCAAAAAGTGTCAAAGGGAGGTGCAAAGTTCTGTCTTCAAATATACAAAGGGCAATTCTGTGGAAAGGGATAGAATATATTTTCAAAATTGGCCAGTTTGGGCCAGGAATTTAGCTCAGTGGTTTCGCCATCTGCTGCACAAGCGCAAGGACCCAAGTTTGATCCCCAGTACCAAAAAAAAAAACAAAATTGACCAGTTTGCTGCAACATATATAAACCCACCCACTGACCAATTGGCTGGAAACTACAAGTATGTAAAAACCCCTAAGAAAAACTCTGGTTTCATATCTCTACAGAGGTGAGGGAAATAATGTCTATAAACTCTGTATTATAGACTTTTCTGAGGGCTAGATTTATATTTTTAAAAGTGCAACTGTCAGGAGGACACTATAAAAATGAGATTTGATTTGGTAATCTAACCCTTTAAGGTACATAATGATGTAACCCTTTAAGGTACATAATCTAACCCTTTAAGGTACATAATGATGTTATGAGGGCTTCCAAACATTTCCTTGCATAAAAAATCATCATAAGATTGAGAATCCCTTATGTTCTTAATAAACTCTGAAAAGAACACTATAACCTTAAATAACAAAGTTTTAGGTGCAGAATCAAAACGTGCAGAATTGGTGGTGGAAACAAAGATGGACCCATGTCATGAGTACCCGCTAGTCTTCTCCAGATGCAGAAAATTGCTTTGAAGAGGCAATAAATGTCCTTGAAATTAAGACTACTCCATTTTTTATGTAACTGTTGATTGCAAGAGTTGATACACAGCTGATGACAAAAGTTTAAGAGTTAATTAAAAGATTTGAGTTAAAATTAAGAGTTGAGATATAAAATCTGATTGAACTTGGGAGAAAAACATGAAAGAAAAAATCAAATGTGTTATGAGGACAGCAGAGTAGTATAGGGGTACAGAAATCATCTTCAGATACATAAAAGGGAGTTATCTGAGAAGGCAGAATTTAGACAATAGGATGTCTGAAATTATGAAGATGTGGTTTTTGTTGACTTGCAGGAAAAACTCCTAACAATTAGAACTTTTCAAAATCAGTGGGCTCTCTTAGAGAGTAATAGTTTTCCAACAATGGCAAAGCTCAGATTGCATCTGAATGACCACATTATCATCATTAGCGTCATCATCATCATCATCATCATCATCATTATGATGCATTTGTGGAACTTCTTGTCATGTATGAGATTTCATACTAAGTGCTTTAAGTGCATTATTTCCTGGAATCTTCACCAAAACTTTATGGGGTCTCTGATTATTTCCATTACAGAGAAGAACTGGTAGCCTGGAGGATATAAACTTTTCTCAGTCACATTGGTAGTAACTGAACAAAGATTTCAATTCAATTCTGATCCCACATCTATCAAATCAACTTTTCTTTCATTGGATTTGCTGTACTAAAGATTCAAGCAGGTTTTTCTTTTTCCAGGGGACAGGTAAAATTAATGATCATATATTGTTTTTGTTTATCTTTTCAAACCCAGAAACTTTACAATTCTACAAATATGAGACACAGATACATGATATGTGAACACTACTGAGCTAATCACTGGTAAAATTGTGTCGAGAACCTACATATTTCATGGGTTTCAACTAGTCCAGTTCTCCTTTTATAATATTATTCTGGCTTCCAAGGATGGGTCTAGGTGTAGGGAGAAGAAAATAGTAAACATATAGCCACACGTGGTGGTACATGCCTGCAGTCCCAACACTCTAAGAAGCTGATGCAAGAAGATCATAAGTATGAGCCCAGACTGGGCAATTTAGCAACCCAGTGAGACTCTGTCTCAAAATAAAAAATAAAAAGAGACTGGGTATATAGCTCAGTAGACAGGCCCTAGGTTCAATTCCCAGTACTGAAAAAAAAAGTAAACAAATAACATTGAAAACTCTCTTCATTCAATACTGACAACAAGCCAGAGTGGCAGAAAAGAAATTTGCTCCTCAAATGCTACAAAATGGTCAAGGAAAGAGAATATAACCAAGTGCCTTATGTTTCACATATATGAAAAAAAAAAAAACTTCAAAACTTGAGAAAAGTTGAGTTGTGAAAGTGGAAGACCTGCATGCTAGTTCCAACACATGTCAGCTCCCCTTTGTACTACCAAAAAAAAAACTTATGAAGATAATACAGTAATTCTTCTGTGGGCTTAAACTTCATTATATCATCTGTCATATGGCCAACATTTCTTATTTCTTTCTGTATTCTTTTTTAGGCTAACATACTTTCCCATGTTTTCATCAAATCTTCATAATAGCCCTTTAAGTAAGTGGGAAATATGTTACTGACTTATGCTCATTTTGTAGATGAGTACCTGGACCCATGGATGTGCATGGTTCATATACATGGCCCAGCTGGAATAATAGAGATGTGCTGTCTGGCAGAGTAAGGCTTCCTTCCTGATTCTAAGTGGACTCTCTTCTCTAGACTACAGGACAAGAAAATACAGAAGACTTCAAGGATAACTGTATACTTAGCCATGTGCATGCCTTATATCACATGTTCTCTATGTACTAAAAGTTTTAAAAGAAAGAACCTGGTTTAGAGTTATAAATACCACATTTCTTATCCACCCAAGTAGTAATTTTATGCCTTAGATTGGTGTCTATTTAAGGTAACTAACTGGTAAAAAAAATAAAATAAAAAGACATATTTGGGGACTATTATGTATGTATTTTCATTTACATGGTCATTTGGAAAGGGAAAAGTTGCTAGGAAAACAGCACTGACTAGGCTATATTCACAAGGAAGAGGAATATACATAAAAATTATATTAAAATTATTCAAAGATATGTCCCAGTGAAACATTATTTTTAATTTGCTATTATATTTTGTTTACCTATATCCAGTTTTTTATAAAATAAAAATTAGGAATGAGAATATTGTTTCAAGGGCAATAAGACAGATCATTTATACCAGATCACCTCATCTTTGTAGAGCTTAGAGAAAGAGGAAACAAATTGATTTAAAAATAAGAATAGGAAGGCAAATATTGAGGGTGAAAGGCTATCGTCACCCTTTTACTGAGGTCAAGGAGTCCAGATTCCCAAAGGAGGCAGAGTCGTAAGAAAAAGGAAAACTGACTGTATCAATTGGAGATGACAGGTTTCAACTCATTTTCAATCTAGTTCAATATTTGAGTACAACAACAATTCCGGAGAGACAATGTACACATCCACCTTGAATTGCTACCACATGATGCTGAAAGAAAAGGGGGGAGAGAATCTTTGGATTAATTCTTTTATCAACAAAAGAATTAATCCAAAAATACACTTCTTGGTCATAAAAACCAGAGATCCCAAAAACAGCATTGAAAGCAAAACTGGGAAAAATTTTCTGCTCTAACACAAAAATCTTACAAAACAATTTAAGTATGAAAAAACCACATCGAATTTTAAAATATGAGCAACAGACCACTAAGAGTTAAAAAGTAATTCTAATATGCTGGACCCTTTTTTTTTTTTTTGAAGATAAGAGGGTGCTGGAATATAATGGACAACCTTGGGACATTCTAACCAATGGTTTAAAGGCTGGGTTACCAAGGAAACAATACAATACAATACATGCTCCAGCAAGCTGGAGCAAACCGGTAGGGAAGAGGAAATTTAAAATGAATATTGCTGAGGAAAGATACCACTCAACATCATCATAATTGTATATATGAAGTCCTCTCCCCTTTAAAATAAAATATTCCAATAAGAAAATCTATGAAATCTAATAAAGAACATATGTAAATCCTGAAATAACACATTCAGCTAAGAGACAAGAAGTTGTTAAAAGTATATACATTATTCCTTTCTTAAAGATGAAGAAATGAAGCCTCTTTGGAGTTAAGTAATTTCCCAAGGCTGTGCAACTAACAAGTGGTAGAAATCATGACCAAACTCTGTGGGGTTTGTTCTTCCCATCCAAATGACTCCACTTAGACCTTGGGCAGGAAGATACCTAAGGTTAAGTGGACACCTGTGTGAATGAAACGTCCCTTGTTCATTTTTATGGCTGTTGTTACCTTGGAATATTAGCTTAATTATAACAGTAATCTTTTAAGCCTTCTTTGAGAATCTTGCCTTAGTTAGGTGTATAGACCAAGTAGTACAAGAGAAGTTTCTAGCTGTAGAACCAGGGTTGGAGTCATGTTCCTCTAAATGGTGAATTAAGTCATCTGTTTTGGTAATACTAGAGATCACTTTACAATTTAGAAGACTGAAGAATTAATATAATCTTAAATAATATGAATGGTTAACAGGTTCAAAGAGGGAGAAACCCAAGGGGGAATAAAATTCAGTTTCCAAGAAGAAAAGTAAAAAGGAAAGAATTTGAATGGTAGGAGAAAAATCAGGAGAAGCTAGGTATACAGAAGCTCAGGCAGAGATGTTTTCAAGAAAAAGGGAGTGGTCAACTTTTAAAAATATACCACAAACTTCAAGTACGATTGTATAGTACTTATGAAGTTTGAGCTCAGAAACAGTTTCTAATCTCACATTTTAAAAAAAAACACTCTAGATTATAAAACACTACCGAAATAAACTAACATTCTCCTGAGTCAGGTCACAATTCCTATGGATAGAAAATGAGTTGACACAGGTATCCTCAGTTCTTCATATACCAGATAGGTCAAGAATTCTAACCCTCTCAAACCTTTTTTCTTTAATTTATAAAGCCCCAAATGGTATCTTACCTGAGCTCTCCAAAATCACCCTTTTATCTCCTATATGGCATGTTATTTTCCTCCTCCATTGCTCCCATATTTCTATACTGACATCTGAATTGCTATTCATTGAGGATTTAATATATGGCACATACTTCACATGTCTTCTTTTTAACACTCAGAACAACTGAAGCTCAGAGAGGTGAAGGAGGTTACTCAAGGCCATTCATCAAGAAGGAATAGAACAGGATTCTAATCTAGGTCTGTCTGGCACCCCAGCCTAAGCTTTTTACCACTCTTCACATTTAGAAGCCTCTGTAGATGCACACAACTGCCAACTCTTGTTGCCAAAGATGGAGATGACACAGCTGCTAAAAAAGACACAGCTGCTAAAAAACACTGTGTGCCAGGAGACACTACTGTACCCTTCTTCTTACATCTCCATGTAGACTAACAAGTGTCACTGTTAAGGCATTGTTTCATTCACAGAAAACTATAAATTTTGCTCTCGCCCTCATCAGTGGTGTTGACACAGCATAGTTCTTTTTAAAGACTCCTCCACTATCTTGCAAAATAAGGCCCTGGTGAGCCAGTCCCAATGGGCTCATGAACTTGTCTAAGCATGTCTGAGTTCAAAAGAGAATACAGCTTACACCCAAATTAAAATTCCCAGGATAAAGCCTACTTAAAATCTAGTTAATGTTTTTAAGATGCTAAGTTTCAGAGAAACCTAACCTTTAAGAAAGAGAAATATGATTGGGAAATATAACTATAAGACAAACAGGAAGACTAAGATCTACCATAGACAACACAGATTCTAACGTTAAACAGTCAGGCTGGAAAAAAAATTAAGACATATCTTTCTTTTACAAAAATAGGTTTGATAGTATTAAATGCTCAAAAGGGCCAATTTACAGTGATGTGTGAGTTAAAGAGAAAGATAAGCAAAGCTTTATAAATACAAAGCTTCAGCTAATCAGAGCTTACAATGTAAATTATGAAAATACTTTTGTTCTCTTTCATGAGAAGACTTAGGTAAGGGACTTGGTCTTATTTTTACTTTAGCTGGTTAAAAGTTTCATACCAAATTTGAGTCTTAATTATAGCAAGAATAATTAACAACTTGGGTCTTCACAAAATATATATTTATTTTTATTTTTCCCTTTCTAGAAAATGTTTATTTACCCTATTCCTAATTTTGTATTTGTATTTGTATTTACATTTAACTATTTCACTATAATGTAAACTTTCAAAGACAAATCTTCATTATAGACAAGTAATGATGGATGCCTGAGAGATGATAGGAAAATAGATGGACAGACAGATTGATAAGTGATAGATCATTAATAAATGATAGAGATGAGGAAGAAATTTGGCAGGCTTTGACAACTCATTCAATATAGGAGATGAAAAAGTTAAAGGAACTAAAGTTGAGTTCTAGGTTCTCTAGCGGCTAGATAGAGACTGAAATACATCAAGGGGAGAATAATGAGTTCATTTTACATGTTGTATTCTAAAGAGCTTAAAATACCCAGGAGATGGTTGAAAAAATGGAGTCTAAAACTTAGAGAAAAGTTCTGATCTGGATATTCAGTTGTTTTGTTTTGTTTGTTTTCAGCAGCAACACAAAGAAAGCAGTTTGACATAAGAGTGAAAGCACTGAACCAGGGAAAATATCTGTTCTTCCTGGACTTAGAAATAATGAGACTAAAAACAATTCAAGGACAGAATTCCCATAAACATGAGCACTGAAGGGAAAACAATATAGGAAAATGGGGAAAAAGTCCTATGTGGAGCCAGGAAAACAGTATGTAGAAAATAATGGGACCAAAGTATCAAATGAAGCAGAGAATTCCAGTGAAGAAATACTAAAAATACTAACAAGTTTGAACAGTTACAAGGCTACTTGTGGCCTTTGGAGGAGTGGTCTCAATAGTGTAGGAACAGAAGCCACTCTTTTGAGAAGAAAGGAAGAAGCAGAAGACAGAAACCTCCGTATAAATCACAGAGCACTTGAAAGGAAAGTTAAAACCAGAGGGGACTCGTGTTTCACCTTCTGGGTGGAAATCTAGCCTTGTAGACAGGGGACCAAAAGAGGCTGAGGAAGGCAACCAGCTATTCTGCCAGAGAGCACCACATACTGTACTTGAGGCTGCTAAGGGTTTCTTCTCTCTGAACCCTCAAAGAGTACACAGAGGAGCTAAGAGAACCCATGAACAAGAAGTGGGCTTGGAGTAGCAGTGAGAAGGCCAGAAAATGAAAGTTCTGTGAGAATGGAATCTCTGGAGAATGCCATTGATTTATGAAAGTATCAGGATATGCTGTCCAAAGAAGCCCAGTGGACCAGCTCTAATCCAGCCACCCAAGGCCAAGGGCAAAACAGTGTAGCCACATTGCATTCAGAACCAGCAATGGCTCAGGGAAGGCTCAGACTGCCTGCCAGTACTCTAATTTTCTTAAGAAAAGAAAAGAGGAAAGACTACCTTGTAAGAAATTTTTAAAATTGCCCCTTTCTTGGGAGTATACCATTGATTTGAATGTTAAGGAAGTATAACTTTAATTTAAATTATTATTTATCCAAAAAATGACTCTACTACCTTGAGTAGTAAATCCAAGTGACCTTAAGGACCCAAAGAACCCAGAAAAGGGGTCTCAGGGGACACAGTCACCCATATAACATAGCCAAAGAACCACTTTGTCTAATCATTTAATGCCATGCTAAGGCTTCTTCACAATAGCAACATTTGGCCACACTTCTAAAGCTCTTTCATTCGATGACTTGGTTTCTTGTGTGTTATTTATTCTTACCTTGGCCATGTGATTTGTTATATTATGTCAGATGCGACTTTCTCTGCATGGAAGAAGAAAATTAACTGTGAAGACTTCCCCTGACACCTCATCTAAATCATACAGGACTGTTTTCAAATATTCCAGACAAGGCAAACTATTAAACAAATGTTGTACACAAGAGGATTTAGGGAATTTAAACACGGCTTCTAAACCATGGCAGCATAAGCTATTTATATGAACTTGTGCCTTTTTCTGAGATAACAATATAATCCCTAAAAAAGCTTATATGTGAGCAGTTGACTAACATGGTACCTAGTGGATAGTTGATATTAGGTCACGCTAATTACACCTGAATTTGAGTCTTTCTTTTAGAAGGAAGCAGTAGACATAAATCTACCAACAGAACTGAAAGTGAGAGGGCTGGAGATTTAGCTCAGTGGTTTTGCTGCCTGCTGCGCAAGCACAAGGACCCTAGTTCAATCCCTAGTGCCAAAAAAAAAAAAAAAAAGAAGAATTGAAAATGAGAACATTTGGGAGAAAATGGCTGTATTTTGAATCAAGAATGTCAAAAAAGGTGATGGTAGGTTTTGTCTGATGTGGTATTAGCTCTCTCACCCACAGTTTAAAAGGAATATTACAGCAAATATTCAGACTGGTTCTTGAGAAGGCTTCAACCTACCAGCTTTGTCTCAAATATCCTTTTTCTGACTTTATAGTTATTACTTTGTTTATCTCACTTCTTGCTTATTTTACATTTTCACTTTTGTGAGACTTTCAGCCCCACACGCTCCTGTCTCATTCTCAAACTGCTTTTAACATCCCCCCTCCCCTAAATGCACTGACTCCTTTGTACTTCTGATATTTGGCAATGTACCATAATTGATCCAGCCTTGGGAAGTCTCATTATCTAAGAACAGGCTCACAACTTACCCTAATAGGATCACTTTTATAGCATCGGGTGAAATGGCTTCAATTAGACACTTACCTAGACTTTAGACAGCAAATTTTTAGAAGTTCTGGAAAGAGAAAACCATATTCCATGCCAATTCCAAAATAAATAAAAGGTCAATGAGGATAGACAACTCTTTAAAATAAAACTGAACTAACACATTTAAATATTATTTTTCTCTTTCTCTTCTTGACCTTTAAATACTCCTTGAGTTTTGTCCTTAGCTATTTCTTTTCTTTACTTGCACTCACTCAATTGATTTTATTAAATCTCATGGATGTAAGCATATTAATTCACTGTTGACTTTCAAATTTATATCTATACCCTAATCCCCTCTTCTGAGCTCCTATCTTATCTATCATGCACCTTGACATGTTCATTTGAATATCTGTAAACATTTCAAAATTGAAAGGCCTTTGTCTATACTGTGATCTCTTGATTTCCTCTCTAAAACATACTCTCTTCTTAGCCTGGCCAAGCTCAGTGGGTGACACCACAGTTGACATGTGGAAAGAAAGAAAGAAAGGAGGGAAGGAGAGAGAAAGGAGAGAAAGAGGAGAGATAACTGGTTAGTAGGAGGTTAATGTAGTACTGGGGAGAATGTAACTAAAAATAAATATCCTTAGATACAATTTTGGTGGATGCTTTTTAAAACTACTTTCAGGGATTGCTTATGCTTTATTTATTGATCTAGATTTTAAACTAAATATTTTAAATGAGGAACAGGGATAACCAGTAGGGCCATCTGCAAGAGTGATTGTCAGATCCAGGCAGAAGGACCATTGTTCTGAGGTCAGGAATATGGTAGAGTGGTGAGCAGCAGTGAGAGGACCTCTTTGAGGCTTGTTGTTGAGAATTGAAGCTCACAAGGAGAGCAGAGAGAGTCATTGTAATAAAGATGCAGCAGACTACAACATTTGGTGAGTGGTTGAGATCAGCACCTCCTAGTGGAACCCACACTTGCTGTGTGGGAGGGGCAGCTCAAATGTGCAGCAGAACCATGCAGAGTTGAAATCTACAGGAGGTCAAGGAGCTCAATTCCCTCACAGCCAGAAACCTGCCTGAATCTCAGTGGACTATGGCTGGCTTGCTGAGATTAAGTGACTTGGATCTGCACTCTGCTGCCCACATCACCTACCAGCAACAGCAGGGTCACACATTGAAGGAGACATCCTTTTTCTTTTTTTTCTTTTCTTTTCTTCTCCTTTCTTCTTCATTTCCCTCCTTTTTTGTTCCTGTTTTTCTCCTGTTTTGTTTTTTCTTGATTGTTCTTATTTCTATAAGAACATGAATACAGTGTCTAGTTTTTCTGTTGCCATTAGTTTGTTCTGTTGTTGTTTTGTGCCTTCCTTCTCTCTTTTCCTCTTGTCTTCACCAGTTTCCCAAAGTTTACATGATCTTCCTGTGTCCTCTAGCTCTACTTCTAACCTTTCCCTCTCCTTTTATTTATCTATCCCCCCACCAAATCCTTCTAAGTCTTCTCCCCAGAAAGTAAATTCACTATACTAATGGGCTTATTTACTGCAAACATATGTCTGGTTGATCCTTGATTTTGATATATAACCCCAAGTGTAGTTCATGTGGTTAAAGGTGACAGGTTAACAATTACTACAATTTGTCATTTTTTAAAGCTGTGTTTGATGCTATTGTTGATGCTGATTGTATTACTTTGGCCAAGGTGAAGTGATTGTTCTAGTCAGCTCTCTTTCCTGGTGTACCAAAACCAAGATTACCTAAGGGGCATTACAGACTCAAAACCCATAGACCAGCTATACTTGAAAGACACCTCTGAGAAGTAGTCATTCCCTAAGGGTTCTAAATATTAGCAATAAAGATACTTGCAATAAGCAATATACAATTATTGACCCAGGAATTAAACCAAAAACATCAACAACAAAGAAATAAAAATGAGAAGACACCTAAACAAGATGCAAACCCAGACCTTCAGCTCACCAAAGGCAAATCCAAGGGCCAATGAGGTGGAACAATCCAAAAGTTAACCACTTGGACTCCCTGAACTGGTAACAAGGGAAGTAACAAAACAGATGAAGGAGGCTCTAGAAACATATACCAGAATGACCAGAATGAAACACATACTTAGTGACTCTAGAACACATACAGATTAAAAAAAAAAATAGAGGAGCTCAGGAACATTATGGAAACAATAAATGCCCAGCATAGGAAAGAAATGGAATCCATGAAACAGATTCAAACAGATATCCAGGAGATTAAAAACTCCATTGAAATTATATGCAGCAGAATGAGTCAATGTGAGGACAGAATTTCAGATATAGAAGATAGGATTGCAGCTAATGATCATAAAAAGAGATTTCTTAAAAATAGCAAGGGCCCATGAGAAATCAATTTAGCAGCTGCTAGATGTTGCAAAAAATAGCATAAGATTGATTGGAGTCAATGAAAAAGCAGGAGACAGCACAAATGACATAAAAAATCTGTTCACAGAAGTAATGGCAAAAAACTTTGCAAACAGGGGGAAAGAATTTGGCATACAGATAAGTAAGGCATATAGGACTCCAACTAGCTGTGATTTTTTTTTAAAAAAATCTACATCTAGACATATAATAATCAATATTGCAGAAATCCAACAGAAGAACAAAATATTAAAAGCAGTTAGAGAAAAGAAAAATGAGGGACAGGCATCATAAAAGATCAACACATTTTTCCCAAATGTGTTATAGATTTAAGAAATACCATTTAAAATCTTTCCACCACTTTCAAGCTCATGAATATTCTACTGAGGTCAAAAAATTCTACTGAAAACAGTTCCACCTATTTTTTGAAACATGATCATTGAGACACAGGTATTGAGAGAAGTTCAGAACAATGCTATGTTTGCTTATTCTATGGCAGATCTTAAAAATCAAATATAGTGTCAGTGCTTCAAATGTTGTTAAATGAATACTAAAAAGAAAAGAGCCTAGGAAGAACTTCCAACACCTTTTTCTTATCTCTTTCTTCATGTATGTATAATCATCCCTTGATACAATTACACCCATGAACTTAGCTTCTTGGATGATCCCAACACCTGGCTGTGATTAGCATTTCTACTCTCAGTACATTAATACAAAAATACAATCTCCCCCATTCCCCTCCTGCACTACAATCAAACCCACGAATGCTTATCAGGTACTCCTCTGGAACAAGAGCTTATGCTATGCCCTACAAAACACTTCTTCTTCATCCTTTACTGAAAGTTGAAATTCTATATTATTTTTGTTATTGAACTTCAACTAAAACTTTACACAGCATGACCCTTATCAGAGAATACATCTTTCAGGAAAGAATAAATTATTTGAGACCATAATTAAAGCTCAAAAATAGTGTCTCAATCACATCTTCCAATTCCAGCAACTTTTTTTCTTCTTTCTTTTTTTACTCTGTCATAGACAGAGTGCAAGCTGATTCCAGCAATTTCACCAGATACCACAAACTAATGGCTGTGGGACTGCTGCCAGTTGCCCTGTAGACATGTTCTTCCCATTGGCTTATCTTTACTCATTATCCTGTTCTTAATATCACTGTGCAAAGAATCTGAAGATTACGAAATAACAAGGTCTTCCAATATGTTGCTGTGTTTAAATATGTGATAAATTAACAAGGGGATAGCGAAATGAAAGCATTTGCATTTAATTTCCATTCAAGGCACAAAGCTAACACAGCACCAGAAAGAAAAATGCTTTGGTTTATTCTCAAGAGTTTGGGTGAGCACAAAACCAAATAAAATTGAATCACCACATGGCAGGATTTATTACATCTGGACAATGGAGCTAAGTTTGCTGGTTTACACGGCAAACCAGTCAGCCATTTCCCCTTTTAAATTGTCAGAGCATAAATGCAAGATTTACATAAATCTAACAAAATACTAAACTGAAAAAGCATTTTATATACTAGTGTCAAATTTTCAAATACAAATTACAAAATACTGATAGAAATTTTTTTTAGGAAAAAATTCCCTTAAAAAATCTAATGAAATTGTACAAAAAAGGAAATTAGAAATTTTGGTGTGATACAAGTTTTTTCACTCAATTATCTTGGTCAAGTCATGCATTTTGTAGAACTCTATTTGCCATTTTTAAACCTATTTAAATAAAATAAAACCATGTGTCTATTAGTCTCATGGTGAAAATGAGTTTTCTGAGGTGCAAGAAAGAGCTTTTAAAAAGAAATAGAAGAGTAAGGTAGTTTTTTAAAAAGTCAACTGGAATATAAGCATTTCCATAGACATTCACTATTGAATAAGCTATATAGGATTTGTTGGATAGATATCACCACTTTAATAGAACTAGGCCCAGGTCCAAGAACAGAGATTTAAATCTTAAATTTGAAACAGTCTTTTGTTTTGCTTTTCTCATTCTTTGCAAAGCTCACTTTGTGGCTTTAAAAATATTTATGCAAGAGATACTATCCTGAAAAACTACAACCAAGAAGTTGCCAACTTGATATTTTTTGAGAAGTGGCCAAAAAGATCCCTGCAAAAGGAGGCTTCCCCCTTCCCTCCTTGATGCCCGAAATGTCAACAGTTGTAATTCAGTCAGTTGTGCTGATAGTTGACATCTATCTCCCTGTGGTAACCTTTTGAGGTGGGAGGGGGGGAAGATTTCTCTATTTTATTCACAAAGATATTCTGATCCTTTCAAATGATTTGATGAAATCTAGCTACACCACAGCTGTAGGATGTGTTTCCAAACTTATGAAGAAGAAAGGAGGTTTCTTGAGGAGGCCTTGGGTGAAGCCAAAGTGATATTGGCTCCTAAAGTTTTGAGGAGAAAAGAGAATGTTCTGGGAATCCAGAGGAAGGAAAGTCAGAATGCCCTTCAGTGACTATTTCATCTCCTTCTAAATACTCGGGAATTTTAAAAAATATCTGAATCAGATGTTTTCTTTAAATAAAAATTAGGACATTTATCCATCTTAGATTCTCTCTCATTCTCCAGATTTTCAGTGATTGCTTTGAATTTTAAAGAGTTCTAAAACAAACCTTTCAAGCTACTTCAGCATCTGTAGATATAAATTGTTAAAGCACGAAACATCTAAAGTAGGTCATTATTTCTCTCTACTTCTTAACCTGTAATGAACTATAATTCCTCCTTTATGTTGCTTAATAAATGCTTTCCCGTCAAGATTATTGTTCATGTTCAGGACAATGGAAGCAAAACAGGAGTTGATTGACTTCGCTTCTTTTGTTATGTAAACATCCATTAGTAGAGTCAGCTTTCCTTAAATTGAGGGGAGAATTGGAGTTTTGTATAAATGAATCTTATAGAAGTAATTGGCTAATTCAAATATCTGTGCATATACATTTGATTTTTAAATGCTACACAATAAAGAAATAAAAAAGATTTGGTGGATCCAGCTTATATTCTTCGGAAAGCATAGATCCTATTTGAAAAGAAACACTTTATTTGAAATCCACAATATTTCTAAAATTTAGATTAATTCGGTTCTTGCAATGTTCACTAGGTCCTTAACACCTACAAATAATAGGAGTTCTCTAAAACTATCCTCATTGCTCTAAATTTCCAGGTTTTTTTATCAAAAGGTCTCATGAAATTATTTTATGTAAAAGGATGTGATGGCATTACTTCTTGCTGTTCCTATTCTTTTCCTCAAGAAAAAGAAATATGAAAACTTAAAAGGATAAGGCCTAAGTTCTGGTGTTCCACAGCACAATGGGATAATGATAGTTCAACTAACCTGTTATGTATTTTATGAGGATCTAGAAGAGAGAACCTCAAAGCCTCCAAATATACAGAAATGATAAGAAGAGGGAAATACTAATTATCCTAACAATCAGTACATGCTGCATGCATGTGTTGAAATAACATACTATCCTGTTAATATGAACAATTAATACATATTAATCAAAAAGTAAAATAAGTGATGGGGTTAAATAATGAAGTTAATGGGTGGCAATGGATTCATTTATTCTTGAAATAAGTGTAAATCAAATAGGATATTTCCCTTGTAGGACAATAGTTACAAATAACTCTGTCATTTCTTTCTTTTATCAGCAGAAAAAGAAAGAAAGAAAGAATGATGCTGGTGATGGCTCTTTCCCTTCACCCAAGGAGGCTTTTCATTTATTCCTGTCTCTCCACTGTGTTCACTGTTCCCTGAAGCACAAAAATCTGATAAAGGTCACAAGGGATAGGAAAACTTAACTCCAATATTTTCCTGTTGATCTTGAGAGCACTTTCCAGACCCTTGCAAGATGAAAATCTCAGCTGCAGCATCAGAAAGAGAGTATCTCTCTCTGCCCTAAATTTCTATCTCTGCCAGGGCAGTAGCTTTAGAGAATATACTGAGTTAGAAATCTGAGGTAGGCTTTCCTTTTTGCTTAAAGAGATTATCTCTGAAGATAAATTCACTTGCTTCTTATATCAGCTTTTTATTATCTATACACTTTTATTAGAACTAGTTCCTCTTTTATCTTCCTAAGTTGGAGATCTTGTTGAATTTGATTCATTAACAATTTGCCAAAAACATAGACCATAGTAGACTATTATTAATTATTACATATAGAGTAAATATACTCCTGAACAACTGCATATTTTAGATTTGACATTCTCTGTAATAATATGAGCCAGTTTCTTAACATGAATCCTTCTTTATACATATACCTTCTATTGATCTTCTTATTGATCTGCAGAACCCTAATATAATAGGAAAAGGTCTAGAAAGAGTCAGACTCCCGCCACAGGTAGAATAAGGTTGTTCCTACTGTCACCATGGTTACTATCCATGCTGCTTGATGATCTGCTCCTCTTTAGACTGAAGTGGCCTGAGTAGACATCAGCTCAAGCTGTAAAGCAAATATTCATATATTTAACTTTTTCCTATTTATTTCCATTAATTGTCTCATTTACTATTCTTCCTGAGCCTTCCCCTATGAATCAGCAGTAGCTTACCATAAAAAGTACATAAAAAGTAGGGCCATTAAAATAAGAAATATCATGGCTAATATAGGAAGAAGAAAGGAAAAATACCTAGAGGATATTTAGAAAAAAAAATATCCTGGAATTAGTAGCTCTGAGATTCCTGTAGTCAAAGGCAAAAAAGAATTTGTGGCATTTCAGACAATATGTTAACAACAGCCATGTAGCTAGTGTTCACTATTCCTGATTTCCCCTCCTCCATGAACACATGGAACATTCTTATGGTTGGGTAAGAGATACGTTTCAGGCAATAAATTTTGAGCAGAAATGTGTCACTTCTGAACTGATGCCATATAAACCCTGTACCACCTCCATGGAACATATATATTGAGTTTGTGCTGCAACAAATCCAGACAGCTTGTATAAAAAAGCATGCAATTAATCAGCTTTCTATCACTGTGACAAAACACCTGAGACAAACAACTTACTTAAAGGAGGCTCACCGTTTAAGGGGGTTCAGTATATGGACAGCTGACTCCATTGCTTTGAGGTCAGTGGTAAGACAACATCACAGTGATGATAGTGTGTGGCAGAGGAGGCTGCTCACTTTACAGCAGCCAGGAAGCAGGAGGTGGGGAGAGAAAGCAGCCAGAGACAAGATAGTTCCCAAAGTCATGACCCACTCCTTCAACTAGGCCCCACTTCTGAGGCCCCATCACTACCCAATCACTAATGCCATCAAAGTAAGACTCCATCAATGAACTGACCCACTGAGGAAGTAGAGACCTTACAGTTCAATCACCTTTCAAAAGCCGCACAACCTGAGGCTGCTCAACATATGAGCCTTCAACATTTTAACTATTCCAGATATAAACCCTGACACCACAGAGGACTTGCTATAAATGATAAATACATTTTGGGTGTTTGGCAATGGGATTTTAGAGCTGCAGTGTATCCTGAGCATAAGCTTAGCCTGTTCTACATAAAACACAATGTATGATGCTTGACAAAGGTCCTACTCATTGGTCATCCCTTTAACCAGTAAAATAGAGTATCTGTGCTTTCCAAAAATGATAGAAACTTCTTCTGGAGCTAAACTCTTGAGAAAAATTTATTTTATTCATCTTTAAGGAAAGGAATAAAAGCTCAATATAGTAAAAATAATAGTCTTCAAAAGTGAATTATACAAAATGGTAGGAATATTTTCTTTTATACCAACCTTTAATTTAATAGTAAGCTAGGCATATTGTAACATTGTAATTCCTAAAAAAAAAAAATTGTAATTCCTCTGGAGGGTTCAGTTAATTCCTGGCAATCTAGGAAGATACAAGACAGTGTTTATGCAGACATTAGAAATTTGTGACTTGTAGCCCAAAACTGGGCTGTAGAACTATTTTGCTTGGCCTGCACTATTCTCTTATGTTTCTAACTAGTTGCCAATATTGAAAAATGACAGGCATCCACATAAAAATCTTGATAACTTCTGGGCTCTCTTTTGTAAAAAGTCAGTTTTGGCAACACTGGGTCAACATTTCCAGGTAGCAACAAGCCAACTGGAGATGAATAGTTGCTGCTCTTTGAGCTGTGGCAGGTTCTCCAAGTCCCCAAAGTACTCTCCCCCACCCTACTCCACTCATTTAGACTATCTGACTGGCCCTTTTGGCAATTCACATTACTCTATGCTAAAAGGATCCAGAATGCTGCAACCACCAGTGGGCCTCAGAGTGCTTAAAAATTTTAGGATACTAGGCTCCAGACCACACCATCTTACTTGAAACCTATCAGCTTGAGTTTTCCATAGTGGACTTTTGTATCCATCAGGCTTCTCATCAGGAAACTCAAGGCCCACTGAAGATAGGATTTTTTGAAAAGGACTTGATCCTATACATTGCTCCTGTATAGGAAGCCACAAGGGTTAGGGCAGCATGCTGGACTTGTAGGGGTAAGGGGAAAGAGTGGTCACAGAGCTAACTGTGCTACGTGAAGTTACCTATGGGACCTGAAGGAACTGTAACCTTCACAAAAAAGACCTCTCCAGGAGAAAGATGTTTCAACCTCACCCTCTTTTCTGCCTCTGGATCTTTTGCTGCTGCTTCCCAGTGGCTCAACTTAGGTAAAAGCCAAAGGGTAAGGAAGGCAATTGATTTTGTTCATAGAGGTACCTCCTGAAGCATAAAGCTGGAGAAGAAACTATTTGGAGGACCCAGAGGGGCCAACCAAAGATAAACAGCACACCCTTCATGGAGCAATGTGGGGAAGAAATAATTCTATTTTTGCTAATTCAATCATAAATGAGAAAATCTCTACTAATATAGAGAATTAGTGGTCTCACCTTGGAAAGAGAATGAGATGACCACCCCTATTGGTTTGCTAAGGTGCCACAAACTTGGTGGCTAAATGACAAAACTCATTCACACAGAGTTCTGGAGAGTAGAAATCCAGGATCAAAGTGTTAGCAAGGTTGGGTCCCTCTGAGAACTGTGAAGGAGAATGTTCCATGCCTCATACTTAGCATCTAGTAGTTTCTGGCCACCCTTGAGATTTCTTGGCTTGTAGTTCCATTGCCCCAGTCTCTGCCTCCACTTTAAGACGCTGATCTCCTTATGTGTGTGACTGTCTCTGTGTCAAAATGCCCCCTTTTTAAAGGACACCAGTCATACTGAATTAGGGCCTACCCTAATGACCTCATCTTGATTTGATTATCTGCAGAGTTCCTATTTCCAAATAAGATCATATTTACAGGTGCTAAAGGCTAGGACTTCAATATTTTTTAGAGAAACACAATTCAACTCCTAATGTTAACTTAATCATTAGACCAGTGGTGCTCAGCCATATTGTGGAATGTGAAGTTTATTAGGTAGAACAAGATTTTTATAAAATTTCATTTTCATTTGTGTTTTCTCATATTTCCACCTGAATAATAAAATTTATTCCCAACAATGGCATTAAAATTTATTGTTTTTATGTTTTCAGAGGCAGTAGCATTTAAACATACACTCAAAAATATTATTTTGATTTTAAAACACTAATGTAATCACTATTTTGGTTGGTTTGTGCAGTGAAGTTTAATAATTCTGAACAAGATAGCTGCAAT
Source organism: Heterocephalus glaber (assembly GCF_053883595.1). Classification (NCBI taxonomy): domain Eukaryota; kingdom Metazoa; phylum Chordata; class Mammalia; order Rodentia; family Bathyergidae; genus Heterocephalus; species Heterocephalus glaber. Next base: position 8,444,144 of record NW_028258356.1, on the reverse strand, counting down.
GTTTATTTCCTTTAAAAGGTATAGTTATATCCCCAATAATAAAATGCTTCTAAACATACAAATACCATTTTGGAAAAAATGAAGTTTGCCATCTATCATGCAGGACCTAGGTTCTCTGATAGAATCAGTGGTGAGCTTTTAATATTGAAGAGGTTATAAATTACTGCCTATGATCTCTCTTTACTCCATCTATTTCTGGTGTAATACTAAAAAAAATTTTAAATGTGACTTCAAATAGACTGCAATAAACTCACACTTAAGAAAGATGCAATCATCTTTAAAATCATATATTTCAGGAAACTAGTATTCAAGAGATGTCATGAAATAACCACCCTTAAGTTACAGAGTTGCTTTTATGAACTACATCCAGATTCCTGTTGAGATGTCCTGGCCGAAATTCTACCTTCATCAGAAAATATCCTGCCAATAATTCTCTCCAAACCACACAGGCAATTGGGCAAGATCTTACATGAAAAAAATAAATAAATCTGTTTCCATCTACTTACTCTGGAGTGATGAAAGACTTTACTTGAAATATTTCAGTCATTTTAATTGGCTCTGCCTGCTATTCTCAGAAAAAATATGGGTAAGTACCTATTTTCAAATCTCAGTGCCATGTTCCTAAGCAAAGCCAGAGACTACTTTTCCCCTAAACCCTATATTCTTTGGTCAACTTCCATCCTTGGCCCACATAGGGAGGGCTAACACTTGGTCTGCCATTCACTTTTCATTCCTTTGATTGTGCCAGGCTCTCTTCTCTTTGCTTAAGTAACTTCCTTTTGGCCCATAACTAGGATTACCCTTTCAGGTCATTAAAATCTGTGCTCAATTCTTTTATCATTTCTTGTTTTTTAAAGAAGTTAGAAATATTTTGGGACTATACAAATACTGAACACCATGGAGATTCTGTGGTAGTTTTTCCATTGCTGATGAGAGATTTTACAAGATTTATGCATAAACAGTTTCAAGTGTTTTCTAAAGGTTTAGCTCCAACATTATGACTATTCATTCATCCTTTCACGAATAGCTCTGGTACCATCAGATCTCAACTAGGACGCTAAGTTCATTTCAGAATGGAAATGCTGGCTAGAGAAGGTCAGCTGAACTGCACAATATAATGAAGAGTATCAGTGGGTCCTGGACTGGGAACAAATGGGGAAATCTGAGGAAGAAGGAAATAGACAGAAATTCAGTTATCAAAACAAGGATCAAGATATGGATTTGAGCTCATAAGTAAGCCAGAAATTGTAAGCTAGAAAGTGTGAGAGCACAAGGGCAAGGTCAGGTTGGTATGAAGGAAACATCAAGGTGAGTCAACTGCTGGTAGAGCACACGCCCTTGCATTCACTCAGGATTGGCCTCAGAGCCCAGGCATAGCAAAGTCTGCAGGAAAGACCAGCATATGGCATCAAACAGGTCCCACCAACTCCCACATTTCACAGAAATGTCCACCTAAGAATTTAGTTTGAGTTCTGCTTAGCACCAAGCCAAAAGAAGGCTTCTTCTTAGGCTTAGGAAAATACATATATTTATTCATGAACTTGACAAATGTATTGAGCGCCAACTCTTGTGGGTGACACTCTGCTGCAGATAAACTAATGAGCAAATCAGAAAGTACTTGGGCTAGTGAGGGAGTGGGAGGGGACAAGGCCAGAGAGGAAAAGCAAAGGACAGATCATGCAGGGTGAGTGGCTTGGTTAAGGAGCTTGCGATTTCTTCTAAATGCAGAGGTTTTAGAGAGGGAAATGTCTTCTTCCGAGTCCATTTGCTTCAATAAGTATCACTTGATGACTGAGTAAAAATGGATATCAAAAAAAGGACAAAAATAACACTGAGGGGCCCACTTCAAAGGTTATCGCAATTATACTAGAGAGAGGTGTTGGTCCCTCAGAGTAGGTTGGAAGCAAAGGAATCATGAAAAATAATTTGGAGGTAAAATCAAGAAGATTTGCTGAAGGATGGATGGGCAAAAGAAGTAGAATAAAAAATTGAACTAAACTGTTTGGCCTAAGCAACTGGCTAGGTGGCGATACCACAGTCCAAGATGGAGTAGAGTAGTGAAGAACCAGCTCTTACAGAAAATAATGATGGATTATACTTGGAAAACATCAATATTGAAATATTAGACATCCAAGAGAAGCTTGTGCACAGGCCAGGAGCAGGAGAGAGGTTGAGGCTAAAGCAAAAAATTATTTCCTGATTTTCTTCCTAGTTTTATTTTTGCTTTAAACTGATATTTAATTTACTCCTCAGTAAAGTAAATATTACCAAAATCTGTAAAGTAAAACTTGTTACATATTTACCAGCGCTTTTAAAATACTTGTCAAAGTTTCTTCTCCCAAGACATCTGAAAAGGTGAATGAGATATCTTTTTATAAAAATAAATATCAACTACTAGTGAAGATGACAGCATAATTGTCTATTTACAGACTTCTAGTTTGAAAAATAAGAAAATTGTAACAAATAATTATTTAGCCTAATTACAGTACTTATTTCTTATTATAAAAAAGCAAAGTCATTATACATAATAATTTTTACTTAGATTCGAGTCATAGTTTCACTTTAGCACAAAAACTTACTGCCAAAATTAGACACTTAGAGTAGATAACAGAAAATAAGCATTTGAAAATAATTTGAGATATGCCTCTGAGCCAAATTTATATGACCTCTGAATACTTCATACCTCTTTAAGATAAATACATAGTTCATGTTGGATTCTTAATCTTTGCAAAGGTGCCTCTGCATTTAAGCCCAGATCTGATAAAATATATATGTTCCATGTGTTATAATAAATATTAACACACATCATGTCAAAGAGGCTATAGGAGAAATTACATCATTCTTTTCCTCCTTTCTCCCCTCATGAGACTTGCCTCTAATTGACCCCCATAGAGATAAGAATGGCCTGCCTGAAACATGTTACCCAATTGGCCACGATTGATTTAACCTCTCTGGCTGAGAGGCAGCTGCCCTCTTCCTCCCTCCTGCCTGTTTATCAACTGCTTGTAAAAAACAAAAGAAAAAAAGAAGTCCAGTGCCCTAGATAACAGACCAGCTTTCAAAACCCAGATGTAGAAAGTGATCCTGTTTCTATTGGTCAGTACTCACTTAAATATAGTACTCCAGAAAACTAAAGAGCCCCCTTGAGCTGGTAAGGAACAGTTTTGCAGCGTTTGAATAAGTCTGAAAGAGTATGAAAAATGTTGGCTCTATGAAATACCCGCACTGAATCACATAGGCATTATAGATAGCTTGAATTGTTTAACTTGTCCTACACTTGACTTCAAAGGAATTCTCTCCTCACCTTCATCTATTACAAGATGAAGCTTCATCTATTACAAGATGAAGCTTCATCTACACATTATGATCATATATTTATTATTCTGTCTCTTTCTGTGGTGAAGAAGAATTTTTTCTTTCTTCTTAGTAAAGAAAACAAAGAATCTTTAGGATAATATGTCCATGCTTACTTCTCTTGCTAAAAAATGTTTCATGTGGTTGTTTACATATTAATTTGGAAAAAATAATTTCTGGTGGGGATATATTATTAGATCTAAAATTACTATTCAAAGAATTCCTTTTCAGTAATGTCTAAATTATTCAAGGAGTCATTATTTCATAATCCAAAAGAACTTCAAAGCTCAAGGTCCTATTTTAATATAACTATTTTGTTTGCATTTTCAATATTGAATCATAATTGCACTGTATGGCATATGAAGAGGTTAGAGAGACTTCCCCATTGCAGTAGTCAGAGTAGATCATCCAGCAGTTCATAAGATTTATCACCTCACTGAACCTTAGAGTGGCCTAAGACCCTGAATAACATATATAGCTTTTCTGTTTACAGAACTTTTGTCAAGTGCTATTGTATCTGTGGTATTGGGGTTGAAAATAATAGGGAAAATTGAGCCAGTATGGTTTGTGACACCTATTTCCACCCTACTGTCTTCTTTAACCACCCCATCCACATCTTTCTTTCCTTCTCACGCTACTCTGACCTTGAATAATTTCATTCATTCCTGAAGATGTACCTACTATTCATTGATTCCTAAATGTGTACTTCTAGATCTTTGTGTGTGTGCATGTGTGTGTGTGTGTGTGTGTGTGTGTGTGTGCGTGTGCTTCATACTCATAGATTGACACACAGGCAACCCAAGCTCAATTTCACCAAAGAAGAACTCATTTTCTGTTCTTCTCCAAGCCCTTTCAGTTTATATACTCTCTACAACAGTACAACATATCAATCCAAAGAGACATATGAGAGTCATTCAGACTCCTTCTTTCCCTCACCTATATTCATGCCCTGACTGAATACTGCGAGTTCAACTTTTTTCACATCTCTCAAATATGTACCTAAGTATGAGGTGTGATTAAAAATTACAGCAAATGTTTAAATTTTAAAAAATATTACAGTAAAGGCACATTGTCATTAATCCCCCTCAAAATACTGTCCCTCATTTTGAATACTCTCACCCAATCTTCTTTCCACTTCCTGAGGCAGTTCTAGAAGTTCTTTTCTGTGAGTGTCTTTCCAAGACGTGATCAAAACTGTGATGAATGCTACTGTTGAGTGCCATCCAATAGAAAGGCAGACATGTTAAAACATTACAGTGTATTCTGTCTTCATACACCTTAGTCACTGGGTGTGGCACCATGTGACTTCTGGCTCTTCTCCAAAGTCAAAATTACCAGGAAAAGCAAATGTTTTGATTCAGGACATTGAGGCAACCATGACATGACACCACAACTAAAGCCACTCACAAAAAGCCTTCCATAACTGCTTCAAAAGTGACAAGAAAGATGGGATACGTGTGCTGAAGTGAGGGAAAGTATTTTGAGGAGGATTAATGGCAATGTGACTTTTACTGTAATAAAAATTTTTAAATGTAAACATTGATCATGTTTCCATATCATGCCTCATAGAGCTAAAACAGTAGGATTTGTCTCCATGGATGCAATTAAGCATAAAGTAAAGTATGGTCAGATCCACTTGGGGACCAAGGAAGTTAGGAAAGTCTTCCTGGAGTTAGTAATCTCTGAGTTTAAATGAAGGAGGTGAAGGCAGGCCTTTTGTAGGCAGTGACAACATAACCAGGGGCTGGACATGATAAATCATAATCCTTTTGTGTGGCTAGACAGGAAGGTTGAGTACAAATATAATGGGAACAATTGACAAGAACAGAAAGCAAGGCTCTAGGCTGAGTCTAGGGAGCTGAGGTTTGTTCTTGCGGGCTGTTAGGAGCCACTTCTGGGATTTAAACAGGAGAAGAACAAAGTCGATACTGCTTTTTAGAAAGTTCTTTGCGCAATGTGGAAAGTAGAGGAAAGGGACAAGACTGAAAGGAGGATGCTGCCTCTATAATCCAGGTGAAAGGGGTGCCAGTCTGACCCACCAGAGCAGCTGAAGGGATGGCGACACACTAAGGTGAGATGTTGCGGAAGTGAGACTCCCACTCTGGCCCCAACTCGAGCAGCTTTGTCCTCCTCGGATGTACATGTTACACTGGCACATAAGCTTTGCATATGAAGAAAAGGTGCTGCAGCCTACAAAGCACTCAGTGATTTGAACTCCAACTGGCTACTCCATCTCTTCTCTCACCCTGATGTGACTCTCCACCTCCAGGTAGTCACTGTTTGTGCTCCCCACAAGCTCTTTCTCGTTCCTGTGCCTCTCTACTTAATTTACATGTTCCCTTACACCCATTTTCTTTTCCCTACCTACATAGCTATCATGTCTTCCAAGAAGGCTTCTCTGATCTCCTCAGATCCTAAACTTCCATCATTGCCCAGCTCACCCTCCATCCTACATCTCCTAAGATATATTGTTTCCTGATCTTCTCACCACACAATGATACTTGATATTAAGTGCATTTCTTGCCTAAGCCAACCACTCAATGCTTCTTTTTTTAATGTACTTTTCATTGCAGTGTTTTAATTTCTTATCTCCCCCAAATAAATTCAAAACTTCTAAGGGAAAAGCCAATGCCTTTTGGGTTTTGAATATCATAAAAGAGGGAAATATCTGTCATCACATCTGGCTATACAGTTTATGTAGTAATTAATTTTAAAATGTTTGTTGATTTATCTCTCCATCTTTCCCACATGTACACATATTTAACATCCTTAATTATACTAGAAATTTGATATCTTCATAATCTGTGCCACAGGAGCAGATTACAAGGGTGATCATATCATGAAATTCTTTCCCAGTCTTTCATTGACAAGAATCCAAAACTTACTTAAGGGGATCTAGAATAAATGTATATGATATTGCTATGTTCTCAATTGTGTTCCCACAAATTTCACATGTTGAGGTCCTAATCTCCAGTGTGACTATATTTGTAGATAAGGCTTTTAGGAGATAATTAAGAATAAATGAAATAACAAAGAGGTGATGTGAGCACATGGCAAGAAGCTGGCCATCTGCAGATCAGGAAGACAGCTCTCCCCAAAACCTGGCCATGCTGGAAATCTGATGCAGAGCTTCCAGTCTCCAGGACTGTGAGGATATGAACTGCTGTTATTTAAGACTCCACTCTATGTGTTTTGTTTTGACAGTCCAAGCTAACTAATACATGCAACAGATTTAGGGCTAAAGGAAAGCTTCAGGATAAGAGATTCCACATAAGGAAAGCATTGGTTATGGGGAATCTGCACTCCAAAAATAGCTACAGGGACAAAATGCCATCAAATATTTTGTCTTCATAATTCATAATCCACATTCAACACAAATAAGAAGAAATAATATGATTTTTTATTAGAAAATATATTTTCATACATAAACTCTCAAATTATAATTAATGAAAATTCTTGGGGCAAAAAAGGAAATTCTTCATAAGAGCTCATTCAGATGAACTCTTTCCTTGAAGATGACACTGGATTTCCCTTTTCCCAAACAGCAGCAATCAATTCTTAAAGCAACATAGGGCACTTTGTTTCTTTCACAGTAACAGGAAAGAGGTCCTCAGCTAAGGGTGTAGGTCAGTGGCACAGCACTTGTCTAGTATGGATAAGGTCCTGGGTTCAATTCAATCCAGTACCAAAAAAGGGGAAAAAAGAAAAAGAAAGAGGTTGTGATTCTCCTCTAATAGCATCATAGATATCTAGGACCATTTAGAAAATAAATAACATTGAAGAGTTGGAACACCATCTCAGCACTAATTAAAACCCAAACTTGGGCATAGCCATGGGAAAAAGCAAATGAAGGACAAGTCATCACATAAGCTTTCGTCCTATGGACCAACCAAGTTCCTTGTATACATGTAGAATTTCTAATTCAAGATGTGATAGGAGTTAAATAGCAGGGAACAAAGAGGCTTCTATGATACCCCTGACAAATGATGCAGCATGCTTGCCTTGGATATTCCCCATAACATCAAACTGAATCAGCAAATTCCATTGCTGAACAGCTAACTTCTAGGCTCTTATGTTTAAGCAAAATATAATTAAAAACAAAAGAACAAAACAGAATTTTGCAAATTCTCCCTAGAAGTAAGGTAAAATAATTCTGTCAGCTCTATATCTCCACAAATGCCCTTCAAATATCTTCAAATATTTAGTGTGATAATAGTCATTCTCAGGTTAAAGATAGTCTGTTCTTTTTTGGCCTCCTGCTCTTACTCTTTTATATACTCATTTATAATGTTAATTTTTCAGTTGTATTACAGTGAGGGGAACACTAAACTTACGTATTATCACATTGAGACCGTGAAATTAACAGCTTTTAAAATGGTTCTCAGCAGACCTCAGCCTTGTATTTCATAGTCTTTTTTTTTAATGAGCTTGCAAAGAAAAAAACATACAGTGGACTGGCAAAGGTGGAGAGAGATTCTTGTCCTCTTTTTAAAAGTTTTTTCCTGGCTCAATAATGACTGACCATTAATGACTGCTGAAGAACAGTTTGAGATGGAAAGGTGTAATGGAAAGTAGGGGAAGAAATATGGATCTCCTAAAAAATGAATTCATTAATTTGTTGTACCATGATATTCTCTAAAGAAAATAGAAAAGCTTAACAATTACTGAAGGCAAGAGCCTTTGATAAACCTCACCATCTCTAGAAACAAAAGGGTTAAATGTATTAATAGCCATTGTGTTGGTTTAGACATAACAATAAGGAAGTTTCATTGGACTTTCAACCTCTGTAGACAATGGAAGGTATTTGTTCAGTTAACTTTTCCAAAAACGACTTCCTGCCAACCAGTAAGCTGCAACACTCACACACAGTAGTCTGCACTTCCCACACAAGCCACAGACAAGTCCTGATTTCCCGTGGTCTGTTTCCGAGGAGTGCCACTGCATTACTTTGGCAAAAAGGAGTGGGAGGGAGGAGGGAAACACTGCCTTCAATTCTCTTACAATTTATTTTTAACACCCCTGAGAAGGTTTTGAGCTATTAATGTAATGAGCCTAGATTCAAAAACAAAAAAAGAACCACAGGGTAACAGCAAAGTTCCCCACAGAGGGAGTGATGGCTGATTCCTTAAGATGCTAACAGCGTTTCAGTGTCACATGAGATGTTACTCATCAATGTGCATTTAATTTAAGGAAATCCTGATAAAAAGCAAATGTGCAATGTGAATGAATTAGCTTCTCCCCATCACTGGTTTTCACGATCTGTGGTATGTTTCATAACTCTCTGTTGTCTATCCATCGAATTTTATTTATTACATACTTTGGGGGTGGATATTTATAATCCTTCATTCTGATATTATTCTAATTTCTTTTTCATTGAAAAATAGATTTGATCACATAGCTGTAATTCAGGACAGGTACTGATTGCTAGAACCTCAAGGAACAGCTTGAGCTAGTATGGCATCATTCAAGGCCAAGATGTACCAAATTCTAAGATAGACAGTATAATCAGGGCTATAGGACAACTCCTCTTCATTCACATGAACCCCAGGGTCAACTCCCCGAACTTTGTCCTAACGCCTACTACCTGTAGACAGAGATAAGAGAAACAAAGACCACTTGGAATATTTTGAAATCCAAAACCAGGACACATGTGTGCCAGACTTGCTGGCATGACCTACAATAACCTTTCTTCACTTGGAGATTTTTAAAGGTTCATGCATATGAATTTCAACTCATATGTTCAATTATAATAAAGTGAATTATGAGAAAGGACATGTGCAGTAGACACTGCTGACATGAATCAGCACTTTGTCCATCACATTGTCAATCATGCTCTGGAAGATCCAATGAGAGGCATCCTAGACCAGGTACAACATTTTAAATTCTTAAACTCAACCCACTCAGTGCTTGTACCATTTTCCTTTCTGCTGGTACCAGCCTGCTCAGTCTGCAGATACCATCACCTAATTAAATTTCATTAAACTCTGCTCCTTTTTCCTTACTATTGCATGCCATATCCAATTCTTTGTTTGTTGTGAACAAGAACCTAGAAACCTGTCCAGGATGGTATCCCCCACAGCAACACTATGACACTGTGGAAGCTATACAGTCACGCTACCTGGCTAAATTTTCAAATAAATAAATAAATAAATAAATAAATAAAACAATCAACTGCTATCATTTAGTGCAAAGCTGAGAATCCTAGGAACATTTTTTAAAATTATTTTTCACAAGTTCTTCCCTTCATCTTGCAAAAGTCCAGTTTGGTAGCCTGCCTAATGATTAGCTAAGCAGATACTGTACTAGTTAAGAAAATAATAGGAATTGTCATAGTAGTAGTGACTGTAGTGATAGCACCTAGAATGTATAAGTACTTGCTAGTGATCAAAAATAATAGCACTTTAGAAATGGCATCTCATTTTACCATATTTTTCCATTTATAGATAATAAAGCAAAGTTTAGAAAAGTTAGCTATTTGCTAAAGCAATGCTAGCAAGCGATACAGCTGATTTTCAGGTCAAGTTCCACCTCACTTCAATTTGCCGTGCTCATCACCCCTATGTGCCTTCCTTTCATCCATAGCACTGCAAGAAACATATCAGGCAAGATACACCACCTTCTTCTTAGAGAAATTTACCTGGAACTGAGTTTTAGAATTTACTGCTCAGCCTCTCCCAGCATTCAATCACAATGGGAATGTGGGAAAGACAGGGGTTAGGTGAATGGAGAAAATGTACCACCCAAAGGTTATCTCCCTGCATGGGAGCATCTTTTCTTGATGATTATCTCAGACTTGAAGCTAACAGTGCGTCATTCAGTCTAGAAGTAATTTATGAAATTATTCCAGCTCCTCTAAATAGAGTTTAGTTTTTTCACAAATACCAGACTACTAATATTGTTACTGCTACGAATATGTCAGTATACTGAGTACCCTACCGAATAGGACAATGGCATTCCTTAACCAAGGGGTTTTATTTTAGAGTCCTTAATGTATTTTTATCATAAAGGGTAGGTGCAATAGTGTAATTCATCAAAATGTCTAAAGACATAGCTTAAACCCGTCTTAAAGCTCAAGAATAATTAAGAATGGAAATACTTGGCAATATAAGCATTTCCATTAGCTTGAAACTGGAGATGAAAAACATGAAATTGCTCAGATTCATGCAGAGACGTACGGAACTGATTTCTAGCATGTGATTCTCTTACGCACTCCCAATTCTCAACTCTCAGCTTCTCACATTTCTCTCCTTAGCCCACTTGCTTTCTGCTTTGAGTCTCTTTCTGCCCACAGATCTTTATGTCACAATATATTGTAGGACAAAAATCATGCTTACTGATAAATTGATCATTTCAATATTATTAAAATAAACAGGAAAAACTGAAATTTCTATTTTTAGTTAAAACAATTTCAAGGTTTTTTCATTAAGACACAAATATTTACTGTGAATAATTTAGAAAATGTGAAAAAGTAAAGTGAAAATCACCTATATTTTTAGAAATTGGAGATATCCACTATAAATATTTTCTGCACTTGCTTTTAACATTTTATGCATCAATAGACTTGGCCACTTCCTTAACAAACGTTATTGAGTGCCCACCATGTGCCAAGCGGAAAAGTTTCATAAATTTCTAACCTCATGGCACTTGAATGCTATTTGAGAAGGATACACTGTCAAGCCAAAAAATTAAAAGTTATATAGTAGATTGGAAGGTGGCAAGTGCTATAGAGAAAACTGTAGTGGGGAAGGGGATAGAATCTGTTGGGCTAGAAGGAAGGCTGTCATTTTAATCAAGAAAGTGACATTTTAGCAAAACCTTGAAGAGAGTGAGGGACAAATCTACATAGCCATCTCACAGAATACCCGCAAACTAACATGAAATATAAAAGCGAACATTTATTTCTTGCTCACTGTGTTGTGGGAATGTGTGGTAGCTTTGCGTCAGGTAGCAGTTGCAGGGAAGGTTTTCTTCTACACATTTCTTATCCTTCCCCTAGACCAGTGGGTTGTCTGGGGCTTGTTCTTCTCCTAACAAAGCCAGGAACACAAAAAAGGAAAGAGCCACAACTCAAGTGTATTTCAAGCATCTCCTTGCACAACGGCTGCTCATGTACCATTTGCCAAAACAAATTATATGGCAGTGTTCAAATGCAAAGAAGTACAAACAAGTCCCTGATTTATAGTGGCTCCACTTTATGGTGGTGCAAAAGCAACACAAATTCAGTAGAAACTGCACTTTGAAGTTTGATATTTTTCAGGCTAGCCATGCTCCCAGTCAGCCTTGTGATCACAGGTAAGCAACAAACACCTGTGTCTCCCACACAACTTGTACCCACACAACCATGTTGCTTTTACTTTCTCTACAGTATTCAGTAAATTACCTGAGGTATTCAATACTTTATTAAAACATAGGCTTTGTGTTAGTTGACTTTGCTCCACTGTGGACTAATGTAAATATTCTGAGCATGTTTAAATGGGCTAGGTTAAGTTATGGTATTTAGTAGTTGAGTATTTAGTAGTAGTTATCATATTAAATGCATTTTTTACTTATGATATTTTCAATTTATGAGTCTATCAGGGTTTTACACCATCATAAATTGAGGACCATCCATATACTTCTCATATGGAAGTGTTGGGTCAGGAAAGAAAATGAACTTTTCTTCCAACAACAAAAAAAATTATTGGGCCAGGGATTTAGCTCAGTGGCACCGAGCCTGCCTAGCAAGTGTGAGGTCCTGAGTTCAATTCCTGGTAGCAGAAAAAAAAATTGTTTGCTTTGACTCATGGTCTGATTCTGGACGTCCTCTTTCATGAGTGTCTTTACAAGGTGTAATTAAAAATAGAGTGGATGCTGCTGCTGAGTGCCTTCCAACAGAAAGGCAGGTTTGTAAAGAACATTAGGGTGGTGGTGTGCCCTCATCTACCCTACTCAACAGATCTCGCACCATGTGACTTCTGACTTTCTCCAAACTCAAAATGACCATGAAAGGTAAACATTTTGAATCTATTCCAGACAATGAGGCAGCCACGACAGTACAACTGAAAGAGGACTTCCAGAAGTGCTTTAGAAAGTGACAAGAATGATAGTGTAAGTGTGCTTAAAGTGAATTTTGAGGGAGATTAATGGCAATGTGTCTTATAGTGTAATAAGGCTTTTTTATTTAAACATACTATACTTTTAATATAGCTGATATATTAAGGTATACAATTGGATGTTTTGAAATATATGAAATGATTAGTACAGTCAGGTGAATCAGCATACTCATCCTCTCCTATTGTTATCTTTCTTCTCTCTTTCTTTTTTTGTGGTATGAGTACCTAAAATTTACTCTCTTGGAAATTTCCAGTATACAACATTATTAATTATAGTACTCCTCTTGTACATTAGATTTCTAGATTTATACATCCTATGTAGCTGCAACTTTGTATCCTTTAAACTACATCTTCTTATCCCTCTTCCCTAGGTGACCACCATTCTCCTCTTCTATGTATTCAATACTTTTTTCTGTTTCAGATTCTACATATAAATGAAGTCCTGCAGTATTTTTCTCTCTGTGCCAGATATATGTCCAAAGGAAATTAAATAATCACCTTATAAAGATATCTACACTCTTATGGTCATAGTAACATTATTCATACTCCAAGATATGAAAACAAAGTAGTCATTGACAATTGTGTGGATAGAGAAATTATAGTATATACACAATGGGATATCAGTTGACCTGTTACCCAATTGTTTTGGTAACACATCTGTTTTTCTAGGTTTAATTATATGTACTTTGAACATATTAGCTTCTGTGAGGTACACATAATATAATTCACCAGTATAATTTCCCAGTCACAAGTTTGCAGTTCACTTGGGACAGCTTTGCTTCATCAGGAAGCTGCACATTAGTGGAAGGCTGGGGTGGCTCTGCTCCACGTGTTTTATTCTCTGAGAAACATTAGGCTACCCAGAGGTCAAGTTTTGTTAGGGCAATGGAGAAGTTCAAAAGTGGCCTCCCAATTCACTCTAGAAGTGAATGGGATCATGGGAAATACACACAGATAATTTCTCTCCTTGGCCAAAAGTGGCGCATCACTTCAGTCCCTACTGTGCTTCACCAAAAGCAATAATATGGCTCACACAGTTGCAAGGGGCTGTGAAATGCAGACCCTGGCTGAACAACTGCTTCATGACAACAGCTCTACCCTGTGAAAGGAGAGCTCAAGTCTTTATTACTCCCCTCACCATTTCTGCCACAACAGAGAAATGTTTCACTATATAGCCTCACATATAAGAACACACATCATGAAGTATACACAATATGATGTCACTTCTGTGATCTATCAAGATAGCTAGATGTAAAAGATTATGTATATGTAAAAGTAGATTTTAGCAATACGTGAATACAGAAAAATTTGAAGTTATTCATTAACAATGGTTATCATTACAAAGCAAGATAATGAGCAGTTGTTTCAGTGATATACAGAATGAAAAATTTATACTTTCCAAAATAAAGTATAATTTTATAATGAGAAAATAATATGGTGCTACAAAAAGCTCAAATAAGTTTCTCTTTTGCAATATTACATTTACTACTTTTTCTAAAGGTATGATAATAACATATTGTCATTCTTTTTAGATTTTTTTTCTTTTAAAAATCTTAACTGCATAAAAAGTACTCATGATTAATTTCTATTGTTTCATGGGTAAGATAATAATACTTTGATTTTGGGTCTGCCACTGGTTTTGGTCATTCATTTGAGAATGTTCAGAAGACCCTACATTGCTCTGGATATATTGATAGTTCTCTTTTAGTATACAGAAAAAGCAAGGATAATAGGATATCCCCTGGAATTTTAGGAGAAACTATTTCAGGGTTCCAAGTCAATATATATATTCCGACAGAGACGGAGACCTCAAGGGCATGGAAATTAAAACTTTAGTCTTTCAGCTGCAGATTCCTATTCTGAATAGACTCAGACTGACAAATAGTGACCTTACATTTGGTCATCTTTACCCACAGCAGGAAGCTGAATGTCTGTTACCTAAACAATTTACTTAAGTCTCTTCTCATGAGGGTCACTTGAGTCTCCTACTGAATTAGTCAAAATCATGGAAGTTCAAGTAATACAAATATCCGTCTGCCTTCTCTTCACTCTTGGAAAGACCGCTTATGTCTACATGGGTGGAGACTAATAATAAAGACTCCAGAAAAACTGCCTGGGTTTGAATTCTGGTTCTGAATTCACTTCTGAATCTGTACTAACTTTCTGGATTGAGTAATTTACTACCTCTCCTGGCTTGAGTGGCTTCCTCTGTATAATATATAGTGAGAATTAAATGAGTCAGTTCAAGTAAAGAATTTAGAACACTGTAGTACCTAGTAATTACACAGCAAATGTCAGCTATTAATATGTTGCTCCTAACTGCCACATGGTGTTCCTGCTGAAAACTTGTCCTTTCAAGTCTGACAGATGAAACTACCCACTCTACCATGATTACCATGTGGGACACCTTGGTTCTCCAGTATGGAACCATCCCACTGCCTCAAGGATAAGCTTGACAACAGATGTTTCATATTTGAGCTCCTAGGTTTGAAGCTTTGCCTTATCAGCTCTTCAGGGCAACTCCCAGACACCTCATAGACTATCCACCAACATCCACAGTCCTTGATTAGGAATAGTTTAGATGTCACCCCTTCAGAGATTGTAACTACTACTGTTTTCTCTTCCCAAGGGAGATCAAAGCGATAGTCCCAATGATGGTGACCCTTTTAGAGCTTTTAATAATAACAGCCAGGTACAGCACATGTGCCACAGGTTTGCCACCACTAGCCTAGAAAATTTTTTTAAATCACAGATTTATGGCATATGAAAGAGGGAGAATTGCAAAGTACTTAAAATGTTGCTTGACACATTATAAGTAAATGCTTGTTCTTATCACAGCAGCCTACCTTGACAAAGATTAAACTTGAGTTTTTCCTCTTAAGGGAGAAAAAAATGGTAGAATCACAAAAGACACTCCATTTGCCACTACTCACTTCATAGCTGTGGGTGAGATGTGCTTGGGGAAATACCTTTAGGGAAGACTTTTTGGGGAAGCAGTCATTCTTGAGTCACAGGATGTAGCCCCATTCTGAAGTCTCTCCTAGCTAGAACAAGGTACTGATCAACTGTCTAGATTTTTTGTGTAACTATACCTTCAAGGGAAAAATTTCTATTCTTGTAACCAAATAATTTCTAACCAAGAAAATATTTAATAGTCATTTGTTATGTATCAATCTCTTTTCGTCCTAAGGAGCACACTACTGTGTAGTTACTTTTCTTTCCATTTCACAATTGAGTAAATGAGATTCTGAAAGAGAAAATATATATTCAAAGTAACTTAGCAAGAATATGAGCTTTGCTCAAACCCAGGTCTATCTGATTCCAAAACTCATCTTTATAAAACAAGTATTCCTAATCATACTTGTATATTTATTAATATGATACTGTATTATTTACTATATACGATATGATCATCATTGTATATGATATAACAGTAAGCAATGTTTAAGTCAATGCTAACATAGCTTGGTAAAATGAAACCTTTCCAAAGCCATATTAATCTAATGAGAAACTTTTCTCATATAATACTAATTCAAAATGACTTTAATTTAGGCTTCTATTTTCAATAGAAATCTAGAAAGTATGCTTCTCCTGCATGTTAAAATAATTAGTCATATTATCTAGAACTATCACAGCTTTCATCAGGTACGTGAGGTCTCGGCAAAAAACAAAAAAAAAGAGTCTAAAGAAATATAAAAGATAACAAGTGTATTTGCTTCCCAGGTAAAGATAGTGAGAAAAATAAAAGATAGTAAGAAGAAATCAACCAAACATTTATAAAATTGATAAACTCCAGGATTACCTAATGTGACTGATTAGAAACTCAAGGAGCTACAAACACAAAAGGAATTTACACCCATTCCATGGACTTTCTCGGGTATGCACAAGAAAATTCTGGGCAAGCAAAGAGTTGGGAGAAATCTCTTCTTACAAAGAAGCCCTGAGAGAGTGATGTGTCATCCAGTGGGACAAAACTACAGAACTCAACCTGGACCCTGCTCTCCAGCTCCCTTAGGGAACACAAGGCTTCAACTGATGAGGGAGGATTCAACAAGCCCTTTACTCTCAGGCAAAAAGTAAAGACATATTGCAGCTAAAGAAAAAGAATTTTTATAAAAATTCTCCTCCATGAAAGGCAGAAAGTCATCCTGAGATCAGATGATTAGTGGTTTCCCTGTAACTGGGCGAATGGGAGAATCATCGAAAGGTCCCATCCCCAAAGCTCAGACACATAGTACTTGCCTATAATTAAAGCTGAGCTAGTTCAACAAAGAATGACCATCCAGTACATCAAACTAGCAAGCACTGAGTAAGAAGCAATTGCAGCCTGCTGCTGAGAGAGGGATAAGAGCTTGAAAAAAGACCCTAATTGAGGTATTGGCACAAAGGGAAGACTGAAAATGGAAAATAAAGCAGTTATGGATAAAAATTCTCCAACAAGCCAACCAGCAATCTAAGGGCAATGAATTTAAAACTTATGAAGTGTTAAGGGTCATAAAAGCACCAAAATCATACACAGTTCAACTCCTGATTAGTGATTAGATTATCCCCATATTATAACCTAGCCAAAGAAAAGTTTGACATTTGCAACTATGAATACTATTAATCTTTTCTGCATTAAATGTCTAACAGTCAAACAAATAGCAACACACGGGTGATTCCATCATGCAATCTAGAAGAAACAGAACACTCTCTATCTAAGCCATTCACCCAGGTTAATGGTTGTACAGCTGCACAGGGAGGTAACACAACCCCCCCCCCCCGCCATGTGACTCTAACCTAAACAAGATACCAAACACATGGAAGACAGAAGTCGGGGAAGCTAGAGCAAGAACCAAAGCTACTGCACTACCTTGGCACTGCTCGTACTGTAGGCCTGCAGACTGTGCCATTTGTAAAATGCCCAAAATATGCCAGGGGTAAAAATGTCTGGAGGTGGAAGCCAGTTTAGTACTTACCCTAGGGACCACCAACCACAGTGCAGGCCAACCTCAGAGACATTGCCACTGGGACACAGGACCAGGAGATATTTGCAAAAGGAGGATACACTCTAAGGGCTCTGTAGGAGTTACAGGCTGGAGAGAACTATGGAGGACAGGGGCGGGGCTAGAAGTCATAGTCAGTGACTCACCCAGGTACTCTGGGCTTGGGTTTGTGACTCCAGGGCACAGAGTACTGAAGCAACTTCGTCACAGAGGATGAGCAGGGTAAGAAGTGATAAGCACTGGGAGTGGTGAGAGACAGTTCCAAAAGTCCTGCCTCAGGCTTTTATTTGTGTACCCCTCCCCTCAGCACTCCCTCAGCCCCAGCTATGGTGGGAACTGCAAGACTGAGAGAAATCTGGAGAATCAAGGCAGCTGGCTTGTGCAAGCATGAGTGAAGGGAAAAAAAACTCAGATTAGTGTAGGGCTGTCTCATTCATGACCTCCAGATGCCACTGAGATTGCAGGCCAGAGAGAGATTGGAGAAATTGAACCAGAGGAAGCCAATCATGCCAGTGACTGGAGAGAAGGGCTGGAACTTGACTTGTAGGCTGTGACAACCACAAAGCCTGGAGCCCCAACACAGGCCAGCAGGAGAAGGAGAACAGAGCTGGCTGGAACGCTGTGGTAGGGGTATGGATTGGGACCCCAAAGCTGAGATACCAAAGAGAAGGCTCCAACCCCACTCCATGGTCCCTGAGAACACTAGAACGCCAGCAGAGCAGGACGATCTTTCTCTTCTTTCCTCTTTTTTATCGTTTCTTTGGTTTCCTGATATATATGCATATTTTTTCAATTTTTTTCCTTATCTTTTTTTGCTTTTTTTACTTGTGACTCAGTATTTTGTCAAAAATAATTAGGTAGTTGGCTATATATACATATACATATATACATATATATATATATTAGTATATAGCTATTTGTATTAGTTCCCTGCTTTAGTAACATAACACTCTAAACTGTTTAGTCATAGATTCCCATACTAAAGTTTACTTCTTAAAGATACTTAACTTTCTCATCCAGTTCAACAGTTGCATACAATCCCCTTACCTTGTTGTCATAGAATAAATGGATTTAACACATATCTACAGTTTTTCATCCAACAACAGCATTCTTCTCAGGTGCCCATAGAATTTTTTCCAAAATAGACCATATTTTAGGCCACTAATAATGTCCCAATAAATATAAAATAGTTGAAATAATCTCTTTCATCTTATCAGATCACAATAGAATGAAACTGGAAATAAAAGGCAAAAAAGGCAGAAACTACACAAACACATGGAGATTGAATAATACATTTTTGAACGATCAATGGATCATAGAAGAAATCAGAGAAGAAATTTTAAAATTCCTAGTGTCAAATGACACTGGAAATATAACATATCTGATCTATGGGTCACAATGAAAGCAGTTCTAAGAGGGACGTTTGCAACTATATTGGAAAAAACAGAATGATCCTAAATAAATAACCTAACAATATATCTCAAGGTTCAGAAAAATGAGACCCACTGAGATCCAAAAGTAGTAGAAAGGAAGAAATTATAAAGATTAGAATGAAAATCTAATAAAATTGAGATTTTAAAAAATTACAAAGAATCCATGAATCCATGAGTTGATTATTTGAAAGGATAAATAACATTGATAACCCTTAGACAAACTTAACAGAGAGAGAGAGACCCACTTCAATATAATAAAAATGTCCTCTTTTTTTTTCGTACCGGGGATCAAACTCAGGTCTCTGCACTTGGGAGGCAGGCAGCGGAACCACTGAGCTAAATCCCCAGCCCCAGTGTAATAAAAATGAAAAAGGCAGGCCAGGGATTTAGCTCAGTGCTTCTGCCGCCTGCCTTGCAAGTGCAAGGTGCCGAGTTAGATCCCCAGTACAAAAAAAAAAAAAAAAAAAAATGAAAAAGGTGAAATTCCAACTGTCACCTCTGAAATCTAGAGGATTATAAGAAACTATTTTTAAAACTTATATTGCAATAAATTGGAGAATCTGAAAGAAATGGATAAATTCTTAGACATGTATCATTTACCAAAATTTAGCCAAGAAACTGCTAGATGATTACATGTGGGAAACACTTCAATCCATAGACACAAGTAAAGACTTCCTGAACAACAGTCCAATAGCATGAGAAATAATACCAAGAATCAACAAATGGGATTATATCAAGTTAAAAAGCTTCTTCATACTAAAGGAAATAATGAACAGAATGAAGATTTACAGAATGGGAAAAAAAATTTACAGAATGGGAAAAAAATTTTGCCAGCTGCTCTTCTTATAGTGGACTAATGTCTAGACTAGATAAAGAATTCAAAAAGTTAACCCCAAAAACAAATGACCCCATCAAAAAATGATCAAATGAATCAAATAAACACTTCTCCAAAGAAGAAATACAAGTGGCCAATAAGTACATGAAAAAATGTTCAATATCTTTAGCCATTACAGAAATGAAAATCAAAACAATTCTGAGTTTCTATCTTATTGCAGTCAGAATGGCTATCACCACACACACACACACACACACACACACACACACACACACAAAACAAATGTTGACAAGGTTGTGGAGAAAAAGGAACCCATCTACATTTTTGGTAGGAATGTAAACTAGTACAACCACTATGAAAATCAGTACAGGAATTCCTCAAAACTAGAAACAGAAATTGCATTTGACTCAGCTATATCTCTCCTGGGTATATTCCCAAAAGAGTTAAAGTCATCATACTCTAGTAATTGTTATGGTTTATATCTAAATGTACCCAAAACTTCATAGGTGGTCTTTGAGGAGGTGATGGGATCACAGGAGTGTGATGCTTCTGTGATTAGTCCACCGACATGTTTACAGCTACACGTGACGTTGGGAGGTGAGGCCTGGTGGGAGGAGGTGGTTGCTGGGCCTGTGACCTAGAAGCATCTATCTCCCTTCCCCTTCACTTGATTACTCTATGCTTCCCACCACTGCCATGCCATCCTGCCTTGGAGCCAGTCAACTATGGACTGAAACCTCTACAAACTGCAAGCCAGAGAAAAAACTGCTCCTCTTTTAACTTGTGAGTGTCAGGTATTTTGTCCCAGCAACAAGAAAATAACTAAGACAGTGATACAAGCACACCCATTTTTACAGACCTACAAATCACAATAACTAAGCTCTAGAAATAGCCTAGATGACCACCAACAGATTTAAAAACATGGAATAAAATGCAATTTCACTCAGCCATAGGAAAGAATGAATTCATGTTATTTGCAAGAAAACATGGATCTTGAGCCTACAATGTTAAGTGAAATAAATCAGGCACAGAAAATTAAATATTTCATGGTTTCTTTCATATGAGAAACCTACCATACAAAGGGAAAAATAAAAAGCAGAAATAGTAGGAAACAAGGAGAAGCATTATTTGAAGATGAAGAAACAGAAGGAAGAGAGCGGAAGGTAGAGTGGGGAGGACAGGGGATTGAAATGGTCAAGATATGATATACATATGTACCAGTATCCCAAAATGAATGTAAATACAGTGGACCTTCAAATTACAAGCAGCCTGACATATGAATAACTTGAGTTACAACTGGAATTTTAGTTTTTAACTTACGACTAAAGTCTTCAGTTATGAGCCAAATGCTTGCCTCTTGTGCTTCCAGCTGGTCTCAGATACATATTTCACCCTTAAAGAGTTCTGGAAGGAACATTACAATATCCTTTCATGTATGGGGTTAATTGAGAACTCTTGGGCCAATGTCTAAGGACCCTGAGATCTGCATGTATACAGGAAAGAGACTTTGAAGGCTGTGTGGAGAACCCTGAGCCTTCAATTGACCAAGTTGATTTATAACCAGTCCTTGGGAACAAATTGAGTTTGTAAGTCGAGGGTCCACTTGTATTATGTATTGCAAGCATATACCAATACAAAAAATATATACAACACCAAATAAGCAAGAAAATAAAACTCCTTGTCGAGAGATATAGCAATTAACCGAACAAGGCTTACCTATAGCTTGGATGTTGTAATTACCCAAGACTTTAAAAAGTAGACATCAGTAAACAATTAGGAAATTTTAGCAGAGAGATGAAAACCATAAAAGTGAATCAAGGGGAAATGAAAATATGGTAACAGAGATGAATGTGCTGTTAATAGAATAATCAAGGATGCTTGAAGCAGCTGAAGAAATAATCAGTGAACTTGAAGTTAGGTCCATAGAAATTACCCAAACAAGAATACAAAGCAGAAAAAAATGTTTCTTTTAAAAAACCCAGAGAGGGGCTGGGGATTTAGCTCAGTGGTTCTACTGCCTGCTTCTCAAGCGCAATGTCCTGAGTTCAATCCCCGGTACCAAAAAAACCCCGAGAGAATCTAAGAGTTGTATTACAATATTAAATAGTCTAAAATTTATTAAATTTGAGTCAAAATAATATATAGAGTGAAGCAGAAAAATATGAAAAGATATAATGGTCAAAAATTTCCCAAAATTAAAGAAAGGCATCAAACATAGGTCCAGAAAACTTAAGAGAATACCAAGCAGGAAAATATTTAAAATGCCTAGATATATACAAATAACTGCAAAATAATATTAAAGAGAAATTATTGAAAGCAATCAGAGAAAGGCAATATAT
The DNA here is from genome assembly GCF_053883595.1 of Heterocephalus glaber. Taxonomy (NCBI): domain Eukaryota; kingdom Metazoa; phylum Chordata; class Mammalia; order Rodentia; family Bathyergidae; genus Heterocephalus; species Heterocephalus glaber. Next base: position 8,422,106 of record NW_028258356.1, on the reverse strand, counting down.
TACATGCAGAAGAAAAGTGAGAATTATAGCACACTTTATATCAGAATTTATGCAAATCAAAAAGCCATAGGATGACAGTTTAAAGGTGTTAACCATAAAATAACCGTCAATCCAAAATCTATACCCAATAAAAATAACTTTCAAAAGTGCAGGAGAAAAATTTTTTGAGACAAAGAAAAAGTGAGATCATTTATTTCTAAAAAAAAAAAATTTAAGAAAATTCTTTTATCAGAATAAAAATAATTCCATGCAGAATCTTGGATCTACACAAAGAAATGCAGACTATAATTATGAAATAAATGGAGGCAAATATATATTTTCCTTATTTTATTGAGTCCAAGTCACTGTCTAATGTAATAATAGAAACAATGTTCTGTGTGTTCATTGCATAAGTAAAAGCAAAATTCATGATAATAACTGTTTCAAGTATTGGGAACATTAGGGTATTTGGAATACATTCCCACAAGGTCTTCATAATTCACATGGAATAATGTATTGTCTGAAGGTAAGCTGTGATTAATTAAAGATGTATATTGTAAAACCTGAGGAAATCAATAAAATCTTTAGAATAGGTATATAAAATAAGCTATGTTGGGAGTGATGGCACATACCTGTAATCCCAGCACTCTGGAAGGCTGTCACATGCAGATCACAACTTTGAGCCCAGGTTGGGTAACTTAACAATGTATTGAGACCTGTCTCAAAATTTTAAAAAAATTAAATAGACCAGGGTTCAATTCCCAGTACTAAGAAAAGGGCCATTAGTGGGGATAAAATGAAATCATAAAACAATTGTTAAGATTTTAAAAAATAGAAACAATAGCAAAAGCATATGGAACAAATAAAAAGCTAGAAGAAATATGACACATTTTTATACAACCATATTATTAACTATAAAATGAAATGTAATTGACCTAAACACATCAATTAAAAGAAATTTTGAGATGGGATTTTTAAAAAGCAAGACCTTATAAAACTAGTTTTATATAGGGATATATTCATAGTAAAGTAAAAGGATGGTAAATGATAAACCATGAAAACATTCAATATAAACCTGAAGAGGGCTCTATCACATAAAGTAGATTTTTGAACAAGAATATTACCTGAGATGAAAATAAAAGAGTTATGTAAAGGAGCCAATTCACAAAAGACATAATTACCATAAATGGGAATGTACCAAACAACGATTCAACATATGTCAAAGAAAAATAGATAAATCCACAATTACAGTTAAAGACTTCAACAATGGTCTTTCAGTCAGTTATAGAACAAATAAACAGAAGAAGTAGAGATAAAGTGACATCATACTTAATGATGAAAGGCTGAATGCTTTTTCTCCAAGACTGGGGAAAAGCCGAACACCCTGACTTTCGTCACTCCTACTCTGCTCATACTGGAGGGCCTCAGAAATGCAATAAGGCAAGGAAGAAAGATAAAAGGCATTGCAGTGCCAGGGATTTAGCTCAGTGGTTCCGGCGCCTGCCTCTTAAGTGCAAGGTCCCGAGTTCAATCTCCAGTACCCCCCAAAAAAGGCATTGCAGACTGGAAAAGGAGTAAAGCTACCTCTATTTACAGAAGACATGAATACCAGTTCAGAGAATGTCAAAGGACAAAAAAAAATTCTAGAAGGCTCACAAGTGGGCTTAGCAAAGATATATGATACAAGTTCAATACAGAGAAATCAATATATAGCTTTCAGGCTGGGGATTTAGCTCAGTGGTTCCAGCGCCTGCCTCACAAGTGCAAGGTCCCAAGTTCGATCCCCAGTACCAAAATAAATAAATGTATATATATACACCTTTGATGAACAGTTTCTATATACCTTTGATGACCAATTAGAAATTATAATGAATACTTTGGGATAATTAACAACATATTTTCACAAGTAATAATGCTACCAATTAAATTTAAAAAGTGACAATACTTAATGTTTTAAATTTATGGACAAAATAAAATCTTAATATAGCTTGGAGAAAAATTACTTTCTTCCTGAATAATGAATTAAACTATACTTCTTTTTGCTTTAGAAGTAGCCAACAAATATTTTCCAAGGGAAAAAAATGTTTTAAAAATAACCTTCCCATATCAACTGGAATAGCAATTTTGATCTAGATTATATCATGTTCAGCAGAATTACCACCTATAAATGTTGTTCATGTCTTCATTTTCTATATTTGAAATAAGCTACATCCCTTTTTCCCTTCTTTTTTTCCCATTCCCCTCCCTTCCCTTCAACCCTTCTTCCCCTTCTTATTTACAAAAGCTTTGTTTCCAATTTTTCCTTCTATTCTCTTTTTTTTCTTGTCCCTTCTTTCCTTTCCCACTCCCCCCTTCCTTGTTCCCCTTCTCATTTGATATAACATGTACAGGTACAAATTCTCTATGATTAATGTCATCATTATGTATATTAAAAATGTACCAACAAATGTTTTGCTTCCAAAAAATGGAAACAAAATGTTTGTTGAATGTATAGTGTTTTATCATATTTCAAAGCAACTTGGCTCAAAAAAACATACATCTCTGTGTTTTCTGCCACACTCTAAACCAGTAATGGCGAACCTTTCAGAGCTTTTAATGATACAAATAGCCTGCTGTCGCACACATGCCAGTGGTTCACCACCACTGCTAAAGAATAATGTCACAGTGATGTTGTGATGGTTGAAGTGGATCATCAACTTGATTGGCTCAGATTCCACCCAGGGAATTGGTAACGCATACTTATATGTGTGTTTGGGTGGTCAGAGAGGCTCTTGGGATCCATATCTGGTCCCTAGATCCTTCCTTTCTGGGGATGTTCCCCTACTCCACTTCCCAGCTGTCTTGAACTAGTCACCTTTGCTCAGCCATGCCTTTCCACCATGATGTTCCTGCCTTGGAGCCAGACAATCATGTACTTCAGCTGAACTCTCCAGAACTGTGAGCCAAATAAACCCCTCCTCCTCTAAATTGTCAGTGTCAGGAATTTTTTTCCAGCAATGGGAATGCTGACCAATACCTATGTTCCTCCCTTGCCTGTGGAAGATATCACTGAATCACAGAATCTTGGTCCTTTAGCCATTGGCAAGGCCTAGAATCTTTCTTAGCATGGAACCACCTGACAACTCACGTCAGTCAAACGGAGTTGACATTTAGGTCAAAACCTATGTAACATCCTAGAGTTACAAAACCAAGTTCAAATTCCTTTGGGAATGAAGTCTTCCAAAAATGGAATACAGTCTGCCTTGATCATCTTTCCAATACAATTTTCTTTTCTCTTCTCTCTACCTTTACCAAATCTGTCCTTTTTTCCAGGCCCCATTCAGTCTTTACTTCATTCATAAAAGTCTTCCTGCAAATATTTGGGTCTGTAGTGAATATTTACTCTTGTGAACCCCTATTCTGCAAGTAATCTATACCACATGTAAATACTTAATCTGTCTTCTTTGTGAGTCATGAGTTATGGCTTTAATTCCCCAATTGACAGGTGTTCTGTGGTATGCTCACTGTATAGTCCTCCCATTATAGAGTGGAGAGCAATAAGGAATTCAACAGCTACTGTAGGTGATTTTTCTGATTAATCATTGGCATCCACACTCCAAGGAAACCTAAACAGAGTGCCATTGTAACATACTGTGGCCAGACAGTAGCATCCATCTCATCACCTTTTAGAAATTAACAGTTTTTCCAAGGAGTAAGTTCACAGACTTTATGTTGTAATAAAACTTCTCTGTAGGAATACATCAGACTTTAATAATAATATTCCTAAGTGATAATAATTCTTCACCTAGACATCAAAAAAACCCATAAATACACATTTTACAGAATGTCACCCTGAGACTTTGATCAGAGTGGAGAATCACCCACAAAGAACCAATCTTGATATAATGGAGAAACACCAGGCTAATTTTATTAAGATCAGTATCAGGGCTGGATAAGAAATATGATACCAGAATTCTAGAGCCAACAACTGAGGAACTATAACTGCCCTCTGTGATGTTGCCAGATGTACACATGAATAAACAAGATAAATGGAAGAACTATAAGTTTATATTTCTATCTTCATAATTTGTAAAGCTAGACCTTTTTTTAGAACATCTGTCACCAAAGTTCATAATTATAACAGCCTTGCTAAGATGTTGTTGTTTGAAACAGGCTGTGGGAATTTAAAACTCACTTTTTGACACCTGCCATTCCTTTTTTTTTTTTTTAATTTTTTTGGTACTGGGGATCAAACTCAGGACCTTGCACTTGTAAGTCAGGCAACGGAACCGCTGAGCTAAATCCCCAGCCCTTGAAACCTGCCATTTCTACTCTGTACACGTTTTGAATATCTCTTTATAAATCCCCAGCCTTCTAAAGTATAGAAATGGTGTGGCATCAAGTGATTCTTTAAATAGTTTTGATTTACTCTCTTTTTTCTAACCATTATGGCATATTCTACCCCAAACTTAAACTAATTTTAAAAGTCAAATCCAGACATGAGGGGCCATAAACAATGATTTATTGTATATATGCAAACAAGTTTATAAAAAGGGAATGTCAAATGAAAAGCTCCCTGTTACTGCTATTTAATGTGCACTAAACATTAGAAATACTCTGGAACGGCTTGTTCATATATTCTTTTTTTTTTCTTTTCTTTTCTGAGCAATTTCTCATTTTCCAAACACTTTCATAGGCATTATATTAATGAGTGTTCTACATCATTATACACACAACGAACAGGGAAAAAAGAGATTGGAATGAAGTGAACCAAAATGTTAATAGTGATTAATTCTGAGTGGCAAATGTACTGTGACATTTATTTTCATCTTTACTTTTTGAGTTTTGCTATTTCATTTTTCACAATTAAGCTGTACTATTTTTATACTGGTGAATATAAAGTTAATTTAAAACATACTTTCATACTTAATGTCTGGGACTGATCTCCTTACAGGTAATATTGTCTTATCATGGATCTTTTTAAGATTCTTTAAAATTTGACAAAATTTATATTATTCTTTGTGGGTAGAGTAAAAAGGAGGATGAGATGCCAGGCCCTTTGGTAAATCACCTAGTACTTTAAACACACATGCACACACACACACACACACACACACACACAACCTACACCACCAACACCACCACCACACACTATTGCTTCTTCTTTAACTACAAAATTAGATTTAATGAATAATTATAAACCAAGTGTTTTCTTAGGCCTTCTTTTAACAAAGAATGTATGTTGCCTCTCTTTATTTTCATAATTGTTACCTTGTTTTCATTTTACAAATTTATCACTTCGCCTCAGCTTACTCTTTGATAGCAGAGGAAAAGTATAATAATATCTATCTTAGCTTCAGCTGACCAAAATAGGAAATTATATTTGTATTCTCAGAAATTTAACAAAAATGGTCTTATTTTCCAATCTTATAACATAATACAGAACTTAGAAAGAGAAAAAGATAAGCAGATAGATAAGTAGGTAGATCTCCCGTGTTAGTTTGCAAGTTTCACATAATCTAAAGAAAATGAATAAAATTAATTTTACCTTAGATACATATAAAAGCAATACTCATAGAGTTTACACATTTGTTCATGTAAAGCTTAGAAATAATCATTCAAACACCAGTATAAAAATCTTAATTTTAAAAGCTATCTGAATTTTGAAATTGTTTTCAAAATTATGGCCAAAATGATGTTAATTTTACTAATATACAAGTTTTAACAAATAGTGATGTTCACTTTGAACAATACCAGAAAACAAAACAAAAAGAAAAGTTGCTTAATTTTTATTTTACTACACTGATTTCATCCCTTTTATGCTTTGACATAACATATTTAAGCCTAAGATCCCTAAGAACTAAGGTGAAGAAAAGGGATGTTGATCTCATTTGTCCAAAGAATTCCTTCTAGATCCATCTCTGTATACAATTGCCTGTTCCACAACTGAGTTTATAATTTAATTTCTATTTTCTCTGCAAAAAGCAGAACCTGCAGCCTTTGAATGATCACAGTAATTCCCTAGAGCCATTGTTTACAGTGATTTTTTTTTTTATTCAATGCTGTCTCTGCAGGGAATTTTCTTCTCTAGAACACTGAACTTTTGACAGTCCATATGGTCTTAACGATTTTGCCAGGTGCTAAACACTATCTAAACTATATTTTGCCAATATACAATGGGACTTAAGTCTGCTTTTGTCATTTTTCCTAATGCTGCTTAAGACGTATTTTAGAAATGAAAATTTGGAGTGGTTGGTGGAGACAATACAGTCTTAAATGCCTGTATTATCAGGGTAAGCCTACTGTCAGAGTAATTCATCTCTGAGTGAAGAAAACAAAAGCTGCTAACAATATCCTTAAAGAACTATTATAGGAGTATGAAATTGAGATGTTAGTCTTTGTATTTTTAGATTGCAGGAACAAGTTTACTGTCTTTAATCACAGTATAAAAGTATTCCACAATCTTTTCACCTAGTATAAATGACTAAATTTAGGGTGAACAACAAAGTGGTCCAACTTTCAACTGCATATTATAGGATTCCAAACTAGATCAACATGAAGTTTTGATCACCTGAATTGAAATAATGACTAAAATATTAATTAATATTAAGACTGACTACATAGGAAGAAAGTATTTAGAAATCTTTTTCTTTTTTTCTTTTTTTTTTTTTTTGGTACTGGGGACCTTGTATTTCCCAGGTAGGCAGCAGAACCACTGAGCTAAATCCCCACCCCATATTTAAAAATCTTAAACTATACTTAAAAGTTACTGTGCATATCTTGCCCTTTTTCATCAATTTATTAAGTAACTTTTACATAGTTGTTCATAATGCATAGGAAGTAGGCATTAAAATCCCCATTGTATATAACAATTATTGGACCCCAAGATTTTCTAATTCTAAAAGCATCTACTTGAAGATTTATTTTTAGCATCTTTGGCACTTTTTAAAGTTGCTGCTCAGAAAATGAGCCCCTTTTCATGCTTTGGGTCTACAACTGTGTGACTCAGATATTAAGGGAAACCGATCTATCTTCCTGTACCAATACCAAGAAGACAAGATTCTTGGGCTCCCGGCCCCCTACAGCCATGGTAGACTCATGCATTAAGCTCAATAAGGCTGGTTTCCCTGTCCGGGATTTTGAGTTTAGCATTAAGATTCAAGGAAGGAAAAGGTTTTAATTCATTTCCAATTTTGGCATCTTTCAGTGCCTAGTCTCCAGTGATGATGTTGGCAACAGAATTATAACTCTGAGAAACTAGGAGTGATGCTGTCAGTGACATTATTCTAAGAAGATCATTCCATGATGTGTTTTGATTGTGATTGTGGCCATAGTGTCTTGATCTTAGTTCTTTGCCAAGTTCTATAAACTTTTCATCAATTTGGTGGTCTACCTGATGCCCAACCAATGAATATGTTTTCAGGCTTAGCTAATCATAATTTTTTTATTAATTTTATCGGTACATTGTAGGTATATAATATAATGACATTCATCATTGGAAATTTGCACCTTTACATAATCTCCCTTCCCTCTTATTTTTTCCCCATTCCCCTATGCTCCCTTCAACTCCCTCTATCTGTCCTTATTTACAAAGAATTGTTTCCATTTTTCATTTTCTCATATTAATTCCATTCCCTTCTTTCCTTCCCCCTACCCCTCCAACTTCCCCTTCCCCTTTGCCCCTTGTCTTCCCATTTCACATTATCTATTATACTTCTTAGTCCTTATTTTCACTTTCAGTTTCTCACACTAGAGAAACTATTCGGTATTTACACATGTGTGTTCTATTTATTTCACTTAATAGTATCGCCTCAATGTGCATCCATTTAGCTATAAATGTTCCTAATTTCTCATTTTTTATGGCTGAGTAGTATTCTATTTTATAAAAAATGACATTTTCGTTATCCAGTCTCCAGTTGAAAAGCCATTGGGCTGCTTCAAAATTTTAGCTGTGAATATGGGTGTACATATATCACTGTGGTATGATTCTTTTAATTCTTTGGGGAAGATACCCATCAGGGGAATAGCTGGGTCAAATGGGACTTCTAGTCCGGGCTCTTTGAGATATCTCCATACTGATTTCCACAGTGGTTGCACCAGTCTACATTCCCAACAGCAGTGCAGTAGGGTTTCTCTTTCCCCACAGCCCCATCCACATTTGTTATTGGTTGATTTCATGATGGCAGCCATTCTTTCTGGAGTCAGGTGGAATCTCAGCATTGTTTTCATTTGCATCTCTCAAATTACCGTGATGTTGAACATTTTTTCATATTTTTACTTGCTATTTCTACTGCTTTGTCTAAGAAAATGTCTGCTCATTTCAGATGCCCATTTTTTGATTGGTTCTTTAAATTTGGGAGGTCTGATCTTTTTAAGTTCTTTATAAATTCTACATAGAAGACCTATGTCTGAAGAACAGAAGGTGAAAATTATTTCCCACATTGTGGGTTGTCTCCTCACACTGTTGGTGGTTTCTCTTGCTGTGCAGAAGCCTTTTAATAAGAAAAGATGCCACTTGTTGGTTATTTGTGTTAGTTCACAGGCAACTGAGGTTTGTTCTTAAAATCTTTTCCTACACCAATGGCTTCAAGAGTTCTACCTAACCTCTCTTCCAACCAGTTTAGCATTTCTATTTTAATATTTAGATCTTTAATCCATTTCTATTTTAGTCTAGTGCATGGTGAGAGATATAGGTCTAGTTTTAGTCTTTGGTAAATTGAAACCCAATTTTTCCAGTACCATTTATTAAAGAGGCTATCTTTCCTCCAGTGAGAGTTTTGGCTCCTTTGTCAAAGATGAGGTGGCTGAGTGTGTCTGGAGTTGTTTCTGCATCTTCTAATCTGTTCCACTGGTCCTCAGGTCTGTTTCTTTGCCAGTATCATGCTGTTTTATCACTGTGGCTTTGTAGTATAGTTTCAAGTTGGGGCTTGTGATACCCGCTGCCATGTCTCTGTTACCTAGATTTTCTTTTGCTATTCTAGGTCTCTTCTTGTTCCAAATGAATTTCTGGATTGTGTTCTCAAGGTCTGTGAAGTATGCTCCTGGGATTTCAGTTGGGATTGCATTGAATCTATGTAGCAGTTTTGGAAGTACAGCCATTTTCACTATGTTGATTCTTCCTACCCAGGAGCAAGGGATAGCTTCAATTTTCTGATATCGCCTTCAATCTCTTTTCAGAGTGCTATAATTTTCAGAGAAGAGGTCTTTGATTTCTTTTGTTAGGTTGCTAACTAGGTATTTCAGTTTTTTGGATGCTATTGTGAAAGGAATAGTTTGCCCTATTTCTCTCTCAGTGAGTCTGTTGTTCATGTAGAGGAAAGCTATTGATTTTTACGTGTTAATCTTGTATCCAGCTACTTACTGAATTTAATTATTAAGTCTAGAAGACTTTTGGTGGCATTCTTGGGGTCTTCTATATGGAGTATCATGTCATCTGCAAATAATGACAATTTGACTTCTTCATTTCCTATCTTTTTTCCTTTTATGTATTTCTCTTGTCTGATTGTTGTGGCTAATATTTCCAAAACTATATTGAACAGGAGTGGTGATAGTGGACATTCTTGTCTTGTTCCTAATTGTAGTGTGAAGCATTTCAGTTTTTGACCATTTAGTATGATATTGGATGTTGGTTTTTCGTGGATGGCTTTTATCAGGTTGAGGTAGAGACCATCTCTTCCAATTTTTTGTAGGGTTTTTATCACAAATGTTTGTTGGATTTTGTTGAATGTTTTTTTCTGCATCTATTGAGATGATCATATGGTTTTTGTCCTTGGCTCTACAGATATAGTATATTATATTTATTGATTTGTGTATGTTGAACTATCCCTGCATCCCTGGGATGAATCCCACTTGGTCAGGGTGTATGATCTTCTTGATGATCTTCTGCATTCTATTTGCCAGTATCTGATTAAGGATTTTTGCATCTATATTCATTAGTGAAATTGGATTATAGTTGTCTTTTTCAGTTGGGTCTTCTCTGCTTTGGGGATCAAGGTGATGCTTGCATCCAAGAATGAATTCAGAAGTATTGCTTCCCTTTCAATTTCATTGAAGAGTTTAAACAGTAGTTCCTCTCTAAATGTCTTGTAGAATTCAGCAGTGAAGCCATCAGGACCTGGGCTTTTCTTAGTTGGCAAGGTTTTAATTACATTTTCAATTTCATTGATTGATATTGGGTTGTTTAGAATTTTTAGGTCTTCTTCACTCAACTTTGGTAATTCATATCTAGGAATCTGTCCATTTCTTCTGTGCTTTCCATCTTATTGGTGTATAGGTTCTCAAAGTAGGTATTGATGAGCCTCTGGATTTCTGTTGGGTCTGTTGTAATTTCACCCTTTTCATTCCTAATTACATGGATTTGGGCCTTTTCTTTCCTTTTTCTGATAAGGTTGGCTAAGGGTTTGTCAATTTTGTTTATTCTTTTAAAGAACCACCTCTTGGCTTCATTGATTTTTTTGTATCATTCTCTTAGTCTCCATTGCATTGATTTCTGCCTGATCTTTATAATTTCCTCCCTTGTATGAGCTTTGGGTTTGTCTTGCTCTTCTTTTTCTAGAAGCTTGAGGTTCGGCATCAGGTTTTGTGATTGAGCTCTCTCTGTTTTCCTAATGTGAGTATTTACTGCTATGAATTTCTGTCGTAAGACTGCTTTCATTGTGTCCCATAAATTCCGATATATTGTATTGGCATTGTCATTTAATTGTAGGAACTGCCTGATTTCTTCTTTAATTTCTTCTTTGACCCATTGGTTATTCAAAAGTGTGTTGTTCAATTTCCATGTGTTTATGAAATTCTTGTGGTTTCTCTTGCTATTGAGCTCCAATTTCATCACACTATGGTCTGTTAATATACAGGGGATAATTTCAATTCCCTTGCACTTACTTAAATGTGTTCTATGAGCGAGTATGTGGTCTATTTTGGAGAACAACCTGTGTGCAGCTGAAAAGAATGTATATTCCAATTTTGTGGGGTGGAACACTCTGTAAACATCTGTTAAGTTCATTTGTTCAAGAGTTTGATTGAGTTCTAGTATCTCATTGCTTGTTTTTTGTCTAGTTGATAGATTTATTTGTGATAGTGGGGTATTAAGGTCCTCTACTACTATTGTATTAGTACTTATTTGATTTTTTTCATGTCCATTAGTATTTGTTTTATATAGTTGGGCATACTAGTGTTTGGTGCATATATATTTATGATTGTCATCTCTTCCTCTAGGATTGTTCCCTGTACAAGGATACAGTGTCCTTCTTTGTCTCTCTTAATCAGTGTTGGTTTGAAATCCACTTGATCTGCCAAGAGGATAGCTACTCCTTCTTTTTATCAGGTTCCAGTCACATGGAGTATTATTTTCCACCCTTTAATTTTCAGTCTATGAGTTTCTTTTTAAATTGTGTTTCTTGTATGCAGCATACTGTTGGATCTTGCTTCTTGAGCCATTCTGCCAGTCTATTTCTTTTGATTGGTGACTTGAGACCATTGACATTGATGATTATAACTAATACATATTGATTTATAATTGTCATGACTTTTTCTTTTTCTTGGATTCTTCCCCTTTGTGTTTAATTTCTTGTCGCACCAGATGGATTCATTCTGCTGGGCTTCCTGGGGTTGTGATCCTCATTGTCTTTTCCTAGGATACTGTCTAAAATGTTTGGAGTGCTGGTTTGGAATTCATGAAGTTCTTAAGGTGCTCTTTGTCATGAAAGTATCTTATTTCTCCATCAATTTTGAAAGATAGTTTTGCAGGGTACATCAATCTGGGTTGGAGGCTGTTTTCCTTTAGGGCTTGAAAGACATCACTCCAAGCTCTTCTTGCCTTGCAAGTTTGCATTACATCTGCTGTGACTCTGATGGGCTTTCCTTTGCATGTGATTTGTTTCTCTTCTCTAACTGCTTGTAGAATTTTGTTCTTATGCTGGGTTTCTGGAATCTTAACTATTATATGCCTATGTGTAGATTTTTTTATCAAAGCTAGTTGGACACTAAAAGTCCCCTTTGACCCAGCTATTCCCTTGATGGTTATCTTCCCAAAAAAATTAAAAGAATCATACCATAGCGATATATGTGCACCCATGTTTATAGAGGCACAGTGTGTAATAGCTAAAGCTTGAAACAGCCCAGGTGCCCATCACTGGAAACTGGATAAAGAAGATGTGGTTTTTTTATAAAATGGAGTACTACTCAGCCATAAAGAACAAGAAACTAGAGACATTTATAGCTAAATGCATGCACATTGAGGCCATACTCAAGAGAAATAAATAGGACACACATTGTAAATACTGAATAGTTTCTCTGGTGTGAGAAACTGAATGTGTAAATAAGGATTAAAATGATTTAAAATGAATAATTGATCATTTGAAATAGAAAGAAAAGGTCCAAAGGGGTAGGGGAAGTTGAAGGGGAAGGGGAAAGAAAAGAAGGGAAAGGAAAAATTTGAGAAAAGGAAAAAATGAAAATAAAGTGTTTGTAAATAGGGAAGGGTGGACGGGGTGAAAGTAGGACAGGGAATGGGGAAAAAATAAGAACCAAGATACATCATGTACAAGTACTGGTACCCAATGATACATGTAAATGTATATCTAAAATGTACCAGTAAAAGAATTTAAGAAAAAAGAAAAAAAGAAAGCTAGTTGGAGTCCTATATGCCTCACTTATCCTTATGTCAAGTTCTTTTCCCCTGCTTGGGAAGTTTTCTGCCATCACTTCTGTGAGCAGTTTTTTTTTATGTCATCTGTACTCTCTCCTGTTTCTTCATTGACTCCAATCAATCTTATGTTATTCTTCTTTGCATCATCTAGCAGCTGCTGGATTGATTTCTCATGGTCCTTCACCATTTTAAAGAAATTTTTCTTTTCCTGGTCACTAATTGCAATCTTATCTTCTATATCTGAAATTCTGTCCTCACATTGGCTCATTCTGCTGTGTAGACTTTCAGTGGAGTTTTTAATCTCCTGGAAATCTGTTTGCATCTGTTTTATGGATTCCATTTGTTTCTTATGTTGGGATTCCATCATATTCCTTGGCACCTTTACTTTTTTATCTGTGTCTTCTCTAAATTTATTAATCATGTCTTGTACTATGGGCACAATCTCCACTGTTATCTGAGAAATTACTTCTGATTTCATTTTTTCCAGATCTTCTTTTGTTGCCAGTTCAGGGAGTCCAGGTGGTTGAGTATGAGATTGTTCCATCTCATTTTCCTTTGGGTTTGCTTTAGGTGATCTGGAAGTCTGGTTTTGAGACTTGTTTACATGTCTTCTCACTTCAAGGGGAGGCTGCTGCTGGTGCCTGTGCAGCTCACTTCCTCAGCACTGGGGTGGGGGTGCTCTGCTCCTCAGTGCTCAGTGAGGTGGTATGGCAGCCCACTTAGTTAATTATAATTGATTTCTTATTTTACACACAAGTTGCTAGGACTAAAGAATAATCATTTACCTCCCCCTGAACCATGTTATTTCTCTATTCCTGCAATTTTTGCCAGTAGTGATTATAGCATTATTAGTTTTCTCTTAAAATCTATTTTTTCCCTTTCCCTCCAATTGCAAAACTCCTGATTCTAGTCAGGCCAATGGCCACACAATCAGGGAATACATCCCCAGATACCCTTGCAAGTAGGTTGATTTTCATAACAAGTTCTGGTGTGTAAAATGTAAGTGAAAATGATGGACACAACCTCTGTGTCGTGAGATAATTGGAAGAAACTTTCTCTCCACTTCACCTTCTCTTCTTCCTGCTGGATAAAAGGCAGCTATTATTATGGGATTTGCAGGAACTCTAAGAAAATGAGAGTGGAAATGTCAGAGCAACGATGTAGAAGGGATATGGGTCCTGAGGGAAGTGCTGCTTTCAGCCCTGGTCTGCTTATCCTTACACTATTAGTTGTAAAATAAACAAATGTTCATCTTTTTTAAAGCCATTTTTATTTTGAGCTTCACTGCAGAGCAAAACCTGTATCCTAAATAATGTAAACATATAGAAATTTTCAACTACTTCGTACAACTGCTTGTCAGCCATCCTCAACTTGGGTTCTGTTGAAGCTTTCTTATGTGAAAGCATTGCTTCATGTGCCTCCCACTCTGAGCTCTTTGAAATTCTGTAATGTTGTCTACCAACTATAATAGCTACTCAGGAGTAACAGGAGGGAGAAGGAACTCCAGGGGCATTGCTTGGCCACTTGGCCCACAATGGCAGAAACAGAAGCCCCAGTGTTGCATCATGAGATAGAGCAAAGTCTAATGAGTATGGAAAGGTCAGGCCTTAGTTTTACATGCTGTGTAAGAAGTGGTATGAGACCTTTCAGTAGTACTTAAATAACATTGTCATGCTGGTTTTCATTCTGAAGTTCATGCCTAAATAGAAGGAGAAATCAAAGAAAACAGCTGTGTTGTGGTTTGTGATACTTTTGTTGTTGACAAAATTGCAGTTGAGGTTATTTTTTATTTGTCATACTGAACAAATGTTCCAAGAGTAAGTCTCCCTTTTCCAATTAAACATAATCTCTATTTCATAAATTAAAGTTAACACAGTCAAATGCAATTCAGTTATTAAAATCTTCCTTTCTTTTCTCAGCTCACAGATGACCATTCCCATGTGCATAAGATAAAAGGGTAAAGAAACAAGTGGCTTTGCTAAACATTTTGGTATGCAAAAAAAACCACAAAAAAACAGCCATTACCACACTGATGCTAAGGGACTGCAGTCACATTCACAGCAAAATGAAACCCACTCACCACAATAAATCACTGTGCATGTTAGAGCCTGGAGTTGACTCAAAGTTCTTCATAATGGGCGTGATCTGCACCTAAATCTCTTCTTTCTTTAGGGTTAAAAGAAAATCTTGGAATCTTTTCTCATCTGTAGCTCATGTTCTATAGCTAGGGGAGAAAAAAAACCCTACTTCTACATTGTTACAAACATATGAATGTTTAATTATTTCCAAGATGAAAGATTGAGTCATTAGTAATTACAAACAATGAAATTATTACCACTGGTAATTTTCTTTATCCATCCAGAATACTTGAAAATTTTAAACACAATTGAAATTGTTAAAAAAAAATCCCACCTAAACATGTATGGCATATCATAGATTCACCTTCTTGAAACATCAATTTCTTTTTATATATATTAGAAAGCCAAAAGATCTGATAACTTCTTCCCTCTGTTCTGAAAGTATCTCTTAATAGCAAGAAGATGACCAGCTAAGAGCTCAGCTGCCAGCGATGATTGCTTTAAAGTCCTTGTAACATTAGCCTAAGGCAGCCTAAGAGATGAGCAAGGATATTAATCACAGACCTTTGAACACTACTAAGAAAACCACAGCCAAATGGATAATGTTTCATAAAGAACTTGTAATCTTGGATGCCAGGGTTTCTCCTACTTCATACATTCCATAATAGCTATAAATTCCATTAGCACTAAATACCCACTGAGCTCTAAGCCAAGAAGAGGAATGAAATCCTGTCTATACATATCATGACAGCCAATTCAGTTTGTTTCAGCAACTATTTACAGAATATTTTCTATATGCCAGGCATTAAGGTAGACAGTAATGATATAGCAATGAATAAGAAAGTTCCTGAACTCTACACGTGTAATTACAAATCCTGAAATAAATCATTTTACTGTGTAAATTACAATGGTTAGCACACTAAGCAGTAAAAATGCCTGGGTTCAAACTCACACTCCACAGTGTGCTTACGTGTGTACTTAAACTCTCAGCACTTCAATTTTCTCATATGAAAAGTGGGAATAATTGTACCTGATTTACAGGACTCTTCTGAAGATTAAATGAGAAAATATATTTAAATCACGTAGAATAAAATTTACTATAAAATACTCAATAACTCTGAGTGATGATGATCTTTTCAAATTGTAGAATTCTTGAAAAGAACAAAAGTGAAAACTTGGCCACATATCAATGTTATAGAAACATTTCCCACATTTCCCGAGGTTGGAGAAAGAGAGGACCTGGCAAAGAAATAATTTTTAAAAGGTGTGGTAATGTGATACCCAAGGCAAGCATTCCTTGGTATTGCCAAAATGTAAAGTCAAAGGAAGTTCCACAGAAGTTCAATCTAAACATTTGCTGGTTGTATATATTAAAATATGGATGAAGGATTTAGCTTTTACGTGGATATTTTGCCACCACAGAGAGAACAAGTCTAGGAGCATACCCAGACTGTGCATACCTCACAAGCAATGGGAGTCCAGTGAAGCATTTTATGCAAGTTGTATGACCAAATTTGCCTTCTTAAAAGATCAGGCTTTCTCTGGGGATAAGGCAAGGATAGATACAGCAACATCAACTCTGCAGATGAAGTTCCAGCAGAAAAAAAGCAATTTCTACAGAACTAAAGTGTACAGGATAGATTTAAAATATATTTTTAATATAAAATCCTGAAGACTTGATGTTTGATTTGTGTGGGACGAAGGAGGAAATATTGAAAAGGAATCCTTGGATGTATATTTGAGAACTGAGAGTATGGTATATTTATTTAAGCAAAAACCCTGGAGAAAGAATAAATTTCAAAAAGATGATCATGAGTTCAGTTTTGAACAGCTTGAGATGCCTAAGGAACATCCAGAGATATCAAGTGAGTACTTAGATAGTTATGTGAAGTTCTCAGAAAAAAGTTGTGATACAGTCTTAAACACACATATGATATGTTGGAGTGGGATAAAACTTCCCAAGGAGACAAGAAAAGAGGGTCCTAGGAGGTTGCCATAAGGAACTTCAGTATTTAAAAAACAGACAAGGTGAAATCTGTGAAGGAAAATGAGAAGTAACAGAAGGTGATAAGAAACCAGTAAATTTTAGTTTTGTGGAAGATAAGAGGTGCAAAGAGCACATTTATCAAGAAGAAGGACATGGTAAAAGATATGAAAGGCTAATGAGAGTCTGAGTAGGTGGGAACTGAATATTGTCCTTTGAAGTCTTTCAGTCCCTGGTGGTCTTAACAAGAGCCAATGGGCAGAATGGTGTGGCTGACACAGATTGGGAAAAAATGAAAAGTCAACAGATGAGGAAATCTGGTTTTGAAGTGGCAGAGCCTGCTGGGCACAGCTGCCAGGGCATAGAGGGCCCTGCAAGGTCTTGGATGATTTTTCCTAAGAGAGAAAAAACTAAATTATGCTCCACTGTGTGAGATCTGTGGGTGGATGGTAAGTGTGGGACTCCTCAGCAAGATGTCCCAACTTTGACCATATAGCTCGTCTTCTTCTGTCAATTGTGTTTTTCCAGATAATCTAAAGTCATTTAGGTGATGTGCTCATAGAGAAATATTTGTAGATCTATATAAAGCAATTATCACAGTGTAGTTATTATCTTCTTGTTTCATTCATTAAATAGAATCCATTTAACCATAAGGACTACTCATCTAGTATCATGATTAACTTAGTAGTCAAATATTAATGTCTAGCCCATGATTAAAATCAGTTCTATTTCTTTGTTAAACTCAAATGTCCAGGTTTTCCTATTTTTAAAAAATTCTGGCCAAAATCAAAGATTAGAGTCTTTTTTAAAGTCCTAAGTCAAAAGAATTCCAACCAAGAATTGAACTGAATTTACCAAAATGTGTTTTAACAGATTAAGCTACTCAGATTACATTATTTCTTGTTTAACGTTCTTGTATATACCATGTTGTATGCATTTTTCTATCAACTGCTGAGTCCACCAAGGCACTGAACCTAAATTAAGGAATTTAATATTCATTGATTGGGCTTTATTTTATCTGTATGAAATTTTGTACATACATAGCATAAAGGTTGCCACTAGATATCAGGGTAAAAACAGTAATGTATCTTTGGTGTTAGGTGAACAGCTTGTGTCACCCATCAATGTGAGAAAGTCTTCTCACAAAATAACAGCAGGTAAGTGAATTATGGTGAATAGCACCATCCATTTGCCACATAAAATAGATGTATTGGTCCCCCTACAATATGCAATCTTCTTTAGCTGTTAAGTGGTTAAACTGCTAAGCTTAAATTCTAATTGCTTCAATTTATTGATGTTGGAAACTGATTATAAAGTTAACCAGCTCTCAAAAATATCTTTAATGGGCAGAGCAGTTCTAGTTAGAAAAATGTACGAGGCAATCAGTTCTACAGGACATTTTCCTTCTATGCAAAGTATAGTCATTTTGTTTTGTTGCTGCTGCTCTTACTGCCTCAGGCACAGATGTACGGAGACCAAAAAGTCAGAAAAACAACTAGAACTCCAACACATTGACATTCAATCTTCCTCAACTAAAGAAGCCTAGCAAAACTTGTGATCTTTTCTCTCAGTACATCAGACAAGTGTCATTAAATTTAAATTTCTGTAGCAAAAGATGCTGACTCATCTATACATGTTTTCAGAATAAAATTTGGTTCAGAAAAGAAAAAAGTGGTAAGGGGGCATTTCAAGTTATGAACTCAAGACTTTACTTGGTTAAAACTATGGGCTCATCCATTAGGAAAATGATACCTTTATATCTGGGGCAAAAGAAAACTCTTCTGTATCAGTCTAGTATAATTGGGACCAAAAGAAGTTGAGAATTGAGCCATCATTTCAAGATATTATATAATATCTTGTGCCCTACTAGAGTATTTAGAGCCTGTAACTTTGGAGAGAAATGTCTTCCATGAGTCCCTTACTCTAGTTTTCCTTTCAGATTGCTGCTGAAATGACCAAGGAATCTTCAAAGCAGAAATGCTACCCTAGCTCTGGAACAAGAAGACAGCTCCATCCCTTCATATAAGACATGAAAAGGATGACTAGGTCTTACAAAAAGCCAAGTCCTAGGCAGAAAGTGAGAGGATATTTCAACCTATACATATTAACCAGAGGGGGCATCCAGAGGCAAGAGTAGGAAAATGAACAGGGCTGATTTCTCCTTTCCTGTTGTTCCAGAGAGATAGCACAGGATCTGGTATCCAACACTGTAAGACTCTCTTGTTTGCTTCTAGCACAAGCAAAACCAAAGCAGGCAAGGAATATGGAAACAGTCCATAATGTAGTGCAGAGACTTGCCTCTCTGCCATAGTGACCTGCAATACCAGCTCCCTCCCAGATCCTCTCACATTGAGAATTTACTGTGAATGTTTTGTTGATTTACTTGTTTGCTTCTTTTCTACTTAAAGGACCTCTGTGAAACATTTGGAAAGAACAGGAAGCATACCAATTTATCACAGAACCCACTCAACTCCCACAAAGATTGGCAAGCATAGGCAACCTTCTGGAAGTAAAAGAAAATTTAAAATCATGAGACCTTAAAATTTGGGGAGTATAAAATGAAGGGAAGTACTCAGAAAAATTAAGTTTAACTATTGACTCAACAAGTTGTTTGTTTGTTTTTTTTAGCACTTACACATGTGTTATTTACTGTGCGAGACCAAAAAGAGAAAATAAGAGAGCTCTGATACCTTTCTTGTTTTGAGGAAGAATTTGGCTGTCTTTGATATTAATTTGACACCAGAATCAAATAGACCTTTAAGAAATTTCCAATTCATCCATTTGTAAGAGTTAAGGGATCACTAAGTAGATAGTACAATAAAAGGGACAAATTAATATTAAAAATTTATTGGAAATGAAAGCAATCATGAAAGTAAAGCCATAACAAGGCAGTTAAAAACACAGAAAATCAAATCAGTAAACTTCAAGGTAAGTTTGAGAAAATTACATTGAACCATCATGAAATCACTGAAACCTTAAACTATGAAAAAAATAGGAGACTTGAAAAAAGATGTGGGGTACTTCAGCCTTTGACTCACAAAAATCTCAGGGAGAAAAACAGTCAAAGTAATAATGGAGGGATAATTTTCTGACCTAGAAAAGGCCTGAATTTTTGTGGCAATAGACAAGATATTTCTAATGTTCATATGAATATTCAAATGGCTTAAGAAAAGTCAAAACAATGTTGAAAAAAGAACAAAGTTGGAGTATTAATATAGTCTGATTACAAGACTTTCTATAAAGCTACAGTATTTGAGACAGTGTGATATTGGATGCATTGGTACAGAACGATATATCCAGAGAGATTCACCCTTATATGTTCAGTAGACTTTTTTAAAGGTCATTTTTAAATTGACAAATAAAAATCGTACATATTTATGATGTGTAACATAATGTTTTGATATATGTATAATTTACCCACAGATTTATCATTACTGTATTTTTGTGGGGAGAACATTTACAATCTAGTCTCTTAGCAATTTTCTACTATATGATTCATTTTTTATAAAATAAAATCACTATGTTGTACAATATATCTCCTAAATTTCTTCCTAACTGAAATTTTGTGTGTTCTAACCAAAATTTTCTTAATCCCCTCTTCCACCAGCCTCTGGTAAACATCATTCTCTATGTTTTTGAGTTTGAATTGTTTTTAAATTCTATATCTAATTCAGATCATCCAGTGTTTATATTTCTGTGCCTGGGCTATTTCACTTAGCAAAATGTCCTCTAGGTTCATCCACATTGTTACAAATGACAGAACTTCATTGGTTTTTAAGCTGAATTGTATTCCACTGTATGTTTATATACAATGCATGTGTGTGCATGTATTTACATTATATACCATACATATATGCACATATTTATATCATATTTTTGATCCATTTATCCATCGATGGACACTTTGGTTGGTTCCATTCTTGGCTGTTACAAATAATGTTGCAATTAACATGGGAATAAATATATCTTCAATATACTAAAGTGCTTTCTTTTGGATAAATGGCCAGAGTGGAATTGCTGGATCATATTGTAGTTCTATTTTTTTTTCTTTTGTTTTTTTTCTTTTTTATTTTTTTTAATTTTTTTTTTTGTAGTTCTATTTTTAAATTTTTGAGGTACTGTTTTCCATAATGGACACACTAATTTACACTCACATCTCAGTGTACAAATATCCCTTTCTCCACATCTTTCTCAATTCTTGTTATCTCTTCTCCTCTTGATAACTGTCATCCTAACAAGTCTAAGAGAATATAGTATGTCATTGTGATTTTTATTTTTATTTTCCTGATGATTAGGGAAATAATCCCTAATCATTTTTCCCCTATTTGTTGGCCATTCCTATGTCTTCCTTTGGCAAATGTCAGGTTTGTTGCCCATTTTTTAATAGGGTTTCTTTTTTGCTATTGAGTTGAGTGCTTTGTATATTTTGGATATTAATCTCTTTTCAGATATGTGGTTCACGAATATTTTCCTGATTCTTTTAGTTGTCTCTCATTGTTTTGGTTGTCTCTATTGATTGCTTCTTTTGCTGTGCAGCTTTTTAGCTCCCTTGCGGTCTAGTAGTTGATGTTCTCAATAGATTTCTGACAGTGACAAAAAAATTAATTCAGAATAGATCACAAGCCCAAATTTATAAATTAAAATTATAAGTTTTTACAGGAAAACATTATAGAATATTTTATAAGGTCACGGTCAGAAAATATTTTATAGAAATCATTAGCAAGGAAGAAAAGTTGGGGAAGTAGCCTTTATTAAAATTAAAACTACTACTCATCAAAAGATCCTTTTACATCCTTTACATAAATGAATAGCAAGCAACAAAATGGAAGAAAATACAATACTTACATATAATAAAGTATGGATATTCAGAATATATAAAGAACTCATAATTCAGTAATAAAAAGCAAACAGTCCAATAAAATGGACAAAAGATTTAGATATCTCACAAATAAAATATACAAATAACAAGAAATAGAATTTTTTAAATACTACTAGAAATTAGAAAAATGAAAAATAAAACCAGATAGGTACATACCACACATTAGAATGTCTAAAATAAAAATTACTAAAAACACCAAATGTTGTTGATGATGTGGAGCAACTGGAACCCTCATATGTTTCTGGTAGGGATGTAAAATGGTGTAACTGTTTTGAAAAATATTTTGGCATCTTCTTACATTGTTAAAGACAGATCTGCTCCATTGCCAAGGTATTTTTCCAAGAGAAAAAAAAAACATAAGTAAAACATCTGTCTAAGAAAGCTCATAGCAATTAGGTTTCCAGGAGCCCCAAGCTGAAAAAAAAAAACCAATATTCATCCAAAGATTTTTGAATTTCTTCATATATAATTATATGTCAATAAAAATAAAGAGTTAAAAAAGGAACAAAGAC
This sequence comes from Heterocephalus glaber, assembly GCF_053883595.1. Classification (NCBI taxonomy): domain Eukaryota; kingdom Metazoa; phylum Chordata; class Mammalia; order Rodentia; family Bathyergidae; genus Heterocephalus; species Heterocephalus glaber. Next base: position 8,400,049 of record NW_028258356.1, on the reverse strand, counting down.
CTGAGCTTTAAAATTCACAATGTCCTTCCTGTTCTATGTAAACTTAAAAGAATCATACTTAGTATAATTTTCTAATTACAAAAAAAAAGTCTTGATGGCCCAAATTGGAATAAAATCAAGTTGCATACAGTTTTCTTTCAATGACACCTAAACATAGAACACTATGTAATAGCACCTATTATAAATTAAAAATTATGGTGTCAGAATTTAATACCTGACAAAGGTGTCATTAATGTGTGAGTACAATAAAAATAAGAAGACAGGCTCAGATAGAGAGGGATTCAGAAAATATGTCACTCACTCAGATACTCTTCCAGAAAAAATCTACTTCAAGCTTGCAAAAAACAAACTGGGTAGAGAGAGGAGGGAGGAGAGCGAGCTCAAGGATGAAGTAAGAGAAAGTTGCCATAGGAAACAATTGATTGTGAGTGACATTAAAATAAGCTATATATACCATCAAATATCTAAATGCCAGTATCTTCAATCCCAGTTTCAATATCTTTTTCTTTTTATGTCTCTACTTCCTCAAAAAAGCTAACCTGTATCTCATTTTCCTTCTGGTACTGTAAATTGTGATACACTGGAAAGAGAACTTGAGTGCAGGCCCTACCATTTCCTAGCTTATCCTAATATATATGTATCTTTTTCAAACCAAATTTCTCCTTTCAGAAAATTAAGGCAACACACCCCTCCAAAAGACACTGAAAATTAAATGGATATCTCAAAAACATGCTTCAAATATTGTGGTTAATGAAAAAATATATGAATGGAACATACTGTAAGAGATTAGCTTTTCCTGAGGCTTTTATTTTTCAACTGGAGATTTTTCATGTGTAGCAGGAAATGTGTTCAGTAATTTTACATTAAATTAAATTATCTTGTTTAATTACTCAAAAGGAATGAATTTCTAAAGATATAACTTCAGTTTCTGAGTCCAAAAAACAGGTCAGTTTTTGACATTTGCATCTCCTTGATAACTAAGGAGACATAACCTACAAGCAAGATTTCAAGTTTTACTTCTTCAGAAACTTGTATTTTTGTCAACTATGTAACACAGAATTTTGGCCATTAGGATTATCCAAAGGGTAAATTTTTTTTTAAATATGAAAGCAAAGCTCAAAGAATGAGCATTTATGGGCAGAATTCAGCTATTTCTAAGAGAAATAAAAGATACGGAGGTTTTCTTCACTACAACCTCCCTAACAACATTTAGCACAATGACACAATTTGGAAACAATCTAGTGAGTGGGTTTTTTCTCAAGTATTTTGTTCACACACCTCAAGAGAGAAGATGTAAAGAAAAACATCACAGAAATAAAGTGGCTTTGTCAAAGGATCTTGAAAGAAACCACAATGTCCCCACACCAGCTAGACTTCAAGAAGCTCCGTTATTTGGACTTCTGCCCCATCTTCCCATTGAAAGCTAGACAGTATTTAGACGCAGATTCAGTGTTCAATTGTCCATGTTCCTGAAAGTCATTTACATGAGGCTCAGTGAGTCTGCAGGGGACAAAGTATTGCGAACCATTCTTTTGCCTCCCTTTGATCATAGCAACATCTCTCCTCCCGTGTATGCTTTTCAAAATATATTGGAGCTCATGCCGATTTCAGAATGTGTGATCCACTGAAAATCTCCCAGTCTCACTGGCCTCGCTCTGCTCCTGTGTAAAAATGGAATGATAATACTGCGACTTGGCTCCTTACCTCCCTGGGCTATTCGGGTGGATCAAAAACCAGACTGTAAGAGTACATGATGGTCTGTAACAGGCAGCAGTACAGAGCACTCAGTGTCCCTGCTTCTTTCCAGTTTAGATTTGTAGGTTCTCCTGTTCAGAAGTACATTTCTTTACCACTCGAATTTGAGCTAATACTGTGACTTTCTCTGACCAATAGATTCTGTCCACAGTAATGCTGTGACAATTCTGTCCTAGGCTTCAGTGGATCCAGCACACGTCTGCTTTCCCTTTGGAGTCCAGGAGAGAGCTCGTGGAACAGGGCAGAGCTTCCCAGCTGATGCCATCATGGACCAGCCAGCCCCCAGTCCATGGGGTGAGTGGTCACAGGCCTATGAGCCAGCCCAGTGGAGAACAGCAGAGCTGAGCCTAGGTCTGCAGAGCTGCCCTAGTCAAAAGCTGAATAAATGGTTATTGTCTCATGTGAATATATTCTGGGGTACTTTTCAAAACAGCAAGTAGATAACTGACACATGTTACAGATGACGGTTAAAGCTTTGAGGATGTCAGGAAAATATTTTCATTTTATTATCTTTCAGAAGAAAAAGGTTTGCTCAATACATTATAAAGAAAAGTTAACCTAAAAGCTCAGTGGTTCCGCCGCCTGCCTCGAAAGCGCATTGTCCCGAGTTCAATCCCCGGTAAAAAAAAAAAAAAAAAGAAAAAAAACTTGACAAGTCACTTTTATGAAGAATGAAATTATTGATGACTATGAAAATCCTAAATAGTTTGTCTCTGTGTTAAATAAACTTTTACCATGGTCTTTTCATACAGCAAAATTGTCCCAAAAAATTGTTCACTGCTAATTTGTTAAAGATATCTCTTGAGAAATATATCCATCATCTTTAAAAGTAGCATTTCTTCCACCCAGATGAACTGTCACCCAGAAAATGAATTTTTAAAATCCCTTAGAGACCATCTTATTTAGTGTCTCAATTCAAGAACCTACTCTTTGAACTCCCTACTACTATATTCCTAATAGTAGTGAACCATCTTTTCCTTGAGCCATTTCTGTGATATATAAGGAGGTAAACTTTCACTTCTGGAATCTGGAGTACCGACAAGTTCCAATCTTGTTTGATTAATTAGAGCTATACACTAGAACACAGATGTGAGTATCATGAACCAAAGATTATTAGTTACCCAGTTCTCTTCACTTCTTCATTAATCCAAATTTTTAAAGATGCAAATATAGAGAAAATTTACTGTGTTTGAGTTAGCCTCTTTTTATGCCAGAATAGATCTAATCATCATAATATCTTCCTCATTCATCCACAGACACTAGTTTTGCTGTTAGGTTAAGTATAATAAACCTACAACCCATCTCCTAAGCTACACTACCTTGCCTCCAAATCAGTATTTCTCCAACTCCAGGTACATCTAGCAAGAATTGTAAAAGCCTCAAATTCCTCCCAAGTGGTCCTGCAAGTACTCAGGCAGGTATCACACAGATTCCTTGGACCGGGTCTCTTCACTATGCAGCATGTAACATTTTCTTCCTTTCACGGTTCAGTTGATTGTAACTATGTTCCTTATTACTTCCCTAAAGCAGCAGCCACATTTAGGGTCTACACTAAACAGAGTGCCACTGCTGGGAAGCAACAAAGCTAAGGCTACCTTTGCAAGCACCTGTGGATATTAGTGTTGCATTGTCACTATCTCACACGCACAGTGTCTGCTCTGAAGCTCTGTCACTCACCCGTCTCAAAGTCCTGGCAGCCTTTCCCTTTGTGCAGAATACTCTGGCACAAAAATATGGTGACACTTTGTACTTTCCATTGAACACTACTGAGATGATAAAAGTGACTGTAGTAATTTTGGCTTACGGGGGCGGGGTGGAGTTTCTATCTTTGAGGGTTGACTATGAGCCTGTAGAGGTTGAGTCACAGACAATCCGTGAGGCAGAATCTGCACTAATTCGTTAAATTACAGACCTCATAAGTCATCTGATTAAGTCTACCATGTAATTCTTCCAGCCATATCCTGCTGCCCTTAAGAAAATGTCAAGAACTCAATTATCTTCTCTGGGAATGAATTCTTCTCCCAAGGCACCTGAACTCCTCAAGTAGCTGGATTGGGAATTACAGACAAAGACTTAACTTGTATTTTGTTTTCTCTGCTTAGTAGTAAAGTTTCAGAAGTTCCTTATAACTATGAGAAATGTATAATATATCACTTCCCAAAAGGGGACCAAATAAGTAAGCTTTTAAATGGTTTCTCGTGTCTGTACTTTTTTCTGATAGATGACCCGGTCAGTTGGCATAGGACAGCAATGGGGTGAGCACTCCTTATAGTAAGTGTGGATCAGAAGTGGCAAGGTAGTCCCCAGAAAGGCAGATGGAAAGGAAGAGAATAATGTGGTGCTCTGGGTCTGAGAAGCAGCAGACAACCTGAGACCAATTCTAGGATTTGTCTTGGGGGAAAAGTATTCAGGCCATGAACAATGGGAAGGACTGGCAGACACAAGATAGTAACCAGTTGAAGTGCTGCCAAGTGCAATAGAGGGCCTGCTAAAGCCAGGCCCGAGGACTCATCCCTAGACCCTTGTTTTAAAAGGGTGACTTATTTGCTGCTTCTACTTCTTCCCTTCTCCATGGTCGGTGGGTGTGTAGACTGGCCCAACCACTGTGGAAATCAGTGTGGAGAATCCTCAGAAAACTAGGGTTAGACATCCCATTTGACTCAGCCATTCTTCTTCTGGATATGTTGCTGAAAGAATTAAAAGCATCATACCACAGTGACATATGTGCACCCATGTTTACAGCGGTGCAGTTTGTAATAGCTAGAGCTTGGAAACAGCCCAAGTGCCCATCAACTGATTATTGGGTGATGAAGATGTGATTTTTTTTATAAATGGAGTACTACTCAGCCATAAAGAAAGATAAATTAGAGACATTTATAGCTAAGTGGATGTACATTGAGACTATACTCTTAAGTGAAATAAATAGGACACACGTGTGTAAATACTAAATTGTTTATCTGGTGTGAGAAACTGAAAGTGTAAATGAGGACCAAAATGTATAATAGACATTGTGAAATAGGAAGAAAGTGTTCAAAAGGGAAGGGGATCTAGGGAGGAGGTCCAAGGGAAAGGAAAGAGGGGAAAGAAAAAAATGAAAAAAGAAGGAAAAATCAAAACAAAGCTTATGTAAATAAGGAGGGGTGAAGAGGTTGAAGGAAGGGAAGGGGAATGGAGAAAAAATAAGAATCTAGATACATCATGTACAAGTGCAAATTTCCAATGATGTATACCTAAAATGTACCAATAAACCTAATGAATAAAATACATTAATTAATTAAAGTGTGACTTACACTGTCAATCATTCACTCTTCCCTCTTCTAGCAAGTCACATCGTCATCTTTCAGTCCTAGGGAGCATACTGCTACCCAATGACATCCTTAAACACCTGAGAAGGAGCAGAAAAGATACATTCCAGAGCATCTGCTCTATTTGTCAGAAGGTGAGAAAGTCTAGGACTTGGAGCCAGACTCAGGACGTGGGTCTATTGCAAACCAAAGACTGAGAGGACAGAGAGCTATGATTACCCTCTTACAAATGGACCCTGGACACTGCTCTCTCCTTGCTTCTGCTGTAACATCCATCAGATGATCCTGACAAATCCTGAATCTTATAATGAACACATCTTACACTCAGTTTCGTGTCCCTATTTCAATTCAGTCCCTCCGTGGTAGGTTTTAAAATACTTGATAGAGCTGCCATGCCCCGTCTGTCTTCTCTCCTTGGGGCTAAGTTTCCCTTGATCCTTCAATTAGAAAATGAGAATGTCTGAATAGAGCCATTTGAACAAAATTCCCAGCAGCCTCATTGACGCAACGAACCCCATCTGCAACCATCAGTGTAAACATTAAATAGAAAAATCCTTCTGATACTGTCTACAAGACAGCCATCAACATAGTGGGCCCTGTTAAACAAAGTCATCAGCATTGGTGTGATGAGAGTTGCACAAATTAAAAAGCTGTACCCAGATGAAAAGAAGGTTGCTTTGTTTTTCAAGTAGCTGTCTGTCATTGTTCACTGGTACTGGTCTCCAAGACATTTGTAAGCTCTCTGAGGACAGAGCCAGCATTTCATATTCCTTCCCACTGGACATCCTGCCAAGCCAAGGCATACAGTTGGCATTTAGAACACCTTTACTGATATGTGTGTGGATTGCATGTATATTTGGTCTTTTTATTCTGTCATCTTTAAACCCAAAGGGTAAAAGTATCTACCAAAACTAACACATGGGTATACAGCTGGTGCTAAGAAACTGGCACACTGAATTTAGAACCCCCAGATACCTGAGTTTTATGTATAACAACCCAATTCACAGACATCCACATAGCCCTAATGAAGCTATCTATGCCCCTTGTATAATGGAGATGTAGGTTATAGACTTGAAAATGCAAACTTTAGTTCAAAGGAGTTTAGAATTCCATTTTCCAAAAGGATTAAAATGACAATTGGATAACATTTTTAGAGAAATATGTCATGGTCTAATTAAAGAGAAAATAGGAAGAAATTGTTCAAGTATATTTATAAATAGTCACCTATCATAAAATTTATTTAATCATATGCAGCTTTATTTATTCAATAAATATTTACTTAATATTTATTGTGTGTCACAGTACTATTCTGAAGCACTGCATAAGATTAATCAACTATTGCTAATAATTGTCAATTACAATTGGTCAACTATTGCTGCAATAATTCTTCAAAAAGGGAAAATATCTAAGTAAAAATGACTCAAAACAGCAAATTTTTATTTTTCTTATAGGTCTGCAAATTGCTAGGGGTTCAGCTGAGGTACAACTAAGCTTGAGTCCTAGTTGTGTTGGGCTCTGGTTTGTACCAGGTGTTTTCATTCTGAATCTAGACACTACCCATCACACAATCTAAGGAGCAATAGTAGCACAAAGGGAAATGAAATCTGCCCACTGAAGCAGAAGGAGCTAAAAGGTTACGTCATAAAAGAAATGGATATATTACTTTTAAACAAGAAACAAAGGAAGAATTACAGAAAATATTCCAATCTATCATGAAGACATGACTTCATTCATTGAATCAGGCAAAAAGGAAAATAAGTAAAAATAATTACTGAATTCAATGGGATTCACTAAATAGAGTTATATACACACTGAATATATTTTAAGATATTTGCTGCTATCAGGAGAGAATAAGGTACAAACATAAGTAAGGAGACAAATAAGGAAACTATAACAATTGTCTAAGTGAGAAATGATGGTAGCTTGAACTATTGGTGATAGCCAGGGTAGTTCAAGAGAGGAGAGGGCTAAGGTATATTTTAGCAAACTTGGCCACTATCAGATGTCACAGATGACAAGGAAGCATATGTATAGGATGATATTTGAATTTCTGGCTTAATAATAAAGAAAATGATGCCAAGATGGCAAATATTGAAGGCCATAGTGTTGTAATCTTTATAGTTAATTCCCCAAATTCATTCCCTCAAAATGACTGACCAAAGGTAAAATATGCTCCCCCTTCCCTGGGGGTCCTTGAGAAATGTGAAGTGAGGGAGGTTTTTTAAGTTCTCCTAGTAACTAAGAAGTGTTACTAGTATTTCTCATGCAGGGGCCCAGAATGATAGAGCCCCCAAGATGCACAAAACAGTCTCACAAAACAAAGATTTGAATTGTCCTACCTGAAGCACCTCCACATCCTTGTTGAGAAATAACAAGGTGGGTCCATTAAGATAATCCCAACCTGTCCACCAGTGATTGGCCTAAGAATAGATCTGTGACTCCTCCCAACCAGTGAGACCTGAGGTAAGAAATATCAGAAACCTTCCACAAGAGGTTCCCTTACTCATTAGAGACACAGAACTCAGTCCTTTCTTCCTCTGGACACGGGATGTGTCACATCACTTCTGCAGACTTCGAATGCCAGTCTGAGGGCAAAGCCCATGAGGATGAAAGAATGAAATAGTGAAAAAAAATGGCGCTTTCATAACACCACTAAACTATTGAATTCAATAACCTTGGATTTCCTCCACACAAGGCCCCATCAGATTGCTAGCTAATACATTTACTTATAGGTCAACCCAGCTTGGGAATGGACTTTTTTTCCTCATTAATAAGAAAACATTTTAAATAATAAACATGGAAACAAATTTAGGAAACACACACATGACTCCCATTTGCTGAGTATATTGGATATGAGTCTACACTCTCGATGTATGGGTTTGGAGCATATAAAAATGACTTTTCCCTGGTATCTATATATAGTCATGAATGTGTGTATCTAATATGGAAAGTGCAGTGAACTGGATAGTCACAGTCTACACCATTAAAGATACATAAAATCATACATAAAATCACTGAGAATTTGATGAATTAGTCTAGCCTTTTGCTAAACTGTAGACAAGATGACTACTGATCTCAGTGTTATGAAGCATATGGTTAGTTTTATCTTCTGGTTGTTTCATGGATTCTTGGTTTCTTTTCCATTAAGAGATTAAAGCATAATCTCGTTCTTAGAAGACATGGCTGAAAATATTAAATATCCATCATAGCATCAAATATAATGTGAAGTATTCAGGAAATGTTCACTGAATTATAGTTTTTAACATTTTTTATTTTAAAACTTTTCTTTCATTTTTATAGTTGTTAAAGAATAATTTTGTGTACTATGTCACATGATTTAACTTAAATGTTACAAACTGGACACTCGTAGGCACATATTGCATGGCTTAGTGTTTCAGAAATTTTGAATTATGCTGTTTCTAATATTGAAAAATTAGGAAAATTCACATTAAAATCAGGACTTAAGACTTCATTTGAACACTGGTAGCACTGGTCCTATTTTCCCGCTGGTCAGCAAAGAGCTGGAGCTAAGAAGGCCCTGCCCTCTGGCTCTCAGCCTCCAACATCCAGCTTCACTCACCTCTGAGTGGATCCCCTTCTGGAATCAGGGCTGACTTTAGATACAATTACTAGGTTGAACTAACTGATTGGTCCTAACACTGAGTAATCCACAACCAGGTCTTTGACAATAATAAATCACTGAATTTTTAGATTGCCCTTCCCTCGCTACTCACACCCTATTCAGTATTTATTCGTAATATTGGCTGTCTATAGTTTTAGCCTAAATATATTTCCTGGTAAAAATAGAACAGTCAAAGTTATTCTATCACTTGATTAAAGATAAACACACAGCTATTTCCTCCCATTTATGTATTTCCCCATTTACATGAAAGCATCTTCTGTTAGCAAGAAACTGGGTAACAACCAAAGAAAGTCTGCTCAGCCAGCAAAAAGAGGAGCAGAAGGTCATCTCTTCAACTTCATCATGAACAAAAAGAGAAATAGCTTTTTAAAGGTTTTCACCTGCTTGCTAATCCACTTAAAATAAAAATTTAATTATTCACATTTGAAGATACTAGGAAATAATAATAGATACCTGAAAGTATATATTGTGAACTAACTGTAATGATGTATTTTTTTAAAAAAGATATTACCTACTATCAACCCTCTGAGACACAATCATGGATTTTTTTCAGCCATCCTGCTATTCTGTGCATTCTCTTGCACGAACTAATAGACTTGCTCATTTGATTCATTTTAAAAATACATAGACAGTATAGACACCAAGTAGTCAGCTTGTTTCCTTTTCATTTAAGGTTTGCTAAAATCAAATGAACCCTTAACCAACATCTACATTCAGCTACAGTTGTAAACTTGTGCTCACAGTGTATATAGAGCTACCATGTTATAAACTCTAGAAACTATGTATCTGAAATACTCTTAGGCAGGGCACTATATTTAAAGGGTTTCTACTGACACCTAGTAGATGATATAATATTAAAAAGCAAGATTTGTTTTTTCCAGCTACAGAGGAAATAGGAAGCTGACTCTCCTGAGAACAATGAATTGGACAAATACCCTTTATGTCATTCAAGAAATATAGTAAGGGAGAAATGTAACTCAGTTATTCAGACTGTCTTAAAAATGCTGTGAATGTTATGGTTAGGCTATAATAAGGATGAAAAATGAGATCACCACATCATTTGTCTTCAAAAATTTATCTTTCTCCCTTTAACATAAAATATTCTGATGCCTTTTACTGCACAGATAGAATATGCTTTTTTATCCCCAATAACATACTTAAAGAGCATGTACAATTAGAGGCAGACAATACATAGTAACAGGGAAAATGAGCTTTCATTCATCCAAGATGTTAAAGAAAATTTGACTGAGTTTTAAGTTGACTTGGGAATTTCTTTTCAGCTACACAGGAATATATTTGAAGTAGTAGAGTGCACCAGAAGTTTATGAAATGCAATCACATGGAGGAGCAATTATACAAATCTCCGACATCTTTACATATAGAGAGATACCCTTCACTAAGGTATTTTGAAAGATGCTTTAGGTTATACATTGTGTAAGCATTACACCTACTATGTGACACAATTCATGAGTATAATGTTATCTTGAATAAGGTTTCACTACTTTACATTCCATTATGCCCTCCTTAGAAGACAATAGACTGCCCAGTAATGCTTGAACCACTAGAGGAAGACATATTAGCGCTGGCAAAATGCCTGGTTTTCTTTGTTTTAGAAATAGGCATAAGGCTTCAGGATGCTAACTTTATCTACATTTTGATAAATTCCATTCATAATCATATATTTTATTAGTGTTGGCCAGGTCCAACGTTATTTTTAAGCATCAAGAATACAATTTGAGTTGATTATTCAATCTAGCAGTATAAGTATATGAGAATATAATCATCTGCTCTGAGTATAATATATATGTTGTTACATACCGCTGAAAGAACACATAGGAATGGAGTCCATAATTTTAACATTATTAAGAAAGGAAATGCTACATGGTATATATAGATATGTGTGTACAAGATAAAAAAACTTTATACTATTAATCATTTGCTTAAAAATTTTAAATGTGAAATTGAGTGACTTAGTAATATCAGATACAGATTATAGGCAACTTAAAAATTATCAACGAGCAGGTGCAAAATTATTTAAAACATAATTATAAGAAAACAGAATAAGGCCATAAGTGTGTAGTAATTTGATCATATTTTTCAAATACCTAAGCCAAATATTTAGCTTTCAACCTTATTGTTAAAATAAAACATGGTGAAATATTAAAAACATACTTAGGAAATCCCCTGTGTTGTCTACTTAATACTTTTATCTCACTTATTCATTACTCACTATTCATTCAATATGTATTGAGTCTTACTACCTGCTGGGACCTGATAGAAGTTTCAAAAATACTAATTAAATAATATCTTGCATAATCATAATATAGACTATCTTATATATACACTTCTTATATTTTGTGTCTAGTCATCAAAATATAAAACCTATCTTGATCTAATTAGCCAGCTGAGGAAGTTAGCATGAACCGGTGTCTGGCCTAGCACTTTCCCCACCTAGGAGAGAAAGCATTGGCGCTACAGTCTCCCTTAGGGGAGACGCTGTCACAGATGCCTGTCTAGGAGGGATTAAGAAAGCCAGAGCAGCTGGGACCCATTTTCAATATGAAACCAGCATGAAAGGCTTTACATGAATGAGTAAAACTCTAAGTTCAGATAAGCTGGAAGAGCCTAAGAAGGGGACACATTAGTCTTGGTGTTAAACCAAAGAAAATTGATTAGATCACAAAATGGGTAGGTTTAATTTCTGATTCTGTAAGCCGAGGAAAATGAAAAACAAAGATCTGCACCATTATTTATCAGTCCACTCGTATATCATAGTCTGAAGATGATAAGGATTAAAGGTTATATAAGAAATGTCACAGGCTGAAACAAAATAAGGCTGTGATTTGTGTTAAAGTCTTTCACTGCAAAATTTTACACAACTTTCGGGGAGTTCCTTTCTTGAAATTTCAGGTTTTAAGAAAAAAAGTCTTTGTCCTTTTTCTAAGACAAGGTCTACTTGTCACTTTCTGCTCCTTGGTCATCTTTTTCTGGGAACATTCTTTTATTGGTTAGGGTACTTTTTCTTAAGTATCTTTATATACAAAAACTGTTTATTGTCAACTTGCAGTAGGCGCCTTAGGTTATATATGTATTAGGTTACATATCAAAGTATATTGTCTCATTGTTTAAATTTGAATTTCCGTCAGATAAAATTGCAAGAATCCTAAGAATTTAGAATGGTCAAAGTGAAAATACTGTGAATAGGCCTCTTTTACTTTCTACCTTTCTTTAAAGACTATCAAATGATTATATTGATGATTAAGTTTCTGGACATATGGAAACACAGCACTTTGATTAAGTGTGAATTTTATGAAATGTGAATTTTTAAAACAAATATAAAAACCCAGCAACTGTCACAAGCATTATTCACCAATTCATTATAGGAGCATATGCAATTAGTAATAATATTGTTTAATACTTGATGGCCAGAAGTGTTTGCTCATTAACTCTTTGCTCATTCTAGTCAAATGTAGCTTATTATTGAACCTGGCTCAAAATGTCACAGGATAGGAAAGCCATAGAGCTATAGGAATCATTTGTGACCTTGTGTTCTGAACAAAAATCACCTCTAAATACTACTTATTTTATTTACTTAAAGGAATCATTATTTTTATGTTCTTTGATGGTAGTAACATGTAGTTTTCACATTCTCTAAATTTTTCTTCATCTTAGAAAACAAGGAAACTTTCTCATTAAAAAAGGAAGTAGAATTATTAGTGCTAGAGATTCTGAAAAGCCTGTTCTCTCATTCTTGCCCTTGTGGGTTCCAGTACGTTTGAAAAAACAAACAAAGGTGGCTAGAGGGTATGGAAATGAACTATCAAACTGTTTAGCTCTCTCTGTTACTGGCTGTATTTGCTCAGGAATAAAACCCCCTAATGCCCCTTTACCATTTGTTGTGCCTTGTGTCTGACTGTCCCCACAAAGCCTTATTCAGTATTTTCTGAAGGTAGCTAAATCTGGAATGTGTGATGCTGGGATTAAGGATTTGTGATTACTAAACCACTATATGTGAGTGAATGGTTTGGCACCGCCCTAATCCCAGTAGTCTGAATAAGATAAAAGGAGCAGAAAGACCCTGGTAAAGTCCCTTATTGCCTTTGCTACCTTGTGTGCACCATGTTGTTTCTCCTCTGTGATGCCTGTTTGCCAGCGCTGCCTTGGAGCCAGCCGATTATGGACCGAAACCTCTACAAATCCTAAACCAAATAAGCCTTTCCCCCTTTAACTTTGGGTGTCAGGTATTTTGTCTCAGCAATGAAAGAAAAGTAACTAACACACCATTCTTTGTCCAAATCCAGACCTTGAGGCCTGTCTTGTGGAAGTCAGAGTTTTCAAAGAGCTCTTATCCAAAGGCATGCATGGAGCATTATGGGCCATAAAACACTCACTGTGGAATGCTAGGGAGAAGCTCTTCATGGTGACTCCACCTACTGCTAAACTGTGAGCCAATGTTTGACTTCCTCACCTCCATTCATTCATAAATTACATTGTTGCTCTCTCCTTCATAGAGAAAAAGCAGTGAGGGGTACAGGAAAAAAAAAATCAAACACTTTTTTTTTTAAATACTGCTTTCCCTCTGGGGTTTTGGGCACCCAAAGAAAAGGTGACTATTCTAGAAACACATTCTGTCAAAATTTATTATAATATATTACTCTTTTTTCTTTCTTTAGACAGGGTCTCACTGTATATTTTGGGCTGAACATGGACTCACTCTGTAGCCTGTTCTATCCTCAAACTCACAAGATTCTCCTGCCTCAGCCTCCCAAGTGCTGGGATTACACACCCAGCGATATTTCTCTTAAACTCTTTTTAAAAATAAAAGTAACTCTATTGCTTTGCCATAATACTTTCCAAAATTAATAAATTTTAAACAGGATCATTTGGCCAGTTTCTCTGTTCCTCAGTGAGTCACTAATAATTTGATACTAAAATCAGCCATCTATTCCATTCACTTAAAGGAAAGTCACAATTGGATGTGTAATTCTTATCAAGCATATCAACTCACATGTACATCTGAATATTTGTCCAGCAAGAACCCACGTTTGTTTAATGGCAACTACAGTGATCCCAAGAGATAATGGCCCACACCATGCAGAAGCTTTCCTACAAGGTTACTTAGTACATACATTCACTGGCTTCATAATAGGTACAGTTCAAAGCATGGAGGGAGCAGGCAAGGCCCTGTTCTCATGGACTTTCTTTCTGAAAGATGGCTATAGTCAATAAGTAAAAGAAATATGTAACCAAATTCATTGTATGTAGTGATGGTATAAAGCAAGACACTAAACATTCTCAATGTCATATTTATTGGTGATCACCCTCAAAGACTACAGAAATACAGAAAGGAGGTCTTTGAATTAAGTGGCCAAGAAAGGCTCTGTTACCATTTGAGCTGAGCCCTCAGTTAGAATAAGAAATTAGCAGACCTGAAATGGAGCTTGTTAAAGGTCCTAACATAACGTGGCAAAGTACAGGGATAAAAAACTAAAGTTTTAGTTTTTAGATGATCCAACCTATTTTAGTGCAAGAAAATTACTCCATAAGATCTGACTACACAGTTAAATACCTTACTCATTTGGGAATAAGACATGGTAAACCAGTGGGAAATGGCATCAGATTTATGATATATGATTTGGAGAAGGGGGTCAAGAAAGCCTTCCTAGATGAAGTGACATTTAAACAGAGATTTTCAGATATACAGGAAATCACCAAGCCACATGTGTGAAACTGACCCAGAAAAGGAAGAAATTCATGGAATCACAAGCTCTTCTCCATGGCTGGATCCATAGGAGAGGAAGAAAACTGTCAAGAGATGAAAGTGTAGGAATCCATAGCAGCAAATCACACTGAGTATGCTAAATTAAGGAATTTGGACTTTGCATGGAAGTGAGGAGAAACTCTTTTAGCAGAATGGCATGACAGATTTTGTAATATGTATGTATTTAACCCCTAGGTCATCGATGTGGAAATTCCAGGGTGGAGAAGAAGCAAAGCGGGCTGGAGACAAAGTGACCATAACTCATTCAAGTAGTTTTCTGTGAAAACTTGAAAGTCACCATGGAACTGGACTTCTGCCCAAACTTCACAGTACATTGCTTTAAATGAGTTTAAACCTTACTTATAAACTTCACTTTCATTTTTAGTACTCAGCTGGTGAATTTAATCATGTAAGCGTGTGTTGTATTACTTACTTCATTTATTTGGAAAGGTAAGTTTTTCACTGAGTCAGCACGGCCTTATTGCTTAACTCAGGAAAACATATCAATCTTTATGCCCCTCAAAACTGCCATTAACACACATAGCATCAAGTTTTTCTAGGTGATATGAAATTAAATCATAACTCTTTGCAATGTATTCTAATCAGCTATTCCATTAACTGTTTTCAAATGGTAATAAGCTTGGCTCCAAATGAACAGTTACATATTCAACTTGCTATATGAATTCTATGAACACATTTACCATTAAAAGTTATAATTATGTTACTTTCAGAAGTCATTTACAGCAATTGAACAAACTAAAAAAAATTCTAAGATTCTTGTGTGGCGGTGCAGTTAAACAATATGAACTATAAGATTCTATATTCTACACTTTAGCCATCATGTTACATTTCTGGATAAATAATATTTTTGGAATATAGATATTGTTTAGGTTAAAACTTTATAATTTTAAGTTATGGACCACTGAGCAAAATTCAAAAATAATACATTATATGTTATCACATTAAATACTTCTCAAACAGAGAGAAATCCTCTCTCGTTTAATAAAGTAGTGGTGGGATCGGATCTCTTCAGCCAAAAATAAAATAAAAACCAACAAATCTGCCCTGGAAAAGATAACTAATATCCTATACACTCTACTATGTGCCAGGCTTTTTGCTAGGACTCCATGTATTTTGACCCATGGTCTCATCCTAAAGATTTGATAGAAGAACCCTTCCAATTAGAATCTTCCCATTTCTGTTAGTTTGCTCATTTATGAATAGGGCTAATATGTCAATTAGCCATTGACATTTAACACACCGAAACTTAGGTGCTTAAAACATCAACTATCACTCTTATCTCTCATGATTCTGTGTGTTGACTAGAAAGTTCTGCTTGAATTGTTATAGAGAGGGCACTGGATGAATGGAAAGGTCTACACCACCTGGATTCGTAGGGTAGGCAGCTGGTGTTGGCTGCTGGTGAGGAGCTCAGTAGGGTGCTTTGGCCAAAAGCTTTGATTCTTCTCCGTGGTGGTCTTTTTACATGTTTTATTGGACTATCTCACAGTGAGCAATTTGGTTCCAGGAAGAAGCATTCTTGGAATAAGTTTGCATGTGGGGTTTATATTTTTACACCACATGCAAAAATTTATTGTGTTAGGCACAATAATGGTTTCTCACAGATACCTATGCTTTAATCTGTGAACATGCTACCTGAAATGGCAAAAAGGATTTTGCAGCTATGATTAAGGTGATATGGAAAATAATTACCTAGAATTTTCTAGGTGGATGCCGTGTAATCACAAGAAATTTTTTTGGTTTTCTTCTGACAGGGTCTCACTTTTGGACTGCAGGCTGGCCTTGAACTGACTAGGCAGCCCAGAGTGGCTTTGAACTTTGCAGTGATGCTCCTGCCTCAGCCTCCTGAGTGTTGAGATCACAAGAATTCTTATAAGAGGGAAGCAGAAAAGAGAGAATTTGAAGATGATATATTACTAGATTTGAAAATGAAAATGGAAGGAAGAGCCACAAGCTAAGGATACAAGCATCCTATAGAAACTAAACAAGGAAGGAAATAGACTCTCCCTTAGAATTTTCAAAAAGACTCCTGTCTACATGCATTTTGATTTTTGCTCAGTGAAACTTTTGACTCACACAATTGTTAAATAATAAGGTTGTTTTGTTTTAAGCCAGTAAACCTGCATAATTTGCTAAAACAGCAGTAAGAAACACATTTAGGAAGCCCCATTGTTAATATCCCATGGCTAATGCTCAAAGTTTTTAACTGAGTTCCTGGAAACATGGTTCACTGCTACTAGTCTACTACCAAAGTTAACAATCCAACACGAGAACCACTTCCTTCATATGTTTTCTAGATTTAGTTTTTTATTGCTACTATAACAAATTGCTACAATCTTAGTAATTTATAGCCACACAAATTTATTAGCACAGTTTTTTATAGCAGAAGCCAGTCATGGATCTTTCTCAATAAAAATCAAGATGCTGGCAGGGCCACATTCCTCATGGAGGCTCTGGAAAAGAATCCAATCCCACGCTCATTCATACTGTCAGCTGAGTTTTGTTCCTTGAGATTGAAGACTAAGCCCGTTTCCTTGCTGCTGTTAACTGGGGGCCATTTCCCTCCAGTCCCTACATAGGATCTCAAAACCAGCAACAGTACATCAAGTTGTTCTCACTCTGAATTCCTTGACTTTTCCTTCTGTTGCATCTTCCTACAGCTGGAGAAAGTTCTGGGCTTTTAAGGGAGCATGTGATTAAATTGGGCCCAACTGTGATGATCTATTGTCTTCACCAAGCTCCTTTGCTGTGCACTGTAACATAACCACAGGTTGCATGCACAGGCATCTTTGTGGCGAGGGGACATATTCTGCCTACCACAGTTCTCCAAAACCAGACTTTCACACCACGGAGAATTTTAAAAATCAGTGTCAATCCACTGGGTACCTTGTCTATGAGAAAACCCTCCGAGGCACAATTAACACAGATAAACTCATCATCTTTCCACTATCCACTGCCTCCAGCAGTGTCTCCAGGAGACAATTTACCTGTGATGTTACTCCTCCAAAATTAGTCACAGTTGAATATTTCATAAGCAGCCTTCCTTCATCATTACAGGCAAGGTCTTTCTACAGTCCAACAGTACTTCTTTTGTTATAGCCACATAAACTACCTTTTCTGACAATAAAGAATAATAACAACTCTGAGATTAACTGATATTAAATGATTTGGTGTCATCCTATGATGACTACATACCAACATCTTCACATTCCTTGTCACTCTCCCAAGATTTTGGGTATTTTTTTTATCAATATTCTGAAGCCACTAGTGGTTTCATTGACAAATACAATGTAATTAGAGTATTTGGAATAAATTGTGATCGTCAAACACGAGAAGTGAGTTTCTCATAGATACAGGGATATACACTAAGTTTGTAGGTAGAGGCAATAACTATACTTTTTTTTAAAACTCCTAATGCTTATTGATTTATTGAAAAACATTAATTGTTAAAATTTTGTATTGAAGACTCAAGGGCAATCTTGAGCCAACAAAGCCCTAAGAAGTCAAGGAATGATGTGACATCAAAATTAGATTCTACACCAACATGGGTGTTACTATCCAAGTGGGAGAGAAATGTTATACGAATGAACTAGTGGAAGGGTTACTTTACAGTTACTGAAACTTTCTTACCAGTGATACAAATTTAAATACTGTTCCTCCAAGAAAAATTTCAACCCACTACCCCTGTCTCCACCAATGGTAGAGATACCTTGAGGAATATTAGAGCTGCCTGGAAATACTTACGTTTGGAAGCTTTTATTCTGACTACACAGTGAGGTAGAAGGGAGCCTCCTTCTGGTCAGTTATACAAAGAAAGGAATTTTAGTTTTCCCTGAAAGTTCTTCTTTACCTGTTTTACAGCTGACATTATAACCAGCTTCTTTTATTTAAAAAGACTCTGCAGTATTAATACAAGAGCAAAGAATCATTCTGAAACACCTTAGCAGAAACATGTCCAAACACAGTTACACTTCAAAGTAAAGGAGGTTCTCCACTGTTATAACTCATAGATAATATTTAACAAAACAGTCAGGTTCCAAATAAAACACAGTCTGCATACTATATATTCTCTCCAATTATGGGTAAATTTGGAACAAACCATGTAAACTAACTTTCAAGTGAAATTTTTAAATGAGCCTTTCTTTATTAAAATAGTCATTATTTCAACATAACCTAGATACAGACTCCTAATATTTATCTATAATAAAAGTACTACAGCAACATAAATCCTGATTCACATATAAAATACAACAATTTGATTAATGCAGTCATCTCCTGTTAAATTACATCCATAGCCAAATCTCTAAAGTAAATTGTGAGCTCACTCAGGAAACATCCTGCCAAGAGAATATTTGGCTCATAGTAGGCAGCCAATAAATATTGAAAATAATAAATATACATTTATCAAGGTATAGATTTTCAACCACCTGTAAACTCTTCAGCTGAAATATTAACAAGAATCCAGTTTGTCCCTCATCCAACTCACCTAAGAATTTCTTTCCTATTAATTGAAATGCTTTCTGGAGAGAGAAATTAATATTAATTAAGCTTACTATAAAAGTAAAGCGGTGCTGTCACTAATGTACTGCGACTGTATAATAAAGGTTTTTGGGTTACTGTGTTCTTTTTCCCTCAGTGTAAGCTGATATATAATTCCACGTTATGCTGTAGAAATAATCACTGATCAAGAAAAATCAAAGTGAGTGGGGGTCAGATACCTCCTTTTATATATTCTGACAAGGCTCCCTAAATTCTTATTCCCAAGATAGACAATATGAAACAGGGAGATAGCTCTTTTGAAAATGGGAAGGGGATCATAAAATGGAGTGAAGGAGGAGGAAGAACAGGAGAAGGGTAGTAAAAAAGAACCGAGATGTGTTATGTACATGTACCACCTCCCCATAATGAATGTAATCACTGTGTACTGCAAACATGTACTAATAAAAATTACGAAGAAAAAATAAACCTTATTACCAGACATTGAATGAAGGCAGGGACCATGCTGCACTTAGCATATGCTAGACACAGGTGTGAAAAGAGATACGGGTCCTGTCATCAAGAACCTTATCTTCTACGACCCGGGATTTAGCTCAGTGGTTCCACCGCCTGCCTTGCAAGAGCAAGGTCCCAAGGTTGATCTCCGGTACCAAAAAAAAACACCTTATCTTCTAGTAGATAAAATGTTCCTTACATGCAAAGTGAACATATTATAAAGTTCTGAGACAGAAAGAATAAACACACAAATGAGGAACTTGTCAGTTGAGAGCTAGAGCTAAGTAAGAAAAGATGATTTTCCCATTGTACATGAGCACATCCATTCCCTGCTGTAAAAGGTACCTGAGTGTCTCCATTTTCCTGTGAGAGATATAGGAAATATTCAGGAAAATGAAATGCAGGAAAAGAAGGCCCCCAGGCAACCAGAGACTTACTCATAATCAAAGCATTGTTTGTAGGGGACTCTTCCTTAGCCACCGGGTGTAGGCTCAGATGCCAGAGAGAAATGCAGAATGCAACTTCTTACTGGGTGTTACACATGCATCCTATACATACATCATGCCTTATAATACAGATATATTTTCACTTTGATTTTCATATGCCAGCCTTGTGAATAATCAAGGGCTTGTAACCCTGACTTACCAGGGCAAAGCACCCCCTGTTTCCCACTGAGTTTTCCAATGAGTTTGTGTGTCTTGTATCAATAAGATTCCTGGAGTTATATTCCAAAATTCCCAAATGAGCTCAGTTAAGGGGCCAATGAACTCTCTTCTCACCACTCCAACTCTCTCCTGCAGGTCACCCCAGTAGGCAAATACAGGTGGACATGTTATCCCCAGCAAGGATCATGTCTCTTGTTGTCCTCCAGAACTCCTGCCATAGGTCCTCACATGTAGCTTATCAGATGATTGAAAATGCTGATGATGAAGGCAAAAAGTCTCTAAAGATGACCAGAATGTTAAAAACCCCAAGATATTAACATGTGTTGCTGGTTCTGTGAAAAAATTTGCTTGGTAAACAGAGTAGTATTATTAAACATGTTTGTTGGTGCCAAATAAGGCATTGTACCTGCTGAGCCTAAATCACCATATGGGCCAGATTCTACCTGAGGCCTGCCTGGGCAAAGTCCAAATCATCGTAAGACCTTATGTCTAATTTATCCAAGGTCTTGACTTACCAACTATTGCCCAAAGTGGTGTGGCAGATGGTAGGCCTGTGTTCACAGAATCTGGTCCAGGGCCACTACACTGTGTTCACTAATCAGAAATGGTGTCTTTGATCTTTCTGGGAAGCCAGTTTTGTTACTTACACCTCCCTTTGGACCCATAAATCTCATGTATGTTGCAAGAGCATTTATTTGGAAAATTGACAGACAAAGGGTTAATTTGCTCTAAGAAAAGCAAAGAACAAGCTCAACAATTTATGGGAACTTTTATGTGACTACTGGGTCAGTGGTTTAATTTTGCATATGTTCTCATAAATGTAACCAGCAGTGCTTTATGTGAGAATCATCTTGTAAACTAAATATGCTGGCAGAGGAAAATCAGTTTGCAGCACCCAAGACATTAGGGAAATTGGCAGCCATGGAAAACACCTGTAATGTTTTCCTCCTCAGCCTCACAGCTAACCACCAGAAAAGGGATATCCTTGCTCAAACACTCCCCTCTCAAATGGTTAGCTCTTTGGTCAACCCGCTACCTTTTGGGTGAATTTCATTATTAAGAAGATGCTGGAAGTAACAAAAGCACTTATCCTTCTGCTATCTCATCAAAGAAAAATATTATCTGACTAAGTAATCAGTCTCTCACAGCTTTCAAGTGGCCAAGACCTACATGAAATGTGTGCTTATGGGAACTTCAGAAGCTTGTACATTTACTTCAAGCCTGCCAGAGATCAGAAATCCAACATTACAAACAATGGCCATCAGAAATTATTGCTAGTGGTAGAGGAAGCTTCCGGATAGGTGTGCCATGGCTCCGAGCCCAGAGGAGACCTCCAGATTGGCACGCCATGGCTCCTAGACAGGAGGAGGCTTCTGGGTAGGCGTGCTGCAGCTCCTAGCATAGAGGAAGTTTCCGGGTAGGTGTGCCATGGCGCCGAGCCCAGAGGAGACCTCCAGATCAGCACACCATGGCTCCCAGGAAGGAGGAGGCTTCTGGGTAGGCATGCTGTGGCTCCCAGCAAAGAGGAGGTGAGCCATGGGGGTGCCAAGAACACACACCTACCCCACCATACCCCCTCATGTCAAAATGAGAAGACAGGTAAACAAGCCACAGAACCAGACTTCCAGATCACCTAGAGCAACCCCAAAGGGAAACGAAATGGAACACTCTGATACTCAACCACCTGGACTCCCTGAACTAGCAACGAAAGAGGATTTGGAAAAAATGAAATCAGAAATAATTTCTCTCATAACAGCAAAGATTGTGCCCATAGTGCAAGACATGATTAATAAATCTAGAGAGGATACAGATAAAAAAAAATAGAGGATCTGAGGAACATGATGGAATTCCAACATAGGAAACAAATGGAATCCATAAAACAGATGCAAACGGATTTCCAGGAGATTAAAAACTCCACTGAAAGTCTATGCAGCAGAATGAGCCAGTGTGAAGACAGAATTTCAGATATAGAAGATAAGATTGCAATTAGTGACTAGGAAAAGAAAAAATTCTTTAAAATTTTAAGGGACCACAGGAAATCAATCCAGCAGCTGCTAGATGATGGAAAGAAAAATAACATAAGACTGATTGAAGTCAATGAAGAAACAAGAGAGAGTGCAGATGACATTAAAAAATTGTTCACAAAAGCGATGGCAGAAAACTTCCCAAGCAGGGGAAAGGAATTTGACATACAGATAAGGGAGGCATATAGGACTCCAACTAGCCTTGATCAAAAAAAATCTATACATAGGCATATAATTGTTAAGATTCCAGAAACTCAACAGAAGAACAAAGTTCTACAAGCAGTTAAGAAAAAAGAAACAAATCACATACAAAGGAAAGCCTATCAGAATCACAGAAGACTTCTCAGTGCAAAAGCTCAAGGCAAGAAGAGCTTGGAGTGATGTGTTTCAAGCCCTAAAGGAAAACAACCTCCAACCCAGATTGATGTACCCTGCAAAACTATCTTTCAGAATTGATGGAGAAATAAGATACTTTCATGAAAAAGAGCACCTTAGAAACTTCATGAATTCCAAACCAGTACTCCAAAACATTTTACACAATATCCTGAGAAAACACAACAAGGATCACAACTCCAGGAAGCCAAGAAGAATGAATCTGTCAGCCATGATGAGAAATTAAAGCAAAGGGGAGGATCAAACAAAAAGAAAAAGTCATGACAATGATAAGTCAATATGTATCAGTTATAACCATCAATGTTAATGGTCTCAACTCGCCAATCAAAAGAAATAGACTGGCAAAATGGGTCAAGAAGCAAAATCCAACAATATGCTGCATACAAGAAACACATTTAATTCAAAAAGAAACTCATAGACTGAAAGTTAAAGGGTGGAAAACAATACTCCATGTGACGGGAACCCGAAAAAAAGCAGGAGTAGCTATCCTCTTTGCAGACCAAGTGGATTTCAAACCCACACTGATTAAGAGAGACAAAGAAGGACACTATCTCCTTGTAAAGGGAACAATCCAAGAGGAAGAGATGACAATCATAAATGTCTATGAACCAAACATGAGTGCACCCATCTATATAAAACAAATACTAATGGACATAAAAAACCATATAAGCACTAGTACAATAGTAGTGAGGGACCTCAATACCCCACTGTCACAAATAGATAGATCAGCTAGACAAAAAACAAGCAATGAAATACTAGAACTCAATCAAACTATTGAAGATATGAGCCTAACAGATGTTTACAGAATGTTTCACCCCACAAAATCAGAATACACATTCTTTTTGGCTGCACATGGGTGATTCTCCAAAATAGACCACATACTTGCTCATGGAATATATTAAGGAAAGCAAAAAGGAATTGAAGTTATCCCCTGTATATTATCGGACCATAGTGCAATGAAATTGGAGATCAACAGCAAAAGAAACTGCAAAAACTTCATAAACACATAGAAATTGAACAACACACTTCTGAATAACCAATGGGTCACAGAGGAAATTCAAGAAGAAATCAGACAGTTCCTTCAATTAAATGACAATGACAATACAATATATCAGAATCTATGGGACACAATGAAAGCAGTCGTATGATGGAAATTCTTAGCAGTGAATACTTATATTAAGAAAACAGAGCGAGCTCAATTACAAAACCTGATGCTGAACCTCAAGCTTCTAGAAAAAGAAGAGCAGGAGAACCCCAAAGCTCATACAAGGGAGGAAATTATAAAGATCAGGGCAGAAATCAATGCAATGGAGACTAAAAAAAATACAAAAAATCAATGAATCCAGGAGTTGGTTCTTCAAAAGTATAAAAAAAATTGACAAACCCTTAGCCAACCTCATCAGAAAAAGGAAAGAAAAGGCCCAAATCCATGCAATTAGGAATGAAAAGGGTGAAATTAAAACAGACCTAGCAGAAATCCAGAGAATCATCAGTACCTACTTCCAGAACCTATATGCCAATAAGATGGAAAACAGAAGAAATGGATAGATTCCTAGACACGTATGAATTACTAAAGTTGAATGAAGAAGACCAAAAAATTCTAAACAACCCAATATCAGTCAATGAAATTGAAAACGTAATTAAAAACTTACCGACCAAGAAAAGCCTGGGTCCTGATGGATTCACTGCTGAATTCTATATGACATTTAGAGAGAAACTACTGCCACTACTGTTTAAATTCCTCAACAAAATTGAAAGGGAGGCAATGCTCCCAAAATCATTCCTGGAAGCAAACATCACCTTGATCCCCAAAGCAGAGAAAGACCCAACCAAAAAAGAGAACTATAGGCCAATCTCACTAATGAACATAGATGCAAAAGTCCTTAATGAGATACTGGCAAATAGAATGCAGAAGATCATCAAGAAGATCATACACCCTGACCAAGTGGGATTCATCCCAGGGATGCAGGGATGGTTCAACATACACAGATCAATCAATGTAATACACTATATCAATAGAGCCAGGAACAAAAACCATATGATCATCTCAATAGATGCAGGAAAAGCATTTGAGAAAATCCAACATGCATTTATGATTTTAAAAAACCCTACAAAAAATCAGAATACACAGTCTCTACCTCAATCTGATAAAAGCCATCTATGAAAAACCAACAGCCAATATCATACTAAATGGTCAAAACCTGAAATCCTTCACACTGCAATCAGGAACAAGACAAGGATGTCCATTGTCACCACTCCTGTTCAATATAGTTTTGGAAACATTAGCCACAGCAATTAGACAAGAGAAAGAAATAAAAGGAATAAAGATAAGAAATGAAGAAGTCAAATTGTCATTATTTGCAGATGACATGATACTCTACATAGAAGTTCCCAAGAACTCCACCAAAAGTCTTCTAGATTTAATAAACAAATTCAGTAAAGTAGCTGCATACTAGGTCAACACACAAAAATCAATAGCTTTCCTTTACATGAACAACAGACTC
Source organism: Heterocephalus glaber (assembly GCF_053883595.1). Lineage (NCBI taxonomy): Eukaryota > Metazoa > Chordata > Mammalia > Rodentia > Bathyergidae > Heterocephalus > Heterocephalus glaber. The sequence goes on along the minus strand of NW_028258356.1, from coordinate 8,374,986 downwards.
ACTGAGAGAGAAATAGGGCAAACTATTCCTTTCACAATAGCATCCAAAAAGCTGAAATACCTAGGAATCAACCTAACAAAGGAAATCAACGACCTCTTCTCTGAAAACTATACCAGTTTGAAAAAAGATATTGAAGGGGATATCAGAAAATGAAAAGACATCCCTTGCTCCTGGGTAGGAAGGATCAACATGGTGAAAATGGCTATACTTCCAAAATTGCTATATAGATTCAATGCAATCCCAATTGAAATCCCAGGGGCATACTTCATAGACCTTGAGAACACAATCCAAAAATTCATTTGGAACAAGAAGAGACCCAGAATAGCAAAAGCAATTCTAGGTAACAGAGACATGACAGGGGGTATTACAACTCCCAACTTGAAACTATACTACAAAGCTACTGTGATAAAAACAGCATGGTACTGGCAAAGAAACAGACCTGAAGACCAGTGGAAAAGATTAGAAGATGCAGAAACAACTCCAGACACACTCAGCCGCCTCATCTTTGACAAAGGAGCAAAACACCCTTGCTGGAGGAAAGATAGTCACTTTAATAAATGGTGCTGGAAAAATTGGGTTTCAACTTGCCAAAGACTAAAACTAGACCTATATCTCTCACTATGCAGTAATCTAAAATCGAAATGGATTCAAGATCCAAATATAAAAACAGAAACGCTGAACCAGCTGGAACAGAGGTTAGGTAGAACTCTTCAAGATATGGGGTAGGAAAAGACTTTGTCAACAAAACCTCAGTTGCCCGTGAAGTAGCACAAACAATCAACAAGTGGGATCTCTTTTTAATGAAAAGCTTTCTTTAATGAAAAGTTTCTCTGTACAGCAAGAGAAACCACCAGCAGTGTGAAGAGACAACCCACAATGTGGGAAAAAATTTTCACCAGCGGTCCCTCAGACAAAGGTCTACTATCTCGAATCTATAAAGATCTTAAAAAGATCAGGCCTCCCAAATTTAAAGACCCAATCCAAAGATGGGCATCTGAAATGAACAGACATTTCTCACACAAAGAAGAACAGGAATTGGTAATCTACCATGTGTGGGCCAAATATGACTCACTAGCTACTTTTGAAAATAAAGTTTTATTGGAATATAGGTATATGTGTTCACTTACGGACTGTCCAGGTCTGCTTTCACACTACAGAGGCTGTGGTGTTAGAGACAGTACATGGCAGAGAGCTGGAAGTATTTGTTATCCGGCCATTTAAAGAAACCCTTTGCTAACTTCTGGTTAGTCAAATGTCAGCTTTGCCATTGGGCTTGAATCTCTCTACACCTCAGTTTCCCTTTCCATAAAGCAGATATAAAAATAGATTTTCTGTGAGGATTGAATAATTTTTATGTGTAAAATGCCCAGTATAAAATAAATATTAGTGATCAGTATCCATTCATTCTCCAATACTACAGGGTTGGCAGAGAGATCCGTGCAAGGACCACAGTGGACGTGCCCCCAGGCTCTATGGCTGCTGGGCTGTTTGAGATGCCCATTAAATGTATGGACTGTTGAGGAAAAGCTGGAGTGAGGCATATACCCTTGGCAGTCAAGCACACATGATACATTTTAAGCTATATACCTGGGCCTAATCACTTAGAAAGAACCCCAGAAGAAAATACTGGAAAAATTGTATGTGGAAAATAGAAAAGGCCCAGATGCTAGATCTTGGAGTGCCTCAAAATCTGCAGTCAGGAAGAACAGGCTTAGTCAGAAAAGGAGTTGAGAAGAAGGGACTAATGAAATAGAAAGAAAAGTAGGAAAGTATAGTAGCTGAGAAACCAAGGGGGTTTTTTTAATTGTCTCAAGAAGGTTAACTGTGTTAACAGAATTAATAGTTCAAGAACATACAGACTAAGAATCAGTCATTTGATTTGACAACAAGCAAGTCCTTGTTGGTTTAGGGAGAATGGTTTTGCTTGCTGGTTTGCTTTCAAGAGGGTAAAATAGAAACTCCATATAAATGGGAAACTATTTGGACAGTTTTGCTATAGAAGGCAGCAGAGAAATTGAACAGAATCCAAAGGAGGAAATGGGGATGCTGGTGGGAATAAGCCATTGGAGTGAGGATAGTAAGGAATGGTTGCAGCAGTAGCTGAGTGGGGATGAAATTCAGTGTAAACTGGAGATAAGGTGGAACACACAAGTATGGGGAAATTCTGTTTTGGAGAGTCTACGGACAAAGGACAAAGAGCTTTCTTCCAATTACTTTTCTTCACAATAAAATATAAAGAAAAGTCCCATCTAAATATGAATAAAAACAAAAGGTATATTTGAACTTTGAAAAATGAATAAAAATATTCGAAATAATCACTTTGCAAAAAGGAGACAGGGTTGACAAGGGGAATATAATAGGTTACTGGTTGTGTTAAAGTCCCAGTTGAAGTCTGTAGCTATAAATGTAAAATTAGACTAGTCAATATTGTGGTGTTTCTTCCAGCTACATTCAGCTATGTGAATGCAGAAGGGGAATAGGGAGAAAGTTAGATTTATTGAGGGTTGAAATTTTGCCAGGCAAAAGCAGTAGGGGAAGCGGGACAAGGAACCTGAATATGTACACATGTAAATTATTTAACGCTAGACTGAGGAATCTTTACTAGGTAAACATGAATGTTGGCCAGTGACACACTAGTAACACTAATGGACTGGGGGCTACAAGTGTCCAAGGATTACTGAAGTACAAACACTTCACTGAAGTGAAGTGGAAAGATAAAAAGAGGCAGACAAAGAATAGCATACTTGACATTTAGATATTGAAAAAGACAGAAATAATGACAGGGATGAATTTAGTAAGCTAATGGCTTAAGTTCTTAATGTATGGGAGAAGTGATGGACAGGGAAATAAATTACCATTTTTAAATATAGAAGGCCAAAAGAGTTTTAGCCTAATTCCATGTGTTTCAAAAGACCTGAAGATTTGAAGAGGCAGTGATTAGAAATAATGGTAAAGGAACAATCTTCCAAAAGGTAGGCACCTATATCGTTAGCTTGAGTCAGAGGTAAGTAGCTAAGACAGAAATGCTTATAGTAGAGTGTAACTGTAAACAATGCAAAGTAAATGCATTATTAAGGTAACGTGAGCTGCTGTAAAAAAAAAAAAAAAAAAACAGATAAAACCCCAAATCTCAGTAGCTTAACTTAATAGACATTAATTTTTTGTTCAGTAAACTCAAGCAAAGTTTATCTTTTGGGAGAGGCAGTGCTCTTTTCCATGCAGTTATTCAAAGACTCAAGTGGATAGAGGCTCTGCCATCTCCAATTTGTGGTTTCAAGGCTGCCATGGGTATTGAGCAGTCGTCAGAAGACAGAAAGAAAAAGGCAGAAAAGCACTGCATTATGGATCAGGCCTGGAAGTGCCAACATCAGTTTCTCCCATTTAGTAACCTGACTGAGACTGGACTCTGTAGTCTGTGACCCAAAACAAGGGGTAATGTATTCCATAACTCGCAGGGGAAGTCTAGGGAACCAATTAACAAATATATTTTGATGGAACCTTATCAGAAAAAAAAAGAATCATGGCATATTGTTAAATATCATGGATCTAAAAGAATTTTGATTTAATAATCTGCCCTGACCCTGAACAAGTCATGTAGATAACAGCTCTCCTGCCGCAGAAGATACTTGTGAATATCAAAATGAGATATCGTGTACTAAAAATGTCTTCTAAACTCTGAAGCACTGCATAAATATCAACTATTTTTACTACAAAGTATATAATATCTGTTCCAATCTGCTTCCTTTACATTAACTATACATATATTGCAAGCTGCCATTATGATCCTGTAGAAAGCTACTTCAAACACCTTACTCCCTGTCTAAAATGTTTACACACATACATTCCCGTCATCAACCTACCTCCTGGCTCCCATACTTTGTTCTCATTTTCTTCCCTTGCTATAACATTGAGATTCAAATTCTGGGTTTCAATCTTGCCTTTACCCTTTGACACACTTACAGGACACACCTCTGGATACCATTCCCATGATTTTACACAGAATATTAAAGCAGGTGAGCTGCTCTACCCTTTACTTACTGTCACTGTGTTTTTGAAGGATCACTGATACAATTGCATAGGCTGTGCACTGCAAAACCCAGAGGACATCATTTACATAATGGCCTGTGTTACTATAATAATGTTCTAGCAGATGGTAGCAAGTATTTTTGTTCTATCAAGCCAATATTTTGTCAGGTATAGATTATGTGTCTTGGGGTTAGGGACCCTTTTCCTAATCCACACTGCAGTGCTATATGGTCCCTCTATGCAGACTCTTTCTGCTTAAATATAAAGGGAAATCATATGACCTGCCCAGGAAGACTAAGCATAAAATTTAAGGAAAAAATACTATAGCTAAGAGAACACAATCTTGAACAAGAACAAGAAGAGACTTGCTTCTTGAAAACTATAATGACACAAAATTGTTGGTTAAATGAGCAATGTAACAGTAAAACAATTTTGAAACTTGTTTTATGTGTCCCTACATTCATTATTATATAAACCTGTACTGTATTTGAACTGCCCATAGGAATGCTCTGGTTCTTTGGGGAGGAAAATTTTTTAAATGAATTTTTGTTTCAAAGCCAAATCAAAGCACTCTATTCTATCAGAGTTACAGTAAAAACAAGGGAATCCAAGTTTCCAGGATTTTTGACCCAAGGCAGAAGCTTCTTTATCTTTTGGATCATGACTTACACTGATGAATCTTATATAACTGATGCTCAACGATCCTCCCCAGAATGAGAACTGCCAGGTGAAGTCAAATACAGACATACTGACTGAACAGCAGCCAAAATATGCATAGCCTAAAAGGAATTTGCCTTGAGAAAAATAAGTAAGGAACACGATGCCTGAGCTTTTACCTGTCAGTATATATTAGAGAAACACTATGCTAATCCATTTACCTTATTTAGTTCCCACTCATTATCTGTGTGTATTTAGTCCTAAAGGGCTAAAACACAATCTATATACTTAAGAAGATAAGTAATATATGGTCCCACTTATATGAAGTACCTAAGGTAGTCAAATCTGTAGAAACAGAGTAGAACTATCATAAGGGACAGGGTAGGGGAAAATGGAAAGCTGTTGTTTAATGGGTACAGCTTTTCTTTTGCATGATAAAAAAACCTTGCCATCTGCTACACAAAAATGTGAATATACTCAGTGGTACTAAAGAGTAAAAATAGTTAATATGATAAATTTTATGTTATTTCTATCATTATTTAAATTAATTTTTTAAAATCTGCATTCTCAGATCCTTTGTTGGAAGTGATGCTATCCTCTTACCCAAAATTATTACCTGTTGCAAAGATATGCACTTCTTGGTAATAGCTATGTCATATTTAATATAAAAATATCTATGTATGTGAGTATTATTGACAATAATAATAAAATTATTTTAAATCAGTGTCTGTATCATATATCGTCTCAATGTGATATTCAATATTACTACCTGCTTGCATTTCAATTTCAATCTCATTTTATTGTGATAAAAGCATTACATGAATCTGGGTGGGAGGCTGAGCCAGGAGAATCACTGTGAGTTTGAGGCCAGCCTGGGCTACATAGTGAGTTCAAGGCCAGCCTGTACTCTATAGTTAAACCTTGTCTCAAAAAAATTTTTTAAATGCATTAAATGTGTGATCTAACTTCTAGAGCTCCAGAATTTATCTTGTATTACTGAAACTTTAGTCTTTTGATTAGCAACTCCCCACTTCTTCCTCCCCTAGACTTTGGCAACCACTATTCTGCTCTCAACTAGGTGAGTTTGACTACTTGAGATCTCACATAAATGGAATCACACAGTATTTGTCCTTCTGTAACTGGCTTATTTTACTTAGTACAATGTCTTGAAGATTTATTTGTGTTACTGAATAATGTAAGATTTTCTTCTCTTTTGAAGCTCTATAGTATTTCATTGTATGTGTGTACCAGTTTCTTTACTCACATGTCAATGGAAATTTAGATTGTTAACACATCATGGATTGTAATAGTGGTATAATGAGCATGAGATTGCTAATAGCTCTTTAAGATCGTGATTTCAATTCTTTTAGATAAATATCTAGAACTGGATCTGCTGAATCATACAGTAACTCTATTTTTAATTTTTTGAGGAAACCTCATACTATTTTCAATAGTGGCTGCATCATTTTGCATTTCCATCAACAAACATAAGACCTAAAACTATAACACTCCTAGAAGAAAACAGGTGAAAAGATTCATAACATTGTGTCAGGGTTTCATAGATATAATATCAGAAACACAGGCAACAAAATCAAAAACAATTGAGACTGCAGCAAACTAAAAAGCTTCTGCACAACAAAAGAAGTCAACAGAGTGAAAAGGTAACCTACAAAATGGGAGAAAATGTATATAAACAATGTATCTGGACATGGGTTAATACCCAAAATTTGTAAGGAACTCCAACAACTCCATAGCCAAAAAATAAAAGTAGATTTTAAAATGTGCCAAAGACTTAAATAGACATTTCTCCAAAGAAAAAATGCAAATATCCAATAAGTATATGGACAGATCCTCGACCTCACTAATCAATGGGGAAATGCAAGTCAAAACCACAATGAGGTATCACCTCATGCCTGTCAGGATGGCTTTTTTAAAAAAATAAAAAGACAAGTGTTGACAAGGTGTAGAGAAATTGTAACTTTGTACACTGTTGGTGGGAAATTACCACTGTTGGTCCAAATTACCCACTATTGTACTTCATCTATGTCCCAGGAAAACCCACAAGATATGGAGAGCTAAACCTGAATCTGAATTCAACATAAATACTAGCATGAGGCATAGGGTAAGAGCGACAGGTAAGAGTGACAGTTATCAGAGAAGGTAGGCAAGAAAAACTATGCTGATGTGGCTTCTTTAATTTGTTTTTCTTTCAACAAAAGATTATGTAATGCTGTATATAAATTACCATACTTATTCTGTGGGATACAATGGTGACACCATCATTGTCATTAGGAGTTCATAATCCAGCAGTTTCTGAGGATCTCGAGAAAAGACAGAGAAAACCCAGATGTAGGCCCATGTCAGCCTAGGATCTGAAAACTAAAAGCTGTAAAGAGAGTACCAACTCTAGGATATAAACCTGTAAATATGCGTTCCAAGAAAAGAAATAATGCACAATCATGAGAAGTTAAATTTTACATTAGGTACAAAAAAGAAAATGCAAATGATAAAATATAAAACAAAAATGAAGGCAAGAAAATATATTAATGAACTGAGAATTATAGACCTAGACTAGACTACAAGAAAAACTAAAATGATTTTGTTCATCCTCAGAATCAGGATGCCCAGAACTCTCTCTTGTTTTTTTGTTTTTTTGTTTTTTTGGTACCAGGGATCGAACTCGGGTCCTTGCACTTGCAAGGCAAGCAGCGGAACCACTGAGCTAAATCCCTGGCCCCCCAGAACTCTCTCTTAATGGATGCATTTCCAGTTTTAATAAGTGGATTCACCAAGGTAAAGGCCCAGGATCAGGTAGAGCAGATAAGTTTCTCAGGAAGTCAACAAAAGATCAAACTTTAAATATACTATGTGCTATAATAGTAAGGAGCCAAATGTTATTAGACTGTACAAGAAGCAACATTACATAGCAGTTAACCCCACAAATACTGATGTTAGAGCTTCTTGGTTCAAATCCCAACTGTGTCAGTTATTTGCTATGTAGTCTTGGGCAAGATAAGGGTGTGTCTCAGTTTTTTAATATATAAAATTGAAATAATAATTATACCTGCCTCATGGAGCGTGTTGTGAGGACAAAATATCTAATTTTTATTGGTACGCATTTTCAGTATATAATGGCTACATTCCTCATGGGGAGTTGGTACAGGTACATGACACATCTTAATTCTTTTTTCATGCCTTTCCCCTCCTGTTCCCCCTCTCCCTGAATCTCTTGGTCCCCTTCCCATTTGCCAAGGATATATATCTCTGATTCCTATGATTTATATTTTATTTTACTTTTTAATTTGTTCATATTTGGGTTTCTCATATAAGAGGAACCATGTTATATTCAAGCTGAATTGACATCCAAGCTGAAATCAAGCTGGGTCTAATTTGTTTCACTTAACATTATGGTCGCAAGGTGCATTTATTTTCCCACAAATGACTCAAGTTTATTCTTCTTAATGGCAAGGTAGCATGGCAAGTAGTATTCCTTTATGTATAAATATCACATTTTTTATCCATTAATCTGTTGATAAACATGTAAGCCACTTCTAAGCTTTAGCTATTATGAGTTGTGTTACTATAAACATGGGTATGCTTGTATCAATGCAATATGATGTCTTCAACTCTTGGGAAGATTCCTAGTAAGGGAATAGCTGGGTCAAATGGAATTTCTAGTTTTAGACTTTTGGGAGGTCTCCATACTGATTTCCATAGTGGCTGTACTAGTTTACATTCCCACCAATAGTGTAGAAATTGTTTACATTACCACCAACAACGTAGAAGGGTTCCTTTTACCCACAGCTTCACAAACATTTGTTATCATTTGATATCTTTGAGATAGCCATTCTTTCCAAAATAAGATGGAGTCTCAGTGTTGTTTTAATTTGCATCTTTCTAATGGCCAAAGATGCTGAACATTTTTTCATGTATTTATTGGCAATTTGTACGTCTGAGAAGTGTCTATTCATGCCAGTTGCACATCTTTTGATTGGATTTTTTAATTCAGGGGCCAAACTTTTTACTTTATAAATCTGAATATTAGTGCTCTGCCTGAGGTATAGCTGGAAAATTATTTTCCCATTCTGGAGGTTGTCTCTTCACTTAGCTGATTGTTTCCTTTGCTGTGTGGAAGGTTTTTAATTTTATATAATCCCACTTGTTGATTTTTGACGTAATTTCTTGTGCAGTTGTGTTCTGTTCAGAAAGTCCTTGCCTATGCCTATGTCTTCAAGAGTCATACCTATTTTAACTTCCAGCAGATTAAATATTTCTGTTTTAGTATTTAGAACTTTGATCCATTTTTATTTTAGTTAAGTACATGATGAAAGATAAGGGACTAGATTCAATCTTCTGCATGTGGATAGCCAGTTTTCCCAACACTATTTGCTAAAGAGGCTATCATTCCTCCAGATAAATGAGTTAATTTATTTAAAGGGTTGAGAAGTGTTGCTAGGACAGAGTAAGCTTCATTTTCGTGTTATCTCTTATGGCTAACAATTAGGAGTGATTGTTTCTAGATGTAATGACCAGGGAAGTCTGTATAGAAACATTTCCATTCATTCTTCAGTGACAGGTACTATTAGTACATTTGAGAATGAAAAGTAGGGACATATCAAAGTGGCACAAATAATCAAACTGTGTTTTTAAAAAAGAAAAAGTAAAAATGGCTAGAATATAGGGCATATGTCAGATAATAGAGACTGCAAAGTTCAGGTAAACTAAATGCCAATCTAAGAAATCTGAGTCTTACCCAGAAAGCAATGGAGAACTGTTGAAGGATTTTGAATAGAGGGCTATATGATTAGAGCAACAGATAAATTTAGCAGCCCTTCATTCCATGGACTGTGGCATGAAGAGTAGAGGCAACATGCAAAGGGAAGCAATACAGTTACCCAGGTAAGTTATTGTTATGGTTTATATCTAAAATGTACCCCCAAAGTCTCATATGCTCCTAGGTGGGGCTTTTGGGAGTGGCTGGATCATGGGTGTTTGATGGTGGATTAAGGTTGTGATAACTGGAATAGTCCACTGATTGGTTTATCATGGTTCTTGGTGTGGATGATGGGAAGGCCCATACTGGGTGTGTGTGACACCATCCAATAGGCTTGTACCCAGGATGGGATAAAAGGAAAGGAAGGCTCACTGCTTTGGCTTCCTGCCTAACCTGCCACGGACTGTTTTTCCTCTGCCATGCCACTCTGCTTTGGAGCCAGCCAATTGTGGACTTAACTGTGAACTCCACAAACTACGAGCTAAAAAAACCTTTCCTCCTTTAACTTGTGGTTGTCAGGTATTGTGTCTCAGCAACAAGAAAAGTAACTAAGGTATTAAGTTTCACAGGATAAGAACTGGCCATAAAACAGATCATTACAGCCTTGCAAAGTAGATTCCTAAGAAAGTAGCCTGAAAAAGAGGAGAAATAAATAAAGTCTATGAAATCCACAACCTACTAACAGAAAAGTACATACCAGAAAAATACATGCTCTTCCCCACTAGAGTACCTGAGAATTAGAGTCCCTATTCATCACTTTTTTTGACTACCTGCAGTGACTATTTTATATAAATTCCTTAAGAAAGCATTCAGATTCCTCTAAAATATGATCCTAATGTAGATCCCAAATTTTTTTATCTCCAGGCCCAATGGAACAGTCCATGCTACAGTCAAATCACATTGCTACCAATCTCTGAAAATATATTGTAAAGCATAAAGTGCTAGGAAACTTTTGAGTTTATTTATTATTTCAACACTGTATTTTCTTTCTTTTAGGCCTCAGCTCATAGACGTTTCTCTCCCTAGCAGAGTCCCTTTATCTTCTTATCTAAAATTCCATGTCCAGCCGAAATACTCCCTGTTCCTTGAAGCCTTCCTCAGTCTCTTTGGCAGGGAATGAGCTCTCTTGAAGCCTTTGTCATGTTATCCTTTTATAGCTATAACTTAATGCAAAATGAAATAAATACATTTGTGAACACAACATAACTATGTCACTATATTTTTAATTAGAATAGTATGTAAAATTTTATAAAGTTATTTGTCAACATAAGCTAATCCTTTTCAGTAACTTTTTGATACAAAAGACAAGAAAATCATTACTTCCTACATTCTTTCCTCCTGATGAAAGATTAAATGACTACCCAAGGTTACATGACTTGAGACTAACTGTACCAAGACATAAGCCCAGACTCAGGGAATTTGCTACCACATTTTCTCTTACAAATTGAGCTCTTCTTTCCTGGCCTACCTGACCCCCAGATTTCAAACCTCTCAGCTGGTACAAGGAGGGGGATCCTCATGTCATGCTATCCTCAAAGACAAAGGCTCTATCGTTTTTATCTTTCAGTTTCCAAGTCATCATCACTGCACCTGCCTGTAGCAGACATCACTATAATCAGAACACTCTGCCTTCAGCTCACTCACTACAGTGTTCAAGCAGCCAAGACCAAGTGATCAGAGGTGCAGCCAAATGAAGCCTATTTGCCATCCTGGATACGGGAAACAGAGCAATTGTCCATCTTGGAACAGCAGAGACTGAATGATATGCATACACCATAGCTAATTACTACTGACTTAGTGCAGTTATCTTAATATATTGCTCAGCAACCCATTGGATAATCTTCCCCACTTCCACCTAGAGCAAGAAAGAGGAAAGGGAAGACGCCCTCTAAACTTTGTACAGTTTTATAATGTTATGTGACTATATTAAGAATTTTGTCTTTACTATTACTCAGTTATAATGGGTAGTATGTCATTTTTTTTATTTTCTGCCATCTGAGTTAGACCACAGGAACAACCTAGCAAAGGGTGGAAAATGATTGAAAGGTACAAGGCACTAATTCATGAATTTTAACATTTCTTTCTGCCAAATCCTTTCCTTTGTCAGATTTTTGCCAGAATCAATCAGTTATTTTGGGAATTATTCAACACAGTACTGAATCAAGCAAATTATGCTACAAATAATATCATAAATACTATTCAGAGAAAGAAAATAACAGATGATTAAATGCTTCAATGCAGTCTTCTTAGAATAGTGTTTTCTAATGCATCACATGATGCAGATATTTGGGAAACTATTTTCCCCTCCAAGGAATGCTCCTTTATGAACTTAAAAATAATCATAATGATGTCCCCACACAAATCAAATTCCTGCTTTTCAAAAGAGCATTATTCATTGAAACAATAAATGTGCAGGGAGAATAATATTCAATAATGTAATTTCACATTTTGAGGGTTTTTTTCACTCTTCTCTTAAATTATTATAGAAAATCCAATGTTTGCCATCTTTATTCTTGCATTTTTTTTTTACACCTTTTTTTGGCTTTTTTAATCATAAGAATAATGCATGCTACTATAAAAATTTAAATATTTTAGAAAAGTATCACATGGAAAGAAAGAATCCTGCAATTACCCAGAACTGCTACTCTTCTAAAAATCTCTGAAGATAGCTCCAAATTTTCTCAATCTACTGTACTAATACTCTTTGACTTCTATTCCTTTAATATCAGCCCAGGCCCTGTTCCTACTTTTATACTCACCTTCCCATAGTTTAGGTATCCTTCATAATTTAAAAAAAACATTCTTTGATCCTTCAGTCTCTTTCAACCTTACAATCATTCCCTTTTCCTACTCATCTAATCATATTCATTTCACAGATCTGGCTCCTTCTACTCAATGGAAACCAGAGGGTTCTAATGTCTAAATATAATGAATACATTTGTTATCTCAAAAATCTTCTCTCTAATTTAAATGACTTCAGTGTCTCCCTTCTTAAAATATTTATCCATCTATTCAATTGTATTTTTCTGTTCTGGTTCACTTCCTACTTCTCTGATAATACTTTCTGATCACCTCTATTACTCCCCCTTCCTCTGGTTATCCTTCATATGTTAGTGCTCTGTTTGGGGCCCAGTTTCCTTCTTATTCTACATTTGTCTCATCTGAATTATCTAATTGATTTCATGGCTTTTATAACAACCTAATACTGACTGATAACTCCCAAATTGTATTCACCTTCAGCCTTAATGATATCTTTAGGTTCCATACTCATGCATAAGCCTATAGTTACCAAAAGCATCTCAAAATTAATGCTATCCCGAAATCATTATGGCTTTCTCCTATTCACAATCCAAAAAATCCCATACTATATTATGTCTAATCTACTGATATTATTACCAACTAATCATCTCAGCATGAAACCAGGTAGTGATTTTTTTACTTTTTAGTATTCTTCATTCTCTTTATAGACATAGCCATTCGACTATTCCTTGGTTTTGTTACTTTTTCTGAAATTTAGACACTTTCTTTTGGAACTTCTTGTAAGACTAGTTTTCTAGAGTCCAGTCTTAGCCCTCAAATACACTCCTCACACTTTCTCCAAAATGATTTTTAGAAAAGTAAAATCCAATCCTATTTTTCCTGCACCAAAATAAACAATGATTTTTCCATATCCTTCATATAAAAATCCAAGCTCTTTAGTATGACATGGAAAAGTAACATCACTTCTCTAATTTTTTCTACCACCGTCTCACAATTTGTGATCTACAACACTAAACTACTTATGATTCACTGTATACATTATATACTCTTATTTATGCTATTTTATATACTCTTATTTATGCTATCTTATTTATGCTATGACAGAGGTATCATTCTCTCTGTTCATATTCACTTGCCTAGATAATTCTTATTCATTCATTTTTTAAGGACAGGAAATTAAAGTTAGCATTTAGGATTTTTGAGGTTCAAAGTACATCCATGATGGATGTTTTTCATGATAGTTGGTTAGATTGCTGCAAAGCAACCACCTTCTGGGAAAGAGAGAACTAAAAAACTTGAAAAAATATATTTTTTAAAGATTTTTTTATTGTAGACATAAGAGTTACCAAGGAAGTGAAGGTTTAAAGAGCAAATAATCCAAGAGAGAACAAAGAGTACAAAGAGGTGACCTCAATTTTCACCGCAGGGCACTTTCTGATGGAAGTATAAATTAGTACAACCACTTTACAAATCTATTTGGCAGTGTCTATTAAAGACAAACTACCCATATTTTAGCATCCAAGCAATTCCACTCTTAGTTATATACTGTACAGCCATATATATCAAAAGCCATGTAGAAAAAAATGTTAAGATAATTATTCATAACATCCTAAACTGGAAATAATTGATATTTCCATTAAATAATAGAGTGGATAAATAATTTGTATTATACAGTGGAATGTCATACACCAGTAAAAACGATAAATTACTACTACAACAATAATATGGATGAATTTCTAACATGATATTGTATGAAAAATGTCAGCTTCAAAGAGTACATACTATAATACTTCATTTACATAAAATACAAAGACAGATAAAACAAATGGATAGTAGAAGTCCAGGTAGTGGTTCTGTTTCTAAAAAAAAGGAGGACACAATAATTGTTCCCTGACAATATTCTAATTCTTGATCTTAATAGTGCTTGCCTGGAGGCATTCAGTTTATGATAATTTTTCCAGCTGTATGTCTATAATTTCTACAAATATTGACATAAATGCTGTACGAGAATTCCTTTTAAAAAGGAAAATAGGATATTTATATCTAAATAAAAAGTAGTATTATATACAACTAAAAACAAATCTAACTATAAAATATATTTTAGAGAAACAAACACTTTTGAAAACTAGGTCTCTCTGCAGAGATTCCTTTTTTTTTTTTTTGGTACTGGGGATCAAACTTGGGACCTTGCGCTTGCAAGGCAGGCGCCAGATCCACTGAGCTAAATCCCCAGCCCTCTGCATAGATTCCTTAAAAGCTATTACCACTAAATTACTGGAGAACTACTTACTAACCATACATAAGTCCAATTCATAGGTATCATTTACTACAGACAATAACCTCATACAGAAATTTTACTATACACAGTCAGAAAGCTTCTTTTATTCATAAAATGTTTTACCTTTCAAAGAAAGCAGAAATCTAAGATGATTTGCAATTGCTTTTTTTCAGCTGATAACACCTAGGAATTACTCGTCAATCTCATTTGTTTTAGAGTATGGTGAATGCTTTAAACTGAGGCTGCTTGAAGGCTTTCTCTGGTCTTTGCAATGGGTAATTGTTTCCCTTATGAAATTCTTCATGTCTACAAATACCTAGGATACAATAAAGGGTGTGTGTGTGTGTGTGTGTTCTGACACAGAGTGGGACTATATATTGGTATGTTCCTTTCAAAGACCCAGATGTTTTTCCACTCTTAAATTTGGTAAAATTCATGTTGCAATTTTTGTCTTCAAAAATAAGACTAGGTTAACTAACAACACTGATCAGTGCATTTACATGCTTAAAAATTATGTCTAAATGAGCTTCACTCAGCTTACAGTCTGGCTGAATTGCAGAAGAGATGCACGTAAGAAGGTGGAGTGGCTATCCACCTTTTGACCTCCTGCTGTCTCTTCCTGAAGCTGCCATATAATGCTCCCTCACACAGATACTGCACAAGTTCCTTGGGCAGGCACTATAGGGCAGCCGCAGCCAATGACAATTAAAGGAAACCCCATAAGTGTTTTCTCTCCCAGAGAAGAGCTAGGTTCCTCTATCACCTCCTACAACTAAGGATTAACTTATTTTAATGATATTTCCAATACATATTCTCTCTAACTTCAAGAATTCTTACCAACATATGAAATTTGAAATTCTAAAAGTCCCTCACTCTGCAACTCTGCTAAATGGGCCTTTGCTTAGCTCCATTTGATTTGAGTTTCCACTTTACTAAACTACTCAAGACCACCGTTCCTATAGAAATAGGGTTTTTCTGGCTTTCTTTTGTCAATTTCCTTCCAGGCACCAAAATCTGACACCTGGGAAGTGTTGATGAAAGTTCTCCCTGAGGCTGTTTATCTGACTGACCACCTGAAATTCCAAATGAGTCATATTTTCCCACTATTGTTTTACCTATCAGGAATTGCTTCTCATTTTGGATAAACAATTTGCATGTTTATAGCAATGCTTCCTGACACAGATTCCCACCTTCCTAGGCAAAAGTAATTCCACCTATAGATTGCATAGTCAGCTCCTAACCAAGAGTACCTCACAATGCCATTCCCACCTGTTGGCCCCATGCAGATTTCAGACTAGCCTAGCCAGTGTCTCACATGTAAGCTAATTCATTGCAATAAGATTACATGTGTGTATTTATATGTTATATGTGCATTTACACATATACAGATATGTATATATGTCTGAATTTATGACCAACAGTATCCTATGCATAGCATGATAAAATAGTTATTGTCTTATACTATGGTGAATTATCTGTTCCACAGCAATAAATAAGCAGAACAGTTCCTGTTACTTAGCCGCCTTCTAAAGATTTCCCTAAATCACTGCAAAATACTGATTGTGTATACTTTCCATCATTCTCATGCTTTAAATAAAAGGAAAATTTAGGTGCTGTTCCTGAATGCAAACATAGCTCTTGATTATATCACTGAGCTCTAAATCTAAAACATTTCTTCCTTTCTGTCTTTCATCAAGATGACATCAAAAATATATATGACAAAAGCTTTCTAATCTATTCTTAAAGAAGGCAACTACATTTGTAACAGATATTTCCCTTTCTTCTGTCATGTGACAGCATCACAGAAATAATAATGATGCCACATTAACAGTAATAAACATTGTCTAGATGTAGCCTCTATCTTTTCATAGAATTTCTATTCTCTAAAAGTTCCCCCATCTATCCTCCCTTTTTTTTTTTTTTTTTGAGAATCCCTTTAGAGGTTCCTCTCAAATGAGCACAGAAACAAGTTCTGTTTCCATCTAGTGTGTGCCTTTTGTCCATTTTTCCTTATGCTTCTTCAACACCCTTGTGGAGTGTCCAGTGTTGAACCTGCCACCGATTATGTGCTCCAGCTCATCGCCTGCGTGTGCTGTCCGTGGTGCTGATTTCTGCTTCGCGGCTACCATAATATCCTGACACAAAGCACTACCTCATGCCATTAACGAAAGTGTTGACCTCAGATATCAGAGCCAGAATCTCAGACTCTGGACTTTTCTGGGTATTCCTTGTTCTGTGGAAGGGTTTGACTGAATCGACAAATGTTGTTAGTATGTCAGTACCCTAAACATACCAAAGTTCCATATTCTCTGTATGCATGTTGTTCACCCTTCCATTTTTGTACCATGTTTGTTTAATGGGCACCAGTGCGATCCTTCTCAATGCTCTTGATGTGTTATCAAGTTTTTAGTGAATTTTTTCATTTTTATTTTTAGTCTTCCATTTTCTAGAAATGAATTCATGAGTATCAAGCTGAAAAGCAAATATCAAAAGGAAAGAGTATGTTCTATTCAAAATTGGTTCTCACTTCTAATTAGCAAGCTTGCCTTTTAATTTTCCCTCTCTTGGAATAAGCTCATTCTCAAGTGTTTTTTCAGACTTTCTTCCAAATAGACACTGAGTAAATCTGCCTTTATGTATTTAATTCTAATAAGAGCAAGATTCAATCTTTAAATGGGAATCCCCACTACACCATATCTCATTAGTAACTAGTTTAGTTCTGAGGAAGTCATGATTTCTTGTTAGTTTCTGACAAGTGAAGAACCCAGAACCTCAATATTAATTAAATTATCTAAATGTGATCTCTTGTTTATTTAGATATACTGATTCTAATCTTTCAAAGAGCATAGCAGTCAAAGAGTGGGTTTTGGAATTGAGTTCAACACAGTCCCACAAATTATTAGTTGTGAGATCTTGAAAGGGTTATTTCATCACTCTGTGTTGCATTGTTCCTGGGTATAAATATATTAATAATAATCCATATGGCTTAGGGCTTTGGTGGAGATTAGTTTACATTAATAAGCAGCATAGACATATTTACCAATCAGGGTAGTGACTGGTATATAGTAATCATTGTATCAGAATTTGCTAATATTATTAAACAGTTATTTAGTTGCTGTTACCAATTATTACCCATAAAAAGAAATTATCATTTAGTGACACTATATGAGTAAGAATTGGTGTGATCTGGATATGTGCCAGGGATTTTATTTATTTAATACTTTGTAAAATCTGAATTAGGGAAAGGGGATGCATGAAGAAAATTTTGCAAACGTTTATTTTTATTTGTAGTAAGGTATTAAGTTCTGGCACATGCCACAATAGGAAGAGTATGTTGCTTGGAGATAGTTTACAAGCAAATATGTTGTATTGACATATACAGAGACCTCTTTCCTGTGTAAATACAGCCATGTATTTTAACCAGCAGCTGTTATAGATATATATGATGTTGATATATATATATATATAATATACATATATATGTTATATATATATATCCAATACACAAACTTCTGCGTTTCTGTGTGTCAGGTATATAATTTAATTATATTCTACTGACACAAAGGTCAAAATTACTTCTATTTTGGCAAAGAGGAGTACCACTAACAAGAATATTCACTGATAATTTGTATATTTTCCTTATTTAGTAGCAAAAAAGATTGAGTACCTCATAGTAATACATTAACAAAATGAAAAATAAGGTATAAATGAAAGCTAGACTCATTCATATACAAAAATACATGCACTGATACTCATAGCAACTTTGTTCCTAGTAACTCAAAACAGGAAACAACATGAATGCTTTCAATGAGTTAAGAAGTCATCAAGCAATGGTATTTAATACCATATTGGATGTTTGCAATTCATGAAATATTGCTCATCAATGAAAAAGAATGAACTATTAATAAATGAAACTACTTGGATGAGTCTCAAGGGAATTGTGCTGAGCAAAAACAGCGTCAAATTACATATTGTATGATTCCACTTTGGAATCTACATTTTGACTGTAAACTGCCTTATTTCTGGTGAATTTTTTTTTTTTTTCAGTACCAGCAATTGAACTCGGGTCCTTCTGCTTGCGAGGCAGGTGGCAGAACCATAGAGCTCCATCCCCGGCCTCCCAGGAACCTACATTTTGGAAGTGCCAAAATCATAGGGAATTGATTCATAGACAGAGAATGAGGGAAGGGAGGAAGTAGATGTGGTTATAAAAGAGTAGCATGAGAAACACTGTGATGATGCTGTTGTGTATCAGCTGTGCTGGTGTCACATGAATCCACACATGATAAAACTGCACAGAACCAGATAGGAAATGAATACACATAAAGCTGGTGAAATTGAGTAAGACTGATGGATTTCCAACTTGTGACAATGCACTACAGTTATGTAAGCTATTCCCCCTAAGGGAAACTGGTAAAAGCTTTAGATGATCTTGCTGTATTATGGCTTAAACTGGATGTGGGTTTACAATTATTTCAGAATTAAAAGTTTACT
This sequence comes from Heterocephalus glaber, assembly GCF_053883595.1. Lineage (NCBI taxonomy): Eukaryota > Metazoa > Chordata > Mammalia > Rodentia > Bathyergidae > Heterocephalus > Heterocephalus glaber. The sequence continues at coordinate 8,355,997 of NW_028258356.1, read as the reverse complement.
ATAAAAGAAGATATTGTAATAACAATATCAACTAAAATAATAAATTTGAAAGTGGTATGAGCTTCACAATATCTATCATTTTAAGGCAGCAATTCTATTATTCTGATTCAATAAATATTCACCCATAGCCTACTAAGCTGTTGGTACACATAAGAGTAGACATTTCAGAAAAGAAAATATTATGTGATCTTTGTTGATACTCTCATGGTAGGTACCACAGTCCTTGTTCTACAAATGAAGAAACAGATACAAGGATGTTGAGGAACTTGCCCCAACCTTCAAAGTCAATATATACCAGGCCCAGAATTTGCTGTGAACCTAGTGTTTTTTCTAAGACTGCATCAGAGCAGCCTCTGTCATACAGAAGTACCCTTTCACAGTACAAAATAGCCACTATTTAGGATAAATTTAGAAACTTAACTGATAAATGTTGTGTTTACTTTTCTATTACATAGGGAGCAACCAACTTCTTGTTGCTAAGATTCCTAAATATTATTGTTCTTTTCTTTTGCACCTTTACCATAAGAAAAAGCTGATCATTTTCTCACCAAAATTTCCAAAGAGCATCCAAATTCTTTCGCTATAACCATACTATAAAAATATAACTCTGATTCAATCACCAAATCCTCTCTGCTCACTTCATCCACAAGGCTGCTGAGCTGTTACAAACAAGACGATTGTGGAGAGTGTACTACAGTCAAGTCCTGACTTCCAACCTTAACTGGGCCTCCTTGGGAGCCAAAGTCCACTTTCCTATAACACACACAAGTTGGCCTCAGCCCTTAATTCATGAAAACCACTCTATTTTCTTTGCCACATAGTATTCAAATATTTGAAGGCAGTTATGATGTTGCCCAAAACCATCCTCTCTCCAGGCTTCTGAGCACACTCCACTTGGTTCATGTCACTTTAAGGATTTGTGCCCAGAGGTGGCTATAATATGACTGTAAATGAGGATCTGCCCAGAACAGAGCAAGCTGATTCCGTTCAGCACTCTAACACAGCATTCATTGCTTACTAAGACAGACAAGCTTCCTTTTCTTCACATCCACCACTACTTATAAAATAAAATTGTATATGCTGCTTTTAAGCTGTTGTGTCCCTCTTCCTACAAATGTGTAATGGGTAATTTTTTTTTTGCTTTACTTTATTGTCTTTTAACCAAGGCATACATCATTTCATACATTCCACAAAGATATTAATTTTCTATTGCTGTTATATAAAAATGTTACAGAAATAAAAATATCATAGAAGTAAAGAGCTAAGAAAAATAAGGAAAATTTGCTGATAACATTTTAAAGATTCAAATTTCTGAATTCACTTGAAAAACTGTATACAGTAATAAAAGGCAGGAGCTTAGTGGTAACTGATGCCTTTCTAAAAGCCAGGAAGTCTTTAGCTCTCCACAGTTCCAACAAGGGCTGCTCTCCGCATGAGTTACCACCTGGCACCAATGGGCATTTCTCTATGTCACCTTCGCCTTGGGGAGGCATGTCTTTCATTCTCTATAAATGAAACCTGTGATGATAACTTGAGTCTTAGAAAATCTTTCCTGGGCATCTGGTTCACTGTCACCAGTTTGCACAATACCTTTCCTTATACTTTGTGAAAATTAAAAATATACCCTCTACTTTAGGAAGACAAAAAAAAGTAGCATATTATAAAAGGCTCTAACATGGAAACTGTGTCATGGGAGTTAGGAATTTCAGGGAAAAGCAAGCTACCTATATTTATTGACCACTTACATGGGCAGTAGTAGCTGCAGAAAACAAACAAGTAAGCAAAAGCACAAAGCACAAGCATATGATAAGTGCTTAAAATACATTTTTTCAGTGCCTCTGAAATTGTCCTAGGCGAGGATATTTGACCTTTCTACTGGCTTCTCATGTGGCAGAAGGGCAAAAGGCAAACTAGCCAAATACTGTGTGAAGGATCTTTCATAAGAAACTTAATAGAATTCAGGAGGGAAAAGCTTTCATGGCCAAGTGACCTCTTAAATACCATCACAATCAAATCGGAATAGGGATACTGCTGGTGAGTTAGTCTGAATCAAGACTACACATAGATCAGAAATTCATAAACTTTGGTCCATGAGCCAAATCCAACCCACCACTTGCCTTTTGGTTTTTTATGTGATAAAATATAAATATATAACATAAAATATACCATATTTTTATGTATACAGTTCAGTGGCTTAAAATACATTCATATTGTTTTGCCACCATCATCACCATTCATCTTTATAATATTTTCACTATCTTTGTTATGGTTTTAATTTATCCAAAAAAAATTTGTATTGGAAATTTGGTTCCCATAGCAGCTATGCTGAAAAGTGGGGCCTAATGAAAAATGCTAGGTCATAGATCTCCACCTCACCTGGTTATGGAGGAGCTTGAGGCCATGAGTTTGCTCTCATGATGTCTGTATTGCTGTATTACACCTTTCAACCATGGAATGGCACATTGAGAAGGCCTTCACCAGATACAAGTGCCTCAGCTTTGGACTTCCCAGCTTCCAGGATGGTAAGAAATAAATCTCTGTCCTTCACAATTTACCCTATCTCTGGTCTACTGTAACAGCACAAAATAGATTAACACAATCTCAAACTGAAACTTTATAGCTATTAAATAACAACTCTTCATTCTCTCCTCCCTTTGGTCCCAGACAACCACCATTCTACATTCTCTCTTTATGATTTTACTGTCCAGGTACCCCCATGATACCTCAGTGGCACCTGAAATAGAATAATACAACATTTTTTCTGTTATGATTGGCTTATTTCACTTAGCATTATGTCTCCAAGGTTCCTCCATGTTTTAACACGTCAGAATTTGCTTCTTTTTTTTAAGACTAAGTGACTATTCCACTGTATTTATCTGCTGTTGTTTTAAATCTATTCATTTCTCAATGAATTACTTCTCAATGAATTTTGGCTTCCATGACTCATTCAAAGTGTATACAGTAGCCTTCATTATATTCACCGAGTTTTGCATTCATTGATACATCTAATGTTAGAACATTTTCATCATCTAAAAAAGAAAACCCAGATAACTCAGCTATCACCTTGATCCTTCCATAATCCTCAAGCCCTACACAGCTACAAATATGCTTTTTAGCTCTACAGATTTTTGTATTCTGGATTCTAGACAATTTATATAAACATAATTATACAATATGTACTCTTATATGACTGGCTTCTTACACTTTACATAATGTTTTCAAGGTTCATTTACAATGTAGCATGTGCCAGTACTTCATTTGTTAATTATCTAATATTTTTCATTATATAGCTATACAACATTTTACTTATTCACTCGTCAGTTGATAGATTTTTTTGTCTTTTATGAATATGATATCAACATCTGTGTACAACTATTTGTGTGGACTGGATCACTGTCTAATTATCTGAGAAAATGCTAGACTATTTTCCAAAGTGGCTGCACCATTTTGCATTCCTACCAGCAATACTGTAGGGTTCCAATTTCTTCACATCTTTGATATTTGTTGTTACCTGGCTTTTTTACTCTAGCCATTCAAGTGGGTATGAAGCGGCAGCTCACTGTAAACTGAAACACACTCTTGATGGCACCAGCTAAGTTTCATGAGATAATCAAGCCCTCTCCACACCTCATTACCAGCAAGTTTAAGTCTAAGTCCCTAGACTTCCTTTTCCCCCCTAGGCTTCGTTGTTCTTTCTCTACAGTCATTGCTGCACATCTGTTCCTCCCAATCCTGGTCCTGCTTGAAGAAGCCACCTCACCACATGATGTCAAGGATCTTAACCTGAGCTTGAGACCCTTCTACAGTAAGTTTTCAGGCTTGTCTCAGCTATCAGGAGCTCACTGCAACCCCTGGAGCGTTTGCTGAGGCTGTTTCTAGAGCAATTGGGGATGCTTATTCCATTTTCTTGAAGAAAATTCATCACAGAATAGTTAAAATTAAGCAAATCAAAGCTTTTTCACTCACCTAATGAAGGTTTCTCTCAGTCTTCAGAGCCAATGGCCACATGGCAGCAAAGGAAATTGTCTTGTCCCTCCAGATCTCTCTACCTCAAACATGATTTATTACAAGTCTCTATCTCCCTATAACAAAGACAATCCCCCATGTAAGTTCTTTTACTAAGATCCTTTCTCTAAGCCGAAACATAGTTCTAGGTCTTACTAATTTGGAGAGCAAAGCTGATTTTCCTAGAATTGAATATATAATTAAGTCCTTTCTGACTCAGAATACCCAGCTCTGTTTTACTCTCCCAATTCTAGTAAACCATATTGTTCCTCTATCTTTAAAATAACTTGTTTATAAGAGAGGGACTCACCTTAAACATTATAGAATTTCCAAAACAGTGTTTTTCAGAGTTTTTTCTTTTCAAGAAAAGATAAGAATGACCTAATAGGGTGACTTAAGTTGATTTACTTACATTTTTAGTTCCTTTAGCTATTTTCCTGAATTTAAAGTTAGTATTTATGAATCACATCACTTGTGTACTATCTCTAGATTAAAGATTTATCTCTAAATCTACCGCTTCCATTATAATTCAGTAGTATGTATTATTTAACATTCAAATTTTTCTAAGATGTTTCTTCTACTGCAACAAAAATAAATCTATTAGCTGGATCTTTAAATGTTGGGAAATGCAAATAAAAGCAACAATCAGTTATCACTCCATGCTTATCAGAATAGCCAAGGTCCAAGACACCAACAACACAGAATAGTGGTAAGGATATGAAAGAACAGGAACTTTCCTTCACTGCTGATGGGAATGCAAAATAGTACAGTCATTTTAGAAGACAGTCCAGAAATTTCTTACAAGTTAAACATACTCTTACCCAGTAATCCAATAATAAGACTCCTTGATGTTTGCCCAAAAGAGGTGGAAATGTGTGCACCTGGGGTGATGATGCCTGGAGAAGTGGGCAGTCACAGCTTCGTGGACTTGGAGCTGCTGCTGCACCCAGAGCTGCCGTACTAGGAGTTCCTTCTTCTCATTCTGAAGCAGAATAACATAGCTATTGAAATGAATAATAACCAAAGATAATCTTAACTATTCTTTATGTCTAGCATATGATACCATTGGCTCAGAGGGATTTGCCAAAGAATAGATGGGGTGTAGGTGGTATGATGGAAAAGAAAAGAGAGTAACTTGAGATGAAAGGGTGGCACTGTAGATGGATTAAGAGAAAGACTCCTCTTTGTATTTGATGGGAGCTCCACAATTACAGCCATAAGAGTGAAGAAGACAGAGAATGGAGACAATGATCCACTCAAGTCTCTCCCTCAGCCAAACTTTACCAGTGCTTTTCCAATGCTTTTCAAAAATTATCAAGCTCCTTGTGTTTCACCCTTAATTTTATTTTCCAGTTTGCTTATGAATGATAAAACAGAATACAATAACAACAGTGCTAACCAGAACCATGACTTAACACATAGGAAGTCTTTACAGGGCTATGAATGCATCACTTCTATCCCCTGTTGGAATGATACTGCATGATGTTAAAATGAGCTTCTCCTAAAGAAAAAGTGGAGGACATGAATAACTTGAAGTCCCCAAGAAACAAGTAAGAGGATACAACTCATTACATGTCCCTGAAGGAATGCTTCCAAAACTGTAACTAAAACTGTAACTAAAACTGTAAATATAGTCTTTCAAACAAGTTCTTATATATTGACAGTGTTTACAGAGATCCTGATTATTGTTGAATTTTCTTAAGATTTAAAATAGTTTAAAAAATAAAGTCATTCCTTTTCTCCTTTCTTCCTTTCCTTATTTTGTAAAATTTCTTGCCTTGATTAGGAAAGAATTCCTTTTTAAAATAATAGCTCAATATATGTCATTTATATTGGTCCTGGTCAAATCATTAGCTGGAAGTCTGGCATAAAGTATCTAATGACTTTAAAGAACTATTAGTCTCGTTCAGTGTCTTTGGGGATATTTGAGATTTTTAAAACTCAGAGATTTTATTAGTTCACCACTTTTGTGAATTTGTTTTCATAAGCAGATGCATATAACAGTTCACTACCATAGTATTTTAGTAAATACTGCCACACTTATCCTCCAGGGTTCATCAAAAAGAGCATCATGGTACTACTGCTGGAAAACTATTCCAAATACATAGACTTAAATTGCTGTTCTTCAGTTGCTACATCACTTCTCTGCAGAAAAAAAAAAGCAAAAGAAACCAGTGCTTGCTCTTGCTTCTTCCCTTAAAGTCATAACAGAATTTATCAATTATGGGCTGTAGAGTCCATTGTTTAGAATGTGCTCGTCTGGCAGCAATCCTGCCTTCTCATTTCCTGACCAGTCTGTGATCTCTGAGTTCAGCCATTACTCCTTCCTAGGAGCTTAATCTTTCCAGAATTTAAGATAGTACAGGAAGTATGGCAGTGAAGGGAAAATTCAGTGTGCTCTAGAGAAGGCACTGGGGGCTACTGGAGTCAGATTTCACTGGAATGCAGCATAGGAAAGATGGACTCTAGCTGGACAGGGCTCCCTAGGCTTAATATGGACAGTTTTCCCCAGGGCTGTCCCATGTGCAATTATCTGCAGAGATTGTTGTCAGAGTGGTATTGTCACTCCAACAGTGGAAGTCTGTGAGAAAATGGGCTTTAAGTTATAATGAGTTTCAGTGTGTGCTTTTCTGTTATGTATTTCTAAGCAAGAGCAAAACATATTTTATACTTTTTTTCCATCTATGATTGATCTTCATACTGCAGTTTGCCTTTTTCAATATGTTAGGAAGAGTCTTATTTGTTCTGATTTGTTGGAACAAGTACTTTAGTTCAGCTGCTTAATAACTTTACAAAAAATTAATTCAGTCTTGCAAATAAGTACTGTATTGAGACTTTAGAATTTTTAATCACTGTGCTTTTATTCTAGAATGTCGATCTGTGTGCTCGCTTTGGCAGCACATATATTAGACTGTAAATCTGAATCCATAAGATAAAACTGATAACTATTAAGTGTCACATAAATTGTTGATGTTGTAGTAAATTTTTAAATATATTATTATCTGTAGGGCATATAATACATATATGTAATATGTATGTCTAAATATGTGTTATGGGAGACTCAAAAAACTGGAAATTTTAGGGTAGAATAACAAATTATATTTTATATGCAGTTACCTCCTATGCTTCTACCTATATCTCTAAGTTAACAGAGAGTTACCCTATGACAATTTTAAGTCAACAGATACTTAGTTTTACTAGTGAAATTAATTTTTACTTTACTTAATTTTTACTTTGTATATTTAGCTTACAGAGTAGGTTCGTAATAACAACTGAACTGCATAACACTGTTGCCTCAAATTGAGTTTTATATTATAAATATTCAGAATCAGTGCTCATATCACAGTATATTATTGAGCTGTTTTGAGTTTGGAAGCCAGGAAAATGCTAAACATGCCCCGTCTATCATATATTCCCACCATCCTAGCATTGTGCTTTCTGAAGGTGCATAGTGATGGCTTTCTCCACATGGTAAAGCGTGCAGAGTGCTAGGATCTGAAGCAGCAGCTTTATGTTTTGAAGTGGTGTTTGGTTTGCTTAAAAATTTAGAAGGACTTGATTTGAGTGACAAATAACTTTAGAATAAACTTTACACACTATCTTGGTCACTGTCTTTGTCACTAGGACTGAATACCCAATATTCACAAGTTAAAGGAAGAAAGGTTTATTTTGGCTCACAGTTGTAGAGATTTCCAGTTCACAGTCAGCTGGCTGTAAGAGGGGACAGCAGGGCACAGATGCATGACAGAGAAGCTACTTCTGGTGTGGCAGCAGGAAGCAGAGAGATTGGAGGGGTGTGCAGGGGAGGGTGATAAACTCTATTCCCACATTAGCTTCATTACTAATTTTGCCCATTTGCTTCCATAATACATCCTGGGCCTGTCTCCTGTCTATTCATACTGTCATCCTTGTGAGAAACTCCACCACCATCATCTACCAACTGAACATGTATTAAGTCTCTTTCTTTTAATTTGTCTCCCTGCTTCATTTTGATTCCTTTCGATCCCTTCTCCACACAGCAGGCTTAATGCTCATGTCACCCTCAGCTAAAACTTAATGGTTTCCTCTATTCTTGCACTAAAAATTCAAACTTTGGAACATGACCTTGATTGAGAAGCTTTGTACTTTGTACCTCATCCCAATTTACAGGCACTATCCTCTTTATTTCTTAAACTACCATCACTTTAGCCTCCCCTAGGTTTTTCAAATATTCCACATCCTTCCTTACCACGGTCTCTGTGTGTGCGGTTTCCTGGGCCTGGCACAATCTTTCCCTCTCTTCTCTTGAAACTCCAGTTCTCATATCTTCCCAGCTCAAGTCTGCTAAATGTCACCTTCTCAAGGGGCCTCTCCTAACTACCCAATCTAAAATTGGTTCACCATCAACCCACTGGTTCTCTCTTTTAGCATCCTGTTATTTTCTTCAAAACCTTTCATGATCTTAAATTTTCTTTTCTTTGCATTTACTTCTCCTTCCGTTATATAAGTTGGAAGCACTATTTCTAATTTGAACATGTTATAACAGTATGTAGTATATTGAAGGTCTTCATAAAAATCATTAAATAAATGAATAAAAGGACAAATGAAAAAACCAATACTCAAAGTATACAATACTCATTCAAGGTATGACCTAATCATTTTCTAAACCAAAAATACAAAAACACAATTCCCTCTGTTTTTATCTATCACTTGAGCTATTTTAGCATAATTTTCCTTAAGAAATATAAAGTATTGTTTCTCTGGTAATATATGAAGTGTAACTGTAAAAATGAAGGACTTTGAGAATTCAAAACCCTAATTCTAAAGTTTTAATTGCATGACTAATGTGAACCATGTACCATCACTACATTAGATTCAAGCATTTTGAACGTGACTATTAATTTTAATCAGTAATTATGCATAGCTATTTACAAAACCACAAAAGTCCCAGAGAATAGTTATTGCTTCAATGTACTTTTTCACTGAAGCATAGCATCAGTATGATGCCTGATTTTACTGCTAAATTCAAAATAATGAACATTTTAATTGGGGATTAATAAGATAAACTTTTATCATAATATCATAAATATTTTCTGATGAGTCTATGTACCATTTAATTTGCTCCTACTGGCCTTTGAGTTACTTTTTATTTAAATTTGAGGAATTCTGAAAAAGAATGAGTTTTATAAGCTCTTCTGAGAATGTTAAAGATTGCATGGTAAATTGGTTTGAACTGAAGATTTTCTATTTTATGTCACTTATTATTCAGAGTCTACAACTTGAAAAACTAAAGCACAATGCTTGCAAGAAGAAATAAAAATGTCTAATAAGTATTTGAATTCTACAGACTGCTTTGATTTCTAATTTATAAAGTTTCCTCAAACCTTATTCTCAGATTTGACTACCATATTCAGTCTACAAAAATCACTTACACTTAACTCTAACCATTCTTATAATCTCTGGACATGTACCTATCACTGCTATAATCATCATTGTTTTATAGTAATGCATACATGACCTCATATCATAAAGTTATAATTATATAAGTGCTAATGGTCTCCACTATTTTTGTGTGTTTTGTCCATCTACTTAATTATATCATAACTTTCTTGTGATGGAAATCATGCCTCCAGCTAGTCCTTTGAAACTTTCCACAAAGCCTGGAAAAGCAGTGTGTCCATTGTAGCTATCTAATAAACATTTGCTCATTGCCCAAAGGAAGCAATTGACATCTCGTCATGAATTCACAGTGGCACATAAATTTATGAATTTAATTTTTATGTTTCTGTAAGAAGTGACATTTTCTAATCTTAGATGGGATCAACTTTTCCAATCAGTTAAGAAAAGAAACACAGTGTCATTTATACTTGAGACTAATTTTACAGTAGCAGGCTTTTCAGGGTGTAAAAGTTAAAGTTGTATGACTGAAATTAGAAAGGGATGTGTTCTCTTAGTGTGCATTTCTTTCATTTGCTGCTTTCATTACAGCCAAGATTTGGGATGTGTGATGTCAATTTTGGAAACCTATGTAAATAATCGTATTTCAGAAAAGCATTTTCCAAGACAATACAAAACTGCAACACAATGTAGTGCATTTGTTGGAAGAAGAACGAGCATTGAATCTGGATATTCCTGGGCTCAAATCTTAGGCATACCTCTTGCTCATTTTATGGCTGCACAAGACCACATATCCTCTCAGAGCTGTTTCAACTCTAAAGCAGAAATAATAATTTAAAAAACCATAAAGCTAGTTTCAAGATTGGATGAGTTAGAACTTGTAAAATGTTGAATATAGCTAGTGTGAACACGTCTTGCTCTGGTTTTCATTAAATTTTCTTCTAAAAGAGCTTCTGTTTTGTTACAGATTTTGGTTACCAGAATGGGAGATGATGCAAATCGATAAGATATTGATATGATATGATATGATAATCAGGTAGCGGCTGCAACAGGTAGAAATGTCCCTTAATTATCGTTCCTTGTTGCACCTCAGATACAAAATTCCCATTTACACTTATTAAACCTTTATCCTTCTTTGAAATCCAATTAACATAGCTTACTTTCTTCAGCTGAATCTACCTGAAATTCATTCTTACCCCTTTATGTGTTACTTGAGAACTTACCATTTTAATTCCAAATGTAAGGGATTACTTCCTCTAACCTCATGTAGAATTGATAACCACACTAAATTATCTGGCATATATTCCCCTTATAATCTTTCCCTAACACATTTGTTCATGTCACCTCCTCTCAGACTCCAGATTGTTCAAAGGCAAGTTCTGTGTGCCCGGCCCACACCACCTATTCCTCTACTTAGTGCCCATAATCATATTTGCTGAATACAGGAGCCCCTTTATGAAGATTGCACTGTTCTCCACATATCCCATCCAAATAAATCTCTTTTCCCTCAGTGACCTCAAAGCCTCTGCCTTTCTATGATTCGACTAATTACCCACATTGTTCCTTGATGTATGGTTACATGTGTCCATGTCTTTTACTTCTTGCTAGATAGTTCCATGACAGCAAGAACAGGGTCTTTCCCAGGGAGGGCCCCACGCCTACCACATTTTGTCAAATAGTAGGTGGTTAGTGAGTATGAGCAGTGTTGTAACCTTTCCAAAGTACATCGAAAGGCCATCAGAATAGTGCAATTCATGCTTACTCTTTGAAGAGATGCTGCTATCGAGAAACCACCAATTAAATCTAATTGTAAAATCCAAAAAAATAGCAGACAGCCCCATAGAAGCTCTCTAGGCCAGGAATTGCAAAATAGCTGGTAGTGAAAAAGTAATGTACCAAGGGTATAAAGCAATTAATAGTGGTAGTAAGTAGGATAAACTTGACTTTTTTTATCATTTTCAAGTGTTAGTCTCAAGCCTTTCAATTTATTAAAAGAAGCCTAAAACATGTATTTTATATATTTCTTTCAAACTTTTAAATTTTATGAACCAATTCACTTAAAAAGAAACAAAAGTATTATGCAAGCCAAACTTCCTCCGTCTGTGGGTCAGGTAAGGTCTACAAGTTGTCAGGTTTTTTAATTATCTTCTCTGTATTTACTGTAACACTTCCTCACTACTGGGGGCTTCTTGTGAGCAACACCCTGAGCTAGAAATTTTGCATTAACAATGTGATTTTGCATTTCTATGACCTGGGTACCACTGATCTGAGTAACATTAAGTAAGACATCCATTTTACAGATAAGGAAACTGAGGAAGCAGGAGATTAAGGTGTACACATTAGATGGCACTATCAAACATGTCGCATTTACATGAACAAACCCAGATTTCTTGATTGGCTTTGAGTTGTGTACAATTTTGTGCTTGCTATTCCAGTTCTTTCTCTCCTACCAATCTCTGAAATACCTAATCAAAATAAAATCAAGGTAGAGAAGCAAACAGCCCACAGAAGAAATGATGATGTCACATTTGAGAAGCATTGAATTACTAGGAATTGGTGCCTACTTGGAAGTGGAGGGTACTCACACTGGGATAATCAGAGATGATGACCCAGAAAGCAAAGGGAAAAGAGTGGTGTCATTAATCAAGATGAAAGATTACAGCGGAGAGAGCAAACTTGATGGGCATTATACAATGGAGTGGACTGGCAGTAGAAGAGGGGCTCGGGACACAGAGAAGTGGATACATAGGCAACTGTAGACAAGGGTCAGGCAGGTGAGGCGGCATTGCAGTGACAGAGATGAGAGGGCGGTAAAGGTTTGGGAGATGACACAGCACAGGCATCTTGATTTTCTGGGTCATAATCAGAAGTCACAAAGAGAAAAGTTAGAAAATTAACAGTTCTCCTGGAGGAAGATGGTAATGATGGAATGGTACATAAAAGTCTAGTTGTATCATCCCAATGGTATTGTGCTAGCACCACTCACTGTTTTCAACTCATTGGAATCATGCTTGCAGTGTAAGATATGATTAAGGCCACTAGGTTTTCAACTTGTGCCAAGCAATGCCCTAAGGATTTTGTAGCAGGCCCTTTTTAACTTTGTATAATATTTTATTGGTTTACATTTTTATTTTTATTAGTACATGTTTACAGTACATATGCTTACACTCCTTATGTGGAGTTGGTACATGTACAAAACACATCTTAATCCCTTTTTTTCATCCCATTTCCTTCCCTTTCTTCAACTCTCCCTCCATCTTTTGATCCTTTTCCTACTAGAGATCTGTCCCTCTACTGCCTATTATCTATCATTTATTTGGTCTTTATTTATAATTTGGGTTGCTCATATAAGAGAAACCATACAATATTTAAGCTTGTGTATCTGATTTAACATTATGGTCTCAAGGAGCATCCATTTTCCTACAAATAACTCAATCGTATCTTTCTTTAGGGCACAATAGTACTCCACTTTGTGTACATACCACACTTTCTTTATCCATTCATCTGTTGATAAACATATAGGCCATTTCCAAGATGTATCTATTATGAATTGTGCTAATATAAACATAAGTGTACATGTATCACTGTAAATTGATGTCTTAACCCTTTTGGGAATTTACCTAGTAGAGTAATAGCTGGATCAAATGCAATTTCTAATATTAATTATTTTAAGGAATCTCCATACTGATTTCCGTAGTGGCTGCACTAGCTTATATTCCCACCAAAAATGTAGAAGAGCTCTCTTTTCTCCACAGCCTTGTCAGCATTTGTTATCACTTGATTTCTTGATGCTGGCCAATCTTTCTGGGGTAAAATAGAATCACAGTATTGTTTTAATTTGTATTTCTCTAGTGGCCAGTGATGTTGAGCATTTCTTTTTGTATTTATTGGTCACTAGTATTTCTTCTACGATGTACCTATTCATTTCAATTGCCCATTTTTTGATTAGATCTCTTATTTGGGAGGGTCTAAATTTTGTTGAGTTCTTATATATTCTAGATATTAGTCCTCTGTCTGAAGAATAGCTGGCAAAATTTTTCCCCGTTCCAGAGCTTGCCTTTTCATTTTGTGGGTTGTTTTGCTATGCAGAAGCTTTTGAATTTGATATGCTCTCACGTGTTGATTCTCAGTAGTATTTCCTGGGCAACCAAGATTCTGTTCAGAAAGCTCTTATCTATACTTATGACTTCAAGAATTTTATCTATTTCATCTTCTGACAAGTTAAGTGTTTCTATTTTAACATTTAGTTCTTTCATCTGTTTTGATTTTAGTTTAGTACATAGTGAGAGATAATTCAGTCTTCTGCAGGTTGGTAACAAGTTTTACCATCACCATTTTTTTTATCACCATTTATTAAAAAAGGTTATCTTTTCTCCAGTGTATGTTTGACCTCTTTGTCAAACATCAAATATTTGAATGTGCTCGGGGTTAATTCTACATCTTTTATTCTATTCCATTGATCCTCATGTCTGTTTTGTGCCAGTATTATGCTGTTTTTATTACTGTAACTCTCCAAATATGGGGAAAGAATTTAACGTACAGATAAGTAAATCATGTATAACCCCAAATAGGTATGATTATAAAAGAACCTCTCCACCTTGTAGTCAAAATCCTGAAAGTGTAACACAAGAACAGAATCTTAAAAGCAGATAGAGAAAAACTATCAATCATATATAAAGATATACCATTATATAAGCATACTTTTCAACACAAACTTTAAAGATCAAGAGAGCTTGGACTGAAGCCCCAAAAGAAAACAATTTCCAACACAGGCTGATATAGCCTACAAAGCTATCTTTCAGAATCGATGCAGAAATAGGATATTTTCATGAGAACAACACCTAAAGAAACTCATGACCACCAAACTAGCACTCCAAAAAAGTTCTGTAGGATATCTTACAAAGAGATAATGAAACTAACAATTTAAAAAAGTCTAATGGAATGAGTACATCAAGTAGGGTAAGTAGTAGGGAAAGACAGAGAATCAGAAACAGGAAAATAATGGACTAACAGCAATAAGTCAATACCTATCAGTAATAACTCTCAATGTGAATGGTCTCAATTCTCCAATCAAATGACATAGACTGGCAGAATAGGTAATGAAACAAAATCTAATAGTATGCTGTATACAAGCATATTTAACCCAAAAAGAAACTGAAATACTAAAAGTCAAAAGATAGAAGACAACATTCCATACAATGAGAACCTGACAAAAAATAGATGTAACTATCCTATATTCAGACAAAGTGCACTTCAGGCAAAAACTGATCAAAAGGGGCAAAGAAGGTCATTGCATGTTGGTTAAGGGTACAATCCAACAGGAAGAAATAACAATTATTAACATACATGCATCAGAAAATAGCATACCCAACTTCATAAAACAAGTACTACTGGACATAAAAGAGCAAACAAACATAAACACAAATACAGTGGGGCATCTCAATACCCCACTATCACAAATAAGCAGAGCAACTAAACAAAATAATCGACAAAGAATATCAGAGTTGAACAAAACTTACAAGGAAGTGGATTTAATAGGTACTGCAGAATGTTCCACTCAACAACAGAATATATATTCTTCTCAACAGTACATGTAATTTTCTTTAAATAGACCACATACTACCAATAAAGCAAGCTTAAGTAAATGTAAAAGAATTGAAATTGTACCATGCATATTATCAGATGAAACTATAAAAAATGGAATTAAAAATCAACAATGAAAGAAATTATCCAAGTGTGTGGAAACTAAACAATACATTGTTAAATAAATAATGGATTAGAGAAGAAATAAAGGGGAAAAAATTAGACAGCTTCTAGAACTAAATGATAATGCCAGTACAATATACAAGAACTTGTGGGACACATGAAAGCAGTCCTCAGATGGGAGTTTATAGCTGTCAAGCCCATGTCAGCAAAACAGAATGAGCCCAAGTAAATAACCTAACAGTATACCTCAAGGTCCTAGGAAGCTAAGAACAATCCAAACCCAAAGCAAATACAAGGACAGAAAGTATAAAGACCAGGGCAGAAATCAATGAAATTGAGACCAAAAAAAATCAATAAATGAAAGAGTTGATTCTCCAAAAGAATAATCAAAATAGACAAACCCTTAGCCAATCTAACCAAAAACAGTAAAGACCATACCAATGCATAGAAATGAAAAAGGTGAAATCACAATGAACACTGCCAAAATCAAAAAGGGTTATTTTTGTTTAACACTAGCTCAAAAAATGTTTAACAACTACTTCATAAACCTGTAAACAAATGAATTAGAGAATTCAGAAGAAATGATAGATTGCTAGATACATATGAATTACTAAAGCTGAACCAAGATTTTAAAACTCTGCATAACCCAATAATAGGCAATGAAATGGAAACAATAATAATAATTTTAAAGCCTACCAAGTAAGAAAAACATAGGTCTGGATGGATTCACTGCTGAATTCTACAAAATTTCAGGGAAGACCTAACACCAATATTCCTCAAGATCTTTAATGAAATTGAAAGGGAATGAGTGCTCCCACTGTTATTACCCTGATCTCAAAATCAGAAAAAACAGGTAAAAGTGTTTGCCTCTTGACAATGGGAAATGTGGAGGCGAAGGAGTGTCATTGGCAGAGGTTGATGTTTTAGACAATGAGCCCCATTAAACTGTTTGACTCTCAATAATGTGAATGTGGTGCTTTGATATAAATACATTTTAAGTAAAATTTTTTTAAACCTATAAGATATTTTAAACAAAGCAAAAGCAAATTAAGAGAGCAATAGTAAGACAGATTATAGAAGTGAATACTGTCCCAGATCTCTGCCACCTCTAGATCATTCCTTTCATCAAGAAGAGATAGCACAGAAAAAATACAACTAGAACAATAGAGTAGGTCCCCTCATCACTAGTTACACTGCTTGTGAGATTAGCACAGCACCTCTTCTGAGGAGCTCAGCTGCTGAGCTGAGATTATTAAGCTTTAACATTTTAACACTATGGAATTAAAAACAAGGCAAATACAGAGGAAAATAATCAGAATGAGAGATAACAAGCAAATTAAATCAAATCTTCATTAGAAGGTAATTAGGACCAAGCCCCTGAACAATTCTGAAGCTTCCCTAGGGTACAAATGGTATTAATTGGTAGGGTTATTAGTTTTTTTCATGAACCATTCCTACCACATGTCACTATTTATCACTTTTGCCTTTTGTTTTTCCTAAAAACACTCAAATACACTTTGAACATCTGAAATTATCAAAAACCAAATACATCATTTCATTCAACTAAAATCACCTGAATCTAGCAGAGGACACATGTCAGGACTATCTATGACTCCATCTCTCATTACTTGTGCTTTGTCCTGACTTTGAAAGGTCAAATATTAACTCAAAATAATTAACTTAAATAATTTAGCCTAGCTCAGTCCTGAATTCCTGGAACTTGTCTTTCTGATTCAATCTCTACTGGCCATGCAGGTGTGGACTTATGGAAAAATGAGAATCTTTTTATAATATTAACTGTTTGCACTCAAAATTTGGTTATTATTTTAACAGAAGTAGATAAAAATCATTATCCAGAACAAAGAATGTCTCTCATTTTCACTATGAGCTGGTCTATCACTCTTTTGCTTCACAACTCCCTTTTCTGTAGACTTACCAAAAAAAAAAGCTGGTGTGGAGGAGGATGGTAAGAGTGATAATTAATTTTATTCTGACTTTAACTTTAAAATATGAGAATAGAATAGAGTTTAATTAGAAAGGGCTTGACATTAACTTTGCTTTATTATGTGCTTTCCTATGTTAGCCAATGTGTTAGACCATTTGTTTAATATCGCTAATTCCCAAGATAACTCTTCAAGATAGCTTTTACAGCTGGAGTTTACAAGTGAACACGTTGAAACTGTATGGAATACAGTCTTCCCTAGATCTCCTAACAAGCCACATAAGCAGAATGACCTACTGGAGTCCTGTTATCTGTGAGTCAATATCAATAATCATCCACTAGCTTGAAAGGAGATAGATCCTGGTAATGGTAAATTATAACTACCTCATTGTGTTGTCACAAGGATTAAATAAATATGATAATGCAACTAAAGCACTGAGACCAGTGCCCTAAACATAGTGAGTGTTTACTACATGTTAGCTCTTAATGTAATTATTTCTGTCATTAGACATTCAATAGGATAGTGATGTTCCTTTCTTCCTCTTTTTATTTTCTCTTCTCTATTGAGAGAAAGGAAGAGTGATGCAGTATGGCTTAAGGTAGAGAAAGGAGTGTCTCCATGACTTAAGTAATGCTCTTGGTCCAGATCTTCTTTGCTAATTGGTACACAGTGCCTGCAGGACACAGCCTGTTCAGTAATTCACCGCCTGGATATTTAATAGGATGTTGTGGCCAATTTGAAAGCTATTTTCCAGACCAGCTTTGTTCTTCTGTAAGACCAGTACTAAAAGTCTTGTGCTTCTTCCTTTGAGTTGCCAGAACTAGCGTCATCTATAAAGGGATGATTATTTAAACAATGTACTCTCACTCATTCCCTAATCGCAAATGTGGACTGAGAAGAGCTGAGACTTCACTGTGGTTTTCATGGATTTCTAATATTCTTCTATTAGCCTACTTGTGGCACTGTTCTACCTTGACTAGGTAAATACACCACAATTCTACTTCTAGCTGATAATGATGGGTTGCTTTAACATGATTGTTCCCATAGAAAGACTTTCACAGTGTGCTTTATACATTTCATGTACTTATCTTACTTACAATTTTCTCAAGGGCCTCCCTTACACATTCCCACATGACACTCTTAAAATGCATTTAAATTCCTTCCCTTCATCCTCTCACAGCAAACACTACATGGTGAGTTTTCTTCCCTTTCTCTCCTTACCCAAGCATCCCCATGCCTGAGACTTCATCTTGACTGCTTTTCTGAGTCTCTTTATTATCTGCTAGTCCCATGATTGACTACAAAGCTGCCGAAGGGCTCCTTTTTATCTCCTCCTCCCTCTCCTTCTTCTCTTCCTCTTTAGCCCTCTTTTGGAGTTTCTCCTAACAGTATTGTGAAAAGGGAGTTCTTTGGGCTCCTTCTATTTCTCTGCCCCTATGAGAGACAAGAGTAAGTTTCTGAATCTTGGAAAACATTCCTGCACAACTATTTTTCCAGAATCAGAGGAACAAGAATGGACATAATGCTTATGACAGTATGCCTCATGAGACCCACATGAGTAGACAATCATTCATCCTTATATGAAGGATAAAATGAAGATAAAAATATCTTTCTTGCCCACTATGTGCTAATCACAAATGTGAATACTAGAAATACAAAGGTGAACTAGGTGAAACCGGATCAGAGGAGGAAGAGCCAGACTAGATCCAAGGAACATAGGACAACAGAACGGTAGTTCAGGCAAGAAATTATAAGGTCCTAAATGAACTCAAACTGAGGTAGTGGAGCTAGGAACTAAGGACAGAGATCCAAGATGTAAGGAGATAATAGTGTAAGGATTTACACACTTACTGTGTTTGAGTAATGAAAGGAAAAACGACTGAAGTCCAGGATGACTCAAGATGTGAGGAGATGAGTGCATGCTGATGTCATTTCCGTCAGACAAATGGTTTTAGAGGGCAATGATGGGTCCAGTTTTGGAAACCTGTGTAATATCAAGGTATAGATTATTAAGTATTCAGAATAAAGCTAGAATATAAATGGGCAAGATTGAATACTTGCCACAAAGTAGAATTTCATGCTCCAGAATGTTATCAGTGTCAAAAGATGTCTTAAGATAATATTTAGGGAGAATTGTTTGCAAGACAGTGAACTGTCTTCACTTCAAAATATTCTAAAACATTTCCCTAGGAACACAGATTCTATTGTACTGGACTGTCACAGAATTGCTTTAATTAAATTGAATCTTATCCATTGATTGATTTATAAGATACAGATCCTGAAAACTCATAAGTGCAGCATCTTCTGGAAACAAGGCACTGAGGATTAAATTCACATCATTTGGAGGCCTCCTTACCTCATCCTGAGAAAAGCTCTTGTTCATCTCAGTAGCAGAAATGGTCATATTTTTAAATAATGGGATTGTATCTCATAGCCTTTTTGGATTGAGTAATCATAATGAGATTTCACCCTCTTCTCACTGGCTTCTCAAAATCTTAGAATCAAATTTGGGATTTATGAAATATTTAGCCTCACTCCTTCTGTTAGTCAGGTTACTGTCACTGTGACAAAATGCCTGACATAATTCAGATTAAAAGATAAAATATTTATTTTGGCTTCTGGTTTCAGAAATTTCAGTCCATGGTTTTCTGCCTCCATTGCTGGGGACCCATGCCAGGGCAGAATTTCGTGATACAAGGACATTACAGAGGAATGCTGCAGCCCTCATGGCAACCAGGAAAAAGAGAGGGAAAGAGCCAGAGAGGAAAAAGCCTGGGACCAGACGATTTTCCCAAGCTCACTCTCCCCATGATCCACTCCCTTCAACCAGACCCCACATTCTGTTTCCATCACCTTCCAATGAGACCATCACATTATGAGCTCATCAGTGGGCTATCTCACTGACAAAGTTAGAACCCTTGTAATGCAATCACATCTCCAGGTTCCACCTCAGAATATTTTTTTATTAGGAATCAAGTCCTCAATACATGAGTCTTTGGGGGACACTTTATATTAAACCCTAAATACTTCTCCTAAATTATCTTCTGTTTTCATCCTTATTTTTCTTTGTTTCTTTTCCTCATGTTTATTTTGTGCTACTCAGGGAAACCTGTACCTTTATTGGCAATTTAAAAACATGTCTAAAACAAGATATATCTTTTTAAAAGTAATAATTTATTCATTCACATCTCTTTAGAATCTTCATCCCATCGTAGAAAGTCACAGAAAAGGATGTGACATCCAATATCAGCACTTACAAAAGAAAATAAATCGTCTACATTTGAGGATGGGAACAAGAGGGAGAACTGGCAAAGGAGATGGGAAAGTATCATATAAAAGATCCTGAGAGAACAGTGGCACAGATGCTAAGGAAGGAAAGTTAATGTGAGTCAAACTGTGAACAGAGATGGTCCCTGATGATGTCCGAAAGAGTCTATTGGTAGACAATTAGGAGACCACAGCCAGGGCAATCTCACTTGCTTGGTGGGATCAGTTGCCAAGATTTAGAATTGTTAAGAGTGCAAGTGGGGGCTGAATTGAGAGGACAGAATTAAAGAACAGGAAAGACAGATAAAAATTGGTGGGTCAAAGCCAGGTGTGGTGGCACATGCGTATAATCCCAGCCTTCAAGAGGCTGAGGCAGGACGACTGCTGTAAGTTCGAGGTCAGCCTGGGCTACACAGTGAGCTCAAGACCAGCCTGGTCTAGATAGTGAGAACCTGTCTCAAAAAACATACATACATATATACATACATACATACATACATACATACATACATACATACATACATAAAATTGGTAGGCCAGATTTGGGGTGATTAAGGGTTAAGGGCAGAGACTGAATTAAACATTTCAGAGGTGATGGGGCTGACTGGACCCAGCAGGTAGCCCTGAGTATAGCCAGAAAATGAAGAAGTCGAGATCTTTTGAAAGTAAAGTGTTTGACTTCTCATGCATATAGAGAGTAAGGCCACCTAAAATTCTGACCTAGCTCAGAAGACTGATTGACATTGCAACAGCTTTTGCAAAAGAAGAGCAGGGACCTAGAGTGGCTGAGAGTCAGGAAGAAATTACATGGTGGCAAGGACAGAGGCAGAGTCCAAAAGAGAAGGAGACATCGCTCACAGGTGGAAGAGAGATCGATTAACCGAGGTTGATGGCAGTATGGAAGAGCCCAGTGCTACCTCAGAGCCCCCAGGCTCTGAAGGACAGGAGAGGATGCTTTAAGCAGTTTACATGTGAGGCCTCCACAGGAGAGGCACAGGGAAGGGACTCACACTGAGAAAAGCTGAACTTCAGTTAGAACGAGAGGACTAGAGGTTGGCTGCCCACTCTAATGACTACTGTGTTGAGAAAGGCTAGACACGGGCTTAGAGAGCAAGAGCGTGTATTATCCATCCCCCATATTCTTGAAGAAGTATTGATGATCACAGTGCATGTATGTCTTCCAATAAACACTTCTAAAATGTTAAGCCTTAAAAGTTCATTTGAAATGTTAAAATACAGAAACTACTACCAAAACAAAACAATAACAACTGCCACAGTGTTTCTTATGTATGATATGACTTACACTGTGAATCTTCTGTTCCTTTAAAAGAAGGAGACAGAGAGGTGAATAAATGACCATATCACCAGTGAGGGTCTCATTTGTCTGGGTGCAGGGTGGGGGAAGCAATGCTTCTCAGACAGACATTAATAAATAAACAGTCCTGATTAGCAAGAGGGCCACTAATTCCTTCCTTTTGGAAGTCACGGGGCACGGATTGTGTGAAGAGCTCATCCCAGGTCTGGAGACAAGGGAGACTGAACTCATTCTTATCTCTTCATACATCACAGGATGTCAATACATGAAACTGTCTTGTTTATAGTTTTTTCTAATGAAGTCTGTATATCTTATGCTGCTAAGGAAAATACCTATCAGTAGTTACAGTCACTTGGATGTTCTAATAATTCTCAGAGGGCATTGACAGTGAAATATAAAGTCTGTTAATGTTTCACATGGAATTCAAACTTCTGGATATTTGGAAGGAAAAGAAAATTCAAGACATCTGATTTTTCCATGAAGACAATTTTGGGGTTGTATGTGATCAAACTTACATGTTATATAGTTTTAACTCACAGCTTTGAATATTGTACAATCTGAGTAGCAGACAGACATTAAATTTTAATGTCTCTAAATTTTAAAATTAGTAGCTACTTGCCAAATAATTTCTAATCTGCTGTACCAATTTTTGCATGAAAACTATATCCACTCCATTCTACATTTTACAGTTCTTGTTCTCATAATGATTTGTATATGGTCAATGCAATATCAAGCTCTGCCCTTTTGCTATTATTTTTATACTTATGTAATTTTTGAAGTGTTTAATTTCTATACAGTTAAAACATTCAATGGTTATTTCCATCAGATTAAATAAACAGTATAAAACAATTTTGATATTAAAAATGCTGTCCCTTTTTTCATTAAAACAATCTACTCCTAAGTTAGAACCTGGAAAAGTTAAGCTTCTATAATTTCACTGTGCATACATTTGACTTAAAATAGTTATGTTTTCTCCATCATTATCATCTAATTTTTGAATCTATAGGCATCAAGTGAGTACATGACTCAAAGTAAAAGTAATCATTTAAAACTAGCTTGCTTAGCTGAGTGTGGTGATGCATTCCTATAATCCCAGCACTCAGGAGGCTGAGGCAGGAGGCTCACCATAAATTCAAGGTCACCCTGGGCTTCATAGTGAGTTCAAGGCCAGCTTGAACTACATAGTGAGACCCTATTGCAAAATCTATGTAAATAGGGAAGGGTGGAGGGGGTGAAGGGCACACAGGTAATGGGGAAAAAAATAAGAACTAAGATACATCATGTACAGGTACAAGCACCCAGTGATAAATGTAAATGTATTGTATACCTAAAATGTACCAATAAAAGAATAAAAAAATACTAACTTACTTAAAGTAGGTATTCTTGAAATTTACAAATATAAGCTATATATTTAGTAATGTTTTCTGCAGGGAGTATTTCAAAGCAGAAATCTCAACCATCTGTGTGGTACACTCTACAAAAGAAATTAGACTTTAAAATGTGGACTGTATTTAAATAAGCCTTTTCTGATCCACCATCCCTCACCTGCCTAACCAGTCTTGTGCCACCACTCCCCACCCTAGTTCAACTTCTGTTTCCACTAACAGTAGAATCTGAGTGCTTTCTTTCGTGACTTATTGCATTGGTATCATGCTAAAATTAAGAATAACATAAGCTGTTCCACAAACCCAGAATGTTTCAAAATTCTCCTTCATTTTCCTATAACATAAGGATTTTTAGAATTAATAATTAATCTATATCATTTAATTTATAACAAAAATAAACTAAAATTCTAATATCCTTTCTTCCTCCTTCCCTCCTTTCAGAATGGTAAGCAAGTTGTTCAAATATTATGTATTAAATAATACCTTTTCCCCCACTGATTTTAATGGCACCTTTATCATATGTCAAATTCTGGCATCAGTAATAACTAATTCTTTGACAGTGCTTACAATAAGGCAGATATTGTTCTAAATGCCCTAATAACATTACATATATTGCCCTAGTAGCAGTTCTATCTCTGTTAGTGCTGCAGTCTGATTCATATATGAGCATTGGATATTTGAAATGTGGCTAATAAAAACAAGGAATCAAATGTTTAAAGAGTTTAATTTCAACTATTCAAGTTTCAATTAAAATACTCACATGTGCCTAGTGTCCTCCATGATGGACAGAGCAGATTCAGACAATCATACAGATACTCTTTTTTAATCTATTAATGTATGACACTGAAATAATATGCTAAGCCATATTTCATTTCTGGAACAAAACTTACTCGGTAATGCTAGATTTGACTTGCTAATATATTATTAATGTAATAAGATGGAGAAAATTGCATTCACTAGAATTCTTATTAGAGAAGGTGCTATATTTATTCAGAAGAAATGCTTCATAAGTCTCTTGAGATGGCATATAAGACCTTGAGGGAATGGGCAAATAACAAAGATAATGGAATTTGCTCTCCATAATGAAGCAGTATGGAATTTTAAGTCCCAAACAAAACAACTAAGAGGGACTGAGTGGAGCCAGTGATGTGAGGTGCTCTCTGAGGGAATAAGAGAAAAACAAAGCATTTGTGACATCGTAGAAAAGGAAATAGGGAGAGAAGAAATTTCAGATGAGGATTTTTCCAGCAAAATTCTACACATCACATGATATAATCCCTTCTTTGGTCCCACAAATTTTCAGTAAAATCCAAAAAGTTCATTAATGTTAATATGTGATTGTGTACTATATATGGCACCATGAGCAGATATTCTATTTCCGTGTAATTCCAGACAGGTGATAGAATTTGATTTCCTCAACTTTTAAAGCTTAATTGAGACTTGCACCAACAAATGTAAGTGGGAGTGACATGGCTCATTTCTAGACAGAAGTACTAGGTACCTATGGATGATTTCCTACATTCCCTTTCCACTGTCAAAGCTACTGGGCATGTCCAGGATAATGGACTCTCTGGTGGTCAAGGTCTCTGAATGAGGACGGTAGAGAACAGAGCTTGTTCCAACCTGCGATGGACATAGTGTGAGTGGGAAACAACTCTTTATTATCTTAAGCCACTAAAATTTGTAGATTATTGACACAGCATAATCAATTTATCCTGATATGGAAATTGAGAACTTATGAATGTTGCTGTATTTTTTTAAACTTGAGTATTTGGAATTGGATTAATAAATAGAAGATGAGGGGTAAAGAAAACATTGCTGGGTCATAAAAAGATGAAACTCCATTGTCTTCATCTGTTTTATCTAGCTGTAAAAGAGTATTATAGATTAGATAATTTATTTTAAAAACAGAAATTTATTTGGCTCAAAGCTCTGGAGGGTAGGAGGTCCAAGAGTGTGGTGCCAGGATCTGATGAGGGCCTTCTTATTTTACAGCACCCCATGGCAGAAGGCAGAAGACCAGAGAGCAAGCAAGCAAGCAACAGGGGTGTGAACTCACTTTTATAATAATCCAACTCTTGTAATAACTAACCTGTTCCCTTAATGCCATCAATCCATTTATGAGCCCTAATCACCTTTTGGGTTCCACTTCCTAACACTGTTACATTGGGGATTATATTTTTAATGCAAGAAGTTGGGGGGATACATTCTAATGATAGTACCCATGTTACACAGTAAGAAACCATTTGGCACAAAGTCAAGAAATCAAAGATCTACAGCAATTTTTTTTCTAAGTTTTTTGAGACATGTTTTGCTATGTAGTCCAGGCTGGTCTTGAACTCACTATGTAGCCAAGGCTGGCCTCGAACTCATGGCAATCCTCCTGCCTCAGCCTCCCAAGTGCTGAGATTACAGTCATGAGCCACCACACCAGGCAAGTATACACCAATTATAGGAATTATGTCTAAAAAATGAATTATGGCTACATCTATTGGCAGATGAAGCTAACTAAAAGCTCAAAGAAATAAGCCATCCACGTTCTTTAGAAATTTGTACTGCGTAAGAACTACTAACCTAGATTAAAGCCATGACTGTTCTATATTCAAGACAATAGACCTCAATGTCCTATTGACAGAAAGTGGACTTAAAAAGCTTGCCTCAGTAAAAGATATAGCCTCTGGTATCTACTTTAGACATAACCAAAAAGAAATGGAAATGGAAGAACTTCTTAAAAGTAGAAGCTAGGAACAATAAAGAATAATGATCAAGGGAGCCAAATCAAGACTTGATCAAGAAAAATGCCCATTTCCTATCATCAGAAAATGTTTGTTATAGGGATCTGGATGAATCTCAGTGATAGAATGCATACTCTGAATGTCCAAAGCCCTAGGTTCAATCCCCAGCTCCTAAACAAAAAGTAAATAAATAAGAAAGTGGTTTTTTGTTTTTGTTTTTTTCGGTGCTGGGAATCGAACTCAGGACCTTGCATTTGTGAGGCAGGCACAGTGCCACTGAGCTAAATCCTCAGCTCCAAGACAGTGATTTTTGATTGACCCAATCCCTGTGTATATTGAATATGTGAAAGATAACATTTTAAATTGTAAGTCTCCAGATCAAAAGAAGCCGCATCCAGGCCCACTAGAGACGATTAATAGCATTACCTCATTCTTGATGAAGACACCATTACCCATCATCCAGAAACCCTGGACTTTCAAACTGGTCTTGTTATACTTGGAAATCTTTCAATAATCTCCCTTGAAAAGGGGCCAGTTATATTTTAAATGTTCAAAGGAATGAAGCAAATACTTGGTGGCTACAGAAGAATTTTCCAGTAATCATTAGGGAGATTGCAAATATTTTAATTCTTTCAATGTGCAGGGTAAAAACAGTATTGTTCTTAATCAACTTTTAATGGATCCAACCATGTGGCTTGCCTTTACCAATGATATGGAAGTGGAGATTTTGTGTACCATCCCTGTGACACCGCTTTAAAAATCAGGATAGGATCCCTCATGTTTCCTTTGTCTTCTAGCAATCACTAAGTCATCTTAATAGCTGGCTCTGAATTTCTGTATCCCTAAGTAAAAAAATCTCCAGCTAACCCTTGGGAGTGCATGCAAGAGATTAATTTTCATTATCTCAAATGAATCACTGAAGGGTCAGGGATGTAGCTCAGCGGTGCAATGCCTGCCTGTAAGCACAAGGCCTTGAGTTTGAGTCCCAGAAAAAAGAAAGAGGGCAGGGGAGGGAGAAAGAAAGAAAGAGAGAAGAGGGAGGGAGTGGGGGGGGAGGGGAGAGAGAGAGATGGAGAGAAGGGAAGAAAAGAAACACTGAGAATTTGGGCTTGTTACAAACAAGACTTTATCTATTGTGCCAAATAAAATTTGATTGGGTTTTCTGCATAATCCAGGGAAAAGACTCAGCCTGTGAGGTCATACTTAGAATGCGTGCATCTGTATTCATCATATTAATTATAACGTGCTTATGTTTTCAGTTGTTGTGTCATGTTATGGTAGCCTTATAAAATGAATAGAGAAAATTTATGAGTTTTTTCCTCTATGCTTTGGAATAGTAAAATAAAAAAAGAAACTATCTGTTCCTTAATTTACCTATAAAATCATTTTAGTCAGAGGTATTTCAACTTGAAAATGAAAGGTACCTAAATTAAATTAGTTTAGCAAAAATATTAAAGAAATGTATCATCTCATGTAGGAAGGACATGAGTAGCACTAGGAACTCAGATAATACTGAACTATTTCAGATGATACTGAACTATTCCTCTTTTCTCCTCCCTTTCTCTCTGTCTGCATCTGAATGTTTCTGCCTGTTTCTATCTCCATGTCATTAGTTCTGGCTGGCTGGCTCTGTGTTATCACGCCCCACCTCATCCTCTCTGCTCCTGTTTCTCTGTCTCTCTGTCCATCATATTTCTCTGCAGATAGGCTTTATGTCTGTGGGAGGGGATAGCTGTGACTTAGAACATAGCCATTCCACAATGCAGAAGAGAACTTTCCCCACAGATAAACTATATCATTGGGGTGAGGGAGTATGCATCCCCAAAGGATGGAGTGGTGATGAACAGGGATGGGGGCAGGAAGAGGAAGGTGAGGAAGAAGAATAGAGAGAAAAGAAGACATATAAATGTTAGATAAACACAGCAGATAATCACTCCCGAAAAATGGACTTAGCTCTGGAAGGAAATAAATCTTTGCAACCTGTACAACACTCCCCTCAACCAGGGACATTGGTCTATTCAAGCTTTTTGTAACTCCATTTGATTTCAGTAACATGATTTTTTAGAAAATTATCTAATTCATCTAGATTGTCAAATTTATTGGGAAAAGTTGAACAGGCTTTGCCTCATAATATCCGTCAAGACAAATGCTAATGGCATAATGCTGAAGGAAACTCTGTTAAAGCAGTTCCCTGAGGAACTAAGACAAAAATATTTCAGGCTGCAGCTCTCGCTTGGTTTGGATTAATCCAGGAATAAAATGGAGTGTGTCTAGAGAAAGGATGGACTTTATATCCTTCAGGCAATTCTCCATATATATTGCTTTTCACAGCTGCGCTTTTGACAGGTTCTGGACTGAAGAGATTTCTAGGTGCAACCTCTGACAGGAAGTTGGAGTGAAAATTATTTTACAGTGCTCAATTTCATGTTTCATTGGTCAGTCTGAAGAGAACTGGCATTTTCTTATGAAAGTTAAGCAACCTAAAAAAGACAAGTTTGAAGAGAAGATTGCCAAAGACCATACAAACTTACTTTGTGGAATAAGTATTCATATTCTGTCTCTGTGACAAGAAAGAAGAAAGAAGAAGTTTATTTTGGTCTGGAGCTTCCTATCATTGGTCAGTTGACCTACTGCTTCTTGGCCTGTAGTCAGGCAGTAACTCATGGCAGGACCATGTGGCAGACCAAACCATTCACCTGCTGGGATGTGAAAGAGATGGAAGGTGTTGGTATCCCAATATCCCCTTCAAGGGATTCCCCCAATGACCTAACTTCCTCCAACTAAGTGCCACCTGCAAATTGCACCAAAGGCTGGCAACCAAGCCTTTGACAGATGGACTTTAAGGAAACACTTTCAAACCATAGGAGAATTCACTCTGTTACAGCTTGTGCCTAGATGTGCCCTCAAAGCCTCATGCAGTCAGAGGTGGGGCTTTTTAGAGGTGGCTGGATCTAGAGTGTGTCATGCTGGGAATAAGTGTATGATGCAGGATTAAGAGTGTGTGATTACTAAATTAGTCCACTGATTGATTTGGCAGGGTGCTGGGTGTGGATAATGGGAAGGCCCATCCTGGCTGTAAATGCCACTGGCCCTAAGGATGGATAACCTGGACAGAATATAAGGGACAGAAAGAATATAAGCTGCTGTTGCTGCTTGCTTACATTCACTACTTTGCTGCCTTCCTGCCTTCTGCCTGAAATGAACTGTTTCCACTCTGTGACACCCCTCTGCCATGCCACTCTGCCTTAGTCAGCCAACTATGAACTGAAACCTCCACAAACTATGAGCCAAAGTAAACCTTTCCTCCTTTAACTTGTGGTGTTGGGTATTTTGTCTCAGCAATGAGTAAAGTAACCAAGACACTCTCAAACAACTCAACAGCGTGAAAACAAGTAACCCACTTGAGAAATGGCAAATTGTGTATAGACCAGTGATGGCTAATCTTTGAGAGTTTTCAACATTACAAACAGTGCACAGTGGGATGGGTGCCGTAGGTTCACCACCACTGGTATAGACATTCCTCAGAAGGAATCATGTTCTTGGTCTATTTTTTTATAAATAAAGGTTAGTGGTATGTGGTGAGGTGGGCAGCCAATTTATATTTGAATTCAGAGACCACTGAACCAAAGGAGCCATACTAGCCAGTTCCTAGACTTTGTCCTGACTGTGGTGCCTGGGCAGAATTCTGGGTTTTCTCCTTTAGGCAAAGACCACACAGATATTTGGTGGCCAGAGGGCAGTCTGTGGCAGAAAAGGCCAGGTGCTCCATACATGTTAGCTTCTTGTTGCACAGCCAATATCTATAATCACCACTCCCCTTGAGTCCAGTGTGGCCCTAAGGCCCTTATTCCCTCAACAGTGCAAGTAACATATGCTTTGTGCACTGCATTTTCTCCCTGCTACATGTTGTAAACAAACCAGCCTGTCTATGCTTCCGGCTGGCTCAAGTCAGAGAATACGAAACAGGCAGAAAGTGGCTCCCATAGCTCCTAAAGTGTTTGGTGTCCTCTGTGGTAAAAGGGTAAATGCATAATAGCACTGTTGTTTCACTAATTAATAATTAATGTGTAAAAAGTAAATGAAACTAACCAAAGGGTTTATGAATGCTTTCTGAGTTGCCCAGGCCATAAATATTTTTCATTGAAATTTAATGGTATTAATGTGTATTCATCTTCAGTTCCAGTGAGATTGCCATTGGCCTGAGACAAGATTGTTCTGAAGTCTTTCAAAGAGCTATCTATGAGTATTCCCCACACCTAAGAAAATCAGGCTATTTGTATTAGTGAGGGATCTCCAGAGATACTGGAACAGAATATGTACATGGAAACAAACTGATTTCATGAAATAGGCTCATGTGGTTGTGAAGGTTTAGCAAATATAAAATCTGCAGAGGGCAGACAGTAGACTTAAAGATCAGGAAATAGGCACAGTTAGAATCCAAAGCCAATTTGCTATAAACCAGGAGGAGCTGATGTTGCAGGTGAAGTCTGTGGCTGCCTGCTGGAAGAATCCTCTTTTCCTTGGAAGTGGTCACTCTTTTATCCTATTTATGCCCTCAATTGATTAGATGTGGCCCACCTACATTGCCTAAATGACCTACTTTACTCAGAATTTAATTTAAAATGTAAATCTCCCCTAAAACACCTTCATAGAAGGGCGCACAGGTAATGGGGAAAAAATAAGAAGCAAGATACATCATGTACAGGTACAAGCACCCAATGACAAACGTAAACGTATTGTACACCTAAAATGTACCAATAAAAGAACTTAAGAATAAAAAAAAAAAACCTTCACAGAGAAACATCCAGAAAAATGTCTGAACAAATATCTGGGCACCACAGCATAGACAAGTTCATACATGAAATTAACCATTGAAAACCTTAGATGCTTTTGCACAGCCATGTACAAGCCAAAAGAGCTTGTCTTCCACCAGCCTCACAGATTATACAAAAGCTCCCTTCTTTTACTAATTGCATATTTAACAAAAGAACCATTAGACGATGAAAGCCTAATTATTTTCTTATTATTGTGAAAATATTGTCTCTTGCTTTCATTTTTAAATTTTCAGTCCTAGCGTTACAACATATTATCCCACACTGACAAAATTGTCAGGTTTCCTCTATTTGTAAAATGTTCTTAGTCATCCTTCAGGAGAATTTAAATTTTACTTCTTTAAAAGACTCACTAGAAAAACTAAAATTATTCATATAACTATATTGTTCTTCAACTAGCAATTCTGCCTTGATTTATACTGACAGTAAGATGGAATCATTTTTGAAATTTGCAATTATTTTTTAAAATCACAAATTCACAACTACAGAAAGTTTAGGAAAAGAAAAAAACCAAATTAAACTAAAAGGGTACCCTAGCATTATTGCATTGTAATTGCAGGCATCAATAAAATGTTTAATAACCACCAGAAAAGTAAAGAAACTAAAAAATGGAATAACAAATTCCTAGAGCAAATTTCAGTAAGCTTAAGAAAATAGCAGAAGTAATCACAAGGGACCATTATCAAACAATGAGAAATCCAATAAAACTGAGTATTGACAATAAGAAGAAATCCTCCTTGAGTCAGAGGATAGGCAGAATTTAACTTCATCAGATTTTTTAAAAGTTGAATATCTAAAATAAAGAATTCACACGCGGATATTAGAGCAGTTTACTAAATACATGTAGGTATAAAGGGCACAAAGAAATAAAAGCAACAAAAATTAGATCCTAGACAGGTAGCTGGCAGGATGTGACTGCTGGGACTGAAAGGAGGGAGGAAGTGGCCAATGCCATCTCCCAGCTGGCGGCACCAGGGCCTTACAGAACAGGTAGCAGCAGTCACACTGCCTGTAAGCAGCGAAGCAAAGATCCAGGCCTGGCATCACTGGACCACAGCAGCAGCACCACCAGCAGCAGCCAGCACCCTTGGGGTAGGGCACGGGCCTCACAGGACGCTCCCAACCTAACGGTGACAGCTCTGTTGGCAGGAGAGAGACACACTGTACAAAGATGCCTCAGGGGGAAGAATGAAACCACAAGTGGCAGTGGAGACCATGGGTGGCAGAGGAGTCTGGAAGAACGTGTTAGCTTGTGCAACTGGAAACTATCAGAATTTACTCCACAGGAAGGGTGAAAGGTGAGTTTTTGAACACAGAAATTTCAGTGCAAATAGCACCCAACTTATGATAGTTCAACTTAGACTTTAAGACGTCACAAGGGTGCAAGTAGTAGTGATACACATTCAGTAGACACTATACTCTAAATTTTGAATTTTGATGTTTCTCTGGGGTAGTGATAGTCCAATCCTCACTTGATGCTGAGCACCAAAGAACTTCAGCACCCAGTCAACCACGTAATCATGAGGATAAACAAATGATACACCACACAGTGCACTTACTGTATCCGGTGGTTTTTTTTGGGGGGGGCGGGATAGAGGTAGTCAATAAATTACAAGAGATATTCACATTACCATGAAATAGGCTTTGTGGTAGATGACTTTGCTCAGCTGTAAGCTAATATAAGTGTTTTAAGCTTATTTAAGGTAAGCAAGGTTTAAACTGTTTGGTAAATTAAGTGTATTAAATGCATTTTCAATTATGGTATTTCCAATGAGTTTATCAGGATGTAACACTATTGTATACTGAGGACCATCGCTATTTAAGGTATTCCAGGGAAAATAATTACTTTTTACTGTAAAGCTGACTCCATCCTACTCCCCCTCTGTGCATGGTCTCAATATGCTCCACAGGTGATGCTGCTAACGATTACTCTTTCCATGAACAACGTGCATTTTAACAGAGACTTCATGGAGACCACACCTTAACCTTTGTACAATAAAATTTCTCTCTCATAACAATGGTGAACCCCAGATGAATGCATCTCCACTGAGGTTCAATACCCACTTCTCTAGTTCTTCCAAGGCAGAAAAGTCCTACATATGACATGACTTCATGTTAAGAAAAGGCAGTGTTTGTAGTATTTGAACTTAAGTACGGAATGATTAAGCCACTCACCCCAAACTCCTTTTTACCATCCTTCATCTCAAACCCTTTCTACATTGCACAATGGAAATATTTTCATTTGGTCCTACAAAGTACTGTAATAAATGCTATTAGAATAATGCTATTTGATGGGTACAAGAAGTTACAGTCAGCCATTTGATTCTAAACTGAGAAGAATGAAGGTCAAAAAGGATAGTCTTTGACCCGATGTTTTTTCACATTGTCATTATTAATAGGGATGTACATAATGCAATTTAGAGTGCAGTCTTGTTGTTACACCAAATATAGAAGTTAAAATGTAGTTCCAGTAATATTCTTACATACTCACACAAGTAATAGCACAATTAGGACTCAGTAGCAAATAGCTTTGAAGATGCACTAAGTATCAGTAAGTACGCAGAATATCAGGTTTTTCAGGTCTTCTAAATCAATCCCACTACACACAGAGAGCACTGAGGCCTAGTAAACTATTCCTTTTGTCTCACATCACCCAGCAAGTTCACAACCAAGCTTGATTTAGAATCTATGTTTCTCTACTCCTCAAAATTAATTCCTTCATTCTAGATAAGATTCTGAAGATTCAGAAAAGTATGTTTTCTCCATTTTCTCCAGAATCTCAGTTCCAGAGCAGCAGTCTCGTTTTTATAGCCCTACCCACCATGGTGCTCCAGCCAACCATGCTGAAGCTTGCACATAAATGCTCCATCATGTAAAGGGTGCCCCATTATAGTCTCCAGTCCCACACTAGTTCCAGAAATACCCAACTCAAATTCATCCAATCTGTTGTGATCTAAAATGTTTCAGCACAGCCCCCTCTCCCATCCCTGCTTTGAGCATGCACTCAGATACACACGCATGTGCACCAAGTACAGTATCTTTTCACTTAGTGAAAAGCAAATCACAGTTATTTTTTAAAAATACAATCTTGCTCCATAGTGTTAAGGATTCCCATGAGTCTGTAGACGATAAAGAATGAATTCCTCTGCTCCTTGTAGTACATACAATCACAGCTATATCTCCCTTTGAACAGCTGGACATCTGGATGTCATTTGACTTGGGAGCCATAAGTGCCCTTTGGTATTATTTTTATTGTTGCTAAGGTCATGGGCAGGAACCAATCATGGACTCATTCCCCACATTTCTTCTAGTCAGCCAAAAATAAATGTTCTACCTTCTCTAAACTTGCTAGCAGTTAGAGAAGCAAATGCATCACATTCTTAGCTCAGTGAATGGCTGAAGACAAAGGCCATTTAAAATAGCAGAACTGTTATCTGGGCACAGTGGTACACATCCCAGCAACCCAGGAGATTGAGGCAAGTAACTGACAAGCTCAAGGTCTGCCTAGGCAACTTAGTGAGACCCTGTCTCTAAACAGAAGAAGGAGAAAGAGAAGGGGAAGGGGGGGGGGGGGAGGAAGAGGACAAAAAGGACTACAAAGACAACTACAAGTTACACTGAAGCTTGAGAATTGCCAGGATATGAAGCTAAGTTCCCTATTCCCTGTGTGCTGCAAAATCAGTTTCCAGTTACTTTTGTGACTGCAGTTTTAAACACTGATGCCACACCAAGACCAGTTCATTTCCATTGCTTAGAGTAGTAAAAGAAAAGTAACACACTGCCTTGCCCTAGAACTGACACAAATTGTACTTCACTACAGTGTATTCTTTCTGTAAAGTATGATAAATCTCCTGTTTCTGTAAATCTTGGGATTTGGAACTCCAAAAGGGTAAAATACTACTTACAGGTTTGAGAAGCAGTGCATTGTTTGCACAGACATATCTCAGTATATTCTCCTGCTCACAGACCTTATTACTCACTCTTCTGTTATATCCTCACCTCACCCATCAGATTTCTCATTACCTCCACTCTTTCCAAAACTAGTGACATAGCCATGAGCCAGCAAGACCCAGCCCTTTTAAACCTCTCCACCTCTTCCAGAAGGTAGCATACCTCCCCCTCTTCCTGTGCTCAGTGACAAGATCTGAGGATCCACTGCTAAAACCACTGAATCAGAGACATTCAAGAAAATCAATGAGGAAGCATACTACTAGCATGGTGTTAAGGAACCAGACACGAAGCATTTAAAAATATGTAATACCCAAGTCAAATTCCAGACCAAAAGAAAAATAGAAATAACTGGATGTGAAGTTCAAGTATTACAATTTTTACAGATCTTTCCAGGTGATTCTAAAACACTAGACAAGGTTGCGAACCACAAACTGATCACGACACACAACCTTGGGGACTGTTGCCATGTAGGTAATACTATACTACTCTGAAGTCAGTGACTTTTTCAGGCAGATATTATTGAGGGAGAATAATAATTCAACTGGCATGAAACCTTACAGTGCCTGCTTTTAAATATGGTCCCAAATTGACACTTCTCTTTTGAGAGGTGGAGCATGTGGCATCTCCCCTTGAATGTGGGTGGACCTCTGGCTAGTTCATCCAAAACAGTATTGAAGAATTGATGCTTAGTTCTTAGGGTGTGTTACAAAAGGGCATCTATTTTACCAGCTGAGACAGTCATTTTTGACACTCTGCACCACTACAGAAGAGGTCTGGCTGACTGCCCTGGGCTCCCACACCGCAAGGAACATCAGGCTACGTGGAAAATCCACACACACGGCCATGCTCGCCTGCTTTCCGGCCAGCATCAGTCATCAGCTGAATAACTGAGAGATGCGCAGGTTGCTTATGAATTCTAGGATTCAAAAGCATCAATTTAATTCAGAACAATGTTTCTGAATTTGTCCATCATTTATTTTCCAGATTTCCTCCAAACCTAAGACCACTTTCATTTATAATAAAATTACAAGTGTCTGAAGCTACATATTAACTTCATTGTTGAATTGAATAGATTTGAATATATATAGGCTATGTTTGCATTGAAATAGGAAAAGTACTTTTACTATGAAAATGCCAGAAAAAGGTCTGTAACATAAAACTGCCTAACCTCTAGGAAACAACCACAAGTATTTTGAAATATGAGAGAAATAACTGGACTTTAATAATCTGAATATTGGTCTACAGGTCTCAAGATGATAAAACTCTGGAATAAACTGATAAACTCTGGAATCCATTAACATTACCTTATTTGGGGAAAGAGTTTTGCAGACATAATTAAAGACATTGAGATAAGATCATCCTGAATTATCTACTTTTACCTGGGACCTAAATCCAGTAAGTATTCTTATAAGAGACACACAGGGGACACTTAAAGGCAAAAGAGGAGAAAATGTGACCTCAGTGGAAGAGACTAGAGTGAGACATCAATAGGACAAAAACTGCTGACAGCCACCAGAAGCAATTTAGGCAAAGGACAGACTCTCCCGATCCCCAGGGGGAACGTGGCCATGTCAACACCTTCATTTTTTTGAACCTCAGCATCCTCAACTGTGAGAGGATCAATTTCTGCTGTCTCCTGATGGTTCTTATATATAGGTGAAGAATGGAGCTTGGTACAGAAAAGGTAATGGGAACAAACGATGGCTGTAAAGTATGTGGTTTATAGGCGAATGTCCGAAGACATGCTCTAAAAAGGGCTGTCTGAAATTCCAGTTGAGGGTTACCCTATAAAATACCTGAGCAGTACTCCTGGAAACTGTAGCTAGAGGCCATCAAAAATGAGGCAAGTATGAGGAGTTTTCACAGCTCACAAGCCTAGGGCAATTTGAAGACTAAAAGCAGGGAGACATCCTGGAACAGAAACAAAGACATTAGGTAAAAAGGAGATCTGAGTAAAATAATGACTTTATGAATAATACACCAACGTCGGTTCACTGATTTTAACAGATGTCCTACACTCATATAAGATGTTAATAGTGGTTGAAAATGGGTGATGGATCCTGAGAACTCTGTGATGGCCACCATCAAGAAATCAAATAATAATAAATGCTGGCGAGGCTGAAGGGGAAAAGGAACCCTTCTGTTGTTGGTGGGAATCTAGTACAACCACTGTGGAAATCAGTAAAGAGATTCCCCAAAAACATTAAAAACAGAAATTCTACGGGACTAAGCTATTCCCCTTCTGGGTATCTTCCTGAAAGAATTAAAGACATTATATTGTAGTAACACATGAATACCCCTATTTACAGCATCACAGTTCATAAGAGGTAAATCTTGGAAACATCTATGTGCCCATCAACAGATGAACGGATAAGAGAATGTATTTATACAAAATGGAGTACTACTCTGCCATAATGGATAAACTTGAGGCATTTGTAGGTAAAGGGATGTACCTCAAGACCATAATGTTAAGTGAAATATATCAGACACAAAAGTTTACACATCGCATGATTTCTCCTATATGAGAAACCCAAAATAAACAGCAAAATAAAAGATAATAGAAGATAGGGTGCTCTTTTTCAAATGGGAAGGGGAACAAGAGATAAGGGGAGAGGAAGGGAAAGGGGACTGAAAGGAGGGAATTGTACAAAGAGTGGAAATGGAGCTTTTACAAATGGGAAGGGGAACAAGACATGGAGGAAGCAGGAAGAGATGTGAGGGGAAGGGACAAAAAAGAACTAAGATATGTTATGTACATTTACAAACTTGCCACGATAAACGTAATTATGTACTGCAAACATGTCCTACTAAAAAAGGAAAAAATCTTAAAAGGGAAAAAAACCCAGCTGCATTTACCCATATTCATATTTTAACTAAGCAACAGGAGGAAGTGAAACATTTAATACAAATCAGCAATGTTGAGGAAATTTTCTTGACTGTTCCCCTGAAAGCAAGTCCATATCGTAAATAACTGAGTAAGGCTTCTTCCTCCTGTTAATGATCCGCGATGAACACCAAGAAATATTTCTAGACCTGGATGGAAAAATAAACAAAAAAACAAACAAACAAATAAATAAAAGGTTAAAGAGCCATTTGTTGGGCTCCCAGTGCGGTCCGCGGGGCCAACCGGCGCGCCATCTGCCGCGGCGGCGGTCACCGCGGCTCACGTGTCGCTGCCCTGCAAGTCCGGGCAACTTCGCTTCCACGCAGGTTGCTGGGGCGGGGGCGGCGGCATTGAGGCGCGCGGATTGTTTTTCCAGACTCCATCTGCTGCCCTCCCCTGGCTGAGCCCGCGGCCTCGGGGACCTGGCGATCTCTTCTGCATAACAAAAGAGCCCCTGGCTCCCGCCGCCCTGCGCCCGCGCGGCCCCAGGAATCGGCTCCCGGCGCGAGGTTTCCAGGTACCCGGAAGGGGGAGGAGGCGAGGCGGCAACAATTGGGCGGGTGCTGCAGAAACGCGCGGCTCGGAGCGCCAAGACCGCGAGGGGCGGGGCCCCAGGTCGTGCCGCCGCGCCATTGGCCGGACCCATCCCGCCGGCGGCCGCTGATTGGCGGATGCTCAAATTCGGTCTCAAGGCGCCAGAGGAGGTGTTTTAGCGGGGTCCGCGATCCTGGCTGTAGACGCGCTGGGCGGGTAGGAACACTGGCGCTGCTAGGACGCCGCGGGGATCCCGCCGGCGCTGTGCAATCGGAGCAGAGGGTCTGCGCGCCTCACCTTGCCCTCCCGATGTCCCCATCCAGCTGCTGATACCTGCATCGGCGTGGGGCCGGGGAGATCCCGGCAGAGGCAAAGCGCCTCTTTGGCAAAGCGGGAGTGAGTAAGCGTGCTGCCCCAGCGCTGGTGGGAGGCGGGAATTGAGGGAGAGAGGACCCCTCCCGGTCGGCTGCCAGCCTGCCACCCTCCTGCTCCCGGGCTGGCGTGGGATCGAGGTGTCCCAAGGTGGGTCCTGGCGCGCGCGGGCTGTGCGAGCTCCAGCTGTCCCTTCTCCAGCCCTTGCCCGCGATTTTGGGGTTTCCCTGGAAGGATTTATCCTTGGGGTCTGCTTGGAAGCCTCGGAAGGACCTGCTCCAAGCGCTGAGTGGGTTTGCTCTAGCGATCAGGTTTCCTGCCCCCCTGATTCAAACCCCCTCAAAGCTGAATTCCTCCCAGTTCTTTGCGCCAAAATTAACTGACCTGGAGAGACCCTATACAGCACTTTCTGACAGATTTGCCCAATACCTTCCTCGTTTAGTAGCTGTATTTTGCTATTGCTTTTCATAAAGAATTCATATTTTTGTCCATATTTTTTCTTCCCAGATTTTCTGTAATTGTACTTGTCCATGTGAATTTTAGGTAGGTCTGGAGGGTGGCTACACTTCTGGAAACTCAGGGATGCCTTTAGGGAAGGAGAAGGTCATGTTCATGAACAACTAATACATATTTTTGTGGGAGGAAAATATCTAAGTATAAAATCGTTTTTAATGTAATCGTCCATTACAGATGGAGGTAAATTGTTTAACACTAAAAGACCTGATCAACCCCAAGCAGGCCAGACTAGAGTTGGCAATTGAAGATGGGGAAAATGCACAAAAGGTAAGCATGCATAAGTACCTTAATCTCCCACATACCAAGGGTGGAGATGCTGAATCCACTTAAGTGTTCCAGTGTGCTACTTGTACTTATCTTACAAGGTTTTTCATTAATTTTCGTGGACATTACAGAAACATAGTTTTTAACAAATAGAGCCATCCAAACCATTATTGTTTCCATTCTGGTCCCAGTCCTTGTGAAGTGAGTAGATGTAGTATTGGAACCAGCTTATTTAAATCAAAGATATGCTGGACACAGCAGTCAATTTATAATGCTTACAGTCGTCAAGGATAGTTTTGTAGAATGTTGGCCTCAGAAAATAGACTTGTGTATTTATAAATTTTGGATTATTAAAACTCTGAGAAATACCTCCTTACCAAGGAACCACCTGTAAGTCTCTTGCCCATTTACCCAAGAATGTGGCCTGTGCCTACCATATAGTAAGCAAAGTGACTGGCCCCACGAACATACTCTAAATATTTTTCAGTGCTTTTGCTATTTTTATATGAGCCATTCTTTCTCTTTTTGCACTCCTTGAATTTGGAAGACTGTATCTGCAAGA
Source organism: Heterocephalus glaber (assembly GCF_053883595.1). Classification (NCBI taxonomy): domain Eukaryota; kingdom Metazoa; phylum Chordata; class Mammalia; order Rodentia; family Bathyergidae; genus Heterocephalus; species Heterocephalus glaber. Next base: position 8,316,350 of record NW_028258356.1, on the reverse strand, counting down.
AATATTAAATAAACTGGCCATAGCAATATCTAAACCATCACCTTGCCAACATCAGCATAGTTATACAAACCAGCAGATGATCTACCAAAAAGGCATTATAGCTTATTAGCAGTAAAGAGCTGAGCATTTTTAGACAGAGGCAAATAAATATAACAAACCTAGTTTTAGAAACTTCAAGTATAAATCTGAGAGAAGTTAACTTCCTTGGGCATTGAACTCTGGGTTCATGGTCTTATTTTTAAGCTTAACATCAACAATGAGCCTGGCTGGTTACAAAACACCTGTTACACAACCTTTAAACAATTCTTGAAAGTTACTAATTTTGAATAGATACGAAACTATATGCTTCCCAATATTTGATTTATTTTTGCTAGGAAAAGAAGTATACTGGGGGGCCGGGCATTTAGCTCAGCGGTTTTGCCGCCTGCTGCGCAAGCGCAAGGATCCGAGTTCGATCCCCGATACCAAAAAAAAAAAAGTATACTGGGGCAGGGGATTTAGCTCAGTGGTTCTGGCACCTGCCTCACAAGCGCAAGGTCCTGAGTTTGATCCCCGGTACCAAAAAAAAAAAAAGAAGTATACTAAAACATTATTGTTTTAAGGATAACTTTAAACTAACTAAGGCATATGAAGGTAGCAGTCTCCAGCCCTTTAAGTATATATTTAGAATTTTGGCTCGGTGAATTTCAGAGCAAAATTTTTTAGTTTTCTTTATAATTTGGACAGTTCAGCCTTGAAAGAAAATTTACATTTATACAAAGTCTAAGTCACTGTTTAAGTCCGTGTTCTGCTTCCATCCTTCTGGGTCAGTGACTTATCAAAAGCCTTCAACAAGGGTCCTTCTCCTCCCCTAGTTAGGCTCAGATAGGGCTGTGTCTGGTTGAGCTTTCACGTTTTAATGGGTGTACAGAAAAACTCAAATAACATAAAAGAGGTTGAGAAAATGGTTAAAATATTTGAAACAGAGTATGTGAGCAAGGATTATTTCACCTCCCAAAGAAGTCAAGAGATGAGAGCATAGAGCTTCTACCAAGACACTAGAAGGGGCCTTTCCTTTCCATGTTGCTAGGAATTGTAGGAAGGAGGCTTTCTAGGGATGACAAGAACATGGGTTTGAAGTCAGAGTCCTAGGTTTGATTTCCTGCTCTACTATTTATTAGCATGACCTCAAACAAATACATTTACAAGGTCTTTCAACAAATGTTTATGTTTCCAATGGTGAGGATACAGTGGTTTAATGAGTCTCCTAACCTTTTTCAGTCCCTTTTTCCCTTCCATGAATTGGAGCTAATACATAGCACCTTCACTGTTGGGTTTTGTAAGCACCCAGCAGCATGTACTCATCACATTCACTGAATCAAACTGACAGCCCAAAGGTGAATATGATACAGGCCTTGCCACTCAGTTACCTGGGAGACTTTCAAGGACCCAGATAAAAAACTAGCCAACTATACTATGATTTAGTGGGTGTCATATTAGGAGGGGGAACAGAGTACCTGGGCATAATAGAGGAGAAAGAAGTAAACTGAAGGGATTTGGGAGGCTTCAGAAAGAAACAGCTGAGTTACACTTTCCTAGATGAGGAAGTTCAACAACCTGTAAGATGACTGAGATGGACATTTCAGGCAGAAGGAACAACATGAAGTGTGGGCATTCAAGAAATGTTCAGGAAGTTCACAGTGGCCCAAAGCCAGTGAGACCGAGTGTTTCCTTCCAGAAATGTCTCTGGCAGGTTGGGCAGTTGTGTCTGCATGATTAGTTATTTAGAGGGTTTCTTTCTTGACATCTGCACATTGGTCAAGATCCGAAGTACTGCATTGTACTTGCATCTTCTGCCTATTCATGGGGAAACTTTTCTTGAAAACATAAAGAAGTTCTTAACATTTTTACCCACATTGACTGCTCTTAGCTGTGGGTTTATAAATAAGGCTGTCCAATGCATTAAGGATGCAAGATTCTGCAGTGCATTTGGGGATGACAAAAGTAGGGAATGGATGGTTCAGAGGAAAAGGTGAATGCCAAGGGTTGAGCTGTGGGGAGAGCTCTGAAAGAGCATGGCACAGTTGAGGATAATCCACAGACTTAGTGGACCTGGGTATTCTTTAAAAGACATTCATATCTTTTGGGAGTGGTTGGCAAAGAAAGTGAGTTAAATTTGGAATATGTTTGGTGATTTACAAACAGGAAGCTGGTTGTCTGATTTTGAAATTTATGAAAGGTCCTAGACTCAGAATGAAACTTGGGAATTGTGAGCACGCAAGTTGACTTTAAACCCATACATGTGCAATTAGGTGAACCATCCCAGAGAATGTGAATAGTAAGAGAGGGTTGAAGAGCTGAGTGTGGACTTTTGCATTTTGTTAAGCATGGAAAGAAGAGGAACCAATGAAGGAGACTGAGGAGGCACAGTCAGAAGTATGAAGCGAGCCAAGAGAGAAAGAGCAGTGCAGTATTTCAGAAGCGAGAAGCAGTCTTAACTGCTGCAGGGAGGTCAAGTAAGATATTTCACCATTGATTTGCATTGGCAACTGGGAAGTGAAAGCTGTGGATCAGAATAGGCTTTGTAGGGGAACTCCTGGGAGGAAGGTGGGAGAAAGCCATCAGCGAGATTACTCCTAGGAAGTGTACTGTGGCAGGAAGGAGAGTTTGATCAGCAGACAGAAGGAAACACTTCCTAACATGTATTTACAATGAGCCCTCAACAATAGGTAGGATTTCAACAGGCAGTGGCACTGAAGAGAAAGTGATGGTGTGAGCCACTACTTAGGTGATTGAGTGCACAGGGCAGGTTTGAAGAAAAGCAGGTGGACCATTGGGGCAGTGTGGGCTATGCCTGTGGGAACTGGACGAGGTTGCTCAGATGCTGTTGAGCACCTTGACAGTGCTGATGACTACAGATACTATTTGAGGTTACATGATCAAAGCTGTATGGAGATGGAACCATGACTAGAACCAAGATCTTGCAGCTACTGAGCCATTTCTATGGCAGCATTTACCTGTAGTCATAGTGCAGATATTGTATTAATCATAAAGATATGAACATTTGTGTAGCACTTGGCAGATGACAGTGCTTTGCTGGCATTATTTGAGCTAATCCTCACAGCAGCTGTGTGGCACAGAAGCCAGGGCGCATTAGCTCCTTCACGTCTGAGAACTGGAGGACCATTTCCCGGGTTCCATTCTCCAGGCTCTCACCGGGGAAGTGATTTTTAAGGTGTTGCAAGCTACATTTTCTGACAAGTAGACCCCACCTGGAACTGAATGTATAGATTTATGAGGGAGGGCTCTTGGGTTCAAGGCCTAGGGGAGGGCATTGGAGGGGAAGGAAGGGAAGGGAAAGGAAGAGAGCACAATTGGAGAAAAGGAAAAGTGGAGCTGCAGTGTAATTACAGTAGAAGTCTGAGTTTTGGAGAGTTCTAAGATGAGCCTTAAACATGGTCCTGAGTTGGGGCGAGGAGACCAGGCTTTTGTATGTCATTGCTCCTCTACCAGGCATCGAGGCCTTCCATGAAAGGGAGGGATCCTGGACTTGTCAGCCCTCCTCAGTCAAGGCAGTCTGGCCAAAGGCTTGCTGTTGGCATGACTTCCAGCAGCTGAGGGGATGTCTCATTCATTCCTGAAGAGATCATGGTGCATCCCAGCATCCACTAAACAGTTATGCAGCCTTGCTAGAAAGCCTTGAAGACAGGTACCTTGGTCTAAATTCTTTTTACATACAGAAACTTGTGCCCAGACAGAATGAGCCAACACACCCCTGACATGAACCAGATTCTGTTTCTAAATTCCCATTATGGGCTGGGGATTTAGCTCAGTGGTTCCTGCGCCTGCCTCGCAAGCACAAGGTCCCGAGTTCAATCTCCAGTACCAAAAAAAAAAAATCAGGATTGTAAATTCCCATGCTAATCCCCTTTCCTCTGCCTTCTGCAGTGTCAGGATAACAGAATAGACAGACAGGTAGAACAGGGTATGACTAGGTTACAGTTGACTTTCTTGTCTACCTGAGTCCCCAAAACACAATTTGCTTGGTATTTTTTAAATTTTCACAAAGAGTTGTGATATAGTCCTAACCTGCCATGTACCCTAACTGCCCTCCCATTTTATTACTTAAACTGTAGTATAAATATATCAGAGTGTATAAAGAAATAATCCATTCTGAATTGCTGTCTAGCTTGAGAAAAAAATAGGAACTCATAGCTCCTGTGAGGACAGGTACTGTGGAAACAGCAGGAAAGGAGAGTAAATACCTGTGCACGCAAGCCAGAGCCACACCCTCTCCGAGGAGGACACCTTTTGGAAGAACTAGGTAATCGAAGCACAGTGGTTGAGCAACTGTAACGGTTGAGGATTGTGAGGAAAAGGATGTGCAAACTGACCCCCACAAGTACACAGTCTCATTATGGAGACAGGACACATGCCCAGAAGTTAAATAGCAATATGATGTGCTGTATTATATTAACTCTAAGTGCCAGAATGCGAAAGAGAGGAAAAAGTAATGGTAAGTTGAGTGTTCAGTATACCAGGGACTATTCTCATAACACTTGAGATCGGTGTTTTTATGAACTTCATTTTCAGCTGAGAGAATGGAAGTATAGTGGAGTCAAGGACTTGCCCATGTTCATTCTGTTAAGGAGCAGAGACTGATAAGTGGTTCTAGATCCTGCAAATATAACCATTTCCCCTTACTGCTTCTCTTGAGATGCTAGTAGGGGTCAGTGGCCTGCTGGATTATTGGAACTGTGAAAAAGGTAACTTCCTCCCAGTTTTACCCAGGGTCATTTCTAGATGCAGCATTTCAGAAACGTCTGCTTTCAGCTGTTTCTTACATACCAATAATTTTTATACCAAATGAGTTTGTATATGACCTAACACAAGTTATTTAACCTTTCTCTGCCTCAGTTTCTTCATCTATAAACTGGAAAAACAACAGTGCCTATACCACAGGATTAGATGAGGAATTAATACATACAAAGTACATGAAACAGAATGTGGCACTCGGTAATTTCCCTTGAGAGTTCACTTGTAGAACTTTTCATCAGAAGGGCATACTGGCAGGGACTTGTTGAGAGTTAAGTAGGTGCAGCCCTCTAGGCTGAGTGCCTGCTGCTGTGATGACATGAAAAATGATCTCCCCCATCCACACCCTTCCTGCCTATCATGCTAGGACAGACTGTCACTATGGCTAAGTTACTGATCAGCCAGAATCCAAGCGTGCTGTACTGTAATGTGATACATGTAGAGGAAAAAAGAGGAAAAGGAGTGACAGATATTTAACTCATCCACCTTCATGATTATGTAAATCACTGTTGACAGGAAGTGAAGTCTACAGGAAGAGCAGAATCTTTCTGATTTTGAATGAAACATTTTAGAAGGAAGAAAAATTTTTAATTACTTAGTGATTCTAAATGCTAGTTTTCAGTATTTAGTCCTTTGTCATAATGGACCCATCTTTAATCTTATAATTATCTACAAACTATTACCAGGCTACAAAAAAATTTAAAAACTAAACTTGGGATTTGAGCACTTAAAAACTTTATTGGTAGTTTGATAATCACCTTGGGCTATCTGAGCTTATGATCAGTAGTCTTCTGGTTGAATGGGCTGTAGGTTTGTTTGAGTGACAAAACAAAACGGCAAATCACATATGATGGGAATTGCATATTAGTCATAACAAGTAAGATCAGCTCAGTACATGGGAGTTTGGAAATATAAAAAGCTGGTCCTTCTCTGGATGGTTTGAGAAATACTGCTCTAGAAGAATAACATTACTACACAGCACTCTAACTTTGCTTAAAATGTATTTTGTTGGATGCTCTTTCTGTAACTGGTTGTACTATACTAATTGCTATATTACCACTGGTGAACTTTGAACTACAAAAGCATAATTGCTCTTCACTAACTAGTGCAGATTTTTAAGTAGTGTGTAAAAATACATATGTAGCCCTTAAAAACAATATAGATTCAACCTATATTGGCCTTCATCACCCCACCTATTGTGAACATCAACCAATAACTAATATATTCATGACACCTCTTACAGAGATCCCATGAAAAAGTGTTTAAAAGGACCACAGGTTCTCATTGGAGCCACTGTTCAGTTCCCATGAAGTCTATCCATTTTTCACTAACCCAATCCTGATACTTTTCAGCCCTGGACATATATAGTCCTGTTTGTATTTCCAAGTCTTAGTGAATGGTGGGAACAAACTACTCGTAGCTAATACCTGCTGTTTCTTGCTAAAAGTCTCTTTTTTAAAAAAATAGGAAAATATATTTGTTGATCGATCAAGGATGGCCCCAAAGACGCCAATAAAAAATGAACCAATGGATTTATCGAAGCAAAAAATCTTCACTCCAGAAAGAAATCCCATTACTCCAGTTAAGCTTGTGGACAGACAGCAGGCAGAACCATGGACACCCACAGCCAACCTGAAGATGCTTATTAGTGCTGCCAGCCCAGACATAAGGGACCGGGAGAAGAAAAAGGGGCTGTTCAGACCCATTGAAAACAAGGATGACGCATTTACAGACTCTTTGCAGGTAAACACGAGGTGCTCCAGGAGCTGTCAGAGAATTTAAAAAATTTTACTTGATTATTAAAAAGTTCACAAAATTCTCATTTTTCCGTTCCTGTTGAGCCAAAAGCAGTACTAAACTTAGTCTTTGTATGTATAGCTTAATTCCCATTCTACATCTTATTTTTCATAATGAATACTTTCTTCTGTATGAAACTTTGCCCAAGCCATATTTAAAAGTGATAAATTAAGTATTGATTTTTAAGGATTTTAATGAAGGGATTCAGGTAATTTAAATGCTTCTATGAATTTTAATTTTGCTTAGATTTTCAGGGTAATATTAATCTAAATAATTTCAGTTTGTAAAAATCCATTCTCATTTATTTTCAGTGCTAGTTGGGGCTTTTCAAAAATCAGGTCATCTTTAAAGAACTACAGCTTTTAAATAATCAGGCTATCTATACTTCGTTTTTTTAACTCAAAGGTCATTATTTTTACTGTTCCATCAAACTTTTTCCCAGACTTGCTAAGAAAAGTGACTTACAGATTTGAGTGTTCTTGACTATGTTTCCTCTTTTTCATGCATTTTTAAGCTATAAAATATGCCAAAATGAAGAAATTGGAAGGGGAAAAGAGAAAAAGATGTCCCGAATTACACTGTGAATTTAATAGAACAAACCGAATTAAATCTACTATAGATATTGCATTGGAAAAACTAGCAGATTCTTCCATGTAACTAGATGCAAATCATACAGTTTGGAGAATAATTCTTACATGCTTAAAGGCAGAAAATTTTCATAATTTCTCTTTTAGGTCTAGGCTGTTCTTTGACTTACTATTTTATATTTGATGTAGAAAGTGCAAGAAGCTTGGTTTTTTTGGTTTTTTTCTTAAATTCTTTTATTGGTACATTGTAGGTATACAACACAATTACATTTCTCATTGAGAATAGTACCTCTACATAATGCATCTTGGTTCTTATTTTTTCCCCATTCCTAGCCCTCCCTTCACGCCCGCCACCCTTCCCTATTTATAAAGGCTTTATTTCCATTTTCTCAGTTTCTCATCATTTTTCCTTTCCCTTCTTTCCTTTCCCCTGCCCCTCCCACTTCCCCTACCCGTTTGGACCTTTTCTTCCTATTTTGCATTATCAATTATTCATTCTAATAATTGGTACATTTTAGGTATACAATATAATGACATTCATCATTGGAAATTTGCACCTTTACATAATCTCTCTTGGTTCTTATTTGTCACCCTTGCCCAGCCCTCCCTTCAACCCCTCCATACCTCCCTATTTACAAAGATTTTTTTCCTATTTTTCCATTTTCTCATATTAATCCCATTCCCTTCTGTCCTTTCCCCTATCCTTCTCCATTCCTTCCCCTTTGCCCCTTTTCTTCCTATTTCACATTACCTATTATACATTTTAGTCCTTATTTACACTTTCAGATTCTCACACCAGAGAAACTATTCAGTATTTATACATGTGTGTCCTATTTACTTCACTTAAGAGTATCGCCTCAATGTGCATCCACTTAGCTATAAATGTCTCTAATTTCTCATTTTTTATGGCTGAGTAGTACTCCATTTTATTTCTTAAAAACCACATTTTCTTTATCCAGTCTCCAGTTGATGGGCATTTGGGTTGTTTGCAAGTTTTAGCTATTACAAACTGCTGCTATGAACATGGACGCACATATATCACTGTGGTATGATTCTTTTAATTCTTTGGGGAAGATCCCCAGCAATGGAATAGCAGGGTCAAATGGGACTTCCAGTCCTAGTTGTTTGAGGTATCTCCATACTGATTTCCACAGTGGTTGCACCAGTCTACACTCCCACCAGCAGTGGAGCAGCATTTGTTATTGTTTGATTTCATGATAGCAGCCATTCTTTCTGGAGTGAGGTGGAATCTCAGCATTGTTTTCATTTGCATCTCTTCAGTGACCAGTGATGTTGAACATTTTTTCATGTATTTATTTGCTATTTCTACTTCTTTGTCTGAGAGATGTCTGTTCATTTCAGATGCCCATTTTCGGAATGGGTCTTTAAATTTGGGAGGTCTGATCTTTTTAAGTTCTTTATAGATTTGAGATAGTAGACCTCTGTCTGAGGAACAACAGGTGAAGATTTTTTCCCACATTGTGGGTTGTCTCTTCACACTGCTGGTGGTTTCTCTTGCTGTGCAGAAGCTTTTCAGTAAAAAGAGATCCCACTTGTTGATTGTTTGTGCTAGTTCACGGGCAACTGAGGTTTTGTTCATAAAATCTTTTCCTACACCGATGTCTTCAAGAGTTCTACCTAACCTCTATTCCAACTGGTTCAGTTTCTATTTTAATATTTAGATCTTTAATCCATTTCGATTTTAGTTTAGTGCATGGTGAGAGATATAGATCTAGTTTTAATCTTTGGCAAGTTGAAACCCAATTTTTCCAGCACCATTTATTAAAGAGGCTATCTTTCCTCCAGTGAGGGTGTTTGCTTCCTTTATTGAAGATGAGACGGCTGAGTGTGTCTGGCGTTGTTTCTGCATCTTCTAATCTGTTCCACTGGTCCTCAGGTCTGTTTCTTTGCCAGTAGCATGCTGTTTTTATCACAGTAGCTTTGTAGTAGAGTTGCAGGTTGGGGATTGTGATACTCCCTACCATGTCTCTGTTACCTAGAATTGCTTTTGCTATTCTGGGTCTCTTCTTGTTCCAAATGAATTTTTGGATTGTTTCCTCAGGGTCCATGAAGTATGCTGCTGGGATCTCAATTGGAATTACATTAAATCTATATAGCAGTTTTGAAAGTATGGCCATTTTCACTATATTAATCCTTCCTACCCAGGAGCAAGGGATGTATGTCCATTTTCTGATATCATCTTCAGTCTCTCTTTTCAGAGTGCCTTAGTTTTCAGAGAAGAAGTCTTTGATTTCTTTCGTTAGGTTAATTCCTAGGTATTTCAGTTTTTTGGATGCTATTGTGAAAGGAATAGTTTGCCCTATTTCTCTCTCAGTGAGTCTGTCATTCGTGTAGAGCAAAGCTATTGATTTTTGTGTGTTGACCTTGTAACCAGCTACTTGACCGAATTTGGTTATTAAGTCTAGAAGACTTTTGGTGGAGTTCTTGGGGTCTTCTATATAGAGAATCATGTCATCTGCAAATAATGACAATTTGACTTCTTCATTTCTTATCTTTATTCCTTTTATTTCTTTCTCTTGTCTAATTGCCGTGGCTAATGTTTCCAGAACTATATTGAACAAGAGTGGTGATAGTGGACGTCCTTGTCTTGTTCCTGATTGTAGTGTGAAGGATTTCAGTTTTTGACCATTTAATATGATATTGGCTGTTGATTTTTCATAGATGGCTTTTATCAGTTTGAGGTAGAGACCATCTATTCCAATTTTTTGTAGGGTTTTTATCATGCATGCATGTTGTATTTTGTCAAATGTTTTTTCTGCATCTACAGAGATAATCATATGGTTTTTCTCCTTGGCTCTATTGATATTGTGTATTACATTGATTGATTTGCGTATGTTGAACAATGGTGGCATCCCTGGGATGAATCCCACTTGATCAGGGTGTATGAGCTTCTTGATGATCTTCTGCATTCTATTTGCCCAGTATCTTATTAAGGATTTTTGCATCTATGTTCATTAGTGAGATTGGCCTATAGTTCTCCATTTCGGTTGGGTCTTTCTCTGCTTTGGGGATCAAGGTGATGCTTGCTTCCAGGAATGAATTTGGGAGTATTGCTTCCCTTTCAATTTCATTGAAGAGTTTAAACAGTAGTGGCAGCAGTTCCTCTCTAAATGTCTTGTAGAATTCAGCAGTGAAGCCATCAGGGCCCGGGCTTTTCTTAGTTGTTAAGTTTTTAATTACATTTTCAGCTTCATCAATTGATATTGGGTTGTTTAGAATTTTTAAGTCTTCGTTCAACTTTGGTAGTTCATATGTGTCTAGGAATCTGTCCATTTATTCTGTGTTGTCCATCTTATTGGCGTATAGGTTCTGGAAGTGGGTATTGATGATCCTCTGGATTTCTGCTGGGTCTGTTGTAATTTCACCCTTTTCATTCTTAATTGCATGGATTTGGGCCTTTCCTTTTTCTGATAAGGTTGTCTAAGGATTTGTCAATTTTGTTGATTCTTTCGAAGAAGCAACTCTTGGCTTCATTGATTTTTTTTTTTTTTGTATCATTCTCTTAGTCTCCATTGCATTGATTTCTCCTCTGATCTTGATAATTTCCTCCCTTGTAGGCGCTCTGAGGTTGTTCTGCTCTTCTTTTCCTAGAAGCTTGAGGTGCAGCATCAGGTTGTTCAATTGGGCTAGTTCTGTTTTCCTAATATATGTATTCACTGCTATGAATTTCCCTCATAAGACTGCTTTCATTGTGTCCCATAGATTCCGATATGTTGTATTGTCATTGTCATTTAATTGAAGGAACTGTCTGATTTCTTCTGTAATTTCCTCTGTGACCCACAGGTTATTCAGAAGTGTGTTGTTCAATTTCCACATGTTTATGAAATTTTTCGAGTTTCTTTTGCTATGGATCTCCAATTTCATCGCGCTATGGTCTGATAATATACAGAGGATAACTTCAGTTCCTTAGCACTTACTCAAACATGTTCTATGTGTGAGTATGTGGTCTATTTTGGACAATGACCCATGTTCAGCTGAGAATGTGTATTCTGATTTTGTGGGGTGGAAGACTGTGTAAACATCTGTTAAGTTCATTTGTTCAAGAGTTCGATTGAGTTCTAGTATTTCATTACTTATTTTTAGTCTAGTTGATCTATCTATTTGTGACAGTGGGGTGTTGAGGTCCCCCACTACAATTGTATTAGTGCATATATGACTTTTCATGTCCGTTTGTATTTGTTTTATATAGTTGGGTGCACTAGTGTTTGGTGCATAGATATTTATGATTGTCATCTCTTCCTCTTGGATTGTTCCCTTTACAAGGATGTAGTGTCCTTCTTCGTCTCTCTTAAACAGTGTTGGTTTGAAATCTACTTGATCTGCCAAGAGGATAGCTACTCCTGCTTTTTTTTTGGTTCCTGTCGCATGCAGCATTGTTTTCCACCCTTTAACTTTCAGTCTATGAGTTTCCTTCTGAATGAAGTGTGTTTCTTGTATGCAGCATATTGTTGGATTTTCCTTCTTGACCCATTCTGCCAGTCCATTTCTTTTGATTGGTGAATTGAGACCATTAACATTGATGGTTATAACTGAAAGGTATTGACTTGTCATTGCCATGACTTTTTCTTTTTGTTGGGTTCTCCCCCTTTACATTTAATTTCTTGTCGTACCAGATGGGTTCATTCTGCTTTGCTTCCTGGGGTTGTGATACTCAATGTCTGTTCCTAGGATATTGTGTAAAATGTTTTGGAGTGCTGGTTTGGTATTCACGAAGTTCCTAAGGTGCTCTTTGTCCTGAAAGTATCTTATTTCTCCATCCATTTTGAAAGATAGTTTTGCAGGGTACATCAATCTGGGTTGGAGGCTGTTTTCTTTTAGGGCTTGGAATATGTCACTCCAAGCTCTTCTTGCCTTGATGGTTTGTGTTGAGAAGTCTGCTGTGATTCTGATGGGCTTTCCTTTGTATGTGATTTGTTTCTTTTCTCTTAACTGCTTGTAGAAATTTGTTCTTCTGTTGAGTTTCTGGAATCTTAACAATTATATGCCTATGTGCAGATTTTTTTTTTTTGTTCAAGGCTATTTGGAGTCCTATATGCCTCACTTATCTGTATGTCAGGTTCTTTTCCCCTGCTTGGGAAGTTTTCTGCCATTATTTCTGTGAAGAGGATTTTTATGTCATCGCCACTCTCTCCTGTGTCTTCATTGAGCCCACTCAGTCTTATGTTATTCTTTTTTGGATCATCTAGCAGCTGCTGGATTGATTTCTCATGTTCCCTTATAATTTTGAAGCCATTTTTCTTTCCCTGGTCACTAATTGCAATCTTATCTTCTATATTTGAAATTCTGTCCTCACATTGGCTCATTCTGCTGTGTAGACTTTCAGTGGAATTTTTCATATCCTGAAAATCTATTTGCATCTGTTTTATGGATTCCATTTGTTTCTTATGTTGGGATTCCATCATGTTCCTGAGCTCCTCTCTAGATTTATTAATCATGTCTTGCACTAGGAACACAATTTCTCCTGTTATCTGAGAAATTATTTCTGATTTCATTTTTTCCAGATCCCCTTTTATTGCCAGTTCAGTGGGTCCAGGTGGTTGAGTATCAGAGTGTTCCATCTTATTTCCCTTTGGGGTTGCTGTAGGTGATCCGGAAGTCTGGTTTTGAGACTTATTTATGTGTTTTCTCATTTCGACTGGGGGGGCGGCGGGGAGTGCTGTTGGCACTCGCAAGGATCACCTCCTCTGAGCTGGGATAGGTGGGACAGGGGCCGGGTGCAATGGTAGGGATGGTGGCCCACAAGCCCCTTCTTCTGGGCCGGGAGTGGCGGGACAGAAGGCAGCCCAAAAGCCCTTTCCTCTGGGCTGGGAGCAACTGGAGGGATGGTGGCCAAGAAGCCCCTTCTTCTGTACCAGGAGCAGTGGGACAGCGGCTCAGAAGCCCCTACCTCTGGGCTGGGAGCGGCAGGACTCAGTACAGTGGTCTGGTGGTCCATTGTCCTCTGCATCTTTGTAGTGTGGAAGCAGGTGGCTGTACAGAGGAGCGGGGTGGGGGGTAGTGGATTGCTGCCGGGGCTCGGGCTGATTCACCATGTTCTGCGTGAGACCTCGGTAGGTCAAGAAGCTTGTTTTCAAAGCTTTACATTCATACCACTAGCCGAGGGACTGCAGAAAATCACTCAGGGTCTCTGTCTTGCTCTAGTCATCTCTAAAATGGTGATCATACTTTTATTGGGTTTGTAAGAACTAATTAAAATTGTATACTTTTTGCTGCCAAAGGCATATAAATATTAAGATTTTTTATTTTTGGTTTGTTTAATTTTCTTAACAAAATAGAGCAAAGTGAAGATCACCCGGCAAGAATTACAGTATTAATAACCTCTTTAATGAGGTAACATTAGCAATCTCTTACTTTAGTAGAAGTTGTTGTTTTATATCCCCCTAAAACAAATAAATTTGTGGTTTTCTCCTCATTCTTTAAGAGATTTTTAAACTGATCAGTAACTAGAAATGTTTACAATGGTTAAGAAGTCCCTAAAACTTTAGCCTTAAAATAGGCCTTTCATATGTTTTTATTACCTTTTGATGAGCTATTTGATCACTTATATATGCAGTACCTGTAACTCCCATGAATCTGCCTCCTATCCTAAAACCTAGAACAGTACTACTAATTTACATTGAATAACCACTTTCCTGAATTTGTATTTATCATTTCCTTGCCATTTCTTAACCATTGTCATATACAATATGTGTTCCTATATAGTGTGTTGCTTAGGTTGTTTTGTTGGGTTTTGTAAAATTAAAATTATACATATTATGTTGTCTTACCTTTCTTCAGTCAACAAAAATCCTAAAGATTCATGTTTTAGCAGTATTTCTGTAATTTTCATTGCTATGTAACATTCTATTGCATGAGTACACTGAGATTTACTTACTTGTTCTCTTATTTGTAGCCACTGGGATTGTTTACAGTTTGAAACTAATACAAACTATGTTGCTATGATACCTTGTTTGTGTTTCCAGGTGTAACTGCTAGGTTTTTCCTAGGGCATTGATTCCAAAGTATGACCTGGTAACCTCAGTGTTCCCAAAGAATCTGTCAGAAGGTCATGGAAGTCAAAACTATTTTCATAAAAATACTAAGACATTTACCATTTGAACTCATTCTCTCCCGAGTATACACTGAAGCCTTCTGGTGACTAAAGGATGTGGATATTGCAGTAGATTTAATACAAAAGCAAGCAGTTCTTTTCTATGACAGCAGACACTAAAGAGGTTTGAAAAAATACAGAAAACACTGGCCTTTTCTCACTAAGCAGTTTACCTGTCTGTTTTAATTTCTCATTTGGTAAATACCAGTAGATAAAATCCACATTTTAAAAAAGCTCTACAGGGTCACTCGATAATTTTTAGTAAGCTAGAGGGATCGACCCTTTGACTGTAAAGTTTCAGAACTGCTGTTTTGAGTATACATCTAGTGGAATTGCTTGGTCATTGAAATGCAGTTCACAAGATAATGCCAGATTACTTTCTAAAATATAATTTGCTTCCACTAGTAGTATGTATTTATTGATTCATATCCTCTGTGACTCTTGAAATTATCTTTTATTAGTTTCTTCTAGTGTTGTGGGTGTACCGTTTGTATCTTACTGTGGTATTCATTTGCTTTTCCTTGATTACTCATGAGGTTAAGTTTCTTTCCTCATGATTACTACCATATTCTTTCTCCTCTTGTTCAGTCCCTATTTATGTGCTTTGCTGATTTTTATTAATTCATTTTTCTTTTTTATATTGATTTGTAGAAGTTTATGTATTCTTGACTCTAAATGATTATCAACTATATGTATTACATATAAATTCTTACAGTTTGATAATTGTCTTTTCCTTTTCTATCATTGCTTGATGGACGAAAAGAGTTGTTTAACATAGTCCAGTATATAAATCTTTTAAAGATGGAATTTGTATGTTTAAAGAAATCTTTCCCTATCCTGAGGTTTGAAAACTATTCTTATATATTCTTTTAATATTTGCTTTCTATGCTTAGAACCTTAATCTGTTTCGAATTGCTTTTTTATTTAATGTTGAGTCAAAATATAACTTTGTGTTTCTTTGTGTATAGTCACTTGTGCCTGCACCATATATTTGGGCATTCTTCCTCTTCCCCCAAATGACAGTGGTGTTTCTGTCATAAGTCAAAGTTCCATTTGTTTGTGTGTTGGTTTCTAGACTGTTTTCTGTTCTGTCTGCCAGTTTGTCCATTTCTATGCCACATTTTAATAAGCCTTGATACTAGGTAAAGCAAGACCCTCAACTTATTTTACTTCAAGCATGTAACATGACTATTTCTGGATCTTTTTACTTTCATATATATATTTGATTAGGTTTTAATTGGAACTGAATTTGAAGAGTTAACCTCATTATGGTACTGAATCCTCCTTTCCATAAAGATAGTATATTTCTCCAAGTTTTAAGTACTGTATGCTGTAAGACCTAAGTTTTATAGTATTTTATGCAAATAGATTTTGCTAGATTTATTCTTAAAAGCCTTATCATTCCTGTTGCTATTAAAAATAGTCCCTTTTCAGTTCATTCTCTGTTGCTGTTGTATGGGAACACAGCTGATTTTTAAGACATATCTTGTATTCAACTACTTTGGTAAATCCTTATTTTTAGTATCCTGTCTGAGATTCTTTTTACAGTCCTCTTCTGAAGAACGGAGGTTTTGCTTATGCCTTCCCAATTCCTGTACCTTGTTTCTTTTTCTTGTCCTTATCCACTGACTAGGATCTCTGGAGTGTTATAGAAGTAGAGCAGTGATAGTGGACATGCTTATCCTTTTCCTAATTTTAAGAAATGCTTCCAAGGTTTTCCCATTAACACGTGTTTGCTTTTGGGTTACATGAGTACTCTCACTGAAAAAGTTCTTCCCTTTTCCTAGTTTTCTAAGAGCATTTGTGAAAATCTGAATAAATATTAAAATTATCAAATGCTTTTTCTAAACCTATGGAGATGATCGTATCATTTTTCTCCTTGAATCTATTTTTCAAAAAGCTGTTTATTTTCTTGGAGCTGTAATGGAGCCATTTTCAAGTGTGGGTTAATAAGATAAGGATGCTACAATGTTGAGTTCCTAAAATGAGGGGAGAAGTGTTCCTTCTTTTTTCTGCTTTAAATGTTTGATATAATTTATCAGTTAAAATGTTTATGAGCCTGCTGTTGCTATATAGGTAGGTTTTCAAGCTAGGAATATACTTTCTTTAATAGGTGCTATTCAAATTTTATATTTCCTCCAGAGCTGGTTTCATTAATTTGTCTTCTGAGTTACTTCTTAGAAGTTGTCAAATTTATTTCAAAAAAGATTTTTGTAATATGCTTTCTGTGTGCTTTTAAATTCTGTAAAATCTGTGGTAATGTCTCCTAGATCTTAATATTGTAATTTTTAAAAATGTATAACTGATACTGTGTAACAGGAAGAAAAGGTCTAAAAGAGCAGGGGAATTGGGAGGGGTGGGGGAAGGGAAAAAAGGGAAAGGAAAAAATATGAGAAGAGGAAAAAAATGGAAACAAGGTCTTTGCAAATAGGGAAGGGTGGAGGGGTTGAAGGGAGGACAAGGGAAGGGGAAAAAAATAAGAACCAAGAGACTCATGTAAAGGTACAAGATCCCAATGATGAATGTAACTGTATTTTATACCTAAAATGTACCAATAAAGTTAATGGGGTGGGGGGCGGAAGGAACAGGTTGAGCAAACCCAGAGAATGTTCAAATTTCCTATTTTTTTAAAAAAAGCATACCTGAAGAATAGGCCAATACCTGTTAGGGGGACACCTTTTCCTGGGCTCTTCCACTCCTTCAAGAGAAATATAAATGTTTCCAGCTCCAAAAAGAAGAAAAAGAAAAGAAAAGGATGCTAGTTTAGTGTACTTACAATAAGAAAGAATAAGAAAGGCTACAGCATAGCAGCTCTTGCAGTTTCATCGGTGTTTGGTAAACTGCAAAAACAGGCAACGGTTAGGCAACACAGTGCAGGTCAGTGCAACTCAAACTTCGTGTCAGTAGGCATCGCCAGGTTATGAAAAGGGAGCTTCTGATGCAGCAGGTCTGGGATGAGGCCTGAGAGTCTACATCTCTGAAAAGATGGTGATTCTTTTCCTACTAGTCCAACAAGCGCAGTCGTGGCAAGGTTGTAGCAAACTATACATGACTAAATAGTTTATTTTTTAAACTTTGAACCATAAATTCAGCCTCCTGTTACAAAGGAGGAAAAAATCCAGTTCAGGGAAAGAAATAGGTAAAACATTCAGAAAATTAGATTTAAACATGTATTTTTTTTCCTTAAATTCTTTTATTGGTACATTTTAGGTATACATTTACATTTGTCATTGGAAACTTGTACTTTTACATGATGTATCTTAGTTCCTATTTTTTTCCCCATCGCCTGCCCACCCTTCACCCCCTCCACCCTTCCCTATTTACAAAGACTTTGTTTGCAATTTTTATATTTATCATCATTTTTCCTTTCCCTTCTTTCCTTTTGCCTACCCCTCCCACTTCCCCTACCCCTTTGGACCTTTTCTTCCTATTTCACATTCTCAATTATTCATTTTAATCATTGGTACATTTTAAGTATACCATATAATGACATTCATCATTGGAAATTTGCACCTTTACATAATCTCTCTTGGTTCTTATTTTTTCCCCATTCCCCTGCCCTCCCTTCAACCCCTCCATCCCTCCCTATTTACAAAGATTTTGTTTCCATTTCTCCATTTTCTCATATTAATTCCATTCCCTTCTTTCCTCCCCCCCCCACTTCCTCTCCCCCTTTGCCCCTTTTCTTCCTATTTCACATTATCTATTATACCTTTTAGTCCTTATTTACACTTTCAGTTTCTCACACTAGAGAAACTATTCTGTATTTACACATGTGTCCTGTTTATTTCACTTAAGAGTATTGTCTCAATGTGCATCAATTTAGTAATAAATTTTGATGGCTGAGTAGTACTCCATTTTATTTTTTTAAAACCACATTTTCTTTATCCAGTCTCCAGTTGATGGGCATTTGGGCTGTTCCCAAGTTTTAGCTATTACAAACTGTGCTGCTATGAACATGGGCGCACATATATCACTATGGTATGATTCTTTTAATTCTTTGAGGAAGATCCCCAGCAGTGGAATAGCGGGGTCAGATGGGACTTCCAGTCCTAGTTCTTTGAGGTATCTCCATACTGATTTCCACAGTGGTTGCACCAGTCTACACTCCCACAAGCAGTGGAGCAGTATTCCTCTTTCCCCACAACCCCACCAGCATTTGTTATTGGTTGATTTCATGATAGCAGCCATTCTTTCTGGAGTGAGGTGGAATCTCAGCATTGTTTTCATTTGCATCTCTCCAATGACCAGTGATGTTGAACATTTTTTCATGTATTTATTTGCTATTTCTACTTCTTTGTCTGAGAGATGTCTGTTCATTTCAGATGCCCATTTTCGGAATGGGTCTTTAAATTTGGGAGGTCTGATCTTTTTAAGTTCTTTATAGATTTGAGATAGTAGACCTCTGTCTGAGGAACAACAGGTGAAGATTTTTTCCCACATTGTGGGTTGTCTCTTCACACTGCTGGTGGTTTCTCTTGCTGTGCAGAAGCTTTTCAGTAAAAAGAGATCCCACTTGTTGATTGTTTGTGCTAGTTCACGGGCAACTGAGGTTTTGTTCATAAAATCTTTTCCTACACCGATGTCTTCAAGAGTTCTACCTAACCTCTATTCCAACTGGTTCAGTTTCTATTTTAATATTTAGATCTTTAATCCATTTCGATTTTAGTTTAGTGCATGGTGAGAGATATAGATCTAGTTTTAATCTTTGGCAAGTTGAAACCCAATTTTTCCAGCACCATTTATTAAAGAGGCTGTCTTTCCTCCAGTGAGGGTGTTTGCTTCCTTTATTGAAGATGAGACGGCTGAGTGTGTCTGGCGTTGTTTCTGCATCTTCTAATCTGTTCCACTGGTCCTCAGGTCTGTTTCTTTGCCAGTAGCATGCTGTTTTTATCACAGTAGCTTTGTAGTAGAGTTGCAGGTTGGGGATTGTGATGCCCCCTGCCATGTCTCTGTTACTAGAATTGCTTTTGCTATTCTGGATCTCTTTTTGTTGAAAATGAATTTTTGGATTGTTTTCTAAAGGTCCATAAACTATGCTGCTGGAATTTCAATTGGGATTCCATTGAATCCATGTAGCAGTTTTGAAAGTATGGCCATTTTCACTATATTAATCCTTCCTACCCAGGAGCAAGGGATGTCTTTCCGTTTTCTGATATCCCCTTCAATATCTTTTTTTGAAGTGCTATAGTTTTCAGAGAAGAGGCCTTTGATTCCTTTTGTTAGGTTGATTCCTAGGTATTTCAGTTTTTTGGATGCTATTGTGAAAGGAATTGTTTGCCCTGTTTCTGTCTCAGTGAGTCTTTTCGTGTAGAGTGATTTTTGTGTGTTGACCTTGCATCTAGCTACTTTACTGAATTTGGTTAAGTCTAGAAGACTTCTGGTGTAGTTCTTGGTGTCTTCTATATACAGTATCATGTCATCTGCAAATAATGACAGTTTGACTTCTTCATTTCCTATCTTTATTCCTTTTAATTCTTTCTCTTGTCTAATTGCCATAGCTAATGTTTCCAAAACTATATTGAACAGGAGTGGTGATAGTGGACATCCTTGTCTTGTTCCTGATTTTAGTGTGTTGTTGGCTTTTGGTTTTTCATAGATGGCTTTTATCAGATTGAGGTAGAGACCGTCTATTCCAATTTTTTGTAGGGTTTTTATCATAAGTGCATGATGGATTTTGTCAAATGCTTTTCCTGCATCTATTGAGATGATTATATGGTCTTTGTCCTTGGCTCTGTTGATATAGTGTATTACATTGATTGATTTGTGTATGTTGAACCATCCCTGCATCCCTGGGATGAATCCCACTTGGTCAGGGTGTATGATCTTCTTGATGATCTTCTGAATTCTATTTGCCAGTATCTTATTAAGGATTTTTACATCTATGTTCTTTAGTGAGATTGGCCTATAGTTCTCTTTTTCAGTTGGGTCTTTCTCTGCTTTGGAGATCAAGGTCATGTTTGCTTCCAGGAATGAATTTAGGAGTATTGCTTCCCTTTCAAACAACAGTGGCAGTAGTTACTCTCTAAATGTCTTGTAGAATTCAGCAGTGAAGCCATCAGGCCCTGGGTTTTTCTTAGTTAGTAAGTTTTTAATTACGTTTTCAATTTCATTGGTTAATATTGAGTTGTTTAGAATTTTTAGGTCATCTTCGTTCAACTTTGGTAATTCATATGTATCTAGGAATCTGTCCATTTCTTCTGTGTTTTCCATCTTACTGGCATATAGGTTCTGGAAGTAGGTATTGATAATCCTCTGGATTTATGCTGGGTCTGTTGTAATATCACCCTTTTCATTCCTAATTGCATGGATTTGAGCCTTTTCTTTCCTTTTTCTGATAAGGTTGGCTAAGGGCTTATCAATTTTGTTGATTCTTTCGAAGAACCAACTCTTGGCTTCATTAATTTTTAGTATCATTCTCTTAGTCTCCATTGCATTGATTTCTGCCCTGATCTTTATAATTTCCTCCCTTGTGTGAGCTTGGATTTGTCCTGCTCTTCTTTTTCTAGAAGCTTGAGGTTCAGCATCAGGTTATTTGGGGTCACCCTGTTTTCCTAATATGAGTATTCACTGCTATGAATCTCCCTTGTAAAGCTGCTTTCATTGTGTCCCACAGATTCCGATATGTTGTATTGTCATTGTCATTTGATTGAAGGAACTGTCTGATTTCTTCTTTAATTTCCTCTGTGACCCATTGGTTATTCAGAAGTATGTTGTTCAATTTCTACGTGTTTATGAAATTTTTCCAGTTTCTTTTTCTATGGATCTCCAATTTCATAGCATTATGGTCTGATAGTATACAGGGGATAACTTCATTTTCCTTTGCACTTACTTAAACATGTTCTATGAGCGAGTATGTGGTCTGTTTTGGAGAACGACCCATATGCAGCTGCAAAGAATGTGTATTCTGATTTTGTGGGGTGGAACATTCTGTAAATATCTGTTAAGTTCATTTGTTCAAGAGTTCGATTGAGTTCTAGTATTTCATTACTTATTTTTAGTCTAGTTGATCTATCTATTTGTGACAGTGGGGTATTGAGGTCCCCCACTACTATTGTATTAGTGCATATGTGACTTTTCATGTCCATTAGTATTTGTTTTATATAGTTGGGTGCACTAGTGTTTGGTGCATAGATATTTATGATTGTCATCTCTTCCTCTTGGATTGTTCCCTTTACAAGGATGTAATGTCCTTCTTTGTCTCTCTTAATCAGTGCAGATTTGAAATCTACTTGATCTGCCAAGAGGATAGCTACTCCTGCTTTTTTTCGGGTTCCCGTCGCATGGAGTATTGTTTTCCACCCTTTAACTTTCAGGCTATGAGTTTGTTTTTGAATTAAGTGTGTTTGTTTTATGCAACATAATGTTGGATCTTGCTTCTTGACCCATTCTGCCAGTCTATTTCTTTTGATTGGTGAATTGAGACCCTTAACATTGATGGTTATAAGTGGTACACATTGACTTATCATTGTCATGACTTTTTCTTTTTGTTGGATTCTCCCCCTTAATTTCTTGTCGTGCCCAATGGATTCATTCTGCTGTGCTTCCTGGGGTTGTGATCTTCATTGTCTGTTCCTAGCATATTGTGTAAAATGTTTTGGAGTGCTGGTTTGGTATTCCTGAAGTTCCTAAGGTGCTCTTTGTCATGAAAGTATCTTATTTCTCTATCAATTTTGAAAGATAGTTTTGCAGGGTACATCAATCTGGGTTGGAGGCTGTTTTCCTTTAGGGCTTGGATCACTCCAAGCTCTTCTTGCCTTGATGGTTTGTGTTGAGAAGTCTGCTGTGATTCTGATGGGCTTTCCTTTGTATGTGATTTGTTTCTTTTCTCTTAACTGCTTGTAGACCTTTGTTCTTCTGTTGGGTTTCTGGAATCTTAACAATTATATGCCTATGTGTACATTTTTTTTTGATCAAGGCTAGTTGGACTCCTATATGCCTCACTTATCTCTAGGTCAAATTCTTTTCACCTGCTTGGGAAGTTTTATGCCATTACTTATGTGAAGAGTTTTTTTATGTCATCTGCACTCTCTTCTGTTTCTTCTTTGACTCCAATCAGTCTTATGTTCTTCTTTGCATCGTCTAGCAGCTCCCAGATTGATTTCTTGTGTTCCCTTACACTTTTGAAGCAATTTTTCTTTCCCTGGTCACTAATTGCAATCTTATCTTCTATATCTGAAATTCTGTCCTCACACTGGCTTATTCTGCTGCTTAGACTTCCAATGGAGTTTTTAATCTCCTGGAAATCTGTTTGCATCTGTTTTACAGATTCCCTTTCCTATGTTGGTATTTCATCATGTTTATCAGCTCCTCTCTATATTTATTAATTATGTCTTGCACTACTAGCACAATCTCTGCTGTTATCGAGAAATTATTTCTGATTTCATTTTTTCCAGCTCCTCTTTTGTTGCCAGTTCCTGGAGTCCAGATGGTTGAGTATCAGAGTGTTCCATCTCATTTCCCTTTGGGGTTGCTGTAGGTGATCTGGAAGTTTGGTTTTGAGACTTGTTTACGTGTCTTCTCATTTTGATGGGGTGGGGTGGAGGGTGCTGCTGGCACTGTGCGGCTCACCTCCTCTGAGCTGGGAGTGGTGGGACCGTGGCCCAGAAGCCCCTTCTTCTGAGCTGGGAGCAGTGGAATGGCAGCCCAGAAGCCCCTTCTTCTGGGCTTTGAGCAGTGGAAGGGCAGCCCGGAAGCCTCTTCCTCTAGGCTTGGAGGGGTGGAACCATGCCCCAGAAGCCCCTTCCTCTGGGCTGGAAGCAGTGGAACCTTAAACATGTATTTTAACCAGAATCTTGGATGGTATCGATTGGGATATGCCACACACCCCCACACCCTGTAAACTTGCCAGTACCAGTCATTACAGTTTCTCCATTAGGATGTTAACCATAACATTTCCCCCCCTCCCTTCTGTCTGGTCTCTGTAGCTTGATGTTGTTGGGGACAGTGCTGTGGACGAATTTGAAAAGCAAAGGCCAAGCAGAAAACAGAAAAGTTTAGGACTGCTCTGCCAGAAGTTTCTAGCTCGGTATCCAAGTTATCCCTTGTCAACTGAGAAAACTACCATCTCCCTAGATGAAGTTGCTGTCAGTCTTGGTATGTATCACCAGATTATCTGGAGGCCTGTCTCCAGTCACAGTGGGAAACTGGTTTCCTTGGGCAGGCCAAAGACTTCAGGTGGCCTCTTTTATAAACTAAAGAGTGGGCCTTTCACTTGGGTGAGAACAGAGAAGCAGGCGGAGCTTCCTTCATCATCAGTATCTCTTTCTGTGTAAAATTCCAGGAAGCTTCCTAGACAGGGCCAAACAAATTCAGGGTTGTTTTGGGTTTTTTCTAACCTTAAAAAATATTTTTGTAAAAGAATTATTTCTTGATACTTATATTATAAATTAATATCATATTTCACTTTACCTTTATACAGGTACAAAAAGCTTTTAGAAATATCCTGGTTTTTTCTTTTTAATAATAAGTTCAGAACTGGTATTATTTCCTTTACACAACAAGATCTGAGTGCAACAGCATTATGTTTGAAGACCTATACCATGATACTCATAGCAAGCCTGTCAAGCTAGAAAAAGCACATATGGACATAATGCAACCAGCTAAATCTCATAACAAAGAAGAATACATGTGTTCATGTGACATGAGCATGCATAATGTGATGGATGTATGTAATGTAATGTGTATACTGGTGCTTCAGAATAGAGACCCCTAGTGGGCATGGATTGCAATTGGTTTCTGGATGAACATTTTGACAATAATTAAACAGAAATCACAGTGATTTAAAAGTCTGAGGGTATCCCCTTAAAAAAGTAAAAAGGTTTTACATACAGGAAAATAAAGATTTTGAAGGAATCAACTAAATAAATAAATTACATTTTTTGTTTGTTTCTTCCATAGCCCAGGAAAATGTCATCTGAATTTATTCATTATGTCATTGTGACTATTAATCTGAATTATTCAAGCTGAAAGCTAAGCCGATTTTGGTTGTTGGAAACCACAATAATAAGGAAGTTGTGATGGGAAGATCATGAGTTGGGCTTTGGGTCAGATAGGACTAGATTTGAAGCCCAACCCTAGAATTTATAGGCTATAAAAGCTTTTAAGTTAACCTTTTTCTTTTCATAACAAGGAAGCACAGTACCTACTCTGCAGGGACTTTATGAAATTGGCAATAATGGGAGTAACATGCCTAATTCAGTACCCAGAATGTTGTCCTTTTTATTACATGGAACATTTTCTACTCAGTACTTACTAGATTCTTTTTCTTTTTTTTTTGTACCGTGGATCAAACTCGGGTCCTTGCACTTGCAGGGCAGGTGGCAGAACCACTGAGTTAAATCCCCGGCCTAGTACTAGATTCTTCTCCAAACTCCTAGCTATTCTGTCAACCTCCATAATGAGGAAGAGGAAGTAGAGTGCTGGGGTTGGAGAGCCATTTTGGAACTCGGAAGTATAATATAATATTCTAGGATCAAGGCCATCAATCAAGAAGAGGAAACTGTGCTACCTGGACAGAGGCATGGTGTTGAGCTAGTTAAGGCACAGGATTCTGGGAACTAGGCTTATAGAAAATGGAGTCAAATGACTGGTCATTGAGTGTCCTCATTGGGGTTCATAAAGCCCATTTCTTCCAAACACCCAATTTCTGTCCAGAGGTCCTAATACTGATGTCACTGCAGAACACGAAAGATTAGATGTTGGAGGGACATGTTGCAGGTCTTAGGGAGGACAGAAGAATGGACTCTTGTCATCTCAGCTGCAGATCATTCCACAGAGCTCCATGTTATAACAGCCTGGGGCAGAACTGCTGAGATTTTTACAGCAGCTTCCCAATGCCTTGTAATCACCCAGACGTGCTAAGTAAGCATGGCATCTCTCTTCATGTGAGGTTGAAAAATAGGGTTCTTTCCTAGAAACTGTTTCATTATTGATCATTTCCTGGAGTCTAAACACCCTGCTATATCCTGGGTCACAAGTTGCAAGACCATAGTTTAACAAAGGATGTGCAGAGCATTTAAATTGCATTGGTTCCCAGATTCTGGTACTATTAGATTTGACACTGAGATTAGGGGCAAGAATTTAAGAATAGTGAGTGACTTTAGTAACCAGAAAACAGTATACCCTATGAAACTATTTTATTGTGCTGAGAGTTGTTCTTGTTAAGTTCCATAGGGAACTAAACTAAGAAAGCATAGCCACAATCGGAAATCCTTGACTGCAGCTAATGGCATGACTAGGATTAATGGAACAACCTCAATATAAAAGAAAAAAGAGCTGAATACTCTCAGATTAACCTACAGGTGTTGACACCTGTGAGAAATGGAACTCTAGTATACCAGCACCTGAGCAATTAATTCAAGCAAGATTGAAATAGTGTTAGGCAATATGCTGCCATATTGGGTTCCTCTAAAACCACCTACTAAGTACCCACTGTGCATATTAAACATCACTACTCTCCAAATGGTCAGAATCCTTTATTTTCCCTTCTTGGGATATTTAGCCACTAGGTGGAAACTAAGCAGCTCATTATCAAATACAACATAACAAAACAGCAGGGCATATGGCTGGCCCTGGGGTGTTTCTGTTGCATTCACATGACATTTCTAATGGGAAGGTTTATAGAATGTTACACGCTAAACAAAATGTGTTAATATGTGAAAACAGACTGGAATAAAGAACCAGGCAGTTCTGGACAAGGGGCTGCTGTCTGCTCCTGCCAGCACCTTCCAGCAGGCAGCTGGCAACGAAGCCTGAGCTTTGGGGGTGACAACCCTTTCAGGGTCATAAGCTGAAATGTTCTGATTGACTGTGAAATGTCTCTTCATGCATGTGATAGGACTTCTTGTCAACCCTAGAGTGTGCCTTGGAATTTGGTGTCTTTCTCACGTTAAATCTTTGACAAGCCCAAAGCTACATTCCTGAATCTGCCCTTATTATATTACAGCTCCTGCCAAGTGAACTGAAAGAGGGCATCTTTGTAGCTGGGCTGGTTTTGTGCAAGGTGCCTGGAGGCTTCGTTATGGATACTTAGATGACAGCAAAAGGGAACAGAGGCCCTGACTGTTGCACAACAGAATGACTCACAGGCATGAGATTTTTCTACTGCACATTTTTGCTTTAGCAGCAATTTTAGGTATCTCCAATACCATTTAAAATACTCAAATGAAATGAATACCTGTTGGGGACCCTTTACATTTATAGATACATTTAATCCTTATCATTTTATGAAATAAATCCTAAGACACACAAAGTTTAAGTAACTTCCCAGGATCACCCAACTAGTAAGGGGGAAATCAGGCACGCAGTCTGACCCCAGAGCTCTCAACACTTAACCACTGTAAATATTTCTGATAATTTTATGAATGACTCAAAATCCTAGGTACATGGAGAAGGTTGGGAAAGTAGAAAAAAAACTGATGAATTTCATGGTCAACCTGTACTAGTCTTTGTGCTTCACTGTTCGACTGTTTGGAAGGATATGGTAAATGAGAACACAGAGTGGTCAGTAGCACTGATGAACAAAAGGAGACTCATCTTCCAACCTGGCTATAGCCTTCTCCAACAACTTAAGATTAGTGCCCAAGCCCAAGAATCTTGAGTTTCCATTTCAAAATAAGAAACATTGTTTCCTATCACTTTTCCTTACTGGGTAATTGAAAGAGTTAGGAATGTAATTATTTTATCACATCATTCAGACTCCAAGAAAGGACAGTATTACATAGGGATGCAGTGTCAGAAATAGATAGTTTATTTTATAGTTGCATAATTAGGAATACAAGTCACAACCATGCACTCATCAAGTGAGCAGTATGACGTATATTGCATAATGCTGCCCATTTTAACGTGCAGAAATGTGTAGTTTGCTAACAAGTCAAAAGAGCGGGTGCTGCACTATCAGGTCATCCAGATGAAACTCACCATCTCCACCTAGCTCTGTTTAAGCGTTGGATCTCAAGAAGAAAAAAGAAAAATAATTTCTGTTGTTTGCATCCTTACAGGTTGAATTTATGGAGCATCCATAGTTGCTGGGCATTACAGTGGGCATCATACAAAGCAGACATGGTCCAAGCCCTCAATGAATTTATACCAAAAGGTTCACCTGCATGGTATCTATTGGCTTCTGTTTTTCAAACAGGTGTGGAAAGGAGACGCATCTATGACATTGTAAATGTGCTAGAGTCCTTGCATCTGGTTAGCCGAGTGGCCAAGAATCAGTATGGCTGGCATGGACGACACAGCCTGCCAAAAACCCTAAGAACCCTCCAGAGACTAGGAGAAGAGCAAAAATATGAAGAACAAATGGCCCACCTACAACAGAAGGAGCTAGACCTGATGGATTATAAGTTTGGAGAGCGTAGAAAAAATGGCTACCCAGATTCCCAAGATCAACAGTTACTGGATTTCTCTGAACCTGACTATTCCTCTTGTGAGTCCATTTTAACCCTATGAATAGTGGCAGAGAGTGTGATGGTTTCTTCTGAAGAGATTCACTGCTCAGAAGAGAAGTGCCAGATTGACAACCCTGGAGGGAAATGTCCTCTTATTCTATCTACTGAAGAAAGGGAGGCAGATGGCTCCCCAGCTGGGCAGCCTACTCGACCTCACTTCAGATCCATCTAGTGGCAGTTCACTTGGTGTTTAGCATGCCCGGACTGTAGATCACCAGTAGTGTTCTTGTTATAGATTGACAACCCCATGCAGTTTTCTTTTCATAAGACTTTACTTTGAAGAAGTTACTGTCTCAAATAATTTTCTTTAATTATATGTTGGGGCAGATTACTTAGAAAAGAGCCCCATTAAGGAAGTTATGAGAAAGATAGGCAACCCCTGCTTTCATTTGGTGCAGAAAGTTTTTGATTTATACCTGCATTTGTCTTTCCTCCCCCTAATATTTTTTCTCTTCTCATTTTAGCCATTGATCTTCATCATTGTTACGCCCCCATCCCTGTTGCTAAGATGATGAAGTACAAGTGCCACTCACATTTTAATTGCAAATATTAGACATGGAAGGAAGGTGGGGCTGGTATTCATTAGCTTCACAGCCTCATGCGTTTTAGTTCCACTCCTTGTGGCTATGCTTATCCTAATAACCAGGGAAGGCATCCATCTGTCGGGGATGGTTTACCTGCCATCCACAGGAGCACACATCTAATAATTCTCCCATGTATAGAAAGCTTGTTTATCCACCTGTTTCTGAAAAGAATTGGAAGAGGTGGGCACCTACTATATTCTGCAAACTGTGAGCTCTCTTTTCTGAGAAAGAAGTTCGATGTTCTGAAAACAGTCTCTGAACCCTACCCTCTCCTTTTGTCTGTCTAAATTAATCTTTTCAAAAAGTTGCTTCAGGAAAACTACCACATGGGTTTTATTACATGACCTGTAAGTATAAAAGTGTTGAGAATGGCTTAAAATATGCATGTAAGAGTTTATGCCTACTGCAGAGTAATTTTGTGAGCCATAAGAAAATCCTGATTTCTGTAGAAGTTGATTTTTGTGATGTGTATCCAACAGGCTTCTGCCTATAACAAGGGTAATCCTTCCATATACTCTTGGAGCTAGATAGCTCTTGTAAACCATAAGCACAGTCTTTCTTGTAAATCCTGTGTTTGATGCTTATATTTCTTCCCTTTGTAGCATCTGCAAACAGTAGAAAAGATAAGTCTCTGAGAATTATGAGCCAGAAGTTTGTCATGCTATTCCTCGTCTCCAAAACCAAGATTGTTACTCTGGATGTGGCTGCTAAAATATTGATAGAAGAAAGCCAAGATACCCCAGACCATAGTAAATTTAAAAGTAAGAATCTTTGTCTAGATTCCATTTATCACCACAAAAAGGGTGGGATTTCATAGGTTGATGTGTTCTGCTTCTGAGATTAAAAATATATGTGTATTATTTTTGAGAAGTATACTCCTTCCTTTGTTCATAAAGGTTCTTAGTGTTGTGAAAGATTAGCTAGTCACATAATAGAATTTTAAGTTCCTGTCAGAAGGTTTTTCCTCAACTGTTAGGGTAGACGGTGAGAAGCAGAATGCCATCCAGAGGATGACAGCCAGGGAAGGTGTGAATTACTTTGCATTTCTCTTTAGTAACATTGCATCGGAGACAGAATGTCTGAGTTTTCTTTCCCCTTTTCTCCCCACCCCCTGCCTACTCTTCTGAAGGGTGGAGATGAAAGTTGTCTACAGGTAAGAACCAGAGGAACAAACTGCCAGGGTAGGGGTGGTGGGACATGGCTAATGGACAAGGACAGAGTTTCTGAGTGTCAAACCCAGTGCAAGCCTCCTTTTTGATGGCCCCGAGATCCTGAGCCAGTGCCCTGGGCTCCTGATGAGAAGCCATAGGCTCATCATTCTCTAGCTTTTTTGCTTGTTTCCAGCTGGAATGATACTGCATTTTGGGTAAAATAGCTAGATAAAATTCGGCACTGGCAGGATAGAAGTGAAAGCTTGATGTTTCTGGACAGTAATTCAAACTCCTTTGGTTGATTTGAGCCTGGGGATCAAGTGGGTTTCCTATCTGTCAGTCATTTTCTTAAATAGAAAATACTTTATGGTCATTGTCCTGCCTGTTTGATGTGTTGCCACCCCATCTGAATTTTTTCTCTAGTATATGAATTTTTTAAGGGTCTCTCCCAATACTTGTTAAGACTCCAGGAATGCCCATTCCACCCCTCTCCTGCTCCGTGGCCAGAATGCCATGCTTTCAGGTGAGGAGCAGCTGTCTTTAGCACAGTTGTACCTCATGACCTTGAGTCCTGGGTATCCCTTGTGCCCAGATTTATGGCCTCGCAGGAAGCCCTGGGAAATCCCTGTCATCTTCACAGGCCAGCTGCCTTTGAAGTAGGTTCCATGACCTCTTGCTGGGAGAAACACAGGGCAAGCTTTTGACATGCCACATATCAGAATTACATTTTACTAAGCCTTTAGTCATTTCTTCCCTTGGTGTTTTTGCAATCCTGGTGCTCCCTGCTTACTACCAGATGCCTCTTGAAAGAGGTGTGAAGTTGTGAAAGGGAGGAAGGACACACTGACCTTCCCTTAATACATGTCTTCAGATACATCAAAAATATAAATCTTAGGTGATTTCTTAACAGAGCCATTGGTCTTATCCCACCCTGCTGCTTTCCTCTTGAGGTTTATGTGGTGGCATAGAAACATTACTTGTCACATAAACTAAAATGTATCTGTCACAGATGGCATGACCATAATTGTGTTTTATATCTTCAAGCAAAGGTACGACGCCTCTATGACATAGCCAATGTTCTGACCAGCTTGGCTTTGATAAAGAAAGTCCATGTAACAGAAGAGCGAGGCCGTAAACCAGCCTTCAAGTGGATCGGGCCTGTGGACTTCAGCTCCAGTGGTAAGGAGGTGTGATTTTGCCAGGGACCTATTTTATGTAAACTCCTAATTTCTTTTCTAAATCTGACATGTACTACAGAGTGAGATTGATCTTTTCCATAATCTATATCACATACCTAATTGGATTAGTGACCTTACTCTTGAAGCAGTGATCATTACCCTCAAAAATAGCAAAAGGAGCTTATAACGTCGAAGTTTCCATAACTATTAAATTACACCTCTTGATAATTTTTTATTTTGTTCTAGAATTCTTTCCTGGAAGTTTGGAATGAGAATTTTTAAATGACGCTTCTTTTGAGCTCTGGTTGTTTCTATATTAGCAGAATGATACATTGTTTTTTCAGTAAAATCCCAAATAATGTAAAAATTGTATCAGTTATCACAAAACTAATATGTGGTAAGGCTGGTTCTAAATATAGGATGTTATAATGAACACTTCTTTGGTAATTTACTTAAAAGGTTACAAATGTCATAATTTTCCTAAACTAGAATGAAAGAGGGTATTATCTTCTACTTAATTCACAGGTAATATCTGAGCAATCAGAAACTAGATCCTACTGCACCAGGTGCTTTACATGTAGCTGTACTGCCTGGGAAAAGCCATTAACGTTATTTTTAAATTACCCTTTCAATTTTGGCATTGGCGGTATAAATTCATGCCACTTAACTCAGGCTTAGAAAAGATACAGCTTTCTACCTCATTTATGACACATTATTCACTTAGGATCTAGATGGAACCACTTAAAATCAAGTATAACTAATTCAGCCCAGGGTTTTCTTACTGAGTGTGGGCTATGTGCCAATTACTGTACTACATGCCATGAAAAATTTAAGATAGGTGGGATGTTCTCCCTGCCTGCACGAAATATATATCTTTGCCATATCCTGCTTCCCTGCCTTTGGTTTCTCCTTTCTGCCTGTGAAGACTTCTCCTTTTTAACACTAGAAATACAGCCTACTTAACAACAGGCATATGTTCTATGAGATGTGTCCTTTGGTGATTTCATCATAGTGCAAACAGCGCAAAATGCACTTAACACAAACTGGTCTACTACAGAGTCACTAGGCAATACAGTCTTATAGGACCACTGTTATATGTGGTCTGTCCTTGGCCCAAACATCCTTATGACTGTATTCTACTCAACTATCAACTTCATAATGTTTTTCCTGATCACCCAGAGCAAAGAATATCTTGGCTGAGCAATTGCAATTAGATATTGTGTTGTTTTACTTAATGAAGCTGATATTGTAGGATTGGCCTTGGCCTACACATTTGAGACCAGACATCAATATTCATCTTTCTTTATCCCATAATGTATAGAACAGTGCCTTACTCACTTTAGTTAGCAAGTGTGATTGGTTATTGAAAGTAACCAATTAGGACATATTTGAAAGTTAAAGAGCAATTTAGTGCTAGAAAGGGCAGCATTGGCTATAAAGGAATTCAAAGAGGATACCTGATAGACTATTAAGATTTGAAGGAATAGCATAGGAGGTGTGATTAAAAAATAAAGTGAATGTTTAAATTTTTTAGAAGTAACACATTAAAAGACCCATTGCCATAAATGTCCTTCAAAGCACCCCCTCTCCCTTTGAACACACTTCTTGCCACTTGCTGAAGCAGTTCTGGAAGTCCTCTGTTGATGAGGTGTGATAAAATATATGGCAAATGCTGATGCCAAGTGCCATCCAATAGAAAGGGAGGTTCATAAAAACATTACAGTATGTTCTTGTCCATCTTATTCTCTGGATCTAGCACCATGTGACTTCTGACTCTTACTCATGTAGTTAAAAATGACCATGAAAGGTGAACATTTTGAATCAATTCAGGACATCAAGGAAGCCACAACAGTGCAACTGAAGACACTCATGAAAAAGGACTTCCAGAACTGCTTCAAAAAGTAGCAAGAAAAATGAGATAAGTGTTCAGAGCAAAGGGGAGTATTTTGAGGGGATTGATACCAGGTCTTTTACTGTAAAACTTTTTTTAAACGTTCGCTGTACTTTTCAGTCATACATAAGAACAAATCTGGTCTACACTGGAGAGATCAGCCACCTTGATTTAAGTAGAAAACAGAGGTTAAAGAATAATGAAATAAAATTTAAGCAGTTGGGACCACATTTTTGGAAGGCCTGAATAAAGCCAAGAAATTTGCACTGTATGTAATAGAAGTGACAAAGAGACTTTGAACATAGAGATTAATACGTCCTTACCAGCTTGAACCATTGATGATGGTACATCCCTGACTGTCTCATTGGCCAGCCTGTACCACTGGTGGTACAAGTCATACAGTCATATACCAGACAGTTTGAACCACCCAGCAATGAGACATATGAATTGTAGCCCATTGTGGATGTGTTAAGAGGAAAGATGGTAATGCCATTGAAAAAATAAGATCTCTGGAAAGATAAGATGGTGTTGAGAAGTCGAAGAATTCGTGTATTTACATAACCAGTGGGAAAACAACCAGAACTCTGATTTGATCTGGGTTTGGAACTTCACATTGAACTTATTTTCTCCACCCTCAGAAAGCTGGACCTCTTTCTGTATTCCCTAGTTCTGTTACTGATAAGTAACATCATCAACCCAGCAAATGAGTTTGGAAAATCTGAGTACCTTTAATTCCTTGATTCATTCTCCTTTACCTTTTGAGTAGCACTTAAACTTCATAAATGTCTTTCATGTTAAACCTCATAAATGTCTTTCTCTTTCTCCAGTTTGGCAAACTTTATCATACGTAGATGTTTTAATAGCTTTATTGGGGTATCATTGGCATATAATAAACAGCACAAAGTTAAAGTTACAATTTGATGTTTTTGCTTATGTAAAACTTATAGTTATGCACCAGTGAAGTAATCACAGCAATTAAGATAATAAATATATGTATCACCCACAAAAGTCTTCCCCTTCCCCTTTGTATTTCCTCCATGCTGGCCCTCATTCCCATCCTTAGGCAATCTCTGATCCACTTTCTCACACTCTAGGTTTGTGTTTTCACCAAGGTTGATCTCCATTATTTACAGATTACTTGTGAATCTACCTACTAAAATTCATGTGTAACTCCAAAATCAGTATTCATGGTATTTTTCAGAGTCATTTGCAAAAATACAGAAAAGAAAAAAAATTAAGTTGCCTGTTGTACACATTCCTGGATGTGGTCAAATAAGTCTTGTTTAACTTTGCAATCTTTTTAGTGTCATGTTTTCATTTTTGTGCTTTTCATGAGTGATTTTGCTACCTAAAATGGCTCCCAAGGGTGACACCAGCAAGATGACTGACTAAACATGTCTGGTGTCATTCCTTCTACAACAAAGAACCAAAACAAAGAAGAAATATGTTTCACTAGAATATTTGAGGCAGAGCAATGGAGTCAGAGATGTTGCAGAGCGGAGATGGCCTTATGAAGAAGGGAACCAAGTACACAACATCTACTGCCCAGTATGCCAGGTACCTGGGCAATGTACCCTGAGTGGCTGAGCCCTGCAGAGCTCCCTGGGAAACAGCTGGTCCCACATACCCCCCCTGCTGCCCTGGAATCAGCCAAATAACCCTACCCACCCACCATCAGCCCCAGCAAGCAGCCCAGCAGCCAGCCTGGTGCGACTTTTCTCTGAAGATACCCTTGGACTCAGATGTGCAGCTCCACCTGACCACTCTAAGAAGCAGCCGAGAAGCCAGTCCTAAGTACTTTGGCTTGTAGAGCCGCATGGAAAAGGGTTGAATAGCCTTGCCCACTCACCTGTGACTGGAAAGAAGCCAAGCAGCCTTTCCTATGTGGCCCTATCCATTCTCTTATAGCGTCCATATAACAGACACCCTGTCTTCAGACGTTCCACCAGCTGAGACCCCAAGAGGCAGGTCACTGGGTCCTCTGTAGACATTGCTGAAATTGATTACAGCTGAAGAAACTGAACAAAGACTACATTAAAGCACCTACCTGGAACAAAAGCTAACACAGCCTATCCAGATCTCTAGGACAGTGGTGCTGATTATGGCACGTGTAATGTTTTTCTTTTAAGACAAAAGATGTTAATGTAAGATGTTAATGTTTTTTCTAAACAAAAACCTCAGTATTCAGGTTCAATTGCAGTACTGGCACTGTGATAAACAAGTGGGTTTTGGGTTGCAGTTTGGGCACTTGTCTCTAAAAGGTCACCATCACAGCACTAGGACATTACCAGGAGAAAGTCTTTTACTATGAATGACAACCTATGAAATTAGTAGAGTCAGCTGCTCTGCCAGATGCACAAACGTCAAAATAAGGACACAAGCAGCATGAAAAAACAAGGTAATATCCTTCCAAAGGAACATAGTAACTCCTTAGCAACAGAGTTCCAAAAAAAAAAAAAAGAAAGAAAGAAATTGATGAAATATCTTACAAAGAATTCAAGAGAATGATTTTAAGAAGCTTACACCACAAGTGAAAGTCTAACTACCATCGTGAAAACACATGAAAGTACAAAACTCATTAACAGAGTAGATGCACAAAAATAGAAGAAAAACCTTATCATACAGAAACCAAACCACAGAGCTAACCAAGAGAGGAAGAAGGGAGCAAAGATTATACAAGACAAGAAAAATGAAAACTAACAAAATGATAAGAGTGTCTTATCAATAATAACATTGAATGTAAACAGATTATGTCCCCCAATTAAAAGATATAGACTTCCTGAATGGGTATAAAAACAAGACCCAGTGATGTGCTACCCACAAGAAAATCACTTCACTAGCAAAGACATGTAGGATGAAAATGAATGGATGGAAAAATATGTATCATGCAAATGGAAACCAAAGCAGGTAGGAGTAGCTGTATTTATCAAATAAAATAGACTAAGTCAAAAACCTTAAAGAGATGAAGGTCACTGTAATAAAGAGATCAATCAACAAGAAGAAATTTTAGAAATGTGAATATATATGCACCCAACACTGAAGCACCCAATTGTATAAAGCCAACATTATTAGATCTAAAACAAGAAATGAACTGTAATACAGGAATAGTGAGATTTCAGTATTCCTCTTCACTAGTGGACATATCCATATAAAAAAATCAACAAAGAAACACTGGAGTAAAACTACACTATAGATCACATGGACCTATCAAATATTTACATAATATCATGCAAAAAGTACAGAATACATTCTCCAAGATGGAGTTTGTCAGACCACAAAACAAGCCTTCAACAATTTTTTTAAAATGGAAATCATAGCCTATATCTTCTCTAATAGAATAAAACTAGAAATCAACAAAAGAAACTTTAAAAATTGTACAGATACGTAGTAATTAAACAGTATTTTCATGAATCACCAGTGAGTGAAGAAATCAAAGGTGATATTTAAAAATTTTTTGAAACAAATAAAAATAAAAGACAACATGCCAAAACGTATGCTGAGATTTAGCAAAAGCAGTACTAAAAGAAGTTTAAAGCAATCAAGCGGCTAAATCAAAAAGAAATTGCTTTTAAATACCCTAGTAGTGCAATTGAAGGAACTACAAAAGAAAAAACTAAACCCAGAATTAATAGAACAAAGATTAGAAATGAGAGACTAAAATAAAATAAAATAAAAAAATAAATGAAGTGTCTTTTTTTTTTTTTAAGATAAACTGACAAACCTTTCACTAGACTAACCAAGACAAAAAGAAAATACAAGCACCAGGGACTTAGCTCAGTGGTTTCACCGCCTGCTGAGCAAGCACAAGGATCCGAGTTTGATCCCTGGCACCAAAAAAAAAGAAAAAAGAAAATACAAGCAAATAAAATCAGAGATGAAAAAGGAGACATTACAACAGATACCACAGAAATACGGAGGATCACTAGGGACTGTTATGGACAACTATATGCCAACAAATTGGAAAACCCAAAAGAAATGCACAAATTCCTAGACAAATATAATCTATCAAAAAATGGACCATGAGGACCTAGAAAATTTGAATAGGCTAATAATCAGTAACCATAATGAATCAGTAGTAAAGTCTCAACAAAGAAAAATCCCAGGACTGGATAATTTTACATTTTTCTTGGTAGAGCTCACGGAGATTTTTTTGCCCTTTTGGTTACTGTTAAGTTGTTTGCTTTTTTACTGTTGAATTGTGAGAATTATATATGTATTCTGCATACAAGTCGTTTATTGGCTAGGTAATTTCCAAATATCTTCTAATCTGTGGCTTTATTTTTTCATTCTTTTGATAAAATTAATGAATTAACCATGTCTTGAAAGTCAGAAGGTCTTAATTTTGAGAAAGTCCAATTACTTAGTTTTTTGTCTTGTGAATCATGTTTTTAGTTTGTATCTAAGAAATCTTTACTTAACATAAAGTCACAAATATATAATGTATGGACTAATGGACTTTGGGGTGGTGGTTTGGCACAGAAATTCCTACTTGTATGAACAATATATAAAACAATCGTCTCTTCTCTACCAAATTTCCTTTGTACCTTCATTGAAAATAAACTGACCATATGGATACAGCAGTATTTTTGGATTCTCCAAAGTGTTGCATTAGTCTATTTGATAAAACAGGAATAATGGCCTCTTAAAACATTTTCAGAAATAGTTCCTCCCAAGTAATAGTATTTATAGAATTAGTGTTATATTTTTTCCTTCAGTGTTTGTAAAAGTTCATTAATGAAGCCATCTGTCCCTGCAATATTCTGTGAGATTTTTAGCTTCAGATTACAATTTCTTTAATACCTATGGGCTATTCTGTTACTTTCTTCTGCTTTGAGTTCAGTGTATTCTTATCCTAGTTTCTTAAGTCATGAATTTGAGCCCTTTCTTTTCTAACATACATTTCAGTACTATAGATTCTCTCTTCTTTAGGTGTATCTCACAAACTTAGATATGTGTGTTCATCTTCTAATTCAAAATATTTTATTTTCCATTTTGATTTCTTCTTTGACCCACAGGGTATTTAGACATGTATTATATAGTTTCTAAATATTCTTTGGTTTTCCAGTTATCTTGCTCTTACTAATTTCTTTCCTTGTGGTCAGAGAATATACTTTGTATAATTTGAATTATTTTAAATTTATGGAGACTTGTTTTGTCAGCGGGTATAATCTATCTTGGTAAATATCTATCTTTTTGGACTTAAAAAAATGTATAATCTATTGTTGGATAGAATGTTCTAAAAATGAGAATTAGGTTAGGTTGTCAGTGTTGTCCAGCTTGTTTATACAATATCTTTATTTTCTATTAATTATTGATGGATATTGAAATTCTGATTATAATTGCAAATTTGACTATTCTTACAAGTCTATCAAGTTTTTTTCTGTGTATTTTTTATTAGTACATGTTTGCAGTACATACGGTTTACAGTCATCTTGAGGAGTGGATACATGTACATAATACAACTTGATTCTTTTTTAAATCCCCTTCCCTCCCTCCTCTGAATCCCCCTTCCCTATTTTCATTCTTGCTGATATTATTAATCTTTTCTCATGTTTATGAGATACAGTGTTTATATTCATAGAAGTTATTAGGTTCCTGTACGTGGCATATCTTTATTCTGTTCATTCCCCTTCCCTCCCCGCTCTCTTTGCACCCACGTTCTCTTGGACCTCTTCCCATTTGCAAGAGATATATCCCTTTGTCTCCTATCATCCTTATTGTTCTCTTTTTTGTACTTTGCCTTACTCAAATGAGATACTGTACAGTATTTGAGCTTATGTGTCTGATTTATTTCACTCAACATTGTATTTTCCAGGTAAATCCATTTTCCGACAAACATCTCAAATCTGACCTTTATTGCCCAGTGGTATTCCATTGTGCATACATACCACATTTTCCTTATCCAGTCATCTGTTGATAGATATCCTGGCTGCTTCTAGGATTTTGCTGTTATGAACTCTACTGCTATAAATGTCAGTATGGATGTATGCATGTAGTATGATGTCTTAAGCTCTTTGGGGAAGATACCTTGAAGGGAGATAGCTAGGTCAAGATGGAATCTCTGTACTGATTTCCATAATGTTTGTACTAGTTTACATTCCCACCGACAATGTAGCAGGGTTCTTTTTTCACTGCAGCCTCGCCAGCATTTGTTATTTTTTGATTTCTTAATAATTGCCATTCTTTCTGGTCTAAAATGAAATCTCAGTATAGTTTTAATTTGCATTTTTCTAATGCCCAGTGATGTTGAGCTTTTTAGATATTTGTACTTCTGTCAAATGTCTATTTATTTCACTTGTCCATTTTTTGATTGGATCTTTTATTGGGGGTGTCTAATTTTTGGGGGTTCTTTATATATTCTATTTATTAGTCCTCTGAGGAATAGCTGGCAAAAAAAATTCCCATCTATAGATTGTATTTTCTGTCTGTTGTTTGTTTCTTTGACTGTGCAGAAGCTTTTTAATTTGATATGATCCCATTTGTTGATTCTTGGTACTATTTCCTATGCAACCAGGATTTCTGTTCAGAAAGTATTCCCTACTCCTATGACTTCAAGAGTTTTACCTATTTTGTCTTCTAGGAGGTTAAGTGTTTTTAAAGTTACATTAACATCAAAGTGTGCATTTTATAAAATGTAAGTCTAGTTGGATTTTTCAGTGTGTTAAATCAGTATTGTAATCAAAGTACTATTTTGAGCTTGGAAAAAAAAATTAGCACAAACAAGCAAGGATAGATTCACTGTCTGAATAGCAGAATTGGCTGCCTAACTCTAGATGAGCAGCTCTGCCTTGACTTTATACAGGCACCTTTAAGCTCAAAATGGTCCTCCAAGCACCAATCCTCTGTTATCCTTACTGTTCTGCGCCATTTCAACCATGAAGTCTGCTGACCTTTCTCCTGTGATCACTTAGTAACTGAGCCTCCTGCTGCCTAAGAAAGAAATAATAAAGCCTAATAATAGCAAATAGTGATTCTTCTACTCATTGCCTGAGAGTTTTAGTGTAAGAAGCAGATTTCAATTAATCTGTAAAGTGAATCTCAAAATATGCATGGTTGTGCTGAGTGTGGTCAGGTTTTCCTTTGATACTCTCTGCCCAACAAAGCATTAAAATGTCAGGCCTGTTCCAATTTGGGTTGAAGAACATCTTGCTCTACTTTCATTGCAGTTCAGATAATTTTAGAATATATATGATTCATTCTCACTTTATAGTCATCCACTAACTTTTTTAAAAAAAAAGGAATATGTCAAAAAATGGGGTTTGAGACAAGACTCATAAAATTCCTTTGTCTTTCTTTTTTATTTATAGGGTAACTGTTCCAATTATAGGTTCAAAGTCATCTCTTGAAAAAGACTAAAATTATCCTGAATTACAGCTGTATAACAACACTACCAATTCTCTCATTTATTTAGATGATGAACTAGTGGATGTTTCTGCATCTGTCTTACCAGAATTGAAAAGAGAAACATATGGCAAGATTCAAGTCTGTGCAAGACAGAGGCTGGTTCGTTATGGTTCCTTTAACACAGTTCAGACTTCTGAGAGGATGGAGAGGAAAGTGATCTCAGAACCCAGCAGCCCATACAGAGAAGAACAAGGTACCTGCCCTTGCTTACTCCATGCAATCCATCAAGTATCGTGTAATTGTAGCCTTACCCATATGCTGACATTTTTAAATGATCTGATTCTAGATCCTGACTATTTTTTCAGAGGTCTACTTTTCACTTGCCTAAAGTAAAACAATTATTGGCAGCAAAGGAGATGCTGACTTCACAGTGTGTAAACATGGCCCCATGCCTGAAATTGATCCAGTCAGCCTTGATCAATTGGTTTGCCATGGTTGGCCTGTTTAATATATCTCAGTCACCAGACTGACAAAGCAACACTTATTTTGGTTTTGGCTTGGTTTGGTTTCTCATTTAGTCTTGATGAGACCTGAATTTGCCATTTGGGAAATTTCTCTCTTTAAATCAAAACAAGAACAGATTTAAGATAGTCTTACTATCCTCAAGTTATAAGTAATGAATTCCACTGCATTGATTGGTATTTATAGCCTCTCCCCATATTTGTTAAACCTACATTTTCCTTTTCAGGATCAGGTGGTTATTCCTTGGAAATTGGAAGTCTAGCTGCTGTCTACAGGCAGAAAATAGAAGACAATTCACAGTAAGCAGTCTGTTCTGTTTCCTAATGTTAATTTTGACTAAACTGAAATGTCACCCCTCTAAAGATAAAATTTAAATCATCTATTTTTTAAAATTAAGAATTGATAAATTTCTCCTCTGCGCCCAACTGTGTAATATCATACAAAAAAGTATGAAAAATGTATCCTTTTAGCTATGATGGTTTATATATAGGGAACAAAATAAAAAGACAAATACATTGATTTTCAAAACAAGGTCACATGAGTATGACATTGAGAAATGATGCATCTTATTCCCATGGATCATTTTGTCATCATCATAGCTAACTGAGTACTAAGTACTACTTAAGTGTTTATTAACGCATCTGCTCATAATCTTTTGAAGCTGCCTCCATTGTCCTCATTTTATAAAAAGGTAACTAAAAAGAGGTTAAGTAAGTTGCCCATGGTCAGATTGCTACAAAGTGACAGAGGTGGGATTCAAATCCAGGGTGTCTGCTTTAAATTTGGGATCTAATTTTGAAACCAGTATATAATCTGAGAAAGCAGAAGAAACATGAAAGAGGGAATGAGAAAGGTTCTTAATGAACGTATGGTAAGAAACAGATTATGAGTCATGCAAGGAGTAGATGGACAAAGGCTGATGAGTTTAGCTGTCATGATTTGTCCAAATGGGATGGTAAAAGGAAATGTCATTCATAAGAGGTGGGTATAGGCCACACTAGCAAAAAGCACTGAAAGCCAAGTAGAAGCGAAGCATTTAGATTCAACAGACACTAAAGAACAAGTTCACTGAGAAAGATCCTTCGGCTGCTTTAAACAGGTGAGACTGGAAGTAGAGAGGGTCTCCTGATGAACAGACCGAACAGGACCTTGGTTGGTGGTGGTTCTGGTCTACTGAGGTAGAGATGGGGAGGTTGAAGACTGATGGCTGGGCATCTTGTAGTGGTTGATGCATTCATTCTGGGTCTGTTGAGTGTCACAGAGCTGAGTAATGCAGATTCCTCACTTAGCGAGGCCATGGACAGAGCTTTGTACTCCTCTCTATAGCCTAGTGTACTCCATTCTGTTCCCAGCAGCAAAATATGCCAAAGCAGACAGAGTGAACCTTGGTGCCTTCCATCAGAAAGATTACAAGAAACCTCTTGTCTTCTCTACCATTCCTTAAAGGATTTTCCACTTCTCTTCCCAAAAATGTACTAAAAACATAGATGTGTTCTTAAATATTTGGAGGTTTTTTAGAAAAGGCCCAGACATTGCTTATAATCTCACATATTAAGATTTAATTGGGATTTAATTCTGAATGTGTACTACGAATTCTCTAATAACACTGACAGTATGGGACAAGAATGATAGAAAGTAATTATTTAGTAGATGAGCTTACTTCTTTACTCACTGTACACTTGCTTATTTGACACTTGATCTGTGACAACCTCGACTAAACTTCTTTTAAATCAAAGTCTGGTCCAGTCTCTATCATCCGCCCATGATCATGATCGCTGCCACCAAACAGCACAAACAGAGTCACCACACTCCTGATTGGGTCCCGATCTCCTAAGGAACAGAGCTGGAGAATGTGGTAACTTGATGGAGCTCATTATGTTTCTTTTCATTACAGGGAAAGCACCTCTATCAGCAAGAGAGTGGTATCTACAGCAGGCAGCTCAGACACCAGCCTCCCTGTTGACTCTGAATACTGTGTTAATCCATTAGCCCACCAAGTATTTTCTGTTGCTCAAGACTTGCCAGCACTTTCCATGCAGAACAGTCTGAATGGACAAGTAGGCATCCCCCTTGCTCCTGTGTCCTCTAACGTGGAGAGCATGAAGCCAGCTCTGCTTGCTGGCCAGCCCCTGGTGTATGTGCCTTCCACCTCACTGTTCATGTTGTGTGCAAGCCTGCGGGAGGAACCGTTCCCAGAGTCCTGTTCAGAGGGGGATGGCAGAAGCTTGGAGGTCCCGCCCACGGTAGGGCTATCCTTGGCACCCTCCAGTCAGAAGCGCCTCTGTGAGGACAGGAAGCCCTGGGAGGAGCACGAGCCTGCCACTAAAAGACAAAGTCAGGAACTTGAAGACAGCCCCTTATCCCTGGTCATGCCCAAGGTAAGAGTGTGGGTGAACTGTCTGGTGCCATCCCGTTATCCCTGAAGACACAGAGAAACACATAAGATACTAATAAGTCCCAGCCTCGGAAACCTAGCAACTTAGTAAGACCCTGTCTCCAGATAAAAAACAGTCTGGAGATATAGCTCATTGCTAAGGCCCTGTCTTTAATCCCTAGTACCACAAAAAGAGAAGGAAAAACAAAAGTGATTTTTATAAAAATTACAGTTCTTTCAATATGTCAAAAAGTAAAGAAAAAAAAACTTTATCCATTAACTCAGCACATAGTGGCAGCCACTGCTAACAGTATTTGTTTAATTCTCCTCAGTCTTTTTTACATACTTTTCAAAACAAAAAAAGTTTGGGATCACTGCAGTAGTCATCTCAGCCCAGGACACAGCTGAATTCCAGAGTTGGGAACATGGGTGCTAGCTGGTCAGTCAGCAGTACCTGTGTTACTCAGTTCTCTTCACCCAGTGATCCCTTTTCCCTAGCTACAAAATGCTAAGAATAAAAAGATGAGCTATCCACATCTCCCACTTAGTAGCCATGCAGCGGTTAATGACATATGTCCAGTAAAACTCTCAGAAAGCAGAAGCACCTCCATTACAGCAGTTTGCCGTGGGTCAGCTGGACATACTTCATGGAAATTATTAATTAAGAACCTTGCTCCTAGATGCCTTTCTCTTGCCAGAATGCTTTTTTCTAATTCTATATATAGATTCTGTATATCTGGGGTTGCAGATCAGAAATGGAAATCTGACAAGCATATTTCTTAGACAACCAAGAAGGCTTTGGGCCAGCCCACAGTTCTTAGAAGGCCCCCAAAAGCTGTAGCATCAACACTTTATGTGTTACCAGGTCAGAAACTTATTTCATAGTCTAAACACCATGACCAGATTTCCATTAT
Organism: Heterocephalus glaber; assembly: GCF_053883595.1. Taxonomy (NCBI): domain Eukaryota; kingdom Metazoa; phylum Chordata; class Mammalia; order Rodentia; family Bathyergidae; genus Heterocephalus; species Heterocephalus glaber. The sequence goes on along the minus strand of NW_028258356.1, from coordinate 8,272,652 downwards.
CATTTCTATATTTAGGAATCACGAGCCTATAATAAACATGGTGTAACATTCATTTTTACACTCTTCCTGTAAACAGGTTGAAAACAACCGATGCACATGAATCACTGTGGCACACGACTGCTTTACCTTTTTGTTTATATGTTAGGTATTTTGAGAAAAGTGTTGTGAGACTGATTGCTGGAATTTTGACTTGCTCTTGTGTTTCCTGGTTTGGTTAACTTAGAAACCTTCAGATTCCATTGACCCTGCCTCTGGCAAGACTATGGGCAACAGGGGCTCTGTGTTCCTAGAAGACACTCGTGTGAATGGTCCACACCCTGCTGTGGAAGAGGGTTTAGGAAATGCTACAGCAAACTGCTTTGTTTCTTCTGAGGGTGGAAATCCTTCAAGAAACGCAGATACTGAAATGCCTTCAAAAGAAAATGAAAGCACCAAAGAACCATCTTTGCTGCAGTATCTTTATGTGCAGTCTCCAGCCGGTAAGAGGTGTCATCATGGCTTTGCAACCTTTATTAGTCACTTTCTCATTGCTGGAATAAAATACTTGACATCTGAAACTTAAAGGAAGAGAAGTTAATTTGGCTCACAGTTTCCAGTGGGTTCATTCCATGGTAGGCTGGCTCCAAGGCAGAAATAGCATGGTGGAAAGGCATGGCAAAAGAAAGTTGTTCAATCTGTGGCAGCCAGGAAGTGGAGAGAGAAGAGCCAGAACAAGAGATACATCCCCCAGGGGCATACCCCTAGTGACCCACTTTCTCCAGCTGGGCTCCACCTCCTCACAGCATATTCAACTGCGAACTCATCAGTGAATTAATCCACCGATGGGTATATCATCCCTGTGATCTAATCACCTTCTGAAAGCCCCACCTTTGAACACATGAGACTTTTGATCCAAACCATAAGAAGTCCCTTTTAGGATACAGATCATAAATTAGATTTTTAAAGTTTTGTCTGTGTCACTGACCAAAGAAAGCAGTTCATTGATATACTGCTGTCTATTGCTTCTGACTCATTTTACATTTAGCCTTCTTGTTTTCTCTCTATATAAAATGGAGAGGCTGCTCTATTTTCACCCACTGCAGAAATAATGGGAAAATAATTCGAGCAAACAATTTTTTTTAAAAAGTATATTAAATTTTATTTGATAGAAAAGCACAGCAATTTTTAATTTTTTTTTTTTTATAATTCAACTGAATCTGGCATTGGTTCAGAGTGTTAATAGGAACCTGTTGGCCATTATGTGCAGTCAGCATTCTTGAGTGTGTTGAAGTACCAGAAGTACTGAGTACATCGTTATGATCTGGAGTGAAAGAGCTTGATGTTTAAAACCACTTACTATCTATATGAACTTAAGATGAGCATGCAAACCTCCTCGTTGGTACAGCAGCAGCAGTGATAGTACCTGCTTCAGAAGAGTGCTGTGAATACTGAATTAGATTTAATACTAAATCAAAGGAACTTAAAATGTCTGGCACTTAGTAAATAGTAAATGCTCTTACTATTAAAATGGAGTTACAGTAGAAACCTAACTTGTAAGATATTTTCTGTAAAGCTTCTCTTGATGTGAAGTTGCTTAAATTGATTCTCTCAGTTTTTTGTTGGTTAAAGCCTGAGCTGCCAGAGCAGATTCGCTGAGTATCTGTTATTATTCACTTATCATTTCTTTAGCCTTGAGTGCTTATTGTGAGCATGGTATTCAGTGTTGGGGTTACTTTGAGCAAAACCAGACTCAGCTACTGCTCAATGAAAATTATAGCCCAGCACAGAGATTTTTACTTTTCTTTAGCCATATACTATTAGTCGGACTGGAGAATCCTATGGGTTCCTCTTCACAGTGTTTACAAGTGCAGAGAATTGAAAACACAGGCTTACTAAGAACCAATGATACTGAAGAACAAGTAGAAAAATAATTTTTGAAATTATTATAGTAATGAAAAGATCTGGCAACAAGTCTAAAATTGCCATCATTTCAAAGTTGCACCAAGTTAAATAGTGTAGAAATCTGCAATAGCTAGAAAATAATGTGAACATATTTCTACTTTGTACTTGTGACAAAGTCTTTTTTTTTGGTACCAGGGATCAAACTCAGGACCTTGAGTTTTCAAGGCAGGCGTGGTGCCACTGAGCTAAAAAAATCCTTGGCCCATGCCTGAGGGATTTAGCTCAGTGGTTTTGCTGCCTGCTGAGCAAGTGCAAGGACCCGAGTTCGATCCCCGGTACCAAAAAAGAAAGAAATATAAATTTTTAGTTAGAAGTTCATAATAATAAAAATAATTTTTCCCTTCCAAGTTTGACTTTCCTCCTCATTTGGGGTTCAGGGGAACTTACTGTGAGAACCCTCCACAGGCATCTCCCACACAGTCATGCAGGTAAATGTGGAAGTGTAGTCTCAGCCACTGATGTGACAGAACCATGTGAGCTGAAGAGCACAGATAGGGGGTTTGACCTGATCAGGTGGGACAAGGTTCATGGACTTATCGTGGACTCCTATTAAAAAGGTCCATGAAGGATGTGACCGTGAATGGACTCTTTATGCTGTATTGATTTTCTTTGTTCTTCTGTTTCAGGATTAAATGGCTTCAATGTGCTCTTCTCTGGCAGTCAAACCCCCCACACTGTGGGACCATCCTCAGGTCAGCTGCCGTCCTTCGGTGTTCCTTGCATGGTCTTACCGTCTCCGACTGTGGGCCCTTTTCCTGTTGTCTATTCTCCTGCAATGCCTGTGCCGATTTCTTCTGCTCCTGGCACTCTGCCAAACACAGGACCTGTGAATTTCAGCTTGCCTGGCCTTGGATCTGCAGCTCATCTTCTCCTCAGCCCTGCAGCCATGATTAATCCAAAGTCATCCACGCTCACTTCTGCAGACCCTCAGCTTCAGGGTCAGCCCTCATTGAACCTGAGTCCTGTGATGGCAAGGTCACACAGTGTCATCCAACCCGAGTCCCCTGTTTATGTGGGACATCCAGCCTCGGTCGTAAAATTACAACAGGTGAGGCCTGCCGGCTCCATTGCTGCATGTAACTAGTTCTCACTGTAGTAGCATGGCCTAGGATAGAGGTGTTAGGGCAAGCTCTACCCAGCTTCCATTGTGGACCCGAGTTACCTGTTTCTTTTACAAAGCACTGAGATACAAGGTGAGCCATCCTGTGCTTTACAGATAAGAATACTTTTTTCATTCACTATTCTCTTTCCTAGAATAAAAGCAACCTATCTTAGGCATTTAAATAAAGGTAGATTTTTGGGGAGCCCTGCCTATTTAGATGTTTTCAGTGATCTCCAAGCCTTCATTTCATTAGGTCATTTAAGGGCCAGGGATGTAGCTCAGAGCACAGTGCCTGCCTGGTCCTGAGTTCAATACCCAATTTTTTAAAAAAAACCTCGATCATTAGGTCATTTAAGGAAACCATCCTAAATTTTAATTGCATAGGATAGAATGAAGGGAAATAAGTCTTGATACTAACTCCATTTCTTAGCATCTTTCTTAAAATGTGATGTCTAGGAGATAATAAGTATATACATATTTATTTATAAAAAGATACATAATTAAAATGTACATATATAATAAGTATAAATGAATCTATTTGTCCCTCAAACTCAGTAAATCTTTACTTAATTCCTATAATACAAAAGGCATTATTTAGAGTAATTACTTACTATTCCAGAAAAAATTACTTTTAACAAGTTATTCAAAGGCTCATAAATATGCCAGGTATTGAAGTAATCATGTGAGGTTTTTAAACAAGATAGTTATAGCATAACATACACTTTATTGCAGTGCTGTGGAATCAAACATACTAGAAAAGAGCTCTCGTACTGAGCTACATCACCAGCCCCAGCATGTGTTTTTTCCCAGGACTTATGAGCCAGACGGTGATCTAGGCACTGAAGATATAGCAGGATAATGATCCCTGCCATTTTAGGACACATTAAGGGGATAAATTTAGCATAAGAGGATAAATAGTAGTAAGTAAACAAAAAGAGCACACATGTACAATTACTATTTGTATCACATACTCAAGTGTTTTACAAAGATCATCTTGTTTAATTCTTACAGCCCTTGAAGTTGGTACTTCTGCCATCCCCACTGCATTGATAAAATAGCTAAGGGAAAATGGATTAAATAATTTTCCCAAGGTCACACAGATGGGAGAGCCAGACCCTGTCCATGTCTGTAACTTCTTTGGTGCGTGGGCTTTGCCCACTCAAAAGAAATTAATTTCCAGTAAGGCTAAGGGTTGTGAAGAAGATAAAAGGGATGGGTGTGACAGAAAAACAAAGTCAAGAGAAGGGGAGACCTGCACAGGGATCATAATGACACAAGTCAAGAAAGAGCTTCAAGTTCACAGACTGAGAAGAGTTTGACTTTGCTTCTGGTTTTGCTCTTTTTATTTAGTCACCTGTTCCAGTGACACCCAAAAGTATGCAACGCACACACCGTGAGATGTTTTTCAAGACACCTGGCAGCCTTGGAGACCCTGTCCTTAGGAGAAGAGAAAGGAATCAGTCGCGAAATAGCAGCTCAGCCCAGAGGAGACTAGAAATCCCCAGCAGCGGGCCAGACTAAACTGGTGCTTTGGCAGATGGGGTGGGATCAGACCACCTGAATTTCCCTGTGTCACAGGCTATGTCCTAAGTGGAACATAACCATCAGTCCTCAGCTCGTGTCCTTGCTCTCTCTTTCATTCACTGGTTCTGTTATCTTCTCAACATCATGGATCATCTACGTTCCTGAAAGTAGTTATTACTAATTGTGCTTGTAATGCCAGCCAGAGCTCAGACTCTGCATGGTGTCACAGTGAAAGCACTGACTGACTAATGTGGTTTTGATTCAAGAATCATCTGATTCCTGGACATAGATCTGAACAGGCTACTGGAGCCTTGTGGTTTTCCTGAAGGGGGGCTGTCTAGCACTTAACCAGGGTAAACTTGCCCTGAGTAAATCTGTGGTGAGAGAACTTTCTTTCTGCAGTTTAAAAAAAGCTACTGCTTCTTTAGGCTTCATCAGGAAGCTACCTTCAGTTATGAATCCTATGGTATTATTTATTTTGTTCCTAAAATGGGATTTAGTGCAAAGAGTTTACAACTACAGCCTGACACATACTTTTCAGGGTATGACGACTTGAATGTTTGTACTTTTTCCTCTAATTTGCCCTGCACTTATTCTACAACCTAGTAATGTGGATAAATGTATATACATGACAAATATCAAGACCAAAATAACTGAATGACACTTGGCTATAACTGAACTGTGCTAACCTGATCCAGTCATGAGAACTAAGGTGAAGTCTAGGCACCTAATGGCTGCTTCTCAAGTAATGTGAGAACAATGAGGTTTTGCTATTTGTAAAAATTCTACCATGCTCAGTTTCCTTCATTACATGCCCTATGGTTTTTTATTATTATTATTATTTAAATGTTAATTGTAGCGTACCATGTATGGATGCCTTTTAACAATTGTTTGTAAAAATGAATCGGGATGGTAAAAAGTAATTACTTGGAAAACCAGAGCCTAGATGAGACTTTCTGATTGAAATACTGAAGAGTAAATGGTATAGAAACAGATGTAGGTCAGTAAGTGACTCTTCTGGGTTTCTTTTTTAAACTTCTTCTCTTCTTCTTTCTACCCTTTGGAAGGGTAAAAGGAAAAATGGCCACATTATGTTTCATTGCCAAGAAAATGCAAACCACAGTTAAATGGTATTCCCCCACAATAACGGTGAGTGCAGAGATTCATTGTTCTAGCACAAATACAATTCTGGAAACTGTTATGCAATATCCCTTTATAAACCAGATTACTTTAGGGGTTCATTAAGGAACCAAACTACTTCATTGTATTCTAGATTTATTGATATTTACTTCACTCTATTTTCTTCAGATGGTATCCTTTCTTCCTTCTCTACTTCCTTTTCTTCCCTTTTCTTTCATTGCTCTCTTCTCTTTGTTAAACTTCTTGTATTAAACTTTTATCTTAGATTTAGAATCTTAGTATAGAGCTATTTTTTGGGGGGGCCCAACAAAATGTTATATGAAAGAATAAAAATATTAATTTAAGAGACTCTGGGAGTCTGAGTAAAGTAGCTTTATATTAACTACAGAATACTATTAGCCTTATTACCCCCACAAGATTTTTGAAAACTTGAGGTAGGTAGCCAGATTAAATAAATTTGCTACTTATGTCAAATTTTTATCAACACTAAACTTTTAAAGTTTACAAGATGGTATTTTTTCCCTTTTTTCACAGTCTTCTCTGAAGTTAGCTTAAGAATGTGGTTCTAACCATCAACAATTGCATAGTAATGATTACTCTGAACTAATACTGAGGGTTCCTTATCAAAACAAATGAAAATAACCTTTTTCGGGTAGATTACAGGATATGCAGCATATAAATCTGGGCAGGGTACGTACATTTTAATTCTATCATGCTTAAGAACATCCACAAAATATCTTCACTGAAAGGGCTGTGTTTAGATGGAAACAAATTGGTTTTTTCCTCCCTCACTGTTTCTGGATGCTCTCTCCATACTTGTTTGCTGTCTTTTTCTTTAACTCTCTAATATGACCATATTAAGCTCAGAGAATTCATGGTTCTTGAGAGGTATTAAGAAACAGTCCCACAAATAATAATGTGACAACTTTGTGACCATACTTAGCAATAGAAAAATGACTTGTATTCAATACCGATTTCTTAATGTGGCTTTCAGATATGTAAAAATAATCAGTGGTTGTTTCTGTCAGGAAAATGATTCTCTTGCAGAACAACTGATGATAGTGAAGCTGCTAAGCCAGATTTGGATATTTGGGGTAGGGAAGAAGCAGTGGCAATCTTGAGTCTATCATTGTATAATTTAGTAAAAAAAAACCGTAATTGTTGGTGATCCTGCTAAGGAAATGGAGCTGAGTCAGCACTGAGGATGTGTGTGCCCTCCACGGTCCAGGGTTTGTGAAACCCTTTCGTTCTGGTACAAGAGTTGGGGGTATAACTTTTATACTTGAATCTACCTACCGAGTTTACATTCTTCAATTCCTTTTTGTAAGGTGCTATTTCTGTATTTAAATAACTTTTTTAATGTAAAGCTGCTTTCTGCTTATCCTGTTGCACTGCTAGCTTTATGTAGGAATTAATTTTATTGCTGCTTACTGCTCTTGTTTTCATATTTAGCTCTACTCTTATCTCTAATAGCTATACTGTTTTTAGCTATCTACTTGTAACTTTGCTACTTTACATGTAAACCAGCTTTTTTTCTTTTAGAAAAATATTAAGCTTTATAAAATAGCAATAAAAAGTAACACATTTAGTAAAAGATGTTAGTCGTATTTCTTGATGGGCTTTACATACCATCTTCAGTAAAATCATTGACAGTTGCAACATGGCCAACCTGACCCTCAAAAAGCCAAGTTGCATCTTTGCTGAGACCTTCCAGTGGCTTCCAAATGCCAAAAATTACTGCATCACAGTTACACAAGAGCGTGGGAAGATTGAAGGACTATGCTCCTTGGCTTCTGTTTTCTAGTGAGTTCACATTGCTGTCAGTTTGGAGCTTCCAGGTGATTCTGAGGAATATACAGGAATCAAGGAACCATGCAGAACACCTCCAACCTCTTGTAGTGGTCCATGTTAGGTGCTTCTCCATTTAGCAAATGCTTACCTTAATGTCAAATTTTATTAATTAGACTTAATATGATTTCCCCGGGCTTGTTATACATCCAGAGTCATCCATGTTGCACTGTTGTCAGCTCCCCCTGCCGAATTGTGAGGTGAGACTGCCAGATGTCAGAGCTGCTTCACATGGACAGCTCCTCAAAGGACTCATCTTGGGGTGGAACCTGAACATCCTGTGATACAGGCAATTCATTTTCCTCCAGCTACCATCTTCCCACAGCCTCTTTGACTTTTCTGAAGTGCACACCTCACATACTCAGGCAGGATTTGAAAAAGTTACAGACTTTCCATTACCCTAGTCAGTGCCCTTTTCCCTAATTCTAAGAAAGCCCAACCAAACTTACAACAACTTCTTCACTTCCAAAGCTGGTGGCTCACCTGTCTTTCCCCCATGCAAGTCAGATACCAAGAACCCAGTCCCTGTTGCAGGAAGCACAGGCGTTAGAGCTAAGGACACCCAAACAGCGCCCCTCTGTGGCTTTTAAGTGCAGAGGTGAGCAATCATCATTTTCCAAAGAAAAACTTCCCTAAATCCATTTCTATTTCTATTCCCTCAACCATTTTCATGCCCTTGTGAGAGAGAGGATTTAGTAGTTGTATAACTGGTTTTGCAAAACCTCCTTTACCAATTCTACGGAGTCCAACAACTTTAGAATACAGCATTTACAAGCTTGCCCGTTTGTTATCCTGTTAACAATAGTTAAAAGCTTCCATTGTCCAGGATTTGCATGTTCCTGGGTGATTGTTGTAGCACTTATTGTTTCATATTTGTCAAAGTAATATTTATCAAAGTAGTGTTTGAGAGCTATTGTTTTTAGTGTTAAAATTTATGTCCTTTCTATTTGAAAATGCTTCCAAATATAAGACATTATGACATGGTTTTGTTGTTGTTGTTGTTGTTGTTGTTTTGGTACTGGGCATCAAACTCGGGACCTTGCATTTGCGAGGCACTTGCAAGGCACCGGAACCACTGAGCTAAATCCCCAGCCCCCCAAATATGAGAAATTATACCTAAGCTAAAATCATTTTTGCATTTTCTCACATCTAAATCTATTTTTATAAATGGTCCACTAGCCTGCAATTTGGCTCTCCTATAGAAGCATCCAGTCTCCCCACCTGCGTTGAAGAACTCAGCCACTAATGGATATTAAAAGTCAAAAGTGGGTACTTCTGATAAAGTTTAACAGTTAATTTTTTACTCTAAGTTTTACTAGAGGCTTAAGTTCATAGGAAAGTATATAACTTTTAAAAGCTGGTTTGATTATGAGAACACTTTCAATAGCATTTTATGAGACTAGATTTCAGCAGAAGATACTTTAAGAAATGGATCAACCCTCCATACAAACTTTCAAAATATCCTTATTTTTCCCTGAAAAGAAAAATGATTAGGATTCTTAAAGGCCAAGATCACAGATGACTTTTATCTGTATTCACGGTGCCTGTTACAAAATGTACACCCAATAAAAAATTGGAGAAAGAATAATGGATGGATAGATTACCACAAATATTGAAAGAAAAAAAAACTTTGAGGGCTCTCACATCACATGGTTCCACTCTGTATAACAGCTATTTAATAAATTACTGCCATATAGCTTGGTGGAGTTTTTTGTTGTAGTTGTTTTTTAGTTCATAAGAATGGGCTTCATTGTAGCACCAATGTTCACAAATTTAATCGTGACAGTCCCGCTTTTAAATTTCCAGAAGCATCCTACACTTCTTTTTCTTAACTCTGGCATGCCTTTCCAGTCCCTTTCCCAATTTTGCCCTGCCTTGCCAACTAAGGAAGTTACTGCTTTTTGACACAGCACTCATTTCTACTCCCCTTCTATCACAGGGACTGGAGGCCTGGAAACTACATTTCCCAGATTGTCTTGCTACCAGGTTCTAGATGGGATTTTGTCACTAAGATACACACACAAGACTGGTAGATGGAAAGGCTGTTGTTCCTCTCACAGTAGGAGCAACTCATGTAGCAGACTCAGTGTTTACAAAAGTCGTCCTAGTTCAGGACTGTGGCAGCTATACAGCAGTGCTTTTAACCTGTTTCCACCCATCAGGAGAAAGCAGCACCTTTACATCCTCTGGGTAACAGCAGTTGAGCTATGATCTAAACATTTTACAACTCCTCTACTTTTCCTCCCTTCTCACCATTACGTAAGTACCTAACTCCCTGTATTAAAACCTTCCTGCTAGAAATCCCTGATGTTTCTAATTTCTACACAGAACTCAGCAGTCCTATTTCCCACCTTTTCCCCGACTCATCCTCTGTCAATCACTCCAGTTTCTATGCTTTATTAATATTATTTTGTGCACCCATGTCTTTGCACCAGCCATGCCCTCTTCCGAAAATGCACTCCTCGTACCCTCACTTCTCTTTATCATGGATTGTCATATTCATTCTTCAAAACCAAATTTTCAAGTCTCTCCAGCAGGAAGAATGAGTTGTTTTTCTCACTGCACCATGAGATCTTCCAGGGCAGGAATCAAGTTTTTCTCTAGGGCCCAGCATTGTGCTTCATGGATATATGAACAGTGAACCCAGCTGAAGACATAGAGTAATGCACCCTAAGCTATCAACAAGCTGTAGCTTAATACGTGATGGAAGCAGGAAAATGGTAAAATAGCAGTGTGTCACAAGAATCAAACAGTCCATGCATAACCTTACCCATCGAAGGCAAGCTGATCATAGATTCACTCAACATTTACTGCTCCTCTGCAAACTAACAGTTTAGGAAACTTTCTGCCCTTCTTATATCTGTCTTTGATAATGGAAGAGAATTATAGAAATTTAGTGCACCAAAACCTTTGAAAATTGTCCTATTCACAACCTATTTTACAGAGAAAAAAATACAGAGTCTGTCAAAAAATGTGATATGCATTTCAGGAAAAGAAAAACTTGTATAAATTTTTTAATATTCAATTTATTGCAACATCTTGAGATTAATACAAATTACCTTTGACCTCTACAATTACAAGAGGTGCTCAAAATGGTGGCCTTTAGCTTCCAGACATTTATTAGTGTGGCAAACTGCTGCTTGGGTAACATTGGTCATGAGATTGCTGCACATAGGTTTTCAATTTCTTCTCTAAGGGCCAGCGATGTAGTGAGTTTTCTGTGATATACAACATCCTCTATGGTATCCCATATGAGGGTAATACCATCTGTTGAAAAAACATCATATTATTTTTCTTTTCCTTAAGTGTGTATACATTTTTTTGGCGGACTAAGGTTAAGCAACTTGCCCTGGATTACACTTACTTTAATTACAGAGCTGACACCAGAACACAAGTCTCCCCAATCCCCAGTCTGGTACATTGTCCTTATGCCATACCACTCATAAAGGTAAGCTGTTGTAATAAAATGCTGAAGAAGTGGTCCAAATAACTTATCCCATAGATTATCTGTACAATTTTCAGGCTGCATGGATTTTATGAACCATTAACTTGGGTGTGCAGTCCTCTTAGACTAAAATAATGACTGTGCAGGCTGAATATATACAAAACACCCTTAACATTTGAACTGAGTTTTGGAAGATGCATGAGAGATTGTCAGGTATAAGAAATGGGAGTGGGAGGAGGCATTTTAGACCAAGGGAGTGATTGGTGTGAAGGATGGATGCATAATTTCAGTTTTTCTGTGACCTTTATAAATTTGTATCAAAACATTAAAATATCACTTTGGTTATAAATGTATAGAAAAATGGAAAATTAGTAAAAGTAATATTTAGTATATAATGTAAAATACTGGAAACACAATTATTTTATTTCTTTATACACAATTTTATCAAGAGCAGCTTAAAAATCATTTACTTTTTCATGCAACTTACAATGAGTACTGAGCATCTTTTCTGTCTTGGTAAATGTCATATTCCTTTCTGAATTTGGATCATCTTCTAATATGCTATCCTGTCTAGTTTTGATTCGGCACAATGTCTCCAAGAGTTTATCTACTGTGAAGTTTCTTCAGGCATCCCTTTCTCTGGGGCATCTTCAGCCTCCTCACAAGCACTTTGCTCACTTGGCCTGGTGAACTCCCCTTCATTAAGTTCCTCTACTTGAACTTCTGGCATCACTGTTAGATGGTGGAAGAGTCACCACCACTGTCCACTATTTAACTACATTTGTGTTCAGTTCCAATTGCATTTCTAGCATGATCGCTTTTTTGTTTCTTTCCTTCATTCTCATCTTTGTTGATCAATTCTCTCTTTGAACCATTCACCTTATCAAAATGAATATGTTTTAGCACTGGGAAGTAATGAGCCAATAAGACTCCCTGTTTTGCTATTTGTATGAAAAGACTTTGTGCATGAACAAAAGTTTGAAAGAAGTGAAGTGATTGGTCACTGATCATGATGGGCAGCAGTTACTGATTTGTGGACTGAAGCAGTAAAATGTGTATGCACTGTATAGTAGCTGAAATTTGAAGCGTTTTACTGAAGAACTGATGTTGCTGTTGAACTGGTGTGCATGATAACTGAAATGCACATTTGGTGGTTGGAATTAGTTTGTTTTAAATTTTTGTCCTACCTTGTGGCAGAAACTAATCTCAGTAAACTCGGTACAGTCAGTTCAGTCCTTGTTTCACATATACTCCCTGAACCCTCTAAAAACAGTTAGAGTACTTTAGTGACAAGTATTTAAAAATGTAACTCACGCAGCCTTGAACAAAAAGAGGCACAGAGGTAGGACAAGGATTCTAGCTAATTTTTACTCCAATTGCTTTGGTCTGCCTTATTCCACACGTCAATTTTATCCACAGGCTGTAGTAATTATGGTCCCACACAAGGCAAGTTCAAAAGAAATAAAACAACTCTTTGGAATTTTTTTCAGAGGAGTATGAAAGAATTTTCTTAGGCTTCCCCAGAAAAATCTCTGCTCAGTTCTTTATTTTTTTCAATTTTTATTTTTTATTAGTACATGCCTGCATTCCTCATGGGGAGCTGGTATATATATATACAACACATCTTAATTCCTTTTTCATCTCCTTCCCCTCCTCTCCCTCTCCACTCCCCCTGTCTCCTAGACTCCTTCCCTTTTGTAAAAGCTCTATCTCCCTATTTCCTATTATCTACCTTTTATTTTGCTCTTTATTTCTATTTTGGGTTTCTCATATAAAAGAAACCATGAGATGTTTAAGCTTGTGTGACTAATTTATTTCACTTAACATTATGGTCTCAAGATACATCTATTTTCCTATAAATATCTCATTTATCCTTCTTCATGGCAAAGTACTTGGACCTCAATATTCTATTATGTATAAATACCACATTTTCTTTATCCATTCATCTGTTGATGGATGCATGCTGCTTCTAAGATTTAGTTATTATGAATTGTGCTGTTATAAACATGGGTATGCATGTATCTCTATAATGTGATGTCATTAACCCTTGGAAAGATACCTAGAAGAGGAACAGCTAAATCAAATGGAATTTCTATTTTTAGTTTTTTGAGGAATCTATTCTGATTCTGTAGTGGTTGTACTAGTTTACATTCCCACCAAGAATGTAGACAGGTTTCTTTTTTTGCCACAGCCTCATTAGCATTTGTTATTATTTGATTTCTTGATGATAACCTTTCTTTCTGGAGTAAGGTGAAATCTCAGTGTTATTTAAAATTTGCATTTCTGTAATGGCCAAAGATGTTGAACATTTTGTCATGTATTTATTGGCCAATTGTACTTCTGAGAAGTGTCCATTCACTTCATTTGCCCAGTTTTTAATTAGGTTTTTTATTGGGGACATCTAATTTTTTTGAGTCTTTCATATATTCTGATCAGTACTTATAGAGCCAAATTACTTTACACATGTGCTGTGGCTTAAATATGGGTAACATCCCCCCAGAGGCCCATATGTAAAGAGCTTGGTGCCCAGGGTTGAGCTATTGAAAGTGGAGAAAACTTTGGGAGGTGAGGCCTAGTGAGAAGTCCTTAGGTCAAGGATGTTTGAAGGGGATTATGAAGACCCTTTTCTCTCTCTGCTTGCTTTCTCAAGTTGTGACTTTTGCTCTGACACACGTTCCCCACACTGTCATCTGCAGCTCTCACCAGAAGTGCATTGATGAGTGCCATTCTTTAAAACCTTCAAAACCAGGAGCTAAATAAACCTTTCCTCTTCATAATTAGCTACCTCACATATTTTATTGTAGTAATGAGAAGCTGATTAATACAATGTTCACTTCTAGACAAGGTAGGTCTATATAGGGTTATCTTTAGTCTATTTAGACCTATACCTGGAACTGAACCACATGGGATCTGTGGGAGTAGATTGAACAAACTCAGGTTCTAAGAGGATGAGAAAGGCAGGAAATTGACGCTTGCTAGCAGCAACAATTTCACTACAGCTCTACATGCTTCCCTGAAATCACATGACATCACACTATAGGGAAGAGTTATCAGTCCCTATCTTTATAAATCATCACCCCCAGCGATATCTATTTTCCTTTCTACTCCTTGGTCCTTATTGTCCCTTTTCACATCACTGTGATTTCTTTGGAAACCAAGTTCACCCCTGTGGAATCTCCTGCTGGGCCTTCCTCATTCAGACATAAGGTCTTTCCAGGAGTGCTGTCTTTTACTATCACAGACACCAGATGACTCACAGGAAACTGCTACTGCTTTAAACACAGCACAGAAGTCCAGGAAACTTGTGAAGCTGTTTCTGTTCTTTTATGCCAAGAAAATTGTTTCAGGTAAGATTGGTCCATTCTCAAAATTTCCTATGAACTCTGTCCCTTTGGAGCTGCCATCGATAAAGCTTCAAGTTGGTGTCAATAGCACCTGGGTTTTCAAGCTCGCAAAGTGATTTTTTCATGAAGTATTTCATTCACTTTGAAGGCATCAATCTTAGAGAAACTCTTATACACAAAGTGATAATACAAAGGTGTTATACTTTTGTCTGTTACACTAAAAGGCTATAAATAACCTGAATATGTTAAAGTATAATCACTTCACATAGTGTACTAATATTGAATAGTTTAAATGAAATAATTACATCTATATTCAGCTACATAGATATACTACTTAAAATATCTCATGCTGAGTGGATAAAAGGAAAGTACACAAAAGAGACGCACCTTGTACATTATGTAAACCTTTAAAGTACTTTTGCAGTAAAAATATAAAAGGATAGGTAAAAAGAATACACACTAGTAACAGAATAGTGTTACTTCTAAAAAGGAAAGCGATTAAAACAGGTAAAGGATGGGGTTATTGGGAGTTTCAACTGCATCTATAATATTTTGTTTCTTTTTTAACAAAGGGACCTGAAGTCAATATGACAAGTGTTTATAGTTGGTAATTCTAGGCTATAGGTACTTTTTCTGTATGCTGGAAATATTTTATAAAATTAAAATATATCATTTTAATATAATATTTTAGAAAATGATAGCCATGTGTTTACTAAAATCAGTGATTCCTATATTGTGGGGTTTAGTGGTCCTGTAGGTTATTATGTTGGTCCAGGTACTTGCTTCCCTTTCCCGGAGGAGTTCTGTATATCCTGACCATGATGAGCTCCACAGAGAACAAAAGTCACTTGTTCTTAAGAAACATAGGGAGAAGTGACACATACCTTTGGAGCAGAAGTTTTGAGAGACTGCTCATTATTTTCTGATTTTTTTCCCCTCTGCCAAGAAACCAGTTATCAGGTACAGACTGCTCTGTCACTATCTTGAATGAGAGAAGAGTCACAGCCAATCTGCAATGAATATGCTCCCTGAGCACAAATACTAGTTGTTCTAAAGTTGCTGAGATTTTGTATAAGCTGAGATTTAGTATAAGCTATCCTGACTGGCACAATTTCAGAAGCATAATAAATAAGGGACCAACATAGCATATGATTTTAGGAAGTTGGAGCTTTTGAAATTATAATATCTTTTCTTTAATAGAAAAGACATTAAAGAAAAATAATAGGTTACTTAAACTCAGTAAATTCAACACTGAATATTTAATTATGCCTTGTACTGCCACTACCCACTTTGGCATCAGACTTATAGAAAGTGTCATCATCAACTGGCTTTGGGGATAAACCAATGACTTCAATCTGGGGTGTACAAAGACTTTTAAAAGGATAGATATATTCAAAGAATTTAAAGAGAATCCATTTTCTTTATACCTAAAAACTCCATTTCTAATCATTTCTAACTCTTAAATTTCAAATCCATCTTATTTGCCCAGGTGATCTCTGATTAGCTGTTTCATTATTTTCTGTTCCTATTCCAAGTCCTTTCTCGAACCTACATTCTATGAGATCAAAGGCTGCACAGAGTGTAGAAACCTCTGCAACACGCATCACAGGGACGATCAGAAAAATATTCTAACAATCAGGTAAAATCAAATACTTGTACAGGTCCCATGGTTTTCAGTTATTTTGCTGTTAACAACCTTAAGTAAAAGCTAATTCAGTTGTGTACTCATTGTTAACAAAAAAAGAAAATTATTAAATTACCAAATCATTATTAGCAAGAAACTCAGAAATCATTCAAAAAAATTCAGTTAATATTGCTTAATAAAAATTTTTCCATTCCCAGTACTTATTTCTATGAATGAAATTTCCTGAGGCTTACAACTAGAAAAAAATGATAAATATGAATAATATTGATGCTGACCTTTGTCACATTCTAACAATAATATTCATCAAATACATAGCAATAATTATATATTCATCATAGACATTTAAAATAAATTTTTAAAGCCTCAACCTTCTAAGTAGATTTTAATGTTGAATAAGTACAGCACTGATCAACATTTTAACATATTTGTTTTTAATTAATTATGCACTAAATAAATGAATAACTAGTCTTATAGTCACATTCCGTAATTTGTATTTAATGTTTATTTTTTGTTACAGAAAAATATGTAGTGTCTTCTGTATGTAGCACATATCTTAACATTTATGTATCTGTATAAAACATGAGAATATAAGTCTGTTGGGGAAGTGGAATTGAAATATAAGTTGAAGGAGAAAAGGAATTATGAGAAAATTGATCACTAAAAAGAGTTGACTTTATAATTTTTAAATACCTGTTGTTGTGTATCAAATCCCTATGATATTTAAAGTCCACTGTATGCATTAAAAAGAGTTGTACGGAAGTTTTGTTTTTAAATGTAAATATTCACAAGCCACAAGAGAGTATATTATTTAAAAGCATTTAAATTTATAATTAAAATTTTTACTTTAAAATGTGCCAGAATTTTTCAAAGTTATTCTCAGGCCCATGTAAGCAAACCCATCTGCGGGCCACTAGGGGAGTCAGACCTGGGCCTCTGAGCCCGTCCCTCACCTTCCACTCCCCGCAGGAGCCCCGCCGTCCACACGGTGGCAGTAGTGTCTGCGCGACGTGATGAACTGCTACAACCAGAGGACCTCCAAACCATTTCCTGTATTTCATTTGCAATCAACATGTTAAATAAACAGTTTACATTTCCCTCGAATTAACAATAAATACCCACTGTGATTTACCACTGCTGAATTTCAGCATATTCCATTAAATTTTCTGATCATGTAACATAAACTGAAGCTATAAAGAATCAGGACTCTATAAATCTCACCCACCTGGGAGGAACCCAGACATTAACTTCATTTTTTATATTCCTCTCTGCTTTTCTTTTCCCCGTGCTTACACCAACTCTGCCCACCCCAGACCCCGCCTCCCGTTGCTAAGCAACTGAGCTTTGTTGTTCCTGAACACTAGCCATTAACTTGCCCTCATTTTCTTTAATAAGATCGTGGCTGTAGCCCAAATTACCTTCTTTTTCTAAAAATCTGAGCAGGATGTGTATGACTTACCCTGATTCTAAGGCAAATGAGATCCCAGCAGATAAATACAAGAAAAGGAAACAGAATGCTTGAACAATTGCGTTAGTTACTTTTCTGCTGCTGACACAAAATACCTGACACCCAAAGTTAGAGGGAAAGGGGTTTATCTGGCTTACAGTTCATAGAGGTTTCGGTCCATAATCGGCTGGCTCCAAGGCAGGGATGGCAAACAGGCATCACAGAGGAGAAACAACATGACGTGCACGAGGTAGCAAAGGCAAGAAGAAACCTTCACCTCCTCTTTCTGCCTCTTTTATCCTATCCACACTATCAGGAATAGGGTGGTGCCGCCCTTAATCCCAGCATTGCACATTGCAGATTCAGCTACCTCTGACTGAATGAGGCTTTGGGGACCATCCAGACCCAAACCATAACAGAAACTCTGAAATAGAACCTAACTCCTGTACAAATAAGGCCATTTTGCCTTATTTAAAAGATGATTTTTTACTGAGCACTTATTATATACTAGGCATTCTGCTATTTCATATTTATTATTTCTTTTAATCTTCAAAATGTTATCTCTTTTACACTCTACCTTATTTTTTGAAGGACTTTCTATTCCATAACAGGAGTTTTAAAGATTCAGTTGTATGGAAGAAAGGTACGTTATTGTTTTAAGAAAGGGGAAATGAAAACAAAATTAGAATTAAGCATTCACTAAACCATTCTTAAGCAAATTTATTTTTTATTTTAATTTTTACTTTAATCTTCCAGAGTGGAAAGCTGATGTCCAGAGAAATCCAGAAACGATTTGCCTAATTTATAGAGCTAGAAAATGGCAAAATCTAGATTCTGTCAGACTCTAACACTGTTATAACACATTCCTCTTGCTTATACTGGATTCAGAATGTAGTGAAATTACTACCTCCCCACATCTTTGTAAATGTAGGGTGAGAATTTCTGCTCTAAAACTCTGGCAGGGTCTTCTCCAAGCTTGAAGGAAATATGTACAGCCTCTGTATGGCTGTAGTTGGATTGACTAGAGTTTGAATCTTGGTGTGCCACTTGTATAATGTGACAAAGTCACTGTCTCACTTTTGGCCTCAGTTATTCCTCTGTAGAAATAAAAACATAGAGTGTCTTCCTCATAGGGATGATATGAAGATTGAGCATTAATTGGAGTATGTTATATTCCTGTAATGAATGGACCTCAAAATGTATGATGGTTCAAACTTTACATAAGTTTTCTTCTCACTCGAATTGAAGTTAAAGGCAGCCCTCCCTCACTGGCAGCATGCCTCTCCCTCAGCATGCAGCCAGGTGGCAGTTCTGTTATCTTTAATACATGGTTTTCAAGGACACCTGAGTTATCATTTTCATCCAGGTGAGCAGGAGCAGAAAAGAGGGGGAGGAGCTTGTTCAGGAGGTTTTACAAGTCAGACCTAGAGGCAAGGCACATGACTTCCACTTACATTTTACCAGATGGAACTCAGACACGTAGCTATCTGCAAAGAGGCTTGGAGAGGCACCCTGGTTGAGTGTAAATGCTATGCAAATGGTTGTTACACCATATTGTTAAGGGAATGGCAACAAAAAAATCCATACTCATTCAGAATAGATATAATTTTTAACAAATATTTTTATCTCATGTTGGTTGAATCAGTAGATACAGAACATACAGATATAGAGGGATGAATGCATATATATTTTGGAAATATGTGGCTCGTACCTCTAGTTTCCACAGCTTCTTTATGTAAACGTATATTGCTCCTGCTTCTACCAGAGTCAAAAATTATGCCTTAGTGAAAAACCAAAATTATTCCTCTCAATCACAACCACACCTTCGTCGAATTAATGTTGAACAAAAATCTAAAACATATTAAACCACAGAGCACCCAATAATTAGACTGCTCACAGAGCACCGATGTTTCCATTCATTGGAATGAAATACAGATCATGGCAATAAACATGCTCATAAGCAATGTACTAACCACCCTCATTCCCTTGGAAAACCTCAAAAGCAAAAGACAGGAGGAATACTTTTCTAGTCCAGAAACAGAAATGTTAAGGTTTAAAAAGTAAGATGGGGACAAAATGTGTTGCTGAAGGTTTGCCATGCCTCCCAACTTCCCAGGCTCCCTGCCTTCCTAAGCAACTTGTCCCGTGCAACAGGCTGCCCCTTAGAGCAGCATTTCCAGACACCAACTCATCTTCACACATTGCTGAGTTTGGAGTTAGGAGGGTCAAGTTTCAAGAAATCCAGGCAAAGTCATTTATGAGCTATGCAAGAGTGGAAATTCCATATGGTTTCTGACTTCTAAAAAAGTAAAATAATATTTTTTAAAAACAATTCTATCTTCTCTACTCAAACTTGTTTTCTTAGAATATAACCTCTGCTGTGGTTGCTCTCTAAAGGGAAGTAATTTTAAAGGTCTTTGGAAATGAAAAAGTTATTCAGGCTTAGAGTTTTGGTCTGTGTCAGCAACTATTTGCAGATGCTGTTTGTCGCCAGGCTGTTGGTGCTGTCAGACTCACTGAAGGCCACGCCCTTCTTCAGATCTCCCTTGGATGGGAAATCGAGAGTGATTTTGACAGGTACAGTTTAGATCTAATTAGTATTGAAAATATTTAAGTGGAGTATAAGGCTCTCAGTCCTCTTATACCAGAGCCTCGTTATTCCCCATTTAATTTATAAGATGATATTGTTTCATGGGTGGAAGGATGATTGAAATTCCAGTCCTAGCTCTGCCATTTACTTGCTGTGCAACCTCAGTTTCCTCCTCTGTAAATTGGAAGTAATATATGTCACAGAATGGTTTTTAGGAAAGTATGACAGGTTTATAATAATAGCTAATATTTATTGAGCTGAGCACTGCACTAAACATATGACATCTTTCATCGAGCTTGAGCCTTTATACTTTAGATTGTTACAGCAGTTACTCTACCCTAACCAAAACAATGAGTAAAAATCAAATATGTTAGTTAAAGATGTTATTTTTATGGCCTAATATCCTTACCTCAAGGCAAAAAAGCACACAAGAGAGGCAACAGAGCAGGGAGGTAAGAACATGGTCTTCCATTTCAATAACAAATAAATCATTTAACCCCACTGAGCACTGATGATCCCAGATGTACATTGGGAAAGATAATCATCAGCTGAGGTTTTGTCAGTACTGAATGATGTGATAACAAAGCACTCAGCACAATTAACAGACTCTGTAACAATACTGCTATACCAGTACATTAGCCACTTAGGTAGGAATAGTCCACCAGCTGGTCACAGCACCCAGTCTACTCACCTAGTAGACTGCACTAGTGGCAACAGAACAATTCTGATCCTCAGGCTCTCCTTCCTGTGCCTGGGTTACATCTCTCATCCATCTTGTTTGCAACAATCCTTCAGATGGTACAGAAACAATTAAGAGTACCACTTTCTCTCACCTTCCTCTGAAATTGACCAGATATCTGGGCCTGTCCATTCTTCCTTTTGACCTAGGACACTTCTATATTTCTTTAAAGGTATAGTGTTACTTTACTGATTTAATCCTAAGAGAGCATCATTATTTTCTTTTTTCCATGTTGAAATGCACACTTCCACTTTCTCATACACGAGTAATGACTTCACTCTCAGCCCCAAGAACTTACAACAGATAATAAACTCAAGGCTTATATTGCCCATGTATCAGTAGGAGGAAACCCAGACAAAAAATATGTCCACAGGCCAGCTTGTGTAAAAAAATTCTCAGATCTGTCACTAGAGAAATAGTGTCCACTGCTAGAGAATGGCCCCATTTGAACTTTCTAAATCATCCCAGCAATGATATCATCTATATGGCTCTGCAACACTTCAACGTGAGGAGGCACAAATGATCTGCTTTCATTTATCCTGGTGAGCTGAGGATCTTGGGATTTGCTGGACAACCAAAAAAGACAATCTCCACAGGGCTAATGCCCCTCACTGAGGTTGTTGCCTCTGTGAGCAGAATATGCCAGGATTTTGAAGACTTCCCTGCTCCTAAATTGCATGTTTTTGTTAGACCCTTGAGATCCAGCAGTGGTACAGTAGCCTGAATAGTAGGCAAGGAGAATTAAATCATTTATTACCTTCCATAGCATTTTCCTCCTATATCTATCAGTCCCATACCACTTCACAGCATTCAAATGTATATCATTCTCCAAAGGTAAAGTTCCCCTAGAAGTATCACCCTTGCTGTTTAAGTATTTCAACTTTGCTTTGTTTTAATATCTCCTGCAATGGACTAAGTAGCACAATTAATAGGCATGATGATTATTCACTAAGGTAATCTTGCTATTATTTTGTATTTTTAAGTATTGAGTAAAATCCCTTTTGCTTCTCTTGGGTCCCGTCACTGTGGCCATAACCAGACTTCCAAGTTTATGAAAATCTTCTATAACACATAAAATTGCACTCTAGTGCGCTATTTTTTACTTGACTAAACTGGCACTATTTGGTTACAGCTGTGGCTATGTCTTGGAATAGCTTCAACATTTATTTTGTTGCACAATACTACAAACCACATTGTATTCATAGTAACATTCAGCTAGCACTTTAACTCCAATACCTGGCATGCCTGAACTTTTTCCTCCCATTCTAATGCTTTTCAATATATGACGCAGAAGGGAAGGTAGGAGTTATTTAAACTAAGGTAGAATAGAAGAAATAAAAGATAGGTAAAAGGAGACACAGAAATCATAAGTTAAAATTGTGTTTTTAAGAAGACTGCAACATATGGGCCTCATTCAAGGTTACCCAAGGCAATACATATCAGTGTTCCCTTGGTAAAATTTAGGCTCCTTTCCTTCAAGACCCATCACATTCAAAATTTCTCAGGAATACTAAAAGTCTATAAGTTGGCTTAATTGAGAAAGTAAAGAGCAAGAACCTGATCCTAAGATAAAGGAGCAGGTTCACAGAATCTAAAAAAATGTTAAAATTACCTGTTCAATAAAAACCTCAAAAACTGGGTCCTTACCTGTAGAATAGGCTACTATCCTTCTAGGGGGTGGGCTACCTTTTCCTGAGGTTTCCACCCCCTTGAGAGAAGCATAAATGTTTCCTATTTCAGGAAATAAATATCTCTCTCAAAAGAGCCACACTCTATTTCTTTGTGTGTATACCTTTTAATTTCTGCCTTATAAAGTCCTTCTTGTGCCTTTTACTAACTAGTCCTGAAAACCGTTTTTCATGACAAGAGTCAGTGAACCTGCAAATTTATTCTGCAAGAAGGATGGGTTAAGGTCCTTTCAGCTTCAGGGATCCCCCTCAGACCCAATCCGATAACAAAACCAGTGGTTATAATTCCTTAGAAAATGTTATTAATTTAATTTTCTTCTGAATCACAATTAAACTAACATTTTACTGAAATTATACCATAGTTCAAACATATTTAGATATCTTTATATATTTCTCCTTTTAAGCAATTTCTTGATGCTATCAATTAGAAGTTGGCAAACTTCATAGCCCAAAGCCAGGTCCAGCCAGCATCCTGTTTTTGTAAACAAAGTTTCATTAGAATTCAGTTTTGTCCGTGTGTTTATGTATTATCTATGGCTTTCTTCACACTATATCAGAAGAGCTGATAGATTCCAAAGCCTAAGGTATTTACTATCTGGTCCTTTACAAAAAAAAAAGTTTGCTGAGTCATGCTATAGATGAAAGATTTTAAGAGAAACGATTTTACTTTGTCCATTTGAGGGGCAGGGGAGTTTGCCAGGGATTGAACTCAGGACTTTGCACTTACAAAGCAGGCACAGTTCCACTGAGCTAAATCCTGGGCCCTGAGAATCAATTTTAATTTGTGAGGGAAGAGATGAATTGGAAGAGATGATTCTCACCTGACTGAAAGGCAACTTACACTTGAGATGTGTCCTCTGTATTGGGTTGAATATCCCATTCATGTCCCTTTGGAAGCTGAGAATGTGACCTTATTTAGAAATAGATTCTTTACTGATCTGACCAAGTTAAAATGAGGTCATACTGTATTACAGTAGGCTCTAACCAAGTAAGAGGTTGTTATAGTTTGCGTCTTAAATGACTCCCAAAGGCTCTTGTGTTGAAGAATAGTCCTGGGATTATTGGGAGTTGATGGAACCTTTAGCAGGTAGGGCCTAGTGGAAGGAATTGTGGCCACTGGGCATATATCATTGAAAAAGACAAAAAAAAAAAAAGAAAAGAAAAGAAAAAGACATAGGGACCCCAGACCTACATCTCTCTTTCTCCCTCTGCCTCCCTGTTTGCAAGTCACCAGTGAGCAGCTTTGGTTTACAGTGTGCTCTCCACCATGATGCTCTGTCTTGTACAAGCTCAAAGAAATAGGCCAAGTGACCATAGATTAAAACTATGAACCAAAATAAATCTTCCCTCCTTTTATTTTCTCAGGTATTTTATCACAGTGATAGAATACTTATCAGCACACAAGTATCCTTATACGGAAGAGGAGACACAAATAAAAGTCTCATAACAATAGAGGCCAAGACTAGAGTAAAGCTACCATAGCCCAGGATTGGAAGCAGGCAACAGAAAAAGGAAAGATTCTTTCCTCAAATCTTCATAGGGAGAATAGCCCTGTCAACACCTTGATTTCAGAGTGTTGGCCTCTAGAACTGTGAGAGAAATTTCTGTTGTTTTAAGCCATGCATCTGCCAGTAATTTGTTATAGCCATAAAAGTAATTTAGGAAACTAAGATATGTTATAGTTAAGTTTGGGTATAAAGTCCTTAGACTACTTTTCTGTTTTACCACAAAAAGAAGACCTAGTTACTAATGCAATTATAGGTCACTGATGCCCAGATAATGTTACATACATGTAAAGACGGCACACAATATTCTCTTTGTAAGCAACGCCAGGGTGGGAGTAGATATAATAAAGTAAGGAGAAAAGACTTCTAAAATTAAGGCTGGTGTCTTAGTTAATTTCTCATTGTTTGGACAAAATATACAAGACCCACAAGTTAAAGAAAGAAAGGTTTATTTTAGCTCAGTTTTTAGAGGTTTCAGCTGGCTCCAAGGCAGGAGAGCATGGCAAAAGAGAAATAGTCTATGGCATGGCAGGCAGAAAGGAGCCAGCAGTGAGCCTTCATTTCCCTTTTTATTCCATTCAGGCTACAAGCCTATTGGTTGGTGCCACCCACACCTAGGGTGGGCCTTCTCATTATCCACACCTAATCCAATTATCACATCCTGAATCCAGTACCAAACACCCATAATCCAGCCACCTCCCAGAAGCTCCACCTATGAGCACATGAGGCTTTGGGGGGACATCTAGATTATAAGCTATAACAAGTGAGAAATTGGACCATAAGAAATTGTATTCTTTCATAGTGCTCAAACTTCTACCACTGCAAGTAGAAAAAGATTGTTACTCCAATTTAGGAGTAGTGTAAGAAATGCTCTTTTATGGGAAAATACTCTTTGGGGGCATTTTCACCCCATTGGGCACTCTTTCTATTTTGAGCACTCATCCTAGCGTCCACATTGCTCACTCCTTCATTTCCTGCAGGTCTGTGCTCAAGCAATACAGGGGATGATCAAAATATAGAGTGAACATTTACATTTTTAAAATTTATTACACTAAAAGACACATTTTAATTAATGCCCTTGAAAACACTCCCCTCTGCTCTGAACACACTTATTCTATCCTTCTTGCCACTTTCTGAAGCAATTCTAGAGTTTTTCTTTCATGAGTCTCTTTATAAGTCATGATCAAAACTACAATGAATGCAGCTGCTGAGTGCCATCTAACAAAAAGGCAGGCTCATGAAAACATTACAGTGTTTCCACATTCATTTTATTGACTGGATCTGCCACCATCCTGCCCTTCCTCAAAGTGAAATGACCATAAAAGTTATACACATTTTGAATTCATTCAGGACACCAAGGCAGCTACGATAGTGCAACTAAAGATGCTCGGATAAGAGTGCTTCCAGAACTGCTTCAGGAAGTGGCAGGAGTGACGGGCTAAGTGTGGTTGAGGTGAAGGGGCTATTTTAAAGGGGATTAATGGCAATGTACCTTTTACTGTAATAAATTAAAAAATTTTTAAACATTCATGCAATTTTAATCACACCTTATACTTTATCACGAAAGCTCTCTCTTGTCACTTCATAAAACACACACACACAGTCCTTTTCAGTTTCTTCTTAGTCTCCTGACTATAATTTTTCTTCCTAGCACTTGCATGCATTTGTTTATATTCATTTCATTAGAATATAAGTGCTGTGCAATCAGGAACTTTGTCTTACATACTTACATATCTCCAATGTTTAAGAACCAGAAACATGAAGAGACAGTGTTAATGGTTTGGTTTCAAATTTTGGAACTATCATCCAGCTTTATGACCTTAGGCAAATTTTTTATCTCTATAAGCCTAATTGGTATCATCTGTAAAGCAGAAATCAGAAGACTGCTAATACTCTATGCCCGATACATTATAGCTTCTAATATAATATTATTGTGGGTGTGTAGATATGAAATTTTTCAAGTTTAGTAAATCCAGTGCTCATTCTCCAACTTGCAGAGTGTTTAGAGGTAGTAGTGGTTTCACAGTTGAGATATATGAAACTGATCTTTAAAAATAACTTCACACTGGGCCGGGGATTTAGCTCAGTTGTTCCGCCGCCTGCTTCGCAAGCACAAGGACCCGAGTTCGATCCCCAGTACCAAAAAAAATAAATAAATAACTTCACATTAACTGTCATTATTTGCTGAAGATATGATACGTTACATAGAAGACCCAAAAAACTCGTTCAAAAGTCTTCTAGACCTAATTGACAGATTCAGTAGAGTAGCTGGATACAAGGTCAACACTCAAAAATCAATAGCCTTCTTATACACAAATAGCGGACCCATTGACAGAGAAATTTGGGAAATAACTCCTTTTACAATAGCATCCAAAAAAAAATGAAATATCTAGGAATCAACCTAACAAAGGAAGCAAAAGACCTCTACACTGAAAACTACAGCACTCTGAAAAAAGAGATCGAAGAGGACACAAGAAAATGGAAAGACATCCCTTGCTCCTGGGTAGGAAGAACCAATATAGTGAAAATGGGCATACTTCCAAAACTACTATATAGATTTAATGCAATGCCAATTGAAATTCCAACAATATACTTCACAGAACTAGAGAAAACAATCCAAACATTCATTTGGAACCAGAAGAAACCTAGAATAGCAAAAGCAATTCTAGGCAACAGAGACATGGCTAGGGGTATCACAATCCCCAACTTGAAACTATACTACAAAGCTACTGTGATAAAAATAGCATGGTACTGGCAAAGAAACAGATCCGAAGATCAGTGGAATAGATTAGAAGATACAGAAACAACTCCAGACATACTAAGCCACCTCATCTTTGATAAAGGAGCCAACCACCCTCATTGGAAGAAAGATAGCCTATTTAATAAATGGTGTTGGAAAAACTGGATTTCAACCTGTCAGAGATTAAAACTAAACCCATACCTATCACCGTGTACTAAACTAAGATTGAAGTGGATTAAAGATCTAAATATTAAAACAGAAACACCAAACTTGCTGGAAGATAAGTTAGGTAGAACTCTTGATGACATTGACATAGGAAAAGACTTTCTGAACAAAACCTCAGTAGCACAGCAACTAACAGAAAGAATCAATAACTGGGATTTCATCTTATTAAAAAGCTTCTGCACTGCAAGAGAAACCACCAACAGAGCTAAGAGACAATCTACAATGTGGGAAAAAATTTTAGCAGCTGTACCTCCGACAAAGGACTACTATCTAGAATATATAAAGAACTGAAAAAAATCAGACCCCCCAAATTCAAAGACCCAATTCAAAAATGGGCATCTGAAATGAACAGACATTTCTCAGACAAAGAAGTAAAAGCAGCAGATAAATATATGAAAAAATGTTCAACATCACTGGTCATTCGAGAGATGCAGATGAAAACAACACTGAGATTCCACCTCACCCCAAAAAGAATGGCTGCTATCAAGAAATGTGGTTTTAACTTTTATACCTTCCCAAGTGGATAAAAGGTAGAACAAGGGTTGCCTGACCTAACATAGACACGACTAACATTCTTTATTGCATCTATGCTTACACTGCATGATTCACAACAGCCAACACATCATTTTGTTTTAAGTTTTTCTCTATTTAGAAGAAGAAAAATAAATCATTTTTAAAAAACATTCTGATATCTGCTAGTAAGTGTGTACTATTAGGGTTTTTGGATTTGGCTAATTTGCTATAAAGGTCATTGTATTAAAGACATACAATTCAAATACTATCCAGCAAAAACCTTCCTACCCTAAATATCCAAGTATAGCTGATTCAAACCCCAACCCTAGATAACACAATTTGTGCAAGTCTAGAGCCCAGCCCAAAATTACTGTGAATTCCACATCTGTTTATGTCCCTAGAGTCAACTTGACCTTGGGACTCCTAACCCATATATGCTCTATTAGGCAGCTTTTTTATCCAAATGAGAAATTCAGTCTTTACCTAATTTCTACAAGATTCCATCTACAAAATTTAACTGAGGTAATTTTACTGAAAATAATGCAACCCTGTCAACAACATTGAACCATAGGGATTATAGTTCTTTAAAAAATCCTCTGGCCACTCCACTCTTGTTAAGTTTTACCACCCAGGATCATTTTGGTTTTTCTTAATTAATAAGAATACATTTGTCTGCAAATAGTAGAAATAAAACTATGATGACTTAAACAAATAGGGGTTTATTTTCTGACATAACAAGATGTAGACATAAGCAGTGCTGAGCTAAGATAATTATTCATTGCTTTGATCAGGGTCCCAGGCTCACACAGCCTTTCTGCTCCACTTTTAGGAGATGGCATTTTCTGTACAGTCTCATGATTATAAGATGCCTACTGCACTTTCAAGCATCAGACCATTTTTCTAAGTGATTCTAAGTCTAAAGTCAGGTAAATGCTGACTATGGCATCCATTATACATTTTTAAATGCCAGGAACCATATTATACACAAAATTTTAGAAACTATAACAGAGTTAGATTTTCAAATATCTATTAAGTCCCTAAGATATGCCATTTCATGTTCAAATGAATTTTCCCCTTTAAGGTATTTTAATGGTTGTGAGAGTTATATTTGTCACAAAATATAACCACATTTATTTATGACAAGATAGGCAGTAGATCAATTTTTAGACTAGATTTCTGTGGCTTAGATATTATACAGTATAGTTCTGCCTTAGTTAAAAACTAAGTTTAAGAAAATGTTTTTAAATTGATTCAAGAAAAGTTCATGAAATATGCAAAAGAGTTACCTGTATTTACAATTGTGTGACAAAACTACCCTTTTATAGAGTTCCAAAGGACATGAGCCCAAGATGGATACAGGTCAGTATTTCATTTGCAGTATTTTTGCTGTACCTTGTCCTGCTTCCCCATCATTACAAATTTCTTTCTCTTGTTTTAGTTACAGTAAGAACTCTAGTTTCCTTCATTCCCTTAACTTATCAAAACAAGGAAATATTAAGTATGCATATGCATTTGTTGAATGGCTAATGACAATTTGCTGAAACATATTCAAACTGAACATTACCTCATCTAGACATTTAGATTTTTTTATTTTACACTGAACTTCAGTATGAAAGATTATTCCCAGTAAAAGAAATTGGCATATGCAAGTAAGTAAGGAAATATGGGGAGAGGATGAGCAGAGAAGAAATGAGGATGAGAGGAGAACAGATCTGTTAAACCTGAAGGCAAACCTAGTTAAGTCCTTTTAAGGATTTGAGGATGAGAACAATAGGAAATGGTAATCTCTTATGTCTTTTTTCTTTTCTTTTCTTTTTTCTTTTTGGTACCAGGGATCGAACTCAGGTCATTGCACTTTCAAGGCAGGTGGCGGAACCACTGAGCTAAACCCCTGGCCCATAATCTCCTATTTCTATATGACACCTATTTCAAAACAGAGGATACCAGAATATTGACTATCTTCATTATTTTTGATATTGTCATTTTTCATTATCTTACTGTACTGTCTCATTATCTGAAATATCATCTGAGATCTGAGATCTCTTTCTCCGTCCTGACCTAAGTCTGTCTCTGAAACACAGAAATAGATAAGAGGCGACACTTAGGCCCAACAATCCAGTGCCAGGTCTGTGTTCTGTGTCTCACAGGCATGATTTCATCACTCACATGGACACAATTCAGCCTTTCCCAAAGGTGCCCAAGGACAGATTGCATCAGAATCACTTGAGGTACTTATTTAAAGTGCAGATTCCTGGGATGTACTATAGTTTCAGCCTTCTAGGAATCCTATGCACACTAAATTTTGGAAACACCTAGATGCAATTGTTAGCTCAATTTTTAGATGAAGAAACAGATCTACACTACAGAGAAAAGTAACCTATCCACAGACACCTGTGAACTACGCAACAGGAGGTGGCTCTTAACCTCTGCCCTAACTTCAGCAGTCTTGAATCTAGTGCTGCATCATTCAAGATCCTGAGTGTATCAGGAACGGATTTCCTTAGCTGTAAATACCCTCTTCCACTGCCAGAATCAACTTACACAAAGGCCATATGTATAAGCATTAGTATCAGACTGCTTGAGTTCAAATCTTGGCCTCAATGCTCATCAGCAACATGATCCTGTGCTTATTACTTAACCAACGTTGCTGTGTCTCTATCTACACAAACCAGATAATAGTACCTTCTTCAATGGGTGGGTGTGAAGCTTAAATGAATTATTACAAAGAATTCCTTAAAACAATACCTATTATATTTTAAGTGCTCAGTGTGTTAGATGTATTTCCTGCTTAACCTTAAACCTAATTGTTGGGAGCCATTCTACATAATTTGGGGAAAAATCATTTCACGATTAAATTAAATTAGATTAGGCCTAGTCTTCTTGCCTACAGGCTGGCTAAGACATGCCAAAACATAACTCCATTTTTGCCTCTGGTCACAGCTGAGCCTCAATGGTTCCATGATGCTGTGATGCTCAAGGGCAAGATTACATCAGCTGAATATATCCTGGTTCCTGAGAACCAAGTAGTAAAAGAAAGGTTTCATCTGGGAAGGAAAAAATTTCTTTTTTTTTTTAATTCTCTCAAGTGCTTATTTATTTATTTATTTTCTTTTTCTGATACCAGGGATCAAACTCAGGACCTTGTGAGGCAGGTGTGGCATCACTGAGCTAAATCCCTGGCCCTAAGGGACAAATTTCTTATCATCTTAACTCATACCACCTACTGTTGAAAGAACATCTTTGCTCATTTTACCATCCTAGTCAACATAAGATACTCATCAACATAAGATCCTCATGGTCATAGGATTACTACCACTCTCCAAGACATCTGGTATTTCATCCAATTATAAGATCCTTGTCAAATCAGGATTATCACCACCCTCTGAATCATCTGTTACTCCCTATGAACCCAATAAATAGTGGCAAGCTCAAGGTGCCTTCATCTTTGCTGCCCAGAGCAGCACTGATTAGGCCCAGAACACAGCTTCTTCTCTAAGTCTCATTTCCTGTCTTTATTCTTTCATTTGCCTTGTGCTGTCATGGCTCACAGGAGACCAGGACCCGCTGCAGGGGTTCTGGTAATGTCCCTTTTCCCTATTCCCTACACCTAACCTTAACTAAACCCTGGCCAGACAGCACCTCTAAGTCAAGGTATATTTTCTGCCTTCTGGTACACTTGATTTTGAAGCTGTATTTAATTTTTTAAAAATCCGCAGCTTTGATTATTGCTCTTAGATTAATACTACCCCTGTTTGTCTAAGAGTATTATTTGATATTTAAAAACTTGGATAAACAGCCAGCTGAGTCTTATTTTGGAACATGGTATATATTTAAATTGGTGGATAAATGTCACCACTTAAAAATAATTTATGCTTTAAAAAAAGCTTGAACTTTATAGCAGTTTTGCTAGAAATTTTGGAAGAGCTTTAAAAACATTGATTGCACAAGGTAGCCCATTTGTCATTTCCAACCAGTTCCTTCAAAGCATGTCCAAAAAGGAAAAAAAATTAATATTCTGTTGTAATATTTGGATGATTTATCTTCTTTTTGCTGCCTCCATTTTAATTTTTCTTTTACTGAACCCTAAAAACAGAATAAATTTATATAAACAAGATTAAAGAGATCACCACATAGTTAAAGGGTTTTATTTAAAAAATGTAGACATTTAAGATGAAATCCAGCCTCTTAAGAAATACTGTATAGTTAGCTGTAGTCATGAAGAACAGCAGATCTCTAGAATTTATCCACCCTGCACAACTGAACTTTTATACTTGTTGAAGAGCAACTCCTGAATTTTCCTCCCCTAGCCCTGGAAACCAGTATTTTTCTCTCTGCTTTTATGAGTTCGACTGTTGTTGATACCTCATCTAAGTGGAATCTCACAATATTTCTTCTTCTATGACAGGTATATTTCACTTAGCATAAAATTCTCCAGATTCAACCATGTAGAAGGGTCCTAATTTCTCCATATCCTCATCAACAATACTTATCTTTCGGTTTTTTGATAATGGTCCTACTAATAGGTGTGAGATGCTACCTCATTATGGCTTTGATTTTCATTTCCTTAATGCTTAGTGATATTAAGAATCTTCATGTATTCTTGTTAGCCATTTGTGTGTATTCTTTAAAGAAATGTCTATCCAAATCTTTTATCCATTTTTAAGATGAGTTACAGTATTTGGTTTTATGCTGAGTTGTGTGAGTTCCTTATATATTTTGGATATTTGTCCCTTATCAGATACATAGTTTGAAAATATTTCCCCTCATTCTATATATTAATTTCTCTATTAATTCTTCCATGCTGTACGGTTTTTACTTTAATCTAGTTCCACTTGTTTACTTTGAATTTGCTGCCTGTGATTTTAGTGTCATATCCAAAAAAATCATTGTCATAAAATTTTTCATTTATGGTTTCTTTTAGGACATTTATAGTTCTAGGTCCTGCGTTTCAATCTTTAAATCAATTTTAAGTTTACTTTTCAGACAATGATTTTTTTTTTTTTTGGTACCGGGTATCAGACTCAGGTCCTTACACTTGTGAGGCAGGCAGCAGAACCACTGAGCTACATCCCCAGCCCTAAAACAATGAAGAGTGTTATTCTCATTATACTCAACTCTAAATATTTTTTACTTTTGTTTTGTCTTGTTTTTTCGGTACCATTGATCAAACTCTGGAACTTGTACTTGCGAGGCAGGTGGCAGAACCACAGAGCTAAATCCCTGGCCCTAACATTGGTACTATGGAAACTTTAACAATATTAATTCCTGTAATCTATGAGCATGAAATATATTTTTATTTGTTTGTGTTTTAAATTTTTTCATTAATGTCTGATAGTTTTCAGTGTAAATTTTTTTAACCTCCTTAAAGTTTTTCCTAAGTATTCTGTACTTTTTTATTTTTTCTTTTCTTTTTTTTTTTTTTTTTTAGTACTGGGGATTGAATTTGGGACCTTGTGCTTGCCAGGCAGGCACCAGAACCACTGAGCTAAATCCCCAGCCCTATCCTTTTTGAGGCTAGTATAAATGAGAATATTTTCTAGATTTTCCTTTTAGATTTTCATTTTGTTAGGGTATAAAAACACAACTTATTTTTGTAGGTTGATTTTGTATCCTGCAATTTTACCAAATTTATTTACTACTTTTAACAGGTTTTTTTTAAGATTTTCTTTTTATGTTCAAGGTAAATCTCAAGAACTTTTTTCAGCTTTTATTTTTCATTAGTACATGTTTTCAGTAAATAATGCTTATATTCCTCATGGGGAGCTGGTACATGTACACAATTTATTTTTTTTGTATATATAAGATCACAAAATCTAAAAATAAAACTAAACATACTTCTTTCCAACTTAAGTAATTTATTTCTTTTACTTATTGAATTGCTCTGGCTGAGACTTCAAGTACTAGGTTGAAAAGAAGTGTCAAGAGTTTCTATCCTAAAGGGCTTCCAGAACACCATACCACTGCTCCCAGTGCAGAGGAGGTGAGCTGAGTGGGCACCAACAGCACACACACCCCCTGCCACCCCCTCCCATTGAAATGAGAAGGCACGTAAACAAATCTCAAAAACAGACTTCCACATCGCTTACAGCAATCCCAAAGGGAAATGAGATGGAACATTCTGAACTAACCTTTCTTTTTTTTGGTACCGGGGATCAAACACAGGACCTTGTGCTTGTGAGGCAGGCTCCAGAACCACTAAGCTAAATCCCCAGCCCCTAGAGCTGGAACATGCTGATACTCAACCACCAGGTCTCCCTGAACTGGCAACAAAAGAGGATCTGGAAAAAATGAAATCAGAAATAATTTCTCAGATAATAGCTCATAGTGCAAGATATGATTAATAAATCTAGAGAAATCTAGAGGAACAATAATCTAGAGAAATAATAAATCTAGAGAAATAAATCTAGAGGAACATGATGGAATCCCAACATAGGAAACAGATGGAATCCATAAAACACATGCAAATAGATTTCCAAGAGATTAAAAAAGCCATTGAAAGTCTACACAGCAGAATGAGCCAGTGTGAGGACAGAATTTCAGATATAGAAGATAAGATTGCAATTACTGACCAGGAAAAGAAAAATTGCTTCAAAATTGTAAGGGACCACAAGAAATCAATCCAGCAGCTGCTAGATGATACAAAGAAGAATAACATAAGACTGATTGGAGTCAATGAAGAAAGAGGAGAGAGTGCAGATGACATAAAAAAATGTTCACAGAAGTAATGGCAGAAAACTTCCCAAGCAGGGGAAAAGAACTTGACATACAGATAAGTGAGGCATAAAGGACTCCAACTAGCCTTGATCAAAAAAAAAAAAATCTACACATAGGCATATAATTGTCAAGATTCCAGAAACCCAACAGAAGAACAAAGTTCTACAAGCAGTTAGAGAAAAGACAAATCACATCTAAAGGAAAGCCCATCAGAATACAGCAGACTTCTCAACACAAACCTGAAGGCAAGAAGAACTTGGAGTGATGTATTCCAAGCCCTAAAGGAAAACAGCCTCCAACCCAGATTGATGTACCCTGCAAAACTATCTTTCAAAATTCATGGAGAAAGAAGATACTTTCCTGACAAAGAGCACCTCAGGAGCTTCATGAATACGAAACTGGCACTCCAAAGAATTTTACACAATATTCTAGGAAAACACAATGAGGATCACAACCCCAGGAAACCTTTATGAACAAAACTTCAGTAGCATAGGAACTAGCACAAAGAATCAACAACTGGGACTTCATCATATTAAAAAGCTTCTGCACTGCAAGAGAAACGACCAACAGAGCTAAGAGACAACCTACAATATGGAAAGAAATTTTTAGCAGCTGTACCTCAAACAAAGGTCTACTATCTAGAATATATAAAGAATTGAAAAAAATCAGAGCCCCCAAATTCAAAGACCCAATTCAAAACTGGGCATCTGAAATGAACAGACATCTCTCAGACAAAGAAGTAAAAACAGCAAATAAATATATGAAAAAATGTTCAACATCACTGGTCATTCGAGAGATGCAGATGAAAACAACACTGAGATTCCACCTCACCCCACAAAGAATGGCTGCTATCAAGAAATCAACCAATAACAAATGCTGGTGGGGGTGTGGAGAGAAAGGAGCCCTTCTCCATTGTTGGTGGGAGTGCAGACTGGTTCAACCACTGTGGAAATCTGTATGGAGATACCTCAAAGAACTAGGACTAGAGGTCCCATTTGACCCAGCTATTCCCCTACTGGGCATCTTCCCCAAAGAATTAAAAGAATCATACCACAGCAATATATGTGCACCCATGTTTATAGAGGCACAATTTGTAATAGCTAAGGATTGGAAACAGCCCAAGTGCCCATCGACTGGAAACTAGATAAAGAAGATGTGGTTTTTTTAATAAAATGGAGTACTACTCAGCCATAAAGAATGAGAAACTAGAGACATTTATAGCTAAATGGATGCATATTGAGGCCATACTCTTAAGTGAAATAAATAGGACACACATGTGTAAATACCGAATAGTATCTCTAGTGTGAGAAACTGAAAGTGTAAATAAGGATGAAAATGATTAAAATGAACAATTGATAATTTGAAATAGGAAAAGGTCCAAAGGTGGAGGGGTGGCAGGAGGGGAAGGGGAAAGTGAAGAAAGGAAAGGCAAAATTATGAGGAAAAAAAAATGGAAACAAAGTCTATGTAAATAGGGAAGGGTGGAGGGGGTGAAGGGTGCATAGGTAACGGGGAAAAAAATAAGAACTAAGATACATCATGTTCAGGTACAAACACCCAATGATAAATGTAAATGTATTGTATACCTAAAATGTACCAATTAATATATAAATTTTTTAAAAAAGAAGCTTCTGCACAACAAGAGAAACCACCCATAGTGTGAAGAGACAACCCACAATGTGGGAAAAAAATCTTTACCTGCTTTCCTTCGGACAAAGGTCTACTCTCTAGAATCTATAAAGAACTTTAAAAAATCAGACCTCCAAACTTAAAGACCCAATCCAAAAATGGGCATCTGAAATGAACAGACATTTCTCAGACAAAGAAGTAGAAATGGCAAATAAACATAAGAAAAAATGTTCAACATCACTGGTCATTCAAGAGATGCAAATGAAAACAACACTGAGATTCCACCTCACCCCAGGAAGAATGGCTGCTATCAAGGAATCAACCAATAACAAATGCTGGTGAGACTGTGGGGAAAGAGGAACACTGCTCCGCTGCTGGCGGGAGTGTAGACTGGTGCAACCACTGTGGAAATCAGTATGGAGATACCTCAAAGAACTAGGACTGGAAGTCCCATTTGACCCAGCTATTCCCCTGCTGGGGATCTTCCCCAAAGAATTAAAAGAATCATAGCACAGTGATATATGTGCACCCATGTTCATAGCAGCACAGTTTGTAATAGCTAAAACTTGGAAACAGCCCAAATGCCCATCAACTGGAGACTGGATCAAGAAAATGTGGTTTTTTAAAATAAAATGGAGTACTACTCAGCCATCAAAAATGAGAAATTAGAGACATTTATTGCTAAATATATGCACATTGAGGCGATACTCTTAAGTGAAATAAATAGGACACACGTGTAAATACCAAATAGTTTCTCTAGTGTGAGAAACTGAAAGTGTAAATACAGACTAAAAGGTATAATAGATAATGTGAAGTAGGAAGAAAAGGGGCAAAGGGGAAGGGGACATGGGAGGGGTGGGGAAAGGAAAGAAGCAAATGGAATTAATATGAGAAAATGGAAAAATGGAAACAGTCTTTGTAAATAGGGAGGGATGGAGGAGTTGAAGGGAGGGCACAAGAAGGGGCAAAAATAAGAACCAAGAGAGATTATGTAAAGGTTCAAATTTCCAATGATGAATGTCATTATATGGTATACTTAAAATGTACCAATGAAATAAAATTTTTAAAAAATAAGAGTTTCTGTACTTGCCTTGCTCCCAAAATCTTAAAGGACAAGGTTTCAGTATTTCACTGTTGAATATGATGTTAGCAGTAGGCTTTTGATACATGGACTTTGTTAAATTCAGAGAGTTTCCTCCTAGCCTTAGTTTGTCGAAATTTTCATGAAGAAAAGATTTGAAGCATTTAATAAAATTTAACCTTTTCATATTTGGTTAAGGTTTGAACATGAGCACATACTCTCCACACTAAAGATAAGTGTATCACTGCTTTTAGCCAGGAATACTTCAATTTAAAAAAATAGATTTGAAGTTCAATATTCAACTAAAATCTATATTTTGTGAGCTCCTAAAGCTACCTCATTTTTTCTACTTAAATAAAAGCTTTCCTTGAGTATGACACAGCTAATTCTTACTTCAGAATCCAGTCACTTCTCCTATATTCACAATTCTTCCATCAGGAACATCTGGTGGACTTCCTAATCTTATAATCAAAATATCATTTTGATATAATGGTTCTAGATGGAGCCCACCCTAATTCTGGACATACATGTATTATAGATGTTCTGTGCATTGTATGGGACAAAACATGTACTCTCATTCTAGCTACTTTGAACATGGGCTTACCATTGCCTGAATTACCCTAATCACAAACTCATTAGTCCTATCAATTGCTCCAGCTTGGCTTGCTCATGCATAGTCATTGCTGATCTCTTGTTTCATACATAAAACTCTTGCTGCTATTTAACCAGGCTTAGCTAGTTTTCCAACTATTGCCTTGGTACATAGTATTCTATTGTTTATAGTCACATAGAAACTCACCATTTCATTATGTTTATGCTTCTCTTCCCTCACTCTTGTCTAGTCTAGAAATAAAGGAACTTGGCCAGTTATAGTGAATGAAAGAGAACAGAAGAAAGAAAAAAAGGAAATAAAAATCATTCAGTGAAACAGAATATTTCAATCTGAAATTGTCTAACTAGTTCTCTACAGCTTTATTACATGACTGCCTATTTTAAAGTACTGAAAGCAGCTACATTTTATGTGTACTTAAAATGGGCAGGGTATTTGACACATTACCTCATTTAATCTTCACCCCACAATGAATTAAATATTATCCTCACTTACTAATGAAAAAAATGAGATGTGGGCAGTTAAAATACTTGCCTAGGTCACAGAGCTAAAAAGTAGAAAAAGCTACAGAATGGCCCTCTGCCATATACAACTAGAGAATGAGATAAATATATATAATAATTATCTTTAAACATTAAGTAACAGCGCAAGACTGTGATCCCTAGAGAAGTCAAAAAATTAGGTAAATCCTATTGCATGACAGAGAGGTAGACATGACAGAGTTAAACTGAAATCCAAGGAGCTTTGTGGAAGTTAATTATTTATGGGACTGAGGAAGAAGTTATTTAAAAACAGAGTTTTAGAAAACTGCTAAGCGATTCTCTTAAAATTTTCTTAAATTCTCTTTAAATTTTGTTAAATACTAATCTGCACTTTTGTAGAAGTAAACTCCATGAGGCCCGGGCAAAGAGTAAGTGCCAGAGAAAAGACAATTTCCAGGGAGCTATCAGACAAGTCTCAGGATTCAGAAAAGTAAAAATAAGACTTTACTAGAAACACATATTATTAGAGATCTAGGGATGGCCATGGCTTAGTAGTGGTAAAAGTAGCCTTGACTTAAAAGCTACTTTAGAATTGCCCTTAAGAAAGCTTAATAAACAAAGACTCTAAAGTATCAAGTTGATTATAAAGTAAACTAACCACCTTCCAGAACAAAGTCCAACATCTTTTAAAAGAATACAATAGCATTCAGCACTCAGCAATGTAAAATCTACAAGGTGAATCACCCAATAAAAAAACTAAGACCTATGAAGAAGCAGGAAAGTGTGGCAGGTATATGGGAGGAAAAATTGGTCAACAGAAAGAGATCTAGATATTGGAATTAGCAGATAATGATTTTAAAGCAACTGTAATAAATATCTCAGTATGGTCAAGAATTCAAATGAAAACAATGAGGAGAGAAAAGGAAATTATAAAAAGAAACAGTGAAGCTTCTAGAGCAAAACAATATAACATTTTAAATTAAAAACTCAATAGGTGGGATTTTAATATCCAAAATTAAATACAGAAATAAGACTGAAGAAAAATGAACAGAGCTTCATTAACAATTTCAAGTACAAAAAGAAAGCAATTTCAAGTACTCTAACCTATGCAATTAGTGGTCCAGATGTTAGAAATAATAGTTCAAGGATTAATGGCCAAATAGCTTGCAAATTTAACAAACACTATAAACTCAGATTCAAAAACCTATACAGTCAGTGAGACTAAGATAAATAAAAAGAAATCAAAATTATTAAAGATAAATTATAAAGAGAAAATCTTGAAAGCCACCATAAAAAAAAGAATCATTACTACTAAAGAATAATTATCAGAACAGTTACAGGTTTTTACAAGAAACTATGCAAACAAGAAAACAATGGAATGGCAACTTTAAAGTTCTGAAAGAAATTAAACCTAAAATTCTATGGCTGGGGAAAAATATCTGTCAATAATAAAAGTAAACAAAGACTTTTAGACCACAAAATCTGAGAAAGTGCAGAAGAAAGAAAATACAAGAAATGCAGAAGAAAGTCTTTCAAGCAAAAGGAAAATGATACATGTGAAAACATGTTTCTGCAGAAAAGGATGAAGACACGTAGAACAGTCATGTATGGATAAATATAAACTTCTATTTGTCTTCAGAAATTGTTTCTTGGTACATTGTCAAAATAATGACAATGAAATTTAAATACCTCTTTTGACTCCTCAAGAGTTTTATGCATCTCTGTGGATAGCTAAATGAAGTGGCCTTTCTTGACCCATTTCTACTGGGATGTTAAAATGCATACATTGATTTTGTTTTTTTGCTATTTTCTGATGCTTGAACTGCTCTTCATTGAGATTCTCAGAGGATGTTGGCTGGCCCACTCCCTACAATGGCAGAGCCAGAATTCAAATTTAGATTTGTTTGGAACTGAAGACATTTTGATCAGTAAAGTGAAGAATATACAACTTCTCAAGGGAAATTCTAATGAAATAAATCCCTACTGTGCTTCTGGCATGGTCTTTCTCATGTAAGACAAATCCTTTAGAAATGAAGTTATTTATAGTTAGAGGATTGTAAAAATCCTTTTTCCTTTTTTTTTTTTGTTTGCTTGTTTATTAAATATTCAAATATGGAGATAGATTTCAGAAAAAAGTCATAATAAAAAACTACTGATGATGATACAGGTTCATAATGCTTTATCTGTAATGACACAATTCAGAAATCTTCAAAAAAACAAGTTTCAAAATAGCTTAGTGACAAAATCTGACCTAAATTAACATGAGACTAAAATACGGTTTATGTGAATATTCATGTGAAGAAATTCCAGTGTGTTTGGTTTGGGGGTTCTCTGGATAGTATGCAAGGTATAGTACATCTACCTTATTTCTGCTTTAAAATCCAAAAATTTCTGAATAAATATATTTAACTCAAAGGATTTTGGAATAGACCTTGGGGCTTATAATACATTTAGTATTTACTGGAACTTACAATGTTCCAGAAGCTACAATAAGAACTTTCTATTTGTTAAATTATTTGTGTCAAGTAGCATAATTATAATGTTTCCAAAAGTGGGCCATTTCCAAAAGAATATGCAATCCAAGAGCACTTGAAAAAATAAAAGGAAACAGATATTTAGTGCTCTGTAGGCCATTAAAGAACTTTGATTTCTCTCCCTGTATCACCTGGCAGAACTCAGGTCTCAGGGATCCTCCTTCAAACCAGATGTGCTTTGGGTGAATCTGCTGCACTTGGAGATAAGTTTCTAAATCTTTAAATTTCGTGAAAGTGTTGTGCTCACACATATTCATTGACTGATGTATTGAGCAGAAAGTAAAAAACCCTTCTTATGCTAGATCCTATTTTTCTCAAAACCACCAAGTTATAAAAGGAAAAAAAAAAGGAAAAGGGAATGAAAATTTAGATTACACTTCTATTTATAGTGAATCACAACACGAATTCTACTCTACAGTTCCGACCAGTTATTTCTTGAATAACAAATATAGTACTATTTTATGAAAATTATTTATGTAAAATAAAACTTTGTCTGATGAGAGGATTTTAGTTTTCAATAGAATGCTAAATATTTATTAGTTTCTAAGGATGAATGACTAATCATATTTGCATAACACTTTAATCTTTTTCTTTAGTTATCCATTTCTTGATATATAGATCTAAATTAAATTAATGGGAAACTGATTTTCATGCTAGCTTGAATAGTAAGATATCACCAGTTAAAAACCCCATAATATTGACTATGCTGCATTATGTAGAAAAGGAGGGCTAAAAAGGCCTCAATTAGAAGAAATATCACTATATTACACTGATCACAAGCTTACAAGCTTGACATCTATAAATCATACTTGTGTCCTAATTGCAAGAGCTACGTAAGCAAAGATAAATTAAAAAGCAGCAAAAAGAACAACTACTTCTCTTGCTAACACAATATAAAAGACAAGGTAATTTATCATAATTGAGGAAAGGGTCAGTACTGTGCCTATTCATCTAATTCTATAGAAAAAGACAAGTTCAAGGTGAAAGGCATCTTTACCATATAATCCTTAACAGTGCTTTACAGAAATAAAGCATATTTTGTCTAGGGAACTCAGGCTCATTTATCCACAAGAATTATGATGAGAGAAAATGTTTCCTACTTAAAACATCTAGACATAATCTCAAATAATACTACTAACTCCTGACCTTATGCCTTCTAGTTATTTATTAATTTAGCTCACTCAGTATAAACCCTTATTTCCAGGGTTTTTAATTGAATAAAAGAAAGTACCAGAATAAACTATGACCCCTATCTGCCTTCAAAGAGTAAAGAGCTTATAGTATAATGTGGAAGATATAGATATTTTATTGTTTGATTCAATTTTCGCAAATCATAATAGTTGGAAAGCAATGTTTGACCTATTGTCTTAGTTAGGTTCCCCTGGAGCAGACCCTGAGATGGAGATTTGTGTACAGAGAAGTGTTCCTATAACAACTGGTAAGGAAGCAAGCGAAGCACAACAAAGAAGAAAATGAATCCAAAAAGGCTGGGAATTTTACAAATTCTTGGAACAACAATTTCAATCTGATTCTACAAGAGATCTTTGGAGTGTACACTGTAGCCTCAAAGCTCTGCCCTAAACCAAAGAAGCTAAACTTTCATCTCTCAAAGTGATCATTCATTAGTTAGGCATGACCCTAAGGGATCATAAACTCCCAAGCTCATCAGGTTGCTCCAGTAAGTAGCCTGAGTACAATCTTTTGAAGAAAAGTGCTGCTAAATAAAAAATACATGAAAGCTGGGGGAGGCAGAATAGAATTAAAAGTACTCTAAGGAATCTAAGTGAATAATGCCAGTGTCCACTATTAAGAACTATGGGAGGTGACATCAGCAAGGTACAAGAATTGGGCTTTCCAGTATTTGTCCCTGAATTAGTCATCTTTCCATTACTGAGACAAAATGACTAACATACACAATTAAAGGAGAAAGATTTATTATTGCTCATGGTTCCAGAGATTTCAGTCTATAGTCAGCTGATCCAAACCATTAACATCATGGCAGAAGGGCATCATAGAAGAAAACTGCTCACATCATGGCATCCAGGAAGCAGATAGAGCAAGGAAGAGCCAGAGATAGAAGAAGGGATATATTCTTCAAACATCCCTCCCAGTGATCTACTTCCTCCAACCAGGCCCCACCTCCTAACAGCACATTCAGCATAATAATTGAATCATTTTCTCAAAGCCCCACCTCTGAATAATGAGCCCTTTGGGGGACATTTTTTATCCAAATCATAATAATCCTTCATATAAATATAAATTTGAACAATTATTCATGTACAAAACAATTTCAAAGAGCTAAGTGATCCAGGTAAGAAATGGATATAGCACAGAAATAAGAAAAAATGTATTCAAAAGGGTAGGAAGGACAGTTTCACATTACCTATATCATCCTTCTCCCAAATCTGGTCAGCACAACACAGAGTGAGCTACAATCCCTGTGAAGAAAGAAATGTCAAGTGAGTACCTGACATTGCTCTGGACCCTGGCTCCAGACACACAATCATGACCCCAGTTGACAGGTAGGAATGCATAGACCCAAGCTCCAGGCCAATGCCTCAGGATGCAGGCTATAGGCAGGTCTAATGTGAGGCTGGTCCTTGTGGCTCCAGGCATCAGGTTAGCCCAAGGGAACCATGCCCCAATCCTTTCTCAGATCCATGCAAGCCCCAAACTCCAGGCCAGGCCAATAGCCACAGGCTGGCTGGCTAAGATCCAGGCACATTCAAACAAACCCATAGTTGAGGATCACCCCTGTAGATCTCAGTGTCAGGCTTGTCCCCATAGACTCAAGCACCAGGACAACTCCTGTGGGCCTGGGTTCCAGGCCAGCCCCTTTAGACTGAAGATCCAGGTCACCCCATGCAGACTCAGGCATAGGCCTATCCTGGCACTAGTCAGCCACCATAAACTCAGTTTCAAGGCTCATGTTAGCTCCAGGCTGGCCTTTGGAGACCTATGGACACAGGTTCCAGACCTGTCGCTGTAAGCCAGCATCTATCACTCATATGGACCCAAACTCCATGTTATCCTCTGTGGACCCAGACCCCAGGCTAACTCATGTTCACCCAGATACTTGATCAGGCTGACCAAGGACTCCAGAAGAGAGCCTATCAAGATGTAATGGTGAAGGACGTTCCCTGCCAAAGCCAGTCCGTAAACCCTGGCAGAGGTGTTTTCTTCTTCAAATATGCAGATACCAATTCACATCCACAAGGATCATAAATAATCAGGGAAATATGATACCATCAAAGGAATAGCATGAGTAATAAAATATGAAGAAATACAGATCTATAAACCACCTGACAATTCAAAATAATCACCTTACAGAGAAGTTCAGTAAGCTCTAAGAGAATACAGATGGACAACAAAGCAAAACCAGAAAAGCAATATACAAACAACATCAAAAAGTTCAAAGAAGATTTGGAAACCATAAAAAATAACTGAATAGAAATTCTGGATTTAAACATCACAATGACTGAAATGAAAAATATCACAGAGTGCTGCAATGGCAGACTCAAGGAGAAGAGTTGGTAGACTTGAAAATAGGTCACTAGATATGACCCAGAAGAACAAAGAGAAAAACCTATAAAGATGGATAAAAGATGAAGAGAAAGGAATCATCAAGGTATATCATTAACCAAAAACAAAAATAGAATTACAAAACAGATGGAAAATAACAAAATAGCATTACTGTGTTACCTCAGTTCATGAACTTGATTATTTCCACAATTCTGGTGACAAACCAAGTTGGACAAAAACCAAATCAAATTCAGTCATTAGGTTCAATGTTGACCTTAGGGAAAATGTTATTCATGTCCAGTTTGGTGTGAGAGCAGAATCATAGAGAGAATTGAGTTAGTGAGCCAAGGTACCATTGTAATAAGTCTTTTAGTCAGCTTGCTGTCACTATAACAAAAAACCTGAGATAATTAACTTATAAAGATAACAGGTTTATTTTGCTTCACAGTTTTGGAAGTTCCAGTTCATAATCAGATGGCTCAATTGCTTTGAGCCTCCAGCAAGCAAAATATTGTGATGAGAACGTGTGCCAGAGCAAAACCACTCATCTCACAGCCAGAAAGCAAAAGAGCAAAAAATGAGAAGGGGCCAGAGTCCTATTGTTCCAATTAAGGACATGGCCCCAGTGACCTAAGGAACTCCCCCAAGGCCCTATTTCTCAAAGGTTTTATCATCTGCACATAGTACCATCCTAGGGATCAAGCCTTAAACACATGGCCATGGGGGGATGGGGAGCAGCATTTAAGATCC
Organism: Heterocephalus glaber; assembly: GCF_053883595.1. Taxonomy (NCBI): domain Eukaryota; kingdom Metazoa; phylum Chordata; class Mammalia; order Rodentia; family Bathyergidae; genus Heterocephalus; species Heterocephalus glaber. The sequence goes on along the minus strand of NW_028258356.1, from coordinate 8,227,897 downwards.
AAACTATAACAAAGCCTTTACCTGTCAATGATTGCTTTAAATAGAACTGGATTAAATTCTCCAGTCAACAGAGAGTAGCTGTATGAATGAAGAAAAGAATTCAACAACATTCTGCCAATAAGAGATGTACTTTAGCTATCAGATTATACATGGGCTGAAAGTGAAGAAACGAAAAAAGATATTCTAAGTAAATGGTAACCAAAACAATACAAAAGCATCTATACTTGGATAAAATAGACTTTAAGTAAAAACCCATCATAAGAGAAAAAGAATTTTATTATACAATGATTAAAGAGTCAATTAGCCAAGAAGATACAACAATTATAAACATGAATGCATCTAACATCATAGAAACTAAACATATAAAGCAAATATTAACAGAACTGAAAAGAGAAATAGTAATGCAGTAACAGTAGGAAACTTCAATATCCAACTTTATTTTTTCTTCGAGACGGGGTCTTTCTATGTAGTTCAGGCTGGCCTTGAATTCACTATGGAACCCAGGCTTGCCTCAAACTCATGATGATCCTCCTGTCTCAGCCCCTCAAATTCTGGGATTACAGGTGTGTGCCACCACACCCAGCTTTAATGTCCAACTTTAAACCATGGGTAGATTATGCAGATCGAAAAATCAAGAAAAAGCAGACATTCAGTAACACTGGAGATCAAATGACCTATTAGATAAATACAAAACAATCCATATAAAAACAGTACCACACACAGTTTCAAGCACAAATGCAAAATTACCTAGGATAGATCATATGTTAGGTCACAATACAAATCATAATAAATTTAAGAAGATTAAAATCATGTTGAATATGATTCTAAGCAAAATGATATGAAACTAGAAAAAACTGAGAAGAAAATTAGAAAATTCACAAATATGTTGACATTAACACATACCTGAAAAACTAATAAATCAGGTGCTAAGATCCAAAATACATAAGAAATTTATATGAAATATAATATCCTTATATATTTGAAAATATACAAGGAACTCATACATTTTAATAGAAAAAAATACAAAAAAACCACAAACTTGCTTAAAAATGGGAAGAGAACCTTAATGGAAATTTTTCCAAAGAAAATATAAAAAGACCAACAGATATATGAAAGGATGTCTAACATCACTAATTATTCAAGAAAATTCCAATGAAACTACAATGAGACATCACCTCATACTTGTTAGGATGACTATTACCAAAAATCAAATAATAATAAGTGTTAGTGAGGATGTGGAGAAAAGGGAACCCTTGTAGAATGTTTGTGGGAAAGTATATTGGAACAGCCATTATGGAAAACAGTATGACATTTCTCAAATGATTAAAAATAGAACTATTATATAACCTAGCAATTCCAATTCTAAGTATGTACCCACAGGAAATAGTCCCAAAGTGATCTCTGCACTTTCATAATCACTGTAGCATTATTAACAGCAGAAAAGATACAGAAACAACTTGTCTGTTGATAAATAAATGGCAAAGAAAAACTGATATAATGGAAAAATTATTCCACCTTCAAAAAGAAGAAAATCTTGTTCTTTGCAACCATTTGGATGAACCTGAAGATATTATCCTAGCTGAAACAAGAGAGACACAAAACCACAGCAAGATAAATATTGCATGATCTCATTTGTTCGTAAAGTCATTTAAAAAAATTAAGCCAATCTCATAGTGACAATAGAATAGTTACCAGGGGAACCACTGGGGGAAGGGTCAGGGAGGACATGTTATTGAAAGGGTACAAGTTTTCAGTTATAGGATGAATAAATTCTAGAGACCCAATGTATAGAATGAGGACTACGGTTAATGATAACATATTGTATACTTGAAATTTTCTAAGAATGTAAATCTCGAGTGTTATTAACACGCACAAACATAAAGGGTAACTAAAGGTTAGGTGATAAATATGTTATTGTGGTAGATATTTCACAATACACACATATATTAAAACATCACACTGGTTTTTTTGTTGTTGTTTTTTTGGTACCAGGGATCGAACTTGGGACCTTGAGCTTGCAAGGCAGGTGGTATAATCTTAATATATACAATTATCTGTAAATCATATTTCAATAAAGCTGGAAAAATGGCATCCTATAGCCTGTTATTTATCTTTTAAATTTCTTTTTAAATTTTGATTTTTGTGAAAGAATTCTTTCAATTCTCTTCTTACATTAAACAAATATGTCCCAAATTGACTACAGTGAGGTTTACTGCTATAAATAGGTATAGATAGTATTGTTTTCCATTTATTTATTTATTTATTTAGGTACTGGGGATCGAACTTGGGACCTTGTGCTTGTGAGACAGGTACCAGAACCACTGAGCTAAATCCCTGGCCCCTAGATAGTATTGTTTTCAATTAGATTTCACCTCATTTCAAAAAATTTGCCTATAAATTTGCATTATTTTATTAAAATAATATATAAACAGACTAGAAATATAAAAACCAAAAAGGTCTAAGGAAAAATTTCCTATCAATAAACACAAATAATATTTCATTGAATGTTTTTCTAAATAGGATATAATTTTAAATAAATGATATACTTAGCCATTTTTCATTTGTTTTTTCACTCAACTATATTTCACAGATATATTTCCATGCCAATAAATATTGAGCTACATTAAGTTAAATGACCAAAATTATTTTGTTTGTATGTACAATAAGTTACTTAATTAGTCCCCTATTGATGGATGTTTAGGACACCTCCAACTTTTCTACAGTAAAAACAGTCTTATAAAAAGTCTTTTACTCTTGTATCTTGACAGGGGAAATGCCTAAAAGTGGGAGTATTGGGTCCAAAAGTCTGATATTGAACAAGTTGCTAATCTGTGTTCCAAAATTGACCATGAATGTACAACATCCATCCCCCTATTTAATGCATAACCCTAAATGTGACGTTAAAAAACATCTATTGAGAACTCTAGCGACAGTTTTCTTTATTTTCTCTGTCACAGTTCTCTTTTAAATACAAGAGTCTCTGAGAACTCAAATAAATAATACTCACCAAATTTATGCTCAAGTTTTAAATTCTGCAGTAGTCAAGAGATGCTATATTCAGGCTCCAAGAAAAATAAAAATTGATTACCTTTCTCACCAGCATTTACACGGGAAAAATTTAAAATGTATTGACTCTGGGAATATTTTCTTGTCAGTAATAGAAACTGAAAATGGACATAAAATATAATAATATTAATTTTAGGAAAAGCAAATCATTGGTTATAAATTATTCAGGACATAATTATTTCATTAAAGAATAAAGAATTATTTTGTGACAATATTAGAAGTGACTGTCATCCCATCTGGCTTTAATGGAGTTAGGAGACTTGCTGCATTGAAACAGACCCTAAAGTTGATAATTTATGCAGGATAGAAAGCCTAGTCCAGAGAGTTTGGCATGGGGAAGATCATATCTGTGGAAGGAGAAATTAAGGATTTCCCTATAGATATGAAAGAAGTACATGTTTTCCACTCACAGGACTGACTTAGGAGTAAAACCAATGAATGCCTCTCAATGCTGGCATCTACCAGTACCAACTAGTTCTGGTATTTGGTATCTGTGGAGATCCATATTCTCCAGAGAAACTGATGGCAGTCAGTGCTGGTGAGGTTTGCAACGTATCTATTTCTTCTGAAAGCCCAGAATGAACATGTGCCTTAAGGACTATGTGAACTTCATAGGAAAGCCTTGGGAAGATACTTCTGCAAATCAGCCAGAAAGTCCTTAATCTGTTTTACTTTACCATGCATAATTTATATACACAGTGTGTGCAACATCTTTACTCTTTATTTTGCTCTGTAAATTATATATTATTATTCATTTATACAATTTCAATAAATTTTTATTGAATGCCTATTATGAATTGGAAATCATTCTTAGCACTAAGGATATAGCAGTGAATACAACAAATTCTCTTTGCCAGAGAAGCTTAAATTCTAGTTAAGGAGAAAGAAAATAAACATGTAAATATTCGGTGGTGATCTCAGTTTACCAAGGAAAAACAGAACAGGTAAAGGAAAAAGAATAATGAAGGTAGTAGGGAATGCTACATCAGGAACCATTTTTCCAGGGGAGAATCTTTTGGGAGGTGATAGTTGAACAGAAACTAAGGAAATGAGAAGTTTACCATGCAAAATTTAAAGGAAGAAAGTACTATTCTAGGCAAAGTGAACCAAAGGTAACATGAGAAGCCACAGAAAAAATTTTTAAATTATTTTGCCTGCTATGTGGGGGAGCCATTTATTATATGCAAAAGACTGAAGATTTGGGGGTGAGCAGGATTAAAGGAATAAATCAAGAAATGAGGAGTCTGGTGCTAGATATGTTGAGTTTAAAATGACATTTAGAATCCACGGAGATGTCAGGTGCGCAGTTTGGTGTACACATATGGAATCAAGAAAATAAATCTAAAGAAGTATACCATAAAATGAATCATAACATCCCAGGGTTAGAGCAATCCTTTAATATCTACTGCAAACACCATCCAGGTACTCAGATCTCCTTCATAATATTCCAGTGTCCCATCTACATTTCATCCATTTAGTAATGAATATTTCATTGCTACCACAACTTGGAAGCAGTATCCCCTGTGCCAAAATAACTTTGGCCAGTAGAAAATTCAACTTGATGACAATAAATATCAATTTCCCTGTAAATTTCACCCACCAGTCCTAGCTTTGTCCTTGCAAACCAGTATTATCCAAACATACAGAAAGGAAAATACAGAAATTTCAACTTCCTGTAAAATTTACTCAACCATTCAAGTTATCCTAAATTAAATTGGGCAAGCCACAAGGAAATAAAGTCACAACGTACAATAAAGTTTGAGGATTCATATACAAGCTAGATTTATAAGGTCCCTTTTTATGTTAATGTTGTAACTCTGGTGAAGTAAAAGATTTGTTTACAGTATGTTAAGTAATGTATCATAACCTACATTTAATATTGGCTTGGGGAGAATGCTCACTCTCTAGAAAATACTTGTGTGCCTAGTCTACAAAGCTCAATTCTATATGTTGAGTCCTATTTTATCACTGACGTATTTTGAATTCAGAATATCAGCTCTCTGGTTTCCTCCAGAGATAAAATATCTTTAAGAGCTGCAATCCAACAGTGGACATCTAGAGAGGAAAATAGATTCTCTTCACTGGCTCCAATTTCAAAGTGGTCATCCTTCTGAAAGTGGTCAGATGAGTTCACCTCCTATTGGAGCAACTGAGGGCTCTAGGGGTTAACCTAAATCAAAAGGTAATGTTACTATACTTCAAAATGGACAAACATTTTATAGTACATTAAGTGTTGCTCATTTGCATTGAGACTATTTGAGCTTTATCTCTAAGTTTGAATTTCAAGAGGTTCATGCCAAAATAACCTGTTGGTTTCTCCATAAATTTAATAGAATCAATGTGTATAAAGTATGAGAATTTATGTATTTATCCAGTTTTAAAAGGCTGCCAAACTCACAAAATAGAATTCTAATTTAAAAGTACTGTAATAATGGGCTTCAAATAAATGCTCCAACCTACTCATTTTCAGTAGACTGTGAGTTGCCTACATTCATTTATGTATTCAACAAACATTCCTGGAGTTTACTATGGGTCATTACAGGGCCAGGCACTGTGAAATTCATTTTCCATCTCTTTGAAGGAAAAAATAGGCTGCAAAATAGAATGAAAATGTGAAAAATAAATGAATAAAACAGTGTGCCAATAATTACTAGGATATCAACTCAGAATCATACAAAGATCACTTCAGTGACTACATCCTGTGCAAGATTATCCAACCATGGAAACAGAATTCAGTTTTCTGAAATATTTTTTTCTGTTACAACTTTAATAAACAAAAAGTAAGAAAACTTTCTCTGCTATTTTAGGTCCTTAAATATGCTGAGATTTCTGTCTTCTAATATTACATTTTATCCCACATCCATATGGCACCTGTTGATTTGCTTATTTTAAAATGCAAATAGATATTTACCCCTTTGCATCACTACATTTCATTGTGGATTCATAAAATGTTCAATAATTTCAACTGTATATCTGCACATATTTTTCCTCTTTAGATACGGTTTCTACAGCAAAAAATGAGAATGAGAAAAAAAATGGGGGAATCACAAGGTGATGTTGCTCTCACAGTTTTTAAGAGACAGCAGCTGTTGTAGCAGAATTGCTCACCCTTTCATCCACCCCAAATCTACATGTCCTGGCAGGGCTTCAGACTGAGCCACAATCCCTTTGGCAAATCAGAATTTCACATGACCCTAGTAACCACAAAGTCTTTCTCTGTGGAAAAATTCAAGCTTGTTAACTAATATCAGAAATAGCTGAATTTTTAAAAATTTGTATTTTTATCCACAAAGAAAGGAGGAACAATCAAAAGTGACAGAAATAATCTAAAAGAAGGTTTTGTTTCTCTCTGCACTTTAAAAAAAAAAAGCCTGAAAAAACATTTCAAAGGCATCCTCGACAGAAAATCAACCCCTGTCCAGAAAACTGAGGGAATAGGACCTCTGCGTGGATCTTTGTCAAAATATACTATATTTGTTAGCAAAATCCCCATGAAACCAACACCTGAATTCAACCAAAAATGAAAAGAGAAAAGAAGAGATGAGACCAGACCAGACCAGAGAAGACCACACCAGACCAGAATAGACCAGAATAACTTTCTGGATTTGGGATTTTCATCACCTTCTCCTCCTCTCTTACTCCTCTCCTTCCCATCTTTTCTCTCCCCTTCCCCTCTTCTCCTTGGTGCTCCCTCTTCTCCTCCTCCTTTTCCCTTATCCTCCTCTTCCTGTTCCTTTTCTTCTCCTTCTCCATCTTTTATTTAAGCAACAGAACTCTCCAAAAGAAATCACACCAAGAAATCCAAAACGTAGAACGAATGCAATGACAAATTAAACAGGCATGTTTTCTACTACAAATGGGAGCAATAAGAGCAAGGGCCTGGGTTGCTGATTTCTTATGTTTTTCCACCCTAAAACTGAGTCATCTCAAAAATAATCATCATCCCCATAGTTTTAACTTAGACTGGATAGACAGACAGGCTTCCCCACATTTTGTTAAATGTTGTACAGGTGATGTCAGTTGCAATCATAATGTCCAGGTGGGATGAAATTAGTTCTGACTCTTAGATTTGTCCCCTGGTTCAGTGAATAGAAACTGAACAAAATTACTTAATTAAAACTACAAAAACACAGGGAACTTACAGTGATATATAGGTGGGAGAATAGGTTATTCCCACCTTAGCCTAACAGAGCGATCACATTAGATGCATTAATTCTGGAGTTGTTATATTCATGGCTTCTGGAATTATAACAGTTTCCTTACAATCCAACCTCTATGCTTGCTACCTGTGACCTTGGACAAGACTCTCAATTCTTTCAGACTCTGTTTGGGCCCTCTATAAAATGTGGGTAATAATAGTGACCATCTCACAGAGTTGTTATGAGGATTCAGTGAACAACATGTTAGTTACTATTAACAGGCTGTGGTGTTGCACTCAGCCCCTGGGGATGACAGCAACAGGAGTGGTGTCTCATCTTTAGCACAGCACACTGGCATAGAGTTGGCTTTGATGAATGTACACTGGCAGATCAAACCATGACAAGATGACATGTTCTCCCAGTTAGAATGGCTATTATCAAAGACAAAAAGATAAATGCCGACAAGGATGTGGAGAAGGAGGAACTCTCATGTTGTGGATGTAAATGTAAATTGGTACAGCCATCATAGGAAACAGTACAGAGGTTCCCCACAAAACTAGAACTAGAACTACAACATGATCCAGCAACTTCACTGCAGGGTACACATCCAAAGGAAAGGAAATCAGTATGTCTAAGTGATATCTATACTCTCATGTTTATTGCATATGACTCACAATAGTGAAGAAAGGGAACAACATACATATGCATCAACTACCGAATGGATAAAGAAAACATGGTACATATAAACAATGGGAAACTAGTCTGCTAAAAAAAAAAAGAATGAAATTCTATCATTCACAACCACATGGGTAAAACTAGACATGATGATGTTAAATGAAACAAGCCAGTCACAGAAAGACAAGTATAGTACCATGCATGTCACTCATACATAGAATCTAAACACACTGGTCTCAAAGAAGTAACACTAGAATAATTACCAGAGGCTGTTGTATTGTGGTGAAGGTAGAATAGAGAGAATGGTTACTGGGTACCAGGGTGCAGTGGAAAAGAAGAGATAAATTTTAGTGTTCTATATCACAGTAAGATAACTGTGATTGACAACAATTAATTGCATATTTCAAAATAGTGGGAATGAGGATGTAGCTCAGTGGTGGTGTCTTTGCCTAACAGGCATGAGACCCTGGGTTCAATCCCCCCCCACACAGACTAGTGGAGAAGATTTGAATGTTTCCAATACAAGGAAATGATAGATATTTGAGGTGATGAATATACCATTTACCCTGATTTGACCATTAAGCATTATCATAAATATGTACAACTTTCATGTGTCAATTAAAAATTTTTAAATTTAAATCATTTATAAAATAAAGCCTCTGGAAAAAATATAAAGCCTCTAGCACCCATCAAGCCCACCCATTAGATCCTTTGAATCTCTCAGCAGCAGAATGCAGGGCTAGTGGCTTAATGGAGGCCTCCAGTAAAGGTGATGAGCTTCTTCACACAGCTTTTAGGATGCCAGAGAGGTCTGTACTCAAACAAGAAAAGGTCCCTGAGAAAGTTAACAGTGTGGCATGCTCAAAGAACAGCAAAATGGTCAGTGTGGATAGAAAGGAGTGAACAAAGGAAGATAAAAAAGATAAGAGAACCAGACTGTGAAATGAGAATCCCTGTAGGCTGTTCAACAGCTTTGACTTTTATTCATAATGATCTTGAAAAGCCACTTCAAGAATCTGTAAAGTGAAAATCATCAGCTTGGTTGACATAAATGTCTCACACAAGGCTAAGTCAAGTGGCCCATCAATCCTATGAGACTAAGTGCCTTGTAAAGCCAAATAAACTGGATATGCTTTGATCTCAGTAGTTAAGCAAACCATACAGAAGTCATTCATTGTGATCTCAGCACAGACTTTTCTGAGTGTTTTATATTATCTAAACAAACTGTAGAAATCTGGATAATTAATTGTTCAGATTCTTTTAGCTGCTGTGTTGATGTATTTTTTACAGAATTATCGAGGTGTGAAATACAGGTCAAGTGTAAAAACCACAAAATCTGCTTCAGATCTGAAGCATTTGGCACTTGATGCTTGTACCATCCATAGGTCACTGAACATGCCAATCTACACTGGAACAGTCTGAATTTGATAAAACCAGAACCAGGAAATAACCTAGAAGTACTAGGAACGTTCAGTGACACCTACTCCCAAATCAGAGATTGTATTTATGTTCCTTAAATTTACAATGTTCACAAGTTGCCTCTAAGACATGGTGCCTTACTCACAGGGAATATCTGCTGACTGGATTTTATTTTAACTTTAATGTAACATGTCAGCATTTCTTATTCTCTGGGTCTAGAGCCAATCCCATCAGTCATATTTGAGGCTAGCTTTGTCATAAATATGCCAAATAAGATGAAGTAATATTTTCCAAGAATGAGCAGTTACATGCCCTGCTACTTTCTTCATCATAGGAATGTTTCAATATTTGGTCACCCCACCCAAGAGGTGACCTACTGAGTAAATGCTCAGTGGAGAACTAACAGGTCCATAATACAACACCTTATGTGTTAAAACATCAAGTGAAACTTCTATAAAAATTCCTACAGAGTGCTTTTAACGTAATCACTAAAATTTGGTCCCTATATCCTGATAATGGTATAACCAATAACAATACAAGCCATGGAATTATATAGTTTTAGAAACTGAAGCTTCAAGTTTTTCTTCCCTATTAGTTTTACAGATGAAAAAAATTGAATTCCAGAGAGGCTAGGAGACTTCTACGGGGTCTTAGAGCAGGTTAATTACAAAGCCGCCAACTATAATTCATGCCCCAAGATTTGCAGCCTAAGCTTTCTTCCACTTCACGAGGCTTCTTCCCAAGCTCTGTGGATCAGTTCAGGTTCTACAGTAGCAATTGCATCTATCCTATCTGGGGCTCTATAAGTCCATTATTCTACATCTCCTAGGATTTATCAGTAGGAAGAGTGTGAAATCAGGGAAATTTTCACTTAAGATAAAATCACTTTGGTCAAGAGAGAGCATTCTAAAATGGAGCCTAGAGATCACCTGACGGGCTACACTTATGCTGACTAGAAGCTCCCAGCAGCTGTAGGAAGTCAAGCAGCCATAAACTCATGGGGTTTGACATCTGCTTGTACCAACCATTGTAGATTTTTCCTTGTTAAACCCAAGCCCTTTGTTCTCTTGTCAAAACACATTTTTGGCTATACCCAAATCTATGTCTCTCATACCTTAATTCCTAAGACCCTGAATAAAGCACTTTTATACTTTATAGCCTTGATGTTGATTATAGTAAATCCCTGACTTATGAATATTGGAGTTGAGAACTTTCACAGATACAAACAGACCTCAAGTTGTGAACAAATCTAGGAATTAGCTCACATGTCTGCCAGACACTGTCACAGTTGTGCTGCTGTGTGCTTACTGTACAGTGTGATAGTGTAGCACAGTGCTCAGTCAGGATGTCTGGAAGCAGGAGGAAAAGCAGTGGTGATGTGGAGGAGACTTCTGGAAAGTGTAAAGCAATAATCACAGAAGCAAAAGTAAAAATAATTGAGAGTTTAGACTGAGGCGAAAAGATGGTAGACATTGCTTATTCTTACAACATGAATTGTTCAACACTGGCACAATTCTAAAGAACAAAGACAAGATGGTGGAACATGTGAAGTCTGCCGTGCCAAGGAAGTGAACAATAATATCCCAAAGCCGAGGTAAAGTGATACAGGAGATGGAGAAACTTCTCAGTGTGTGGATGCAGGATCAGCATCAGTGTTAGGTCCCATCCCACTCACTTTAATGCTTATTCAGGAAAAAGCCAAAAGCCTGTTTGCAGACTTCACAGAAGAAACAGGATGAACAGGATGCATCTTTAACCTAAGACTCACTTTGTTGGACTTAGGAACAAATCTGACTTACAAATGTTCTCCCAGAGTAGAACTCATTCTTAAGTTGGGGACTTACTGTACTGATTGACATCAGTGATACTGCAGCCCTTTCTTGATTTTGTTTCTCAGTTTGTTCAGAGCTCAGACATCTCCAAACATTCTAGATCCTACTTATCTCTTCCTCCCACTGGGTTATATTCCCTCCCTCACATTAAGAGACCCAGCACTAATGAGGAGGACAGCTAAGCTGATAAACAAACCATACTAAGATGTGGACTGGACCATCTGTGGATGCAAACATTGCTCTCACTTGGTTCTCTAGGACTGGTGCAAGCAGCACTCACACTAGAAGATGGTCAAGTGTGGGCGAAGCTCTCTCTGGAATCTGGTCTGTATAAACCTGTGTCTACTCTTCTGACCTGGTCCCCATCTAGATCCCATCTATTTTCGTCTACCACTAGGCTAGTACTTCCTCCATCCCATTCTCCAGCCCAGAGAATCCTGGCTACAAATGAGCTCTTTTCTGACTCCTCGTGCTGTGTATCAAATCAATAATCTTTGCATGGGTTCTTTCAACTCTCAGGATGCCCAAGCTTAGGAACTCAGAGCTCAAGAACCACTTCCTTTTTTGGTCTCCGTATGTCTCCTCTATCACCCCTTTTCTGAGAGCAGTGAACAAAAAATGCTTAGCTGGCTGAATAAGACAAGGCCAAAGCATAAGAAGTATGGGAAACAAAAAACTCATTCAAAATATTACTGTAATATTAAGGAATTACAATAATGTCAAAAATCAGAGGAGTAAGCACAGAGCACTACATAAATATAAATGAAGGCCAAATAATCTAGAATGAAGAGATCAAGAAAAGGTTAAGGAAAGAGGCCCTCAAGTTGAGGCTTGAAATTATCAGAACAATTCCAAGTTCTTACAAAGAATTTCTGTTTTTGTGTGTATTTATGTTGTGGGGATAGTTAAATTTGCTGGATTATTTTGATTTTGGAAAGGTTAAAACCTAAATGTAGAAAAAGAGTACAAGGAACCCTCATCACCACAATTCACGAAGTTACACTAATTATCAAGTCATGCTCAATCTTCTTTCACCTAAACATTATCTTCCCGTGGCCAAATTATTCTGAAACAAATTCCAGACTTCTTTGTGTTTCTTTCATAGGTTTTTATATATTTCTAAAGGATAAAGACTTTTTAAATACAATCTTAATACTATCACTATGCATAAAAATGATATTATTAAATAGTCAACCACCAACATTCAGATATCCCCAATTCTATCATAAAAAAAATACGGTTGGCTGGTTCAAATTACATTCCAAACAATAAGGTTGACACATTGCTTTGTGTGATATTTATTATCTCTTTCTCTACAGATTTCCCACATTTTTCCACTTGCAATTCATTTGACAAGACACCAGATTATCCTGTAGGGTTCATCAGGTGATTGAAAAATATAGTATGTGTTTAAATGAAAAAAATATTACAGTGAAAGATGCCTTGCCGTGAATCAACCTCAAAACACTCCTTCACTTTGAATACACTTATCCCATCATTTTTGTGCCTTTCTGAAGCAGTTCTGGAAGTTCTCTTTCATGAGTATCTTTAGTTGTGCTGCCATGGCCACTTTGGTGTCCTAAATAGACTCAAAATATTTACCTTTCAGGATCATTTTGATGTTGGGGGAAGAGCAAGAAGTCACATATTACCAGATCTAGCATACAAAGTGAATGAGGACACACCTTAAAGTTTTTACAAGCCAGCCTTTCTGTTGCACTGTGCTCTATAGCACCATTCACCATATTTTGATTACATCTCATAAAGATACTCACAGAGGAGAACGGCCTTAGAAAGTGGCAAAAATGAGGGGACAAATTCAAAGCAAGGGAATATTTTGAGAGGATTAATGGCAATGTCTCTTTTACTGTAATCATTTTTTACATTCACTGCATATTTTGATTGCCCCTTGAATTCTTGATTTTACTGATTAAATTTCCATGGTGTCTTTTCCCTCTTTATTGTTCTTTTTCTTTTACTCACTATACACTGGTAGTAAGATCTTGAATCTTTTTTTATTTTTTTATTTTTTGGTACCGGGGATCGAACTCGGGTCCTTGCGTTCTCAGGGCAGGTGGCAGAACCACTGAGCTAAATTCCCGGCCCCAAGATCTTGAATCTTGATCAGGTACATCTGACTTTTTTTCCCACAAAATGTACTTTATAGGTATGTGATAGTTAATTGCAGTGTCGACTTGAACAAGAAATGCCTATGGGATTAGGGGAGCACAGTTTGGGTGTGTCTGGATGACTGACTTACTGAGGAGGAAGACCCTCCCTCGTTGTGGGTAGCACTAACAAAGTCTTGGAGCCTGGAATAAAATGGGAAAGAAGAAGAAAGTCTGCCCTTTTTACTTCTTTGAAGAAGCTCTAGTCTTTGCCATCACCTTTGGATCTCCAGTTCCTTGAGTCTTTCGGCACAGATTCTTAAGCCTTCCAACTCAGACTCTCTGGTTTCTGATATGGACTCACACCAGACTCTCTAGTGAGCTCCAGGCCTTCACCTTTTGACGGGATCCTCTGCTTCTCCAGTGTATAGACGGCCCATTTGCATTTTTTCCACCCCTGACTCTGCAAGTGGCCGTTGTAAGCCCATCTTCTAAATCTAGTGAACTCTGATACCGAGTAGTACTGTAAACTTCTAATGGGAGCCACATAATTTTCTGTTGCTCCTCTGTGATGTTAACAACCATTTAATATGTTTGCCTCAACTCTTTATTTCATTAGGAGTTTGTGTTTGTATTTTGGAGGTTTATAGCATCATACAAAAAGAATTCATATTATTCTGTGATTTTTTTTTTTTTTGGTTGGGAAGCAATTTTTCTTATCAGTATACATTCTCTAACACTCCAGAACAGCACTCAATAGAGTAAGGAAATGGAGACCACAACAGAATACTCAGATAAAATACAATAAAGCTTTGTAATATTGCTAAGTATACCAATAAATCTCATTTATCAATAGGGTTGTGATACTCAAAAAATGATGCCCAACTTGAGAACTGAGAGATTTAAATGCAGATTTTACAGTTGTTCTACTATCAATCAGAGGATTCTAGAATCCTGATGGAATTTCCTTTGTGCTCACTATTCAATCACATTTCCTTAGTTTCATTAAACAAAAAAAAAAAGAATTTCATTCTGTTTCTATCAATTCTCATTTTCTTCCTCATATTGACAATTTTTACCTCCTCTAGTTGAAATTCTCCTGGTCATAAATCAAAAACCAGACAGATTCATTTATAGACAGTCCCATCAAGAATAAAGATCATTAAATAGGAAAACCAAAGACCACTATGAAACAAAAGAACGAAGTATGTTCCTGTCTAGGACATTTGCAAGCAGTTAAGGTGTTATAATATATTTTTCCTTTGTGCATCAATTCTTAAGCCACCTGTTAAGTATTCAGTACTACTCACCTGACAATGCAAACCGAGCATTTATACAAATTGGTCTCAAGAGTAGCTCTTTTTAAAATAATGCTTTGGTGGGCCAGGGATTTAGCTCAGTGGCACCTTGCAAGGTCCTGAGTTCGATCCCTGGTACTGAACAAAAATAATGCTTTGGGTAGATTCATTTCTAATCTAACAAACAATAACAAGAAACAACATTTATATGTCCAAACTAAATCTAACTGAAAGAAAGGATTTCTTATTTTCCCATATACCTAACACAGGCAAAAATTCCAATGAAATAATAATCATAAGTTTTAAATAACCTAGGAATATTAGGATGAGTGTTGAGGGGAAAATAGAGTAGGAATTGTGGAAACAGCAGATTTTCCAGTCAAAAATGTGAACACTACATGAGGTGCCTAAATTCACAGCTTGGCATTACACTACAAACCACCCGTGAACTTACAATGTGTCACACTTCAAAGAAGCCTACATCTGTGTTCAAGTGCAATCTTTAACACTTTCAATTACCTTTGACATCAATTCTGTCTCACATTCTGTGACTTTCTGGTTGTGCTTAATTATGTACAATTCAGCTCATTACAGCTTTTAATGTCAGAAATAGACATAAAAAAGAATGCTGTGAATGATCACCAACTACTTGTTTATTTATATCCTGGCTTTTTAATGAAGGATTTAAGACAGCATCTAAAGATAAATAAAATAGAATACTACAGTATATATTAGAAATAGGTGAGAAAAAATAAAGAAAATGCACTGAAGACATAAAACAAGGGTGGGAACAAAGTCAGTTCACACAAAGTACATGTGTACATATGTGATCCTGCCCATACGTGTGGAAACTATTCCAAGATTCACTGAATAAATCCAATGGGACTGACTTTGTATGAATGTTGCTACTCAGGCCTTCATTTTATGATTACTTTCTTCAGCCATCATTGATTCTATGAATTTAAAATTTTACATTAAAAATAAATAAGTTCTTAGATGCAGCAAACTATAAAAAGTCATAATTTATCTATTTCAGGTCACTGGTTCCTCTGGATTACCTTATAAATTGTTTCCCTAACACTGTAGCTAATATACCCATCACAGAAAGACATAGGAGGAGCTTTGAACTTTCCAAGCATTTGGAAGAGTTTACAAAAATCCAGACGTTTCATTCTATCAATTTTTCCCCTTAATTTTAGCACAGAAAATTCTCTGCACTGCTTTCTGACTTACAACCACTCATGTAATGGGTAGTATGCAAAGCCTTTTGTATGCTTGGCAGCTGAAAAGCCATCCATCTTCCCATCCATCCATCCATCCTTTATTTATATCCATTACTTTAAAAGATACTGAGGAATCTCTAAATTCTAGAAGTGAATTAGGCTCAATAAGGAAGGATTTGGTAAGATCCTTCCTGTCTCTAAGGGGTGGGGAAATATGAAACCTAATCCCAACTGCCCCTCACTTCACTAAGCTATATCCCTAGGCCTTTCAATTTTTTTTTCTATTTTGTGATAGGGTCTCACTAAATCACCAAGTTGCTCAGGCTAGACTCATGCTTGGAATCTTTCTGGTTTATCCTCCTAGAATTTGGAATTATAGGCACGTGCCACCACATCTGGTTCCTTATCTCTATGGAGGTTCCCTGAAGCTTAGCATGGCCATTTGACATAGTCCAGGCCAATGAAATATATGTATTTTATCAAGAGACCTCTGCAGTAGGTTCTGATCTCCTGCTTGGTGCAAGGCTGAGGAAAAAAACCCCTAAAAGACAGAACTAAAGAGACAGAGAAATCAGAGAGCCAGGATAACCAATACTGCTCATCCAGCAAAGGCATTAGTCAGTCCGAGCCACTGATTTTTATTGGTAATCAGTTGGGGGAAAGGCGAACTACATGCTAAAGGGGAATGTGTGAGGACATGCAATCATGCAGTTACTATGATTCTAATGCAAGCAAGGCTTGTAAAGGAGAAGACAAAGCATTCTCGAATTAGAAACAGAATAGACAACATATAGGGTTGTAATTAGAACACTGTCCTTCCAGTTAAGAAGGTTTTAGTTGTGGAAATGGAATTTGGATGTGAGCTACTCCAACCTCAGCTACTATGTTATCTCATATTGAGCCCCACAACTTTGCAGGCCATTTCTCTGGTCTCAGCTATGGCCATTAGCAGGAAGGTCATGTTAACCTGCACGCTACCGTGGTGCTCATGAGGTGCTTCCATGAGTCATGTAGCTTCAGTCAGACTCGCCTCTTAAAATAAGCCAAATGAAGGATTTAACTCTTTACAGCCTGCACTGCATACGGCCTGTTTGGGGCATAATCAATATTATGGCGCCCTGCAGTATTTAGAATAAATAAGCAAATTCAGGTTTTTGGAAAACCTCTCCTGATGCAATGAAGACTTAGCTAAAACATGGACTTTGGGTCTACAAAGAATAAGCCACTGAACCCATAGCAGTAGCTAGTTTCTTTCATCTTGAAGTTTTGCCTATAAAAACAACAATCTCTATTTGCTTAAACCACTGTAAGGATAATTTTCTGTTACTTGCAGTCTGAAGCATCCCAAACTAAATCAATAAACCCACAGTCCATTTGAAATATTAGACATAGTCATAAAATGTAAGACAAAAAGAGAAAATACACTCTCAAATTTCAACAAATCATTTCCATCCAAGTTAAAGAATCTGGTGGGAGGGTAAAGGAGAGTGAAAATGGCAACACTTCTACTTTTGTATGTATCTGCCCCAGCAACAATGCTTTAGAAATTACTGAGGCAACACATTCTTACCAAATCCCAGTCACTAAAACTGTCATCCTCTAGGCCCAGGAAATATGGCAGCTAAATTAGGACATTACAGAGAGATAACAATAAAGAAAAACTAATATTTTGGGGCAGAAGTTGTGGTAGCTGCCTTGTGTTAGTTTGGGGGAGAAGAAAATTGTTAAATTTTGATAAATGTTGAATAATAGGATTTCTCCTTCCTTTCTCTTTCAGATGCTTTAATAATGGTTTGTATCATTTCATAGGGTGCTAAGAAGTATATGTATATTTACATTGAATGAAATACTATACAAAACCTAGATTTTAGACAAATTATGAAGAATATTAAAATTTCATATGCATTATATTTCATGATCACCATAATTCTATAACAAGCTGCTATCTATTTTTAATTGGGCACTGAGGCTCAAAAGACTAAGATGTTTTCTACAGCCTTTATCTTTAGAAAGATGCACAGTGGGAACTGAATAAATATTGCCAGTTCCAAACCCTTTCTCTTTCTTTTATACTGTATGGTCTAGAGCAAAATGGGAAAGAGATTGATTCAAACAGGGCTGAAAGAAATTCCTTAAACAGGAATCTCTGTAAATTTCACAATATAAATAACCAGAAGCTGAAAGGAAGGTCTATTACTCTGAATAAAATAGTTTCCTGTTAGTTGAAAAGTAGCTACACTACTAACTTGCGAGATGACTTTGGAAAGTTTTGTTTTGTTTTGTTTTACATCTCTGGCCCTCAGTTTTCTCATCTATAAGACAAGTGACTGTGAGAATGCCATGAGATCGTTCATATAAAGCACTTAGCTACAGTGACCCTTGCTCAATGCATTTCAAAATTGTTAACTCTTATTATCATAATGATTATTCTAATTATTTCTCTTCCTCTACTCCAAACAATGCCCCGCCGTGCATGAGGATTTGCTGTTGTGCTCCTCCTCTGTTCTTCGAGAAGACTGGTTTCCAACAGGTCAAGAAAGGGACTAACAGGTGCCTACAGAAAAAAGTAGCATCAGAACAACATGCCATACAAATGATCCTGGACCATCACCAAGATCAGCAGGACTTCCCTCCATGGCCAATAGATAAAACTCACACACTCTTATATGGAGCTTGCCTTCCACAACACCAAGCAGCCAGTCCTCTGTGGCTGGAAGGAAAGCTGTCACAAACAGGAGACTAAAAGCAAAACCAGAAGGTCACAAAGGAAGGAGCCTCCCACTCCGTAAGAAAGATGAAATCAGATCCTTTGTTCCTTTCTTTAATGTTTAAAACAGCCTGAGTGAACCCAATCTTTTAAAAAGCATATGGACTTGCCATGATTTTTATTGTATGCTGCTATATTTGAAACATTTTTTTCCTAAAAATGTCTAAGCTTGATTTCCTAAAAATATCTAAGACATTTTTCACTATTAATGTCTAAACTGGCAACAGTTATATAAACTCTTTGTTGGAATCCTAGGAATTGATTTTAAAATTTTGACATAGTTGTAACTAATGATTTATAGACTACTGAATAACTAGGCCAAAAATGTTCAATAAGGCAATCACTGAGAACCAAGAGGGTAAAGGCAGATATATGTTTTTATCTATATTAGGCTGAGCCCTTAAAAACAAATTAAGCCTTACAATAGATCCTCAGGTGACTGAACTATGAGACACCAAGGAACTGTGCAGAGATCGCTGTGAGTAAGAACAGGCTGTTGGACAGAGACAGACAGAGAGAGCTTGTAAGGGGCAGGCTGTCCAGTAATAGGAAAAAGTGACCACTGGCCGGTAAAATTATGTAGTATTTAATCTGCTCCAGCTCTGGTGTTCCTGCTTGCTTTCTTTCTTTCTCAGTTTCAGTCTCTGAGTCCAGGACCTGAAACCCAACCTAGTGTGAGCGCAGCAATTTATCACTGTAGAAGGACCTTTAATTTTAGGTATATAATTTCAGAAGTGGGAAGGGTTTGGGGAGGGGTGATCTGATCCAGGCTAGGTAGTCAACATCTCTTCCCTTGAATGCCACCACTACAGTGAGACAAAGACCAGGAGTCCCACCCTCAGGGTGTGGGACAGATGGAAGATAAGGAAAAGGAAATTAAGAGGGGGGAGGGCAGAGAGGAACAATGGTGATGAACTGCAGTGAAATGTAGTAGCTGTAAAACTTTCTCATAGTGTCTGTGATTCAAAGTCAAGTCAACTTTTGGACTAGATTTTACCTAATTTATCCATGTGTGACCTGATATTACCAATAGAAAAACAAATAGTGGTCATTCGGTTTGTGAGTCCTATGTCCTTAGTGCTTTGATAATAGGCAAAGAATCAAATCCTTCCAGATTCCCAGTTTAGGCAAGTAAGACTTGTACTTTTCCCAAATACCTCACCATCTCCCTAAATAATGCCTAACAATTGTTTGTTTACTGATTTACAGTTTACAAAGCAATAAAGTTTAATGGTTCAGGCTCTGGAATCAACCTGAGATCAAATCTTATATTTGAGCTTAGTGGCTCTGAGACATAGGACAAGTTAACTCTTCATTCAACAAGTATTTAGTAACCATAGTGCACCAGGCACTAATGATATAGCAATAGACAAAACAAAACTCCTCTCTAAGATCACACATGTAGTGGAGGAGACAGATGACAAACAGATAAGTAAGCATAGGTATTAGACTACAGTAGGTGCTAAGGAAAAAATCCTTAATGCTGAGAAGGGAGATATAAATTATTGAAGGTATGGGGCTACAAGTTCAAATAAGGTGACCAGGGAAGTATTAATAACTTTTTCTTTAGCATTACTGGGCACTGAACAAAGGGTCTTTATACTTAGCTATATCCCTAACTCTTTCAATCTATTTTTTACACAAGTTCTCATTAAAGTCCTAAATTTCCCAGGCTAAACTTGAACCTGCAATCTTCCTGCCTCAGCCTTCCACAGTGCTGAGATCATAGGTGTGCACCACCATGCCCAGCTAAGCAGTTGATTCTTGAGAAAAAGACTCAAAGGAAAGAATCGTCTAGATTATTGGAGGAAGAACATTTGGACAAAGAGCCCGAAGGAAGGAGAGGGATGACATGTGAGAAAGCCAGTATAAATGACTGCAGCCAAAGAGGCAGAGAGTGGGAAATGGTAGAGAGGCCACTGAATCATGAGGACTTTGTGCGACACAGGGTGGGTTTGGCTTTTCATCTGCGTAAGATGGAACACCCTTGAGCAGAGGAGCAACAAGATCTGACTCAAGTTTCAACAGGAAGATGAAAATAGGGAAACTAGTAAGGAGTATATTGCAATAATCCAGGTAAGAGATGTGCTGGATATATTAACTAACATCTCAATGTGTTTACTTCCTGACTTATAAAAAGGGCATAATAATGCTCGCTGTTCTGGGTAGGCAGGATGATCTTGCATTAATAGATGAAAAGCCCTTAGAATAGTGCCTGGCATGTAGGAAACACTTTTGAATCTCCCAATTACCCTCATCTTATATATATGGAAAATGAAGCTTAAAAAAAAACTAAATGACTCACAATAGGTTAAAAGTACTCCAGGAAGGACTTGAACATGAGACTTAAGCCTGTGTGATACGTTACCTCTACTTTTGAGGGAATAATCCATTCCACTTCATTGTAGCCACCAACATTTGCTTTGTTTATCAGTTTAATCAGCAACCCAACAAGGTCAGCAAAGCTTGGACCACAAAATAGTAGGGAAAAGATGGACAGAGGTTTGGAGAATAGGATGACTTCATTAGGGCAAGCCTACACTGAGAAAGAATTTAGGACAAACAGAAGACTCGTTAGGAAAAGGGAAAAGAAAAAGTAGAGAGAACACAAAATGTGTGGGCATGTAGGAAAAACAAAAGATGAAAAAAGAAAAGAGTAGAGGAGATTAAATGCTGAAGCAAATTGTACCTCCCTCAAAGTCCTGGTGAGGACTGACCTACCATCATCCTTTTTAAACTCTGTCATTTTCTTGGATGACACTTCTCTTTAGTCTCAATAAAAAGAAGCCAATAATACTAAGAACTATTATGGGGGCAGAAGAAACAGAGAAGGAAATATTGCTAAAATTAAGGCCAATTGAAGAGCATAATTACTGTAATCAGTAGTCAATTAAGAATGCAGAGTGATTTATCCTTGGGACAAGTTCATTCTATTTTTTACCAGGAACAGGAGATACTCCTTTCCTTTTAAACCTTACTTTTTCAAAGAAAATATTTCCATAATTTTTTTTTGCTTCACCTGCTATAAAAAAAAATCTAGATTAACGAAAGTAAATGAGACATCCTTATGTAGTGAAATCTCACAAAACTCCAACATTTCTCCCAGCACTTACAATACAGTGCCTTCACCTATCAGCATGCTCCCTCCTTTTCATTGGGATGCTTAATGTATGCTTATGTTCATTAACAAAGGTAACTAAAGGCTAAATTAATGTCCAAATTTATACATCCTCTCTTGTAGAGATAAGCCCTCAGAAATTAATAAAAATGTCTTGTAATTTATGCAAATCACCATAATCATATTTGTTGTTAATTTTATGTGCATTAAGTTTCTATTTAGAAAATGAAGAGAGGTTGGCCAAGGCCAGAACACACACAAGCCAAGCTAAACAAAGAAATCCCCATTCCTAATAAAAATGTGGGCAGTGGGTAAGGAGCTACACATAGGGGAAGGGTCTTTTATTAATTGGATAGGATGTGAAGCTAACAAGGCCATTTTCGAATTATTTCACTTCTTCCCCAGTTGAATTGAATCTGAAGGATCACCTGAAGGTTGGAAAAACGTCAAAGGATGAGCCAAATAGCAAAGCCAGCATTAGTGGAGCAAGTTCATTTCTGTTGGATGGAGTAAATGACAATTGGAACATCTGCAAAGAAGCTTGACACCTAAAGAAGCATAAGAATCCTACTAACTGACATTTAATCATTTTGCCTTCATCCTTAGTGGATTGTTAGGTAAATCTTCCAAATCTTTACCAATAAAGCAGCAGTCATGTTTTTTTTAAGATAATTTGTTTTGGTAAATGTAATTAGGGGTTTGAGCTGGGTGCTCCAAACATCCAGCCTAATTTCAATTTCGGTAACACAGCAATGGTTCCCCTAAGACCTCGCCTCTTAGCAGTCGCATCTGCTCACCTAATTGATAACACAAGAGAGAACAGTTATAATTTGTTTTCTTTGGACTATATAAAAAAATCTATAAAAGATTCATAACCGTATGGTGTCAGGAACAGCAGCTGTCAATATCAGTTATTCTAACTAGAACTTGTGTTTCAAATAAGCATTGCTTTTTTCCATGGTATTTATGGTATAATAATATTTGTAAATCTGAAATACATCCCTTATGGTGCTTTTCTAAACAGGTCTGGGAAATTACATCTATGTTATTGGGCAGCCTCAATTTGAGTAAATAAGAACAGGCAGGTAAGAGAAGAAAACACATTTTGTTTGTTGAATCAGTTAATACATATACATCTCTCAGTGCATAGTTTCAAGGAATATCAAGTGTCTAAGAACTGTCAAAGAAAAAATGTTCTCATTTTCTTTTACTCTTGACTTAGTGAGTTTATATGAACTAGGCAGTCTATGCTAAGTTTGAAAAATAATCAAATTTAGTTAATGTTTACAATTATTTGCACATTTAAATGTTGACTTTTGATCTTCCATTAGAATCATATGTTTTATATTTAAAAGACTAGAACAAAAATAATGCAATAGAGCTTGAACAAGGTAAACTAAGGGTTAGAAAACCTTATTTCTTATGTTGTAATGAAAGAAACCATGAAATTTATTTCAGCAAAGTCTAATCAATTATCCCCATGGTCGTTCTACTGAAGAGTTCCTGCAGGTATCATTCACATCATTAGCTCCAAGAATGGCACCCCTTGGAGTTGTGTAGTGCGTAGCCTGAGCAGTCCTACCAGGTGACACTGATTTTTCCCTATTCTGCTATTGTCAGAATGCACATGACCAAATTCCTAAATATCTATTCCACATTCCGTAAAGTAATTTGTTCCATTCTCCTAGACATTGTATTATCTGTTCCAGGGTTCCCATATATGAATAGGAATATGAAGATAGATATATTACCCATCAATGTTTATTGAGAAACTACTATATGCTAAGCACTCTATTGTTTTAATTAATCCTCACATAAATCTCTGCAATAAGTATTAGCACTACCTCCAAGAGATTATTCAGTTAGTAAATGAATAGGGACTTAAATCTAGATCTATTTAATCCCAAATTTTCCCTACATAATTTTACTATGCTGTTATTATGAGAGCAGGCCTTGATAAATGACTATGGGAAACTTCCAAAGTGGAGAATCCACTGTCACAAAGATGATGCTAAAATGTAATGGAATTTTAAAGCACTGTCTAGACTTTCCAGGGAAAATGGTGATGGCAGTTAATATGAAGAAGTGTACAGAACATCCCCCATGAGACTTTTCAAACAGGATAGGGTGGACTGAATGTCAACAGCCTGATATAGAGCAGGAGAGGGTGACAGAGCCATGCCAAGCTGATGGAGATATAGATACGAGGATCAAGGAGATGAGAACACGCACACAGAAGGCACAGGCTATTAGGGTGACAGAGGTGTGAACCAAGACTAAACCCAAGGCTCTGAATTTGGTATTTCATAAATACACCAAGAATAGTGCTTTGGGCAGGGATTTAGCTCAGGGGTTCCTCCGCCTGCCTTGCAACCGCAAGGTCCCAAGTTTGATCCCCGGTACACACCACTCCCCATAAAAGAATAGTACTTGGCTAAAAGGAAATCATTATGATTTAAATATGAATGTCCCCAAAGACTCATGTATTAAAGGTTGGTCCCCAATGCAACAAAGTTCAGACATGGGCCCTAGAGAGGTGACTGAAACATGAAGGCGCTAACTTCATCCATGAAGTAGCAGAATGGGGTATTAGGAGGTGAGGTCTAGTCATGGAGGCATGACTGCAGAGACTATATCTTGTCCCTGATCCCTTCCTCTTGATCTCTCTTACTCTGCTTTCTGGCTACCATGAGGTGAGCAGCTCTGGTCCACCACTTCTTTACACCATGATATTTCTGCCTTGTCACATACCTAAAAGCAATGGATACAGATGACCATGGACTGTAACCTCTGAAACTGTTAGCTGAAATAAACCTTTCTTCATCTGAGTTGTTTTCTTCAGGTATTTGGTCAAAGAGACAAAAAAGCTGACTCCATGACTTTTAGCACACATGTGAAGGAAAAAGGATTTCAATAGGAACAGGGAAAACATTCCAGAGGAACACCAGCTGATTGAATCAGGATCTGCCACCATAAGCAACCCAAAAAGAAAAGTTCTGATTCCTTAAGAAGAGTTTGGGCTGCGGTTCAAGTGGAGGAAGAGGGCAGTCTTTCCTGAAGGATTCTGCTGTGCACTCACCAAATCCCATTTCTCTTTCTCATGCATTCCCAGCTTAACTGCTTTCCTCAGTCTGATTGGCAGTTACAAGTGGCTTGTGCGGCTGAGTAAGCAATGGAATGAATGAGAGTGAGGTGACAGGTACCACCTCATGGAGGAAAAGGTTTTTTAAAATGTGTGCCCTCCACAGTCTTTCCCCGATCTGCTGACTGAATGAAGAGAGAACCAAGTTCTTAGAAGCAGGGACAGTCACAGACAGAAGTAACCCAGGTTCCTATGAGCACAGGGAGGCCAACCAACCAGAAATACACATTGTTTTGTGCCCGACTCAGGGCACAGACTTACACATGGAGCCAATGAGAATGTGGTCCATCTGTTGGTATTACTCTAATTAATACAGGCTGCTCCAAATCACTTAGGATTAGAACCCAGATTAGAGGAAGAATGTGTAGACTAAGGTGATGGAAGTGTCTCTGAAGCCATGTAATGCTTTCCAAGTTTTCCAAGTTCACTGAATGGAGTGAGTCTCTGCTCCTTCAATAATCCCACTCTCACACTGTGTCAGCACTGACTGGTGTGCGTGGGTAAACTGCGACAGGACAGAAAGGCTTACGAGACTGCTATTTAGGACATGTAAGGAGGGTTGGAGATCGGCATTAACTAAAAAAGTCAAATTGGGTGATTCGGCAGAAGGTGACAGGAGGACTTGATGGTGGCCAGGAAGATCTCTCTGGAAAGTAAGTTTTGAGTTCAACTCACATAAAGATCAAGGGAAAGAAGAAGCGGCAAGAATAAAACCCCCAAGGGGAGGACAAATTTCTTGGATTCCTTGGACAAAAAGCAAGCCAGGACCATACTGTCCCAGCCTAGAGAAAAATGAATCATGTAGACACTTCCAAGGCCATGCTGAAGTTTTGAGGTTTCCTTTGAATATTCATAGGCAGCAATTTTTTAATAATTTGAATTTTATATTCAGTGTAATGGTACTTTTTAACGTAGCATATATGATTATATATATTAAATATCTCATCCCCTATAGGAAAGTTAAATTAAACTTCAAACTGGATCAGTGGATAGAGAAAAAGAAATATTCTTAATTTTAAGAAAATAAATAAAATCATGATAGACAACCAGGGATTCTCTCAACATGCTTTTATTTTGGGTGGTGGCAGCCATTTTGAACCTGACACTTCCAGAGTACAGCATGTGTATTATGGACAGAATGTTATGAATCTATATTTGCTTTTTGTACAGCACAGAGCTACTAAACTGGCATAGAGCTTCTAAAACTCTAGCTTCTAAACTTCTAAATCACTCCTGAGTGATTGGGGAAAGGAACATATCTTTGGATTCACAGTAGGCCTCTTTTTTCTTTTTTTTTTTTCAATTAAATTCTTTTATTGGTACATTGTAGGTATACAACACAATTACATTTCTCATTGGGAATTGTACCTGTACATAATGCATCTTGGTTCTTATTTTTTCCCTATTCCTAGCCCTCCCTTCACACCCTCCACCCTTCTCTATTTACAAAGACTTTATTTCCATTTTTTCCATTTCTCATCATTTTTCCTTTCCCTTCTTTCCTTTCCCCTGCCCCTCCCACTACTCCTACCCCTTTGGATCTTTTCTTCCTATTTTGCGTTATCGATTATTCATTCTAATCATTGGTACATTTTTAGGTATACAATATAATGACATTCATCATTGGAAATTTGCACCTTTATATAGTCTCTCTTGGTTCTTATTTTTCACCCTTGCCCAGCCCTCCCTTCAACCCCTCCAGGCCTCCCTATTTACAAAGATTTTGTTCCTAGTTTTCCATTTTCTCATATTAATCCCATTCCCTTCTATCCTTTCCCCTAGCCCTCCCACTTCCTTCCCCTTTGCCCCTTTTCTTCCTATTTCACATTACCTATTATACATTTAGTCCTTATTTACACTTTCAGTTTCTCACACCAGAGAAACTATTCGGTATTTATACATGTGTGTCCTATTTATTTCACTTAAGAGTATTGCCTCAATGTGCATTCACTTAGGTATAAATGTCTCTAATTTCTCACTTTTTATGGCTGAGTAGTACTCCATTTTATTAAAAAACCACATTTTCATATCCAGTCTCCAGTTGATGGGCATTTGGGCTGTTTCCAAGTTTTAGCTACCACAAACTGTGCTGCTAAGAACATGGGCACACATATATCACTGTGGTATGATTCTTTTAATTCTTTGGGGAAGATCCCCAGCAGTGGAATAGTGGGATCAAATGGGACTTCCAGTCCTAGTTCTTTGAGGTATCTCCATACTGATTTCCACAGTGGTTGCACCAGTCTACACTCCCACAAGCAGTGGAGCAGGGTTCCTCTTTCCCCACAGCCCCGCCAGCATTTGTTACTGGTTGATTTGTTGAAAGCAGCCATTCTTTCTGGAGCGAAGTGGAATCTCAGTGTTGTTTTCATTTGCATCTCTCAAATGACCAGTGATGCTGAACATTTTGCCATGTATTTATTTGCTATTTCTAATTCTTTGTCTGAGAAATGTCTGTTCATTTCAGATGCCCATTTTTGGATTGGGTCTTTAAATTTGGGAGGTCTGATCTTTTTAAGTTCTTTATAGATTCGAGATAGTAGACCTTTGTCTGAGGAAGAGCAGGTGAAGATTTTTTCCCACATTGTGGGTTGTCGCTTCACACTGCTGGTGGTTTCTCTTGCTGTGCAAAAGCCTTTTAATAAGAAGAGATCCCACTAGTTGACTGTTTATGCTAGTTCACAGGCAACTGAGGTTTTGTTCATAAAATCTTTTCCTACACCAAAGTCTTCAAGGGTTCTACCTAACCTCTGTTCCAACTGGTTCAGAGTTTCTATTTTAATATTTAGATCTTTAATCCATTTTGATTTTAGTTTAGTGCATGGTGAGAGATGTAGGTCTAGTTTTAATCTTTGGCAAGTTGAAGCCCAATTTTTCCAGCACCATTTATTAAAGAGGCTATCTTTCCTCCAGTGAGGGTGTTTGGCTCCTTTATCGAAGATGAGATGGCTGAGTGTGTCTGGCGTTGTTTCTGCATCTTCTAATCTGTTCCACTGGTCCTCAGGTCTGTTTCTTTGCCAGTACCATGCTGTTTTGATCACAGTAGCTTTGTAGTATAGTTGCAAGTTGGGGATTGTGATACCCCCTGCCATGTCTCTGTTACCTAGAATTGCTTTTGCTATTCTGGGTCTCTTCTGTTCCAAATGAATTTTTGGATTGTTTTCTCAAGGTCCATGAAGTATGATGCTGGGATCTCAATTGGAATTGCATTAAATCTATATAGCAGTTTTGGAAGTATGGCCATTTTCACTCTATTAATCCTTCCTACCCAGGAGCAGGGGATGTCTGTCCATTTTCTGATATCATCTTCAATCTCTCTTTTCAGAGTGCCATAGTTTTCAGAGAAGAGGTCTTTGATTTCTTTCCTTAGGTTGATTCCTAGGTATTTCAGCTTTTTGGATGCTATTGTGAAAGGAATTATTTGCCCTATTTCTCTCTCAGTGAGTATATCATTTGTGTAGAGGAAAGCTATTGATTTCTGTGTGTTAACCTTGTAACCAGCTACTTGACTGAATTTGGTTATTAAGTCTAGAAGACTTTGGGTGGAGCTCTTGGGGTCTTCTATATAAAGTATCATGTCATCTGCAAATAATGACAATTTGACTTCTTCATTTCCTATCTTTATTCCTTTTATTTCTTTCTCTTGTCTAACTGCCATGGCTAATGTTTCCAGAACTATACTGAACAAGAGTGGTGACAGTGAACATCCTTGTCTTGTTCCTGATTTTAGTGTGAAGGATTTCAGTTTTTGACCATTGAGTATGATATTGACTGTGGGTTTTTCATAGATGGCTTCTATCACTTTGAGGTAGAGACCATCCATTCCAATTTTTTGTAGGGTTTTTATCATAAATGCATGTTGAATTTTGTCAAATGCTTTTTCTGTGTCTATGGAGAAAATCATATGGTTTTTGTCCTTGGCTCTATTGATATCGTGTATTACATTGATTGATTTGCATATATTGAACCATCCCTGCATCCCTGGGATGAATCCCACTTGATCAGGGTGTATGATCTTCTTGATGCTCTTCTGCATTCTATTTGCCAGTATCTTATTAAGGATTTTTGCATCTATGTTCATTAGTGAGATTGGCCTATAGTTCTCTTTTTCAGTTGTGTCTTTCTCTGCTTTGGGGATCAAGGTGATGCTTGCTTTCAGGAATGAATTTGGGAGTATTGCTTCCCTTTCAATTTCATTGAAGAGTTTAAACAGTAGTGGCAGCAGTTCCTCTCTAAATGTCTTGTAGAATTCAGCAGTGAAGCCATCAGGGCCCAGGCTTTTCTTAGTTGATAAGATTTTAATTACATTTTCAATTTCTTTGGTTGATATTGGGTTGTTCAGAACTTTTAGGTCCTCTTTGTTCAACTTTGGTAATTCATATGTATCTAGGAATCTGTCCATTTCTTCTGTGTTGTCCATTTTATTGGCGTATAGGTTCTGGAAGTGGGTATTGATGATCCTCTGGATTTCTGCTGGGTCTGTTGTGATTTCACCCTTTTCATTCCTAATTGCATGGATTTGGGCCTTTTCTTTCCTTTTTCTGACAAGGTTGGACAAGTGTGTATCAATTTTGTTCATCCTTTTGAAGAACCAACTCTTGGCTTCATTGATTTTTTGTATCGTTCTCTTAGTCTCCATTGCATTGATTTCTCCTCTGATCTTTATAATTTCCTCCCTTGTATGAGCTCTAGGATTGTCCTGTTCTTCTTTTTCTAGAAGCTTGAGGTGCAAGCATCAACTTGTTTAATTGGGCTTTTTCTGTTTTCCTAATATGCATATTCCGTGCTATGAATTTCCCTCATAAGACTGCTTTCATTGTGTCTCATAGATTCCAATATGTTGTATTGTCATTGTCATTTAATTGAAGGAACTGTCTGATTTCTTTAATTTCCTCTGTGACCCATTGGTTATTCGGAAGTGTGTTGTTCAATTTCCACGTGTTTATGAAATTTTTTGAGTTTCTTTTGCTATGGATTTCCAATTTCATCGCACTACGGTCTGATAATATACAGGGGATAACTTCAATTCCTTTGCACTTACTTAAACATGTTCTATGTGTGAGTATGTGGTCTATTTTGGAGAATGACGCATGTGCAGCTGAGAAGAATGTGTATTCTGATTTTGTGGAGTGGAAGACTCTGTAAACATCTGTTAATATCATTTGTTCAAGAGTTCGATTGAGTTCTAGTATTTCATTATTTATTTTTAGTCTAGTTGATCTATCTATTTGTGACAGTGGGGTGTTGAGGTCCCCCACTACAATTGTATTAGTGCATATATGACTTTTCATGTCCATTAGTATTTGTTTTATATAGTTGGGTGCACTAGTGTTTGGTGCATAGATATTTATGATTGTCATCTCTTCCTGTTGGATTCTTCCCTTTACGAGAATGTAGTGTCCTTCATCTCTCTTAATCAGTGTTGGTTTGAAATCTACTTGATCTGCAAGAGGTTAGCTACTTCTGCTTTTTTTCAGGTTCCTGTCACATGGAGTATTGTTTTCCACCCTTTAACTTTCAGTCTATTGGTTTCCTTTTGAATTAAGTGTGTTTCTTGTATGCAGCATATTGTTGGATGTTGCTTCTTGACCCATTCTGCCAGTCTATTTCTTTTAATTGGTGAATTGAGACCATTAACGTTGATGGTTATAACTGAAATGTATTGACTTGTCATTGCCATGACTTTTTCTTTTTGTTGGGTTCTCCCCCTTTACATTTAATTTCTTGTCGTACCAGATGGGTTCATTCTGCTTTGCTTCCTGGGGTTGTGATCCTCAATGTCTGTTCCTAGGATATTGTGTAAAATTCTTTGGAGTGCTGGTTTGGTGTTCATGAAGTTCCTAAGGTGCTCTTTGTCATGAAAGTATCTTATTTTTCCATCCATTTTGAAAGATAGTTTTGCAGGGTACATCAATCTGGGTTGAAGGCTGTTTTCTTTTAGGGCTTGGAATATGTCACTCCAAGGTCTTCTTGCCTTGATGGTTTGTGTTGAGAAGTCTGCTGTGATTCTGATGGGCTTTCCTTTGTATGTGATTTGTTTCTTTTCTCT
Source organism: Heterocephalus glaber (assembly GCF_053883595.1). NCBI lineage: Eukaryota > Metazoa > Chordata > Mammalia > Rodentia > Bathyergidae > Heterocephalus > Heterocephalus glaber. The sequence continues at coordinate 8,197,061 of NW_028258356.1, read as the reverse complement.
AACTGTTTGTAGAACTTTGTTCTTCTGTTGAGTTTCTGGAATCTTAACAATTATATGCCTATGTGTAGATTTTTTTTGATCAAGGCTATTTGGAGTCCTATATGCCTCACTTATCTATATGTCAAGCTCTTTTCCCCTGCTTGGGAAGTTTTCTGCCATTATTTCTGTGAAGAGATTTTTTTATGTCATCTCCACTCTCTCCTCTTTCTTCATTGACTCCAATCAGTCTTATGTTATTCTCCTTTGAATCACCTAGCAGCTGCTGCATTGATTTCTCATGTTCCCTTATAATTTTGAAGCAATTTTTCTTTCCCTGGTCACTAATTGCAATCTTATCTTCTATATTTGAAATTCTGTCCTCACATTGGCTCATTCTGCTGTGTAGACTTTCAGTGGAATTTTCATATCCTGGAAATCTATTTGCATCTGTTTTATGGATTCCATTTGTTTCCTATGTTGGGATTCCATCATGTTCCTGAGCTCCTCTCTAGATTTATTAATCATGTCTTGCACTAGGGCCACAATTTCTCCTGTTATCTAAGAAATTATTCTGATTTCATTTTTTCCAGATCCCCTTTTGTTGGCAGTTCAGTGGGTCCAGGTGGTTGAGTATCAGAGTGTTCCATCTCATTTCCCTTTGGGGTTGCTGTAGGTGATCTGGAAGTCTGGTTTTGAGACTTATTTACATGTTTTCTCATTTCGATGGGGGGGAGGCGTGCCGTTAGCACCTGCACGGATTACCTCCTCTGAGCTGGGAGAGGTGGGACAGGGGCTGGGAGCAGCAGTAGGGATGGTGGCCCAAAAGCCCTTTCCTGTGGGCTGGGAGCAGCGGGAGGGATGGTGACCAGTAAGTCCCTTCCTCTGGACCAGGAGCAGTGGGACAGCGGCTCAGAAGCCCCTACCTCTGGGCCGGGAGCAGGGGGACTCAGTACCATGGTCTGGTGGTCCAGTGTCCTCTGCATCTTTGTAGTGTGGAACAAGGTGGCTGTACAGAGGAGCAGGGTGGGGGGGGCGGTGTCCAGTGTATTGTTGCCGGGGCATGGGCTGATTTGGCGTGTTCCGCGCGACTCGGGACCTCAGAAGGGCATGCATAGACCTGCCTGTCTGCAGCGGGCTGAACACAGTAGGCCTCTTTCAGCCTCACCTGAGTATAATGAGGTGACCTGGTAGGCTCTGAGAGAGTGTCAGGAGGAGAATGGTCTCCAAAAGAACTCACTGATTAAAGTGTCGGAACATTCAGCCCCTCCAGGGTAGAAAAGAGGGACTGAAGACACAGTTCATCTCCAATGCCAATAATTTAATCAAACATGCCCATATAAAGAACCCTCCATATAGAAGCCTAAAAGATGGTGCTCCAGGCAGGCATAATGGTGCACACCTATAGTACCACCTCTTGGGAGGCTGAGGCAGGAGGACCACCATGAGTTTGAGACCATCCTGGGCTACATAATGAGTTCAAAGCCAGCCTGAACTACATAGTGAGACTCTTTCTGAAACAACAACAACAAAGATGGGGCTCCAGAGCTTCTGGGTTGGGGGCCACGTTGAGGTGCTGAGAAGTTGATGTGTGGAAAAGGTATAGAAGCTCCACACACCAAAACCCTTACCTTGTCCTAGGAAGCTCTTCCATTTGGCTCCTCCTGAGTTGTACCCTTTATAAGCTGAAAGCAGTAGGTAAAAAAATTTTCTGAGATCTGTGAGTCATTCTAGCAAATTATTAAATCCCAGGAAGGGAATCATGGGAAATCTCAATTTATAGTCTGTCAGTCAGAAGTAGGGGAGACTCAGAACTTAAAATTGGCATCTGAAGTCTCACAGGACTCAACTTGTGTAGTTGGCATTAATCCCAAGCAGTTAAGGTCAGATCTGAATAGAATTATGGGACAACAGTTGGTGTCTAGAGAATTGGAGAACTGATGAATGTGAGGAAAACAAACTCATGCATTTTGTGTCAGAATATGGGAGTCAAAACAGTTCTCAGTGTGTTAATCCCACAGCGGCCTTCAAAGACATTTGCCATAATCATCAAAAGCTGAATTGTTCCGTGTTATTTAAAATGCATGTGTATAAGTGCACACACACACTAATCCAGCAAGGAAAGTATGCATTAAGCTTTTATCAAGACCATCTTATAATTTGTTTCATATCCTTATCCTTTCTTTTGGAGCATTATTTAATTTAAAAAAATTCAATTCAGATGCCCTGACATTTCTGTGGAAGAATTTGAAAAATACCATAGCAATATTTTAAATTGCAATAGAGAAATAAGATATTTGAGTTAAAAGAACAAATATATTAGTTCTACTCTTCCTTCTGGCCAGCCTGTTGATCTTGAATGCCAAGATTATAAGCTTCCTGCTGATGGCTCTTAGGACTAATTGTCTGCAGGATTCTTCCCTGAATGAGAAAAGCGGGGGTGTAAGAATTTATGTGCTGACCTAGGATCCTGAAATACTAGTGTATCTACTGAAATTAGTCATCATTTTATGCATTTGTAAATTGAACATGGAAGTATGTGGATCAAAGTTCTGTTTTCTGGGGTTTTTTATTAAAACTTATAGACATACTCAGGAGTGGTGACACATGATTGTAATCCTAGGACTGAGGGAGGCTGAGGCAGGAGGATTATAAATTGGAGTCCTGCCTGGGAAATTCAGCAAGATTTTGTAAATAAATAAATAAATAGATAGACAGACAGATAGATAGATAGATAGATAGATAGATAGATAGATAGATAGATGAATGAATGAATGGCTAGAGATTATCTCGGTGCTAAAGGGCCCTGATTCAGTCACCAGTACCAGAGTAAAAACACACAACTTACAGATCTAATGTTTGTATTAAAAGTTGATTATGAGCTGGGGATATAGTTCAATGGTAGAACACTTGCCTCGTATGCACAAGGCCCTGGATTCCACCCCCAGACACTGAAAAAAGAAATTGTAAAATTTGAATCAACAACTATTTCTTCTCCTGCTAATTAAAACTATAATGAATAGTCAACTCTCTTGTCATAGTCCATATTTGCTTAGCATCCATAAAGTTTCAGTTACTACAAAGCATGTAATGTGAAAGAGTCCTCTTTTTGCTGTGCACGTACTGTAAGAGAGTGTGTGTGGATGTTAGCGTGTGAGGCTGTGTGGGTGTATGAATGTATGTGTGGTGTGTGTGAGTGTGGACCTAGGTGTATGTATAAATGTGTGCTTATGGGGTGTGAGGGCATGGGTGTTGGTGTATGAGAGAATGTGTGTGTGTGTGTGTGTGTGTGTGCATGCATGTGCATGTGGGTGCACTCTGTTAAGATATCTGGACATTAAATAATTTGAAAAATTACCAGTAGCAGTGGTTGCTTAGTAAGTCTTTCCCAGAGGCACCAAGCCACAGTGACGTCAGACCATGCTGGCAGAAAGGAACTGCATGCCTACATGCCAAAAACTGCCTGCAAGCATGGGTAGCCTTTGCTTCCAGAGGCACACTCAGTAGCATAGACCACCCCTGACTTGTCCTTTTGTAAGGCCTGGAAAGTCAGCATGCCACCACCAAAGCTATGGGTCCCAGGTGGAGCAAAATTCAGACAGACAACCCAGACTGGGGCTCAGATTGTCCAAAGCCCTGCAATAACAGGTACCTCCAGTAATTTTCCACATGCTAAGAATACACCTTTATACACCCATACATTTATGCAATGTGGCTTGTACACTTACAACTATGATTTCACTAGCAGACTTATCTTGTGTGACCCAACTCACGACAGATGTCACAATTATAACCAGAATGTCTTTGTTATAAAATTGCCTAACTAGCCAAGGTCTGAAGGAAGCATAAGTCAATTCTATCAAAAAAAGAACACCTCGTGTGCTCCACAGATTGTTTTCATACAGTAGGGTGGGTCATTCAGGAATTGTAATGGGCCAGTTTCCCTAGAAGACTCTGAAATGTTTCAGATGAAGAATTACAAAACATGAGATTCTTCACAGCTTCCCCTGAATAAATATCCTACAATGCATTTCCCCTTTTGTCTTTTCCTAGTAAGACTGAAGTTTAGAAACTTTTTTCATTTTTTCCAGTATTTGTCATTTTCCCTGTTTTGTTCTTCTCAGAATCAAATTACTTCAAAGAAGAGCACAACTGTTTAACTCAATTTTGGTGGCAAATTACCCTGTGAGTCATAGAAATTCAAAACCATTTGAAATGATATCATTATGCTTCCAAGATATTTATCCTTAAAACATATATATATATATATATATATATATATATATATATCCTACAAAATATATCTGACAACTATTTCTGCCTTTAGAAATGTGAGTCATTTGATTAATATGGTGAGCTTTGCAGGAATGAGTATGGAAGTCTGGTTATTAATTTCATATATCCCAAAGTGAATTCATTTAAATGATTTACTAACCACCACAATTAGCATAAAATGAGTTCCCACAAAAATGGGTAGAATTACATGGGAAATAGCTATACTCCATAAACTAAATAAATTATCTCTAGTTTACATACATCCCCAAGAAAATTACAACAAAAAGTTGCAAAGAAAATAATGTATCTTGTCCTTCTTCTAACATGTGATTTTGATTTTCACATTTTATCTAAGGGAGATAATAAGAAATCTTTTGAAAATTATAATAGGTTTTCATGCAAGGATATCTAATAATTCATTTTATTAAGAATATGTAGTTTCTCATATAACTTTCTAAATATGATCTTCAATATTTATGAATAAAATTTTCCATGGTGAAAGATAATCTTTTACCTAAATATTTTTAGTTTTTCTAATGTTCTAAATAGGAAGATGAAATTTGATTCCATTATTTTTTAAGTGTAAAGAATTGGGAGATCTTTACGCAAATTTTTAGTTTCTTTTATTTTCTTATTTCTATGAGTTTAAAAAAGTTCAATTCTTGCTTTAACACCTTGGGGTATATGATAATATATAAACAATTGAGACATATCCAATATATAATATATATATGTATGTTTATGCATAAAGATTTTAAAATACTTTATTTCTATGAGTTTAAAAAAGTTCAATTCATGCTTTAACACCTTGGGGTGTGTGCTAATATATAAACAATTGGGACATATCCAATGTATAAAATATATATGTATGTTTATACATAAAGATTTTTAAATACTTTATACCATTATTAATTTTATTGCTTTATGGACTACTAATTAAAAATCTGTGGTTGAGTTTTTCTTCATATTTTACACTAAATAAAATGGTGTCATGTAAATGTATATATCCTTTGCAATTGATCTTAGAAAGTGCTATTTTTAAAAACCATTTTAAGTGCCAGGGATTTGGCTCAGTGTTTCTGCCTCCTGCCTCACAAGCACAAGGTCCCAAGTTCAATCCCTGGTACCAAAACAAAAATAAATAAATAAATTTTTTAAAAACTTTATTTAGGTATAATTGATATCCAAACCCATGTATTTATAATGCATATATTTGATGAATTTGAATGTATGGTGAAACCATCATCATGATCAGGTAACAGATCCCATCACCTAAAGAATTGTTTTAAAGTATATTAAAGGTTATGTCTAAATTTTTATAGGGAAAACTAAGTTGACAGTTTTCTCCTTTTTATCCAAAACAGAGAGATAAACATGAACATAAAGTTTTACACCAGGTTAATGAAGTACACTGTCCATGCTATTTATGTGCTATGAAATTTCATATTGCAAAAAACTGTTCTGGTGGCACAGACATTGCAAATCAATGCTATAAACATGCTTCCTATAGTTCAAATCCAATCAGAACTTAATATGAAAAAATCTGTAGATTTTACTTGTCTACAAATTTATCTAATGATTAAAATGCATTTCCTAGAGAAGCAAAGCCAACCTTATTTAAGGGTATGAATAACAAGAAACTAAAATGAAAATTAGATTTTAAGTATCCCACAGCTAAGTAATGGTTATATTTTCTTAATTTCCTTCTCAAATTATCAGATCCTCCTAAAAGTGGAATGTTCCGGTTAATATTTTGTGGTCCTATTTGAGTGGTAATCTGCTTAAACTCCTGCTAGTCAATTTCTGCCAAGCAGTAAGATTAAGAACCATTAGTTCTATAAGTCTTACAATTGTAGTGTCATTCATCAAATGAGATCATGATGGTAAGTCCATTTTAAAAACCAGTATGAAAATAAAATTGATTATTAATAAATAATGATTGAGGTGTCCTCCTGAATTTGTATATATATATGGAAGATGACCTGTTTTAGATGGTTGCAAGCTATGAATAGTCTTTATAGTTTTCAAGAGTTATTTTTTAAAGGATGAAAAGATGCTATGGAAACTGCATGTGGCTGCCTTAAAAAATATACTAACCTGCTCTTTATAGAAAAAGTTTGAGGGGCTGGGGATTTAGCTCAGTGGTGCCACCACTTGCCTTGCAAGCTCAAGGTCCTGAGTTTGAACCCTGGTACAAAAAAAAAAGTTTGCAATTCCAGAACCAGATACCACAATTACAAATAAAATTAAGATTATTTCAAAATAATTTTCTGTTCCCTTAATTATTTGTATTAATGAATATTTGAAATTTTAATTTTTAGTACCTTATTGGAGTGTACTTACATGTAATAAATTGCACATATTTGAAGTATAAGATCTGATGAGTTTTCCCATAAAGCTATCATTTCCAATCAAGATATCAACATTTCTATCACCTCCAAAAATTTCCACTTCTATCAAATCTACAAGTTGACACAATTAATCAGCCATCACACAACGATTCTTCTGCTTTCTGTCATCATACATCTGTTTGCACTTTACAGAATTTTATATAAGTGAAATCATAGTGCATATATATACTTTTTTGTCTGGTTTCTTTCACTCAGCATGATTTTGAGATTCATCTATTTGTGGCAGGCATTTGTAGTGTCTTCCATTCTATTGCAAAGTAGTATTCTACCATATGGACTTAGCAGACTGTTTAGCCATTCACTTTTTGATGGACATTTTTCTTGTATACATACATAGGAGCAAAATTTCTCAGTAATATGGTAAATGTATGCTTAATTTTACAAAGAACTGCCAAGGTGTTCTACAAAGTGTACCACTTAACATCGTGCCTTTTGCGATCTTCATGTATAATAATATCTTACAGTAATTTGCACCTTATCTTAGCTAATTAGCATTTTTATGATGACAGGTGATGAAAAGTCTCCCCTAGTCCAAACTCTACTCAAGCTCTTCTGAGGCCTCTTCCTGACTAGGCATCAAGCTTGGCCTATGGAAATTGCAGTCTCTGAGAAAAACTGATTTCATCCAGCCCCGCCCCCCCCCACACACATATAGTGAAAGACTTGAAAAACACTGGCATCATTCCTAAACGCTCAAGGTCACATGCCTAGGATGACCTAGTCTCTCTTAGACAGCTGCAATATCAACAGGAGAATTTACTATTTGTTCCAGCCAGAAGTAGATAGGATCTCAAATCACCTCTTAGAGCAGTTACTTCAGAAAGCTTACAATTTTAAATCCTTTCTGACCTTGGAGACATAAATCTAACACCCAAGACTATCTTCTCAGAGACTTGAGAGTTGTCTCTTTGGGATGCAAATATTCAGGGAAATAACTCTGGTTCTTGCTCTGAGTCCCTATGGAAAGATAAGATTCTAACTTTGATGGATACCTTGCTCTAACTTACAATCACTGACTCCTATCATAAAGCCTCAGCAAGTTTGTTTCTTCCAGATAAGCACCAATTAACAAACCCAAATGGACTGGTCACATCCTATCCCTTTCCCACTGTTTGTAAATTTTCACTTCAGTGACTGATTAAGCCCTGACTGTTTTCTCTTCCCATTCTCTGATTCTTTATGCTCTTTTTGCTATTTTTTTCCCCCCGGTACTGGAACTTGAACTTAGGACCTTGTGCTCTCGAGCCAGGCATGTTGCCACTGAGCTAAATCCCACCCCTATTCTCTCATTCTTTAAATGTCCAGTCATCTCTACACACATTTTGGGGGGTGGGTTTTTTCTTTTTAATTTCCTTTTATTTTTTATTTTTTCTTCTGTTTCTCTCTTTTTCTGTTTTGCCCTCTGTTGTTTTTTCTTCTTTTTTTTCCTTTTTCCAATTCTTTGTCTAATTCTATTAATTTCTTTTACTGCTAAATAAGATCATTTATCTCACTTTTCTCATCTTTCATTGCTTAATTTTTCAAATTTTTCTTATTTCATTTTCCCATTCCCCATCCCTCCACCTTTACTAATTTAATTTAAGCTTTATTGATCTTTAAATATTTAGTTAATTCTATGCTATTAAATTCTTATCATTGGTAATGTGGTATACTTGTTGAAATTAGTATTTATTGTATGTCAATATTTTGTTCGTCTTTGTGTCTATATTATAATTTTAAATCTCCTTTCTATGGTTAAGGGAGGTATAGTGGTAGCTTTTATTGGTCCTTATGGTATGAAAATATCCAGTTTACCTTTGAGTCTATTGTTGCTATTTTGTTGCTATTGCCAGAATGACATAGTTGTTGCTATTAACTGGTTTTTACTGTATGCCAATATCTTGTTTGTCTTTGTGTCATCAATCATACTATGGTTCATTTCCAGAAAACTGGGTGCTGGGCCAATTATGCTGCATTCTCCCCTCCAAAGTTAACGGAAGTGGTTAGAACTTGGGATAGATACAAAAGCCTATATTTAGCCATGCCCAGAATCTGTCACTGAAAAGCAGAAACTAACTAAAAAGATTGCCATACTAACAACAAAGTCTTTCCACTATAATTGAACTGAAAACCTCAGCACATGCACGTACACACACACACACACACACACATACACACACGCGCGCACGCAGAAACATGAATGGAGGTTAATCTAAGAGGGCTCCCTCCTGTGTAATGATCCACCCTGTGCCGTAGAACAGGCCTTGTTAAAATGAATTCTTGCTTTGGGAGAGAATCAAAATGACAAAGTAGTGACCACCAGCAAAACACAACCTCTCCAGGACCAAGAATCCAGACACCTGGAAAATGACAACTTGGCAAAGAGAAAAAATGTAGCTCTCTGAGAATCAAAAGAGAACTTACAGGAAAATTAGAAGTTACAGAGAAGTTGGAGAAATAGACCATAGTGCAGAGAAAAGAACAAAGCTGTCTGGAAATTTACCTCAGCTCTTGGGGAGGAGAACTTGCCTCCAAAGACACAAGGTAAGTGGCCAGGGCCAAGAGCTCCAGGGAGAAATAACAGACTGGACCAGCAGTGCTAGTCCCAAGAAAAGCCCACAGTTATCATAAACTGCAAAAGCAGCATGGAGTTTTACTCTCAAAGTGACTGTATGTCAGGCAGCCGTTGGAGAAAGAATCCAGTGCAGCACCCAATATATTTCAAAAGCATGTTTAATTGGGCACCATTTTGGGAAAGGGTTGATTATTTTGGACCAAGCCTCAGAACAACTAAAAACAACTTCACTTCAGGGTTCCCAGTGTTACCTTCCCACAGTGACTGGCCAAGAGACAGTTGTGAAAAGGGTGCAGGCTAGACATAGACCATTTGAGAAGTTTAAACAACAGACCAAGAAACATGTGGGCCTCTGCTCTCTGGTGAAAAGCCAGGCACATCTTGTGTGGTTCTCAAAAGTGGCTGGGTCTGACACATGTGTAAATACCAAATAGTTTATCTGGTGTGAAAAACTAAAAGTGTAAATAAGGATCAAAATGTATAACTGATATTTTGAAATAGGAAGAAAATGTCTAAAGGAGTAGGGGAAGTGGGAGGGGTAGGGGAAAGGAAAGAAGGGAAAAGAAAAATATGAGAAAAGGAAAAAAATGGAAACAAAGTCTTTGTAAATAGGGAAGGGTGGAGGGAGTGAAGGGAAGGTAGGAGAATGGGGAAAAAATAAGAACCAAGATACACCATGTAAAGGTACAAGATCCCAATGATGAATGTAACTGTATTGTATACCTAAAATGTACCGATAAACTTAATGGAAAAAAAAAAAAAGAAGTGGCTGGGTCTAAAAGTACTGCATTAAATACAGTAGTCTGCTTGAACTCTTGTCCTGCTGCCTACATCCAGCACAGATCAGAAGTCTGATTGCTTTCTCCATCAACCAATGTGGGCAAGGACACTTTTTAGTTTCAATGGTTGCCACAGCCTATGTTTAATAGAAGAAGGGGCCTCTGGAACATAGGAGCACCTCACAAACTCACAGGTCATAAAGCTAGATAGAGACATCCGTGGCTTGCTGAATTTCAAAACTATGGATCCTGAAAATAAACTATCCATTAAAAATACAGAGAAAAAAATTTAACTTCATTTTTTCTCTTTGTTTTCACTGCATTTTTGAGGTTTGAGGTATCCCTCCCTTTTTTTTTTCCTTTTGCATTCTCTTTTTTTTTCTTTTTTCCTTTTAATTTTTTCTTTTTTAGATTTCTCATTTTTCTTTTTTATACTTCTCATTTTTATTTTTTATTCCTTTCTTCTTTATTCTTCCTTTTCTTGTTTGCTCTTTTCTGTTACCTTTATCTAATTCTATTAATTTCCTTTTATACCTTAGGATTCTTTATCTCATTTTTCTCTCCTCCTTCTCATCTTCCATTGTTTAATTTTTCAAATTTTTCTTCTTTCATTCTCTGATTCCCTACCCTCTCCATCTTCACTAATATAACCATTAAGTTTTATTAATTTTTAGATAGTTAATTATATGTTATAACTTGTGATAGCTAACTGTTGTGTCAACTTGAGTATAAAATGCCCAACTGATTGAATTAGTATAGTTCTGGGTATGGTTGAATGGACTTACTGAAGACAGAGACATACTCTGGGTGAAAGAAACACCAACCAATTGGCTTGTAGCCTGAATGGCATAAAAACAAAATGAAGAAGGAAGTCTTGCTTTTGTTTTTTTGAGGAGCTACACTCTTTACCTTTGCCTTGGACATCCATCTCTTAGATGCCAGTGCAGACTCTTCAGCCTTCCAGCTCAGACTCTTCAGTCTTCCAGCTCAGACTCCAGCCTTCCATTACAGACCCTTTGGCCTCCTGCTACAGATGCCCACAGGACTCTATAGAGAGCTCCAGACTTTCATCTTTTGCTGGGATCCTGTGGATCTCTAGTGCACAGATAGCCTTTTTTGCATTGTTCCACAGCTAATTCTGTAGGTGGCCATTGTTAGCCTGTCACATAATTCCTTATATATTTATATATCTTATATTAAATCTGTTCCTCTAATGAACACTGATTGATAATTAACTATTGAGTAAGCATACTAAACAACCTACAGAATGAGATAAAACTTTTGCCAGCTATTCCACAGAGGACTAATATCTAGAATACATTTTTAGAAACTCAAAAAATTAGACTCCCCAAAATAAAAGACCCAGTCAAAAAATGGGCAACTGAAATGAACTCAATTCTCAGAAAAAGAAGTACAAATTGCCAATTAATACATTTAAAAAATGATAAATATCTCTGTCCATTAGAGAAATGTAAATTAAAACAACACTGAGACCTCGTCCTTCTCCAGCAAACATAGCTATCATCAAAAAATCAAATCATAACAAATGCTGGCAAGGCTATAGGGGAAAAAGAACGCTTCTACATTGTTGGTGGGAATGTAAACTACTACTACCACTATAGAAATCAGTATGGAGAGTCTTTAGAAAACTAAAAATATAAATTCTCCTTCTGTGTATCTTCCCAACAGAGTTAAAGACATCATCTTTCAGTGATACATGCATATCTATGTTTATAGTAGCGTAACTCATAATAGCTAAATCTTGGAAGCAGCCTATATATATGCATCAACAGATAAATGGATACAGAAAGTTTGATATTTATGCATAATGGAATCCTATTCTGCTATATATAAGGGTAAATCTGAGTAATTTGTAAGAAAATGGAAGCAATTAAAACTATCACATGGTTAAATATCACATGGTTTCTCTTATAAGAGAGGCCCTAAGGATAAATGAATTAAAGAGCAACATAAAAAATAGATGATAGGAAACAAGGAGATAGATCTTTTGTAAAAAGGAAGGGGATCAAGAGAAGGATAAAGGAGCATGGAGGGGAAAGGAAAGGGGAAACAAGGGAAATGAGCTATATTTTATACACTTCCCAACTCTCATGGTGAATGTGGTCATTATGTACTGGATACATTGATTAATAGAAAAAAGGACTGCCCCCAGTGCTGAGGAGGTGAGCCACATGGGTCCCAGCAGCACTCCTCCACCCACATGTTGAAATGAGAAGACACATAAAGAAGTCTCAAAACCAGACTTCCAGATCACCTAAAGCAACCCCAAAGGGAAACAAGATGGAACAGCCTGATACTCAAACACCTGGACTTCCTGAACTGGCAACAAAAGAGGATCTGAAAACAATGATATCAGAAATAATTTCTCAGATAACAGCAGAGATTCTGCCCATAGTGCAAGACATGATTACTAAATCTAGAGAGGACACAGGTAAAAAAAATAGAGGAGCTAAGAAACATGATGGAATCCCAAAATAGGAAATAACTGGAATCCATAAAACAGATGCAAACAGATTACCAGGAGAGTAAAAACTCCACTGAAAGTTTATGCAGCAGAATGAGCCAATGTGAAGACAGAATTTCAAATATAGAAGATAAGATTACAATTAGTGACCAGGAAAAGAAAAATTGCCTCAAAATTGTAAGGGACCATGAGCAATCAATCCACCAGATGCTAGATAATGCAAAGAACAATAACATAAGACTGATTAGATTCAAAGAAGAAACAGGAGAAAGTGCAGATGACATAAAAAGCCTGTTTATAGAAGTGATGGCAAAAAACTTCCCAAGCAGAGGAAAAGAACTTGACATAGAGATAAGTGAGGCATATAGGACTCCAAATAGCCTTGATCAAAAAAAATCTACACATAGGCATATAATAAAGATTCCAGAAACACAACAGAAGAACAAAATTCTACAAGCAGTTAGAGAAAAGAAACAAATCACACACAAAGGAAAGTCCATCAGAATCACAGCAGACTTCTCAACATAAACCCTCAAGGTAAGAAGAGTTTGGAGTGACATATTCCAAGCCCAAAAGGAAAACAGCCTCCAACCCACATTGATGTACCCTGGAAAACTATCTTTCAAAAATTGATGGTGAAATAAGATACTTTCATGACAAGGAGCACCTTAGGAACTTCATGAATACCAAACCAGCACTCCAAAGAATTTTACACAATATCCTAGGAAAAGACAACTAGGATCACAACCCCAGGAAGCCCAGCAGAATGAATCCATTGAACACAACAAAAAATTAAACTCAAAGGGGGAGAATCCAACAAAAAGAAAGTCATGACAATGATAAGTCAATACGTATCAGTTATAACCATCAAAGTTAATGGTCTCAACTCACCAATCAAATGAAATAGACTGGAAGAATGGGTCAAGAAGCAAGATCCAACAATATGCTGCATGCAACAAACACACTTAATTCAAAAAGAAACTCATAGACTGAAAGTTAAAGGGTGGAAAACAGCCCATGTGACTGGAACCTGAAAAAAAGCAGGAGTACCTATCCTCTTTGCAGATGAAGTGGATTTCAAATCAACACTGATTAAGAGAGACAAAGAAGGACACTACATTCTTATAAAGGGAACAATCCAAGAGGAAGAGATGACAATCATAAATATATATGCACCAAACACCAGTGCACCCAACTATATAAAGCAAATTCAAATGGACATGAAATATCAAATAAGCACTAATACAATAGTAGTGGGGGACCTCAATACCCCACTGTCACAAACAGATAGATCAACTAGACAAAAAACAAGCAATGAAATACTAGAACTCAATCAAACTCTTAAACAAATGAACTTAACAGATGTTTACAGAGTGTTCCACCCTCCAGAATCAGAATACACATTCTTTTCAGCTGCACAGGGGTCATTCTCCAAAATAGACCACATACTCGCTCATAGAACATATTTAATTAAGTGCAATTGAAGTTATCCCCTGTATATTATCAGACCATAGTGAGATGAAACTGGAGATCAAGAGCAAAAGAAACCACAAGAATTTCATAAACACATGGAAATTGAACAACACACTTCTGAATAACCAATGAGTCACAGAGGAAAATAAGAAATCAGACAATTCCTACAATTAATTGACAATGACAATACAACAATGGAATCTGTGGAGCACAATGAAATCAGTCTTACAAGGGAAATTCATAGCAGTGAATACTCATATTAGAAAAATAGAGTGAGCTCAATTAAACAGCCTGATGCTGAACCTCAAGCTTCTAAAAAAAAGAAGAGCAGGATAAACCCAAACCTCATACAAAGGAGGAAATTATAAAGATCATAGCAGAAATAAATGCAATGGAGACTAAGAGAATGATACAAAAAAATCAATGAAGCCAAGAGTTGGTTCTTTGAAAGAATAAAAAAAATCAATAAACCCTTAGCCAATCTTATCAGAAAAAGGAAAGAAAAGGCCCAAATCCATGCAATTAGGAATGAAAAGGGTGAAATTACAACAGACCCAGGAGAAATCCAGAGGATTATCAATACCTACTTCCAAAACCTATATGCCAGTAAGATGGAAAACATAGAAGGAATGAAGAGATGCCTAAATACGTATGAATTACCAAAGTTGAATGAAGAAGACCTAAAAATTCTAAACAACTCAATATCAACGAATGAAATTGAAAGTATAATTAAAAATTTACCAACTAAGAAAAACCCAGGTCCTGATGGCTTCACTGCTAAATTCTACAAGACATTTAGAGAGGAAGTACTCCCACTACTGTTTAAACTCTTCAAAGAAATTGAAAGGGAAGCAGTACTCCCGAATTAATTCCTGGAAGCAAGTATTACCTTGATCCCCAAAGCAGAGAAAGACCCAATTGAAAAAGAGAACTATAGGCCAATCTCACTAATGGACATAGATGCAAAAATCCTTAATAAGATACTGGTAAATAGAATGCAGAAGATCATCAAGAAGATCGTACACCTTGACCAAGTGGGATTCATCCCAGGGATGCAGGGATGGTTCAACATACGCAAATGAATCAATGTAATACACTCTATCAGTAGAGCCAAGGATAAAAACCATATAAATAAATAAATAAATAAATAAATAAATAAATAAATAAGAAACCATATTATCATCTCAACAGATGCAGAAAAAGCATTCGACAAAATCCAACATGCATTTATGATAAACACTCTCCAAAAAATTGGAATAGACAGTCTCTACCTCAATATGATAAAAGCCATCTTTGAAAAACCAACAGCCAATATCATACTAAATGGTCAAAAACTGAAATCCTTCACACTAAAATTAGGAACAAGACAAGGATGTCCACTATCACCATTCCTATTCAATATAGTTTTGGAAACATTAGCCATGGCAATTAGACAAAAGAAAGAAATAAAAGGAAAAAAGATAGGAAATGAAGTGAAACTGTCATTATTTGCAGATAACATGATACTCTATATAGAAGACCCCAAGAACTCCACCCAAAGTCTTCTAGACTTAATAACCAAATTCAGTCAAGTAGCTGGATACAAGGTCAACACACAAAAATCAATAGTTTTTCTCTACACAAACAACAGACTCACCAAGAGAGAAATAGGACAAACAATTCCTTTTACAATAGCACCCAAAAAACCTAGGAATCAACCTAACAAAAGAAATCAAAGACCTCATCTCTGAAAACTATAGCAGTCTGAAAAGAGAGGTTGCAGACCATATCAGAAAATGGAAAGACATCCCGTGCTCCTTGGTAGGAAGGATCAACATAGTGAAAATGGTCATACTTCCAAAACTGCTATATAGATTCAATGCAATCTCAATTGAAATCCCAGCAGCATACACCATGGACCTTGAAAAAACAATCCAAAAATTCATTTAGAACAAGAAGAGACCCAGAATAGCAAAAGCAATTCTAGGTAACAAGAACATGGCAGGGGGTATCACAATCCCCAACTTGAAACTATACTACAAAGCTACTGTGACAAAAACAGCATGGTACTGGCAAAGAAACAGACCTGAGGACCAGTGGGACAGATTAGAAGATGCAGAAACAACTCCAGACACACTCAGCCACCTCTTCTTCGATAAAGGAGCCAAACACCCTCACTGGAGGAAAGATAGCCTCTTTAATAAATGGTGCTGGAAAAATTGGGCTTCAACTTGCCAAAGATTAAAACTAGACCTATATCTTTCACCATGCACTAAACTAAAATTGAAATGGATTGAAGATCTAAATATTAAAACAGAAACACTAAATAGGCTGGAAGAGAGTTTAGGAAGAACTCTTGAAGACTTTGGTGTAGGAAAAGATTTTATGAACAAAACCTCAGTTGCCCTGGAACTCACACAAACAATCAACAACTGGGATCTCTTCTTATTGAAAAGCTTCTGCACAGTAAAAGAAACCACCAACAGTGTGAAGAGACAACCTACAATGTGGGAATAAATTTCACCAGCTGTCCCTCAGACAAAGGTCTACTATCTAGAATCTATGAAAAACTTTAAAAAATCAGACTTCCCGAATTTAAAGATCCAATCCAAAAATGGACATCTGAAATGAACAGACATTTCTCAGACAAAGAAGTAGAAATAGCAAATAAACGTATGAAAAAATGTTCAACATCACTGGTCATTCGAGAGATCCAAATGAAAACAATGGTGAGATTCCACCTCACACCAGAAAGAATGGTTGCTATCAAGAAATCAACCAATAACAGGGCCTGGGATTTAGCTCAGTGGTTCCACCGCCTGCCTCACAAGCACAAGGACCCAAGTTCAATCTCCAGTACCACAAAAAACAAAAATTTTTAAAAGCCTTTAAAAATAAATAAATAAAAGAAATCAACCAATAACAAATGCTGGTAAGGCTGTCAGGAAAGGGGAACACTGCCCCACTGCTGATGGGAGTGCAGACTGGTGCAACCACTGTGGAAATCAGTATAGAGTTACCTCAAAAACTAGGATTAGAAGTCCCATTTGACCCTGCTATTCTCCTACTGGGTATCTTCCCCAAAGAATTGAAAGTATCATACCACAGAGATATATGTGCACCACCCATGTTCATAGTAGCACAATTTGTAATAACTAAAACTTGGAAGCAGCCCAATTGCCCATCAGCTGGAGACTGGATAAAAAAATGTGGTTTTCTTATAAAATGGAGTACTACTCAGCCATAAAAAATTAAAAATTAGAGACATTTATAGCTTAATGGATGCACATTGAGGTGATACTCTTAAGTGAAATAAACAGGACAAACGTGTAAATATGGAATAGTTTCTCTAGTGTGAGAAAATGAAAGTGTAGATAAGGACTAAAAGATATAATAAATAATGTGAAAAAGGGAGAAAAAGACCAAAGGGGAAGGGGAAGTGGGAAGGGTAGCAGAAAGGAAAGAAGGGAATGGAATTAATAGGAAAAAATGAAAACAAAGTCTTTGTAAATAGGGAGAGATGGAGGGGTTGCAGGGAGGGCAGTGGGATGGGGGAAAATAAGAACCAAGAGAGAGTATGTAAAGGTGCAAATTTCCAATGATGAATGTCATTATATTGTATACCTAAAAAGTACCAATAAAATTAATTTTTTCAAAAAAGAAAACAAGTAGTCTGGGGATTTAGCTCAGTGATTTCGCTCCCTGTTGCGCAAGCACAAGGACCTGAGTTCGATCCCCTGTACCAAAAAAAAAAAAAAGAAAGAAAGAAAACAAGATACATTGCATGCATGATGGAATAAGTATGTTTGAAGTGAGGGGAAGTATTTTGAGTTTTTTGAGGAAGATTAATTGTCATAATAATTTCACTGTAATAAATTTTAAAATTTAAATGATCACTATTTTTATCATTCCTCATAGATCAACTGTTTATGGTAATTTTGTCAAATAAAAATATTACAGTGTATCTTCATCCACCTTAATCCCTGAATCTGCCACTGTTTGCCTTCTGCTTCTTCCCTAAAGTGAAAAGGATGGTGAAAGATAATGTTTTGAATCAATTTAGGATATCAAGGAAGCCACAACAGCACAAGTAAACATACTCACAAAAGAAAAGTTCTAGAACTGCTTCAGAAACTGGCAAGAATGATGGGATACATGTTTTTAAAGCAAGGGGAAGTACTTTTGGGGGATTAATGGCAATGTGTCTCTTATTGTAGTATTTTTTAAAAACTTAAACATTCACCATGTTTTTTATTATACCTTATAAAACCAACCATCACAAGTTTGTATGTCATGTGTCCTACCTAGTAAGTCTTTCTGTATCCTACATCATAAGATGTTTTTCCTGTTTTTTCTCCTAAAAATTTTATACTTTTACCTTTTAAATTTAAGTGACATGGTTTCTCTTTTATGAAAAACACAAAATATATGTATACAAATAAAGAGAAAATAGAAGAGCGATAAATAAAAACTAGGGAGAAGTTTCAGTACTCCCTTGAATTACCTATTTCATCGTTTCAAAAATATTTTAATATATATTCTAATTTGTTTCATTTATACTACTAGTTTATCTTGCTTCGGGGCCCTGTTTATCTATATTCTTTTTTTTCTTTTTTTTTTGGTACTGAGGGTCGAACTCAGGTCCTTGTGCTTGCGCAGCAGGCAGTGAAACCACTGAGCCAAATCCCTGGCCCTACCCATATTCTTATTCTTGCAATCACTACCCTGATTTCTGTAGCTTAAAAGTTCTTAAAATCAGATAATATAAATAATGTATTTTGGTACTTATTATTCCAAACTGCCTTGGCTCTTCAGACCCTCTGTATTTCTATTTAAGAGAATCAGCTTGTTAAATTCTAAGGAAAAAATGATGCTGCTAGTATTTTCAGGGGCATTCTCCTCCTTCCTACTTTCCTTACTCCTCTTCCAACATGTTAGAGAATGCATATTTCCTGGGTATATTCAAATATTTAAATAATCTGGACTCATTTAGAAAAACGCTGACTAGAGGTAACAATCACCCTCAATTAGGATATATGCTTCTAAACTTGAAGCCCTCCCTAGACTATTCCTCAGCACCTAGTAATCGATAACCCTGCTCCTATAGTTGATTCATCAATAACCAAATAACTATTTATGGAAATAGTTGGGAATATTGAGCTGCAAGATTATTGATTTGATCACTCTGAGCCTTTCTATTCTTAGTTCTAATCTATGCTCCACAAGCTTCAGAGAACTGGTTCTAAAACAAAAACCAAATTATATCACTCTCCTGCTGAAAATCCTTGAAAGACTGTCCTTTATTTTCTACTTCCCCTCCCTTCTTCCCCCCTTTTTCCCTCCCTTCCTTCCTTCTTTCTGCTGTGTAACACTCATCCTTCAAAATTTAATTGAAAAATTTCCTAACTTCCATTTTCCCTACCCTAAACATGAATAACTGTCCGTTCTATAACATCTACTGCACTGAATTATTAAAATCCACGTTCTTCATTGTCACCTCATTGGGTTTGGTCTTTGAGGAGAAATCTGTGAATGAATGCTGTAGCCCCAAGTACCTAGCAAGACTCTGGTAAATCTACACTTAATAAATGTTCGCCAAACTGAAATCAATTAATTGATAACATTAGTAGGCCAGACAAAATAATGTAGGAAAAGCTTGGGGCCAGGAGGAAAATTTTCTAGATCTATAGCATTTCCACCAAATTTTCCTACAAAACGTTCTTAGTTCACAGAGTTATAAGGAAGGAAAAGAAGAACAACTTCTGGATGACAGGGGGCTATAAGAACTACAGCTTTCAACTAACACCAGTATTATGGTTCCTAGGATATTATAAAGGTCTGTTTCCCTAGTGGCTAGAAGGATTAAGAGAGAAAGAGATCTAGAATTGTAGTTTGGATATAAGGGTGAGAGTAGAGGGTGGAAAAGAGGACTTAGAAGTAAAACAGAAGATAACTTGGAAAAGCTTAATGCTTTATAAATTCCAATCAAAGTGAAGTTATAGAATAAGCATACATACCTATAATCAATTTAACAGAATTGGCACACACTGAAGTAAATTTGCCTTTGCTCCCTTATTGATGACCTAACTCACATTTGCCTGAAGAATCACACCCAAGGAGAAACACAAGGGAGATATAAAGGGGAGGGAGGCCTTTGAGCCATGTGTAATGAAGATGCTTTGGCAGCATGGAGAGTTAATAATGAAAAAAATCTTCCTATCTGGGGACATCCACAGCACATCACATCACATAAACACCTCAAGCACATTAAGTACTGGCATTTCATAAAAGCACTAGCTTCATTACTTCAAATAATTTGAAAAGAGGTAAAGTAAGTGACTTCTGGGAAGAAATCCAAAAAGTACATTTCAATAGAGGTTCCATTTGCTCAAATCATAATCCTAGATATTGTAGAAATGGAAAATTCATCAAAGATTTACCCTTTTACTATATTTTAAAAGATTTCAGCTGCACTGATGTGGAAAATGTGGAAGGTTTTCCCATTAAACAGTGGGTGAAAGTCAGCAGAGTCATTCTGAGGGAAATGAAATTCAGTGTTAATGATAAAATAACAGAACTCTCTTCTGATATACTCTTGCCAACTGCCACCAGGTAGAAGTGAAATAAAACTGGACTAAGATACTTTGGATCCAGATTTTAGTCCGAATTCTGTGACAAATGTAAAGCAAGGTTTGGAAGGATTAAAAAAAATATGAATCCCTTCCTCACACCCCTCACTAGCTAATCCCTCCAAGACACTTTCACAGTTATCATCTTAATAAATTCAGAATAAATAATAAAATAAAATAACCTTGGATTGCAGGCTTTACACAAACAATAAAAACAAAAAACTATGAAATGTATTAGTGTCTCTATTTTACTGATTAGAAAATCAACTTGAGATAAGTGGTTTCTCAAAGCAACACAACCAGTAACAAAGGCAGGATTAGGACACAAGTCCTAATTTGCAAGTTGTGTTTTACATATTATGATATCTGTTTAAATTTCTCACTCACCCTCCCATTCAGCCATTCAAGAAGACTTATTGAACACATACTGTATTCCAGGCATTAAGCTAAGGGCTTGAGAGACAAAAATGTATGACATAATCTTTACCTCCAGGGAGCTTACAGTCTAATAAGAAGACACGAATAAATACTATATTAACTATTTTGCTATCACTGAGACAAAATACCAACACACAATTTAAAAGAGAGGTTTATTTTGGCTCACAGTATCAGTGGATTCAGTACATGGTCAGTCAGCTCTAAGACAGAAAGTTGTTCACTGAATGGTGCCCAGGAAGCAGAGAGAAGGAAAGTCCTAGGGACAAGAATGGACTCCCAAATCACACACCCAGTGACTCATTCCTTCTTACCAGTCTCCACCTCCAAACATGAGACTTTCAGGGGACATTTTAGATCAAAACAATAACAAATATAAACAGTGTATTACTAGAACTTACCTAATACTGCTATCATAGAAACAAAGTTCCCTGCCAAGATTTCTTCTAAGATCAAGTATTCCTAATGCTCCATGAATCTCATGAATAAGTCTTATTAGCTCCTGCAGATTTGAGAAAGTGACTAATGATCTATAATATTAAAAGATATTGTTTGACTTGCATGGTTTTGACTTGCACAGTTCTTTTTTTAAATTTATAGTTACTAGTTAATTTTTCCTAAAATTTAGGTTTCTCAAAAATATGGGAGATACTGGCCGACATTCCCACATGGCAATAATAGGGTAGAACTAAGCCGTAGCCATCCTTTCTAGATAAGGTACATGGTGTCCAGTTTACCAGGAATCAATCAATCTCTCCCTCTCTCTCCCTCTCCCTCTCCCTCGCTCCACTCTCCCTCCTTGTTTCAGTGACTTAAACTGCTCTATTCATTTTTATTCATTTATACTATTTACCTGGACATCAGTCAAATTTTCCTCTCCTCCAGCTTTGACCTTCCCAACTGATTACCATTATATTAATCCCTAAAAACTCAGTGATTCTACTTAGTCCCAGAGTAGAATTTTTCTGCTAGAGAATCTGAAAAATTCTGTGGTCAAATGAAGAGACACTGTTAGTTTTTGTGCCATACTCCCTAGGAGGACTATAAAACAATACTGGTTTGCAGAATATTATGCTTAAATTTTCTTACTATATCCCATAGGATTCGGATATAAGTTATTGGAGAACTGAGTAGAAATATATCAGTTAGTATCCAGTCAAAAATAGAAGCCATATTATTTATTTTATAACAGAATTTAACATAAGGAGTCTGTTAAACAGGTATGTGTGGGGTCAAAAAAGCAAACAGGAACTCCAAAGTGCCACAGAAATAGTAACAGCAGAAAGAAGCCACTGTCCATAGGTCTGGGAAAAGGTTGGTACTTTTCCAAACCAGGGGTGTGGAGGAGGAAATCTACTAAGCTGGGACTCATTGTTTTGAGGAGCAGCGCTACTGGTGCCTCTCAGGAGCACTGATAACTGCTATACCTGAGTGAAATGCTGTCTCTTAGGCACAAAAGAGAGAGCAAACAAGCAGGAGAAAGACCTTCTCACTCCAATCTCCTTCCCATGTCCATCTACTCTCTATTATATGGGCAGAATCCCAGCCTCAGTATCACAAGAGGATGAAGGTATTATTTGGAGTTGAAGATAGGAGCTAAATCATGAGCACTATGTATACACTGCCCTGTCTTAGCATGGAGTATTCCTAAAATGCCCTCCCAGCCTCTCTTCCTGTCTGCCTCCTGGTTCGCTTTTAAAATCATAGAAGGATCTAGCCACAGTGGTGTAATCCTGCAATGCCAGCTATTCACGAGGTTTAGGCAAGAAAATCACAAGTTCAGGGCCAGCCTGGCAACTTAGCAAGAGCTTGTCTCAAAATAAAATAAAATTTAAAAATCAGGCTGGGGCTATAGCTCAGTAGTAGAGTGCTTGCATAGCATTTGTGAAGCCCTGAATTCAATTCCCAATACTGCATGTATATAAACAAATAAACAGATAAAAACCATAGAGAGCTTGACAGGAGCTCATGTGCCCATAGTCCCAGTTAATTGGGAGGCTGAGGCAGGAAGATCACTTGAGCCCAGGAGTACAAGGCCAGTCTGAGAAACATAATGAGATCCTGTCACTTAAACAAACAAAACCATAGATGTCACCACCCAGAGGAATCTGCCTGATCCCACAGGAAAAATGAATTCTTCCTCTTTGGAGCTACTTCTATGTTGTATTTATCATAAATATCATAAACACTTGCTTTTATTCTTCTCTGGGATGGCCAGTGAGTTCTTAGAAGAAAGAACTCATAAAATTTTCATTTTAAGTATTTCCTATGCTTGGTAATTAGTGACATTTCAGTAACACAGGATATTGTAAAGTATCTTGTATGCCAACTTTAAAAAGTTTGGCTTTTTTCCTACACAGAAAAGGAAATCAATCTCAATCTCAATCATTATCTGTCTTGTCTGACTGTCTGTCTGTCTGTCTCTCCCCTACTCCATTAGGATGATATACTACCTTTTATTTTATTCATGTGGATTTGGGGTTTTTTGTTTTGGTTTTTTGGTCCTGGGGATCGACTCAGGACCTTGTGCATTTGAGGCAGGGGGTGGAACCACTGGGCTAAATTCCAGGCCCAATTCATTAGATTTTGGATTCTTCAATAATGTGTTCAAGGGCCAGAGATTTAGCTCAGTAGTTGCACCTCCTGCCTCTCAAGCGCAAGGTCCTGAGTTCGATCCCCAGTACCAAAAAACAAACAAATAAACAAAATAATGTGTTCAATACTTTTACATGTTTTAACAATAAATCTATTTTGTCTGTCTTTTTTGAAATCTGTTAGCTCCCCAACCTTTGTTTTTCACCCTCCTCAGTCTTATCATCAGTTGCTACCATCTTCTCTCAGAAGCCCAGGCACTGCTTCTTCCTCCCTCCCAAGAGGTTGACAAGAACCTCCCTATTTTCCTTAAGGTCACAGCCTCTTCCACAGCTGCAGTGTCCTTCTTGGCTGGGTCTACACAGAGCACTTTCCTGTATGGGCTGAAATGCACAGCAGAAGCTGTGGACAAAGCCTTGATAAACGCCCTCCTATGTGCTATACTTTTTCAAGGCCTTAGTCCTCCAGAAGTCTGCATTACCTACTGAAAAGGAAAAAGGACAGGACAGTTTTGAAAATGGAGTAAGCATTTAAAATGATCTTCTAGTTCTCAATGAACAAGGAAGAGTCAGTGGTGCACTGGGGTTAATGGCTCAGACAAATCTCCTTCTTCCAAACAAGTTCAAATGCACACTTAGAAAAAGGCACTAATATCTCCCCTCTTTTGGGGTGGGCAAAATAAAAGAGAGAAATTAGGCAAGTAAGTGGTAGAGATAATTAGCTTTCATCTCCCTAAGGGTTTATCTAAGCCAAGATAAGTCTGGAGTTTACACTTTAGCCTTGCATTAATGTATTTCATACTTAACATTCATTGTAGGGCTCCTACTTCCAAAAACCATTACAACAAAAAAATGCATCGGAATAAGGCTATTTTCACCATACCCAGCTGGCTACTTAATTTGTGACTTGTTCTCATTTATGTCCCCTTAACCTCAGAAAACAATTAGAAAGTAACTCATGAGTGCTATAACAAGTGAAACAAATCAGAAGTGTATAAAGAAAAAGCCAAAGCCAGCATCCCACCCATGCCACCCTCGAGGTAACTGGTGTTCACAGTTGATGTAGATCCTTCAACATCACAGTTCCTGGGAGCATAACTGGTGAGTCCAGCTTGGAAGGCCATTTGCCAATAGCCATAAAATGTAAATTGCACAAATTCTTTGATCCAGCAAACACATCTCAGAATTTATCTTACAGATATAAATGAACACACAGAATAGTCTCTGAACTGTTGTTTACAGTAGCAACAGTGGAACAGCCTAAAGGTCTGCTAAATTACGATGCATACCAAGTACAAAGTACTGTATAGTTCTAAATATTAGTGATGTAGACTAATAAGAAATGGAAAACCAATGTCCAGAATAGTGGGTATAGCATGTTCCTATATGTAATTTTGAAATTACATATAAAGTGGACCCTTGAGTTATGATCGTCCTGACAGATGAACAACTTGGGTTATGACCAATATTTTAGTTTTAACTTATGAACAAAGTCTTGAATGACAACCTGAATACTGGCCACTTGTGCTTCCACCAGGTCTCAGATACAGATTTAACCCTTAAGGGGCTCTGGAAGGAACATTACGACATCCTTTCCTATATGGGATTAATTGAAAAATCATGGGCCTATGTCTCTAAGGACACTGAGATCTGCCTGTACACAGGAGAGTGACTTTGAAGGCTGTGTAGAGGAGCCTGAGCCTTCAATTGATCAACCTGAGTTACAACCAGCCCTCGCAAACAAATTGAGCTCATAAGCCAAAGGTCTACTGTATATTTTTTCACTTGGATACTTGATATTAAGAGGCTATTTCTGAAAAAAAAATACATAATAAAACTTCTCATAGTGGCTGCTCTGAAGACGAAGTTGGGGGCTATAGATTTAGAATAAAAAGGGGACTTATTTAATTATATGCCCTTTGATAGCATTTAATGTTTTTATCGTAGAAATGCAGTCTTTTTTTTCAGATGCATTCTTTTTTTTTTTTTCGGTACCAGGGATCGAACTTGGGACCTTCTGTTTGCAAGGCAGGTGGCAGAACCACTGAGCTAAATCCCTGGCCCTAGTCTTTTTTTTCAATGACATAAAAAGTATGGAAAAAATTACCAATCTGATGAAAATTATACTCATCGTTTAGCTTTAAATTTCCCTGACTAAAAGTAAAATTAGATACTTTCTTCATAGCTTTTGTGGTCATTTGCATTTCCTCTTCTATTAAATGGCTATTCATATTCTTTGTATGTTATTTTTAATTGGGTTATCTTTCTTATTAACTGTAGCACTTTAAAGATAGGGAATACTACTCTTTGTTTATCATATATATTACAAATATATTTTACAGTCTGCTATTATTTTTATACTGCTAATAATGATTTTTACCATTCAGAAGTCTTGGGGTTTTTTTTTTTAATATGATGTAGATAATTGATTCCACCTTTTTATTTGGGTTAACCTCCTTGCTTAAGAAGTCTTCCCTCAATTTACTTTTTTTTGGTACCAGGGATCGAACTCTGGACCTTGCACTTGCCAGGCAGGTGCAGCCCCATTGAGCTACATCCCCAGCAAGGAGTCCTTCTTCAGACAGAAGTTATAAATATACTTTTAACATTTAGATGTTTAATCCATCCAGAATTTACTTTTTAAAGGATGTAATTCAACAGTTATCTTCCAAGTATATAGCTAGTTTCATTTTTTTCAACACCTTCGCCCAACCCAAAGAATTGAAATTCCAACTATGAACTTTCCATGTGTATTTATGAGCCTTATTTTGGTCTCTCAGCTTCATGCTCTGCATAGCACTGTATCCCAGGGAGCTGACCCAAGAGTCTACCCCACCCAGGCCCAGTTGCTTCCAGGTTTAAAACTGGTTTGGCCAATGGAAGGCACAGGCAAGAAATCACAAGTCAGGACAGAGAGGTCAGACTGTTTATTCCCTGATTCCTTCTTCACTTAGTCACCAATTTCTTCAAACTCCCACCCCCACCCCAATGGTTCCTTTAACCCTGCCTATAATTCCGCACACAGACATTCCTACAAATTTGTTTTCAAACCTCCCTTGAGTATTTCTTTTACGACCCATTGTCTTTTCTTGTGCCTATTTGATGCAATATGATTATTAAGTTTGAATATCATTTAACACATACTCAATTTAATATCTGATGGAGAAAGTATTTCAGTATTCTGCTTTTTCAGTATTTTCATGGCATGTTAACATATTAATTTTTACATAAAATAATTAAAATAATCTGGTCAACTCAAAAATTGAAATTATAATTAATTTTGTACTAAATTTGTATGTCAATATGATAGAGATTATCATTTTTATGGTGCAGCTTTCCCCTTGTTGAACATGGCAGTATTTTCAAATTCCTGTTACAAACTTTAACTCAATATGCACAAAATAGGTCAAACAAATTACTGCCCTTTCAAAATTTACCCTTATTTTTTTAATTCCCTCTCACATATCAATATCTGCAAATACCCAAGAGAAAATCTAATGACATTTTCACTTACTTTTTGTTATTCCCCACAGCCAAATAGTTGTCAATTTCTGTTAAATTTTTTTGTTTACTTTGTTTTGTTTTTTTGAGACAAGGTCTCACTTTATAGTTCAGACTAGCCTTTGTGTAACCCAGTCTGGCCTCAAATTCGTAGTGATTCTCCTGCCTCAGCAGAGTCCTGGGATTACAGGCATGCTCCACCATACCTGGCCCAATTTCTATTAATAGTACCCAAAAAGTATCTATCAAAGCCTCACTCTCTCAGAACTACAAACCTACATTCCCTTCATCTCTTAAATGAATTACCATTTATATCTCTTAATTAGCCTCCAATCTCTAGCTCTTTCACACTGCTTCCAGAATTAAAATTTTAAAATGCAAATGTGAAAATGTCATTCCTCTGAAAACTTTCAAAGTTCTTGTTGATGTGCCAAAGCTCCCAGTACAGAGTAGGAGGCTTCCAGGCCAATGTACCACGGCTCCCAGCACAGAGGAGGCTTCTGGGTTGATGTGCCACAGCTCCAAGTGCAGAGTAGAAAGCTTCCAGGCCAACGTACCACCTCTACAAGCACAGAGTACTCACCAGCAGCACCCCCCGGCCCTTTGAAATGAGAAGAAACATAAACAAGCCTCAGAACAAGACTTCCAGATCACCTACAGCAACCCCAAAGGAAAACAACATGAAACACTGAAACTCAACCACCTGGACTCCCTGAACTGGCAACAAAAGAGAATCTGGAAAAAATGAAATCAGAAATAATTTCTCAGAGAACAGCAGAGATTGTGCTTGTAGTGCAAGACATGATTAATAAATCTAGATAGGACATGGATAAAAAAATAGAGGGGCTGAGGAACATGATGGAATCCCAACATAGGAAACAAATGGAATCCATAAAACAGATACAAACAGATTTCCAGGAGATCAAAAATTCCACTGAAAGTTGGCACAGCAGAATGAGCCAATGTGAGGAAAGAATTTCAGATATAGAAGGTAAGATTGCAATTAGTGACCAGGAAAAGAAAAATTGCTTCAAAATTGTAAGAGAGGATGAGCAGCACAGCGCGCTCGTCCTGCTGGCCTGCAGCCTGTGGCCGGCGGGAGGACAACGCCAGCCAGGATTATTACATGGCGCGCATCAACTTGATGGTGTGGGAGCCCTGCCACGGCGCCCCCCTCACGTTCCACATCGACCGCAGGCGCTACAGGCTCGACTCGCCCAAGGCCGAAGTCCACGGCCAGGTGCTGGCGCCATTGCCCATCCACAGAGGAAACTACCCCAGCCAGTATACTGTCACAAGAAACAAAGAGTTCCTAATCATCTGGGCTGTGATCCTCAAACTCAGTTCTTTGTTCTTCCTAATATCAAACAGTGGATTGTCTTGTTGCAGAGAGGAAATTGCACGTTTAAGGAGAAAATATCACGGGCTGCTTTCCACAATGCAGTTGCCGTAGTCATCTACAATAATAAATCTAAACAGGAGCCAGTCACAATGACTCATCCAGGCACTGGAGATATTATTGCTGTCATGATAACAGAATTGAGGGGTAAGAATATTTTGAGTTATCTGGAGAAAAACATCTCTGTACAGATGACAATAGCTGTTGGAACTTGAATACCGCCAAAGAACTTCAGCCGTTGCTCTCTAATCTTCATGTCAATATAATTTATTGTTTTGATGATTATTTCTTCAGCATGGCTCATATTCTACTTCATTCAGAAGATCAGGTACACAAATGCACGCGACAGGAGCCAGCGTTGTCTTGGAGATGCAGCCAAGAAAGCCATCAGTAAATTGACAACCAGAACAGTAAAAAAGGGTGATAAGGAAACAGACCCAGATTTTGATCATTGTGCAGTCTGCATAGAGAGCTACAAACAGAATGATGTAGTTCGGATTCTCCCCTGCAAGCACGTTTTCCACAAATCTTATGTGGATCCCTGGCTTAGTGAACATTGTACATGTCCTATGTGCAAACTTAATATTTTGAAGGCCCTGGGAATTGTGCCAAATCTGCTGTGTACTGACAATGTAGCATTTGATATGGAAAGGCTCACCAGAACCCAGGCAGTTAACCAAAGATCAGCCCTTGATGACCTTGCCAGTGACAACACACTCGGCCTTGAGCCACTGCAAACTTCCGGGATCTCACCTCTTCCTCAGGATGGGGAGCTCACCCCCAGAGCAGGAGAAATCAACATTGCAGTAATGAGGTAGAATGGTTTTGAAGAACAAAAAACTGCTTTCTGACTGATTACCTTGATGAAAAAAGAACCTATTTTTGGGCATCATTTACCAATCATGCCACACAAGTGTTAATTTTTAGTACATTTTATTTTTTCATAAAATTGCTAATGCCAAACCTTTTTATTAAAAGAAATAAATAATAAAATAAAATTGTAAGGGACCATGGGAAATCAATCCAGCAGCTGCTAGATGATACAAAGAAGAATAACATAAGACTGATTGGAGTCAATGAAGAAACAGGAGAGAGTGGAGATGACATAAAAAAACTGTTCACAGAAGTGATGACAGAAAGCTTCCTAAGCAGGGGGAAAGAACTTGACATACAGATAAGTGAGGCATATAGGACTCCAAATAGCCTTGATCAAAAAAAATCTACACATAGGCATATAATAGTTAAGATTCCAGAAACACAACAGAAGAACAAAGTTCTACAAGCAGTTAGAGAAAAGAAACAAATCATATACAAAGGAAAGCCCATCAGAACACAGGAGACTTCACAACACAAACCCTCAAGGCAGGAAGAGCTTGGAGTGATGTATTCCAAGCCCTAAAGGAAAACAATCTCCAACTCAGATTGATGTACCCTGCAAAACTATCTTTTAAAATTGATGGAGAAATAAGATACTTTCATGACAAAGAGCACCTTAGGAACTTCATGAATACAAAACCAGCACTCCAAAAAAGTTTAGACAATATCCTAGGAAAAGACAATGAGGATTACAACCCCAGGAAGCCCAGCAGAATGAATCCATTGAACACAACAAAAAATTAAATGCAAAGGGGGAGCATCCAACAAAAAGAAAAAGTCATGACAATGATAAGTCAATACGTATCAGTTATAACCATCAATGTTAATGGTCTCAACTCACCCACCAATCAAAAGAAATAGACTGGCAGAAGGGGTCAAGAAGCAAGATCCAACAATATGCTGCATGCAACTAACACACTTAATTCAAAAAGAAGCTCACAGACTGAACGTTAAAGGGTAGAAAACAATAGTCCATGTGACTGGAACCCAAAAAAAAGCAGGAGTACCTATCCACTTTGCAGATCAAGTGGATTTCAAACCAACACTGATTAAGAAAGACAAAGAAAGGAACTACATTCTTATAAAGGGAACAATGCAAGAGGAAGAGATGACAATCATAAATATATATGCGCCAAACACTAATGTGCCCAAGTATATAAAGCAAATTCTAATGGACATGAAATATCAAATAAGCACTAATACAATAGTGGTGGGGGATCTCAATACCCCACTGTCACAGATAGATAGATCAACTAGACAAAAAACAAGCAAAGAAATACTAGAACTCAATCAAACTCTTCAACAAATGAATTTAACAGATGTTTACAGAGTGTTCCACCCTCCAGAATCAGAATACACATTCTTTTCAGCTACACATGGGTTGTTCTCCAAAACAGACCACTTACTTGCTCATAGAACAAATATGGGTAAGTGCAAAGGAATTGAAGTTATCCCCTGTATATTATCAGACCATAGTGTGATGAAATTGGAGATCAATAGCAAAAGAAACCACAAAAATTTCATAAACACATGGAAATTGAACAACATACTTCTGAATAACCAATGGATCACAGAGGAAATTAAAGAAGAAATTTGACAGTTCCTACAATTAGATGACAATACAACATATCAGAATCTGTGGGACACAATAAAGTCAGTCTTACAAGGGAAATTCATAGCAGTGAATATTCATATTAGGAAAACAGAGTTAGCCCAATTAAACAACATGATGCTGAACTCAAACTTCTAAAAAAAGAAGAGCAGGACAACCCCAAAGGTCATACAAGGGAGGAAATTATAAAGATCAGAACAGAAATCAGTGCAATGGAGACTAAGAGAATGATACAAAAAATTAATGAAGCCAAGAGTTGGTTCTTTGAAAGAATAAACAAAATTGACAAACCCTTAGACAACCTTATCAGAAAAAAGGAAAGAAAAGTCCCTAATCCATGCAGTTAGGAATGAAAAGGATGAAATTACAACAAACCCAGGAGAAATCCAGAGGATCATCAATACCTACTTGGAGAACCTACACACCAATAAAATGGAAAACACAGAAGAAATGGACAGATTCCTAGATATGTATGAATTACCAAAGTTGAATGAAGAAGACCTAAAAATTTTAAACCCAATATCAATCAATGAAATTGAAAACATAATTAAAAACTTACCAACTAAGAAAAGCCCGGGTCCTGATGGCTTCACTGCTCAATTCTACAAGACAATTAGAGAGGAACTGCTGCCACTACTCTTTAAACTCTTCAATGAAATTGAAAGGGAAGCAATACTCCTGAATTCATTCCTGGAAGCAAGCATCACCTTGATCCCCAAAGCAGAGAAAGACCCAACTGAAAAAGAGAACTATAGCCCAATCTCACTAATGAACATAGATGCAAAAATCCTTAATAAGATACTGGCAAATAGAATTCAGAAGATCATCAAGAAGATCATACACCCTGACCCAGTGGGTTTCACCCAGGGATGCAGGGATGGTTCAACATACGCAAATCAATCAATATAATATACTGTATCAATAGAGCCAAGGATAAAAACCATATGATCATCTCAATAGATGCAGAAAAAGCATTTGACAAAATCCAACATGCATTTATGATAAAAACCCTACAAAAAATTAGAATAGATGGTCTTTACCTCAATCTGATAAAAGCCATCTATGAAAAATCAACAGCCAATATCATACTAAATGGTCAAAAACTGGAATCCTTCACACTAAAATCAGAAACAAGACAAGGATGTCCACTATCGCCACTCCTGTTCAATATAGTTTTGGAAACATTAGCCATGGCAATTAGACAAAAGAAAGAAATAGAAGGAAAAAAGATAGGAAATGAAGAAGTCAAATTGTCATTATTTGCAGATGACATGATACTCTATATAGAAGACCCCAAGAATGCCACCCAAAGTCTTCTAGACTCAGCCGGGGATTTAGCTCAGTGGTTTCGCCACCTGCTGCACAAGCGCAAGGACCCAAGTTCGATCCCCCCATACCCCCCCCAAAAAGTCTTGTAGACTTAATAACCAAATTCAGTCAAGTAGCTGGATACAAGGTCAACACACAAAAATCAACAGCTTTCCTCTACACAAACAACAGACTCACCAAGAGAGAAATAGGACAAACAATTCCTTTCACAATAGCACCCAAAAAACCTAGGAATCAACCTAACAAAAGAAATCAAAGACCTCATCTCTGAAAACTATAGCAGTCTGAAAAGAGAGGTTGCAGACCATATCAGAAAATGGAAAGACATCCCGTGCTCCTTGGTAGGAAGGATCAACATAGTGAAAATGGCCATACTTCCAAAACTGCTATATAGATTCAATGCAATCCCAATTGAAATCCCAGCAGCATACATCATGGACCTTGAAAAAACAATCCAAAAATTCATTTGGAACAAGAAGAGACCCAGAATAGCAAATTCAATTCTAGATAACAAGAACATGGCAGGGGGTATCACAATCCCCAACTTGAAACTATACTACAAAGCTACTGTGACAAAAACAGCATGGTACTGGCAAAGAAACAGACCTGAGGACCAGTGGAACAGATTAGAAGATGTAAAAACAACTCCAGACACACTCAGCCACCTCATCTTCGACAAATGAGCCAAACACCCTCACTGGAGGAAAGATAGCCTCTTTAATAAATGGTGCTGGAAAAATTGGGCTTCAACTTGCCAAAGATTAAAACTAGACCTGTATCTCTAACCATGTACTAAACTAAAATTGAAATGGATTGAAGATCTAAATATTAAAACAGAAATACTAAACCAGCTGGAAGAGAGTTTAAGAAGAACTCTTGAAGACATTGCGGTAGGAAAAGATTTTATGAACAAACCTTCAGTTGCCCATGAACTAGCACAAACAATCAACAAGTGGGATCTCTTCTAATTAAAAAGCTTCTGCATAGCAAGAGAAACCACCAGCAGTGTAAAGAGACAACTCACAATGTGGGAATAAATTTCACCAGCTGTCCCTCAGACAAAGGTCTACTATCTAGAATATATAAAGAACTTAAAAAGAGCAGGCCTCCCAAACTTGAAGACCCAATCCAAAAATGGGCATCTGAAATGAACAGACATTTCTCAGACAACGAAATAGATATAGCAAATAAACATATGAAAAAAATGTTCAATATCAGTGGTCATTCCAGAGATACAAATGAAAACAATACTGAGATTCCACCTCACCCCAGAAAGAATGGCTGCTATCAACAAATCAACCAATAACAAATGCTGGTGGGGCTGTAGGGAAAGAGGAACACTGCTCCACTGCTGGTGGGAGTGTAGACTGGTACAACCACTGTGGAAATCAGTATGGAGATACCTCAAACAACTAGGACTGGAAGTCCCATTTGACCCAGCTATTCCCCTGATGGGGATCTTCCCCAAAGAATTAAAAGAGTCATAGCACAGTGATATATGTGCACCAATGTTCATACCAGCACAGTTTGTAATAGCTAAAACTTGGAAACAACCCAAATGTCCATCAACTGGAGACTGGATTAAGAAAATGTGGTTTTTTAAAATAAAATGGAGTACTACTCAGCCATAAAAAATGAGAAATTAGAGACATTTATAGCTAAATGGATGCACATTGAGGCTATACTCTTAAGTGAAATATATAGGACACACATGTGTAAATACCAAATAGTTTCTCTAGTGTGAGAAAATGAAAGTGTAAATAAGGACTAAAAGGTATAATAGATAATGTGAAATAGGAAGAAAAGAGGCAAAGGGGAAGGGGAAGTGGGTGGGGTAGGGGAAAGGAAAGAAGGGAATGGAATTAATATGAGCAAATGAAAAAATGGAAACAAAGTCTTTGTAAATAGGGAGGGGTGGATGGGTTGAAGGGAGGGCAGGGTAATGGGAAAAAAAAAAGAACCAAGATAGATTATGTAAAGGTGCAAATTCCCAATGATGAATGTCATTATATTGTATACCTAAAATGTACCAATAAAATAAAATTTTAAAAGGAGAAAAAAAAGTTCTAACATAGTAAGGTCAAAACATGTTTCATTATCTATCTACCTTTTTGGTCCCTTTTCTTCCATTTACTACCACTCCCCAAAATACAACACAAACACATACACACAAGGCTGCACACACACCCAGACACACACACTCCCACACTCGCCTCTTTCTCTAATCACACAGATTTAATTGTAGCTTCCCAAAGTGCTATTATGTCTATTAAAATGATGTCATCTTGTGCTGTCCAGTATGCTGGCCACCTGTGGCTACTGAATACTTGAAACATACCTAGGGAAAATTGACATGTAATATAAATATAAAATTCATATTGTATTTCAAATACTTTGTACCAAAAATAAATGTTAAATTGATCACTAATAATGCTTAATTTTAAAACATTGCATGTTAGCATGATATAGTAGATATGTGAAGCTAATTATATATGGAATTATATAATTAAAATTAATTTCATTGTTTCTTTTTACTATTTTAATGTGGCTACAAGATAATCTGAAATTTCCTATGTAGCTCACATTATTTTTCTACTGGCCAACATTTTCTTTAGTCTATTTTTTTCCTTCCAATGAAATTAGATTTGTGCTTAAAGCCCTATTTGAGATGTCACTTCTGCAAAGCCTTCCTGGCTTCCTTACTTCAGGTAAAATTAATCTTTCTGCCTATGTCCCCAGAACACTTTGCATAAACTTCTATCATAGTAAAAATATCATATTTTGTCCTATAAAAATGTCATCATTTGTTTATATGTCTGCCTTTGTCATTTTTTCATATTTTTGTATACTTTGTTTCCTTAGTCTCCCAAATATGCCTAATATTCAATTTCTGCTGCCTAAGTGGGAGGATAAAGCAGTTCCATCAAAAACTAAGACTAATGATAATCACTAAAATTAATCACAAAATTTATCCAGAAATTTATTGCATATAAGACAGGAGAGGAAATTGTCATTTTACATAATTCTAATAAGAAAAAGCTTTGAGTTTGTCAAGAGATCAACCTTTTTCCTAGCACTAACCTTAGGAGAGACTGACCATATGAAACCTCATAGGAGACATTGAACCGCTTAGTACATCCGGTCTTTATCAGAAGTCAATGGATAATACAGAAGTACTTCTTATATGGTATAATGATAATCAACTAACACTACAAGCAGAGGACATAATATGATAGTACAGCTTGAAGTAAGCATTTTCTAGATTAGAGTGAGACAGTCTAAACAGAGCTCTGTGGTAATCTCACTTGATAAAAAGAAGGAATGCAGAGAATATAGTTGGACTTTTTTAAAAATCCAGTACAATAATTTTTAAAACTACCGATACTGTTGGCTCACAGCTCTTTATCACACTATTGTTTTCTGTTTATCCTATTTGGGCTTATTTTCTTTTATTTCTCAACATTTTATTATTCTATTTTTTCTTCCATTTCCTCTCTAGTAAATAGACTTTGTTTTGGTGATTATCCTGTTAGTAAAGTTTAGAAAAATTTTAAAAATATATTTTTTGAACAAAACAAATTTGGACATAATGACAGAAAAACTCAGAGAAAAGAGATCATAAAAGATTTAAATAATAACCAGGAGAAATCTGGTTCCAGTTATCTTATCATATGAATGTGATTTTAAGACAAAAATATTACAGAGTGAAAAAGAAACAATTCGTCTAAAAGTATTGCCATGTTAAGTATGTAATTACCTAACTACAGCACTAAAATATTTGAATAATTATAAGAAATCTATAAATTTACAGTTACAATAAATGACTTTAACATTCTTTCTCAGTAGCTTAGAGATAAGGCAAACACAAAGAATACGGATTTAAACAAAATAATGATGAAGCTTGATTTTGTGGAAATATATGCAGTCATCACTCAGAATCTGTGGGATACTGGTTCCAGGATCTCCCAAAGGCACCAAAATCTGATAATGCTTAAGAACCTTATACACAATTGTATAGTATTAGCATATAACCCATCCAAATCTTATGTACCTTAGGCCTTCTCTAAATTACTGACAGTACCTAATACAATATAAATGCTATGTAAGTAGTTATTCTGTACTGACTAGGGAAAAAGACTGTGTGTGTTCAGCACAGATGTAATTTTTTAAAAATATTTTCTATTCACAGTTGGTTGAATCCATGGATGAGGAACCCATGGATACAAAGAGCAGACTGTGTATGAATCCTGAGCACAATAATTTCAAATACATGAAATATTTATAATACCTGACCTTATACTGAGTCATAAAGCAAATTTCAAATTACCAAATTACCAAACTTCAATTTACCAAAAAAAAAAAAAAATCAACATCAAAATAACCATATTACTATTCATGATTCATTAAAATACAACATGTTAACAAAAAGATAAGTTCCTCCAATAATCACATTTGGGAATTTTAAAATGTAATTTTAAGAAATCTGTGGATCAAGGAATAAATCAAAATGGAAGTTAGAAAATGTTTAAAACCAAACAACTTAAAAATATTTATATATTAAAACCTATTGGGTGCAAATGAAGGAGGATTTAGAAAGATATTTATGCTCTTAAACACATAATTTTAAAAAGACAAATGAAAATTCTTTCAACACAGGAAGTAAAAAAGAACACAAACAATTATAACTAAAGGAAGTACAAGAAAGGGAATACTAAAGACAGGAATAGAAATTACTTAAATAGGAAAAAAAATAAGCACTGGAGGATCACAAGAACCAAAAGCTGATAAATTTTGTAAAGCAGAGAGACAAACAAAGAATCCTGGCAAAGTTGATCAGGGAACAAAAAAAAGATGGCCCAAATACATTATATTAGGAATTTAAAAAGAGATCGGTACACAGACCTTTTCTTTTCATCGTATGTGTCAGTTTTAACTCTTCTGGTCACAAAGGATCAAAAACTCAACATGGCCCAAATGGCTTCCATAAACACTGGACTTATTGATTCATATTAAAGAAAAGTCCAGAGATGTGTGTGGCTTTAGGCGTAAAATGATTAAAAGTTTAAATTACATCACCATAACCCAAATTCAAACCTATCTCCTTCTGTCTTCCTAGTATACTCTCCTTCATGTTAGTTCCACTGCTACCAAACAGACTATCCTCTTGTTCGAAACACAGTCAAAATCAGTTATCTTCATAACCACACTCTGCATCACTGGGGAAAGATTGCCTAATGTCTCTGGTAGATGAATAAGTATGTTTTATTCCTTTTGATTGGCTCATAAGCCCATCTCTAAATGAGTAACTGCGATGCTCTGATTGGTGGAGCTTGAACCATATATCTCTGCTGGAGCAAGAGAGTTAACAACTTTGAGAGCACAATAACGAACAACAAGGTACATTTAGAAAAGAATGGTGAATGGCTGCTCTAGGACAAAATAAAAGATGTGTACTTCACCTCAACTTTAGTCAAATGTTTTATTAAGTAAAACTCCTATGAGCTCACCAAGATTAAATATTTTCCAAATGTCCCCTTGCATAACAAAATGAATTTGGTCTGTTGCATGGAATGATTCAACAGTATGTAGCTGCCTAACTATGACAGGCCATTTGCCATAAGTGACTCTGGGTTTGGTCAAATTTGATACTGATTTGTTGTTTTAAACAGATATTTGCCAACAGATTCAAAACTTCTCGATGTCACTTTTTAAATCACTTGCTGTTTTCAGGTAGGACTTTAATAAACAGAATTTTGTACTTAAAAAGAGCACAGTACTCTAGAAAAAGTATGTCCTTTGCTCATCTATTCAAGAAATATAAATTTCATGCTGGCTATTCTAGGCATTTCATTTGCTGCTGGAAAAACAAAAGCAAACAGCAAAGACCGTGACCTCTGCCATCATGGAGTTGACACTATGAGCTTAAGAGCAGAATAAATTTTCAACTACCCAAATGCATGAATTACTTCTACACCCTCTTTAAAGCATTTTGTGCTGCAGATTTCACAGGTCATTAATCTGGCCAAGTGAGAACATTTTGTTCTTGTGGAAAAGTTCTCTGCTCTCTGGGAAATGAGTCTTTAGCATTTAGACCAAGCTTTTTGGGAAGAATAGAACTGGAACAGTTTGTCCAGCCTGAAATCTAGACCTCCAGGACCCTCCTAGCTGCAACTTGGTGAACTTTGGAGGGTGGGTGGCTTAGAAGAAGGAAATAGACTATAAAGAAAAAATGAAGGGCCAGAAGCATAAAAAAGGAGAACAAAAAGTTAAAGGATGCTGGCTGGGAAAAAAAAAAAGAGGTTAAATTGTGCCTCTTGGGACATGAACATTCTTTTCTGCTCATTGTCACACTCATTTAAAGTTCAGGGAAAGATGCTATCTTTGAATTCAGTGACTATTTCAAATGATCTTCAAAACTTTGAACAAAAACACTACTGACTAAAGACTCAGAAAACTAATTTTATGCCATCCTGACTTAATTATGGCAGAGAATAATTGAGTCCATATAAAATTTCATGTTATATTCATGTCATATCTCCTAGCTAAAACAGTTCAGTTTAGATTTGTTTTACATACTTGGCTAACAAGAAAATGGTATTTGATTGCAAAACAAAGGAAAAAAATCAAAATGCAAATTCAAATGGGTGGAAACTATGCATTTCAAATGAGGAAAATAATTATGTGTACAACTTCATAAGCCAGTCTTCAGAGAATGTAGGCAGTGATTGATGTAAAGTATTTCTACCAGTAAACAAAAGATCACTTTAGAATGAAGACAACAGTACATGTAATTTATATTTCTTGCTAAATACAAATACATAAATAAAATGTTTCCAAAATTGAGAATTCAAAGAGTATCACACCAATGTCAGGAGTAAAATTTGAACATCTTACCAAAGAAAAAATTTAGATAGGTCTTCTTGAAATTGTTTTTGAAGGCCACAAGAAAGAAGTTGGAAAGTATTTGCATCTGTAGTACCAGAAACTTTCCATATACAAAGCTGTGTTCTATCTGGATTATTATAAGGCAGGGATTCTCCCTTTTTTTTTTTTTTCAGAAAATCTGTCAGTGCTTCCCTTATAGTGACCTTCAAGGCCCTACACCTGGCCTTGCTTGTCCATCTCAGCACAGTTGTGCCTTTGACCACTGCCCTCCAGTCACGCTGGCCTCCATAATGCTTCTAGAGCACAGCCAGCCATGCTGTCATGCCATCACAACTTCAGCATTTGTCCTGGCTTCTGATTAGAACACTTCTCTCAGATTACTACATAGTTCCTTCATCTTTCAGTCTTGGCGCAGTAAGGCCATCCTGACACTTTATTTAAAACTGTACCCTCTCCCTGCTTTATTTAACCCCACAGCACTTATCATGTGAGCACCACAAAAGCAGGGACTTTTGTGTTCTGTTCTCTACTATCTTGTGCCTGGTACAGAGTAATTGTTGAATGAATAGTTGTTGAATAAATGAACATTACTATCTGAATATAGGTTAATAGGCTAGTTAATCATCTTGTGAGTAAAATTAGTTTCAATTTAAAATTGCATCTAGGAAAATGGATGCACCTTGAGTTCATAATGATAAATGAAATAAGACACACAGCTTAAATATCACATGGTTTCATTTATATGAGAAGCTTAAAGTATAAAGGGCAAGATGAAAAATAGATAATAGAAAACAGAGAGATCTTTTGCAGAAAGGAAAGGGTCCAAGATGAAGGGAGGAAGAAAGAAGAGGAGAGGAAGGGGTTGAAAAAGAATTAAGGTGTGGTATGTACATGCACCAACCCCCCACAAGGAATATAATCATTTTATACTACAAACATGTACTAATAAAAAATAAAAATTGAAAAAAAATGCATCTCAAAGCACTACACTGTTAGAATTTGTGTTCTCTGAAAGCAGTGCCTGAAACAAAGACACACTTGCATGTAGTTCATTTGCAAAATGACCCCAAGCATCAAGAATGTGGGACAAAGAAGAGTAGAGGACAAGCCAGAGTTAGTGAAGTGGACCAGAGAGGAAAATCAATATACAAGACTAACTGAGAAAGGGATGAGTACCCACAAACCTATCAGTGTTAACAGATAACCAAAGGCAGGTGGTATCCCAGAGTGGTGACAATATACCTTGTACGGGCAGGTCTTGAGCAGAGAGTGTGTAGGGTTGATATTGGATAGTGTCACAAAGCCAGGCAGAACAATGGAGATGGATGAACCCTAACTTCATTGAGTAACCTTTGATTTTGAGGTGGGAAATTGCTGGGAAAGCCGTCAAAATTAGGACTGGCTTCATGGCACGATTTATATTTGCTGGGGGTGACACTTGATTTAATACTTTTCTTTGTCTTAATATTCTTACTATTTTATCTTTGAAGTGAAGAAGCGATGGGGTAAAGGCGCATATGCATTCAGAAATAACACTGGATAGCCACGCATTTGAGAGCATTTGTCTAGCAGCAGCCAATACAGCAAGGGCTTAGATCAATCATGGCCGGCAGCAGACACGCACAGTAGTCTATTAGGGCCACAAGTGGCCACGCAGACTAGACAATAGCTAGACTATGACCTGGGCTAGACTGGTAGTGGCAACAGTGACAACAGAAGTACTAATAGCAATAGATATGGTGATAATAACAGCAGAGCAAAGGGGCTCTGTACTAAGACCTGCAGTGGGAAGCCAGGTATCTTTCCAGAGCCTGTCCTCACCACGTCTGTAGAAACCCTTAAGTCTCTCTGTTTGGAACACTGGTACTACAACTGTCAGCACTCCAGTGGTAAACTTCATAGTGAAGTCCTACAAAATAAAAATGTGTACACATGGACTTGGAAACAGAGTACATCAGGGAATTATAAGAATTCTTGAAAGAGTTTAAACTCTCTAGTTTTGAAAACTTCTGTAAGTATTTTAAAGCAAATAGCTACAGGCTTAAAAATGGAAATGTTAAACAACACCAAAAATAGTCTCCTTTTTGCAATTTGTAAATCTATGTTGCTACTCATGTGTCACTGTTAATCCTTATTATGCTTTATAAATAACAAAAAATTTTTTTAAAGAAAGCTTTATATCTTAGTAACTTTAGTGGCACCTTGACCCTCCTTTTTGAATAAAGGACTTTATACATTTTTACTTTACACTGATGTATTCAAGGTAATTGCTAGGAATATAGATTTTAGGTGCTCTTATCATAAAGAAAAAGTAACCATCAGATGTTAGATATGTTAATTCCCTTGAATATAATAACTATTTCACTATCAGTATTTTAAAACTATGTTGTACATCTTAAATATATACAATTTTTATTTTTTTACATTTATTTGTTTATTTATTGGTGTTTTTGAGATAGGGCCTCACTATGTAGTTCAAGCTGGCCTTGAACTCACTATGTAGCAGAGACTGACCTCAAATTCACAACAATCCTCCTGTCTCAGCCTCCTGAGTGCTGAGATTACAGGTGTACACCAACTAAAAAGAAAAAGGGAGATCATAAAATCTCAGATTGAGGGATATTTTAATGTGGTCATAAATAGAAAGAAGCTAGTAACTGACCTAGCACAGAAGAGGGGATACAAACTATTACTTTTCTCAAATATTAGAGAAGCTAGCTGGTTGGCCACTTGCTCTCTTGCTGCATCAACATGCAGAAGGAGAGTAGAGAGGCAAATGGGGAGTTAGGTGAGGTTGTTGTTTTCCCACAGTTAGTTTGAATGTAAAGCTTATGTGTTGAAAACTTCACCTCCAGTTCAAGAATATTGCAAGATGGGACCTTTAGGAGCGGATTAGGTCAAGGGGCTCTGCTCTTGTGTATGGATTAATGTCTCTATCATGGAAACAGATTTGTTACTCTAAGGTGGGTTTGTTTATATGAGTGAGTTGGGCTTTTTCTGGCTCCCTCTCACCACATGATGCTGTCAGACACATTATGACTTGGAGGGGGGAGGGGAAGGCCCTCCCACAGCCTCCAGAATCAGGAGCCAATGAATTCCTGTTCTGCACAGATTACCCAGTCTCGGGACAACTATTAATTTTCCTCATGACACTAGGTAAATTTAGCTTCGCTATTTCCTAATCTGAAAACTGTAGGAATTCATATCTTCTTCTCACTCACAGGACTTGGTAGAAGTAATATGTAAAAGTTCTTTGAAAAAATAAAAAATCAAGTCTTAAACTATACCTTCTGGCACTTAAAGGAGCTGTGTTACGTCTAAAAGAATGGTTTTTCTTTGATTCATGGAAGATGATAATTTTAAGATAGTATCAATCAGTAGCAACTTCTAGCTCCTTAAATAAGTCCTAAAATTCATCTCTGAAACAACATCACAAAAA
Source organism: Heterocephalus glaber (assembly GCF_053883595.1). Classification (NCBI taxonomy): domain Eukaryota; kingdom Metazoa; phylum Chordata; class Mammalia; order Rodentia; family Bathyergidae; genus Heterocephalus; species Heterocephalus glaber. Next base: position 8,154,433 of record NW_028258356.1, on the reverse strand, counting down.
CACTGACAATTAATGAGATGTCATCCTAAATGGATCATATCTCTGATAAACATCTAACAATGTAGAAGTAGCTGACAAATGGAAAACTGAAGTAGTGAACAAAATCTGGATTAGTGTCCAAAATAAATACCAAACCATTTAAAAATAGCTACATGATTTCATAAACAGTGAAACACAAACACACAAAACTTTTGAGGTTATTTGGATATGATAAAAATATCCTGAATTTTAAAATGAAACATGAACTTTCCTCATATTCCTTCTAAGGCTTTAGGAAAATATTCTTCTGTAGAGCCTACAAATTTGAAATGGTCACAGTTATGTAACCTTATAAATATATTTCTATATAGACATCTATTTTAATCATTTTAAATGATATAATAATTTCTGCCCTGCCATTACATGGTGCTTTAAAATGAACCAATCCAGAAATCCCTTATGAGCAATAAGAATCTTCCAGTTTTCTCTCTGCTCCTAAGGTCAGCAGCTAGGTCTGGAAAAAGTTGGAATGGTGAGTAGGAAGGAATTTAAAGAATTCTTTATCTAAGGCCACAAGCAACAAAAGGAGGACAGAATTCCTTTAATGGACTTTGGTAAATACAAGGCAAAAATGAACTAAAAATAATAAATCAGTAATCTCCAAGCAACTAATTTCTGTTCTCTAGAAATAAAAATTAAGATGTTTTACTTTACAGAAATGAAGTGGATTTATAACAAATACACTGAATTTATTTATTCAGATAAAGTGTTGCCTCTCTCAAAATAAACACACTTGTTTTCAAAATAGAAACATTCATTCTAACTACCATCCTTTCCTCTCTTTTTTCTCCCACTTAAAAAACTTTGACATTAGTTTCATACTTTGTAAATCTAAATGATGTTATTCAGAATTGGCTACTTCTATCATTTGGATCTGAAATGTCCCCTAAAGCCCTATGTGTTAATGACTTTGTCCCCAGCCTGTGTGTGGCATTTTTGGAAGGTGGTGAAAACTCTAAGAGATGGAGCCTAGGAGAAAGTCTTCAGGTCACTGAGAACATGCCTTGAAGATGATTAGAGGACTCCAGTCTCTTCCTCTTTCCCTTTCTCTTTCACTTTCTGACCACTGTGAGGTAAGCAGTTTTGATCTGCCATAGGCCCAAAGCAATAGGTCCAGCCAAACATGTCCGAATCCTCTAAAACTATGAACTAACATAAATCTCTTCTATTTATAAATTGTCTATCTCAGGTATTTGTTATATTAACAGAAAGCCAACATAGCACTGAAACATTTTTAGTTCCTGTCAAAATTCAAATCTATCTTTTAAGACATATTTTGCTAGAAATAGGATTAATCAAAAGAAAGCACTACAGCGTTCTCCATCACAGGCAAACAGAAAGAATTTTTAAACCACTTCTCAATGTCAGCTTCAGTACAATACTTGTATGCCTTCCCCAGGTAACTTCCTTGAAAAGACTATCTGAGCCCCAGTCTTGCTCTTCTCTTGCTCTGTTATCAGTATGCTGCCTTACCTCTTCTGTGCTTTTGCATGCTCCGGTATGCCTATCTGTTTCTGTCTGTATGCATATACCAACCATAGCACTCACTATTTAGTATTATCTAGATTGTTGCTATTTACATAGAGTGGCTGATTAAAATTTGGGTATCTCTGAGGAAGGCTTTAGCAGAGTAGACAAGGTAAGTGAGGCACTCCAGGAAACTAGGAAATATTTTGGGAAAAGAATGCCTAGTCCTGTCCTGGTAATTAATCTTTAACTCATTGCTCAGCTTTTGTTTCCATTATATCACTGATTATTTATCTCATATTATCTTGTGTACTTGCTTTCTTTTTCTTCCTAGCAGACTCTAAGCACTATGAGTAGGGACTTCCAGGTCCTGTTCATCTCCCAAGGCTTGGAACACAATAAGTTCTTGATAAATATTTTTAGAAGGAAGAAAGGGAGAGTGGGAAAAAGAAAGGGGTTGGGGAGAGAGAAGGAAGGAAAGAAAAAGAAGGGTCTTGTGTCTGAAGTTTTAGTCTGTCTCTGTTAAAGAAGTCAGCTGATTGGCCAGTTTGCCCTGAATCCAAACAGCTGAGGAACTCAAGGATCATGTAGATGCTCCTTCCAAGTCAACATCCACACCGAACCCCACCCCGAGTGTTTTTATTCACAACACTTCTGACACTAACAAATTCTCCAAATTTGGAACAAAATTCAATTTTGAAATTACCCAACATTATTGCAGGCTCTACAGATTAAAGCTCTGTCCCACAAAAGTGCCCCCTGTGAGACATCAGTTGAAAGTCCCAGGTTACTTCTGATTGATGAGCTAAAAATCTGGGGTTCCCATAATACCCTCCTCATTGTCAGTAGTTTGCTAGAATAGCTCACAGAACTCACGAAAGAGCTTTACTTAGATTTATTGTTTTATCATAAAGATTACAACTCAGAACTTCCAAGTAGAAGGAATGCATAGAGCCAGGAATGGGGAAAAGGGCATGGACCTTATAAGCCCTCTCTGGGAATGTCGCCCTCCCAGCACCTTAATGTGTTCACTGACACAGAAGCTTGGAACCCTGTTGTTTAGGTGATCTTATGGAGGTTTTATTGTGCACCCTGATTGATTAAATCATTGACCACTGGTGACTGAACTCAATTTCCAACCCATCTCACATGCCAAGATCATGGCTTGGTCTTTCTGACAAGCATTGCTGATCCTGAAGCTGGGTAAGGACATGCAGCTACCAATCACTTCAGCAGCAATCAAAAGATACCCTTAACACTGAGATTCCACAGGTTTTAGGAGCTGTGTGTCAGGAACCAGGCACAACCACCAAATACCTGTTTCTCATTGTATCTGATCCCTCCACCCATACCCAGTAATCTATGCCAGTTATTACTCCCAGCCACACCTTTATTTCTTGGCAAATTTTCTGTTTTATTACTATTAGGAAGAGCTGTGGTCTTACTATCTCTCTATTAATATGTATCTCCTTCTGTCTCTCCCTCATCATGTCACCAAGGATCAGGATCCACACTCCTCTACCAGAGTTAGAGTTCATGTACAGCGATAATTTGGTCTGCACATTCACTAACATCTGAAATGGAGCCTTCAGACAATTACAGGTAATTACAATTACAGACAATTACACTTCAGTCATTTTGTAGGCCGAGAGTTGTGTTAAAAGAGAGAGTTTGTGCCATCTATCCTGATGCCTGAGATAATTAACTTACAAAGATGAAAGACTTATTTTGGCTCATGGTTTTAGAGGTTTCAGTACATGGGTGACTGAATCATTGCTTTTGGACCTGTGGCAAAGCTGCACATCATGATAAAAGCATATGGTAAAGCGAACTGCTCACTTCATGCCAACTGGGAAGGAAAGAGAAACAGAAGGGGCCAGAGCTCCAATACCCCTTCAAAGGAATGCCCCCAGTGACCTAGTTTCCTTCTAATATCCTCACCTTCTAAAGCTTTTACCATCTCCCAGTAGCATGATAGGATGAAGATCCAAGCCTTCCATACATGACATTTTGGGGAACATTCAAGATTCAAACTACACCAGTTTGTTAAATGTAAACATTTAGAATAAATGTAACTCTGTTTAGGCATTTATCCATTCCTTTTTTTTTTTTTGGTACCGGGGATCAAACTCAGGACCTTACACTTTTGAGGCAGGCTGAAGAACCACTGAGCTAAATCACCAGCCCCGCATTTATCCATTTCTAAGGATGTTGGAAGTCTTAAGAAATGGAATTGGCTTTAGTTTTCTCACCCTTTAAAGGGTCTTGATTTATATAATAGAGTACTAGTCAGCCATAAAGAAGGATAAACTTGAAACATTTCTAGGTAAATGGATGCACCTTGAAACCATATTCTTAAGTGAAATAAATTAAACACACATGTGTAAATATTGCATTGTCTCCCTGGTGAGAGAAACTGAAAGTATAAAGAAGGACCAAAATATATAATACATATTGTGAAATAGGAAGAAATTATTCAAAATTATACTGAGTGTGAGATACTTTGTTAATAATTAAAATGTTTTATGTAAAAAAAAGGTACAGTATTGTTATGACTTGTGTTTAGTTGTGCCCCCAAAGCCTCATGCTTTTTCAGAGGTGGCTGAATCTAGAGTGTGTGATTGATTCATGGTGGGGCTAGGCCCAAGGGCACTAGGATTGAGGGCATGAGTGCTACCTGCCCTAAAGGAAAAAGGGGCAGAAAGACGCTGTGAAGGTCTCTTGTTCCTTTTGGTGTCTGTGGCCACCATGATCTGTTTCTCCTGGAAGCCCTGTCTGCCATGCTACCCTGCCTTGAAGCCAGTTGATTATGGACTGAAACTTCTATGAACTGGAAGCCAAATAAACTTTTCCCCCTCTAACTTTGGGTGTCAGATATTTTTTCTTGGCAACAAGAGAAAAGTAACTAAGACAAATATTATTAGGAAATGAGTTGAGAGAGATTAGCAATTGAAAATATATTCTTTTAAGATCATGATACACAGTGTATCCACCATTGTTATTCTCTAATTATTTTTGTTATGAAAAATTATTTTTTCATAGAACTTTTTACATTTTCCTTATTAATATCTACTTGTATTACAATCAAATAAAAAGTTAGAAAATAAAGGGTCCTGAATATGACAGTGAATTCTAGCTTCTAGTTATTTGTTCTTGAATATATCTATCTACCATAGAATCCCAGTTTAGTGATTCCTATAAATGTGGTAATAATTCCTACTATGCCTATTGTATGGTGATGTTAAAAGGACCAAATACAGATATGTCTTGAAAGCTGTTAGGAGATTGACAATGGGGTGAGAGTCAAGACATGTGGGTTAGGACCACCACCTCTTCTGGCCAGCTGTGTGACCATGGCCAAATCACACTGCAGACAGAAGGGCTCACCCAGAAGTATTTTCAATCTCTGCCAGCTCGCATTCTTTAGGGTGTTAGAAAACGAGGGGCTTTTATCACCACTTCCTTTTCACCTTTGGGAGCTGCTGCCACGTTTACAACAAAAGGAGAAAAAGTGGTCTTTTTGACCATTACTTTTATTCTATGGAATTAAGAGTTTACCATTACCAGACTTTAGGAAACTGACCAGATGGTGGAGCTGAAAGGAAACCAACAGTAAGTTCACTGAGAAATGGCTTTTTGCAAGTCAGCAGGTAGGCAAATTTGAAAATGGAAGAAAACAAGTCTTCATGCCTCTAGCCACTTCACACTCTTTAATGTGTTAGACTCAATCAGCCATAGCCAGTATGGATTACTTCATGTAATTCAAAGCACGTGGTGCAGAGGAAATGAAAGCTGAACAGTGGTGGGGGAAGAATGTGAGAGAAGCAATGAATTTAGTCTACACATGTTTTGCAAATAACAAGGCAATGAAGAAAAAAGGAATGCTTGCTTTGATTTTGATTGATAATGACTAGAATAAAGCAAGAGATAAAAGTATTCACAAAAATGGAATTCTGATTCCCTTACCCATATCAAAACCTCTTTTAAGTAAATAACTTCACCAATTTCCCACAAACAGATAGAAATTTGATTTTCCTGCATTCTTATGGCTTTGCTCACCTTAAGCCTTGTCCCTCACCCTCAAAAGCCATGTTATCACAATTCCATGAGTTCTTGCATAGCCATGGATTGGTCTTAATATTCTTATTCTATACTGATGAATATTATTAAACACAATAAATATTAGCTATGCAGACCATATAAAAATAGTATTCTAGGTAATTACACTAACTAATGCAGAACTGTTCCATCTTACAATATCCCTAGTTTTAAAATCAAATTCATATTTCAGCAAATGTGTACTAATAATGCTCTAATGTAAACAGAGCATGATAAATAATCCCATAAAACAATCGATATTTTTATAACTGATGCCAAGGAACCAATCTTCTCTCTCAAGGGAAAAAGAAAAGAAAAACAGGATTACACCATCTGCTGTCATTCTAATCAAGGTTAGACTCCAAGGATACTCAATGGAGTATATCCACCACTGTATATCCATCACTGTGCTTAAAATATTGCAAGCAGGAGGTCAGCGATGGAGCCCCAAGCACAGACTTGTTTCATTTGGCACAGTGTTTTAAAAATTTTTGAGCACACATTTAAAAATTATGGACACTTAACTGGCTTTTCTTTAAAAATGGGAAACACTGTTTAGAACACTATTATTTCTTTATTCTCTCTCCCCCCCCTCCTTTTCCCCTCCCTCTCATTCTCTCCTTAAACATGATGGTCTTTTTAATTTGTTTAAATTTCCTGCTTGGTCCCTTGGGATATAAATTTTCTACCCCGTCTGTAAGAACTCACATCAGAAGACTGGAAATTTCTTTGTTTAGATTTCCTTTATTTACAGTAGAGTTCAAAAGGTTTCCTGCCTCTTCATTCTGTCAGTGTCAATATCATATGACCAACTCAACAGTAATAGACTAGAAAGACATTCTTTAAACATGTACTAGTGATATAAATAGAAAAAGTAAACAGAGTAAGGGCAGTAGAAGAAGAAAGATTAGAAAAAAATACATACAAACAAGGAAAAAAGTTAGAAAATATCACCAACAGACTCAAAAAATCCAAAATTCATTAAAAATAAATCTATAGTTTAAGAAAACCTAAATGTCACTAAGTTTCTAACTGTGAGGAAGTAACTTCTTGGTAAATTCTAAAAATAAGGTAATTGATATATAGTATCACTGTATATATTACATTTATATAACTCAATGTGTCTCCAATTAATAAACCAGTTAAATGCTGGGGAGATAGCTACCAAAAATGTAGTCTCTGATTGTAGACCAGGAATTGGTGTCAAGAATAGTGTAGACAATGAGATTCCTAAAGGTTTTTCAGGTGACAGAATTTGAGAAGCACTGCTTCAGACATTGCTTCTTAAAAAGCTATTCATCCACATATTTCCATAGCTTCAAAAGGTATATAATGTCATTAAGGTATGGATTTCAGAAAATAGGAAGACGGGACAGATCTTTTCTCCCCAAAGGAAAACGTTATTTATTGGATTCCTCAAGAGAACCTCTACGGTTCTACTCGAGCTTCAAGACAAGTGAATTTCTGAATTGGGCCTTGATTTCCTCATTTGTAAAGTGGATATAATAACTCCTAAGGTTTTTCTATAGATTAAATGAGATAATGTATATGCAGTGATACTTGTTTCTTAATAAATGGTCACTTTTTAAATAAATCTAATATTCAGTGATCTTAGTTTTTCTTCAAAATCATAGCCAACAATTCTACCTAGTGACAATCTCTCTCCTCCCATCACTTCAATTTCATGTTTTATTTTGTTTTTGCCTGTACTGTTTTGCACCAAACAATGACATTTTGGTCAGATATAAGATGATATCATATGGCCATAAGACCATATCATCTAGTGATATTTTATCTATCTTAGTTTGTATAAAAACACTGGGATGTTCACACAATAATGAAATTAACTAATGTCTCATTCTCAGAATGTATCTCCATCATTAACCAACATGTAACTGTAATTGTTCTGTCAATTGTGGTCTTACTGGATAGACAAAAAATATTTTTGAAGAAAGGAGATGAGACAAGGCACTTCTTAGCAGTGTTAAAAACTGCTTGCTTCTCATATGGTTTGATAAGGCATATCGGGTTGAGAGATTTGACCCTAAAACTGTTAGAAGAAACTAGCAATGAATTTTAAAGTGCTATCTATAAGAAGCAAATGGAGTTGAAATGGGGAGAGCACTGTGGAATAGCATTTCCTTTTTAAAGATAGAGTAATCTTCAGTTTGTATATTAGTTTTCTAGTAGAGCTGTGACAAATTATGGCTTAAACACACAAGTTTAATACCTCATAGCTTAGCTCTGTGTGTTAGAAGCCTGACATGCATCCCAGGGCAATAAGATCAAGGTGTCAGCATGCTGCATTCCTTTCTTGGGGCTTCAGAGGAATATCTGTTTTCTTGCCTTTTCCAGCTTCTAAAATCCACTTTCTGTAATTCTCAGCTCTCTTCATCCATTTTCGAGGAGAGTTCTGTTACCAGCTCTCCTAACCTCCTTTCCATAGTCACAAAAAGAGTCCCCCCGCCTCCTTTCCTTCTATTTTTAGGAACCCCTTGTGATTATAGTTGGCCCACCTAGAAAATCTAGTGTTCTTTCCCTATTTTAAGGTTAACTGATTGACAAATTTACTCTACCTGCCTCCTTACTTTGCCTTTGTCATGTGACTAAACGTATTCATTTAGCAACAATGGATGAGAAGTTAAATCAGACTCTCAGTTATGTAGCAAGGAACACTCATCTTATCTCTCAGTTTAGTCAAGATTGACTATTATCCCATTTCCAGGGATTGGGATACAGACATCCTTGGGAGTCATAATTCTGTCTACTGTATTTTCAACTCACCCTGAAAAGCTAATTTGGATCAGTAGTTTAGGTCTAATACAAGATAACAGTAACTAACCAACTCATGAACTCCTAGGCAACCACACCTCCTCTCTAGACATTGCTAATCACACAGATACACCCGTAACCTTAAAATTTCCCCACAGAGGATGATAGGTAGTCACACCATAAATAAAACAGACAAAATCCTATGCCCTCGATGAAGTCATTTATGCACACAAATTTTTTAAAAAATAAAATATGATATCAGATTTTGTGTAGTTTATAGGCTTTTTCTATGTCCTAGGTTTTTGATGTATATCCCTAGTTTTGTAAGGCTTCTATGATATTCCCAATACTCTTTTCTTTTTTTTTTGGTACTGGGGATCAAACTCAGGACCTCATACTTGTGAGGCGGCCATGGTGTCACTGAGCTAAATCCCCAGCCCCTCAGTGCTCTTGACTGAACTAAAAGATAAGATGATCACAAACTGCTACATAATTGACAGTCCTATCTGACTTCTCTTTTCACAGTTTGTTGCTATGTGATCAGAAGAAAACCTCCTTCCCAAAGCACAGACAGCTGTCACTGATGCACATCACAAAAGCCTATTGAAGAATTAAAATAATATCGGCCGGAGATTTAGCTCAGTGGTTTCATCAGCTGCTACACAAGCACAAGGACCCAAGTTGCAAGCGCAAGGACCTGAGTTTGATCCCCAGGACCAAAAAAAAAAAGAATTAAAATAATATCGTTTCTATCTTGTTTCTGTTAGCCATTGCTGCACAGCATGCCCACCCAAAAAACTTAGTAGATTAAAACAACAAAAATCATTTTACTACTAACTATTCTGCAGGCTTATAAGGCTTGGTGAGTGTCTTAGTTACAATCTCTTGTTGCTGAGGCAAAATATCCAGTATCCAAAGTTAAAGGGGGAAAGGTTTATTTAGCTCACAGTTTGTAGAGGTTTCAGTCCATAATCAGCTGGCTCCAAGGTAGGGTGGCATATGGCAGAGGGGCAACAGTTCATGGGGCAGAAGACAGCAAAAGCAACAAGGGACCTTAACAGCTTCTTTCCGCCCCTTTTATACTCTATCTAAACTGTTTAGGATGGGTAGCACTCACACCCTTAATCCTAGTGCCCCTGAGCCTAGCATTGCACCATGAATAATTCCAGCATTACACACTCCAGATCTAACCACCTCTGAGAAAGCATGAGGCTTTGGGCGGACATCTAAACATAAGCCATAATGGTGGGCAATCTCTCTTGGAGTTTTTTTCTCATGCAGTTTGATGGCTTCTAGTGCCAGAAGCATTTTGAAGGTGTCCTCATTCATTTGTGGCTGTTGGCCAGGAGTAGCCAAAGTTGTAGTCAGGAACACTGCACCTGGTCTCTGTGTGTAGGTTTCCTCACAACATGGTATTTGGGTTTCAAATTCAAGTGTCTAGGGCTGGGGATTTAGGTTAATGGTGACGCCACCTGCCTCACAAGCACAAGGTCCCGAGTTCAATCCCCAGAATAAAAAAAAAAAAATCAACTATCTAATGGCACTACACACAATCTATACCTTTATGACTTGACCTGGGATGTCACATAGTTATTTCCACCATGATCTCAGGCCTCTCAGATTCAAGCGAAGAGTTTCACCATCACATTGTAAGAATAACACATGGGGTGGGACCTAGGGTGTCGATTCTCCACAGGTTTGCAATCTGGTATATATCTTACTTCCTCATGCCTTTAATATATGGTTAAAGTCAGGGATCACAAGTTTCCAAGGCCACTGTAAGTTTAAGAGTAAAGTTAACAAATTAGTCTTACCTGAAAAAAAAGAGCCTGATAAAAATTTAGAGGAATTATTTAATAAATACTTGCTAAAAAATCAATATTTTATCATTTTATTCAATACTTAGCACCTATGATATATCTGCTACAAGAAATGCTAAGTACTCATTATATGCTAGCTATTTAGGATACATATAAAAATGATTGATACTATAAACTTTTAATAGCACAAGCAAAATACCATTACCGTAAATACTATGAAGATATAGCAGCTGTTAAAATATCATGGTAGAATATTCAAAATATCTGTGTGCTATTGACCTGATTGCAACGTACTTTTTTGTAGAAAAAGTAGCAGTATAGAAAATACTATATTATGTCTCTCTTTTCAAAAAAGAATTACTCAATGGCTTCATAATTGTTTCCTGAATTGGCGAGAGTTAAGCTGAGTGAGAACTGAAAACCACACATTTCTTTTGTCCCAATGTCAAAGAAACATTGACTTCTTCCAAAGTTGTATAAATTCTCCAATCTCTCTTTCAAAGTTAGACAAAGAAGGGAGCAGTTTCTTCTTTCAGCATTTAGTCCTTTCTCCTTGTTAATTCCCCATGAAAAGAATGAATGCTAATTATTTCTTTCAGGCCTATTTCTAATCATGAGTCCTTTAAAAGTAAATTTCTTGTTTTAATTTTTTAATATTCTTTAGAGTTCATTGTAGTGGGAATTGACTACCAGAGTTTTCAACAACATGCTGTAGTAATTGATAACATCCGATAAGAAATCTGAGATTCCTATACATGACATGCTCAACTTTGTGAACTTAGTGGATCATTTAATTGTCAGAGAAAAAAAGATGGAACAGATAAGAGAAGGCAATCACAAACTGGCAAAGGGAATTTTGGTTTTGTTCCGTTTGCCTTTTCTTTCTCAGGTTTTAGTTGATCTTGTTGAAGAGGAATGCTTTTAAAAGCCTTGTATCAGGAACTTGCTTTCCAGTGCTGCCCTAACAGAAAAGAGAAGACCTAGCAAAACCACATTTTCCTGCAATCACAGCTTTTTATCCCTACCACTAAAGAAAATTTGAGGAATTTACACTATCCAGTCTTTTCCAGAGTGCTCTATTTTCTTTGTTGAATCATATACAGTATTTGAACAGAGAGAAAAAAGATGAAAAAATGTTTTCCTGTTTTCAGAATAGACTCATTATATGCATAGGTCTATACACAGGGATTAGAATGATGTGTGGGATTATTAAGGTCTTTACTGGATATATATTTTTATGTCTAACAAGTTAGAATTTTAAATGACTTAGAAATACACTTTATGTAGTTTAAATTTCTGTCTCAACTTTTGACATTGTAAATCACATGGTGTTTCAGTTATTTTTCTCCAGATTCTACAAATGTATAAGCCATATAATAATATGTTAATCACTGCACTTTTCTTTTTAAAGTCTTATATATGTAGCCTTAGACTGTCTTAGATCAAAGGATTTTAAGAATCTAGTAGTAAAAAGTTACCGTCCCTTTTAATGGTACAAGATAAGTGGAGAAAAAAAGTAGCTATGGTCTGGTTCACTTCCGCTTTTCCAAGTCTGTTGTAAGAACCAAGGTTCTACTTTACAGACATTAAATGTATGTACCTGGAAAATTAATTCATAAAAACCAAGTTAATTGACCTTTTCATCATGGACACTATAATCCCTTGTTCTGGCTTCATGTTTTACTTTCCCCCTTATGTATTCATTCATTCTGCCAACGTTTATGAACTACCTACTGTATTAGTCAAATTCCCCATTACTGGGATAAAATGTCTATGCCTCCAACTTAAAGGAGAATAAATTTATTTTGGCTCAGTTTGTTTCAGAGACTTCAGTTCATGGTGAGCCTGGCTCTAAGACAGTGGTAAAAGGAAGCAGAGAGAGGGGAGGAACCAGGGATAAGAATACACCCTTCCAGGTAATGGCCCCAGTGACTGAACCTCTAACCAGTTCCCATCTTCTAACAGCACATTCAGCTATGAATTCATCAATGGATTAAGTCACTGATGAGCCTGGACTACACCGTGAGTTTAAAGCCAGCCTGAACTAACAGCAAGACCCTGTCTCAAAAAACAAACCAAAAAGGGGCAGGGGTTTAGCTCAGTGGTTCTGCCACCTGCCTCGCAAGCGCAAGGTCCTGAGTTCGATCCCCGGTACCAAAAAAAACAAAAAACAAAAAAAGAGTGATACAAAAAATCCTATCCCTGAGAAAGCAGAAAATATAGTAAAGAAATATACAAGAACTAAGTACAATACAATATGTTGCTATGGAATGCATTTAATCACATATCCAAAAAATATTCCAGAGACTGTACTAGGTGGTGGGGATACAGTAATGAACAACAACAAGAAGACACAGTTCCTGTCCTCATCAAGTTTAATCATGGAGACAAGTCTAAATCAAATATAGCACAGATGTAAGTTGAATGCTGTATAATTTAGAACTCAACAATCCAAGTGACCCAAATCCCTACTCACACTCATGTAAGCCGAAGAGGTGGAGAAGGAGGAGGAAGTAGAGGAGGAGGGGGGAGAAGAGGAAGAGGAGGAAGAGGAAGAGTAGGAAGTGGCTGTATTTATTGGCTCATGTAGTCAAAAAACCAAAGGCTAGTTGCAGTGTGGGTTGGTAGAAGGGCTCAAACAATGTCCCCAAGACTTGGTCCCTCTCCTTTTAGCCCTGCTCTTTTGCCTTTGAGTTTAATCCCATGGTCAAAATTGGAGCAGAGCAATGTCTCTCTCCTCCCAACAACTATTCTGTGTTTGACTTTCATCAGTGCAAAATAAATCACATGCACATTTCTAAACTACTCCTGGCCAGGAGAATATAGTGATCTGATTGACCTGGTCTTAAGTCACATGTACTATAAAATTCAGGGTGGAACCAATTCTGGGAGAAGCCAGGGCAAGAGGGTCAGTTCCCAGAAGAAATTAGTATTCCTTACAAAGGAAGAGGGAATGAATGTTGTATCTAAACACATTAGCCACTGTCTGCTACAATTCTTCCTATCTGCTATTTCTGGGGAAAAAAAACACAGCAATCAAAATTCCACTAAAGCAATTTCTATCTTTCACATTTCCTTGCAAAGTTTGCAAAGGGGATTTACAGCCATCAGACATACCTCTAGATATTCTTGTTTCCCTTTTCTTTCACTTTCAAGATCCCACGTATCCCACAGTAGTCGAATGCCTCCCTGCACACCCCATTATCCATGCCCTATCAAAATTCTAACCCCAAGCTCACATCCCTGATGCCCTTCCCTCATTTACTGCACCTCAACTCCCTTTTCACTCCACTGATTTCCCCAGCTTACATAATAAAGTTTAGAAAATCACTTAAAAGGTGGATAGTAGTAGGAGGGACTCGGAGGCAGAAAAGTGGACTATTTTAATCTAAGGAGATAATAAATGCACTTAGAAGTCTTTGCTCCCATCTCTGCTGTGAAATCACATTGCACAGTATATAATTTCAAAATGTGATAAGACTATGGGGGGGTGAAGCTGGGTGGGGGCAGCGGCAGACTTTTCGATTAAGATGTGGAAGATGAATGGGAGTTAACTAAGTAAGCAAGATCGGCATGTGAGAAAGTGTTCTGGGAAGAAGATGCATCATTAGAAAAAGAGCTGGAACCAGAAGGAAGATAGGAACCAAAAAGAATCAAATGTATTCAGAGTGAGGACAGCGTGTCACAGCTGAGGTGCTTTAGGTAATCCTCCAGCAATAGACTGCAAAAAAGCAGACACCATCCAACAAAGCATGTTTGGCCCCAAAGTTCTCCAGAGTTTCTTTGAGTCACAGGAAAACAAAGGAAAGTCCTTTTAATACTGTTTCTAAGCCTCAGCCTTGTGATACAGGGGATAGTTATTGCACTAATCCCTTTTGAACACTGTGCCGGGGTTGTTATGCTAAAGCAACCTGAATTATGTAAGTGCTCTGTGAAGAAAGAAATGAAAAGTGCCTTCAGCACAATGTCTCTTGGCTGAACTTGTTAGACATCTTTCTGTAATATGCTTAAGTCAGAAAAGGAATCCCTGCCAAGATCGCTTTACTGTTGTAACCACGATTAGTTCAAGTTTCTAATCTTTGCTGTACAACTTGTGGGAGAAATTTAATGCAGATAGGAGATCAAAGTTAACTTGTTTACTTGCCTAAGAGTTTAGCTAAGTGTATATTGATATGCTTGGGTTTAAGTTCCCCATCTGGCTATCTGCATATTATTTGACTCATCTGTTCTTTGTTCCCTTTTTCATATTGTCTTCTTTTGAACTAATTATTTTTATGATTGTTTATTTCTTTTGCAGGCTTATTAGTTATAACTGCTTTCTTGCTTTAGGTTTTGTCATATACATCCTTAACTTACTACAATCTACCTACGTAATAACATGCCACTTCACACATAGTGCAAAAACCTTACTACTGTACTCCCCCCACTTCAGGCTTTTATGCTTTTGTCGTACATATTACTTCTACACACATTCTGAACTGTAAAATGCAGTGTATATATTGTAATTTTTCCTTGTTAAATAGTCAAACATCTTTTTAAATTTACATATGTATGTATATTTGTGGTACTAGAGATTGAACCTAGGGCCTTCATCCAGAGCTACATCCCCAGCCCTTTTTTATTTTTTGAGGCAGGGTCTTGCAAATTAACCCAGGCTGGGCTTGAACTTACAAGCCTTCTGCTTCATCTTCCCAAATTGCTAGGATTATAGGTATGAACCACTACATTTGGCTAAACAGTCAAATATATTTTAAACACATTTTTAAAATAGGAAAAAATATTCTATTTATCTACTTTGTACTATGAATAGCACTCTCCCTTTCTTTTGTAGATAAAGATTTCTTTATAGTATCATTTTCCATTTTCCTGAAGATTTATTTTTAACATTTATTTAAGTCTTCTATGGTGAATTTCCTCCAGCTTTTATATGTATGAAAAACTATTTCACCTTCATTTTGTAAGGTGATTTTTTGCTGGGTTTTGAATTCTAAGTTGACAGATTGTTCTTTTAGTACTTTAAAGATATGGCTCCACTGTCCAGTAGCTTGCATTGCTTTTGACAAGAAGTCTGCCATCATTCTTATCACCATTCCCCCCCCGCCCCATATACTGTACTGTCCCCTCTGGCTATTAAAATTTCATTATCACTAGTATTAAGCAATTTATGTATTTATTGGTGCTATTTTCATGTTTTTTGTTCATAGATTTATAGTTTTTATGCCCTTTGGAAAATTTCTGGACTCTGATTACATGTTCTGGGTCATTTAAAATTGTCCCACAGCTCACTCATATTCTATTCTTATTTTTCCATCTTATTATCCTCTGTGTTCTGTTTTAGATATTTTCTGTTGCTATGTCATTATTTAACTTTGAATTCTGTAGATCTTACATTGTATTTTTCATCTCAAACATTGTATTTTCATCTCTAGAAATTCAATTTGGTTCTTTTTTATACTTCCCATGTATCTACCTAAACATGGGTAAACATTACTTTCTTTACCATGTGAATATGTGTAATATAGTTACAATTATTCTAATGTTCCTATTAATCTATCATCTGTATCAATTTGTGTATCTGTTTATATTTATTGATTTTTCACTGTGGATTGTATTTTCCCATTTGTGTGTGTGTGTGTGTGTGTGTGTGTGTGTGTGTGTGTGTGTGTATGTGCCTGGTAAATATTTATTCAATACATGTCATTGTGAATTTTTATATCAATATTCTTGAACTTTGTTCTGGGATGCAGTTAGGTTATTTGGAAACAGTTTGATCCTTTCAAGACTTGCTTTTGAGCTTTATTAGTGAGGATCAGAGATGGCTACACTTGAGAGCTAATTTTGCCTCACTACTGAAACAATACCTTATAGATACATTACCTCATGGACTCATTACTTTTTACTCCATAGAAGATTCATCCTCTCTGGCTGGTAGAATAGAAACTATCCTCAGCCCTGTATGAATTGTATGGATTATTTCTCTCTCTTCCATTTGTGTGGATCTTTCCCAGCTTTGGATAGTTTCCTCATACTAATGCACTGATCAGTACTGTACTAAAAACTTGAGGGAGATTCTCTGCAACTCTCTGGATTTTGTCATTCTCTGAAGCTCTCTTTTGCCTGTTACTGTGAGTTGCAAATTTTATCTCCCTTGATCTCCCTGGACTTCCAACATATCTTACCTCAAAGAGATAGATGGTCATATTCTACTTAGGTGCCCTCATTCTAACTTCACCCTGAAAGATATCCCCAGGAAGTAGCTGGAGCATTCATAGGTACATCCTTTGTTAACTGTTTCTCAGGAATCACTATCCTGTGCTGCTTCAAGTCAAAAGGCTGAGAAACATTGTTCCATGGACCCTGCCTAACTTTTTGGTTCTTTCAGGTAGAAAGATTAATCTAGTCTCTGTTATCCTTGCTGAGCAGAAAGCAAAAGTCTTGACTATATTAAGCTGATGGTTCTTAAACTTTAGCATGCATCAGAGTTAATTGACAGGCTTATTAAGACACAGATCATTCTGCTCACTGCTGTCCAGGTCCTACTGTACTAGGCATGGGGCTGAAAATTTGCATTTCTAACAAGTTCTCTGGTGACTCAGATGGTTCTGGTGCAGAAGCACACTCTGAGAATCATGTGTTAAAACTACTTGACTAAGAAATACTGGTTGAAGTTTATCTATGAATTAGCAATAGTGTGAACAACAATGATAACCAGGACAAGACCAATTAGTGGTAGAAACAGTCATAAGTACTTAAATAGTGTTGGAATCCATTGGTAGCACATAGAAGAAGCTGCCTGTGCCTTCTTATTTTGTAAACCCAAGGAAGTAATTCCTTGGAATACATGTAGATCAATCTTTTCTGAAGGATATGCTTTACAACACTTCTAAGGACTACTAGGTACTTTATAATTAAGAAAGTACCTATTTTCTTTCTGAAAGGTTTTAATGCTAAATAATGTTAGAAAGCTGTAATATACTAATGTGTTTCAGGAAGTTTCCAAAAGGAAGGTAGAATATGACATATTTCTCAAATTATTTAACAATAGAATAATTTTATATAAAACACCTATTAGCAATTCGAGGAAATCTACTGCCCCTTTGAAGGCAGTTTGGAAAATACTAGAGCAGAGTCTGGCATTTGTAATATTACCATTTTCAGTGTTAGCTATTTGTCAGAAGAAGCTCCATTGCTGGAGTAATTTGTGATTCTGCTGATCAAGAGTCACTCAGGGCATGAGTCACTCAGCTGAAGAATGAGCTCAGCTTGCTGCCCACAACACATACACCAAAGTGGCTTTCTAGTTTGTTGCTCATCGCTCACTAGTTTTTGTATTAATAAAATTATTTAATCTGTAAAAATGGCCTTGGGAAAATTTCAGTTATTGATTTTAGTTATGAAAAGAAAATAGGAGAGAAAGAAGATGGTGAGGAAGAAGAGGCAGGGAAGAAGGAGCAAGAGGAAGAGAAGGAGGAAGATTAGGAGGAGGAGAAAAAAGAAGAGAAGAGGAGGAAGAGGAAGAGACCTTAAAAGTGGATCTTAGTAAGAAAATAAAAATTTGGGAATAAATTTTAAAGGAGGCTTCCTAAATTTGGCAGGAGATTGAATCTATGGTGAATGAGCTTAACCTGCAGTTTTACATGAAAAGCATATAAAATGATTCATGAACTATTTAAGTGACAGATAAAACTTAACAAGATAAAACACCTATGCAACTGCTAACTAAAATGTAACAGAAGCCTCTGCAGGTGTTTCTATAAGGATACAGGTGGTGAAGACTCCTGCAGTAAACAATGTTTCAAACATTTAAAGAAATGACTTTACATATTCTAATAACATCATGAAAGTGTGGCCTTAGCTGATCATTTTCAAAGGAAGCATTTCTTCCTGAATGCAATACCTCACAGAAGAAAACATCTGAGAAATAAATTTCATGTTGTACCGCAAAAAAAAAGATAAATAAATAAATAAATAAATAAATTTCATGTCTTAGGACATGAAGAAACTTACAGAAGGAAGAGTGGTAGGAATCACAATGATTCTTTTACAGGAATCTAAACTGGAGTTCTCTTATTACCCTTTTACACTCTGTTAGGGATTTTCTCCAATAACTAACATGCTTTACTTCACATATACAAGTCCTGGGTAGTGTGATAGCTACAGAGGTTTTAAATGAAAAAAGTCAGTGTCTTGCCTGCAAAGACCTCACAGCTAGCCATCTGATTTGCCTTATTGTTCTCCCAAGGTAGAACCACTGTGGACTACCATTACCCGGCTCATCTGCCATAGCTGTGTTTCAACAGTGCCCCCTAACCTCCAATAAAAAGTCTTCTCCACATGGGAAAGTATTTGACTTGCCCACCTTTGTACTTGTGAAATACGTATTTGTTAATTGAATGAAAATTTCTTACAATAAATTTGAAAAACAACCTAGATGTTTAAGTACAGTGTAATGATTAAGCAGAGTTAACACAATGAAATACTAGACAGCAATAAAAATAAGAAATAGTAAGGGGAAAAACAAAACATAATTACGCCTATACTGAACTTTGTCTTCTGAGTCCTGTTCCAACTATTCCTCATATCTGGAATGGCTTTTTCCTTTGTGTATTTATTGACATCTAAAGGCTCAGTTGAAACATCATATCCTCCCTTAAGTATTGAGATTTCTACATCCCTATAGCTTCAGAAGTAATCTCCTGGAGCATACACAGGAAATCCCCACCCATGTGCCTGCAACTTTATCCTCAGGACTCACAAGTGGACTCCCAGCTGCCACTTGGAGCACGTCTCCGACTGAAGACCACTCTGCCTCTTGCTCAGCAGATTAGAAGTGCTGAGAAGTAACTTCCTGAAAAAAGACTGTGATCTACAACTGGTGGAGGTTGGTGATAAACACCTTGGCTCCTTTGTTTCATTGGAGAAATAATTTTTATGTTGTGTCCATATCATTTCTCAGTTTCCCTAGGGGAATAAGTTCACAATCATAGTGGTGACTGGCTTGCTAATGGCTTCTCTATGTCACCCGCTCTTTCTGCCAATATCCTACCCCACTATCTTCCTACACCTACTAAACCAAACTGTCTGTTCTGGTATCCTTGTGTTGGGGTCTTCCCCTTATCTGGGCTCCTGTGTTCTTGTATTATACTATCTCATGTTATAGTCTGTGTTGCAGGGTTCTATGAATGTCTTGGTTACCTTAAGTCAACTGTTAACTCTCTGGGATAAAAAAAAAAAACTTTCTTAATCGCTGTACCTCTCAAACCCTAACAATGTGCCTGTATACAGCATGTACTTTAAAAAAATAACTAGATTTAATCATATTGGGAATTTTTAAAAGACAGCCACTATAGAAATCTAACACCGAAACAAATAGTTCACTGAATTCTCCATGGCACTAAATAAATTGTTTAAACAAAGTTTTATGAATAGTAATTATATATTGCTTTAGAAAGTTTATGTTACTGTCCCAAGTTCAAAATGAGTCTTCAAGTTTATGAGATAGATCGAATATATTTTAGCATTTTTCTATTTGGAAAAAAGTCATCACCCATTGAGAGAATTAGAGGGGCACAAGATTCAACTGAGTCTCCATTCCTTAACACAGTACTCAAAGTCCCACATGAGCTAGCTCTACTTCTCTTTCCACCTCTATCTTTCATTCTGCTTGATCATTCCTGTATGCAAGTTTGTGTGGCCTTCATGCAAATAATTTGTAATTCAAACTTACCTTTGATTAAACAATAAACTGCATAACCACTGATTTTACTTCATTAGAAAAATTATGACTTTTCTATTGTTTTAATATGGGCAACGAGAGACACGACATGAGGAAGAGGAGGAAGAAACTGCTTTAAATTATACTGCTTCTTCCAAGCTCCTTTTTACTTCTCTGACATTATTATTATTTTGTCCATGAGTCTCCATTAAGGTATTGAATCAAATATTTCTAGAAATTGGATAAGATTATCTGAATCGGAATCATGGTTTGCATATCCTTTAAAGTTATTCTTGAAGACAGTTGCCTACAAGACACCAAAAGGTGAGATACTACCCTGTGTCATGAAGCAAAAAGAATACACTAATTCTCATCAATGCAAAGTACCACAGAAGTTTTAGTGTATACCTTCAGGCTGTTTTTGTTTTTTTTTTTCAGAGTTTAGGATCAAACCTGGGGCCTGGTAAAGGTTAAGCAAGTGCTCTACCATTGAGCTACATCTCTGGTCCTGTATATTTTTATATATAGTCATGTTTTACATAATGACATTTCATTCAACATAGGTCCACATAGGCAATGGTGGTTCCATAAGATTATATTGCTAACAACAGTCTAGCCTTCTTAGCTTGTGTATGTAACACTATAATGTTAACACAATGAAACTGCCTAACCATGCATTTTTCAGAAGTATCCCAGTCATTAAAGGACACATGACTTATACATAAAAATAGGCTCATAATGTGCCTATATTTTTTCTCTTCTCTATTTTTGTACTGCAATGTAACAAGTTGTACCAAGCACTACACACACTCTTACTTAACGGGCACTTAATCTTTAAACACAGTTTCCTGTACTTCAGAGGACTC
This sequence comes from Heterocephalus glaber, assembly GCF_053883595.1. Lineage (NCBI taxonomy): Eukaryota > Metazoa > Chordata > Mammalia > Rodentia > Bathyergidae > Heterocephalus > Heterocephalus glaber. The sequence goes on along the minus strand of NW_028258356.1, from coordinate 8,133,656 downwards.
TGGAAAGCAAAATATTTCAAGACCACCTGGAAGCTCAAGTTCTACATGTAATCTAGTTTCTACCAAGCCCTGATGGAAGATACTCTGAACCAGACCAGAAGGCAAGTGAGCAATACAAAGGTGATGGCCATGGTCAGGAACAGTAGATCTCCTTGTTGCTGAAGTAGGTCTACTCTCAGGCTCTAGCATAATAGATATTAAGTACCAGGCCTAGGAAGAAGTGGGGTGTCCTTTAAAACTACCCTCCTGGGGTTGGGCATTGATTCTGGCTCCATAGCATTACTTACTTTCTCAGAAAGTCTCTTATCTGCAACTAAGAACACCAATGCATGTGAACGCCTCACCTTGTCAAAAACTGCATGACTACAATATCATATAATTACTGCTATTAATAGAAGCATAGAACTTTAGAGCTAAGTGGAATTTAACAATCAGCAATGCTTATACTTGGTTTGATGAGCTCCCCCTCCCACACATACTTAAACACACAAAGTTCTTGCATCAGAAACTTGATGCCCAATGCAACAGGTTTGAGAGATGGGACCTTTAAGAGGTGATTAGGCCACAGGGCTTTGCTCTCATGAATGGATTAATGGCATTATCTCAGGAGTAGGTTCATAATAAAAAGATGGGTTTATCTCTTAGGAAAATTAAGTTCAAAGAAGTTAAATAACTCACCCAAGTTTCCAAAGATAGTAGCAAAGGCAAGGCCACATTCAATCTTTTCATTTCTGCTTTGTGTAAGGAATTTATATGTCTTATGCTCCACAGAGGAGGTGAGACAAATGGCTGCCTGGATATGTTCCTTTTTAGTTTTGTATTAACATAATATGCTCATCCATCATCTAAAGGGCTTTAGTCCATAGCAGATAGTCCAAGTGTGAAGCCTTCTTAATGAGGTTGCTTCTTTGTATCTACTTCATCCTCCACCTCCCCTCTGCAGAGCCTCCATTTCTAGACCGGCTAGGCTGCTGCATGATACCTCGACCTGTCTTAGCCTTCATTACAGTCAGCCCATTGTGTGGTGACCTCCCCAGACTGGAAAGGTTTATGTTTAGTTTTCTGGAGACTTCCTCTAATCTAGCAATACTTAGGGTCTTCAAGCAAAGGTACTTTTTGTTCTTCTAGGATGACAGGAAGCACTCATTGTTGAAAGGCCTCATTTACTAGTGGAAAGAACGTGATGCTTAGATTCAGACTGGATTTGAATCCTGGTTCTGCCACTTTGCCTTGGACAAGTTATCCAATTTCTGGGAATCTCAGGTTTTTTCCTATGTAAAATGGAAAGAAAAATAATAAACTTACAAGGCTGTTATACGGACTAGAAAAAATATTCCTAGTCCAAGTATAATGTTTGACATTATATATGTATAATATTTGACATGCAAAAAACATTCAATACATAGTTATTGTTATTTCACTGAAACACATGGCGTTGGCTTTAGAACAGCCAATGGCATGTACGTTGGCTCTTCCCAATTTCTGATTTTACAGGTGAATTTGGATGAAAGATGGCACCAAGACAGCCCAGCTCTCTTTCACAGATTTACAAGTATGTTTTCTATGGTTTGATGTTCTCCCCACCACACACATATACACACACACAGTTTCTGTGATGGAAACTTAATTCACAATGCAACAGTTTTGACAGATGAGAACTTTCAGAGGTTTTCAGATTAGATCACAAAGGCTTTGCTCTTGTGGATGGATCAATGCCATTACCCCAGGAGTAAGTTTCTAGTGAAAAGATGAGCCCAAGTTATGCCATCTTCCCTTCTTCCCTTCTTTTCTTCCATGAGTGTTCTCTTGCCTCTCTGTGATGGTATACATAGCAGGAAGGCCCTCACCTGATGTAGTCCCCTTGAACTTTCTTTCTTTTTTTTCCTTAAATTCTTTTATTGGTACATTTTAGGTAAACAATACATTTACATTTATCATTGGGTGCTTGTACCTGTACATGGTGTATCTTGGTTCTTATTTTTTCCCCATTCCCTGTCCTTCCTTCACCCGCTCCACCCTTCCCTTACAAAGACTTTGTTTCCATTTTTTCCTTTTCTCATAATTTTTTCCTTTCCCTTCTTTCCTTTTCTCATAATTTTTCCTTTCCCTTCTCTCCTTTCCCCTTCCCCTCCTACTTCCCCTACCCCTTTGAACCTTTTCTTCCTATTTCAAATTATCAATTATTCATTTTAATCATTTTAATCCTATTTACACTTTCAGTTTCTCACACCAGAGAAACCCCTTGAATTTTCTGCAAGAAATAAATCTCTGTTTTTTTATAAATTACCCAATCCCAGATATTAAGCTGTAGCAGCACAAAACAAACCAGGACACCTACCTGCTCATGCCTACCCCTTAAGAGACAGTGAAATTTGGTTCTGTAATTGAATCAAGTAATTGATGTGAACCCAGCAACAAGCAAATCAAAAGCTTCAGTCTTTCAGTACATGACATGATATAAGAATTGGAAATGGGAATTCAATATCCCCACAATCTTCTTGGAACAGTGTAAGTCAACATTGTTTAAACTAAAATCTAAGTCTGTGGTTTTTATAAGAATGTAATTATACAATTTATAGAAGACTTAAAAAAACAATCTTTTTCTATAGTGCAACATTTTTCTTATGAGGTGAGAGCTACAGAAATATGACAGGTTTTATTTTCTTTCACAAGATAAGGAAGATTTCAGAAATGATTTTTAATCCCATATGAGGATTATACAAAAATCCTTGCAGGCATATGCCATAAACAATTAAATGCCTATCAATTATAGCATTGTATATTGCTTTCAAAATCTAATTAACTTTCCTTACAACATTTCCTGGTGAAATACACACATCATGTACATTCTAAGTGGAAATTCTTACGAGGTTTTCACTGGAGCTGTTTCAATGATCGAGATACACATAGAAATCTCATTAACTACGTTTAAAATGAAATACATACCTAATGTTACTATTTAAATTCTGAATTACTGTGATTTCTACTTAATCTTTTCCTGAACGGGGGGAAGATGATTTTTTTTTTGTAATCTCTACTGTAAACTCTAAAAATGTTTCTTGAAATTTGGTAGATAAATACACATTTCTTTTTATATAACCTTAGCAACAACAACAAAATCTATGTAAAAGTTAGAAAGTAAATAGAGAAACTTTATTTTCCTTGAAGTTTTTGGTGTTTATAATTCAAATGAGATTTTTAAAAATTATTTATTGTTTGGTATCCTCTGTTCCTCACATTACAGCTTTTTTAGGGGAAGAAATAAGCTTCCTTGTGGTTGTCGCTTTGAGAATTTATTTTCATTTCACCCCAGAACAGTACTTATAGACAGATGTTAACATTTGTGCAAAACTTCCAAAATGTGATACTACTTAGAAGATTCTTTTGTGTGTATGTAGACACAGTCATATGTTTATTCAATGTTGTACAGTAACCAGAAGTCATGCAGGGTGAAAACTGAAAAATGGCAATTAGTTGGCAACTAGGAATTCTCTGATCACTGTAAGACTCTCAGGGTCTCTCACAGGCTACAAAATGTCAGCCAAGGCTGGAGTCATTTGAAAGCTTGACAAGATCATCCAGTTTCCTTTCAAGCTCGCTCTTACTTTTCTTGGCAGAAGGCTTCACTTTTTGTGCTTGTTGACCAGAAGCCTCTGTGAAACCTCCTCAGGGTGCTTGAGTGTCTTTCTTACATACAGGAGCTTCCCCTGGAGCAAGTGTGGGGTGAGGAGCTGATGGGGGTACAGAGAGGAAGGCAGGGGGAGAATGAAGAGGAAGTCACCAAGCTTGCTTTGACTTAGTCTCGGAATTATAAACTATATTTTCTAGAAGAAAGTCACAAAGGAAGGGGATTGAATTAAATTTCACCTAGTGAAAGGAGAAGTATTTAAAAAAAGTGTGGCTATTTCAATAACCACAATCAGTTTGGAGTCCTAACTGAAAGTATTAGAAAATCCATCTCAAAATGGGAACTCATTTGCTCCTGTAGTAAAAAGGCCCTGTAGGTAGGTAAACTTTGTGCGTTGTGTGTTCTGAGTCTGCTCCATGTCTCTGTCCTTCCCTCTGTGTGGTATCATTCTCTGGCCTGCTTTCTACTGTGGTAGTAAAACAGGCCACAAGTAACTCCAGGCCTCATACGTGTATACAACATCTTCTAGAATGGGTGAGCCCCACTGAGTCTCAGCACCTCAGCATAGCTGTAAGAGTCTGATTAGATGGCCTTAGGTCATGTGCTCACCCAAAACCTCCCTCCACCCAAGCCCGTGGCTGGAACATTTCAATGAGTTCCAGTGCTCCATCCCTGAGCCAGCACTGTAAAATCACTTCTCTGAAACCACACAGACCCCCAAAGAGAAACCCAGGCCTCCGGGAAAAAGACGAATGGACCCTGGAGAGGCAACCACAAATAACCCAGTACAAGAGTCAGGAAAGTTTTTGTCAGCTTTTTTTAGAATATGGCTAGACAGCATTTTTGTCATCTAGAAGGAGAGGAAGCAGTAGAGGCATAGAAATTGAAAAGCAAAGGGATATAGAGAATGGTAAAATAAGCCTGGCACCATGGTCCACACCTGTAGTCCCTGTACCTGGGAGGCTGGGGCGAGAGGATTGCTTGAACCTGAGAGTTTGAAACCAGCCTGGGAATATAACAAGACCCCACAGCAAAGAAAAAGAAAAGAAAAGATCCAAAGAAATGGAACAGAAACAAGGACAGGGTAGGCAAGGAGTGGGAGAACCCTGTGTCCCTCTGAGATGGAAGACAGCAAGTGTAAAATGGGGCTTCCAGGGAGGTGGAGGAAGGTGGAGGAAATGTTGCCTGGTGGCTGTGAATTGTGACTCAAGGAGGAAGTGATGTCACCAACTGAAAATAAAGGAGAAAAGTGAAACAGCAAATTTAAAGGGTTAAGATAACATAGGTGGGATGAATTAATAAGAGGTTAAAGTTAATGGTGTTTTTCTTGCTGGTAGAGCTTGGAAAATTCCACTGTAATAAAAAAAGCATAAGCAAAGCTACAAAAACGAAAAAGCTCTGTTCTATAAGAAAACATAAATAATAGTGTAATAAAAATAGTATTGGAGGAAAATAGTACCTGCTAGGGAAAGAGGAATAAAACAAGTCTGAGGGACAAGTCTATAGCAGATTCTTTTAAAAGCCTTTATGACACATAACAAGAATAAAATAATCCTTTCAAAATGTAACCATATGTAACTTACTGTTTTCTTTGTCAGCAAATGTATTAGGATTGGGTATAAGAGTATTAGGATTGGGTATAAGCAATTTTAAATTTCTACCACTGCTGGTAAATCTTGACTAATAAATAAGGTAGAACAACTACTTCTTTTTGTGTTGTAGATTAAAAAAGTAAAAAATTTCCCCCTTTAATATATACTAAAAAATTCCTCTGTACCATAGCTTGGCTGGCTTCTAGGAAAGAATCCTTACCCTAAAATAAAAGAAGGCTTGTATTTCTATTCATACATATCTCATTCAGAGTTGTGTTTTTAAAAAGTGGTGTGAAATAAAAATAATGAAAATATTTGAAAAATCTAAGCTTGGAGTACAAGGTCATGAAGAAAGACAACCTTGGTTCAAGTCGCCCTAGGACAATGACCTTGACAGAGAGGACTCTGATTGAAAAGTGGTTGATGGGTTCCAGAGAATGAAGGAGTTGTTGCGAGTATAATACCCATTTTGAGTGGGAAAAGAAAACTTTCTGCTGGACATATTTGACCTTCAATTCTGCCTATTACAAGTTTGAAGGGGTCAAACAGAGAAGCACCACTTGCCATTAAGACTTTATTCTTCACCGTGAGAGCAAATTTCTCCCACTACCCTTTCCTCAGGCACACAAATTGCTTTCTATTAAAGACACTTAATTGTTTTGGAAAACAATACCTTCTCAGCACAAAACCCTCGTGAAGGCAACATGAATGCTTAACAAAGTGCAATTTCTATTTCTTTTTCTAGGGGCAGAAAAGGACATTGAGATATCCTAACATAAATACTATCATTTATTGAGTATTTACCATGTGTCAGTTGCTATGCTTGGCATTTTACATGCACCATGTGATTTGATTCTCCTAACAAACCAACAAGGTGTGTAGTATCAACGTTTTAAGATTAAGAAAAAACAGGTGAAATGTGGTTAGTACTTACCATAGCTCAAACTCATATAACTAACAGATGACTTTTAGCTTCCCTTAGAAAAGAAGAAAGTGATATTCTGGCTCACAGCTATGGAGGTTTCAGTCCACGACAGATTGGTCCCATTGATCTGGACCTGTGACAAGGTGGCACAGTACATCATGGTGGATGCAAGTGACAGAACTTGGTTACCTCTGAGCAGCTGGGAAGTAAAGAGAGGAACAGAGCAGGGCCTTATATCCCCTTTGAGGGCCTGAGACCTTTCACTAGGCCCCGCCTCTTAAAGGTTCTACCACCTCCTGACAGCATGATAGGTTGAGACCAACCCTTGAGGATCATTCCAGATCTAAACTATGATTTGCAGAGCTGTACGTTGAAATCATATGTTTGATTCCAAAACCACACTCTTTCTTAACACCACTTTCTGTTAAAAACAAATTCAATTTCTTAATATTCACAACTGAGTTAATGACTTAAATAAAACTTTCAAAAAAGAAATAAAATATTTTAAACATTGATAATTAAATCCTGATTTATTCAAAATGATATCCTTAGAGCCAGGGATTTAGCTCAGGGGTTCCACCACCTGCCTTGCAAGTGCAAGGACCGGTGTTCGATCACCAGTACCACACACACACACAAAAATAATCAAATGCTGCACATCATTCCCAGACTCACTGTGAGACATACTGAGATAAGTACCATACATAAGAGACAGCAGAAATACTTCTAGGTGAGAAACAAGCCCAGCTTCAAATGATAGGATGCGGCTATGGAATTTAAGGACAGTATGTGCCTGAGAGAAAGCAAACGGGCCAGGTTGAGGAAGAACTCAAGGGTAAGAAAAAAAGAAAAATGGTTTGTTGAAAACCAGTGTTGCAATAAAGTAAACTAATCTAGTTTCATTCAGCAGAAACACTACACAAGCCAATGAAAGAAACAATGTAAGTGGCTAAACTGAAGAAAATGTGGAATCTGAGGGACAGATTAGCCCCAGGAGTCTAGTCATTGATATCAGCTGATATTATGAAAATAAGGATGCCCACGTTAAGAAAAGCTCACAACAGGCCGACTCCTGCCACAATATCAGAAAATGTCAACCATCACGATGTGTTTTTGTACGGTACTTTGTGAACAGAGAATAAGGCTGCTGTTATAATGAGTTTATCCTGGATTGGATCCAGTCTATAAAACAGTAATATTATAAGGCAGTTCTGCATTTTGTCATGCAGATGTATACCAGAGCGGTGATTTCCCAACAACTGTGCCCTACCCCTTCCCCAAGGGTACACTTGGCAATGTCTGGAGACCTTTTTAATTACCACGTGGGAGGAAGGGTGTTATATTGGCATCTAATGGGTTGAGACATTCTACAACGCACAGGACAGCCCCCTGCAACAAAAAAATTGTCCAGCCAAGATCTCAGTAGTGTGGACTTCAGCAGGTCTGGACCAGAGGCAACTGACTGACTGCCTTTGTGGCAGGAGGAGTAGTTTTGGTCACCGCCTTTTTTGGGCTTCCCGCTGGCCACATACGCTATCAATTCTCAGGGATCATTACTGATGACAGAGAGGCCGGTCACCAGAAGGCCTAGAATGTGAAGCAGATAGCGAAGGAATTGTTTATTTTCCTTTTAAACAATGAATCATCTCAAATCTAGGTTTTAGGTCGCTTACTTTGTCATCGAAATAATCATCCCGGGGCTTTTCTGACATCAACAGCTTTAAACCCAGGGCTCTTGGGCGCTCGGGTTTCTGCCTGGGTGTAGGTTTCTTCCCCCTCAGCATTGCTTGGTAGGAAAAGCAAAACACTTCGGTAAGGAGGCGTTTTCATAACGTCATTTATTTAGTCTAGAGGAAAAGTTTTATTCTCCAACAACAGGAAAGTTGTGGATTCCCAGAAGCTGGAAATCGGACCAGAGAGTATCTGTCCACTAGGGAAGTTAATCACATTGGGTTTACTTATAAAGATAAAGTAAGTGAGAGAGTAGTGGAAAACCCCGCTAGGCGGTTGGGTATTTTGTTTTTGTTTTTAGTCCAGGAGCCTCGGGACTTCGGCTGGTCCCAGCAAGGAAGGAGAGCGGCGCCCCGGGTGGGAAGATCGCCGCCCGCCTCCCGGGGCACTGAAGTCCCCTTCCTCAGCGCTGGGCTGCAGGACGCTGTGGGTCCCTCGGGGAGGGAGAGTGGGCAGGGCCGGCGGGAGCGATCCCGGGACGTCGGAAGCTGCCGGGCGGGCGGGAAACAGCAGGAAGAGGCGGGATTCCTGCCTTTTGCCTGCGGGTCCTCAGCCGCGAGCCGGCGGAGAAGCCCTGCGGCCAGAAGCCCGGGGCCTCGGGAGCCGGTCCCCGAAGCTGCGGGGCGCGGCGGGGCGGGGCGACGCCAGGCAGGCCACGCCCACGGGCTAGCTTTAAAAGGCGCGGCGTGCGCTGCAGCGCGGCTCCCGGCATTTCCGCGCGCTTCCTGCCGTCTGTGCTCGCGCCTCCGACTCGAGTGAGTACGGGTGTCGAGGCGTCTGCATCGCAACCCTTTTGGGTCCAGGGGGATTCCCACGACATCTGGGGTTCTCAGGCCACCCTGCCCGCGCCCGCCGTCCCCGACATCCGCAGCCTGGCCCCTGTTTGTGCTCGCACCCATCCTCTGCCCCTGAGCACCAGATTACTCCCTCACCCCCAAACACACCTGCTCTGCCCCCCGCGGCCCAGGCCCTGCCCTCGGCTCCCAGCCTACCGGGCAGGTAAATAATCCTGTCTGACCTTTAATTTCTCAATACCGGTTCCGCTGGGGCACAGGCGGGAGTTTCGCGTTGCTGCTAATCCTAAAGCGGCCTTGGGCCCCCACCTCCCGGGGCCAGCTCAGTCCGCGGACGGGCAGGGTTTCGGCTCGGGGTCCGCAGGCCCAGGCTGTGCTCTCTGGGGCCGACTTTCCCCGGGGCTGGTCATTGGGTGCGGGGAGGGAAAGGAGCTTCTAAGCCCACCAAGCCCGGAATCCTTTCCCCGCTGCTGACCGAGCTCCTGGCATCCCTATTGTTTGGTGGTCTCTGCCCACCAAGCGCTGAACTTTAAATGTGAAAGGAACAGCAGTGAAATCGATGTCAATCGATCGCTTCTAGCTTTTTCCGGAACTTTCTGCCATTCAAGTACAAACAGGGATTCAAGAATACTTGGTTGTGAAATTCTGCAACAGGTTCTGAAAGGATTTAGAGCTAGATTCAAAACTCCACGTAGGCATGTAAAGGTACAAGATCCTAATGATGGATGTAACTGTATTGTACACCTAAAATGTACCAATAAACAATGGGGGGGGGGACTCCAAGTAGGCACCCCGGGGTGAGAGGTGCTGTCTAAACCAAAGGTTCCCCTTCTCTCTTGGAAGCTGGAACATTTGGAACGGCATTTGTTTAAATAGTTAACCAAAATTTAGCTTGTTTTATTTGCAGTCTGCAAATGAAGCACATTTTTACTTTATAAATGTTTTTCAATAGGGAAAATCTCTCTTATTACGCGTGGTAATTTTTTAACTCGGGCAGTGAAAATGGTCTTTTCTAATTAACCTGTTTTACAGCTATAGTTATAAAAAACAAAGAATTCAAATAGGACAGCCACAAAGTTGGCTATATACTTTGACTCGAGTTTTCAAGAAGAGTTGGTGGTAGGTTTTAAAAGGGAGAATTTCACACAATTTCAAAACTACACACAAAGTACAATCAATTTTTATGAAGTGCTCCCTGGTCTCTACCGTTCTCACATTAATTGTCACTGAAATTTTTGTCACTGATTCTCAGGGTTCTTTTTCCTCTGCATTCTAGTTTCAGCCATGTTACCTTCCAGGTAGGATCTGTTATCCTGTGAGTCTTTGAAATTGTGTTTGCATGGGTGCTTTGAACATGGTTGGACCAGAACCATTACTGGTTAATTGAATGAAGAAGGAAAGAAGGAGCAAATGAGGTGCAATTGAGGGGAGTAGATTGAATTTGGCTGAAGCAATAGATACCTGTTAGATTTTATCTAAAGTTTTTATCACATATTTTAAACAGATTCTTCCCAGTGTATTCAATACATTTTGACCAGTACTGTGCTGAAAGTAGTACTGATTGGAGGCCTATTATGATGAGCCTGCAAAATCACCTGGTTTGAGAGGAAATTTAGCCTGAAACATCAAGAATGTTGATATGAATTGGGAGAGCAGCAATAAATGAGGAGCTTTCAAATGGGGTCCAGTTACAACCATGTCACTAAACAGCTGTGATCTGGGCCTCTGAGGTTTTTTTTGCATTAAAAATGAGATGCATCAAATGAAATGAGGAGAGGGATCCTCCTGAGGGGAAAGAGGCAGGAGCAGCAGGAACAGCAGGAAGGGTGGAACCAAAGCCCATCAGGTCCCTACTTACTTCCCAGATCCAGCAGTTGGATGCCCTTGGACAAGTTAATTTACTCAGGCCTTAGTTACCATGTCTTGTACAATGGGTGTAATACTGCACACCATGCAGGGTTGTCCTAAGAAATATATATGCTTACAGAAAATGCAGTCCAGCCTGGAAGAAATTCCTTGTGTGCAGATTGTGTTCCGAACTTTTATGAATATATGGAGGAAATGGCCATCAATGAAAGCCTCTTCCATGAGACAGCTGACTCAGATTTAACAGCATCTCTTAGGCCTTGCCTGGAGGCCAGCTCTCCTCCCTTTGCAGTTATTCACCATTTCCTTCAAAGCACCTTGCCTTTGCCTGGGTGGGTTTTGGTAGCCATCTCTTCTGTTCTCTTTGACAGGCACCATGACTCCCCTGGGGCCTTGATTACCTACCTGTAGGTGGGGAATTTAATTTCTTCTCTTGTGTCACAGACCTCTTGACAGTCCTGGGAAATCTCTGGACTCCCTTCTTAAAGGGTTTAAAGTGCAAAAGATAAAGTTACTTGGTACTAAGTTCATTTTTCCCTAGAATTTAAGGGAATTTACAGGCCCTGGGTTTAGAATCCTGATTCATTGGAGTGTTTTTCCACCTCAATTCTAGAACAGCGAGGTGTATTTTTTGATTGGTGACAATTTTATTGTAAATCATAGAAGATGAACTGATAGAAGTAAATTATGAATCATTTGCAGAGGATATCACATTCCTTGCAATTTTATGATTCCATTGAGCCAACAGTACTAATTGTCTTTGACTAATAAGAAAAGGATAGATACTGTGTGATATGTTAAGCCCAAGATACTTTGCAATTCACGGTGGGAAAGTACGGTTCAGGGTGGCTTCACAAAAGAGAAAAATGAAGAGAGAACTGAATCTTTGCCCAGCAAAGATTACAATAGTAATAGAACATACCTAACTTAAAAGAAACTGTGCCATACCCATAGCCATAGAGGTCAGTACTACTCTATTTGTGTTGCTAGCACCAGTTTATTTTTAGTAAAACATCAGTCAGATAATTTTGAATTAGAATTCATTTTTAAGTTGCATTGGTAATTTTATTTTGGATTCACAGTTATGAGTCACTTACCTCTATGCCTCAGGTTCCCTACTAATAAAACTAGAGTAATGCTAATCTGTACCTCAGTCATTATGATTAAATTAATGAGCAAACTATTTAACGTAAGTGAAGGATATAATAAAATTTATAGAAATATTTGTAATTATTATGTAGTGTGTTAAGTATTTTGCACATATTGTTTAATATCAGAATTGCCTTATGTATGCTATAAAGAAGCATTATTTCCATTTTTAAAATAGGAAAACCAGCAGATCAAGTAACCAATCTGTGAACATCTGGAAAAAAAAATAGTCTTGGCATTTAAATCTAGGTTCTACTCCATGTAAAAACCATGCAAATGGTAAATTGCTTGACTAATTAAATATCTTGTAGCTTGCACAGATCGTGGATTGCTATGGCAGATGTTGGGGGTAAAGATTACCAAGTTTACATCATAGTTGCATTTTAATTACAAGATGTGATTTGGCAGGTAGTGGTTCAAATCACTGTCAATGATTTTGTTGTATTCCAAGCTGAAGACATAAGTGGTAACAAGATACAGAATTAGAATGGTGAAGCTGAGGTGGACACAGGAAAATTTACTTAGGAGAGAGGAGTGGCAGAGCTTTCTGGTGGAAAGTAGGAGTTTGGGTGTGGGATTTGGCACACAGACCACTTACTAACTGCTTGGTTGGATAGATGAATACTATACGGAAGAGAATGCATTCCTGTCCACATAATTTGACAACTCAGGATTGATAATTCTCATTGATTTAAATGGTGTCCTTTGCAGAGCATCAGATATGAGAATTTGGGGAACAGCTTGTGGTTCTGGAGTCAAAATATCAGCCTGATATGCTGCTTTGGAGATCAGGGATCTGTGCAAGTAAGCATCATGATTGAATTTGATAGCCACCATCAGGCCCAATAGTCCTCCTGTAGGAAAAGGAAGCCAACATTTTTGGAGGCCTGGCATTTTTCCAAGTACTTTACAAATGCTAGCTCATGAAATCCTTACAAGCACCCATGAGATAGTTCTCACCCATTTCCAAATGGGAAGGAAAGTTGAGGCTCAGAGGTTAAAGACCCTGGCCAGGATTACAGAGCTGATAACTGGATTTCAGACTTAAGTCTGTCTAATGCTATGTTCCGCATTCTTTCTGTTATATCAGAAATGTCTTAAGAGGCAACACATGTACTGTAAATTTCCATGACAGATACGTTCATCACAGTAATCTTTAAAATAGAACTTGGACTAAAATCAGTCTTTCTCAACATAGTTCTAGGAATCTACTGTCAGTGGATCTGTAAGAGAGGACCATTTTGCCATCCCGGTAAAATTAAAAACATGCAAAATTCTGAAGGCCCTTTCTACATGACTCTGTAGAGTTGGTTATGTTCTATTACCATTGTCTGTTTACATATTTTCCCTCATATCCTGAGAAACAGGTACTTCTTCATATAACCTCTTGTTCCTAACTCAGTATATGGCTTATAATACTGTTTTCCTTTGTGGTGCTAGGGATCAAACCCAGAGCCATCCATATGCTGAACTACATCCCCAGCTCCCAGTGTATGAGTTAAAAAATTTTATTGAATTACAGTATGAGAGCTTCATAAATAACAAGGCATTGTACAGTGTTTATAAACTGTCTCTAACCTAGAAAAATGGTTGAGATACAGATATGAATTTAAGAATTAATTGAATGAAGGAGGGAGACAAGTCAGTTGCCTCGATTGGGAGGAGTTGGGAGCATAATGAGAAAATAGATATATGAGAGATGAAAGAGCGAAAATAAATACTGGTAACAAAAGCTGAACATTGCTAAATACTGATGAAAAACACCATCATTTATTGAGCGCCTACTATGCAGTCATTTTACCAAATTCTTGTAACTCTATAAAAAAAGTACTGTTAATCTCATTTTACATATGAGGGAAATGTCTGCCAAACCCATGTTCTTAATTCACCCTTATGCTGAGGCCATGTTGAGTGTGTGGCTTCAGTAGGTGGAACCAAATGGAACATGGATCACCAAGTCGTGAAGCTCAAGCTTGATTCAGTGGAGTTCACTAGTTAAGGAAAGTAGACCAAGCAGAAGAAAAAATACTGAGAATAGGCACAAGTAAAGCTTAATTTTTAATTAACTACAACTCTTAAACTCTGGTCTTGTTAAAATCATTGTAATTAGGGACAGTGGTACTAATGTGCATTATTTAACAAATGTCTCTCCCCTGGATGTGGTGCAAGATGTGACCACTTCATAACTTTTTCCCTTTTGAGAAATTGGACTGTAGCCAGGTACAGAAATAACAAAGCCTTATATGTAGTGATAAAATGTCTCTGGAAGCATTTAAAATTGGGTACATGAATACATTCACTCCAAATTTCCAGATCAGATGACTTAAACTGTAAGTGATGACATGTAGTCTTGAAATGTATGAATTCAGGCAAGTCATTCAGAGTAAATTAAGACAGTAAATGCAGCACTGGCAGTGTAACAATAACCTGTGTGGTCACTTTACAGCTCTCAGTTGTCTAGAGAACAGTAACTTTACCACAAGGTAAATCATATTTAGACTACAGTAATTTCCCTGAAGTGTAAGTCTTATGAATTTTGGGTGGTGCCTGAGGCTGGGGAGAGACCAAGCTTCTTAATCAGTCTAGTGTAGTGGCTAAATCCTGGTGCTGGAACTCTGTCAGACATTGCTGAAGAAGACTGAAAAACAGAGAATAAGCCTGTTTGGGCCTATTTTGTGATACATGTGTAAAGTGGGATTTCATTTCTGCTCTTACCATTCTGTAAATTAATGCATAGGATTTGGGAAAGGCATGCAGCCCAGATTACTCAGTGCAGATCTAGTCTGCTGTGATTAATGCCAGCTGTTGCGGAGTAGAACAGCCAAAGGCTTGTAAGAAAAATGAAGCCTTGCACTTTTTTTTTTCTCAGTATCCACAACAGCGCCAAGAGTGACAGCAAGGGGAGATCATCACATATCTTTCTGCCAAATTCAGGAAAAATGCATAGGGTTTCAGCCTAAAAGTGTAAATTTGAACTTCATTTCTTACCCATCACTGTTAGTGGAGCTATTGTTATAACTTGTAGTTCACTGCTGTTCAGTGGGTTTTCCTACTGGAGTTCTGATTTGTATCTTCACTTAATCTCCATATGGTAGCAAAGGGTCACAAGATGAGAATCCTTCCTTCCATTATGAAATATTTCAGACATACAAAATAGAGAATGATATAAAAAACACCAATTACATCTATCCACTATTCATGTTAAAAACATTAGCCCAACTGAAACTTTCTAAGGATGTGTTATTACATTATTTGCCTGTACAGGAGAGGTTATGCAGAAACTCTTAAGAGTGGTCTTAAATTGGATGGAACTTTAAATGTTTTGATATAAGTCAAATAATGTGGGAGATAGTATGGGGAATACAGAAATGACCTTAACCCTGATGGGCAGAAGCTCTGTGGACCTTTGATAGAAATGGCTTATGTAATAGAAATTAGAGCAGACTCATAACCAATGAATTTAAAGTAACCCTGAATTACATAAAGAAAGTGAAAATACTGTATTGCCTTTTTCTTTTTTAAACAATCCAGGCTGCTCTTCATTGGGAAGAGAATAACATAAAGTAATTAGGTTTTTAGAAGTGTATTTTCAAATGTTATTTAGGGACAACTTAGTCTAACCTTAATCTTGATAGGAATCTGGCTCCTTATTAGTGACCACTCCAAAGTATGTGTGAAAATGAAAGATACTAGGTTGGTATTAAATAGTTGACTTTCTAATATAATGAGAAATGCTTGGACAGAAAAATCTCCACAAAAGCAAAGTATTTTAGAGCCAGTTCATGCTGGGATCCAATACAAGTAATTGTAGTGTCATTTCCACAGGCCTGGACTCAATTTTTGGTTTCCTTAGGATTCATGAGGGAACCTCCAGCAAATGTCTGTTGTATCCATGAGCATTCCAAAACACAGGTAACTGGAGGCAAAGTGGAAAGTCAATGTTACTGATTACACTCCTAACTCAAGCCAGCACAGGCTGGTGGAGCCAAAGCTTTGTCTTAGGTGTTAAAAGTCAGGTTCATGTTTCATTCTGGGTTTGAGCAATGGAGCACATGCCTCCAGGAATGAGAATATAAGATTTATGTAACTGTAAAAGGAAAGCTTACATATGTGCCCTGTTGTTGCAAGATACTGACCCTAGGTGGATGCTTTCACAGTAAGCCTGTTAACCTTTGTGAATCCTTTGAATTACTTTGTTCCTGTATGGATAAGGGAAGTAGGCTATTTGCAAGTTGATACCAGCAGTTTAGTGATAACTAGCCAAATTAGTCACCTTGCTGTATGTGGGTGTGGGCTTGTGTGTTAATGTTGTTTCAGGGACAGGAGCTCTAATTCCAATGATTTAAAAAGGGAATTCATTGGTTCTTATAACTGAGGAGTGCTGGATAAAATGAAGCACAGCTGAATCCAGTTTATAGGATCTAAGCATCTCTCCAAGCATCATTATTTTCCTCTACTGGCTTCCTTCCTAAGTTCTTTTCCTACAGCAGCTGGACTGCTGCTAGCCCCTCCACTTATATATTCACAATTCTGTATTCACAATTGGAGCTATGAGTTTAACATTCACTGAATTGGAGTGGCTTATGTGCCTATGCCTAAACCAATAACTGTGGCAAGAAGGGGGAAT
Source organism: Heterocephalus glaber (assembly GCF_053883595.1). Classification (NCBI taxonomy): domain Eukaryota; kingdom Metazoa; phylum Chordata; class Mammalia; order Rodentia; family Bathyergidae; genus Heterocephalus; species Heterocephalus glaber. The sequence continues at coordinate 8,117,344 of NW_028258356.1, read as the reverse complement.
GCAGTGATGTGATTGGCCATGACTGAGTCATATGCCCAGGCCTGAAGTTGTTTGGATTTGAATGTTTTTGTCTTCTCCAGAACTCGGTGAAATTTCATCCCAATGCAGTAGTGTTGGGGAAGTAGGACCCAATAGGAAGAATTTAGAAATGAACAGATTGATGCCACTATCAAAAGGGCTTGTGGGAGAGTGGGCTTGCTTTCTTCTCCTCTTCTGCCACGTGAGGACAGTGTTCCTCCTTTCTGGAGCTCGTAGCATTCAAGGCACCATCTTGGAATCAGAGATTGAGCTCTTACTGGACACCAAATCTGCTGGTGTCTTGATCTTGGACCTCTCTGCCTCTAGAAATGAGGAAATTCTGTTCTTTGTAAATTATTCAGTCCCTAGTATTGTTATAGCAGTATAAAACAGGCTAAGATAGGGGTAGAACTAATACCATCCAAACCAGTGCTTTTCACACAATTTGTGGTAAAGGAATATGTAGGCATCCAGCTTGATGTGACAATAGCCATGTTGGTTATAACTTCCATTTTGTACTATCTAAATTCCTGTAGGGAAAAAAAAAGTAAGATAGTCAGCTGAGCTGGCAACTGATGCCTGGACTGTTTCTTAGCATTCCACATGCTAATAGTTTTTGAGAAACATTCTCGTTGTTCACAGCCCACCTTTGTCTAGCTTAGCATATAAACTCTTTCCTGCCTCAGGTTATAGGGATCCTTCTTTTTTGCTGTCATCCTATATTACACTTTGTGCAGTCCTGGACCTGCCTGCCTCTTCAGTCTCTTGGCCCCCTTCCACGTTTGGTGGCTAGTCCTCATACACGGGGACCAGGTTTTTCCAAAACAGAATTTTTTAAAAAAAAATTTCTTAAGTACAGACTGACTCACTGATTCTCCATTCACTAAGGTGAGTACACTGATCATGTTCTTAGTTGTTGTAGCATAAAATTATTAAAAGTTTTTTCTTGCTATAACAATATCTGAGACTAGGTTAATTTATAAAGAAAAAAGTTTTGTTTTAGCTAATAATTCTGGAGGCTGGGAAGTCCAAGATCAGGCACCAGCATCTGACTGGCTTCTGGTGAGGGCCATGTGCTGCTCTATGCATGGTGAAAAAATGGACAGGTAAGCAGGTGTGACTAAAGAGAGGAAAGAATAAAGGGGCCTGGATTCTATATAATAACCCTCTATTATGATAAGTAACCCACTCTTGAATGAATTACATTAGTCCCTTCGTGAGGATGGAGCCTTCACAAACCAAAACCCTTGCAGTGGGCCTCAATTCCCAACATTCCTACACTGAGAAATTAAGGTTCCTATGTGTGTTTTCATGAGGACAAACCATAGTCCAGCCATAGAAAATTTCTAAATGTTCACCTGAATTTTGGCTTGAATTGGTAATGAGTATGGTGGACCATCATAAGGAGACCATATTTTAATAAGAATGTCTAAACCACATGAACTAAGAAAGATGGATATCTGGGAAAAATATTACCAGAAGAGGGGCAAATTGCCCAGCATGGTGATTAATTTTATACATTTTTCTTTTGGAAAGCCTTGGTGTTCAGGAAATTTTTAGATTCTGGACCATGTAAAAGGGGTAGGATGAAAATTCACCACTTTTTATGTTAAGAATCAAGGATTTCTTCAGTCCTTTCCACTTAGAAGCCTTCCTTTTTCCTTCTTTTGTGGCCAGGATTTGCCTTAGTAGGGAAGTCTCAGCTTTCTTTACCACATAGAGAGGCAAATGGCTCATCCAAAGAAGCTTAACAGGTAAGGGCTGTAAATATTGCTTACAGAAAGGAAATCTGAAGAGGATGATCAGAAAAAACAAGAGGTATTTTACTGTGTTTTTAGACACCAGTCAGGGCAAGGCAGACATAACATGGCTTCTTAGCAGGATGACTGTGTATTGGTAAAGGCAGTTGAGGAGGCTGGCCATTCAGAACCAGGCATTGAAAAACTCTGGCCCAGTAGACCATTTTGTTGAGAAGGGAGATTAGAAAATGTTCAGAATATTAAGATAGCCTAGGATTTAAATTTCCTGCTCAACTATCGTATTAGGCCATATTGTTCAGAGGTTGTTCTGACAACATACTTTTACAGACAATTCATGTTACTTGGAAGGGAACTAGGTAGAAATTCCTTATGGCCTCACATTTCTGTCAGAGTGGGAAAATGAACTATTGGCTGGACTAGTGGAGTTCAGGAGTAGTGAAGCACAGAAAGTTCAGTCATGGCCATCTGGATGGCTGTTTGTTGTGGTTACAGCAGGACTCCTGCATGCAGTTGTACTAGTCACAACTATTTCTACTGTAATTGTGCATAACTTTAGCAGACAAATACAAAACTTGTTCTTGAAAGGCAGTACACTTTCTTCCTCCCCAGATAATGTCAGGGCTTGTATATCTTAAATGGTAAGAATTTAGTGTTGTTACAATGAATTAAGCATGTAGTAGAAACTTCCGCCAAGAATTAAAAAAAAACAGTTCATTAAAGACTGTTGTGTAAGGGAGGTGGCAGTGTTTGCCTTTCCACTCCCCACACAACTTTATCTCCTATGGATTCTAGTGGCATTGTTTTGTGCCTGGCGACCTGTAATGTTTCATTGAAAGCAACTCCTTTGTCTTGTAGGGAAAAAAAATTCTTATGCATGACAAGCCAGAGTTTCCTAATGAAAGAGCTGTAATTTGGGAGAAGAAATGGGGTTATTTTGGAGGAACATAGGGCTTCAAAAGACCTGGTTTGAGTGGTTCGTAAAGAAACAAGATTTGCAGCTGTCCCCTGGGTTTAAATAGCTCTCTAGGGAGCTTGTGGGACAAGCACAGGGGCATTCTGATGAATCCTTTGTTCCTGCAGAATGCCGGTCTGGGGAGGTGGAAACAAGTGCCGGGCCTGCGAAAGGACTGTGTACCACGCTGAGGAGGTGCAGTGTGATGGGAGGAGCTTCCACCGCTGCTGCTTTCTGTGCAGTAAGTATCTCCCACGTGCTCTGGCAAAAGTTATGTGTAAAAAGCTTCAGTTTGCCTTTTTAAGAAAAAAAATTGGAGTTTTCCAAATAAAGCTTATTTTAGAAGTACAAGTGTTTTCACCTGTTGTCTTAGACACAAGTGCTTGGGCTAGCAGCCAAGACAGGAGGAGTGGCCCACGACACTTGGCCTCCATCCGGCTTTTACATTGTTACCAGCTCTATCTTTCTTGGTTCACTGAGAGCTTAATGTCATACATGAAGCCTGGCACCTAGTCTGGCACACTTTTTTTGAACAAATGAATTGCCCTTTTCCACCCAGTTTTCTCCTTCTCTTCTAAACTTTCTCATTTTACATCATACTCATAATTGAAAATCAGATGGCAATAATTTCTGTATTAGTTCAAATTGTTTTCTGTGGTGATGAATATTCTGGTTATTGATACTCTGAACTTGGGGGAAAGGAGCATAGGATATGCATATGACTTACAGGCACTTTGGGAATGACTATTTCTTCTAGACTTCGGACAACAGAAAGTAGGACATAAAACAACACATGCTTACTCTTTCTAAAGTCAGTAATTACCCAAGGAGAGAAGCAGAACAAAAGAGAAGCTCCCTTCACAAGTCTCCTCTGATGACAACTAATGCTTCAGTTTTAGAACAGTAGGTAGCAGTTTAGGAAAGCTCTTCATTAATTATCTTTTGATTTAAGTGACAAGCCGTATGTTAAAAAATAAATTTGCTTACATAATCCTCATAAAAAACTTCTCTTTGAAATTTGTATTTTTCTATTCTGGTAGGAACCAACATTCAAGGTGTCTGGACCTCTTTACAGTGTGACTGCTTTACACATAATTAGAAACAGACAGCAGAAAGTGCATTTATGAAAAGTAAAATAATATATATGAATGTTTGCTAGGTATACCTCCATGATAGCTAGTATGTCTCACAAGATTTGGCTTAACCATTTCTTTTAGAAATTAGTGACTTCTTTTATTTTTACTTTTTGAACCTATTTTTCAGCATGCTTGCAAACAAGAAAGTATGGAAACAAAGAAAAATTCAAATACTTAAGAAATTGTTCAGTTTCATCTAGGTTAAGCCATGATGCCTGATAACACTACAACAAAGTTAGTGTTTACTAAACATCAAGTTCTTAGTGGTCATTTTTAATTACTCTTTCCTAATTGTCTCTGTTGACTAAAGCCTTTTAAGGAAACAATTTAGTGTAGTTTACAGATCTTTCAGAATTTACTGCAGAAAATAGAGATGAGGTGTGAGGAAAGGAGGGATGATCTTAAGGTAAAACTTCATTTATCTAAACTTGCCTTGGTTATTACACGTTTTTCAAAAATTTTTTACATTTATATTCATATTGTTAAGACTATTAGCTCTTTAGTAGTTTATGATTTTAGGTTAACTGTCTTTAAGAAAATGTTTCAGCACTTGAACCTCAATGGTTAGATTCCAGAGTGGATGTTCTTTTATTCTAAAATAATAGAACTTAATTCACTTTTTACAAACTAGCCAGCTAGTCATCTTTCCCTCTTCCTTTTCCTATCCTTCCTTTTGTCTTCCTTCCTTCCCCCTTTTAAGTAAGGGGGTAAAATCCCATTTTCCAGCTGCTCAACTGTGCTACCCATGAATTTCTTCACAATTTACTTTTTTCTCAAGTTTAATTGAAGTTTTAGAAAGTGAAATAATGTCTGGATAAAACATGGTAACATTTGGCAGTTTCATGAAGTGGGATACGTGTAACTGTCTTGTGGCAAGAAATGCATCAAGGAGGAATGTATTCTCCTTTGAGACAGAAGGGAAAACAAATGCAGACTTTAAACCACTAGATGATTTTAAGACATACTTATCACTGCTCGAGAGGCTGGTGGGGAGAATGAAAAACTGCTCTTTCCCATCCTAGACTATTGATGAAAGCTTGAATGCAAGACTTAAAATTGGGGCTACAGAGGCAATTCCCCTCAAGATAGTATCCTTTTATTCTTAGTCAGGTTGTGATGTAATAGTACTAAGTATGAAAAGGCTAAAATCGAGTGTGGAATGTTAAGACAAGGTTTGGAAGTAGGGCATTGTTCCAATTTTTATTCATGTAATTACAGCCATCTCGGAAACTACTCCTTCTGCCAGAGAGGTAGACCATTTGGAACAGTTACAGCACTTTGGAGGTTAAAATCCTTATACTTTTCTGAAGTGACTATCATCATCATATAATGGAGGAAGGCTTAAATAATTTTCAAATGTAGCTGACTGATCTAGATGCTCTCACAACTTTTGGCAAACCATAAGCTAAACTGTGAATGAGCCTGTGCTTTTAATATTTATAGATTTTGCTGCTCTAAGGAAAGTATTTTGATGGAATGTATAAAACCTAACATTTCCCCTGCAGTGGTTTGCAGAAAAAATTTAGATAGCACAACAGTGGCAATTCATGATGAAGAGATCTACTGCAAATCCTGCTATGGAAAAAAGTATGGGCCAAAAGGCTATGGTTATGGCCAGGGTGCTGGCACACTCAACATGGACCGCGGTGAGCGGCTGGGCATCAAGCCAGAGAGGTGAGAGGAAAATATTTGTTACCTTCAGATATGAATTACAATTAATGTTGCTTGGTGGACAGGAACTTGGGAGTTTCCAGATTTTTAGCTTAAATTAAGTAAAGAAAATGTGACTCATTTTCTAATGTAAACTAGTAACTATAATTTCATAATATTTGACAGTTTTGGACCTAATAATGTTCTTACTATTCTAGTCCTGGTTTTATACCATTCCAAGAAGTATCAAGTAGTTAATCATATTCTCCAAAGCAAGTGTTCATTTCTATTTCATAGCACTTTGGAGAAGGTACCATGAAATTAAGTGGTAAGGGAAATATATCTAATTCATCAGAGGCATTTCTTATATGCAACTAAGCTGTCAATGGAAATTCCTCCATCATGTTTTCTATGTAAGACTTTCTTCATCAAGAAATTATTTTCTCTAACTTAAAATTGAACTTATTTCCTGTTTTGATTCTTTCCAGACAAATGTGGCAGACTAGTACCAAAGTATCAAGGTACCAAATCTATTAAAGTTCACCTAGTATTTCATATTCAGGCTAAATAATCTCTTCATATGGAATTTCCTCTTAATTCCTATTGTCATTTGAAATAAATCATTTTATACATCCATTTTATATTGAAGCAGGCGAAACTGGTACAGTATTTCAATACAAGAGGGCTGTCCTTGGACAACGCAGTAAGACATCCCAGACACCTTGCAATGTTAACATATGTTAACTCATTTAATCATCACAGCAGTCCTACAAGGTAGCATTTCCTGTCATACTGCAGAATAAATTGAAGCTGGGCATGGTAGCTGAGACAGAAGGATCACAAGCTTGAACCCATCCTGGGCTTAGTGAGTCCCTGTCTCAAAATATAAAAAATAAAGGGCTAGGGATGTCACTCCATGTGGAAACCATGGATTCAATCCCCAGGCTACTCCCCCTCCCCCAACTAAAAAATTTTCCTACAGTCACACTGTTACTTGTGGAGCTCTGAAACATTATGCATTCTGCCCTAGCCAAAAATAATTATCGTTACTGAATGGCTACTTGTCTGCTCAAATTTATCTTCATTCTGTATAATCCTCACAGTGTACCTCTGGGGTACAGCTAATCTGTCCCTATTTTAAGACGAGGGGACTAAAGGGCAGGTTACAGAGGGAGCTAAGACTTGAATCAATGTCTGTTTGGCTCCAAAACCTGGACTCTTCTACTGCAATCTGTGCTACATTAAGGCTCCCCTCTCTCCTCTTTCAGAATTCATAGGCTATAGTGCCTTATTGTGCACCAATTGTACACAAGCTAACTGTCTCTCACTCACTGCTGCATACTGTCACTCACAGGAGCCCAGCCTCCCTTTGTTAAAATTTACGGTACTTCTGCCTGCCTCGCAAGAGCAAGGTCTCGAGTTCGATCCCCAGTACAAATTAAAAAAAAAAAAATTTACTTTTCTGTTCTTTTCCAACTTGCAATCCCGTCTTGTTTCAAGGTTTTGTTTCAAACCTTTCAAAACACATATATCTGTACACCATCCCCTCAACCAAAGCTAAATTCATCCATGACCCCAAAAGTTTTAAGTCAGTGGTTTTGGCCATAATTCAAAGTCACAAAGACCTGTGGAACCTTTTCTCACCTCCCACTTCTGTCCTCCAGTAATTGGCAGATCCTCTGTGCTGACCTATGTGCATCTGTAACCTTTTTAGTTTGGCCACATTCTGTCACCCTTCAGGACCAGGTGTAGGATGACTTCCTTTCCCAAGAGGCCTTAATGATTCCATGCTATGCACGTGACAATTGTAATCCTCATGGAGATTTAACATCTTTACAAGGGTCTCCTTAAGGCAGCACTGAGTTGGAAGAACATTTCCCTTGTGGCAGACCTGCATTTTAAGATCAGGCTCACAATTTCCTAATTCTTTAGCCTTTTACCAATTAATTTAACATCCAAGTCCCCACTTCTTCATCTATAATATAAGGTATCAGTTATTATTCATTCCCTATGAAGTTGTTAAAAGGTAGATGGAAGATTATCTTCACTTGTGTGAAGTTCTTGTTGATATTGGCAGATTTGGAAATTCTTTGGACTCATAACTGCAAATGCTGGACATCACTGTTAACAAGCTTTTAAAGAACAGTTTAAAAATAAGCATATCAGTAGGTTGTGAAGATATTTTGAAAATATACCTACATTAGGGACAACTGAAGAAACCTATACTATGAATGACTACTTTGAATTGGTTTTTGTTTCTTAAAATATTTCCAGTGGCCACACAGGTCAAAGAATGCTGTATTAAACAACTTTGGTGGATATACAGAAGACTGTTACTAACTCAAAAAAACAGATGTAGTGAAGATGAAAATAAATGTCAAGTGTTTGAATAAATTGTTTTGTGAAAAGGCACTATTTCTAAGCTAAAATTTTATTTGATTTTATATGTGTATATCACTGAATAAAATATAACCAGGAGAACATTTGTTTTTCTAGTTGGAAATACTGGCACTTACCTGTTTGTTCAGTGTTGTCATTATGTCTTACCTGCTCAAATTCTAAGGTTCTAAAAAGGTCTCAAAGCCCAGTGAATGTTCTGCACATGTTAAGTATACCTAGTTACTGAAGGGAAAAGAATCTCTGCTGCAGTGTGGATTACCTCAGTGACCTGTAAATAGTAACAAAAATACCATTCTATCTAGTGAAAAAGTTTTAAAACTAAACAGAACATGTAACAACAGGGAAATTTACATTTTCTCATGAAGAAAGTAGTTTATTCACACTTTATGCAGTATACTGGGAAACTAGAGAATCTATAAAATATGCTTAACTTTCTTAGTTATGTACTTGCCAACTGACCTATTTGCAGAATTGTTTAACACTGATTTTTTTTTTTCAATCTCCTAATAAGTACAAAGCTAGGTATGAATCTAGTGATATTCTGGGGTAAAAATGTAATTATATACTGGAGAGACTAACACTGGAGATTACATGAATTGTGTTTAGATTCCTAGATAACCAGTTTGAGGGCGTAGCTGTCTTTTTTTTGTAGCAATCATGGGTCCACATAGGTTAAATAACTCTGGCCAGCACCTGAGATTAATTTCTTCATTTTTTCTCTGGTTATGGTTTGGAAACAGGGTAGCAGTTAACTCTGAATTTCACTATCCTGCCTTGTGGACTTACAAGGGCCTTTTGGGAAATCTTGCCTCATTTATTCTTTCCTTTTCCACAAGTGTTCAACCTCATAGGCCTACAACAAATCCAAACACTTCTAAATTTGCTCAGAAATTTGGAGGTGCTGAGAAGTGTTCCAGATGTGGGGATTCTGTATATGCTGCTGAGAAGATAATTGGAGCTGGAAAGGTAAAGTGCTATTTTGAATTAATAACTGTGAATGACTCCACTCTGTTCTCTTTATCCCCCTCCATATCATTCTACTTAAAAGCTTTATCTTCTGCTTTGAAAATCACTTGTTTTTGAAAGAAATTTGTTTTCATGGGGGATGCCCCTAAAGGTTACTAAAAAGGCCAGACTTTAAAAAACCTGGAATATGCAGGTTTTTCATTGTTATCAGAGTCACTATACTGGATGCTAGTTAAGTGTGGATTTTGAAAGCTGCCAAGTTCTTGGTAAGGTGACCGACTTTAAAGCAGCAGACTGGTTTTTTGGCCAAAGCCTGATAATGCTCCTAGAGAAATAGCCCTTCCTTGTTTCAGCTCCCAGCCCAGGTCTCCTGTGAATGAAGTTTCAAGTCAGCCCTTTTGTGGAGGTCAACAACCTAGATAGGCAGGAGGGCTAGTTGCAGCCCAGGAGCTTGCTTTGGGGTTGATCATCCTGAACTACCTTTGCCACTTCTAAGTGAAACTGCAGGAAACTGTCCTCTCAAAATGTACTAATATATATTTCTCTTCTAGCCCTGGCACAAAAACTGTTTCCGATGTGCCAAGTGTGGGAAGAGTCTTGAATCAACAACTCTGACTGAGAAAGAAGGTGAAATCTATTGTAAAGGTAACATTTAATTTGTTGCTGCTATCCATGAATATCTCACACTGGCCATTCAATGAAGTGCCATCAGTATAAAACAACAAAAAAATTGTAGTCTGAAAATAAAAAGGAAGATACAGTCACCAGCTACTTGAAAACACAAGATCCAGAGATGCCAAAAGATGAGAGAACCAGTCTTCTTCTGTTCATTTAAAACTTACCCTACAAATAATGAAAAACATCACACAGAAGTAGTCTTTCAACTTCATGCTATAAGCAAAGCATATGAATAGATGAGGGTAAAACCAAATATATAACTAAGCTTGTCTTTCATGCTTATAACTCGGCATGACCACGAGCTGAACACTCGGGAACCAGAATGTTTGTACTTGCCTTCAGTTTGAGGGTATTACAAGGCACATTTTATAAAATCTTCAGTTGAACTCTTTGGCATAGCCAATTTTGTTTTGAATTTATGGGATTTGCCTTAATGCTAGCAAAACTTAATTGACTTGTACTATCTCTCCCATTTCTTTTGTAGGATGTTATGCAAAGAACTTTGGGCCCAAGGGATTTGGCTATGGCCAGGGAGCAGGAGCCCTTGTCCATGCTCAGTAAAGGTGCAACTCAAAACTAAGCATCACACACTGAGAATCTCTTCATAATCTAGACACAGATAATTTTGTAACACTAAACTACTGTGAAATTCAACCAACATTAAGTACTGTATATTACTCTGTACTTGGATATGCTGGCTAACTTGTAAAAAAGAGCATTATATCCTTTTGCTTTATTCATCAGCATTTTCAAGAACCATTTCTTTTACATTTTCAATAAAATCTGGCTTGAGTGTTTAGTGTCTTTTAATCAACCTATGGGGACTTCTGTGTTTTCAGTTAGTGGGAAATCATTGGGGTCTTTACCTCATTTGTATTTGTGTTGACAAGGATACCCCTCAGGCATCACCTTTCAGCTCCTCAGAGCTGGCATTCAGCTGTATATCATCTCTGTCCCTCCTGCCCCATTAAAGCCTGTTGGGTAACTCTTCTCTGTTGGAATAGTTTTCCAAAGTATGCATTAGACAACTCAGATTACACTTCACCCTCGACAAAAGTACAGTCTCTAGAGGCAGTTTGGGGCCATAGAAGCCCTTTTAACAAATTCCTCAGAAAAGGCAAACTGACTCAGAGCAGGCACATTGTTAGAAAACATGGGTTCTTCGCATTTATTTATACTTAAAGATTATTACAGACAACTATAGAATCTGAGGCTTAGCGTAACATTTTTTAGAAACTCCCCACTCTAATCGGATGTTGACTCAACTAAAGTCTAGAAACTGAGGTGCTTTTTTCACATATTTCAACTCTGTGTAAGTAGCAAAGAATGTTATGTTTTCTGGGTGCATTCAGCTGTCTCAGGCAGAAAAGGGGCATTGCACTAAACAAGGAATATTTTCATTACCCCACCCCCCTTCCACCACCCTGCAAAGGTGAAACTGGTCTGCAATATATGTGAATAGAATTAAACCAGCCTGATTGTAAACATTTTATTTTCTCCAAAGTCTATTTCTAGACATCATATTGCTTATTTTGAATGGCTAAAAGGGATATGTATGACTTAGGAGAAAGTTGATTGTGGGTGTACTGAGAATTCATGCTTATTTTATATCATAACCTAGAGCAACTTCAGGTTTATAAGACTTATCAATTCCAGTGGATAAGGGGGAGGGCTTTTAGTTAAGCAGGCTGGGAAAGTTAATTAGCAATGAAAGGCACTGAAGTGAAAGAAGAGATACTGAATAACTATGTGATGGTTTTAAAATATGTCCACAGATCGACATTCCCACTAGAGAGCTGTGATTATATACAGCCCTGTAGATTAACAGTGCACACTTGCATACTGAAGGCCTTGACAGCCTAACACTGATTTAGTCTGTCTACAAAAATACTTAACTATGAAATGTCTGTCTGTGGTTTTCAAACTTTTAATCTCATAACCCCTTTATATTCTTAAGTCCAAAGAGATAGTTTATGATAGTTGTATCTATTAATATTTTCTACATTAGAAATTTAAAATTTAAAAACTTTAATTCAGACTTCTCTTATAGCTAAGATGAAATAATGGGAACCAGATTACTCATTCACCAGGAACAAAGGCAGATTAATGAAAAACATTTATTTATACTTAAAGATTTATTTATATATACTTAAAGATCATTACAGACAACTGTAGAATCTGAGGGTTGGCATAAGACTTTTTCAGGACACTGGACATTACGCAACAAAGGATAGTTATGGGAAAAAAACAGAATCAGTCTTACAAATTATCAAAGCCTACTGCTTTGAGATTCTAGGCTGTAGTACAACGATGGAAAACAGAACTGGAAGCCACCCTGAGTTGAGACAACTGAGGGGGTGGGTGGGCATGGTGGCTTCACAGAACTTGAGTCATGCAGAGAACTCTGGGGTTATGCAGAGCATGCTCTTCAGCAGTGTTCTGACTGAACATGCATTTTGCATAACTGTCCAGGGCAAAAAATTCACTGCCCTTCATGACAAGGCGCCTTGTTTGTACCAGCAAGACTGAAACATAATTGCCAGGGCTTTGGCTTTAGAGTATAGAGTGTAGGCACCTCTTCCTTCAGTAATGGGGAGTAATCGGCTATAAATTAAACACTATTGTCTCGCCTACCAGATTTTAAAAGCAAGACCTAAAAGGATCAAAATTGCCAAGTAACTTTCAAATCCCAGAGTAAAGACCCATCATTTTTATAGGAGTTCAAAAATAGCCAGCAACCAATTCATATGGTTTGGCATCTAATCAAAAACTACCAGGTAGGGCATAAGATTTAGCTCAGTGGTGCTGGCACCTGCCTCACAAGTGCAAGGTCCTGAGTTCAATCCCCGGTACCAGAAAACCCCCAAACTACCAGGTCGCTGGGCATTACAGGTGCATGCCTGTAATCCAAGTACTCAGGAGGCTGAAGCAGCAGGATAGCAAGTTTAAGCAAGCCTGGGCAACTTAGTGGGATCTTGTCAATAAGTGATGGCTGGGGTTGTAGCCCCCTGGGTTCAGTCCCCTGTACTGGGAGTGGGAAAAAAGCATGAAGGCAAAAAAAAAAAAAAAACCCATCAAGACCAATCCAGAATCCAGATGTGAAAATTAGCAAGTCGGGATATTAAAAATCATAACTATATTTTCAAAAAGAGATACTGAAGATATACAGAAAGGTCCACATTAAACAAAGTAGGTGACAACCATGGTGTTAACATTAAACACTGAACTGAGTTAATGAAAGAGTAGACATAGGAAGAAACATTAATGAACTAAACTATGCCAAAAAAAAAAATTTAACAATGAAGCTCAGTGGAGTATAAGATACTATCAAGTGACCCAGTGTATGTGTAACTGAAATTTCCAAAAAGGGGAAAAAATACTTTAAGAAATGATAACTAGAAATCTTCTAGATTTGGTGAAAACCAAACCTACAGATTGAAGCAGCAGCAGCAGCAGCAACAAAGAACCTTTCTGATGGGGTAAATGGAAGTGTACTTTTGAGTACTAAAAGCACTGCCATCTATTAAAAATGTATCAGCTGGGCATGGTGGTGCATGCTTGTAGTCCCAGTGCTTTGAGAGGCTGAGACAAGGATTCCAAATTTGAACCCAGTTTAGAGATTACTACGTTAGCGACACCCTCTCTCAAAATAAAAAATTTTAAAAAGGCTGGAGATATGGTGTGATGCAGTTCAATCCCCAGTAAGGGGTGGGGGATCAATCCGAGTAAACATCTGATGACAGAGACATTCTAGTAAAATTCATCTGAACAAAACATTCATGTCCACTTCAAAAGCAAGAGTTTTGTAAAAGCTACATTTGGTTTCCTTGAGTTTGTGACAGGTGCCCTAGATAAACAGGTATTCTCCTGAATTACAGATTTTTCTATTTTAAAAGTCAAATATATTTAATAACAAACTCCTTAGAAAAAGCACTTTAAGAGACTGAACATTTACTTTCTAACAAGAAGCATATTCAGACATGTATCATTTGTTTATAATTCTATGAACTCCTAGAACCATAAGTCACCATATGAACAACAGGAAAGGGCCCCTTTGTAATTTTTATTTTTTTAAATTTTCAAAGGTTTCTTTGTCATATATACTTAAGTAACTGAGATCAGTGTTTAGTAGGTTTCATTTTGCAATATTTTGGGCATACTTACATTAAAAGCAGGATTCATATAGTTTCGAGGATCCTAATCAATTCTATAGAATAAAGTTTATAAATACATACACACAGCCCAAGCATGGTGCCACATGCCACATGGTGCCACAGCATTCAGGAGGCTGAGGCAGATCACTGAGTTCAAGGTTAGCCTGGGTTACATGGTAAGTTTAAGACCAGCTTGAATTTCATAGTGAGACCCTGTCTTCAACAAAATAAATAAGATGGGAAAAATACACATATAGCCATATACAAAAACTGGAAATTGTTAATACTAACACCAACTTTTACTTTCTACAATCTTACACCTCCTGACTCCTAGGTTGACCAAGATATAAATATACAGAATAATTGTTTCATATTATAGGTATTACCACTATGGTTTCATCAATTTCTTTAAGTGAATTACATGAAATTATAAACAAGCACACATTTAAAGGTCAATATTTATTCTGATTAATATTTTACAAAATTTTGACATTTAATTTATGTAAGGAGAACTAATTATTAAACACTTTACAGGTTTTTCTTTCCACAGAGTAACACAGTAAGTAGCAAAATAATACTTGGCACAGTTATAAATAAAATATAAAATAAAAACATTCATAGCTTAAGTGTAATGATGTTGCTTTATGCCTATTAATATTTCAAATTCCTACAAAAAAACTCCAAAGAAGTAATTCATGTTCAGAGCTGAGAATTAAGTTGCTATTTGCTAAAAGTATCCAATGAAGCTGATATGAACTATTCTGAGAAAGTTTGCCTCCTCCACAACTGTAAAGCTGAGTTAAACTGATTCTACACTCAGAACCTACAAAGTAATTAAACAGATGATACAATGCTGCATAGGTGGCTCCTCACCACCTGGCCATTTCTGAGTTATAGACTTAAGTGGTTCTATGAAATAATTAGTACTACACCATTTTCATTGCAAATGTTTTCCATGTAATTATACATCTAGGGTATTTTTGTCTATTTAATTGAGAGACATTTCTTTGCACTGAAAAGAATATTGTACCACAAAGAAAGACATGGTAACAACATTCTTATCCAAACTCTGAGAAAACTACCACTTTTTAAATGTTGATAAAAGTGTATTAGACAAAAATTGCAACTGAGTCTTCATGTGAACTGGCTCAAAATACAAAAATTTAAAACAAGTCCTAGCATTGTATAAATAACTTTGAATTTAAAAATTATCTAGAATTTCCCCCAACTGTTAGTCAAAACTAGCAGACATTTGTGAAGTTAACCGATTTTTTACAACCTATGACAAAATGGCATAATGCTATTGCCAACCCACACTAATCTCTTCCTTTTCAAAAATAAAGTACATATGCCAATTTTTCTATTATTAAAACACCCAGGTACACTAAGGGTAATCTTTTTATGGGTGACTTGTGATCAAAGAAATTACTATATAAAAACGGTAGTACTTGGAAATACTGAACATCAACTATATACATTTTCACTGCTCCTCTTACTAAGGCAAGGGGCGGGTATACCAATAGATTGCTTTAATACCTGTAATCTGCAGTTAACAGGACAATCTAATTGTACCAAGCATCAGACATGCAGTGAACTTGCAGGGTATAATGCCTATTAACAGCAATATTGAACATCACTAGAAGCTCATTATCTCCCTTTTCTTTTTGCTTGGATAAAATGAAATGAGCAGCTTTAAAAACACTAACACATATAGACACAAAGAGAAAAAGTATTTGATAAATTATTTATATACAGATACACGTTCTTTACACTGGTCTAGGATCTGTCATCAATCTGACTTCCCTTCCTCCCCCTCCCCTACCCCATTCCCTCTCACAGGTTTCCCACAGGTTGCTCGAACCACAGTTTGCTACAGCATTTAAGAGAACTAAACCAAGTCTCACTCTGTAAACAATATTCATGGAAGTAGTGACTAGTAATTTACCATGAGGGTATGGAAATGCTGCAACAAAAATTGATCAGTGCATCACATTTAACAGTAAGAATATCTTTCTGAAATTGTTTCAGCATTAACAAATTTAAAAACATTCAATATTGGGAAAAGTTGCCGGGGATTTAGCTCAGTGGTTCCGTCACCTGCCTCGCAAGTGTAAGGTCCCAAGTTCGATCCCCGGTACCAAAAAAAAAAAAAAAAAAAAATTGGGAAAAGTAAAATAATGTTGGGGATTACATCCTACTTTCTGATAGGTCATTTAAAAAAACAGAATACACCATTAGCTTTTCTTTTATTCACATTTGCTATGTACAGAGAGCATGCTCCATCTTTAGCTTAAACTGTTATTTTCTACAATTTTGCAGCTCAAAATTTTTAAGGTTTATCCATTTACCTCTATTACTAAGAATTTTGCTTTAGCTTATTTGTTTTGCCTTTACAAATCTCACTTCAACTCTTAAAAATTGGACTGTTTGCACATCAAATTAAATTCTAATTTATGCTTCACTGGATAATATCTGCTAGTATACATTCTATGCAGTATATCATGCACTTAGTAGGGCTTTTAAACTTGAACAAAATATAACTTACTATACTCATGCAAGTGCTTCATTATTAGACCATAAAACCTCAGAGCAAGGTTACTACAAATTATTTCAATGAACTAGAAATATACCAGCATTGTAACAGCTGATAAAATAGCACATTTTTTGTGAACATTATTTTCTTGTGCCTTTGAAGATACATTACAGTAGATCCCTAATAAAACCATGATTTTATCACAGTTGTGCATGTACATTTTAAAATGTACAAAATGCTCTCAATCAATTTAATTCTGGAATTAGATGCAATTCTCTTAGTAGACTGCATCATAAAATGTAGCCATATAGCATAAACTTAGTTTCAGTTAGAACAGAACTTTTGATCAGTATACAATGTCTGTCAACAGAATTCATTCTTTTTTCATGAAATGAGAACAAAACCAAAAAGTTGAGTATGTAGTGAATTCCCACATTAAGAACAATTAAAATCCTTTTTATGATCTTTAATCTTCCCAGAAGTGGCAGTGTGCTCTCTGTCCATGTTGACTTTTGTTAATAAAAGTGTTGAAAAAAAGACTGTAAAATTCACTGTTAGCCCTACACATAGCATGCCTATTGTTCAAGGATGTGGATTCGAGTGTGAGAGAGACACGGACAGATACAAATTTCAGGCACCACTCAGCAATATGCTTCATAGGATAAAGATGTTATTACACAAGCTGGTACCCAGATCCTGATATTTGGTCATATTCTATTGTATATTGTCTGGTCCAGTCCACGATAACAGGACGAAAGAGGCCACAGCATCGAAATTCAAAGAAGTCTATAATATTCCTTATACATCCATGGCTAAAAACAGCCGCCCCAAAAGAAAACAATTCAGTTAGTACAGATGATTTAATATGAGTTAAATATAATTTTGGTGTTCAACATATTTTTTTCTAAGCTCAAAAGCTCAAGTTATTGGCAAGAAAGAACCAATTTATCTTTACAAAATAAATATCATTCATGTGTCTCCATAAAACATTGATTTTTATCTTTTTGCTAATTTAAATAGGTAACACAATTATATTTTAAAGTTATCCAAATCTGCATTTTTTGATAAAATTTTTCTGCATTAATTTTGATAAAAATCTTGATTTTTTTTTTTGACAAGGAGAGAACCTCTCCAAAATTGAAAAAGAAAATAGAATACAAAATAACTATGTATAACATGATTTGGCAGAGGACCAGCGTAACAATTTTACAAAGAAAGGTAAAGGGTAAGTTTAGGAAATTTTAGGACTTCTCTAATACTTCTATCAAGTATTTTTATAACTTGTATAATTATTATATCTACAAAAGAATTCTCCCTTTGTTTTTATGTAAAGGTTTGCTTGCTTTCTACAAGTATGCAATAATTAATAATACTATAAAAGCTAGAGGGCATGTAGTAACTTATATGAAATTGAGTTTTAAATATTTCATGTAAATGGGACACTATATGTAGGTGTCAGATTATACACAATTTTTTAAATATACTTACCACAAATTTATATACAGTTAATGTGATAAATTATATTTTATAGTGTTTTTGAAGTAACCCATCCCTCTTCTACAGAAATCTTATGTTCAGAAGCATTTAAAAGCTATTCTCATATTGCCCAGTAAAAGATATATTCCCCATCTCATATTTTCTTGCCATACCTAAAGAAAACACTTCCAATATATTTATTAGATAATTACTGAGCTTGCTAAGAAAATTTGTAAGATAAAAGAAAATACTAAATTTATAAATATGTACATACTTGAATGGGCTTTCAATAGATGTTGTTGTGACTTTAAAGTGCTTGTATCTTCTGGCATTCATTCGTTCATTTGTAGTAATACCTAAACATGATATCTAAGAAGAAAGAGAAAAGAACCCATGATTCTGAATAATCAATGTTCAAAAAAAGTTAATTCTCAAGGAGTCTAGGCTAGAGAGGAAAATGATGAAATCCATCTTTGGTTTTCTATCAAGAGATATTACTTTATGAAAAGTAACCAGGTAAATATGAAAAATACTTAAACACAGGTTACAAGGTATTGTGCACAGAAAAGTTCTCCATCACACTCTTTCAGAATGAACCTTTTAAGAATTCTTAATAGACTTGAATAAACAGTGATTTTTGCGTTTAATTATGCTGTACCACTAAAATGAATACAAAATTAATGAGATCAATCTCTGCTCACACACACACACACACCTGTGTATATCTGAATCAATAATAACAAATAAAAAATTGTGCTGAAAGCAGTACTAAAAGTAAGAAGTTTATAATATAAAAATAGAAAGGAGGAAAAGAGGGAGGTAGAGGTGAAAAGTAAATAAAAATTCTTGAAAATCCAAGTGGTTAAGAATACATTATTTCTTAAACAAGGAGAAAAATTTTTAATGTTTCTCAGCACACTAAAGAACTAATAACACATGTACCTGGTACATCTGACACATGAGTAATACAGCAACCCACATGAAATGAAAAACACTGTTCAGAAACATCCAAAACATCCAAGGTGAACATGTAGCAATTTGAGTAATATATGTCCAAAATCCATCCTTGGTGTAAGTGGTCTCACAGTGAAGTCCCCAGTCTAAAACCAGAAGACAAGAGACTCACATTTACTTAATAATCATTAAAGCACTTCATGTAGGCATTAATGCTGACACCACTTAGAAAGCATGATCTTAACAGTCTATGTTTAATTGATGTCATACACAGCTAATGTTTTTATACTTTTAAATGACTTCATTATACTTTAAAGAAAAAATTATTTACCAAACACAAGAATGGAAAAGCAGCTGCAAATCTTAAAAAAAAATTTATTGTACCTTCAGAATAAACAAATTTGGTGTTGCTTATATACAATACTTAAAAGAACATTTTGTTTAAAAAGATAATGGGTGAGTTTTTTTGGAGTGGGGGCATATAACATAACAAGATCACTTCAGTGAGATAGGCTTTTTCTAACACAAAATCTACTCCTTGAGGGCTGCTACTATAAAGAATTATTTTATTGGCAAGAAAATGTGTTCTTTCAGGTGTATTGGGCCAAAAATTAGGTCACGCTCTTTAACCAAATCTTTTTCTTAATCTCTCTTTGAGGAGGTAAACTCCTTTTGTACATTAGTGCAATTGCGCTGATTACTTTTAATATCTCAGGATAAAAGGACTAAGAAACCATCCTTCCAAGACTTACTTTTAAACCAGAATCTAATACATCTTTATGTTAACCTTCCCCAAGCCTTGAAACATACTAACATCTTCATTTAAACTCTTCTAATGTGGGTTCTCAATTCAATAAAATTCTATCATTTCTTCTAAGATACTACACCTATAAAAATCAAATGAGTGAGGGTTAGGGATTTAGCTCAGTGGTTCTGCTACCTGCTTCACAAATGCAAGGTCCCAAGTTCAATCCCTGGTACCCAAAAAAGAAAAAAATCAAATGAGTGAAAACTTATCTTAAAAAAGGGTAACTTCTGATACCTAATAATATTCCCCAATAGGCAAGAATTATACCTTACTTTTCAAAATATTTTAAGTTCTGTGCAAATTTAAAGTATTACTTCCCAACTACTTGGTTAGAAAGAACTAGTACAACTGTTTCACTGTACAGACCACTAAACTAACCATAAGCACATGATCTGAGATGTTGGTGTATTCTACCCAGAAGCTTCTCAAAGCCTATTAGACCACTATGTTTCCCAAAGGACACCCGCATTAAAAGGTGGTTAACTGATAACAGCTTGTATTCTAAGTGAAACATATTTGATAGATCTGTATCTTTTTCTTTGATGTGTCATAAGGTACCCCAAACTATATTTTTGTTAAGACTTTCATCATTACATAATATGGCAAATATAATCTGACTAAAACATTTATCTTTTAAGAAGGCAAAAAAAAAAAATTGTACTCACAAGAAATACAACCATAAATCATCCAACAGATCATAAAAAGCAAGAAGAATAGGTAGCCCATAAAGTACCTATGGTTGCCTGCACCTAAAGAACACAGAAGTTATGAACATTTCAGCTAAGAAAAATCAATTTATAATATATCTTTGAGGGGTATACTATGAAATATGTTACAACTTGGACAGTCACATACATTATTTTACAAAATGGTTTTCCAGAAAATAAGTGTTAATGAGTTACTAAAAATAAGTGTTTTAATGAGTTTTTAAAACACGAATGCTTATAAATACCATTTTGCTTATAATACCAAACACAAAAAGATGTGACTGCAATGATGATATTTTTTCCAAAGGCAAAGGAGTCCCAAAGAATCAAATAAATCACAATTCCAACTTTCAATCCTAGTCTTTGTTTTGTGAGGTTAAAATACCCTATGTTATCTCTCCTTTTATAACCCTTACAATCCAACTTTTCAAAGGCTACTCCAACGTTCACACAATCTTTGTAATCCCTTAATCTTTATTTGAGGAAGAAAACTCTTTTTGTTCATTAGTGCAACAGCATGGATTCTTTTTAATAGCTCCTTTTAATAATTTCTTTTCTGTCACTTTATAAACTCTTCATGGCCAATTCTTGGATCACTTAGTTCATCTCCTTAGATTATACCACTCTTGAACATGAAAGTGTGTTCAGTTCTTATGTGTCATTCCTCTCTGCTTCTGTACATAAAATCATTGAGGAAAAGAAAATGGCATAGTAGTGATCAGTAGCAAAATTCAGCCTCTCCAAGATCCAGAAACCAGACAGTGAAAATTAACAACTTGTCGAAGAAAAAAAGAGAAGCAGACCAGTGGGAATTGAGAAGGAAGTGACAGAAAAATTAGATGCTACAGAGAAGTTGGAAAGGTGGTTCACAACACAGAGACAAGAAGGAAACAATGTGGACTCTCTGCCCAGCTCTCATGGCTCATGGGGAAGGGAAACCAAGATCTCCAAAAGTAAGCACCCAGGACCAGGAGGTCCAGGGAGAAGCAGCAGCGACGCCCACAATCTTTGTGAACTCCAAAAACAGGGTAAGGTTTTGCTCTGAGGGGATTCCTTTCACACAGCAGGCAACGCAACAACCAGAGAGGGATTTAAGCATGGGTGCCTGCCATATCCAGAGTGCTTGATTAGGCACCTCTTCAGGAAAGTGCTGATACTTTAAATCTGAGGCTCAGAACAACTGAAAAACAACTTCACTTCAGGGCTCCCATGTTACTCTCCCACAATGACTGGTATGAGACAGCTATGGGAGACAGCACAGGCAGGGAGTGGGCTTTTGGACCTCCCCTTGGAGGCCAGCCTTCAGCTGTGCTCAGAAACAGCTGCATTTGAAAGTGCTTGCCTACATGATGTACTTGAACCTTTTGCCCTCCTTCCTACATATGGTGCAGATCTGAGGTCTGATTGCCTTTCCTATCTACCAACAGGAGCAAGGCCAGGTCTTAGCATGGGTACTGCCAAAGCCTGGGGTAAACAGAAGGGCTTCTGGAATAGGGGGTGCACCTCATAATCCCACAGGCTGCTGTAGGGCTAGGTGGAGAAAACTGAGACTTGCTGGATCCCAAAACAGTGGGTCCTAGAAGAAAATCATCCATTCAAAAATAAAGAGAAAGAAAATTTTTTTCTCTTTTTAGACTCCTTTCCTTTTTTCTTTTTCTTACTCCCTTTTTTCTATTTTTACTCTCCATATTTTTTCTCCCTTTTTCCTTTTATTTATTTCTTGTGGTTTTTGTTACTTATATCTAATTTTATAAATATCCTTCTACTCCATAACAGATCTTTTGTCTTACTTTTCTCTGCTCTTTCTCATCTCCTATTTAATTTTTCAAATTTGTCTTTTTGCATTCTCCTATTCTCAACCCTTGATATGTTTAATAGTATAATCATTAAGGTTTATTAATCTTTAGACTATTAACTTTATGTCACTACTGATGAATTCTTTTCTATCAATGGAGGTATAGTTATTGCATTTAGTAGATATTGTATGCCTTGGTTTGTCTTGGGTTTATACTTAATTGTACATTGCTTTTCTAAAGTTAAGGGTGGTACATTGTTGGATCTTATGGTTTGTCAATATCCAGTTTGTCTTGAATGATATTACTGTTACTAATTTAGTTGCTCCTGCCAGAGTGGCATAGTTGTTGCTATTAATAGGTTTTCTCTTTATGCTAAAACCCAGATTACCTTTGTGACATTAACAATACTGTAGTCCACTCCTGGAGAAATGGGTGCTGGACCAATTATATTACATCTCCCCTTCCCATATTAAAAGAAGGGATTAGATCTTGGGGCAGAGGTAACGGATTGTAAATACTATGCCCTGAGTGCATCACTGAAAATCAAACTAAAGAAATCTCCAAAAAACTAGCAATAAAGTGTTTCCACTATAAGCAACCGCAAACCTAAAAAGAAAACAAAACAAAAAAACAAAAAACAATAGAAACATGAGAAGAGAAGGCAAAAAAAGTGCCTCTCAAAACTCCCAACTACCCCAAAGCTGAACCATGGGGTATTAAGGGGGAGGAAAGCAAAAGACACACAACCAAATTATTTAAAAGGATAACAGAGATTAAAAGACAGATCAATGAGGTGCTCATCGGGCTCAAAGAAAATATACTTAGATCGTAGAGGTAATAAAACAATCAGTGAGCTTACAGAAGATACTAATGAAAAGGTAGCTAAGCTAAACAAAATGATAAAAAACAAGAATGACTAGTTTAGTAAGTAAGTACGGTCCATGCAAAGGTTCCAAACAGAAATCCAGGAGATCAAAAATTATAAAGTACAGGCAATAGAAGTGACCAATGTGAAGACAAAATAGCAGAATTAGAAGATAAGGGATGCTTTCGAAGACTGGTTACTCAGAGATACCTTAAAAACAACAAGAGAACATAAATAGCTGCTCAATGATGCAAAGAAGACAAATCTAAGATTAACTGGAGTACATGAAAAATCAGAACACAGCACAAAGGGCATAAAAAAGTCTATTTATAAAAATAACAGCAGAAAATTTTCCAAAGATTGGGAAAGAATAAAATTTATATAATTACATATATATTAAATATATTATATATAAATACATACATATATATATATATATATATATATATATAAAATAGAACCCCAAATAGCCACAATCGATACAGAACTTCTCCAAGTCACATCATAGTCAAAATACCTGAAGCCGAACACAGGAACAGAATCTTAAAGCTGATAGAGAAAAGAAGTGAATCACTTACAAAGGTAAAACTATTAGAATTACAATAGACTTTTCAACACAAACCTTGAAGGCCAAGACTTGGGGCAAAATGTTTCAAGCCCTAAAAGAAAACAATTTCCAACCTAGGCTGACATATCCTGCAAAACAATCTTTTAAAACTGAGAGAAAAAAGATACTTTCATGATAAGAGCACCTAAAGAAATTCAGTCACCAAACCAGCGCTCTAAAAACATTCTCAAGGATATTCTAGAAGAGTCTATGGCACGCATATCACAGCAGGCTGTTTGTATCATTGAACAACACTCTAAAAGGTTCACCTCCATCACTGTCCTAAGAAGAGACAATGAACCCAATAAAGCCAAAAAATAGAAAGAATTCATTAGGCAGGATAAGCAGTTAAGTAGGGTGGGGTGGAGATCAGCAACAAGAAAATAATGAATTGACAAGAATAAGTCAGTCTCTTTTCGTAATAACTGTCAATGTGAATGGTCTCAACTCCCCTATCAAAATACATAGATTACCAGAATGGATCAAGAAATAAAACCCAACAAAGTACAATATGTTACAAACACATTTAATCCAAAAAGAAATACACAGATTAAAAATCAAAGGCCTGAAAGCAGTAATCTATGCAATGGGAACCTGGAAAAAAATCCCAAGTAGCTATCATAATTTAAGACAAAGTGGATTTCAAGCCCAAACTGATCAGAAGAAGCAAAAAAGGTCACTACATATTGGTTAAGGGAACAATTCAACAGGAAGACATAACAACTATAAACATAAGTTGATGCACCCAATTTCATAAAACAAACACTACTAAGCAAGATGTGGTGGTGCACACCTGTAATCCCAACACTTGGGAGGCTGAGGCAGAAGGATTGCCAAGAGTTTGAGGCCAGCTTGGGCTACATAGTGAGTTCAGGACTGGCCTAAACATATAGCAAGATGCTATGCTGTGTATTCTCAAAAAACAAAAAACAAACACTACTAAACCTAACAAAAAAATCAGGTAAATACCAACACAGTTATAAGTGAGGACCTCAATATCCTACTGTCACAAATAGATCAACTGGACAAAAATCAACAAAGAAATATTAGCACTGAATCTAACCTTCAAACAAATGGACTTAATAGATATCTACAAAATGTACAACAGAATACACACTCTGCTCAGCAGTACAAGAGACTTTCTTCAAAGAAAAGACCACATACTAGCCCATAAAGCATGCTTAAGTAAATGCAAAAGAATCAAAATTATCCTATGCATATTATCAAATCATAGTGCAATGAAACTAGAACTCAATGGCAAAAGAAACCACAGAAATTATGCAAACATATGAAATTAAACAATAACCTCTTAAAGGTTCACAGAAGAAATTAAACAAGAAATTATTTCCTAGAATAAAACAATAATGTCACTACAAAATCCAGAACTTATGGGACACAACGAAAGCAGTCCGAAAACAGAAGTTTATAGCTGTGAATGAAAATATCAGAAAAACAGAGCAAGACGATATAAATAACCTAATGATCCACCTCAAGGTCCTAGGACAAACAAGGGTAATCCAAATTCAAAGCTAATGCAAAGAAGCAAATTACAAAGATCTGACCAGAAATTTTTAAAAACTGACACCAAAAAAAAATACAGTCAATGAATCAAAGAAATAGTTCTTTGAAAGAATAAACAAAATAGAAAAAGGACAGAAAAGACCCAAATCAATGCAACTAGAAATGAAAAAAGGTGAAACACAACATCAGACTTTACCAAAATCCGGAAGACTATTAGTAACTACTGTAGAGTCTGTACTCTAATAAAATAGAGAATTCAGAAGAAATAAGATTCCTAGATATGTACGAACTATCAAACCTAAACCAAGAAGACATAAAAACCCTTAATAATCCAATAAAAGCAATTAAGATTGAAGAGGTAACAGAAAATTTACCAGCCAAGAAAAGCTCAGGTCCTGATCCTGAATTCTATAATAATTCTTTAAAGATACAACACCAATACTCCTCAAACTCTTTAATGAAATTGAAAGGGAAGGAGTACTCACAAAGTCATTTCTGGAAGCTACCATTACCCTGAGTCTAAAACCAGAAAAGGACCCAACCGAAAAAGAGGCCAATCTGTTTAACGACGCAAAAGTCCTCAACAAGATACTGCCCAACAGGAAGCACTAAATCATCAAAAAGAACATATATCATGTAGGATCATACATCAAGTAGGATTCATTCTAGAGATGCACAGATAGCTCAACAAACTCAAATCAATAAAGGCAGTATACCACATAAACAGAAGCAAGGACAAAAATCACATGTTCATCAGAAAAAGCATTTGACAAAATCCAATATGCATTCATGATAAAAAAAAAAACCTTGAAGAAATTAGATACAGAAGGACCTTAGCTCAATCCAATAAAACCTCTTTACGCCAAACTGTCAGCATATTAAATGGCAAGATTCTGAAAGCTTTCCTTCTAAAATCAGGAACAAGACAAGGATGTCTGCTATCGCTACTACTGTTCAATATACTTCTCATAACATTAGTTAATAAAGCTACAGTGATACAAACAGCATGGTACTGGCAAAAACAAAACAAAACAAACAAACCCATGTTGATCAATGGAACAAAACAGAGGATGCATAAACAATTTCAACCTTTCTTATATGAGAAACCCAAACTATAAATAAAAACCAATATAAAAGATAAAAGGAACAAAAAGAGAGATGGAGAAAGGGAGGGTAGGGAGAAAGAAAAACAAATGCTGCCAGAAGGGAAGGGAGGGGAAGTCAAGGGAATTGAGATGTGCTATGTACATGTGACAACTTAGAATGAATGCAATCATTATGTACTGCAAATATGTACCAATAAAATGTTTTTAAGTTATTATTGCTTTCTATAATTTAATTTTAAAAAATTATTTGCCTCCTTATTAATTTCAATCTTACCAATGGAAAAAGTAGGAAAGATAAAGCACTAGAGAGAATGTATAGAGAAACAGTATCAATCTTCTCTAAACAATGATTTTTTAACTTTTTTCTTCTCTCTGAATTGAGTCTCTGTTTTATCAACTAGCAGGTAATGGGGGCTGGGATTGGGGGTTGAGGATGTAAGAATGAATTTCTACCATCTACTTTAATACTGTATACTTTTTAAAGTAACTTCAATGAACAATGTATTTAGAAATTACTAACGTAACTCACCTACGCAGTTACCCACCCATGGGCAATGATGATCAAATTTTGCTATACAGCGGTTGCACACACCACAGTGTTTGGACCTCACTGGTTTCCGTATCTGTTAATAGGCACAATGAAGGATTATGAAAAACACTGTACACAAGAAAGAAAAGCTGGACATTTATTTTCTCAAAATACAATTATGAAAACACAAAACTATACTTTTTGAACAACTGTACACCAATGTTTCCAATCAATTAAAAACAAACAGGAATTACTACTGTTTTGTTTTAATGAAATTTCAACTGTATTAACAAGGACTAAACAGATGAGACTACTCCAGAATATGAACTCTTAAAAATGGAACAGAATCACCAATTTACAAAAGTAACAACTACAAATTAAAAACCAATTCAAGGTTGTGATGAATGATACTATATTTAATTCATATCAAATTTCTAAAGAGAAAGGTATCACTCTCCAGACTTCAAAATGAAGACTTGTTTAACTAATGGTTATAATACTGGTTACTCTTTAATAAGTAAAACTGTCACTGAATAAAAGACCAGCTTAGAATGGGAATAAAAGAATCTTCTAAAATTCAAAATAACTAATAAAAGTGCCTTCCCAAAGTAACAAATCTAGCAAAAAACAATTAAGTGTACATATCTATTTCTCTTTAAATGGTTCCTGAAATCTCAGATTAAGATTTAGCATTTCCTCTGCTGGAATTTATGACCATATCTAAGAAGGCAGAATATGTTTGTAGATTTGATGTTATTTTCTCTTGCAAAAAAATTAAAAATCCATTACTCAGTTTATGACTGACAAGAATTCATGGTTATGATGTCTAAGTGCCTTGAAATGCTTTTTATACTAATTGATGCTAAACTAGCCAAGGAATACAAAAATTCACGGGAGATCTTCAAAGGACTGGCAATGCTAATGCTGGAAGATCTAGTAATAGCCTCATGAGAGAAAAATTATAATAGCCATCACTGTTCATATTGGTATTTCAATAAAAGCACTGCCATTCCTGCATTATTTTCCAGAAGGTTATACACTGTTCTGAAGTACCCAGGAAAAAGTATAGATAGGTGGATTGTGCAGTTCTTAGATCTACTAAATTCTCTGTGGGCTAAAGAAAAGAAGCTGTTACTCATTACAGATGTGAGACTAAATCTACTTATGAGAAAAGCAAGAGTATCACGCTATAAAACAACTACCCTCACTTCTAACCCTCAGCTACAATTTTCCTTTGGGCAACACCAGTCAAAAATCTGAACAATAGGGGCCGGGGATTTAGCTCTGATCCTTGTGCCTTGCAAGCACAAGGATCAGAGTTCAATCCCTGGTACCAAAAAAAAAAAAAAAATCTGAACAATAGAGTGACTTGGTTCCAAAGTTCCTGAATATACAGTAACTGCTGTCTCCATAGAATGACTGTATAATTTGCCATATGGTAAGTACATCCACATTGCACACTTGATTTTGTGGAACAGAGTATTCCCACAGAATAGCAGTGTATCAAAACATTCTAAACCTCAGAAAAGAATACGTCAAGAATGAATGATGGGGATTTAGCTCAGTGACACCATGCCTGCCTCACAAGCGCAAGGTCTTGAGTTCAATCCCTGCCACCTCAAAAAAAAAAAAAGAATGACTATACAAAAAAATTTAGTCAGGACCCTAAAGTTGCTGTCAAAAGTAAAGCAGTATATATTTTAAACATTCAAATCACAGCTCCTCAAAAATCATTAAGTGAAACAACTTAAAGAATTTGTAGAAAGCCAGATGTGGTGGCACACATCTGCAACCTCAGCTATTATACAGCTGAGGGAGGAAGATTGTAAGTTTGAGGCTAGACTCAGCAATTTACTGAGACCTTGTCTCAAAAATAAGAGAGGAAAACAAAGGACTGGGAATATAGCTCAATAACAAAGCACCTGCCTAGGATCCACTAGGCCCTGGGCTTCAATCTCCAGTACTACCCCTCAATCGTTCTGTAATCCTAAACTAAGTCAACTATTTACTATTAATCAAAAATATTAATTTACATATGACTCAAAAGTATAAAAGAACATTACTTTCATGTATGATTTGAGAATATTTCAACTTCCATGTAGAAATTTAACCATGGTAACAGTCTATACATTTTTTCACAAACTTATAAAAAACAAAATAATCACAACACAAAAATGATTCTATAGAAAGCTGATGTCTACAATAAAATAATCAATGCCAGTATTACTATACTGTACTTGATTTCATAAACAAATACTATTTAAATTCATATACATCTTAGATTATACATGACCTGGTCAATGATGATCACTTTAAAAAATCAATAAAACAGTGTTCAAAGTTGTACAAATACTTCCACACAAACAAATAATACTCAAATTGAACTTGCTGGAAGGCCATGTTGTCTGAAAAATTACTTAATGAATTTTCCCACTATAACTTTTAAAAATTCAAGAATGAATTTTCTTATAATATAGTTTTAAAAAACTTATAAGCAAACATTCTATTTTAAATAGTTTAAATTAGGAGATAAAAAGAAAATAAGAATGAATATGTATGAAAGTATTTCTGAATCAGAAGTATAGTCGAGGTCTACTACTGGGGAATAAGCACACTGAGGAGGAGATACCTTTGTTATCTCTCCTCTTGTACCATGGAATAAATGGTATTTTTTGGTGCGGGAGGGAGAAAACTGTGTTCAGCAAATGAAGTTCTTGTTCTCCTCACCCACACCATCTATGCTATGGTACTGTCAAAAAGAAGAGAAGAGAGGAAAGAACAAAGAATATACTACCAAACAGGTACTGCAGAATATACTGAGGTCCAGACTTCCTGTTTCTGCAAGTTCAACTATTGTCTGTGAATTAAAAAAAAATTTATTTAAAACTGAATAAAATTCACTAACACTCATCACTATGAATCAGTAAAGATCAGACACTCATCTTTTAATTTCCTAATGTTTTTAGCTCAAAATAAGAAATGAAATCTTTTGCGCATTCATGTCTGTTTCATTACAATATGAACAGTACTAAAGAACATCAGAGTAGCAATTTCTATGTGGTCTAAACCATAAGAATTGGCTACTGTCTTTGTATAATGTGGATAGGAATGATTTAACAAAATTTGTTTTGTTTTTGGAAACTAAATAAAACAGCTCTTAAAATTATGCAAAATGTCTCCAGTCCAATTCTCTACTTACACAACATCTTTTATGAATTTAGTTTCAAGTACCTGGGTTACAGTAAGAAGATGCTCTGAATCACATATACAAATATTTTATACTGGAATGGTCTATCTGTTCTATCCGTTTACTAGCTTCTAGTTTATAAACTCATATGACAAGCATTTGCTGAATGCATTTATTTGCTGGGGGTTTATAGAGATGTTTAAACACTCAGAGGGAGCACTTAGCTCTTAAAGCCATCACAGTAGGCTTGTAAGGGACAGAAACATAAAATTATAAAATATTATGGGATTATAAAGACAAATGTTCAAGAGCAACAAAGGTAAGCCCAAATAAAATATACATAATTTCAATTTAGTGTAAAACCTTATATTCTAAAAGACAGTTTTTTCCTTTGTACTCAAAATATCTTGTTGTAAATGCTAACAATTTGGCAGTTAAACATGTGAACTGCATTATGCTACCTTTTTCTTTTGTTCTTCTGTAGCTTTAATAATCCCTGGATCTGATTTCCAAGATTTTCCAAAGTTGTAGAAAAGTGCAACACTATTGGCAAGGAATGGAAGATGAATAAATAAAAAACTGAGATGTGCCTAAAGTTAAGGAATCTAAGAAAGTAAAGATCAATGAGTTACAAATTTATAATCCACAAAATAACCCAAAACACCTACCAAAAAATCACAAGTTTTTAAATCAAAATATTTTCCCATTATATTCACAACTAAAATGTAAAATTGTGACTTCTTTATAAACTTTAAACCATGTGGCCTTATCTGACACTTTAAAACTCAGTGAGTAAGCTCAGTGTAGTGATGCATGCCTACAGTCCCCGTATTCTGTCAGGGTGAGTCCAACTTAAGCAATTTAGCTACTTAAGAGACTTATCTCAAAACAAAAAATAAACAGGGTTGAGGATGTACTTCATAAGGTCCTGAGTTTGAGCCTGCTAGCTGCTCAGTATATTACTACACATTTGAAAAGTTATTCAGGAACTAATTACCAGATGAACTTAACTTGCTCTTTAAAGGTACATAAGATTATCTTTGAATGTTAATTTTAACTAAGCTTTAAGTTAAACAAGCTAATTTTTAAATTTTTTAAAATTGAAACTAAATTTGAAACATTTTTAAATTCCCTCTAAATGGCATGTCTGTTTTTATTACTAATATGATATCTGAGAATATCAGAAAGCTAAAAAACCATAAGGGCAACAACAAAACAATAATTCTACAACCCAGAAAAAACCTTTTTTGGTTCTGGCATTCTGCTTTTTAACTATAACTGGGATCATAGTATATTTAGAATTAATATAATAAATAACATTTATTACAAGGTGCAACTTAAGCCACCCAAGAACCCTATGACAAATCCTACTGCTATCCCCACTTAACATGATAAAAGTGAGCAAAGGCTAAGTCCAAAACTGCAAAGTTAAGAGGTAAAGTATTAAAATCCTGCCATTTAATACCTATGTTATTCTGCCACTCCAAAGTGCTCACTAGAATTTCTTAGATCAATAATATAGAAACAATATATGTGGGATATTTTTAAGGTTTATTGCATATACTTATATTGTCAGATTATTTTAGTAAAAGCTACCAATTTATAACCCCACTAGCAATATGTGATTGCTTGATTAGTACCGTTGTATTAACACTAAGAAACAAACCTTGTAAATTTCAGGAGCAAAAGAAGTGCTATTATCCTTTTAATATATATCTATGCCTATGACAGGTAAAACAAGTATTTGTCATCAATATTTTCATTTAAATGTTTATGGATGGTATTTTACATGTAACTCTTTAATGTGCTTAGTTGTTATTTTGATGGCAGTAGCTCTAAGTTGGTTACTTTTAAAGACAAATATTTAACCAGACTTTCAAGCTAGGATAATAATTTGAAATTCATTCATTAAATTTCTTTACAACAGTAACGAATGAAATGAATCCAGAACATTAAATCAAACAAACAAACCAACTATTCTCCAAAATACTATCTACAACTTCAGGAAAGGGACAAGCTTCATTATACTGTAAAATTCAAAACTGAAGGCCAAGGAAGAATCATGATTCTGGTGAGGCTAGCTGTTTAGCATAGGAACTGAATTAGGCCTGACTACACCTGTACAAGTAGAATGTAAAACTACAGATAAAGACAAAATGTCTGAGAATTCTCATCGATCCCATCCTGACCCTTGACTAATAGATTGGTGTCCCCCGCCAAAATCATATGTTGAAGTCCTAAACCCAATGTGACTATATCTGGAGATATGGTCTTTAGAAAGTAATTAAGGTTAAATGAGGTCATAAAGGTGAAACCCTAATCCAACAGAACTGTGGTCTGATAAGAAGAGAATGAGAGGACACAGCAGGAAGACAGTTTTCTGTAAGCTAGGAAGAGAATGCTCACCAGAACCCGATTTCAGACTACTGGCCTCCAGAACTGTTGGATAATAAATTTCTATTGTTATAACCAACCAGTCTGTTGTATACTATTATGGGTGTCTGAGCTGACTAATAAATACTCCCACTTTTCACCCTAGGTAATTAGATGGAAAAACACGAATATAGTGAGTAGAAACTATCAACAAATCTGGAAAACCTCTTCAGTAACAAAAATCCCTGAATACCCTGCATGACCTCCACTAACCTTCAAAAACTACCAAACCATCTCAATTATGATTAATTTGTTATTAATAAGGTGACAGGACAAAGCTGTGGGGGCAAATCCCAACATCATTCTGTCTCTAAGGCCAGGCAGAATAAAAGCTCAGAACAGACTTTCTAACAAGATCTTAGGACAGCTAAACTCAGGTTCTGGAGCAAGAATTTACAACTGAGCTATCTTTGCTAAAGCAAAGGAAAAATGTGTAGAAATTTAGATTGAATTCTAGCACTGAAAATACTATGCTGGTACCAAATATGACAGAAAAAACTTTAAGAAAACATAAAAATCTGAATGAATCTGCCCAGGTTAATAATGAGTAAGATGAAAAGAAACAGTATCACTATGTTAGCATACTTAAAAATACTTAAAAATTCAAGTAAAATACAGATGCACACTGTTCACAAAACAAGAGTCCTGTCTGGGAGGAAATATAACCTAAAGAGAAAACCAAATGAACTGAGGATGTTTCTTAATTAAATAGTAATATGAAGCCTGCAAAACATGAGCTTAAAGATATTAGAACCAGATGAGAAGGGTGATTCTAGAAATAAAAACAGAAACCAAACAAAACCATTATCTAACAATGGAATGAAAAATTTATAAAAATGAATACATAGAGCATAAAGAGACTAAGCAAAACAATAGAGATAAGAGTATGTACAAGATGCTGCTAAAGATAATTCAAAAGATAATTTTATTCATGAAGTAGGAAATACAACAAAGAATTCAGAGATCATAGTACAAATAATTTTCAGAAAAAAGGAAAACATTCATCTATATTATATAGTGTACATATGTAACTTCCATTTAGTATTATATACTGAAAAACATATTGCACATTGAGAAAATCTGAGGGACAAAGATTAACATTCTCTAACACATACTCGTTTTAATAATAAAAAATGATTGCCCAGGGACTGAGGCTATAACTCAATGGTAGAGCATTTGTCTAGCATGCACAGGCCTTAGGCTTGATCTCTAGGACAGAAATCGATCAACCAATAAAAGAATGCCTTGACTAAAATTTTTTTTTTTAATTTTAAAAATGTGGTGCTAAGGTATTAATAGAAAACCCCCAAAGACCAGACATATTCAACAAGCACAAATTTAGAGGTAAGCAGGTTCCAAAAATTAATGTCAACTTTTTGGATATTTGCTAACACCTATATGCTATATACTACTTACAAGGCATATATAAAATTTAAGATTATAGAAATGTTAAAGGTAAATACTAATTAAAATAAAATGTTCTTCGTTAATGTTTTCTTACCATGGGTCACTAGACATTGATTCAAGGTTCATTATTTCATTAGAAATAATTCTAAACCTATATGCATTTAATGATGTAACTTCAAAATATGTCAAGGAAAAACTGACAACCAAAAAGACAACCTACCAAATACATCAATACACTGGAAATTTTAACATAATTCTTTGAATAAGTGATATTATAAGTAGATAAAAAATTTACTGAAGATAGAGTGCCTTTAGTGGCTCAATAAGCTTGATGTCATGTACAGAATGCAACTGAAATAGTCCATAAGGTACTTTTTAACTTTAAATGTTTTGAAAAAACAAAGAAAAGTAAATAAATTAATGGACTAAGAAGTGAAAGAGAAAAACAGAAACGGTTAATAAAACCTAAAGTTCTTTTTTTGGAAATAAAAAGAAGCAAAACCAATGATAACCTCTTCTAAAATTCCTGTTCTCACTTGTAGCTCTTTTCCCTGTAATATTTTAAAATTGGAATCTCTGTAAATTTAACTTAGCACTTTAATCCTAATGAGCCTACATCATCTTTAAAAAGCATTTGAATGGTTATTTAATCCCATATCGCACATAGCATAATTGATAAAACTATCCCACTGTTCAGGATGGATATTCAGGGCGCTTCCATTTATTCCCCATTAGAAATAATCTTATGAGAAACATCCTTCTAAATAAATCTTTGCCTTTATATCCTGCAATTACTGTTTAACATGTCATAATTTCTTTAAAGAGTAAAATTAAAAGAAAGATAACTGGGAATAGGGAGATCAACATTTTCCAAAGGGAAATGTGTCAAGAGATGGAGGGGTTAGGGAGGGAGGGAGAGAAGGGGAAGGGGATGAAAAAAGTTAAGACAACTATGAATGTAATCATTATGTACTGCAAATATGTACTAATAAGAATTAAAAGAAATTTTAAAAACTGAAAAAGGAGAGATCAAAGAGTATTTATTTCTGGAGCTTTTTCTATGCTGTCTGTTTTCCAGTAAGATTTATGAACTTAAATTATGTTCAGAGTACAACAGGAAGATACACATGAAGACACACTGAATCAGGTCAGAAATCTGGGTTCTACACCTAACTTCTAAGTGTCTGCCTGCATGACTCTGAGCAAGATACAAGTATCTTGCTAACAATTAGAAACGTGCATTAAAATCTTTATGTATTTTATCTACAAGAATTCTTAAAACCAAGGGCTGGGGATTTAGCTCAGTGGTTCCACCGCCTGCCTTGTAGGCACAAGGTCCTGAGTTCGATCCCTGGCACAAACCCCCCACCCCCAAAACCAAACAAACAAAAAAATCAAGTAAAGTAGTATATCTGATGTAAATCAGAAAGTACAGAACAATAAGTTATCTACAGGGAGCTAATTATTTAATGAATAGTAGTACAGAGAAAAGAACTTATTAAAATAGCTTATACCAATGTAGTTATTATAAAAACACATAAGTAACTTTATTAAATTGGGTCTTATGAAAAGCAAAAATAAAGTTTATACAGCTGGTCCTCATACCTCCTCTGCACAATTTATATGCAAACCCCAAATCAAT
Organism: Heterocephalus glaber; assembly: GCF_053883595.1. NCBI lineage: Eukaryota > Metazoa > Chordata > Mammalia > Rodentia > Bathyergidae > Heterocephalus > Heterocephalus glaber. The sequence continues at coordinate 8,082,059 of NW_028258356.1, read as the reverse complement.
ATTCATAGCACATTCTTCAGTCACTTGATGAACATCCACAAAACAGTGAGAAATCCGAGTTTCCGGTGTGCACATTCTGAGAAGAATCTACCTTCTTGCTTCAGTTCACATATTGTAAACAAGTGTCTTTTCAGTGTTCTATTTAGTGTCACATTTTTGTGCCTTCTGTTGAATTTGATGCTTAAAAGGGCACCCAACAGGCAGTGCTGTTGTGTTCCTAAGTACAGAGGCTATGATGTGCCTTCTTGAGAAAATATATGTTAAATCGGCTTCATTTATGCATGAGTTATTGTTCTCTTGGCTGAAGTTCAATGGTAATGAATCAACAATAAATATACCACATTAAGGTTTTTGAAAACTGAAACGCATGCAAACCAGTGCATTAACTGGTTGTTAAAAATGTAATGACCTACATCTCTCAAGAAATAAGCATGAATTTCCCTTAGGAACGAGTATTTTCTAATTCAGTACTTGCAGTGATTATAAAACATTAACTACTGTGAAGAGTGAAAACTGTGTAATTCTACTTTGCAAAACGAGTTACATATATAGTTATGAGTCGCATGAGAGAAGTGGTATAAGCATAATAGTCTGAGGTCATCAAGGGAGGTAGGTCCTGACAGTCACTGCCATTCATCTCTGTATCTTAGTCAGCACCTTATCGCCTCAAGGCTCTTTCCTGTCAACTATCCTTTATGCTTCCATTATAAGTTAAATCTGTGCTTTTTTTTCTGCAACGCCCCCCCCCCCCAATATGTCCTTTAGGTTTCTCTCCCTAGCCTCAGAAATTAAGACTGGAAAAAAAAGAAAAAAGTAGCTCCAAAATCATACAGATAAAAATTATTTTATAAAATAAGACAAGTACATTAAAACTTTGGATTGTAACTTGTTCTGAGAGTGCTCCACAAGATGAGCAAACATTTCTAATAAATTTTAACTTGATAAATGAGCAATGTCTTGCAATACAAGTAATATGTGACACTGAATGTCACATGTTCACAACTAAGTCTATCGTTCTCTCTCACTGTAGGATTGTGGGTGATCGTCTCCCAAAAGCAAGGTTCCAGAGGAGATCTCGTCTGCAGAGAGGGAGGAGGAAAAAGGCAGGGGAATTCCTCACTTCAAATGACATTAGGGTGATGCGTAAAACGTGGGGAACAATGCAAAACTTTGTAGAAAAGCACCACCCATATAAGGTTGTAGCAGTGCAAGCAATTAGTCTGTTTAACAACAATGCAATGTCACATTTCTGTGAAATCTTCAAAAGGTGGCAAAAGCAAGTGTCATTGGACAGGTTCCTTGTTAAAGCTGCATGAAAAGAAAAAGATTCCACTGAGCCAACAGACAGCAATGATTCAGCTAAGTGACAGTGAAAGCCGTCCTACACAATAACCCTCCTCTCTCTTGTCTCCCTCACACCAGCCACAGTTTTCAAATATAAGTGCAGGTTACTTTGTTTTTCTTTATATTTTGTATTTTATTATTTTGTATTACAATATTGTAATCATTTTTATATGAATATTTTTGAGTTGTAGAATGAATCATTTGAATTCCCATTATTTCTTATGGGGAAATTCGCTTTGATATACAAGCGCTTTGGATTACAAGCATGTTTCCAGAAGGAATTATGCTCACAAACCAAGGTTTTACTGTATAAGGTTTTGGGGGAATAATCAGAATTTAAAGTATATGAGGGGAGTCGCTGCCACCGCGGCCGAGAGAGCGTTGGACGGGCGGGAAGCCGCGGCGGCCCGAGCCGGGGGAGCTGGGAGCACGGGGCGTCCAGGCCGCCGCAGCCGCCTGAGGGAGCGCCAGGGGCCGGCCCCGGGGAGTCAGGGCCGAGCCAACGGGGGGAGCGCGCGCGCCCCGACACTGTTGCCGCCTCGGGTCGATTTAACTCTATCCACAGTAATGGCTGCGGCCTTACCCAGGACCCTAGGGGAGTTGCAGCTGTATAATATATTGCAAAAAGCCAATCTGCTTTCTTATTTTGATGCCTTTATCCAACAAGATGGTGATGACGTCCAGCAACTCTGTGAAGCTGGAGAAGAGGAATTTTTGGAAATCATGGCACTGGTGGGCATGGCTAGCAAGCTCCTTCATGTTAGAAGGCTACAGAAGGCTCTGAGAGACTGGGTTACAAACCCTGGCCTTTTCAATCAGCCGCTGACTTCCCTTCTTGTCCGTAGCATACCTATCTATAAATTACCGGAGGGATCACCTACGTGGCTGGGAATATCCTGCAGCAGTTACGAAAGAAGTTGCAATGCCCAGGAACCTCATTTAAAAATCCCCAAATGTGCCGCTACCACCTGTGTGCAGAGCTTGGGACAGGGGAAGTCAGACCTGGTGGGGAGCTTAGCGCTGCAGAGTGTGGGCGAGTCCAGACTCTGGCAAGGCCACCACGCATCAGAGAGCGAGCACAGCCTCTCCCCAGATCTTGGCTCCCCCGCGTCCCCAAAGGAGAGCAGCGAGGCTCTGGATGCTGCTGCTGCACTCTGTGGCTGTGTGGAGCGCATGGCCCCCACCCTGCCGAAAAGTGACTTGAATGAAGTGAAAGAGCTGCTAAAAACCAACAAGAAGTTGGCTAAAATGATCGGTCACATCTTTGAGATGAATGATGATGATCCACACAAAGAGGAGGAAATTCGGAAATACAGTGCAATATATGGCAGATTTGACTCCAGGAGAAAGGATGGAAAACATCTCACGCTTCATGAGCTCACTGTTAATGAAGCAGCTGCTCAGCTCTGTGTGAAGGTTAATGCCCTACTGACAAGAAGAGATGAACTTTTTGCCCTGGCTAGGCAGATTTCTCGAGAAGTCACCTATAAATATACTTACAGAACCACCAAGTCAAAATGTGGTGAAAAAGATGAATTATCCCCAGAGAATTAAAGTGGAGAACTCGTTTTTTGACTCCCAGGATGGGTTTCCACACTTCCAGGATTCTGTGCAAACACTCTTCCAACAAGCGAGAGCTGAGTGAAGAACCCGCAGCTCTTAGTTCACAGCAGCCTGAAAAGGTGATGGCGAAGCAGACGGAGTTCCTGTGCGCCCAAGCTGGCTAAAAGAGACTGCAGCAAGCAGAAAGGCTGTCCGAGGGGCTGTACCGGCAGGGCTTGGGGGAATACAGCCCCAATGGGCTGCCTGCCGAGACCTCTGACGGCCAAGGAGAAAGACCTCTGAATCTCCGGATGCCTAATTTACCAAGCAGACAACCTCATCATTTTGTGTTGGATGGGGGGCTGAACAGACTTTACCCTGGTGAGGCCAAGTCGCACTCGTCAGAGAGCCTTGGGATTTTAAGACTACCCTCACTCAGCTTTCACCTTGGAAAAGAAAGTCATCAAAACAGAGGCTGAAGATTCAAGATAGCTGGGATTCTTGCACTGTTCTCTGGAAATGGCATCACATTTAAGGATAATGCTCCATCATAGAATTAAGCCTCAATAACCAATGTTGCCTCATTCAGCTCAAACAGATTTCATAGCCAAAGCATCAGGACTTATTCGGTAGTCTGTGGAAACCTGAAGACAAAACAGGAGCCACAAAAGAGAAAATCAAGAGTGCTGCAATCTGTAACAAACACTGACCCATTCATATTCCTGTGTAAGTCGCTTTGTGGAAAGGCTTACAAGTTAATATTGTAAGCATTCATTATTTAAGAATGTACAATGTACTTGTGTAATTTATAGAATTAAAATCTAGATGTCAGGCCTGTTTGGTCTAATAGATGTGGATAGTTTATTTTACTTGAAATTTTGTTGTCTATTTTAAGTGTATTTAGCGTAAATACTATTTTACATCACAGTTTAGAATCTTTGCAGTTGAAAAAGAAAGTTTAAGTAACATAGTTATTGGCAAGGTTCCAATGACTAGAAAAACAGAAAACACTCAATTTAAGCTAAGGAAAATACTGTGTATTTAATATTTGATAAAACTGATTTTGTTTAATAGGAAATATGTAGCATTTATTCAGTAATATCATTTTCCCTGGTTTAATCAGTGGGCATTTACACAGTAAATGTTGAAGGAAAGTTAAAAATGATTAGGGTAGAAAATTCATCTTACCTAACTGACCCAGATTGGCTTGTATAATAGCTACTTAAGGTGCAACAAAGAGAGGAAGCTACTACTTGGACAGAGAACCTGAAACAAATGGACTAATGTGTGAAAGCCTTGGTATTTCAGAATATGCTAAATAGGTTAAGACATAGTAGATTAACTTTAAATGTGCCAGAGATGGTGACTTAACAGAGATATGAGAGGCTCTGTGTTTTACATCCAGAAATGCTTCTCCCTGTGAAGGGGCCACAGAGACATGGTGGCTCTCCCAGGGCCATCTTCCACCAGGATGTCCCTGCAACCACATCTGCAGACACAGTTCTATGGAAGTGTAGTTAACAGCTATTAACTCAGTAATTATTTTGCCATTTCATTTTTTTACACCTTCCAGGTTTTTTAATGCAGTTTTTTTGGTAAAATTTATTCAACTTGACAGTATGTTTTAAATTTCCCCTGCTCAATTAATGGACTGTGTGCATACATATATTTTCTATATATATGGGGTATATTTAAATGTTAATAATGTACTGACATAATTATGAGAATTTCATATTTGAATCTATAGCAGTACCAAAAAAAAAAACACCACAAAGCCAAGATCTGCCAATATACATCTTTTTCCTGCTGGTTTAAGATATTTGACAGTTTACCTATTTCCTACAGGTTTACCTAACCCCATTATTGCCAAGAACAGTGTATAAACGTAAGTAATGTGTCTGCTTTTAGTTCTACTTCAGATCATAACTGTGTAACAAACAGTAAGTCATAATGTTACACTAAAATCCATCAGCCAAATGTTAAATGTCTGCACTGTGGTCGCTGACCACTGTCACATATATAGTTGCTTTTTTCATTTTGATATGTAGGAGAGCTTTACAGTAGAAACACCAGTAAACAACTTTTATACTATTAAAAGGCTTTTCTCCCTTCCTGAATGTTTTAATTGTACCATAGTGTTTTGCCCACTGAAGAAGCTTCCTGTGGGCCCTGCAACTTTGTTGCTAGCTTGAGGTTGATTATTGTGGTTGTATAGTTCACTGTGTGTAAAGTGTAGTATGAGTACAATTTAAATAGAATGTTCAGTTTTTAATATTAGCCATAGCACTGGTTAGTATCTCAGTAGTTTCATGAAACGTTTCCTGTATTCTACTCTATTTTGAGAAATTCTGTGGTCTTTTTTTTTATTGTGTCTTATAGTTCAAGTTTGTAGATTTTAATAAGCAACAGTTTTTAAAGATGCAATAAACTTCCAATTAATATTTATCCATCTTTCATGGACCGACAAACTGCATCTTTAAATCATAAATAAGATTCCTTAAGTATCATACTTTTCTGATCTTTCACGCTTAGTGAAGAGGAAGCACAAGAAAAATTTCAGTAGAATACAGTTATTTTGTAAACACTAATGTATTAAACTTGCTATACATTAAAGCAAATAATATATATTTTTATTTGATATGTATATATGAATTGTATGTTATAACTAGTTGATGTTTTTCATTGTGTTAGAGGTATTTTCACTAAATAAGGTCAACTGGTTACCTCAGTATTACAGCCAATATAGTCCAAGGGACCATTAAAAAAAAAAAAAAGTATGTGAGGGCCGAGGATTTAGCTCAGTGGTTCCACTGCCTGCCTCGCAAGCACAAAATCCCGAGTTCGATCCCCAGTACCAAAAAAAAAAAAAGATAAAGTATGTGTGATTTCATTCCCATTTCACGAGTATCACACTTATATTTTCATATAAACATTTGAATAAAAGAAACATTTAAAACATGTTTTCATATAAAGCTGGACTTTAAAAGTCATACACAAATAACATGTACTTAATTTACCACTATCTACACGTCAGGTATGTCCCAAGGTGGTTAGTTTCACAAGAGCTCTATGAGACAGTACTATTACCCCTCCTTCACAGACAAGCAAGTATAAAATTTAGTATTCTCATATTGTAATTTTTATTTGAGAAATTAACCAGCAAAATTTATTTAACACATTTTAAAAATGAAATATATTGCAATCTATTTTAAAGGCAGAATTATTTGAATTGGGTAATTTAAGTAAGACTTCTTTATTCTGGCTTCCCTTCAAAATCTACCTCTCATTCTCAATTCCTAGGATTTGGAAACCTGCATAGCTATTTTTATGCTAAATCCACATAGAGAAAAGAAAAAAGCCCATACTGTATGGGTTTTTAAAACTAATTTAATTTTTTCTTTTTGTAAGAGGCTAGTAATAAATATCCATTTACAGTTCTATGAAAGGACTTATTTTTTCACTTTAATATTTATTAATTTTAAAATATTTTTATCTCATTTGGAACAACTTAACCATTTTAGTGCACGTCTTTACTTTTTTAAAAGAAGATACTTAGTTGAATGGGGATAAAGCTTTTAGATATACTCCAAAATATTTATACAACACTTCACTGACTGTTGAAACCACTTCCAAAACTGGTGGCTGTTGACTTATTAGTTTTTTTAAGCACAAATCACATATTTTGTAAATCTATGAATTTAAGTCTAACTTTTAACTGAAACAGTAGAATTGTTTCAGAAAAATCTTAAATTGAGAGCACCAAAGGAAACTACCCCAGAGTCTAATGCAGCTAATGCAGTTAGCTGTACTAATAAGGCTTTATTGTGTATGTTGCTAATACATATTTCCTCATTAAATCCAAAGTTTTACTGTGAAATAGCATCACATTTTCTCTGTGAAGCTCAATAAATCATCTTCACTAGGAAAAAATAAAAAACACTGAAATTATATAACATTCTCAGGCATTAAGGTTTCATAATCTACTACTTTCCCTGGTTCTTTCCACTTAATAGACCAGGAGTACAGCAACAGTTTAAAATTATTTCGAGATGCAAATAAAAGGTTTTTTACTTAGATGTAAAATTTAATGTCCAATTTAGGAAACTCAAAGTTAGAAAGTATGTCTGGAATACCAAAGTTATCTCACAAGTGAGTACATTTCATAAATTTAAAATCAATGAGGTAATGAAAACAAGCAGATCTGTTTTATTTACATTAAATGTTCCAATAGAAGACATTCTAAGGTTTAATAAATTCTTGAGAAATAATTTGTAAGTGAAAGTACAATCCAAAGCCAGAATTAACTGGTGAAAATTGCCACATGGAAGAATTTAAATTCTCACACTAAGAAAGTGTTTAAAAAGTAAAGTGTTATACTATACTTTCTGAAAATAATTATAATGCAGTAAAAATATAAAATTATATGTATGACTACAATTCTGGAGCTCAAGTTCAAGAAATAAAATGAACATCCTTTGCTTTTCAAGTAAGACACAAGATCACTTACGCAAGTTTATCAAGTGAAACTAGGTATTTACCAAAACTGGAAAAGTTACAAGTCACTGAAAACTGCATCCCATTTAAACATTACCTTAAATACTTGTTATAGCAATATTTTGGAAAAAAGAATTAACAGATATCTATGAAATATGTCTATATTTAAATAAATCTTAACAACTGTAAAAATATCAAAATTGATATTGGCTTTATTTTTTGACAGTGACATGCATATATTGTACACAATTTCAAATTATAATGCTTTTAGAAAATATATTACACTGATAATTTGCCAAAGTTAGAAAATTTTTGACAATATAGCACTACATACTTTTAAGAGAACAAAGATAAAGAATCTTAAGATTAACTGCTACCCACGCCAGAGCAAAATAATATATTAAATTAGGACAATACTTAAGAGAAAAATAGCTTGATACTAAAACATCAAAATCAGTTTGGGAGTATGATGGTCTAGCTTAATTGTCAATTTGATTAGTTTGGGAACTGCCTAGCAGTGATGGCAAACCTTTTAGCTTACAATGGTACAAACAGCCTGCTGCAGCATGTGTCCCATAGGTTCGCCCTCACTGACCTAGTATTAGTAAAGCACATTTCTGGATGTGTCTGGGTGGTTATAGAGACGTGACCTTGGGTACCATATTTGGTCCCTCACCCCTTCTCTGGCACCATTCCCTTTCTCTGGGCACCATGAACTAAGCAGCCACGCTCTATCTACCACATTATCCCATCATGATGTTCCTATCTTGGAGCCAGCCAACTAGGGACTGAATCCTCTGAAACTGTGAGCCAAATAAACTTCTCTTCCTTTAAGTTGTAGGTATTGGGTATTTTGTGAAGCAATGAGAAAGCTGACTAATGCAGATAGGATTAAAGCATGTTGAGAGTTAGACAAAACTTGTTCTAATCCCTGCTTTACCAGAGACCAGCTAATGTGGCGTTGGGTTGCTTAAGACTACATTTTCTCCTAAAATGGAGGTAACAATACTAACTTATAGGATGTAGGTTAAATCAGCACTTAAGAAAATGCTTTTTAAAAACTCAGTAAATGGGGGCCAGGGATTTAGCTCAATGGTGTTGCTGCCTGCCTTGCAAGTGAAAGGTCCTGAGTTCAATCCCTGGTACCAAAAATAAAAAATAAAAAAAAAACCTCAGTAAATGAAGCTGTGTGGTCACACACACCTGTAATCCCAGCATTCAAGGTGGCTGAGACAGGAGTAATGCAAGTTTGAGCCCAGCCTGGATAACTTAGTAAAACACTGTTTCAAACTAAAAAGTAAAAAGGTATGTAGTTTAGTGAGAATACCTGAGGTTCAATCTCTAGTATCATGTAAAACAAAATAACCTCAGTAAATGGTAGCTATTATTATACACAGCTGTTTAAGACAGCTTTCAAAGCAACCTATTAGATATAAAGCATTTAAAAACATTTAGTTCACACTGTTTTAGGAATATTGCTTTTCTGTATAAATTATGAGTAGTTCAGTCCTAATGTTAAATTTAACATTTGCTTAAATAACAAACAAAATTAGTTTTAGATATGCTCTTTAAAACCAAAGGATATCGTTCCAAAACCAGAAGAACCATGTCACATACATCCAGAATTTGGTTGCCAAATATATCCCAAGGGGCAATGCACTATGCATTGAATGATCAAAAAAGGATCTGCAAAATATAAGTTTTATAAAATATGAACTCTATTTTCATCATAAAAATGAATACTTATTTAAATAAAATTTACATAAATTCTGCATGGCAAGCACTGGTTTAACCAGAATCCAAAAGTTTTAGGATGTTTACAGAGAATGTCATCACAGTAAAAATAACAGTAATAAGTTCACAGCTAAACTGAGTCAGCAAGATTCTGAAGTTCCTTTTAATTTACAAATAATTAAAATTATATTTCATGTATTTTTCAATTTCAGAATTTCAGCATACTCTGATTGCTTTAAATCAATAATTTACTTTAGTATGAACAGCAACTCCATCATCCAACATATTATTCCTCAAAAATGGATTATAATTTCAACACAATACTTAAGTTTTTATGTTTCATCATTATTTCTCATCTACATACTTCAGTTAAGGTTGGGGCACATCTTTTCAGACAAAATGAACTAGCTGATTTGGACTAAAGTTTTGTATTTGTAATACTTCAAGTTTAGGGATAAATAATAATAAATTTTATTAGACATAAACTGGATTAATACCCACGTAGGTTAAGTAGGGAATCTTGGTGACTTCCTATATTTATCTCTTTTGGAGTGCCTAGAGATGCTAAAATGAGGTAAGTTAACCAGAATTCAGTCCCTTCTTTTGAGTTAATATATTAGCACATTACCAGTTATTCCCATTCTTTTGTGAATTATTTTCACAACTCTTTTCTAAACGTTAGGTAAAAATGAGACACTAAAAGAATGGAAATTAAATGGGAAGTTCTGGAGCCAGGGATTTAGCTCAGTAGTTTCACTGCCTGCTGCCCAAGCGCAAGGACCCGAGTTCAATCCCAGGTACCAAAAATAAATAAATAAATAAATAAATAGGAAGTTCTGGATTACAGACACCACCTTAGGTTTGCAGAATGGGGCAAAACTAAGGCATGGGACCTAAAGATAAGAAGAGTAAAAGAAAATGGTCAAAACATTAAAAAAAAGGAAAGAATTTTTTAACAGCGCCTATATCGTAATTATGCTTAGGTTCACCCTGTTAAAATCAAACCTCTCCTTGTTTACTATCTGTGACCAAAGGAAATAAAATGCCTATGAAAATGTGAGGGCAATATTATAATTACACAGGAATAAACACTATGCATATTACAGTTACAGTTCAACAAATTTAAGTTCACTTCTACTGAAATTTTATTTAGAAATATTTAAATTTCTAAAACTACCTTTTAGCTTTAAAATTACATGCTAGATTTGTCATTAAACACCTTTAGAATCATTTTAATAACTGTTTTTAAAATCTAAAAGATTTCAAATGATAACTTAAAATTTTTAACAATAAAGATAAAACATACTACCATAAAGGCAATGTTCTTCTAAACATACCAAAACATATAGCAGGGTACAACTTTCATATACTATTAAATATAAAGACAATACACTTACTTTGAAAGAAATTGTACTGTAGCCCAAACGCCACCATACATTAGCCCTTTAATGAGCCAAGAATCAATATTTAGGTCTGCTATAAACCCAACTAGCCAAATAACTAGGAATGGAGTTCCTAGCATTACTTTCTGCCGAAATTCCTGTACAGAAACAAAACAATTATAAAGTTCCAAATAACCTTAAGAAGGATCACTGTTGTCTTTGTAAAAGCATGCAACAAAAGGTGAAATTCATCATTCAAATACAACTAATATATGCAGCCATTATTTAAGATGCTGGTCTCTGGAGACACTAAACAAACAATTTAAAAGGACTTTTTTAAGACTGTGAAAAATGAGAATAGTGTTAAGAGTAAGTTCTACACCATCAGATATGGGAGATTTGTGGTCTAACAAAGCCCATAGTAGGAATATTACCTTCTTCTTTGAATATCTGTCTAATGGCTAAAATTATATTACACATTTTAGCACCTTTTTCATACTATTGGCTTCTAGGGAAATAAACATTTTTTCATATAAATGATCCCATTTTACCCATTTCACAACTGTAACTCATTTTCTGAATAAATGTGTAATTTTAACTTAGACTGATAATTACAGATCAATTTCAGACTTTAATTTTGTTGTAGTATAACAATTATTCCAATATTTTTCTAGTACATGTGAACCTTGTATCAACATACAGAGATTACTTGGAGGAGAGTATATATAGGTACTGGAGGAAGAGAACAGACATCACCATATGAAAAAGTATTTTCTAAAATTATCTTTAATTTGATTTTAGTTAAAACGACTGTTTTCCCTCAGCAGTAATCGTATTTTAAGTAAAGACACTATTTTTTTTTTTTGTATCAGCAATCGAACTCAGGGCTTCACACTTGGCAGATCAGGCACTGTGCCGCTGAGCTACATCCCGGGTGCAAAGATGTTATTTATATAGAGTAAAACTGATCACTTTTTATGCATAATTCTCCAAGTCTTGATTAACATGTAAATGGTATAACCTGCAGCAAAGTAAAGATACATAACAGTTTCTGTCAAGTCCTAAAATTCCTCAATGTCCTTCAGTTCAGCCTCAGGTAACTATGAATCTAATTTCTATCTCTGTAAATTGTGGGCAAGAATGTCATATAAATTTAATCATAATGAATGTAACCTTTTAGGTCTGGTTTCTTTCACTTAAGAGAATGTAGATGACATTTAACCATGTTGTTGTGTCAACAGTTTGTTCCTAGCCAGGTGTAGTGGCACACGCCTGTAATCCTAACACTCAGGAAGCTGAGGCAGGAGGATCCCCATGAGTTCAAGACCAAACAGTTCTATATATCACAGCCAACAAATTAATCCCAATACAATCAAAATATAAAATATTTAAAACACACACACACACACACACACATATATATATATATATATATATTTCATCACTATAAACATACAACTTCCCTCCTTATTCTGATAGGTATATCACTATGGTGTAGGTGATCTGCATTTCTCTACTGGCTAATGATGTTGACTATCTCTTCATGTGCTGATCTGCCACCTGGACACCTTCTTTAATGAAATATATCTTCAGATCTTTTACTCATTTTCAGTTGGATTCCTCAATTTTTCCCTGTTGAGTTTTGACAGTTCTTTATATATCTGGACACTACCCTTTTGTTGGACATATGGCTTGCCAATATTATCTTCCAGCCTAAAGCTTATCCTTTTACTCTCTTCTTAGGGTCTTTAATAGAGCAAAAACTTCAAGTTCCCATTAAGTCTGGTTTATCACTTTTTCCCTTTCATGAATTGTACTTTTCATGTCAATTCTAATTAACTCTTTGCATAGCTCAAGATCTTGACGACATTTTCCTATTTCTATTCTAAAGGTAATAATGTTATATCTTATATCAAACCATTCTGAGTTAATTTTTAAATAAGGTTTGAGTCAATGTTTATTTTACTTAGTTCGTTTTTGCCTAGGGATGTTCAAGTGTTCCTAAAATACTAGGTGAAAAAGACTATTTATTTTCATGGAACTGCTTTTGCACTTCTGTCAAATGTGAGAATATCTTTGTGGTTCTATTCCTGGGCTATATTCTGTTCCATTGATCTGTAAGGTTTTCGCTCCAGCAGTATCACAACATATTGATTACTGTAGCTATAGAACAGATCAAAGTATACAGAAAATAGGTGATGATTCCTCTTTTGCAAAATTTTTAGCTCTTCCAGGTCCAGAATAACCTTAGAATAATCTTGATTATATATATATAACCTCTTGCTGAAATTCTGACAGGATTGCACTAAATTTGTCCATCAATTCATACCAACTGAAACATTTGCAATGTTGACTCTTCCAGTTTATGAACAAATTCTTTTTCCACTTTGTTAGATCATTTTTTATTTCTTTCGTCAACATTTTTTGATTTCAGTATACATTACATTTTTTGTTACACTTACATCTAAGAATTTTAATAAAATTTTTGAAACATTTCCAGCTCTAAATGTACTCTTAATTTTGGTGTCCATATGTTTACTCCAATAAAAAGAAAATGGATTTTTGTATAGCTTATCTTTTATCTTGGAATCTTGTTGAACTACTTTACTAGTTCTAAGAACGTCCTTTTAAAGTAGATTTCTTGAGATTTTCACAGATAATCATGTAAGATTATAAACAGGGATACTTTTCCCCCCTTTCTGATTTATATAACCCTTTAATTTTTTTTTCTTTATTGCAATAACTAGAACTTCTAGTATTATGTTGAATAAGAGCAGTCAGATGGATGTCTTTGCCTTGTTGATTTAGCAGTAAAAGCACTCAGTTTTTCATTACCAAGTACAATGCTTGTTGTAGATTTTATAAATGTTCTTCATAAAATTGTGAACTCAATTACTATTTATCTGAGTGTTTTTATCATGAATGTATATTGATTTCTAGGAAATGTTTTTTTCCTGCATGATTGATATAAATCTTAAGATTTTTCTTCTTTGTTAGTATAGTAGACTACACTGACTTATTGACAAAAGGATTTCAAGATTCATGGGGGATGGGGTAAAGTGTAGGCTTTATTTAGTTCAGGCCATTTTTGTCTGCACTCACTTGTGATTCTGGGTTGCCAGCTTTGTCAATCCCTATTCTTGGGTAAATGGGCCAAAAAGTAAACCCACAGAACTCACCACCATCAGGTACTGAGTCCCCAGCCACTCTACCTTTTCCTCTAAGAGTCCTACAACATCTAATTTTGCATTTGGTGTCAATGGTCTTCAGTATATTTAGTGGGAGGAATAGGAAAAAGTACATCTATTCCATCTTCCTAGATTTATTTTCATATAATAAATATTCAAAAGAAGAATATACATATATCACTTACTGGGTCATGGATTTTAAAATATTGAGGAAAAACTAGAGATTTTTCTCCAACCTTCTATTAAATACTGCACATGTGTTTAACCATTATCTGCCTTTTTTTTTTGGTACCGGGGATTGAACTCAGGACCTTGCGCTTGCGAGGCAGGTGTTGGAACCACTGAGCTAAATCCCCGGCCCCTATCTGCCTGTTTAAAATCTTCTAATCTTAAACATTCAAGAGCTTCTAAAATATTTCCTAAAATCAAGATTTCTTCCATGTCAGCCTACTAACATTGTCCAAAAACACTTCCTCTCCTTTGGGGATAATTTTTTTAAAAATAAAATAATATTTAGTCCTAGGTATCACTATTTTCTTATTCTTTCTTAGTTTTAGTTACAAAACATACTTCCATAGGTTATCAAACAATATCATGTTTATGATTTAAATTTTCCTAATGTGAGATGGAAAAATAAATGATCTCTCTGTCTCTATCTCTCTGTGTATACATGCATATAACCTGTGGCCCTTTAAAATTTTAATATATTTAAAGCTACTAATGGAAAGAAAAACAGGGAAAAACTCAACTTCTGAACTAATCATACTAACGTGCAAATGTTAAATTAAGTATCTCATAAATTTTTTATGAAACTTTGTTTTTGTTTTTTGGGGAGTTTTTTGGTACCAGGGATCGAACTCAGGACCTTGTGCTTGTGAGGCAGGTGCAGTGACACTGAGCTAAATTCCCGGCCCATGAAGCTTTATTTTTAAAAAGAAATTATACCTAAACACATTAACTTTATATGTATTTCATTATGCTACACAACTATTCATATTAATACATCTAAACTTTAAAAAGTTATTTTCATCTGAATATATACATATAAAACTTCAGAATATTTACAATCAACAAAATGAAAGCATAAAGATTATGTGATTTTGCAGAGTAACATATTTTTGTTATTAGCCTAATTATCATTAGTTATTAGTCACTTTTCACTCTGTTAAGTAAACTGCTCTAAAGTTTAGAGGGCAAGGTAATATCAAAATAAATACATTATTTTCTACATCATATCTAACAATTAACTAAAAGCATTAATATGACATGAAAAATTATTCATTATTCTCAGCTATGGGGTTTGAACATAAGCAAGTTTAATTGTTCTGATGTCTATGAAAAGAGCAGGAAACTTTTTGACTCATTAAGGGAATTTAAATTCTTGTAAGTAAATGAGGCACTGATTTCAAGTGTGTTTCCCTTCATTCCCTGACTTTTCCCTCTTGATAATAAATCAGTGTTAACTTTAAACAATTAGTATCATTACCACTAGAGCAGCCTGAGAAAGATATACATTAGAAGGTACTCAAAACTTAATCGCACTCAGAAACTAGTTACTGATAGATACACTCACTGTCAACTATTTGGGTATATAAAAAAATGTTAGTCAATTTCTCCTTTTTTGGTGGAAATACTGTTTTTAAGGAATCTAGACCCACACCTTTTGGTAAAATATTTTAAGTTTTGAAATTATCATTAGGCAATTGAGCCAACACTTATACAGTTTAAAACTGAAAGTATATGGATGATCTAAAATGAATTTTCCATGCAGTAGTCAAGAATGTAAGCTTTCTCCGAGAAAAAAAAAAAAAAAAAGTTGCACAGTATCATAATAAAAGAGAAAACTTAAATTAGAGCCACAGTTGCTAGTTTGAAAAAGACACATATTAGGACTGAAGTGCTTCACAATTTATTACCATTCAAACAAATGAACATATACAAGAAAAAAAACCTTTATTTATATATATAATTTAACAGAGAGTTGAATCAATTAACTTAAATTTATATTATAACCTACGGAGATTTAAATAATTTCATATATATCCATGCCTCTTAATTATTAGGCAACCTAGATCTTTACTTAAGCAAAGCCCTGAGAAACTTTGTTGTTTACCTTCATTGTATTCTGGGTAAAATATTTCTAAAATCACATTGGGAAATGGAAAAATTAAAGTCTGTGAATATTCAATCTAAGTAAATACAGCTACAAATCTTGAAAGTTTAGAGAATGAAAAATTTCAGTTATGCATTTACCTTATCAGCTTTTAGCTTTCTAAGGAAAGATGGATTGTCATATCCCTTTGCTTGCCTAGCCTCTTGCAAATGGTTGATCATCCACACATTTTTTCTTTGCTTTGCCAAATCAAGTGCTGATTCACCCTGATAAGATAATTAGAAGAAATTCACATTAAAATAAAACTCAGAATATTTCACTAATAACTTTTAAAGCACTTCCATAAAAATAAACTGACCACATTATTAACTCACTAACATTGTTTGACACTGGGTAGAATCAATTTAAAGAACCTAAATCATTACATATTTGTTATGATTTCCCAAAGTACAATCAGAAAGTGCATTTTCTCACCTTATTTTGTATACTACTTTTGCTTGCATTTGGATATATTAGAGAGCAAATCAAAAAGTAGGTATTTTAATACCTGCTGGATCAGTGGCTGTCACTAGATTTATCAGTAATTTTATACTTTAAAGATCTCATTAGTAGTATTTACTGCTACAAAACATCCTACTACATAAGTTGCCAGATGTCTTTCAGTTTTACTTCAATGATGGAAAGAGCCTTAAGAAGAGAACAGGGAAGAAAAAGAAAAGTCAAGTTCTACTTCTGCTACTATTGTACTGGCATTCTTGACCTACTTATAATAAATTATCCAGAAATTTCCAAAGCGATTAAGAAAAGTGAATTTTTAAAAAGTAGTTTAGTTCAAATTATGAACTTATAGCAGGTCCCTTTAATATAAACAAAAGAATGCCTAGGAGTGTAAGTGATTAGGACTAAAATGTATGAAATGAAGTAAGAAACAAGACATAAACATTCCAATCCTAGCTCTATGTTCCTTTTCTTCTTTTACTAATTTAAATTTACATTTCTCCTTTTGCAAATTAGTCAGACACCTACATTTTCATTCTATTCAGTGTCTTCTGGTATTTATCTACTTCTTTTAAATAGAAAAGTGAAATTACAATTGCTGTTTGTCAAAATTTAAAGAATGTATAGATGGCTACTCAAACTGATTTAGAAAAATAAACAATGAAAAATTTTTTCAAAATGTTAGGTGAAAAAGAACAAAGAAATAAGGAATCTTATAGTGCCTTACTCATGAGGGATGATTACTGATCAAGAATGGAGTGTTTTATTTCTCAAAAAAAAAAAACAAATAAAACATACCACTACCACCAACAGCAACAACTATTACAAAACAACAACAAAAAGCCCAACCAATCTTTTAATATACAACATTATTTAATAAGGAATGGGCTAATCTAGGTGAGTCTTTCACAATTAGGGGTGTTTATTTTAAATATCTCCTTGCTTGTTCCAGAATTCCATCACCTAAGTTGTCACAACCAGCTAATTAATCCAAACTATAAATATTACCTGAATAAAAGCAATCCCTTGGGTAACAACTCCCAGAGAATATCCTGCAGTTGCCTCGGTCCAGCTGAGCATCCCTTCCACTAGAGGGCCATGTGACACCTAAGGATTGCCTAGACAAAAAGATTGAGGGTGCTTTAAAAAAGATCTTTAAACTACTCCTCTAGTCATCTGACTATTTCTGTATAGTTCTTGTATTCAGCTGGTAAGCAAGCAATTATTTTTAAAAATTACACTAAAACCAGGGTTCTGAATTAAGACTTTATTTGATCACTCCATGTCTCAGCAAAACTAATAAATAATAGTACAACAGCAACATCAGCAAGAATCCACATGGAGCATTTATAGCTTATGTAAGTGGTTATAAAAGAAATTCTTCAAGGGTTTTGGTCAGATATACAGTATGGCAGCTTTGTCTAAATGAGACTGAAATTCACTGACAAGATTAAGGAAAATTCCTCAGAGACCATCTAGGTCAGGTATTCAAGAGGTAATAAATAATTATTTTCTGAAAAGTTTCTTTCCTCCTTTGAAGAAACCATGTGAGATCTTTCAATTATTAATGGTGTTCAATAATTTTGTATTCTATACAAACTAATATTTATGGCCTTTTATAATTTTAGAAAGAAAATATTACAATTTGAGGGCTTGAGTAGCACTCAAAATTTGTTTCCATCAAACTCAATTCATCTAAATATACCTATATAACTAAAAACATGCTAGGGGATAAAATGTTTTAAAAATTCAGAAATGAAGCCAGGGATTTAGCTCAGTGGTCCTGAGTTTGATCCTTGGTACCAGGGAAAAAAAATTTCAGAAATGAAACACTCCCCAAACAATGACTATGGCATAGACTATAGTTTTGATTTTTATTTTTAGTATACCAAATTACTTTTTCCTTCTATTGTTGTTGTTTAACAAGAAAAGATTTAAGTCTATTCTATGTAACTGTTATCTAGCATCATGGTTCTAAATTCTATTGAGTTATATTTAATTAAAGCTAATAATCTTCTCTTCAGAAAAATGCTAATGCAGGTAACTTTTTCTCTAACAATTTTAGGGGTCCGTGGACCCATTCTACCCAATGTCCCCTGGAAGACTCCAGAGTGAGAATCAAAAATTATTTTAAATTTATCTATCATTTAGTATCAACTGTCTTCAAAATTCCCTTATTTCTATAGAAGATCCATTTCTTTATATATTTAAAATTTAATTCCTTACTCAGGTTAATTTACAAAGACAAGTCTCAAAGTAATATTTTTAAGGAACCAGTTTAATCTTATAAGGAAAATAATTTTTTTTGGTACCAGGGATCAAACTCGGGACATTGCACTTGCGAGGCAGGCGGCGGAACCACTGAGCTAAATCCCCAGCCCTGAAAATATTTTAGAAGAAACAGGATCAACCAATAGTTGTATAATATAATGTATAATTTTTCGTATCTTTGAAGAATGTAACTCTTTATTGCTCTTAAAGTCAAATCCAGATTTGTGAGCTACCTACTGTTTCAGATCATTTTTATTAATTAGATTTTCCTAAGATTTAAAATGAAAAAAAAAATACAGGTATAAATAAGTAAATAAACTTTGCCAAGTTTCTGGACAAAGAATCTATGGTTTTCTTAGTGAAAAAGTGAATTTTTCTTTCAAAATCTGCAGCAATCTAAATGTACTTAATTAGCTTAATATAGAACATAGCTAAAAGGCACTTCAAATATATTAACAGAATCAATTCCTATCACCCTCAAAAAGTATTTCTCATTCTATCTTCACAATCTCAACATATACAACAAGAAATTCAGTTAATTAAAAGAAAGCTAAGTCATCAATATTTTCTTTTATTTCTATTCTAAAATGTCATATCCAAATCCATTCACTTCCTGCCATTTCTACTTTTTGGGTCCTAGGCTAAGCTAACATCACCCTTTGCCTGATTTATCACAACAGACTAAATGATCCCCCATCCTTTCCACTTAAAAAAATTCTTAATGCTTCTTTCTCAGCCAAAGTAATATTCTGAAGATTATACAACAAGACCACATCCTATCACCAGACTCTCTAAGTCCTTCTATCTGCTTCTCATGACTTGAGAATACAATTAAAGCTTCTCATAATGGTGCTGCATAGCTGACACCTACCTTTCTCAACCAACTTCATTTCTTTGCTCATTGTACTCTGGTCAAGCTGTCCTTTTTTTGTACCTCAACCATGACAGCCTGTTTAGGACCTTTTATTTGCACGTTCCTCTACGTGGAAAGTTTTCCTCCACATATCTCTCTGTATATAACTGGTTATGTTTTCAACAGAATTTAAGTTCTGAGAGAATAGGGACCTTATTTGTCAAACATTTTCACCACCCATCACTGAACAAGTACTGCTGAGTTAAAAAAAAAAAAAAATGGTTTCTATTAGAAGGTGGTGACTAATTCAAGTTCACTGGAAATGCTAGATCCCAGCAGAAAAGGCAACTTCAATCTCTTAATAACATAAAAAGTGCATTTTAAAACAAAAATCTACTTTTCAACAAAGCAAATAAAAAGGTAACTTTTCCTTGAGAGTATAAATGCTGCCTGAGCAAATGAAATACCTTAGATTTTATTTTCTACAACTAATGTCACTCCAGTTCACCTTGAATGTATGTGTCAGAAATCAAAACAATAAGAAGAATGTGTGTAGGAAAAACATACATGAATTAAAATAAAGTCAAGGAAGCTACATACCATTTTACAGATCTCTGTGTAACTAATGTGCCTCAATGTACAATACAATTTTTTTAAAAATACAAAATCATTTAAATAATTTCCTTTATTCTTACCATTACCATTTTATTGAAATTCATTACAGATTATTTCTTTTACTAAGATTAAAGATTTATGCAATGGTTAACAGGGATCACAACTTTTCATTACTTATATGAAAAGATGTTAAAATTATAAACCATACCTCAAATACTTAAAAGATCACGATAGAAGAGAAGTTATTTAAATTTTTTTATGGATAGAAATGATGTTTAAAAAACTCTAAAAACATATTGCTGGTTTCAAATTACAAAACCAGGTAGTCACCTTATTACGAAAGTTCTATGGCATTATTGCAGTTTCAATATACTATATGGCTACTGGCAGAAGAAAGTACACAGAATTTTACTATTTGTTATCTTGAAATTGGTTCAACTTTTTCAGTATTGTAACACTAAATATCTGGAAATGTATTCCTCGCACATCACCACTTTAGGAATGTGCATCTAAGCAGCAAAGAGAAGAAAAGTAACAGAAGCAATTCAGATAAGAAAACGTGAGCAAACCTCACTGAACTTTTCTTATGGGAATACTAAGCAGTATTAGTCAAACCAGGTTTAGTCAAACTTCTTCCTCATCTTTTGTCCTGGGTTCTGCCTAATTTACTAATTCTAGTATACAAACTTTACAAAGCACCCTAGTTAACAATTTTTGGAAAAGCAAAAATTTCTCCATAATTCCCAAGTGGCAGAAACAAATCTTGGCAGATGTGCAAATCTTCATTCATTCAGCCAGTAAATACTGGGAATGACCATCATTCAAGTGTCAGCCACTATGGTATGGTATGCTATGGTGACTTTCCTCTTTCACTGTGTTCGGTGGCAGTTACTGGATCATTCGAGCACTTGGGTGGAGACAAGATGAGTTGGAAGTTTAAAAAAAGAAAGAAAATATGTACATGATTTTATCAATTTCCTAATTTCCAGTATTAGGTATTTATTTTAACTATATTTGTAATTAGATTCATTTCTAAAAATTGGTATAACTTTAAATAAATTATAGTTAAAAACTAGTCCAAGCTCTTGTATTTTAGTAGTTTAAACTTCTCTTCTTAAAGTAACCAAACCAAGGATGAACTACTCATTGGAATGTAAAGAGATGCCCTGATCCAGCAAGAAAGACCTACTTTTTGATTGGCCATTTCAGGTAAGCATGTGGCTGAACTCTCTTCATATTTAATTAGCTCATATTCTTTAGACATTTATGAAACATGACTCAGAAAATACCATGAATTATAGCTAAAATTAAAGAACATTTTTCAATGGGCACAGTCACTTCTAACAATGATGTTTAAAGCCATTTCACAGAAAGAGTCCTGTTGCTGAAAGACTCGTTTTGGTGGATCCTGAAGCTATAAAAATGAGAAGGATTAACCAAAATTTAAGATTACCAATAGATTCTTCTTACATGTATTCATAAAATGCCTACAAATATCTAAATATTCAAAAGAGTAAACGTTAATTGTGCTTGGCTGTTAAGACAATTTTGTACTTTTCCTGTGTTAGTTCACCATTTGGGTGTGGGGGGGGAGTCTCCTATAAATAGCATAAAGGTATTTATCAAATTTTAAAGTTCTGACCTTAAAAAAAAAGCAATAAAATGACCAAGTCAAGAATTACTAAAATCTATGACAAGGGGTTTAGCTACAAACTTAAATTGTCTGTAATGATCTTAAGAAACCACCAAAGTATTTCTTTTCATCTACAAAAAGTTATATAATCTAATTTCCAAAAGGAGTATGCATTCATTAAAGCAACGAAGGGCAAAATTTTAAGAATTACTTCAATACTGCAATATGAAAGTAAGTGATCCAATATTTGAAAACCAATTATTACCCAGAACTAAAGAGTTGAGATATAAAGGAAGTTTCTTTGAACTTTCACAATCTATGAAAAACCTGTTTTATTGAGGAATTCATATATTAAAAGTCACATTTCACATATCATCATCAAAATTGTTTGCATTTACCTTAATATTCTGGGCATCGACGTTAGCTCCAGCTTCCAAAAGAAGACTAATGACTGTGGTATTCCCTGCTAGTACTGCCCAGTGCAGAGCAGTGTTTTTGTGATACTTGTCACCAAGGTTAACTGAAACATTGAATGTTAAAAGCAATCTAGTTGGATCCACACTGAAAAGGAAAAAAAACAAAACAAAACAACAACAACAACCCTAATTTCAATTATCGAAATCATTACAAATACTACACTGACTGCGGTTACATCTGTATTCCATTTCGGAACACTTCTATTCTAACCTACTGAACAACTTTATAATGAGACAATATTTTAATAGTAAGTTTTAAGTATATGCAAATCATATAAGCAATATAGTTTCAAGGGACAGAATACATGGTCCTGACATTTTCTATTTTTGATGTAGGAACTGATGTTATTAACACTAAATAATTTTTTAAATAAATATTTTAATTTCAATCTAGACTATTCCACAAATATTTAAAACAACTTACAAATCAATACATTAAATTTGTCAATATGTAAATCACATGAAAAATTACTTTTTTAAAGAAGATAACCTCTTCTTTCATTTTTTTGGAACTGTTAAAAGGAGCCACAGATTATGGAAGCTACAAACATTGAGGTAGCGGTAAACAGAGACACCAAAACATTCAAAGAGGTAATTTATGTTATATACTAGTCATCGTAATAAGTTAGTTAAGTATATAAGTTACTGCTTTTCCTCATCACTTGTTTCATATTATCTGAGTAAGTATTTTATAATGGTTACATACCTATGTGTTCTATAAGCTGCCCACATTAAAGGTGTCATTCCATTCTGATCCATCATATCTACATCCTGATAAAGTCAGACAGTAAAATTTTATAAGTTCCTAACCAAAATTACTTGGAAAAATCTAATTTACACATTATAGGAGAGGCCAATGTAGTAATAAGGATGATTTATGAAATTTTCTCTTTAACTTTCAGTATAGCCACTATTTTAATTAACATGTTATACTTTTATAGTTTTCCCTTTTAAGTATTTTACATTTAAAAATCTTGATATATTCTGATCTTTAAGCTACAAAGGACAGATTAAGTCGCTGAAAAATTTGTTTATACTAATGTTAAGAGGGACTAACAAAACCCCATTTATCCACTGGCATATCAAAACAAAGAATAAAACCCAACTTTTTGATAAATTCAAGTTTAATATTTTATTGTTATGTATGTATTTTTAGAGTTAAACAGTTCTGCAAAATTGTGAGAAAAAAGCAATCCTGTGCCTTTCCACCATGCCCAGCTTGTTTTTAGCTCATTATTAGCTTCATGTCTTTTTTTTGGGTACCGGGGATCAAACTCAGGACCTTGAGCTTGCCAATCTGGCGCCAGAACGACTGAGCTAAAATCCCTGGCCCCATAGCATCATATCTTTAAGAAAAGTGTTTGAATTGCTACTTGATTTTTCAGCTTCAAGTACTGTCTTCTGAGACTCCTGAGTATGAAAAATGAGAATTTGTTATCTCTCCTCTCCCTGATCCATCACAGATAAGCACCTTTCCTATTCTTTCCTCTTGAGACATTTATTGCAATTCAGATTATGTATTTGATATTTTTATTCAATATGCATAAATACTCTTCCTAGCCAAACAAAAGAGTAGGCTATAATTTTCTTCTTCTACTCAACTTTTTGTTTTCCCTGGAACTTTTTATCCTGTTGGTTTAATTTACAGCAAATTAAAATTAAAGCTATCAACTACTAAATCAAAATCTTTCCTAGTTCTCTAAATTTCCTTCCAAGACATTCTATTGTTGTCAGAGATTCTATCAGTTTCACTGCTCTGCAATTACCCTTCCTAACACACTCCAATGTAGTCTGATTATTGTCTCTGCCTGGAGCATTTGTCTCATTAACTGGAACAGAAATTCTTTGAGTACCAAAATTACATTAAATCCACCTTAGTATTCTCAGTGCCTAGCAAAGTAAATGATCAAAACCATGTATTAAAAAGACATGTTTTCGGGCCGGGGATTTAGCTCAGTGGTTCCGCTGCCTGCCTTGCAAGCGCAAGGTCCTGAGTTCAATCCCCTGTACCAAAAAACCCCCACGTTTTCATAGTTACTCTTCTAGACCTGGGAAAGGCATAAGAGGTTTAGAATAAGATAGATATGGTTCTCAATTTCTAGTTCCATCTTTAATCACTAAGATAGTGGGCAAAATTAATTTTCTGAGTCTAAGTATGTCAGCCAAAAAATGTGGACACAAATAATTTCATAAGACTTCCATGATGATTAAATAGAGTAACATAAAGCCAGTCCACAGTCTGGAACATAACAGACCCTCAATAAATACCAAGTTTCTTCTGCTTTCCTCTCCCATATCCCATTTCTTGGTTATATTACACAAGAAGTTCTAATCCAAGTTGTGTTGCAAATCTACCATCAGTGGAAGAGTAGAGTTACAGTAAGTACACTGTAAAACACTGGTTATCTCTATGCTGTAGTTCTCTGTGAACCATTATTACTGATGGGACCATGTCTCAAATGTGAACATTATCCAAATGAACTGAGGGAAAAAAATGCAGCGTTAAAAACCATTACACTAGAGAAATAGAGTACATCCTTGGATGACATTTCTTAGTCCTTCGCCATGAATACTGTATAAAAGGTTATGTCTTATCCATTATAAACCCATTTCTGTATTTTTAGTGTTCCCAAATATATCTTCTGTAACCTCAACCAATAGTTCTAAATACAGGTCAATTTTTTAAAATTATCACTTGATTTAAAAAATATTTTCAAAGAAATGACACAAACTTCTTTGTTTTGTATATGAGGAAGGCACTTTATTATTGCCCTAATATCTAATCTAAGTAAACTTAGTAAATTCTTTCTTTTTTGGGGGGAGGGGGGGCGGTGCTGGGAATCAAACCAAAGGCCTCACACATGCCAAGTAGGCATTCCATCACTGAACTGTCCTCGGCCCCTAAACGTGTAAATTCTTAAGTTTCTTACTGTTAGATATAAGTCTTTTATATCCTTTTTAAAAAGTAGTAATAAAATATGTAAAATTATGCCACATCTCGAGTACTAAAAGGAAAATGAAATTCATTCAAACTTTTCCTCTCATTGGGTTATAATTTAAAACTTGGTACTTCTTTTCCAAATGGATGTATGTGTATTCTCTATTAGGAAAAATTAACAAGCCAAGATCAAAAGCTTATGAGAATTCCATAATCAACAGAACACCATAAATTAGCATTTTCCCCTTTTTCTCTTGAAAATCACCCAAAAGAACTGGTACTGAGCACCGAATATACTGAACAGATAAGTGAAATAAAGTTGTGAAGAATGACAAAATTGAATGGAAATGTTGAATGCCTCAACAATGTAAAATTGATAGAACTACTTCAATGTAAAATTGATACAGTAAAAAATGAGGGGGTACTGAAAAGAAAGTATGCTATGAGCCTCACCCCTCATAGATATGAGTCAGAGAGTATTATTTAAAGTTGAAAAATTAAGTTTATCATAACAAGGTTAACTAAGAAAAATAATGACTAAAGTCAAAGAAAGACTACAAAAGAAAAAATTAGATAAAAATATACTAATTTTATTATTATTTATAATTGAGAATTAACTAGAACTAACAAAGTTTGAGCAACCATGGGCCGGGGATCTAGCTCCGTGGCACCACCCCTGCCCTGCAAGTTCAAGGTCCTGAGTTTGATCCCTGGTACCATTAAGGGAAAAAAAGCTGACTGAACAGAGAGAACAGTAGCCATCTGAGAAAGGGACACACCACCAGTAGGAACAGCAAACACGAAGGTGCTGAGAACAAGCAAGTCAGAGTTGCTCAAGAACAGCATTGAGAGTGGTGTGGTTGAAGCAAAGTGATGAAGGCGAGATGACAGAAGGGAAGCTCACTGGAACCCATGCAAAGTTAGAAGGCAACACACAGTAGAAGTGTCTTATACACACACTAGTGTACACATGAAAAAATCTGGAAGAACAAATTAAACTGTTAGTAAGTAATCTCAGGGTCAGGTGGGCAAGAAGAGAAGTGAGATTTCTTCTAAGTCATACCCTTATATTATGTTTGGATATTTTACAGTAAGCATGTGTTATTTTTATATGCAGAAAAAATTAGTCATAGGAAAAATACTTTGTCAGATTCATCATTTTCGTACAAAAAAACAATATAATAGGTAGAAATTTTACTCTTTGAGAATTTTATAGTCTGCATATGATGCTGGATTTAAAAAGATTAATAGGGCCGGGGATTTAGCTCAGTGGTTTCACCGCCTGCTGTGCAAGCGCAAGGACCCGAGTTCGATCCCCAGTACAAAAAAATAATAATAATTTAATTAATTAATTAATAAAAATCACCCAAACTGCAAAATCAACAATAACAACAAAAAAACCCATGAAAACTCAAAAATTTATACCACTTTTCTTCCCCAGTTAAAAACTGAAAAAACAAAGGTGAATATGTATCATTAATTCTTCAACCCCTGCTCTAGGAGAAACTGTAGAAGAATAAGGATAATCCCTTTCTGGACTTCAAAGATGGCCCCAAAAGACCTCATCCCCTGGTATTCACAACCTTGTGTTACCCTTTCTCACACTAAACACAGGCTGGACAAGGTCTGTACTTTAATTGACAAAAAGGATCAGAAATGTTGCTGTGCCAATTTAAGACCTAAGACTTAAAGAAGAACACCTTCTGCCTTTGTTCTTTTAGGAGCTTGAGCACCATTGAAGAATTTTAGTTCTCTGCTGAGAAGACTACATGAAGTGATACTGAGAAGTTCTGACACCGCATGAAGAAAGACAGAGGAACAGCTGTCCCAGCATCTTAGCTAAGAATAGTCTTCTATTCATTTCTATCGAGGCACAAGATGATGTATAAAGTGAGTCAACCCTTCAGACTAGTCAAAAGCCTAGATAACAACCCCCAGCCACTACTGCAAGTAAAAGAACCACCGAGCCAAGCCCATTCAACTCACAGAACTGTGAGATATAATGATTGGTACTGCTCTTAACCATGAATTTTGGGGATAGTTTGTTAACACAGTAATAAACTCCTCCTTCCAGCAATTAACTTAGTAAGTCTATGCCTCCTTTCCTAAGGTTAAACACAAAACGTAACTGCTATTGCTTAATACTGCCAAAAATAAACATTTTAAATAACTAATTAGAAAAAAATACTACTCAAATTCTGAGTCAGCATAAAAATTTAAATTCAAATAATAAATGTCAAGAGCAATAAATTAAACTCATTTATCTTAGTTACTCTTGTGATAACATGCTTATTTATAAAATTAATATGTAAGTATAACTAGGAAAACACTGGAAGAAAAACTGGGTGACATTACTCTTAAGAAAGTATATTCATACAAAACATAGTAATATACCCTCATAATATTTAGTGTGATTATGGTCACTGCCGCACATTCAAGAAAAATCAGGAGAAAGAACTTAAATCATCACAGTTTTCTGACAATAAGAAGTATTATTTTATAGAGCAGAAAATAGAAACTGATCTTGAAGAAACTATTCTTCTAGAGATGTATTAAAATAGAACATAACCAATAAATAACTTCCAAAAGTTTAGATGACATTAGATAATATATTCAAAAAACATAAGTAGGGAAAAAGTAGATAACCAAATTTTCTCCTTTACTTTCCAAGATTTATTTCTGTCACTCTCAGAAATAAAAAAACCAACTTAGTCAATTCATGATTCTTACTTTTCCGTTAAGTACAGTAAAACTTCAATATCAGATTAACTATATATTTATTTTCTTCATCCATCAGAAAGTATTCCTAAAATATCACCAGGTTGTTACACATGTAACACCAAATATATTAGGCATTTAACCATGAAAGATACATGATTAAAATCCACACCACTGTGATATTTTTACCTGTCCTTTTGCTATGAGATAAGCAACAATTGAAGTATGTCCAAACTGAGCAGCCAGATGAATACAGCTACATCCTTCCCCATCAATTAATGAAGGATCGGCACCATATTTCATTAGTTGTACAACCATGGATAGATGGCCTTGTCTAAAACATAAAAGAATACTTATATAAAGTTATTTCGAACAAGATCTCCTGGAGTGTTTGCTTTTGGGTTTTTGTTTTTTGGGGGGGGTTTTGAGACAGGGTTTTGCTATGTATATGTAGTTCAGGCTGGCCTTGAACTCACTATGTAGCTTAGGCTGGCCTCGAACTCACAGCAATCCTTCTGCCTCAGCCTCCCAAATTACACGCATGCACCACCACACCTGGCTCTGGAGTATTTTTAAACAAGGTAATAGAAAGATTACACATATATTTTACAAAGTTATTTTTAAACAGATGTATGTCAAGAGACATTTAGAATTCTATGGCTTCTAAAAGTCTTACTGGAATAACAGTCTGATAATCTATGTAGCTATTCATAGCTTCTGTAAACACAATATCAAATTACTATATTCTATTATTTCTACTCAGTATGATCTCAATCCCAAGAACTGCACTAGTTCTTTGGTGCCGGGGATCGAACTTGGGTCCTTGCGCTTGTGGAGCAGGCGGCAAAACCACTGAGATAAATCCCCGGCCACTAGTTCTTAAATTGTAAATGTACATAGACTGGAAAAGTGTTACATTTATAAATTCAAAATTTAGTCTAACCTTATAAATGGATTAATACTGGCACAGCTAATTCCCTAAGGATATTTTGGACAATAAGCTTTACTTCCAATGCAGGTAACATCAGAAAACAATATATTAGTACCTTAATGATATTAACTACTGGCATAACAAAGTCTCTCATTCATTGTAGCATAACATTTTAAAAATGATAGTTTTATACTAATATCATAACCATAGGAAAAAAGAATCCAGAAGCAAATTTAAACCTTGTGGCCCAGTGCAAAGGGGTTGAATTCAGGTCTCCTCCAAGTTGATCCACAATAGCACCTTTCGAAATATAGTATCTGTAAGACAAAATTTGTAATACTTTAGACAGCTTTCACTTTTAAGAAATCATATATTAAAAGAAAAAAAGTCCATTTTAGATCTCATGCTACTTTGCACCTATGAAGATAAGCCATCTTTTTTGATAGTTTAAAAAAATTCAGCAGAATTTTGTGTCAAAAGCATCACCTTCCCTGTTTTCTAGAAGTAAAAGAAAAATAAATTTTTAAGTTACGAAAAAATTGAAATGCTAAATAATTATATAATAAGGAAAGTGGTCAGAGAATCTCAAAGATTTGAGTAGCAGCATACAAAACATGGGATCCGAACATTTATAGAATAGGCAAGACATGCTCTACTTTGAGTAGCTCAGGTTTTTAAACTTTACATTCCATATAAGACTGCTGTAGATTAAACAATATACATGAAATAATTTTATAAAGTACACATCATAATATAAAGGTCCTTTATTTTGCCTTATCTTTGTTATACCTCTAATGCAATTTTTTAAAGAAAAAAAGTGCACATATGCACTTTAAGAAGTCATAAATTTTAGAAATAATTCGTTTTTAGAATACTTTCAATAATTTTATAATAAAACTACTAATGAATTAAAAACACAGAAAACACATACTTGACTAAATCTATTCTGTTATTGATAGCAGCCCAATGGAGAAGCGTAACATTTTCTTTGTCTGGTTGCCGTACATCATAACCTGCTTCCACCAATTCTCGGCAGCGTTCATATATGCCATATCTTGAAAAGAAAGAAAATATAGCATTTTTATTACTACTTAACAACAAATTCAAAGCTGAAAATAACATTTACAGAACAAAATAATGCTCCATTTCATAATTTGAAATTAAAATGTATTCATCATCATAAAAAACCACTTTAAAAAATATCAATGTTTTAATATCTTTCACTAATCCATTTTATAATATTAAAATACCTCACTTGTAAGAATGTAGAATTTCATAGGTAGAAAAGGATACCAGAGATCAAACTTCACAATCAGTTGCTCATTTTCTTTATAGAACCACTTATTCCACAATCAAAGCAGACTGAGGTAAACTTTAAAAATACAATTAACCTAAAAGCATTAAATACATAAAAGTATGAATGGAAAGTGGGATGGGGAAGAATCCTATGACACAGTTTAATCAAATGAGATATAAGACAAAGTCTACTGGAAAAGCTATAGGAAAGATACTCATTATCAGACAGGAGAGAGAACCACATGCACAGCCTGATCTTCACTGCTATTTTCTATCACTGTGCCAATTTTTTAAACTTAATTATGGAAATTTTCAAATATAAACAAAGTAAGTAGTACAATAAACCACCAAGAATCCATCATCAAGCCACAACCACCATTACCTTTTTCCTAACCAAAATACTGGATCCCTGAAAATATATAACATAACCAAATTTAAATAAATCTGACAATATTTTGAATTTCTTAGAGAGGCACCCAACATAGGGAAGGCACAGAGGATGCACAATAAGGTGACACTAGAAACAAACATTAGAACTTCTGAAGCAGGAGATATTCAGTAAATTGTGACTGCTGCTGACTAAGATTGGTGACCAAGGGAAGAAAACACATTCCTCTGTAGGCAAATAACCATTGCAGCAACCTCATCCCACTCCACTGAAGTAAAAACCAAAAGGTCTCAAACCTGACTGTGTCACATAACTTCACCCTATTCTTTGCAAAAGACGACAAAACAGGAGGGTCCTGAGCCCACTTGAATCAATTTTGCTCAGAGACTTGACCTAAGGTAACCAAGACCCTCATTTACAAACTTAGAGACACCCAAAGTGAGGAACTACATGCTATCATAAAATCAATCCGAGTGCAAAATCACCCATGCACACATGACAACTGCTTCATGCACATGCATATGTATCATGTTACTATACTCCTTATATATATGTTAACACTTTTATAGGAAACATACATAATCTCATTATACCCCAGCTACACGGTTGCTCTATCTGTGCAGTCTCCTCCTGTGCTGTTCTTTCCTGGGCTCTATAGGCAGCCCGCTCCTATATCATATTTGATTGTAACAAACCTCTTTACTAATTCCTAGTGGCCATGTCTAATTTACCTCTTTTACAAGTTAAAGAACTCAGCCAGTGACAATTTTACCTACATTCATATACAATACAGAAATGTTTTACTAATATTCAACACAGCCTTCACACTACTGCAGTATCTGGTTCTGTTTTGCATGTGTGTGCAAGCAAACACACCCACACACCCACAAATCAACCTAAGGAGCCTATGGAGGAGCAGGAAAGGATTACAATAGTACCTTTGGTTGTTTCTTCTCTTTCATGAAGTTGTTTACATTTGTCCAGTTAAGCAAAAACTAGGAATATTATCTTCAAAAGCAGAATCTCACTCTGAGATGGTAAGTGACAATCTTATACACAGAATCACTGGTTAGTTTTCTCACACTCATAAATGCTTAAGAGGATTCTTGGAGGATGGCAGAGTAGGAAGAACCAGAAATCTGTTTCTCCACCTAGACAACAACTGCACTGGCAGAGTCTGTGTGACAGAACTATTTTGGAACTCTAATCCTGTGACTACTTCCTACCCCAACAGGTGGCTGTGTATCTTTTCCTATAGCAACCAGGATATAATGCTTACCAGAAGCGGAGTGGGCAAAAAAGGACACTCTCCTCCAAATATCAGAGACCTGTGTTCTGACTTGTAATTGGTGCAGAGGCAGTGGCCACTGTCGTTGTACACCACTCACACCCACACCCTCACCCAATGCTGCAAGTTCCTACCCTTCCAGCAGAAATGATTTTCCCCAATTTAAATGGCCAATACCCCTTTTCTTCCTCCCTGTCATTTTTCTCTTTTTTTCCTTTTCAGAGCAGACAATAAAAAGGTCATCCAAAGGCAAATGTAAATACAGGAAAAATTATAAAATCACTGTGCATTCCTCTTGGAAAAGACCTACGAGAACCTTAAGTTTATGCTTCAGGTTGATAATCCTTGGCAAAGATACTACCCATAACAATAAAAAATAAGAATTTTTAAAACCCAGTAAACCGCATAGGAGAGGTACCAAATTTCTCAAGTTGCCAATTAGATTCAAATGTCCAGTTTTCAACAACAAAAAGTCTTCCATTTTGGCATTATGTATCTTTGTGAGGTTATCTTTTTTCAGCAATAAAATCTAAAATGGAGTATCCAAATAAAATTAATTTAGGATCAGATGTCCATATCAGTGTAACAAAATTCTAAGCCAAGATCTAAAATAATGAAACATATTTAATCACACTACCCTACTTTAAACAGGTTTAGTGAAAGATAACAAAGATCTAAAAGAATATTTTCCCCAAACTGATGTACAAATTCAATGCAATTCTAACTGAAATCTCAAATGAGTATTTCATATACTTCCCAAGTAGAACTCTAAAATTCAATTTAGAAGAGTGAAAGGTCAAGAATACCTAAACTTATTTT
Source organism: Heterocephalus glaber (assembly GCF_053883595.1). Taxonomy (NCBI): domain Eukaryota; kingdom Metazoa; phylum Chordata; class Mammalia; order Rodentia; family Bathyergidae; genus Heterocephalus; species Heterocephalus glaber. The sequence goes on along the minus strand of NW_028258356.1, from coordinate 8,049,538 downwards.
GAAGACAAAGAAGAAAGATACACTGAGTAAGGAAATGTGGTGCTGAACAAAATCCAACAAATGGACAGAAAGGGTATAGGTATCTGGAAATGGACCACATATATGGCAGCTTGATAGACAAACGAGGCATTATAAATCAGGGGAGAAAGAATGAACTGCTAAATAAATGGATGATGGACATAATTGTCATCTACATTGTATAAGATGAACACTAGAACCATCTTCACATACTAAAAAAAAATTCTAAATTAAGATTACACTGTAAGGCATACAGATGTGAAGACACAAATCATTAAAACTATTAAAATATAGATGTTTTCATTTTAAAGCATTTTGCTAATAAGTTATATGCAAAATGTGTAAATACCTAAATAATCAAGTCAAATCAAGTAACAAAACAGTGTAACCTCTCTAAATGTGTTACTTCCTCTTGCCCTTCCATATGATTCTAAATCTTTCTGATTCTAAATTTTTAAAAATTGATAATTTGAGGGGGCCAGGGATTTAGCTCAGTGGTTCCACAGCCTGCCTCGAAAGCGCAAGGTCCGGAGTTCGATCCCCGGTACCAAAAAACAAAAAACAAAAAAATTGATTAAGATGATAGTATTAAATAAAAGCTACTCAATGACAGAAGACTATAAAAACAATTACAGGACATAGTTAAATAGAATAAATTAGGTTAAAAAAGTTAAACAAAACTAGGCTCTTAATAATTGAAAAAAGCACAAGTTTTTTAAAAATAAAATCAACTGCAAAAGAATATACCCAGTAGAATGTAATTTATATAAATTTAAGCACATATCACACTAGTATATTTTGTTTATAGAGAAATACGTGTACAGAAATGTGAATAGCAATTACAGGACTCCTAGCAATTTCAAGAGAGGCTTCTTTGGGGGGCAGTAGGAGAAAGAACACACAAATGAGAAACCTACAGCATATACAGCAAAATGTTAGCATTTGCTTAATATGAAAGTGATATTCTCTGTATTTTTCTATAAGATTGAAATGTTTAATAGTATAAAACAAAGGTTTTTAAAAACAAATTGTTAACAGCATATAAAGATCCTAAGAAACAGAATAATGAACAAGGTATCTAAAAGTGTACCTTGATTGAATATAATTGTCTTACGTGTTTATGGTTTTTTTGCCTGTTAGTCTGGCTGTTAATCTGTACTTAATGATAATTAACTTGAAAAGGACTTAACAAAAAAATAAATCTGATGCTGGCAAAAAAATATTTTAAAAAATTATTTTAAAACTGGAGGAAGAGAAGAGTATAAAAAGAATTAAGATGTGTTATGTACATATAGCAATTATCTACAATGAATTTAATCATTATATACTGTGATATGTACTAATAAAAACAAGCGAGAGACAGGTTAGAATGATTACGTGAAGGATAAAAAGGGGTGTTTTATTTTTTTCTCTTAAGACGGAAGATGCTAGAGTATATTTATTTGCTGATGAGAATTAATATATTAGGGTGGGACAGAGTAATGAAAGATAACAAAAGCAGCAAAGATCTAAAAGAAGAAATTAGACTGACAGATATGCAGCATTTGGAATGGCAAGAAATTCAGAATCTGGAATATGAAATATGAAGTAAATAAACTGTTCAAATAAGTAAATATTTAAATTTTAAAATTTAATTATACCAGAAGAAAAATAAACTAAATGTTCAAAACAATTAAAACCAGACAAACAAGACACATGTAGTCAAATAGAAAGACATACTCAAGGAGTCCTATAAAACTGTGTATGTGCTTATGATATGTAATGTGAGAAGTTTGTGAAAAACATGTGCTTAGTAATTACTAGTAACATTGGTATTCTACTATGCATTACATTACAAATGACTATAAGAACAGGGCTTTAGGGCCAGGGATTTAGCTCGGTGGTTTCGCTGCCTGCTATGCAGGCTCAAGGACCAAAGTTCGATCCCCGGTACCAAAAAAAAAGAACAGGGCTTTACATTTTTGGTATAGTACACTCCTAATTAATAAAGCAAAACTACAAATTTTCAATACTAGCATCACTTAAAATGAGCAGAGCAACGTAATTTGCCAAAAATTAGTATAGTTGGTTCAAGTATGCTTTCATCTCTGAATATACATAATATTCAGAATGAAAGTTAACATGGCAGATTTAAAAACAGCAATTAAAATAGCTTGAAAAACTGATCAGAATCAACATTTTCAGTACTGGAGAAATTAACCAAAGGCTTTTGGAACTCAGGTAGTAAAGAAAATCATTAAAGAGCTAAAGGAAACCATATCTAAAGAACTAAAGGAGCAATGTCTCAACCAAGTTTGATCCCCAGTACCAAAAAAAAAGTGACCAAAGCCTTCCCAAATTGGATAAAAAACAATCTAAGATCAACTATATGTCAACTATGTGTCTATCCACCCATCTACCTATAAAATCTATATGTAATGTACATATACTTCCAAGAAGCTCAAGACCCACAAATCAAGACATACCATAATCAAACTGACAAAAAAAACAAAGAATCTTAAAAGAAGCAAAAGATTAGGGACTAATCACATAAAAGAGATTCTCAATAGGAAGTACAGGGGATCCTCAGCAAGCAGTAATGGAGGAACTGGGAAACAAAACAAGACAAAAGACGTAGAAAACAAAGCAAAGTGGCAGATGTACATCCTACCTAATAGAAGTTACATTAAATGCAAAAGCATTTAATTCTCCAATTACAAGAATGTGGACTTTGCCGGAGGTGGTAGTGCATCCCTGTAATTTCAGCACTTGGTAGGCTGAAGCAGGACTGTTGTAAGTTCAAGGCCAACCTGAACTACATACCCAGACCCTATTGCAAAAACACCAAAAAAAAAAAAAGAATGTGGATTTCTTTAAGCCAGACAGTTCTAAAATTCTGAAGGACATATGAATTAATTATATAGTTTCTCCATTCTATTTGCAGATGAAAATATCTGCTGTATTTGAACTTCCACATGACTTTTCATTACAATATTCCTAGATTTATCATTTTCCTTGTCCTATCTCAAAGACTGATAATCTGGCATTTTGAAGATCATGTATTAGACAGCTCTGGTATCTCCCTCAATAAAAGTTAAATACATGGCATTGACTACATTTTATTTCTAATTTGTATGCTTGGGTGGGGGATTTAGCTCAGTGGTTCCGCCGCCTGCCTTGCAAGTGGAAGAATCGGAGTTCGATCCCCAGTGCCAAAAAAAAAAAGAGTATCTAATTTGTATGCTTGCTTGAGAGGAAGGGAAATGTGGAATGTACATAACATTTTTCATTTAAAATTCTCTTAATACCAATAATATTTTCTAATTCTCCATAGTCAATTTTAATATTCTTGGGACATAATATTAAACTTCTAGAAAGATTAGCAAGCACCAAAAGCAAACGGATTAAAATTAATAAACTGATGAGAAATAAACTAATTTAACTGAAACACTGACATTTTCCTTTATTCATATTTCACTTAAAATATTTATTCAAAGAAGAAAACAACTACAACAAAAAACTTACTGTGTAGCCTTGATAATGTCCCATGTGCTGTAATCATCAATATGAGTTTTCCGTCCCAAAGGTTCACCATACCCATGGTTATAATGGCTTTGGGGTTTGATTTCCTATTAAAAAGAAAATCACACACAGGCAAGAAATTTTTTTAAAAGTACAAAATATATTTTAATATTTTTGTTTTTGTGTTGTCTGAAGAATGTTCATTATTGAAATAATTCAATTTTACCTTATCCTGAAGTATGTATTCCGAAGATAAAGCATGGTCAAATAGATACACCCTTGTTCACATTCTCAAAATTAAAAAGTTATGACTAAAAATTAATGACAAATTAGTAACCGAAATTCATCTTTAACTCCATAGAATCCTAAGTCTTTATGATATCATCTCTCACTCAACCCAATTTTCTATTACTCTAGCATAACCCCTAGTTATTCCACTTTAACCTATTTCCCAAATAGTCTCTGATGGTCCTATAGGAAGAACTTCTATATTCTCACAGAAGAATACAGTATATAAGAAAATTATTCTTCTGTTTACAGATATTAAGCTACTTCATACTGAGAACCTAAGTATCTACTATTATGTGAATAGGGAAAAATGGAGTTCTAATAAAATTAAATTTGCCTGAATACAAGCAGGCATTTTTGTCAACAATAGAACATATACAGAGTCCGCCAAAAAAATGTATACACTTCACCAGTTCACCATACTAATAAATGTCTAGAAACTAATGGCCACCACTTTGAGTACCTCTTGTAATCGTAGAGGACAAAGGTAACTTTATTAATCTCATGATGTTTCAATAAATTTATTATTAAAATATTTACGTTTTAATTTTCCTGATACATACATTTTTGACATTTTTGACATTTATGGTGGTGATCTCGTAAGATTATAATGGTGCTGAAATTTGTACTGTACTTTTCATATACAATACTTAACACTGTGTTTCAACTGCCTGTTCAGTTACATGCTGTACAGGTTTGTAGCTAGGAGCAATATAGCCTAGGTGTGAGGTAGGCTATTCCATCTAACACTGTGTTAAGTACATTCCATGATGCTCATCACAATGAAGTCACCTAACAATGTATTTCTCAAAACATTCATATCCATTAAGGAATACATGACTATAATTCTAAATTTTCAATATCCTTTAAAAACTACGTGCGTGTGTGTGTGTGTGTGTGTATAAATTTAAATGTCAGCACCACAGAGTATCACCTACATTCAACAACAAAAAAGGATATTACAATGCATTTAAAATGTATGTGCTGTCTACAATTTTCTATGTAAAATACAAAATTTGTAGCCACACAAAGATACATGCCTATAACCCCAGCACTGTGGAAGGCTGAGGCAAGAGGATTCCAAGTTTCAGCCCAGCCTGGGCAACTGAGTGATTTAGCAGAACTCTGTCTTAAAATAAAAAATGGGCTGGGAATTTAGCTTAATTCAAAGGCCCTGCATTTAATACCATATACATTATATACATACATACATATGTATTTTTTTTTTGCTAGTATAAAACAGCACTAAGATACATTTGTTTTTTTTCTATGAAAACAACAAAAAAAATAAGCCAAGTTTGGCGGTGTATGCCTGTAATCTCAGCACTCGGGAGGCTGAGGTAGCAGGATTGCTTCCAGTTCGAGGCCAGCCAGGGCTACACAGAAAGACCCTCTCTCAACCAAAAAAAGAAAGAAAGAAAAATTGATTATGTTCAGCTCTAAAAACATCTGTTCAAACTGCATTATTTTTTATATTTTCACACATGTATAAATACAAAAAATCAAAATATTTGGAAAGAAAAAATTCTTAGAACAATTTATATTCTTTTACTTCTGATCACATCATTACCAATAGTATTTAATAATACAAAATTAAGAAAATTTTATTGATAAAAGTCTATTATCTTTATCCTACCCTAGTCATTCAAACTGTGTCAGAAATTCCAAAACTGCTTTGGCTCATGAATTTAGAAAACTATCAATCTGAATATTTTCTTATTTTTAATTGATATATAATAACCATAAATATTTTCAACAAAAAATTTTTAAGTTTTACAAAACCCAGTTATACTTACTATATAATCTTCCAAGTACTAAGTGCTTAATTCCTTACGGAAATGCTATAGCCAGTATTAAAATATCACAACATTCTGAAAAAAAGTCAACACATTTAATGTTTTTAAAACTTTTGTATTTACACTCTCCACTGAATTCAACTTTTCAACTTCTGTTGAAGACAGACACTTCTCCATCTAGTAACATTTCCTTGTTTCTAAATTCTTTTTTCTCTCTACCAAAGAAAAAAAGATTTCATTGTTTTTTGTTTTTTGAGACAGGGTCTTATCACTCTATAGTTTATGCTGGTCTTGAACTGGCCCAGGCAGACCGTGAATTTACACAATCCTCCTGCCTGGCCTCCCAAATGCTGACATTACAGGTATATGCCACAATGTCCAGCTTGGTTTTTGTTTTGTTTTGAAGAAAAAATTTTTTTTTAAACTTCTGCCTTCTATATGACTATAAGACCTTGTAAATATAATAAAAATCCGGTCATGGCTTTGAAGCAGAATGGAATAACGTATCCAACAAAACATGTATTGAAAGCCTGAAATACGACGTAAAGCTCTGAACAATGTACTTAGATCCAGCACCAAGTTAGGGTGAGGTGAGTACAAAGTTTAAGACGTCAAAAAACAAGCAAGCAAGACAAAAAAAAAAAAAATAGTGGAATATGTTTTAAAAATGAAACCCAATACCTACAAAAAAAATCTATGATGAACCAAACATCAATATTTTAAATACAGACATCAGCATTTTAAACACAAAAAAATGACCACTGATTTTTTCCTTTCATATTACACTTTACTAGAGTGCCAAAGTAGCACTGTGTATGTATATTAAAAAGTATTTAGCCCTCAAGAACTAATCTATACTACAACTCTTTCTCCACCTATGAGGTTTTTTTACTTTTCAGTAAAAGGTATTTGATTTTTTTAAAAGGATGTCTTTAAACATATCCTCAGAATAATTCTAGAGTTTTTTCCCCCACATAAAAGTAAAAAAAGTTACCTAAGCAAACTCCAACTTTATTGTCAAACAAACGTTATAATATGGAACTTAATTTCCATATTATTATTATAATAATTTCCATATTATATTATTATAACTTAATTTCCACAGACTGAATAGGACGAACACCTTGTTAGTGTGACAAATGTCAGCCCTATCAAGAAAAACACTACTATCAACAGGCCTAGAGACAGCAATTACAATTTTAAAACTTTAAAACTGTGGAACTTTTTTTTTTAAGAAACAGGTTCTCTGCCAGGTATGGTGGTACGTGCCTATAATCCCAGCACTTGGAAGGCTGAGGCAGCAGGATTGCCACAAGCTCAAGGCCAGTCTGGGCTACCTAGTAAGTTCAAGGCTAGCCTGAACTACATAGCGAGACCATCTCAAACCATCACCCCCCAAAAAAATCCAGAAACAAGGCTCAAGCAATCCTTTTGCCTCAGACACCAAAGCAGCTGGAACTGCTCACACATGCCAAAGCACTCAGTTTATGTAAAATTTTTAAATGGGCTCACATAAATAAATATATTTTTAAAATATATATATATTTTATAAATATACAGACACTACCAATGTTTCAATATAGAAATTTTGACTTTAAAATTCTGGAATCTTTCCTTTGCTATCTCCACCTAGAAAAGTAGTACTTATTTAAAAATGCATACACAGGTAATTGTAATTTTTAAAATGTGTAATTCCCTTAATGAAGTTTGGTATAGTCTCTTGATTGAGAGACTACTGAATTCAAAGTCTACCACTGTCCTATTCAGGCTACACACAAGTCAGTTAACTACTGGTTCAGCTGACCAGTAAGTGAAGTACAGAGTACTTCTGAGATGCCTCGAAGACCAGTAGCAGGTAAAACAGTAAAAGTTTTAAGACTCACTCATTCATTCTATTCTTAAAGTAAGCTGCTATTTATCTGCTTTTGGACACTAGGTATTAAAAAAAGGTTTAAACAAATTAAATTTAGCACTTTATTTAAACAAAGAATAATTCATGAATTGGAACGGTATAGTGCACCCAAACACAGAGGTTCAGAGAGCTCTACTTTACTGAATGAGCTAAGGGCTTCGTAAAATTAATTACTTGGTTGGCATTATTTAGGTATAATCTGGTGGAAAGTCCCAAATTAGTGGTCTGATGGCAGTTTCTGACTGGTTTTGTGTTTTTTGTCCCACCCTGCCCCCAGCATGGGGATTGAACCTAGAGCTTTCACAGTGAGGTATATCCCCAGCCCTTCTTTTTATCTTTCTGAGCCAGAGTCTCACCAAGTTGCCCGGGCTGGGCTAGAATTTGTGATCCTCTTAACTCAGCCTCCCAGAGTGCCAGAATTACATGTACCACCAAACCCGGATGATTGCTGGTTTTTGATCAGGAGAGCTGAAGTTTCATTTTTCTGTTTTTGTCAAATTGGGTTTTAGTTTGCTTATGCAGGAACACAAGGCAATGGAGCCATCTCAGTCAAATGACCTAATAAAAACTTTTTTAGTTTAGGAGTTTACATAAGATTTGTTCAGGGCTGGGGATTTAGCTCAGTGGTTCTGCCGCCTGCCTCACAAACCCAAGGACCGGAGTTCAATCCCCAGTACCAAAAAAAAAAAAAGATTTGTTCAATTAAAAAAGATTTAGCCACTTTCCAAAAAAAATCAGAAACTTCAGGATCAGAAGTCCTCTAAGTCTTTTCTAAGACTAACACACTGCAATTTTATATATTGGAGTAGAAGAATACGAGTCACTGAGAAGTTATTTTTATTAGTGTATGTTTGCAATAGTTGGGCCAGGGATTTACCTCAGTGGCTCCACCACCTGCCTCGCAAGCACAAGAACCCGAGTTTGATCTCCAGTACCAAAAAAAAAACAACTTGCAATAGTTTCATTCGTTTTCAGGAGTTGGTACATGTATATAGCATATCTTGACGATTTTTTCAATCCTATGAAACCACCACCCCCCAAAAGCTTTTTCACCCCGGTGTCCAAGGATCAAACTCAGGGTCCTGGGCATATTAGGGAAGTGTACTACCCACAGAGCTACTTCCACAGCCCCACTTGAAAGGTTCTTAATGTACCTACTAGTAGTCAGCCAAAGGTTTTTACAGTTCTGACTTTGACAACTGTTACATAGAACTGAAGGAGAGAAATTACCTCCCAAATCTTCTACTAAATGAGTAGACAGGAAATGAGGTAAGCTGAGATCACACTGCTGCTAAGAGAAATCACCGTAATATAATGTAACTCAAACCAGTACAGCAAGTGTAGGACAAATGCTGCCTCATGTGGCAAGATACTAGATACGGAACTTTTATCTTATTTTACTGATTGATTGATTGATTGATTCATTCATTCATTTGCTCACTCATTCATTTAGCAGTACAGGAGAGGTTGAACCCAGGCCCTTTGCACTGAACTACATTATTTTGAGAAAGGGTTTCACCAAGGATGGGCTCAAACTTACGATCCTCCTGCCTCACCCTCTCAGAGTGCTGGGATTACAGATGTGCATCATCACTATCTAAGCACTTATCACACACTGGTTTTAACTTTTGCAGTTTGAGATATAACGGCAAAACACACACCAATTTCTTTTACTTCTTCAAATTTCAAGGACAGAAGATTCATTCTTACTAAAGATCTTAGCAATCTCAGCATTCAATCTCTTTTCAGTCCACATTAAGTCAAAAGCTTCCACCTTTTCAGGATGTGCATTTAGCCAGGTGGCATACCATTTGCCTAGCATATGTGAGGACCTGGGTTTGATCCTCAGGGCCAGAAAAAAACTTTTACCTTTTCACTTAAAGAAAGTACTTTATGACTTCTCTTTGACATATCCAAATTGCTAACATCATCACTACTCTTACACTTTGGGGCCATTATTAATTTGGGATTCTTTGAACAAAAGCATTTTGATCCCTGAGACAGACAATCTAGTAAACAGAGGCAGCCACTAAGTGAACAAAGGGGGGATTTTGTTCTGGGAGGATGGAGCTGGAACAGCACGAAATTTCACCATGCTACTCAGAATGGTGCACAATTTAAAACTTATGAATTGTTTATTTCTGGAAGCAAAGGATACCTCAAAGAGGGCAAAATTTAGTGGCAAATGCATGTATGAAAAGATCCTGCACCTCTCAAATAAATGAATTCCCAAACAAACAAACAAACAAAAAAAAAAAAAGAAAAATTAGTTCAGCAAAACTCTAAGGACATACATGTTACCCATAAGACACACCCCACAGTCACAGGTGAATTAGCAAGCCAAGTCAATGGGCCTACCCATATGCTTATGACTTGCATTGTACAAATGGCTACTGCCAGGTATCACTCCAATATGTCAGATTCTGAACCAAGAAGCTAATTTAACTACACCACGTCAGTTGCTCAAATATAACCCTATTAAATTTATAAGATGCTAGTAGAGCATTATATAAAACAGTGCTGACCAAAAACCGAAGGAAAAAAGATTCACTTCTAAAACCTATTTAATATTGATGGATTGAACAAGACCTTAAAATAAAATGAAAAAAAGCATAGATGACACTCACTGGGGGAAAATAAAACAAAGAAATCCTCTTTCGTTCTTTACATTATTTTATTTGTAAAATAAAGAGACCCTATCACAGTCATAGAAACACCCCCCAAAAAATTGGAAGAAAAACCCTAAGTAGTAATGAACTAAATTCTAGGGATAACATACAAACTTTTGAAAGAGTATATTGATGGCTTACAATTTTTAAAAGATACCATAAACATAAAACATAACACAGTGAACAATGAATGGCAAAAAAAATGAGTTGTCACTACAAAAGAAGTTAATTCTTTTGAAATGTAATCAGTGAACAGTGCCAGCAGATGGCACTACTCACAAGACAGAATTCTTTGTTATCCTATTTAATACATCATCTTTAAGGAAAGACTGGACAAAAATGATTTGGTTAATTGGGAATATACAATGGAAAGACTACAAATCAATCTCAATCAATACCAGGTTCCTTACAGTATAATATATATTTTGCCATGGTCTCACTCTGGGTAACAGTGTATGATTGTTGGCTCTAACAAAAAAGAGTTCAACTTGAAGCAACGGTTTTCTTCTTGCTTCCAATCAAAGTTTGATATGCTGACAATAAAGGAAATTTTTAGAGCAGGAAAATGTCCACCAACTTCTAACTTCTTTAAAACTGGTTTTCACTTCATTTCCTTCTAGCATTAGTCCATACGCATGTATTTATAACAATATATATAAGTTTAGCATGCCTGAATGTTCACCAAATGTCTGTGGATAAAAATTTCACATTTTCTTGCAAATTTCTTTCAACACTGCTATGCAATCTTTATTTACTCAAACGTTTATATATTTAATATAGTCTGTAATCACAGTATTCATATTTTCCTCGTGCCATTAGTTTTTACAAGCACTGCTTTTAGCCTCTGCATATACAATATATTGAAATGCCCTGAAATATTACCTCCTTAATCATTGAACATTTAGGTTATTCTTACATGTTCTAACTAAACTCAGATGTTATTTCATAGGCATTTCCCTATGTTTTCTCTCAACCTTCTCTTTACCATTAGACTTAAGCTGTAAGAACAGGAACCCTATCATAATCATTTGTGTATCCCTGGTTCACAGGACAAAAATTGGCATAATGTTGGCACCCTTAAATGAAATAAAATAATGAATGGGGTTTTTTCTATTGAAAAATATATTCTTTAATTCATTTAACATTTCTTTTTAACCAGGGTAAACATGTTCAAAAGGATACGGATATTTTTAGGGTACTGACACAGATCCATAAATTGTATTTGAAAGAATTGTATTTATAATCCTACCTGCAATATGATCAATAAACTCACTCCTAGAGGGTGTTTTTAAATTCTCCCCTATTCAGAATGGTATTTACAATTTCAACTTTAAGTATATTTTCCTAATCTATTTCATCTTTTGAGAATTTTCTATTCATATTTAGCCATTTCAATCTACTTATGTCCTGAAATTTGGTATATTTGAATTAGATTTTTCTTCCCCCGGTACTTGGGATTGAACTGAGGGCCTTGTAAATGTCAGGCAAGTTACTCTACCACTGAGCTAAATCCCCAGCCATTTGAAAATTTTAGTTTGAGACAGGGTCTTTGTCAGCTACCCAGACTGGCCTTAAACCTGCAATCCTCCTGCCTCAGCCTCTTGAGCTAAATTAGACTTTTATGTATATATAAAATTAGATATTAACCATTTTTACACTGGTTTAAATACTTCTTTCCATTCTTAGAATTGCTGATTTATAGACTCAATATATTTCAGATACAGTATCATACTCTTTATAGTTACATATATTAATTTTTTCATTGGGCTTTTTCAGTCTTTATTTTTATATTTAAATACTCCTGTAATTGTTGGTGCTATTCAAATATTCACAGCTCTTTTCTCAAGCACATGGTAGAATTGTACAGTATATCCTTGGTCTTTGAAAGGTAAGTATGTTCAAGTGACTGGCTTTATTTTTAACCAATGGAATAATAAAAAGGACATGTTCCCCACTCTGTCTTTCTCTTACAGAGACTGACAATCTTCCAGAGAGTAAAGATAATCATCCTACATCCCAGAGTACCCACTAGGCAACCCATAATGTATATATGACATGAATCATTAATATTTAAACTATTAAGACCTTAGGGTTAGCTGAGAACATAGCTCAGTGGTAGAGCTCTTGCTTAGCACCCATGAGGCCCTGGGTTCAACTGGCAGGACTACATGGGGGAGAAAAGATTCTAGGGTTTACTGCCGCACAATTAAGCTTATCCAAACTAATACAATTATGAAAGTTGTTTACCTTGGTAAGTAGTATAGAGATGGAGCTGTGTATAGTTTTCACCATATTTTGGAGCTGGCTGTAACTAGTATATGGTTTTACAATTAATGTTCAGATTCCTTATACCTGGTCACAATTGTAAAAATATAGAACAGTCTAAGAATACAATCAAATCTCCAAATAAGTGCTTGCCCCTCATTACCTATGGCACTGGCAAAAAAATCAGATGTAGTATTAGAAAAATAATAGTGAGGATACACCTTTAATTTCTTGTATCTTTCTCCATTTTCAATAGCCCTCCATTTTTAATAGTGTTTTTAGTGCTTCCCTATTACATATAAAGCTGTTAAACCATCCTTATCCAAATACATTTCACAGAATATGGAACACTGCATTTGAGTAAAAATGCCTACTTGAGCACCACACTCTTACATTATAGCACAAATCTATCTTCATATTTCACTTGAGAGTTACTCTCAATTTTATCTTCTAATTCTAGGATACTGATTAACACCCTTGAACATATTTCCCAGAATGAAAAATCTCACCTCAAGCAAGACACCTCTCCTCCATCAGCTGCCTCCCCTACCATAGGCCAACTGCTCTTCGCAGCTGCCCAAACTCAAGTTGTAGGCATTTTCCAATCAGATCCAAAACAGCCAAGGCAGACACAGAATGATTATGGAAAACTCTGAGGAAGTATCTTTTAAGCACTGCAAAGTTTTACTTTTTAAAAATGAGTCACACACACACACACACACAAATTAATCACTAAAATGTAACTTGAATGAAGAAAGTTAAAATCCTGAAAAGCATGTGAACAATTTCTTCAAAAACAAGCAAAAATCCCATCCTCAACTGAAAATAAATAAAGACATTTAGGCAATGAGTCCAACAGGCAATAAAAATCAATAAAAAAGTTTTGAGTAGGAAAATAACAAAATTAGATACACAATTTTAAAAGATCACCTAACAATATTTTCCTTCTCACTACATCCACAATGTATTCTTTCTCCTTCCTGGCTCTTTTGTATTTTGTGGTGCTGGGGATCAAACTCAGGACTTCTCACATGCTAAGCACACTCTTCATTGAGCTACATCCTCAACCCATACCATTTATTAAAAAGCATTTCTATCAAAATGTACAAGTTTGAAAACCCTTTCAACCTTGACTTTTTAGCTCAAACTTTCAAGTACAATTATGCACTAAGTTTCATTGCTTTTCTCAAATCCATATTGCCTTCTTTTTCTGTCTGGCCCTTATTCTCTCAATCTGTCCATATTACTGCCTATTCACTCTCTTACTTAAGATCCTTAAAATCATGTATATAGGGTAAAGGGAAGATATTTTAGCAATCAAAATCCTTCGTGAACTAGTCCCAATGTATTTTTTTCCAACTTTAGTATCATTATCTTCTATATAATGTACACATTTAAGTACACTAGCTATTCCAATTAGTCAAGCATGCTGGTGCACACTTGTCATTCCAACACTTCGGTGGCTCAGGCAGGAGAATCAACAAATTCGAGGCCAGCCTGGGCTACATAGTGAATTTAAGGCCACCCTGAAGTACAAAACGAGACCCCCGTCTCAATATAACAATAACAAAAACAGTAAGTCATGTACTTTAGAAACCTCACTATTTTTTACCATGTTAGCTATTCTACTTAAAAGATAGACCTCCTCGTAGTCCGGCAAACTTTTTTTTTTTTTGATGGTACTGCAGATTGAACTCAGGACCTTTGCACTGAGCTACATCCCCAGTCCCTTTATTTTTTATTTTGAGACAAAGTCTTACTAAGTTGCTAAATTCCCTAGGTTAGGCTCCAATTTCAGAGCTCCCTGCTTCATTCTCCCAGGATTCTGGGATCACAGATGGGCAAACTTCAATTTACAGTTCAAATGTCAGGATAGCATTCCTAGGGCATGGGCTGGAGATTTAGCCCAGTGGTTCTGCCACCTGCCTCACAAGCCCAAGGACCTGAATTCGATCCCCAGTACCAAAAAAAAACAAACAAAAAACTAGAGCATTCCTAGGGCAGTTAACTACCCACTATCTGTGCTCCATTATTATGCAAACAAATCATATTACTGTGTGATAGTGTATGTTTAGCACTGCTGTTGTAATAAATTGACACAAACTTCATGGCTTAAAGCAACACAAATTAACTATCTTAAGAGTTCTGAAGGTCAAAAATCCAAAACCATCACAGGGCTGAAGTCAAATAATCTCCCCATCCTGAGATCCTTAACTTAAATCACTCTGTACGTTTTCCTAAAGTAATATTTTCCAGAGATTAGGCCCCACTAACTTTGGGGGAGAATGTGGGCATTATTCTATCACAGGATGAGAATAAAGGTGAAGTGACAAGAGAAAAAGTGCAAGTTACACAGCTGGTGCTCTCTGTAAGTTTCTCTCAGCTATTGAATACAGAACCATTGGAGAAGCTGGACTATTGGGGCTCTCTTGTGAGACATCTTGGGAGTTTTGGAACACCCTGTGGGGACTGACATGGACATTGCCCTTGTCCAAACTTTAATCACACTCCTCTTAGCCCTCTTCTTGACTAGGCTTCAACCTTGATCCTAGTCCTTGTTGGACCTGCAGAGCCAAAGTTTAGCAAGAATCCTTCTAAATCAGTCTAGAGAGAATACCCTCACCTGGTAACTCATAAAGAACTCTTCTTCACATTAAATTCTCTTTATCTTGGAGATGATAGAGTTCTAGGATAAATCATGGCCACTTCCCAGCAAGTTCAACACTTCTGTTTATAATGAACACAGGGATCCTTTGTTAGCTACTGTTCTCAGCTTTGGGCTCCAGGAAAAAAAAAGCTGAGATGGCAAGAAAAATTCTACTAACATCCTGTTACACAAATTTATTATACAGTACTTATGTTTTCATGCTTAATACTGTGTTTAAGAAATTTATCTGTATCAGTACACATAGTTTATACAATGCAATCACTTAATGGTATTTTATTATGTGAATAAACCACATATATTAGCCTAGTGAGTCACTTAGGTTGATTATAATTTTACTATTGTAAACAATTTTATACAAATTTCACCTATAGAAGTTTCTCTAAGGTTAGCACCTAGAAAAATAAGAATCAAAAGAATGAGTAGCTTCAATTTTACTAGCATTAAATTGTTTTCCAGGAGGTAGTACTAATTTATACTCTTCACTAACAATGTATGCGTTTTCCTTTGACTACTTGGATTGCCAGACTTAATTTGGTGAGATAGGATGGGCACCAAATTTTACCTTTTGATTTGTATTTCCCTAAAGCAAAATGAAAAACGTTCATCAAGGAGAGATCAAGTATACATCAATGCTGCTGAAAAGTGTGGAAAAATAAGGACTGTAAGCTGACCACTGCATCCAGCAATACTCAAGTCAGATTACTTTGAGCAGGCAGAGGCATGTCAATCTGGAGATCATTTAAGAAAGGTTGGGCAAAAAATAATTAAAAACAGGACTGGGGATTTAGCAAGGTCCTGAGTTCCATCCCAGGTGCCAAAAAAATAAATAAATAAATAAATAAATAAAAACAATGAATACTGATAACTCTTTTTGGAAATTTTGTTACAATTATACATAGAGAAATAAGGCAACAGCCAGAAGGAAAGTTGGACTAAAGAAAAGTAAATTTTTCTTTTTAAGGATAGGAGAAATTAACACTGGTAGAAATGATCTAGTATAGCCAAAATAGTGATAATGTAGGACTCAGAGTAGAGAATGCTAGAGAGATATCCTAAAGTGCTTATGAGAGGAGAGACACTGGTGTAACCAAACAGGTATAGTGCTTCCATGCTAAAAACCACAAAAAAACTGAAGAAATTAAGATCTAAAATTTTTGCTCTGAGATAAGATCCTATCATGTGGACAAAAAAGATAAGCTACAGAGTGAAGGAAAAAAAAAGTAATTGCAGACCATGACAAAACACTAGTACCTAGGGTACATTTAAAAAAAAAAACCTGAAGAGTAAGATAACTAACAAATGGGCAGAAGATACTGCTATAGGTTGAAATATATACCTCCAAAATTTGTATGTTGAAGCCTTAATCTCCAATATATCATAAATTAGCTATATTTGGACCTGGGTCCTTTAAAGCAGTGATTACGTTAAGATGAAATCATTAGAGTGGGCTCTAACCTACCTCACCACTGTCCTTCCAAGAGAAATATGGATACATAAAATGATCATCTGAAGACACAGAGAGATGGAAGCCATCTACAGGCCAAGAAACAAGATCTCAAAAGAGAACAAATCAGGCTGGGAATTTAGCTCAGTGGCACTGTGTCTGCCTCACAAGTGCAAGGTCCTGAGTTCGATCCCTAGTACGACAAAAAAAAAAAAAAAAAAATCTGCCAATCTGCCAACATCTTGACTTTGGATTTCTAACCTCCAAAAATGTGAGTGTAAAACTGTGTTGTAAAAAAGAATTCCATCATTTAACCCATCCAGCCTGTGATATTTTGTAATAACAGCCCTAGAAAACACAGACAAGAGACACTTCTCCAAAACAGATACACAAATGAAAATGAGCACATTAAAAGATACTTAGCATCAATTACTACCAAGGAAATGAAAATTAATGACAATGGCTTATTATCACGCACTTATTAGAATGGGTTGAAATTAAAAAGTGCCATAAACTTGTTTAATATAGTTGCTGCCTTGCCATCCACTTTTAGGTCTGACATGTTACTTGAAACATAGTCATACCCTATGTCATAACTTCACCCTTCCTGTGTGACAGTTTGCAATATTGCCTGCTTGTTCTTCATCTCACTGATCCCCCGGAAAAAAACCCAACATACCTCACAGCTGCTAACTGTGGTAACTCTAAAGGTCAACACCAGTGTCATATAAATAAGCTCACCCTTTTACAAGTGTTTGCTTTAAACTAGCCAATCCACAACCCCTTGCAGGAATGCCAACAGTATAAACCCCATGGGCCTTAATAAAGTCATAATACCAAAGATCCCCTTTACTTCTCTCTCCCCCGGCTCTACTTCCAAATGGCACCCTTAACCACTCTGAACCTGTAATACATTTCTTCTGTTTCATGCATTTCTCTTTCATTTCCTCACTTGTTTCACCTGAACTTAACTCCCCACCTCCACCCCCTCCCCACCTCCAGCCCCTCCCCACCTCAACCCCCTACCAGGGCTAACCTAGAGAGTGTCTGCTTGGCTTTATGGCCATTCTCAGGACAGTAACCTCATGATCAAATTTAGAAAGAAGCAAGACAATAGAACTAATAAAGGACAACACCAGTACTGGGAGGGTGCAGAGATCAGATCACTCATACACTGCTGGTTGGGCTGTAAAATGTATACCACCCTAGAAAACAGTTTTGGCAGTTTCTTTCAAATGTTAATACCAACTACTGTTATGTATGACCCAGTAACTGTACTTCTGGATAATTTATCCTAGAGAAATGAAATTTTATGCTCAAACAATATACACAAATGTTTAAAACATGGAAACAACCCTGATAACTTACAACAGGTGAATAAACTGTGGTACATCCATACCCTGGAATAACATTCAGTAATAAAAAGGACTACTGATACATATACAACCTGACAAATCTCGAGAATTATGCTGAATTTTAAAAAAGGCAACCCTGTATGATTATATACTACATGATTCCACTTAAATCTTAAAATTACAAAATTAAAGAAATGGGTAAGAAATTAGTGGGTGCCAGTTAATGAGAGGTTGGGGGATGGACAGAAAAACATACAGCTGTTAGAGGATAATATAAATGATCCTTGTCGTGACAGAAACATTCTGCATCTTGACTGTTTTCACTATCAGTTTGCTGGTTGTGGATTCATACCACAATTTTGCAAGGTGTTACCATCAAGACAAACTGGGTAATGGGTATGTGGGATCTATCTGTATTATTGGACAACTATACATGAATCTAGTTATTATAAAATAAAATGTTTAAATAAAAGTTACCAATTTGAACATGTTAAACTTGTCCAATTTATCCTAAATTAAGTATGCTTCAAAAGCAATTTTAAAAAATGAAATAAAGGGCAGGGCCGGGGATTTAGCTCAGTAGTTCCCCCACCTGCCTCACAAGTGCAAGGTTCCAAGTTCGTTCCCTGGTACCAAAAAAAAAAGAAATAAAAATGTTTTTAGACCTTATAGACATGTCGTCCAACAGAACTTTTGCATGTTCTGTAATTCTGTGCTGTCCAAAACAGTAGCTACTAATTACACACAGCTAATAAACACACGTGGGCAGTGTGACTGAAAATGGAATTTTTATATTACTTGTTATTAAATAACTCTATCATTGTTGGCTACCATATTGCACGATGCAGGCCTCACACTACAAAAATAGGAAAGATCATTATGTACTAAGATAGATGTGTGTCCAAACTGTAAAAAGAAAAAAATACAAATTTCACAACGTATTAGAATGTAATAAAAACAAGAAATAAGTGTATGTAAATAAAGCAATTATAGTTGCACAGAAAATTTCTCTGTATACTCAAAAGTAGTGGTCACTCCTGAAGAATGAGAGATGTGTTTGTTTAGGGCAGGGAAATGTGGGACTTTCTGAAAGCTAAAGGCATTCAGGTGCTTAAATTTTTAGTACCTTGAAAATTCATATGCTATTCAATAATGTAAGATAAATCAGATGTTTAGGGCAATAGTTCAGAAAGTTTAAGTTTATATTTGTTTTGCTATGCCTGCCATAGTGCTAGATTCTAGTTTGCCATTTGTTTACTTGCCATATATGCCATTTTCTTGGACTTAATTACATTTAAGTCCCACAAGAAAGAAAAAGGACACAAATTAAGTTGAAATAATGGGAACTTCCAAATCAAGTTAATTAACTTTTTCCATAAGCATGTGGGAGATCCTGGATATTTATGAGTGTTCAAAATGAGAGCAAAATTTCAACAGAAATCAGTATCTACAAATTTACTTATGATTATATTTACTATGAAGATTTACAATTTCAGTGAAGGTACATGAACAGATAAAATCTCCAAGGTAAGAATAAGATTAACAATGGTATTCATGCTCTCTGTAAGACTTAACTGCAGAAAAAAAATGTAAAGATTATAAAATAAACAGCTAGTTCTATTTCCCAGGTACTATTCTAGACAGTGAGTGTAAGAAGTATCATTACTGTGTGTATCATAAAGAATGAAAATACTGTCAAGTGAACTACAATACTTCCTTATCACTTAGAATTACTATTTACCACTTGGAGGGCTATTTATACTAATTAAAATCTTTCTATAGACTTATTTAGACAGATTTTTATTATTTACCATTGTTTTGGATATATCAAAAGGAGAAAAACAAAATAAACTGGTTATTGTATTGCTAAAACTTCATATTCAAGGTTGGCCTCTTCTGCATTACAGTACTGTTCAACCTAGAGTTGTCAATCCTATACTGTTTAAGAGCCACCCAAAACACTGGGATACACCATTTCCTAAAACAATTTATCACTTTCATCTCTGAGAGTTCTTTCCAAACTATTAACATACATTTGATGTTAGCATTTCCTTGATCTTACCAGAATTTATCCAGTTTTCAGAAAATAATGGAGAACTATACTTTTTCAACTGTTCCTTAATCAGACTGAGGATTCAAATGGGAGGCCTGTAAGTAAAGAACTATGCTACCATTAAAAAAAAACAAAACCCACAAAGATGGCCCATGCCCATATAATGGCAACTAATCAAATCACTGCTGCTCCTCAGCCAAACCAAGAGATGTAGGGAACAGGGGAAGGGGACGTTACCAGAGCCTCTGCAGTGAGTCCTAGTCTCCTGTGAGCCCCGGCAGCACAGGGAGAATTACAGGAAAGGTAGAAAAATGAGACTGAGAAGCAGCTGAGCTTTGGGTCTGATCAGTGCTGCTCTGGGCAGCAAAGACAAAGACCCCTAGCTTGCAGCACCTTTTATTCAGTACATCAGGAGAAACAAGTGTAACAAATGAATATGTAGAGTTCAGTACTTCACACTGGGATAAACAAGGTGTAACAAAAGACTGGGGGGCAGTGGAAATCTAAGAACAATGAGGAACTATGCAGATGAAGATTTGGTTCCTCCCAAGGTGTCTCCTACAGATGTGGTCTTGTCCTGGAGCATTACAGCATCACGGGATCACTGAGGTCTCAGTGGTGACCCGAGGCAAAAATGCAATTATGTCTGGAATGCCATAGCTGGCCTGTAGGCAGGAGAACTAGGCCTACTCAAATGATTTTTCCCTAGAATTATGTAGCATTGCTCCCAACAAAGAGATACTATAAACAATGAAACAAATCCCAATTTCAGAGACTGAATATGTAAAATTAATACATGTTAAAATCTACAGCATATGCCACATAAATGCATTTACTCTCACAAGGATCCTAAAGAGGTAGGTGCTGTTGTACCATTCTTCAGGTAAGAAAACTGAGACAACCAGAGGTGAAGTAAATTGCCCAAGGTCATATTGTTACTAACAGGCGGCTGTGGCATTTGAACTACATCTTTCTCCTCGAAATGTACCCAAAACATTCTATTAAGTAGGAGAATGTAGTTCAGCAACAAATCTTTAGATTTACAACTAATACAAATGACAGTGGGACTTTCCAAAAATGGTTAAACCCTTGTGAGTCACCAGTAAGTTAAACCAGCACCACCTGCGCTCTTATCAACTATTGCCATAGATTCAACACTGAAAATACTTCCAATCCCATCTACAACAGGTTATTCCAATGGAAGTTATCTCCTTTCAAAGAACTAATGAAAATATATTTTACCTTATTAATGTACATAAGGTAGGAAAAATGAGCTGAACAAAAGAAAAATTGTGAAAAAACAATGTTTAAGGAAATATAGTTTCATTATTTCAACTCAAAGGGTTACTCAAAGAAATGCCTTAGAATAAATGTCAAAAATGAATACTCCCTTAGCTCCTTTACTATCAAGTAAGAATTGATAGTAACTGATAGTTTTTCTACTGTGTAGTAAAGAAATTGTGCTTGGACCTATTAATGTATATTGGAGAGGATTATGGATTTGTGAGTTAGAGTGTTTAGGTTCTAAAATAAATTCTGCCAACTAGCGCTTTGAATCTGAATAAATTTTTTACCCCTTTACTCTGTTTCTTAATCTGTAAATGGTTCAATGTGTACTTTGCGTAACTATAGTGAAAAATAAATGAGCAAATCTGGAAGCACCCAAGATATCCTTCAGTAGAGATGAATGCTCATATAAACTGTGGTACATACAGACAATGAAATATTACTCAATGCTAAAAAGAAACATGCTATCAACCCACGGAAGAACATGAAGAAACTTGAAATGAATTCAAAGAAGCCAATTTTGGAAAGCAACACAATGTATGATTTCATTATATGACATTCTGGAAAAGGCAAAACAATGAAGACAGTAAAAATGTCAATGGTTACACAAAGCTAAGGAAGAGTAACGGATAAAAAGGAAGAGCATTGGATTTTTACTTCAGTAAAACTATTCTACATGACAATATATATATACTCTTCAACTTATAAAGGGATTAAGCCCCAATAAATCTATCCTAAGTCAAAAATACCTCAGGTGCCGGGGATTTAGCTCAGTGGTTTTGGGGATTTAGCTCAGTGGTTTCGCTGCCTGCTACGCAAGCTCAAGGACCTGAGTTCAATCCCCGGTACCAAAAAAAAAAAATACCTTAGGTGCATTTAAAACACCTAAGCTAAAGAATTAGTTGTTTACCTTGTGACTACATAATTGACTGGAACTGTGGTTCACTGCCACTACACAGCATCACAAAAGAGTATTCCACCTATTGCTGCCCCAGGCTTTTGCACCATGGTACGTAGAAAAATTTTAAGTAAGGAATCTTTTATAATGGTAGACAGATATTATACATTTGTTAAAACCTACAGAATGTAATACACCAAGAGCCATAAGGTAAAGTAGGGACTTTGAGTGATAAATGATGCTTAAAGGTAGGTTGATCTATCATAACAAATGTACCACTCTTGCTGGTCACTGACAGTGAGGAAGATTATGTAGTTGTAGAGATAAGGGGTATATGGGAATTCTCTCTACTTTCTCCTCAATTTTCCTATCAATTTTAAAATAGCTCAAAAAATATGTCTACTAAAAAATTCAAAACAATATAATGAGGACATTTGCAACCACAGCTAGCCAGTGTCTAGCAAATAATTATCAACTCTTTATCATCTCTACCACATTGTACTGTGCTATAAAAACAGGAACCATCTGGATTTAAATATAGTTCTGCTACTTTCTAGCCAAGTTTCTCCTACTTTCTAGGTCAAGTTACTTTGACCCCTGTTTCAATTCTCCTTTGTAAAATAGATATACAAAGCTGTGAGAATGAAATGAATGAATATATGCAAAAGGGTTAAGGGTGGTGCCTAGTTTATAATCATGTGATCAATTATTACTTTTATTATCTATCACACTGAGGACACGGTACAGCTCATATATTAACCATTAAATTAGCTCCCTTCTCCCTCCTGTAATACATTTTTCCCACATATCAAAGTAGTATAGAGTGGGGAATAAAATGTAGAAATTTTTATCAGAACCACTTTAAAACCTTTTCAAAATATACCATAAATATACATATTACATTAGAAATTTTGAGGTATTAACTACAGAAGCATCTGTATTCTTGACAAAGCTCCCCACAATATTCTAATGTATATACACATATATTCTTCATCCAACCCATCTCCCACATAAATCCAGTTCTGATGAAGTTATTATATACCTCAGATTAACAGAATTTGATGTGTTGAAGTATTTTCACACAAATTTCTTTGGGATTCTATATACTGTCTAGATTAGAAGTTGGCAAACCGTGGCCCATCACCTGATTTTATGAACAATGTTTTATAAGAACAAGCGCTTGCCTATTCATCTTCATACTGTTTATGGTTTTTATATAACACCGCATCTGAATAGTGTTATGGAAACCATATGGCTCATAAACTTAAAAATATTTACTATCTGGCCTTGTACCAAAAAAATTATCCAAATCCTGGTCTATAATGTTATAAAGAATGTTATTCATTAGTTCAATTAGAACATTTATTGTGAAGAATAAGTTCAATGGACTGTAATTAGCTCTTAAAATATGTGTTAGAAAAATTAGAAGGCCACAAACAAAGCAAATAAAGAGTATAGAAGACAAAAACAGTTCTGTCTGCCCAACTCCTTCAAGGAAGGAAAACTGTTCCCTCCCCAGCTCTAACCAAGTGATCTTAGCCAATTACAATGCCTAAGGGTCATAAGCTTAGGCATATAAACTAACTCAGGACCACTGAATGCCACTTTTCAGTGTGGAAAGAAGGAAGATATCCAGTCCCTCTCTTATGGTTAGATTGGAGACACATGGCCATAAAATAAAAACTTAAAAAGCTGTCATCCTTGTCCTCACCACACAGAAGAAAGTTGCTCTCTATTAGAAAGAAATGAAGTTAAAGGAAAAAGGAACAGAGAGACAAGAGATGAAAGTCTCAGGAGTGGTCTCATCTCAGGTTCCAGTTGTTGTTCAGTCCAACCGTACCCCTGCCATCTTGAGTTTGGGCTATCTGAAAGAATTCTCTATTTTACTCGAGTAAGTTTGAAGAGGATTGATGACATTCACAACCAGAGGATTCTAACATTAATTTGCAACTTCTGCATTCAACTCAAAGGACTTACTTTTTCCATGGAAACAGAGATAGTCATACTAGTTTTGTTCACCCCCCATTTAATCTTTCATAAACTAACAAGTATTCAAATCAGGAAATTATTCTTAAAAGTTAAACCACAGTATAGTATAGTAAAAACTCAGTAAGAATTTATTTTCCACATAATTTTTCAAAGAATAAAACAAATGATAAATACACAAGCCATTTGACATAAACAAAAAATGCTTCACGCATTTCGTCCTATCACCTTCAACAATTTCAGTGACTGTCAGAAAGGTGATCCTAAGACAAATCAGCACTCTGACTTATCAAACAAAAGACATACATCTGTATACATACATACACACATACATACATTACATTTGTAGGCACTAACTCTGGAAAAACAGTAATTCATTTTGGCAAATTTCAACACAAAAAAAGTATTATTTAACCCTTTATAAACCAAGAAATAAGTACTCCCTTCATAGAAGGCTGAAATTTCACCAGACTTTCAAATTAGCTACTTGCAGCTCTATTTTAAGAAAAACCTCAAAGAAAATATTATCCTAGGTCTAGACAAATATTCCATTGGGTGAAAATTTTGTGTATTTTATAAATATTGCCTTGATAATTTTTCAAACTCCAACGTTGAAATATTTGATATTTCCCTCTTTAAGTTATCTGTAAAAAAAATCTAATCACAAAATAATATAATGAGAATTTTATATATCCTTGACAGTGAAATACCTTTTTGGATTATGTAATGGTTGGCAGTTCTGTTAAAAGCATACTACATTTTAAGACCCCTTAACTTAGCAGGACATAGTGGTGCACACCTACAATCCCAGAACTCTGGGAGTCTGAGTCCCAAGTTCCAGCTCAGCCTAGATCAAACACCTTTAACTGCTTAACCTTGACTACCTTAATATACAAAGTATCAAAATATCCAGTGAATGATTAAATTTTTTAAATTACAGTAAAAGACACAGGCCATTAATCCCTCTCAAAATCATCCCCAGCCCTTGCTTCAAACACACTTAATTCATCATTCTTACCAATTTCAAAAGTAGATCTGGAAGTCCTCTCTCATGCATGTCTTTATGAGGTATGACTTAAAAATACAGTGAATGCTGCTGCCAAGTCTCATCCAACAGCAGGCTTGTAGAAACATTATAGTGTCTTTATCCACCTTATTCACCCAATCTGGCAACAGTGTGACTTCTGGCTCTTCTCCAAAGTCAAAATGAACATGAAAAGTAAATAATATGAACTGATTCAGGACATTGATACAGCCATGACAGTACAATTAAAAACTTTCAGAAGTACTTCAGAAAGCGGAAAGAATGATGGGATAAGTGCATTTGAAGTGAAGGAGAGTATTTTGTGGCAGATTAATGGCAATGTCTTTCACTGTAATAAATTTTTTTAATTTAAACTTTCACCATATTATTTAGATCATACTCCTTACTTTTAGGATAGAAAAGGAGGACTACAACTCAATTTTGTTTTGTTTTGTTTTGTTTTTTGGTACCAGGGATCGAACTCAGGTCCTTGCGCTTGCGCAGCAGGCGGCAGCAGAACCACTGAGCTAAATCCCTGGCCCCATTTGTGTGTATTTTTGTTTTAATTAAAAATGAGTTGGGCCGGGGATTTAGCTCAGTGGTTTGGCCGCCTGCTGCGCAAGCGCAAGGACTCGAGTTCGCTACCCGGTACCAAAAAAAAAAAAAAAAAAATACACACAAACACATACACTCACCCTCCTGTATCCTGAGGTATCTGAAAGCACACAATTTTCTGCTATTTTACAACGTGTTATTTTGTAAATCTCATTATTTTGCAGCGATGAAAAGAGTCAAAGACCATACTTACATGCTCAACAAACACTCCATATCAAAGCACACATCTTTAAGATCAAATTGTACAAAAAGTATAATAAAATGTTCTCTGTCCATACTCTCCTCAATCCCCAGAGACAACCAATATTACACTAGTCATTCAGTTAGTTGTCTCCAATATACAGTATATTATTTTTATACTATTGTTTGATTTACCAATTTGAGACTTTAACTAACTTGGTATCACAACATTAAAAGCTAACATTTATTGTATATATCAACTGCTGGACACATAATGTATATTATCTTATTTAACCTTTATAATTACTTGGCAAAGTAGATACTTTTATATACCCATTCTGATCTGGAAAACTAGGACACAGAATTCAGTAACTTTCCCAGGATCACAGGTGCAGTAAGTTACAGAACTAGAATTTGAATCCAGGCATCCTAGCGTCATTGCTCATACTTTTAACCTATTTGTTGGGTTTGGTTTTTTGAAGTGCTGGGATCGAACCCAAAGCCTTTGCACTGGGCTAAATTCCCAGCCTTTTTTTTTTTTTCTTTTTTGGACAAGGTCTTGCTAAATCACAAAACTGCCCAGGCTAAGCTCAAATTTGCAATCCTGCCTCAAGTTTCCCAGAATGCTGGCAATTACAGATGCATACCACCATGCCTAGCTAACCTGCAAGTTCCTATGTTCACTCACTCCACAGTCCACCCTTAACACTTAAATTAAATTAAAATGAGAGGGGGCCCCCAAAACAGAAAAATGCCATTTCTCAAACCAAGTAAAATTTTTTTGTTTTATACGTAATTGTCAACTTT
Organism: Heterocephalus glaber; assembly: GCF_053883595.1. Lineage (NCBI taxonomy): Eukaryota > Metazoa > Chordata > Mammalia > Rodentia > Bathyergidae > Heterocephalus > Heterocephalus glaber. The sequence continues at coordinate 8,022,772 of NW_028258356.1, read as the reverse complement.
AGGTTTGCACCAATTTAGTACCATTTAATTTTACATATAGTGACTCAGTGGTTACCATGATTAAGAGATAACATTTTTAAATCTAAACAGATGACCTATAGCATTTTTGTTGGATTTTTTTTTAAGGGGAGCATCATGTACTAAATATGCCAAAGAAATGTGCTTTGAAGGAAAAGAGTTGCCAGTATATTGTTAGAAGAAAAAACTTTCTAAGAAATTTTATCTGCTTTCTGAAAGAAAGTGAGCAAAAGGGCCAGAGATTTGGCTCAGTGGTGCCACCGCCTGCCTCACAAGCACAAGGTCCTGAGTTTGATCCCCAGTACCAAAAAAAAAGAAAGTGAGCAAAAAATAGTAGTGGAAAAAGCAAAAATTGCCAGGCATGGTGGCACACATCTCTAATTCCAGCACTGAGAAGGCTAAGGCAGGAAGATCGCCAGGAGTTCAAGTCCAGCGTGGGCTACACAGTGAGTTCCAGGCCAGCCTGAACTACAAAGCAAAACCTTGTCTCAAGAAAAAGGGGGTGGAGGGAATCACTATCACTAAAGATTTAGAAGCCTTGAAAAGTACTTTATGAAATCTGTGAAGAGTAGATGTAGCAATACTTGTTTTAATATTTAATATTAATACCAACAATGCATAAAAGATGTGATATATAAAGTGTTATCATCTAAAACAAAAAAGGAGAAAGTAGAAAAAAGATTTAGAAGTTTTGAAATTGAAAGGAAAAAAGGAAGAGAGCAAGAGATGAAAGCCCTAGATAATCTAGGCAATTCAGTTCAAAGCTATGAGTCAGACCTTTCTGAAATACAGAGCTCCTACAATACTCTGGCAGAAAAGGGTACTGTGATCTCATTCAAACAAAGAGCTGAGAGGATTTACTGAGGAAGTACCAGCAGGTAAAAAAGAAGACTGGTGATGCAAGTCTGAGGGACTGCAGACCAACGTATGGGCTCTGTCCCTCTATTAAGCTTTTTCTTCTCACCATCCTAAGTGTCAGGAATCTGACATTGCTTACAAGCTACACTACTCCACGAAGCACTTACTTGGATTCTGCTGAGTGTTTATGTGCATATATGCTCCCAGCTAGATCTCTGCCTTTTGAAAACCATACACTTCTGTTTTATTTTAACTCATATAAAACAATGCTATATATCCCATAGTTAAATGTTCAAGTTGGTTATCTTGAAAAATCACAACTTATAATCAGAACATTAGAATTCAAAGAAATTTTAGGGATCATGTAGTCTAACCACTTTGTCTGATAAGAAAGTAGGAGCAGTTAAATATCAACTAGCCCAAGGTCACTGAACTAGGACCAGCACTGTCATTCCCTGATAACCAGGTTATCTTTTTCTAAATAGCATTTAACTCTTCCATTATGATAAAATGAACAATCAACAGAAAGCAAACTAACAGCAACTTCCCTTTCAGTATTCAGTACTGTATATTCCAGGGTATTTGCATGGTACAATTTGCTTGATGGGCTAGGTCTGCAATGGCTATTTAAATATTATGCTACTTCACAGTCACAATAACTCTAAAGAGTAGGTAATATTAACCCAATTAGACAAATGAAGAAAATGTAATTTTACCATGATGATTATAAGCGGCAAAAACCAGATTCTCAGTTTGTTACCAGAAAAAACTTGGCTCCTAACCAGTATCCTATAATGTCTCTTGTGATAAACAAATGTTTACATGACTCATTACATGGATTATTTAATTCATTAAAAACTAAGGTTCTCTTATCCCAAACACTTACTGTACTTCTAAAAAGATTTCATTTTTCATCTAACTGCATAATCCTCTAACAAAGGTTTTAACAGTAGGCAGTTTGCATACTAACAAGAAATTTAAGCAATGGCTAATTTCTTTATCCCACAAATGACTGATCTGTTCAACAAGTGAGGAACTATGTGACAGTTAAATCTGAAGATAAAAAAATAAAATAAAATGTTCCTGCACAATACTATTCTACTAAATTAAAATCCACATAAGTTTCTAAATCACTCACCAAATCCAAAATAAATGTGTAACATTTCCTTCCTTTTTCAGGTAGAAGGAAAAGAAACAACATTAACCGAGCATCTACAATGTGCCTTTTCTTGAACCTCAATATATAGTTTCAACTAATCCCTTACAGCCAAGTAAGTTAGATAACATCTCTATTTTCTGATGAACAAACTGAAACTTAAAGAAATTAAGTTCCCATTTCAGGTCATTTAGTCACTAAAAACTCAGAATTAAAACCCATGCCTGTTGGACCCAAAGCCTATGTTCTCTCCAAAAGGAGTTAAAAGTACTATTATCCACTGCTCACCAAGACAGAGAATGGGTCTCTTCCAAGGGAGACTGAAAACACTATTTTAACAACAAAAATACATTATCACATTTAGTCTTCTCAATTGCCCATTAAGCATTATCACGATACTATTATCATAAATGTGAAACTAGAATTCAAAAGTAGCATGCCCAAAAACTACTGCTTGGAGGCAGCAGACTATAATACCACTCTGTAACTGACGCAAGATACTAACCACAGAAAAAAATAGAGACTTCAGTCCATAATTATGAGCTTAAGATCTAAAACATTTAATTAGACCTGTGCTTGCTGGGTAAAAAAGAATGGTAAATATAATTTTTACCAACTGTCACTTTTAATGATGAGGAAGTTTATTTTCTACTTATGGCCTATTATTACTTGGTAATCTGAAGATTGTTCTCCAAACTTCAAACCTACGGGCCATTCTACTAAGCAATAGTTGAAATTACCGATAAAGTAGTAAAAACAACTACTTTACTAAGTAAAGATTTAAGAAGAGAATATTGGAATATATAGAATAACATTTAAGTACTTGAAAACATCCACAGGAACAAATGAAAAGAAAAATTCCTTAGAAATATTTTCAAGGCATCATCTGAAAACTACTTTGTCTATGACATATATTTAGAACCTAGATATAAACATGAAGAGATGTCTCTCCAAAACCAGTTTTGAAAAATGTTACCACTTCGGTCAAAAAAATGTTTAGTCTGAGCAGGGGATATAGCTCAGTGGTTCCGACGCCTGCCTCGTATGCACAAGGTCCGCAGTTCGATCCCGGGTACCAAAAAAAAAAAAAAAAAAAACCTGTTTAGTCTTACTGCACAGTTCTGTCAGAAATCCAAAGTCATCTTTTCTGAGACTGGCCCAGGTATATACTCCTAAATAACTATCACATCTGGTTTTGATAAAGTTGATAAACGAGAGGGTTGTTGAATATCAACATATAGCATAAAAGGGTGATTGCTGGTATACACATTTTACTCAAAAGTCGGAGCACAGTACAAAATGCAGACATAGAATCGTCCTAATGCAAAGCAACCAGGTAGAAGACTTCCATGTTTATGTACCCTATAATGAAGACACTGATTTGTTTTCATCCCTCAAGATCTTCAGGAAGCTGTGCCGCTCCTCCCCATACATCACTTAGAATCAGTAAAAAAAAAAAGAAGAAGAAGAAGAGGAGGAGGAGGAGGAGGAGGAGGAAGAAGAAGGTGGTATAAACAACTGCTTCCAGGCCTTAATTAAGCATACCACTAGCTCTGCTACAAACTGAGGTAAGTACAGAATGTAAATGTGATCCTGGAGCAGAGAACTGTTTACTTACATGGGAAGACACTCACATTGTAATGAGAAACATGTTGCACTGTCTTCCTCTGGCTCCTAAAAAAGCGGCATTTGAGTGGTACTGTGAGTGTGGGACTATTTCCAAAAGTTCTGACCTGTCTTTTTAACCGCTTAAGGACAAATGCTCAAATACGGGCAACCGACACAAGGTGTCCCGAGGTGCTGCATATGGCAAAACCTGGAAGGACATCACTTTACCCAAGTAACTGTCCCACCACAGTGAACTAAATGCAAGGAATTGTGTCGCTCGCCGTGCCGAAGAAAAGAAAAATCAAAACCTGACGCGCCTCCTCCTCGCCCCCTCGCGCTCCCAGGCTCGGAGCAAGACTACGGGCTTAAGAAGAGGTTCCCAAGCAGTAACAGGCCCCCGTCGCCTCTGCACCCACAGACATCTAGGCGACACAGCAACGCCCTAAACATCCCCACCTCTGTCCTCCAGGCACCAGCAGGGAAAGCATCCCAGAGCCCGCCCCTGCCAGGCCCGCCCCGCTATCTCCTCCCCCGTTATCCTCTCGCAGACGCGCTGGGGCCTGGATTCGCTTCCCCAGCCTCCCCAAGTTCAGCGCGTCCCACTCCACACGTCGGCTACCACCCTCGGCGAGTCTGGAGGAGAAAGGTCGGGGGCCGCCAGGCGAAGAATGAGATCAGCGCCATCCCTCACCTCAGGATGGAGTAGGGGCACGCAGCCCGCTTCGGTCTCGTACTCATCCGGGCCGTCCGCCATCTTGGTGTTAAATCCCTCCTCCCGCTGCATGCCGGGAGAAAGCGTTTCCCCTTCGCAGAACTCCGGCAGGGCGGAGGGTGAGCGCGTGGGCGAGCGCGAGCCCAGCCGGAGACGACGCGGCCGCCGCCTCCTCCCTCTCCGGCCCCGGGACGCCCCCGCGGCCCCCTCCCCCCGGGAGCGCGCAGGTCACTGCGCGCGTGCGCGGGCCGGAGCGGACAGGAGCGCGCTCTGCAGCACTGCGCCGGGGCAGCGAACGGCTCTGGGCGTGGGCGCCGTGGCGGGGGCGGGTCCACCCGAGGTAAGTGTGCACCTCTGACCCCCGGGAAGGCGGCGCGACCACTGATAGGTTCGCTCGAGAAACCAACGGCGGCGCGCGAATGAAGACCAAGTGTCCGAGCGTGACCCGCTCTCCTGATCCAGGACCCCTCCTCAGAGACCCGGGCTGAGCCATCTCCGCAACCTGGAAAGAAGCTTTTGGACTCAGGCTAGAATCTCTGCTCGCTTTACTCCTGGAGGCAGAATGTTGTACCAAGCGAGCCGGTAAATCACCAAACACTGGGACAAACGACAAAATTAAAACTGAAAGGAGTTTATTTACGGGCGTGGACTCCACCCTCTAGTAGAGTGAAGCGCCGAGTTCGGGAATAGCACAGCTTTTATGGATGGTTATTTAAAGAAGTTCAAGGGCGGGGGGCGGTCTACGTGTTTTCTTACTCAGTTACAAAACATTTTTCACCACTCAGCTATCTTGCTGCCTTGTCAGGTTAGGGCAGTTCACAGTAAAGGGAGGCACCAGGCACCATCCCTTTCCAAGAAGCGATGAAGCAAGTTTACAAAAACAAAAACAGTTACAAGAATGCACACTGTAAGAGGAGGGGTATGAGGGGAGTTCATCTTCAGGCCAAGATGGCATTTTTTAGGTTCATCTTGGTCTCACACTGAAAACAGATACCTTTTTTCCACACCTGAAAAAGGTCACCTCCCAATCTATACCTCCAAGAGTCTCTCGGAAACACACGGATAAAACTTGGGGCTTCCTCGTGGAGAGAAGCTTTTTCAAAGTGATCATGACAGGACCTCGTTGGTCATGAGTTAGTCTCGCAGGAGGCGTGCGCGCGCGAACACACACACACCTGCTCCATTTCCATATAACCCCGGAATTCGGATCTGAAGTCGTTTACACCAGATTCTCTTAAAAAGTGCGACCCAGCTAAAATGACTAAAGCCATTTTTAAAAGGATATTAGAGCTGTAGGAGTGGGAGGTAAGGGGAGGTTGCTTACTAGAAATAGGCTGATAGAACAATTTTAGAAGGCATTTGATTTTAACTATTAATAATTGTAAACCTAAACCGCTCAGGCGAAGATTTGGCGGAGATCATGAAACTTGATGGAGTGGAGGTCGTCACACTAACCTGACTTATGTTAAAGGCAAATCAGCCAAAGGCCATCCGGTAGAAACCCAGTCCAACAAAATCACTTTTATTTGTAGATCAGGAGGAAAGGCACTCCAGAGGAAGGGAAGAAAAAAGGAAGAAATCTCCTTTGTAAGGTTAAGGTTCCCGCCAAAGGAGCCTGAGAGGGGTGCTGGGAAAGGGCACTCGGTTCTGGATTAGACATCGTTTCTGAGGTGGGATGAGAAAAACTGGGGAATAAGAATGTTATCATGGGGCTAGAGCTATTTAGTAATTGAGTACCTGCAGTAATAAATGAAAATTACATAGTGGACCTGGGACTCATTGGTGAGAAGCAAAATCATTCAGAAAGAAGTAGTTAGGGCATTTTATAGCTGTTTCGTGGTGATAGGGAAAAGATTTCCCTGTTAACTTTGTAGCTGTCTTTATCTGTCCTCCCAGCACAGCTGCTTTTTTTTTTTTGTTTCCCCAGTCTGAGATGATTTTCGTTCTTTTAGCCCTGGAACAAACCAGGAATTGACCAAAATGCTCTGAGACACATACAAGACTGACAGAGGTAATTTTTACTTCAATATTTCAGTTTTCATCTTGTTCTACCTTTTAGATCATGCACTTATTAGGAATAGAAAATAAAGAAAGGTAATTGAATAAAAATGTTGAAAGAAGCATAAACTAAATATTGAATAAATGAGAGATAAAAGAACTTAGAAAATGCTTCATGCAGGACACCTACCCAGTGTAGGTATATAATAGTATTCATAAAATGGAAATATTCATCCCTACCAGTTATCCTAGGTCCACAGAGGTCCTAAACGGAAGGATCAAGAGCCAGATTTCACCAGCAAAAAATGTGTCATTTGGCCCACGTGTTTGGTAGTTTTCAAAAAATATTTTTATTAGATGCCAAAATTTAATAAGTCAGACTTCACTTTAAAATTTAGATTTGTACTTCATCTGGAAAGCATGAAAAACCTGGCCTTCTTGCTCAGCCTCTACTGGGCCTATAGCTTGCTTTCCTCAATTTCTTTACCTTCTTCTGAATTTTACTGTAACTTCTGTGAATTCTACAAATTAAATGTAGAAAAAAATACTAAAATCACCTGAAAAGTTAAGGGCTCAACTAAAGTCTTGTTTGCTTTGCTCACTGTTGTAAGACTGAAATAGTTATTAAACAGAGAGCTGGGGGAAAAGAAATTAGGAACAAAGCAGCCGTTCTTGGGAAAACACATTCAGTTGGGCTGGATTCCGTATGAACCAAAACAAACCCCTTAGATATAAGCAGAGTCCATCCTGCTAATTACACTTCTGCTCTATGCAGCCCAAGTATAAAACAATATATTCAGTGGGTTGTGAGGACAGCCTAGAAGTGTGCTGATTGGAGAGACTGGCAAAAGATTGGCATAAGATTATGGAGGAATGTAGAATAGTAGCTAAAAAACTATAAAGAGAGTAGATCTTGTTAGAGATGAACTGTGAAATGGACTTAGAAAGATTGGAAGAAATGGGGCATTGTGTAAATGTGGTTTCGTATGTAACCTCAGAGACTACTAAAGCTAAAGGTAACACAATCTGTCAACCAGCTGTAATCCAGTTCCATCTTCACAAGTGGAGAAATGACTGAAAATTTTAGAAAACCAGTTAGTAGCAGAATTACATCTGGAAGCCTCTCAAATCTTCTCCATCTACTACTCTTACTACTAACCCATATTTCTTCTGTTGTAATTATCCTCAATAAATTATGTGTGGTTCATTTTATTATGGTAAGAACAGTTTACATGAGTTGTGCCCTGTCAAGTATTTAAGTGCACAATACAGCATTGTTAATCATTAGCACAGCATTATACAGCAGATCTCTAAATCATTTCATTAGCTGGGCATGGTGGCACACACATAATCCCAGCACTAGAGAGGCTGAGGCAGGCGGATTGCCAAGAGTTCGAGGCTACATAGTGAGTTCAAGGCCAGCCAGGGCTACACAGTGAGATTCTGTCTCAAATATAAATAAATAAATTCATTAACTGAAGTTTTTTGTTTTATTGAGACAAGATCTCACTATATAGTTCAGGCTGGCCTTCAACTCACTGTGTAGCCAGGCTGGTCTCAAACTTTTAGCAATCCTCTTGCTTCAGCCTCCCAAATGTTGAGATTACAGGAGTGAGCTACCATGCTTGGCTAACTGAAATTTTATGCTCACTGAAAAGTAAATCCCTATTTTTCTCCCACTCTACCCCCTGCCCATAACCACCCTAGTATCTATTTCAATCAGTTTTGACTATTTTAGATTCCTTATATAAATAAATGGAATCATGTAGTATATGTCCTTTTGATACTGGCTTATTTCATCTAGCATAGTGCCCCCCCCCCGGTTTATCCATGTTGTAGGATTTCTTTCTTCTTAAAGGCCGAACAATAAATAGTGCACTGTATTTACACAACATATTTGCTTTATCCATTCATTCATCAATGGACATTTAGATTGTCTCCATATCTTAGCTATTGGTAATAATGCTGCAATGAACATAGGAATGCATATTATCTCTCTAAGATCCTGATTTCAATTCTTTTGACTATATACCCAGAATTGGGATTGGTAGTTCATATAGTAGTTGCATTTTTTTTTGAGACACTACCATACTGTTTCCATACTTCACCATTTTGCATTCCTACAAACATATGAAGGTTCCAGTTTCTCCATATCTTTGCCAACATTTGTTATCTTTTGTTTTCATTTTTGTTTTGTTTGATAGTAGCCATCCTAACAGGTGTGAGGGATATCTCATTGTGATTTTGATTTAAATTTCCTTATAAGTGATGTTGAGAATCTTTTCATATACCTATTGGCCATTTGTGTACGTTATCTTCTTTGCAGAAGTGTCTATACCAGGCTGGGTGTGGTGGTGCACTCCTGTAATATCAGCACTCAGGAGGCTGAGACAGAAGGATCCTCATGAGTTTGAGGCCAGCCTGGACTACATACTGAGTTCAAGATCAACCTGAAAAAAACAATCAAATAAACAATGTACATAAAACATTTTCCCAGTGCTAATTTGGTTATCTGGGTTTTTTCACAATTGAGCTGTAAGAGTTCATTGCATATTTTGGGTATTGATCCTTTATCTGATATATTATTTGCAAATATTTTCTCCCAACCTTTGGGCTGTCTTTTCACCTTATTGATTGGTTTCTTTGCTATACAGAAACTTTTTAGCCTCATTTCGCTGAGTACCCACACTCCCCTCTTGAGTGAGTCCTTACTGATGCATCCTGAAAATTCTTTTCCACACAGAAGTCAATGAACCTCCAAACATTCTACAGTATGTTTAGGGTGGGTTAATTTCCTTATTTTAGCATCAGCAACCTCTCAGTCCCAGCCCAGTGACATTTTCTCTTGGTGACCCAGGGGCAGAAGATAAAAAGAGGCCTTGGGACCTCAACTTTGAGAAGTCCAGCCTAAAGGCTTTTCATGTTGTCTTCCTAGCATCCCTCGACCCTTTGCCCTCTGAAGCATAGTTACTCCCAACCCCTTGCCCTCTGAAACATAGTTCATCTTTTTTTTCCTCCTTTTTCTCTCCCTCCCTGTCTAGAAACTTCTGTAGCCTAAGGAGTTTTCTCCCCCTTCCAGCAGGTAGAGCCTCCCAGTCCCTGGAAAATGAGTGCTTGTACATAAAAGCACAAAGATAAGAACCACCAGCTCCCTCTAACCAGAAATGGGAAGTGGTGTTGAGAGGGATCCTCTGTGACGGTGGTGGTGAACCTATGGCATGTGTGCCACAGCAGGCTCACAGAGCCCTCTCAGTCAGCACATAAGCCAGGTTGCCCAGCCACTGAGCATTGGATAACAGTTGTTTTTTCTAAACTAAAACTTCAGTATTCAGGTTTAATTGCAGTGTTGGCACTTTGAGATGAGTAAGTGGGTTTAGAGTTGCAATTTGAGCACTCAGTCTCGAAAAGATTCACCATCACTGCTCTGACGTGTAGCAGCCTCATTAGGTACTCTCCATCGGGTTGACATACCTCATCCCTGGATAAGATGGAGCTGAAATTTGCTCAGCATGGAGACAAATAAGGAGTAGCCCATCCAGTGCCTCAAGCAAAGTTTCTCCTGCAACCAACATGAGAAATCCAGTCCTGAGACACTGTGGAGAACATCAGCCTTTGGAGGTGATACCAAGTAAATGTGTTAAAGGAATCTAAATTTTTCCTTAAGTAAAAACTAAGTAAATATTATAAATATTTCTATTAGCTAATTATTGCTAACCTCATGGTATATTGAATGCATATGTGTTTCCCAAGTGTACAACCCTTTGAGGATACAAAACTTAGGAAAACATCTTATCACTCTGATGACTTCCAGACTAAAGTTGTTAAGGATGGTGAACTTTTTCAGGCTTATGTTTATGTGACTGGAATGTAATTGTGTTATAATAGCTAGATGTGCCTAAACAATATGCAGTGCAAACAATGTCACTCCAATGACTAAAGATTGGACATTAGTAAACTATAAAGTACATCAATAAACAAGTACATTCTACTTAGAAAGGCATTTTCTTATATAAAAGTAAAAAATTTAGGTGAGAGTTTATGCCATTTAATATTTTGTAATTAGCTAAAGATAATTGATTAAAAAGTTACTTTATATTAAAGTGGAAATTTAAATGTGCTTCTGAGATAACAAGAACCTAATGGTTCTAATATAATGTCATCGGAGTTATTATACTAAAATGCTGTGCTTGCTCTTGACTTTAAATTTTCCCTATAAAACTTTAAAACTGTTATCTGTTAACATTCTAAGACTTTGAAGACAATTGTAACTGGTTAAAAAAGTAATAGCAGTTCTCTGGCCATACTTTATATTTCTAAGGGCTCAATATCCAGATAAGATTATGATAGTTAATCCTACTGCTCCTAGACCAATACTGGACACATTTTTGGCATAGTTAGTGAGACTGATAATCAAAATTTTTTATGGCTATAAGTTATAGATGCAGCTGGAGACTGCCAGCAGGGGTTGGAGCCCCCTTTTTATCTATAGCCTAGCTGTTAATTTAATATTACTATTATCCACTCTCTTATATTTGTTTATTCATCCCTCCTCAGGGTTTAAGATCAAGTTAAAATGAGACCTGTGTTAATAAAAATTAATTTCTATATATATTTGTCAAGGTCAGTTAAGTCTCCTCAGAGGTTATTTTTGAGGCCCTGGGAAGAGCATCTTAGCTATTTTAGTGTTTTTTTCTCCACCAATTGTGTCATCTGCCAGTATGGGTCATGGTTTTTGATTGACCAAATGGCTTCCCTTGAAAGCATGGAGACATTCCCCTCTTTAATGACCCTCCTTTCAGCACAACGTGCACTAGTTGCCTCCTGTCCCCTAGGTACCAACAATCTCCCTGTTCAGGATGTTGGGCAACTCACCAGAGTTGTAGGATCCTTTAGCGGGATCCTATCACATCCTGGGTCCTAGCTGAACTTGCAGGGCAGGGAACAAATTATTGGCTGCCCTCTTAGGCCAGTTTCCTTTTTTAGCTTTGATCCCTGGCTCTAGGTAGGTGTTTCTTAATCCAGTGAATTTGACGTATCAGGATTAACTATCATAACTATTCATTTAATCTTCATAGGAAGCCTAACAGATAGGTGTTACTATTTTCTCCCTATTACGGATGAGTTAACACCTTGCAGTGAATTAACATGATGGTTATATAAAACTGCACCAATCTGTACACATCTGGACATTGAGTGGGTTGCAAATAACTAATGATGCATCATCAGTCCCTAAAAATCATATATGTGGACCACAGTTTGTAGGCCACAAGATTGGTATATGCTAGTTAATTATCATGACTAGATTAAAAACATACTTTTAATGCTTTAACATTATTTCTCTGGGGCTGGAGAAGTAGCTCAGTGGTAGAGCACTTGCCTCACACCTGAGGCCCTGGGTTTGATTCCTAGCACTGCAAAGAAAGAAAGAAAAAAACCGATTGCATCTGTGGTCCAATGTTAGATATATTAATTTAATCACAGAAAACTTTTTTATAATTGGCTACTGTTATGGTTTATATCTAGATGTCCCCCCCAAAGCCTCATGTGCTCATAGGTGAGGCTTTGGGGAGTTGTCTGGATCATGGGTGTATGATACTGGATTAAGGGTGTGATAATGAGATTAGTCCACTGGTTGGTTTAGCACAGCTCTGGGTGTGGATAATGGAAGACCACAACCTGGGTGTGGATAAATGGATTTACTAAATATAGAAGCCCTACTCTCAGTGTGAGGCAACCACACTATTGCACCAACCAATAGGCTTCTAGCCTGGATGGACTGAAAAAGAGAAAGCAAGGCTTGCTGTTTCACTGTCTCCTGCCTGCCCTGCCATGGTCTACTTCTCTTCTGCCATGCCTCTCTGCCACACCACCCTGCCTTGCAGTCAGCTGACTATGGACTGAAACCTCTACAAACTGTGAGCTAAAATAAAGCTTTCCTCCTTTAACTTGTGGGTGTTGGGTATTTTATCTTAGCAATGAGAAAAGTAATGAAGATAGCAAACATTATAGTACTTATAATTAATGCTTTATTTATTTATTTGGTTTTTTTGAGACAAGGTCTTGCTGTGTTGTTTAGGCTAGCCTCAGCCTCCGAAGTGCTTGGATTACAGGCATGTGCCACCACACCCAGCTTATAGTTTTAAAGAAAAATAAAATAAAATATATTTGAAATAAACTTTTTGGGTTGGGAAACATCCTGACTAGTTTATGTTTCTTAAGGCTATTATATTAGGAACAAGAGGCTCTCCTCACATTATTTACCTGAAAGTTGGACATCTAACTTTATCTTATTTAGGAGATAATTTAGTAAATCAAAATAGTTTTCTATCCACATTTCACAGGTTTGTCAGACTATTTGAGTTTAAATCCAGTTCTAGCATCTTAATTCTGTGACCTGAAGAAAATTGCATAAGCTCTCTGGCTGTAATATATTTGCATAGTGGCGAGGCCATTTCCTTCCTGGTTGTCCAGACATGGATAACTCTGATAGACATTCTGTGATATAGCATAGGTGACTTTTTGACATTCTTTCCTCTATTTGAGTCCACATTCTCAGTTTCTCCTTCAAGATAGAATATTTAACCATCTGTTTACTTTTTTGCATCTCAAAGAGATGATGTGAGAGAGATAAGCTTGGTGGAGGAAATCAAGATACAAGCTGCATTAGAAAGCTTAGGTCCTGAGTTTTTGTCCACTCCATCCAGGTAAGAATTATATCTCATCCACATAAGGAAATATCCTCAGACATCATATAGCTTCCCCATCTTACTATCTCTAGAGCCTTTACTTTAATCAAAAAAGAGTCAGCCCCACAATTTGCCTTTTCTTATTTTACCAGTCTCTCTTGTAGATATTTCTATTAAAATATAGTAGAAAATGAAAAAAATAAGGAGATACTAGGTTTGCTTCTCCACAAATTTAGGGATATTAATAAGAGTATCAGAATATAGAAATAATAATAATAATAATTAGAATTTAGAAATAATAATAGTAGAGCTTGAGATGGGTTGGTGAATGACAGCACAAGTTTAGAAAGTAAGCCCGCTCATTTTTCTCTGTTCTGCTTCAGAAAGTCAAGTCTTTGTGCACCTACAAATCTTTTTCTTTTTTAACTTTAAGGTATACCCCCTTCATTTAATGGTTGCTGAGTTGGTAAATTTTCTGCAGTTTTTGTACAGATATGGAGGAAGAGAAAGTCTATGATGCAATTGTAGTTACTCATGTAGATATCTCAGGAATCCCCCAAATGTAAGTTCTCTATACCGGCTCAATTTTCAATATACTGTTATGATGAGATATTCTACTAAATATTTCCAAATCATCAAACCTGAGAGTCCTCTTTACTCCTGTTCCCCTTCTTATTGAAATGGGTTATTTCTATAACTGGTTGCTTCATTCATTGTATGATTTTTCCTAATTTTATTCTGAGATTAATTAAAAATAAACCTTTTGAGGCAGGATATATTCTGATTATTATAGTAATCATTATGATATATATTCTGAAAATTATAAGGGAACAAGAGAAATCAATCCAGCAGCTGCTAGATGGTGCAAAGAAGAATAACATAACACTGATTGGGCTCAATGAAGAAACAGGAGACAGTGGAGATGACATAAAAAAATCTCTTCACAGAAATAATGGCAGAAAACTTCCCAAGTAGGGGAAAAGAGCTTGACATACAGATAAGTGAGGCATATAGGACTCCAAATAACCTTGATAAAAAAAAATCTACATATAGGCATATAATTGTTAAGATTCAAGAAACACAACAGAAGAACAAAATTCTACAAGCAGTCAGAGAAAAGAAACAAATCACATACAAAGGAAAGCCCATCAGAATCACAGCAGACTTCTCAACATAAACTGTCAAGGCAAGAAGAGCTTGGAGTGATATATTCCAAGCCCTAGAAGAAAACAGCCTCCAACCCAGATTGATGTACCCTGCAAAGCTATCTTTCAAAATGGATGGAGAAATAAGATACTTTCATGACAAAGAGCACCTTAGGAACTTCATGAACACCAAACCAGCACTCCAAAGAATTTTACACAATATCCTAGGAACAGACATTGAGGATCACAACCCCAGGAAGCAAAGCAGAATGAACCCATCTGGCATGACAAGAAATTAAATGGAAAGGGGGAGAACCCAACAAAAAGAAAAAGTCATGGCAATGACAAGTCAATACGTTTCAATTATAACCATCAACGTTAATGGTCTCAATTCACCAATCAAAAGAAATAGACTGGCAGAATGGGTCAAGAAGCAAAATCCAACAATATGCTGCATACAAGAAACACACTTCATTCAAAAGGAAACTCATAGACTGAAAGTTAAAGGGTGGAAAACAATACTCCATGTGACAGGAACCCAAAAAAAGGCAGGAGTAGCTATCTTCTTGGCAGATCAAGTAGATTTCAAACCAACAGTGATTAAGAGAGATGAAGAAGGACACTACATCCTTGTAAAGGGAAGAATCCAAGAGGAAGATATGACAATCATAAATATCTATGCACCAAACACTAGTGCACCCAACTATATAAAACAAATACTAACAGGCATGAAAAGTCATATATGCACTAATACAATTGTAGTGGGGGACCTCAACACCCCACTGTCACAAATAGATAGATCAACTAGACTAAAAATAAGTAATGAAATACTAGAACTCAATCGAACTCATGAACAAATGAACTTAACAGATGTTTACAGAGTCTTCCACCCCACAAAATCAGAATACACATTCTTCTCAGCTGCACATGGGTCATTCTCCAAAATAGACCACATACTCACACATAGAACATGTTTAAGTAAGTGCAAAGGAATTGAAGTTGTCCCCTGTATATTTTCAGACCATAGTGCGATGAAATTGGAGATCCATAGCAAAAGAAACTCAAAAAATTTCATAAACACGTGGAAATTGAACAACACACTTCTGAATAACCAATGGGTCACAGAGGAAATTCAAGAAGAAATCAGACAGTTCCTTCAATTAAATGACAATGACAATACAACATATCGGAATCTGTGGGACACAATGAAAGCAGCCTTACAAGGGAAATTCATAGCTGTAAATACACATATTAGGAAAACAGAATGAGCCCAATTAAACAACCTGTTGCTGAAGCTCAAGCTTCTAGAAAAAGAAGAGCAGGACAACCCCAAAGCTCATACAAGGGAGGAAATTATAAAGATCAGAGGAGAAATCAATGCAATGGAGACTAAGAGAATGATACAAAAAATCAATGAAGCCAAGAGTTGGTTCTTCAAAAGAATCAACAAAATTGACAAACCTTTAGCCAACCTTGTCAGAAAAAGGAAAGAAAAGGCCCAAATCCATGCAATTAGGAATGAAAAGGGTGAAATTACAACAGACCCAGCAGAATTCCAGAGGATCATCAATACCTACTTCGAGAACCTATACGCCAATAAGATGGACAACACAGAAGAAATGGACAGATTCCTAGATACATATGAATTACCAAAGTTGAACGAAGAAGACCTAAAAATTCTGAACAAGCCAATATCAACCAATGAAATTGAAAATGTAATTAAAAACTTATCAACTAAGAAAAGCCCAGGCCCTGATGGCTTCACTGCTGAATTCTACAAGACATTTAGAGAGGAACTACTGCCACTATTGTTTAAACTCTTCAATGAAACTGAAAGGGAAGCAATACTCCCAAATTCATTCCTGGAAGCAAGCATCACCTTGATCCCCAAAGCAGAG
The DNA here is from genome assembly GCF_053883595.1 of Heterocephalus glaber. Classification (NCBI taxonomy): domain Eukaryota; kingdom Metazoa; phylum Chordata; class Mammalia; order Rodentia; family Bathyergidae; genus Heterocephalus; species Heterocephalus glaber. Next base: position 8,006,693 of record NW_028258356.1, on the reverse strand, counting down.
AAAGACACAACTGAAAAAGAGAACTATAGGCCAATCTCACTAATGAACATAGATGCAAAAATCCTTAATAAGATACTGGCAAACAGAATGCAGAAGATCATACACCCTGATCAAGTGGGATTCATCCCAGGGATGCAGAGTTGGTTCAATATATGCAAATCAATCAATGTAATACACTATATCAATAAGCCCAAGGACAAAAACCATATGATTATCTCCATAGATGCAGAAAAAGCATTTGACAAACTCCAACATGCATTTATGATAAAAACCCTACAAAAAATTGGAATAGATGGTCTCTACCTCAAACTGATAGAAGCCATCTATGAAAAACCCACAGCCAATATCATACTAAATGGTCAAAAACTGAAATCCTTCACACTAAAATCAGGAACAAGACAAGGATGTCCACTGTCACCACTCCTGTTCAATATAGTTCTGGAAACATTAGCCACGGCAATTAGACAAGAGAAAGAAATAAAAGGAATAAAGATAGGTAATGAAGAAGTCAAAGTGTCATTATTTGCAAATGACATGATACCCTATATAGCAGACCCCAAGAACTCCACCAAAAGTATTCTAGACTTAATAACCAAATTCAGTCAAGTAGCTGGTTACAAGGTCAACACACAAAAATCAATAGCTTTCCTCTACACCACTGACAGACTCACTGAGAGAGAAATAGGGCAAATAATTCCTTTCACAATAGCAAGCAAAAAACTGAAATACCTAGGAATCATCCTTACGAAAGAAATCAAAGACCTCTTCTCTGAAAACTATGGCACTCTGAAAAGAGATATTGAAGATGATATCAGAAAATGGACAGACATCCCCTGCTCCTGGGTAGGAAGGATTAATAGAGTGAAAATGGCCATACTTCCAAAACTGCTATATAGATTTAATGCAATTCCAATTGAGATCCCAGCAGCATACTTCATAGATCTTGAGAAAACAATCCAAAAATTCATTTGGAACAAGAAGAGACCCAGAACAGCAAAAGCAATTCTAGGTAACAGAGACATGGCAGGGGGTATCACAATCCCCAACCTGCAACTCTACTACAAAGCTACTGTGATAAAAACAGCATGATACTGGCAAAGAAACAGACCTGAGGACCAGTGGAACAGATTAGAAGATGCAGAAACAATGCCAGACACACTCAGCCATCTCATCTTCGACAAAGGAGCCAAACACCCTCACTGGAGGAAAGATAGCCTCTTTAATAAATGGTGCTGGAAAAATTGGGCTTCGACTTGCCAAAGATTAACACTAGACCTGTATTTCTCACCATGCACTAAACTAAAATCAAAATAGATTAAAGATCTAAATATTAAAATAGAAACTCTGAACCAGTTGGAACAGAGGTTAGGTAGAACCCTTGAAGACATTGGGGTAGGAAAAGATTTTATGAACAAAACCTCAGTTGCCCGTGAACTAGCACAAATAATCAACAAGTGGGATCTCTTCTTATTAAAAGGCTTCTGCATAGCAAGAGAAACCACCAGCAGTGTGAAGAGACAACACACAATGTGGGAAAAAATCTTCACCTGCTCTTCCTCAGACAAAGGACTACTATCTCGAATCTATAAAGAACTTAAAAAGATCAGACCTCCCAAATTTAAAGACCCAGTCGAAAAATGGGTAGCTGAAATGAACAGACATTTCTCAGACAAAGAAGTAGAAATAGCAAATAAATACATGAAAAAATGTTCAGCATCACTGGTCATTTGAGAGATGCAAATGAAAACAACGCTGAGATTCCACTTCACTCCAGAAAGAATGGCTGCTATCATGAAATCAACCAATAACAAATGCTGGCAGGGCTGTGGGGAAAGAGGAACCCTGCTCCACTGCTGGTGGGAGTGTAGACTTTTGCAACCATTGTGGAAATCAGTATGGAGATACCTCAAAGAACTAGGACTGGAAGTCCCATTTGACCCCACTATTCCAGTGCTGGGGATCTTCCCCAAAGAATTAAAAGAATCATACCACAGTGATATATGTGCACCCATGTTCATAGCAGCACAGTTTGTGATAGCTAAAACTTGGAAACAGCCCAAATGCCCATCAACTGGAGACTGGAGAAAGAAAATGTGGATTTTTTATAAAATGGAGTACTACTCAGCCATAAAAAATGAGAAATTAGAGACATTTATAGCTAAGTGGATGCACATTGAGGCGATACTCTTAAGTGAAATAAATAGGACACACATGTGTAAATACCGAATAGTTTCTCTGGTGTGAGAAACTGAAAGTGTAAATAAGGATGAAATGTATAATAGGTAATGTGAAACAGGAAGAAAAGGGGCAAAGGGGAAGGAAGTGGGAGGGCTAGGGGAAAGGATAGAAGGGAATGGGATTAATATGAGAAAATGGAAAAATAGGAAGAAAATCTTTGTAAATAGGGAGGAATGGAGGGGTTGAAGGGAGGGCTGGGCAAGGGTGAAAAATAAGAACCAAGAGAGACTATGTAAAGGTGCAAATTTCCAATGATGAATGTCATTATATTGTATACCTAAAATGTACCATTGATTAGAATGAATACTTGATAATGCAAAATCGGAAGAAAAAGTCCAAAGGGGTAGGGGTAGTGGGAGGGGCAGGGGAAAGGAAAGAAGGGAAAGGAAAAATGATGAGAAATGGAAATAAAGTCTTTGTAAATAGGGAAGGGTGGAGGGTGTGAAGGGAGGGCTAGGAATGGGGAAAAAATAAGAACCAAGATGCATTATGTAAAGGTACAATTCCCAATGAGAAATGTAATTGTGTTGTATACCTACAATGTACCAATAAAAGAATTTCATAAAAAAAAAAAAGAGCAAAGATACATCATGTGAAGCTACAAGATCCCAATGAGGATTGTAACTGTATTGTACACCTAAAATGTACCAATAAACTAAATGAAAAAAAAAAAGAAAAATTTTATCTGTACTGAACATGTATAGACATTTTCTTATCTTTATTCTCTGAACAATATAGTATGAAAACTATTTATATTGCATTTACATTGTTTTAGGCATTATAAGTAATCTAGGAATGATTCAAAGTATATAGGAGGATAAGTGCAGGTTATACGTAAATACAGTGGTACTTTGGTTCCTGAATTTAATTTTTTTATGATTTGGGGAAGATGGCTCCCTTTGTGTTTGTGTGGGGAAGATGGATGTGGTTGTGTTTGTCACCTGATGTGGAGTTTGGAAGCAAAATTTTGTCGAATGCTCTCATTTGAGAACTGATTGTTTGCAAATAGAAGCATTTGTGAACCAAGGTATTACTCTATCATGTCTTCTCATGTGTAAGGCACTCAAGCATCCATGGATTTTGGTATCCATAGATGTCTTGGAACCAATTGTCTGTGATTACTGAGGTACCAATGTAATATTTTGTGATGCAGGAAATTATATGAAATTCAAAGACCAATGTCCATAGAAAAAATTTAGGTTTCTTAAAGGATGCTTTCATACTATAATGGCTGAATTGAATAGTTAGAACAGAAAATCATAGAGCTTGCAAAGTCTAAAATATTTACAAGAAAAGATTGCCAGCCTCTTGTTCACACTATCACTAAGGACAAAGAGCCTTTCCTCTCAACACCAGACTATATGATCAGTAAGCAAACACAAATAAAATTGGAAATCTTCCCAGTAAGAATGGAGAGGAGGAGAATAAATGGATTTGGGTAGTCAACAGTGTCTGCTTAAGTAACCACACATTTTCTCTAGAAATTTCCATCAGCCAGGAACAGATTCATTTTTAAATATTCATAGGTAGCAGCAAATCTCCATGCTGGAAAGTGAAATGATTTTCATGTTTTCAGGGTTAGGGACAAGGTTTAGTATAAGAATTAAAATAATCATTTCTGCCGAGTGTGGTGGTGCATGCCTATAATCCCAGCACTTAGGAGGCTGAGGTGGGAGGATTGCTGTGAGTTCAAAGCCAGCATGGGCTACATAGTGAGTTCAAGGCCAGCTTGAACTACATTATGAGACCCTATCTCAAAAAACAAAACAAAAAAATTATTTTCTTGTCTTAGCCACTTTCTCATTGCCTAGGCAAAATACCCAGTACCCACAGCTTAAAACAGAAGAGGTGTGTTTTTCCTCACAGTTTCAGAAAGCTCAGTCCTTGCGTGGTCAGCCAGCTCTAAAGCAGAAACCACATGGTGGAAAGACTTTAGCAGAGGAAAGCTGCTCATAACATGGCTGCCAAGAAGCAGAGAAGGAAGGAGTGAGGGAGGGAAGTATATCCTTCCAGGTCATGCCCCCAGTGACCTGCCTCCCACCAGGCCCCACCTTCTAATAGTATATCTAGTACAATGTAGTGGCCCCATGATTCAATCACCATCCAAACATACAAAGCTTTTGGGGCACACCCAGGATCTAAACCATAACACTTGTTGATTACTAAAGGAGAGCCCAACTGACATGGTGCATACCAAATCTTCTTCATCTGGCTTCTGTTTACCTCTCTACCATCTGACCAACTAACATCACCCACATGACTACTGCTCCTTCTGTTGTAAGACACTTAAAATTCTCTGAATTTACTGACTTTTCCTATGGTTTTGCCTGTGTTCATGCTGTTGCCTCTTCTTGGAATGTTCTTCCTGCTTATCCAGTTGGACAATTTCTTAGGTGAAACTTTTATTTCCACTGGAAAACCTTATAGAACCACATTTGGGGCTTTATCTTACTGTGTTCTCTTTAGTTGTGTGGCCTAAAAAGAAGAAAATGAGACAAGGGTTCCTCATATCAATTTATTTGACATGATCCCAGGAAACAAGATTTGGGGATAGAAGACTAGGAGTAAAGCACCGTAAGAAGAAAACCAGTATGGAGGTACATTACTGAGTTGGTTATCTTTGTAGCAGTGGGGACTCAGTACTGCTGGAGAGCTTCTGAGGGACCTGAATTCGGAACTGTTCGCTAAGACAAGAAGAAGTAATCTCGTCCCTATTGGTATATAGTTGCCCCTGAAAGCATTCAATCCCTTGTACTTCAGTGTTCGGCGTAGAGAAGCCCCAGGGTAGAAAGTAAGAGATATCTAATACAGCTATCATCTTGGCTCAGCTGGTAACTCTGGTTATGAAATAAGCATGAGATGTCTGGTTAACTCCACCACGTATATTACTGAGCTCTGCTAGTTGCCTTCATTGTATATAGTCCATCACAGAGCCCTCAAGCTCTGACAGAGGTGCCTACAAAAGAGTCAATATAGGGCCAGGGATTTAGCTCAGTGGTTCTGCCACCTACCTTGCAAGAGCAAGGTTCCAAGTTTGAGCCCCAGTACCAAAAAAAGAAAAAAAAAAGAGTCAATACAGGAGTGTTAGAGGACAAGCATGGTCTGTGTTGCTATAATTGGGCTCAAGTGTAAGTATCATTTATGCCCTTTGCTTTCTACCACTCTCTGATCCGGGTTGTTTGCCTGCTGAGTTTCCCAATTCTTCATCCTAGGGCAGAAACACTGAGTTTCTTTAGCCTTGTTAAGTAGTGTCTATTGCTTTTGCCCATTTATGGTGATCATTAGAGATGGATGCACTGAGAAGTCCAACTAGCATAATGTCACGTGATAATTTACAGAATGTCAATTTTATTGATGTACTGTGAACTATTTATATTGTGACAGAGAACAAGAAAGTTAACATAGTCACATGGCAAGACAGTGTGTATGGCGCTCTCTCTCTCTCTCTCTCTCACACACACACATAAAAGGTGGTAACTTTTGTTTCTTAATGGGAATTAAGATGGACCTATTCACATGAACAATGATTACATACCAGGTAGCAAAGGGTGTGTTGTTATTTTATAATAAATATACCATAACTGGCACAGCAGCTGATATTGGGACTATTCATAGGTTAGGTTTACAATAGTTCACTTTGCCACGATGGATCTGGTTTTTGTGTGCCCAAACAGGTTAAGTAAATAACTTGAACAAGGATATGATGGGTACCAACACATCTATATCTTGTAAATTTTTGGTAACAATGTTTGTCTCTGTATTTCCTCTCAGAATGTTGTCTTCCTTCTAATTCACTATCTTACTTAGTCAGTGAGGGTGTGCAGTTTTAGGGGTTTTCACTAGTCCTTCCTATCATAATACTTACTACACAATTCAGGAAGCCAGGGTGAGAGTTCTGCTGTTACTATATATACACACTTCAATTGCTGTCATGGCAACTAGGGATAGAACCTTAGGGTAGAATTGTGACTCCTTTAAACCACAGGGAGATGAGCCTGGGCCATCTCATCTCCCTATCTCTAGCTTTATGGTCTATAGTCAGCTCAGACCCTGTATCTAACAAGGCTTGAAATGTCTGAATGTTCCTCTTTTCCCAGTGCACAATATCTCTATGCATAGGTGTATGTCTTTGGGAAAATTATTAAGGGAATATATAATATATACTTTTATGCTAGTATTGCAGCATCTCTATAAAGTTTCTCCTTCAGATGATGTGCTCTGGGTCTAAGTACTTTCTTAGACCTGTAAACTGGATGAGGGTTTACAATCTTCCATTGAGACAGTTGGCATCAGCCTTCTGTTGACCAGCTGTTTCTAGTTATATACATAGGCCAAATGAACACCCTAGTGGGTGCTTATTTAACTTACCCCAAGGAACATAATGGCCTATTAGTCACTATCAGAGAACCCTGTGGGTGAAGGCATTCTGATTATCACTCTAGCCTTGCAGCCCATTATTGTAATTATATACACTTTCCTTCTGTCAGCCAAGGGCTACCATATGCCCTCTGTTACTTTTTTTTTTTTTTGGTACGGGGAATCGAACTCAGGGCCTCACACTTACCAAGCAGGCACTGCGCTGCTGAGCTACATCCCCAGCCCTGTTACATATTTTAGATTCTTATCAATTCAGTTGTATTTAGAAATCCAGTTCCATAGCAGCACCCCTTACTGTCAATCACAGTGGATGGCCACCACTGAGCTTCCTAAAGAAGCCAATAGTACTCTCATTAGTGTATTTCTGTCTTAGAAATGAGTATGTCCTTGGGCCAGGAATTTAGCTCAGTGGCACTGTGCCTGCCTCATAAGCACAAGGTTCTGAGTTCAATTCCCCAGTACCAAAAAAGATGAGTAAGTCCTCTGGCCCCTTCCAAGGAAAACCGGATGGCAGATTCTCATGACTCATATTATAAAATTTCTATGGTATATTCTAACCTCCTTTGGTCAGCTCACACCTTCCTTAAGTTAAGGCATTTCTAGACTCTCATCTGCTACAAGCCTTCATCCCATTCAAGCTTCAGAGAACCTTCCCAGCAGTATATTAGAATAAGCTTCATGTGTCCTTTCCATATCATGAAATTCCAAGTGTTTTCCAATGTCCATTCTGTTGTCCACCTTTATATTCTGCCCTTCCTGACCTAACACTTTCTTTCTTTTTCCTGGCCTAACACTTTCAAGATCCACTCTTGTATCTGTATTCTCTGTTTTTTCAGGTAAATATAAGCCTATCTTACAATTCTTCCTTTACATATATGCTACTGTCTCATCTTAAGATATTTGCAAGGTCTTCAGGAAAGGGGAGGCTATTCTTGAACAAAGCTGAAAGAGAGATACTTGTGCCAGCAGAGTTCAGAAGATTGTGGGAGTAGAAACTTCTCAAACTTCTCCACTTAAATGCTACCATTGTCAGGTCTCAGGATTCCATTCTTTCCTTACCAGGGCCTTGACTTTGCCATAGAAAAATCAATGTTCTCAGTATCCTTTGTAGCTCTGCTACCTTAGAGCTCAATTCTGGCAGTGATTATCAGTACAGTTTGGTCTATGGATACAGAAGACATGTATCTGTTTGAATAATGCTTTAGAGGTGCTCTGTTTTTCATAACCTGCCTTGAATTGCAAGTTGATTACTTGAGTCCATTTTTCTTTTTTAGGTCTGGATGTGCCAGTAACAAAAATGAGGGGCCAGGATGTAGCTTAGTCACACCTTGCTTGCCTGGCAAGTACGAAGTCCTGAGTTCTATTCCCAGTACTAGAGAAAAAAAGAAACAAACAAAAATGAACCAACCCACAGATCTTTGGTACCAGGGATCGAACTTGGGTCCTTGTGCTTGCAAGGGAGGTGGCAGAACCACTGAGCTAAATCCCCAGCCCACAGATCTTATAATTACCATCGTCTTCAGTTGTTCAAGGGTAACCCCTTGAACAATATTTGACTTTCCACCTATACTTCATCCCAATCTTTTACCAGTGAAAGTCTTCCCCCACCCACCCCCAGAACCACTGAGCTAAATCCCTGGCCCTACCAATGAAAGTCTTAATGATGCTGGTTCATTTGAGGAGTTATCGCCATAAACATTTTTCACCAGCAGGGGAATGGTTTGACTGGTGAGAGATTTGGTTCTAGAACCCTTTCTGGGGGGTCTACTTTCTAGTCTACTCCTGATATCAAATGTCTTGAGTTTCCCCAGAAGGCAGTCTGAGAAGGATTTGCATGCAGTTGGTTTACTCTGGAAAATAGTTGCAGGGACAAAAGTGGAGATATGGGAGAAAATGATAAGTGGAAGGTAAAAAAACCAATTCAAAGGGTGTGTTTTGGGCTGGTCACCACTATGGGCAACTGGAGCTTGGGCCTGCTAGCAGCCTTTGAAGAGCTAAATTGTGCTTCAGAGTTGTCTGACACAGAAGAGGAGACAATTGATTCACTTGTTCTAACTTGGTGGTAAAAGGTTGCGTAGTGTCAACTCCCTCACTCTTCCCAGTCTGCGCATGTGCTAAAATAACTGTATGAGCTTCTGCAGACATTTCATGTGTGGTGGCAAAGAAACTTCACTGCAAAAAGCAAGAGATATTCCATGCACTTGAGGCAAGGAGATGTCAGAACACAACTGGCTGCAGCAGCAAAGACCAGAGCAAAAGGGTGAACCAGGAGAATATGGGGAAGGAATAAAAGACATTGGACATATGTATACCTCTCTTATTGTGCTAATAAGAAAACATTAGAGTAATTATTCTGGGTGCCTGTCACCTATCGTAGATTCTAAGTACTTTAAAAATAGGAACATGGATAAGTTGGCATCATGTACCTCCTGAAGTGATGCACTGAAAAGAAGATACCATCTCTGTGATATTCCTGCCAAAAGCCACATCCTGAATCTAGTCAGGAAGAAACATCTGACAAGCCCAAATTAAGGGACATTCTAAAACTTTACAGCCTATACTCTGAAAAAATGTGGATGTCACAAAAGATAAAGAAAGACTGAAGAGTTGTTCCAAGCTAAATAATAATTGAATATAAAATCTGAGCCAGAATTTTGTTTTGCTAAAACAGACATTATTTGGACAGTTGGCAAAGTTTGAATATGATCGGTTAAGCAGTACTTTATGTATTGACATTAATTTCCTGGTTTTGATCATTTTATTGTGGTTAGATAAAAGAATATCCTTGTTTTTAGATACTACATGTGTTATATTTTAAGGATAATGGAGCATGTTGTCTGGGACTTTCAAAGAGAAAATGATAAGAATGTTAATATTTGAGGAAACTGGAATAATCTAAAGATATGAAGTATATATGCCAATCCTTTGTATGGTTGTTGCAACAAAATTCTGAAATTTTGTCAGATGAAAATGTTTAATTTTAAACAAGAGAATAGGTACGCATTTATCTCTACATGGATATGTGCTTATACTGTATTTATAGATCTCAAGCACCTAGCACAATCATATAGTGGATTTTCAGTAAATGTTCAACAAGGCAGGAGAAGAAAGCTGCAGAACAAACCAAGGGGAGGTTTCAAGGTGATTTAGAACTTTCTTTACCTTTGGTAATAATTCAGGACACCTCTTAGAATTTGAACTCTTTTATCCCAAGCCATCAGATATTTTCCAAAGGAAAACTGTGCTTTGATTATGTACATTGAATCAGCAATGAGCAACCCTTAATAAAAATATAAATATCACACTCTTGGATGAATGCAAATGAAAAATGAAAAGGTAAAAAGATGTACTCTGCAATTTCCTACAGTCGCATGTAGAAAGAAAATGAAAATAGGCCAAGAAAAGATAGAAATAGTAAATGGAAGTAATAGATAATTACTGTATCTAGAAATGGACTTAATAGTAATTTTCTATTAAATGAAAAAATACAGATAATGTCTTATCCATGTGTTCATGTATTCTCAGCACTTAGGAAGTCACCGGGCATCTGTTAGTCACTCAATAGTAAAATTTTAATATTGTTTAGGCTACCTCTTCTACCATGTATGGAGATCTCTCCTGAGAAGGAAGTTCATGCTTTGAGAAAAGCAGGTGAGAGCTGGAGGATAAAACTCTAAAGAGTCAGCCCTGTACTCACGAATCCTTGGAAACCATTACCTCTCTTCAGTTTCCTTTTACATAAACTGATGAATTCTTTTTTTTTTTTGGTCTGAACTAGTATGAGTCAAGTTCCTGAACTTGTTGCCCAATCCACCATCAACAGAAACACAAACTAAAATAGTTGGTTTTTCATACTCCAGAGCCTCTCCATGTTGGAGGTATATTTATCTTGGATTTAAATAAAGGTTAAATAGGATCTTTGCTTAATCTTTGTGTGACATTCTGGATTTAAAATACTCCCCACCACTAGTGATTTTCTCTTTGCATTTGACTACTGGCTTTTGTTTCTTTCACAGCTGCACTTGAGATCTGGGCCAATCCCAGCTTTTTAGTTTTACACATGGCATAATCATTTTTGTCCTACTTCTTTCTTATATAACCTCTCATAAGCTGCTTTATGTATTGTTGGCATTGAGCCAGCCCATCCTCTATGATTTTTATATTTTTGAGCTTTAAGGCTACAATAAGCCATACTGTTGTGCAGTTTTTTAAAGAGAATGTGAATTTTAAGAGGATGTGAATCTCTGAGACTGAAGTTCTGGGTTAAGAAGGACAGTGCAAATGCAACCATCTTGTAGCTTTGCATTGTGGGAAAGGGGAGACTCCCTGGGGACCCACATCCACTACATATGACCTTGTGACCATCTAATTCTAAATTCAATTGTATGCTTTGAAATTTTCAGGACTCTTACTATGAAATTTAAAAACGTACGCCATTTTTTAGATATCAACTACCATATTAAAAATGAAAATCCAGCCACAAAAATCTACTCTAGAGAAAAAGAAATACAAATGGTTAATAAGTATATAATAAGTTGCTAGATCTTATTCATAATTAAAGAAATGTGTATGCTATACCATGTTTTGCTATAAGACTGCCAAAGATCAAAGCCACATCCTGCCAGGCACCTGCTGCAGGGAGGAGCACAGGTTGGCACAAGCTGTTCTAATGGCTTGTTCATAGTGTTTATCAAAGTTTCAAATACGTTTGACCCAGTAATACCCTTAGTCACTCTAATTGTGTCTTAATAGAGAAACAGTTACATATATCACAGTACATTCATACTATGAAACATCTGCTTAGTGTGGACAGATTAAGTGCAGAAAACTAGTTACAAGATCATATGTGTACAGCTTATGCTCATTTGTAGAGAGAATTTGTACATGTTTAAACATCTGGATGACACATGAAATGGCAGTGTCTTCTGAGGAGTAGCATTTAAATGAGAAAAGAAAAAACAAGATAATCTCTTTTTCTCAACTATTGCTATTTATGCAAACATATACTACTTTTATAATAATACTTATTAGTTTTGCATACACTTATATGTATGCATTGCAGTACTGAAGATCAAGCCCAGCATCTTGGATATACTGGGGCAAGTGTTCTACCACCGAGCTACATTCCCAGCTATAATATAATATTTTTTTATATTCAGTCACAATTTGCATTAATCCATAAATAATATGACAATACAAAATACAATTAAACTTCAGTATAAAATTAGTAATTAAAGATTATAAATCATTCCTTTTAAAAGAGAACTGTTGGTAAGACTGCTCAGATTTTGAGCAAAATAGCTCATGCCATTTGTCCTCAAGAATCTATTCTTGTATTCTAATCATGGTTTCTATACCATCTACTTTCCTGAACCACTGAGTACCACCTCAACCCCAAAGACATTGATGCTCAAACAAAAACTATCATCAAAATACTTCTTGGCACATCCAGGAGCACAGAACTACTGCTGTTACTACTATTACAAATACTAATACTCTCAACAGCACTGTTATCATCACCACCATAAGTATGACCACTACAGTGAACCATAACCCTAGAACATGTCTGGGATTCTGAAACTCAGGCTGGCATTTCTTTCCTCTTTTGAGTAACCAGGAGAGGATGGACAGAAGGGAGACAAAATTCTCCCTTTAGTAGAAGTACACTAGAGAAACGTACAGAATTGAGAGAAGACTTCTGGAAAACAGGAGCTTCTAGGTCTTCAGTAATTCAATACACTAGGACTCAACACTCCACACCTCCAGCTTTTCTCTCATTTTACCCACTGTGTGTTACTTCTGCTCCTATAATATATGGGATTTTCACAGTTACAGAAAACCTATCTACCAGCAGGCCTGCATTTACATCACTCTAGTTACCTTTTCTAGGAAGTAAATTTCTCAGCCTCTTTTAAAAGTTTCCAGGTAATTCTTTTGCTATTTGCTGGAACAATGATTATGTTCAAAAGGATGGTTTACTTCAATTGGCTTAGCCTAGATTGCATGTCCACCCTTAGCCCAGAGAATGGGGGCTGGTGACTGACAGCCGCACACATCCATGTGGGATGGATAGTGGGAGTGGTGCCCTTCATCTAAAGGAAGGGGAAGATGTTACTGAAAGAGACTGCTTCCAATGTCCACAAAAGTTAGACTGAAGATAGAGATAGATGGAGAGACAGATAGGAAATTGGCTAATTAAATAATTATATCCGTGACAGATATGTTGGTGCTTATGTTTGTTCTAATATTTGTCCTCATTATTTCTTCCAAAAGATTTATTTTTGCTATTCCCTCCTGTTCATTTTTCAAATATGTTCTAAAATTGTTTGTTCCATAACAGACAAATAGAAAAACTTGTTGGTATCTTAATTTTTTGATACCCAAGAAAAATTTGGAAAGAATAGACATTTTTACAATATTAGACTTTCCACCCAAGAATATAACATAGCTTTTCCATTTAGTCAATCTCCTAAAATATTTCTGCAAGTCTCTTATGTAATAAAGATGAGAAATTTTTAACATAATAGGTAGCACAAGAACAGCCTTTGATCAGGAAAATACCTTAATAAAGTAGAGGTATTGTACGCTGCTCAGGCTGTGCACTGCCCAGCTCCAAGGACCATCATTTACATGGACTATAACGGAAGTGAGGCTCCTAGGGTTACAGAATGAAGCCACTCTGGGAAGAAAATGGGACTGTTCAGAGGAACCAAAGCAATGTAAGGGTGGTGTTGTAGTCAGAGTTTTGGCAAGAGAATACATTTACTACAGGACACATAGTTTATAGGCTTATTTTATAATTACCCAAAAAGTCAAATGCAAAGGAGTCCAAGAGATTAACAGCACACTAGAGGCAAAAAGTATCCAGCCAAGGGCCTAGATCCCAGCAATTTCCCACACAAGTTCAGCTAAAGGCTTAAGAGTCCAAGGCAATGTCCTCCATGAGTCCAGCCACTGGCCTAGAACCCATGGCAATGTCTCATGCTTGTCCATATTGAGGATCTGGAAGGCCCAAAGGCCAGTGGTGGAAGCAAGAAAACCTACACGAGTGAGATGAGGGATTTGTGCAACCAAGCTGAGGGATCCACACTGGAGCCAGGAAGTGATGCTCATGGTGAAGATCAGAGCTCCCCTGAGGAGAACAGCAGCCATTCCCAGGGACAGCGAAGGCCCAGCTCCTCTTCTGACAAGAACAGCCAAGTTCTCATCAGGAAAACCAACCACAGCAAGCTTCTCCTAGAAAATCAACAGGCCAAGATCTTCCCCTCTAGTTTTCTTTTTACGGCTATTGACAACAAACAATCTTCAGGTGGATCCTCCACACCCAGACCATGCTGATTCAGTTCAGCTGGGTGTTACAAGTTGGTCATTAGTTAATCCACTACAGATGGCTATGTTGCTTTGCAGAAGAGCATTAGAAAAGTTTTATTTATCCCCTTGAATGTGAACAAAAGGGAAGAGAAAAAGGTCTCATAAAAGTGGCAAAGCAAAGAGAAAAGCTTGGTGATGGGGGAAGGATGACTGGTACATGGGTGAAGTGCCCAGTGAGGAAACCTTGGAGAGTGGACAAGGGACTTTCTAGAATAGGAATGCTCCACAGTGATTGTTTGATTATTTAGAATGCGATATGCAGGCTCTCATCTTCAGTAAAACTTCTGTGACTAGATGTAGTCCTTTTGTTCAATATTACCTTAGAATGGGACAGGGGAACAGGAAACGTGAACTACAGCACAGCTTCTGTCAATGTCACAGCTGAGATAAAGGACTAGACACAACTGTTCAGGAAATACAATATTTCAGTGCACAGAAATAGGAGTTTGAGCCAGTCATACCCGGAACTCAAGATTCCAGAGCAATGAGCCCACTTCTAACACCTAAACATGTTCATAGTGACTCCTTACACTTTCAGGAGCATCCTATAAAGTACAGGTTTTTTCTTGCCTGCATAAATGGAATTTTATTTTCTATAATATTTTCCTACCAGTTTTTGCAAGCTATACAAGTCCTTCTCTCTCTCTCTCCATATCTATATCTATTTATAAATATAAATATAGATGTATGTGTATTATATACCTATAATCACATATACATATATAAAGATCTATAATATAAGATATATATATATATATATGCTTGAAATGAATATAAAAAGAATATCTTGGACCTTTTGGTCCTTTCTATTACTTTATGTTGATCCAGTTTTTTCTGATATTTCCCTCTAAAGAATTTCTTTGAATATTTTTTGTAGTTTAGGTCAGCTGTCAACAAATTCTCTCACCTTTCTCTGAAAAATGTCTTCATTGCCTTTCTTTTTAAAGAATCATTTTGGTGTATTCTGGGTTGACTGCACTTTAAAGATGTTGCAGTCTGACTACAATATTCATGTGTATGTCTTCTTTGTATTTATCTTGATTATGGTTGGCTGAGCTTTCTGGTTGTGGGAGTTGATGTCTTTCAAATTTTTTGGAAAATGACTAGAAACTGCCACTTCCAGAGCTCGCCTTCTTGGGATTCAGTGATATGTTTTAGAGTATTGGTATTGTTCCAAAAATCATAGATGTTGCAGTCTTTTTATGTTAATCTTTCCTTGTTTTATCTTTTAAATTAATTTTTATCGGTACACTTTTGATATACATAATAATTCATCACAAGGAATTTGTAACTGTACATAATATATCTTGATTCTTCTTTTGTACCCATTCTTCTCCCTTCCCTTCAACACTTCTTCCCCTCCTTATTTGCAAAAGCTTTGTTTCCATTTTTTTCTTCTATTCTCTTCCTTTTCCCACTCCCCCTCCATTGTTCCCCTTCTCCTTTGAACATGTTCTCCCTACTTCCCAATATCTATCGTCCATTTTGGTCCTTATTTACCCTTTCAGTTTCTCACACCAGAGAAACAATGCAATATTTAAACATGTGTGTCTGATTTATTTCACTTAAAAGTATGGTCTCAAGCTACATCCATTTAAGTAAAAATAACTTTCTCTTTCAGTTTGGTAATGTCTAATGGCTATTGGCCCAAATGTCTTCAAGTTTAATGGCTCTTCCCTTGACCATTTTCATTGATCCTTGACACTTTTGTGGTAAGACCACTTTCAGCCCCATGATATGAATTGTTTTTCTTTGATATACTTTTTCATTTCTAACATTTTATTTTTCAAGTTTTCTTTTCTCTGCTGCAATTCTCCAGTTCACACATGTTGCAAACTTTCTCCATCTTGTGTATAAATATATAAAGACACCTATATACATACACACATCGTGTATGTATGCATGTATCTATTCTATACAGCAGAGGCTTCTCTGGTTATGTGGGCAGAGTTTGGATTCAGGCAAATCAGGGTTTAATTCCTGGTTCTCCCACTCAGAAGCTTTCAATCTTGAGTAACTTACATGTACCTCTGATTTCCAGCCTCTTATCTACATGTGAATATTTAAAAAAATATCTCCCCATAGGATTTCTGTGAGGTTTAAATGTGATATAAGGACAATTCTCAACACATTAACTGGCACAGACTGAACATTCAGTGAGATGCTATTTTCCCTCCGTTATACCTTCCCTCCCCATCTTCTTTCCTCTGGGTTGAAATTCAGACTAACAGGGGACCAATTTTGTCTTGGAACTTGATAGAGCTCTTGCACTCACCCCATCAGAAACCCTTAATAAATATTTGGGGTTTTTTCTCAGTAAATATTTTTTGAATGAATAAATTAATACAGCTATTCTCTGAGTAAAGTAATCCAAAAGATTGGACTCTCCAAGGATCAGACTTGTCTTAAGCAATATTTTCAGAAGCCATCTAGAAAAAGGAGTATTTTATCAAACTCATTAGCCTACAGAAGTCTCTAAAATGGCAGTGATACTCGTAGCCCACACATAGGCACTTCATTATGATGGGGACAAAGAAGTGTCAAGTTCATTATATTAACATACAAAAGCAGCACTTTTTGAACATTTCCTTCATTTCAATTGAGAATCACTGTAAGAATTACTGTGAGACCTGAGTAACTCCATTTTAAAATTTGGCCCCATCTTAGAGTAAGGTGGCCTGGACATAAATTCTAGTTCCAAGAAAAACCACAAGATGTACTTTGGCCACCTGCCTGTGATAATGTTCAGCAGTCCCCTAGCAACTAGCCTAGCAACAGCTAATCAGTAGCTGCCTCAATGTCCCAGATGCTCTTCTCGATGGCCTGCAACAGCTAATCAGTAGCTACCCCAATACCCCAGTATCCCAGATGTTCTTTTCGATGACTTGAGCAGCCGTTTGCAGTTCAGCGTGCAAGGCCCAACCAATTGGGTTTAAACTTTCAAAACTTGCTAAATGCTAGCCAATCGTGTGATTTGCATGTGATCTGAAACCCCATGCCTTTTTGAAACCCCGCGCCTTGCTGTAACCTCTATAAAAACCCCTGGTGTTTTAGAGTTGGGGCTCTCAATCCTGACCCGCTGCGTCGGTGTCGGATGAGAGTCCCTGCTCCAGCTTGAATAAATGGCCCTTGTGTGTTTGCATCGGAATCGGCTCCTTGGTGGTCTTTGGGGACCTCGCGATCTGGGCACAACATTACCAAAGGATATGAGATTGTTGTATTGCTTTAGGCATTAAGGAAAATGGAAGTTTATCAAAAAGGTTAACAAAGTTACATCAATTTATCTTTGGCTATAGCAAGATTCATCCTTCTGAAAAGAAGGATTCTTTCCTGATTCTATGATAAGAAATCAGGAGATAATACTCTTGATCACATCAATATAAAATAATTAGAAGTATGCTTTTTTGTTTCATAAGCGTTTCTAAGAAGCATTTGAGGGAATGCAGAGTATGTCTCACTGGTAAAGGAGGGTTAGTCATTTTATAAAGTGCTTAAAATCACTATTTTTAGAATGTTCCCTTTTGTCATTGACATGTTAATGTACTGTAATTTGAAATTTTTGCATGTTGAGTGAACAGAACACAGACACTTCACAACAGTGAGAATAATTGCTACTTAAATGTGCTATAAATCAATATATAATGCGAGAATTCACAATAATGGCTCAGAGCAGCTGCTGTATTTAAGAACAGTGGTTTTAAGAAACAAAAAGATGTTGAACGAAAGATTCATTTTAGGTATATTTTCTAGTTCTTTATTCATTAACATTATGTTCTGAACAATGAAATCCATGACTTTAAGGGTGTGTATGTGTAAACTTCAAACTTTTAGAGAATCTCAGGGAAAATATAATTTTATATGTTACATATGAACCAAAATATACAGGAAAACTAAACCATATGGGTTCTAAATTTTTTAAAAAATCACTGTATGTTTTTAAAAACAATTTGTGTGTAATTGAACTGTTTCAAATCTAATCGGTAAGTGCTAAATTACTACAAGTAATAGCATTTTCTTAGTTCCCAAGATCATATTAGAAAAATAATTTCCAAAAAATGGAGGGAGGAAGGGAATAAAGTGTTAGATGAGGTGATTTTTTCCTTGGTTTCTCAGTCCAAAGCTTAGTAGTTTATACATAAAGTCTAGAAAATGTTTAAAATAAATTCATATTTTCTCTGGATGGCTTTTTCTTTCTTCTTTTCATCCTTCTGACATCCTGTGTACTACTTGATGATGAAATAGATTCAGTTTTAGCATAAGTAATATAGAGGAGGTTAATCTAAGAAACGAAGAGTCATAACATTTCTCGGATGATCTCTGAGGGCACCCTACATGGAGAATTCACTGGTCCACATCCAGCATTTTTGGCCCCGCTGCTCAATGATGTTAGTGTCCAGCCTCTTCTCTGTTCTCATGCTTGCTTGCCATAATGTTTACCCTCACAGTAACAAAAGAGCTACCTCAGCTCCAAACATCATATTCCCAACAACAAAGTCAAAAAGCAATCAAGTTAACAGGGAATGGCGGCACGCTCCTGTAATTCCAGCACTCAGGAGGCTGAGGCAAGAAGATTGCTATAAGCTTAAAGACCGCCTGGGCTAAATACTGAGTCTAAGCCCAGCCTGATCCACATAGCAGACCATGTCTAAAAACAATAGCAACAGCAGCAACAACAAGAAAAAGCAAACAGGAAGGACTGAGAGCTTCTCTTCATTGGAGCTCTTTTTCTAATCAGGAAAGAAAATATTTTCTAGAAGTTTCCCAGCTGACTTTTCTCTTTTGTTTCAGTGATTCCCAACTGTATTGTCTACCTCTCTTGAATCAACAAAAAATAATGGACATCTCCATTGAATGAGAATACTTACAACTCATCCCCTGGGGCTAATGAAGGAAGCTACTTTCCCTGTATAGATTGGTACTAAGCCCTTGAATGAAATTAGATTTCTTTTAGCAAGAAACTGGGCAAGACGGCTAATTGTTCAGTAAACAGTAGGCCTTCCACACGACAAAAGCTGGTGCGTACATCTGAAAGCCAAATCACTTACAGGGAAATATTCTTTTCTAAAGGACTGGACACTAGAGTTAACAATCAACATATTCTTTCCTTATAGAAAAAAAGAATTCAAGGGATGTTTATAATGAGAAAGCTGCTAGGTAAGTGCAGAATCAGTCCTGGAAGAGTAGTTTTTTCCGCTGCCTGCAGTACCTTTCCCTTGTTTAACTCCCACATATTGTTGAAAAATTAGCTTAAGCATCATCCCCTCAAGAAAGCTCTCTCTGTTGTCCCCTTTTTGCCACCTGTACTTCCCACCCCCAGACAGAATTACTTGCCTCTCTCCTGTGTATTATTATGGCATACTGCGCATAACTGTATCATTACACCTGCTGTATTATATTGCAGCTATCACTTATGAGTCCTCTACACTAAATGAGTGCCTTTGAGGCAGAAATTGGGCTACCTTGTCTTAGCAGCAAGCATGAGGCTACAAATGTGTATATCAAGGGAGAGATATTTGTGGTAGGCAGCATTCTATATCTGCATCCTAATTCTTCTAACCTGTTATGAGGTTAATTTTAACGTACCAAATTGGAGGATATTTTTGGGTGAGATTAACATTTAAATCAATGAACACTGAGTAAAGCAGATTGCCCTTCATAATGTGAGTGGCTTCATCCAATCAGTTGAAGGCTTAAACAGAACACAACTACCTTCCCCAAGCAAAAAAGGAATTCTTCAGCAGGCAGCCTTTGGAAGTCACTGGTACCATTGGCTTTCCTGAGTCTCCACTCACCGCCCCATCAGCTCTTCTGTCTGGAGTCTGCTAACAGTTCACACTCTCTAACTCCATCTCTCTCCCACTCTGTCCCTCTCTTCCTCTCTCTCCCTTCCCAAATTGGTTCTGTTTCTATGGCGAGCCATGACTAATACACCTGCAGATATGTTATCTTAAGTGACAAAATGGAGTTTGCACTCATAATTATGTTAAACATATTGAGACGGAAGGATTACTTGGGGTTACCGAGTAGACCTAATGTAATAAGGATCCTTATAAGAGGGAAGTAAAAATGTCAGAGTTAGAGAAAAAAGATGATGGTAGAACCAAGTGATATGATTGCTTATTGGAGGCTGCAAACCAAGGATAGTATTTAGAAGCTGGACAACACAGAAAATAGAACATGAAGAAAAAAATGTAACCCTGCCAACATCTTGATTTTAGTTCAGTTGGTTTCATTTTGAACTTTTGATTTTCAGAACTATTAGATAACAAACTCATGTTATTTTAAGCTGGTAAATTCGTGGTAATGGAAACTAATAAAGTATTTAAGGAATATTTACTGGTTTACAAATTTTTTAAGAATTAAGCTATTATAATATAATCCTCTGACCAAGACATTATACTCATTTACGGATGAGCATACTGAAATTCAGAAAGATTAGATAATGTATAAAAATACCACATCAATAACTAGTATAGGAAATTAAGGCATATTCTTCTAATCCTGGTAACGCTTACCAAATATTTAAGATATGCAGCTTCACAATAGAGGACTAGACAACAGTGACACTGAAAGCTGGCTTGAGAGCCCTGCAGCCTCTCCCAAATCTCCTTCAGCATCCCGAAAGTAATGTAAGTAACCGAGAAACTGAAGTGAAATACTTTTTTTTTTTGGTACTGGGCATTGAATCCATGGCCTGGTGTGCTTGCTTTTAAAGGCAGTTTCAAGATAATCTCTTCTCAAGTTGTGAACATTGCCTCCCACAAGTCTCTCCTGTAGGAAATTCTAGAGCTGCTGAATGAGACTCCACAGATTGGACCCTTGTGCACAGACTCTCACTCTACGAATTGGGGGATCTGGCTTGCTTTTATTGTCAAATTTATGTAGTTTATTAATTCCTGTCTTCCAAAAATAGTAGTGAAATCAAGTAGATGCTGCTCAGGGCTTCCTTTGGCAATGGCCAGTCTTTTAAAGATTATTTTGTATAAGTGCATCCACTTCTTATAAGGTTTATAATTAACTTACAAGGTTTCTAATTCTAATACATACAGCTTCATTGTATATTGTCCTAATGTATTACCTACACACTAGTTACACAAATGTCTGAGGTTTTTTTTCCCCCATTAACTTTATTGGTACATTTTAGGTATAAAATACAGTTACATTCATCATTGGGATCTTGTACCATTACATGAGTCTCTTGGTTCTTATTATTGTTCCCCTTCCCTTGCCCTGCCTTCACCCCCTCCACCCTTCCCTATTTGCAAAGACCTTGTTTCCATTTTTTTCCTCTTCTCATATTTTTTCCTTTCCCTTTTTTCCCTTCCCCTACCCCTCCCAATTCCCCTGCTCTTTTAGACCTTTTCTTCCTGTTACACTATATCAGTTATACATTTTTAAAATTACAATATTAAGATCTAGGAGACATTACCACAGATTTTACAGAATTTAAAAGGATATAGAAGGCATATTGCAAAAATTTGTTTTGAAATAAATTTGACAACTTCTAAGAAGTACCTTGGAAGACAAATTAATGAAACTAACTCTGGAGGAAATATAAAATTTGAATAGCACCTATTAAAGAAAGTATATTCCTAGCTTAAAAACCTACCTATATGACAACAGCAGGCTCATAAACATTTTAACTGATAAATTATATCAAACATTTAAAGCAGAAAAAAGAAGGAACACTTCTCCCCTCATTTTAGGAACTCAACGTTGTGCTAATCTTAAACTGGATAAAGATAATAGAAGAAAAAAGTATGAACATAGATAGAAATTTGTTTAACAAAACAAACTATTGGAAGTCAGATCTGGCAGTATGTAGAAAGTGGTTTTCTTATAGGGATGGCAGTGTTGGTTCACCATTGGAAGATCTACCCCCAAAAGTCATCATTTTAACAGAGGAAAGGAGAAAGCCATATGATCCTGTCACTAGTTGGAGAAAGAGTATTGGACTAAATTCTAGAGCTGTTCATGGTAAAAGCTACCAGGAGACTAGAAGTAGAATAGAACCTTCTCAACAGATCAAAGACATGTGCTCCATACTTCCAACAAAAACTCCTTCTATGAATGGAGACGATACAATGCTTTCTCCCTAAAGTGGGGAACAAGGGCATATATGCCTAGTCTTCATCTGTCCATTAGACTTTGAAATATAGGTCTAAACCAAAATAGTCTGGGAATAAAATGACACAACTAGGATAGGATTGGCACGGCAGAAGCAAAATCTTTATATGTAGATGAAATGATCATCTACAGAGAAAATACTAAGAAATCTCTAGGAGGCCCTAGAACTTGTACTTGAATTTAGCAGGATTAGAAAACACAAGATATATATAAAAATTCAGGTCTGTGTATACTTGCTATAAATGGAGAACTGGATATTGAAATTTAAAAGTTATGTAGGAGTACAAAGGATCCAGAAAAGCCAAAAACAAAAACAAAAACAGTGTTGGAAGATGTTTAGCACCCAATTTTAAGACTTCTTCTAAAGCTACAGTAAGCAAGGCAGTGTTGGTGTAAGGAAAGACATAGATCATTGGAATAAAACAGAATATAGAAATAGAACCACACATATATGGACCACTGAGTTTTGAAAGATTATTTAACATTAGCATTTTATAGAATATAAACTCAATTCAAGAGCCGAGGAAGAGAAAGTGTCTTCAGCAAATGGCACTAGAACACCTGGTATCCGTATATAAAAAATTAACCTCAACCCCTTTTTTTCCATACATGAAAATAACTTGAAGGGATTCAAGAACCTAAATAAGAAAGCCTTAAAGTATAAAACTTTAAGAAGAAATTATAAGGGAAAATATTTATGAATTCAGGCAAGAACTACCTAGGATACAAAAAACACGATGTATAAAAAAAAATTGATAAATAAGAGTCCATCAAAATTTAGAACTTTAAATGACATCATTAAAATGAAAAGTAGTCCTTAAATAGACCATATTTACAATGTATATAACCTATGAGAAGAATATATAAAGAATTCTTAGAGCTCATTAATAGACAACCCAATTAAAATGTAGACATAAGAAGATGATAAATAGCCAGTATAGCACAAGGAATGGTGTGCAATTCTAGAATCAGAAAAATACTAATCAGTACAATAATAAGATTGAATTATACACTCATTAGGGAGATGAAGTCAAAAGTTTTGAAAGCCTTGTCATGACTTTTTCTTTTTGTTGGATTCTCCCCCTTCGCATTTAATTTGTCACACCCAATGGATTCATTCTGCTGGGTTTCCTGGGCTTGTGATCCTCATTTCTTTTCCTAAAATTTTTTGGAGTGCCGGTTTGATATTCATGAAGTTCCTGAGGTGCTCTTTATCATGAAAGTATCTTATTTCTCCATCAATTTTGAAAGATAGTTTTGCAGGGTACGTCAATCTGGGTTGGAGGCTGTTTTCTTTTAGGGCTTGGAATATGTCACTCCAAGCTGTTCTTGCCTTGAGGGTTTGCATTGAGAAGTCTGCTGTGATTCTGATGGCCTTCCCTTTGTATGTAGTTTGTTTCTTTTCTCTCACTGCTTGTAGAATTTTGTTCTTCTGTTGGCTTTCTGGAATCCTAACTATTATATGCCTATGTGTAGATTTTTTTTTATTAAGGCTAGCTGGAGTCCTATATGCCTCACTTATCTGTATGTCAAGTTCTTTTCCCCTCCTTGGGAAGTTTTCTGCCATCACTTCTGTGAACATTTTTTTAATGTGATCTGCACTCTCTCCTTTCTTCATTGACTCCAATCAGTCTTATGTTATTCTTCTTTGCATCATCTAGCAGCTGCTGGATTGATTTCTCATGTCCCCTTACAATTTTAAAGCAGTTTTTCTTTTCCTCCTCACTAATTGCAATCTTATCTTCTATATGTGAAATTCTATCCTCACATTGGTTCATTCTGCTGCGCAGACTTTTGATGGAGTTTTTAATCTCTTGGAAATCTGTTTGTATCTGTTTTATGGATTCCATTTGTTTCCTATGTTGGGATTCCATCATGTTCCTCAGATCCTCTATTTTTTTATCTGTGTCCTCTCTAGGTTTATTAATCATGTCTTGCACCATGAGCAAAATCTTTGCTGTTATCTGAGTAATTATTTCTGATTTCATTTTTCTCAGATCCTCTTTTGTTGCCAGTTCAGAGGGTCCAGGTGGTTTAGTATCAGAGTGTTCCATCTTGTTTCCCTTTGGGGTTGCTGTAGGTGATCCAGAAGTCTGTTTTTGAGGCTTGTTTATGTGTCTTCTCATTTCCACAGGGGAGGGGGGTGCTTCTGGCGCCCAAGTGGCTCACCTTCTCGGCCCTAGGAGTTTGGGATGGCAGAGGGGGGGAGCTTCCTTCCAGGTGCTGGGAGCGGCTGAGCTTCCGAATGAAAGTTATTGCATTATAAAA
Source organism: Heterocephalus glaber (assembly GCF_053883595.1). Lineage (NCBI taxonomy): Eukaryota > Metazoa > Chordata > Mammalia > Rodentia > Bathyergidae > Heterocephalus > Heterocephalus glaber. The sequence continues at coordinate 7,982,312 of NW_028258356.1, read as the reverse complement.
TACCAACATTTGAAAGATTTAGTTGAATGTAATCATTTGTCTAATTGAAGGATTTTTTTAGAACATGGTAATTAAAAAACATTGTTAACTAGAACTTTTTTTTTTTTTTGGTTTGGAGGATCGAACTCGGGACCTTGCACTTGCAAGGCAGGCGCTAGAACCATTGAGCTAAATCCCCGGCACTAGAACATTTCTTATGTAGAATTTGCATAAAACTAATGTGGATGATCTTTGTACTACTATCCAGGATTTCATACTCAAGCATTCTTTTAAAATTTGAGAGCTATATATTTGCTAGCTTCATAGAGTTTATTCAGTATACACATGTACAGTACAGGCACTATTGCCAATCTTATGTTAATTATCTTACTACAAGATCTTAAGTTAAACAATAGGGAAATTTGTAATCAACAACAGTTCACTTGTTATAATTTGCTGATTTCTAATCTCAAATTTATAGTAGTAATTTTTGGAAGAAATTAAGTGAAGATTTCTTTTAAGTGCTTCTTTGGACATTCAAAAACAAGAATGTAAAGCTCATAAAAGTAAAGAAAAGCAGGGGCTGGGGATTTAGCTCAGTGGTTTCGCTGCCTGCTGCACAAGTGCAAGGACCTGAGTTTGATCCCCGGTACCAAAAAGAAAAAAAAAAAAAAGTAAAGAAAAGCCACAGTCCTTTTGTTGTACAGTGAACCCTCGAGTTACAACCAGCTTGAAAACCTTGGGTTATGACAAGAATAGTCTAAGAAAATTATTAATGTTTCTGGTAAATTACCCACATTATACAACCTGTTTTTTTTAATTACGCAAAGGTTAGTTAAGGGGTGCTTTGGGAGGTTTGGAATGCATTATGGCTATTTCCATTATTTCTTATGGGAAAAATAGTTTTGACTTACAACCAACTTGAGTTACAACCAACCTTCGTGAACAAATTGAGTTCTTAAGTCAAGGATCCACTATACTTTGGTTTGCTTCTGCCAAATCAGTTTTCAACCTTAACTCCTCCTTTTCCTTAAGTACATATACCCATTTATCAAGCCAGTCACTGGGTCCTGCCAGCTCTATGTGCATAGTTTTTCTTTTAGTTAGAGTACTTTTGACTCTATTGTAGCTCTCTTTATTCTGGCTGCCGTCAATGCCTGACTTGGTTTACAGCAGCATCCCTAAATGGTTTCTCAGTTTCTTTGCCTCTAACCTCCACTATCAACCTGCCACCCATAGCATCCTGCAAAATTCTAACAGATCAGTTACGTTTTAAAAAATGGAAATCTAACTGTGCCACTCTGTTCTGTTGCTTAAATTCTTCACCAGCTTTTCATTGCTCCTAAAATAAAATTCAAACTTCAGACACTGGGACATGAGGTCCTAAAAACTTTGGCTCTGTTTAGGCCTAGGAGTGCACTTTTTTTTTTAAGTCTTTCTAGTCTCCTTGCTGCCTCAATGCCTGGACGATAGTAGATATTCAATGCATATCTGCTAAGAAGTTTCTGCCATAGTTCCATGGTTTAAAAAAATATGTTCTAAATCTGCTGACACTTATATGATGGAGTGAACAAGCTTCCTGAACCCTATCAGCTCTTTGAGACTCATTTTTATTTTTGTTCCCTACACCTTCAGCATTTGCCTTCTTGAGCTATGCTATGACATTTTGCTTTCTTTAATTACATAACTCAACAAAGTTACAATGAAGTCAAGAGTTACTTTCCAGAGTCTTGCTTGAAAGAGTCCCTTCCCCCAGCAGCTGAAAAACAACTCTCTTTAAATTGCATGAGTAGAGTGTTTATAAAAATTAGTATATTTTATTTTCATTACTAAATCTCAACTTTGCTTTTCTGAAATAAAGAAATAGCATTTTAAATATATTTGCCAATTGCAAGAAAATTATTTTAATATTTAGCAGCTGCAAAAAAACCACCCAAATATGTATTAAGTCTGGGAGGCTTTTTAAATATTAAAGCAAGGTTTCCTAATGGTTTTGGTTTTAGCTCTGAGCTACTTAGTTATGTATTCACATGTTCCCTGAACCTGTCAGCCTTAACCATTCTCATTTCTCTGCTCCTTTAGGTGGTCCAAAAAAAATAACTATTTTGAATGTAATGGTACTCAATTCCATTATAAAAAGAACCTTATGAGTTAACATTAGGATTGACTAGGTGAAAGATAGCATTTAATATAATTTAAATGATGTGTAAGAATGGTAAACCATTAATGAGAATAGAGTATGCTTAGTATTTTTAACTATATTACCACTAAATGATTACTTTTTAAATAATTTATACATTAATACTTCTCTCAATCCATCCAATTATTTTTCTGCTGAAAATTTCTTCATGAATAAGTTCACAATTATTTCTTCCAAATCTACTATTTGCCAAGTTCTGCTCAAGGCAGTGGGAATACAGAGCCTGGTTTATAGTAGATGAGATCTCTATGGAGTTTATTTTCACTGGGTAGAGATAGAAAAAAAGGAATCACAATATAGAATAATATAGCTTCAGAAATTGCTGGCTCCAATAAAATAATAAAATATGGCAATAGGATAGAATGATGAGAGAAAAGACTAATTTTAGTTAGGGTAATTCAGGAAAGTCTGAGAATACAAAGGATCTCAACCGTATGATTTCAACAATGAGAAGGAAGCACAAGAAGATCTAGAGGAATACTGATTCAGACAGGGCAGAGAAATACAAGAGCCCTAATATGGGAATATTTGTTATGGTTTACCTCAAGAATGTCCCACAAAAGACGTGTTCAGAAGTAGGGCTTTGGAAGGTAATTGGATCATGGAGGCACTATACTCATCAGTTGATTAATCCACTGATGCATTCATAGCTAAATGTGCTTTTAGGACATGGGGCCTGATCAGAAAAAGAAGGTCACTGGGCATGACCTGGAAGAGTATATCTCCCTCCCTGGTTCCTTCTTTCTCTCTCTGCTTCCTGATTGCCATGACATGAGCACCTTTCCTCTGTTATCCCCCTCTGCCATGCTGTTTCTGCCCAGGAGCTAGTGGACCATGGATCACAATTGTGAGCCAAAAGAAACCTTACCTCCTTTAAATTGTAGGTATCAGGAATTTTGTACCAGTTACCAGGAAAGTAACTAAGATAATATTCTAGCAGCCAGGCATGGTGGTACATGGCTTTAACCCCAGCACTCGGGAGGCTGAGGCAGGAGGATCACTGAGAATTCAAAGCCAGCCTGAATTACAGAGTGAGGCTCTATCTGAAAAAACAAACAAAAAAATCTAAAAAATAAAAAGCAAAAACTACTAACGTGACATATTATAAGGTACACAATGACTTTGTGCCCTGGGCAAGAGATAACCAATGGTTTGAGGGTTTTAACAAGGGTTTTAACACTGCATATGTTAATTGGTCAAATCTGGCATACATTTTAGAGATCCAACCAACTAAAACTGTCACAGTAGGTGGGGGTGTGAAGGAGGAGATACCCCTAGGTTATTTGGGGGGGTTTTTTTGGTACTGAGGCTCGAACTCAGGATCTTGCACTTGCAAGGCAGGTGGCAGCAACACTGAGCTAAACCCCCAACCCAGCCCAGCCCAGCCCAGTCCTAGTTTTTTACTTCACTATTGGCAGATGGTGGTACCATTTATTGAATTGGAGAATATAAGGGGGAGTCCTCTGTGGTATCTGTTTTTGTTCTATTTGGAATTTGAGAAGTATATAATATATCCAAGTAGAGAAGTCAGTAGGAAATAGAATATTTGAGTATGGAACTCAGGCCAGGAATAGAACTTTCATCAAACATTTCTCTGCTGCAGGCTATTTTGTTCTGCATTAACTCAAAGTTCATGAGAATGTACAGCAGCCACCTGCATCAATATGATGTAGTTATAAGGCTTAAGAACTGAGACCACCTGTGTCAACATGACATAGTTATTTGTTCCAGGAAAATTTTCCCAGAGCAGATAAGACCATAAACCAATAAATAACTTCACTGTTTGCTTTAGGAAATCTCAGCAAATCAGATTATCTGAGAAAACAGTCTACATACCTATATAAATCTCTCTTATCAAACCATGGCTTATTTATAAAGACTTATTTTAAAACTTTCTCCTCGGTATGGCAATCAACCTTAAAGTATTTTATCAAAAACTTCCCCCATCCCAATCTAGTCCCCTCCTTGAAACACCTGCCATAAGCCCCCTGAGACCAGGCCCCGAAATCATATACAATTCCCTAATTTCTTCCTCTGGATTCTGTTAAGGTGTTATTTTCCATGACTGCAATGACTTCTAATAAACTGAATTTTGCTTTAAGTTTGCCTCATTATATTGTTTGGAGTTAAATATTTTTATTATTTTTTCTTACCTGCCCTTATAATAGGCACTCATCTTGTAAACTACTATTTACCCACCTGCTCTGAAACTCACAATTAGTGAAATGAAATTTCTGAAGGAGACACCTCAGTCTCCCAAGTTCTAGGATTACAAGGGTGTGCCACCATGCCTGGCAGATATCTATTCTAATCAGTTGATTTTTTTTTTTTTTACAAATGGAAAAAAAGCCAGAGCAATTGGAACTTGTCTAGTGTCACAGTTAGTAGCTACTAGATCTTACTACTTACAACTCCCAATTTGACACTTTTTGTTTAGACCTCACAAGCTCATGATAGGCAAGATGAACTAAGTTATTTTTATTTTACCATCTATTACCTTGTTAGCAAGAAAGAGAGCAATCTGGATGTTTCTGTTTGTGGTTGCGATGCTTTCTTACCACTTGTCAGACCACCTTAGGCACTAGGCATATGTATTCATAAAGATATTAACAAATTTAATTTACATTTACCAAAATTCAGTTATTGAAAGTTCATTAATGAACAGATAGATACAGAAACATCAGCTGCCAAGCCATATATTCCTGATGTAGCCATAGTTTTCTCCAAATCTAAATATAGAAGAAAGAAACAAAAACAGTTTTTAAAAATCCCCCATTAACTCATAAACTCATATATTCCTTCTCAGAAAGCAAGGTTTGCTATGTAAAATATTCAAGAAGTTAGAGTCTCTTTATTCTGTATAAGAAGACTTTTTGAGGAAGCTGAGATTCCACATCTCCATTTGTTTGTTTTTTTGGTACCGGAGATTGAACTCGGGACCTTATGCTTGTGAAGCAGGCAGCACAGAACCACTGAGCTAAATCCCCACCCCACACATTTCCATTTGTTATGATACATCTTCCAATTTTAACACATATTGATAAATATTGTGGAAAATCACAAAAATTTTCTTCAAGAACAATTGTAATAGGCATTCTCTGCTCCTCTAACTTTATAGATACTTTATATATACTGTGGGATCTGCCCCATAAATACTCCTTGAGTCAATGCCTTAACCATAGCTTCCTGGATCAAAGGTAGGGACCTGGCCTGTTTGCTCAATGGGCTGATGGGTTGGAGACCAAGACAGTAAAGTCAGCTGCTCTGTGCCTGAATTGTGAATGCACAAAATACAAGACTTGATATTAACTGTGTTCTGCCATTTCCAGCAAGAGAAAAAAAAGAAGGCCACATTTTTTGCTTAATGTTCTGCAGTCCTTTCAGCCAGATGATTAAGAATGGCCGAAGCTATTTAAACCAGTTCTCCCCTAACTACCATGATTATTAAATTAACACCAGACACTTAAAAAGAATAAAAAAAGAAAAGCAGAGGGGAGGGAGAAGGAAAAGAGAAGGAAGTGCTACCAAATACCTGTCCCCATCTCTCTCCCCTTAGAACAAGGCCATAAGGTATCATGAGTCCTGTCTTTTTTAGGATGGATGAGCTGATAAAGGATATAGTGCTGAGCTCCTCTTTTTTGATCTGCACAAAAGTTTCTGTCAGAAGCTGGGGCTTGTTTTAGGACATCATCAGAAAAAGAAAGAATGTAGAACAGTAACCAAGTGTAAGCATCTCAATTCTTCCAGGGATCATGACTACGCCTTTTTGCATTGTTCTCACCTTATTCTTGTCATCAAAAGCAGGATTCTGCTCCTGATCATCAGATTTCCCCCCTCCCCTACCACCACCAGAAGCAAAGACGTATCTATTTCTAAGAGTTACTCATTAGAATTTACTTTATCTTCCTTTGAGAACAATGTTTGGTATTACAAACCACAACAATGACAAAACCCTCTTGTGATTAAGTATAGAACAGAATTTAATTTTGACTTAAAATATTAAAGGCTTGTGGCTTATAAAACATGTGATACTTATTCTTATTTCCTCCTCCCCAAAAACTACAATAAAACTTTAAACATTCTCCATATGCTAAATTAGTGCCACCCTTTACAATAACTATCCAATCATTGTCATACTAATATTCTGTACAATTTTAGTATAATATAGTAAGTGATTTGATGGAAGTATAGATGGTTCCAGACATGATTTGAGTACAAGTTTTTCTACTTTATGATGGTGTAAAAATGATACACATTCAGTAGGAAATTGCACTTTGGATTTTGAATTTTGACTCTCTCTCTCTCCCCACCCCACCCTCCCCCTCAGCAGCAATAAGCTCCAGCCAGCCACAAAATCAATATACTCAAGTAGTGGTGGCAAATTTATGGCACGTAGTGTTATTTGTTTTTAAGACAAAAGATGTTAATATATGAGTTGTTTTTTCTAAACTGAAACCTCAGCATTCAGGTTTAATTGCACCATTGGCACTTTTTGTTAAATAAGTGAGTTTTGGGTTGCAGTTTGGGCACTCATTTCTAAAAGGTTCACTGTCACTGCTCTAGGGTGTACTGTTTTGTTAGGCTGTGATGTTTCCTAGATTAAGTGTATTAAATTCATTTTTGGTCTATGATATTTTCAACTTACAATGGATCTAAGGGGACACAACCTCATCCTTAGTCAAGGAGCATCAAGATACACAAAATGCAATACAAGCATAGAGGATGCTGGATTAAACCTGGATTTAGGCTTTCTGAAAGACAAGAGCCGAGTCTGCAAGAACTAGCAAGATTTGGCTAGGCAGAAATTAAAAGTTCTTTATAAGTAGAACATATAACAAGTTTGAGTGATGCAGTAAACACCATGGAGTGTGGCTTAGAGGAAAAGATGCAAGATGGGGAATTGTGAGGGGTGAGGGTAGAGATGAAGAAAATGGGTACAATGCAGAGGAACCTCATAAACTATCCTACAGATTTAGATGCTTATCCTATAAAGGTTGTTGAGAGATTCATACGATATTTTGGATTGGGTTCCCTAGAGACAGACTCTGAGACAGGATTGCAGGTGGGAAGTTTACTGGGGAGAGGTCTAGGAGATATAATTGTAAGGGAGGCAGGGCTGGGCAGAGGGAGAAGCTGACCTGCAATGCAGTTATCCCTGAAGCCTCAGATAATTCTTAAAGGAGCTGTGGGACTGAATTCTGAAGAGTTGTCCCAAATTGAGGCCACGGAGCAGGACCTTGGCATCTTTGCATCAGCTGATCATTTAGCACAGAGCTCTACCTGAGAGGGGACTGGAGCTTAGGCAAGCAGTTTCTGAAGCCAAGGGCAATTCCTAGTGTGGGGTGCAGTTGTCAGCAGACAGTAGCTGATATTCTCTGCATCTGGGGATGAGTGCATATGCTTATGGGATCTTGAAAGGAGACCACAGTACCCACTACACACAAAATAGCTAATAGTTATTGAGCACTTCAGTGTGCCAAACACTGTTCCAAGCACTTTAATTCTTACTTACTCTTTACTACAAGGCTATGAGGAAGCTACTTTTATTATCTTCAAATTTATGGGTAAGGAAACTGAGGCACAGAAAGGGATTGAATCCAGGCAGTTTGATTCTGTAACCTGGTACTATGATTAGAACATGGTTTGAGTATCCCTCAAGGGTCAATTATAATTAAAGGCTCAGTCCTCAGGATGACAATGGTGGAAGTGAGGGAACCTTTAGGAGGTGGGGGTCTTGTAGGAGTTCCTTAGGTTACTGCAGGTGTGAGGTATCCTCTTGGAGGCCCTTTAGCAGTTCTCAAGGGAGAGGTGTTATAAAAGGAGCAATCCTGGCCCAACTGTTCTCTTTCTCTCTGCTCCTCACTCAGGATGTGGCCCCATTCTCTGACATGTGCTTCTATCATTACCACCACTGCTCACCATGAATGCTCATCAGAACTGAGCAATCGCAGACACTATGCCTTTGAACCTCCAAAACTGTAAGTAGATAATCTTTTCTCTTTATAAAGTTAGCTGTCTCAGGTATTTCACTGTAGGAACACGAAGCTGAGTGATACTCCTGGGATCGGAAAGATGACATTAGACAGGGAGGAATGTGGCCAACTTGCAGTTTAGACAGGCTTTCCTGGGGAGATGCAGAGCAAAGTAAAATACTGTATATAGAATGTCAGGTGATGGCAAGTGCTGTGGAGAAATGAAAAGCAAGGATGGGGGATGTAGTTCAGTTTAAGAGCACTTGCTTAGTATGTATGTGTAAGGTCCTGGTTTCCATCTCCAGCATCGAGAGAGAGAGAGAGACAGACAGAGAGAGAGATAGAGAGAGAGACAGAGAGACAGAGAGATAGAGGCAGAGACACAGAGAGAGAGACAGGCAGAGAAAGAGAAAAAAGAAAAGAAAAAGTGGAGGATTATATAGGAAGGGTTTGAAAGAAGGGCTGGAGGGGTGATTGTAATTTTATATAAGGTAATCAGGAAGATTTTAGTAAGAAAATGATATTTGAACAAAAGCCTACAATAAGTGACATAGTGAGCTCTGCAGATATTTTAACAAAAGGCCTTTCAGGCAGACACCAGGAATACCAAGATATTCCTTAATCTCCATAATCTCCAGGTAAGGGCATGTTTAGCATGTTCAGAAGAAAAGACTTGGAAATGCAAAAGGCATAACTGAGAGAGGAGACCATCCCTCCATATAGACTTGGGCAACTATGAGTTAACTGTGTTATTTGGCAACTATGGGTTAACTAAGTAACCATGCTCTTTATAGAATGTACATGAGCAGCCATGACAGCTTCTGTAATCTGTCACCAAAGGAGCATAATGGTCTGACAAAGTCCTGCCAGAACTCTTTAGTCTCCCCCTCTCCATTGCTCTGCTTTGTGTAAATCTGGCTTGCTGTATTCCCAAGGAAACTCCAATGGAATGAAGCATCATAGATGTAAAAAGAGGCATATAAGGAACCACAAACTTCTATTCGGGGCTCTTCAGACTGACAGGAGTCACTCGCTGATCTGCTGGTATCATTAATAGTCACTTTTTGCTCCTATCTTCATGTTGAAGAGTTATCTGTCTGGGGTCCTCACTATTTCCTGCTTCAGACAAATCAATCATGTCCAAAATAGAGCTCCTAATCTGGAGTAATAAAGAATGAAAGTGGGGGATAAGGTTCAGATTCTGGTGTGGGATGAATCACAGAGGGCCTCATAGCAACTCTAAAAATTCTTACTTTAGCTATGAAGGAGACAAGCAGTTGTTGGAGGGTTTTGAATAAAGGATTAGCATATACAACTTGTGTTTTATAAAACACAAAATCGACCTGGCTTTAGCGTTGAGAATAGACAGTAGAGAGTCGGGCAAAAGTAATGAGCAGTTAGGAGGCCATATCCAGTTTAGGGATAAACACAGCTTGGATGTCTACAGAGAAGATTGTTCAGGTAAGAAGGCTACAGGAGGCTAGGAGACCAAGCCAAGAAACTCCTTTGGAGTTCACCTGTGGTGTCTATAAATTTGACTGAATTCATCTGAGAATAAAGGAAGGAAGGACAGAAGGAAGGAGGGAAGGAAGGAAGTAGGGAAGGAAGTAGGGAAAGAATTAGGGAAGGAAGGAAGGGATACAGAAAAGTAGCAGGTTTAGAGCAATGTTAATACAGGTGACATACGATGGCCTTAGTCTTGATAATAATGTTATCATTGTTATTAAAAACCATAAATCATTTAGCAGGCAGATAATCTGGGACAAAATAGCAATTGAGCTAGCTCTAAATTTAACTTTGAGTTAATCTGTTCCTCCCACTAGAACTCCAGGAAGGCAGCAAGTATATCTTCATGTTTTCAGAATGTGTTTCCTTTCTCTATGCATTATATATATAGTCTTTATAAAATTAGAATTATACTTTGTATTTTATATATTAATTTGTTAGATATATTATTATATGTTGTTCGCCTTTTTTAACTTGCAATTTTATCACAAAATGTTTCAGTGCCATTAAGTACTTTCTTTCAAAATGGTTTTTAATTGACTTATACTATGTATCTTAATTATTCTTCTATTATTGAACATTCAAGATATTTACAAATTTTTTCTAATTTAAAGTGATGTTCTAATAAATGTCCTTGTTCAAAAATATTTTATTATTATATCTTGAATATTTTCTTAGAATAGATTCCTATAGTGGGATTATTGGAAATAAAGTTATAAATGTTTATAGAATTCTTTTAAGCCAAAGCTCTCAGGTTAATTGCTTCCATTTATACTTCCATAAGAATGATATTTATTTTCTTGCACTTTAATAAGTATTGAGTATTACCAATTATAAATTATTTATGGAAGACATTGAAGTTTGTTAATTAGAATAGATCCTAATATGTATTTTGACAAATTTGCTTTCCTTATGGAGTAATAGTGAAGCCTATCATCTAAACAGAAACAGACTATACTAGCAAAGTATTAAATGATGAAATTTAAATTTAGACAAAAAAATCAGTCTTTATGAAATTTTTTTAGAAAGTTCAGATATAGAATAAAATACAAAGCAAATAAGTTATATTGAAAATAATCTTGCAGTCAGAATTGGAACAAAACTTTTTAAAGTACTGTATGTAAAATCTTCAATAGATATATGTGTTTAGAAAATAAATTGTATAAATTAATTCTATCTATACTTAATGGATAATCACTTAATGTTCTTATGCTTTAATTAGGGGAAAAATAAAAAATGTTGCATTTCAATCATAGTTCTATTATATTCTATTACTTGTGCTGAATTCTTTATGTACATTATCTCCAATTCTTATAAAACTCTGCAAGGAAGATATTTGTTGTTGTTCCAATTTTACAAATAGAGAAAGAAGCAGGCTGAAAGAAGTAAAAAACTTGGCAAAAGATACCCCAGTAATAGGGCCAGGGATTTAGCTCCGTGGTTCCACCACCGGCCTCACACACAAAAAAAGATATCCCCGTAAGAATAGGGCAGTATTTGAGCTGAGATTCGTCTCTTGGCCTTTACTCATTCTCCTATGCTATCAGGCTTAATGTGGAAATGTTAACAAGTTAACACTTTTTGCTATTTCTAAATTTAAATTAATATGTGTAAATATGTACAATTACTATTAGGTTGTTTTTGTTAAACTGTATGAAGAGAATGGAAAGAAAAAAGAATAAAAGGAAAAATGAATAAGGGCAATAGAGAAAATAGTAAAAACCAGTTCCATAGGATTAAAGAAAATACAACCAGAGACTATCCAGGTTACTAGAGTGAAGGTGATTTTGAGGACATTGCAGAATGTGTATTTGGAGATTGGAAGAGACTTGATGGCTTTAGATTGGAAAGAGTAGGGAAGCGACTTGGCTGGTCTCACAGTGCGGCACCAAGCCATCTAGCTGTTTCTGTCTTGCCACCTGTCTCCACCACAGGGACGTGCTGGCCTCACAGGCAGGCAAGTTGAGTTTATGGGTCAAGACATCCCTCTCTTGGACAGGCAAATGCTTAAGCATTTTTATTTCTTTTTTTTTTCAATCTTTATGCTGCATCCATTAGCCCCCCCCCCGCCCCACCCCCGTTGCCAGTCTTTCTGCAGACAGAGCACTTGGTTGGAGGTTAGCTACACTGGGGAGGCAGTGCAGGGCCCTACATCAGACTGCCTAGGTTGAAAGCCCAGCTCTGCTACTCACTGTGTAAACCTGGATAGGTCACTTAATTGTTCTTTGCCTCAGGTCTCCCCCTCTGTAAACAGAAACATTTAAAAAAATATTTATGAAGCCCCTACTGTGCGCTGACAAACTATTTGACCCTTGGGGATAGAACAATTAACAAAAGAGAGTTTATTTTCCAAGGAGCAGACAGACTTTAACCAAAGACAGCTGCTACTATGATAGAATATAATGAAAAAACAATAAAGGAATGTCAAAGGATAAGAGTGACAGGAAGTAATATTCTAGATAAGTAGTCACAGAATATCTCTCTGAAGAAGTGATATTTCAGCAGAAATGTGAAAAAAGAGTGAATGAGTCATAACATAGATCCAGGGGAATAAGAATAGCAGAAACAACAGCCCCTAAGTAGGAGAAAGTTTAGTATTTATAAAGGAGAACAAAAAATGCAAAACTATAGACTGGCTTAGGCAGAGGCAGAGAGAAAAAGAGATTTGCTAAGGATCAGATCATATGGGTTTACAGGCTTTAGTAAGATTTAGATTAATTAATTTTAAATATGATTAGAAGTGTATCTGTAAAGGCTGGGGACATAGTTCAGAGTAGAGTGTTTGCCTAGCATGCATGATATGTTGGTTCAGTCACCAGCACCACAAATCAGTCAGTCAGTCAATCAATAAATGTGGCAGTTAAGGTTTAGTTATAGGAGCCTAAAAATAGTCTCATTATTTAATGGGAAAGAAACTTGATGTGGAGCAAATAAAATCACTGAAAAGGCTGCAAGAGTAAGCTCTAAGCTGGGTCTCCAGGAAGAGACCAGAACAACACCACCCAACCAGGCTTTCAGAAAAGTCGCTATCTCTGCCACAATCAAGAAGCTGGGCAATCAAGAGGTTGCAGCTGAACTGATGACTTCAAGAACATGTGCCATGCCATGACCCAGGGAACAGGAAGCTCCTCTAGCTGCCATACCTGTCTCAACACCCACATCGAGCTCATGTCTCTGTGACCAGCAACAACCATCAAATCAGCCAGAACATGGCCTGTACCTGTACTTCCACCTTTCTAACCTCTCATGTGCATCTAACTGATGAAACCCAATATCCATCCCAAGAGAGATGTGCAACAGGGTCTAAGAAAAGCAATTCTAAATTTCCTAGTCCCTGCAAAATGAGAAAGCATATCAGAAGACTATGCTGGATGCCAGTCCTCTATGTCTCACAGAAAGTCCCTGGGAGGATACAGAGGATAGACATTATAGGATATGCTTTGTTTTACATTTTAGCATGATCATTCTCACTGCCATGTAAAGAATGTACTCCGGTGGGGAAGTGGCAGAGAAAGAGGGCTATGGCAGTAGCTTAGGAAAGAGCTATAGAGACTAGTAGTACCTGGCACACAGTGTTCAATTGGTATCATCTATTTTTAAATGAAAATAGCACTTTGGCCTCACTCCCTGAAGTTGAAGGCACCAAGATTGAAAATGGTTTATCTTCTAATGATAGTCATATCCCCTGGGTAGAAAAGATAGTAAGATTTTTCAAGTATGGAATCCTGAACCAGAGAGGTATTTCCCACACATATAAGAACAATTATTAAGTTTTGAAATGATTCTTTATTCCTTTTCAGGATATACATTAAGCGCTAGTGAAGCTCACTTCCTTTTACCCGGATTGGAGGAATCTTGAGAGATGTCGCCTGTCCTAGTGTCATTATTATCTACCATGATTTATATATTAATGCAACAAGGTTTATTTGTTTTTCAGTGTGAGAAATCAAACCCAGGTTCTTATGCGAACTGGGCAAAAGCCCTACAACTGAGTTACATTCCTAGCCCTACATATTAATGAAGATTATGGTATGCCAATGATGGTATCTTTATAGAAAATTCATTAGAGGCCCACCAGCCTCCAGCTCGGCCTTGCGTGCAGGCAGAGCAGGCACAGGCTAAGTACGCCCTGCTCAGTCTGGCTCGTTCCACCCTCTTTCAATCAGGAGACCAAGCCGCTACTTGGATCCACACTACAGAGGCACAGAGGAGCATAAAGGCCATTGTCCTGAGCTGCAGAAGTGAACAACAGAGAGAGGGCCTCTCTCAGGCTCCCTGATGAAAACTGAAGCTCACTGAAAAGTGAAGAGAGTCCCTGCAATAAAGGCACACCAGACCACCATGCTTGGTAAGTTGGAGGGATCATCACCTCCCATTGGAACTTGGACTATCTTCAGGGGAAAGGCAGCTAGAACCTTGCAGAGTTCAGCCCTGCAGGAGGACAAGGAGCTCAACTAGAGACTTACAGCCAGAAATCTGCCTGAATCTCACAAGTCTGTGACTGGCTTACTGAGACTCATTGACATACAACTACACACTGCTGCCCATGTTGTCTGTTGTGACAGCAGAGACATACCCTGAAGGAGGCCCTTCATTTTTATCTTTTATTTGTTATTTTCAAAATTACCACTTTTTTTTGCTCTTATTTTAAATTTTTTTTTCTTCTTTGCTACTCTTTTAAAATTTTTTATTTTTCTCCATTTTCTTTCTTTTCTCTTTTCTTTTTCTCGCTCTCTCTCTGCCTCACTCCCTTGCTGTCCCACATTGTTCTTCATCTCCCTTTGTGTTCCTTTTCTGCCCCTAATTCATATTTCTTCATCTTTCTTCTCTTGCCTGTGTCCTCTGGCCTCAGTGCTAACCTTCTCCTATCCTTCTACCTACCTATTCCTTCCTCTTCAACTCCTTCTAACTCCCCATCTCGAAAGGTAAAGTTGCTATATTGAAGAGTTTATTCACTATAAACATATGTTGGATTGGTCCTTGATTTTGATTTAACACAGTTAAAGGTGATAGATTAATAACTATCACAAATTGTCATTTTCTAAGAGGTACTTGATGCTATTGTGTTGCTGATTGTATCACTTGAGCTAAGGTGTTGTGATTGATCTAATCAGTTGTCCTTCCTGGTATAATAAAAATGAGACAGCCTCAGAGCCATTAGAGACTCAAAACCTAAAGACCAGCTATATCTGGAAGACAACTCTGAGAAGCAATCATTCCATAAGTGTTCTAAATACATCAACAAAGATATTTACAATAAACAACTTCAAAGTATCAACTCAGGAACTAAAGCAAGGACAGTACCAAAAACAAAAATGAGAAGACATTTAAGCAAGGCACAAACTCAGACTTCTACTCCACCAAGGGTAAACTCTGGGGGAAACAAAGTGGAAAAGTCTGATAATAAACCACCTGGACATGCTGAACTGATAGCACAGGAAGTAACAACACAGATAAATGAGGCTCTAGAAAAATTCAAAGCAGAAATAATCTCCCAGATACCTACAGAGATGGTGAGCAGAGTGGAAGACATGATTAGAGGCTCTAGAACAGAAACAGATAAAAAAAAATTGATGAACTCAGAAACATGCTGGAAGCCATGAATGCCCAGCATAACAAAGAAATGGAAACCATGATCACCCAACATAAGAAAGAAATGGAATCCATGAAACAGATTCAAACACATATTCAGGAGATTAAAAACTCCATTGAAAGTAGGCACAGCAGATTAAGGGAATCTGAAGATAGAATATCAGATATAACAGACAGGATTGTGGTTAAGGACCATGAAAACAGAGATCTAGTCAACACAGTAAGGGACCACGAGAAATCAATCCAGCAGCTGCTAGATAATGCAAAGAAGAATAACACAAGACTGATAGGAATTCACACAAAAAAGGAGAAAGTACAGCTGACATTAAAAAACTGTTTACAGAAGTAATAGTAGAAAACTTCCAAGACGGAGGTAGAGAATTGGACATACAGATAAGTGAGGCATATAGAACTCCAACTAGCCAAGATCAAAAAAAATCTACACATAGACATGTAATAGTCAAGATCCCAGAAACCCAACAGAAGAACAAAATCCTACAGGCAGTTAGAGAAAACAAACAAATCACCTACAAAGGAAAGCCCATCAGAACCACAGCAGACTTCTCAACACAGACCCTCAACTCAAGGAGAGCCTGGAGTGAAGTATTTCAAGCCCTAACAGAAAATAACTTCCAACCTAGACTGTTGTATCCTGAAAAATTATCTTTCAAAATGGATGGGGAAATTAGATACTTCCACAACAAAGAACATCTGAGAAATTTCATGAACACCAAACCATCACTCCAAACAATTCTAAGCAATATCCTAGAAAAAGACAATAAAGGTCACAACTCCATGAGGCCCAACAGAGGGAAGCCACCAGGCAAGGCAAGAAACTAAAGGGAAAGGGGGAAAAATAAAAAATAAAAGAGCCAGCAACAGTAAAACATCATGACAAGGATGACTCAATATCTATCAATTATAACGCTCAATGTTAATGGCCTCAATTCACCAATCAAAAGAAATAGACTGAAAGAATTGATTAAGAAGCAAAATCCAGCAATATGCTATATACAAGAAACACACCTGGCTCAAAAAGAAATTCATAGACTGAAAGTAAAAGGATAGAAAACACTTCTCCACGTGACAGGAACCCAGAAAAAAGCAGGCATAGCAATCTTATTTACAAAGTAGATTTCAAACCAAAACTAATTAAGAGAGTCAAAGATGGTCACTACATCCGTGTGAAGGGAACAAGCCAAGAGGAAGACATGATAATCCCAAATACATATGCACCAAATACAAATACCCCCAACTATACAAAACAAATACTAATGGACATGAAAAACCAAATAAGCACTAATACAATTGTAGTGGAGGACTTCAATACCCCACTATCACAAATAGACAGATCATGTAGACAAAAAAATTATGAAATTTTAGAACTGAACCAAGCTATTGAACAGATGGACTTAATAGGTGTTTACAGAGTGTTCCACCCCACAAAATCAGAATACACATTCTTTTCAGCTGCACACGGGTCATTCTCCAAAATAGACCACATGCTAGCTCACAGGACATGTCTAAGTAACTGTAAAAGAACTGAAGTTACCTCCTGTATATTATCAGACCATAGTGCAATAAAATTGGAGATCAATAGCATAAGAAACCGCAAAACTCCCACAAACACATGGAAATTGAATAACACCCTCCTGAACAACCAATGTGTCACAGAGGAAATTAAAGAAGAAATTAGACAGTTTCTACAAGTAAATGATAGTGCCAGTACAACATACAGGAATCTATGGGACACAATGAAAGCAGTTCTATGCGGGAAATTCATAGCAGTGAATGCCCATATTAGGAAAACAGAGAAAACTCAGATAAATAACCTAATGCAGGACCTCAAGTTCCTAGAAAAAGAAGAGCATAACAAACTCAAAGCTCATACAAGAGAGGAAATTATAAGGATCAGAGCAGAAATTAATACAATGGAGACTAAGAGAACAATACATGAATCAGACTAAGAAATAATACATGACTAAGAGAACAATTAATGAATCAAAGAGTTGGTTTTTCAAAAGAATAAATAAAATCGATAAACCTTTAGCCAACCTTATCAAAAAAAGGAAAGAAAAGGCTCAAATCCACGCAATTAAGAACAAAAAAGGTGAAGCCACAACAGACCCAGCAGAAATCCAGAGGATCATCAATACCTACTTCAAAAACCTGTACTCTAATAAAATGGAAAACACAGAAGAAACGGACAGATTCCTAGATACATACGAATTGCCAGAGTTAAATGAAGAAGATATAGAAATTCTAAACACCCTAATTACAATGAGTGAAATTGAAAATGTAATAAAAAATTTACCAACAAAGAAAAGCCCAGGTCCGGATGGCTTCACTGCTGAATTCTACAAGACATTTAAAGAAGAACTATCATCATTACTCTTTAAACTCATCAAGGAAATTGAAAGGAAAGCAAGGCTTCCAAATTCATTCCTGGAAGCAAGAGTTACTTTGATTCCAAAACCAGGGAAAGACCCAACCCAAAAAGAGAACTACAGACCAATCTCCCTAATGAACATAGATGCAAAAATCCTCAACAAGATACTGGCAAACAGAATACAGAGGGTCATCAAGAAGATCATACACCCTGACCAAGTCTGATTTATCCCAGGGTCCAGGGATGGTTCAACATACGTAAATCAATAAATGTAATACACTATATTAACAGAGCCAAGGACAAAAACCATATGATCATCTCAATAGATTCAGAAAATGCATTTGACAAAATCCAATACCCATTCATGATAAAAACGCTACAGAAAATTGGAATACAGGGTCTTTATATCAACTTGATTAAGGCTATCTAGGAAAATCCAACACCAACATTATACTAAATGGTCAAAACTGAAACCTTTCATGCTAAAATCAGGAACAAGACAAGGATGCCCACTATCACCACTCCTGTTCAATATAGTTCTGGAAACATTAGCCACAGCAATTAGAAAAGAGAAAGAAATAAAAGGAATAAAGATAGGAAAGGAAGAAGTGAAACTGTCATTATTTGCTGATGATATGATACTTTACATAGAAGACCCAAAAAAAACTCAGCCAAAAGACCTCTAGTTCTAATTGACAGATTCAGCAGAGTAGCTGGATGCAAGGTCAACACTCAAAAAACAATAGCCTTCTTATACAAAGATAGCAGACTCATTGACAGAGAAATTAGGGAAATAATTCCTTTTACTATAGCATCCAAAAAAATGAAATATCTAGGAATCAACCTAACAAAGGAAGCTAAAGACCTCTACACAGAAAACTACAGCACCCTGAAAGTGGAGATTGAGGAGGATATAAGAAAATGGAAAAACATCCCTTGTTCCTGGGTAGGAAGAACCAATATAGTGAAAATGGCCAAACTTCCAGAACTGCTATATAGATTTAATGCAATGCCAATTGAAATTCCAGTATATTTCACAGAACTTGAGAAAATAATCCATTCATTTGGAACCAGAAGAAACCTAGAATAGCAAAAGCAATTCTTGGCAACAGAGAAATGGCTGAGGGTATCACAATTCCCAACTTGAAACTATACTACAAAGCTACTGTGATAAAAACAGCATGGTACTGGCAAAGAAACAGACCCGAGGATCAGTGGAATAGATTAGAAGATGCAGAAACAACTTCAGACATACTCAGCCACCTCATCTTTGACAAAGGAGCCAAGCACCCTCACTGGAGGAAAGATAGTCTATTTAATAAGTGGTGTTGGAAAAACTGGATTTCAACCTGCCAAAGATTAAAACTAGACCCATACCTATCACCATGCACTAAACTAAGATTGAAGTGGATTAACGATCTAAATATGAAGACAGAAACACTTAACTTGTTGGAATATAAGTTGGGTAGAACTCTTGAAGACATTGGCATAGGAAAAGACTTTATGAACAAAACCTCAGTAGCATGGGAACTAGCACAAAGAATCAACAACTGGGATCTCATCATTTAAAAAAGCTTCTGCACTGCAAGAGAAACCACCAACAGAGCTAAGAGACAACCTACAATGTGGGAAAAAAATTTTAGCAGCTGTACCTCAGACAAAGGTCTACTATCTAAAATATATAAAAAATTGAAAAAAATCAGAACCCCCAAATTCAAAGACTCAATTCAAAAATGGGCATCTGAAATGAACAGACATTTCTCAGACAAAGAAGTAAAAGCAGCAAATAAACATATGAAAAAATGTTCAACATCACTGGTCATTCGAGAGATGCAGATGAAAACAACACTGAGATTCCACTCACCCCAGAAAGAACAGCTACTATCAAGAAATCAACCAAAAACAAATGCTGGCGGGGGTGTGGGGAGAAAAGAAACCTTCTCCATTGTTGGTGGGAGTGCAGGCTGGTGCAACCACTGTGGAAGTCAGTATGGAGATACCTCAAAGAACTAGGAATACAGGTCTCATTTGACCCAGCTATTCCCCTGCTGGGTATCTTCCAAAAAGAATTAAAAGAATCATACCACAGCGATATCTGTGCACCCATGTTTATGGCGGCACAGTTTGTAATAGCTAAAGCTTGGAAACAGCCCAAGTACCCATCAACTGGAAACTGGATAAAGAAGATGTGGTTTTTTTTATAAAATGGAGTACTACTCAGCCATAAAGACAAACTAGAGATATTTATAGCTAAATGGATGCATATTGAGGCCATACTCTTAAGTGAAATAAATAGGACACACATGTGAATACCGAATAGTTTCTCTAGTGTGAGAAACTGAAAGTGTAAATAAGGATTAAAATGATTAAATCGAATAATTGATAACTTGTAGGCGTGTTGGGAAGGGAAGGGGAGTAGAACGAAGGGAAAGGAAAAATTATGAGAAAAGAAAAAAATGGAAATGAAATCTATGTAAATAGGGAAAGGTGGAGGGGTGAAGGGCTCACAGGAAATGGGGAAAAAAATAAGGACCAAGATACATCATGTACAGGTACAAGCACCCAATGATAAATGTAAATGTATTGTATACCTAAAATGTACCAATAAAATAATTTTTTAAAAAATTCATTAGATGCTTTTTAACTCTGATTTTCAGGAATGTCCCTTTATCTTCTCCAAATTCCAAATAGTTCTTAGTTGTAACACACATTTGAACACTTTTTATTAGTATATATTTGTAGTACATGATATGTACATTCATCTTAGGGAGTAGGTACATGTATTTAATATATATTAATTATTTTTATTCCCCTTCCTCCCCTTCCCTCTGTCTCTAGATCCCTCCCCACATTTTCTTTTTCTCTTTTTTTAAGTTGATGCTTGCAATATACAATGATTACATTCATTGTGGGTAATTGGTATGTGTGCCTGACACATCTTAAATCTTTTTACATCCCTTTTTCGGAGTCCCTCCTTCCCCACCTGGTCTCTTGGTCCCCTTCCCATTTGCAAGAAATCTATCACCCTGTTTCCTTTTATCAATCTTTTATTTTGCTCTTTATTTGTATTTTGGGTTTCTCATATGAGAGAAATCATATGGTATTTAACCTTGTGTGTCTGATTTATTTCACTTAACATTATACTTTCAAAGTGCATCCATTTTCCTACAAATGTCTTAAATTTATCTTTCTTTATGGATGAGTAATATACCATTATGTATAGATACCACATTTTCTTTACCCATTCCTCCGTTGATGGACATTTAGGTGGCTCCCAAAATTTAACTATTATGAATTGTGCTGTTATAAACATTGGTATGCATGTATTGTTGTAATATGATGCCTTTAACTCTTTGAGATAGATACCTAGAAGGGGAATAACTGGGTCAAATGGAATTTCTATTTTTAGTTTTTTGCGAAATCTCCATACTGATTTCCAATAATGGGTGTACTAGCTTACATTTCTACTAGCAATGTAGGAGGGTTCATTTTCACCAGAGCTTCACCAGCATTTATTATTTGATTTCTTGATGATTGCTATTCCTTCTGGAGTAAGATTAAATCTAAGTGTCATTTTAATTTGCATTTCTGTAATGGCCAGTGCAGTTGAACAATTTTTCATGTATTTATTGGCCATTTGTATTCTTTTGAGAAGTGTCTATTTATTTCAGTTACCCATTTTTTTGACTGGGTCTTTTATTTGGGTGGTTACTTTTTTCAGTTCTTTCTATATTCTAGATATTAGTTCTCTGTCTGAGGTACAGCTGGAAAAAAATTTTCCATTCTGTAAGTTGTCTCTTCACTCTATTGGTTGTTTCCTTTGCTGTGCAGAAAGTTTTAAATTTGATATGATCCCATTTGTTAACTCTTGCTGTTATTTCTTGTGCCAGTGGGGTTGTATTCAGAAAGTTTTTGCCTACACCTATGACTTCAAGAGTTCTACCTATTTTATCTTCTAGTAGGTTAAGTATTTTTATTTTAATATTTAGGTCTTTAATCTATTTTGATTTTAATTCAGTGCACAGTGAGAGATATGGGTCTAACTTCAGTCTTCTGCATGTGGATAGCCAGTTTTCCCAGCACCATTTGCTAAGAGGCTATCTTTCCTCCAATATATGTTTTGGCCACTTTGTCAAAGATCAGACATCAAATATGTCTAGGGCTGTTTCTGCATCTTCTGCTCTGTTCTGTTGATCTATATGTCTGTTTTATTGTGACAATACCATGTTGTTTTTAATTTTTATCACTATAGCTTTATAGTATAATTTTAAATGGGTATTGTGATGACACCTGCTTTACTCTTGTTGCCCAGGCTTACTTTCACTATTTTGGTTCACTTCTGGTTCCATATGAATTTTAGGATTGTTTTCCCTAGTTCTGTGAGAAATGTTGTAAGTATTCTGATTGGGATTGTATTAAATCTATATATCAATTTCGGAGGGATGGTCATTTTGGCAATATTCTCTTTGTCTATCCAGGAACAGAGACTATCTTTTTATTTTCTGATGTACTCTTTGATCTTCTTTTTTAGGGTGCTATAGTTTTCATTGTAGAGCACTTTCAATTCTTTGGTTAGGTTAATTTCTAAGTATTTAATTTTTCTGGATGTCATTGTGAATCATATTGTTCTCCTAATTTCTTTCTTAGATCATTATTGGTGTACAAGAACACTATGGATTCTTGTGTGTTGATTTTGTATTCTACTACATTGCTGAGTTTGGTTATTAATTCTGGAAGCCTTTTGGTGGAATTTTTGGGGTCTTCTATGTAGAGAATCATGTCATCAGCAAATAATAAAAGTGATTTTTTCCCTTTCCTGTATGTATCCCTTTTATTTCTTTTTCTTGCTTGATTGCTCTGGCCAATATTTCGAGTACTATTGAAATGGAGTGGTGATAGTAAACATATTTTCTTGTTCCTGACTTTAGAGGGAAAGCTTTCAGTTTTTTTCCATTTGATAAATTGATGTTGGCTTTTGGTTTGTTATACATGGCTTTTATCAGATAGAGGTATGGTCTTTCTATACCTATTTTTTTCAGGGTTTTTTTTTTATCATGAATGGATGTTAGATTTTGTCAAAAGCTTTTTTTGCATCTATTGATAGGACTATGTAGTTTTTTTCCTTTTTGCATGTTGAACCATCCTTCTGTTCCTGAGATGAAACCTACTTGGTCATGATGTATGACCTTTGGGATGATTTGTTGCATTTTATTTGCCCATGTCTTACTAAAGATTTTCCATTTTTTGTTTAACAATTTACCTGACTTTTTTTTTAAACATTGTCTCACTGTGTAGTTCAGGCTGGCCTTGAACTCATTATGTAGTCCAGGTTGGCCTCCAACTCTTGGTGCTCCTCCTGCCTCAGCCTCCTGAGTGCTATGCTATGATCACAGGTGTGCACCACCACTCCTGGCTCATTTGTCTTATTTGATGTATTTATTACATCTGAATTTTTGGCTTTGTTGATTTCACTGTTTCCATTTAGGATATTCTTGAGAATTTTTTGGTGTGCTGGTTTAATGTACATGTATCACATAAGGTGATCCCTTTTGTAGAATGTTCTTATCTCTCATTCCATCCATTTTGAAAAAAAAGTTTTCCAGGACATATTAATTGGGGTTGGAATATGTTTGCTTTTAGGACTTAAAATACTTCACTCCTTTAAAGTCTGTGTTAAGTCCACTATATTCTGAATGGGTTTACTTTCATACATGATTTCTTGCTTTTCTCTGGCAGCTTTGAAGATTCTGTCTTTTTTTTTAAATCTGGAATTTTGACTGAGATGTGTTGTAGGGAGCTTCTTTCTTCACCATAATTAGATGGTGTTCTATAAGCCTCAGTTACCTGTATGTTTAAATCCTTCCTCATACTTGGAAAGTTTTCTATTATGACTTCTGTAAACGCATTTTCTATTCCATGTATGTTGTCTTCTACTTTTTCTTTAACTCCAATTAACCTTCAGTTGGCCTTCTTAGAGTTGTCTAGTTTGGATGAATTTTTCTTGTTGTCTTATCATTTTTAAGGCTTCTCTGAGCAATTCATTGTAATTTACCACTTTGTCCTCAATTTTAGAAGCCTTAGTCTTACACTGGTCATTTCTGCAATTTATGAATTCTATACATTTTTAACTCCTTTATTTCTTTCTGACATCATTTCCTGGAGTTTGTATCTCTGATGAATTTGCCATCCATGTTTTGAACTCTTTTGGTCAGCTCTTCCAATTTTTTATTTGTTTATTCTATATGCACATTGGTCATTTTGTATGTTAGTTTCATTATTTTTATGATTATGTCCTCTTTGAACTCAGCCAAGTTTCTTTACTTCTTCCTTAATCAGTTTTTGTATCTCTGCTATCTGTTGCATTCTTCCCTACCCATCAGTGCCCCCTAGATCTGCCTTGAAAGAGTTGGGAGATCTTGGGACCATTTGTTGCCTTGTTTTCCCATTTTCCCATGCATGTGTGCTTGTGTGTGTGTGTGTGTATGTATTTGGTGCAAGGAGTTGAGGTCAAGTAGGGTAAGGGGAGATTGTAGTTGATATAAAGATATTTTTAGTTAAATTCTGCCTTCCAGTGGTGTGTTAGTGGCTTTGTTTGACCAGAGAAAGTGTTCACCCTTCAGCTATTCAAATTAAATTGTTTGGACTCTGTCCTGTGTTGTGAAGAGAGAATAACAACATCAACAGATCTGATCACACATTATCTGATCATACATTAAGTCCCTGACTTATGAATACTCAAGATGTAAAATTTCACAGATATGAACGGATCTCACATTATAAACATTCATAAGTTTAAACAAATCACAGATGTAGCGCGCCTGTCTGCTGGCCATTGTCACAGTTGTTGCTGTATGCTTACTGTACAGTGCTCAATCAGAGCCCAGGATGTCCAGAAGCAAGAGGAAAAGCAGTGGTGATATGGAGGGGACTGCTAGGAAGTGCAAAGCAATAACCATGGAAACAAAAGTGAAAATAATTGAGAGATTAGACCAAGCTGAAAAGAGAGTAGAGGTCTCTCATTCTTATAACATGAATCATTCAACCACTGGCACAATTCTAAAGAACAAGGACAAGATCATCGGACAGGGAAGTTTTTTAATGCTTTGCGTTGTATAGTTGCATCAAAGGTATACAAGATTCACTTTGTTGGACTTATGAATGAACCCAATTTATGAACATTCTCTCAGGATAGAACGTTTGTAAGTCAGGGACTGACTGTATGTATTAATTCTTGCATTTACTTTTTCACTCTTTTCAAGTACCCTTTATGGTGTAAGCTATGTTATTAACAGTCTGGAATATGGGAAAAAAGGAAAGGGAAGGGATAGAGGGATGGGTGAAAGACAAGTGTAAGTCAGTAGGAGGAGAGGTAGATAGGAAAAATAATAATAGGTTAAAAAAGCAGGGAGTCAGACTCTGTCGGAGACTTTCATAGTTGGATTAAAGAATAAGTGTTGAGGGTTTTAGGAAGATACTTGTGGAAGCAGGGGTGAGGTAAGAGAAGGGACTCGTAACTTGGGGTTGAGGAAAGCTGTGAGGTTGTCAGAACCTGTTGATATATTTGTATACTTGAAAGGTGGAGAAGAGACAAATGAAGGCAAAGGAATAGGTAAAATAAGGAAAAGCTAAAAGAATAGAATAGGGAGGTGGGCTGAAGGTTAATATGTGAGAAGATAGGAAAGACTGAGAACAGAATATAAGAAAAAACAAAAAGAATTTTAAAAAAGAGAATCAATTATAATATAAAAATTATATTGATACAGGAGCAAGAATTGGAAAAAAGGAATGGGGAGAAGAGAATAAAGGAATAACAACTATATCAAAGCAAATAAAAAAGAGAAGAAAAACCAAAACAAAACAAATAACAAAAAATACTATATTTTAAAAATCTAGTGGGAACCCAGATCAAACATTCCAGTAAGAGAATATACATGCAATTCCCACGTGACCACTATGCCCTAAAGCCTGAATGCCCACACATTTCCGTCCTGCTGTTAATCTTGGTTTGTTTTCAGGCAGCCACACCAATTTCTCATCTGTCTGTACCAGCCTGCCTGGAAATGGTGAAGACGGCAGTTTCTTTTAGTCCACCTCTGTCACACAAGCTGTGCTTAGGGCACGGTTAATTGCAGACTTTTGTCTCTGTCCCATGATTCGACCACCTCAAATATTTTGAGAGAAGGAGGATGTGAAATAATTTTCCTGACATTGAGCTCTTCTTCATCTTCTACCAACACCCTATGATTCCTGTCTCCTTTTGTGCTGGGGGAACCTCCGTGTTCTTGCTTCAGATTTTTTCTGGCTAGTTTGTAACTAGAAGTTTTCTACCCTAGCCTTTCTTGTCTTTTCCTGTGTGCTCAAATCCCCAAAAGACCCTGTCTCAAAAATTCCCTTTTCTCAGCAAGAGAAACCACCAGCAGTGTGAAGAGACAACACACAATGTGGGAAAAAATCTTCACCTGCTCTTCCTCAGACAAAGGTCTACTATATAGAATCTATAAAGAACTTAAAAAGATCAGACCTCCCAAATTTAAAGACCCAATCGAAAAATGGGCAGCTGAAATGAACAGACATTTCTCAGATAAAGAAGTAGAAATAGCAAATAAATACATGAAAAAATGTTCAACATCACTGGTCATTCGAGAGATGCAAATGAAAACAATGCTGAGATTCCACTTCACTCCAGAAAGAATGGCTGCTATCATGAAATCAACCAATAACAAATGCTGGCAGGGCTGTGGGGAAAGAGGAACTCTGCTCCACTGCTGGTGGGAGTGTAGACTGGTACAACCATTGTGGAAATCAGTATGGAGATATCTCAAAGAACTAGGACTGGAAGTCCCATTTGACCCCACTATTCCACTGCTGGGGATCTTCCCCAAAGAATTAAAAGAATCATACCACAGTGATATATGTGCACCCATGTTCATAGCAGTGCAGGTTGTGATAGCTAAAACTTGGAAACAGCCCAAATGCCCATCAACTGGAGACTGGATAAAGAAAATGTGGGTTTTTAAAATAAAATGGAGTACTACTCAGCCATAAAAAATGAGAAATTAGAGACATTTATAGCTAAGTGGATGCACATTGAGGCGATACTCTTAAGTGAAATAAATAGGACACACGTGTAAATACTGAATAGTTTCTCTGGTGTGAGAAACTGAAAGTGTAAATAAGGATGAAATGTATAATAGGTAATGTGAAACAGGAAGAAAAGGGGCAAAAGGGAAGGAAGTGGGAGGGCTAGGGGAAAGGATAGAAGGGAATGGGATTAATATGAGAAAATGGAAAAATAGGAAGAAAATCTTTGTAAATAGGGAGGAATGGAGGGGTTGAAGAGAGGGCTGGGCAAGGGTGAAAAATAAGAACCAAGAGAGACTATGTAAAGGTGCAAATTTCCAGTGATGAATGTCATTATATTGTATACCTAAAATGTACCATTGATTAGAATGAATAATCGATAATGTAAAATAGGAAGAAAAGGTCCAAAGGGGTAGGGGTAGTGGGAGGGGCAGGGGAAAGGAAAGAAGGGAAAGGAAAAATGCTGAGAAATGGAAAAAATGGAAATAAAGTCTTTGTAAATAGGGAAGGGTGGAGGGCATGAAGGGAGGGCTAGGAATAGGGAAAAAATAAGAACCAAGATGCATTATGTAAAGGTACAATTCCCAATGAGAAATGTAATTGTGTTGTATACCTACAATGTACCAATAAAAGAATTTAATACAAAAAAAAATAAACCTACCAGACAGAAAAAAAAAATTCCCTTTTCTAATAAGAACCAAGATACCCATGTAATGGTACAAGATCCCAATGACGTATGTAAATGTATTTTACACCTAAAATGAACCAATAAACTTAATGGGGAAAAAAATTTCCCTTTTCTAGTCATGGGAATTCGACCCTGTCCCTACACTTGATTTAGGCACCCTTCCTCCCACCCACCTAAGCACGATGGTGGTCACTGTTCAGGATTTCCTGCTAACTGAGATAGTTCCAGTCTTTGTGAAAATGACAGAAAAGAGCTCACTCTGGACCAACTGTTGGGTCCCACTTGCTCCCCAGGGGGCTCAGCAGGCACTGTTGGCTATTTTTCACCTCTTTCTGCTTAGAGTTGGCGGGGGTGGGGGGGGAGTCCCTTGCCCACAGTGGGCAATGGAGAGGATGCTGCCAGGATGCATCATTCCACAGTATTTGAGGTGATGGCTGGAAGAAGAGGGCAGTATACACAGAGTCTATCCCCAGAATCTGGCCTCTGCAGCACTGGTTCATTTCCTCAGGCTATATGGGGCTCTCTTGATGACAGCTCCCTGGAGGGGGAGAAGATGGGGTGGTGCAGACCAGCCAAGGTGCCTCTGCTTCCCCTTTTCAGTGATCTACATGAATGGTTCAATAGTTTCATCTACCAGTATTGGCTTTCAGATTAATTTTTTTGTTTCAGAGTGTGATTTCCTCCCCCATATAGAGAACATATATTTCTGTCAATCTTCTCTGAGGATCTCCAATGAGACATCTCCTCTAGTCAATCCCGTTCCATTTTTACTTTTTGTTTCATGTGTTAAACTAATTACAATAAAAGATTGAAAAATATACACACTTCACAAAAATCTGAGATCTCTTTGATGACCCAACTCTCAACCCTAAGCAGGGAGTAATACATTTCCTTTTGCTTTTCCACAGTAGTTTATCTGTATTTCCTTTGATATACTTAATATCATCTTCTTGGCTTGCCTGTAGATATTTATTTACACACTTTATATCCCATTCTATATTTGTACACCTTGTAGTGAAAAGCATCACATCTCATTCTTTCTCACTAGTGCTTTGTCTTTAGTATCAGCACATACACACAAAACGAACTTATTTCTCTTCTTTAACTATAAATGTTTCTGAAAATATCAAAATACACAAAAACTTTCTCTTAGCACTGCCAAAAATATCCATTCATCCAATAACAACTTAAACAACAATAAAATTTATAATCCAGTGGTGTAGTAATCATAAATCAAAATTCTTTACAATAGCAAAAATTGGAGCACTTTATGAATTAAAGTATGAAGATAAAACTAAAGAGAGTAGCCTACTTATCTTAGAAAAATCAAAGACAGCTGGACAAAGGAATCGACATTTAAGGTATTAAATTGAGGAGATGGAGAAATATTTCTAGACATAGAAAAAAGCATAAGAAAAGGGGAGGGATTGTGCTTTGGCCAACAGACATTTTAGAAAAAACAAAAATCTCTGAGTGGCAAGAGGCTTCCCATATGTCTTCAACACTTTAACTAATGACCATTATGGAGTGGCATTTTGCTGAGTCAAATCAAAATACTATTATAAAAAGATGGGATTTGTTCTTAATAAACTGAAAATCTACTACTGGATCTTGAATCCAAATAGAAATCTTCCATTCCACTGACTCCTCACGTTTCCATGTTATTGAATAGCTGCGTATTTAACTGGGCATGAATTCTCTGATGAGTAAAGGTATTTGGCCAGAAGCTGAAAGAGTTACCACATCTAGAGCACCATTTTCTCTTCTTTCTAGCACAGATTCAAAACTGAAGGTTTTCTATACTCATTGCCTTCACAATATTCCACTAAAAGATTTTTTTCATCTTCATCATATATAGTTTTGCCCAATATAAATTCTTTGATATCTGATTGACCCATAAGAAATGACTATGAGAAGATACATTCAGGGGAGTGTTGTTTGCCAGATGATACATATTGTTATTCAATTTGTTTTTCTTTCTTTCTTTCTTTCTATTTTTTGTATTGGTGATTATACCCAGGAACTTTGCACAAAGCTACAATTCAAGTCCTTCTTTATTTATTTATTTTTATTTTGAGACAGGGTGATGCTAAGTTGCTAGGTTGCCCAAGCTGGGCTTGAATTTGTGATCTTCCTGCCTCAGCCTCCAAAGACTACTGGGATTACAGATATGTATCCAGATAAATGTGTTTCTTGGTTCATTTGATATCTTCTTTTTACTATAGTGGTCTGGTCCTTAAACTAGTTAATCTACACAGCTATCAGCAAGATTGCTGGTACTAGACTGAATGCAAAAATAAGATTATGGAGGGGCTTTGGCATCCTTTTCTCTCAGCTATTTCAATACTTCTCAGGGCATAGAATTTGATGTCCAAAGCACAGGCTAAATGTCAGTTTCCACTTGCATCCTGCCAGGCCTGTTGCCCTTATACAGGGTACAGCCCACCAGGATTTGCAAATATATAGAGGAAGAGTCCATTGAATTTCATCCACAACCACTTACTGTAACCAGCCAAACTGTTACTGAAAATATTTAAGAGGAAGAGCTCCGCAAAATGCAACCTCTTCCAAGTTAATCAAAGATGAGCATTGCTAATACAATATAGACTGTTTTGCAAAAACCTAGTCCCAGTGTATGAGAAAAGTCAACAAAGGTGAAAGTTTCCCTGTCACCAAAGAAAGAGGCAGATTAATCCAGGATTGCACAGGATTCAATTTATTGGGGACTTAGATAGAAGCATGTCTGAAGTGGCACCAAGACTGGTAGATCACTGTACCCCAAGTTTGGAGGAAGAGGTCTATATTCTGAACTAGACAAGTGACCCATAGCCAACTGGAACATATCTTGCCTTTCTCAAAAACTATTACCATGTCAATTAAGGAACAGTCAAGGTGTCAGTGGCCAGCACTCTACTTTCTTCAGACTATCTTAGCAACTTTGTCCTATAGGGCTTGTGATAAGTACCATGGTCATCTAGTGAGCAAAAGGCAGTTATGATTTAGAATGCTATATTGATGTCAAGCTGGATCTCTATACAAACAAATCATCATCTAGAAACATTCCAAAATATGTGCATTTAGCCCACAGTTTATAATGTCCCTGTAGTATTCTGATATTCCATGCTAATTCTATTTTCTAGATTCTAAGGCACTGGGCTTTGAAATTTTTTAGAGACATGCAGAGCTAGAGATGTATTCAGAGTTGTAGAGTGATGCCATAGCATGTGCAAGCCCACAATTCAAAACAAACATCCAGGAGTTGAAGATTATAAAGACCTCAAAAATAATATTGTCACATTAAGTAGCTTAGTAAAAGAAGAAAATGTGACACTGGATAGTCTGTATCATTTTGGGGGAACCACATTGCAGTAACTCAAAATTCTCAACTTTAACTTCTGCTCTTCCTGCAATCAGCCAATATCTACATAGCACTTCACTCATCAAGTATTTATGGTATAGGACTAGCATGAAGCTCTTAGCAGAAGCAAATCACATAGGCAGCACCAGAGGCTTTTTTTCCATTGCTTATAGCTATGTGTTTGTGTGCAAACTTGTAAAAAAAAATTCAATACTGATAACTCTCTTGGCATATGTCTGATTGTAGAGTACTATCTCTATATGTTTTTATCTTAAAATAACTGCCTGATCCAACTTTTCAGGCTTATCAAAGCACACAAATAAACAACTGGATATCTGGTTGCCATATTAAAAAAAACTAAATATGGAGAATTTTCCAGAAAGAAATCTATTGAAAAATACAAGCCATGAGGAAACAGTCTATAAGAAGTAACTATAAAGACACTAGGCAGAGAAGCTGAGCCGGTCCCAGCACCTGGAAGGAAGCTCCCCCGCCACCATCCCAAGCTCCTAGAGCAGAGAAGCTCAGCTGGTCCCAGAACCTGGAAGGGAGCTCCCTCGCCACCATCCCAAGCTCCTAGGGCAGAGAAGCTGAGCTGGTCCCAGAACTAGGAAGGAAGCTCCTAGGGCAGAGAAGGTGAGCTGGCCCCAGAACTAGGAAGGAAGCTCCCCCACCATCATCCCAAGCTCCTAGGGCAGAGAAGGTGAGCCGCGTGGGTGCCAGAAGCACCCCCTACCCCGTGGAAATGAGAAGACACATAAACAAGCCTCAAAAACAGGCTTCTGGATCACCTACAGCAACCCCAAAGGGAAATGAGATGGAACACTCTGATACTCAACCACCTGGACTCTCTGAACTGGCAACAAAAGAGGATCTGAGAAAAATGAAATCAGAAATAATTACTCAGATAACAGCAAAGATTGTGCTCATAGTGAAAGACATGATTAATAAATCTAGGGAGGATACAGATAAAAAAATAGAGGATCTGAGGAACATGATGGAATCCCAACATAGGAAACAAATGGAATCCATAAAACAGGTGCAAACAGATTTCCAGGAGATTAAAAACTGCATCAAAAGTCTACAGAGCAGAATGAACCAATGTGAGGATAGAATTTCAGATATAGAAGATAAGATTGCAATTACTGACCAGGAAAAGAAAACTTGCTTTAAAATTGTAAAGGAACACAAGAAATCAATCCAGCAGCTGCTAGATGATGCAAAGAAGAATAACATAAGACTGATTGGAGTCAATGAAGAAAGGAGAGAGTGCAGATGACATGAAAAAACTGTTCACAGATGAGATGGCAGAAAACTTCCCAAGGAAGGGAAAAGAACTTGACATACAGATAAGTGAGGCACATAGGACTCCAAATAGCCTTGATCAAAAAAAATCTACACATAGGCATATAATAGTTAGGATTCCAGAAATCCAACAGAAGAACAAAATTCTACAAGCAGTGAGAGACAAGA
Organism: Heterocephalus glaber; assembly: GCF_053883595.1. Classification (NCBI taxonomy): domain Eukaryota; kingdom Metazoa; phylum Chordata; class Mammalia; order Rodentia; family Bathyergidae; genus Heterocephalus; species Heterocephalus glaber. The sequence continues at coordinate 7,950,074 of NW_028258356.1, read as the reverse complement.
AACAAATCACATACAAAGGGAAGGCCATCAGAATCACAGCAGACTTCTCAATGCAAACCTTCAAGGCAAGAAGAGCTTGGAGTGATGTATTTCAAACCCTAAAAGAAAACAGCCTCCAACCCAGATTGATGTACCCTGCAAAACTATCTTTCAAAATTGATGGAGAAATAAGATACTTTCATGATAAAGAGCACCTCAGGAACTTCATGAATATCAAACCAGCACTCCAAAAAATTTTAGACAATACCCTAGGAAAAGACAATGAGGATCACAACTCCAGGAAACCCAGCAGAATGAATCCATTGGGCATGACGAATTAAACACAAGGGGAGAATCCAACAAAAAGAAAATGTCATGACAAGGCTTTTAAAACTTTTAAATTTGTCTCCCTAATGAGTGTATAATTCAACCTTGTTATTGTACTGATTAGTATTTTTCTGATTCTAGAGTTGCTCACCTTTCCTTGTGCTGTACTGGCTATTTATCATCTTCTTATGTCTACTTTTTAATTGGGTTGTCTATTAATGAGCTCTAAGAATTCTTTATATATTCTGCTCATAGGTTACATGCATTGTAAATATGGTCTGTTTAAGGACTACTTTTCATTTTAATGATATCATTTAAAGTTCTAAATTTTGATGGAATCTCATTTATCAATTTTTTTCTTTTGTACATCATGTCTTTTGTATCCTAGGTAGTTCTTGCCTACCCTGAATTCATAAACATTTTCCCTTATAATTTCTTCTTAAAGTTTTATACTTTTAGGCTTTCATATTTGGGTTCACAGATCCTTTCAAGTTATTTTTATGTATGGAAATAAAGGGTTGAGGTTAATTTTTTATTTACAGATACCAGGTGTTCCAGTGCCGTTTGCTGAAAACACTATCTCTTCCTTGGCTCCTGAAGTGAGTTTATATTCTATAAAATGCTAATGTTAAATAATCTTTCAAAACTCAGTGGACCATATATGTGTGGTTCTATTTCTAGATTCTCTCTTTTATTCCAATGATCTATATGTCTTTCCTTACACCAACACTGCCTTGATTACTGTAGCTTTAGAAGAAGTCTTAAAATTAGGTACTAAACATCTGCCAACACTTTTTTTTCTTTTTACTTTTCTAGGTCCTTTGTACTCCTACATAACTTTTAAATTTCAATATCTAATTCTTTATTTATAGCAAGTATACACAGGCCTGAATTTTTATATATACCTTGTGTTTTCTAATCCTGCTAAATTCAAATACAAGTTCTAGGGGCCCCTAGAGATTTCTTGGTATTTTCTCTGTAGATGATCATTTCATCCACATATAAAGATTTTGCTTCTACCTTGCCAATCCTATCCTAATTGTGTCATTTCATTGCCAGACTATTTTGGTGGGCCCTAGGTTTCAAAGTTTAATAGACAGATAAAGAATAAGCATATCTGCCCTTTTTCCCCACCTTAAGGAGAAAGCATTGCATTTTTGCCATTCATATAAGGCGTTCTCACTGGAAGTATGGAGTACATGTCTTTAATCTGTTGAGAAGGTTCTGTTCTACTTCTAGGCTCCTGATAGCTTTTACCATGAACAGCTCTAGAATTTAGTCCAATACTTCTTCTCCAACTAGTGACAGGATCATATGGCTTTTTCCTTTCCTCTGTTAAAATGATGACTTTTGGGGGTGGATCTTCCAATGCTGAACCAACACTGCCATCCCTATAACAAAACCACTTTCTACATACTGCCAGATCTGACTTCTAATAGTTTGTCTTGTTTAACAAATTTCTATCTACGTTCATACTTTTTTATTCTATTATCTTTATCTAGTTTTAGGATTAGCACAATGTTGAGTTCCTAAAATGAGGGGAGAAGTGTTTCTTCTTTTTTCTGCTTTGTTTTTTTTTTATTAAATTCTTTTATTGGTACATTGTAGGTATACAACACAATTACATTTCTCATTGAGAGTTGTACCTTTACATAATCCATCTTGGTTCTTATTTTTTCCCCATTCCTAGCCCTCCCTTCATGCCCTCCACCCTTCCCTATTTACAAAGACTTTATTTCCATTTTTTCCATTTCTCAGCATTTTTCCTTTCCCTTCTTTCCTTTCCCCTGCCCCTCCCACTACCCCTACCCCTTTGGACCTTTTCTTCCTATTTTACATTATCGATTATTCATTCTAATCAATGGTACATTTTAGGTATACAATATAATGACATTCATCACTGGAAATTTGCACCTTTACATAGTCTCTCTTGGTTCTTATTTTTCACCCTTGCCCAGCCCTCTCTTCAACCCCTCCATTCCTCCCTATTTACAAAGATTTTGTTTCTATTTTTCCATTTTCTCGTGTTAATCCCATTCCCTTCTATCCTTTCCCCTAGCCCTCCCACTTCCTTCCCCTTTGCCCCTTTTCTTCCTGTTTCACATTACCTATTATACATTTCATCCTTATTTACACTTTCAGTTTCTCACACCAGAGAAACTATTCGGTATTCACACGTGTGTCCTATTTATTTCACTTAAGAGTATTGCCTCAATGTGCATCCACTTAGCTATAAATGTCTCTAATTTCTCATTTTTTATGGCTGAGTAGTACTCCATTTTATTTTTAAAAAACCACATTTTCTTTATCCAGTCTCCAGTTGATGGGCATTTGGGCTGTTTCCAAGTTTTAGCTATCACAAACTGTGCTGCTATGAACATGCGTGCACATATATCACTGTGGTATGATTCTTTTAATTCTTTGGGGAAGATCCCCAGCAGTGGAATAGTGGGGTCAAATGGGACTTCCAGTCCTAGTTCTTTGAGATATCTCCATACTGATTTCCACAGTGGTTGCACCAGTCTACACTCCCACCAGCAGTGGAGCAGAGTTCCTCTTTCCCCACAGCCCTGCCAGCATTTGTTATTGGTTGATTTCATGATAGCAGCCATTCTTTCTGGAGTGCAGTGCGCGACTCGGGACTTTGGTAGGGCGTGCAAAGACCTGCCTGTCTGCAGCGGGCTGATTTGGCATCTTCCCTGAGACTCGGGACCTTGGTAGGGTGTGCACAGACCTGCCTGTCTGCAGCGGGGTGATTCAGCGTCTTCCGCGCGACTCGGCATCTTCCATGGGACTCGGGACCTTGGTAGCGGGGTGGGCAGACCTGCCTGTCTGCAGTGGGGTGATTCGGCATCTTCAGCGCGTCTGAAAATGTCCCTCTACTTTAATTGTTTGATATAATTTATCATTTAAAATGTTTATGAGCCTGCTGTTGTCATATAGGTAGTTTTTCAAGCTAGGAATATACTTTCTTTAATAGGTGCTATTCAAATTTTATATTTCCTCCAGAGTTAGTTTCATTAATTTGTCTTCCAAGGTACTTCTTATAGAAGTTGTCAAATTTATGTCAAAACAGATTTTTGAAATATGCTTTCTATATCCTTTTAAATTCTGTAAAATCTGTGGTAATGTCTCCTAGATCTTGATATTATAATTTTAAAAATGTATAATTGATATTGTGTAACAGGAAGAAAAGGTCTAAAGGAGCAGGGGAAGTGGGAGGGGCAAGGGAAAGGAAGAAAGGGAAAAGAAAAAATATGAGAAAAGGAAAAAAATGGAAACAAAGTCTTTGCAAATAGGGAAGGGAGGGCAGGGGAAGGGGAAAAAAATAAGACTCAAGATACTCATGTAATGGTACAAGATCCCAATGATGAATGTAACTATTTTATACCGAAAATGTACCAATAAACTTAATGGGGAAAAAAAGACACTAAAAACTAATATTTATTGAGTGTTATTATAAACCAGACACTTCACTAACAACTTTCTTCTACCACTCATAAATATAATCCTAAATGTAGGTATTATTATTGCCACTTAATGCAAGTGGAAGCTCATAGAAAAGTTAAGTAATTGCCTACATTTACTTTATAAAAAAGTGGCTGCTTGAATGGGTCAAGAACAAAATCCAACAATACGCTGCATACAAGAAACACACAATTCAAAAAGAAACACACAGACTGAAACTTAAAGGGTGGAAAACAATACTCCATGTGACAGGAACCCCCCCAAAAGCAGGACTTGCTATCCTCTTTGCAGATCAAGTGGATTTCAAACCAACACTGATTAAGAGAGATGAAGAAGGACACTACATCCTTGTAAAGGGAAGAATCCAAGAGGAAGAGATGACAATCATAAATATCTATGCACCAAACACTAGTGCACCCAACTATATAAAACAAATATGGACATGAAAAGTCACATATACACTAATGCAATAGTATTAGGGGAACTCAATACTCCAGTGTCACAATTAGATAGATCAACTAGGCAAAAAATAAGTAATGAAATACTAGAACTCAATTGAACTTTGAACAAATGTACTTAACAGTTGTTTACAGAGTGTTCCACCCCACAAAATCAGAATACACATTCTTTTCAGGTGCACAGGGATCATTCTCGAAAATAGACCACATACTCGCTCAGAGAACAAATATAGGTAAGTGCAAAAGAACTGAAGTTATCCCCTGTATATTTTCAGACTATAGTGTGATGAAATTGGAGATCAATAGCAGAAGAAATTGCAAAAATTTCATAAACACATGGAAATTGAACAACACACTTCTGGATAACCAATGGGTCACAGAGGAAATTAAAGAAGAAATCAGACAGTTCCTACAATTAAATGACAATGACATTACAACACATCGGAATCTATGGGACACAATGAAAGCAGTCTTATGAGGGAAATTCATAGCAATGGATACTCATATTAGGAAAATAAAACGAGCCCAATTAAACAACCTGATGCTGAACTCAAGCTTCTAGAAAAAGAAGAGCAGGACAAACCCAAAGCTCATACAAGGGAGGAAATTATAAAGATCAGAGGAGAAATCAATGCAATGGAGACTAAGAGAATGATACAAAAAAATCAATGAAGCTGAGTTGTTTCTTCAAAAGAATAAGCAAAATTGACAAACCCTTAGCCAACCTTATCAGAAAAAGGAAAGAAAAGGCCCAAATCCATGCAATTAGGAATGAAAAGGGTGAAATTACAACGGACCAACAGAAATCCAGAGGATCATCAATACCTACTTTGAGAACCTATATGCCAATAAGATGGAAAGCACAGAAGAATGGACAAATTCCTAGATATGAATTACCAAAGTTGAATGAAGAAGACCTAAAAATTCTAAACAACCCAATAGCAATCAATGAAATTGAAAACATAATTAAACTCTTACCAACTAAGAAAAGCCTGGGTCCTGATGGCATCACTACTGAATTCTACAAGACATTTAGAGAGGAACTACTGCCACTACTGTTTAAACTCTTCAATGAAATTGAAAGAGAAGCAATACTCCCAAATTCATTCCTGGAAGCAAGTATCACCTTCATTCCCAAAGCAGAGAAAGACCCAACTGAAAAGGAGAATTATAAGCCAATCTCACTAATGAACATAGATGCAAAAATCCTTACTAAGATACTGGCAAAGAGAATGCAGAAGATCAAGAAGATCATGCACCCTGACCAAGTGGGATTCATCCCAGGGATGCAGGGATGGTTCAACATATGCAAATCAATCAATGTAATACACTATATCAATAGAGCCGAGGACAAAAACCATATAATCATCTCAATGGATGCAGAAAAAGCATTTGACAAAATCCAACACACATTCATGAAAAACCCTACAAAAAATTGGAATAGTCTCTACCTCAATCTAATAAAAGCTATGTATGAAAAGCCAACAGCCAATATCATACTAAATGGTCAAAAACTGATATCCTTCACACTAAAATTAGGAACAAGACAAAGATGTTCACTATCACCACTCTTGCTCATTATAGTTTTGGAAATACTAGCCATGGCAATTAGACAAGAGAAAGAAATAAAAGGAATAAAGATAGGAAATGAAGAAGTCAAATTGTCATTATTTGCAGATGACATGATACTCTATAAAGAAGACCCCAAGAATGCCACCCAAAGTCATCTAGACTTAATAACCAAATGCAGTAGAGTAGCAGGACACAAGGTCAACACACAAAAATCAATAACTTTCCTCTACACAAACAGCAAACTCACTGAGAGAAATAGGGCAAACTATTCCTTTCACAATAGCATCCAAAAAATTGAAATACCTAGGAATCAACCTAACAGAAGAAATCAAAGACCTCTTCTCTGAAAACTATAGCAGTCTGAAAAGAGAGATTGCAGACCATATCAGAAAGTGGAAAGACATCTCCTGCTCCTGGGTAGGAAGGATCAACATAGTGAAAATGGCCATACTTCCAAAACTGCTATATAGATTTAATGCAAACCCAATTGAAATCCCAGCACCATACTTCATGGACCTTGAGAAACCAATCTAAAAGTTCATTTGGAACAAGAAGAGACCCAGAATAGCAAAAGCAATTCTAGGTAACAGAGACATGGCAGGGGGTATCACAATCCCCAACCTGCAACTCTACTACAAAGCTACTGTGATAAAAACAGCATGGTACTGGCAAAGAAACAGACTTGAGGACCAGTGGAACAGATTAGAAGATGCAGAAACAATGCCAGACACACTCAGCCATCTCATCTTCGACAAAGGAGCCAAACATCCTCACTGGAGGAAAGATAGCCTCTTTAATAAATGGTGCTGGAAAAATTGGGCTTCAACTTGCCAAAGATTAAAGCTAGGCCTGTATCTCTCATCATGCACTAAACTAAAATCAAAATGGATTAAAGATCTAAATATTAAAATAGAAACTCTGAACCAGTTGGAACAGAGGTTAGGTAGAACCCTTGAAGATATCGGTGTAGGAAAAGATTTTATGAACAAAACCTCAGTTGCCCGTGAACTAGCACAAACAATCAACAAGTGGGATCTCTTCTTATTAAAAGGCTTCTGCACAGCAAGAGAAACCACCAGCAGTGTGAAAAGACAACCCACAACATGGGGAAAATATCTTCACCTGCTATTCGTCAGACAAAGGTCTACTATCTAGAATCCATAAAGAACTTTAAAAAACCAGACCTCCCAAATTTAAAGACCCAATCCAAAACTGGGCATCTGAAATGAACAGACATTTCTCAGACAAACTAGTAGAAATAGCAAATAAACATATGAAAAAATGTTCAACATCACTGGTCATTTGAGAGATGCAAATGAAAACAACACTGAGATTCCACTTCACTCCAGAAAGAATGGCTGCTATCATGAAATCAACCAATAACAAATGCTGGTGGGGCTGTGGGGAAAGAGGAACCCTGCTCCACTGCTGGTGGGAGTGTAGACTGGTGCAAGCACTGTGGAAATCAGTATGGAGATGCCTCAAAGAACTAGGATTGGAAGTCCCATTTGACCCAGCTATTCTCCTGATGGGTATCTTCCCCAAAAGATTAAAAGAATCATACCACGGTGTTAAATGTGCACCCATGTTCATAGCAGCACAATTTGCAATAGCTAAAACTTGGAAGCAGCCCAATTGCCCATCAACTGGAGACTGGATCAAGAAAATGTGGGGTTTTTACAAAAAATTGGAGTACTATTCTGCCATAAAAAATGAGAAATTAGAGACATTTATAGCTAAATGGATGCACATTGAGATGATACTCTTAAGTGAAATAGATAGGACACACATGTGTAAATACCAAATAGTTTCTCTAGTGTGAGAAACTGAAAGTGTAAATAAGGACTAAAAGGTATAATAGATAATGTGCAATAGGAAGAAAAGGGGCAAAGGAGATGGGGAAGTAGGAAGGGTAGGGAAAGAAAAGAAGGGAATGGAATTAATATGAGAAAATGAAAAAAATGGAAAAAAGTCTTTGTAACTAGAGAGGGTTGGCAAGGGTGAAAAATAAGAACCAAGAGAGATTATGTAAAGGTGCAAATTTCCAATGATGAATGTCATTATATTGTATACCTAAAATGTACCAATAAAATAAAATTTAAAAAAAAATTAAATAAAAAAGTGGCTGCTAGGACTTAAATTCAGGCAGTCTGATTCCAGAATTCAGGTACTTATTTAGCCAACTTTTTGTGTGATGGTAAAACATAGTATTATTCTAGAAAATTGCAGTCTTTTATTTGAGTCATTGCAGTAGAGCCATATTGGTGTCTCTCTAGTTCATAATCAAACACCCCCCACACACCGTGATCAAAGCATTTTACTTTCTTTTTTTAATGGTAATAAATTTGTTGTCAAGGGCTCAGGGATGGGTGAGCATGTTACCCTAGATGTGCCAAATGGAATTTGTCAGACTACAGTAACTGGTTAAGAGACAGCAAAAATATCCAGATGTTTTAAAATCTGGAATTTGGAAAGAGGATACTTGACAGGACCTCTCAGTGCAAATCCTAAGAATGTAAATCCAAGCTGCAGGCAACTCTGTTCCTTGTTATGTGAATATTACCTGTAATACACAGGAGAAGGACGTTAGCCCATCAGAGAAACAGAAAAGGTTGACAAGTAGTGAGGCTGTCCTAATGAATTTCGTAGCCTGGAATCAGTTTCTCTGAAAGACAAACTTTGAAAGAGAAGGGGGTGGTATATAGTACAGAAAGATTCAGGAAGTGAAAGATAACATAAAGATCTTTGGATTTACCAAAAGAGAAGTTACTGCTGAGATTTCAAGGAAAAAGGTAATAGTGGAAAGGCTATACCATATAACTCTGAGGTTGCCAATTGTATGGAATGAAAACATGCTTGGAAAGAGAGTTGGGTAAGGTTATGACACATTCTAAAAGTTTAATGTAATTCAGCAAAGAAATAAAAATTCTCTAGAATTTTAAAATCTTTTACCACACATAAGTTTAAAAACCCAGCTCTTCTCTATAAGTCTTATTGCAAATTTTCTGGCAGTATATACAAGATAGCATGGATTGCAGAGCATTGTGTGTATGTGTTTTAATACGTGGTACCTATAATTTTTAATGAATTATAATATTATTTCAAGCTATTAAAGTACTATAATGAGGGCCAGGTATTTAGCTCAGTGATTTTGGCACATGCCTCGCAAACACAAGGTCCCAAGATTGATCCCCGGTATCAAAAAAAAACAAACTACTATAATGATCTGGGCTTTGGAAGTATGTTATCCTTCATTGTATTCTGACACTATATTGACAATTTTATCAGAAGTATACAAAGTCCCCATAACATTTAAAAACCTTTTGAACGTCAAATATTTATATATACATATATAAATATACATATGTGAAATTTATATATACTACAAATCTTATTTATTAACATTAACTTGCTATTTATTATTTGACTTAGTTTGAATATTATATTTTATATTGTTATGAGTGCTAAATATGAACGAAATATCATTCCTTAAAATATAAAGGTGAGAATTATAGTCCAACTGGTATTACTATTTGGAAAGTCTTAAAAATTTTAGAAATTTTCTTTAGGATTAAGTTAATTTTTGTATTTTTATTGTTTTTCAATGACATATCAAACAGTGAAATAATTCAAATTCAAGTGTTCCATAATGGTGACATTTCTGAGTAATGTATATGAGAAAAAGAAGAAATGTTGGCTGAATTTCCACTTCTTTTGAGGAGAATTTCATGTTTTTCCCACATAAAAATATGACCAGAATTAGAATTTCTGAATGTTCATCTTTCTATATTATAAAATATTCATCCTTCTGAACTACTCTTTGCAATTCATTTTTCATAGAAAATGTACAGAGAGAATTACATCAATTTCTACAACATATGTTTCACTACCAGTAAAATCTCATTCTAGAAAATTTGATTACAAAAACATTCTGATAAATAACAAAGCTATTTCCGTATTTCATGATCATTCAAATAAGTGTGAGTTCTGTATAGTGACTAATCTAAACACAGACACTATTTCTGGCCCAAAATTCTTTCCCAAAAGATTGATGAGCTCTAACTGAGTTAAAATCTTTTTTAAACATTAAGATGTTGCTATCCTAAAAGTTCAAAACCAATATTTAGTTATTATAAGTCCCTATGAATCAAATAAGAAATAAAGAATAACGAGATCTCCTGAAACATTACCAGACATACTTTTAAATATGAAAGAACTCGGAAAAGTCACATCTTCCGGTCAGGGAAGCTTTGTGGGAAGCTTGTAATTTTCCATCCCATGTTTCTCTGAGGGCTGGCAGTAAGTATTTCCTCACGTATTTCCTTCTCCCTTTGCACATTTAAGGCTATTTCTAGCCATTATGAATACATTTGTGTATATTTTTATTATTAAAAATGTGACCTTGCACTTGAGCCGACTTCTCCAACCAGGCTGCAGGCCGAATTTGGATGTGAAATGGCTCCTCTCCACTGTCTCTTTGCTGTCTCTTTTTACATGGAAAAGAGAATCTCTTCTTTCTAAAGTTGGTCACCAGTCCTTTTCCCCTTTTTCTCTCCTCAGTCAAAGCTGTCAAAGAGAGAATGTAGTTGTAGTCATTTTGGAGTGAACTTTAATTAATAGATTATATTTCCTGAAGATAGCTATATCTATTGCTATGTTATTCACTGCAGAAATGATGACATGTAATAATGATGTCTTTTCCCAGCATCAGAAAGGGCTATATATTATATATATATTTATTATGTGCCTCTTCACATGATAATTTCATAATATTTTCTAACTGAAGAGAATTGAAAACTATCTTGATCTTTCTTCCAGCATTGTGGAGCCAAGTTTTTTTATTACGGTTTAGAAAAGTTTCTTTCACCTTTGCAATTCTTATTAGTAAAGTTGTAAAAATTTTTAGGATTGTTATCAAATTTGGAAAAATTTCTTTCATGCATTATAAGCTTCTCGGGGCACTTTATGTTTTCTTAAACAATGACTACTTTTAAATACTCTTTTAATTGATGGCAACCAATAAGAAGTCTGTCACTGATGTTCTCTTTAGAGTTGTAAATAATGTCTTTGTGTAATTTCTATGGATATTGGTATTTCATATTGTATTGGTCTGGGTCCTATGAGGAGTGAGTAATTTGGTATGTAAGTTCAATGAAAAGCAGTAAAGAGAACAAACTTCAAAGAATATAGAAATAACAGATAATAGTGAGGCAGAATAGAATAAAAATAGGAAAGAGACAATGGAAATTATAATTTTTAAATTGTACTCTTTTCTTTGGTGCTGGAGATCAACTCAGGACCTTGCACTTGCAAGGCAAGTGGCAGAACCACTGTGCTAAATCCCCAGCCCTTTAAATTGTACTTTTAAGAAAAACTAAAGTCTCAGAACAGAATGTACCCAAGGTTACAATGCCTTTTTCCCTTTCAGAAAATTCACTCAAAAACAAAACAAACAAACAAAAAACAATTCCTATGGATCTTGCAAGTTCAAAAGCCTATAAATTGATCTTGTGGTTTTCACCTAAAAATTGAGCCTGTAGTTTTCCTCTGATACTATCTATTCACAAATCCTACAGACTTTCATCCTGAAGAAAACAGCAGCATTATTATGTGGGTAGCTTATCTAGAAGTCAAACACATGCAAATAGTTTGCACTCTAACCTAACCCATCAAAATGAGAAACCCAATCAACAGTAGAAATACACAACCTAGATCCCCTGTCTTGGGATTCCCCCCACCAGACCACAAAAAAATCCCCAACCTCAAACAGTGATGTGTCCCACTATGAGCTCCTGTACTTCCTTCTGTGTGCATTTCTTTCTGCCTAATCTTTCTGTGCCTCTCACAGATGTATGAAAATTTTTCTCTCATAGTGAGAGAAGTCAGAAACCTACTCCATGGGTGAGTGAGTTGAGGTCCCTATGTCTTCTTTGAGGGTGACTTCCTTGAACCCCAGTCTATTGACAACAGGAGCAGTTCCTACCCTCAAGGGTGAGGTAAGGCACCTCGGATCCCATCATCAAGACTGAGATACAGACATTGTTGGGGGTGGGGCTGTGATGTGCTGAATGGTAGAGAAGTTGCTGTGGTGATGAGTGGTGGAACTTGCTGGAAATCTACCCTACAGAGCACTGGTGAAAGCTGGTTGAGCAAGGTATCTCATTTAAGGCACTCCTTTACAAAACTGCCCCAGGAGCTTGCCCCAGGAGCAGGCCACTGTGCACTGCTGGAGCCAGTCCCAGAAAGGCTGGCTGTACTGCAGAGAGCAGGGACCGGAAAACCTCAGACATTGCAGGAGTCTCACATGGAGAAGCACAAGCTGACATCTTTTCTACTGTAGAAACCTGTCCAAGCAGCAAAGCCTCTTCCTCCTGCAGCTTCTCTCACACCTTCTATCCACAAAGCTTCAATACCAACTGGCAAAGGAAAAGCATTTAAAGGGCTCTGGTCCATTTTCCAAAACGCAGTTGGGAGGGGGATCGGGCAGCAGAACCACTGAGCTAAATCCCTAGCCCACAAAACACACTTTAAAGGGCAGTACATAAACAACACACATGTCAAATCAATGAAAAAGCAAAATTTCTTTCCATGTGACCACCTTGTTATTAGATGGAATATCAAAAAATCCAAGGACATTGTTTCTTCTCTTTTTTAAAAAAAAGTTACCGTTGGGCCGGGGATTTAGCTCAGTGGTTCTGTCGCTTGCCTTGCAACCGCAAGGACCCGAGTTTGATTCCTGGTACCAAAAAAAAAAAAAAAGTTACCGCTTTTGTTATACCTTCAGAAAAACTTTGTTACCATTTGCCTCTCAGTGTCAGAATAATTTTCATTGATTTGCTTGTTCTTCTCTATCCCTATTATTTCACAGTCCAGAATGTTCTCAGTCCTTCAGTAAATAAATTTAAAGCTGACAAAAGAACATCTCCTTCACATACAGTAGTCCTCTCTTACCCACAGTTTCTCTTCACATGGTGTCATCACTTTCTCATCACTGAGACATAATACTCAGTAACTGCAGCTTAAAGGAGGAGGGGCTTATTTTGGCTTGTATTTTCAAAAGTTTCAGTCCATGCATGGTCAATTGTCTCCAAGACAGAAACAGCAGGTGAAAAGGCCCAAGGGAGGACAGGTGCTCACAATATGAAGGTGAGGAAGCAGAGCGAGGAGGGAGGAGGAAGGGGATAGACTCTTTCAGGTAACATTCCCCAAAGGGCTGCCTCTAACCAGGCCCTACCTCGAAACAGCAAGTCATCTGTAGCGCATCTATTGCACAATCATTTTCCACAAGCCCCATCTCTGAACACATGAAGTTTTTAAGGGACATTCCTGGCCCTTCCACTATGCCATTTCTGCCTTGGAGCCAGCCAGCCACAGCCTGAAAACATGAGCCAAAATAAACCTCTCCTCTTTAAAGTTGTGGGTGTTGGGTATTGTGTTCAGCAAGGGGAAGGTCACTAAAACACATGGTTTCAGTTACCTATAGTCAGCTATGGTCCAAAAGTATTAAATGGAAAGTTCCAGAAACAAACAATTCATGAGTTTCAAATTGTGTGCTATTCTGAGTAGCATAATACATCTGATGTCATCCTGTTGCATCCTGGTGGAGATGTGAATCATTTCTTTGTCCAGTGTATCCATGCTGTCTGTACTACCCACCCATAAGTCATTTAGTAGCCTTCTCTGTTATCAGACTGACTGTTGTAGTATTGTAGCACTTGTGTTCAAATAGCACTGTACTTCATAATGGCCCCAAAATACAAGTCAGTGTTGCAAGGGCAGCATGAAATATGGAAGGACACATTAACATTGGTATTATGTAGCAATACTTCAGTGCCATAGAATATGTAGGACTTGGTACAATGCAAGATTTCTGGCATCCAATGCGGGTCTTAGAATGTAGCTCCCATAGATAAGGGGAGACTATTATGGTATATTAACAAATTAGTAGTCTATAATTTATGGCTAATTTTGTTCAAATACTCCAAAATGGCTTTCCAATTTGTAGTAAAAATGGTTTGTTCGCAACTCAACTTTTCTTAGCTGGTTTCTAAAAGTACTTATTATCATTCTCATGTCAGTTGACACTGGAAAAAGCCTAATAGATGGGAAAACTGTGTGGAAAGAAACAGAGCCAAATATATTTTGCAAATTTTAGGAAAAAAGTTATGTAAAAACATGAGACCATGTAAAATTATACAGCTATTGTTTTAGTTAATTTTTTTCATTGCCAAGACAAAATACACAACACCCAAAGTTAAAGGAGGAAAGACTTATTTTGACTCAGTTTGTAGAGGTTTCAGTCCATAGTTGGCTGGTTCCAAAGCTGGGCAGCATGGTAGAAGGCCAGGGCTGAGAAGAAAAAGTCCATGGCAGAGCAGGCAGGGGGCAGCAAGCAGCAACATCACCAGCAGTGATGCAAGCCTCCTCTCTCCTATTATCCCATCCAGGCTACAAGACTTTTGGATGGTGCCACCCATGGCCAGGGAGGGCCTTTCCATTATTCACACTCAGAACTACGCTAAACCAATCAGTGGGCTAATTTAGTACCACACACCCTTAATCCCAGTATCACACACCCTACATCTAGCTAGCTCCAAAAAGCTCCACCTATTAGTGCATGAGGTTTTGAGGGGACATCTAGATACAAGCCATAACAGAGACTTAGCAGCAAAACCTAGCCACTGGTTCATTCCTTTGTCCATCAAAATCTTTAAAAGAAAAAGAAATACATCAACTAAACACTCTGGTGCATTCTGCACACTTTTAAACAATAGCTAGCCTCTATATGCCATTGCAAGCCCATATTGGAACCAAGCCAAAAGTGACCTCGGATGTCTACTCAGTTATTTAGGCCTGCTCCCCACTTCTCCTCAGCTCCTGGCTTTCTGAATCTCTTGGATCCTATTCCACACCTGAGTTTGGTTCATATTCTTACTAGCCCAGGGGCCAAAAACTCTTCTGAATTTAGAAGCCAAGCAAGTGAGAAAAGATACTTTCTTAGGGAACTAAGGATTACAAAGAAAAAGAAATAACATGCTCCACTGAAAAGACTACTGTTGTCATGCAGAAAAATATGTCCTATACATTGATTGGATTTTTTCAAGAGAAGATAAAAAATCTTGATTTTCATATAAAGCCCTGCCAAATATTAAAAATCAGCAATTAAAAATACTTAAAACTTAAACAGGACACACATGTGTAAATACCGAATAGTTTCTCTAGTGTGAGAAACTGAAAGTGTAATTAAGTATTAAAATGAATAATTGATAATTTGAAATAGGAAGAAAAGGTTCAAAGGGGTAGGGGATGGCAGGAGGGGAAGGGGAGAGATCAGAGTTACAGGCTGGAGTCTGGAGAGAATCCATATATAGATTGTGTTTAAAACTATAGGAAGAGATATAGATAGAGACTAGGCTGGAGCTCATCAGTGGGTTAGGAAGGAAGAGTCACTGAGATCAAAGGAGAGAAGGGTGTGTTTTAAGAAGAAGCACATACAACTATCTACAGTACACAGTACTCGATAGTGGGATAAATGACTGTTACTGTTTTAGGTACTTATCATAGCATGCTGTGCTTTTCATCCTTTAGAGCATAATCCTACTTATATAAGAGTTTACTATAAAACAGTGTGCTGCTATGCCAGTGGTAGCCTCATGTATCTCACGTTTAACTGCGTATTTGGATAACATCAAGGGACCATCACAGATGATTGACATATATCCTCTTAGTTTGCACTTAGAAATTGGCACTCTGTGGTATTTTGTGATACACATGGATGAAATTGTCTAAGAACATATTTCTCAGATTATATTTCCATCATGTGTCACATGACTGTACTGAAATTGAAATTTAAAAAATTTGGCCTATGTGGAGTCTACTAGCTAATTAGAATTTTTTTCCAGACAACTATTTGTTCAATATTAGTTTTGAAAATCTTTCTAAAACAAATCACATCCTTTGATGTCTTGTTAATGCTTAAGATTTTTAAAAAATTATATGGAAAAATGTTTAAGTACTTTTCAGTTTAGCTTTGGTTGTATTTTATTATATTTGAATATTATTATAGTTTTTTCCCTTGCAATGCTTTTCTTTGAATAATTTTAATTTTTGTATATGTGTGTGTTTAGTGAATGATAATAAAATTATACATTTTTAAAAATAAAAATACTTAAAACTATGGGTCAGTTTTCTTCTGACATAAATCTGATAGACCACTCAACCAAATGAAGGTGGCCATCTTCTACCCTGTTTATCTTCCAAACAGATCAACTTGTTTTCTTATAATAATAGCTTTCATTACTACCTGACATGTCTTTATTATCTAATAGCCCCAATTCCTCATCATAATAAAAGCTCTATAATAATATAAATTATTTGGTGCTATATCCCTGGCACCTGGACCAGCACCTGCCATATGATACACTCACTACATTTATTGAATGAATGAACTGTCTTTGTTTTTGTTTTTGTTTTTTGAAGGGACCCCTGCTGTTGCTTTGCTGTCAGCACTTTACCCAGGTAAATCTCCCTTTCATTCAGGCCTCAACCGACAGAGGAGGAAAAACAAATGTAGTTATCTTAAATTGTACCTCTAAACGCTATGTTTTTACTTTAAAACATCATAAATCAAGATGTTTGCTTACATTTCAATTGAATTAAGTTTCATCTTTTTAACTGCATTTCAGTGAAGAGCTTTAGTGTGCTAATAAGAATCTGAGACTCAGAAATTTTTCTTTAGCTAAAACTATAAAAGATAGCTGATAAGAAATACAAGGCACATTAAAGTACTAAATTGTTGTGGTCTTATAGAAATTTTTGTTTTGTTTTGTTTGTTTTGGTGTATTTATATCTGTGCTCTTCTTATGAGGGACAAAATTTTGAGAAACTTGAGATTTGTGGAAGCATTTGACATGTCTTCTAATTCGCTCTCTTGTATGTATATACTGATTATCGATCCAAATAATATAGATTGTTGGTCCAGTCTTTTTAGAATTGAGCTAAGTAGGCTGAAGAGCTTTTTTTTTGTTTGTTTGTTTTTTGTTTTTTGGGTACCAGGGATTGAACTCAGGATCTTGCACTTGCAAGCCAGGCGCCGGAAGCACTGAGCTAAATCCCTGGCCTTGAAGAGCTAACTTTATCCTCTTGTTTAGAAATGTAGGATGAAAGACTTTTTCTGTTGACACTAGTTAGAATTCATCAAAGTGTTTTAAGGTAAAGATTTACATTTGCAATGACTACCTTGGTATTTTTAAAACTGAAGCTTATTCTATAGCATTGTACCTGTGTGAAAAGAACAGATGGACAGTTATCATGGAAGAAGAAAATATAAGCCAAGGGCTAGCAATTGTAGCTGTTTCCTCTAGCACTGAGCAAAAAAGAGTGTCATCCTGGATATATCAGGCCTGCTTAATTTGATATAAAAACTTAAGATTAAAAATATAAAACTTGTTCCCTTTGTTTGGATCCTGTTCCATTAAGCTATCCTCTCTGGCTTCCTGCACAGGTTTGCTGCCTCAAAGCACATCTGATTCTGGGCCTAACTTGCCCATCAGGATTACCTGGGGAGCTTTTAAAAAAATAAAGATATTGGAGCTTCTCCAGGGCTAAATGAATCAGAGTCTCCAAGAGTGAGGCCTGCCAAGGGTATTTTTGAAAAGCTCCCTTTAGTGATTCTAAAATGCAGTCAAGATTGAAAAACCTCTGGCCTAAAGGAGAAAATATCTTGATCAGATTTCCTTGCTCCAAATCTTTCAGTGAAATAAAATCCCCAATCCTCATCATATACTTTTAAGGCCATGTGGCATCTGGGCCCTGTCTGCTACTCTGAACCCATCACATTCTCTTTGCTATGTTGCAGTCATTCTTTTGTCTATTGCGACACCACAAATTACCCCAAAATTTAGAGGCTAAAACAATGAACATTTATTATTGCATAATTTTTGTAGGCCAAGAATCTAAGGCCTATTTAGGAGGTGCCTCTGGGTCCAAGTGTCCACAAGGCCATAGTGAAGGTGTTAGGCGACTGTAGCCTCACTTAAAGGCTCAGCAGGGGCAGCTTTCATCTCATCACTTGGGCTTTAGCCACATGTGGGGTGCTGGACTTCTGGCTTCGAGTTCTCCTTGCTAGCTGCAGGCCAGAGACACCCCTCAGTGCCTTGCCATGTGGGTCACTCCATAGAGCAGTTCATGGCAGCTTGCTTCCTCAAAGTAAGTGTGTTCAGGGTCCCCAAGTTCATTTCTACTGTCAGAGTTGAGCTTGAAGAAATCACACGATTCACAGTAGAGTTGTACTCATGCCATCATCAAAGCAATATAAGTAGAGTTCACAGGAATCTGTTTGCAGGCTCCTTTGTGCTCCCACCCTTCAAGAAGGTCCTATCAGTTTTCTGCCAGCCAAAAAGTTCAGCAACGTGCATGTGATGGTTCTGGCCAGGGAACCTATTAAAATAGCATCCAAAGGGATTTTCTAGCACTAGTAATATAAAAATCCCATGCCTACTACACACAAAAATTACAGATTTCCAGGACAAACACAAGTGTTCAGCACATGCCCTGCTGTTTGCACTATCTAGACATAGGGAACATTTCTTATCATTTAGAGAAAATTTTATACTATTATAGGGAACAATGTACCACCTGGGTTCCCAAATAGCAGCCAAGGACCCAAGGCCCACAAGCTAGCCTTTCCAAGAACAGCAGCCTCAAGCCTGCTGTGCTAACTCCTTTGCTACACAGAAGGAAAATGGGGGGGGGGGGTCCAAGACTGAAGGCACTGTCTTTTTACAAGCAAATATTGGCAGTGATATTCCATCATCTCTACCACATTCTATGTAGTAGAAGCTACTTACCAAGTGTGGTCCATACTCAAGCAGAGGGATTCCATAAGAATATGAATACCTGTAGCCAAAGATTACTAGGAGCTGTCTTAGAAGCTGTCAACCACACTACCCTACTTTTTATTCCACACCTCCTGAAATATTTCTGCCTCAAAGCCTTTGCATGTTATTTTCTCCCTGCACAGTATTCATTTCATTCAGGTTTCAGTTCAAACACTACCTCCTAAGGGGCACCTTCCACGATAATTCGACTTAAAATATCACATATCTCTTCCCAACAATTCTCAGCCTCCTATCTTGTTATATTTTTCTTTTTAATGGTTAATGCAATTAAATATGTATAAATATTGGCATAGCTGTGCAAATTGCATGAGAGCAGCAACTTTGTTTTCTTCACGGTTCATCAAAGATATAATAGTAAACAGTCTATTCATTAAGTGAATAGCATTGTAAACCACCCAAAAGTTGTATTTCTTATTTCTTACTGAAAATACAGTACATATATTAGTTTTTTATAGGTTTTTTAGTGTAAGTCTACCTTTAGAAGAGTGAGCATCTCTGGCTAAGGTGTAATATCAATTTCCCAGACCTATAAATCTAAGAAGCAGCTGCACGTGGTGGCACACACCTGTAATCCCAGCACTTGGGAAGCTGAAGCTTCAAGTTCAAGGCCAGTCTGGGCTACATAGTGAGTTCAAGGCCACCCTGAATTATGTGGTGAGACCCTATGTTAAAAAATAAAACAAAACAAAAAACTAAGAAGCAATTCTGAACCGAGCTACATCAGTGAGATAAAACAAACCTAGAGATCTGCCTAAATCTCCAGCCATACTCCCAAAATGGCACTTCTGTTTCATCGATAAGGTCTTTAATACCTCCTCCACAAATATTTACTAAGAGTCCACCTGTGACAGGGCACTGTGTCATAAAATAATTCAGCTGTCATTGTGGAAATCAGTATGGAGATACCTCAAAGAACTGGGACTAGAGGTCCCATTTGATCCAGCTATTCCTCTGCTGGGGATCTTTCCAAAAGAATTAAAAGAATCATACCACAGCGATATATGTGCACCCATGTTTATGGTGGCACAGTTTGTGATAGCTAAAGCTTGGAAACAGCCCAAGTGCCCATCACTGGAAACTGGATAAAGAAGATGTGGGTTTTGTTTTTTTTTTATAAAATGGGGTACTACTCAGCCATAAAGAATGAGAAACTAGAGACATTTATAGCAAATGGATGCACATTGAGGCCATACTCTTAAGTGAAATAAATAGGACACACATGTGTAAATACTGAATAGTTTCTCTGGTGTGAGAAACTGAAAGTGTAAATAAGGATTAAAATGATTAACATGAATAACTGATAATGTGAAATAGGAAGAAAAGTGCAAAGGGATAGGGGAAGTGGGATGGGTAAGGGAAAGGAAAGAAGGGACAGGAAAAATTATGAGAAAAGGGAAAAATGGAAACAAAGTCTTTGTAAATAAGGAAGGGTGGAGGGTGTGAAGGGAGGGCAAGGAATAGGGAAAAAATAAGAACCAAGATACATCATGGAAAGGTACAAGTTCCCAATGATAAATGTAAATGTATTGTATACCTAAAATGTACCAATAAAAGAATTTAAGGAAAAAATAAAAAAAAACAATAAAATAATTCAGTTGTGAATGTGAATAATCTCTGCCTTCAAGGAGCTTACAGTTTATGAAAAAAAAACTTAAATTAACGAAAGTATAATTCAAAATATAAGTAGACCATTTCAAATTAATAAACCGACAAAAGGCAATACAGGTAAAGTATCCCAAATCCAAAAAATCAGAAATGTGAAAACCTGAAATTTTGAGTACTGACATGAAGTTATGAATGAAAAATTTCACACCAGATTCATGGTCAAAAAACACAGGTGCTCTAAAAATATTGTATGAAATTGCCTCAAGTCTATATGTATATGGTACATATGAAACATAAATGAATTATATATTTACACTTAAATCCCATGTCCAAGATATCTTATGTATATGCAAATACTTCCAAAAAAAAAATCCAAAATCCAAACTACTTCTGGTCCCAAGCATTACTGATGAGAGATGCTCAAACTGTGTTAAATATAGCTTTTAAATATGGGAGCAAAATCCCCAACATTCATTATAAAATTCAATACTGATTGTCCTCTATATCCATTGGTTCCATATATACCACCTGTGGATTAAAAGCCCTTTAAAAAAATATTGTAGTGGGGGCCAGGGATTTACCTCAGTGGTTTCACTGCCTGCCTCATAAGCCCAAGGGCCCGAGTTCGATCCCTGGTACCAAAAAAAAAATATTGTAATGTTGCTGAAATATGCTAGGTCTTCAGTGGTTACATCTATACTAAACAGGTACAGGCTTTTTTCCCTTGTCATTATTCCCTAAACAACTGCAGTAGTAACAATTATTTTCATAATATTTACGATGTATACATTAGGTATTATAAGTAATCTGGAAATCACTTAAACTATATGAGAGTAAAGTGTTTGAGAGAACGTACGTGTGTTAAATGCAAATACTACCCTATTTTATATAAGAGACTCAACCATCTATGTATTGTGGTATTCGTGGGGGCAAGGGGACTGGAACAAATCACACTTGGATACTAAGGAATGACATTAAATTAGGAACATGTTATAACTGCCACTAAAAGCCACACTTATTGAATATTATTTGCTAGTCATTGTACTGAGAGTAGAGGTGTAGGATCTAAATCAACCAGAATTCTTGGCAGCCAGAACTGAACCTAACTCCTGCAGACCAAAAGCTATTGATTGCTCATAGAATTGCCCAAGAAGCCCGGAGAAACAGGCTTTCAGCTGAATTTCCAGGAGTAATGCTGCAGGCGTAGGCTGATGAGGAAATTGTTGTCACTATCACCAAGCACTCCATGGTATAGTTTGCATTTCTGCACCAAACCAGTTTTAATGGAGTCAGTGCTGCCTATGTCAATGTCACTTCTGCACCAGGAGCCTAAGAACCACTGTTGCAACCACCATCTGTGCCTTGGCTTTGTCTAGAGAGAGCGAGCTCCTAGTCCCTTCTCTCTTGTGCCATTAACTCCATCAAAATTTGGCATAAACTGGGCATGGTGATTTATACCTGTAATCCCAGCTACTCAGGAGGGTGAAACAGAAGTGCAAGTTCGAGACAAATTTGGGCAACTTGGTGAGCCCTATCTCAAAAATAAACAAACAGGGGCAGGGATTTAGCTCAGTGGTTCCACCGCCTGCCCTGCAAGCTCAAGGACCGGAGTTCGATCACCAGTACGAATAAATAAATAAATAAATTAATTAATTAATTAAACAAAAAGGTTTAGGATGTAGCCCAGTGGTAGAGCACTTGCCTAGCATGTGCAAGGTCCTAGATTCCATTCTCAACAATGTCGAAAGATATGGTTTCATATAACTGAATGATGAAGATGAAGGTTATATATTTATGCCCTTTCTGCACATACATCCAGGAAAAGAAGTATTGGGCACTTTCAATGCTTATAGGATAAGAGAATCTTTGTCCCACTCAATATTCATAAATGAGGAATTCTATAACATAGAAAAAAGTCAATACTGAGAAGCCTAAAGGAACAATTGTGTTTCATTCAATCCTCACAAGTCTGAACACAGGTATCATTTTCCAGAAAATCAGAGCTGAGAAAATCTCACCCAGGGTCATGTATTAGTGACTAAGGGCTGTTGGGACTATTTGACTCCAAAGCTATATTCTTAAAATTCTATACTCCCGCTTCTCCGTATGAGTATTGTTTTCTGGAAGTGTGTGTGTGTTTTTTAAAGGAAATTAGTTTATTTTACATAAATAGAATATTCCATTGACAATTCTCAATATAATAATCTCTAAATCCTGACACTTCTTAGCAGTAAAAATTCCCTAAACGTTATCCTCTTGTATATGATGATAATGTCATTGACAAAACACAGTAGATATTTCTTTGTAATTAATTTCTAGTACTGGTGACAGATTAGTACTGGATTGTACACATAGAATTACTCAGACTCAGCTATGGAAAAAGACATTGGAAAACTAATAGATTTTATCATAATTACCACAATTATGTAATCATAACTTGTGACCATGAAACACCCCCGAATTTAACTGACCTACATTGTGTCTGAGCCCACAGCTTAACATTATCCTTTAAATATCTGAGTTTCCTGCCTGACTCCATCTGAGAACACACTCCTCCGGTAGCCTTTTGCCAACTCAAACATTTATAGACTATGCATCTCATCTTTGTGTACCAGGCATAGACTGCATCAGGGATTCAGAGATGAAGAAGCTGTGGAAGAATTTATTGACCAGAAGGCGAGAGAGTTCAGCATGATAGTCTTTGCCCGAGCTTGGGCTTTTTTTGATATTATGTTCAATCTAGCAGTTTATACCACCTTTCTGAGGACTGCTGCTGGCCATGTTTTAAAGACAAACCACATGAATGAACTTTTTAAAATTTCAGCCATATTATGCTCCTCACCCAATACTGTTATCTCCAATACCACTTGCCAGCAGCTTCCAATTGCTTTTTGAACAACATCCAAATTCTTTACATGGTCTAGAAGGACATGGATGGTCTGGCTCTTCTCTGTTTTCCCAAACTCAATAAATGCTCTCCTATCAGTCATTTGGTGCGGGCCACAGTGATCAACCCTTAAAAGCACAAACCAAATGTTCTTGCTATCTTCTCTAGCTAAACTGTTCTGTTCCTCTGCCTTGCCTTCTCATCGTTCAGGCTTCTGCTCACAGGCTCCCCCTTTGCACAAGCCTTCTTTGAGGAGCCACTGCCTTGCTTCCACAACCCTGTTGTATTTTCTTTATGGAACCTACTTCTATCTGAGTCCTCTTATATGTTAATGTGTTTACTTATTTTGTTTCAGTAAAATAAGATATAAGTTCTGTAAAAGCAGGATCTAAATTGTCATGCTCACAGTTACTTCCTCAGTGCCTAGAAAGATATTCAGTTTTAGGCACTTTTCTTTAAATAGATAAAGCATGAACTGCAGTAACTCCTTCCTGTCTTCTTTTCCTGCCTTCAGTCTTGCTTACCCTGATCTAACCCCCACACTCCCCCAGAGTTTATCTAAAGCATAAAATTGGTTATACTGCTTTCCTTATGACTCATAAAACTAATGAGCATGGCATATAAGCTTTGGATATAGATTGTGATATATATATATCTTAATATTATATTTTTTATTCTTGTGTGTATGTTCAAGTGTGTGTATTGTACTGTCTTAGTCCATTTAGGATCCTATAACAAAATATTTTAGACAGGGTAATTTATAAACAACAGAAATTTATTTCTCACAGTCCTGGAGACTAGGATACCCAAGATCAAGGTGCCAGCAGATTTGATGTCTGCTGATGGCCTGTTGCTCATAGGTGATGACATCTATGTATCCTCATGTGGTAGATGTTGCAAATAGGCCCCCTTGGGCCTCTTCTATGAGGGTAAGTAATTCCCCTGGGTCACAACAAAACACACAAATCCTCTCTGAAGGAAATCATTCTTAATGCATGCTTTCAAATATTAACTCACAATTAGTTAATCAAACCCTAAAACACACAATAGCATGAATAAGTGGCAGCAGAAACAATACATACATTTGATCCAAGGACCACATATATTGACTCTCAGACATGGAATATAAAAGCCATAAATAAAACATTTGAAGAAATAAGAAAGTCACAAAATGTGTAAGAAATAGCTGTACAAAGTGATCTGAAGAAGAACCAAATACATACGAAACACATAATTGTCACAATAAAAAAAAATAGGCTAAACAGAAAAGAAAACAAATTGAAAGATAGATCTGAAAAATTCAACACAATAGATAAGAGAAAAAAATCTGAGAGGATAACATAGATGTAACGCATAATGAGGTCTTCTTGAATTTCCAGAAGATAAAATAAAAAGAATGAAAGAAGGTGAGTTTTGGAGATATAACAGCTGAAATTTTTTCAGAAAATGAAAAATAGGATTACATAGTGTGAAAATCAACTTTGCATCAATACAGTGAAATATTTGAGATAACCAATTTGTAAAAAGAAAAAGGTTATTTTGGCTCACAGTCTTGGAGGGTCCACTCCATGGTCAGTTGACCCTATTGCTTCTGGGCCTGTGGCAAGGCAGCACATCATGGCAGAAGCAAGCGATTGAGAAACAACACTCAACTCATGGCCAAAAAGAAAAGAGAACAAGGAGGGTGCCAGGGTCCTACAACTTCCTTCAAGGGCACATGCCCCTCAGTGAATTATAGACCTCCCAATAAGCCCCTGCCCCTGAAAGTTTGCAACCTCTTAATGGCAGTACTCTGAGAACAGAGGCTTTAAGCCTATGGGCCTTTGGAGGGCATTCAAGAGCCAAATTATAGCTCACAGATCCAAAGAACACAGGATAAATTAAAAGTTTATATGTAATGAAATTTCAGAACATCAAGGACAAAAGATCTTTAAAACACTCAGAAAAAATAATCCTCAAAGAAATAACAAGTCAATGGATAGCAGACACCTCAACAATAGAACCAAAGCCAGGATATAGTAGAATAATACTTTTTTAAGTGTTGAGAGAAAGTAAGTCCTGAATAAGGAATGTGCACCCAAGAAGTCTATCTTTCAAGAATGAGAATGACATAATGATAAAGGTAACAAAAAATGGACATGAGTGATCCACTAAAAGAATTTTTAACACATGTTCTTTAAAAGAAGAAAATAATTCCAGAAGAAATCTCTAAGATGAAAGAAGGAATAGCAAACAAAGAAACTGGAAAATATCTATGTAAATCTAAACAAATATTGTTTGTAAAAAAGTATTACCTAATTTGTAAGGCTTTTTAAAAAGTCAAAGTCACGTGGAACATGCCGACTCAGCCCGCTGCAGACAGGCAGGTCTGTGCACGCACTACCGAGGTCCTGAGTCGCAGGGAAGACGCCGAATCACCTCGCTGCAGACAGGCAGGTCTGCCCATGCCCTACCAAGGTCCTGAGTCGAGTGGAAGACACTGAATCACCCCGCTGCAGACAGGCAGCCACCTGATTCCACACTACAAAGACGCAGAGGACCCCAGACCACCAGACCAAGGTACTGAGTCCCAATGTTCCCGGCCCACAGGTAGGGGCTTCTGAGCCGTGGTCCCACTGCTCCTGGTCCAGAGGAAGGGGCTTCCCGGTCACCATCCCTCCCGCTGCTCCTAGCCCAGAGGAAAGGGCTTTTGGGCGACCTTCTGTCCCGCTGCTCCTGGCGCAGAGGCAGGGGCTTCCGGGCCACCATCCCTCTGGCTGCTCCCAGCCCACAGGAAAGGGCTTTTGGGTCACCATCCCTACCGCTGCTCCTGGCCCCAGTCCCACCTCACCCAGCTCAGAGGAGGTAATCCGTGCAGGTGCTAACAGCCCCCCGCCCCCGTCGAAATGAGAAAACACATAAATAAGTCTCAAAACCAGACTTCCAGATCACTTACAGCAACCCCAAAGGGAAATGAGATGGAACCCTCTGATACTCAACCACCTGGACACACTGAACTGGCAACAAAAGGGGATCTGGAAAACATGAAATCAGAAATAATTTCTCACATAACAGGAGAAATTGTGGCCCTAGTGCAAGACATGATTAATAAATCTAGAGAGGAGCTCAGGAACATGATAGAATCCCAACATAAGAAACAAATGGAATCCATAAAACAAATGCAAATAGATTTCCAGGACATGAAAAACTACAGTGAAAGTCTACACAGCAGAATGAGCTAATGTGAGGACAGAAAAACTAGCACTCCAAAAAATTTTGAACAATATCCTAGGAAAAGACAATGAGGATCACAACCCCAAGAAGCCCAGCAGAATGAATCCATCAGGCAGGACAAGAAATTAAATGCCAAGGGGGAAAATCCAAGAAAAAGAAAAAGTCATGACAAGGATAAGTCAATACATAGCAGTTATAACCATTAATGTTAATGGTCTCAACTCACCAATCAAAAGAAATAAACTAGCAGAATGGGTCAAGAACAAAATCCAACAATATGTTGCATACAAGAAACACACTTCATTCAAAAGGAAACTCATAGACTGAAAGTTAAAGGGTGGAAAACAATACTGCATGTGACAGGAACCTGAAAAAAAGCAGGAGTAGCTATCTTCTTGGCAGATCAAGTAGATTTCAAACCAACACTGATTAAAAGAGACGAAGAAGGAAACTACATCCTTGAAAGGGGAAGGATCCAAGAGGAAGAGATGACAATCATAAATATCTATGCACCAAACACTAGTGCACCCAACTATATAAAACAAATACTAACGGACATGAAAAGTCATATGTGCACTAATACAATTGTAGTAGGGGACCTCAACACCCCACTGTCACAGATAGATCAACTAGACTAAAAATAAGTAATGAAATACTAGAACTCAATCGAACTCTTGAACAAATGAACTTAACAGATGTTTACAGAGTCTTCCACCCCACAAAATCAGAATACACATTCTTCTCAGCTGCACATGGGTCATTCTCCAAAATAGACCACATACTCACACATAGAACATGTTTAAGTAAGTGCAAAGGAATTGAAGTTATCCCCTGTATATTATCAGACCATAGTGTGATGAAATTGGAGATCCATAGCAAAAGAAACTCAAAAAATTTCATAAACACGTGGAAATTGAACAACACACTTCTGGATAACCAATGGGTCACAGAGGAAATTAAAGAAGAAATCAGACAGTTCCTTCAATTAAATGACAATGACAATACAACATATTGGAATCTATGGGACTCAATGAAAGCAGTTTTACGAGGGAAATTCATAGCAGTGAATACACATATTAGGAAAACAGAACGAGCCCAATTAAACAACCTGATGCTGAACCTCAGGCTTCTAGAAAAAGAAGAGCACGACAACCCCAGAGCTCATACAAGGGAGGAAATTATAAAGATCAGAGGAGAAATCAATGCAATGGAGACTAAGAGAACAATACAAAAAATCAATGAAGCCAAGAGTTGGTTCTTCGAAAGAATCAACAAAATTGACAAACTTTTAGCCAACCTTGTCAGAGAAAGGAAAGAAAAGGCCCAAATCCATGCAATTAGGAATGAAAAGGGTGAAATTACAACAGACCCAGCAGAAATCCAGAGGATCATCAATACTTACTTCCAGAACCTATACACCAATAAGATGGACAACACAGAAGAAATGGACAGATTCCTAGATACATATGAATTACCAAAGTTGAATGAAGAAGACCTAAAAATTCTGAACAACCCAATATCAACCAATGAAATTGAAAATGTAATTAAAAACTTATCAACTAAGAAAAGCCCAGGCCCTGATGGCTTCACTGCTGAATTCTACAAGACATTTGGAGAGGAACTACTGCCACTACTGTTTAAACTCTTCAGTGAAATTGAAAGGGAAGCAATACTCCCAAATTCATTCCTGGAAGCAAGCATCACCTTGATCCCCAAAGCAGAGAAAGACACAACTGAAAAAGAGAACTATAGGCCAATCTCACTAATGAACATAGATGCAAAAATCCTTAATAAGATAATGGTAAACAGAATGCAGAAGATCCTCAAGAAGATCATACACTCTGATCAAGTGGGATTCATCCCAGGGATGCAGGGATGGTTCAATATACGAAAATCAATCAATGTAATACACTATATCAATAGAGCCAAGGACAAAAACCATATGATTATCTCCATAGATGCAGAAAAAGCATTTGACAAACTCCAACATGCATTTATGATAAAAACCCTACAAAAAATTGGAATAGATGGTCTCTACCTCAAACTGATAGAAGCCATCTATGAAAAACCCACAGCCAATATCATACTCAATGGTCAAAAACTGAAATCCTTCACACTAAAATCAGGAACAAGATAAGGATGTCCACTATCACCACTCCTGTTCAATATAGTTCTGGAAACATTAGCCATGGCAATTAGACAAGAGAAAGAAATAAAAGGAATAAAGATAGGTAATGAAGAAGTCAAAGTGTCATTATTTGCAGATGACATGATACTCTATATAGCAGACCCCAAGAACTCCACCAAAAGCCTTCTAGACTTAATAACCAAATTCAGTCAAGTAGCTGGTTACAAGGTCAACACACAAAAATCAATAGCTTTCCTCTACACCAATGACAGACTCACTGAGAGAGAAATAGGGCAAATAATTCCTTTCACAATAGCATCCAAAAAACTGAAATACCTAGGAATCATCCTAATGAAAGAAATCAAAGACCTCTTCTCTGAAAACTATGGCACTCTGAAAAGAGAGATTGAAGATGATATCAGAAAATGGACAGACATCCCCTGCTCCTGGGTAGGAAGGATTAATAGAGTGAAAATGCCCATACTTCCAAAACTGCTATATAGATTTAATGCAATTCCAATTGAGATCCCAGCAGCATACTTCATAGACCTCGAGAAAACAATCCAGAAATTCATTTGGAGCAAGAAGAGACCCAGAATAGCAAAAGCAATTCTAGGTAACAGAGACATGGCAGGGGGTATCACAATCCCCAACCTGCAACTATACTACAAAGCTACTGTGAAAAAACCAGCATGGTACTGGCAAAGAAACAGACTTGAGGACCAGTGGAACAGATTAGAAGATGCAGAAACAATGCCAGACACACTCAGCCATCTCATCTTTGATAAAGGAGCCAAACACCCTCACTGGAGGAAAGATAGCCTCTTTAATAAATGGTGCTGGAAAAATTGGGCTTCAACTTGCCAAAGATTAAAACTAGACCTATATCTCTCACCATGCACTAAACTAAAATCAAAATGGATTAAAGATCTAAATATTAAAATAGAAACTCTGAACCAGTTGGAACAGAAGTTAGGTAGAACCCTGGAAGACATCGGTGTAGGAAAAGATTTTATGAACAAAACCTCAGTTGCCCGTGAACTAGCACAAACAATCAACAAATGGGATCTCTTCTTATTAAAAAGCTTCTGCACAGCAAGAGAAACCACCAGCAGTGTGAAGAGACAACCCAAAGTGTGGGAAAATATCTTCACCTGCTATTCATCAGACAAAGGTCTACTATCTCGAATCTATAAAGAACTTAAAAAGATCAGACCTCCCAAATTTAAAGACCCAATCCAAAAATGGGCATCTGAAATGAACAGACATTTCTCAGACAAAGAAGTAGAAATAGCAAATAAATACATGAAAAAATGTTCAACATCACTGATCATTCGAGAGATGCAAATGAAAACAACGCTGAGATTCCACTTCACTCCAGAAAGAATGGCTGCTATCATGAAATCAACCAATAACAAATGCTGGCAGGGCTGTGGGGAAAGAGGAACTCTGCTCCACTGCTGGTGGGAGTGTAGACTGGTGCAAGTACTGTGGAAATCAGTATGGAGATACCTCAAAGAACTAGGACTAGAAGTCCCATTTGACCCCACTACTCCAGTGCTGGGGATCTTCCCCAAAGAATTAAAAGAATCATACCACAGTGATATATGTGCACCCATGTTCATAGCAGCACAGTTTGTGATAGCTAAAACTTGGAAACAGCCCAAATGCCCATCAACTGGAGACTGGATAAAGAAAATGTGTTTTTTTATAAAATGGAGTACTACTCAGCCATAAAAAATGAGAAATTAGAGACATTTATAGCTAAGTGGATGCACATTGAGGCGATACTCTTAAGTGAAATAAATAGGACACACGTGTAAATACCGAATAGTTTCTCTGGTGTGAGAAACTGAAAGTGTAAATAAGGACGAAATGTATAATAGGTAATGTGAAACAGGAAGAAAAGGGGCAAAGGGGAAGGAAGTTGGAGGGCTAGGGGAAAGGATAGAAGGGAATGGGATTAATACGAGAAAATGGAAAAATAGAAACAAAATCTTTGTAAATAGGGAGGAATGGAGGGGTTGAAGGGAGGGCTGGGCAAGGGTGAAAAATAAGAACCAAGAGAGACTATGTAAAGGTGCAAATTTCCAATGATGAATGTCATTATACTGTATACCTAAAATGTACCATTGATTAGAATGAATAATCGATAATGTAAAATAGGAAGAAAAGGTCCAAAGGGGTAGGGGTAGTGGGAGGGGCAGGGGAAAGGAAAGAAGGGAAAGGAAAAATGATGAGAAATGGAAAAAATGGAAATAAAGTCTTTGTAAATAGGGAAGGATGGAGGGCGTGAAGGGAGGGCTAGGAATGGGGAAAAAATAAGAACCAAGATGCATTATGTAAAGGTACAATTCCCAATGAGAAATGTAAGTGTGTTGTATACCTACAATGTACCAGTAAAAGAATTTAATACAAAAAAAAAAAGTCAAGCAAAATAATAGACAAAAAACATGAACAACAAGAATAGGGTGATCAGGGCCGGGGATTTAGCTCAGTGGTTTTGCCGCCTGCTGCACAAGCTCAAGGACCCGAGTTCGATCCTCGGTACCAAAAAAAAAAAAAAAAAAAAAAGAATAGGGTGATCAGAATTAAAATGTTCTGAAGGGCCTCAAATTTACCCAAATATTAATATTTTTCATAGGTATAGAACAATAACTGAAACTAGGAAATTAATATTGATACAGTACTATTAATTTATCCACATTTTACCAATTATCCCCTAACGTCCTTTATTAGTCTTGGATTGAACACTATATGTGTGGATATATTAGTCTAGAGGGTCTACCATAACAGAATTCTATACATTAAGTGACTTAAACAACAGAAATTATTTTTCTCTCAGTTCTGAAAATTCAAAGTTCAAGATCAAAGTTTAGAAGTGTTGGTTTCTGGTGAGGCCTCTTTTTCTGCTAGGCAGATGGCTGCCTTCACATGGCCTTCCTCTTTTTGTGTATGTGAGGTGGGAAAGATGGGAGGGTGAGAGGAAGTGGGGAGAGAGAGAGAAAAAAACCTCTGACATCTCTCTTCTTATAAAGACACCAGTCCTAACAGATAAGGATATACCATTTAGGCCTCATTTAACTTTGATCATCCTCCATAAAGACTCTATCTCCAAATATAGTTCACACTGGAGATTGGGGTTCTGACATGAATTTGATGGTACACAATTCAGTCTACAACAATGGGCTTGCTACTACTTCAATCAATATAGTAAAAGTAATGGTCATGCCAGGGGAAAGAGACATAGACTCTATCTTTCAAAGAAAAATGTCAAAGAGTTTTACAGCCTTATTTTAAACTACTGCAAAGAACAAGGGCCCAAACACAGTTAAGATACTTCTGGGAGAAAAAAGAACAAATTGGGGAAAGCTGTTCTTTCAGAAATCAAGATTATATATTCACTTAATTAAAACAATGTGATATTGGCATAAGGCTAGACAACCAATGAAATAGATACTAAAAAATAAAAAACCTAGAAATAGACCCATTTGGGTGTATGTCTTGACTTATTATAAGAGTTATTAAAATACAGTTTGCAAAAGGATATTCATTCCATAAATAGTGCTCAGACAATTAATAATCCAAATGGATAAAAATATTATTGAATCATATTACCCACGTAAGTCAATTACAGCTTAAAGACTTTAGGAATAAAGAGAAAAATTTAAAGCCTAAGGCATCTGGGGAAAACCATCCCAATGGTGTCTCAATCCTTCTGTTTTCATCAGCAGCCTTGGGAGCTGCACGATATACATGCCTTACATGTTTCAGCTCACTTAATTCTCACAAGCAGATGAAACAGTCATGGATTATCCTTATCTCACAGATGGGCAAACAAATGCACAGATTGGCTAAGGAAGTTGCCTAAAATCACAGGGTTAATAAGTAGCAGAGCCAGAATTTTAATCTGGATGTTCTAGTTCCAAATCCTAACAAAAACACTAAAATTGGAACTTGGGTTATTTGGCCCCAAAGACCATATTCTTAATGTCTATGTGATACTGTGAATACCAATGTATCATAGAATTCCTTTATTTATTTATTTTTCGTTTTTTTGTGGCCAGGTCAATCTCAGCTCCTGGGGTACTGCAGAATCTCATAAAGAGGAGCCTTCCTCCAGCATAAATGTGGTAAAGGCCCATTCTGACCAGTGTGGTACCAGTAAACTCCTACCATATTTCCTCAAAAATAAAACTGGGTCTTATATTAATTTTTGCTCCAAAAGACACAATGAAGGCTAATTTTCAAGGAATGTCTTATTTTTCCATACACAACAATTTATATTATTCATGCACAAAGATCTACATTTATTCATTTATTCATGTACAAAAATCTACATTTATTCAAATATAATCATATCATCTTCTTCTGAAACAGTGCCATAACTCTCCAAACCCTGAATTCTAGCCTGAATTTCTTGCAACTCCATTTCTTATAAAACCACTGGCCCCAATCCCTCATGTCTAGCAATAGAAGTCTCCTTAAATGAGCACTTCTTGTCCATGTAGCCTGTTTGTAGTGCATTGGCAACACAGTTGTCAGTGATTTTATCCCATAAATTCTTCACCCATGTCACAACCTCTGCAGGGTAGGCTTCACAAAGTTTCCATGAAATCAAGTGTTAATTGAACACTTAAGAGACAGGAGTGACAACAAAAATGATGACAGTTAAGAATGATGGTCCACACAAAAGTGATGCAAAATTTCAGGTACCAAAATTCAGAAAATGTTTATTTCACAAAAGTGCATTATGTCTGTTACAACAGATGATATACTGAATTATGAAGATTCATATTAGACACAACCGTGCCTGTTTATTATCAAGTGTGCAGGTTATCCATGCATTGTGTCTGTACTCTGGTCATTTGCCAATAAGTCTACAGTAAGTTTACATAGGTATTTATCTCTCATCCAAAGGCACCCACTTGGGTATTTACAAGTATTTAATTATAACTTATCTATTATTTTAAGTATTAATGTCAATAATATTGTTTATATTTAATTATATATCAATATTATTTTATAATATGTCCATTGTGTGTTGCAATGGACATAATAAATGCATCTGTTTGGCTAATGATCTTAAGTGGGGCTTATTTTGGGGGCAGGGGTTATATTATGTGCATCCTAAAAATTCCAGGGCTTATTTTCTATTTAGGTCTTATTTTCAGGGAAATATAGTAGGCACTTCCAGTTCTGAGACCAAGCTTCACCTATGTTGTGTATACATTTGACTCCTATGTTCATCATCAGGACCCAGAATGGAGTCCATTTTACCTGCCTCCTTTCTCTCACTGAAAGTATGAGTATAGTGGAATTCACTGCAGAGGACCAAGAGGCAAAATTTCCTGTCTGCATTCATCTGTTGCCAGAGGGAAAATAATTTAATGTGTGTGGAAGCCACAATTAAGTACCTTTCAATGTTTTTGATTCAAGGAAATCATTATTTGTTGAGTTCCTGCTGTAGGTCCAGCTCTCTACTGGGTGTGGCACATTTTGGCTTTCCTGCCATATAGATTTTGCAGAACTTATTAAAGTAAAGCTTTCACCTTCAGAGGCCTCAGTTTTTTAAAGAGCCAACACTTAGGCTTCACTTGTGATCTTGTATTGTGCAGTTGGCCTGTCACTGTGAGAGAACTTGTCACTGAGGGCGCAAGGTGAAGCTTGACATGAACCCATTCCATGAATGAGACTTGCTTTTAATTTTTTGAAAATTACACGCTACCCAGAAAAACTACAGAGGTGGAAGGCTTTTGTCTCTCTACATTACTAGGCATTGTTTTTTAAAACATAGCTTGGATTTCCACCATTTGCTGTCAAAAATCATAGGGTTTCATGTCCATGCAATATGTAACCCCAGCTACCTGAAATGGCTAAGAAGTCCCACAGGGCTAAAAGAAAGCTGGTCAGTAGGCCACCAGGGGACTGCAGAGGTTTCAGGGGCAAGATGCAGTAGAAGGGGTACCAGTTTACAATTCCCAGACAGTAGAGTATAGGGGGAAAAAAGGAATCAAAGGGCAGAAAAGGGTACAGAAAAAACGTGGAAAAGAAAATGAAGAAAACAAGCTCTACAGAGCCAAAAAACAAATAAATAAATAAATGCCTCAGGGTGGTATAATTGACTGAACTTTGCTATCTTGAGGGTATTTGAAAAACCCTGGAAACAAGCATAATACATACTCAATAAAAAACAAATCCACCTAACTTAGATGAGTAGTAATAAAGGCAAAGAGAGACATAGAATGAAATGGATTTCAAGCATGACTGGTAGAGACACAAAGGGCAGAAGTCACAGGCAGTTAAGGCATATCAGAAACCTGTTGCTAGTTGAACCTAAACTCAAATGTTATGTGAATTCAGTTATAATTTTATTTAGTTATTACATTTCAGTTACAATTTTATAAAAGCGAAAAGCATGAACATTAAATATTAATATCTTCTTGAGCGATCTTTCCACTACCCTCAACAATTAATATAGGTATCTCTAGGGAAAATTATTTATCAAAACCAAACAAAATGAAATAGGAATCAGAGTGAATCATACGAGCTGTCCAGTCACTAAATCAATGCTAAGAAAAAGATGACAGACAATTGAGTTTGGTTGTCCAGCAGGATAGAAGGGAAGGGGGCAGAAGTTATCAGAAGGTGAAGCAGGTGCTGAATATGTGCCTCCTGAGCTTTTTCTCTAAAAGGAACTTATTTTCATCAGTTTTTAAGATGCCAAAATAACTGGGTTGGTTTTTTTTAGTCTATGATGAAAAGATGTTGGGAGAAACAATACCAAGTTCAGGGAAAAAATGAAGAGTCCAAGGGTTTATTGTACTCATGTCCCCTCAACTGACGCCCAAGTATCTGTGCAAACCCTGTTCCTTCTGATGATGAGCTTTTATTAAGCCTGCTTAGTAATGAGTAAAAAGGGGAAATGTGTGCGAAAGAAAAAACACTCTGAAAGAAATGCTCAATGGCACTTAAAAACAAACAGTCCTTCAAAAAGCACTTTTAAAATCCATTTAAGTTAATAAAAGAATAGAAACCAAACCTGGGCATAAGACCTTTGTCTATAAAGGAATGCCGTTGCTCTTGGTGTCACTGCATTCAATACTCCGGTAATAAAATTTCCATTCAATGTGTATATATATATGAAGCAGTTCTATTTGGGGAATATAGATTGGTGATGAAATTCAGAAACCATTATCTCTTCTATTTAACTGATTCAGATTCTCCCATCTGGTAAAAACATTCAGTACAATCTTTTACAATCCTCAGCAAAGGAAAAAAGTGAAGCTTTCAGGTAAAATTGCTTTTATTATTCTTTGTTGACATGAAGGAACGTTATGTATTCAACTCCAAAAGCTGAATTCATTAATACAGTGCTTCCCTTCCTCACCAGGAATAAAAAAAATGATCTAAATCATTATTTACTTTCTTTCAGCCAAGGGTCCTTGTCCCGATCAGCTAAATGAATCATGGAATATCTTCTTGGAAAGAATGTGTGGTTAAATGCCTGAAGCTGCTGGGCTCTAAACGCTCACAGCTGATTGCATAGTCACTGTTTGCAATTTACTGCCAGCTTCTGTTGCTATTTGGCTCAATGCTAATGGGTCACCCTTAGGAGTTAAAGCTGACACTCTTGATAAGTCATTTCTAAAATCATCTAAACAAGTGAAGTAATTTTTATTTGCCAGCATGAATTATGCCATTGGTGAAAGTCATGAATCCATGTTATTAAACTAATGTACATTTACTCTAACATCCTCATCCACTCAAATTAGCACCAGAGATATCAAGCCTGGGTCCAGTGGACACCCAGATACCAACAGCTTTGGCTGGCATCAAGGACAGCAGGTGATCATCCTGTAGGAGAGCTGCCTAAGTCAACACCAGCCACCAAGGGTCCATCATCATGAAATAAATACATAAACACACAAAACAGTTTTTGAAATACACTTCTTTCATGCCTCCTCTTGCCTTTGGTGGCTCATCTAAGTAAGCTAGATTTATTGTGCACTCCTATCCAATAGCATAACCTTTATTTTCACCCAGTGGAGAAGAGGATTTCAATTTCCCCTTCTTATTCAACAGGATCTTTCTTTCTTTCTCCCTCCCTCTCCCTCCTCCTCCTAAGTTTTGTTCTTAGAGTCTTGCCATGTAGTTCAGGGTGGCCTTGAACTCATTATGTAGCCCAGGCTGCCTCTTGGCCATCTCAAAAGGAACTTTCTCAAACCACCCTCCCACCCTGGCCACACCTTCTAGGGTTAGAATAACAAAGGCCCTCCAAGGAAGGCAACTAGATTATAGGAAAGGGAGATAGTTCTTAAATATCCATTGCATTGGAAAGTTTCCCTCTGGATGAGTGTTCTGTATCGAAATAACTCAGTAATAGGCTTCAGAATTTAAATGAAATTTGACATTTACAGCTAGGTTGAGGGTAGAGGCAGCTGTGGCTCAGAGGCATATCAGAAAACAGGAAGTGTTGTTTAATATGCACCTCCTTCCTTAGCTTGGTGTTGGAAGGTGTCCCACTTTGAACTCAAGTGGAATTCAAACATTTCAGGGCTTATCTGGTGAGCTAAAGAGGGAGGCCTTTACAAAGTCTGTTTGCAAAGTGAAAGAGAGGACCCAGAAAGGATTGTTCTTCCCTCTGGGAAAAATTATGCCCTGAAAGAAACAGAGTAGATGTCAAAGCTATAGGAGGGGAGGGGCAACACTGAGTACTAAACAAATTCCTCAACTCAGATTCACCATTAGATTAGGCCCTGCAGATTTACTTTTCAGCACTGGGGTTGGGGGTGGCTGATGGAGAGAATCTTGGTTTTTGTTTTTGTTTTCTTTTTTTTTTTTTTTCTTGAGACAAGGTCTTGCTGTGTAGTCCAGGCTATCCTTGAACTCACTATGTAGTCCAGGCTGACCTCAAACTCATGGTAATCTTCCTGGCTCAACCTTCCTAGTGCTGAGATTACAGGTGTGTGCCACCATGCCCTGCTTAGTGCATAGAATCGTGATGTAACAGTGAAGAGTTCTTCCATAAAACTTGTTAAGATGGAAATAATGAATTGGTAAGCTTCTAAAAACAAGAAAGAGACAATATGCACACACTATTTGCACATCCAGGGCTCTCTTGTATTGACAACAATTATGAAAGTCAGTTGAGGCTAACAGGCACATAAGTAGAAGTGGCAGCAGAGTCTTACTGACAAGTTTTATCTGGAGAAAGACTGGTATCCAGCAGAGAAGGTGAGACAGAACAAAAATGACTGTGACTATAAGTTAATTGGGTAGCCTTGTTTGGAAACACCGTAGGGACTTTTATAAATACTTGGGTTTGGAGGAAGCCTTTACAGAAAACTGAGATCCTGTTAGGTGGAAGCAAAAGTGAGTGAAACCAGGTTCATTCTTTTATTCTTTTCCTAAGGGTAGTTTTATTCAGGGAGGATATAATCAAGCAAACAGACTCTTGGCTGTTTCTCTTTTAAAGGACAGAAGGAGCTCCAGGCCAGTTCTGGAATGTTTTGCCACAGGCGTAGCAAAACTGGAATATGCTGCAGCTTTTGGAGCACAAGAACCCACTGAAAATGTCACCAAAAGTATTGGCAGAACTACAGATAATGTTATTCCTTCACAGAGACAATAAATGACCATTATTAGTTATGGGGTATTGTTGAAAATTGTTTTAATGTTTAATTTCTGGGGGTCTTTATGTTTTATTCCTATATACGTTTATTCCTTTGAGACTTAATTCATCCTCAGTATTTGGAAAGGGAATTTTCAAAGAGCTAATGTCTGGGTCAGTTTTCTTATGCTTGTCTTTTCATAGCATTCTGTGTTTACTCAATCTTAAATTGTTTTATACTGAAATAACTGGTTTATATTCTTGTTTCTCTTGGTAAGGCCATAAGTTTCTCAAGAACATGATCATGTCAGACACTTCAATTATTTATACGAACCTCTTCATAGCCTTCATGATTGTAAGAATAAGCTCTTAACACTGCTCCCCACAAAAATCTTGAATCAATATTTTTTTACTATCTTACCATGGCTAAGATTATTAGTTATTACTAACACTTATATTTCTTTTTTGCAAGAGTACTAAAAGTCTTAGGTGAGCATATGACGGTCTAGTAAATACTACAGGTCTTAATCAGTTCATGCTGCTATAACAAAATACCATAGACTTGATGCTTTATAAAAAACAGAAATTTGTTTGTCACAGTTCTGGATGTTGCAAGTCTGAGGTCAGATTACCAGTATGGTCAGTTTCAGTGAGGGTCTGCTTGCAAGTTGTAAACTGTCAACTTTTCATGGTACCCTCAGGTGGAAGAAAGACGATGGGAGAACTTTCTTGTATTTTTTCTTATAAGGGCACTAGTTCCACTCATGGGGGCTGTACCCTTGTGAACTACTTACCCCTGAAAGGCCTACTTCCTAATACTATCACATTGGGGGTTAGTATTTTAATATATGAATGGGGGGGCACAAACATTCCATCCATCATACTGCATTTCCAAGGTTCCCTTGCAGGTAGGTGTGGTCACGTGATGAAGTTTTGGCCACTGGGATAAATGCCAGCAAAGAATTGAGTGAAATATTCAGTTTGTGCCAAGAAAAGGAAGGAGATTCCTTCTAATCCAGCATCTTTCTACTTAATCACAGATATGGTGATGAAACCATCTATGTCTTTAATGACAAGGGCCATAGTGTGTGTGTGGTGTGTGTAGTAGGGAGAAACAGCTAACTAGAGGCTAAGATCTACACCACAAAATCATCATAATTTTCTTGGATATTCACCCCTGAGTTATTATGTGAGGGAGAAAGATCATTTATTTTATTTGAAACAGTGAGTATATCAGGATAAACTGATGTGTGGTATACCAAAAAATTCCATGGAATTGATCAATGTTCTTTCCTTAATTATCACTCTTTGAGAATACTCTTGATGTAGAATAAGAAGAAGTAATTTAAAATAATAAATAGCCACATTAAGTAAGTAGCTGCTATAGGAAATTGGCAGGCTACAAGCACCAGCCTGGACTAGGGCCTCTTCTTACCTGGTTTTGTTTTCCTTTCTTCTTCATTCTTGATTTCTACCCCTATTCTCCTCCCCATCATAGAGATCTTGTGTACAAGCAATATATATATATCCTTGGATATGTCTGTATCCTTGGGAAAGGGTACACAATTCAGAATTCTTATTGCTGGACTTGGTTAGAATTAGTGTTTACATGTTTCAAACCATTTCATGCTATTTGCTGAAATTTGGTAAAATATAAAACCAAATTTTGTTGTTGTTTTTTGATTTGTAACTTTCTTCTTGATTTCCACCTTTATTCTTCTTTCTCTTGTAAGGATACATCCTAGTGTGTAAGCAATATACATCCTTGACTGTCTGTTATGCATGTAAAACATGTAGTATTATTCTGTCTGTATTTGTAATTTATAATTTCAAAATGTGTGTAAAGATGTGGGTAATTACCAGAAAAGATTAAGTAAAAAAGACTTAGGTTTCCATGAGATTTATGTAGGACTTCCATACCCTGAATTCTGTAGCTTCATTGTTTACTGTGAATAGGTCAAAATGAAGGAAGCATCATGTGCTCCTAGAACCAAGAGGAGTTCTTAGAACTCTGTAGGCTTCTGGAAACTTTCCTGATCCTTCTTCCCTCACCACAATCACTCACTACAGTCTGCCAGTAGATAGTCCAACAAAGAAAATCCCACACATTCTTTAGGGATTTTTCTTACCCACCCACTTATATTAGTGGGCTTAGAGATGACTCAGAAGGGACTGATATTTTACCCTATTTGCTATAGTTTCATGGATGAGACTCCTAAGTCAGAGACAAAAGATAGTTTATTATCCACAGAAATAGAATATCATCATTTTTCTTGAGCCAGTTTGCTGAAATCCAATTTCTAGTGTGACCCAAAGGTCAGGGGGATCTGTCACAGGAGAGAAACCCTGAATTTAAGGAACACAAATATTTTTAAATGGCTAATAAGCCTGCCTGATCTTTGCCCTAATGGTAGACATTAATTTTTTTTTAATTTCTTGGCCATTTCTTTTATTATGTATTTTTGAGTTGTTTTCCTAGTGGTTGCCATAGAGATTACCACTAACCTCTTAATTTATAACAGTCTAGTTCAACTCCTCCTTCTTTAAACTGTTATCACAATCACATCTTTATACATTTTGCCAATTTACATAGGCATATTTCTATAATTATTGCTTTATGAATTTTCTTTTAAATTAAATAGAAAAAAACACTTATGATACATTACCTTTGGTAACTTTATGTTTTCACATAGATTCAAATTACTGTCTAGTGTATTTTCACCTTGGTATGTTTTGTAGGTCAGTTTGGCTTAGTAACAAGCTCTGTTTTTGTTCATCTAGGAGTATTTTAATTCCTCGTGTGTTTCTGAAGGCTAGTTTGCTGGTTATAGAATTCTTGGTTGACCACTTTTTTCCCTTTTTAGCACTTCGAAT
The DNA here is from genome assembly GCF_053883595.1 of Heterocephalus glaber. Lineage (NCBI taxonomy): Eukaryota > Metazoa > Chordata > Mammalia > Rodentia > Bathyergidae > Heterocephalus > Heterocephalus glaber. The sequence continues at coordinate 7,909,051 of NW_028258356.1, read as the reverse complement.
ATGCTACATCCCTGTCTTCTACCTTCTCTGGTTTCTTATGAAAAATTAACTCTTAATCTCATTAAAGATTTCTTGTATTGGATGAATCACTTTTAGTTTGCTGTTTTTAAGATTCTACTGTTTGTCTTTTAAAAGTTTGATTATGATATTTTAGGTTGGATCTCTTTATCCTATTGATGTATGTTGAGCTTCTTGAATGTGTAAAGTTTTCAAACATTATTTCTTCAAATATTTGTGTGTGTGTGCGTGTGTGTGCGTGTGAGATAGGATTGAAATCAAGGTCTCATGCATTCTAGGCAAGTGTTCTGTTACTGAGCTACATCCCCAGCCCTTTTTATACTTTAATTTTGAGAGAGGGTCTTGCTCAATTGTCCAGGCTGACTTTGAACTTGAAATCCTTCTGCCTCAGCCTTCTGAATAGCTGGGATTAGAGACATATGCCCCCACGCCTGGATTCAAACATTCTTTACTCCTTTCTTCTCTTTCTTTTACTTCCATTATGCATATATTAATAGGCTTGATGATGTACCATAGGTCTCTGAAGCTCTGTTAATTTCTCTTCATTGTTCTTCATTATTTATGTTCCTTACTGGGCAATCTCAATGGGCTTACCTTCAAGTTCACTGTCTTTCTTTTGGCTGTTCATCTGATGTTGAGCTCTAGTGAATTCTCGTTTCACTTACTGCTCTTTTCAATTCCATACTTTCTGTTTGTTTCTTTTAAAAATACTTCCTCATACTTATTCATATTCTCTATTTGGTGACATATGTTAATAGTTTCCTTTAGTTCTTCTTTTCATGTTTTTCTTTAGTCTTTGAACACATTTAAAATACCTGATTTAAAGTCTCATTAAGTCCAACGTCTAGGCTTTTTCAAGAACAGTGATTGCTTTTGTTCCTATCTATAGGGCATATGTTCTTAAACCTTCATATGCTTTGCAACTTTTTGCTGTTGAAAACCAGACATTTAAATAATATAAGGTTGCAAGTCTGGAAATCAGGTTTCTACCCATGTACTTGTTATTGATGTTGCTATATAAAAAATACTCAGAGCAGGACTTCCAGGAAGATGGTGGAATGGTAAGGAACAACAAATCAATCTCTCCAAGATTTGGAATCCAGACACTGGATATTAACAACCTGGGAAAGAAGGTAGACATTAATTTTATTTTAATGGACCACAAACAAATCTGACCTTTGTTATTTCTGCCTTCCAAAACCACTATATAACATCCTTGAAAAAATGCAATTGGTTTGTGTTATAGCTTGTGCCATCACAGGTGGGGTTTTTTCAGAGGTGGCTGGATCTAGAGTGTGACACTGGAATTGATTCATGGTACAATGCCAGGCTCACAGGTACTAGGATTAAGGGTGTGAGTGCTACCCATCCTAGGTAGTCTGGATAAAAGGGGCAGAAAGATGCTGTTAAAGTCCTTTGTTGTTTTTGCTACCTTGTGCACACAATGAACTTTCTTCTCTGTGATGCCCCTCTGCCACGTGCCACTCTGCCTTGGAGCCAGCCAACTATGGACTGAAACCTGTACAAACGGTAAGCCAAATAAGTCTTTCCCCTTTTAACTTTGAGTGTCAGGTATTTTGTCTCAGCAATGAGAGAAAACTAACTAAGATAGCTTGCAAGACAGGCAAAAACCAAAGAGACCCCTGAAGGGTTGTTTCCCAAATCTCTTTCTATATAACTTTCTCTCTCCTCCCAAAACATCCTATCTATGAAGCTTGTAGCACTGGATAACTTTTTCTTGTTGCAATCATCTACAAACCCTAAATTATGCCTCGTTTTGTGAAAATTTCTGAAGAAATCAATGCATTCATTTTTCCTTTTAATGTTCTGGGCTTTTAGTTCCATGCTCTCTTCTCCTCCAGTGATCTAAATACCTATTTCATTTTCTGGTTACTTGTGAAGTTGCTACTGTGAATGGCATCAGAGATTTTGTTATATTTTTAGTTGATTATTGCTGATGTAGAGGAAAATTATTGATTTTTTGTGAGTGGATCTTGTATCTAGCATTCCTTCTAAATTCTCTTATCAGATCTATAACCTTTCTGTTGATTCAGCTGAGATGATCTCATCTGCAAAACATAAACAAAACAAAGAGAAGAGAATGAGAAAGAAAGAAAGGGAAAAGAAAAGAGGGGAGGGAAAAGGAGGGGAAGGGAGAGGAAAAAAGGAAGGAAGGAGAGTAAAGAAGAAAAAGGAACCATGTGATTTCCTTGAAACAGATAAAAAGAAACCAGTATTCTACAGCAAATTATACCCTTATGGATCATGTTATAATAATCATTTAGGCTAACTTAATGGCATAGGTGGTTTCTGCTTTGCAGTTCAATAATTCGCTTGTTCAATTCTGCCAAATATCTACCTTTAATTACCTTATATTTCCTTATTCATATGTTCATTCCTTTCTTAGCTATATAATAATAGATTTTTAGAAATGTATTATATTACTAAAGAGTAGAACCACTTGTATTGCTTTATCTCAGCATGTGGAATATTAACAAATATTCTTCAGCATTTGTTTTGCTTTAATAGCTATACTTAAACTCTGAATATTCTCACAATGGGAAGAAAATTTAAGCATAGTATTAGAGAGGTAGGGGAATCTATATCACAATAGGAAGAAAATTTAAGCATAGTTTTAGAAAGAGGGGAAAAAAAAATCTCTTGAGTAGTTTCCTAAATGATAACATCAAAAATGGCTAAGTCAGAGCGATTTCTGCTGCCTGATGATCCAAATTCATTGCTTAATAAGAGTTTCAAGAGATTAATTGCATCAAAGTATACACATAATTTTCTAAACTGAACAAATCCAATTATGCTCGATGAGTATCAGAATAAACTTGGAAATGATTTCTATGTAAGAACATGAGTGTAGAAGCTGGAAATGTCTCCGAATACTGAAAAGAAACCTAGATGCCTTTAGAGGCAAGTTTCTGAAAATGATCAGATGAAATGGAATGAAAATTTCTACATGTCTTAAAAAACCAAGAAATTCCTTAGTAATTACTACCAGAATAATAGTGAGTATACATACTTTTAACACTACCCAAAGATTTCTACCTAAAGCTTTTTATAAGCTGAATGGAATTCAGAGCCAATTCATACAACTGAGACACTAAGATTAACTCTTGTGTTTTATACACGTACTGACTCCACATGAGTAAATATGTATTGCAAGCATGTACTAATTTTTAAAAAGCTGCTACCAACAATAACAACAACAAAAAAGAAAGGAACAGAATTCTCTGTATCTATTACACGGAGCAGAGGGAAAGACAAGTTTGTAACAGTGGAAAAATCCTAGTTGCCCATAGAGGAAGTTATTTTATAATAGCAATAGCTTTATAAAGTAATCCTATATTTTGTATCACAAAATTTGAGAAAATATGAGATTTAACAGAAATATTTTAAAATAAAACATAGTGATGATTTAACCCTTGAATGCCTAGTGTTCCATATTTGGAATGCCCATAGCAATAGAACATAGTAAGATTTTTTTTCTTCAAATTCTTGTTCCTTGAATTTTTCTAGGTAACATATATGAATTTCATGCAAAAATTTTAAAAATGACACTTTTTGGTATAAATGGATTAATATAGTCATCATTAAAGACAAAAGAGTAATCAATAGCATTTTTAATTCATTGGAGATTGTATATATCTTGTATTAATTACTTTCCCATCCCTGGGGCAAAATACCCAACACCCACAACTTAAAGGACCAGAAGTTTATTTTAGTTTCAGTGGATTCAGTCCATGGTTGTCTAGCTCAAAGGCAGATACAGCAAGGTGGAAGGGCATGGAGAAGAAGAGCTGCTCTCCCCATGATGTCCAGGAAGCAGAAAGAAAGAGAAGAACAGGAGACAAGAATACACCCTTCCAGGTCATGCCCCACATGACCTACCTCTAATCAGGCCCTACCTCCTAACAGCACATTCAGCTATGAATTCATCAATGGATCAATCCACTGATGAGTATAGTGTCCCCCTTATTCAGCTACCTTCCAAAAGCTCCGTCTCTGAATACATGAGAATTTGGGGGGACATTTTAGATCTAAACAATAGCATATCTCTGATCCAAATTTACCTTTGTCACAATTATACGTGACATTATATGTGCCGTTATGAGCAGTTGGCAGTGAGGTATCCTTACTTTTTCTGGATTTTTAAATTTTTGCATGGCACACTGTAGCAGGTGTTCAGTCTTGCAAATGCTTTGTGTTTTAAAGTAAGGTGATGTATAATTTAGGACTTTAGACTATTTCTAGATATGTCTGTTATCATTGAGTTTGGCTATCAAATAGATATATGACTTACTTTGCTTGTGTCACAATGCCACAAATTAGTTCACTCTAGACCAATTTTTCTAACCCCTAAGTTCAACTTTAACTCTGCCAGATGCTATTTGATAGTAGATTCCCCAATACTGAAAATCTTGCCAAGTGCACATTATGTTGCATAATTACAGCTTTCTAGTACTCAGTATGGTACTATTAGCTCAAGTTGTAGCTCATTTAGTGTACACAATTACAGCACACCCAGCAGCAAGCACTGACCTACAAAGGAGGGGTTTCTGGTGTTATTTTTATCTACTTCAATTGACAATATATGTAGTTATTACTAGGACTTCAGATTTTGAGAGAATTTGGTATTTACATTGCATTTGTAAGTTCTTTGGAATATCTAAAATCACACTGATATGTTAAAGCTATTCTTCCTTCTAATGGTGATTGGATGCTAATATTATTTGAACAACACTTTGTTTTTGTTTGTTTGATTGGTGTTTTTGGTTCTTTTCTCTTGGGCTAGATGGGACAGTAAAAAGCAGCAAAATGGCACCAAAGTGTCCAGTCTTAAAGAATTGTCCTGCTAGAGAGTTATAGCTTCTTAAATATTTATGATACCTAAGGCAAAGTCATACTTTAGCAAATTACACCTCTTTATCATCATTACATTTATGTATTTTACAGCTTCAAACACCACCTCTAACAGGTAAGTAACTGGTAATCCTAAGGGATGTTGTCATGAATGAAGATGGTACTGGATCCTGGGGAGTAAATCTTAAAAGAATATGGGAGTGGAGATGAAGAAGGCTTGGGCTATTTGGGAATTTCCTCTCCACCTTTGCTGCTTATCCCTCAGTCACTATTAGACTTTTCAGCTGGGGTCCCTCCAACCCACATCTTTCTCTTGGATTTAATTGCAGTACAAGAAAGGTTAAGGCTTAACCCTAACACATGGCACTTAACTGAAATTCTCAATGTCAATAATTGATGAACTCTAATTTTCTTAAAAGAAAATGCTTTGATGTCCATTGTTTTACCTTCTTAGAGAACGGTCATAAATAATCAAAGTTAATGCTTTTGATATATTGTTTCATACTTGTGAAGTTCTTTGAACTTCAAGAAATCTTTTTAATACCTAGTTTTATTCCAAATAACCTAGTATTTTGATTCAACTAAATTAATTTTAAAGAAATAAATTTGTGGGCTGGGAATTTAGCTCAGTGGTTTCGCCGCCTGCTTCGCAAGTGCAAGGCCCTGAGTTCGATCCCCAGTACCAAAAAAAAAGAAAGAAAGAAAGAAAGAAATTTGTTTTCAAACTATTTATAGTTTACATTTTAACAGTGTACATTTAAATATTTTGAAGATAAAAGCCATGGCTGTCTCAATATTAAGAATTTCTTTTTATCTCAAAATACAGACTAAAGTAATTTTCATTTATATGGCTGAAAGTTTATATGCTAATAAAGACAAGAGAATTACTTTATTTAAACAAAAAGCATGAAAGTTACATAAGAAGATGTTTACCAGCATAATCAGCTAGTAACTTATAGAGGCTTTTTATTTTATATGAGCATTGTTTTCAGAGGCATTGGTTTGACTAGTAATACACACATGTATACACAATTTTCTTAATGCTAAAACCATGTTTTACCAGAGTTCTTAAAATATCTTGGTATTTCCCATTGTGAAACCAAGTAATTGGCGACATAGCAAAATGCAGCTTTACCTGAACAATGTTAGGGAAGTACAGAAATACTACAGCCATCTGAAAACTGGAAGATCATCTATCCCAGAAATGCCAATTGCAAATAGAGACACTAAGCTCAGAGAAACCAATCTGATGTAAAATACTCAGACTGTCCCCAAAGGTTAAACATGATGTAATTATCATATTATCATCATCATCATCCAAGAGATTATTAAAAGAATAATCTTTTAATTTGAATCAACAAATAATTGATTAGTTATTTGAGAAAGGAATTAGTCATATAGTGCTCACCCAGACACACACCAAATACTGCCTAATTATTAAAGTCCACCATTTAAAAATATTTGATGAGAACAGTTGAGTTCAGCACATTCACTTGACATTTATTTATTAGACATTTCTTATAGTAAGTATGTGTGTTAGAAGCTATGAATGATTTTAAGAACTAATGAAAAGAAAGAGGAATGAAGGGGATGGGGAAAGACAATTTTTGCCCTCCAAAATCTTACTTCTAGCCAGAAAGAAGACAGTGCTATTGTAACACTGTTTAAACCTTCGTAAACATTTCTGCATTATAACTGTCTCTACAATTACGTGAAGAGTTCTTTGAGGGCAGAGAGCATATCTTGTTTACTGATTTATCTCCCAAAGTACCTTCTGTTAATAGCATTTGTTCTTTAAATGCTGCTTTTATAGTCCATCATGTTTATATATCATTTCAGATGTGTTAATGTACATCCAATAAATCTTTTCCATAGAGATTATGCAAAATAACTTGTATAAGTGGGTTTCATAATACATAAAGGCAAATAATATGAAAATTATAAAACCTCATTGAATACTTTGGATTACATATAGGTATGTTTTTTGCAATGAGTCAAAACTGATTTAAAAATATTGTATACCTGATTGACACTCTTGCTAAAGCCATTTGATTATGATTCTATATTCAAATATAATGAAGTCCTTCCCCATAAACAAGGATAATTCTAAAAGTTTTATGCCATGGACTCTCTCATGGGCCAGTGAAGCTGAGGGACCCTTTCTTAGAATAATGTACAAAGAGTAACACAATAATCTCAGCTGATGATGAAAGCTTTTGTTCTGCATGCCTTTGTTAAATTACACCAGGTTGAGAGGGGATATTGTCTGACAGAAAAGCAAGGAATAGTGTTATAAACCAGATGAAGTCCCTCGAGACAGAGGATAAGTTGGCAGGCTGTCCAAAGGCGGAAAAAGTGGGGGGTTGGGAATCATAGGAGAAGGCTCTTAGGAATCAGCCAGAGGAACTGCTGACCTAAGGCATAAAGGTGAAAGGGCCAAGGTATTCTTCTGTTGCAAGACTCAGATGCTATTTGGGGTATGGTTCTGATACATTGTTTCTGCTTTATGTGGTGTGCCTGAGTGTTTCTTGGTATCTTCCTTAATTCCCTGAGTCACTTTAAAAACTAAGATCTTGTTTGCCTCCCCTCAGCCCTTCCTCCACTCTACTACCAAATAGTTGAAATCCTTTGACCACACCCTAGAGCATGCTCACCATCTATCTGAATTCTCCAAATGCTTCTTACCTTTCTGCCTAGTTTTTTGGGCATCTGGGTAAAATAAAGTAAGTTAACTTAATCTTTTCTGAACTTTGATTTGCTCAGGTAGAGAATAGGAGAAATAAAACCTACCACAATGGTTTACTGTGAGGATGAAACTAAACATATCTGTAAATTGCCTGGCATAATGCCTGACACATGTGACTTCTATTCCCCTTCTAAACTTTGCCAGTTGGGACTCCTCTACTAAGTAATGTCACTGCCAACTTCACCTCTGAACACACCCAGGTGTGTGGGCTTCACTCTTGAAAGAACACCATTTCTGTGGCCTCCTCTCTGCTGCCAGTTCTCTGCTTTACAATGGTATCTCTGCCTGAAGCAGCTGCTGGCCCTATGCCTGTGAAGCTGCTCCTTTTCTCCAGCAGAGGATCTCATTTCCCTTGCTCCCCCTCCCAGGCTGCAGCATCCTGATGACAAGTTATGTCCCGAAATAGTATACTAGGAACTTTGAGTCCAGAAAAAAGAACGCTTAGGAATACTTAGATCTGTTTTCAAATATTTGAAAGCCTAGCGCATAACAAGGAATTAGACCAAGATTTCTAAAAGGTGAACCCCTGTGATGGTCCAATGAAACCAATGGACTTTTTCTCAGATAAATGTATGAACTATAATACAGAGGGTTACCAAGAAACCAATTATATTGGCACAGTTATTAAAATATTTTCAAACCATTTTTGAATAGCAATATATATGTTTTTATTAATGCAAATAACAACATAGAGCTGCAGGCCTAGTAAACTCTGAAACTGCAAAGCTAAACTGAACATAAATGATATTTCAACATTTCTGAGACAGCTGAGATGTGATACAAAAATACTTGTGATTTTTGATAATCATAGGGACTATTAATACTGTTGTAGTCTACGCCTCTATTCAATGATTGAAGGAAAATTTAATTTAGTTAAGTAAAAATAAAGGTATAATTTCTCCCATCTAAGTTCACAGATTCCTGAAATATATTCATAAATATTCTTGGTCCGTGACTCTCACTCACCTAACCTGCATAAGGACTACAAGGATCTTATTATTAGGCTCTTTCTGGGCCATTCAAAAGAACAGAAGTAGTCTGAGTGAGGCCAAACTATAAGACAGATTTCAGATCACCACAATGAAGAACATTCAAACAATGCAAAATCCTCAAAAATAATAATCCAGGGCTATCTCTCTGGTGGTACAGGTCCACGCCTTCTGAGCGCCTCGTCGCCATGCCTTGAAAAATTGAGGAAATCAAGGATTTTCTGCTCACAGCCAGGCAGAAGGATGCCAAATCCGTCAAGATCAAGAAGAACAAAGATAATGTGAAGTTTAAAGTCTGATGCAGCAGATATCTTTACACCTTGGTCATCACAGACAAAGAAAAGGCAGAGAAACTGAAGCAGTCCCTGCCCCCAGGGCTTGGCAGTAAAGGAGCTGAAATGAACTAGCCAGACTGATGTGAAGTGTATTAAAAAGCTTTGAAAATCTAAAAAAAAAAAAAAAAATAATAATAATAATAATCCACTCAGTGAAGTAATGAGTTTTTCATTACTGAAAGTACTCAAAAAGACGTTAAATATTTCTAAACAAAGACTCCAGTATCAGAAAAGAAATGAGAACTTCATTTACATGAACAGTGATTTCTAGAGATGGACCAAGCAACAGTTCTGCTAATGTCTGCCTGGCATCAGTGCACGGTGCTTTACATTCATCAACTCATTCAATCCTAACAGTAAACATAGGAGGAAGGTATTATCTCCTGAGCATCAGTTTGGACTTTTTGTTTTTAAATCTTGACCAAGACAAACATGTAAGAGGTAGAATTCAAATCAAGGTATTTCAGGCCCCAAAATCTAGTAGTTCCCATATACAAAATAGAGTTAACAATACTTACAAGGTTATTATTGGAACTTCAAAAGATAATGTGTGCCAAATGTATATGTCAGATTATCAAGAATAATGATATTCTACATGTTTTACATCTATTAACTAACTTCATCCTTACAAAAGCTTTATAAAGTCGTATCATCCCTACTTTATACATGAGAAAACACAGGTGCTAAGATATTGAGTAGCTGTTATACAAATACAAATCGGACCTGAACCTAGGTGGTCTGAGTCCAGAGTCTATGCTGATAAACACTACACTATGCTATAGTCAAACATAGTACTAGCAATTACTGTAGTTGTGAAGGTTTTTTGTTTGTTTGTATGGAAGATTTCTCTCCTCAACGAGATACTGTTCGAAGATAAAAATGGAATTGCTTCAGTAAAACTAAGGTTTGGGGGAACATATAAGTTCAAATTAGGCTTGCAGTTTTGTTTTATTTCTCACTGTATAGCTCATAAAAGTCCTGTATTAAAGATCTCTGTCATCCTTATCCACATTTTTTTCTCCCATGTGCTGATATCTAAGCAAAGGAGAGAGACAGAGTTTCACTTCTTGATTCTCACACCTGTATTCCCAGTTCTGTCATGGCTTTTGGATGAGTCAAAAACAAGCCTTAGGCAAAGCAAAAAGGTCTGGGGAGGGCTTCTCTTTTTCCGTGACTCCCCTTGAAGAGGCTCAGCAACAAATATGTCAGTTCTGCTTACTTACCTAAGGCCCTCCGCAAAACTGCTCATCGTTATTTCAAAGCACCTTACAGTTCCACTTGTAGGTTCTCCCCTTGCTGCCCTACTGCCATCTCTTGCTATCCCGTCATCTCCAGCCGAAGGGCCTGGTAAGGGAGACTCCTCAAAGGAAGGGTGAAGTTCAAAAGTTAGTAACATACTAAAAGGCTTTTCTGTATGTGTCCCTGCCAATTTGGTTCAGAAACAACATGTTCTGCCTCTGCTACCTTTTCTTAAAATCACAAACGTTATTATTTTTAATACTGGGATTTTTCGTTCCTGGCTGTTCACTTACAAGGTATTCCAAGGAAGAAACAAAAGCCACCCAGTTTCAGAGGCTTTTTAAACATTGTTGCTAAGCAGTTTCCTCTGTCCCACACTGTACTCCAAAGCACTGATTTTTCAAGCTGAGATTCATGACTTGCTATGTTCAAAGAAGTAAACAAAATATTTATTTCTTTAGTATCTCTTGAGAAGTTACCTGAGTCACTCACATCTCTCTTGGTATTTAAAAAGTTATATTTTTGAACAATCATATGCCAACTTTCACAAATCAATATAGGTCAATAAACATAATGAATAAGATTTGTCTAAGATAATGACAGCCAAGACTGAACACATTACCCACAAAGCAGTGCGTTAAACATTCATATGCAATGAAGCTTACAAAAACTCTATGAGGTAAGAGCAATATAAGGTGCCCATTTTCTATAGATGAACAAAATAAGCACATAGGGATTAAGCAAGTTACTAAAGCAATTCATTCAATCCTTGGTGAATGGTAGAACTGGAATTCAAATCTATGTCAAAATCCAGAGCTCAAATTCTTAACTTTCTATTTTCAATTGTTGTGTCCAGATCGCGAAGTCCCCAAAGACCACCAAGGAGCCGATTCCGATGTAAACACACGAGGGTCGTTTATTCAAGCTCAAGCAGGGGCACTCAACCATCACCGACGCAGCGGATCAGGATTGAGAGCCCCGAATTTCAAATCAGCAGGGTTTTTATTGTGGCTACCGCAAGGTTTGGGGATGTTCCATTTAGCAGTTACATGATTGGTTGATATTTAGCAAGCATGGGGGGTTGAGGGGTGGCTACATGTAGAGTTTATGGGAAAAAGGAACAAACAGCACATCGACAGAATGTTCTATAGATAATGGGCCCGGGAGCATCTGTTTTCTGGGCAGACAGAGGATTGAGTTAGGAGCTGTGTCTTTTTTTTTTTTTTTTATCTGTTGTCCCACAGCAAGGACATTTTATCATTTTATGGGCACAAAGGAGACTAGGGGAATAGTTGACTTCAGTGAAGTGGAATTTATGTCAAGGCCACTTTACTGTCTTATTCCAAGATGGAGTCAAACTTTAAAATGGAGTTAGTTAGGTCTCACACAATGATCTGGAAACTTTCCAAACAACCCAGTCAGACCATTGGCAAAAACTGCTGAAATAATTGGCTGCTAACTATGTGCTGAAGTCTTCTAACACCTATAAAAAAACATATCCCAAGCTACATTTTGTCTGGGCCTTGAGATCCTTTCAGAGAATGTCACTAATATCTACCAAGCACTCTTCATGTGCTGATTAGTATAAGAAAAATAAATTTACCAAGAAGAGAGCAGTTTTTTCTCAAGCTCAGTTCATAAACACAGCCACTATCTGTTAACTTTCAGTGGCATCCAGCTGAGTATGGTTGAAGTTATTGGGGTAACTATACTGATGATATCTAAAATGAACACTATACAACATCCAGGCCACTAGGACAACTCAAAGGGGCAGGGGGCGGGGTGGGGGTGGACCTCAATAGCTTCACTGTTTCTGAAAAGTGGAATTCACTGGTGGACAGTGTTCTACTTAGGGTTCTCCTTTTACGAAAATCCTTTTATTGTCTCCAGTTGTTTCTTGACCCTCTGGTCAGGTTTTCATAATTCAAGAATAACTATATATGTGCTAGGGATTTAGCACAGTGGCACCATGCCTGTCTCGCAAGTACAAGGTCCTGAGTTTGATCCCTGGTACACACACACACACACACACACACACACACACACACAACCTATTTATGAAACTGCCAGAAGTTACTTAGATAATTTTTATTAGTTTAAGTCAAGTGCTTGCTCCCTTTTACTTAACACATCCGTGGCTGTTTTGTTAAACTGCCATTTCATCAATAAACCCTGGGCATTACCTAATAATTCTATTGGCAGGCAGAAGTTCAGAAATTTTACAGGATGCTTGGTAGGAGTTATTGCAGCAAGAAATATTTCATAAGAATATCTTCTCTTGGGGCTGGGGATTTAGCTCAGTGGTTTCACTGCCTGCTCCGCAAGCTCAAGGACCTGAGTTCGATCCCCAGTACAAAAAAAAAAAAGAATATCTTCTCTTATTTAAAAGAAATATAAATGATAAATACTGGAATCTATTAGAAGTAAAAGGGGAAATCTTAGATTGGTTAAACTAGAGTATTTTTCTGTATTTGTATTTCACTGTATTATTTTTACTTCCATTTGGAAATCTTTAAATAAACACAAACAAAAAGAAAACTTTCCTATGAGCCAGAGAACCATTTTGATATTTTTTCTTGTTTATTTTAATTTCTCACCTATAAGAAACCTTGAAAAATATTTCCTGAAACAAGACATAAAATGACTGATAAACATACAAAAGCACTCAGTCTAATTATTACAAATGTTTTAAAAGTCAAGTTTCTATTTTTCACCTGTGAATCAAAAACAGAGAGAGAGTACTTGAATGTATGTAACGGGGTGATGAGACAGGTCCTTTGGTATACCAGGAGCAAGTTTAAATGTAAACAATCTAACAAATTATTTAACAAATGTTATAAAAATCTTTTTAAAAGATCATCTTCTCATGTCTTTTTAATCTAATAATATAACGTTTTTCCCCAATATTAAGATGGTATTTATTTTACTTGATAATAATGAAAACTTCCAAAAAGCATGACTATGAGAGGGTGAAATGTCCATCCTTATATACTTTGCTTGCCTACTAATACAGTCCTAAAAAATTTGCATTTATAAAATACTTAATAAAAGTAGCTTTTAAAAGGTGTCCCAAGAAGGTACATAAAATCACCCCCAACTTTTTGTGACAATTCATTCTCCCTCGTTATCTACAGATTCAGTTTTCTGTGCCTTCCTTTCCAAAATCTTGCTTTTCTTCCTTCTTCCCTTTAGCACCTCTGTTAACCTTTGTTCCAGGTTCTTCCTTAGTAGATGTTTTTCTTGGTTTAGGTTCAGGTTTTAGTGGAGCAGGTTTCGTGGACAATCTGGCAGACCGTCTTGTGGGTTCCTGTTTAGTTACTTTGGATCCATCTTTGCCCTCTGTATTCTCTGAGGACTTTCTCTTCGACATAATGACCATCGGGTCGGCAGAAAGTACAGCGACCGACTCGGACTATGGGCTCCTGGATGCCAACTAGCCGCACCGCCGCTCCCGCGCAGGGACGCCCAATAATATAACTTCTAAACTTTTATTTTTAGAAACCAGTTGTGGATAGAATCAGATTTTCATGTTGAGTGCATTTATCACGGCTCCATCAGAACAGGCAGAATCCCTAGCAGCTCATGTTCCAGAAGTGATTTTAGGGACCCTTAAGCACAGGCAAGGATAAGGGTGAGGGCCATATTTAGGGAAAATGATTGGGGGAGAGATTTAGGTTAAAGTGCACATGTAGAATGGCAAGACTGTCCCCCTCTTCCTGATTGACTTTCAGTGTGCTGGAAGCCAGATGTATATTTCCCAGGCAGAACACAGGAGATCATTTATGTAAGAAAGTTGACTAGCCCAGGAGAAAACACCTTCATAAATGGACAGTTTAAATGTCTCCAGGAAACTATCATATTTCCATAATTACCATATAGTGAAGTCTACAAACATGAAAACATAAAAACAACACCCAGACATGCAAACGGGACTTTCTGTAAGCATTTTATTACCTTACACTTAGGAAGACGAACCAAGGATCACCAGATTTCTGAGGAAAGCTTTTAACATGAAAGGCAAAGACCAAGAAACTTCTGAGACAACTTAAATATGATTCAGGGAGTAGAAGAACACATAAATAAAAAACTGTAATAATATCCTCAGAATGATAAAAAGTATGATATTCATCACAGAAAACAATTTTAAAGGAATATTCAGAGACCAGTAAATAGCTTTTGAATATTAAAAAATAATATGGTATAAATTAAAAAGACAAAAGAAAGTTTGAAAATATGGCCAAGTCAATTTCCTAGGAAGGACAAAATAACAAAGAGAAAGAAGGAAATATAAGCCAATTTCCCATAATTGAATGACACAACTTTTCAAATAGAAAGATCTCAGAGTCCTGCAAATAAACAAAAAGTTAAACCAAGGAACAATATCATGAAATTTCAGAAAATCAAGAATTTTTAAAGATGTATATATGAAAACTTCTTGAAAGGAAAAGCAATGTCACAAAAGATGAAGGATCAGAATGCTCAGTAGGAACAACTGGAAACTAGAAGACAATTGATTGAAACTTCAAAATGTTAAAAGAAAATGATTTCTCTTGTACATTTCAAATTCTATAAATAAGTGTGAAAATATTTTTCAGATAAGCAAGGAACAAATACTAATTTATTCTCATCTCCTCTTCTCAGAAATCTCCTGGGAATTATTGGACTCCACTGAAATAAAAGAGTAAACTAAGAAAGGAGAAATAGGAGCCTGGCAGTAGAGAAAAGCCAAGGGACAGCTCAGGATGCAGTGGTGAAGTGCTGAACAGCAATCAGTCCAGGCTGGAACAGGAGACAGAAACAATGTCAGCAAAGAAATGGGGCCTGATAAGTTGTCAGATATGATTAGCCATGTCAGAGGGCTTTCATAGACAAAAGTTATTTAAGAAGGAAGCACAATGTGGTATACATGTAGATAAGATTCATATTTATAGTCATAATGACATAATTATGTAATAGTAATTTAATCCAAAACCAGTTATACTACTGTATTGAGGCATAGGGATTAGAAAAGCAGTCGTGTGAGTGGGGAGGGGTTGGTGATGAGATAGGCTTAAATCATCATTTTCTAAACAGGAGGTTGCTCAGAATCAACTGGGAGATAAGATTAATATCAAGCTTCATTACTGATAAAGGAGTCTTGAGTGTGAGAAGATTTTGGGGAAAGTGATCTTAGGAAATACAGTGAGAATATAGGAAAGAGAGACTGAGAAGCAAGGAAAGAAATTAAAGCATGTGGTAAGTAAGTTAGTCACACTGAAGACCTGAAAAATGGTGTAAAACATATTTTACCATTGCTCCATCAGAGGACAGGGAAGCTAGTCCCACTGGTGGAAGGTGATGTTTACACTTCTACACTTTTGATTCCACCTATAGAACTAAGAGCTCCTACAGGGCCAGAGAAAACCTCCTGTGGTGAAATGAAGAGATGCACGGGGCTAACAGCTTAGAGGTGGGTGGGACATGAGGTGGGCGGGACACAGGGTGGTGCATCAACAGCTTCGTCAAACAAAAGCTGGACTGAAGCATGGGGTGTGAGTTTCCTGGGATTTCAACTATGAATTAAGCAGACTCAGTCCCTCTTTCACTAGCACAGGGCAGACTCTGCCCCAAACATTCACTGAACTGAAGACCTGAGCTGAAGGCACCTTGCCTCAAGCAGTAGCATCCAAGGAGATCAGAAGGAACAGAGGTAGGCCTTCTCACTAGCCAGGTACTATAAGTCACACTTCCCTGAATGATGGAGCAACAGGTGGAAAGAGAGGTCCAAGGGATTGTTTTAAATGACATACATCCATGTGGAAACATAGGCAAGAAAAGTGCAGAGCCCCAACAGAAACTGCCAAATAAAAGTGAATATTGAAATTTTTAAATTTTTTAAATAGAGGTGGTCATATATTATTTCAGATTATGACATATACGTTCCTAAAATAGCTAAAATGTTTCAAAAGTGGTTGCTATGGTTTGAATGTTTGTGTCCCTCCAAAATTTATGTGCTGAAATATAATCCTCAGTGTGTTTGCATGGCATTACGAGTAGTCTTTGGGAGATGATGAGGTCATGATGATGGAGCCCTTAGGACTGCAAATAGTGCCCTTATAACCCCTTGCCCTTTCACGTGAGGACAGAGTTAGAAGGGTCCATTTTTGAGGAATAAGACCTCACCAGACACCAAATCTGCTGGAAACTTGACTTGACTCCTGTGCCTCTAGATCCAAGCAACATATTTCTGTCATTTCCAGCTTAATCAATCTATTGAGTAATGGTCTGAATAGACTAGACAGCAATTATCTGTGGGGAATAAGGATCAGATTGAGAGGAATAGAAGAGGAAAGTATTTTGTTTTAGTACAAACTCAATCATACTATTTGACTATTTAAATCTGGATACATTTATTATTTTGGTAAAAATTTAAATAGTAAAATTGAAAATACTATGTATTAGACCTACTACATAAAATGAGAAATTTTTAAAAATAAGCATGATAGAATAATCCTGATTTTACATTTTTCCATAGGAAAAGTATTACTTTAATAATCAGGAAAATAAAATATATACTAAAAATACTTTAAGCTAGGTTAGAGATGAGTAACACCCTGATATGTTGCTTCTACTCATTAATATTTGAAAATTTTTTTGCACAGCAAAGGAAACCACTAAGAGTGAAGAGACAATCTATTTAATTGGAAAATTTTTTTACCAGCTACTTCTCAGATATAGAACTAATATATAGACTATATAAAGGACTCAAAAAAATTAGAACCCCCAAATTTAAAGACCCAAATTAAAAACTAGGCACTTGAAATTAATAGATAATTCTCAGATGAAGAAATACAAATAGCCAATAAATACATGAAAAATGTTGAACATCACTGGGCATTTGAGAAATATGAATTGAAACAACACTGAGATTCCATCTTACTCCAGAAAGAATGGCTACCACCAAGAAATCAACCAGAGAGGCGTCTTGCAGCCCCACCCCCACCCGATGCTTTTTAAACTGTGGCGACCGGGCGGGTGAGACAAGACAAGCAGCTTGAAGCTCCTGCAGCGGTCCGGGGCCACGCCCATGACAAGGTGAGGTCCGCTTAGCGCCTCCAACACTCAGTCCCCGCCCCCCCGCCCCCTCGCCGTGAGCCGCCTACCTTCTGGCTTTTCGGCTACCTGGTCCCACACTACAGAGGCACAGGAGATTATCAAGACCCTTGTCCTGAGCGCCACAAGATAGCGCAGAAGTTAGTAACAGAAAGAGGGCTTCTCAGGCTCCTCGAAGAAAACTGAAGCTCAGCAGAAAAGTAAAGAGAGCCTCTACAATAAAGGCACATCAGACCACTGTACTTGTTCTGCTGCTGGCTTGCTGAGACTCATTGACTTGTGTATGCACAGGGATTCCTACGTTGCCTACTGTGACAGCAGAGACATACACTGAAGGAGGCCCATAATTTCTACTGCTATTTGCAAAAAAGAAAAAAAAATTTTTTTCTTATTTTTAATTCTTAATTTTTATTTTTTTTCTACTCTTCAAAGTTTTACTTTTCTTTCTTTTATCTTTTCTTTCTCTCTCTCTCACTCATTCTCTCACTGTCCCACATTGCTCCTCATCTCCCCATTTGTTCCTTTCTGCACTGAATTTGGATTTCTCCTTTATTGTTCTTTTCTTCTCTTTTTCCTTCTCTTGATTATCATTAGGTTTAAAGGAAAGTAAATTTGGTATCTAGCCTCCCTGTTGCTGTTAGGTGATTCTATTCACATCTTTGTTCTTTCATTCTGCCATTTTCTCTTGCCTTTAACAACTTAGAGTTTGTGTGATCTTTCTGTGTCTTCTGGCCTCACTGCTAATCTTACCTGTTCTTTCTACCTGTCCCTCCCTCCCCAACTCCTTTTAACTCCCCACCCCGAAGGGGAAAGATGCTATATTGAAGAGTTTATTCATTATAAATTTATGTTGGGTTGGTCCTTGGTTTTAACTTAACTCACATAGTTAAATGTGATAGATTAATAACTACCACAAATTGTCATTTTCTAAACTGTGCTTGATGCTATGGTATTGCTGACTATGTCATTTGGGCTAACATGTTGTGATTGATCTAATTAGTTTTCCTTCCTGGTATAAGAAAAATATAATAGCTTCAGAGTCATTACAGTCTCAAAACCCAAACAAAAGCTATATCTAGAAGACACCTCTAAAAAGCAATCATTCCACAAGGGTTTTAAACACAAGCAACAAAGATACCTACATTAAGCAATCTTGAAATATCAACCCAGGAATTAAATGAAGGACAGTACCAAAAACAAAAATGAGAAGACACTTAAGCAAGGCACAAATGCAGGCTTCCATGCAACAAAAAGGAAATTCTGGGGGAAATGAGGTGGAAAAGTCTGATAAGCAACCATCTGGACACCCTGAACTGATAGCACAGGAAGTAACAAGGCAGATGCATGAGGCTCTAGAAAATTTCAAAACAGAAATAATCTCCCAGATAAATACAGACATGGTGAGCAGAGTGAAAGACATGATTAGAAGCTCTAGAGTAAAAACAGATAAGAAAATAGATGAGATCAGAAACATGCTGGAAGCAATGAATGCCCAGCATAAGAAGGAAATGGGAAACATGATCACCCAACATAAGAAAGAAATGAAATCCATGAAACAGATTCAAACTGATATCCAGGAGATTAAAAACTCCATTGAAAGCATGCAGAGCAGACTAAGAGAATGTGAAGACAGAATATCAGATACAGAAGACAGGATAGCAGTTAAGGACCATGAAAACAGAGATTTCTTAAAGATAGTAAGGGACCATGAGAAATCAATCCAACAGCTGCTAGATGATGCAAAGAAGAATAACATAAGACTCATAGGAGTCCACAAAAAAACAGGACAAAGTACAACTGACATAAAAAAACTGTTCACAGAAGTAATAGTAGAAAACTTCCCAGACAGAGGTAGAGAATTGGACGTACAGATAAGTGAGGCATATAGAACTCCACCCAGCCATGACCAAAAATAATCTACACCTAGACATATAATAGTCAAGATCCCAGAAACCCAACAGAAGAACAAAATTCTACAGGCAGTTAGAGAAAAGAAACAAATCACCTACCAAGGGAAGCCCATCAGAATCACAGCAGATTTCTCAACACAGACTCTCAAATCAAGGAGAGCCTGGAGTAAAGTATTTCAAGCCCTAAAAGAAAATAACTTCCAACCTAGACTGTTGTATCCTGAAAAATTATCTTTCAAAATTGATGGGGAAATTAGATACTTCCATGACAAAGAACACCTGAGAAATTTCATGAACACCAAACCAGCACTCCAAACAATTTTAAGCAATATCCTAGAAAAAAGACAATGAAGGTCACAACTACATGAGGCCCAGCAGAGAGAAGCCACCATGCAAAGTAAGACACTAAAGTGAAAGGGGGGAAAATAAGAAATAAAAGAGCCAACAAGAGTAAAACATCATGACAAGGATGAGTCAATATCTGTCAATTATAACTATCAATGTTAATGGCCCCAATTCACCAATCAAAAGAAATAGACTGGCAGAATGGATTAAGAAGCAAAACCCAGCAATAAGCTGTATACAAGAAACACACGTAAGTCAAAAGAAAATCCATAGACTGAAAGTAAAAGGATGGAAAACAGTTCTCCACATGACAGGAACCCAGAAAAAAGCAGGGGTAGCAATCTTATTTGCAGACAAAGTAGATTTCAAACCAAAACTAATTAAGACAGACACAGATGGTCACTACATCCTTGTGAAGGGAACAATCCAAGAGGAAGAGATGACAATCCTAAATATATGTGCACCAAATACGAATGCCCCCAACCATGCAAAACAAATATTAATGGACATGAAAAACCAAATAAGCACTAATACAGTGGTAGTGGGGGACGTCAAAACCCCTCTATCACAAATAGACAGATCAATTAGAAAAAAAAATTAACAATGAAATTCTAGAACTAAATGAAGCTATTGAATAAATGGACTTAATAGATGTTTACAGAGTGTTCCACCCCATAAAAATCAGAATGCACATTCTTTTCAGCTGCACATGGGTCATTCTCCAAAATAGATCACATGCTAGCTCATATGACATATCTTAGTAAATGTAAAAGAATCAAAGTTATCCCCTGTATATTATCAGACCATAGTGCAATACAATTGGAGATCAATAACATAAGAAACCGCAAAACACCCACAAATACATGGAAATTGAACAACACCCTCCTGAACAACCAATAGGTGACAGAGGAAATTAAAGAAGAAATTAGACAGTTTCTACAAGTAAATGATAATGACAGTACAACATACAGGAATCTATGGGACACAATGAAAGCAGTTCTATGTGGGAAATTCATAGCAGTGAATGCCCATATTAGGACAACAGAGAGAACTCAGTTAAATAACTTAATGCAGAACCTCAAGCTGCTAGAAAAAGAAGAGCATAAAACACCCAATGCTTGTACAAGAAAGGAAATTACAAAGATCGGAGCAGAAATCAATGCAATGGAGACTAAGAGAATGATACAATAAATCAATGAATCAAAGAGTTGGTTTTTTGAAAGAATAAATGAAATCGATAAACCTTTAGCCAACCTTATCAATAAAAGGAAAGAAAAGGCTCAAATCCATGCACTTAAGAATGAAAAAGGTGAAGTCACAACAAATCTAGCAGAAATCCAGAGAATCATCAATACCTACTTTGAGAACCTGTACTCTAATAAAATGGAAAACAGAAGAAATGGACAGATTCCTAGATACATACAAATTGCCAAAATTAAATGAAGAAGATATAGAAATTCTAAACACCCCAATTACAATGAGTGAAATTGAAAATGTAATAAAAACACCTACCAACAAAGAAAAGCCCAGGTCCTGATGGCTTCACTGCTGAATTGTACAAGACATTTAAAGAAGAACTATCGCCATTACTCTTTAAACTCATCAAGGAAATTGAAAGGGAAGCAAGGCTTCCAAGTTCATTCCTGGAAGCAAGTGTTACTTTGATTCCAAAACCAGGGAAAGACCCAACCCAAAAAGAATAATTACAGACCAATCTCCCTAATGAACATAGATGCAAAAATCCTCAACAAGATACTGGCAAACAGAATACAGAGTGTCATCAAGTAGATCATACACCCTGACCAAGTTGGATTTATCCCAGGGATGCAAGGATGGTTCAATATCCATAAATCAATAAATGTAATACACTATATTAACAGAGTCAAGGACAAAAACCACATAATCATCTCAAGAGATGCAGAAAAAGCATTTGACAAAATCCAACACCCATTCATGATAAAAACACTACAGAAAATTGGAATAGGAGGTCTTTATCTCAACCTGATTAAGGCTATCTATGAAAAACCAACAGCCAACATCATACTAAATGGTCAAAACTGAAAACTTTCATGCTAAAATCAGGAACAAGACAAGGATGCCCACTATCACCACTCCTGTTCAATATAGTTCTGGAAACATTAGCCACAGCAATTAGAAAAGAGAAAGAAATAAAAGGAATAAAGATAGAAAAGGAAGAAGTGAAACTGTCATTATTTGCTGATGATATGATACTTTACATAGAAGACCCAAAAAACTCAGTCAAAAGTCTTCTAGACCTAATTGACAGATTCAGTAGAGTAGCTGGATACAAGGTCAACACTCAAAAATCAATAGCCTTCTTATACACAAATAGCAGACCCATTGAGAGAGAAATCTGGGAAATAATTCCTGTTACAATAGCATCTAAAAAAATGAAATATCTAGGAATCAACCTAACAAAGGAAGCAAAAGACCTCTACACTGAAAACTACAGCACTCTGAAGAAGGAGATTGAAGAGGATATAAGAAAATGGAAAGATAGTCCTTGTTCCTGGGTAGGAAGAACCAATATAGTGAAAATAGCCATACTTACAAAACTATTATATAGATTCAATGCAATGCCAATTGAAATTCCAACAATATACTTCACAGAGCTAGAGAAAACAATCCAAAAATTAATTTGGAAACAGAAGAAACCTAGAATAGTAAAAGCAATTCTAGGCAACACAGACATGGCTGGGGACATCACAATCCCCAACTTGAAACTATACTACAGAGCTACTGTGATAAAAACAGCATGGTACTGGCAAAGAAACAGATTCGAAGATCAGTGGAATAGATTAGAAGATGCAGAAGCAACTCCAGACATACTCAGTCACCTCATCTTTGATAAAGGAGCCAATCACCCTCATTGGGGGAAAGATAGCCTATTTAATAAATGGTCTTGGAAAAACTGGATTTCAACCTGTAAGAGATTAAAGCTAGAGCCATACCTACCACCGTGCACTAAACTAAGATCAAAGTGGATTAAAGATCTAAATATTAAGTCAGAAACAGTAAACTTGCTGGAAGATAAGTTAGGTAGAACTCTTGATGACATTGGCATAGGAAAAGACTTTATGAACAAATCTTCAGTAGCACGGGGGCTAGCACAAAGAATCAACAACTGGGATCTCATTTTATTAAAAAGCTTCTGCACTGCAAGAGAAACTACCAACAGAGTTAACAGACAACCTACAATGTGGGAAGAAATATTTAGCAGCTGTAGCTCAGACAAAGGTCTACTATCAAGAATATATAAAGAACTGAAAAAAATCAGACCTCCCAAATTCAAAGACCCAATTCAAAAATGGGCATCCGAAATGAACAGACATTTCTCAGACAAAGAAGTAAAAGCAGCAAATAAATATATGAAAAAATGCTCAACATCACTGGTCATTCGAGAGATGCAGATGAAAACAACACTGAGATTCCACCTCACCCCAGAAAGAATGGCTGCTATCAAGAAATCAACCAATGACAAATGCTGCCGGGGGTGTGGAGAGAAAGGAACCCTTCTCCATTGTTGGTGGGAATGTAGATTGGTGCAACAACTGTGGAAATCAGTATGGAGATACCTCAAAGAACTAGGACTAGAGGTCCCATTTGACCCAGCTATTCTCCTACTGGGAATCTTCCCCACAGAATTAAAAGAATCATACCACAGCGATATCTGTGCACCTATGTTTATAGCGGCACAGTTTGTAATAGCTAAAGCTTGGAAACAGCCCAAGTGCCCATCGACTGGAAACTAGATAAAGAAGATGTGTTTTTTTTTTTTAATAAAATGGAGTACTACTCAGCCATAAAGAATGAGAAACTACAGACATTTACACCTAAATGGATGCATATTGAGGCCATACCCTTAAGTGAAATAAATAGGACACACATGTGTAAATACCGAATAGTTTCTCTAGTGTGAGAAATTGAAAGTGTAAAAAAGGATGAAAATGATTAAAATGAATAATTGCTAATTTCAAATAAGAAAAGGTCCAAGGGTTTGGGGATGGTGGAAGGGAAAGGGGAAAGGGAAGAAGGGAAAAAAAAATTATGAGAAAAAAAAAATGGAATCAAACTCTGTGTAAATAGGGAAGGGTGGATGGGGTGAAGGGTGCACAGGTAATGGGAGAAAAAATAAAAACTAAGATACATCATGTTCTGGTACAAACACCCAATGATAAACGTAAATGTATTTTATACATAAAATGTACCAATAAATATATATATGAAAAAAAATAAAAAATAAAAGAAATCCACCAGAGAATCCTGGACCTCAAACAGGAGAGGCCTGTACAACCAGATGCAGCAGCAAAAACTCTAGATAACATTCCCCCAAAGGTCCATCCCAGAGGAAAAGAAAATTGGCAGCAAGCCAGGAATTAAACCAAAAATATCAACAACAACAAAAAAGTAGAAATGAAAAGACACCTAAACAAGATGCAAACCCAGATTTCCAGGTCACCAAAGGGAAACCTAGGGGACTAAGAGATAGAACAACCTGAAACTGAACCACCTGGACTCCCTGAACTGGCAATGACAGAGCATCTGGAAAAAATGAAATCAGAAATAATTTCTCAGTTAACAACAGAGATAGTGACCATAGTGAAAGACATGATTAATAACTCTAGGGAAGACACAGATAAAAAAATAGAGGAGCTGGCCTGGGGATTTAGCTCAGTGGTGCTGCTGCCTGCCTTGCAAGTGCAAGGTCCCAAGTTCAGTCCCTGGTACCAAAAAAAAAAAAAAGAGAGGAGCTCAGGAACATGATGGTATCCATGAAGGCCCAGCATAGGAAAGAAATGAAATCCATAAAACAGACTCAAACAGATATTCAGGTGATTAAAAATTCCACTGAAAGTATATAGAGCAGTATAAGCCAATGTGAGGACAGGATATCAGATATAGAAGACAGGATTGCAGTTTGTGACCAGGAAAAGAAAGATTTCTTAAAAATACCAAGGGAACATGAGAAAACAATCCAGCAGCTATTAGATGATGCAAAGAAGAATAACATAAGACTGATCAGAGTCAATGAAAAAGCAGGAGATAGTGCAAACGACATAACAAAAGTGTTCACAGAAGTAATGGCAGAAAACTTTCCAAGCAGGGGAAAATAATTTTACATAGAGGGCAGGGGATTTAACTTAGTGGTTTTGCCCCCTGCTGTGGAAGTGCAAGGACCCAAGTTTGATCCCTGGTACCAAAAAAAAAAAAAAAAAAAAGAATTTTACATAGATAGGACTCCAGCTAGCCATGATCAAAAGAAAAAAAAAAAAAATCCACACCTAGGCATATAATAGTCAGCATTCCAGAAACCCAACAGAAGGACAAAATATTGAAAGCACTTAGAGAAAAGAAACAAATCACATACAAAGCAAAACCTATCAGAACAACAGCAGAGTTCTCAACACAAACCCTCAAGTCAAGAAGAACCTGGAGTGAAATATTTCAAGCCCTGAAAGAAAACAACCTACAACCCACATCGATACACCCTGCAAAAATATCTTTCAAAATCAATGAAGAAATAAGATACTTTCACGACAGAGAACACCCGAGGAACTACCTGAATACCAAACCAGCACGCCAAAAAATTCTAAACATAAGGCTAGGGATATAGCTCAGTGGTGCTGTGCCTGCCTGGCAAGCACAAGGTCCTGAGTTTGATCCCTGGTACAAAAAAAATCTAAACAATATCCTGGAAAAAGACAATGAGGGTCACATTCCATGAAGCCCAACAGAATGAAGCCATCAGACAAGGCAAGAAATTAAATGGAAAAGGGAGAAAAATGAGTAAAAGAGCCAACAATAGGAAAATATCATGACAAGGATAAATCAGTACATATCAATTACAATCATCAATGTCAATGGCCTCAATTCACCAATCAAATTCACCAATCAAAATAAACAGACTGGGCCTGAGACTTAGCTCTGTGGTTCTGCCATCTGCCTTGCAAAGCACAAGGACCTGAGTTTGATCCCCGGTACCAAAAAAAAAAAAACCCCAAAAAACAAAAAAAACTAGACTGGCAGAATGGGTCAAGAAGCAAGATCCAGTAAGATGCTGTATACAAGAAACACACTAAATTCAAAAAGAAATTCATAGACTGAAAGTAAAAGGACGGGAAACCAGAAAAAAAACAGGGGTAGCTGTCCTATTTGTAGACAACATAACAAAACTAATTAAGAGAGACAAAGAAGGTCACTACATCCTTGTAAAGGGAACAATCCAAGAGGAAGAGATGACAATCATAAATATATATACACCAAATACTAGTGCACCCAACTATATAAAACAAGTATTAATGGACATGAAAAACCAAATAAGCACTAATACAATAGTAGTGGGGGACCTCAATACCCTGCTGTCACAAATAGACAGATCAACTAGACAAAAAATCAACAACAAAATACAAGTCAATCAAACTCTTGAACAAATGCACTTAATAGATGTCTACAGAGTGTTCCACCCCACAAAACCAGAATACACATTCTTCTTAGCTGCACACAAGTCGTCCTCCAAAATAGACCACATGCTAGCTCATAGAACATGCTTAAGTAAATGTAAAGGAATTGAAGTTATCCCTTGTATATTGTCAGATCATAGTGCAATGAAATTGGAGATTAATAGCAAAAGAATCCACAAGAACTTCACAAACACATGGAAGTTGAATAACACCCTCCTAAACAACCAATGGGTGACAGACGAAATTAAAGAAGAAATTAGAAAGTTTCTATAATTAAAAGACAATGTCAGTCAACATACTGGAACTTTTTTTTTTTTTTACAATTTAAATTTTATTGATCTCCAGGTTAAATTCAAGGTCATACCTCTCTTAAGTTTGATGTATTATGCATAGATTGTGCAGAATGAGTATGAAGAGATACAAATCAGTCCATGCCCAAAAAGATGTACTAGAGTACAGAATCATCTCCATAAATATATATAAAATTCTTGTGAAGATAAAGGGGACCATCTGGTTTTTCTGGGACACTTTCCAAAGTGATTCAAGGCACAAAAAGCATACCCCAAAGTGAATACACACATTCTAGGTTTTGTGCTTCTGCTATGGCCCATCAGAGATCAGGCTTCACAAGTGATCAAACTAAATGTACTGAATGAGATTCTGCTTCTTAGGCAGGAAAGCACAGACCTATAAATGTAGATAATTTCTCCAAACATGGAGAATACAAATACAAGCACTTTATTTTAAAAAACAAACACAAAAGATTGGTGTAAGTCCAAAAGGTTTAAATGCTTCCATTTTGAATAATACAATTCAGAATCTATATGTTTGTTGCCAGGAACTAACACATCACTTGTCTCTATGAAGGAAAATGAATTCTAAAAATTAACATGGTTTTTCAGTATTTCAAATCTCACTATTATATAAAAACCTACAGAGACCCATAATATCTGATAGCTTTAAAAGATAAGCTAAAAGATTGCTGTAATCAACATTACCAATGTTGGCCAGGCCTCTTTAATATATACACAGGGAAAGTACACCCACTCTATAATTTCTTATAAAATAGCAAGTAAGGAGTAGATGTAGGAGATGTAGAAGGGGAAAGAGAATTCAGAAAGTCCTTCTCTTGGGTAACTTTCACTTCAGAATCATCAAAAAGCAGCCACTTCCCCTCATACTCCTTTAAAATTTGAACTGCACAGGAAATTTTGTTCTCAAATCCACTCATGGAAATGCCTGTTTGGTCACTGGATTCCTGGTTCCTGTCCACTTCATGGGTCTCATTAGTACTGTTAGTCTCAGAACTCCTACTTTCAGCAAATGCTGTGCCAGCAGCCTTATCAGGCTTAGACGCTTTGTTATAGAGCTCATAATCTGCTTTGCTCTTTTGTCCTCTAAGAAGTCTAATAGCTTCTACATTTTTTTGTTCAAAACTTTACTTGGCTGTGTATTTCCACCAACTCTCATGGACACTTCTTCATTGTCATAATTTTCAACTGCACCCCTTGCTTCCTTAATTGCACACAAGTGGCTCTGGCTTACTCACTTCACACATCTAGTCAACCACAAAATTCTCCTTGTCCAGTTCTAAGCTGCTGAGGTCGATGACTTTAACAGAAGCAATGTAATGGCCACTGCTAATTGTAATGCCACTGTGCATTACAACTGCAAATAATCCATAGCTGTCATTGGTTGGCCTTGTGCTCCATTCTTCTAGCAAAAACTTAAGAGGTGTCAGTAAGGGAGTGCTGATGTTGGAAAGTCCACCACTGTAATAATCAACCTCTAAGCCTCTAGCAGCAAAGCACTTCAAATGAATGGTTATAACTTCAGGCATTTTGTCAAACTGAAGACTTTGTTCAGCTTCAGTGTAATGATGGCAATTTTCACAGAAATATTTAACTTCTCCTACAATCCTCTCCACTGAGGCAAACTGTGAAATTGCCCACCTCAAGGTCTTCATTTCTGTTTTGGCTCTGGAGAAATTTCAGAACTCTCCTCTACTTTGGAAAGCCCGTCTTCTTGTACTGGTACACTGATGTCCTGGAAATCTTCTCTTCTTTCTGTCAGACTTTCACATTTCACATTCCAAGCAACAAGTTGTCAATACCAGCTGACCTTGAAATAATTTTTCCACTAATTCAAAGCCAATTTGCACTACACCTCTGTTTATGGGCTTAACTTCATTAACATCTATAGGTTTGATGTCTTCTGGAAATTCAAGTCCACAACCTTGAGTTGTATTGTCACTTTTGTACTTCCCAAAGTCCTCTTCAAGATCAGACTTGCTTTCTTTAGACTGTCCTTTGGATACCTGGCTTGCTGTTAGTTTTGCCAGACTACAGAATTTAGAAAGAGTGCTGGGTTGCTTCGTTGCAGACTTTAACCAATTTATTTTAACTCTTGACTTCTTTTGTTGAGGGTCTTATGCTCTCAATTTCAGAAACAAACTTGGGGATTACTTTAGGAGGACTCTCCAGTGTATCCGCAGTAGCTTTCCTTTTTGATCTCGTTTGTCTCTGGTTCTCATCCAATGACTGGTGTTCCTTGGAAACTCTGACTTTTTCTTCACATTACCAAATTCAGTGTCACTTTTTCTTTTCCCATTCCCTTTTGGAGGTTTTTCTTTATAGTCCTCAGAATTCTTCATATTGTCCATTTCCATGCTGTTAATTCCACTCACTTCCTCTGATGAGGTTTTTCTCCTACCTTTGTAGATAATTCTGTCACATTTTTTTACTTCTTTTTTTTAGGAGTTGTCATGTTTCTTGAATGTTTCCCAAAATACACTGTAATACTTCCTGTGCATCATGCTGTAGATATCCTTCGTATATAGGGTTGAGTTCCCTGAGTGTGTTAAGCAGTCGTCTTGGCTGAGTAGCAAGCTCATCAGTGTATTTCTCTGGATTTAGGGGGAAACTAGCCTGAAGCTGTTCCACTGAAATGATTAAGGACTGTAAACTGCATATAAGTTCATAACTCGGCCAAAGAATCTTCTTTGCTATTTCCCTTGTCTTTTTTTTTTTTTTTTTTTTTTGGTACCAGGGATTGAACTCGGGATCTTGCGCTTGCCAGCCAGGCGCTGGAACCGTTGAGCTAAATCCCCGGCTCTCCCTTGTCTTTTTGATTGGCTTCATCCTTTAGCGCCTTTTTCTTCTTTGAAATAATATTAAATAAGTGCTTCACTCCAGATTTAAAACCAGGACAAAAACATAATACATGAAGTACACTGTTAAGATAACAAATATTGCCAAGATTATTGCGTCCCACAAACGGCAGCAAGTTTTCTCTCTTCTCACAGACTATAGGTGAGGACTGTGCTGCAGGAACAACTTCGTAAATTTCTGATCCTCTATATTCAGAAGCTTTTTCTTCATTTCCTTGAGAGTCTGTAAAATCTAAGGCTCTCTTAGTTTTCTTTTTCTGAAAAAACTTCAAGGAAAGTCTGTTTTTCGTAGATGGACTACCTCTTGAAAGCCCATTACTCTCACTAGGTATGACACCGGAATTTTCTTTCCAAATCTGAATGAGATGACAAGAATTTACAGAGGGCAATTGTAATCAGCAATTTTATCCAGTCATGGGCCGGCCCTCGGTGCACCAGCAGCTGCCGAGCCTTTCCCAGCGCAGCCAGCACTCAATCCCAGGCTGAGCTCGCAAGGCCACTCGTGAGCCGCCCATACTGGAACTTGTGGGACACAATGAAAGCAGTCCTATGAGGAAAATTCATATTAGTGAATGCTGATATCAGGAAAACAGAACAAGCTCAAATAAACAACCAATGCTGAACCTCAAGCTCCTAGAAAAAGAAAAGCAAGACAAACCCAAAGCTCGTACAAGGGAGGAAATTATAAAGATCAGAGTAGAAATTAATGCAATGGAGACTAAGAGAACAATACAAAAAGATCAATGAATCAAAGAGTTGGTTCTTTGAAAAAATAAATAAAATTGATAAACCCTTAGCCAACCATATCAAAAAAAGGAAAGGAAAGGCTCAAATCCATGCAATTAGGAATGAAAAGTGTGAAATTACAACAGATCCAGCAGAAATCCAGAGGATCATCAATGCCTACTTCCAGAATCTATACGCCAATAAGATGGACAATACAGAAGAAATGCACAGATTCCTAGATACATATGAATTACCAAAGTTGAATGAAGAAGACCTAAAAGTTCTGAACAACCCAATATCAACCAATGAAATTGAAAAAGTAATTAAAAACTTACCAACAAAGAAAAGACCAGGCCCTGATGGCTTTACTGCTGAATTTTACAAGAAATTTAGGGAAGAGCTAATGCCACTACTTCTCAAACTCTTTAATGAAATTGAAAGGGATGCAGTACTCCCAAACTCATTTGTGGAAGCAAGCATTACCTTGGTCCCAAAAGCAGAGAAAGACCCAACAGAAAAAGAGAACTACAGGCCAAACTCCCTAATGAACAGACATAAAAATCCTCAATAAGATACTGGCAAACAGAATACAGAGAATCATCAAGAAGATCATATACCCTGACCAAGTTGGATTCATCTCAGGGGTGCATGGATGGTTTAACATATGTAAATCAATAAAAGTAATAGGCTATATTAACAGAGTCAAGGACAAAAACCATATGATCATCTCAACAAATGGTGAAAAAGCATTTGACAAAATCCAACATCCATTTGTGATTTAAAAAAAAACCTACAGAAAATTGGAATAGATAGTCTTTATCTCAACCTGATAAAAGCCATCTATGAGAAAACAACAGCCAACATCATATTAAATGTTCAAAAACTGAAATCTTTCACATTACAATCAGGAATAGGTCAAGGATGTCCACTATCACCACTCCTGTTCAATATAGTTTTGGAAACATTAGCCATGGCAATTAGAAAAAGAGAAATAAAAGGAATAAAGATAGGAAATGAAGAAGTGAAACTGTCATTATTTGCTGATGATATGATACTTTACATAGAAGACCCCAAAAACTCCACCAAAAGACGCCTAAACTTAATAACCAGATTCAGTAGAGTAGCTGTATATAAGGTCAATACACAAAAATCAACAGCCTTCTGTACACAAACAACAGACTCATTAAGAGAGAAATTGAGGAAACAGTTCCTTTCACAATAGCATCCAAAAAAATGAAATATCTAGGAATCAATCTAATGAAAGAAGCAAAAGACCTCTACTTTGAAAAACTATAGCACTCTGAAAAAAGAGATCAAAGAGGATATTAGAAAATGGAAAGACATCCCTTGTTCCTGGGTAGGAAGAACCAATATAGTGAAAATGGTCATACTACAAAAACTGCTGTATAGATTCAATGCATTCCTAATTGAAACCCCAACAGCATATTCCACAGAACTAGAGAAAACAATCCAAAAATTCATTTGGAGCCATAAGAGACCCAGGATAGCAAAAGCAATTCTAGGCAACAAAGACAAGGCAGGGGGTATCACAATCCCCAACTTGAAACTATACTACAAAACCACTGTGATAAAAACAGCATAGTACTGGCAAAGAGAAACAGACTTGTGGACCAGTGGAACAGATTAGAAGATGCAGAAACAACTGCAGACATACTAAGCCACCTCATCTTTGACAAAGGAGCCAAACACCCTCTGTGGAGGAAAAACAGCCTCTTTAGTATATGGTGCTGGAAAAACTGGGCCTGAACTTGCCAAAGATTAAAATTAGAATCATATCTTTCACCATACACTAGAGTAAAATCGAAATGGTTCAAAGATCTAAATATTAAAACAGAAACAATAAACCTGCTGGAAGATAGGTTAGGTAGAACTCTTGAAGACATTGGGGTAGCAAAAGATTATATGAACAAAAACTTCAGTCGCACGGGAACTAGCACAAAGAATCAACAACTGGGATCTCATTTTATTAAAAAGCTTCTGCACTGCAAGAGAAACCACCAACAGAGCTAAGAGACAACAACCTACAATGTGGGAAAAAATTTTAGCAGCTGTAACTCAGACAAAAGACTACTATCAAGAATATATAAAGAACTGAAAAAAATCAGACCCCCCAAATTTAAAGATCCATTCAAAAATGGGCATCTGAAATGATCAGACATTTCTCAGACAAAGAAGTAAAAGCAGCAAATAAACATATGAAAAAATGTTCAACATCACTGGTCATTCGAGAGATGCAGATGAAAACAACACTGAGATTCCACCTCACCCCAGAAAGAATGGCTGCTATCAAGAAATCAACCAATAACAAATGCTGGTGGGGGTGTGAAGAGAAAGAAACCCTTCTCCATTGTTGGTGGGACTGCAGACTCCCACTGTGTAACCACTGTGAACATCATTATGGAGATACCTCAAAGAACTAGGACTAGAGGTCCCGTTTGACCTAGCTATCCCCCTGCTGGGTATCTTCCAAAAAGAATTAAAAGAATCATACCACAGCAATATACGTGCACCCATGTTTATAGAGGCACAGTTTGTAATAGCAAAAGCTTGGAAACAGCCCAAGTGCCCATTAACTGAAAACTGGATAAAGAAGATGTGTTTTTTTTGTAAAATGGAGTACTACTCAGACATAAAGAATGAGAAACTAGAGACATTTATAGGTAAATGGATGCATATTGAGGTCATACTCTTAAGTGAAATAAATAGGACACACATGTGTAAATACCAAATAGTTTTGCAATTCATAATAGCTAAATTTTGGAAACAGTCTAATGTTCATCAACAGATGAATGCATAAAAAATGTTATTTATACACAATGGAGTTCCTATCTGCCATAAAGAAGGATAAATTTGAATTATTTGTAGAAAAATGGATGTACTTTGAGACCATAACGTTAAGTGATGTAACTCAGACACACAACCTTAAATATCATATGGTTTCTCTTATATGAAAAATTCAACATATATATTACAAAATATAAGGCAGGTAATAGGAAAAAGAAAAAATAGGAGAAAGAAAAAAATATTGTAATCCAGCAGACAATGTATCTAAAAGTGTACCTTAGTACAACTGTCTTACATGTTTTATATATTCTTTGGCCTATTAGTCTGGTTTTCAGTCTGTATATATGATAATTATACATGATAATTATATGATATATGATAAAAAATAAATACATTTGATACTGGAAAAATAAAAGGGAGATGTAAGGAGGAGGGAAAAAGGGAATTGAAATATGTACAGTACTGTACCAATCCCTTACACTGAATGTAATCATTATGTACTGTAAATATGTACTAACAAAAGCAAAAAAAGTGACAAGAACAATAGGATAAGTATGTTTAAAGCAAGGGGGGAGTATTTTGAGGGGAATTAATGGCAATGTGTCTTTACTGTAATAAATATTTTTTTATTTCAACATTAAAAAAGAAACATTTAACAATTTAAAAAAAGAAATATTTTCATAGTTCTGAGAAGCAACAGTGAAAATAAATTTGAGAACATATATGTTTAACATTATTCTGGTTCAAACATCTCTGCTTGTTGAAGTTCTGCAGGCACATTGGGATATAAATAATTAGGCGCAGTTTTTGTATGGTTAAAATAAAAAGATGATCAAAGTATGTTCAAGGACATAGTATATTGCCGTACTTATTTTTTTTGTTGTTGTTTTCTTAAAGAGGAGGAGAATAATGAGAACAAATATCACAGGAAATATACTCAGTAGTTGAGGTACATCAGTCATGTAGTGAGTGAGCTTCAATTTTGTTTAGAGTCCAATTATAAAAGACTAGTTGCTCAATAAGAATGGAAGCAGGCATCTGTGGATGAATAGTCTAATTGAAGTTGATTCTCAGAAGAAATGATTCGACCAACCAAGGGGTGACCCAGGATGACATACAAGATTCCTCTATACTAGTAAGTGGTCCCAGAATTGGCCAGCAGGGCTTGTTTGTTTTTAATTTAAAAAAAATTTTTATTAGTACATGTTGCTGTGCATAATGATTACATTCCTCATGAGGAGTTGGTACACGTCTATAATACACTTCGATTCTTTTTTATCCCCTTCCTCTCTCCTCTCTTACTCCTTCCTCCATTTCTTAGTCCCCTTCCCTTTGGAGAATAGTTTGAAGACTGGAAGAGAATAACCTTGCCACAGACTGTATTCTTAATCTGTCTGTTAAATTGAGTTTATATGTGTTTTGGAGTCCATTAGTTGAGGCTAGCAACTTACATATCCAATGTGATCAAAACATATGGTGACTCCTTAAATTTTTAAAAATTATTGTAGTAAGAGTCACATTTCAATTAATCCTACTCAAAGTCCTCCCCCCTCCCACACTTCGAATACACTTATTCCATTATTCTTGCCACTTTTTGAACCACTTCTAGAATTCCCCTTTTGTGTGTCTTTATGAAGTGTGATTAAAAAATGTGGTGAGGGCCAGGGATTTAGCTCAGTGGTTCTGCTGCCTGCCTTGCAAGCACAAGGACCTGAGTTTGATCTCCGGTACCAAAAAAAAAAAAATTGTGGTGAATGTTTCTGGTGAGTGCCATGCAATAGAAAGACAGGCTTGTAAAAACCTGATGATAAATGGAAAAAATGGAAATAAAGTCTTTGTAAATAGGGAAGGGTGGAGGGTGTGAAGGGAGGGCTAGGAATGGGGAAAAAATAAGAACCAAGATGCATTATATAAAGGTACAATTCCCAATGAGAAAAAAAAAAAACCTGATGATATGTCCTCATCTATCTTATTCATTGGATCTGGCACTGTGTGACTTCTGGCTCTTCCACAAGATCAAAATGACCA
Source organism: Heterocephalus glaber (assembly GCF_053883595.1). NCBI lineage: Eukaryota > Metazoa > Chordata > Mammalia > Rodentia > Bathyergidae > Heterocephalus > Heterocephalus glaber. The sequence goes on along the minus strand of NW_028258356.1, from coordinate 7,874,295 downwards.
TGAAAGGTAAATGTTTTTACTTAATTCAGAGTATCGAGGCAGCCAGAATAGCACAATCAAAGACACTCACACAGGTGTAGGTGTATTATACCCTCTGTGATGCTCAGGTAAACATATGCAAAACCTGTTAGGTGGAGCATAATGTGGGTGTAAATCCATGGTTGACAATTTTGCACAGGTGCACACACTTTGCATTCATCTTACCAAGTGGCTAAACACAAATAGTGCTTCCCATATCCCTCAGGCAAAGGTACTGAATCGCACAGCTGGCTACTATAACGCTAAAATAAAATTCTTCAGTAGAAAAGTAAGGGATGTGTTTGTGGAATCCAATGCATGCTCCGTGGGTACAGATGATTCAACAAGCTATTTTGAAACAATAATCTTTGGTCCCAATGATTAATAACAAGGGTAATGTCAGTCTGAAGCTGAACAGACAAGTGTAGGTCAGATGTCCTTGCAGAAGTATTTTTGTGTGAGGTTGTGATTCTGAGTCATTTGTGGTAGTTACCCTCAGGCAGTCAAGAGTAAAGACCCTTCCTTCATGACCTTCAGGCTTTATTTATTTCTTGTGTGTGTTATGGTTAACACAAGTTGATTCTGATAACTTTCACACTACCACTAATTTTGGTTACATTTCTTAACAGCTCTGAGCCTTGGCTGCCCTCTGAAAAAGGGATAAAACAAACTCACAGGGTTATTTTCTAGATTAGATGAAACAATGTATAAAAGCATGGTAAATAGCTATAAATATATAGATATATATTTGAAAACCCTTCCGTAAACATTAGACTTTAAACCCCCCAAAAGCTAATTATAAATAACACCTTAAAAGAAAAGTACAAGGAAACACTTTAAAACTAAAATTTCATTAGAAAGATACATTTTAACCTAAGGTGTATTTGAGAATAAATATTATCATCAGTAGATGCTGACTAGAATGTCAGCATACTTAAAATAATCATATTTTTCACATGGATTTTTATTTAATTATAAAAGTACCATATTTGTCATAAAAATTAATAAAATACAGAACCATATAAAGGAAGAAAATCTCACCTTACAGAGATAAGCCCTTTTATTTTTAAACATATTTTTTCTAGTTATTCTAGTTCTCTCACTCTTCCTCTCCCTCTCCGTAGTTTAAATTGTGTTATTAATGTATCTCTAAATATATCATATATCTTCCAAAAAGTTACTTTTAATGGCTGTACAGCATTCCACTAAGCAGCTGTGCAATAATTTAACACTTTTCTGTTGCAAGATAGTTTCCAATTTTTCATTACTATAATTAACCTGGGTTCAGTGTACTCATGTCTACTTAAATTATTTTACTTACTTAGTTTTGCTGTCCTAGGATCAAACTCAAAGCCTTGAGTCCTAGGCAAGCACTCTATTACTAAGCTACATCCCCAACCCCTTAATTATATTTTAATCAGCATTATTTTTACTGGTTTTGTCATGACCATAAACCAGAGCAGTAAGAAATACATTTGAGAAAAAAAAAAAGAAATACATTTGAGAGACAAGTATGAGCATGGGTGTGTGGGTGCACAGTATGGGGTAGAAGGGTTCAACCTCTTCCTCCCTGGAGCCTTTTGTCTCCTTTGCAGGGATAAAGCTTTCATTTTAATAGAATCCTCTACTGGCAGCACAGGAGCTATTTCAAAGCAGGAAGGAAAACGCAGAAAAGTAAGGGTGTGGGGGAAGGGATATTATGAGAGGAAAATGTGCTTCTCATTTTCTATGCATACTATGAATTAGAAATACACAAGGGGTATATGAAAAGAAACGCAGAATGCAGCACTGACCACCTTTGTATACTTAACATTTTGTGGTTGAGAACAATGAAAATGTCCATTTGCTAACATATTGAAACCTCTGGAGAGGTGAGAAAGCCTTGGAGGGCCCCGTGTATATTATAGGAGGAATGCTATATTAGGTTAATCTCTGTCTTTAAAGGATACAAAGAAACCATGTGGGTGATGGAATGTTTCATATCCTATCTGGAGTGGTAGTTACAACAGTGTATACAACTGTTGAAATTCTGAATACTTAAATCTCTGTATTTTATTAAATATAAATTGTATGTCACTTTTAGAAATTGTTCACAGATATTTTTCCTGCTAGCAAAAATAACATATTCATTCTAGAAAGTTAAAAAAATTGAGATAAGCACAAAGAAGGAAATAAAAATTACCTGGACTCTCATTGCCCAGTAATAAACACCCTTAATATTAGGTCATTGCTATCAGGATTTTTATTAGCCTGCCTGCCCAGTTATGTTATCTAAGGCAGCAAATAGTTATCATAATATAGACATTTTCTTTTTTCTTTTTTTTTTTTTTCATCATTTGGAAAAACTAGTGACACTGTGCTTTATTTGAGAACAGAATAAAGAGCATGGCCAGAGCAAGGATGGTCCTTTACATTTTGTCCTAACCAGAGAAATATTAACTTTCCAACACTATTAGTGTAAGGCTGAGTGCTGCTAACTTCTGAAAGAATTAGAAAAACATTGAAATAAACTTTAAAGAAAGTGAGCCGGGTTTTTCTTCCTTTTAAAACTCTAGCCAGAAATCCTGCCCAATTTATAATGAAGACTGTATACAGCAGCACTGAAAAGGCTATTTATAAGAATTTTTCCTCAATAAAACCCACTTGAATTCTCTGAGAAATGGAATCTTAGCTAAGAACAATTCACTAAGGAAGAGGACCATCTAGTATTTGAAGTGGTCAGGGTTGGGGATGTGCAAATTTAGCAGCAAAATACTCTTGTCTCAAGGGAAAGTGATAGTGGTCAGAGGGGCCAGTTCCAGTGGCTGGTCCGGGGGGGCCTCTGGTCTTGGTAGTCTGCCACATGCCTGTTCCGGTGGTGACCGTACTCAAATTTGATCCAAAGCTCACCAACCTTGGATTGGGGAAGGATATCTGGGATCCACTCAATGATGAAAGGTATTGGCTCCTTTTGATCTGAGGAAGTATTGCCAACTTTGAGGAAAGTTTTTAGCTCCAAGGGTCGCAGCACTGGTTGCTTTTCTATTCGGCCATAGGTTTCTGCTATGTTCTCTACTTCCACTTTAGGGCATTTAAATAGCTCATAAGTCCCATCTCGGTTCTGGATAAAACTATGGGTAATTTCCAAGGACATCTCTGGAGTATCTAAGATTTGTTTAACTTACAGGATATTAGTGATATGCCAGGTATACTTGGAAAATGTTCCCAGTGGCAAGGCATCTTTTCAAACAAAAGCTGTGGTGGAGTTGGGGAGCCATTTTTTTGCACTTCCTATGGATATTCTCTGTTGCAGGGCAACAAAAAAGGACTGAGCAATGTGGAATACCAGTGGCTCAGGTTTGCCATCAAACTGATAGTGCATGGTTTGATGGATTCGCTCAGTGACACTGGCCAGCCAATCTTGGAAGGATAAAGTCACTTGTGCCTCATCTAACAGCTGACCACAGGACTGCCTTTTTAATGAAGAAGCAACCACAGGCTTTTTCAGGCCACTCTTCCTTAGATTACTGCTCACTGCGTCTTGAGGCATTAGTGAACTATTCATCTGTGCACCAGATACTTCATCCTTTTTCCTCTTCTTTGGCTTAGAGCCAGTAGACTCAGAAGCTGATACAGTTGACTCCGAATGACAACCTAATTGGGGCACAATAATCTCTTTAAGACCGCTGGAATCAAAATTTAGGAAGTCTGAGAATTCCTGAGCCAATGTCTCGTCACTGGCAAAGGCACAGATACAAGCAAAGAAATGAATGCATGTCTGGGCTGCATCATCCTTACAAGCACTTGACTTGTGCGATTTCAGAGACTGGCAGGAGCAGAAGAAGCGATGCTCAGGCAAGCTTTTGGCATTGATTTTCTGCACAAAAGATGTATGCAAATACCCCAAACTATGCTTCTGGCTTGCCTTGCATTTCACCACCAGGATGTTTTTGGTGATCCTCTGTACCAGAGGACCCGTGGGTTCTGTGGCCAGTTGCCCGATGGTCTGTTTGGTTTCTGCGGAAGCTTGCATGGCATTCAGGACTGAACTCTTCAGTCAGAGGGGTGGCCTCCGCCTGGCAGTTCACTGCCAGCTTGATATGCTGGCACTGGTTTTCCACAACACCTTGGGTGGCAGCTTTCAAGCAGGAGGGGACATAACACCGTCCAGAGCTCAGCTGAGTGATGATCGTCCCATCTACGGTCTGGATTGTCGTTTGTGAAACACCTAGCTCCACAAAGCATCGGTAATCAGGGCCGCAGTCTCTCTGCCGAACTGAGTAGACCTGCAGATCAGAGCCAGTGATGATTTTGACAGCTTCAACACTAGGCTGCTTTCGTGCACCATAGCGGAAAATGGTCCCACATGTCTTGTTCTTACAGCTCAGTCCCCAGGTTCCATTGTATGTGCCACATTGGGGACACCTTCTGATTCCCCTCAAAGTGGCCTTCCCCAAATCAGATAAGAAAGCTGGGACTTTAGTTCTCAGAGAGTTTGGTTCAATTTTTCACAAGCCCTGTATGAGCTGCCAGGGCATCTGGAAAACAGCGTAACCTGAATTTATAAAACCTAAAGCGTATTTCATTAGTTTGGGATGATCAGAGAGGATAGGTAAAGACATGATCATGTGCAGAGTAAATAATACTGCTTAACCCAAGTCTTCTGAAGTTTGAACTCTATGGTGTAACAATGCAGACATTCTGCCTCTTCCTTCTTGACCAGCCAATGGCAAAGCTCCTCCTCAATATTCGACACTTAAAGATTTCTACCACCTTAAGTGGAGATCTTGGCCATCTCTTCTGTCTTGGTCTGCCACGGCCTTTTACAAATGCAATATAGACATTTTCACTAATGACCAGGCCATTTATCAAATTAGTTCCTGTGCAAGCATTTTCCAGCTTAACACTGACTTCCCTCCTCACTATCCTGTCAACATGCTGAAGGAAGCTACTCCCTGAACGTTGGATGTAAATGTACATAAATGTAATGGAAATTGACCTAAAGTGGATTTTTTTAAAAAAACGAGATGTGTTTCATGAAGTCAGTGAACACAATGTTGGAAAACTATAGAGTCATCAAAAGCTATCTTTTGACAAGTGAGGTGCTAGAGCTGAGAACATCTACTAAGAAAAATAAGAAGGGAAGATGATGCATACTTCACAAGAGAAGGATTTGATTATAAAAGATGAAAAGAAGGATCTAGAAAATAACAAAACTCAAATTATTTTTGTCACAAAAGTTATGATAGTACAAAAGCTAAACATAAAGTGAAGGATGTATTTCACTGTCATACAATTTTGTCCAAAAGAAAAACCAAAATATCATTTTAAAAATTCATTCCAAATGAAATACTTTAAAAATTACTTTCTATAACCAAGCTTCTTACATGTTAATGTGCATAGAGATCAGCTACAAATCTTGTTAAAATACCCATTCTGATTTAATTAGGTCAGGGTAGGGACCCTAGATTCTGGGTTTCTAACAAGCTCCCAGGAATGTGAATTCTGTTGGTCTCTGGACTTTGCTTTGAGTAAGAAAAACTAATATGGTAGTATTAGATTCACTTTATTATTTTTATTGGTGCATATTAATTATACAGAACAGTGGATTTTGTTTTGGCATATTTGTATATGAATATAATATACCTTGACCTCTCCACCCCCCATTAACTCCTTTCTCCTTTTCTTCCCCCTTCCCTGATTCCCTTCCTTTTCTCTAAAAATCTCCCTTCTACTTTCAAGTTATCTCCCTTTTTTAAAAATTCTTTTATTTTTTCTGGATTCCTCAGTAGACTTACTTTAAATCACCTTTATCTGGTACTAATTATCTTTGAGTATTGAGAAATGTCTGCCTATTATTTCAGTTATTTCTAATTTACCTGTTATAGACCTGCAAAATATGTGGTTCTCAATAAACAAAATCACCTAGAGGGAGTGTTGGAACATAGATTGTTTGACTCCACCTCCTGAGTTTCTCATTTGTTAGATCTTGGTTGGGTCCAAATATTTGTATTTCCTACTGATTCTGAGGTGACAATATTATTGCTCCTGGGACTATATTCTGCTTAGAATTTTTATTTTCTTCTTTGTGCTTAGGTGTATTTTCTAAGCTTTCAAGAATGAATGCATGTTATATCTGTAACCATAACTGTTTAGAATGATTGCAAAATACTTCCAAGGAGTTGCTCATAATACCCAGCTTGTATGTTCCATTTGTAACACAAAACAAAGATACAGATAATATGAACAAGCTGCAAGTATTTAAGTATCTAAATGTTTCTGGTATTACTGAATTCAGTGACACAACTCCCTACCCAAGGGTTCAGGTTTACCTTGCATAAATAAATCAGTAGTCTTCCACTGCTTTGATTATTGCATATCATTTTGTATATTATTAATTATATTTATAGAGAGAACAATGAAATACATGCTAGGTCGGGTTAGATTATTAATCGTTTTTAATCCATGTTCAGGGTGAAAGATTCACCCTCAATTCACAAGTGGCCGCTGTGCCATCATCTTGTTGATTGTGCTTGCATTATTACTATATAAGCTATTCACCACACACAGTTTCTTTTCAGGGATACTTTTGAGAGTATTGTTTATTTAAAAGCAGATAATACAACCTGAAAAGCCATATACTTCCAACTGTAACCTGCACTAAACTCAGGCAAAAAACTAGCATCAGAAAAATCCACTACCAACACCTTTGTTTAGAGAAACTGTCACTCAGGGTACTTCATCTCTTACTATTGTTAATCAGAGTTTCCAATTGGCCTATAGTACTGGGATGCTTTGTCAGATGTCCAGTGAAGAAGTAGTTTGTAGTACTAAGTGATTGTTTCTAGAGTCAGATTCTAGTTCAGAACTGTCTTCACCACTAATTACAAGCTTTATGGTCTTAAGCAAGTGATTAGATCATTCTTTGCCTCAGTTTCATCTGTAAATTGGAAATATTAATAGCATATTTTTCACAATGTCAATGTGAAACTTGTATCTAGATGTCCCCCCAGCCTCATGTGGTCATAGGCGGGGAGTATCAAAGGTGGCTGGATTAGGGTGTGTGAATGTGCATTAAGGGTGTGACCGTGGGATTAAGGGCATGGATAATGGAACCCCCACTCTGGGTATGAGTGGCTCCAATTGACAAGCTTGTAGCCAGGATGGAATATAAAGGGACAGAAAGAAGGGAGGCTGTTGCTGCTTGTTGCTCACTGCTTTCTGCCTGCCATGCCATGAACTGTTTCTCTGCTATACTGCCCTTCCTTGGAGCCAGCCAGCTATAGAATGAAACCTCTACAAACTATGAGCTGAAATGACCTTTCCTCCTTCAACTTTTAGGTGTCGGGTATTTAGTCCCAGCAATGAGAAAAGTAACTAAGACAGTTCACATGGTTAAAACAATTCCTGGCACATTAAGAATGTAATAAAAGAGGCCTGCCATTCTATCAGTAAGTGCACGTAGATCCTGGGGAGCAGCTGTGTGGCCCAGACTGGCGCAGCTACAGGCAGATCCCAGCCAGGCCTCTGCCCAACCCCAGAGGCTCCCACACACCAGCCCAAGCCAAAGGCCCACTCAGAAAAGAGCTGCACAGGCGCACAAGCTTCAGCCAGAGGCCCACCATACCATCAGCCACAGGCAAAGACCCACCTGGAAAAGAGCTACACAGGCACACAAGCAATACCCAGAGGCTTGCCCCAATACCATTGATAAGTGCATGGAGACCCTAGCCAAAGCCTGCGCAGACAACAGGAAGTGGGATGCACAGCCCCCAGCCAAAGGCTCTCCTAGACAACAGCTACATAGGGGCCCCAGCAATAGGATCCCTACATACAATCCCAAGTGTGCTCAGGCCCCAACCAGAAGCCCACCCAGACAGCAGGTCAGCTCAGGGATCCAGAAGGCCACCACTCTGAACCCAAGAACTGCTATACTGGTGAGCCAGAGAGTAAAGTCTGCTAGGTGGCTTGCTGAGAATTCAAGACCACTGGGTGAGCAAAAAGTCGCCTCAACAAAGGCACAGCAGGCTGCATCTGTTGAAATGAGAAGACACATAAATAAGTTTCAAAACCAGATTCCAGATCACCTAAGGGAACCCCAAAGGGCAACGAGATGGAACAGTCTGATACTCAACCACCTGGACTCCCTGAACAGGCAACGAAAGAGGACCTGGAAAAAATGAAATCAGAAATAATTTCTCAGATAACAGCAGAGATTGTGCCCATAGTACAAGACATGATTAATAAATCTAGAACAGTCACGTATAAAAACATAGAGGAGCTGAGGAACATGATGGAATACCAACATAGGAAACAAATGGAATCCATAAAATGGATGCAAACAGATTTCCAGGAGATTAAAAACTCCATTCAAAGTTTATGCAGCAGAATGAGCCAATCCAAGGATAGAACTTCAGACATAGAAAATAGGATTGCAATTAGTGAATAGGAAAAAAAAAATTTCTTAAAAATAGTAAGGGACCACAAGAAATCAATCCAGCAGCTGGTAGACAATGTATAGAATAACATCAGACTGATCGCAGTCAATGAAGAAACAGGAGAGAGTGAAGATGACATAAAAAAAACTGTTCACATAAGTAATGCCAGAAAACTTCCCAAGCAGGGGAAAAGAACTTGACACATAGATAAGTGAGGCATATAGGACTCCAACTAGCTGTGATTAAAAAAAATCTACACATAGGGATATAATAGTTAAGATTCTAGAAACCCAACAGAAGAACAAAATTCTACAAGCAGAGAAAAGAAACAAATCACATACAAAGGAAAGCCCATCAGAATCACAGCAGACTTCTCAACACAAACCATCAAGGCAAGAAGAGCTTGGAGTGACATATTCCAAGCCCTAAAGGAAAACAGCCTCCAACCAAGACTGATGTACCCTGCAAAACTATCCTTCAAAATTGATGGAGAAATAAGATAGTTTCATGACAAAGAGCATCTTAAGAACTTCACGAATACCAAACCAGCACTCCAAAAAATTTTGAACAATATCCTAGGAAAAGACAATGAGGATCACAACCCCAAGAAGCCCAGCAGAATGAATCCATCAGGCATGACAAGAAATTAAATGCCAAGGGGGGAAATCCAAGAAAAAGAAAAAGTCATGACAAGGATAAGTCAATACATAGCAGTTATAACCATTAATGTTAATGGTCTCAACTCACCAATCAAAAGAAATAGACTGGCAGAATGGGTCAAGAAGCAAGATCCAACAATATGATGCATACAAGAAACACACTTAATTCAAAAAGAAATTCATAGACTGAAAGTTAAAGGGTGGAAAACAATACTCCATGTGACAGGAACCCCCCCCCCCCAAAGCAGGAGTAGCTATCCTCTTTGCAGATCAAGTGCATTTCAACCCAAAACTGGTTAAGAGAGACAAAGAAGGATACTACATCCTTGTAAAGGGAACAGTCCAAGAGGAAGAGGTGACAATCATTAATATATATGCACCAAACACTAGTGCACCCAACTATATAAAACAAATACCAATGGACATGAAAAATCATATAAGCACTAATACAACAGGAGTGGGGGACCTCAATACCCCACTGTCACAAATAGATCAACTAGATGAAAAATAAGCAATGAAATAGTAGAACTCAATCAAACTCTTGAACAAATGAACTTAACAGATGTTTATAGAATGTTCCACCCCACAAAATCAGAATATACATTCTTTTCAGCTGCACATGGGCCATTCTCTAAAATAGACCACATACTCACTTATAGGACATATTTAAGTAACTGCAAGGGAACTGAAGTTATCCCCTGTATATTATCAGACCATAGTGCCATAAAATTGGAGATCCATAGCAAAAGAAACTACAAGAATTTCATAAACACATGGAAATTGAACAAAACACTTCTGAATAACAAACGGGTGACAGAGGAAATTACAGAAGAAATCAGACAGTTCCTTCAATTAAATGACAATGACAATACAACATATCAGAATCTATGGGACACAATGAAAGCAGTCTTATCAGGGAAATTCATAGCAGTGAATGCTCACATTAGGAAAACAGAGCCAGCTCAATTACAGAACCTGATGCTGAACCTCAAGCTTCTAGAAAAAGAAGAACAGGACGAACCCAAAGCTCATACAAAGGAGGAAATTATAACGATCAGAACAGAAATCAATGCAATGGAGACTAAGAGAATGATACAAAAAATTAATGAAGCCAAGAGTTGGTTCTTCAAAAGAATAAATAAAATTGACAAACCCTTAGCCAACCTTATCAGAAAAAGGAAAGAAAAGGCCCAAATCCATGCAATTAGGAATGAAAAGGGTGAAATTACAACAGACCCAGCAGAAATCCAGAGGATCATCAATACCTACTTTGAGAAATTATACACCAATAAGATGGAAAATACAGAAGAAATGGACAGATTCCTAGATACGTGTGAATTACCAAAGTTGAATGAAGAAGACCTAAAAATTCTAAACGACCCAATATCAATCAATGAAATTGAAAACATAATTAAAAACTTACCACCTAAGAAAAGCCTGGGTCCTGATGGCTTCACTGCTGAATTCTACAAGACATTTAGAGAGGAACTACTGCCACTACTGTTTAAACTCTTCAATGAAATTGAAAGGGAAGCGATACTCCCAAATTCATTCCTGGAAGGAAGCATCACCTTGATCCCCAAAGCAGAGAAAGACTCAACTGAAAAAGAACTATAGGTCAATCCCACTAATGAACATAAATGCAAAAATCCTTACTAAGATACTGGCAAATAGAATGCAGAAGATCATCAAGAAGATCATACACCCTGACCAAGTGGGATTCATCCCAGGGATGCAAGGATGGTTCAACATACACAAATCAATCAATGTAATACACTATATCAATAGAGCCAAGGACAAAAACCATATGATCATCTCAATAGATGCAGAAAAAGCATTTGACAAAATCCAACATGCATTTGTGATAAAAAGTCTCCAAAAAAATTGGAGTAGACAGTCTCTACCTCAATCTGATAAAACGATCTATGAAAAACCAACAGCCAATATCATACTGAGTGGTCAAAAACTGAAATCCTTCACACTAAAATCATGAACAAGACAAGGATGTCCACTATCACCACTCCTGTTCAAATAGTTTTGGAAACATTAGCCACAACAATTAGACAAGAGAAAGACACACATCTTTTTTTTTTTTTTTTTTTGGTACCGGGGATTGAACTCGGGTCCTTTCACTTGCGAGGCAGGCAGCGGAACCACTGAGCTAAATCCCCAGCCCTAGACAAGAGAAAGAAATAAAAGGAATAAAGATAGGAAACAAAGAAGTCAAATTGTTATTATTTGCAGATGACATGATACTCTATATAGAAGACTCTAAGAATTCCACCAAAAGTCCTCTAGACTTAATAACCAAATTCAGTAGAGTAGCTGGATACAAGGTCAACACACAAAAATCAATAGCTTTTCTGTACACAAACAACAGACTCACTGAGAGAGAAATGGGACAAACAATTCCTTTCACAATAGCATCCAAAAAATTGAAATACCTAGGACTCAACCTAACAGAAGAAATCCAAGACCTCCACTCTGAAAACTATAGCACTCTGAAAAAAGAGATTGAAGAGGATATCAGAAAATGGAAAAACATCCCTTGCTCTTGGGTAGGAAGGATCAACATAGTGAAAATGGCCATACTTCCAAAACTGCTATATAAATTCAGTGCAATCCCAATTGAAATCCCAGCAGCATACTTTACAGACCTGTCATGTGGTAGAAAGAATTTGTGGGCTTTGGGAAGAGAAGACTATCAGGAGTTCCAATCCAGCTGTGTGACTTGAGCAAGTCATTGAAATGATCTGAGCTTCGGTTAGGTCATATGCATAATCATGCTTTCATAGCCCATCTCCCTAAGACCTGGGTCTGGAAAGGATCAAAGAATATAAATATTCATAGTTGTTGTAGATTAGAGATAATGTCAGTCTGCCTCTTGCCCAGGAATGGGTGCTTTTTTTGTAAAAGACTAAATAATGTAGCCAGGTGTAGTGGCATATTTCTATAATCCCACCACTTTGGAAGGCTAAGGAGGAAGAATCACAATTTTGAGCCCAGCTGAGCCAGCTTAGTGACTGAGATCTTGTCTCAAAAGTAAAAAATAAAAATAAAAAAAGCTGGGGATTGAGCTAAGTGAAAAAGCCCTGGGTTCAATTCCCAGTACTGCAATAGTAAACAAACAAACAAATGGGCTGCTAATGTAGCTCAGTGGTATAGTGTATCCGAGTTCCATCTCTCATACCTCAAAGAAAAAAAATAAACAGTAAATATTTCAGACTTTGTATACCATACAGTCTGTCAAAACTATCCAGCCCTGCCATTGTTGCACAAAAATATCAGAGTGTTTGTAAACAAATGGGCATGGTTGTGCTCTAATAAAACTTTATTTATGGACATTGAAGTTTAATTTTTCTCATAATTTTTACGTTAGAAACTATTCTTTGGATTTTTTTTTTCAATTCACTTAATCATTCTTAGCACAAAACAGGCATCAGGCTGAGTTTGGCCCCGGGAAGCATTATTTGCTCATCTCTGGTCTAGCATAGTGCCTAGCATATAAGCAGATAATACTAGCCAATATCAGCATAAAAGCTGCCTTATAAACAGTAGAAATCATTATAAATAATCTTTTAGAAACCTTTTGATTTTCTGTCATGGATTAAAGACTGCCAACTATTGTCCCACCATCAGACCATGTCAGTACCTTCAGATATAACTCAATTGTGTTTGTGGACTTAGAATCAGCAAAATATTAAATTCAACTCATTAAATCTTCAGTCTAGGTCAAATATTAATTCTTGTCTTTCAATAGAATATTATATCATTCAGCTAAAAAAAGTAATGTTAACTCTAAGTTTTTCAGAAATTAGAGAAAAGTAGAATTAATGAGAAGATCTCTCATAATCATACTATCTAGATCAGTTCCTGATTAGTTGTGTTTTTCTACTTTCTATGTTGAAGGCCATTTTCTTTATTAAGAAAAAAGAAGTACAGTGGACCCTCGACTAATGAACTCGATCAGTTCCTGAGGGCTGGTTGTAACTCAAATTGGTTATAAGTAAATACAGCTGAGATCTAAATGTTTACCTGGGTACATGCTATAGATAACAAGAGGCAGATGAATCTTTCATTAACCGTATTAACCCAAGTTGTTCATACATTAGGCTGGTCGTAACTTGAGGGTCCACGGTAAAACAATAGTCAAATAGTTATATTTCTCAGCCATCTGTCATAAACATAGTTTCTAAAAAAGTACCTGCAATTATTTTTATTTTCCTTAACCTCAGTTGATACTGTGCTTTGCCCTCCCTCTGCTTTTTTCTTCTTGTGTTCTTGGCTGTGTATACCTTTATCATGTGAATATATCTCAACACAGCCCATTCTCTTTAGTTACGTTTCTTTAGTATTTTCTTTCTCACCAGCTTTATATGTGATTGTAATTTTATATAGCCCATGTTTCCCTACCTATGAAAACAAGCATAATATTGAACCATATTAGAGTAATAAATAGTATTTTATTTATTGGTTACACTCTAACCCCCTATTGTGATACTCCTAGCTACCCTCAAAGTCTCAAATCAATGTTTCTAGGAGGTTCTTAGGTGATATGACACAGGTGATCATTAAGAAGTCATAGTAGCTATTGCCTCTGTCTGCCATGGTTCTCTCCTACTCTGGGCTCCTTTGATGATGTTTGTGGCCCAGATCTGTGCTTCCCATGGAGTCTCTTAATCATGCCTGATCACTGCCACTGCTGCTGGTGTTCACCATCACAGTGGTGTGTCCACCATCACAGTGGTGTGTCCACACTAAGAGATCCTATAGCTGCAATACACTGATGCCATGCTGCATCTCATGAGAGCAAGGCTTTTCTCCTTTTTTTGTTATCAGCAGCAGATGAGTAATATGATAGGGTTGTTTTGTGATCATAGTTTATTGAAATAGAGCTTTCAATTCTTATATTTCCTTCTCCCTAGTACTCTACCATAGGTTTATGAAGGGTGAACCACAGACTAAATCTGAGTGACCGGCACAATGCTTATTAATTGTTCCTTCTTTTTGGCCTGTTATTAGTTCATATGCAACAGCTCTATATTTTCTTTCTTTGGAATGAATTATTTCCCCAGGAGACTCCTTTTCCTCTCATGTATAAAAATGGAAGATGCCTGCCCTGTCACTACATATGCAGACATATCTGAACGAATGCCATTGTTGATTAAAATCTAAAGTCAAGTCAGAATCCCTATTCCATCAGCATTTACCCCTTAGAGCCCTCATTCTTCAATTTTTCTTTTTTAGTAATGTTGGCTATAGGACAATAGTTATTTTTACTCTGGGCTCTTATAAAATCCAGGCCTTCTAAAATGTTTCATATGTTTTTGAAGTAGACATCTGTTGTTTTTGGATGCCTCCTCAAGAACACTGCTCCATCAATTCTGCCTTCACCCTCCTACATCTCAGTTTCTCCTCCTCTCCACACTGGATCATTCCATCACAAATTTCTTCCATTTAAAAAATAAAACAAAGCAATTTCTCTTGATTAAACTAGCTAAGCTCTTCTAGCTACTGCCCCATTCCCCGCTTTTTATTTTATGTATATATATATGTATATATATATATATATATATATATTTAATATTTGAGTCTCTCAATTCCTTTCATCTTACTCTTTTTTGAACAGACTCCCACAGGGTTTTCTTTACTGTCACACCGCTTAAAGCGTTCATGTCAAGGCCTCTGCATAGTTAAATCCAAAGTTCTCCTTTTACTTGACCTCTCTTCATTTGACAATGATCCTCATTCTCTTAGTATGCCTCCCATCTCATTGGCTGTTTCTTCTCAAAATCCAGTCCTTATCACCATCCTGATGCTAAACACTGAAGTACTTAATTCTTGAGATTCTTATCTTCAACTGTCTCACCTTCAGTGATCTCATTCCATTTCATCACTTTAAATACCATCTATGTACTGATAATTTTCCAGCCACTAACTCCTAAGATCCAGACTCTTATATTAAACTTTCAACATCTCCACTTTGAGTTATAATAGGAATTTCAGATTTAATGTCTAAACAAGAACTCCTGGGATGGGGATGTAGCTCAGTGGCAAGTGCAAGATCCTGAGTTCGATTCTCAGTACTGAAAAAAATAGAACTGTTCATGCCTGCCACAGTTCTCTCCATCAAAGATAATGGCAATGCTATCTTTCTGGTTACTCTTGAAAGAAGTGTTCATTATCCTTGATTCTTTGTCTCACTTATACTTACCTCCAAATAGAATATGGTGGCACTGCCTTCAGAATATACTCAGAATCTATTTCTCACCAAGTACTCTGTTATCACTCTAAACTATTAACATCTCTCATCTGGATGACTGCACTAATCTCATCTGGTCTATTTATTTCTTCCTTCAGTACACATTTAGCTACCCTGCTCAATATTTCTGTCTTCTCATCTGAAAGGAAAATCACAGTCAACAGCCTACAAGACATTTTATAAGCAGTGACTCCATCTCCCTCTCTTCTCTGGCTTACTTTGCAAAATACAAATCATATGTGCACTGTGGTTCTCTCTCCACCTTTTCTGAGAATCTACATAGCTCATTTCTTCAGCTATTGTGGCTCAAATGTCCCTTTCTCACCAAGGCCTTCCCCAATAATTGTAAATAAGATTATATAATTTTTCCTTCCCAGCAATCTCTATTCTTCTTCTCTGACATTTTCAGCACTGTGCATATCATCACCAGAAATATTACATATTTTATTAATGTAGCTATGTATTCTCCATTCAGCCATTCCCAACTAAAATAAAGCAATAAGTAAATCAAGGATTTCTGTCTATATTATTCACTATTATATACTTGGAATCTAAAACAAGTCTACCTATAGAAGACAGTCAGCATATATTTATTGTGTAAATGGATTAATGAATCTTCAGCATCTCTAATTCTTATTAGCACTTCAATATTCCTTCATGGGATTATTCTTCCCTTTTTCAATCTAAATGGTTTGATTAGCCTAACTTTATCTCTTTAACTTCAGATCTGGTGAATTTCTGGTGTATTGCTACTCTCAGCCTTACCAGTGTCACATAATTGGTTTAGGGATGGGCCCATAACACAATCCTATACAAGGACTCTAAAGTCCCAGATTTCCGTTGTACTATTAGGAAAAGGATGTTCTCCTTCTAAAGAAGTTTCTAACCTTGTGGGATATAAGCTCAGAATTATTGGAGGTTGTCTTGCCACAATAAGAGATAACCTTGTCTTAAGAATGAAGACAATGCATAGGAAAGCAAGTAATACCGAGAAATAGAGAAATACTGATTTGTAGTGACTTCACTTGAGAACATGGATCCAGCTATGCTTGAAGCAATTTGAACTGAGTTTCTGAAACCTACAACTAAAAAAATATTTACAAAATCAGACTTTACCCTGGGTTCAATTCTAACATGACACTGCCTCTTTTTCTTGATGTTCTTAGAGCTTCTGTTACTTCACTAGTCAGTTTTTTCCTTACTAGTAAAAGTCAAGTCCAGAGTATTTATTCCTTCAATTTCCTCCTCAGTCTTCTAAGAAATGAAATCATCAGAGAGGCAAAGAATGTTACAAATTCTTATCTTTCAGCAGAATGAAACTTTCAACAGACATTGCAATTGTTGTACAGTACTTCCTTTCCCCCAAATTGTATCTGTGCTGACTTTGTGACTGGAGTTGGAAAAGCAGCATCTAGATGGTCCATGTGGTTAGGTGGCACACAACATTTTCCTATGTGCATTTCACCTGCATGTTTCTCTCTTTATCTTGGTTTTCATTACCTCTGTCCTTGGGTTTCTAGATATCCTTATCAGTGAAATTTATGAAGTCAGGAAACATTTATAGCATTCTATATCTGGTGTTTTTCTAGGTGCTAGAAATATAAAAAGAAAGTTTTATTTTGTTGTCTATAATTATCTTGTCACTAAGAGTTAATAAATAAGTATATATATTGATATTTAGAACTACCTGAATATTTATTAAATGTTTTCTTTAAAAAATGTATGTTTCTGTAGACATATTTTAGCCCATTCTAATTAGTCTTGATGGTATGATACTAATGATGAATTCAATTTACAAAGTACTGATGGACAATACAGTAGATGCAATGGTTGATTTATATTATTACTTGTCCAATGAGTGATCTTTTAGCTGGGTAGGATGAAAGACTGGCTCAAGTTAGCTTAAATAAAGGAGAGTTATTATATGCAGCAATGAAAGTACTGTCATATCAATTCAAGAATATTCACAAGTAACTGCTGTAAGAGAGAATGCCAGAGAGGAGTTCTGCATTCATGGCATTTCTGGGTACCTCAGCAGCAGGAATTCATTAGCTATGATCTGGTTGATAGAGTATCATTACTCTATGTTATTCTGCATGCCTGTTTCTTTTTCCTCATCTCTGGTCAGCTGTCCCCTCTTGATTCAAGCAGTCCAAGGCCAGACAAACATGTATAATGTTAAATAGCAAGTGGCACTGAATGTGGGACAGAGTATTGGGAGTGGGAGAGACTGGGAGAAATGAAAGGGAACGTGAAGCCTTAAATAGAGCCAGCCATTATTTTATGTGAGAATATTGATCCATTCTTGCTACAATATCTAATTTTTCACAAGAAGATAGAAATTCTGAGGGAAATTTCTTAATTTTTAAAGGACAGCAAGTAAGTAAAAATAAATAGACTGTATTTTAAAACTTGTGAGGGAAACCCCTATGCAAAAAAGAGTTAACATAGCAGGCCTAACCTTTTTATCCTTAAAAAGACCTGTTTACAAAGCTGGCCCCTGGCTCGAATTCAGAAAGTTGGATTTCAGGACAGTGCCTATCATTCTCAGAACTGGTATGAGTGATTCACTGTGCCTTAGCTGGCCACCTGCCTTCCTTGTGAGAGTCTAGAATTTTGATAAGTGCCTGCCAGAAGCTCCCTGCATGACTAGTCCTCAAAAAACCTCTGGACTCTGAATCTCTAATGAGCTTCCTGGTTGCTAACATTTCACACATGTTGTCAAAAATTCATTGCTGGGGCAATTGAGTACTTCCTGTGTGACTCCACCTTGTAAGTTTGTACATGGTTTACCCTGTACTTTGCCCCTTTTTCTTTGGTGGTTTTATTGTGGATCCATTGGCCATAATAAATCATAACCATAAGTACTACTATATGTTTTGTTCTGTACCATAAGTACTATAGTGAATCATCAAAACTGGGGATGGTCTTGAGAACCCTTGATACAAAGCCAAATAAAACATATCTTTAAGCCAAGTCCAACTCATAGAGTATTTACAACTTCTAACCTAAAAACCTGCCCTCTCACCATGGGCAGGACACACACCACCCATAAATGAAAGATTTTCACACACATCATCTCATTTCTTCCTCATAACAACCCTGAAAAATAGACATTTTAAATAACTACATTGTGTATAAATTAGAAAACAGATCAGCTTAAGCTTGCACAAAGGCATATAACCGATAAATGAAGAAGCAGGGTTCAGTCAGAGATAAATAGCACTTTTATTTCCATATTCCCTGTATATGAAATTATAATTTCTTCCTCATGTTAAAATCTCAGGCCCACTTTATTTATTTTTCATTTCCTGTGCATAGCATTTATATATCTGGGGCTAAAAGTATTTTTATCACTATTTTTCCCTGTAATGTCTACTTTTCTTTTATTCCATTCCAATCATCCCTTCTTATCACCCACAAATGAGGCTTTCTAAACCAATAGAAAAGAGAAAGAAAGGGGAAGTGGGCACACAAGGGAAAGGAAAGATAGCATGGCCACTGGACCTGGCTCTGCTAAGAGGTCATTAGTACCAGTAGTAGGTTCAAAAGTAGAGTGAGAGATTCAGGGTAAATCTGGACTTCAGTCCACATCCAAGAGATGATGTAACAATTTTTGTCCCTCTGACTATATTGGTATCTGTAGTTAGAGAAGTGATAATCATTCTAGAAAATTTATGTGGTTTGGAGCAGGATCTCATCCAGTGTCTGAGGGACAGTGGTGTAGATCTGATATCAGGATAAGAGGGTGGGAAATGAATAGGCAGTTAGTTGAGGCCCTAGCTGGGGTTCAGAGCAGAACCACACTCTTAAGAAAAATCAACATTCAAACCTTGAAGCTAGGTAGAAATTCTACTTTGTCTTAAACTTGTAGAGTCAAAAGTTAGGAAGGGCAAGTTCAACTTGGTGGTTGAACAAGAACTCCAGGGTTCTTCTCTAGTTCATTAAATACTAATCTTAGAACAGACTAATTCTAGCCTCTTTCTCCTAATAGTCTGCTGATCTTAAATGGCTTTCTAAGAATTGGTGGGACTGAGCACATAAAACTGAAGGTCTTTATTATCTGTGTCTGGGAAAAGTTGACCATGGTTGAGACTGAGAATTTTTTAGCAAATAAATGAACCAAAATAAGTTTGTCTAGCTTCACAATATTTATTACTGTTTTAGGTTTAACTGACCAATATATCTCTGGAAATACTCAAGCATACATAAATTCTAAAGAATACTCAGGGAGATACTATTTCAGTGACTTCTTAAAGTTACTGACTTTTAAAAATAGAGTCATATTACTAATGTAAGTTTTTTTCCTGTACCAATCTGTTTTGTGGCTATTTTAATACTACATAACTCCTGAATTATAAACATTAGGTTTGTGAGTATCCCTCCATCCAATTATGTATGCACTAATATATACTCAGTTCCTACTACATGTGCCTTGTGGTCATTGTGGAGAGTCATAATGACTGATGTTTATTGAACACTTATCCTGCAATCTACACTACTGCACTTATATGTATTAACTCACTATTGCTTATAATAACCCTAGGAGGCAGACATTATTATATCCATTTCTTGAGGAGGAATCCAAGCCATAGAAAGGTTCAGTACAACTTTTAGTTGTACCTGGAAGTGCCCCTCCCTCACTTCAAGCAATAACAATTTAGAAAGACAGATAAGGCATATTCAGATATAAACAAAGTGTTGGCCTTCCTGCGTTTTCACCCAAAGGTAGCTTTGGTTTGATTGGCTTTTATTTCCTCCCTTTGTTCCATTTGGCATCCAAGCTACTTTAGTGCCACCTGTTGACCAGAATGGGGAACTAACTGACCCAGTACTTTCCCTATGATTTTATTTCTTCTAATAGGATTCTATCTATACCTCATTTTATTTCTGGTTCTAAAATGTCCACTTTACTCCATAAAACACTTAACAGTTATTATTTATTTCTGAGCAAGAGACATTCATGAGAGTGAGCTATGGCAAAATACTCCAATTTGTAGTTCAATTTTATATATTTCCAGGCATCTCTAGACAAGGGTATCATAATTTATAAATATGTGGATCACTATTACATTTGCATGAGATAAAAAGGAACTATCAAGACATTTCAGAAAGTAGTGAGATCTCCCGCCCTTAAATTTTGAGGATGCAATTGTTACAAAGCCATGGTAAATGTAATTTTATTTTTTGTTACTCTGCTATTTCATAGGGCTGAACATTTTTGCAAGGATTTTGGGGGAAGACTACAGTCAATGATTAGCAACACAAAAAGTGACCAATTTTCTGAATTATAATCATCAGATGAACTGGATATCTTGTCACATGCACATAAGTCTACATAATTCCCCTTTCTAGTGTATTAAGAAATAGTATGCACTTTAATTTGCCAAAAGAAATGCTTGTACTCTGGCAGCAATATGCTACTTGTATCATACAAGAAGATGAATACCAGAACTACAGATGCAAGTGGTGTAAATGAATTTTTATTGGGAAGGGAAACTGCCAATTTCAAGAGCAGCAAATAAATGAATAATGAAACCCCATGTTGTTGTAGATATACATGAAATCCACAAAAAATATAGGAGGCATTTCAATCTCCCCAGCCCTGAAATGTCAAATGCTTTTCCTACGAAAAAGGAATACATGAAGAGCATGGGAAAACTCCTTATAAAAAGAAAAGCTCTGAGGATGAAGGGAGAAAATGAGGGCCAGAATTTAGCTCAGTGGTATAGTGCCTGCCTGGCAAGCGCAAGGTCCTGAGTTCGATCCCCAGTACAAAAAAAAAGAAGGGAGGGAATTTATAAATTAAAAAGTTACACAGAACACTCCTTAATTGAACTACATTTTCATATCCTCACAATAATACAAAACACTAATGCACTTGCAGAGTTAGTTCAGATTACTTAAATACCAGATACATCTTTAGTCCCCTACATACGTGTTTAGAAGTTTCTTATATTTGTACAAAAATGAAGCCATTAAAAAAATGAAACTATTAATGCTTTTCCACAGCAACGACTACACGAAGTAGGCCAAGACAAATGGAGTTTTCCCAAAGCTGCAGTTTGAAAAGACTATAAATGATTGGTCCCACGTGAATAAGTAGATTTTTTTGCTACAGGAAATCCAAATGGAATAAACAGCAGAGATGTGTAAAAAGGTTTCTTGCAGGGGAAAGATGATGACATGCTGGGTGCATTTACTTTTCTGTTCCTCCTGCCACATGACATTTTTTCTCCTGAACCATCTGAAGGCTGTAATATTAGGTTGTCTTTACAGAAACTGCATGATGATGGTGCTGTCTCTGTTTTCAGTGTTTACTAAATTCTGTGATGGCTTTATCAAAAGTGGTTTGAGGCCCCAGCCATGGCCGGAAAGCGGAAGTAGAAGTAGAGAACTTTCCAGTTGGCTTGAGTTCTTTTTGGTGAGCGCATTCCTTTCTCCGGTAAAACATGGTTAAAAGTTTACGGAGTAAGTGGAAAAAAATGCGTGCTGAAAAGAGAAAAAAGAATGCCCCAAAGGAGCTCAACAGACTTAAAAGTATTCTCAAAGTAGACTACAATGTTTTAATGAAAGATATTCGGGAGATAGCAACTGTGGTGGTACCTAAACAATGCCAAGAGAAAATGGAGTGTGTGGCAAACGATGATGAAAAATTTAACATGAAAATTGAGACTGAGATAAAGAGAAACAAAAAGACTCTTCTAGACCAGAATGGACAGTACCTAGTATGGATGAACCAGAGGCAGAGAAAAAGACTGAAGGCAAAACAAGACAGAAGAAAGGAGAAAGGGAAAGCAAAAGCAGCAAAGGCAGTGAAGGGTTTGGCCTGGTAGACCCTCAAAAACTTGGAAATGCCATATGGGACCAATGTTAGATTAGAAAGTACACATTGATGGGCTGGGGATGTAGCTGAGTGGTTCCGCTTCCTGCCTCACAACTGCAAGGTCCCGAGTTCGACCCCTGGCACCAAAAAAAAAAAAAGAAAGTACACATTGATTTCAGCTCCCACTAAATGAAAACTGTTTCTGTTCATATTTTAACTTGGCCTTTTTTCACTTCAAACTCAAAATAATCTGTTTTGGGAACTTGAATAAAGTATTTTCTTTGGGGGGGGGAAGTGGTTTTGCCACTATGTAGTCAAGCTCTGAATTATTAGGGATTTCATAGTAAAGTATAGAAAAGTTAAGAGCCAGCCCCAGGCAGATAGGATGTGTGGCTTCCATCTCTCTCTCTCTCTCTCTCTCTCTCTCTCTCTCTCTCTCTCTCTCTCACTGAACGCTTCTTAGGAAGCTACTGGGGAATTCTCTATCATTTTCTTTCAGTCATCACCAGATGCCATCAAGGTACTGGAAATAATATCCCTTTTCAGATTTTAAAATCTCTGGATTTGTTGCCTTGGCTTTTAAAGACTCAACAATTGCAGGACAGTAGTACAGATCTCACTTTAGATTCTACTTTCTCCCAGTGTTCTTAATTGGATGCAATTTCTCATCCAGTACTGGTTTGCTGTGTCCATGCTCGAAATGACCTTCCACGTGGATCTGTGGCCTGATAATGTTCTTAAGGGCCATGGAGAGCAGGTTGTCCACACCATGCTTTGAGCAGGTGGCTTTCCCTTCTGGGTCACTCTATCTTCTCCATCGTAGGAAAGCTGTGGGCAAGAATGGTGGTGATGCTCTGTAGAAAGGACCAGGGACAAAGAGGAGCAAGATACTGAGAGCTACAAACACCCTATATCTGGAAAAGTCCTTCTCAAGAGCCTTTATATACCTGCTACCACTTTGTTCTGGTTTTGGCTTTAGCACGAGATCCTCCTGGAGGTGAAGGGCAGGGTGCCACTTATACCACATTTTTAAAAAAAAATTTGATCTTTCTTTTTTATTCCAAATCTTGGCTCATGCTCAAAAACAATTTTTCTCCTTCTTTCTTTGGTCCATTTGCAAATTCAGAGTACTTTAAATGAGCTTCCCAACCTATCTGACCTACCTGTACTCCTTCACAGTCAGGCTGAAATCAGTGACTACAAAAAGCTTGAATCAAAACTATTTGAAAGTATTCAAAGTTCAGTATCACTATGAAGTCCTCACTTACCACTTTTACTATTTTTCCACCTAAATCTGTACTTCTGTAAGCATAAAAATTCATGATAAAGATTTATTATCCATCAATTCTTAAGATATTTAGATTTCAGCTTTTATTATAATTCTCTGCTGTTTGCTATATGAAATATATTTCATAGAAAACCATTTGACAATGGCCTAGCTGGGCCTCCTTTCTGATTCTTTATTTTTCTTCATAGACTAGATATTTTTCCTTTTATTCATAAATAAAATATGTTGGTGGTTGAAGTGGGCTCCCTCAGCAACTGGACATGGCACACTTTGATTCCCTATAACAGGTTTCACTTCTCACTATGAGATGAGATAACTGCTTGGCTTTTGTGGCCTTTACCCCTTATCATACTACGGACACAAAGTGAGACATAAAGGCTGCACAGCTATCTGCTGCTTGAGGCTTGGGTAAAGGAATCTGACCAGCACCTTGAGACTGAGGTATCCCTTAGTTCTCATGTCCATAAGATTTCAATATCGGTCAGCTCCCTCAAGCTGCTAGCCTAAAAAGCCAGTCCTGCTTGCTCCTGCTCAATTCTCCTTATCAACAGTGCACAGGCTAACAGCTGCCTGATGAAGGACAACTAGCCTAGCCCAGTTCCAACCCCCCTTCTAACCCATATCCCTTAACCCCATAAAACCCTGAGTTGATAAGAGACGAAGTTACTTGGCCCTCATATCAGGGGTCCCTCTCAGGTCTGTTTTAAATAAACTTGTTTTGACTGTTGAACTCACATCTTTGTTCCTTATTCCCAATATTGGGGCTTCAGTGGCATTTTCAAAGCCTTTCAGTGTTTGTCTTCTGGGTACTTTCTAAAAAGAAGAAAAAATTTTTTCATTGAGAGCTTCTTCCTCCTATTCTATGATTTCTGTCAGTGGCAGTGCTGAGAGGTACCTGGGGATTTCTGGACCCATAATTTCATCGATGTCTTCTCTCTAGTGCTTTGATACTGGTCTTGACATTTCTTCAGTCCAATGTAAAGTCAGCTTTAAGGACCTTCTTCCAACCAACCTGTATCCTTTAATCTATCCTGAATAGAACTTCTAGATGTGCCAATGCGTCTTGGAGATGTTTAGCAGGGAAGGGCTCCAAAGTAGGAGGTTTGCTATCTTTCTTGAAGCCCACTCATCCTTTGCAGCCCTCATTTCTCTCAGCTGACTAGAGTTAGAGATGCCTCTATCTCATTTCCAGTTTCATTGTGTCCACAAGCAAAGAATCCTGCATCAGAACCTAGCTTCCCTTTTTAAGTTATTTCAAGTGATTTTCTTTCTAGATGAATATCTTTCTAGATGGTGTTCTTTCTGGATAATGTGGATGAATTTGTAGCATGAGATTAAAGCCTTTCTTAGACCCTGTATAGATAGAATTTCCTTCTCTACTTACCTTCTTTCAGTTCCTTTCAGTGGGTACAGGAATGGAAAGGGCTTTTTAAAAACATTTTTACCACAACCTTTCCTATACTTTCATTCTACAGATGAAGAAATTGAGGGATGGAAAGGTAAAATGATCTGGTCAGATTGACACAAGCAGAAAGTAGCAGAACAGAGTTATTTTCTTGTTTTGTTTAGAAAACAATATTGCATTGTGTTTTTTAAAATTGCCTTTTCATATGAAAATATTTCACTTTTCAGCTGCATTATGGATTCAGTTAATGAGCCTCATCTCAGAAGTGAATTATTATTTAAACGAAGTATTCTAAGAAAGAATGCATTTCTGAATCCAAATATTCAATTTGCTTATGAATTTTTAGAGCAGTGCATAACTCCTCATAAAGATTCCAGAATACCAGTTGAACACTAAAATTCTTATGTGCAAACAAGTCAATCTTAGGCATTTCTACTAAAAGGAAAATTCATGTATAATAGGCAAAGGAATTTAACAGTAACCAGTCAAGCTGGAAGAATAGACACTCCATCATTAGCTCACAATCTTGGTTCAGTGTTAGAGCTAGTATTTTGGGAAACTAAAATCACTTACTATGCTTTTAAAACTATATTCTCATTCTTGTCTTGTAACACCAACCTTCTTACGGTAATAGTATTAAATTTAGAGACAAATTTTTGTCCTACCATTTGGAACATTAAGTTTTCCAAATGTTAATTCATAATAACAAAGATAAAATTTATTAACTTGAGAAACACTTCCCTAATGAATCTCTGTGGAGCAAAGGAAAAGAATCCATATTCCAACACTTTAGGGTTTCCATGGGGATCAGAAGAATCACCATTTACTGAGAGGTTACTTTGTGCCAGCCACTGCCCTGAATACTTTACAAACATGTTTAATCTTCACCATCAACCTAGGAGGTGGACTTAACTATCCAGGGTAGGAAACAAGTCTGAGAGAGGATAGTAGTATTGCTGAGGACACACAGCTAGTGGGAGCAAGATCTGAGATTTTAAACCAGGTCAACCCAATGGCAAAGTCAGAAAATTTAATCAACAATCATCCTACAATTCAGTGCTTTCTAATTCCTAACCCCAAGATCTATGTACTTTGTACCCTTCCCATCTGTTTCTTGGTCTTCTGGAAAGGTAAATATTGGCTATTAGAACTCTGGCTATTTTTCCTTTTCAAAGTAGTATACCCTTTGGTTCACTCTGTCCCATTTCTTCACCTCCCATGATAGATGCATTTCTTTTTTCCATTCTGGGTCTAGATTCCACTGTTTCTTCTCAGCCCGAAGTGTCCCTCTCTTACTTGTCTCCATTCCATCTCTCCAACAGAACTTTTTTTCCAGTGTTGGGGTTCAAAACTTCACGTTAGGCAAGTGTTCTACCATTGACTACATATACCCTAAACCACACACTTGAAGTAAAAGCTTAAAGACAATACCACCCTCAGTGCCACACCCCCCATGCACTGGCACCCTGTTTTGCTCAGCCCTTTCCCTCCGGCCCCACACTGCTCTGGAGCCAGGCTGCCTTTGGAAATGCCCTTACAGCAGCAGACAAAGCGAAGGCTGGACCTAGGAGAAAGTGGTCACCAGTACCTTTCAGATGGTTTAAAAAAACTCCTGAGGGCAAAGGAAGAGCTGCACTACAAGGTCCAGATAGCCAGAAAACTCCAAAATCTCCCTCAGAAAAAAACGCGGTATGACATGTCCCTTGGTCTGCTCACCAAGAAGTTCATTCAGCTCGTGAGCCAGTCACCCGATGGGGTCTTGGACTTGAACAAGGCAGCAGAGGTGCTCAAAGTGCAAAAGAGGAGGATCTATGACATCACCAAGGTGTTGGAAGGCATCCACCTCATCAAGAAGAAATCCACAATCAGTAAAGAAGATCCCTGAGGGACCCTGTATATCTGAAGATCCAGAATCAGAGACTTTTTTGTTTTTTTGAGATAAAGTCTAGTCTATTAGCTTTGAACTCAAAATGACATAGCCCAGGCTGGCTTTGAACTTGTGGCAATCCTCCTGCCTCAGCCTCCTGGGTGGTGGGATTACAGGCCTGCATCACTACACCCAGTTGAGACTTATATATTCTTTTTTTTAATGAAAAAATAAAATTTCAAAACAAAATAAGTGAATAACAATAGTTACTACACTGTGTATCATACTCTTAAAAGTACTTACTTAGGATACAAGACATAGACAAAAAAGATTACTTTACAAAGAAGAAACAGATAATAGCACAAAACTTTCTTTTCAGTGAACTAAGAAACAAGTATATAAATGAAACAAGTTAGCATATATATTAAAATATTTTTGAAGCAACAAAATAGGTAATTTGAGGAATTATTTGAACTTCTCTCTATCTCCAATTTATCTGTCTTTTATAAAACATATATATTCTTATAAGTCATGATGGTTTAAATTTTTTCCATGTGTTTATTTTGCCATTTTCGTGATGGCTATATCTGAGGCAATTAGACGAGAGATTTCCTTAACGCTTGCTACATTAGCTTATGTTACATTTCAAGATATTCGAAAAATTACTGGCCATCAAGACCAAACTGTTATAGTTGTGAAAGCTCCTCCAGAAACAAGACTTGAAGTGCCTGACTCCACAGAGAGCCTACAAATCCATCTGGCAAGTACCCAAGCACCCACTGAGGTTTGTGTCCAGAACAGACTGAAACACACAGTCCAATGAAAACAAACGACCAAGACCGCAATGGGAATATCCCTAAACCCACTTCCAAAGACTAGGCTTCAAATAACTCAGGACATAATGACTGCTCAATTTCTATGGCAAATCTTTCTCCTCTGGCCTCTCCCACTGACCTTTTACAGGAGATTGAGGACCAAATTCCTTCCAACCTAGAAGGACTATTTGTGAACTTAGTGCCTCCCCTACTCCAAGAAGACTACCTCCTGAGCCTGGGAGAGGAAGACAGCATCATCTATCTCTTTGATGCCTGTGATTTAGAAAAGCTCCCATTGGTGGAAGACTTTATGACTAGCTGATTATGCTATGTGTGAACTTTCCTTATAAGCCAATATTTTTTTTTATCCTGGAACAAGAACATCTGTCATGCAGTGTTGTCCCTTCCTACCTTCTTCCTCCAAGAGAGTATCATGAAGTAAACTACAAATTTCTGAACAAAGCTGACATTTTAATGAATTAAATAATTGTCTAAAAGCACAGTCTGAAGCTCCCTTGTGAAATCCCTGCCTTGTCCCAGGCTCCAAAATCTTCTGGATGAGTCAACAAGTGAGAAAATGTACCATCAGGTGTTTCCTGCCTGTCCTTTTCCCTTCTCCCTCCTTCCCTCTCATATTGGCTTGCTGTGCCTGACAGATGGGCTGTAGAATGGGGTCCAACCACCTGACCCACTGGAAAACAACAATCTTCCCTAATAGTATTTCAAGCTATGCCTTCTCTGAGAATGCATGTCTTTGGGGTCTGCTAATATGGAATGGAACTGCAGCAAGTGCAAACTTGAAGTCATGCAAAAGTATGAAATAAATTTCCTCAGCTCTTCTTAGGAATATTTAAATTAGTCTCACACTTCAGTTTAAGCTATGGGCTTTGTGTCCCACTAGGAGGTCTCGAGAACCACCACAGCCTTTCAGATGAAGAACCTGTTTTCAGAGTACTTGTTTTGGATACAGAGGTCTAGTGGAGTTCTGCCTGTTGTGGATTTTTCTGTCTCCAATTTACCACTCCCACTCCCCTGTCCCCAGTGTATTTGTGAGTTTCCAGTTGATTTGTAGCAAATGGCTACTTAGGAGTTCTTTGTAGATTGTTATAAACTTTTTTCTTTAGCTGCCATTTAAGCATTACCGTGGCACCCATCACCATTTCAAGTTGTTTACTTTTAAGCAGTTTTTGCAAATTCATATGGCTTTAGCAGAAGGAGAGAGAACCTCTACCTATTAGATCATCTAAACCTGTGTGACCTAAGGTCTACTATCCTCTGCCAGAAGTACTGACCCATCTTGCTTCCTTTCCTGGGAGGGGGGCTCGGGTCCAGTCCACCTTGGAGCTCCCTGACATGGATGGCCCATTGGGAAAGAGAATAGGTCAGACAATGAAGCAGTCCCAAGGAGCAGCAGGCATGGACCCTCCCGTCCTTGGGCTTCCTGGGCCTCTGTGACTGGGAAAGGGCTTTTATGCCACACTCAGGGAGATCACTTCTCAGGATGGGGTCAGATGGAGAGGCCTCTAGGGAGAAAGATCCCCATTGTGTGAGTGGCATTCTGTTGGAGGTGCTTCCTGGAGCTGGAAAGAGCAGAGCACTCCCACTGTGTCGGGGTAGAACAGTCCTGGCCACATCCAATTCTCCTTCCTCCATGGAGTATGTTGGTCTAGAGGAAGTTGGGAGGCAGGAAATGAAGCAGTAGAATCCCAGGGCCCCTCCCTCTTCTCTCCTCAGGAATGGTGTCCCAAGTTGGAAGCTTCCTGTCAGCTGCAGATCCTATAGTTGTGTCCAAGAATGGCATTCCCACTGGCAGATGGTGATGGCTATCTCCTCCTGGAAATGTGGCATAGTACCTCAAATCCACTCCTTGGATGCTAAGAGCTGCAGAAATGAGGAAATCACACAAAAAAAACTAACCTCCAAACAAACAGTTGAATTGAAATGCTGTGTGCCTGGCCCGTTGGGAGGCACATGGTAGGCACTCGACTCCTATGCATTTGATTAAATTGATGGTATCCTTTAGCAAACAAAAATTAATAAACCACAAGAACTCCAGCCACTTTACTCTAGATAGATTTCCACAACATGCAAAGTGGTCATGGGGTCCAGACACATGACACCAGCACTTTAAACTCTGTGTGTGGGTATGTGTGATGTATGCTTGGGAAGAAAAACAAAGGTGCAGACTATCTTCTCTCTTCTTCAGCTTCCTCCCCTCACACATACTGGACTTGGTATAGAACATCTGTGTGGTCCGAGATGAAGCGTTGGGGTGGAGGAGGGAGGGGAGCTTCGTGTTAAGTGCCTACTGGAAATGCACTGTGGAGCTGATTTTTTTCCAAAGTCTAAAGACTGAGCTCACCCGGCTAGGTTGTTGTGTGTTTTGTTGATTTTTCTCATTGAACCTTTTTGTAATGTAATGCCATATTTTTTTTTAATGAAAGGAATACTAGTAAGTCTTAAAAATTCTTTCGTGCATATAATTTTACATAAATTAGACATCCATACTGTAGTCTGTTAGCGTTAGCCATTTTCTTTTCCCATGGTATCTGGCACACTAAGTGGGTTAGTACTATAGTATTTGTGTTTTTTTAGTAAGTATGCAGGGCTCCTGGTACCATTGAGTTGCTGCTATTAAAGCTCACACATGAAAGGCTAAAAGTTACAAGTGTGCTAATTATGACTATGTAAACCTTAGAAAACAGAGTGTATAAGGAGCAACACATGAGCTGTCAAACAGTGTTAGGTGTGTGTTTATATGTACAGAGTTGTGCATGGCAATTCTTTTATTTAAGTTGATATGTAGTCTACTCACAACTTCATTATTTAGCATTTTTGTACAAAACTAGCATTTAATGTGTAAACACTGCCAGAATATTTTCTAGCTGGTTTGTAATTTTTTAAGAGTGTTACCTTGTTTTTGGGTTTTTGTTCTTGTTGCTATTCTTGTTGTGGTTCTTGTTTTCATTTTTGTCTTACGTGTAGACTTGTAAATAGAATTGCAGTATTTAATGCATTAGCTTTCAAGACAAAGAAGTAGGAACTCAGTGCATAATGACAACTTGTATGTATGAGAAGGAAGGATTGGAAGGAAGATATCTTTCAGAGGAAGTTGAGTGGCAATTGTCAGAGTGCAGGAATTTCTCTTCCTACAGGGTACATGCTTTTGTAAAAAGGAAGTATTTCTCCCAAGATTGGGAGTAGGCAAATCACTAATCAGTTTAGCTTTGTGTTATATGCTAGTTTAAAAAAGAAAATATGTAATATAATGTATAAAAAATGAACCAAAAAAAGCTTTTATGATGGATTTTGTAAATAGATTTGTTACAGGGTGACCTGTTCTCTATCTGTGATCTTACTACTTCAAATGGATGTAATTTGAATAAATTTTGTATGGTAAAGGATCAATAATTGTTTTTTTCTTTTTTTGGTATGGGGGATCGAACTTGGGTCCTTGTGCTTGTGCAGCAGGCAGCGAAACCACTGAGCTAAATCCCTGGCCCAGGATCGATAATTTTTTTAAGAATTCAGAAAAAAAATACCACCCATCAGAGGCTTCAACATTTATTTATAGTATGGACCTGTGCGTATCCTTTTCCTTGTATGTGTGGTTATCTTGTTTCACCTAAATCATCAACTTCTTAAACATAATTATTGTATCATTGAGTTTTGGGGGTAATTTGGAAAAATATTATTACTAAAAATAAAGTGAGGCACAAGACTTGTTAATATTCATCTTTTTAAAAAATGGACTGAAATTTAAAGAGATGGTAAATGTAAATAATAGAGATATTCTTTTCAGAGGGTAATTGGCATTGCATTGGTTAGGGGTCTGAGCTAAAGGACTTTTGAGGTTCCTTTGGACCTGTGATTCCACAGTCACCCCAGTACCAACTGAGCAGCAATATATAGTGGGATGGAGAAGGACCAAGAAGAGTGAGTTTAAAAAATACTGAGATGTACAAATGGTGGCAGCTGGAGGCTGAAATGTAAAACAAAGCAGAGATAGAAAGGCAAACAATAGCTGCATTTTAACCCAAATAACTAAACTAATATGAAACACATAGCACTGAATCTCCAGAATCCAGAAGATCTAATATGATTTTCTTTTTAATGTAGGCATTCTCATTACTGTACTGTACATTCTTGGATAAGAAAAGGAAGACTCTTTCAAGGGTTTGGTTTGGTTTGCAGATTAGGAAGAGAGTTTATTATTGCTATTGTTGTTTACTGTTTCTCTGGAGAAAACTATGTTAGATATCCCTTGTTAATGAGATTGAAAATAAAAATCTTGTTGGCAGCAATATAGCAGTAGAGTGTTAACAGTAAAACCAATACAATGAATCATAAAGAGGCATTCATCTGATTCCACAAACTGATGAAGCAGATAAAAGAACCATCTCAAATGATAATGGGAAAGAAAAGAAAGCCCAAGAGCAGATATTAACTGTTAAACGAAGTACAGTGTCAAGGTAGAATAAGCACACTTCATCTTCTTCCCCTGCAAAATATAACTAAAAATTCTGGAAAGAATGCCCTGAACAGTTATCTGAGGATTCTAGAGAATATATGGTCATGGCAGACTTGGGGAGGAAACCAGAACTTGAGGTAACACTGGTGAGTTTTCTATTACTCACACCTCTGTTCTCCTGTCCTGTCTTGGAGTCAGAGGCAGCTTAGAATCTGGAACTGCACAATCAGTGCAGACAGAAAGGACTCCAAAAGAAATCTTCCTTGGGCCGGGGATTTAGCTCAGTGGTTTCGCCGCCTGCTGCACAAGCGCAAGGACCCAAGTTTGATCCCCGGTACCAAAAAAAAAAAAAAAAAAAAAAAAAAGAAATCTTCCTTTTGTTGCAAGGGGTCAGGGTATGTGGAGAAAATTTCCTGTTTTTTTTTTCCTTTTGTACCACTGTCTATTGAATCAGCACCCAAGCAATCCTGTAACAGCAGAAGCATCCAAATGAGAGCTTAAAACTCCAAGGAAACTATTTATTTATTAAGACACAAAGAAAGTAGAGAGGAATCACTATTATCCCTAATATCTCATTGCTTGCCTCCAGTGCAGCTATAGGGGTGAAGTGCACAGCAGAGCAAGGAATCTAAAGCCTTGATTTCTTCCCAGTGAACCAGGAAGGGAATATACTAGGAGCCAAAAAAGTATTAAAGAGATTGTAGAAATAATAGAAATCAAGTAAATAATCCTATAAAATTATACAAACTTCAAGGCTAACCCCAAAATGCACATACACAGGTCTGACCTTAAAGGGCACACCAAAGGATTTGGTAACTGAACTGAGTAGAATATGACGCATGTCCAAGAATGGCCACTAGATGGCTCAAACCTGAAACAAATTAAATAGCAGTCAAAGGCTATGAAAACTGTATTGAATTAGAACCACTGCCCACAGAAGGATGGTAGAAACCTGCACTCTGGACCTGACTCTATTGATTCCCTACAAAAATAAGAATATTCTCCATAGGATTTGAACAAGATCCAGAGAGCAGCAGTAATAGACTGTTGTGTATTCTTAACTTACTTTGTCTATAGGAGTTGAAAGTAAAAAACAAAAAACAACATTGTCTGATGCTCCTAGAACTTTGTCCCATCAGAAGCTCAGATCCAAGAAGGCTTATGATTTGCATGTAACCAGCAGCATGCAATAAAAGTGACACTTACATGACGTCTGAAGCTAGGTCGTGAAAGTGAAAGGCGATGCAGCTTCTGTCTTTTTTGGCTAGAGCACTTTGTTTTGTAACACTGAACTGCCATGTAACAGGGCCATCATGAGAGCGCCCAAACTAATTCATGCAGAAGGCCCACATGGATAAACTCTGAAACAATGAGACAGAGAGAGAGAGAGAGAGAGAGAGAGAGAGAGAGAGAGAGAGAGAGCGCACATCTAGTTATTTCAGTCCTCCCTGTCCCCTGTCCCAATCTACTGTTACAGATTTAATGACTGTCTGAGTTCACTAGAATAGAGACCCTGACCCTGGCCTGTAGAATCCACAAGATACAATAAAATTTTTGTTGTTTCATGTCAATAAATTGGGAGTGATTTGTTGCACAGCAATTGTTAACAAAACAGGTATATTACGCTTCTTAGAAGAAATAAACACAGATTAGGAAGACCTGGGAAGGAAAAAAGTTGAAATCGAGAGACATTTACAAAATGATATTTTCTAAAGTGATAATTCCAGCATATCTCCTTTAGAGAATGGGTTTCTGGCTGTTTGTGTATATGTGAGAATACGTTTGTATTCACATATTTGGTTGGGCATATATGCCAGATTGGTGATGAAGACCATACCAATCTTTGTGTCTGTTTGGGAACTTTGGAAAAAAGTTTCAGGAATTCTATTTCATGAGAGCTCTGAGCTCTCCAGGAAAAAAGTAGGAAGAAGATTTGGAAATGATATTGAGTCAAGATGAACCATAATACCAGCTCTAAATCTGCAATGATACAAAATTTGCATCTTCCCTGCCCATTTTTTTAGGTCATCCTGGTCATGAGACCCCCTAGATCCCACGTGTTATCCCCACCCAATGTTCATTTTTAGCAGACAGACATTACATTGACTAAAATTTCAGACCTGAACTCAGATAGCCAGTTTTGATTCTGGCTTCCTTATCTACTAGCTTTTTGGCCATGAGGAATTAACAATTAGGACATCTTTTTTTTTTTCTGTACCAGGGATCGAACTCGGGACCCTGCACTTGTGAAGCAGGTGGCAGTACCACTAAGCTAAATCCCAGTCCAGGAAATCTTCTTAAAAAAGAAAAAAATCAAGGGAATTGTCCAGAGCCTACATGCCTAGGAAAGGGGGCTGGCTAAGAGAAGCTTCAGTGGACAAGAAACTAAAGGACACCAGCACCCGGAAGGAAGCTCCCCCGCCACCATCCCACGCTCCTAGGGCACAGAAGGTGAGCCAGTCCCAGCACCTGGAAGGAAGCTCCCCCACCGCTATCCCACACTCCTAGGGCAGAGGAGCTGAGCTGGTCCCAGCACCCAGAAGGAAGCTCCCCCACTGCTATCCCATGCTCCTACGGCAGAGAAGGTGAGCTGTGCGGGCACCAGAAGCACTCCCCCCCAACCATGGAAATGAGAAGACAAGTAAACAAGCTTCAAAAACAGACTTCCAGATCACCTACAGCAACCCCAAAGGGAAAGGAGATGGAACAATCTGATACTTAATCACCTGGACTCTCTGAACTGGCAACAAAAGAGGATCTGGGAAAAATGAAATCAGAAATAATTACTCAGATAACAGCAAAGATTGTGCTCATAGTGAAAGACATGATTAATAAATCTAGAGAGGACACAGATAAAAAAACAGAGGATCTGAGGAACATGATGGAATCCCAACATAGGAAACAAATGGAATCCATAAAACAGATGAAAACGGATTCGCAGGAGATTAAAAACTCCATTGAAAGTCTGTGCAGCAGAATGAACCAATGTGAGGATCAAATTTCAGATATGGAAGATAAGATTGCAATTACTGACCAGGAAAAGAAAAATTGCTTTAAAATTGTAAGGGAACACAAGAAATCAATCCAGCAGCTGCAAGATGATGCAAAGAAGAATAACATAAGACTGATTGGAGTCAATGAAGAAAGAAGTGAGAGTGCAGATGACATGAAAAAACTGTTCACAGAAGTGATGGCAGAAAACTTCCCAAGGAAGGGAAAAGAACTTGACATACAGATAAGTGAGGCATATAGGACTCCAGCTAGTCTTGATAAAAAAAATCTACACATAGCCATATAATAGTTAGGATTCCAGAAACCCAACAGAAGAACAAAATTCTACAAGCCATGAGAGAAAAGAAATCACATACAAAGGAAAGTCCATCAGAATCACAGCAGACTTCTCAATGCAAACCCTCATGGCAAGGAGAGCTTGGCATGATGTATTTCAAGCCCTAAAGGAAAACAGCCTCCAACCCAGATTGATGTACCCTGCAAAACTATCTTTCAAAATGGAAGGAGAAATAAGATACTTTCATGACAAAGAGCACCTCAGGAACTTAATGAATACCAAACCGGCACTCCAAAAAATTTTAGATAACACCCTAGGAAAAGACAATGAGGATCACAACCCCAGGAAACCCAGAAGAATGAATCCATTGGGCGTGACAAATTAAATGCAAAGGGGGAGAATCCAACAAAAAGAACAAGTCATGACAAGGCCTTTAAAACTTTTAACTTCATCTCCCTAATGAGTGTATAATTCAGTCTTGTTATTGTACTGATTAGTATTTTTCTGATTCTAGAGTTGCACACCATTCCTTGTGCTATACTGGCTATTTATCAACATCTTATGTCTACTTTTTAATTGGGTTGTCTATTAATGAGCTGTAAGAGTTCTTTATATATTCTGGTCATAGGTTATATGCATTAGAAATACGGTCTGTTTAAGGACTACTTTTCATTTTAATGATATCATTTAAAGTTCTAAATTTTGATGGAATCTCATTTATCAATTTTTTTCTTTTATACATCATGTTTTTTGTATCCTAGGTAGTTCTTGCCTACCCTGAATTCATAAACATTTTACCTTATAATTGCTTCTTAAAGTTTTATACTTTCAGGCTCTCATATTTAGGTTCATAGATCCCTTCAAGTTATTTTCATGTATGGAAATAAAGGGTTGAGGTTAATTTTTTATATACAGATACCAGGTGTTCTAGTGCTGTTTGCTGAAAACACTGTCTCTTCCTCGGCTCTTGAATTGAGTTTATATTCTATAAAATGCTAATGTTAAATAATCTTTCAAAACTCAGTGGACCATATATGTGTGGTTCCATTTCTAGATTCTCTGTTTTATTCCAATGATCTATATGTCTTTCCTTACACCAACACTGCCTTGATTACTGTAGCTTTAGAAGAAGTCTTAAAATTAGGTACTAAACGTTTGCCAACTCTGTTTTTTTTTCTTTTTACTTTTCTAGGTCCTTTGTACTCCTACATAACTTTTAAATTTCAATATCCAATTCTTCATTTATAGCAAGTATACACAGGCCTGAATTTTTATATATACCTTGTGTTTTCTAATCCTGCTAAATTCAAATACAAGTTCTAGGGGCTCCTAGAGATTTCTTAGTATTTTCTCTGTAGATGATCATTTCATCCACATATAAAGATTTTGCTTCTACCTTGCCAATCCTATCCTAATTATGTCATTTTATTGCCAGACTATTTTGGTGGGCCCTAGGTTTCAAAGTTTAATGGATAGATAAAGATTAAGCATATCTGCACTTGTTCCCCACCTTAAGGAGAAAGCATTGTATCTTCGCCATTCATATAAGGCGTTCTCACTGGAAGTATGGAGTACATGTCTTTAATCTGTTGAGAAGGTTCTGTTCTACTTCTACTCTCCTGATAGCTTTTACCATGAACAGCTCTAGAATTTAGTCCAATACTTCTTCTCCAACTAGTGACAGGATCATATGGCTTTTTCCTTTCCTCTGTTAAAATGATGACTTTTGGGGGTGGATCTTCCAGTGCTGAGCCAACACTGCCATCCCTATAACAAAACCACTTTCTACATCCTGCCAGATCTGACTTCTAATAGTTTGTTTTGTCAAACAAATTTCTATCTATGTTCATACTTTTTTCTTCTATTATCTTTATCCAGTTTTAGGATTAGCACAATGTTGAGTTCCTAAAATGAGGGGAGAAGTGTTCCTTTTTTCTGCTTTAATTGTTTGATATAATTTA
Organism: Heterocephalus glaber; assembly: GCF_053883595.1. NCBI lineage: Eukaryota > Metazoa > Chordata > Mammalia > Rodentia > Bathyergidae > Heterocephalus > Heterocephalus glaber. Next base: position 7,837,017 of record NW_028258356.1, on the reverse strand, counting down.
TCATTTAAAATGTTTATGAGCCTGCTGTTGTCATATAGGTGGGTTTTCAAGCTAGGAATATACTTTCTTTAATAGGTGCTATTCAAATATTATATTTCCTCCAGATTTAGTTTCATTAATTTGTCTTCCAAGGTACTTCTTAGAAGTTGCCAAATTTATTTCAAAAAGGATTTTTGTAATGTGCTTTCTATATCCTTTTAAATTCTATAAAATCTGTGGTAATGTCTCCTAGATCTTGATATTGTAATTTTAAAAATGTATAATTGATATTGTGTAATAGGAAGAAAAGGTCTAAAGGAGCAGGGGAAGTGGGAGGGGTAGGGGAAAGAAAAAAGGGAAATGAAAAAATATGAGAAAAGAAAAAAAATGGAAACAAAGTCTTTGCAAATAGGGAAGGGTGGAGGGGGTGAAGGGAGGGCAGGGGAAGGGGAAAAATATAAGAACCAAGATATTCATGTAATGGTACAAGATCCCAATGATGAATGTAACTGTATTTTATATCTAAAATGAACCAATAAACAATGGGGGGAAAAAAAGAAACTAAAGGACATAACTATATAAGATGTTATAGGCTTTCACAAAATGAACCTAAAAGTTAACCTAGAAAAACAAAGGAAAAAATACTTTATAAGAAGTGAGAAGGAGCATTTTACATGGATTGAAAGAAAACAAAGAAATTAGAGCCTGTGAATCAGATTACTTTTGTGCATATACAGTAATGTGTGCATCAAGATTTCCCCACACAATAGCTTTATGCCTTAATAGCCTGGCAGACTATTATGTGCTAGGTAAACAACCCAGTACGGACCAAGGGTAATATGAAGGAAAGAAAAGGCAAGCCTTATTCTTTGGAAAATAGTGATAGAAAATAAGCATTTGAGGAGCCCTAGGTTGGCTTAATTTAAATCTGGACCAGATTTATCAAGATATAAGTCTCTGATTTGCCAGTTACTTGATAACCACCTTTCTCACTTTATGTGACCCTATCATGGACTACATAATAAACAAAAAACTCTAGAACCAGGCAAATCTCTAAAATCCAGAAGATACCTTTTGAGCACACCAGATAAGATAAATATTATTTTGGCGTGCACTCAGAAATGAGTTTGCTTTCTTTCCAATATTTTTCATAGTTTTCTGCTTTCCTAAGAGACCACAAAAATCAAATTATTTTTTCTTCAAGTATCACATTCTCAGCTTCTGAGGACCTTGATAAGCAGCAAAACTACATTATAGAAATGAAAACCTTCATCTTTTAAATATTGTTTGGGAAATAATAGGAAACAAGGGACCATGTATTTCAAAAATTTTTCCAGTTAATAAAAATAAATTTGGTGGTAGCAATAAGAATGGGTTTGGAATGGAAAGTAGTTGAAATTCTGACTGATTCTAGTTAATGAGAAAACTATCATGCCTCTGAACAGAGAACCAAGAGAGTTATGGATATGATAATCATTGTGACAAAGAGGAGAGGCCATTCTAAAACTCTTATTCTGGCTTAACAAAGAAACCTTGCAAACATTTAATTGCCTTTTTAAAAACAGAGGTGTCAATTTTAATGCAATTATTAGGGAAACAAATTATTAAGATAGCCAATTAGAACTGCGGAGTATTGGAGCTTGTAAGTAATTTTTCAGAGAATACAGCAGAAATCTATTTTTGTCTGGCTGTCTTTTAAAGTTCCTTGTGAAAATATCTTTCAAAGAGACTTTTTAAAGACAAAACAGAACAGACTGTACATATTTACAAGCATCTCCAAAGTGAACAGAGAATTAAGACTGGTACTGTTGTGAATGTGCTGGAATCACCCTGTTGATCAGAATAACTTTATGCTGCTAGACAGTGCCTCTCTGGCAGGGAGGGAATGCCTTCTCCTCTCAGTCTTTCTGAGCAGCTGGATAGAAAGAGGCGTAGTAAAGAAACCTCAACTTACTGAAAAGAAGCATCTTTGTTAGAACCTTTGATGGGAAGTCATAGAGATACCCTTGAACTGGATGAAGGAAGAAAAAAAAAAGATAAAGAATAAAGTTTTCTGATGAGCAGGGTGTTGCACACCTGTAATCCCAGTATTCTGGGAGGTTGAGGCAGGAGGATCACAAGTTCAAACCCAGTCTAGGTAATTTTGTAACTTAGTGTAACCCTGTCTCAAAATAAAAGACCCAAAATACAAACAGAGCTAGGGAGGTAGGGGTGTTGAGTTGCAAAGGCCCTGGGTTCAATAAAAAGAATGCAGTTGTCTCACAGAGCCCAAAGGCAGAGATGGAGAGGGAAGTCAACAATCAGCTGGAACCAGGGCCTCAAGTGAGCACCTTGAGGAAATCCAGAGGGTCTCCCTCCTGAGTCTCTTTTTCCCCTAAGTCTTCTTTGTTCAGCTCACACATGCTACTTGTCTGTTTTCCAGGCTATGGACAGAAATATTTACCATCAACAACTCTCTCCTTAGTTTATAACTCTTCTGTTCAAGAGTTGAAATCTTTGATCACAATTCCAGTTCTCCAGGGAATGAGTCTCATTGGCCCAGTCAGGTCCCTAACAGAATTCTATCCCTAAGAGGGGGGAAGAATGTGAGTTTAGAAAGCATATCTTCATATGAACTGGGGAGCTGGGCCCCAAACTGATAGAATATGGAGAAAGAAAACAGTTCTCAGGAAGCTGGAAGACTGGGTATAGCAGATAATCTATGGATAACTATCTCAATCATAAGTAAATGCTAAAAAAAAATTGTTGTATTCTGGGTGATTACATTTATATATAAAAATCACCCTATTCAATTGGACATATAATGGCAAGCCTGCATTAATACATGTCAATCTTATCATTGGTATTCATTTGTGTTAATGTTTTTGAGGGATAAAAATTCATGTTTTAATTTCAGCTGATTCTTTTGGAAGAAACAAGTTCATATGCTAATGTGTAATTCTGAACCTATGTGAACTATTCACTAAAAATTAAAATTGCATTTTCAAGCTGAGAGGTAATGCCTTTTTATTGTTTTATGGGTAAAATTAAGGGAGGGAACCAAGGAAGAATATACTTTTCTTTTTTAATTTACCAAGTTTTTACCACATATGTTTAATTTTTACTGGAATGACATATTTTCTATTCTATCTTATCAATCTATTTTCTTAATTTCAAAAATATGAAATAAAATCCACTTAGTATTCAATAAAAAGTTTTCATTGCCTATTCTTTCCATATGTGGGAGAGTGTGGAATTTCTGCCATAATATAGAATTGGAGAAATGCCAAGAAATATTCATTTAATCAACAAAAATCTATTAGTTCCTTATTGTTGCCTGGCATTTGGCACACAGTGATTTACAGAATAGAAAAATTATCAGCCCCCTCAGAGATTACATTCCAGTAAGAGAGTTAATGAACAAATAAATATAGAAAATGACTTGTGATAAGCAATAAAAGGAAAATAAAAGCAGTATAAATGGAGAGAATGAAAAAAAAGTGTTAGTTTAAGCTGAGCCAGTCATCAAAAATGTCTCTTTAAAAAGGTGATATGCAAGCAAATATCTAAATGAAATGAAGTACACAATAACATTTGAGAGATAACAGGATGTGCAACTGAGTTTTGTTTCACTCCCAAACAGGCTCCCACAAAATTTTTTAAGTCATCAAGTGAATTTTGCTAAGGGACAATTTTAGTTTAGATAGTGAATGCCCTAGTTCCTCTGTCCCCTATCAGTCCTGTCATTCAGGTTCTTGGTCTGCTCTCTAATTATTCTCTTGCTCCTCTTTGGCCAGAAAACACCAGCCATTCTGCAAAGTGCCTTATTTCTTTGAAAGAATCCAATATGTTCTAGTCGGTTCAGCTTTTTTTTTTTTTTTTTGGTGCCAGGGATCGAACTCAGTCAATATGTTCTAGTCAGAAGCACTTGTCTTCAGATTTAACCAGTATTTTAAAGTTTCCGTCAAAATTTCTCCCAAGGGACTTTTATATTTTATATTTATATAAGGTAAGATGTGCCATTAACATCCCTAAAAGAGATGAGCAGATATTTTTCTTGTAGAAGTTAGGATGCAAGTGTGACCTTAAGAGACACTATAGTCACAATTTATTTCCTGTTGAAATACTTCAGAGCCAGACAGCTGTACACAGCTGGATAATCTACTATATTGCTTTGCCTTTTATCTGCTCACATTGACTAGCTCATTCTGAAACTTGTTATAATAAATAAAAAGCCAATTACTTTTTTAAAAGTCAATAGTAAAAGAAAGTTTTTCTTTATTATGTCCAAAGTTTTATAAATTCAATTATTTCATTTAATTTTACAAATTGGTTTTGAAAACAATACAGAAAGGGGTTTGAATTTAAGCCAAGCATTATGGTACATGCTGAGTATATCTAAGGATATGAAACACGTCAGTGAACCGAAGTGCAGTAGGCAAGGGTGAGCATGGAGACGATGAGGTTGCGCAGGTATAAAGAAATCAGATCATCCAAGGTTACTTGAAAGATGCTAGATTTTATCCTAAGTAAATTACACTTGATCTTAGCCAAAAGGCTGAGAAGCGATAAAATAATGACTTTTGTTTGTTTTTTGGCACCGGGGATCGAACTTGGGTCTTTGTACTTGTGAGGCAGGTGGTGGAACCACTGAGCTAAATCCCCAGCCCTATCCTAAGTAAATTTTATCCTAAGTGAAGCATTTAGATAGGAAAATAATGCTTTAATTTACATTTTCAAAACAATGCTATTTCTGCTGTGTGGAAAACAGAAAGGAGTAAATTTAGGAGGCTATTACAGCCACCCCAGGGAAAGATTATAGATAAGAATCAGTTGGGATTTAATGTGGATTAAATATAAAATGTAAGAAAATATGAAATTAAGGATGATTTCCTGTTTTCTGGGATGAACAGCTGAAGGAAAGGCTCAAAGAAAAGTAGAATTGAAGGGAAGGGAAAATGTAGTTGTAGCGACGTTCAAATTCAGATGTCTCCATGAAGAAAAACATGAGGAAAGAGCAACAAAATAGAGTACCCTCGAACCCCAAAAAGAGATATGGGGTGGAGGGGAAAAAATAAAAGAGTACAGTCCAAGTTTCAAATATGCTTCTGCATTTGTTGAAGTTTAATCAAATGTGCTTTTAAATTTTTTTTAGCATCTTCAAAGATTATTGTGCAGCACTGCCGAAACGAAGGGAAGATTGCTTATTTGTAAAGTTGCTGTGAAATGCCTGCCATCTAGTGGACAATCATGAGGAACACTATAAATTTACCTCATCTAATGGAATAGAAATATTACTGTCAAATTGAATAACCTGAATCTTCAAATATCATTGTCTTACTAATAAATATTTGCATTTCCACCTATATTTCTCATTATGGACAACTGATTGCCATGTCTATGCCTAAATCATGTCAAAGTATGTGACATCAAAGATTTATCAAAGGAATGTTTAGTTTTATAAAGTGTTAAAACAAATTTTTAAAAATTAAAAATAATTCCTAAAATTGTATTTTCTAGAAACCACTTCCAAGGAAAAGAGGATATAGTTTTCTGAATGTATTACAGAAAATAAGTAACGTTTCTTTTCCCTAGTTAACAGCCTGGAGCTGGTTTATATAGGCTGGTGAAAGTTGACTGTCCACAGTTCCAAGGTCTTTTATCCATTTTGGATTTGTTTTTGTACAGGGTGAGAGACAGGGATCTAGTTTCAATTTTGTACATATGGATATCCACTTTTCCATTTATTAAAGAGTCTCCCCAGTGTATGTTCTTGACCCCTTTGGTAAGAATCATATGGCTTTAGCTGTGTGGGTTCATTTGTTTCCTCTGTTCTAGTCCATTGGTATTTGTCTGTTTTTACGCCAGTATCATGAAGTTTTTGTTATTATGGGTTTGTAGTATACTTTGAAATCAAGTATTGTAATGTCTCTAGCCTTGCTTTTTTTGCTTAGAAATGCTTAGAATTTTCTGGGTCTTTCGTATTTCCTTATGAACTTTATGATAGCTTTTTCTAGTTCTATGAAGAATATCATTGGGAGGATTGCTTTGAATTTGTATATAACTTTTGGTAATATGGCCATTTTAATAACATTCTACCAATTCATGAACGTGGGAGGGAGGTTTTTCTATTTTATAGTGACTTCTTTAATTTCTTCTTTAAAGACCTGATAAAACTTAGCAATGAATCCATCTGATCCTGGGCTTCTCTTTATTGAGACACGTAATTCAGCTTCAATCTCATTGTTTATTATTGATCTGTTTAGGTTTTTGATAGCCCCTTGGTTCAATTTTGGTAGATCATATGTGCCTAGGAATTTATACATTAGAATGTAGCTTTTAAAAATAATCCATAATGATTCTCTAGATTTTAGTGATATCTATGGAACATCCCCTTTTTCATCTCTAACTATATTCATTTGGGTCTTCTCTCTCTTTCCTTTGGTTGTTTTAGCTAACGGGTTATCAATCTTGTTAATCTTTTCAAAGACAATCTTTTTGTTTCATGCTTTGTCTTATTATTTTAGTCTCTATTTCATTAATTTCAGTGCTGATATTTAAATGTTTTTCTATTGGGTTTGAGTTCTGTCTTTTTTTTCTAAGACTTTGAGATGCATAATTAGGTTACTTATTCAAGATATCTGGGTTTTTTTGCTTAAACTCTTTTATTGGTACATTTTAGGTATACAATATGTTTACATTTATCATTGGATACTTCTACCTGTACATGATGTATCTTGGTTATTTTTTCCCCATTCCCTGTCTTCCCTTCCCTATTTACAAACACTTTATTTCCATTTTTTCCTCTCATAATTTTTCCTTTCCCTTCTTTCCTTTCTCCTTCTCCTCTCACTTCTCCTACCCCTTTGAACCTTTTCTTCCCATTTCAAATTATCAATTATTTGTTTTAATCATTTAAATCCTTATTTACACTTTTAGTTTCTCACACTAGAGAAACTATTCAATATTTACATATGCGTGTCCTATTTATTTCACTTAAGAGTATGGCCTCAATATGCATCTATTTAGCTATAAATGTCTCTAGTTTCTCATTCTTTATGGCTGAGTAGTACTCCATTTTATTAAAAAACCCCACATCTTCTTTATCCAGTTTCCAGTTGATGGGCACTTGGGCTGTTTCCAAGCTTTAGCTATTACAAACTGTGCCACTATAAACATGGGTGCACATATATCACTGTGGTATGATTCTTTTAATTTTGGGGGGAAGAATACCCAGCAGGGGAATAGCTGGGTCAAATGGGACCTTCAACCCTAGTTGAGGTATCTCCAAAATGATTTCCACAGTGATTGCACCAGTCTGCACTCCCACCAACAATGGAGAAGGGTTCCTTTCTCCCCATAACCCTGCCAGCATTTGTTATTGGTTGATTTCTTGATAGCAGCCATTCTTTCTGGGGTGAGGTGGAATCTCAGTGTTGTTTTCATCTGCATCTCTCGAATGACCAGTGATGTTGAACATTTTTTCAAATGTTTATTTGCTGCTTTTACTTCTTTGTCTGAGAAATGTCTGTTCATTTCAGATGACCATTTTTGAATTGGGTCTTTGAATTTGGGGGGTCTGATTTTCTGCAGTTCTTTATATATTCTAGATAGTAATCCTTTGTCTGAGGTACAGCTGCTAAAATTTTTTTCCCACATTGTAGGTTGTCTCTTAGCTCTGTTGGTGGTTTCTCTTGCTGTGCAGAAGCTTTTTAATAAGATGAGATCCCAGTTGTTGATTCTTTTTGCTAGTTCCTGTGCTACTGAGGTTTTGTTCATAAAGTCTTTTCCTACGCCAATATCTTCAACAGTTCTACCTAACTTATCTTCCAGCAAGTTTAGTGTTTCTGTTTTAATATTTAGATCTTTAATCCATTTTGATCTTAGCTTAGTATATGATGATAGACATGGGTCTAATTTTAATCTTTGGCAGGTTGAAATCCAGTATTTCCAACACCATTTATTAAATAGACTATTTTTCCTCCAGTGAGGGTGCTTGGCTCCTTTATCAAAGATGAGGTGGCTGAGTATGTCTGAAGTTGTTTCTGCATCTTCTAATCTATTCCACTGATCCTCGGGTCTGTTTCTTTGCCAGTACCATGTGGTTTTCATCATAGTAGCTTTGTAGTATAGTTTCAAGTTGGGAACTGTGATACCCCCTGCCATGTCTCTGTTGCCTAGAATTGCTTTTACTATTCTAGGTCTCTTCTAGCTCCAAATGAATTTTTGGATTGTTTTTGGAATTTCAATTGGCATTGCATTAAATCTATATAGTAGTTTTGGAAATATGGCCATTTTCACTATATTGGTTCTTCCTACCCAGGAACAAGGGATGTCTTTCCATTTTCTTTTCTTTTCTTTCTTTCTTTTTTCTTTTTTTGGTACCAGGGATCGAACTCAGGTCCTTGCACTTTCGAGATAGGAGGTGTAACCACTGAGCTAAATCCTCGGCCCTCCATTTTCTTATATCCTCTTAGATCTCTTTTTTCACAGTGCTGTAGTTTTCAGTGTAGAGGTCTTTTGCTTCTTTTGTTAGATTGATTCCTAGATATTTCATTTTGTTGGATACTATTGTAAAAGGAATTGTTTCCCTAATTTCTCTCTCAGTAAGTCTGTTATTTGTGTACAAGAAGGGTATTGTTTTTTGAGTGTTGATGTTTCATCCAACTACTCTACTGAATCTGTCAATTAGAACGAGAAGTCTTTTGGCTGAGTTTTTTGGGTCTTCTATGTAAAGTATCAAATCGTCAGCAAATAATGTCAGTTTAACTTCTTCCTCTCCTATCTTTATTCCTTTTATTTCTTTCTCTTTTCTAATTACTGTGGCTAATGTTTCCAGAACAATATTGAACAGGAGTGGTGATAGTGGGCATCCTTATCTTGTTCCTGACTTTAGTGTGAAAGTTTTCAGGTTTTGACCATTTAATATGATGTTGGCTGTTGGTTTTTCATAGATAGCCTTAGTCAGCTTGAGATAAAGACCTTCTATTCCAGTTTTCTGTAGTGTTTTTATCATGAATGGGTGTTGGATTTTGTCAAATGCGTTTTCTGCATCTATTGAAATGGTCATATGGTTTTTGTCCTTGGCTCTGTTAATATAGTGTATTACATTTATTGATTTACATATGTTGAACTATCCTTGCATCCCTGGGATAAATCCAACTTCGTCAGGGTGTATGATCTTCTTGATGATCCTCTGTTATTCTCTTTGCCAGTATTTTGTTGAGGATTTTTGCATCTATGTTCATTAGGGAGATTGGCCTGTAGTTCTCTTTTTGGGTTGGGTCTTTCCCTGGTTTTGGAATCAAAGTAACACTTGCTTCCAGAAATGAATTTGGAAGTATTGCTTCCCTTTCAATTTCATTGATGAGTTTAAAGAGTAATGGTGATAGTTCTTCTTTAAAAGTCTTGTAGAATTCAGCAGTGAAGCCATCAGACCTGGGCTTTTCTTTGTTGGTAAGTTTTTTATTACATTTTCAATTTCACTCATTGTAATTAGGGTGTTTAGGATTTCTATATCTTCTTCATTTAACTGTGGCAATTCATATGTATCTAGGAATCTGTCCATTTCTTCTGTGTTTTCCATTTTATTAGAGTGCAGGTCTTCAGAGTAGGTATTCATGATCCTCTGGATTTCTGCTGGATCTGTTGTGACTTCACCTTTTTTGTTCTTAATTGCATAGATTTGCGCTTTTCCTTTTTTTTTTTTTTGGTAAGGTTGGCTAAGCGTTTATCAATTTTATTTATTCTTTTGAAAAACCAACTCTTCAGTTCATTGATTTTTTTGTATTGTTCTCTTAGTCTCCATTGCATTGATTTCTGCTCTGATTTTATAATTTCTTTTCTTGTACAAGCTTTGAGTTTGTCATGCTCTTCTTTTTCTAGAAGCTTGAGGTTCTGCATTAGGTTATTTATTTGAGCTCTCTTTGTTTTCCTAATATGGGCATTCACTGCTATGAATTTCCCGCGTAGAACTGCTTTCACTGTGTCCCATAGATTCCTGTATGTTGTACTGGCATTATCATTTACTTGTAGAAACTGTCTAATTTCTTCTTTAATTTCCTCTGTGACACATTGGTTGTTCATGAGGGTGTTATTCAATTTCCATGTGTTTGTGGGAGTTTTGCGGTTTCTTATGCTACTGATCTCCAATTTTATTGCACTATGGTCTGATAATATACAGGAGGTAACTTCAATTCTTTTACATTTACTTAAACATGTCCTGTGAGCTAGCATGTGGTCTATTTTGGAGAATGACCTGTGTGCAGCTGAAAAGAATGTATATTCTGATTTTGTAGGGTGGGACACTCTGTAAACATCTATTAAGTCCATGTGTTCAATACTTTGGTTCAGTTCTAGAATTCCATTGTTGACTTTTTGTTTAGATGATCTATTTGTGATAGTGGGGTATTGAAGTCCCCCACTACAATTGTATTAGTGCTTATTTGGTTTTTCATGTCCATTAATATTTGTTTTGTATAGTTGGGGGTATTTGTATTTGGTGCATATATATTTAGGATTCTCATCTCTTCCTCTTGGATTGTTCCCTTCACAAGGATGTAGTGAACATCTTTGTCTGTCTTAACTAGTTTTGGTTTGAAATCTACTTTGTCTGCAAATAAGATTGCTACCCCTGCTTTTTTCTGGGTTCCTGTCATGTGGAGAACTGTTTTCCATCCTTTTACTTTTAGTCTATGAATTTCTTTTTGAGTTAGGTGTGTTTCTTGTATACAGTATATAGTTGGATTTTGCTTCTTAATCCATTCTTGCAGTCTATTTCTTTTGATTGCTGAATTGGGGCCACTAACATTGAGAGTTATAATTGATAGATATTGAGTCATCCTTGTCATGATGTTTTACTGTTGTTGGCTCTTTTATGTTTTATTTTTCCCCCTTTCCCTTTAGTTTCTTGCCTTGCCTGGTGGCTTCCCTCTGTTGGGCCTCATGGAGTTGTGACCTTCATTGTCTTTTTCCAGGATATTGCTTAGAATTGTTTGGAGTGCTGGTTTGGTGGCCATGAAATTTCTCAGGTGTTCTTTGTTGTGGAAGTATCTAATTTCCCCATCCATTTTGAAAGATAATTTTTCAGGATACAACAGTCTAGGTTGGAAGCTATTTTCTTTTAGGGCTTGAAATACTTCACTCCAGGCTCTCCTTGAGTTGAGGGTTTGTGTTGAGAAGTCTGCTGTGATTCTGATGGGCTTCCCTTTGTAGGTGATTTGTTTCTTTTCTCTAACTGCTTGTAGGATTTTGTTCTTCTGTTGGGTTTCTGGGATCTTGACTATTATATGTCTAGGTGTAGATTTTTTTTGATCGTGGCTAGTTGGAGTTCTATATGCCTCACTTATCTGTATGTCTAATTCTCCATCTCTGTCTGGGATGTTTTCTACTATTACTTCTGTGAACAGGTTTGTATGTCTATTGCACTTTCTCCTGTTTTTTCGTGGACTCTTATCAGTCTTATGTTATTCTTCCTTGCATCATCTAGCAGCTGCTGGATTGATTTCTTCTGGTCCCTTACTATTTTTAAGAAATCTGTCTTTATGATCACTAACTGCAATCCTGTCTTCTATATCTGATATTCTATCTTCACATTCCCTTAATCTGCTGTGAATACTTTCAATAGAGTTTTTAATCTCCTGAATATCTGTTTGAATTGGTTTCTTGGATTCCATTTCTTTCTTATGCTGGGCTTTCTTATGGTGGGCATTCATGGCTTCCAGAATGCTTCTGAACTCATCTATTTTTTTTTATCTGTTTCTGTTCTAGAGCCTCTAATCATGTCTTTCACTCTGCTCACCATCTCTGTAGGTATCTGGGAAATTATTTCTGTTTTGAATTTTTCTAGAGCCTCATTCATCTGTTTTGTTACTTCCTGTGCTATCTGTTCAGGGTGTCCAGGTGGTTAATTATCATATTTTTCTACCTCATTTACCCCCAGAATTTGCCTTTGGTGGGGTGGATGTCTGAGTCTGTGACTTGCTTAAATGTCTTCTCATTTTTGTTTTTGGTACTGTGCCTTGGTTTAATTCCTGGGTTGATATTTCAAATTTGCTTATTATAAATATCTTTGTTTTTTGTATTTAGAAACCTTGTGGAATGACTGCTTTTCAGAAGTGTCTTCCAGATATAGCTGGTCTTTAGGTTTTGAGTCTCTAATGACTCTAAGGCTATCTCATTTTCATTATACCAGGAAGGCAATCATAACACCTTAGCCCAAATGATACAATCAGCAACACCATAGCCTCAAGCACAGCTTAGAAAATGACAATTTGTGGTAGTTATTAATCTATCACCGTTAACTGTGAATTAAATCAAAATTGAGGACCAGCCCAACATATGTTTATAGTGAATAAACTCTTCAATATAGCAACTTTACCCTTCAGGATGGGGAGTTAGAAGGAGCTGGGGAGGGAGGGATAGATAGGCAGAAGGATAGGGAAAGGTTAGCAGTGAGGCCAGAGGAACCAGAAAGATCTTGCAAACTCTAAGAAACTGTTGAAGACAAGAGGAAAAGAGAGAATGAAAGAACAAAGACAAGAACAGAACAACCTAACAGCAATAGGGAGGGTAGAAACTGTATTTACTTTCCTTTAAAACTAATGACAATAGAGAGAAGTAAAAAGAGAAGAAAAGAAAAATAAAGAAGAAATCTAAATTAGGTCCAGAACAGGAACAAAAAGGGAGATGAAGAACAATGTGGGATAGCAAGAGAATGAGTGAAAGAAAAAAGAAAAAAAAAGAAGAGAAAAATAAAAATTTGAAGAGTAGAAAAAACTAAAAATAAGAGAAAAAAATGTTGCAAATAAAAAATAAAAATGAAGGGTATGTCACTGCTGTCACAATAGACAACATGGGCAGCTGTGTGCAGTCAATGAGTCTCAGCAAGCCAGTAGCAGACCCGCGAGATTCAGGCAGATTTCTGGCTGCAAGTCCCAAGTTCAGCTCCCTGTCATCCAAGTTTGGTGGTCTGGTGTGCCTTTATTGCAGAGATTCTCTTCACTTTTCCAATGGGCTACAGTTTTCATCAAGGAGCCTGAGAGAGGCCCTCTTTCTGTTGTTCACTTCTGCTCTATTTTTCTGGAGCTCAGGACAATGGCCTTTTTGACCCCCTGTGCCTTTGTAGTGTGGAACCAGGTAGGGATGCAAACAGGAGGCCAGAGGCAGGGGGTTGGGGGGCTGAGCTGGTCGCTGTGGGTAGGGTGCAGGGACAGAGTGGGGCCTCCACACAGACAAGGTCCTCACCCTGCCTCTGATATTTTAGTGTAGGCACTCATAAGTATAAATTTCCCTTTTAGAACTTCTACTTCTGTATCCCATAGATTCTGGTATTTTGTATTTCCATTTTAATTTGTTTTTAAGACCATCTTAATTTCCCTTTTGATTTATTCAGTGACCCACTGATAGTTCAAAATTGAACTGTTCAATCTCCATGTGTTTGTATATTTTTATAGTTTTTCTTGCTGTTGATTTCTAGTTTCATTCCATTATGATCCGATAAGATATGAGAAATTCTTTCTTGGGGGGTGCTTTTAAGACTTAATTTATGAATTATAACGGAACATGAGAAATCAATCCAGCAGCTGCTAGATGATGCAAAGAAGAATAACATAAGACTGAGTGGGCTCAATGAAGAAACAGGAGAGAGTGGAGATGACATAAAAAATCTCTTCACAGAAATAATGGCAGAAAACTTCCCAAGTAGGGGAAAAGAGCTTGACATACAGATAAGTGAGGCATATAGGACTCCGAATAGCCTTGATCAAAAAAAATCTACACATAGGCATATAATTGTTAAGATTCCAGAAATACAACAGAAGAACAAAGTTCTACAAGCAGTTAGAGAAAAGAAACAAATCACATACAAAGGAAAGCCCATCAGGATCACAGAAGACTTCTCAACACAAACCATCAAGGCAAGAAGAGCTTAGAGTGACATATTCCAAGCCCTAAAAGAAAACAACCTCCAACCCAGATTGATGTACCCTGCAAAACTATCTTTCAAAATGGATGGAGAAATAAGATACTTTCATGACAAAGAGCACCTTAGGAACTTCGTGAATACCAAACCAGCACTCCAAAGAATTTTACCCAATATCCTAGGGACAGACATTGAGGATCACAACCCCAGGAAGCAAAGCAGAATGAACCCATCTGGCATGACAAGAAACTAAATGTAAATGGGGAGAACCCAACAAAAAGAAAAAGTCATGGCAATGACAAGTCAATACGTTTCAGTTATAACCATCAATGTTAATGGTCTCAATTAACCAATCAAAAGAAATAGATTGGCAGAATGGGTCAAGAAGCAAAATCCAACAATATGCTGCATACAAGAAACACACTTCATTCAAAAGGAAACTCATAGACTGAAAGTTAAAGGGTGGAAAACAATACTCCATGTGACAGGAACCCGAAAAAAAGCAGGAGTAGCTATCCTCTTGGCAGGTCAAGTAGTTTTCAAACCAACACTAATTAAGAGAGATGAAGAAGGATACTACATCCTTGTAAAGGGAAGAATCCAACAGGAAGAGCTGACAATCATAAATATCTATGCACCAAACACTAGTGCGCCCAACTATATAGAACAAATACTAACGGACATGAAAAGCCATATATGCACTAATACAATTGCAGTGGGGGACCTCAACACCCCACTGTCACAAATAGATAGATCAACTAGACTAAGAATAAGTAATGAAATACTAGAACTCAATCGAACTCTTGAACAAATGAACTTAACAGATGTTTACAGAGTCTTCCACCCCACAAAATCAGAATACACATTCTTCTCAGCTGCACATGGGTCATTCTCCAAAATAGACCACATACTCACAAATACAACATGTTTAAGTAAGTGCAAAGGAACTGAAGTTATCCCCTGTATATTATCAGACCATAGTGCAATGAAATTGGAGATCCATAGCAAAAGAAACTCAAAAAATTTCATAAACACATGGAAATTGAACAACACACTTCTGAATAACCAATGGGTCACAGAGGAAATTAAAGAAGAAATCAGACAGTTCCTTCAGTTAAATGACAATGACAATACAACATATCAGAATCTATGGGACACAATGAAAGCAGTCTTACGAGGGAAATTCATAGCAGTGAATATGCATATTAGGAAAACAGAACGAGCCCAATTAAACAACCTGATGCTGAACCTCAAGCTTCTAGAAAAAGAAGAGCAGGACAACCCCAAAGCTCATACAAGGGAGGAAATTATAAAGATCAGAGGAGAAA
Organism: Heterocephalus glaber; assembly: GCF_053883595.1. Classification (NCBI taxonomy): domain Eukaryota; kingdom Metazoa; phylum Chordata; class Mammalia; order Rodentia; family Bathyergidae; genus Heterocephalus; species Heterocephalus glaber. Next base: position 7,821,810 of record NW_028258356.1, on the reverse strand, counting down.
TCAATGCAATGGAGACTAAGAGAATGATACAAAAAAGTCAATGAAGCCAAGAGTTGGTTCTTCGAAAGAATCAACAAAATTGACAAACCTTTAGCCAACCTTGTCAGAAAAAGGAAAGAAAAGGCCCAAATCCATGCAATTAGGAATGAAAAGGGTGAAACTACAACAGACCCAGCAGAAATCCAGAGGATCATCAATACCTACTTCCAGAACCTATACGCCAATAAGATGGACAACACAGAAGAAATGGACAGATTCCTAGATACATGTGAATTACCAAAGTTGAATGAAGAAGACCTAAAAATTCTGAACAACCCAATATCAACCAATGAAATTGAAAATGTAATTAAAAACTTATTAACTAAGAAAAGCCCGGGCCCTGATGGCTTCACTGCTGAATTCTACAAGACATTTAGAGAGCAACTGCTGCCACTACTGTTTAAGCTCTTCAATGAAATTGAAAGGGAAGCACTACTCCCAAATTCATTCCTGGAAGCAAGCATCACCTTGATCCCCAAAGCAGAGAAAGACACAACTGAAAAAGAAAACTATAGGCCAATCTCACTAATGAACATAGATGCAAAAATCCTTAATAAGATAATGGCAAACAGAATGCAGAAGATCCTCAAGAAGATCGTACACCCTGATCAAGTGGGATTCATCCCAGGGATGCAGGGATGGTTCAATATATGAAAATCAATCAATGTAATACACTATATCAACAGAGCCAAGGACAAAAACCATATGATTATCTCCAAAGCTGCAGAAAAAGCATTTGACAAAATCCAACATGCATTTATGATTAAAAACCCTACAAAACATTGGAATAGATGGTCTCTACCTCAAACTGATAGAAGCCATCTATGAAAAACCCACAGCCAATATCATACTCAATGGTCAAAAACTGAAATCCTTCACACTAAAATCAGGAACAAGACAAGGATGTTCACTGTCACCACTCTTGTTCAGTATAGTTCTGGAAACATTAGCCACGGCAATTAGACAAGAGAAAGAAATAAAAGGAATAAAGATAGGAAATGAAGAAGTCAAATTGTCATTATTTGCAGATGACATGATACTCTATATAGAAGGCCCCAAGAACTCCACCCAAAGTCTTCTAGACTTAATAACCAAATTCAGTCAAGTAGCTGGTTACAAGGTTAACACACAGAAATCAATAGCTTTCCTCTACACCACTGACAGACTCACTGAGAGAGAAATAGGGCAAATAATTCCTTTCACAATAGCATCCAAAAAGCTGAAATACCTAGGAATTATCCTAATGAAAGAAATCAAAGACCTCTTCTCTGAAAACTATGGCACTCTGAAAAGAGAGATTGAAGATAATATCAGAAAATGGACAGACATCCCCTGCCCTTGGGTAGGAAGGATTAATAGAGTGAAAATGGCCATACTTCCAAAACTGCTATATAGATTTAATGCAATTCCAATTGAGATCCCAGCAGCATACTTCATGGACCTTGAGAAAACAATCCAAAAATTCATTTGGAACAAGAAGAGACCCCGAATAGCAAAAGCAATTCTAGGTAACAGAGATATGGCAGGGGGTATCACAATCCCCAACCTGCAACTATACTACAAAGCTACTGTGATAAAAACAGCATGGTACTGGCAAAGAAACGGACCTGAGGACCAGTGGAACACATTAGAAGATGCAGAAACAACACCAGACACACTCAGCCATCTCATCTTTGATAAAGGGGCCAAACACCCTCACTGGAGGAAAGATAGCCTCTTTAATAAATGGTGCTGGAAAAATTGGGCTTCAACCTGCCAAAGATTAAAACTAGACCCATATCTTTCACCATGCACTAAACTACAATCAAAATAGATTAAAGATCTAAATATTAAAATAGAAACTCTGAACTAGTTGGAACAGAGGTTAGGTAGAACCCTTGAAGACATCAGTGTAGGAAAAGATTTTATGAACAAAACCTCAGTTGCCCGTGAACTAGCACAAACAATCAACAAGTGGGATCTCTTCTTATTAAAAGGCTTCTGCACAGCAAGAGAAACCACCAGCAGTGTGAAGAGACAACCCACAATGTGGGAAAAAACCTTCACCTGCTCTTCCTCAGACAAAGGTCTACTATCTCGAATCTATAAAGAACTTAAAAAGATCAGACCTCCCAAATTTAAAGACCCAATCCGAAGATGGGCATCTGAAATGAACAGACATTTCTCAAAGAAGTAGAAATAGCAAATAAATACATGAAAAAATGTTCAACATCACTGGTCATTCGAGAGATGCAAATGAAAACAACGCTGAGATTCCACTTCGCTCCAGAAAGAATGGCTGCTATCATGAAATCAACCAATAACAAATGTTGGCGGGGCTGTGGGGAAAGAGGAACCCTGCTCCACTGCTGGTGGGAGTGTAGACTGGTGCAGCCACTGTGGAAATCAGTATGGAGATATCTCAAAGAACTAGGACTGGAAGTCCCATTTGACCCCACTATTCCACTGCTGGGGATCTTCCCCAAAGAATTAAAAGAATCATACCACAGTGATATATGTGCAGTCATGTTCATAGCAGCACAGTTTGTAATAGCTAAAACTTGGAAACAGCCCAAATGCCCATCAACTGGAGACTGGATAAAGAAAATGTGGGTTTTTTATAAAATGGAGTACTACTCAGCCATAAAAAATGAGAAATTAGAGACATTTATAGCTAAGTGGATGCACATTGAGGCAATACTCTTAAGTGAAATAAATAGGACACACATGTATAAATACCGAATAGTTTCTCTGGTGTAAGAAACTGAAAGTGTAAATAAGGACGAAATGTATAATAGGTAATGTGAAACAGGAAGAAAAGGGGCAAAGGGGAAGGAAGTGGAAGGGCTAGGGGAAAGGACAGAAGGGAATGGGATTAATATGAGAAAATGGAAAAATAGGAACAAAATCTTTGTAAATATGAAGGAATGGAGGGGTTGAAGGGAGGGCTGGGCAAGGGTGAAAAATAAGAACCAAGAGAGACTATATAAAGGTGCAAATTTCCAATGATGAATGCCATTATATTGTATACCTAAAATGTACTAATGATTAGAATGAATAATTGATAATGTAAAATAGAAAGAAAAGGTCCAAAGGGGTAGGGGTAGTGAGAGGGGCAGGGGAAAGGAAGGAAGGGAAAGGAAAAATGATGAGAAATGGAAAAAATGGAAATAAAGTCTTTGTAAATAGGGAAGGGTGGAGGGTGTGAAGGGAGGGCTAGGAATGGGGAAAAAATAAGAACCAAGATGCATTTTGTAAAGGTACAATTCCCAATGAGAAATGTAATTGTGTTGTATGCCTATAATGTACCAATAAAAGAATTTAATAAAAAGAAGACTTAATTTATGGCCTATAATGTGATCTACTTTGGAGAACATTTCATGAACTGCTGAAAAAAAATATGCATTTTGTAGTTAGTGAATGAAATGTTCTGTAGATGTCTATTTGAGCTCTTATATTGTATAGTTTAACTCTGATGTTTCCTTGTTGATTTTTTTGTCTGGATAACGTACCAGTGAAAGTGGAATATTGAAGTCACCTACTACTATTGTGTTGGGATGTCTGTGTTCCTTTATGTTGAATAATATTTGTTTTATAAAATTGGTCACACTGATGTTGGGTGCATATATATTTATAATTGTTACGTCTTCTTTGTGGGTTGTTCTTTTTACCAATATATAGTGGTCTTTTTTTCTCCTCTGACTAATTTTGTCTTGAAGTTTACTTTGTTGCATATGAGTATAGGTACTCCTGTTTGCTTTCAGATTCCATCTGCAGGAAATATTGTTTTCCATACTTTTACTTTTGGTCTGTGTATATTTTGCTAATGAAATGTGTTTCTTGCAAACAGAAGAGAGTTGGATCTTGGGTTTTTAAAAATTCTGTCTGTCAGTCTTTTAAGTGAAGAATTAAGACCATTTATATTCAGAGTTATTTTAGAAAGATGTAGTAATTGCTGTCATTTTGTTTTTCTAATGTTTGATTCTCTTCTAATTCTTAATAGTTTATCTCCTTTTACTTTTCTGTATGTAGGATTCCTTTTAAGTATCTTCCACAGTGCTGGGTAGTGGTCATGAATTCCTTTAGTTCATATTTTCCTTGAAAGGTCTTTATTTCTCCATCAATTCTAAAAGATAGCTTTGCTTGAAGTAGTGATCTAGGTGGCAGTTATTTTTTTCAGGGTTTGAAATACTTTCATTCAATGCCATGCTAACTTTCAGAGTTTACAGAAAAGTTTGTAGTTACTCTGAGGTTTTGCCTGTGTAAATAACTAACCATTCCTCTACTGTAGTTTTCAATATTCTTTTTCCTTATTCTACACTCTTGTGCATCTGTTTGGATGGATATCCCCTCCACTTTTATGTGAGAGTATTCTAGGTGAGCAGCCTTCTGTTGAGGGCTTGATCCCCAGTACAACTCAGGAGAAAACAAACTGCAATAATGGTGACCATACAAAGAAAAACCAAATATTAAAACTGTAAAAACCAATTAAAAGCAACAATGAGACCAGCATTACCAAGAGAAAAGAAAGCAGCAATAATAATATAAACTAAAAGGTTAAAAATTAATAAAGGTTAAAAGTGATATTGAAGGCTGGCCATGGTGGCATATGCCTGTAATCTCAGTATTCTGGGAGACTTATCAAGGGGAACTCCAAGTTCAGATCCAGCCTGGGCAGTTTAGCAAGACCCTATCTCAAAATTTAAAAAAAGAGGTGGGGGTGTAGCTCAATGCAAAGGCCCTGAGTTGAATCTCCACTTACTGTAAAAAAAAGTAATGATAATAACACATGGGGGGGGGGCAGGGAAAGGGAAAATGGAAGAATTAGCAAGATTAAAAAAGAAAGTTTAAATGAGAAAGAGAGGAGAAAAAAAATCAAGAGATAAAAGTATTATAGGTAGCTAAGTTACATAGGAATATTATAGGCAGTCAGACAGGTATAAGCCCTCAAGAGAGTCAGGGCAAAGGTAAAACACATCACAACTATGGCCACAGATACATCTGTTGGAGACGAGGCCTCAAGATAACGACAAAATGACCAGGCCTGCATACTTCCCCAAAGGACAAGATAAGCAATAACACCTGGCCTAATGAAGTCTAAACATCAGTCACCCCAGTGGGTGACCAAGACCTCCAGACCCATCGGTTCCTAGAGAAAGTCTTTGTTCTTTCCATACACACTTGTTATGTGGCTTGTTCCTCCACTGGGCCTATTACCTAAGGCACTATACCTGTAACCTTATTGGTTGTTCATAGCTTTAACCCACATTATACTCACGTGGTTTTTGCTCTATCAAACTTTTCCTAAAAAGTGGGGTCCTTGGATACCCATTTGGGACCCCTCCTGTCTCAGGAGCTATCCTTTCAATAAACATTTCATACTCTTAACCTCCATTGTTCCTAAAATTCATTCTTTGATTTTAGAGAACATAAACTTGGCATACCAGACATCTAACAGGATGGGAGTAGTAATATTTCCCCTGTATCATATTTAGAGGTCCTGATATCATTTCCAATTTAAAAAGTCCAATTAAGGATTTTAAAAGTAAATAAATTAAAAGTGACAGGAAAAAACAAAAAATGATGAAAAAGAAGAAAAGAAAGAATAGAAAAAGGAAAATGAGTTTTAAAAATTAATTTATGCCAAAGTGTTTGAATGGGTGATGTTTCTCTCTAGGGCCTGTACCACTAGAATCTACAAGGTATGGAGACAGGACAGTGAGTCACTCCTGTTGGGTTTCCTCACCACATCCATAGAACAGGTTGCCTTGCTACACATTGGTTGCAGAACAGGGTCAGTCAATGATGTGTTATCTGCCTTAGGGCTATATTCACTTCGAAGTTTTTAGAATTTGTTTCCTTCTGTGCAACCAAGTTACTGCTGTCTCCAATTAGTGCTGTGACTTGTGGGCTGGTGAGGTGCACCAGTCACTCTCCAGGTCCCAGAACTGTTCCAAACATCCAAGCAGAAGCATATCTTTGAATATATTAGTGGGTAGGGAAAGCAAACACATCACTGAGTTTCATGCTGGAGGGAGGCAAAGAGGAGACCAAGCAATCTGATAAACTCAGTCCTATAACTTTCAGATCCAGTTCCTTCAGAAAACCACATGTGATAGGCCTTGCTTCTCACTTGAGGGTGATCCTGTCACCAGAAGCCAGATCATGAAACCCTGAGGAATCAGTCCTCACTCCTTAGTCTTTGTGTCTTCCACAAAAAAAAAAAAAATCATACAAGACACATGGGTGGCTGTGAAGTAGAGACAGAATTTATTATAAAGCAGATATAGAAAGAATATGCCTTCAAGTGAGGAGGTGGGTAATACCATGTAGCCATCTGCTCCAAATGAAAGTTTGGATGTCTTCTTTGTACCAAGAGTTACTCCTGGAGGCTAGGGAACTATGGTAATTATCACTGTTTATCTACAGACACTTATCAACATTTTTCCTTAGAGGTAGCTTTGAAATGTCACTGTTGTAAAATGTCTTCATTGTCCTTTTCAGATGGTCAAGGGTTCCCTCAGGCACTTTAATCACCTGAGAAACTTACAAAGGAAACTTATGAAAGAAAAAGTTGTAATCTAAATCAGTTCTCAGCCCAAAGTGAGAGACTGTCTTTAAAGAATGCTTCCTCTCTGATAACACCGGGCCATAGTCCATGACAACCAGAAATTCTATATGCCTTGTTTTCGAAATAGATACCTAGTATCAAAATGACTGCTCACAATATATAACCTTAAAATATCACTGTACACCATGGGGTCCTCTTGGGCCTGAGATCTAACAAATGATTACAACTGTATTACACACGGAGGTCTTTGTTTCCTCGTTTAATTATAACTGGCGAAGCATGCCATTTTGGATCCTTTTGTCCCTCAGGCTTGCTAGTTTCTAACTACCTGCTTAACAGTGTTGCCAACAAATATGCCCTCCACAGCTCAAGCTCCTTGCTGCTTAAACTTCTTAGGAGCTCTGCAACTAAGTCTCCCCCTCTACATGACTGTCTGTTGTGGCTGTCTCCCATGAAACTGCTGTGGTAGGATTTCCCCAGGGACCCTGAAGTGTGGTTGTTTTATGACTTTTGATCCTCGAAGTAGCTCAATCTCAAACAATAGGCCCCTCTTAAAATTGTCCCTAATTATACCACTCAAGGATATGCCAAATGCTACAGTGGACTCCTCCAAAGCTAGTTTAAGATGTTGAAAGAGTCACTTTCAGAGTAAATCCCCACACTAGTTTTACAGCTTACAATAACTGTTTTTTTCCTGGGGTTAGTGCTGCCAGTCCACTGTTCATCACCGGGGCGGGTGACTGGGCCTCTTTGGGCTTACCTTGTACTTATGGAGTCAGGTCCTCCTCCTCCTCCCTATAGCCACAGTTGGTGTTGTGGACTCCCTCATTCTTTTCTCCACGTTGGCTTTATGTTTCTGTGTCATTGTTGGCTTTTTTGTCCCTTCTGTTCTAATTCCCAGAGCTCTTCTTTCTCCTTCCTGAGTACCTGTTTAACAGCTATCTGTATTTCAGGTCACAGAGAGGCTATAAACTGCCGTCTTCTTTTTTTGTTCCTCTGGTTATACCAATTAAAAACCCAATTAATTTTGTTTAGGTATACATTTCCAAATTGGGGAACAAAGGAACCTTTTAGAAAATGCTACATGTTTTATTATTTTTTTCCATTATTTTAGTTGGAAGAGCCTAGAGAAAAAGTTTTAAGTATTTATTATTAAACCCATTTCATACAATTAAGAGTTCTTATATTGCTGGGGTTACAGAAGAGCCATTACCAATCCTAGCATTTAGATCTCTGGTAATGCTGAGTATCAGTTAATAAGTACAATGAATGCAATATAGCTACCTAATACATAAATGTAGAAATCAAAAAACTCTATGTAAACCTTAATGAAGAAATATATACCTTGAGACCTCCCTTGCCTATCTACAGAGGTGCACACTGAAGAACTATACATCCTTATTATATTTGTCTGGCTACTCAGAAATAGTCCCTCTGGTGTTTTTTGAGGGTAATATAAGCAGCTCAATCTTATGTCTAATTCCATCACTTTAAAGAGTTCTAAGCTATAAATGTTTTAAAATCCAAGTCTCTTATTAACACAAAAGGAAAAGTCCTAGGCCTAAAGCTACTGAATTAAGGTCTTTATGTTCAGTTCTCAACTGTGCCATATTCTAAAACAGGGTTTTCAGACCTTATTTAGTTCCATAAACTCTTAGATCAAAGAACATGCTCTCAGCTCTCATAAGCAAGAATGAATCAGCCTGTTTCATGTCAGCTAAGGCATAACATGATAGAGAAATTTCTTTCAGTCAAAGAATTCATAGGTTCTTTTGATAGCCTTCAGTAGTAAGAGGTGATGGTATTCTATAATTGGTGAAGTGGAAAGAGAAGAGAGTGGGGATGCTAACTAAAAGGTTTGATTGCCTTTCTATTAAGAGGCAAATGAGAAATCATTCTGACATTAAGAGTAAAAAAGGAAGCCTTACTAAAGTAACACATTCACAGACAGGTAGCTTAAACTTTCACTTCTTTGACCACAACTATGTTTGAAAACTCTCTTATACCAAGAGTAAAATTTTCAAAAGATATTTAACATTTTACAAAAGAAGTGCTTAGATAGTATTTACAAAAAAAGGGAAATTTATTTTAAAATTTACAGAGTGAAAATGAATACAATTATTTATTTAATGCCTGTTTTCTCCAAGAGATAGCAAGTTTCATGAGTTCTGGGTCATGTCTATCTGATACATACTGTATCCTTACTGCTTGGCATATAATAGGCAGTTCAACATTTATTGAATGAACAAATAGAATGTAGACTTTAGTTATGATATGTAGATAACACATGTCCATTTAAAGTTGCTCCTCAGGTATTCTGGCTTACCCAGAATCTCATCTTTTTTTTAAATAGGTGATTATATGAAGGAGATTAAGAGGACTTATGCAACTATGCCATGATACAGTGTTATGGACTGAATATTTGTGCCTTTCCTCAAATTCATATGTTGAGGTCCTAAATCTCAAGGTGATGGCATTTGGAGATGAGGCTTTTGGAAGGTAATTAGAGTTAGATGGAAGGGTTAATGTTAGGATGGAATTAATGCCCTTATAATAAGAGGCACCAAACAGCTTTTTTGCTCTTTTCATATTTGAATAAAGAAAGGGTTACATGAGCACATATGGAAGGGAGAAAGCAGCTTTCTCCAATCCAGGGGAGGGCTCTTACCAGAGACTGGTCATACTACCAACCTGATCTCAGACTTCCAGCCTCCAGAATGGTGAGAAAATAGGTTTCTATTGTTTAAGCCACTCGGTCTACAATATTTTGTTATGGCAGCCTGAGAAGTCTAATACACACAGTACTCTCATTTCATAAGGGTCTGAATTTAATATAGCAAGAAATTTTTCCTGCTTTCTGGGTCTCTTGTCAGATACAATTGTTGAATGAAGAACAATCACCTGAACTGTTTTGAAAGCTACACTCACTGTTCTCTTTTAGGGAATATGAGGCCTTTGGTTCTACACTGTTAGTTGTTGTGCTTCTCTCCCTTTTCCTTTCCTAGAATAAAGGAGAGTGAAATAAAAATGCAAGAAAATATCTTGGTTAAAAACAATGTGGACTTACTTTTAAATAATTCTTCTTATAACTAAATGTTTCTTAAATAGGTTATAATAAAAATTTATTCTTCTTGATGATCTTCCATCATTTGAACTTTGAAAATCTAGTTAACCTGAATTTTTGTTAATATCATTCTTGCATCCTTGTTTTTGTTGGTTTTCCTGTCACTAAGACATAATGTCTGAAACCCACAACTTAAAGAAGAGGAGGTTTAATTTGGCATACAGTTGATTTTGATAATTCAGTGTCTGGTAGGCTGGCTCCAAGTAGAAACATCATGGTGAAGGACATGGCAGAGCAAAGATACTTAGTTCATAGTGTGCAAGATGCAGAGCCGGGAAATAGTGCCAGAAAGAAATGGGCTAGGAGTTATATATAGTACCCGAGGCTACGCCTCCATAACCCACCCAGACACATCCAGGAGCATGCTTTACTAATCTGCTAGGTGTTTCTTAACATAATGAAGTTGACATATTAGGATTAATAGTCACAGTGCCATTGGCAGACTGGTTTCCTTTATGTGACATGATCACACCATGCTTTACTTTTATTCATGTCTGACAAATCTTCAGAACCTTTTTGGCTTATATAAATCCTGCCAGTATTTAAAGCTCTTCCTTCTGTCTGAGATTTTTCCATGATACTTTTCTTTGATAATGCTGTCAAATTATATAACATATATCTGTGCCATACAAAATGTCACACATGCAACTTAAACATAAAAGAATTAACAGTAGTTTGTTTCCTCTGGAGCTTATTGGTGTTACACAAAATGTGTCACAGACCTAGTCTTCTGTGAGTTTGGACTCCAAGTAGGAAGACTCTTCTTACCTAAAAAAAACCATCTCTCATCATCACAGTTCAATGTTCAGAAAAATAGATGATTAGTTCCTATAGGGAGAATGTAAACACAGAACATTCAGGTTACTAAAACTAAGCTGCAGAATTGTCCAATCAGTCTCAGTTTCAAAGACTAGGTACTTCTGAAAACTGTTACTAGCTATTTAAGTCCACATGCTCAGGTTTATTTGCTTGTCCTTGACCAAATCAAAAGAGGCTATTTATTTTGGTAGAATAAAAAAAGGATTTGTTCAAAGCTAGCTCCAAGGAGATGGAGCCTCCTTTTTTCCTCAAATCACCATCTCACCATGTACAGGTAAGTTAGGGTCTTTTATAGTAAAGAACAGAGGGGAGGGGTGCACAGAGAGATAAGGCATATCTCTACACTTGCTTTATCACCTCCAGCCATTTTCAGCTCATTCTACCTGTTCTTGTGCAAAGGAAACTGGGCTACATCCTCCTGGTATCAGCATCTGCATATTCTACCCATTTATCAGGACTGAGGAGAGTAGGGGAAAGATGTTCAAGCCCTAGGCCTAAGGGAGCCACTATGTCTACAGAAAAAAAAAAAATCTAACTTTTAAAGTTCTGTTTTGTGGTGCCAGTTATACTTCTATAGTGAGAATGATACAGTTTATTCCTCAGGGTTTTCTTTCTTTCATCTGAAGTTAATTAGACAAAATATGGGAAAACATTTTGTAAAAGGCAAAAGGAGAAAAAGACAGAAACATGCATAAAATAAGCATTTGTCAAGTGCCACTCATTGCAGGCAAAGCTCTTGCTCATTGCACTCTCTTTTGGAACATCTATCTGTAATGCTAATTTCCAAGACTCTTCTTCCTCTGCCTTCTCTTACGTATAGGAAGAGCTCCACTCTTTGGTACTCAGATTTGTTATTAAGGGCATAAATTATCTGTCTAAAGTGACTTCAAAACATATTATTATTATTATTATTATTATTATTATTATTGCTACCAGGGATCAAACTTGAGTCCTTGCGCTTGCGCAGCAAGCAGCAAAACCACTGAGCTAAATCCCAGGCCCTTTTTATTATTTTTTTAATGATTACTATACCTATGTTTCAAAACTGCTATATCTGCTCTTTTTAAGGCTTGATTTTTCAATTAAATTAAATTTGTTAGTACCTCTTTGTCTTAGATAAGCATAGGAATTTTCAGGCCATGGAGAAAGTAATTGCACCAAGAAGGACAGTCACACAACACAAGCCTTTCCTAAAATATTCTCCTAATCCAGTACTAATTGAATACCTAGATACAATCATATAATAGAGGCCAATGGTCTGTGTTAATAGGAACTATTTGTTTTTCATTTTGTGAAAAGGGAAGGGGAGGGAGGCAAATATTTTAGTGATATGGAGTAAAACATAGAAGGACTTTGAAACTATACAGAACAAGGGTTCTAGTATTATTCCAGCACTTCCTTCTTGACCTTGGGAAAGTTACTTAATCTTTTTGCATTTCAATTTCTCTTAAGAAAACCCAGATAATATTCAAGAGTCAATGTGAGGAATGATATAAAATATATAAAACTTAGCAAAATTAACACATATATTCAATAAATATATATAATTTTGTAAGACTAACTTTGTGATATATAGATCAGAGAAAAGTGACAGATCTCTCCTAGATCTGTACAGAAACTCTTCATGGAATTAAAATACCAACTGCAGTTTCATTTTCCCTTTAAATTTAAACTCCAAAGAGATAATATAAATGACAGTTTAGTTATAACCACAATCTTCTGTTATCAGTTAGGTTAGCAATTCTTATAAATGCTACAAAATTTTTAGTTACCACTTGAGTATAGCCACTTCTATGCCTAACATGTAGAGAACTGAACTCATCTTGACTCATACAAAGTCTTCCTTTTTCTGACTTCTTGATTTCTTTTAATAGTATCATCATTTTCTCAGTAACTCATGCTTAAGACTATAATTATTTTTGACCAATAACTTCCCCTTACCATCTTCTACTGATCTTACTTCCTAAAATTTATCTCTACCCATCTTCATTTCTATGGCTACCATCCTTAGTTCAAGACTCCAACTTAGTTCTCTCTCCCTCCCTCTCTCCTTCCATCTTTCTTCTCTCTTCTCCCTCATCCTTCTCCCTCTCCTCCCCCTACCATCTTCCTCTTCCTCCTCCTTTTTCTTGTTTTGTGATACTGAGGACTGAACACTAGGTCTGATCAGTGCTGTTCTAAGCAACAAAGACAAAGGCTCCCAAGTGCAGCCAGTATTTATTGAATACAATCATGGGAAGGTATGCTTTGAAGGCATCTAATGAAATACTGTTGAATACCTGGCATGATGGCACCAGGCAGGGGTATAAGGGAGTAAGCAGTGCTTATCTTACTTGGACAGAACAAACAGGTACTGGGCCCAGGTGCAATTCACAAGCAATCCATTAGGTCAGTGAGAAGCCATAATTCAGGTAAAAAGGATTTTAATTGGGGTCACGCTGACCTCAGCTGCATGTAACTCAGCAGAGCCCTGCCATTTCACACACCGGGACTTAGGCCTCAGTGATAGCCATTAGCAAAGGACCAATACTTGCCCAACTCTGCTACATGACATGCCCATCTGAATGAGACATGTAGGCCTTTAGTCTAACTCTCTTTTTTTTTTTTTGGTATCAGAGATCAAACTTGGGACCTTGTGCTCGCAAGGCAGGCGGCAGAACCACCGAGCTAAATTCCCGGCCCATAGTCTAACTCTTGATACAAAACAATTTAGCCAAATTAGGGAAAGCAAGAAGCATGTGCCACTCATAGCCCGCTAGTACTGGGGAGGGATGTCTGCTATACAAAGGACTAGCCAAATGAACCATAGTTGCCTATGGAAATTCCCAGATTGATAATGTACTCTTGAATTACCTGTCTTTTCTTCCTTTCTTTTTTTAAAAATTCTTTTATTGGTACATTTTAGGTGTACAATACATTTACATTTATCATTGGGTGCTTGTACCTGTACATAATGTATCTTAGTTCTTATTTTTTTTCCTAATACCTGTGCGCCCTTCACCCCCTCCACCCTTCCCTATTTACACAGATTTTGTTTCCATTTTTTTCTTTTCTCATAACTTTTCCTTTCCCTTCTTTCCTTTCCCCTTCCCCTACCACCACCCCTACACCTTTGGACCTTTTCCTATTTCAAATTATCAATTATTCATGTTAATCATTTTAATCCTTATTTACACTTTCAGGTTCTCATACTAGAGAAACTATTTGGTATTTACACGTGTGTCCTATTTATTTCACTTAAGAGTATGGCCTCAATATGCATCCATTTAGCTATAAATGTCTCTAGTTTCTCATTCTTTATGGCTGAGTAGTACTCCATTTTATTAAAAAAAAAACACATCTTCTTTATCCAGTTTCCAGTCCATGGGCACTTGGGCTGTTTCCAAGCTTTAGCTATTATAAACTGTGCCTCTATAAACATGGGTGCACATATATCGCTGTGGTATGACACTTTTAATTCTTTGGGAAAGATATCCAGCAGGGGAATAGCTGGGGCAAATGGGACCTCTAGCCCTAGTTCTTTGAGGTGTCTCCATACTGATTTCCACAGTGATTGCACCAGTCTGCACTCCCACCAACAATGGAGAAGGGTTTCTTTCTCTCCACACTCCCACCAGCATTTGTTATTGGTTGATTTCTTGATAGCAGCCATTCTTGTTGGGGTAAGGTGGAATCTCAGTGTTGTTTTCATCTGCATCTCTTGAATGACCAGTGATGTTGAACATTTTTTCATATGTTTATTTGCTGCTTTTACTTCTTTGTCTGAGAAATGTCTGTTCATTTCAGATGACCATTTTTGAATTGGGTCTTTAAATTTGGAGGGTCTAATATTCTGCAGTTCTTTATATATTCTAGACAGTAGTCCTTTGAGGTACAGCTGCTAAAATTTTTTGCTACATTGTAGGTTGTCTCTTAGCTCTGTTGGTAGTTTCTCTTGCAGTGCAGAAGCTTTTTAAAAAGATGAGATCCCAGTTGTTGATTCTTTGTGCTAGTTCCCATGCTATTGAGGTTTTGTTCATAAAGTCTTTTCCTATGCCAATGTCTTCAAGAGTTCTACCTCTTATCTTCCAGCAAGTTTACTGTTTCTGTTTTAATATTTAGATCTTTAATCTACTTCGATCTTAGTTTAGTGCATGGTGATAGTTTTAATCTTTGGCAGGTTGAAATCCAGTTTTTCCAACACCACTTATTAAATAGACTATCTTTCCTCCAGTGAGGGTGCTTGGCTCCTTTATCAAAGATGAGGTGGCTGAGTATGTCTGAAGTTGTTTCTGCATCTTCTAATCTATTCCACTGATCCTCGGGTCTGTTTCTTTGCCAGTACCATGCTGTTTTTATCACAGTAGCTTTGTAGTATAGTTTCAAGTTGGGGATTGTGATACCTCCAATCATGTCTCTGTTGGCTAGAATTGCTCTTGCTATTATAGGTTTCTTCTGGTTCCAAATGAATGTTTGGATTGTTTTGTCAAGTTCTGTGAAATATATTAGAATTTCAATCGGCACTGCATTAAATCTATATAGTAGTTTTGGAAGTATGGCCATTTTCACTATATTGGTTCTTCCTACCTAGGAGCAAGGGATGTCTTTCCATTTTCTTATATCATCCTCAATCTCCTTTTTCAGAGTGCTGTAGTTTTCAGTGTAGAGGTCTTTTGCTTGCTTTGTGAGGTTGATTCCTAGATATTTCATTTTGTTGGATGCTACTGTAAAAGGAATTGTTTCCTGAATTTCTCTCTCAATGAGTCCGCTATTTGTGTATAAGAAGGGTATTGTTTTTTGAGTGTTGACCTTGCATCCAGCTACTCTACTGAATCTGTCAATTAGAACTAGAAGTCTTTTGGCTGAGTTTTTTGGGTCTTCTATGTAAAGTATCATATCTTCAGCAAATAATGACAATTTAACTCCTTCCTTTCCTATCTTTATTCCTTTTATTTCTTTCTCTTTTCTAATTGCTGTGGCTAATGTTTCCAGAACAATATTGAACAGGAGTGGTGATAGTGGGCATCCTTGTCTTGTTCCTGATTTTAGCATGAAAGTTCTCAGTTTTTGACCATGTAGTATGATGTTGGATTTTCATAAATAGCCTTAATCAGGTTGAGATAAAGACCTATTCCAATTTTCTGTAGGGTTTTTATCATGAATGGGTGGTGGATTCTGTCAAATACCTTTTCTGCATCTCTTGAGATGATCATATGGTTTTTGTCCTTGACTCTGTTAACATAGTGTATTACATTTATTGATTTACATATGTTGAACCATCCTTGCATCCCTGGGATAAATCCAACTTTGTCAGGGTGTATGATCTTCTTGATGATCCTCTGTTATTCTCTTTGCCAGTATCCTGTTGAGGATTTTTGCATCTATGTTCATTAGGAAGATTGGTCTCTTTTTGGGTTGGGTCTTTCCCTGGTTTTGGAATCAAAGTAACACTTGCTTCCAGGAATGAATTTGGAAGCCTTGCTTCCCTTTCAATTTTCTTGATGAGTTTAAAGAGTAATGATGATAGTTCTTCTTTAAATGTCTTGTAGAATTCAGCAGTGAAGCAATCAGGACCTGGGCTTTTCTTTGTTGGTAAATTTTTTATTACATTTTCAATTTCACTGATTGTAACTGAGGTATTTAGAATTTCTATATCTTCTCCATTTATCTTTGGCAATTCGTATCTATCTAGGAATCTGTCCATTTCTTCTGTGTTTTCCATTTTATTACAGTACAGGTTCTTGAAGTAGGTATTGATGATCCTCTGGATTTCTGCTGAATCTGTTGACTTCACCTTTTTTGTTCTTAATTGCATGGATTTGAGCCTTTTCTTTCCTTTTTTTGATAAGGTTGGCTAAAGATTTATCGATTTTATTTATTCTTTCAAAAAACCAACTCTGATTCATTAATTTTTTGTATTGTTCTCTTAGTCTCCATTGTATTAATTTCTGCTCTGGTCTTTATAATTTCCTTTCTTGTATGAGATTTGGGTTTGTTATGCTCTTTTTCTAGGAGCTTGAGGTTCTGCATTAGGTTATTTCTCTGAGTTCTCTCTGTTTTCCTAATATGGGTATTCACTGCTATGAATTTCCTGCATAGAACTGCTTTCATTGTGCCCCATAGATTCCTGTATGTTGCACTGGTACTATCATTTACTTGTAGAAACTGCTAATTTCTTCTTTAATTTCCTCTGTGACTCATTGGTTGTTCAGGAGGGTGTTATTCAATTTCCATGTGTTTGTGGGAGTTTTGTGGTTTCTTATGCTACTGATCTCCAATTTTATTGCACTATGGTCTGATAATATACAGGAGGTAACTTCAATTCTTTTACATTTACTTAAACATGTCCTATGAGCTAGCATGTGGTCTATTTTGGAGAATGACCTGTGTGCAGCTGAAAAGAATGTGTATTCTGATTTTGTGGGGTGGAACACTCTGTAAACATCTATTAAGTCCATTTGATAAGTAACTCGTTTCAGTTCTAAAATTTGGTTGTTAAATTTTTGTTTAGATGATCTATTTGTGATAGTTGGGTACTGAAGTCCCCCACTACAAGTGTATTACTGCTTATTTGATTTTTCATGTCCATTAATATTTGTTTTGTGTAGTTGGGGGCATTCGTATTTGGTGCACATTTAGGATTGTCATCTCTTCCTCTTGGATTGTTCCCTTCACAAGGATGTAGTGACCATCTTTGTCTGTCTTAATTAGTTTTGGTTTGAAATCTACTTTGTCTGCAAATAGGATTGCTACCCCTGCTTTTTTCTGGGTTCCTGTCATGTGGAGAACTGTTTTCCATCCTTTTACTTTTAGTCTATGAATTTCTTTTTGATTTAGGTGTGTTTCTTGTATATAGCATATAGTTGGATTTTGCTTCTTAATCTATTCTGTCAGTCTATTTCTTTTGATTGGTAAATTGAGGCCACTAACATTGAGAGTTATAATTGATAGATATTGAGTCATCCTTATCATGATGTTTTACTGTTGTTGGCTCTTTTATGTTTTATTTTTCCCCCTTTCCCTTTAGTTTCTTGCCTTGCCTGGTGGCTTCCCTCTGTTGGGCCTCATGGAGTTGTGACCTTCATTGTCTTTTTCTAGGATATTGCTTAGAATTGTTTGGAGTGCTGGTTTGGTGGCCATGAAATTTCTCAGGTGTTCTTTGTTGTGGAAGTATCTAATTTCCCCATCCATTTTGAAAGATAATTTTTCAGGATACAACAGTCTAGGTTGGAAGTTATTTTCTTTTAGGGCTTGAAATACTTCACTCCAGGCTCTCCTTGAGTTGAGGGTTTGTGTTGAGAAGTCTGCTGTGATTCTGATGGGCTTTCCTTTGTAGGTGATTTGTTTCTTTTCTCTAACTGCTTGTAGGATTTTGTTCTTCTGTTGGGTTTCTGGGATCTTGATTATTGTATGTCTAGGTGTAGATTTTTTTTCATCGTGGCTAGTTGGAGTTCTATATGCCTCACTTATCTGTATGTCCAATTCTCCACCTCTGTCTGGGAAGTTTTCCACTATTACTTCTGTATACTTTTTCCTGTTTTTTTGTGGACTCCTATCAGTCTTATGTTATTCTTCTTTGCATCATCTAGCAACCTTTCTTTTTATCATTCAGTTTTTCCCATACCCCACTGTCTTAGTTATTTCCTTGTCACTGGCACGTCCAAATTAAAGGAGAGATTTATTTTGGCTCACAGTTTGTAAAGGTTTCAGTCCCTGGTCAACTGGCTACAAGGCAAGGCAGCATGGCAGAGGGGCATGGCGGAAGAGAAACAGCTCATGTCTTCGCAGTGAGAAGCAGAGAAAGAGATCAAGGAGGAAGGAGGGACATAGACTCACCCAGGCCATGCCCAAAGTAACCCACTTCCTCAGACCAGTCTCACCTTCCAACATCATATTTAGCTCTAAATTCATCAGTGGGATAATCCATTTATGAGTTTCATGCCCCTATGATCCATCACCACCAAGAGGCCCTGCCTACGAGTACATGGGGCTTTGGGGAGACATCGAAATATAAACCATAATACCCAATTCTATTCACTGGGATTTTTTCCATAAATCAACTACTTGTACATAAGTTATTGTCTCAGACTCTAGTTTCTGGAAGGAAGCTAGACTAAAATGTGAGTGAACTAATGTGTATAAGTGGTATGTTACAAGATAGGAGGGATAGCAGGGAGGAGGTTTTTATCCCCATGGAAAGACTACTCCCTTCCTCACATATTTCTCTGGGGTATCATTAATGAGATAGTGGTAAAATTTCATGGAAGAAAAAACATGCTAAATGTGTTTTCCTTGTAGAGTTTAAATTTATAGCATCTTAAATCTCTCTTCTATAAAGTTAGAATTTGTGCTGGCAACAGTAGTGCAAGCAGTTTCTTTTATAGGGAGATAACTTTATGAAATATGAACTTAGCAGAGTTTGATAGTTCAAAAAACAGTAATAGCAGTATTAAATATAAGGGAGAAAACCACTAAAGAACACTTACCACAAAAAAGCACTTGTTCATTCAGTAATCTCTATTTCTGTGGTGCCTGCTACCTCAAGTGGTAACTATAATTCATTCTGTTCTGGTTAAGTGACTGTGATGTACTCTCCTCTGGCCCAGGAATCTGCCAAATTACAAAGGTGAAATGAGATGACTATGAAGTCATATATTTGGGGCACGGGATTAGAAAGAAAGGGATGTCATGACATTCGGGGAAAGCATTGTGAGAAAGGAATTGCAATGTGGCACTTAAAAAATCTTATGTAGAGTCAGCTGTATACTAACAAATGAGCTATAATAATCCTCATGTGGCACTTTTAAAATGATTAACACTGGAGTATGGTCAGAGTTGTCATTTCCTTTTCTTTGAATTGGGGTGATGCTCTCTGAAATGTCTAAAGATAGGTGACAATGATAGTTTGGTTGTTTTTTGTAGGTCCAGGCCCCGTCTTCAGCTAAGTGCTTGCATGCAATTTCATAACATCTTAATGAGGACAGATGCTATTATTATCTGTTTCCTAAGTATGGGGAAACTCTTAACACAAGTTAGAGTATTGAGTAACTTGCCCAAGGTTACACAGCTAGTAAATGACAGAGTCAAGACCCAGGCTCACAACTGCTGACTCAAAAGCTCAAGGCTTTAGCCACTGCATCACACTGCTGCCTCAGGTTTCAAGACAGAAAAACTTGATTTTTTAAAAAAATATCTTTTTTTAGTCTCTTAAACTAGTGAACTTAAAGTTATTTTCTTCTCTGAAAATGTAAATATATCTATAGTGGGCTGGGGATTTAGCTCAGTGGTTTCACCGCCTGCCACGCAAGCGGCAAGGACCCGAGTTTGATCCCCGGTACCAAAAGAACCCCCAAATATATCTATAGTGACAGCAGATCACCCATGGACCATGCAAAATCATCCTTGAACATGGAACATGGAAAGGGGTTTGGGGAACAATAAATATATTTGTTATATCTTGGTTATGGGGATGGTTTCATAGTTTATGCACATATAAAAAATTGTCAAACATAATTTAAATATGTGTTGTTTCTTTTCTGTCAATTATGACTCATTTTAATAGATGAAGAAGGTATCAAGAAAAAGCTGAAGTGGGCTGGGGATTTATCTCAGTGGTGCCGCCAGCTGCCTTGCAAGCGCAAGGACCCAAGTTCGATCCCTGGTACAAAAAAAAAGAAAAAAAAAGCTGAAGTATCTTGTCGAAGATTAGCCAGACAGATGGTGGCAGAGACAGGATAAAAATAACATATTTAACATTCTCAAACAAGTGTTTTCTTCTTCTCAGTTTGGTAAGTTGCTCCTACCTGACTTCAAAAAAGATTTGAAGAGACATAAAATATGACCTAAATGTTACAGAAAGAAGAGTATTGTATTTAAGGAGAAATTTGAATTGAGCACTGAAAATCATTAAGAACTCATTTTATTAAAAAGTAGACTACATCTCTTCAGAAGTTTATTATTATCATGTTCAATTTATTGGGAATATTTTGATCCTTTATTTCTCAAAAATAGCTCCATTTAAAAAATTTATCTTTCTGACTGTGCTTGTATCTTAACATTTCACAACAATTTTTTGCTGCTGGATAAGGAAAGCACACTTGATCCTATCATGGACACATTTAGGAATCATCATAGGCCCTGCTGACTTCTTGATATTGTTCTAGACAATCTCGTAAGAATTTAGGCTCATGGCACAAACCTCTCAAAGTCTGCTTGGGCACACATCACATGCAGATTCTGGTGTTTTCCCAGCCTTCTTGGTATAAAGATAAACAATTGTGTTACTCGAGGTCTAGGATACCCTAGGATGCACTGTTGGAAAACCTGCAATGGTAAGTCAAATGCTGGGCCATTCTGAGTGCCTCTAGACATGGACCTCAAAAGAGTACTATTATTTATTTAAGGAATTCTGTATTTTTTTCTTTTATATTTCATTTTATTTTATTTTTAGCAAAACATTTATTGGTACATTGTAGATACACACAAGAATAAAACTCATCACAGGGACTGTGTGACCAGCAGGGGGCAACTATTTCAAAAACAGCACCTTGTAAAGGAAAACAAATTAAAATTGTGATTCTCTGTTAGCACTGCATTGTATGAGAGCCAAATTTTACAGTCATAACACCTAGACATACATTTTCACAAAACTGAATTTGTGAAAATAATTGAAACACTTTCCTAAGAAGACCATCTTAAATCCACATCCAGAGGCCTATAAGGGGTGATCCAAAAATGCATTGAATATTTACCTTTTTCTCCCCCCCCCCCCCAGGCTAGCCTTGAACTCACTATGTAGCCCAGCCTGACCTTAAACTCAGGGCCATCCTCCTGCCTTGGCCTCCCAAGTGCTCGGATTACAGACATGCACCACCATGCTTGGCTACTTTTAAAATTTAATACAATAAAAAAACACATTGCAGGGCCGGGGATTCAGCTCAGCGGTTTTGCCGCCTGTTGCGCAAGCACAAGGACTCAAGTTCAATCCCTGGTGCCAAAACAAACAAACAAACATATTGCAAAGAACAATGGGAAAGTGTGTTCAAAGTGAGCAGAAGTATTTTAAGGGGAATTAATTAAAATGTACCCTTTAATAATAAATATTTTTAAACATTTACCATATTCTTTGGTCACATCTTGTTGATCAAACATTTATGGCAATTTCTGTCAAATAAAAATATTACAGGGGCTGGGATTTAGCTCAGTGGTTCCTACACCTGCTGAGCAAGTGCAAGGTCCCAAGTTCGATCCCCAGTACAAAAAAAAAAAATTTATAGGGTATCTTCATCAACTTTACTCACTGAATCTGGTACCATGCGACTTCTGACTCTTCCCCAAAGTCAAAATGACCATGAAAGGTAAATGTATTGAATTGATTCAGGACATTGAGGCAGCCACACAGTACAACTAAAGACAGTTACATAAGAAAACTTCCAGAGGTACTTCAGACAGTGCCAAGAATGATAAATGTATTTGAAGTAAGGTAAGTATTCTGAGGGTGATTAATGACAATGTGTCTTTTACTATAATCAATTTTAAAAACTTTAAACATTAACTGTATTTTTTTATCAAACCTCATGTATGTTGTTTTATTTTTTATTATTTTGGTTTTTTCAGTATTTTATATTTTTATAATTAATGAATGTTTTAAAACATGTATTATTACTATTGGTTATTCTAAGATCTACTAAGTCCAAAGCAAATAAGGATTGCACTGGCTCTTGTTTTTTTTGTGTGTGTGTCCGCACACGCGAGCACGCACCTGGAGCTAGAGATTGAATACAGGGAGAACTGAGCTACATCCCCACGCCTTTTTTAATACTGATTTAAGGTCTCACTAAATTGCCCATTCTGGCCTCAAACTTTCAATCTTTCTGCATCAGTCTCGCAGAATGCTGGGAATACAGGCATGCATCACCATGCCCAATTTAATTCTTCCTTTAACTTGTTCAGATGGCACTTGACTTAATGGTTTGACTTAATGGTTTTATAACTTTACAATGTGAAAAAACTATACTTAATAAAACCATACTTCAAATTTTAAATTTTGATCTTTTCCCTAGTTAATAATGTCATATGATACTCCTTTGCAATGCTTAGCAGGCGCCTCAAGCTGAGGATAAAAACCAATACACTATTGTGTACTGTGTTGCCAACCAATAACGGTCAGTAGGTTAAGCATATTAAAAGCATTTCAACTTATAGTGGGTTTATCTGGACACAACTCTATTTTAAGTCGAAGAGCATCTGGATTATTTCTTAACCTTCTTTCATGGGACTAATTTTTAAGTTCAGGGTTCTCCAGAGAAACCAAACCAGAAGGTTGTATATAAAATAGATATATAGATATAGATGTTTATTTTAAAGAATTGATACATGTAACTATAGAGACTGTGGTGGATTAACTAATGGTCAACTTGAAATGCCCAGCTGAACTGAATCACCGTGGTTTGGGTGTAGAAGACCCACCCACCTGAGGATTGTTGCCAACAGCATAAAAAGAGAACTGAAGAAGAAGATTGTTGGCTCTTGATTTTCTTGGAGAAGCTTGCCGCAGGTGATTTTCCTGATGTGAACTTGGCTATTCTCTCATCATAGGAAGAGCTCAGGTCCTTGCTGTTGCTGGAAATGGCTGCTGTTCTCATCAGGGGAGCTCTGATCTTTGCCATGAGCATCACTTCCTGGCTCCAGTATGGCTCTCTCAGCTCTGGTGGCACAAATCCTTCACCCTGGTGGTGCAGGCTTTCCAGCTTCCACCACTTGCCATTGGGACTTCCTGTTGCAGATCCTTGATATGGACAAGCATGAGACACTGCTGTGAGCTCCAGGCCTCTGGCTGGACTCATGGAGGACACTGACTTGGACTTTAGGCCTTCAGCTGGACTTGTGCAGGACACTGTTGTGGGATCCAGGCCCTTGGCTGGATTCTCTGGGTCTCTAGTGCATGGTTATATCTCTTGCCCTCCTCTGATTTGACTTTTTGGGTGACTATTATAAAATAATCCTATAAATTATGTGTCCTGCATTAAATCTATTTCCTTGCAAAACCCTGACTACAACAGAGACTTAGGGAAGAGTTTCATTTCAAGTCCAAAAATAAGATACTCACAGAATTCCTTCTTGCTCTGGGGAGGTCAGTCTTCAATATATTATGGCCTTCAACCAACTGGATGAGGCCAATCCACATTATGGAGAATAATCTGATTTAATAATAATCTGCCCACTGTTTTAAGTGTTAATTTCATCAAAAAACACTTCACAGAAACATTCAAAATGCTGATTAACCAAATATTTGAGCATGATAGCCATGTTGACATATAAAATTAGCCATCATCTGTCCTTTTTGTTTATATCAATCTCAAAATTGGAAGAGATCTATATGGTCAAGTAGTTCAATCCTCCTGTAAAAGCAACTACATTACTAGCACAAAGTGTTCATCAAATGTGTGCTGATTTGAACTGAATTTATATGAATTAAATTAAATATCCCTTATGGTAGCTGGTTTACCAGGCTTCTAGTGTGGTACTGGGAAGTTATATAGGGTAGAGGTGGAGCAGAAGCACTGGAGTCAGATTGCCAAAGTTTACCTAATGGCTCCTCTGTTTACCTTGTATGCAACCTTAGATGAATTATTTAACCTTGATAAGTCTCCCTTACCTCACCTATTCAAAGAGAACAGAAATAATATTCATGGTAGATTTTGCTATTGTTCAGCAGTATCAGTTCTTTTTTCCCTCTAGCCACACAGTGGGTTGACTGTTTTTCTCAATGACCCTGCAACTGAGTGAAGCTATGTGACTTGCCTGGTCAGTGAAAATATTGGGTAATTGACATATGTCACTCTCAGAATGAAGCAGTAAAAGACTGATAGGAGACTCCCAAGTCTTTCTTCCCCTATTGTGGCAATACAGAGAAGGCTTGGATTATCATGCCATTAAACAGAAGGCAGTTACCTGGAAAGTTGCCTGCATCCAGAGTCAACTTTTTGACAATAAGAAATTAATCTATTCAGTTAAACAGTTGAATTGTTTTTACAACGTTAATATGACTTAGTCTTTTCTCATATATTATCTTATAGAATTGATTTAAGGATTCAGGTATTGTATGAGAACAGCTTGTTTGACAAGCAGTAGGCACTCAAATGTTATTATAATAATGATTGAATCATACCCACTTTGAATATAAAATATTGCACTGCCCATCAGAATCACAATTTTAAAAAGGTTCATACATAGCATTTAGTTGATAGGTCTGATGTAATAAGTGTTTTTTCTCTCCTTTATTTGTTGAATAAAGGTCATTTTCCTCCAGAATTTTCATTGCCCTGTTCCCATGGTGTATTTTAGCACTTTAAAGAAAGGGAGCAGTGGTGGTTAGGATGCAAATGATGTCTGGTCAAAGACTTAGCTAACTGCAAGTATGAAACTTAGTGGGAAACAAGCAACAATGTGAGATCACCAGGGATAGAATCTGTGGTGAGCTCTGGAAAGGAGCTGACATTCACAGATGAAGTTTCAAATAGAGTTGCTACCAACCAGTCTGTTTTTAGGAGGGTTTTTACAGGGATTAGGGTGAAAGGAAATGAATGCCTGGGGCAATGGGATTGAGATTCTAGTTTTAGATGAGCACATAAGAATACCAGGAAAAACTATGACTCCCATAGGAATTAACTAAAAACAAGTAGAGAATATCAACAGAGCCTGGAACAGAGTGATGAACCTTGCAGTGGGCAGACTTTGTTGGAACAGAGGACACATGCTTTCTTTCTTCCTCTAGTCTAGCTGGGCAGCTGTTTCAGGAGAAGTAAAAGAGATACTATATACCTAAAAGATCTAGCAGAAGGCATCTAAGTAGCACTTGTCATTAGGAAGGGTGGGTACATAACTGCTACTTAATTATATGGTAAGCCATGCATGGCATCTTCACTCTGGTCACAGAATAGCAGAAGTGACAGTTCTGACTTTTAGTTTATAGGGTAAGGCTTTTTGCAAGTTGTGCATTTATTTTAGGACCAAGGTATAACAATATACAGATGAGCCAGGGATTTAGCTCAGTGGTTCTGTCGCCTGCCTTGCAAACGCAAGGACCCAAGTTTGATCCCTGGTACCAAAAACAAAGCAAAACAAAACAATATACAGATACTTAATACCTTTTTTGTAAGTAGGATGAGCCTAGTACTAGTAAAAAACTGATAACTTATTAAATTGAAAAAATGAATGTACAACTTGGCTTATGCAAATTGAATTACTTGTGATAGAAATTCATAGCTATGTATACATAAAGGTTGGACAAAGCTAATTGGAATAATGTAATAACTAACTAGTAATCTAATAGCTAATTGGAATATTAAAAGTTTTATACATGAATTAAAAGATAAATGGACATTTTGCAGTGAAATTATAGATTTGGTTTATCAACAAAATATTACAAAAGTAAGTATGAGATAATCTCACGTGGTTTTGTAGAAAAAAGTAAGGCTTTTGTTTAAAATACAATTTCTTTGCATTATAGTTATAGCTTTGGAAATCTGAGGGATCTGATGTTTCAGGTTTAAATAATTGTGAAAAAATGCTTTTATATACTCTTGAAATGGAAAACATATCTATAACTGGGAATGTATTGTCTTGGTAGCTACTTGAAAGAAATGGGTTATTTTGAGAATTCAGATTTAGAATGTCTTTTGAGTTGAATTAAAACTCAAGAGCCAATCCTTATACCTTGTGCATAAATTTCTAGCTATTTTAGAGAGGCTGTTAAAAGTCATAGCACACACCTAATTTTGAATAGGCAATGTGGGTGGAAAGAGTAGGCAGAGCTTTTCAATAAGACTTAATTGTCCTTAACCTGTGAATACATAATTATATAATGTTATGATGAATTCTCACTTTTAGATTTTTATGGGTGGGAATCAATGCTTCACAAGTATGTGAAAATACTATATAATTCTTTTTCGTGATCTCCTAAGTATATGCTAATTTTTGATTATATAAAAATCATTTTCATTGGTACATATGTAAATTTGAAATAATATCATTATGAACAAAAACACTTACAATGCTGCACTAGTTCAATTATTTTAAAAGAGAACACCAGTAAAATATTAATGTCATTTTGCCTATATGGATGAGAAAAGAAAAAAATAAATGGAAATATATAGTGTTTTCGCTTGCTTATTTATTTATTTATTTATTTATTTATTACAAAGTCTTACTATGTAGTTCAGGCTGGCCTTGAGCCAGCCTACATAGCCCAGGCTGGCCTCAATCTCATGGCGATCCTCCTGCCTCTGCCTCCCAAGTGCTGGGATTACAGGCATGCACAACTACACCTGGATGTTTTTGCTTTTAAAGTTATATACTGTATAGAGATAACAGTACAAATAGGTAAAATACTTAGTCTGATGAGGTCTGTTTAACAGGAGGTATAGCATGAGAATTTGGTTAGGCTTATTTTGATGTCAGTCATATGAGTATTACTTTTAAAAAATTATTAAAATAATTCAATCATTCTTGCTGAACTCTATAGTCAAAAGGTTTTAGATTTATGCACATTTACCACTTTCAATGCTCTTCCTTTATTCTCATACTCAGATCTTTTATTTAGAATCTTTTTTTTTTAATCTGAAGAAATAAATTTCTTTAGACTTTCCTTTAATATAAATTTACTTGTTGCAAACTGCTTTTGCTGGCTTGAAAATACCTCCATTTGGGCCAGATCTGAGCCAAAGATTTGGGCCATTTTTGACAGATCTTTTTTCTCAGGATTAAAACATTAGGCTGACAGTCATTTTCTTTCAGCCAACTGCATGGAGACCTTATCCCATACTCTTCTGGTTTTTGTACCTACTGATGAAAATTCAGTTACCTGACACTTTGAACATAACCTGTATTTTTCCTGTGCTACTTTAAAGGTTTTGGTTCTGTTTTTGATATTCTGCAGCTTCACTATGATGTATCTAAATGTACATTTATTGTAATTTAACTTACTTAGGATTTGGAGAGCTTCTTGTGTTTGTGAATTGGAGTCTTTCATCAGTTCTGGAAAGTTCTCAACCATTATCTTGTCAAATATTGCCTCTGTCCTACTGGCTCTTTCCTTCTGAAGCTATAATTAGATTTATTTTAAATCTCACATTTTCCTATGCCACTTAAAGTCTCATATAACTATGACACTCTCTCTCTCTCTCTCTCTCTCTCTCTCTCTCTCTCTCTCTATATATATATATATATACATATAGCCAATAGGGTCTTTTAAAAATTTTCCTTTTTCTGTTGCATTTGGGATAACTTAGTCTTTGTCTTCTAGGTTCTTATATAATACTTCTGTTGTGTTAAAAAGATTATCAAATTTGTCACTGATTTTTTGTAATATTATACTTTTTAATTCTTTAAATTTTATTTGTTTTCCCCCCAAGAATACTAATTCTTTATAATCTCTTGTTTTCTGCACCTATTGTTAAGTTTGTCTTTTATTATTATTTTATAGATGGTGCCTGGTAAACACAAGCAAAAATCTGACATCCTTCAGAATCTGTTTTCTGTTGTGTTATATTACTACTGTTTCTCACTCATGCTGTCCTATTTTCTTTTGTGCTTGATAATTTTTTAAATGTGAGCTGATCATTTTCCTTAGAATTTTATTTATAGTTTTTAAGGCTTAAAATGAAGATGGGTTTTAACAGAGATGATTGGTATTTGCTTCAGCCAGTTATCTGAGAGTAGTATCTGCCAAAAGTCATTATTTAAATTATAGCTTGAGATTTCCAGGAAGATAACAGAGTGGTGAATATTAGAGAAACAGCCTCTCTGAGATATGGAGTCCAGATGCTGGAATATAGCAACATGAAGAAGAGAGGAGGGAAGTGGGTCACCAGGACCCAGCAAGGATCTGAATCAAGAATTGAAGCTCATGGGGAGAGCACAAAGAGAGACCTCAACAAAAGAAGGAAGAGGTTGCAAGTGGTGCTTTCTTCCTGAGCCCTGACTCACTTCGTGGGAAGGGTGGCTAGAATCTGCAGATGCAAGGTGACCCCAGAGGCCTCCACAGAGAAATGCACTAGCAAAACAGAGCAGTAGATACAGCAGACTGTAGTGGCTGGTGAGTTATTTGGGTTCAGACATCCCCCAAGAGAGGGCCATTTGCTAGTAACCATCTTGGAGAGAGCTCAGAACTCAAAGCAGCTGTGGGCTGGCTCCATCTAGTGGTACCCAGTGTCAGGGTGAGGTGGAACCGAGTTCAAGTCAGCTGGAGGTCAAGGAGCCAAGTTCAAGTCAGCAGGGAGCTGAGTTCAAGCTGGCAGGAGGCACATAGAGTGTTGTTGTAGGCTGCACAAATCGGTTCCACCCTTACAGCCAGAAACCAGACTGAACTAATGGAAAAAAGGTACAGGCTTGCTGAGATTATTCACTATTCCACTGTAAATCTATGCTGGCTTGCTGAGATTTAAAAAAACATGGATCTGGGCTGTATAGCCATTCTGTCTACCAGTGACAGTAGAGACACATCTTGAAATGGCCATTTCTTTTTCTTTTCTTGCTTTTTTTGTTTTGGTTTCTTTTTCCTTGTTTGTTCTTATTATATGAGCATGAACACTTTCTAGTTTTTTGTTGTTCTTCTGTTCTGTTCTTGTTTTTATTTCTTCCTTCTCTCTTTCCCTCCCACCTTCTTCACCAGTTTCCCAAACTTCACATAATCTTTCTTTGTCCTCCAGCTTTGCTTCTAATCTCTTCCTTTTCTTCTATTTCTCTATTTTCCCTCTTTTAAATTTTCTTCCTTGAGGGCAAAATCATCATATTGAGGGCATATTTATTGTATATAATTTTCTGGCTCATTTTAAATTTTGTTATATAACCACAAAGATAGTTCATATAGTAAAAGGTGGCAAATTAATAGTTACGAGTTTGTCATTTTCTAGGCTGTGTTTGATGCTATTGTTATTGCTGATTGTACCACTTTAAACAAGGTGACAAAACTGTCTAATCAGTTGTTCTTCCAGGTATGCCAAGACTAAGATTCCCTAAGGGTCATAAACGATACTATAGGCCAGTGTCAAAGAACCAGGGGCTAGGCCAAATAGGCAGCAACTTTTCATCCTGAATATATTGAAAGGTGAGATCTTCCAACAGACTGAAAACCCAAAAGCCAGCTAGCTACACCTGGAAGAAATCTTTGAGAAATAGTCATTTCCTAAGGGTTCTCAATATTAGCAATAAAGCTACTAGCTATAAGCAATTTATAAGCATCAGTCCAGGAATAAATCTTAAAAAAAAAAGGAAAGAAAATGAGAAGACACTTAAGGAAGATGCAACTCCAGACTTCCAGCTTACCAAAGGAAAACCCAGGAGGTGGAATAATTCCAAAGCCACCCACCTGAACTCTCTAAAGTGGTAACAGTGGAAATAATAAAGCAGATGAATGAGGCTCTAGAAAAAAATCAAATTAGAAATAATTTTTTGGATAACTGCAGATGGTGACCATAGTGAAAGACATGGTTAGTGACTCTAGAGCAGATACAGATAAAAACACAGAAGAGCTTAGGAAAATGATGGAAACCATTAATGCCCAACATAGGAAAGAAATGGAACCCATGAAACAGTTTCAAACAGATATCCAGAAGATTAAAAATTTCACTGAAAGCATATGTAGCAGAATGAGCCAATAGGAGGACAGAGTATCAAATCTAAAAGACAGGATTGCAGTTAGCAATCATGAAAAGAAAAATTTCTTAAAATAGCAAGGATTGAAAAAATAAATCCAACAGCTGCTAGACAATACAAAGAAAAATACCAAAAAGATTGCTCAGAGTCAATGAAAAAGCAGGAGAGAGAGCAATGATATAAAAACCTGTTCACCGAAGTAATAGTAGAAAAACTCACAAGCATGGAAAAAGAATTTGACATACAGATAAGTGAGGCATAGAGAACTCCAATTAGCCATGATAAGAAAGATATCTACCCCAAGATACATAATAGTCAAGATTCTAGAAATTCAAAACAAGAACAAAATATTAAAAGCAATTAAAGAATCACATATAAAGGAAGTCCATCAGAATTATAGCAGATTTCTCAACACAAACCCTCAAGTCAAGGAGAACTTAAGAGTGAAGTATTTCAAGCCTCAAAAGAAAACAACTCTCAGCCCAGACTGATGTAACCTGCAAAACTGTCTTTCAAAATTGATGGAGAAATAAGATGCTTCCGTGACAAAGAATACCTGAAGAAATTCATGACCACCAAACCAGCACTCCAAAATGTTCTGAAGGACATTCTAGAAAAAGATAATGAGAATAACATGATGAATGCCAAAAGAATGAATCCACCAAGCAAGGTAAGTAATTAAAGGGAAAAAAGGGAACCAACAACAGGAAAATAACATGACAAAGTAAGTCAATGCATATCAGTTATAATCATCATCATAAATGGTCTCAATTCATCAATCAAAAGAAACAGACTGGCAGAATGGATCAAGAAACAAGATCCAACAATATGCTGCATATAAGAAATACATTTTATTAAAAAAGAAATTCATAGACTGAAAGTCAAAGGATGGAAAACAATATCCCATGTGAAAGGAACCTGGAAAAAAGCAGGGTAGTTATTCTATTTGCAGACAAAGTGGATTTCAGGTCAAGACTGATTAAGAGAGACAAAGAAGGTCACTACATCCTTGTAAAGGGAACAATCCAAGAAGAAGTGATAACAATAAAAAATATATATGCACCAAATACCAGTGCATCCAACTACATAAAACAAATATTAATGGACATGAAAAATCAAATAAGCATTAATACAATTGTAATGGGAGAACTCAATACTCCATTATCACAAATAGATAGACTAGAAAAAAAATCTACAAAAAAAAATCAGAACTGAACCAAACTTTTGAACAAATGGACTTAGGAGATGTCTACAAGTGTTTTCCCTCACTAACCAGAATACACATTCTCCTCAGCTGCATACAGAACATTCTCCAAAACAGATCACCTACTAGCTCATAGAACATGCTTAAGGAAATGCAAAGGAGCTGAAATTATCCCTTGCATATTGTGAGACTACAGTGCAATGAAATTGGAAATCAATGACCAAAAAAAAAAAACAAACCCCACACACACAAAAATCATAAACACATGATGGGGGGGGTGGGGATTTAGCCAAGATCCCAAATTCAATCCCCGGTACCAAAAAATAAAAATCATAAACACATGGAAATTAACACCCTTCTGAACAACCAATGAGGCACAAATGAAATTAAAGAAGAAATTTGACAGTTTGTACAATTAAATGATAACACCAATAAATATACCAGAACTTATGGGACACAATGAAAGCAGTCCTACCATGGAAATTTATAGCAGTAAATTCCTATATCAGAAAAATAAAGTAAGCTCAAATAAATAACCTAACATTGAACCTCAAGCTTCTAGAAAAAGAAGAGCAAGTCAAGCTCAAAGTTCACAAATTTATAAAGATCAGAGCAGAAATTAATGCAATGGAGACTAAAAAAAAAAAGAAGAATCAATGAGTCAAAGAGTTGGTTCTTTGAAAGAGAAAATAAAATTGATAAACCCCTAGCCAACCTTATCAAAAAAGGAAAGAAAAGACTAAAATATATGCAATCAGGAATGAAAATGGTGAAATTACAACAAATTCTATAGAAATCCAGAAGATCATCAGTATATAGTTTGAGAATGTGTATTCTAATAAGATGGAAAATAGAGAATGGACAGATTCCTAGATATGTATGAATGACCAAAACTAAATCAAGAGGATATAAAAATTCTAAATAAACCAGTATCAGTCAATGAAATTAAAGTTGTGATTAAAAGCTTACCAACAAAGAAAAGCCTAGACCTTAACAGATTCACTGCTGAATTCTACAAGAACTCTAGAGAAGACCTAACGATGCTACTTCTCAAACTCTTTAATGAAATTAAAACGGAAGCAATACTCCCAAATTCATTCCTGGAAGCAAGTATTATCCAGATACCAAAATCAGAGAGGGATCCAACCAAAAAAAGAGAACTACAGGCCAATTTCCCTAATGAACATAGCCACAAAAATCCTCAATAAGACACTGGAAAACAGAATGCAGCAAATCATCAAGAAGAAAATTCACCATGACCACATAGGATTATTCTCATGGATGTAGAGATGGTTCAACATATGCAAATAAATAAATGTAATACACCATATTAACAACAGATTCAAGGACAAAAACTATACAATCATCTCAATAGATGCAGAAATGCATTTGACAAAGTCCAACACCCATTCAGGACAAAAACCCTACAGAAAATTAGAAAAGATAGTGTTTATCTCAATCTGATAAAAGCCATTTATGACAAACCAACAGCCAATATCATACTATGTGGAAAAAACTGAAATCTTTCACTTAAAATCAGGAACAAGACAAGGATGTCCAATGCCACCATTCTTATTCAATACAGTTTTGGAAACATTAGCCACAGCAATTAGACAAGAAAAGAAATAAAAGGAATAAGAATAGGAAAGGAAGAAGTTAAATTATCCTTATTTGCCGATGACATGATAGATACTCTACATAGAAGACCCCAAAAACTCCACCAAAAGACTTCTAGATTTAATAACCAAATTCAGTAGTGTAGCTGGATACAAAATCAACACTCAAAAGCTAATAGCATTCCTGTAACAAATAACAAACTCCCTGAGAGAGAAATTAGGGAAACAGTACCTTTCACAATAGGATCCAAAAAAGTGAAATACCTAGGAATCAATCTAATGAAGGAAGTAAAAGACCTTTACATTGAAAACTATAATATTCTGAAAAAGGAGATCAAAGAGCATGTTAGCTATTTTTTTCTCCTTGCTGAGACAAAATATCCAACACTCAAAGTTAAAGGGGAATGGGTTTATTTAACTTATAGTTTGTAGAGGTTTCAGTCCATAATCAGCTGGCTCCAAGGCAGAGTGCCACATGGAAGAACAGCATCACAGAGGAGAAACAGTTCATGGTGCCCTCACGGTAGCAAAAGCAACGAGACTCCCCAACAGCCTCTTTCTGTCCCTTTTACCTTTATCAGACTACCGAGACTAGGATGGTGTCAAACCAATTAGTGGACTGATTTAGTAATCACACACCCTTAATTCCAGTGTCACACACTCTAGATTCAGCTACCTCTGAAAAAACCTTATGAGCACATAAGGCTCTGGGGGGACATGTACACACAAATTATAACAAAGAGGATATAAAAAAAAATGGACATATTTCCCTTGTTCTTGGGTAGGAAGAACCAATACAGGGAAAATGGCCATACTTCAAAATTTTCATACAGATTTAATGCAATCTTGATCAAAATACCAATAGCATATCTCAGAGAATTAGAGAAAACAATCCTAACATTCATTTGGAACCAGAAGAGACCTAGAGTAGCAAAAGCAATTCTGGGCAACAAAGGCAAGGCAGGGTGCATCACAATCCATGATTTGAAATTATATTACAGAGCTACTGTGATAAAAACAGCATGGTGCTGGTAAAAAACAAACAAAAAACAGACCCAAGATTCAGTGGAACAGATTAGAAGATGCACAAACAACTTTAAACACACTTAGCCACCTTATCTTTGACAAAAGAACCAAATACCTTCACTGGAAGATAGCCTGTTCAACAAATGGTGCTAGAGGCCTTCCACATGCCAAAGATTAAAACTAGACTCAAATCTTTCACTATGCACTAAACTGAAATTCAATGGATCAAAGATCTAAATATTAAAACAGAAACACTAAATCTGCTGGAAGATAGAACAGGTAGATCTCTCAAAGACATTGGTGTAGGCAAAGACTTTATGAATAAAACCCTGCCTGCACAGGAAATATCACAAAAAATCAACAACTGGGATCTCATCTTATTAAAAAGCTTTTGCATAGCAAAAGAAACCACCAACAGAGTGAAGAGACAACCTGCAGTGTGGGAAAAAATTTTTGCCAGCTGTTCCTTAGACAAAGGATTAATATCTAGACTATATAAAAGAACTAAAAAACAAAAACAAAACAGCCCCCACAAACTTAAGGACCCAATCCAAAAATTAGCATCTGAAATGAGTAGATAAATGAGTAGATAGATTTTCAGATGAAGTAGAAACAGTAAATAAATAAATGAAAAAATGTTGAACATCACTGGTCATTTGAGAGACACAAATTAAAACACTGAGATTTCATCTCACTCCAGAAAGAATAGCTATTATCAAGAAATCAACCAATAACAAATGCTGGCGGCACTGTAGGGAAAAAGGAATACTTCTCCACTGTTGGTCCAACCACTGTGGAAATCAGTGTGAAGATTCCTCAAAAAAATAAAACTAGTGGTTCCATTTGACCCAGCTATTCCTCCTCCTGATATCTTCCTGAAAAAATTAAATGCATACTACCACACCAATATATGCACACCCATGTTTATAACAGCAGTTTGTAATAACTAAATCTTGGAGATAGCTCAAATGCCCATCAATTGATGAATGGATAAAGAACACGTGGTATTTTTATACAATGGAGTATACTCTGCCATAAAGATAAGCTTGGGGCACTTCTAGCTAAATGGATGCATCTTAAGAACATAACCTTTTATAAAAAAAGTTTGTTCTGGTACTAGGGATTGAACTCAGGACCTTGCACTTGTGAGGCAGGCATGGCACCACTGAGCTAAATCCTTGGTCTGAGAACATATTCTTAAGTGAAATAAATTGGGCTCACATGTTTAAATACTGCAGTGTTTCTCTTGTATGAGAAGATGAAAATGTAAATAAGGACCAAAATGTATAATACTTCTTGGGAAACGTAAAGAAAATGTTCAAATGAGAAGGAGAACAAAAGAGGAGGGAGGGGGAAAGGTAAGAAAGGAGAAGAAAAAAAATGGAATCAGGGATTTTGTAAATAAGGCAAAGAAGAGGGGTTGAAGGGAGGAAATGGGAATGGGAAAAAAAATCAGCAGCAATATATATCATGTACAGGTACAGGTACAAATTCCCTATGAAGAATGTTATCAACATATATATATATATATATATATATATCAAATGTACCTATAAAATAAAGAAATAAATTTGCTTGATGATTTTTGGGACTAGCTAGATATATGAACTCAAGTTAGCTTTCTATAGTTAAAGGTACCATTTTTTCTTTGCATTGTAGTTCCAAATTCTCATATGACTTTGCTTTTCTCCTGTCTGCTATGTGGCAAGGTTTAAGAAGGTTAATTTTCTTTTTGTAGACTCTGGGAGAAGGGTGTGTACATTACTAAGGGGCAAGTTTATTTCTAGTATATCCTTACCACTGAATAAATAATAATTAGAACTGCAGCTGTGTGTGTGTGTGTGTGTGTGTGTGTGTGTGTGTGTGTGTGTGTGTGTGTGTGATGCAGGTCATAGGTTTCTTACAAGGTCATGAAAACCAAAATTAAAGCTCATTTTAACTAGGTTTAGCAAATGTCCTCGGGGTAAAAGTTGGCTGTGGGCTCTGCTGAACTCTATGTTCCTGCCTTCACTTTTTTTCTTTTAGTACATGTTTGCAATACATAATGGTTACATTTCTTTTGTGGAATTGGTGCATGTACATAATACATCTCAATTCTTCTTTTCATCCCCTTATTTCCCCGTCCATCTCTTGATTCCCTTCCCATCTGAAAAATATCTATCTTCCTCCTTCCTATTATCTATCTTCTGTTTTGCTCTTTATTTATAATTTGGTTTTCTCCGAGAAAAAAGAGAAACCATGCTATAGTTAAGCTTGGGTGTCTAATTTATTTCACAACATTATCTCCTGGTATATCCATTTTCCTACAAATGACTTAAGTTTTTCTTTACAGCACAGTTGTACTCCATTTTGTATCAACTCCATGTTTTCTTTATCCATTCATCTGTTGATGAACATATAGGTCACTGGGCCAGGGATTTAGCTCAGTGGATTTGCCACCTATCTCGAAAGCGCAAGGACCAGAGTTCGATCCCCGGTACCAAAAAAAAAAAAAATAATAACATATAGGCCACTTCCCAAAATTTAGCTATTATAAATTATGTTCCTATAAACATGGATATGCCTGTATTATTATAATATGATGTCTTTAACTCTTTTGGGAAGATACCTAGAAGTGGAGGGTATAGCTGGGTCAGATCATTTGGCTTTTTAACTTAACAATTTCTTATCAGTTAATCAATATATATAAGATTTTTCTAAAAGTATTTTTTCTAGGATTTTTGTTTTCATTGTGATGAATGTTCCTCCCTCATGCATGATAATGCCACAACAGAAGCATATATTCTTCTTTATATTTTACATCCACATTTTCCATTAAGGGTATTTCTTTATGACAAATAGCACTAAACAGAAATACTTAAAATCAATAAGAAAATATTTTGCATTCAAATAAGACTACTTCTTACTTTTATGTAGATGTTTAGCAAGTATCTGGTTAACTAGTTTATAGATGTCTACTATTTTATTTTATTAAAAATATTTAAATGTTTTAATAGTACTTAACCTTTGAACCACTAATTTGTTGGCTTAAATTTAATTTTTGAGACTATTATACAAAAAGCAATCTCAAAACTTTCTGTGATTTATAACAAATATTTTATTTTTATTTGGTTTTTGTTTTGTATCATAGTAATAGATTAGCTGCTCCAGTGCTGCCCTCAGTTTTAGATCCTTTCCGTGTATTTCCTTAAGTTGAGATTTTATCTAGAACATATATTTCTCATGGCAGGCAGCACAAGACTAAGAGACTGACGTGAATATTGCATTCTGTTTTTACTGTGATTTAGCATGTGTCACATCTACTCAAACCACTGGCCAAAGCATTTTATATGAACAATAACAGTACACTTTACCACAGCCTTCAAAGTTGTGTTGAATATTTATGTTTGAGGTTTCTTCAGTCTCAACTTTCACCCAGGAAATGAGGGTTTCCTTGAATCCTGACTAGCAATCTTTGATAAAATGTGTATCTAACTGGACAAAACCGAACAACTGTAAGACATATCTTCCTCATTCTAGGTCAAGGTGAAATGCTCTGTTAGTCTCAAAAACAGAATTATTCTTTGAAGAATTTCTTTTTTAAATTTAAGATTAATATTATTATATTGAAAATGCTAGATTGAATACTAATTATGCATTATCATAGAATATTAGATTTGAAAGAATCTGATAACCAGAGATTTTTCAACTGTAGTGTATTGATATATTACCAGGTTGTAATTGGTTGTGACATGTCAAAATCATTAGTTATTTGTGACAAGTACTACTAGTGTTAAAGTATAGAAGACTGTGAAAGATTTACCAACATTTGCTTTCCAATAATACCAATAATATCTTTTCTTTCATTTACTTGTATTATGATTTTTTTAAAGTGAAACTGAAAGGAGTTGCAGTAAGTCTGTCAAGAATCTGCATAATCCTTATACCATGACATCATCTTTGATATACTATAGCTGCATAATCCTTGGTGTACCTTGTTATACATCATTTGTTTCCAATGTGACTTTTTTTTTTTTTTTTTTTTTGGTACGGGGGATTGAACTTGGGACCTTGTGCTTGGGAGGCTAAATCCACTGAGCTAAATCCCTGGCCTCCAACTCAGAATTTGAAGTGTAGACAGTAATCTATCTAGTCACATGTCCAATTCGCTACGGCTATTATATATGCCTCCTTATTTCTAGCACAGTGTTTTTTCATGCAAAATAAATGACCAAGTTTTCAAAAGCTATTATAAGAAATTGGGGCCAAGGCAGATGACATTAGGCAGTTCGTCTCCTTTTTCTAATCTATAGTTTCAGTTCTCAGAGTTTAAAAAAACACCAGGGAAACTGTGTTTCAAACAGTATATTTTGCATATTATCTATGCTCTTTTTTTTTTTTTTTTGGTACCGGGGATCGAACTCCGGTCCTTGCGCAGCAGGCAGCGGAACCACTGAGCTAAATCCCCGGCCCCTTATCTATGCTCTTTCTAAGCATGTTCTTTTTCAAATCTATTGATTGCAATTCATTGCATGAAATAACTTAGGGCACACTCACCCTTGTATCTGATATAAAATTTCACAAAGAAATTCTTGCCCATATTAGATATTATCCTTTCTGGTATCTTAAATTCAGAATAGAACCTGGTAGAATCTTTTCATCATTGGAACACCGGTTCATCACAATATCTCAAATATTCTAAGACTCGTTGTGTCTCACATTCTTTTTTTTTTTTTTTTAGGTACCGGGGATTGAACTCAGGTCCTTGAGCTTGGGCAGCAGGCAGCGAAACCACTGAGCTAAATCCCCGGCCCCATGTTTCACATTCTAACATCTTTGAATTCAAGATGCCTTAAAGATCAGAGGCATAATACAGTGTATTTGGCAGCATCTATTTTTTCTTGGATAACAAAATAATGGTGAGTTTAAATTCTATACTTTTTAGAGCTGCTATGAAATAAACTAATATTAAGGACTACATGGGCCAAACCGTGTTTTTTTCATTTGAAAGTACCCAGCTGTTCACAATGCCATCTGACTCTTATAAAGAAAATGTTATGAGAATTGCTTAAGAAAGTCCTTTGTTCTGGGAGAGACGGAGAAATGAGTACAAATAAAGAGTTTAATAAGAAAACTTCTCTCACTTGCCTTCACTGTTCACAGGGTTTGAGTTGGATCCTTCTGTTCTTCTACTTCTGTATTCTGTTTCTTTTGCTGACTAGCTATTCTGCTTTTCTTTTCACCAACAAGGTGAGCAGAGGGAGAGGGTTCCTGGGGTCATGGTTGAAAAGGAAGGCAAAACGTATGCTCAAGAGTTGCGGAGCTTGAAGGAAAAAAAAAAATTAAGAAATAAGTTTTATTTTAAAAGCGGGATTGCCAGATCCTTGTGTATTTGTTTAAACTAGCACAGTAAAAATAACTAAAACTGGAGAGAAGAATTCTGAACATGACTAAGAACAATAATTAGCTCATTGGAGTAGTTTCATCCCAGAGTGACTGAAATACACCACCGTCTCCTCAAAAATGAAAACCTCTGAGGAAAATCAGTAAATTAAATGCCACAATTTACGCGCTACTAGAAGCAGGAACAATTGGTTCCTGATACTTTTCAAGCCTGCCATACATCACAAAGGCTTTTTTTTCTTTTTTTTGGCCTCTGTGCGACTAAAACTTCAACCAACCCGAGGTCTGGGAGGCGGGTGGCGCGCTCGGGCCTCTAAGGTGGGTAGCTCCACGGGCTGGACTGGGCCCGGTATTGACCGCCCAGACCGCCTCGCTTGAACTGGTCAGCAGGCACGGAGCCCGAGGCGCCGGGTTCGCACCTAAGCCAGCCTCAGCCAGGGAGAGTTGACCACCCTAGGGCACGGCGAGCAGGGACAGTCTCTCTGGCCCGGTCCGCTCTCGCCCAGAAAGGGAAGCGCCTCGGAGCCTGCCCCAGAGCACCATCACGTGATGGGAAGGGGGCGGAGCCAGCGCGCCGGGGGCGGGGCCTGGAGGGCGGCACTGGAATGTGAGGGATCGTGGAGGCTGAAGGTGTCCAAAGAGGCGGCGACGCGGCGGATGACAACATTAGGCCGCGACGCGCTCCCGGCAGGGCGGCGCTGGCAGCGGCAGCCCGAGCGGCTCTAGCCTTAGCCTTGGCTGCGGCAGTAGCCGCCTCCAGTAGCTGGCAGACGGGAGGAAGGAGGCGGCCCGCTTTGGCCCGAGGATCGCGGGGCCGGAGTTCCCGCCGCGCTCGCCCGCTGAGCCCCGGCGGCAGCTACACGGCGCTCTCGCGCTCCAGCTGCCCGGAGAGAAGTTGGGGTCCGACTTGACTCGTGTAGGGCCCGGGACCCCGGCGTCCCCGGGATACCCCAAG
The DNA here is from genome assembly GCF_053883595.1 of Heterocephalus glaber. NCBI lineage: Eukaryota > Metazoa > Chordata > Mammalia > Rodentia > Bathyergidae > Heterocephalus > Heterocephalus glaber. The sequence goes on along the minus strand of NW_028258356.1, from coordinate 7,781,460 downwards.
AACTGGCTCCCTGTGTGCCACCTCTGCAGGGGCTACACACCAGTGAGTGTCGCGCGGGTTCCCGAGTTGGGGGGCGGCAGGTTTCCTACCCTTGGCGACTGCGCTCCCTGTTCCCACGTTCTGAGCTCTGGCTATGGGGACTCTTGGGCACCCAGCGCCGAGGAGTTTCTCTTAGCTCCTTTGTCCCTTTTGGAGCGGGGGATTGGAAAGGCTGGCGGGGGTGGGGTGTTTTGGGGCCCACAGTAGGTGCGTCTGCAGCCTGACAAAGCCGCAAGAGGAGAACTGGGCGTGGGGGGCAGTTGGAGCATGTTCATCGCCTCAAGTGTCTCCCCTCGTGAAGTTTGACAGGGCGGGTGGCTGGGTCTCTCCAGAAGCCCCTGCGCCCCGAAGAGCTGGCATTGTGTCGCTGGGCGAGGCTTCGGTTTTCCTGTGACAGCCCCAGAGGAGGCTTTGCCGCGCACCGCAGACCGCACCCGCCCTTGCAGAGCAGAGTGACAGGGTGTTGTGCTCTAAACTTCAGTTCCCCTGGCCGCCTTGTAACATAGGAGGAAAGGCGAAGCCTTTGCTGTACTTTTAAATTTAATATTTGCCCCCAAGCTCTCGAGGGGAATCAGATTCCAAGGAGCTTTCGCATGGAGCGTGCTTTTGGTTCATTGAGCCACCCACTCGAGCCGGCTGAGGCAAAGCAACAGTATAGGCAGACTTTTTTTCATTCACAAAACTCATTTAACACTCATTCTTTATGAGAGACATCTGCGTTGCGAAACGCAGATAAAATTTCGTTTTATCTAGATACTGCCTGAAGTAAGTACTTGGGCTGTTCCTTAAACAGATGGGAAAACTTCTCTAACTGATGATATAGCATATTTGCTTTAAATAATTTAATGTTGTTTTTGCTTTTCTGCTGCGGGAAGACTTAAATGACGCCGAAGTAATGTTAGAGTAACTTGTGTGTGGTAGTTTTTCTTTTTTTAATTCTCCTGAAACAGTCCCAAATTAATGCCGCTTTAGGTCTTTTCAGATAATTATTCAAAACTTTTTGCCGCCTATGGGATTTCAGACTAAAAATTATGGAAGAAGAGGTGTATAGTTTGTTAGGTTTTCTCCATTCCATAAAATTTCACCTAAACTTGATTATGCTGAGAGACTGATCAGTTTCTATTTTTGCTGGAACCTGTTTTGCAGTGAGATTATTAAAATACTACTAGTTTCATAAAACAGGTTAGAGAAGGAAGAGGAAGCCTATGCAATTTAAAATGTCCTCTATTAAAAGTACAACTATCGAGTACTGTGTATGTAATTTTTTTCTTTAGATAGCTATGTATGGAATAATTACAGTATGCCTTTTCAGAGTGCTTGTAAAGAGAATAGAGGAAACATAAGAGCTACCTTTTTAGGTCTTTAATTATGGAGATTAAGTTGTTGTGGTCAAATTCCATGTGAACAGTTTGAGCCACAAACTGAGTGCTCAGAAATGCTTGTTCAGTTAAACATGAGTACTTAGAAATGCTTGTTTAATTAAACATCATAGCGGTTTATTTGTTTCATTGACTCATAATGGTTATTGAACCTCTGATCTGTGGGAAAATGCTGATCTATTTTTTTTCCACTTAGAATGTTATTGCATTTTAGAAGCAATCAAATATGTTTCTTACAACACATTTGTGGCAGTTAGACATTTGCCAAAATGATGTTTACTTTCCATGCAATGAGACTGTTTTACTTTGTTTTAAGAAAAATGATAAAATTATGAATTTGTAAAGGATGAATTACAGAAGGATCTTTCTTTTTAATTTCAAGATTGATTAACTGATTTTTGGTACTGGGGAATAAACCTAGGGTGCACTAAACTACATTCTCAGCCCTTTTTATTTTTTAAGGTTTTTTTTTTTTGAAACGGGGTCTTACTAAGTGTTTCAGGTTGGGCTTGAACTTGAGATCTTCCTGCTTAAGCCTCTAAGGGTGCTGTGATTACAGCATGTGCCACTGCACCCTAAGGAGTTGCAGGATTTTATTTGTAAACATTTATGCTCTTGAACTGAAAGAGGCTTGCATCAGTACACATTGTACAGCCTTGCAAATTACACAGAAATTGAAATTTCCTTGTTTGTAAGTGCAATGAATCTCTGATGTCCAGTAATATGCAAACAATGGAAACAAATTTTAAACCACTTAAGTCTCCAGCACTCATGAAATATATTTCCATAGGTGAAAAGAAATCCACAAGGATGGGAATTCAAATAAGTGGCAATTAGTTATTGGAGGGACACTTAAAAAGAAAAAAAAAGTGAGAGTATTTTCCTGACTTAGATGATTCCCATTCCCCTTTGAATTTATGTAGTTTAATTACGAGCATTAAGAACATAATTTACTTTGCACTTAACATCCATACTACCTAAATGAATAAGAAAAGGACCCTATGGAGGAGTTCTGCATTTTCTGGAAAATGTTTTTGTGTTTAGAGATTCATGGGAAGAGTCATCTTTTATTTGTGGGCTTTTAGAACCTCAGCCCTCCAAAAGAATGGTATATGGTTTTTGACTTGATTATTCCATGCCTGCATTCTTTTCCCCCCAAATCCTAAATTGGGTCACACTGTAGTTGCAGGATTTTAACCACTGTGTGCTCTTAGTACATTACAACTTGATGTGGTTTATAAATAACCTGTCAAGAGCAGGTTACTTGAGTTGCAGAAGGAAAGACAAAGAATTGATACTTTGATATAGCTTATTTTGGAAAATTGTTACTTAATAGCAATATTTAAGCAGTATATTTGTGTTACATCCAAAATTGAAAACATTTATAACAATGATCTTGGAATATCCCGCAGTTCAACAATAGAAGAGATAGATTTTACCTTATTCGTATGATTAGCAAATGAGGCATTAGAACAACTTGAATTTTTTAAAAAGCCCCTAAAAAATATGCTTTTGATGAATGTGGCTGGGTACAAGATCAATAGAGGTGCTTGGTTGGTTGGTTGTGTTGGTTGTGATTGAATTATGTATAGTTATTTTGTGGATGTGACACAGGGATAGATGTGTGGACTAATGTTGTGTGCAAATTTCCTGTCAGTATGTGGAAACCTGCTGAGAGATTTTTAGATTGATCCTTCTATTTGCCTTGGTCCCCACCTTTCGTTGTACCTTCACATACGCATGAAGTTGTAAGTATCATCTGGAATACATGATAAAAGGGATTTTTTTTCCTCCTTAAAAAGTGTTGTCAAGCTTGCAAGGGTGAAATGTTTCTTTGGAGACCTTCTAGGGAAGAAACCCTTGTCCTGGAGCATCATGCTCTTGCATCCTTTGTTATTTTTACCTTTGTTAAAGTTCCAGACAGTGTAAGCTCTCTGTGATAGCAAGAACCTTATCTCTTTTGCTCAGCAATTCATCTCCAAATGCTCAGTAGTTTACTGGATGAAAAAAATGTAGTCCCACATGTATGACTAAAGAACAAAAGGAGTATGTGATTAATATAATGTATCTCAAACTAAATATAAGCAGTGAATTGATAAAGAAAGGATGCTAATTTGGGAAGAGGTCATTTAATCTGGGAAACTTTCTTGGAGGAGATGATTCTTGTGTTAGGTCTTGATGGGGGCTATGTAGCTGAAGATAACATGGTGTCTTCCAGGGTGGACAGCTGAACCAAAGCTCTTAAATTGAAGTGAATTATGTCAGATTAAACAAAGTGAATTTTTTTTTTTAAATTACATTATGAAAATTTTTTCTTCTATCACAGTGGTTGCCTCTCTCTGGATAAAAGAATTGACACATCTTATAAATGCTAAAATACAGAGTACAGTACTTAGTTTTCAGAAATGCTAATAGTACAATTAAAGCAAGAGCATTTAAAGTGTGGTTCGAAAATTTGGACATCTGACTGCATCTTATACAAATAATGTGTCCTTGGGCAAACTACTGCACCTTAATTCTCTCCTTTGTAAAGTGAGGATAATTAATGATTCTTACCATGGTTGTTAGGAGAATGAAATTATATAACATGGTGAAAATGTTTATCTCAATATCTATCTTGTAGAAAGACTTTAAGAAATATAAAATTATTTAAATTTTTTTGTCTCTAGATTTAAAAAAATTTTCATTCGTTTATCATGAATTCTAGTTGATAATTTATTTTTACAGTGCTGGGATTTATCATGAATTCTAGTATCTACTTAACCCATCTAGTTGGCCCATGGTAATACTTTTATCAGAATCAAAATTTCAAGATGCACAGTTTTCTTTCAATCAAGCTTAATGTTCCCTGATAGAAAAGAGATTTAATAGTTACTCTTTAATGTCACAGACCACAGAGAATGCTAGATGTCTCAGATTTTTAAATCTTTAACTAAGAGATATGTGTGGCCAAGAACCTGTCCTTCTATGTTTTTCTTTCCTAGAAAATTTGTTTTTGAAGAAATTGTCTTTGATTAATGTGCCATCTACCTGTTGACTATTGTGAAGAAACAAGTTTTCCAGTTATTGTATACGTTTGTCAGCTGGGCCTGGTGGTGCACATCTGTAATCCTGGGTAATAGGTTCAATTCTTAGTACCACCAACAAACCAACCAACCAAGCAGACAAAAACCTACCTCCACACACAAAACAAAAACCACAAGAAAATATTTACCAAACATAATGTCTTTGTGTTTTTAGTGAGATGAATGACTGCAAACCACAAAGATCTCTATCTTGTTTTTTATAAAATACAGTATTTTTTGAACAGACTAATAGACTTCTGCATCATTTCTTATCTAAACTTTTTGCTCCAGTAGCTCTTTAGACTTTTATAAATCTCAGAATTTCACTGTACTTTGTGAACTCTTTCTATTGCTCATGATCCATGGGGCAGTCTGCCCTTTGTATAATATTTTGAAGGGAATTTTATTATGAAAAGACTAAGAAGAGTCTTGAGTTTTTCAAATGACAGAGAGGCCAGCTACCTAAAATCTTCCAGATTCATAAAGAACTGAAGAAAAGGGAAAGTGGTTTTAGGGCTTAGCTCTTTTCAAATAAAAAGCAGAAACTTTTTGATTTAGTGTGGTTAAAAACTGATAGATTCAAAGGGAATGTGTCTTAGAGGAATGATTGGTTGTGATAATAATAGCTAACATGTGTTGACTTCTTACTATATACCAGGTGCTACTCTAAAAGTATTTGATACATATCCCATTTAATCCTTACAGGGATGCAAAAAGCCAGGCTATTTTCTTCTCTTTTAAACCTGAGGTGCTGAGAGGTTAAGTAATAAGTAGTAGAGTCTACCAAAAGGATTGAACTTTAAGGGTAACCTGACCTTCTAATTACTGCTATTATGCTGCCTTGTACAGTTCATTTTCATTTGCTACTCATAATAGGTCTTAGCCTTATCTTTCTAAGTTTGTTTTGCCTGTATGATTTGATAAAAGCTAGGGTAAATATAGCCTTGATTTTTAAAATTTCACTTATTTATGACTGACATCCTGTTTTTAAATCTTAAAAATACACAAGGTAATGCAGATACTTTTTTTTTCATCCACGTGCCATTTTCTCACTGGGAAATTTCAGACTAGAAATAAAAGAACATAGTTGATGCATAGTAGTGTTTTTTGTTTTTTTGTTTTCCAATACTGGGTTCAAACTCAGGACCTTGCACTTGCCAGGCAGGCACAGTGCCACTGAGCTATAACCCGGCCCCAATAATTTTTTTTTTTTTTTTTTTTTTGGTATCAGGGATCCAACTCAGGACCTTGTGCTTTCGAGGCAGATGCAGTACCTCTGAGCTAAATCCCCAGCCCCCAGTAAATTTTTTAAACTAATTTTTTTGGTACCGGGAATCAAACTCCATAGTAGTGTTTTAAGCTGACTTGTTAGAGCTAATTTTTTTAAAAAATCGTAAGAATGATTTACAGAATTCTTGTAGTTTTTGTGTAGTAATAGTTGAAAGACACAAATCTGTGTAATTATAGTATATCTTGTTAAAATGACCACCATTGAAGGAACTTATATTTCAATGCCAAGTGCCTACGTATTACCAGTAGTTTATCAGACTATAGTTTTTACAAAGAAGGCTCAGGATTCTGTGGAAATTTTTGTAGATATACTTTGGTGGGGTGGGAGTATGGCATATCTGGGAAGAGAACAGTTCCATCTAAGAAATATTATTATTGGGCAGGAGTGTGATGAGATGGGATGCAATTGGCAAGTGGGCACAGGCATGTTGTTTAAGTGCCAAGTAGGATATTCTGGAGACTCACCTTGCTTACTATATAATTTTGTATATTGTTGTGACTGTAATAACATTTAAGATGAGCAGTTCAAAAGTAAAGAAAAACAGTTCTGTGCATCATAGTGTGGGGTTTGTAATAGTTACTAAGATGTTTTGTAAGATGTGGGTTCTGCACAAATATTCATTGGTAGTAATGAAAGGACTTCCTTATCTGTTATTTTTATTTTTATTTTTATTTTATTCATTCATTTATTTATTTATTTTTTGGTACTGGGAATTGAACTTGGGTCCTTGCGCTTGTAAGGCAGGCGGCAGAACCACTGAACTAAATCCCTGGCCCATCTTACCTGATATTTTTAGAAATCTAAAGAGATAGAACAGCACAGGCCTGGAGCCAGACTACTTGAGTTCAGAACCTGTACAATTGCTTACTAGTTTATTGTCTTGTTTCTGTCCCTCCACTGATACGGGGTGGCTGCAGGGGAAGAAAATGGTGTACTTAGAGAAGGGGCCAGAGATAGTACTCTGAATTTCTTGTAGTTCTTTTGTGATGTGAAAGAGATCTGGGTGTTCTCACATACCCTTAATGAAGGAACTGTAAGTTAACAGTGAGAGCCCCCTGAAGTGAAGCTACTTGTGACAGAAAAGTGGAGACTGTGCAAGAGAGGTGAGAGGGGCAGGTTCAGGTCATTGCCCACCAAAATCTCTGCTTCCTTTTGTAATTGATTTTTACCAGTAGAATGTGAATGGAAATGATGTTTGATCACTTCTGGGTTAAAGTGGCAGAAAAGTGGGTGTGGATTTTTTGTTTTTTAACCCTCTTTTCCTAATCCAAGGCCTAATGTGGAGACTGGAGATCTTATAGGGTGGTAAGAATCATAAGATTGGAAGGATATAAAATCCCTAAATTTTACCATGTTGAAGAAAGCTATACACCAAACAGAAACACCCAGGACTATAATCTTAGCTGTGTGAAACTACTGAAAAATTAGGGTCTATTTGTTAAGCAGCTAATACTGCTTTAACTATAAACCATGGACTGGATGGAGGAGGTAGTTGAGGTCCTAAAAAATCCTTTCCACCAGGTGCTGAGGTGGGTGGGACCAACTAAGGAGATAAACTGAATGTGTTTCAACATACTCACTAGCATATGCCTGGATACTGAGGACCAGTGGCCAAACCTCAGAGACCAGTGAGAATTTGCAATGCAGTCCATGAATCTACATTCAGATTAATCACAACATTCTTAATGCCCATGAAAGCTTCCCCTTGTGCCCAGACACCACTGAAAATTTAAGGAAGAGAGAAACTATGAAAATCTGAAGAATTCTCTTAAAGCAGACTTTCTTAACTTGGCTCTTGATATTTTAGGCCGGAAAATTATTTTTTTGTGAGTTCTTATGTGTGTATTGTAGAATATACAGCCCCCTCTCTGACCTCTACTCACTAGATTCTAGTAGCAACTTTGCTAATTGTTTCAACAAAAAAATGCCTCAAAACATTGCCAAATGTCCCGAGGGGGCAAGGTCACCCTTAGTAGAGAATCACTATTTTAAAGACTGAGTGAACCTGAAAAGATATGATTTTAAATTGAAAACAACTTATCTTCAATTAAAGAACTTTCCCCTTTGGGGGGATGAATGGAGCTTCTAGGGGATTATTTATCGATGCAATAAAAGAAACTGCTGTTTTAAAAATGCCATAATTTCTGTTGAAGTTTGGCTCATACTTATCAGCTTTAGACATTACCCAGATTTTCTATTTTTCCTTTTTTTTTTGTCCTTCTAAACTTATGGCTATACTTTTTATTGTCTGTAAACACCCCCCGCCCTGTATTCCCAGACATTATGGCCATAGCTTATTTCTAAATAATGAAAAGCAGTAGTTTTTGGTTGGTTTTTTTCTTTTTTTTTGGTACCAGGGATCGAACTTGGGTCCTTTCACTTGCGATGCAGGCGGTAGAACCACAGAGGTAAATCCCTGGCCCAGTAGTTTTGATATTTATGACTGTGCAAATATTTGGTTTTATTTTTTTGGTACTGGGGATTGAACTCAGGTCCTTGCACTTGCGCAGCAAGCAGCAAAACCACTGAGCTAAATCCCCGGCCATGACTGTGTAAATATTACTACTGGGCCAGATAGTATGCTTAGTTTGTGACTCCTTTTCTGCAGATCTTATTAAGGTGCCACTGGACTACAAGAAGAAAATGTTGATATAGCCAGGTCCAGCAGAATTTATTTATTTTACCAATTTAGACCACTGAATTAAAAAAAAATTTGGGTAGAACTTTCTATTTTTCTTGATGTTTCTAATTGTCTCCTCACCTTACACTATATTCCTATATCATAATCTTCCCTACTGCCCTATGCCCCAACTCTGTAGCATGCTGTTTATTATACTGTATTTTGTATTCATCAAGAGTTATCTGTAACCCCACCTCAATTTGGACTAGTTGCCTTTTAGGACTTTTCATATAGCTTCCTTTTTTCTTTATTACTCCATTTTTTTTTGGTTGTTGTTGTTGAAGTACATGCTTAAGTGACATCTTAAAAATCTGTGAGAGGCAGACTTTCTGAATTCTATGCACAGAAATGTCTTCCCTTTTCACACATTTGACTGATAGTCTAGAAACACTGTTGTTGGTTATAAGTAATTTTCTTTTAGAACTCAAAAAAGATTGCTCTGTTGTCTTTTAGCATCCAGAGATGCTGATTATAAGTTACATGCCAGTCTGATTCACTGTCCTTTTAAAGTGATTTGTTCTTTGGTTGTCTTTGGTTGCCTTTTAGCTATGAGGTCATAATCACATGTATAGATAATTCTTATTTTTTCTAGACATTCATTTACCCTTATAGTCTGAATCATACTTTTTCCAAATCTAGCAAATTCTCTGTTATTTTGTCTTTAGTAATATCTCCTTCATTTTCTTGTTTATATTAGGCAGATGTTTTCTTTTAGATGTTTCCTCTTTGTCTTATCTTTACTTTCATATTTTGTGACTCTCTTGCTCTGTGTGTTTAGGGGATTTTTTTCCCTGTCTAGTATTTTGGCTGATTTTTCCTAAGGGTAAGCAACACATTTTCTTGTTCTTTTTCTTTTCCTCCATTCTTATATTATGTTGTAATATCATCTTGATTCAAAGAATGTGTAAAGCAGATTTTTAAAAGATATTTTTTGTCACTTCGGTTATCTCCCTTTTCTCTCTGGTCAGTCTTTCTTGTTTTTAATCATTCTTTTTCATGCTTAGTTTTTCTTACATGCCTGGTGATTCTGGTTGATCATTCAGGATTAGAAGGTACTGGGTTCCTGGTCTGGGTTTCCCTCCCTCCTACTTGTTCATAAGGTTTTTCCATTTACTAGGGATTCTAGACAGATGATTTTAGGGGGTAGGACATTACAGATCAGAATCTGTCTCTTGGCAGGTATTGTTTTAGGCTCAGAGAAAGGGCCAGGCAGTAGGCCCTTTAAATGCTACATGAAGATTTACTCTGTCAGCATCCTCACTTGGGTTTTCCTAGACACTCAGTTGTTTTTTTTTTTAAAGAGAAAAGTTGACTTTTTTTGCATGGGGGTAAATGTCAGTTGTTTAGGTGCTTCTTGGAGTGGAGGACGGGAGATACAGTTGCTCCTTATGCAATCAATCAAGCAATACTTAATTCTCCTGTTTTTTAACCTAGTTTTTGTTCTACCTTCTGCTGTATCATTTATTTTGCAATCATGCTTCTTTGGCATTCTGCCCAGTATATTGAATCTCATCATTTTTCTGCATCACTCTTAAACGGTATAACAAGGCTGTTGCCTTTTGTGCTTGTTACATCTCACATAGACTTTTCATCTTGCAGAAATTTGTTAGATTTCTCCTCTACACTTATCCTCAATTTTAATTTCTTTGCTCTCATGATTTTCTTTCTTTCTTTCTGTAAGATTGTTTTTATTTCAAAGGACCATCTGGAGTAACTGGAGGGAACATTTATTTTCACCACCCTTTTTTATAATAAGTTATTTTGTAAGCTTCTTAAATGAAAGATACAAAACCTATTGAACCCTGTTTTTATTAGTGCAGAATAATCCATTGAAGTTATGATCAAAATACAGAGTTAAACTACAGTGATATCCCTTCATTATTGGTTTGTAAAAATGTTTCTGTCTTCCTGTTAGTTGGTTCTGAAATTTGAATTCTTTTTGCATTTTTGTTTGCTTAGTTTCTCTGTTTCCTCTTTTGTTGCCATGTAACTTGCACATGTCATTATGATTCTCTTGCCATTTCTTGTTTACTATTTGGAAGCTAAACTATTTTGGAGACCATTTAGAATTATGTGTGAAATAGTGGTTTTACTCTAGGGAGTGGAACTTCAAGCTTTACGCTCATAACCCTGTTGACATTTTGATAATTAAAAAGTTCTGTTTCTCAACTATATTTAGACAGGTGAAGTGCTATTATTACTTTTAATTTCTTTTTCTACTTTAAATGTGATAGCTACTATGGTTTAGTAGTTGATATTTTTTCTCCATTACATTTCCTTCTATGTTATCTTTGGCATTGTTTTGATTGTCGAGCTTAAATTGCCTACTTAGTTCATTCAGGTCTTTATTTTTTATTTGCGTCTTTCATTTTATACTCAAGGTTTTTCAGCATTGTTTTAAAATTTTATTTTATCTTATTTTCTCTTTCCTTTTCTGGGCTTCCTACTGACTGACCTTAGATAGTATTATAACTTAACCTTGGTAAATAAATTTAAATTTATTTCTTTCCCCCCTTGTCTAAGATATTGTCTTTATTTTGTTCACTTTTTCTCTCATGAGACTTTGAAGTTCTGTTTTCTACAGTTATAGTTTTATTTTTTTTACAGCTGTAATTTTTTCCGTTAGAATGTGTCATTTATTACTTAGAATTATAATTCTTGTACAATCAGAAGATTTAAAAAGTCTAGATTTTAAAACTGCTGACTACTTTGAAGTTGAAACCTTGTCAAAACACTTGGGATTTAGAAAGCTTAAATCCCCAGATTTGGCCTGATTATATAAGGTATTATAAAACCTACATAGTAAATACTTCTTTGAAACTTAAAGTAGCTTAGGAAATAAATCTGCACTTCTGTAGTTTCTTTATTTTTTTAATGTAGAAGTCAAAGTTATAAATATGCTCTAATGCAGTAGACTGATTACTAATGTTTTATGAACTTTATATTCTTTCAGACTTTTGATTTTAGCATCCAGAAACTGGATTAAATAGTAGTTATATGGCTCTGACTTTACTTTTTCATGTGTTTTGAGTCTTTTTCCTTTCAGATATCTGTTGTCACTGAATCCTTTATTGTTTCTATTATATTATAATTTTGTTACCTTTTCTCATTATTCCTGTAATTTTAAATAGAATTTTCCAACAGAAAGTTATGTACCTTAAATATATACAATTTTTATGTGTCAATGATGTCTTCAGAATACTATTAAAAATAGTGCCTTCCAGTTTGTAATAGCTAAGGTTTGGAAACAGCCCAAGTGCCCATCAACTGGAAACTGGATAAAGAAGATGTGGTTTTTTTTTTATAAAATGGAGTACTATTCAGCCATAAAGAACGAGAAACTAGTCATTTATAGCTAAATGGATGCATATTGAGGCCATACTCTTAAGTGAAATAAATAGGACACACATGTGTAAATACCAAATAGTTTCTCTAGTGTGAGAAACTGAAAGTGTAAATAAGGATTAAAATGATTAAAACGAATAATTTATAATTTGAAATAGGAAAAGGTCCAAAGGTGGAGGGGTGGTGGGAGGGGAAGGGGAAAGGGAAGAAAGGAAAGGAAAAATTATGTGAAAGAAAAAAAATAAAATGGAAACAAAGTCTATGTAAATAGGGAAGGGTGGTGGGGGTGAAGGGCAGGTGCACAGGTAATGGGGAAAAAAATAAGAACTAAGATACATCATGTTCAGGTACAAACACCCAATGATAAATGTAAATGTATTGTATACCTAAAATGTACCAATTAATATATAAATAAAAAATAAAAATAAAAATAGTGCCTTCAAGCCCACATATCAATTATATATTCCTATAATCCCAGCTACTCAGAAGGCCGAGGCAGGGAGATCAAGGGTGGGAACCTAGCCTGGGTAGCATAGGGAGACCCCATATCAAAGGGAAAAAAATCTCCAACATTATATAGAAAATAGTTTGAATATTTTCAAATGTTTATTTGGAAAATTAACTTCATTTTCTGGAATTTATGATTAGGATGTAGAAAGCAAAAACTGAAACACAAACCTGTCACTAAAATGGAAATTTATTTAAGAGGTTGATTGCTTGATACATTTAGTGTGTTAACTGGCAAGGTATCCTTTAGTTGGTTATTTTGGGGAGGCTTCATAATTCATAGTAATTAAGTTATTCAGTTGAAGTTCACCAATGATATATTTTGTGGTCATAAGACAAATTGTGATTTTAATTAAATTGAAAAATGCTTCCTAAGATAGTCACTAGAATGTGTTATTATCATATCAGAGTTTCCTTTTAGGAATAGGTTTTCAGTATTAGCGTTATCTTCATAGTTTCTCGCTTTTTTTGTTTTCTTCAAGTAATAAAAATTGTTGGTTTTCATAAATTCTTTCTGAATTGGCACACAGAAGTATAATTGTCTTGTTTACTTACGTTATAAATTAAAGATGGTGATTACTTTTGTTGTAATTTATACCTAGAATTCAAAACCCAGCAGCATCTAGGCCAGAGTTAGGTGCTCATGTACTCATTTTTCTTTCAAGCCAAAGTTGGAAACTCATTCTTAGTTTTGATCGAAATATGAAGAAATTGCCTTGAGTGTTGAATAGGTGTAATAAAATTAATGACTATCTTGAATTAACTTTAGATCTTGAATTTCAAGCTCTGATTCTTAATAATGAACTCTCAGCTTAAATTTGCATATGAATTTTTTACTTATAAGAATTTGGATAACTCTTAGTTTATTATAGCTAGTAACCACATTTAATAAATGAGAATGCAAGTTTTCTTGAGAGACACACAATTACTAGTTTATTATAAGAAGATTACAAAGGATTCAGGTAAACAGGCAGGTGAAAGAAATGTATATGAATAGGACTCAGAACTTCCATCCCCTCTCTGGATGCACAACCTATTGGAACTTCCACGTGTTTAGCAATCCAGAATATCTCTGAACCTAGCCCTTTTGGGATTTTTTTTCCCCAAAACTTTATTTTTCATTAGTACGTATTTGCATTTCATGATTAAATTCCTTGTGTATTGGTACATATACATAATACATCTTAATTCTTTTTATACCCACTTTCCCTCCCCCATCTCTTGATCCCCTTCCCTTTTGAAAAAGATCTACCTCCCTACTATCTATTATCTATTCTTTTTTTTGGTTGTTCTTTATTTAGATTGTGGGTTTCTCATATAAGAGAAACTATGCGGTATTTAAGCTTGTGTGGCTGATTTATTTCATTTAACCTTGTGGTCTCTAGGTACATCCATCTTCCTGCAAATGACCCATGTTTATGCTTTATGGCAGAGTAGTACTCCATTGTGTATATATACCATGTTTTCTTTTTCCATTCATTTGTTTCTGATATTTAAGCTGCTTCTAAGATTTTGCTACTATGAATCCTGCGACTATAAACATGTGTATAATACCTGGAATAAACATAGGCATATATTACCAAAATATGATGTCTTTAATTCTTTCAGGAAGATACCTAAAAGCAAAATAGCTCGATCAAATGAAATTTCTAGCTTTAATTTTTTGCAGGATCTCCACACTGATTTCCATAATGCCTGGACTAGTTTACATTCCTACCAACAATGCAAAAGAGTTCATTTTTCCCCCGATATTCTTCCCACCATTTGTTATTATTTGGTTTCTTGATGATAGCCATTCTTTTTGGAGGGAGATGGAATCTTAAGTGTTTTGTTTTTTGTTTTATATTTTTTTGGTACCAGGGATTGAACTCCGGTCTTTCCTCTTGCGAGGCAGGCAGCAGAACCACTGAGGTAAATCCCCTGCCCCCTAAGTGTTGTTTTAATTTGCATCTTTTTGATGGCCAGTAATGTTGAACATTTTTTATGTATTTATTGGCCATTTGTACTTCTTCTCCTGCTCATTTTTTGATTGGGTCTTTTATTTGGAGGAATTTTTTTTTAAGTTCTTTATATATTCAAGGTATTAGTCTTCTCAGGAATAGCTGGAGAAATTTTTTTTTACCATTGTATAGGTCAGTAGTGGAGAACCTATGGCACACGTGTTGTTTTTCTTTTAAGACAAAAGATGTTAATGTATAAGTTGTTTTTTTCTAAATTAAAAACCTCAGTATACAGGTTTAATTGCAGCGTTGGCACTTTGCAATAAATAAGTGGGTTTTGGGTTGCAATTTCACTATTACTGATATAGGTTGTCTCTTCAGTCTGTTGGTTGTTTCCTTTGCTGTGCAAAAGCTTTTTAACTCCCATATGACCCCATTTGTTGATTCTTGGTATTATTTCTTGTGCTATTAGAGTTCTGTCCAGAAAGTCCTTCCCTATGTCTATGTCTTCAAGAGTTTTACCCATTTTATCCTCTAGCAGATTAATTATTTCTATTTTAACATTTAGATCTTTGATCCATTTTGATTTAGTTTAGTCCATGGTGAGATGTATGGGGCTAGGTTCAATCTTCTGCGTGTAGATAGCCAATTTTCCCAGTACTATTTATTTATTTAGAGACAGGGTCTTTCTATATTGTCCACGCTTGCCCTGAACTCACTATGTAGCCCAGGGTAGCCTCGAACTCACAGTGATCCTCCTGCCTCAGCCTCTCAAGTGCTAGGATTACAGGCATGCGCCACTGTGGCCAGCTCCAGCACCATTTGTTAAAGAGACTATCTTTTTTCTAGTGTTTGTTTTTGGCCTCTTTGTCAAAGATCAAATAGCTGAATCTGATACAGTTTTTTTCCAGTACCTTAATTCAAAACAAGGTTTGAATTTCTTTAGGAAAATAACCTTTCAAGAAAACAGTAAACTTCATGTAGAATCAGGTGACTTTTAGCTATAAAGTATCTAACTTTCAAAACAGACATTTAATATATAAGACCACATTAATATATGGTTGCCAGTATTATGCTTAAAAGCACTATCCTTAAGAGGACTTGAGTTTATCTTTGAGACTTCTGTCATCGGTCTGTGGAACCTTAGCATTATAAATACCAACTGATGTAGTAAACAGATGCACTTGGAAAATAAGAAACCTGCCAGAGGTATTATCTTTCCTAAGTAAATTCATGCCCTTGGCAAACCGCTTGGTCTCTCTCAGTCTTAGTAAAATGGAGTTTGCAATAGATAGCCATTAAAATTCTTTTGAGGATTTCTTGAAGATATTAAAAGCTAGAATTCCAATCTATTGTATTATGCAATACAATACTTTTTTTTTTTTTTAAACAAGGTCATGCTATGTAGCCCAGGCTGGCCTCAAACTCATGATCCTCCTGCCTCAGCTTCCTGACTGCTGGGATTACAGTCTTGTGCCACCACACTTGGCCTATAACCCTTATCATGATTCTGAAGTAGATGGTGTTATTGCCATTTTATAGATGGTTATTTCTGTTTTTACAGATTCCATGTTTAACCACTTACCAGCCCAATTATTTAAATACAGGATGACCAAAAATTGCCTATTTTTTATTTAATTTTTATAAGATAATATAATAGGAAATATAAAAATGACAGTTTTATTAAATTTATTCAATACAAGAATCAACTGGTTGAAATGACACTTGCCTGAGTGATGTTTGGGATATTTAGTATGTAAACAAACACACTGCTTAAGTGATGCTTAGGGTAAACTGTTAAGTGGTTAAGTAACATGTTCAGTCAGGTGGCTACTAAGGAGGCCAAATGAGAAGTAGAACCTTGGCCTATTTCATTATATAGCTGTGTTGTTTTTAGCATATATACTGTCTTCCTAAGGCATGTTGTTATATTTACCAAGTTTTTTTTTCATTAAGTTTATTGATACATTTTAGATGTAAAATACAGTTACATTCATCATTGGGATCCTGTACCTTTACATGATGTATCTTGGTTCTTATTTTTTTCCCCTTCCCCTGCCCACCCTTCACCCCCTCCACCTTTCTCTATTTGCAAAGACTTTGTTTCCATTTTTTTCCTTTTCTCATATTTTTTCTTTTCCCTTCTTTCCTTTCCCCTACCCCTCCCACTTCCCCTACTCCTTTAGACCTTTTCTTCCTATTACACAATATCAATTATACATTTTAAAAATTACAATATCAAGATCTAGGAGACATTACCACAGATTTTACAGAATTTAAAAGGATATAGAAAGCATATTACAAAAATCCTTTTTGAAATAAATTTGGCAACTTCTAAGACGTACCTTGGAAGACAAATTAATGAAACTGATTCTAGAGGAAATATAAAATTTGAATAGCACCTATTAAAGTATATTCCTAGCTACCCATATGACAACAACAGGCTCATATACATTTTAACTGTTGAATTATATCAAACATTTAAAGCAGAAAAAAGAAGGAACACGTCTTCCCTCATTTTAGGAAATCAACATTGTGCTAATACTAAAACTTGATAAAGATAATAGAAGAAAAAAGTATGAACATAGATAAAAATTTGTTTAACAAAACAAACTATTAGAAGTCAGATCAGGCAGTATGTCGGAAGTGGTTTTATTATAGGGATGGCAGTGTTGGTTCAGCATTGGAAGATCCACCCCCATAAGTCATCATTTCAACAGAGGAAAGGAAAAAGCCATATGATCCTGTCAGTAGTTGCAGAAAAAGTATTTGACTAAATTCTACAGCTGTTCATGGTCAAAGCTATCAGGAGACTAGAAGTAGAACAGAACCTTCTCAATGGATAAGACATGTACTCCATACTTCAGCAAAAACACCTCATATGAATGGAAAAGATAAAATGCTTTCTCCCTAAGGTGGGGCACAAGGGCAGATATACGTACTCTTCATCTGTCCATTAAACTTTGAAGCATAGGCCCAAACCAAACTAGTCTGGCCATAAAAAGAAACAATTAGCATAGGATTGGCAAGGTAGAAGTAAAATCATAGATGAAATGATCATCTATAGAGAAAATACTAAGAAATCTCTAGGAGCCCCTAGAACTTGTATTTGAATTTAGCAGGATTAGAAAACACAAGGTATATATAAAAATTCAGGTCTATATATACTTGCTATAAATGGAGAATTGGATATTGAAATTTAAAAGTTATGTAGGAGTACAAAGGACCCAGAAAAGTAAAAAGAAAAAAAAAACAGAGTTGGAATATGTTTATTACCTTTTTTTTTTTTTTTAGTACCAGGGATCAAACTCAGGACTTTGCACTTGTGAGGCGGGCAGCAGAACCACTGAGCTAAATCCTCGGCCCTTATTACCTAATTTTAAGACTTCCTCTAAAGCTACAGTAATCAAGGCAGTGTTGGCAAAAGCAAAGACATATAGATCATTGGAATAAAACAGAAAATCTGGAAATAGAACCACATACATATATAGTCCACTGAGTTTTCAAAGATTATTTAACATTAACATTATATAGAACATAAACTCAACTCAAGAGCAGAGGAAAAGAGTGTTTTCAGCAAATGGTACTAGAACACTTGTTATCTGTATGTAAAAAATTAACTTCAACTGTTTATTTCCATAGATAAAGATAACTTGAAAGGATCTATGATCCTAAATATGAAAGACTAAAACTATAAAACTTTGAGAAGAAATTATAAGGGAAAATGTTCATGAATTTAGGGTAGGCAAGAATTTCCTAGGATACAAAAACATGATGTATAAAAGAAAAAAATTGATAAATGAGATACCATCAAAATTTAGAACTTTAAATGACATTAAGAAAATGAAAAGTAGTCCTTAAACAGACCATATTTATAATACATATAACCTATGGCTAGAACATATAAAGAACTCTTACAGCTCATTAATAGACAACCCAATCAAAAAGTAGACACAAGAAGATGATAAATAGCCAATACAGCACAAGGAAAGGTGTGCAACACTAGAATCAGAAAAATACTAATCAGTACAATAACAAGATTGAATTATACACTTATTAGGGAGATGAAGTTAAAAGTTTTAAAAGAACAGATGTCAGCTTAGGTGTGAACCAGTTAGAACTTTCAAATACTGCTAATATGAATGTAACATGATAAAACCATTTTGGAAAACAACATAGAAATTACTTCTATTACTGTTAAGAACCAACGGTTCTGTTCATAAGTTTTTACTTAAGAGAAATGAAAACACATGTTCACAATAGATTTCTACATACAAGTTAACTATCCCTTATCTGAAATTCTTGGGACCAGAAGTGTTTCAGATTTCAGTTTGAAATCCACTTGATCTGCAAAGACGATAGTTACTCCTGCTTTTTGTCAAGGTTCCTGGCACATGGAGTATTGTTTTCCCCCCTTTAACTTTCAGTCTATGAATTTCTTTTTGAATTAAGTGTGTTTCTTGTGTGCAGCATATTGTTGGATCTTGCTTCTTGACCCATTCTGCCAGTCTGTTTCTTTTGAATGGTGAATTGAGACCAATAACATTGATGGTTATAACGGGTATGTATTGGCTTATCATTGTCATGACTTTCTTTTTGTTGGATTCTTCCCCTTTGCATTTAATTTCTTGTTGTGCCCAACAGATTCATTCTGCTGACCTTCCTGGGATTGTGATCCTCATTGTTTTTTCCTAGGATATTGTCAAAAAAAATTTTGGAGTGCTGGTTTGGTATTCATGAAGATCCTAAGGTGCTCTTAGTCATGAAAGTATCTTATTTCTCCATCAATTTTGAAAGACAGTTTTGCAGGGTATATCAATCTGGGTTGGAGGCTGTTTTCCTTTAGGGCTTGAAATACATCATGCCAAGCTCTCCTTGCCATGAGGGTTTGCATTGAGAAGTCTGCTGTGATTCTGATGGACTTTCCTTTGTATGTGATTTATTTTTTCTCTCTCACTGCTTGTAGAATTTTGTTCTTCTGTTGGGTTTCTGGAATCCTATTATATGCCAATGTGTAGATTTTTTTTGATCAAGGCTAGTTGGAGTCCTGTATGCCTCCCTTATCTGTGTGTCAAGTTCTTTTCCCCTGCTTGGGAAGTTTTCTGCCATCACTTCTGTGAAAAGTTTTTTATGTCATCTGTACTCTCTCCTAGTTCTTCAATGACTGATCAGTCTTATGTTATTCTTCTTTGTATTGTCTAGCAGCTGCTGGATTGATTTCTTGTGGTTCCTTACAATTTTAAAGAAATTTTTCTTTTCCTGGTCACTAATTGCAATCTTATCTTCTGTGTCTGAAATTCTGTCCTCACATTAGCTCATTCTGCTGCGTGAGCTTTCAATGGAGTTTTTAATCTCCTGGAAATTTGTTTTATGGATTCCATTTGTTTCCTATGTTGGGATTCCATCATGGTCCTCAGCTCCTGTATTTTTTTATCTGTGTCCTCTCTAGATTTATTAATCATGTCTTGCACTATGGACACAATCTCTGCTGTTATCTGAGAAACTATTTCTGATTTCATTTTTTCCAGATCCTCTTTTGTTCAGGGAATCCAGGTGGTTGAGTATCAGAATGTTCCATCTCCTTTCCCTTTGGGGTTGCCATAGGTGATCTGGAAGTCTGGTTTTGAGGCTTGTTTACATGCCTTCTCATTTCGACAGGGAGGGGGGTGCTGCTGGCGCCCATGCAGCTCAGCTCCTCTGTGCTGAGAGCAGGCTATGGTGGCCCAGGAGCCTTCTGGGCACTGGGAGTGGCTCACCTCCTCTGCTCTGGGCTTGGTGCTCTGGTGGCCTGGGAGCTTCCTCCTGGGTGTGGGGATTGGCTCACCTCCTCAGCACTGGGAGCGGTGCTGTGGTGGCCCAGGAGCCTCCTCCTGGGTGCTGGGACTGGCTCATCTCCTCTGAGCTGGGAGTGATGCTATGGCAGCCCGGGAGCGTCCTCCTGGGTGCTGGGATTGGCTCCTTTACCAAGTTTTATTGTTTAAATTTATTGCAATTCTTAACCTGTTGTTCATGAATGTGCTTTTGCATTTTAGCATCTGTCACTCAGGAATACCACTAAGTCAGGTATCAGGCCCATCTATAAGTTATACCCAAAGTGGAAATATGATCAGTTTTTAGATATATTATAATTTGTCTAAGATGTGATCTATGTATTCAAAGTTATTTCAAATTTAGTTCAGTAGTCATTGTTCAAAAGAATACTTTTGGAAATATTCTTTTGATATTTCTTTAGTGCCTTTAATCTCATCCTTTTAACATACATTCTGTTGTAGCAGATAACATCTTTGAGAAAGTTTGATATTTGGAAAAAGTGGTAAGTCGTTGTAATCTGATTCTCAAATGAAGAGTGTCATTTTTAGTTAAAAATAAGCAGCGACCAGAGGAATGAAACTTCTTGGGTAATTTATAAAGTGGCTAAGAATGTACTTAGAAGAAAAAAATTCCAAAATTATTTTGTGCAGTGGCAGCTTAAAATAGTATCTAAAAGTGATGACTCTGAATGGAGATGACTTTTATTTGGATGTAAATTGGGCTATATTAAAGTTACAGCTTAAAATTGTTATTTTTGTTAGTACTCTTTCCCACTTAGGTCAGTGCTATGCTGATTTAGCACTGTAGTTTAGAGAAAAAGTTGGTGAATAAATTATTCTTTTCATTTTAAAGAAAACCAGAATCCACAAAACAATATTTATGGAAGTTTGCATGGTAATTATTACTTATATTAGTATTTATTATGTCATTGTGGTTGTCCATGGTTCTCTTTTAATTTCAAGCAGCTACCCCATCTGACTGGTCTTTGTTTTGTTTTTGTTTTTGTTTTTGTGGTTTTTTTGGTACCAGGGATTGAACTCTGGTCCTTGCACTTGTACAGCAGGTGACGAAACCACTGAGCTAAATCCCCAGCCCTCTATTGGTCTTGATGGAGGCTTATATATGTTTTGGGATTTTGTTTTTTGTTTTTTGTTTTTTTCTTTTCAAAAATTATCTTGAATTGCATTATATGTATAACTAAATAGCTTTTGGGTATCAGGACTATATTCAGTGCAGATAATAGCCATTAACATATTTGTATGTCTTGTTGCAGAGGAACTTGTGATACTGAGATTTCATTCTATCTTTTGAAGGAATTTTTCTCTTTTTAAAACTTTCAGGTGGTAGAGTTTGATGAAGAACCCTCATCTGTAGGAATTAAAGGATACT
This sequence comes from Heterocephalus glaber, assembly GCF_053883595.1. Taxonomy (NCBI): domain Eukaryota; kingdom Metazoa; phylum Chordata; class Mammalia; order Rodentia; family Bathyergidae; genus Heterocephalus; species Heterocephalus glaber. The sequence continues at coordinate 7,760,014 of NW_028258356.1, read as the reverse complement.
AAAAAGTGCCTGAGGTGCTTTTCCCATTGAGGTTCTAAAATAATTTAATATTATTTAAAGACCATTAATTTAATAGATTTGAGGGCAGGTTATTCTGCAAGAGGCTGACAGTTCAGAAGGAGCCAGATTGATATGCTTTCTAACCTCCTTGAGCTTCTGGGGCCAGGGGGTGAGGAACAGATACTAAACTACTGATTGCACAACTCCGTATGTGATAACCATTGTGGGAAGTGATAAGAGGAATAAATATAGGATGATATAAGAATTTGCTGACCTAGAGAGGGGTGGGAGCCAATGAAGATGATCTGAGCTAAGGGAAAAAAGAATATTTCTGGCAGAACAGCTTGTTTAAAGATCTTGGAACAAAAAGGAAATTGGCTTTTGCCGGGAACTGAAAGAGTCCACTGTGACTGGAAAAAAAAAAATGTATTAAAAAGAAAGGGAGCCAGATGCTGGGATACCAGTTAGGTCATGTTGAAATAAAGTACCTGTGGCTCATCCAAGGGGAGAATCCTGTAGGCAGCGGTTCTTAGAGTTTGTCATCTGGGAACTTATTAGAAATGGAGATTTGTAGGTCTCTATTCCAGATCTATAAAGTCAGAAATTTTGGAGGTGGGGTTCAGAAATTGCTTTTGATCAAGCCCTCCAGATGATTATTTAAATGCATTCTCAATGTTTAGAACCTATGTTGTAAGCCATTAGATGTATGGTTTTTGAATGCAGGCAAAAGTTCTAGGCTGGTGATATGGAGAGAAAGTAACTTCATGAAAATGGTAGTTGAGAGAGGAAGAGAATGGGTCTACTAGAATGAAACCCTCAGACATTTTGACATCTAGGATGAGAAAAGCTAGTGAAAGAATTAAAAGATTGGTTAAAAAGATAAAATCACTAGACGATCAGGAGAGTTTAAAGAAGCAAGAGGCAAAGAAAGGAAGCATTCAATTTGGCATCAAATGATCTTTCTATGAATAGTTGCAGTAAAATTACAGTGATGGGTACCAGCTTTCTGTAGACTGAGAAGGAACCTGGAAGAGAAGGAGTAAAGAAAATTTATTCATTTAAGACATCCTTTACTCTTAAAGGACAGATATTTAATATTCCAAAACTATGGAAAATAAAAGTAAATAAACTTGCGGGACAGTTATCTGAGTAAGGTTTTATTGACAACTGCTATGGTTTGAATACGGTTTGTCTCCCCCAAAACTCATGTTGAAATTTGATCTTTAATATAACAGTGCTGAGAGATGATGGGACCTTTAAGAGGTTTTTAGGGATGAATAATATTTCTCCTGGGAGTGGATTCATTCTTTTGACAGTGTGTGGTATAAAATGAGGCTGCCTCTCAATCTTTCTTTTGCGCAAGCCTGCTTGTGCTTTTGTTTTCCACCATGTGATGATGCAGCAGAAGGCCCTCACCATAAAATGGATTCATCTGATCTTGGGCTTCCCAATCTACAGAACCAGGGGCCAAATATACTTTCCTTTGTAAATACCCAATTTCAAGTATGTTGTGATAGCACCAGAAAATAGGCTAAGACAACAGCTGTATAATAAGATCTCATTGAACCTACCAAGTCTAAAATTCCTAATTTACATAATCAAGCTCAAGTTTATCATTGCGTTTACTAGTTTGCAAAGAATACCATAATGTAACAATAAGGTTACAGAAGGATGAGAAAGGGATGTGTAGCCAACTGAGAATGCTTTATTTTTAACATGATTAAAAACCACTTGGGCTGGGGATTTAGCTCAGTGGTTCCGCCGCCTGCTTCACAAGCACAAAGTCCCCGAGTTCAATCCCCGGTACCAAAATAAATAAATAAATAAATAAATACCACTTTAGCAGTATGTTTCACATCTAAATAACTTTAAAATTATTAATACTCTTATTCCTTCCAAATAGATTGATGCATTTTGTTTCCTTTTTTGATTTTTTGAGATAGGATCTTGCTATGAAGTCCAGACTGGCCTTGAACTCTTCATCTCTTGCCTCAGCCTCCCAAATGCTGGAATTACAAGTGTGTGTTACCATGCCTGATTTGATTCACTTTCTGTTACTATTATATATCCAAAGGAAAGTGTCTTTAAATGGGTTTTATAATTCAGACTTTAACATTCTTTAGTTACTCCAACTTATTAGAATAATTCTAATGTAAAATATTGTATCTTTGTAGTAGTGTGTATGTCTTTTTTTTTTTTTTGGTACCAGGGATGGAACTTGTTTCCTTGCACTTTCGAGACAGGTGACGAATCCACTGAGCTAAATCCCTGGCCCAAGGAGTGTGTATGTCTGCCAGTGTGAGGAAAAGTGAGAAAGCGAGCGAGAGAGCAAGAGTGAGAGAGACAGAGACAGACAGAGAGAGAGAAGAGGGAAGAGAGAGACAATCCATTTTGAAATAGATTTTCTTTTTCTGTATGTAATGTGTTTGCATGCCTAAAATTTAAAGAAAAACATATGGTTACATCAGCATATGTTTAATGTTTAATTCAACAGCTGTAGAAACTCATAAAGGTAGTTTCTCTTGCCCCTAAACTCAACTCTTATGTCTGAAATGGGCTACCTATTAGCAATTTGGTGCTTTTCTTCTAGGTCCCTCCCCACTGTCTATCTATGCATATATCCATACACATATATTTATATATGTTTTAGAAACATAATGAGGTTATGATACTGTTGTGCAATTTTCCCACCAAACACTACATCTTAAATCTAAAAGGTTGATTTCTTTGTCATTAGAACATTAGACTGGGACTTAGAGATCTGGGATCTGTCTGGTCACTTGCCCCATTAGCTTGAGCATGTCACTTACTGTGTTTCTTCATCTATAAAATTTATGGAGGGCCAGATATTTAGCTCAGTGGCACTGTGCCTGCCTTGCAAGTGCAAGGTCCTGAGTTCGATCCCCAGTACCACACACACAAAAAAATTGATGGATATTGAGAGGTTGACTTGAAGTTTCCTAATTGCTCTAAGATGTTATTTAGGGATGCTAAGGTTTCAAAGAGCACACATTTTCTTGAATTAAATATGGAAAGTGATTTATCTCAATCCAGCTGTGAACACGTAAAGGGATAAACTCTTGCCAAGTTAAAAGCATGGTAGTGATATGGGTGGAGGAATGTTAGAAATAAGATTAACAGGATTGAAAAGATGATTTCTAATCATTTCCTAGTGTACTCTGTAAATATTCCTACTGGCTTTATGATAGCAATGACTTTTTAAAAGTCACCTTGATTCCTTGAAATTAAGTATTTTGACTGAAAAGTCATATTTTGGGGGAATTAGGGATATGGGTGGGTCATTGTTTAGTTGTATCCATTTATTGCTCATGGGAGGTAAGACAAATGGGACATAATGGCCTGCTCAGCATTCTTTCAGGAACTGTGTCATTTTCTCACCTAAGTGTTTTGGAAAAGCAGGGGCACTAGGCATAGGACCTATCCTGAAATTATTTGCTAAGTAAAATTTTCGTGAAAAACTTGGGAGGACAAAGCAATCTTAGCTTGAAGAATCTTTGGGTGAAGGTATTCAGTTTTTAAATTTGCATTGCTACGTTATGATTATTAATTATGTTTATTAAAAGATGGCTTTTGCTTTCCTGCTTTCAATGTCTTAAGTTACTGATTTTATTTTTCTTTAGGGTTTTTATTTGTGTGTGTGTGTGTGTGTGTGTGTGTGTGTGTTACTAGAGATTGACTCCAGGGCCTTTGCACTGAGCTGCATCCCTAGTCCCTTTTAAAATGATTTTATTTTGGGACAGAGTCTTACTAAATTGCCTTTTAATTTTTTTTATCTGTCTTTAGTTGCTTCTGTCTTTTATGTCCTCAATGCTTTTTGTCTACTAACATTTTATACCTTTTTATTCCTAATTTTTAGCTTTTTTCTAGTATTTTCTTGTCATTTTTACATGTTTTAAAATTTCTCTGATCTTTATATTTGAATTTTCACTTGAAATTTTTTTAAGTTACTTTTTTCCAAATAGAATTTTATTAAGGCAGAGACACAGATAAGTATTAGAATTGAGAAAACTAATGACTCCAACACTGGCTTGCCCAGGGAGTGCTTTAATTTAAATTTACTTTTAAAAATTGATATTTGCTAAATAAATATATATATATATATATATATATATATATATATATATATATATATATATATATGGCTGTTTGGGTGGCATGATTCTGAACTTTGGTAAGTATTTTAGAGCTTAAAATACTACCAAGAAAAATTTTAAAGAGAAGATTGATCATGATTCTGAAGACTATAACAGCAATACTGTAGTGTTTGGTTTGGTAAATATTTTATCAACCACATTAATGTAAATATATGGCTCCTTGAAAGCAAAAGTCAATGTAGCTGTCCTTTAGCTTCTGTGTTCTCTACTCTGAGCCAATATCTCTAATTGAGAATGGCTCTGATGTAGATGGGTCAGCTAAAACTTCATTTGTTAGCTGTCACTACATGACATCCTTTCTTAAAAAGGAGACTTAATTTAATTGAAGCCTTTTGTCCCCAACATAGTTCATTGCTACTGTTTTAAGGTCAGTATTATTGACCATTAGTATTTCGTTTCTTACAGTGCATCTCATTCTCTCATTGTACATTTCTGAACATTTCTTTCATTCTGAGAACTAAATGGGCTTGTTATTACTAGCTCTCTTGGCTGTCTTTTCCCACAGATAAGACATTGAACAGAACACGTTTCTGTTCTATATTTAAATATAGAAAAAAATACTCTTGACACGTATGTAAAAATCCTATAAAAGATTTAGTTAATTTGAAACAACATAAGAGTGCTAATCCTGGATTCTTTCATTAACACTTTAAATGTAAAAATGTAGAAAAGCATTTCAAAATTAGAAATGCCCAAGAATTCTGATTTTGTTTACTTTGGATCTCTTGAAATACTTTAACATTTAATATTTTTTATTTTTAGTAGTATGCCATGAGATAATTCTTGCAGCTGAATAGGTATCTGGGGAAATTTTTTAATATCTTATTTTCCAAAATAATCACTTATGTAATTCAGATTCTGAAAAAACTTAGACTTTCTTAATTTCAGTAGCACAGTGACAGCTGCACAGCAAGTCCATATGTTGCTTAGCTATTACTGTGTTTTAATATTTTTTTGAGGGGAAGGGCTATGGCCAACCTCCAAGAGACTGAAGCTGGTGATTATAAGCATTCACATTTTTCAACAGAAAAAATGTTTTTGTCTATTTTAAACAGTTGAATGTTTTTTATCTCATAGCATCTGCTGGATGAAGTAACACTTTTGGGTCGTGTTGTAAAATTTAAATGAATATTTGCATTAGATGGGAAGATCGATTTTTTTTTTTTTGTTACCCCTATATATGGACTTGCTGTCACAGGCATGCTAATTTTGCAGTCTCCTACACATGACTTGCTCCTTTCCGCCTCCATTCTTTTGCACATTATCATTCTCTCCACCTGCAGTGCGCTCATTGCTTTCCGCTTCCTTTGCTCCTCTCAAAACTTGCATGTAAAATTATTTCCCCTACAAATTCTTTCATAATTTACTGCATGTAACTGTTATTTTCTCTGCTTTATCTTGATTTAATCTAGACACAGATTAAACTAATTCAAGTATATTGCTGTGATGTAACTATCTCATCTAATTTTTACAGCTATCCTGTGAATTATTTCCTTTTTACACATGAAATTAAATAAACTTCTCAGTTACGCTTGTAGGTTTACCTGTGCTAAAACTTGAACTTTTCTCTGATTTTAAAAAAATATTACTTCATAAATTATCATTCTGCCTTTCTGTTTCTCAACTCACTAATAGGTCTTAAAACAGTCACACAGTGCAAACTACTTCGTTAAGGTGTAATTTACATTAAGTAGAATGTACCCATTTTAGGCATATAGTTTGCATTTTGACAAATGTGTGCACCCATGCAACTAGCACCACAATGTAGATATAAAAGATTTAGATTAGATCCTCCCAAATTCTCTTACTCCTTTGTTCTTGATCTCTCCCCTCCTCCCTTCTCCCCCAGACAACTGATTTGCGTTCTGTCTCTATAGATTGGATTTTGTTGTTCTTGTTCTATAGTTCATACTAATCAAATCTTAGAGTATACATTCTTGTCTGGCTTTTGTTCAGCATATTTTTGAGAGTTTTCCTTTTTATGGCCAGGACAATATTCTACTGTGTGTGTGGGCTTGTGTATCAACTTACCTGTTATTATTTGACTTGTTTCTAGTTCTTGACTATTATAAATGAAGCTGTTAGGAAAATCCATGTACAATTCCTTGAGTATGTTTCCATTTCTCTTGGCTACATACCTAAGAGTGGCTGTGACATTTTGCATTTCTCCCCACAATGTATGAGAATTTCAGTTTTCTCTATCTTCATCAACGCTTACACTGTCAGTTTAAAATATTTTAGTTATGTTGGTGGTCTGGTAGTGCAGTATCTCATTGTGGCTTTTCATTGGCATTTCACTGGTGACCAGTGGTATTGAACATCTTTAATTTATTAGCCATTTGTATCTGTGTTTTGGAAAATCATTAGACTCTTTTACCTATTTAAAATATAATGTTCTCTTCTCATATACTTCTAAGAGTTCTTTATATAGTCTGTTTTCTTGTTCTTTGTCCAACATATTGAATACATTTTCTTACAGTACATGGTGTGCTTTTTAAAAAACTTTTTAAAGAACAGTTTAATTTTTTTGAAGTCCAGTCTATGAAGTTCAGAGATAGTTTTTTTTTCCTTCATGATTTGTATTTTTAGTTTCCTAAGAAGTTTTACCTACCCCAAAGTTGTGAAGATTTTCTTCCATTTTTATTCTAGAGGTTTTGTACTATTGGCTTTTATATTTAGATCTGTGATTCTTTTTGTGGTAATTTCTGTGTTTAGTTTAAGAGCCAAGTTTTTTTTTTTTTCTTTCTTTTAATGGATGTCCAGTTCTTATAGTTTTATTTTCCTATTGGGTTTCCTTGGGACTTTTGTTGGAAGATAATTGACCAATATAGGTTCATTTTTGGACTTCCTATTCTGATCCATATATATGTATGTGTGTGAGTGTGTTTGTGTTGGGGGGATCAATACTACATTCTTTTGATTATAAGTTTTGGAAGTAATGTAGATTTTTCAACCCAACACTGTAGAAATGGAAAAAAAAAATTTTGTTTTGCATTTACTCTCCTACTCTTGTTGCTTTTCTGTGTGTGTGGTTAATTTTAATTTTTTTGCTTGTTTTTGTTAGTTTCTACTTTCAAAGATATTACTACCAACAGTGTTTTGTTCTTTTTTTTTTTTTTCCATACCAGGGAGTGAACTCAGGACCTTGAGCTTGCGAGGCAGGTGCAGTGCCACTGAGCTAAATCCCCAGCCCTGTGATTTTGTTCTTGATATTTTCCATGGCAAATATTGTTTGTGTTAGACAGCAGTTAGTATTCTTCTTTAACTGCACTATCACTGGTAGCAAGCAACTCTAGGTTTAGCTGATTGTTTTGGAAGTTGGGTAAATTGGTGCTGCAGCAACAAAAGCGTGTACCAGAAGCCTGGTATTATTTAAACACCAAATTTTTTTTTTTTTTTTTTTTTTTTTTTGAGACTGAGAAGAAGCTGAGCTTTGGGTCTGATCAGTGCTGCTCTGGGTGGCAAAGACAAGAAGCCCTAGCTTGCAGCACCTTTTATTTAGTACATCTGAAGAAACAAATGTAACAAATGAATAATGTAGATTTCAGTATCACATTGGGATGAACAAGGTGTAACAAAAGACTGGGTGGGCCAGAAATCTAAGAACAATGAGGAACTATGCAGATGAAGATTTAGTTCCTCCGCAGATGAAGATTTGGTTCCTCCCAGGGTGTCTCCCGCAGGTGTAGTCTTGTCCTGGAGCATTACAGCATCATGGGATCATTGAGATCTCCCTTGTGACCTGAGGCCAAAATGGAATTATGTCTTGGAGTGTTATAGCTGGCCTGTAGGCAGGAGAACTAGGCCTACTCAAATGATATTTCCCTAGAATTATGTAGCATTGCTCCCAACATATCTCCCTTTCTTTTTGTTTTATGTGAAGGTGTTTTTAGGAAAAGTGAGCACACCCAACAATACCTTGACCCTATATATTGTGAGGATCTATAGTGTGTTTGACTGGCTTAGCTGTCTATAAGCATAATTTCTATTAATTGGGGCTGTAAAAGGATGAAAAATCAAATAATAAATTTATTATTTTTTTAAAAACAATGTTGGCTAAAAAACTTAAAACTTTTGCTGAACTCAAATAGCTATTGTCTTATATAGTTATACTTTTGTACAGGATGTTCAAGACCAAGTTACAGTGAGACCTATATTAAATAAAGTCAATCTCTTGCTATCCAACAAGGTCAATTAAGTCTCCACAGGCACTGTCTAGGAACCATGCATAGAGCCTCTTAGCTCCTCTGTCAGTGTCAGCCATCAGGATATGTCATGGCCTTGCTTGACTGTGTTGCTTCCTGCGAAAGCAGGGGAGATTTTTTCCTCCAGGTGACATTCCTTTGGCACACTTTTTGTTGGATCTTTACTGTTTTGGTGTTCAGCAACCTCCCTGCTCAGGAGGTTGGGTGACTCACCAAAAATGCAGGATCTTGGAGATGGTTCCCTCATGTCCTGGATCTTATTGTTGTAGTTGACCTTGGAGGGCCAGGGCCAAAATATTGGATGCCTTCTTAGCCCAGATACCTCTTAAGTTTTGGTCTCTAAACTTTGGTTGTTGAACACCCAGAAGAGAAGATCAATAACATTAGCATTGTAAGAGGAGTAGTGAACTCAAATATTATAATTTTACCTGGATATTAAGCATTTTGGAATAAAAATATAGTTAAACTGTTATTATTGCCAATTATGGTTGTTCTTGTGGTTGAATCCCTAAGTAGCTATCTTTTTTATAGGATGTCATCTAAGGAAAATAAATCAGCCTATAATGGTGCTTATTATCATAGGGGGCTGGAGCATAAGAGAAAGGCAAATATCTGAATCAAAAGGTTATTACCATAAACAATGTTAGAACACCCATACAATTAGGGGGCATGAATACATTTTGTACACCAGAAAAGGAGCAGTAATAAATATTACAGTTATATAAAACATTATGTTCTTCAATGTAGTTTGGTACCAAAAGCATCTTTCCAATAACACTCTTTTGTTTGTACCACAGAAATTAATCTTTTGAAGATGATCAATGTAGACATATCACTATAACATATTGAGTGTTTAAACGTCAATGATAACCAATGTAATCAATTTATAACATATTTAGAGTTTAAATTTCAATGATAACCAATGTAATCAATTTGTAACATATTTAGAATTTAAACTTCAATGATAACCAATGTAATCAATTTATAACATATTTAGAATTTAAACTTCAATGATAATGTAATCAATTTATAACATATTTAGAATTTAAACTTCAATGATAATGTAATCAATTTATAATAACATTGAGACAATATTTGTTGTGATGAAACACCAAATTTGATAGGTGACAAGAAATAAAGTTGTGGCATTTCTCAATTACTTTAAAATCATCTTTCTTTTTCCCTCTCTCCAGTCTTTCTTTAACAGAACATCCCAACCTTGCCTGAAGCAGTCTTTTGCACAAATATTTGAGGAACTGCAATAGGAGTTACCAGAATTATAGTGTATACTTAATGGGAACATATTGAAGAGATGTGTTAGATACAGATTGCATTGAATTTAGTTTTTGACTAGATATAAATAGAAGTAAAAAACACAAAAAAACTCAGATTAATGAATACTGTTCTTGATTTCTAATCAGCACCTAGATGCTCTCCACTTCTTTTCTCAAACCACTTTAATTTAGGTAAACATAATAGGAGAAATCAACACATGGATTTTCTTTTTTTCTTTTTGAGACAGGGTTCCACTGTGTAGTTCAGTCTGGCCTTGAACTCACTGTGTAGCACAGGCTGGCCTTAAACTTGTGGCAATCCTCCTGCTTCTGGCTGAGTGCTGGGATTCCAAGTGTGTGTCACCATGCCTGGCTCACATTGATTATTTATGATTGTTTTTTCATATATATTTTTGGTCCTCTCACTTAAATTGTGTGTTTTCCCTAAAGGAAAAGATAAGAACCTTATTTTATGTACTTGTCCTTTATTTTTCACATACTAAAAATGTTGATAGATCTTGATGAGAATTTTAATTAAGTTGGACTAGTGAATAATAAGACCTACACTACAATAAAAATTTGGTATTTTTTTTCTTCCTACTGAAATTATATTCCTCATTTGAAAGACATTTCTAAGCTTAGTATTGGACACATCTTGGAATTTTAGAAGGCATAGGTGATGAGTTAGGCATGAGGCTAATAGTCTCATTTTTGTACACTTTCGTTTCCCCCTTTTAAGCTGTTGATATAGGTTGATTGTGAACATGTGCCCTAGAAGGGTTGGTCATCATTTATTTGTATCTCCCCGCTATATTTGCATCATAAGGACTCTAGTAGATTGTAAGAGCAGTCATACAATAGAAATGTCAGTCAGCTGCTGCAATAGATGTTTTCAGAAACATCTCTTTTCTTGGTGTTAAAATCCTGTAGTTGACTTCAAATCCTTCACTTAATTGTGAGTGAAAAGAAAATGAAGCAGAAGCTCCAGAGGAAGTACTGTATTAGAGGATCCAAACCAAAGCTAAAGTAGAGATTGTGTTTCTTATTAACACAACTTTTTCTCCTTCTGATTCTGATGAAAACATGATCTTAAAAAAAATTTGATCTTGTATGATATTTATACGCTATATATCTTATTTAATGGAGTTAAAATACCTAGCTGGAAAACTCAAATGAATATTATGCTTTTCTGACTTGGGATCTTGTACTTGCAAGGCAGGCGGCGGAACCACTGAGCTAAATCCCCAGCCCTGCTTTTTGTTTTTTGAGATAGGGTCTTGCTATGTAGTCCAGGCTGGCCTTGTACTCACTATATAGCCCAGGCTGGCCTCAAACCTCTGGCGTAGGCATCCCAAGTACTAGGATTACAGGTGTGCACCACGCTTGGCCATTTTACTTTTGTAATACAGTACATACTAACTGGGTTTTTTTTTTTTTCAGCTGAATCTAAACCTTTTAGCCTTTATGGATTTTTCATGATCATAATATAGCATTTATTAAATGCCCATTAAGACTGGTCTGCTTTTTACCCCTGTTGTTTCCCCATCTTTTCCTAAAATTCTTAATTGAATAAATGATTTCAATGTCTAGGTTTAATCACTTTCAAAGATATCTTTTCTTTGTTTTCTTCATTCATTTAACGAATTCTTTTTTCAGTGCCTGCTTTGCACCAGGTATTACATAAGATGTGCAGGGTTTCAAAAATGAGTAAGAGCTAACATGCTTTTTTATTTATGGAAATTACAGGGTTGTTACAAAAAGTTTAGTGAAGGGTATATACTAAAGATATAGAGAAGGATATATAGAAAAAAAGTCCAGAGAATAGCGACTTGTGATAAGTGTTAGGATAAAGGTAAGTGTGAAACATAATGAAGGAGGATCTGTCTCAGTCTGGAGGGGTCATCTTTTATCTGGAACACCGATACTTGAGTAAAATCTTAAATAAGAAGTACGCATTAGGAAAATGAAGAGTGAAGGAAAGCTTTAATGGCATAGGAGCCAAGCTGTGCAAGTAAGAGGACACAGTTCATCATGGCTGTGGCTGAGAGCACAAAATGGCTGGAGGTGTATGAGGTCCAGATCATGAAGAGGCTTAGTGGAATAATAATAACAAAAGTAAGGAGGAGCCTTTGAATAACTTTGAGAAAGGAGTGATATGATAAAGTTTGTATTTTCGAAAGATGATAGATGGTGCAAAACTGAAAGTACAGAAAAAGATTTATGATTTGTTTTTTGTTTGGCTTTTGGTTTTTGCCAAATTATAAGTGGTAGGGATCCGAACTAAAGAATAGTACGTAGTAGTTGAAGAGGTAAGAGTCCAGAAAGTTAAGTAGGCTGTAGAGAACACAGATGAAGAAGCACATTTTAGGTAAAGAAAGTGAAGGTTCCATTTTGGATACATTGAATACTATGTTTGAAAACATTTCAAAGAATTAATTGCTCAGGAGGAAGTTGGGTATGAGGCTAGAGGACTGGCAGTAATATCAGTTGAAGCCACAGATGTCTAGAAAGAAAAGAGAAAAAAATGAGATATGGGGAAACATCATTGGGTAGCACTGTGCAGTATGACTAGAAAAACAGAAAGAAAAAACTGAAAAAAGCTTCTGGCTTAGAAATGAGGGAAAAATATTAAAGAAATACTTATTTTTAGTGTATCAACTCAAAATTCCTTGGCCCTTGGGATTTGGTGGATCATGGGATTACAAATGAAAGCCTATGTCACTGATAATGATTCTTTTTGAAATTAAAATATATCTTTAAAAACATTCAGTACAATTTAATGTTTGTACTTTATTTTCCTGTCTGGTAATTGTAAGATTTCTAAAAATCTAATTAGTCCGACTGACAATTTTAGCAATTAGAAATGAACTAAAACATTTGCTGTCCTTTTCTATCAGTGAATTTGATAATGAATTACCACTTACAAAGTTTAAAGAACTCTAAGAAAAAGTGAAGCATTTTATTTAGGTTTCTTGCTTTTTAAAATAAATAATAACTTGTGATGCATGGGGAATGGAACATTGTGGTACTAGATAATACTGACCTTCTCTTGTATTTCTAGCATAGTGATTCTGTTTTTATTTTGTATTTTCAAGTACTACCTTTAAAAATGAGAAAGCTTTAGAATATTTAAGTGTATCTATATAATAAAGGCCTGATGATGTTTAAGATTCTGGATCCAAAAAAAAAAAAAAAAGATTCTGGATCCAAGCAGAGGATGGTATACCATTAAAGAGAGAAGTTATAAACTTGGGTGATAAAGGATGTTCAGAGAATTTGATGCCTACTTCTGATACTTGCTCCTCACTTTGTTTTTCCGATCTAAAAAATAAATAAATAAATAATTAAAAATTGTTGAAGCCTATACTGTTTCTCATAGGATAGGGTATAAAGGTTGTCAGAAATATGCACATTGACCTTATTTATCTACCACATTCAGGTGGGGTGTTTTTATCCTTTTTGTTCACTTTGGATAGCTTTAGCATAAAGGTACTGGTTAGAGAGAGAGGTTTTATTTTGACATTGATTGGTGTTCAAGCCTATACATATTTTCTTTTTGTTGTTTTTTAATTTTTTTACTTTTTTACATATTAGAAATGAATTTATTTTCTGGTCTGATTCATTATTGTGTGATGAAGGGAGGTACTTTTTAACAGATGTGAAAGAATCTAAGTTTGCTGTAACTTTTCTATTTTTAGTAAATACAGTGACTCAGATACATTTGAAAATAAAGAGATTTAGAAAGAGATTTTAAGGAATGATTTTGGCAGTTTTCATGTTATCTTTTCGTCACTTATTTTAGTACCCAGTACTCTTTTGTATTCCTGTATCTTCAAGGCTACCAGATTAGTTCTACGTTTTACTATATGGTCTATTAACAATTCAGTTATATTTTTCCCAAAATTTGAAGGATTACAGTTGTTTGGTGTTAGTGTATACATAGTACCCCTTTTTCACTGCTTCAGTTAATATATCTTATTTTAGTAAATATTTTATTTTCTTCTTTCCATTTCTTGAAGTCCATGTAGGATTTCATGTAGAGATGCCTACCAAAATGTACTGTATAAGCAAATTCTCTTATAGGATAAGTTTCTGTAACCCTGAGTTGCACCTAACTTGAATGATGGAGGGAAACGAATACTTTATAACCACTGAATTTTTACTAGTCAAGTCAAGATTGCCAGTCTGCTTGGTAACTAAAAAAAGAATGATATTGCTTAGTAATATAACTTTGATTGTCTTTGTTCTTCCTTTAGTATAATAATTAGGTGATAAAGTGATTTTTTAAAGTATAGGAATCCAAGTATTCTGGCATGGTGGTGATGCAGGGAAATAAAGCCAGGTACTACTCTTCTTTAAAAAACTAGATATAAACAAGCATTGACTTTATTCAATGATGATTAGGTTTTCTAACCATACCAAAATGACTAAAAGATCTTTATTGACATCGCTGGAGGGAAATTACTTTATTTAAAGGAACTTTCTAGGTTTTTTTTCTTCTGAAATAATTGTTTTTATAACATGATTTTTTAGACTTCACCTGTTACATTATTGTAGGATCAGTGGTATTATAACAATTTCATACAAGCAAGGGTGATGGCAGTTTATCATATGTACAGACAACAGTTGGGTTCATTGGTGAGAACTTGTTTTTGGAGATGGAAGAGCAGGAATCTAGTCTTCCTTTGCAAGAGATGTCTTTGAAGAAGTTAATTTAACATTCATACCTTATTGCTTTATTATTCAATAAAGACCCTGTTTGCCTAATGAGAGACGGTCAGTTCCGTATCTGTATCTCTGCCAGTACCCAGCAAGTTCCTTAAACACTTAAAGAGTACCTGTGTTGTGCTAGGCATTGTTCTAGGTGTTGGGAAAATTTCACTGAACAAAACAATGTACTTCTTATGATAGAGCCAAAATCCTTTTTAGGAGTGTAAACAAATAATATACAAATGTGTATGTCTGGTGGTAACTGCTGGGAGGAAAAATAAAATCAGTTAAAAGGAAACTAAAGAGTGGAGAGAGGCATGTTGCTATTCTATTTATAGCTAATATGGTCAAGGAAGATCTGTTTGATGAGGTCACATTTAAGCAGGGAGATCTGGAAAAAGCGAATGAACCAAGAGGAAAAGTACTTTAGACAAAGAAATTAGGTACAAAAACCCTAGTAGCAGGAAGGACAGATTCATTTGCTTACAAATGAGAAGAAGCCATCATTAAGTTTAAATGATTCAGAGTGAATAAAGAGTGGATCATGGAAAGGGGTCACAGTCCTACCATAATTAATTTCTTCCTAAATGGAGCCAGTCCAATTTGTCATTTTTAAGGCCTTGAATCTGATCTCTAGTATGGTATTTTTAAAGAGGAAAATTTTACCCATTTTCAGTTTTTTTTTTATTGCAGTAAAATACACATAACATAAAATTCACTACCTTAACCATTTAAAGTGCACGATTCACTGGCATTAAGTTCAGGTGTCCTGTGTTATTTACAGGGAGTTGGTTCTATGACCCCAAATGCTCATGTCCCTTATACAAAATGGAATGGTATTTGCATATAACCTGTGCACCTCCTTCTCTATGCTTTAAAACCTGCTCTATATTACTTCATTTGTAGAGCAAAATATTAGTCTTGTTGTTTACACCACTTCACAGTCATAACATCTTTGCTTAATTAAGAATTGAGTTTTGACTACTGTGAAAATCCAAGGTGTTTGTTATGAACAGTTAAGGGTATTAGCATTCACACTATGCTAAGTGCTGCTTTAGTGATTATAACAAAGATTTGAACCCTGTTAAATTCTTAAAGTACAAAAAATAGTTTTAGAAAGAAAATAGCAAATAAGGTGATAGAAAGAAGTAGTTTTCTCCTTGTATACAATTTATTATTCTTTTGGTAGCTTTTATGTTCTCTACAAGGGAATAAGAGGAACATCAAAATTTTCACCTTCTCTAATTGCTTCCCTTTCATACTACCTCATATAGTGACTAGGGAAAGCTGGTACTGCGTGGATACTCATCACAGATTATTTTTTTAAAAGTCCTATTTAAATTGCATATTTAAGTGTAAGTTGTCAAATCCAAAATACAGTTTGAATAAAATAAAGCTGCTCTTATTTTATTTTATTTTTTTCCATCCTTCCATCCTCTGTCATCTTCTCCCTCACCATTTCATTATTACTAAGGGCATATGTCTACTATCAAGTATGTAATATGTACTATAGAAATATGAGTGACCTCCTGCCTTGTGGTTTATGTTGTATCCTCTCCCTAAAATGTGTTTCTTTTCATTCTGTTTAGCTTTCACTCATCCTTTTGATTTCAAAACATCACTTTCTATGACCTCATGTAAGGTCTTTGTGGTCATGAATCATGTTTGTTTTGTGTGCTTTGACTCTTGAGAGGACAGGATATTCCTTGGTACACTTACAAGGCACTTTGGTTTGTGTAAGTGGTTTTCATGGGGGCTTTGGATCTAATGAGGAAAAACACATATAAACTGATATATAGAAATACAGTACTAGAAGCACTTTGAGGGTATACAGAAGAGGAAACAACTTTATACTGTAGAGAAATGGAATTCATTTCTTTTTTAGAACTAGGTTGCTTTTAGTATTTATTTTTCAAGTTCATTCATTTATTTAAAAACATTTGGAGTATCTATTCATGCCAGGCAGGTTTATAATAAAACTTTCAAAACAAGTTAGCCATATTTTGGGTCATATAATCTTTTGTTCAAAGTTGTGACAGTCTCTGGTCTGTGAAATATTTTATAGGAGAGAGTGTGGGAGGTTGGTAAGAGGGGAAACTACAAGTCTACTTTCTAGTGGTTTTTTAATTAAATAAGTTCCATTTGTCAGTTTGATTTTTGAGGCTCTTGAATCTAAGTATTTATAATTTATCATTATCATCTCTCTTAGCAAATATAGCCTATTTGTTTTGAATATATGGTAGTTATCCCCCTTACCCTTTGGGGAGATGTTTCAGGATCTGTAACAATTGCCTGAAACCATGGATATTACCAGACCCTATATATACTGGGTTTTTTTCTCCCTATGCACACATACCTAATAAAGTTTAATGTATAAATTCAGTACAGTAAGAAACTACCAACTGATTATTATATAGAACAATTTCTGTATTATGTCCCCCCCAAAAAGGCTACTTGAACTCAAGCACTTTGATACTATGACAGTGGGTCTGATAAATGAGACATCTACCGGGTGACTAATGGATGGGTAGAATATATAGTGTGCATATTCTGGATGAAGGAATAATTCATGTCCTTGGTAAGACAGAACAAAGTTGTGTGTGTGTGTGTGTGTGTGTGTGTGTGTGTGTGTGTGTGTGTAGTACTGGGTATTGAAGCCAGGGACTTAGCACTGAGTTACATCCCCAGCCTATTTTATTTTGAGGGTCTTGCTAAATTGTCCAGGCTAGGCTCAAAGTTGTGATCCTAGTGTGCTGGGATTATAGGTGTGCACTACCATGCCTAGCTCAGAACAAGATTTCATCATGCGGGAGGCTGAGACAGGAGAATTGCTGCAAGCTCAAGGCCAACCCGGGCCACATAGTAAGTGCAAGGCTAGCCTGAACTGCATAGCAACACCCTGTTTCAAACAAACAAAAACCCCACCAAAAATGAAAAATAAAATGCCATGTAATGTGAAATTATGAATTGTTTATATTTGGAATTTTCCATTTAATATTTTCAGACTACAGTTGATAGAGGCTAACTGAAACCTTAGAAATCAAAACCACAGATAAGAGGGTACTACTTACTATACAAGCATAAGATGTGTTAGGTACAGTCCTTAAAAGTATTAATAATGAATACATAATTTCTCATAAATAATGTAACTATTGTTGATGAAACATTTAATTTTATAATTAAAATTCATCTACATTAGTAGTGTGTGGTTTTTTCAAATTCTTGCCTAAAACTTTAAAATAATTATTTAAACATACTAGAGAGCCTGAAAATTATTTTTATTTTATCAACTATTAAGTCTTAATTCTTATCATATTGCCTGCTTTTGTGCTGTCACTCTACTATTTCAGTTCTGTAGTAGGGTATGAAAGATTCAAGTTATCTTCTACTCAAGCAATTTAGCTATAGTATAAGGTACACTTAAAAAGTGGTTTAATATATATCCAGCAGAGTTCTTTTTAGTCTAGATATGAACCATTTATCTAGAAATATGACAAATCTCTACCATAGTGCTATTTGCCATTTCACTGGCATGATGAAGTCTTTTTTTTTGGTACCTGGGATCGAACTCAGGATCTTGTGCTTGCCAGGCAGGCAGCAGCACTACTGGGCTAAATCCCTGGCCCTATTATGAAGTTTTTTGATGACTAGTTCATTTTAGTTCATTTTGTTGTTGTTGTTGTTTATAGTTAATGCTTTTAATTTAAATCCTTTCATACTTTAGGGGCATTTGGGTAGTCTGCTATATTTTTTCACATTTAGATATGTAATCTTTATGGGCTTTAGCCAGGTGTGATGGCGCACGTTTGTAATCCCAGCACTCAGGAGACTGAGGCAGGAGCATCACCCTGAGTGTGAGGCCAGGATAGGCTACACAGTGAGTTCAAGGCCAGCCTGCACTACAAAGTGAGACCTTGTCTCAAAAAAAACAAAACAAACCTTTATGGATTTGATTTTTGTGTGCAGTGTTTAATTTTCTTTCCTCCCATATGGATATTTAATTGACTTAATTTATTGAAAGAATCCTCTGTTTTCTTCTATTCTTTATGCCAACTACTTCATAAATGCAAGTGTTCAAATATGGTTGGGTTTGTTTCTAGACTTTTTATTCTGTTCTTTTGATTTTGAATTTCTTTATCCATTATCACACTATATTCATGACTGTAGCTTATATTAAGTCTTGATATTTGGGAAAGATAGACCTCCTACTTTGTGCTTCCTTTTTGAAATGTGTTTGGAGATTCTCTTGGCATTTGCATTTATATACCAATTATAAAGTCAGTATGTGTAGGTACCAAAAAAATGCGTTGGGATTTTCATTGCAATTTTGCTGAATATATGAATTAATTTGAGAACTAACATTTTTAAAATATGGAGATATTCTAGGCCACAAATATGCTGTATTCCTGCATTTATTTAGTTTAATTTCTTCCGTAATATTTTATGTGGTTTCTTTTTTTGGCATTGTAGAAGTCTAACATTTTTATTAGATTTATTCCTAAGTATGTGATATATACCATTGATCAACATGCCTGTTTTTGTGCCAGAACCATGCTGTTTTAATCACAGTAGCTTTGTAGTATAACTCAAATCTTGCATAGTGACGACTCCTGCTTTTCTTTTGTTACACAGGATTGTTTTTGCTATTGCTCTCAGTCTGTTTTAGTTCCATGTGAATTTTAGGATTGTTTTCTCTAGATCTGTAAAAAATGCCGTTGGTATTTTGACTGGGATTGTGTTAAACCTATATATCAGTTTTGGAAGTATGTATAGCCATTTGATTATATTGATTTTGCCTATCCATGAACAAGGCATATGTTTCCATTTTCTAATGTCTTCCTCTATTTCCTTTTTCAGAGTGAAGTAATTTTCATTGTAGAGGTCTTTAACTTCCTTGGTTAGGTTAATTCCTAAGCATGTAATTTTTCTTGATGCTATTCTGAATGGTATTGTTTTCCTAATTTCTTTGTCAATTAGTTCACTATTAGTATAAAGGAATGCTATTTATTTTTGTGTATGTATTTTATATCCTATATTGTTGAATTTGGTTATTGTTTCTAAGTATGTTTTGGTGGAATTCTTTGGGTCTTGTAAATACAGGATTGTGTTATCTTCAAATAATGATACTTTGATTTCATCCTTTCCTATACATACCCCTTTTATTTCTTTTGTCTTATTGCTCTGGCTAATATTTCGAGAACTATGTCAAACAGCAGTTGTGATTCTAGACATATTTGTCTTGTTCTGATTTTAGAAGGAAAGCTTTCAGTATTTTCTGATTCAGTATGATATTGGCAAAGAAAAAAAATCACATGATCATCTCAGTATATGCAGAAAAAGCATTTGATGAAGTCCAACACCTATTCATGATAAAAACCCTACAGAAAATTGGAATAGATGGTCTTTATCTTAATCTGATAAAACCCATCTATGACAAACCAGCAGCCAACATAATAGTAAATGGTCAAAAAATTGAAAGCTTTCACTCAAAAATCAGGAACAAGACAAAGATGACCACTATCACCACTCCTATTCAACGTAGTTCTGGAAACATTAGCCAGAGCAATTAAAGAAGAAAAAGAAATAAAAGGAATAAAGACAGAAAAAGAAGTTAAATTATCATTATTTGCAGATAACATAATTCTCTACATAGAAGACCCTCAAAACTCCACCAAAAATGTACAATATTTAATAACCAAATTCAGTAGCAAAGTCAACACTAAAAAATCAATAGCATTCCTGTACACAAATAACAAACTGAGAAAGAAATTAGGGAAACAACACCTTTCACAATAGCATTAAAAAAATGAAATACTTAGGAATCAATCTAACAAAGGAAATGAAGGACCTATACATTGAAAATTACAGTACTTTTAAAAAGGAGATTGAAGAGGATATCAGAAGATAGAAAGATATTCATTGCTCTTGGGTAGGAAGAACTAATATAGTGAAAATGGCTGAACTCCATTTATACAGATTTAGTGCAATGCCAATCAAAATAACATTAGCATACCTCACAGAACTAGAGAAAACATTCCTAAAATTTATTTAGAATGAGAAGAAACCTAGAATAGCAAAAACAATTCTGGGCAACAAAGGGAAAGAAGAGGACATCACAATCCCTAACTTGAAATTATTCTACAGAGCTACTGTGATAAAAACAGCATGGTGCTGGCAAAAAAACAGACCTGAGGATCAATGGAACAACCTAGAAGAGGCAGAAACACCACCAAACACACTTAGCAACCTTATCTTTGACAAAGGGGCCAAACACATTCACTGGATGAAAGGTAGCCTGTTTAAGAAATGGTGCTGGAAAAACTGGCTTTCCACATGCCAAAGATTAAAATTAGACCTATGTCTCTCACCATGCACTAAACTAAATTTGAAATGGATCGAAGATCTAAATATTAAAACAGAAACACTGAATCTGGTGGAAGATAGACTAGAGAAAACTTCTGAAGACATAAGAGTAACAAAGACTTCATGAACAAAACCCAGACTGCATAAGAAATAGTGCAAAGAATCAACAACTGGGATCTCATCCTATTAAATGTTTTTGCACTGCAAAAGAAATCACCAACAAAGTGAAGAGACAACCCACAGAGAGGGAAAAATTTTAGCCTATAGTCCCTCATATAAAAATCAGACCCTCCAAATTTAAAGACCCAATCCAAAAATGAACATCTGAAATTCAGACATTTCTCAGATGAAGAAGTACAAATAGCAAATAAATATATGAAAAAATGTTCAACATCACTGGTCACCCAAGAGACGCAAATACTGAGATTCAATCTCACTCCAGAAAGAATGACTATCATCAAGAAATCAACCAACAAAGACTGGCAGGCAAGATCTGTGGTGGAAAAGGAAACCCTGCCCCACTATTGGTGGGAGTGCAGACTGGTACAACCATTGTGGAAATCAGTGCGGAGCTTCCTCAAAAAATTAGGATTAGAGGTCCTAACCCAGCTATTCTCTTGCTGGATAACTTCTCAAAAGAATTTAAAGCATCATACCACAAAGATATACTTGCACCCAGGTTTATAGCAACATGGTTCATAATAACTAAATCTTGGAAATAGCCCAAATGCCCATCAATAGTGAATGGATAAAAAAGATGTGGGTTTTTTTTAGAGTAATACTCAGCCATTAAGAAAGATAAACTTGAGACATTTCTAGTAAATGGATGCAATTTGAGACTATACTCTTTAAGTGAAATAAATTGGACACGTGTAAATATCGCATTGTCTCCTTGGTATGAAAAACTGAAAGGGTAAATAAAGACCAAAATGTTTAATAGATATTGTGAAATAGGAAGAAACTATTCAAAAGGAAAGGGAAACTGTAAAGGGGGGTGAGGGGGAAGGAAGGGAAAAGAAAAAATGAGGAAAGAAAGAAATGGAAACAAAGGTTTTGTAAATAAGGAAGGGGAGTTGTAGGGAAGGGAGGGGATTGGAAGAAAAAGAGGGATCAAGATATACATGTACAGATACAAATTCCCTTGATGAATGTGATTGTTATGTATATTTAAATTGTACCAATATTAATTTTTAAAAATATGATATTGGCAATAGGTTGGTCATATATGGCTTTTATCATGTTGACATTAGGTCCTTCTATACCTATTTTCTTTAGGGGTTTTTTTAGGAGTGGATGTTGAATGTTGTCAAAGGCTTTCTGCATCTTTTGAGATGGTTATGTGCTTTTCATCCTTGCTTCTGTAGAAGTACAAATTCCCTATAACTACATGAAAAAATGTTTGACATCAAGCCATTGGAGAAATGCAAATTAAAACTATATTGAGATATCATCTTACCCTTGAAAGGAATGACCATTGTTATGGTTTGTGTCTAAATATCCCCTCAAAACCTCATGTGGTCATAAGTGGGGCTTTTTCAGAGGTGGCTGAATCTATAGTGTGTGGTGCTAGGATTAAGGATGTGTGATTACTAAATCAGACCACTGATTAGTTTGGCACCACCCTAATACTGATATCCTAGATAGCATATAAAAGGGGAGAAAGAAGCTGGTAAGGTCTCTTGCTTGCTTTGCTACTTTCTGCCTACCATGAACTGTTTCACCTCTGCAATGCCTGTCTGCCATGCTACCCTGCCTTAGAGCAGGGTAGCCTATTATGAACTGAAACCTCTATAAACTGTGAGCTAAATAAACTTTTCCCTATTTAACTTTGAGTGTCGGGTATTTTGTCTCAACAACCTGAGAAAAATAACTAAGACAACTATCATCAAAAAAAATCAAATAATAAATGCTGATGAGGATGTGGGAAAAAAGGAGCTCTTGTACATTGTTGGAGGAAATAAAACTAGTACAACCACTATGAAAATCATTGTGGAGAGTCCTCAAAAAATTAAAAATAGAAATTCCATTTGACTCAGCTGTCTTCCTAGATATCTTCCCCAAAGTGTGGAAGTCCTCATATTACAGGGATACATACATATTCATGTTTATAACAGCACAATTTATAATATAATAGATCTTGGAAACAGCACAAATGTCCATTAACAGATGATTGAATAAAGAAAATGTATTTATACACAACAGAGTACTACTCCGCCCTACAAGATAAAGTTGAGGCATTCATAGACAAATGGATGTAGAACATAATATTAAATTATTATGAGAACATAATATTAAATGAAATGTCAAGCACACAAGCTCAAATGTCACATCGTTTCTCTTATATGAGATACACAAATAAACAGCAAAATAGAAGAGAGATATAGGAAATAAGTTCAACTATTTCCTCAAATTACAAATTCCATTGTTTTAAAAATATTTCAATATACATGCTAATTGGTTTCATTTATACTACTAGTTTATCTTAGTTGCTTGAAAAGAAAGATTAGTGGTATCTGTTCCTTTTTTGTAAGAATCTTTTTGGGTAATGTCTTAAACTCTGAGTCACTACTTTGAAGATAATGATACACAGTGTAATAACTATTGTTATTCTCTTATTTGATTATGAAATTTTGTTTTATTTTTTCATAAAATAAAAAAATAAAAAATGTTAAGTGAAATAAGTCAGACACCAGGCCTAAATATTGCATGGTTTCTCATATTATGGTATCTCTTGTATATATTGACTCAATTGCCCTCTCGCACACACGCGCTCTCTCTCTCTCTCTCTCTATATATATATGTGTGTATATATGTAGATAGAAGATAAATAGAAAATAAGGAAAAGTTTAAATAATTATTCCTTTGTTTCAAAAATATTTTAAGATATATCCTACTTTGTTCCATTTTTACTACTAGTTTCTTTTTGTTCATTGAAAAGGTTTTGTACTTTTGCTTGTTTGTTCTTTGTGAGAGTCTTTTTTTTGGTCTATGATTTATACTCTGAGTAACATTTTGGCTATTCTTTTAAGATTGTGATACACAGTTTATTAACCACTGTTATTCTCTAATTATTTTGTTATGAAATTTTGTTTTTTTATATGTGTCTTTATAATTTATTAATATCTACTTATGTTACATTAAAATAAAATAACAAAAAATGCCCTCTTGAACCAACTGAAAAGCATTCAATATTTGACCATTAAATGTGATGCTTTCTGTAGGTTTTATTTGATTTAGGAGGTTTCCTTTTTGTTTATAGTTTTGCTAGTAGTTACTATGAATAGATACAAATTGTGTCATATTCTTTTCAGTATCTATTGGAGTTAACATGAGTTTTCTCTTTTATTCTACTGTAGTGTGCTGCATTTTATTAAATGATACATATTTTTGAATGATAAACCTAACTTGATTATGATTATCTATTTTATATCACTATATTTCATTTTCTTTTGTCTTTTTCATAAACAAATTTAATTTTAAAAATAAAAAATTAAATGTAAATACAATTGATTTAATTTAATATTTATTATATTTTGTCTTTAGAATACTGTATTTTTTTCTCTTTAAATTAATTTTTATTGGTGCATTTTAGGTATACAATATAATGACATTCATCATTGGAAATTTGCACCTTTACATAATCTCTCTTGGTTCTTATTTTTTCCCCATTCCCCTGCCCTCCCTTCTACCCCTCCCCCATCCTTATTTACAAAGACTTTGTATCCATTTTTTCATTTTCTCATTAATTTCATTCCCTTCTTTCCTTTCTCCTACCCCTCCCACTTCCCCTTCCTCTTTGCCCCTTTTCTTCCTATTTCACATTGAATACTGTATTTTAAAGGAAAAGTAACTTTGTAAACACATATGTGTAAACTACTTCATAATATTTTATACTTTTTTAAGATTTGGTTTTCAGTTATTTTGTTTAGGATCTTAATATCTATGTCATAAGTTATAATTGTCCTGTCTTTAAAGTTCCTTGTCTGTATATCAGGCTTATTCTGGTTTTATAAAGCCATGATCATACATTGCTTAACAACAGGCAAATAAATGGTCTGAGAAGTCTGTCATTAGGCAATTTTGTCATTGTACAAACATCAGAGAGTATGCTTACACAAAACTAGAAGGTATCGGTCAGTCATGCTACCTGGCCTTTTGAAATCCAAAAACATGGGAAGCAGATGTATGAGACTGCTGCTGGCATTATACAGCAAACTGTTTTACAGTAAACTTTTAAAAGTAGGAGTACATTTTAATAATAAAAAGTATAGTGTAAATTCACAGGCTACTGACATTTATTTTCATTATCAAGTATTATATACTGTATACTATACATGCTTTTGTGTGACTGGCAGAACCAGTTTTTTTACACCAGCATCATCATAAACACATGAGTAATGTGTTGTGGTACAGTGTTACTATGGTTAGTGTGTCACTAGATGATAGGAATTTTTTGTTTATTATAATGCTATGAGACCACTGTCATATGCAGTCCATCCTTGACTGAAAATAATCATGTGGCATGTGACTGTACTTGGATGATATTGCTTCATTTTTACTTGTCTGGAAAAATTTGTATAAAATTTTGTCCTCTTCCCATTTTGGGTAAAAATCACTAGTGAAGTATTAATCTAGGACTCTTAATTTTCTTTGTTGGAAAGTTACTATGTATTCAGTAAAACTATTTTGATTTTCTGGGTTTTCTTTTTTGTGGAGTTTCAGTAAATTAGATATTTTAGGGCTTTTTGGTAAGTTGGATTTTACTAACATTTTCCTAGTAAAGTTTTAAGCTTATTTGTAAAGAGTTATTCAGCTTCCTTTTAGGGTATTTTTGCTGTTTGGGGATTTATTGTCATGTCTCCTTTATTAACCATAATATTGGCTATTTCTGCTTTTTTTCCCTCCTTGTTTTGTTTCATATGGCAAAGGAATTTTATTCCGTTCAAAGAACTAATTTTTGATTTTGTTGACTTTCTGTTTTTGTTATTGCTATTCTTTATTGTTTCTTTTACTTTGTTTAATTTGATGCTGCAGAGGAGGTAAAATTTTCCTATACCATTCCTAGGGTGTCTCACTGGGACTGACATAGGACAGATTAATAGTAGAAGAGCATACACATTTTAGGATTTTACTTACATATACATGGGAGCTCTCACAAGAAAAATGAATACCCAAAAGAAGATGTTAGAACTGAACTCTTGAATACAAGGGTGGACCAAGAGTAATACAATAAATGATTAAATTGTGCAAGACAAGGATTTGGATTAGGGTAGTTCATTGTCGAAAATTGGCCAGAAAGATAAGGAAGTACTTGAATAAAGTTTGTTGGTACAGATTTCTCTTAGCCTCTGCTCCTTGTCTCTAGTGATAAAAATTTCTTCCCCATGTGGAGTTTATTCTATTTTCAGGAAGGAAAATGAAAGAGTGCTTTTAGCTCAAAGTGATCAATATGCTACAGTGGCATATTTTGGTTTGGCATGCCCTGAACTCTTTCACTCTGTTCTTTCAGATTTTTGAAATACATGATTAGGTTTTTGATTTCCAAGTTGTCTTTTATATAGCTATAAGTTTTTTCTACATACCTGAAGTTTTAGTAAATAGGTTTCATTATCATTTAAAATTTTATGTTTTAGAGTTGGGGCTTTAGCTCAGTGGTGCCACCGCCTGCCTCACAAGCAGAAGGTCCTGAGTTTGATGCGTGGTACCAAAAAAACCCCCCCAAAATAAAACAAAACAAACAATTTATGTTTTAATTGTAAAACACATTGGAATGTTAGGTTTTTATGGCTCTTGTTCTTGTTCTTGTTGTTAGTGATTTCTAGATTAATTGCGGTCCAAATCAGTCTGTATTTTTTAACCTTTTGAAAGTTATTTGAGCCTTGCTTTTTGGTCCAGTGTGTGGTCAGATTTGAAAATAATATGTATTCTGTAGTTGTTGGATGAAGTGAAATTTATAGGTCATTTAACCAAGCTATTCAATTGCATTACTGAAAGCTTCTATATACCTTTTTTTTTTTCTTCTTATACTCAAGTTGTCCCATCTTTGGCTAGTGGAAGTTCCTAGTTGGCTTCTGAGGCATCCTGCTATGTGATATAATGGTCTTTGAAAGCTTTCGTCCTTCCAAGATTGCAAAATACTCTGTGCTCACCTTACATGTTTGTTATCATCCTTGGATCTGGAATATGCCATTTTCCGAAGAATTCCTGCTGCCTTTTAGTGATAAATGGTATTTAGAGACTACAGACAAGATCCTGGGATCTGGTTGTTCCTAGATTTGTCGTTGTTTTTACATGCTGTAGAGTTCTAGATAAAGAGATCTGTCTAGAATTTTTTTCTCTCCTTTCACATTTATATCTTTATGGCATTTACTATGCTGTTCTCTTCTCTCTCTGAGAGTTAGTGTGGTTAGTTCAGTTTGTCTCTTCATCTCCCTGGTTGCATCTCTTCCTCATCCATCTCCCTAAACTTGTGTACATTGTTACTGGATGACTTGTACTGCAGTGTTAAGCCGGTTTGTCCTTGTCCCTCAGTGCCCAGCTTTTTGCCTACTTCCTGATTTTCCATTGTTATCATCGTTATTTTTTCTATTTTTATTACTATATTTATTAGCATTATTTCTACAATGGTGGGAAAGCTTAAAATAGTTTATAGCTGCCAGAATGCTATACTTTCAGAACATATGTGCCATACTATTTTGCAGTAACTTGGTGAAAGTTATTTAATGGATTAATCAAGCATACTACATATATTTTTTTTCACAGTGCTTATGAATAGGATGTTGGTGTTGAGTTGGTGTTTGGAAACTGTCACGTTTGTATAATTTTTCATATTAAATTTTCTTTTAGGATTTAACTTACTATAAATAAAATAGATTAGACTCGCCAAACCAAGTTGTTAGTATTTGTGATCTATTTTTTTAAATTGACAAAGAAAAATTAAAATTGTATTTGATACTAGTGAGTGATAAGATAATACTGCTATCTTTCAGTGATTAAAAAAAATCTTTAAAGTACTGTGGTATATTCAGTGATGACTACTTTTACTTTTGAGAATCTTTGCTTTTGTTATACATGTTAATAAAACAAAAAAACTTCTGGGTCATCCTATAAGATAGGAAGCCACAAACTAATCATACACAACCTGCTACCTTCAGAGGCAACCATCACTGCTATGACCTCATAAAGTTGTTATGGTTAAATGACATGTGTGATAGCTATTAGCCTTAATTGGTAGGTCCTCAGTTTTCTTTTCTGTGACCGAAATAACCCTTGAAGACCAAATTAGAGAATTTTTTAAATAAAAATTACTTTTTGTAGGAACCTTGTTAGGTTAAGTGTAGACAGTGAGGCACCAGTTCTCCGAACATTGTCTAGAGTACTGATAACAAAAGAGAGAACAGACTTTGAGTTCAACTAGTAATTACATTTAAATTAGGATACAGGCCTGGCTTTAGATGAACAGTTTCAAGTAATGAATCTTCAAGGTTGTAATATACAATGCTCAAACAAAAACATTATTAAACTTTTTTATTATTATAAAAGCAATATACTGTTTAAAACTTAAATAGCAGAGACTACCTTTCTTTTCCTCAAGCCTACTCCTTGCCTACTGCCATTGTCTGTTTTTACTTTAGAATGTGTATTTCCATTTTCCTAGATGTATTATCATTTAAACATCTTTTTGTCTTTTCACCTCTGGAATATGAGATTAGTGCATTTACCCTTTAATCCCCCATCTACCCTCTCCTTCCAGGATATTTGTTATTAGCAGTGTTTCTTAACTCCTTTTTATCAAAGATGAGGAATTTAAAGTACTTATCTTTAATTTTACCCTTCTTGCTTCTTTTTAAAATAAGTTATGTTATGACTTTTGCTTTGCATCTTCTTTTTAAATGCAACGATTCTATCTTTACATAGAGTAGTAATATGGGCTAATTCTCAAAATTGGAAACCAAAAATCAAGAAGACTCATTCATTTCATAAATATTGATTCTTGAATGTTGGCATAACACAGGCCCCTGAACTGAATTGGGCCTCTTTTCCATCTGCATAGATTCCCAAGAAGATGTCATCTAGTCTTATGGTTTTAAATTCCATCTACTGACATATATGTTGACTTATAGTTTACATTTCTAGCCTGACCTCTCTACCTGAACCCCCCATCTGCCTCCTCGATGCCTCCATTCAGATGTCTAATGGACATCTTAAAGTGAACATATCCATCCCTTCCCTCCCCATGTCTTCCCATAATATACTGTGTACCTGTAAATGACAACTATGTTTTCTTTCAGTTGCTCAGGACAAAAACCTTCTTATATTCTTTTTCTCTTAAGTTTATATATTTGGTTCATCAATAAACCCTGTTGGCTTTATTTAATGTACATAAGGAATTTGATGATCTTAACATCTCTTGCTAACTCTTCTGGTGCAAATCACCATTATGTCTTGCCTAGATTAGCATTAGCCTTCTTATTTGTAATCTGTCCTCAACCAGTAGCCAGATTGACCCTGTGTAAGTAAGATCTTTTCATTTTATTACTTGACTTTTTGGCAGTGGCTTCCCATCTCATTCTGAGTCGAAGTCAAAGCCCTTCTGTCCTACCAGACTATGGATAATTTGGAACACAGTTATCTCCTTCTTGTTGCTCACCATTCTTTTCCTTATTCTGCTTGCCACAGTGGCCTGTTTACTATTCTTTAAATATGGCATGTGGTCTTGCATTGGTGTCTTTATGCATGCTGTTTCCCTTTCTGCCTAGACATTTGTGTGGCTCAACCCCCTAATGTTACTGAGATCTTGACCCAAAGTCATCTTTGGGGCCTGAAGCCTTCTCAGCTAGTCCTATCTCAGATTGTTCCCTTCATGTAATACAGCTCCCCCCACCCTCATTTTTCTTCTTTGCTCTGATTACTGGTTCACAAACTTAATTCTTTCCACAATTGTGGTTGCAAACTGAATTTGACAAGATCTGAATCAAATTCAGTGGTTAGATTCAGTGTTCACTTTATGAGGAAATTTGATTCAGTTCTTGTCCAATTTGGTTAGTGACCAGAATTGTGAAAAAAATTAAGTTCATGAACTGAGGTACCATTGTATATGTTTTAATTATTTAATTTTTAAAACTTACTAGGTCAGTTTGATGAAAACATATTACTTCAGATACTTTAAACAAAAAGGAAATCAGTAAAGGGAGTTAGATACTGATAAATTTATTGGGAAGGCTGGAGGTTTGTAAATAGAAGGTTATTCCTGGCTTTCAGTTTTGTCATTGTTGCTGATGATTATAGCTACCTGGTGATATCAAGTGTCTAGTTGGCAGGACAGCATATGATGTGCACTGCAAAACCTCATGTCTGTCAAATTCAACATGTCCCCTGTCATCAGAAGAATGGTCTGGTTTCTCTCTCTCTTCTACTTTCCAAATATTGCACAATATGTTACTTTGGCCAGATGTAAATCATGTCAGAGTCTCAGAGGCAAAGATGTTTGCAAAATGTAGTTCTCATGCTGTTAGCTTCTGTAATACAGAGGAGAACACAGAAGGTAGTGAGAATGAATGATAGATACCTGTGTATTGAACTAGTTAGGGTTTTCCAGAAAAACAACCGATAGAATGGATGGGGGGTAATTGATTGCTTTTAAGAAATTGTCTCATGTCATTTTAGGGCTAGTATGAAATTTACAGGGCAGGTTGGCTGACTGGAAACTCAAGGAGGAATTGATGTTGGAGTTTTGAGTCCAAAGGCAATCTACAGGTAGAATTCCTTTTTCTTTAGAGGACCTCAGTATTTTTTTTTAAGCCTTCTACTGATTGGATGAGGCCAACCCACATTATGGAGATTAACCTGCTTTATTCTGTCTGATGATTTAAATGTTAATCACTTCTGAAACCTACCTTCACATTAACATCTTGACTGGTATTTGACCAGATTTGTGAGGGCCATACCTTAGCCAAGTATACACACAAAAGTAACCATCATACTCTCTCCCTTTTCAGTATAACACCCATATGTACCTCTTTCAACCATACTTACTGTAGACTGAATTATGTCCCTCTCTCAAAATTAATAGTGAGGTTCTGACCCCTAGTATGTCAGAATAGAACTGTAATTAGAGATAGGATCCTTAAAGGGGTAAAATTAAAATGAGGTCATTAGGGTAGGCCCTTATTCAGTATTTCTGTTGTCCTTATAAGAGAATTTTTACAGATTTGTACAATGAGAAGATAATGTAAACACACAGAGAGAAGATGGCCACTTACAAGTGAAAGTGAAGAAGTCTCAGAAGAAAACAAACCTGCCAATACCTTGATCTTGGACTTCTAGCCTCCAGACCTATAAAGAAATAAAATTTTGCTGTTTTAGCTACCCTATTTGTTGTACTTTATTATGGAAGCCCTAGCAAACTAATACAGTATTTCAAGTGAAAACAATATCAAGGTCATACTTCCACCTAACATGATACAACTGTCCTATGAACAGTTATACTAACACTTTCTCCAGAAGATGGAGAGTCTCTAAATGATAGTCATTCTTCTTGAAACTTAAATACTATAATGCAGAGTTAACAATATCTAAATACTGTGATGTAGAGTCGGTATATCTTATATGATAAAGAGATAAGAGAGGGAAGAAAGCAAAGGCATTGATACATATACACAAACATAAATAAATACTCATAGAAATTACAGTTTTCATTTCTATAACTGATCATGTAGTTGTATCAGGTGTGTATAACTACCTTCTTTCAGTTCCCATTCTGTACCCTTTACCCTTAGCAAGCCTCTTATTTGATTGTGGTTCTTAACCTAGTGAGAGGCCTGAACGTCAGAGTGTTTGAAGAATCTGGGTGATGAGTAGTCCTGCCTGCATTGGGATGTCATAGTTTAAAATGAATAAGTTGCAATCCATAACAGCACAGAAAAAATAGGAATATAAATAATTTTAATAAATTTATATAGAAACATTTAATAAAGCAGAGAATATTGACATATAAACTTAAGTTCAAGAATTAAGAGACTATTTCTAATTAGGCAAAATTAGGGAAGGCTTCATTAAGAAGGTAAAACATGACCTGGACTTCATTGGGTGGTTTAGATGTGGTTGTGCAAAGGAAACATACTGTAATAGAACGAAGAATGTAGGCAAAGACATGGAAATATGAAGATGCTAATGTATATGGAGAATAGGAAAGAATTCAGTTTGGCTGATGCAGTGGGTCGGGGGATGCAATAACTGGAAAAAAGCAAGTATAAACAAAATTGTTACTTCAAACACGAAGGCAGGATTTGGACCTAACTCTCTTAACAAGAAATATGAAGTTTTCTGACGTTGAGTTGACATGGTCAGATCTATGCTTTAGATCAACCTAGGCAGAGAACCAATGTAGTATTTAGTGAGAAGGTACAGGAAATAGAGGACACGAATACATGAACACTATTAAATCTTCCAGTGGAGGTAAAGGATTTAGGAAAATGATTTTAAGGCACAATTAGTCAGGGGGGTGGGTGTCAACAAACTATGGCATACAATCTAAGAATGACTTTTAGCTTTTCAAAGGGATGTGAAGCAGCAAGAAAACAAGAGAAAGGTGGGGAAAGGGAGAAGAGTAAACGACAGATTAGGTGAACTGAGTATGAGCTTATTAACAGTAAGAAATTTGAAAATATGGACACTATTGACTGACAGGTCAAGTTATTAATATAAAAGTAAAGACTTACTGTTGTTAGATGATAGAAGGGACTAGCTCAAAAGCATAGATAGAAAACTGCCAGAGACCCTTGCAGGTAGATTCCAGTACCCACCTGCCCAGTATACTACGCTGGCCTGAGAAAAAAAATACACTAAGAGACAGAACTAAGAGAAAGCAGGGTGCCAGGATGACCAATGCCAGTGCAACTGACAAAGGCACTGGACAGTCCCAGGCACTGACTTTTATTAGCAATCAATTGGGTTAAAGGCAGAATGGTTTCTATGGAAATTAATGTAAAAAAGGCTCATAAAGGACAAGACAAAACATTCTCCAATTAAGAACAGAATAGACAAAACATATGGTTGTAATTAGAACATTTTCCTTCTAGTCCGAAGGTTTTAGTTGTGGGAACAGAATTTTGGTGAGAGTTACTATGACCTCAGCATGTAGGCATCACTCAGTTCTATAAACCCATCACCCTGTTCTATAAACAAGCCAATTGTGGGGTTGACTCTTTACAGCCTGTTTTGGGCAAAATCAATATTATAGTCCTCTTCAGAAAACTTAATCACTTAATGAAATTAGGAAATACCAAGTAGAAATTAAGAAACATGGAAGTCCAACGTTTGCCTAATAAAAATTCCAGAAGGAAAGAAGACAGATTTAGGAAGATATAATTAACAAAAGAAGCAGAAGAAACTTTCCTGAACTGGAAAAAAGATACTTCAGATTGAAAAGAACTCTTGAGACCCAACAGAACCAATCAAGATGGATAAATCTGTGTGATTTAATAACTCCTGCACATTCCAAATGCTTCAGAGTGATGTGTTTTGGTGGCTTAGTGGTAAGGATACCTGCTTCCAAATGCTACAGTGTAAATGGAAAAATAATTAATATATGCCAAAATGTGGGTGGAAGAGCAACAAATCATTCAGTGGTTTTTCTTCTTGTCTAACTCAGGGTATTTATAAACTTCTCCTTTGTCTTTTGTGAATGATTTCTCAAAGGGCTGGAGAATAGAGATATAGTATCACTTATATAATATTTTAGTATTTATTATTTGACTATAGTTCTGTATTTTAGAATAGCAGTTATTTGATAGCATTAGACTTTCATACTATATACTTTCCCCTAAGCACTTTGGATTTCTGAGTTCACACAATACTTTGTCCAAATGTCTTACTCAGTACTTGAATAGTAACTTATTTCTTAGTCATTGGACCCAAAATGAAATTACCTGCCCTATAAATGTCTCACCAACCAAGTTGGAGTAGAAAGAAGGGAATTCTGTTAAGGTGAGTTATTTAAGCCTGAGAAGTTCTAAAATTCATATTTTGATATCCACTCCCTTGGTGATCTGATTTAATCTTTTAAAATGCTCTCAATATGGTAACTCCCAAATTTTTATCTACAGCTTTGGCCTCTTAGATCCCTAGTCTTGTATCCAACCTCCTACTCCACATATCCACTTACACATCCAATAGACTCTCAAACTTATTCTCAAACTAAACTTCTGATTTATGTCCTCTGCCCCATCCCTTCAGAGATAAAACCTTACTCTTCCAGAAGTCTTCTTCCTATCATTTGATGGCCATCAGCCTTAATCAATCCAAAAATCTTAGTCATTCTCAGCTCCCTTCTCTTTCACACCTATAGTAAATCTTTCTTTATTTTTTGTATTAAATTCTTTTATTGGTACATTTTAGGTATACAACACAATTACATTTCTCATTGGGAATTGTACCTTTATATAATGCATCTTGGTTCTTATTTTTTCCCCATTCCTAGCCCTCCCTTCATGCCCTCCACCCTTCCCTATTTACAAAGACTTTATTTCCATTTTTTCCATTTCTCATCATTTTTTCCTTTCCCTTCTTTCCTTTCCTCTGCCCCTCCCACTACCCCTACCCCTTTCGACCTTTTCTTCCTATTTTACATTATCGATTATTCATTCTAATAATTGGTACATTTTAGGTATACAACATAATGACATTCATCATTGGAAATTTGCACCTTTACATAGTCTCTCTTGGTTCTTATTTTTCACCCTTGCCCAGCCCTCCCTTCAACCCCTCCAGCCCTCCTTATTTACAAAAATTTTGTTCCTATTTTTCCACTTTCTCATATTAATCCCATTCCCTTCTATCCTTTCCCTTAGACCTCCCACTTCCTTCCCCTTTGCCCCTTTTCTTCCTATTTCACATGACCTATTATACATTTAGTCCTTATTTACACTTTCAGTTTCTCACACCAGAGAAACTATTCGGTATTTACACATCTGTGTCCTATTTATTTCACTTAAGAGTATTGCCTCAATGTGCATCCACTTAGCTATAAATGTCTCTAATTTCTCATTTTTTATGACTGAGTAGTACTTCATTTTATTTTTTAAAAACCACATTTTCTTTATCCAGTCTCCAGTTGATGGGCATTTGGGCTGTTTCCAAGTTTTAGCTATTACAAACTGCGCTGCTATGAACATGGGTGCACATATATCACTGTGGTATGATTCTTTTAATTCTTTGGGGAAGATCCCCAGCAGTGGAATAGTGGGGTCAAATGGGACTTCCAGTCCTAGTTCTTTGAGGTATCTCCATACTGATTTCCACAGTGGTTGCACCAGTCTACACTCCCACCAGCAGTGGAGCAGGGTTCCTCTTTCCCCACAGCCCCGCCAGCATTTGTCATTGGTTGATTTCATGATAGCAGCCATTCTTTCTGGAGTGAAGTGGAATCTCAGCGTTGTTTTCATTTACATCTCTCGAATGACGAGTGATGTTGAGCATTTTTTCATGTATTTATTTGCTATTTCTACTTCTTTGTCTGAGAAATATCTGTTCATTTCAGATGCCCATTTTTGGATTGGGTCTTTAAATTTGGGAGGTCTGATCTTTTTAAGTTCTTTTTAGATTCGAGATAGTAGACCTTTGTCTGAGGAAGAGCAGGTGAAGATTTTTTCCCACATTGTGGATTGTCTCTTCACACTGCTGGTGGTTTCTCTTGCTGTGCAGAAGCTTTTTAATAAGAAGAGATCCCATTTGTTGATTGTTTGTGCTAGTTCACAGGCAACTGAGGTTTTGTTCATAAAATCTTTTCCTACACCGATGTCTTCAAGGGTTCTACCTAACCTCTGTTCCAACTAGTTCAGAGTTTCTATTTTAATATTTAGATCTTTAATCCATTTTGATTTTAGTTTAGTGCATGGTGAGAGATACAGGTCTAGTTTTAATCTTTGGCAAGTTGAAGCCCAATTTTTCCAGCACCATTTATTAAAGAGGTTATCTTTCCTCCAGTGAGGGTGTTTGGCTCCTTTGTCGAAGATGAGATGGCTGTGTGTGTCTGGCGTTGGTTCTGCATATTCTAATCTGTTCCACTGGTCCTCAAGCCTGTTTCTTTGCCAGTACCATGCAGTTTTTATCACAGTAGCTTTGTAGTAGTGTTGCAGGTTGGGGATTGTGATACCCCCTGCCATGTCTCTGTTACCTAGAATTGCTTTTGCTATTCTGGGTCTCTTCTTGCTCCAAATGAATTTTTGGATTGTTTTCTCGAGGTCTATGAAGTATGCTGCTGGGATCTCAATTGGAATTGCATTAAATCTATATAGCAGTTTTGGAAGTATGGCCATTTTCACTCTATTAATCCTTCCTACCCAGGAGCAGGGGATGTCTGTCCATTTTCTGATATCATCTTCAATCTCTCTTTACAGAGTGCCATAGTTTTCAGAGAAGAGGTCTTTGATTTCTTTTGTTAGGATGATTCCTAGGTATTTCAGATTTTTGGATGCTATTGTGAAAGGAATTATTTGCCCTATTTCTCTCTCAGTGAGTCTATCATTTGTGTAGAGGAAAGCTATTGATTTTTGTGTGTTGACCTTGTAACCAGCTACTTGACTGAATTTGGTTATTAAGTCTAGAGGACTTTTGGTGGAGTTCTTGGGGTCTTCTATATAGGGTATCATGTCATCTGCAAATAATGACAATTTGACTTCTTCATTTCCTATCTTTATTCCTTTTATTTCTTTCTCTTGTCTAATTGCCATGGCTAATGTTTCCAGAGCTATATTTAACAAGAGTGGTGATAGTGGACATCCTTGTCTTGTTCCTGATTTTAGTGTGAAGGATTTCAGTTTTTGACCATTGAGTATGATATTGGCTGTTGGTTTTTCATAGATGGCTTCTATCAGTTTGAGGTAGAGACCATCTATTCCAATTTTTTGTAGGGTTTTTATCATAAATGCATGTTGGAGTTTGTCAAATGCTTTTTCTGCTTCTATGGAGATAATCATATGGTTTTTGTCCTTGGCTCTATTGATATAGTGTATTACATTGATTGATTTTCATATATTGAACCATCCCTGCATCCTTGGGATGAATCCCACTTGATCAGGGTGTATGATCTTCTTGATGACCTTCTGCATTCTGTTTGCCATTATCTTATTAAGGATTTTTGCATCTATGTTCATTAGTGAGATTGGCCTATAGTTCTCTTTTTCAGTTGTGTCTTTCTCTGCTTTGGGGATCAAAGTGATGCTTGCTTCCGGGAATGAATTTGGGAGTATTGCTTCCCTTTCAATTTCATTGAAGAGTTTAAACAGTAGTGGCAGCAGTTCCTCTCTAAATGTCTTGTAGAATTCAGCAGTGAAGCCATCAGGGCCCGGGATTTTCTTAGTTGACAAGTTTTTAATTACGTTTTTAATTTCATTGGTTGATATTGGGTTGTTCAGAATTTTTAGGTCTTCTTCATTCAACTTTGGTAATTCATATGTATCT
The DNA here is from genome assembly GCF_053883595.1 of Heterocephalus glaber. Taxonomy (NCBI): domain Eukaryota; kingdom Metazoa; phylum Chordata; class Mammalia; order Rodentia; family Bathyergidae; genus Heterocephalus; species Heterocephalus glaber. The sequence goes on along the minus strand of NW_028258356.1, from coordinate 7,722,826 downwards.
AGGAATCTGTCCATTTCTTCTGTGTTGTCTATCTTATTGGCATATAGGTTCTGGAAGTAGGTATTGATGATCCTCTAGATTTCTGCTGGGTCTGTTGTAGTTTCACCCTTTTCATTCCTAATTGCATGGATTTGGGCCTTTTCTTTCCTTTTTCTGACAAGGTTGACTAAAGGTTTGTCAATTTTGTTGATTCTTTCAAAGAACCAACTCTTGGCTTCATTGATTTTTTGTATCATTCTCTTAGTCTCCATTGCATTGATTTCTCCTCTGATCTTTATAATTTCCTCCCTTGTATGAGCTTTGGGTTTGTCCTGCTCTTCTTTTTCTAGAAGCTTGAGGTTCAGCATCAGGTTGTTTAATTGGGCTCGTTCTGTTTTCCTAATATGTGTATTCACTGCTATGAATTTCCCTCGTAAGACTGCTTTCATTGTGTCCCATAGATTCCAATATGTTGTATTGTCATTGTCATTTAATTGAAGGAATTGTCTGATTTCTTCTTTAATTTCCTCTGTGACCCATTGGTTATTCAGAAGTGTGTTGTTCAATTTCCACATGTTTATGAAATTTTTTGAGTTTCTTTTGCTATGGATCTCCAATTTCATCACACTATGGTCTGATAATATACAGGGGATAACTGCAATTCCTTTGCACTTACTTAAACATGTTCTGTGTGTGAGTATGTGGTCTATTTTGGAGAATGACCCATGTGCAGCTGAGAAGAATGTGTATTCTGATTTTGTGGGGTGGAAGACTGTGTAAACATCTCTTAAGTTCATTTGTTCAAGAGTTCAATTGAGTTCTAGTATTTCATTACTTATTTTTAGTCTAGTTGATCTATCTATTTGTGACAGTGGGGTGTTGAGGTCTCCCACTACAATTGTATTAGTGCATATATGGCTTTTCATGTCCGTTAGTATTTGTTTTATATAGTTGGGTGCACTAGTGTTTGGTGCATAGATATTTATGATTGTCATCTCTTCCTTTTGGATTCTTCCCTTTACAAGGATGTAGTGTCCTTCTTCATCTCTCTTAATCCGTGTTGGTTTGAAATCTACTTGATCTGTCAAGAAGATAGCTACTCCTGCTTTTTTTCGGGTTCCCGTCACATGCAGTATTGTTTTCCAACCTTTAACTTTCAGTCTATGAGTTTCCTTTTGAATGAAGTGTGTTTCTTGTATGCAGCATATTGTTGGATTTTGCTTCTTGACCCATTCTGCCAGTCTATTTCTTTTGATTGGTGAATTGAGACCATTAACGTTGATGGTTATAACTGAAACATATTGACTTGTCATTGCCATGACTTTTTCTTTTTGTTGGGTTCTCCCCCTTTACCTTTAATTTCTTGTCATGCCAGATGGGTTCATTCTGCTTTGCTTCCTGGGGTTGTGATCCTCAATGTCTGTTCCTAGGATATTGTGTAAAATGTTTTGAAGTGCTGGTTTGGTATTCACAAAGTTCCTAAGGTGCTCTTTGTCCTGAAGGTATCTTATTTCTCCATGCATTTTGAAAGATAGTTTTGCAGGGTACATCAATCTGGGTTGGAGGCTGTTTTCTTTTAGGGCTTGGAATATGTCACTCCAAGCTCTTCTTGCCTTGATGGTTTGTGTTGAGAAGTCTGCTGTGATTCTGATGGGCTTTCCTTTGTATGTGATTTGTTTCTTTTCTCTGACTGCTTGGAGAACTTTGTTCTTCTGTTGTATTTCTGGAATCTTAACAATTATATGCCTATGTGTAGATTTTTTTTGATCAAGGCTATTTGGAGTCATATGCCTCACTTATCTGTATGTCAAGCTCTTTTCCCCTACTTGGGAAGTTTTCTGCCATTATTTCTGTGAAGAGATTTTTTATGTCATCTCCACTCTCTCCTGTTTCTTCATTGAGCCCACTCAGTCTTATGTTATTCTTTTTTGCCTCATCTAGCAGCTGCTGGATTGATTTCTCATGTTCCCTTATAATTTTGAAGCCATTTTTCTTTTCCTGGTCACTAATTGCAATCTTATCTTCTATATCTGAAATTCTGTCCTCACATTGGCTCATTCTGCTGTGTAGACTTTCAATGGAGTTTTTCATGTCCTGGAAATCTATTTGCATCTGTTTTATGGATTCCATTTGTTTCTTATGTTGGGATTCCATCATGTTCCTCAGCTCCTCTCTAGATTTATTAATCATGTCTTGCACTAAGGGCACAATTTCTCCTGTTATCTGAGAAATTATTTCTGATTTCATTTTTTCCAGATCCCCTTTTGTTGCCAGTTCAGTGGGTCCAGGTGGTTGAGTATCAGAGGGTTCCATCTCATTTCCCTTTGTGGTTGCTGTAGGTGATCTGGAAGTCTGGTTTTGAGACTTATTTATGTGTTTTCTCATTTCGACGGGGGCGGGGGGCTGTTAGCGCCTGCACGGATTACCTCCTCTGAGCTGGGTGAGGTGGGACAGGGGCCGGGAGCAGCAGTAGGGATAGTGACCCAAAAACCCTTTCCTGTGGGCTGGGAGCAGCCGGAGGGATGGTGGCCAGGAAACCCCTTCCTCTGGACCAGGAGCAGTGGGATGGTGGCTCAGAAGCCCCTCCCTCTGGGCCGGGAGTGGTGGGAGGGATGGTGGCCCGGAAGCCCCTTCCTCTGGGCCAGGAGCAGCGGGACAGAAGGTGGCCCAAAAGCCCTTTCCTCTGGGCTGGGAGCAGCGGGAGGGATGGTGACCGGGAAGCCCCTTCCTCTGGACCAGGAGCAGTGGGACGACGGCTCAGAATCCCCTACCTCTGGGCCGGGAACAGTGGGACTCAGTACCTTGGTCTGGTGGTCTGGTGTCCTCTGCGCCTTGGTAATGTGGAATCAGGTGGCTGCCTGTCTGCAGTGGGGTGATTCGGCGTCTTCCGCATGACTCAGGACCTCAGTAGGGCGTGCACAGACCTGCCTTTCTGCAGAGGGCTGATTCGGCGTGTGTTCTGCGCGACTGGGGACCTCGGCAGGGTGTGGGCAGACCTGCCTCTCTGCAGCGGGCTGATTCGGCGTGTTCCTTGGGACTGGGGACCTCGGTATGGCGTGGGCAGACCTGCCTGTCTGCAGTGGGGTGATTCGGCGTCTTCCTCGTGACTCAGGACCTAGTAAATCTTTCTTAAAATCTTGTTGCTTCAAGCAATAGTTTTTTATTAAGATAGTTCCCTGAGACAAACAGGTGGAATGAAATTTCTCATTGTTCTGTGATTATTATCACATGTAAACACTCAAAGAAAAAGGAACGAATCACTTAAATTTTCAACCTTAAAATAAATACCTTCTGTTTCAAAGTTATTTCTTACAATATGACAATATATATTTTTTAAAAAGTTTCTTAGGCAGAGCCTATTCCAAGGAAGCTAAAATGTTGGGGTGTGGCATGTAAGGGAATATGAAGATTCCTGTCCCCTCCTCTTTCTCTCATAGCTGTACAGCAGCCATAAGATGAGCAGCAATGCTTCATCCATATGCTCCCTATTGTAAAATTCTGTCTTACTGCAGGTGGCAAAACAATGGAGCCAATTGATCATAGACTGGAACCTTTGTAACTATGAGCCAAATAAACCTTTCCTCCTTTAAATAGATTTTCCCGGGAATTTTGTCAAAACAATGGAATGCTTAATAGCACATCATAAGTAAGTGTAAAATGTATATTTATTAAATGTATTAATTATTTAGAATTTTATTATAACCAATTAACCAAATAATTTATAAAAGAGTATTGTAAACTATATTTCAACAGCATATTGAGGACCAATAAAAAGAATTTGTCTCAAGCAAAAAAATGATATTCAAGAAGAGAAAAATTAAAAGGAAAATAAATATTTGGGTCATATTAATGATGTTTATTTAAGTCTATCTTTTTTAGTTTTCTCTTTTGGGGAAAAAAACCCCAGACCGTGTAATTCCATTAGAAACAGAAACCTATCTAATCATGTCAAATCAATGATATTTTTTGTAATAAAATCAGTTTAAGTCATTTGGTAAAGTTTCACTTTATTCCATGTTTCATAAAGACAAAGAAATTAACTCTAAAATAATGGGTTCATTATTGCAATAAAAGTACTATAATTGATAAGTTCAGAATGGAAATGTGTATACTGTCAAATAAATCTCCTTTTTGTTTATTGGTACATGTTTACTTATTTGTACTTATGAGAATACATATTAAATAAAATTTTAATGTCTTATAAAAAAATCTTGTTGCTTCTACCTTCAAAATACATGTAGATTTCTACTACTTTTTCAGTATCTTTATGGTGCTCATTTTCATCCTTGTATTATATTGTCTCTCCCAGATTACTGTAATAGTCTTTTTTTCCCACAAAGTGACTTTAATAAAAAATCAGGAAAATCCAAATTCACTGGTATATCTTAGATATACATAATGATCAAATTCACCATAGGGAATTTGTACCTGTACATGATATATCTTGCTGTTGCTTTTTTTCCCATTCCCCTCCCCTCCGTTTAATCCCCTTCCCCTCTTTATCTACAAAACCCTTGAAACCCTTGTTTCCATTTTTTCTTTCCATTCTTTTTTTTTTTCTTGTCCCTTTTCCTTCCCCCTCCCCCTTCCCTTGTTCCCCTACTCATTTGAATATTTTCTTCCTATTTCACAATATCTATTATACATTTTGGTTCTTATTTACACTTTTGGTTTCTCATACCAGAGAAATGCAATATTTACACGTGTGTCCAATTTATTTCACTTAAGAGTATGGTCTTAAGGAGCATGCATTTAGCTAGAAATGTCTCAAGCTTATCTTTTCATTATGGCAGAGTAGTACTCCATTGTATAAAAACCGTACATCTTTTTCCATTCATCGATTGATGGGCATTTGGGGTGTTTCCAAGATTTAGCTGTTGCAAATTGCTGCTATAAACATGAGTGTGCATATATTGCTGCGGTAGGATGCTTTAAAAATTCTTTTGGGAAGATACCAAGAAGAAGAAAAGCTGGGTTGAATGGAACCTCTAGTTTTAGTTTGTTGAGGAATCTCCACACTGCTTTCCACAGCAGTGGCACCAGTCTACGCTCCCACCAACATGGAGAAGGGTTCCTTTCTCTCCACAACCCCACCAGCATTTGTTATTGGTTGATTTCTTGATAGAGTGAGGTGGAATCTCAGCTTTGTTTTTTGGGTTGTTGTTTTTTTTTCTCTATACTGGAGATCAAACTCCAGACCTTGCCCTTATCAGGCAGGTGCTGTGCTGCAGAGCTACACCCCTGACCCTACAGCTTTCTTTTAATTTGTATCTCTCAAATGACCAGCGATGTTGAACATCTTTTAATACTTTTATTTGCCATTTCTACTTCATCTGAGAAATGTCTATTCATTTCATTTGCCCATTTTTGGATTGGGTCTTTAAATTTGGAAGGTCTGACTTTTTTTCTTTTGAGCTCTTTATATATTCTAGATGTTAGTCCTTTGTCTAAGGAACAGCTGGCAAATTTTTTTTCCCCACACTGTGAGTTATCTCCATTCTGTTGGTGGTTTCTTTTCCTGTGCAAAAGCTGTTTAATAAGATGAGATCCCGGGTGTTGATTGTGATAGTTCCTGTGCAGTTGGGGTTTTGTTCAAAAAGTCTTTGCCTAAATCACTGTCTTCAAGAGTTCTGCCTATTCTCTCTTCCAGCAGATTTAGTGTTTCTGTTTCAATATTTAGATCTTTGATCCATTTTGATTTTGGTTTAGTGCATGGTGAATAGTCTTTTAACTGAACTCCCAATTTCTACTCCCATGACAGTTATTATCAACACAGAGAGTAACTTTAAAATTGAAAGTCAGATCGTATTTCTTGTTCATAACCCTCCAGCCAGTAGCTTCTCATGTCATTTAAAAGATCAAGATATACAATGGCCTGCAAGACCAAATATGATCCACTTCTACTTTTTTTTTTCCTTACGTCTGTGATCACATCATCTGCTCCTCCCTTTGCTCACATTGTTTTAACTTCATTGCTTTTTTGCTATTCCTCAAACTTGTTATACTCCTGCTTTAAGACTTTTGCACTGGCAGTTCCTCTCATCTGAGATTAGCAAAATTTTTCCCTATTTCAAGTCTTTGATCAGATGTCACCTTTTTAGTGAGAACTACTATAACCATCCTATTTAAAATTATAATACTTTACTTCTTGGTTCATCTTGGCCTGCTTTATTTTTTCTTATTTTCTAAACATTCTAGCTATATTTTACTACTTTCTAACCTATCTTATAACTTACTGATTTATTATATTCATTGGTTGTTTCTCTCTTCTAGACTATAAGCTTCATGAGAGCAATTTTGTTTTGTTTTGTTTTGCTGTACTAGGAATCAAACTCAGGACCTTGTGCTTGTGAGGCAGGCATGGCGCCACTGAGCTAAATCCCCGGCCCAAGAGCAATGCTTTTAGTTTTTCTCATTGATGTAGTCAAAGTGGATGACTCCCTAAAATGAAATTAATAGAATGAGAAAATTTGTAACAATTTTTGAAGTAAAATCTTCCTATGGAAGTTTTGTGATTTTTTTCAATATTAAAAACTCTAGAATGTAATGTCTGTCAGTGTTCAAATACCCATTTCAATGTGTATCCATAGAAATAAATAATTTTGTATCACCTGGGTTTTTTTTGGTTTTTTTGGGGGGGGGGCGTTGGTACTGATCAAACTTAGCACCTTGCACTTGCAAGGCAGGCAGTGGCACCACTGAGCTAAATCCCCGGCCCTGGTATTTTGTATTATTATATTTGCTCATCTAGGTAACCGAGCTGACTGTGTTGGTCTAGTGCAACAAAAGTTATTTAAGTATCTTCCTCAGACTAATATTAATAGAACAATAAAACACAATTTCTGTCCTTGACGAGAATTAACTCATAAGAACAAATAATTACAATGTATTATAATATATGTAGTGAAGAAAGTTTGTATAAGTGTTCCAAAATTGAAAGAAATTAGTTTCATAATTATTCTCTTAGGCAAATCTTACTGATTAGGTCAAATTGAGTGCCAGCCCTCCAATGTCTAATTAGTATTTTCACCAGCATTCATATGTCAGTGCAGCTGTTTTACTTGCAGAAATAAGAAAATATTTTTGGAATTCTAAGAAATGACTAAAAGTTTGCTTATTAGGTGTTCTAGGGAAGAATTATTAGGTTATTAGAGACATTTGAATATATATTGTTCCTATGGGAATTCAGGTTAGGGGTTTTGTTAAAAAAAAGGGCGGGGGATTTAGCTCAGCAGCACAGCTCCTGCCTGGCAAGTGCAAGGTCCTGAGTTCAATACCTGGTACCAAAAATAAAGTTGAAAAGGAAAAGATGTGATGAAGACATACTTCTAAGACTTTTAAAACTAAAAGTAAGTATAAAAGTAGCACATTCATAGCAAAAATTTAAAAACAATAGAAACAGTATAACATTATAATTTGCTTTTCTGAACTAACATCTTGTTTCTTTCTAGTTATGTACAGATAGAATTTTTTGAAAGTTGCTGTATGATATTCCATTGTATATCTGTAATATAATTTAAGAAAATGCCTTATGATCAATATTAAATCATTCATAGTTTTTTCTCATCATATGTATTACTTTGTTGGGTGTTTCTTTGTGTAACTCTGTGCGTTTGTATATCTGTGGGAGAATTATTTTAAATTATCCTCCCTCAAAATGGTCCTAATTTGTATTCCCATCACAGAAATATATGGGAATATCTCCCATGTTGGGTTTTATTTTTAGCATACTTTTTAGTTCTCACCAATGTCATAATGTAAAACTAATTTTATTTCATTAATTATAAGTAAATTGAAATTAAATTACTTGAGTACCTTTTCAAATTTTGAACACTCATTGGCTTAACCTTATTCTTGTCTACTCTTCCAGTGGAATTTTCTTTTCATTTTTCTCTAGAACTTTACCGTTCTTTAAACTCATGTCAGAAATCCTCTTTTTCAGTGATGATGCACTCCAGTAATCCCAGTAGTCTGAAAGGCTGAGGCAGGAGGACTGCAAGTTTGAATCTAGCCTGGGCTATTCAGTGACTTAGTGTGACCCTCTTTGCAGAAAAAATGGGGTGTGAGGTGGGAATGTAGCTCAGTGCAAAGGTCATGGGTTGAATCCCTAGTACAAAAAAAAAAGTTTGTATTTTCTTAGAGCTGAGATGTAGCTCACTGGTACAGCAGTTGCCTAGCATGTGCAAGGCTTTGGGTTTGAGCTCCAGTACTGTTAAGAAAAAAGGTCTGTGTTTTTGATTATTGGATTTCCCAATAATGTCAGCCTAAAATGATTTCTCCCTATTAATATGCTTAATGGTTTATTTTCCACTTATAATTTTAAACCAATCTTAATCGATTTGATTTTCTTCTTATAGGGTCTCCAGACACACAGGATGGCTCAACACTAATGGGAAAAGAGGCATAAATCTATCTTCTTCCATTATGGAGGCAGGTTTAACAGATGGAGAACCTGACCAGACTTCGGTGAGTAGTTCAAATACTGCATAACATAATAAGGTATTATCATCTGTAGCTGTAAAATAGTCCGTGTACACCACTCTAAATATTCTCTAAATATGTTTAAAAGAAATTTAAGAAAATGTTTAAAAAAATAGTACTTTAATTCCTCTGTTTATAAGAGAACTATGGATAGTTTAAAGCTTATTGGTACATAACCCAGTCAGTTTCCTGATACTAGCTCCTCCTTCTAGTCTCCTTACTTTCCCAACCATATAGTGTCAGATATATTGATATAATGGTTTTTATTGTTTTCTCCAAGAAACTTTTTTAGTGAAATTGAGAGAATGTTTACAGTTTAGGAAATTAAATACCTCCAACTCTGAAATCACATGTAGCTGTGAGCAGGCACAGTGAATGAAACAGTTATAATAATTCAGACTTAAGAGGGATTCTATTTATAAAAATATGATGGTTTAGTAGTCATCACTACTGTGACTGTGATTGAATTGTGTCCTGAAATTAAATAAGTAGGGATAATGAGTAAAGTATACATCACCCTTAGATTTAAAAACAATTCTGGGGTACATTAGAAGAGACTAAATGGTAGGTTGTCATTGTACAAAAAGATTTTGCTTTAGAATAATTTCATTTTCAATTCTCATGTTGTATTTTGAGTGATTCTATTAAATATTTATTTATAGATTCTTTATTAGAAATATTTGTTACCTAAAGTAAGGGGTTCCCTAAATAAAATGTGGTCAACTGGTAAGTTTCTCATTTGCTAGGCAGGTGATTCTTTGACATATTTATGTCATTGGAATAAAGTGGAGGCCCTGTCTTTCATCTTGCTATGGAGATAAGAGTCAATGCTTTATTGAAACATTTAATTTAATGGATATCCTTTGTTCAGGATCCATGAAGAAACAGTCTAATGATTAATAGCAAATGCAATTTTACTGTCTTGTATTAACTTAGTCCCAACTTTTTTTGAATTTCTGGTTCAGACTTCTTTTGGGTTCTTAAATCATCAAAAAAAGTTAAGCTTTAAAGTGATGACTTATTAATAGAGAATTAAATGGGCATGGAAATAACTTGGCTTATGAAGGTTATTGTCACAGTGACTATGAATGGAAAATTGGTGGTAAATTATTTTTACTATGATTTCAGAAAAAAAAAGTCAAGACTAACCTTTATCTTTATCTTTGTGATGTTTCTTTACCATGCACATTCCCATTTTTAAGCTGTTGGACTTTATTAGATTCTTACAGCTGAAATATTTCTGATGTCATACTAATAATAAAAATGTCAGTGATTGGGTTGTGCATATACCTCAGTGGCAGAGAGCCTGTGTAGCATTCTCTAGGCTCTAGGTTCTATCCCTAGCACTGAAAAATAAAAGCCAGTAATAACAACAGTTGCTACTTTCTAAGTATATACTTTATTAGACTGTCCTCATAACACCCAATAGTGCTAAATATTTGTTTACCCTCACCTCCATAGCTAGGGAAATAGGCTCAGGGAGAGTAATTATCTTTTAACAACTTAAATGGCAGAACTGAAGTTTGTCTCTGAATAATCTACCTCTGAAATACTGGCTATGTGCCTGTCTTTTTTAATAGAATCCTTTAAAATTTATTGTTACCTTTTAAAGTAGATAGTATTAAATTCTATACCAGAATCCTGGTCAGTATTGAAGTTCTAGTGACATTTTTACCCTAAATTCTATTGATAATTGAGAAGTTAGGGCAAAGTTAAAAAGTAGTGAGAACAATTTTTTTCTTGTTCATGAAGTTTCTTCTGTAAAATACAGCTCATTTTACAAAGACTAATACCAGTAATTTCAGTATAAAGTACAAAACTATCCTGTGTTTGAAGCTAGTGTTGAGATCTACTTTTGAGTTAACTATAAAATAGCACCTTTGAACTGCATGACCTAAGCCAGTTACTGTTTAGATTTGGGAGAGGTAGGTAACAAAATGGGCTGTGTAAGACATTTAGTTACCTGTTAAAATTTTTAACTTAGTGTGTGACTGGGGAATTAAATTCTCAGATTTCCAGTTTCCTTATTTATTAAATAAAGATAATTATGATATCTACCTCTCAGAGCAGTTGTGAATATTAATTGCAAAAGTAAAGAACCCATTATTATAGTATGATAGACATTATAAACATATATTAAGTTAAAGCCACTATTATTATTAACAATAACTATTACTAATAAGCCATCTCTCCAAAAAGATAAATAATTAGAAGTCAGGTGAAGCCTGTGAAGATTGAGTTGTTGCAGGAATAGTGGGAAGAGCTTTCATAAGAGAACATAAAACTTTGAATGGCATAGGTAAATATGGTTCATAAAATGAAAATAAACAGGAAAGCATTTTAGGATGGGAGACGACCAAGAGGCAAAGCTAAATGGGGAATTAGTTCCTCAAAATTCAGAGTAAAATAAGTATAAAAATTGAGTGTAAGTTAGATTGGAAGGTAGTTATGGGAATAATGATTGACATGGCAGATAAAGACCAAATTTATGGAACACTTTGGAGTGCCAAACAAAAGATTAAATTCATTTTGTCATTCATTATTCTAGTTACACATAGTTTTATTTTTGTAGTAGTGTTGTTTGTCTTAGGTGGTAGGTACTGAAAAGTTTAGATTGAATCTATCTCTCTCTATGTGGTACTCGTTTATTTTAAGGCACAAATGTACATGTAATGTACGTATCAAACAATTTTTAAATACCAGAACTTACACCATTTTAGAAATTAACCACTAGAAAATGCTTAATTGAAGTGTCGGTGTCAGAGTTTTATGAGTAGATAAAAATCGATTAAAGAAGTAAAATATTCCTTTAGATTAAAAAATTTGAATATATTCTTCACCTTAAGGAAAATCAAATATCTTTTGAAATACTGTTTCTGTTAAAACTGCTTTATTTACTAGAGGACAAAGTGTTTTATTGAAATTTATTATGTAAATGACTCTTCAGAAAGAATAAAGGCTTTTAGATACTTTTTTTGTAATATTTATTTGGGGCTCTCAATTGAGGAAATTTTTAAGATTGTAATTCCAATTGAGGACTTTGAACTAAAGGTTTTGTAAGGTGGAAGGAACTTCAAAGATAATTTAGTTCACTAATTCTTAGAATATAATAATGAGTGTCTTCCTAATAAGCCTAGAGATGATCCAAGTTGCTAAAACTTTTTTACATATTTACTAGGTTATTAGTGATAACTCAGATTTAGTTACCGTAAAGTAGCAATATTATATTTTTTGAGTTTACTGAAAGCTTTAAATAATATTATAAGAAGTGTAGCTGTCTGTAACATTTGGCTACATTGTGGAGCTTGTATATGTGAACATGCAAATTAGTAGAATTGCTCCAGTTTTTAATACGTCAAGTATCATTTCAAGTGAGTCAGTTTTTAAGTGTTTCTAATTTTTGTTCTCTTGTTATAAATACAGTACTATTAGTTTAGCTTCCTCATAATTATTTTAATATATTTTATTAGTGATAATGTCTTTGTATCTTTTGTTTATAATTTTCCAATAATTAGCCTTTAAGACATTTAGTCATTCAGTGGTAGATTATCCATATACCAGTGACTGATTGTATGAAGCACTGTTGAATGGTTGCACCTTGTTGTAGTTTCCTATTGCTTCTGTAGCTTCAACCAACACAAATTTATTATCTTAATAGTTTAAAAAAAATAGTTTAAAAGTAAAGGTTGTGTTCCCTCTGAAGTTCTAAGGTGAAAATCTATTTTTTGACCCTTATCAGTGTCAAGAGGTGTTATAGTCATTCCTTGGCTAGTTGCTCCTTCCTTGCATCAATACAAACTCTGGCTTTTTTTTTTTTTTTTTTTAAATGGTGTTGGTACTGGGGATTGAACCCAGGGCTACTCTACCACTGAGCTGCATCCCCGGGCCTTTTTATTTTTTCTTTTGAGACAAGGTCATGCTAAGTTGCGATGGGACTCAAATTTGGGGTCTTCCTGCCTCAGCCTCCCTCAGTACTGGGATTGCAGGCATGTTGTTATCACAGCTGCTTCTGATGTGTTTCAGCATATACCTCTAAAACATAAAGCTTTTTAAAATAATTTTACCAGCTCTTCCTCAAAGGACTAATACCTAGAATATATAAAAAACTAAAAATAAATCAGACCGCCCCCAAATTTAAAGACCCAATCCAAAAATGGGCATCTGAAATGAATACACATTTCTCAGATGAAGAAATACAAATGGCAAATAAATATATGAAAAAATGTTCAACATCACTGATCATTAGAGAAATGCAAATTAAAACACAGAGTCTACCTCACTCCAGAAAGAACGGCTGTCATCAGGAAATTAACCAATAACAAAGCTGGGTGTGGTGGTAATCCCAGCACTCAGGAGGCTGAAGCACAGGATCACTGTGACTTGGAGTCCGGCCTGAACTACATAGTGAGACCCCATCTCAAACAAATGCATACATACATACATACATACATACATCACTCATTCACTCACTCACAAATGCTGGCGAGGCTGTGGGGAAAAAGAAACCTTTATCCACTGTTGGTGGGAATGTAAATTGGTACAACCACTGTGGAAATCACTGTGGAGACTTCCTCAAAAAACTGAAACTAGAGTATCTTCCTAAGAAAATTAAAAGCATCATACCACAGCAATATATGCATACCCATGTTTATAGCAGCACAATTTGTAATAGCTAAATCTTGGAAACAGCCCAAATGCCCATCAACTGATAAATGGTTAGAGAAAATATGGGTTTTATATACAGTGGAGTACTACACAACCATAAAGAAGGATAAATTCAAGGCATTTTTAGGTAAATGGATGTGCCTTGAGAACATAATTTTAAGTGAAATAAATTGGACACACATGTATAAATATTGCATGGTTTCTCTGGTGTGAGAAACCAAAAGTGTAAATAAGGTCCAAAATGTATGATAAATATTGGGAAATAAGAAGAAAAAGTTCAAATGGAAGAGGAACAAGGAGGGGAGGGGGGAAAAAGGGAGGAAATAGGGATTTTTAAAAAATAAAGAATGGAAGGAAAACAGTACAGTTTTGTAATGGGAGAGGGGAAGAGGGTTTGAAGGGAGGAGAGGGGAATAGGAAAAAAAAAAAATTAAGATATATTATGTGGGGCCGGGATTTAGCTCAGTGGTTCCGCCGCCTGCCTCGCAAGCGCAAGGACCCAAGTTTGATCCCTGGTACCAGAAAAAAAGATATAATGTGTAGGTACAGATTCCCTATGATGAATGTGATCGTTATGTATGGCAAAAGTATACCAATAAAAATTAATTTAAAAATAAACATTTTTACACCATACCTGCCTTGCAAGCGCAAGGTCCTGAATTTGATCTCTGGTACCAAATAAATAAATAAACATTTTTATTAAAAATTTTTTACCACAAATACATTATTTAATAATAATTATTTAACTTTAATAATTCTTCAGTGTAATCAAATACCTGTTCAATGCATAAACTTCCTTGATTGCCTCATAAATATTATCTTTATAGTAGATTGTTGTATTGGACTTGGCTGGTATGTCACTAAGTCTCTATGACTTTTTTTTTTTTTTTTTGGTATCAGGGATCGAACTCGGGTCCTTGTGCTTGCAAGGCAGGCAGCGGAACCACTGAGCTACATCCCTGGCCCATTTATGACCTTTTTAAATCTCTATTCTGTTTTAAAATTCCCTTTTCAATTTATTAAAGAAACAAGGTAGTTTGGTCTACAGTTTCCCACAATATGGGTCCCCTCTATGGTAATTGTTTCATGTGTTCTTTAGTTTCTTACATTTCTTTCAAATTGGAATTGGTTTTAAAGGCTTGCTCAGATTCAAGCTTAAATTTTTCTTGATAAGAATACTTTGTCGATGGTGTTGAATGTTATCTCCGCTGTAATAATAGCACCAACTAATCATTGCCTGGATCTGTTCATTCAGTAGGAATATAAATTAATATCCTAACTGATCTTAAAAAAGGAGAGCTTGGATGACTTTGAAGCAAGAGAAAAACAAACTACCTTTCGTTAGATATTTTGCCTGCTAGACTATTAGTCTTTTTGCCATTTTACAACTTTATTGAAACTTCTACTAAAAGGAAACATTTTTTAAAAAGCTAAAAGATATAAAGATATACTTTATGTTGTATTTTGTGTATAACCTCTTTAATTTCTGAAAACTGTGTTAGTAGTACATAAATATTTGTAATTGTTTAACCTTCTCAAGTGGGAAAATATTGTTCAATGTCATATGTGAATACGAAAGATTCCTTATTATTCTTCTCCTCCTTTTTCCTCTTCTTTTCTTTCCTTCTTCCTCTTTCTCCTCCTCCTTCTCCTTCTTCAGTTAAAACTTGTTTTTGTTAGACACTTTAATAATATAAAAATCTGGCAGGTATATAGCGGGACTTTAATAAATTTGGGGGGGCCTAGAAATGGTTATTTTTGAAAAAGTAAGGCAAATTGTCAGTGGTGTACACAATGTGTAAGCAGAATCCTAGCCAGAAATCTTGTATTTCCATTTGTTTGGAGATTTTTAAAGTCTGTTCCCAGGGCTTTTACGTTCCCCAAGACCCTTTCTGAAAAATCTGTGAGGCCGAAAGTATTTTCATAATAATACCATGATATTTGACATGATTTACTTTTTCTTATTCCCTCATAAGTGTACAGTACAGTTTTCTAGAGACTATATGAGACTATATGAGTTATGATTATGTCATCATTTTGGTGGCTATTGGAATGTAATGTGAATTTTCAAATTTTCTTAGTTAATTTTTTCTAAGGAGTGTTTTCATAAACTTTAAATAAAACTTCATTTTAGAACAGTTTTAGGTTTACAGTAAAACTGTAAAGATAGTACAGAGTCCCATACAGCTGTATCTACTTTCCCTTGTTATTTTCATCTTATAGTAATGAACCCATATTGATATACTATTACTACTATTGTTGTTATGTTTTGTAGTTCTAGGGATTGAACCTAGGGCCTTGCAAACTACATCCTCATGCTTTTTTAATTTTTATTTTAGGACAGGGTCTTACTAAGTTGCCCACACTAGCCTTAAACTTATGATCCTCCTGCTTCAGCATCCCATGTAGTTGGAATTACAGACATGCCCCACTGCATCCAGTGCTACACTTATTAACTCAAGATCATACTTGATCCAAATTTCTTTAGTTTAACCTATTGTCCTTTTTCTGTTTCAAGGTCCAATCCAGGATACCACATTACATTTAGTTGTCAACATCTCCTGAGGCTATTTCTGCCTCTCTCAGTTTGTCAGACTTATCTTGTTTTAATAAACTTTGGCAGTACAGTTTTGAAAAGTACTAGTCAGGTATTTTATACAGTATTTCTCATGTCATCTAGTATTTGTCTGGTGTTTTCTCATGATTAGTCCAGGCTTCAGTGTTTTAGAGAGGAAAATCTTAGAAGTAAAATGTCATTTTCATCACATATCAAGGCTATATACTGTCAGTATAATGTATCACTTTTGCTTTTGACCTTGATCACCTGGCTGAGGAGTGAATTTCTCATTTAAATTTTTTAGTACAGAAAATATCAATAATTATAACCTGCATAAACAGTAGCTATTTGCAGTGTTCAGTAATTGCTGAGTATAAAAGGATCTGAAACCCAGAAGTTTGAGAATTGGAAATCTTTTTATCCTTTAACAACTACCACTTTAAGGAAGAATAATTGACAGCTACTTTATTTGCAAAGCAGAACCTTAGAGTTAATGGGGGAAAAGGGTAGAAGGAAGAAATGACAGGGCCTTCAGGAATGAGGGAGTGTTAATCAAAATAAACTTCATGATTGTACCTTACAAATAAGGTGTAATCATAATTTTAAGGAGTTTTTAATTTCTATTTTGTTAAGTTTTTATTCTGACATTTAATAGATATGTACTTTCTACTTTGTTTTCATTAGTTTTAATATTTTATCTGATTCATATCATCTGCAAACAATATTTTGTTTTGTTTTTATCTTCTTGTTCTCATAATAAGTAAGCCTGTGGTTTTATGTTTATCTAGAGGTGAAAGCTGGGGAATTTTTATAACATTTTATATTTTTCTAGAAATTTATTCTTTTTTTTAAGTTTTAAAAATTATTTAAAATTTTTTGTTACTTTTAAATATCCATGGGTTTTCAGTTTTGTAAATGTGACACTTTTACTGCTTTCATATTGCTTAACTTCTCTTCTGTATTTTCCGTCTTTTCCTTTCCTTGGGCCTTGTTGAATTTCTTTATCAATCTTCCAGCTCATTAATTCATTGTTGAGTCATTTTCATTTTGCTATTCAACACTGCTATGCTTTATTTCACTCTAATGTATTTATGCCTAGTATTACCAGCTATTATCTTTGCTTGCTTGTTCATACTTCAGTTTTATAATGGGATTACATATCTTTTTGAACATATTTATTAGGATTATTTTAAATTTTTGATGAGTTTGGTTCACTAATTTTCTCTCCTTTGACCCATGTCTTAGTCACTGAGACAGCACCCCAAATCTGCAACTTAAAGTAGGAGAGGGTTATTGTAGCTCAGTGTGTAGAGGTTTCAGTCCATAGCTGGCTGATTCCAAGGCAGGATGGCATGGCAGAGGGGTATGGAAGAGGAGAATTGCTCATGGTATGGCAAGACTAACAGGAAGCAGAGAATGAAGGGAGGAGCTAGGGAGGGAGACAAATCCTGTAGACCACGCCCCTAGTGACCTGCCTCTTCTGACCAGCCTCCACTCCCTAACAGGGCTTCAGCTCTAAGCCCGCATAACCCTATCATTTTCCAAAAGCCCCACCTTCAAGGCATATAAGGCTCTTGGGAGACATCTAGATAGAGACCATAAGAGCACTTGAACACTTTGGATGTTATTTTTGTTTGTGAACTTATACTCTCTTGAAAATAATAATCTAGGGGGCCGGGGATTTAGCTCAGTGGTTCCGTCGCCTGCCAGGGCAAGGTCCCAAGTTCAATCCCTGGTACCAAAAAAAAAAAAAAAAAGGTGAAAATAATCATCTAGGAATATTAACTGCCCTGTCTGATACTGTTCTAGATAGAAAGAGTCCAGAAACTTGTTTTTTTACCCTTTTTCAGTCTAGGAAGTACATATCTTAGGGTAGAGAATCCTTTTAAATAAAATAGTAGTTTCATCGGGCCGGGGATTTAGCTCAGTGGTTTCGCCTCCTGCTGGGCAAGCTCAAGGACCTGAGTTCCATCCCCGGTACCAAAAAAAAAAATAATAATAATAGTTTCACTATTCTTCATTTTCCATTTCACTCATATCATCTGTTTCTTAGATATTTTCTTTATTTCTGCTCCGAGTACATTTCTTTTCCACAAACTGCTTTCTTTGTTGTAATCGCTTAGCTCATTTGGGAAAAATGACACTGGAAACTGGTTCCTAGCCTCTGTGCCTAATTTGTTTATATGTATATGGAAATTGGACATGTGCAGTTTAAAAACAAAAATTTTGGAAGTGCTTAATGCCTCTTTGGAATTAGATCATGTTCTGTATTACAGTAAACACAGGGTGAACAATGATCTGTCTATGGCAATATTACAGAGAGAAAATGGCACAAAAAGATGCTGTCACCCAACACTCCTTCCTGCCTCCTGTCCCCTGGCTTTTCCTCCATCTGTGACACTTCACTCTTCCTGCTGTATGGTTAGTTCCCACCCATCCATCCCTTGGGCGGGGGGAGTGGTTATTTCACTAGCAATTCAATTTTTACTTGCAAAAAAATTGATTTCTTTCTTACTAGTGTTATGTTCTCTGTGTGTGTAGTAGCTGAAAGTGGACCAGAGATTCAGACAAAGCAGTACTATTGAACATTTCATTTATATTAAGATCTTTTGCACATGTGTCTGCTCACCCTTTAAAAATTTAAAGTAGAACTGTTAAGGAACCACCCAAGTAAATGATCAGGCCTTAAAGACTTATTTTTTCAGTATCCATAACTAATGCAGTCACTTACCTTTTAAATATGTGGATAGAAGATTTTTCATAAACATTATCACTTGCTGTTTTTCCTTAAAGTACACAGAAGCATCTTGTAAGCAGTATATAATTAAAGCTACTTTGCATTTTAACTCTTAATAATGTACATTCATCTTAAGTTTTTTGTTAAGGAGGAGTCCCATAAAACTTCAGAGAATAATACAGACAGTTAGTGGTTTTTAGCATGTTAGAGATACATGAAGATAAAATTTGATTAAGACTCCAACAAACTAAGACAATAGAACAATGAAGAGATTTTTAAAATTAGATCTGTTTAGAAGGTTTTTCATACACTTATTCCTGCTTCACAAGCTTAAGTTTTATATGGTAAAAACAACAAAGGAGCAAGAGCAGTCTTGGGAGAGAGAATAAATTGCTTGTGTGTGCCCGTGTATGTGCACACATGCATGTGCATATATATATATATATATATATGGATGCACCTTGAGACCATAATGTTAAGTGAAATAAATCAGATACACAAGCTTAAATATCACATTCTTTCTAATATATGAAATACCCAGAGTAAAATTAAAGAGCAAAATAAAAGATAATAGGAAGTAGGGAGATAGATCATTCTTAAAGGGAAAAGGGATCGAGAGATGGGAGAGGATGAGGGAAGGGATAAGGGATGAAAAAAAGGAATTAAGATGTCATATGTAGGGCTGGGGATTTAGCTCAGTGGTTTCGCCGCCTGCTGTGCAAGCACAAGGACCCAAGTTTGATCCCCGGTACCAAAAGAAAAAAAAATGTACATATTTAAAAAAAAAAATATGTCAATGTAAATGTACCAACTCCACACAGGAATGTAAACATGTATTGCAAACATGTATAAAAAATACATTAAAAGCAGCCGGGGATTTAGCTCAGTGGTTCCACCACCTGCCTCACAAGTACAAGGTCCCAAGTTCAATCCCTGGTACCAAAAAAAAAAGGAACAGGACCCAGGGATGGGTGGAGAAGGGAGGAAAAGAAAGGGGGAGGAAAAAAAGGAATTAAGATGTCTAATGAAATGTACCAACTTCCCACAAGGAATGTAATCATTATGTACTACACATGTGTACTAATAAACTAAAATTTTAATATATATGTGTGTGTATATATTATATATAGTATATATAAATTTTAACTTTGGTCAAACATTTACATATTGAGTTTAACAAACTAACCTATTTCATTGAGCACATTTTACATACATAGTACCTTTCTAGGTTCATGCCACATTGTGTTCAGAGCAGTTTTTAGGTTTCATAGGCAGTACTGTTTGTTGCATTAGGGAAATTCATAGAAAATAAAGCTAGTAGACATGAATAATAACCAAGATTTATTAAATTTCTACTGTGTGTCAGGAACTATTCTAAGTGCTTTGCAGATAAACTCATTTAATCTTCATAACCCTATAAAATAGAATTATTACCCCTAATTAATAGATGACACAACCTAGTTTTTCTGAGTCACACAACTAATGATTACTAGACCTGGTGTACATTTTGGCTCCAGAGGCCAAGCTTTTATCATTTTTCTATACTATAACTTATCTATGCTAGAAATCACATTACACAGAGCCTTGAATACTATTTTTACTGTTTAGGGTTTTTCTTTCTAAAATAGTGTCAAATCATTGAATTTTTTGATGTGGGAGCTAACCTTTTGTGATTTAGGAAAATCATCTTAGCAAAATTAAGAAATTTTGGAGGGGTAACCACATGAACATTAGAGTTATCTGCTGTGTTTTATAAAATTCAAGTATGTGGCTGTATTCTGTTCAGTTGAATAAGAATCAGGGCTTAGATGCAGACATCAGTACCTTAAACCTTATAGGTAATTTTGTGTAACTATGGTTGACAATAGCAGTAGAGGTGGTTAGCTGAGGGAACAAGGTAGCATGCTATTGTGTAATTAGGTAAAAAGGCAGTTAAAACCTCTACAGTAGTGGCAGCAGAATAGAAAATATATGAAAGGAATTAGAGATAAAAAATCAATAGGACTTGAAGACTCAAGTGTGTAGTTTCAAAGGTACTAAAGACAATTTATAGTTTATATAGTGCTTTTACACATATTAAAGAATTTTTTTTTTGGTACCAGGGATTGAACTTGGGACCTTGGCGCTTTCAAGGCAGGCAGTGGCACCACTGAGCTACACATATTAGAGAATCTTAAGAAGGATAAAATGATGGTATCCTCATTTTACAGATATAGAAACTAAGACCAAGGAAAATTACGTAGTTTTTCCAGAGTTCTCTGACAAGTAGAAAATGAATTCAGAACTTGAATTCCAGTCTTTACATATCAAGTAGTATTTACTTTATGTGAGTTTTAGAGTATTAAAACATATAACAGTTCATAATTAATACATATAACAGTTCATAATGAGATAATATATAGAGATAGATGACCATATATGATGCACAGGAGAGCTGAAGAGCCAGTAATTTTAGAGGAGAAGATGAGGCAATGCTTGTGTGTATTGAAAGGAACTAGTAAATATGAGAATGGATCTAGGCAGAGAGACCAGTGACAGCAAAAGTAAGTTGTACAACATCTTGATATATTAAGGAAGTGAAAGTAATTTGCAGTTTGTCATGTTTGTAAGGTGCAGGACTGATGGGTGTGTGCAGGAATGCATGATATAAACAAGATTAGCAAAATCGTGTGAAGAGCCTTAAGGATGCAACTAATATTTTTCTTTCTAGTTTTGGTGGGCTGTGGGAGCCTACTGAGTACAAAATCACTGTAGTGGTTTTTCAGTGCTTTTACACCTTAATCACAATATACATTTGAGTGATTCCATTGTATCAGTATGGAAGATAATTTGCTGAGGTGTAAGAAATCTTCCAGACAGATAGTAGCAGTAATGATGTGTATGGGAAATAAAAGATAAATATGAGAGATTAGAGTGTGTAGAATCTTCATAATCTTGTCTTAGACTTACTATTAGAGGCAGAGGAGAATATATATGGAGACAATAAAGGTGAAGGAAATGTTTACTGGCTTTTAAGTTTCCCCATTTTGTGGTTAGGCTCAGGCAGGAGGATCCCAAATTCTAGTCCTATTTGGACTACTTAGCAAGACCCTGTCTCAGAATTTAAAAAGGGGGCTAGGTATTTAGCTCTGTGGTGCCACTGCCTGCCTCACAAGTACAAGGTCCTGAGTTTGATCCCTGGTATCAAAAAAAAGAAAAAACATTTAAAAAGGGGCTAGAAATATAGCTCAGTGCAAAGACCCTGGGCTCAGTCTCCAGTACCAGAAAACAATTTTTTTTTTAATTTTAAAGATCCTTTTCAAACTCTCAATTTCATAATGATTTGGTTCCCTGAATTCTTAAAAGTGAGTGATGATTTTTGTTTGAGTTTTGAATTGTTAGCTGATTTAATCAAATATAGTATGTTTAAAAACCTACCTGGGGGCCGGGGATTTAGCTCAGTGGTTACGGCGCCTGCCTTGAAAGCGCAAGGTCCCGAGTTTGATCCCTGGTGCCAAAAACAAAACAGCAACAAAAAACCAAAAAAAAACCTATCTGGACTAATCTTTTGATTGTCTTACTTTATCTTTGGCCAGTAGAAGCTTATTCACTTTGGTTCCTGAGTCTTATTGACAGAACCTTCTTTATCTTTGGCAACTTCCTCTTTAATAAGACAATATATTTTATTTTATGTATTTTCTGTTCTAGACCAACAGTCATTTTTGTAGGAGCCTTAGTTCCTTTCAGTTAGAAATGATTTTTAAAGAATACAATGTGAGATGGAAAGTTGCTTACTGTTTGTAAACCTTCAAAGTAGATTAGCTAAAAAGTATGGGGGAGCATAAAGTATATGCAAATACATCGTGAGTTCCTAAATCTCTTCAAACTAGGGATTATATTGTTTTTGGCAATTTTATTTTATACATTTATCCATTTTTTTCATTTGAAAATCTCAGTTCCCAAGGATGTGGGTATAATCACAGTACTGTAGGGAAGTCCACATTTCCCAGTATGACATTACCTTCAACTTATAGAGAAACTTGTTGTACAATATTGACATATTGAGGAACTATGAAATGAAAAGGGACATTAGTGGAACTCACACTGAGTTGTTTTGATCGCCTTGATAGAATATGGAAAAATAGTTCAGTTGCAGAAATGTGAGCTTGAAGATCAGGAAAGTAGGAAGAAAGGTGCCATGGGATTCTAGTATGAAACTAGATTCAAAGGAAATAATTGCTAGGTGGTAGCTTTTGACTCAACTAAGATTAGAACACATGTATTCATTTAAAAAGAAAATAAATCCAACAGATTACTGAAATGGCTGTCCATGAAGTTAAGGAAAATGAACTTGGTAAAATATTGGGAAATTGGCAGAGTAAGAAGGAATCAAGAGAAAAAAAGAACAAACTAAAGTCAATGATCAGGTGAAGTAAGAATTACAAAACTGACTTAATAACCCATGGAGTTTAAATGTGGCTGGGATTCAATTGTTTATTTCATAGTTCTTCTTGCTTACTTGACCTCTGTCATCTCTTGAACTCCTACTCCAGATGTTGGCATTAATTTTTATTTGGATAAGAATTTTTCAGTTAATTGTTCCAGTAAATGTGCAGCTCTCCAGAGAGATTGGAATATTACAGGATTAAGCATGTAAGTAAATAAATTTATAAAAGATTCAGTTTAGTATCTGATGTATAGTTACCATTTATTGAGCACTGTTATTAGAAGGGATTATAAAATTATATGGCTTATTCTTATGATTCTATAATCAAGAAACTTTAGTTGTGTAATGATTAACTGGGCGAGTACCTCAGAGTTTGTAAGAGGGTTGTGTCTGTTGCCTCAGCTTGATACTTTTCCCATTTCACTACAAAAATTCTCTTCTGTTTTGCTTTATCAGTCTTTGTAGTAAAGAGCTACCCCAGTGTCAAAAATCAAGAGAATAAAAGAGTAAATAAGGAAATCATTAAGTATCTTTTCACATTTCACACTTTCTCCAGCAGCTATTAACATTCTTAATATTTTTCTCCTGGGTTTGGCTTTTCCTCCCTAGATTTCTAGAGTTTGTACTTTTTGTATTTGGGTTACTCTATTGTATGGAGAGAGAATTACTTTTTGCACCCTTACTATATGCCAGTGGGGCGAACCTATGGGACCCGTGCCGCAGCAGGCTATTTGTTATCATTGAAAGCTCTAAAAAGTTTGACATCGTTGCTGTATGCTATACTCTGGGTATTGTATCTTATATACTTTTTCATTTAATGCTCTCTATATTCTGTTTTTAGGAATGTAGAAATTGAGTCTCAAAAAAGAATTAATAATTTACATAAGATCCTTTAGCCAGGAGTGTTAGAATTTAAATATAGATAATCTAATTGTTATTCCTGTCATTGCTTGTAAAAGCTAATGTTTTTGTTACATGCATATCCTTTTAAAGCTTTTATATTCATTACCTAATATAATATATACTGTACTTTAAAAAACGTGATACATGATCTATTTTATTTAACCCAAAGCATTTTTCTCTTATAACTAATTTTGATTTTTCTATGTGGGGTGAATATTTTGATATTTAGGCATCATGCAGTTGCTGAGACTTAAAAAGAGTAGCTGCAAACTATTTTCTTATGTGTGGTAGATTTATGAGTCATGGAAGCTGACATTTCAGTAATATTATTAGGAGTCTTGCCTGTGGCTTGACAGTATTCATCATGTTATACTAAGCAGTGGCCTGTTAGAAATAAAATATAACTCTAGAAGGAAAGAAGGTATTTGTTAAATTATTTCATAATTTAAATCCTGTTTCTGGCTCAATTTAGAATCTAAGTTCATGTATCTGTGTAAGGAATGTAAAGAATTAGCCAAAATGAAATTCCAAGTAAGATGGATAGGTTCTTATTTCAGACTAAAAATCAAAATTATTTAAACAGATTTAAGATTAAGCATCATATGCTGAAATATTTGTATACCTGAGCTTCTCATCTAACCAGTTCCTTTATCTTACCTGGCATGATTCTGATGTGATAATATGGTTTTGGTTATTTCCTAACTTTTTCAGGCAAGCATGGCTAATTGGGTCAGCTTTGAAGGAAGGTGTTCAAAGTTAAAGACCTGGGTTATAGGTTTAATTCTTTTTGTAGGCAAGAAACTTGTTTCTAGTTTCAAAACCACAGATTTCACTAGCAGTCTCACCAAATGACGGCCGTTAGTTATAAGTGAAAATCGATTTGATTAATTTTTAACTTATGTGTGAGGCCCTTGATGAAGAAAGTTGGTTTAATCATGGCAAGAGAACACTGGTACCAGAATAAATATAACTTGTGCTCTGAAAACTGATGGTGAATCTGTAACAGTCTTATTGTATGAAGGACAGAATTATTTAAGAAAACAGTTGAGGGAATTCTAGCAATGGAATTTGGGCTTGTAATGGCTAAAAACTAATAGTGAAAGAAAATATTAGTATCTTGTTGATTACAACCAAGGATAT
Organism: Heterocephalus glaber; assembly: GCF_053883595.1. NCBI lineage: Eukaryota > Metazoa > Chordata > Mammalia > Rodentia > Bathyergidae > Heterocephalus > Heterocephalus glaber. Next base: position 7,697,938 of record NW_028258356.1, on the reverse strand, counting down.
TTTTAGGATTGAGGTAATTTTCTATTGCAGACTGTTAGTGATAATAGAGTTTTAGGACTGCAGCTGATCTGATGAGCAAATAATAAAACAAATTTAAGATATTTATTCATGGCCACCCAGCTGGTAGTGATGGAGTTAGGCTTAGAATTCAGATTTCATCATTCTAGTCCACATTATTTCTTTGTGTATTATATTAGCATGCAATATGTTAACTTTTTGAAAATACAAAGATGAAAAGACTTGTTTTTTGCCACATCAGAACTTAAACTAATTCATTAACAAACAGAGGAGCGCAGTAAACTATAAATAAATTCTTATCTAGGTTATTAGGATTATAATTATTAAACCATTTTTCTACTCATACATTTATTTAATAAAAGATTGCTGCGTGTCTGTAATGTGCCAGGTTCTGGTTTTACAGGATTTTGAGTATTTTTACAGGATTTTCAGTATTGAGCAAAACAAACAAAATTATCACTCCAGTAAGGCTAACATTTGAATGGAGAAAGATGAAAAGATAAATATGTAGTATGTTACAATAATGATTACTGTGATGAAAAATAAAGTAGGGTAGAAAGGATGGAGGGTTACAGAATAAGTGATAGGGGCTATTTTCTGGAAATGTCATGAAAATCTTCTGGTGAAGTAGCTTTCAGGCAGAGTTCTAAAGGATGTTTCCTAAGCAGATAAGAGCCAGATACACCGTTTTTATGTCTGTTGGGCAGATGCAGTGGTTGGGTTGTACGTGTTGGGGGTTGGGAGAAAGATGAGAGGATTGTCTTGCCACCTCCTCAGTCAGGAAGTTGGGAGTGGCGGGGTCAGTGTTGCTCAGAACACTTGGAGCTCTGCAGGGTCGGTCTCATTTACAGTCCTGTCTGTTCATAGAAGGATTCGGTGACAACACAGATGGAATGTCAAGTTTTTATGCCTGGAGTGGGAGGTCAGGAAAACCTTCAGAAAGGATGTGATGTTTTATCTGACATGAGAAGAATGAGCTTATCAGGAGGATAATTGACATAACCTTGAGAAGCTGTTGCTCAGAAATTAAAGTAGGAAGGTAATTTGGGAAATGAATGGTGAGTTGAGTTCTTTAAAAAATGAAGTGGAGTCATCTGGGAAAGTCATGTTGAAGAGCAACAAAAAAGATTCTAGAATGAAACCTTGGAGAATAACTATCTTGAGGGGGCACAAGGTGAAGGGAACCAAGCAGAGAGAGAGCTGAGAAGGAGAAAAAAATAGCTTAGAAACAAAAGAAGGGCAAAATTTTGAGAAAAGGATTGGTTACTAGTGGCTGAGAGTAGTCAGTTAGGTTAGGCTGGGGAAAAGTGAGGTTGTCGCTAGACCTGAGTTGTCTAGTAGGCTTGCTGCTTTTCACAGGAGACTAAGTTAAATCAAATTAAAATTTTAATTTCTTAGTCTCAGTAGCCACATTTTAGAGTTAGCACTTTTACTGTCTAGCTAGTACATACATGGCTAATAATCATATCTGGACATTGCATACATAGAATATTCTCAGAATTGCAGAAAGTTCCATTTGATAGTATGTACTAAATCATTCTAGTATTGTGGGAAAGTTAAATAACAGTTGAATATTTATTTGTTTTTCTATTTATTTATGATGGTAATGTAGAAAATATGATGAGGTAACTATTTATTGTTAAAAATTAACTTTAGAAAGTCAGAGTTGGAGGGCCAGGGATTTAGCTCAGTGGTACCACGCCTATCTCAAAAGCGCAAGGTCCTGAGTTCAATCCTCAATACCAAATCTTATCCTAGAAATTCAGAGTTGGAAAAGATAACTTCAGTCAGAATTTGGCAGCAGAATTGGCAATTTGAATAGAACTCTTTTTGGTACCAGGATCGAAGTTGGGACCTTGCACTTGCAAGGCAGGCAGTGGCACCACTGAGCTAAATCCCCGGCCCCAAATAGAATTTTTAATGTCCAGACTTTCAAGCCATTGAGCAGGGTAGCAAAAAGCAAGTAGAAAGAAACTTGTAGATCATTTTCCACAATCAGTTTTACCAGGCAGAATTTAGTTAAGTGTGGAGTTTTAGTTGAGTTGGAAGGCTATATCATAGGAGATCAAATATTTCTGTGAAATGAATGATTGGTCCAAATTGTAGATTTTTAAATACCCGGGCTTGGACTTACTTTGTAAAGAACAAGATATTAAATGTTTTTGAGTAGCAGAGCCACATGACCAATGTAATTATTTAGGAAATTAATTTAGGCTGATAAACCAATCACTTCCTTCTAGGTTCTTTATCTTTTTCATGGCTATTTTTAAAAACCCACAATGTATACACAAGTATTATTAACCTTCACAATTCTAGAAAGTTATATGGTTTAGTAATTACAGAGGAGAAAAATAAAAGATAGGTGTTTTGCTAATGATGAGCTAACTTGAAAAGTGAATAATACTGAATAGACTGAAATAATGTATTTCAGTGTCAAATAAATTACAGAACATACTGTTTTTAATATATAGTGATACTGGGAACAGGAACAATGTTTTTATCATTTTTAAAATTCCAATACCTAACAATAGTAAATGAATGAGTGGAGTGAAACTAAATGCAGGGACACCTGTTGAAAGGGAGAAGTAAAAGTGATGAAAGTCTAACCTAGGTTGTATCAATGAGCCATGAAAGGAAGGACTGGATATGAGATAAACATTGTAGAAAGTAAAAATAATCAGAATTTAACGACCTGATCAGGTGGGAGAAAAAAAGAGACTTAATTGACTCAGAGTTTAGGTCTGAGTGATTGAAAGATGGGCAAAACAGTGTTAGAGCTGGTTTCTGAGATGAGAAAAAGCTGAGTGCTATTTTTGACTAAAACAAGCAAAAGCCTTTCCTTTGTTAACTGAATTTCAAAACTGGAAGTTAATTTGCCCTAATGTCTAAACCTTCAATATGTTAGACGTGAAAAAGAAACTTGGAAGTTATCTGAGTAAAGATAATAAATGAGCCTTGATAGGAATGGACTCTCCAGGAAAAAGAGCAGGTAGAGAAAGAACAAGTAGCTGAGGCTGAGCACTGGTTATCTCCATTCACTTATTGAATGAGAGGACAAAGGAGACAGGAAAATAGGAGAAGGGAAGCCAGAGCTGTGTCATAGTTTAGAAATCAAAGGAGGAAGGCCGTGCATGGTTAAAAGGCTGATGATATACAGGGAGGATGGAAACCCTCCCAGAACAGTCCAGACAGGACTGTAATTTGGCAGAAACCTCAGGATTTGTTAGAAATTTTTTTTTCCATGATTCAATTTACAGTGTAAAAACACTTGCACCCCCTGTTAAATGCAACTTCTTAAAAGATTACTTCATCACTTAATTCATTTGATAAACTGTGGGTGTTCTTTGGATTCAGATTCAGGTATATGAAATTAAGTCACTCCTGAGAAAATTTGTTTTTTTTAGATCTTGCCATATTTAGAAGTTGCCGAAGTTCAAGAGACAGTGAGTAACATATGATGCTGTGTTTAAAATGTTATTTTTTTCATTTTTCTAGGATTTCAAATTGGAAATGGATATTTTCTACTGTACTTAATCATAGATTAACTCATACTAAGAAATAGCAAGTATAAATGGAAAAAATCAGATTAAAAAAAGTCTATATTTTGCCAAAGTGTAAATAGGTTTAATCTTTTTTGACCACATTTAAACAATACAGTATAATATAGATAAGTGAAATCCTACATCTTGAATATAAATCACAGTTAATATTTTGGTGGCATCTTTCCTGAGTTTGTATGTGACATATATGTCTTACATACGAAATTTATAAAAATGGGTCAGTGAAAAAGAATTTCAGTGACTAGATAGTATTTCAGTATATTATTTATATTATTATTTAATACTTGCTTAAATAGGTTAGTGTTTAGGTTACTGTGAATAGTGTTGTGATCAATGAGTATATGTTTTTGAACATTTTGTATGGTCCTAGAAATAGAACTGATCCTTCTAGGATCTCATACTAGAAGTAGAACTGGATCGAAATGTAAATCAAGTTATTTTAAATAACTGCCTACCAGGCCAGATCATATTCTGTATCTAACAGTGATAAGTTCTAGTTCCTAGAAAAAAAAATCCTTTAAAATCTCTTCCATAAACTCAAGACTGAAATGTACATATGAGTGCTTTGGAGATGATTTCAAGAATATGAAAAACTGAAGCTAAGTATAGAGTGATGACTCCTGTTCTAAGAACAAGCAGCTCTCTGCTGCATTGTGTCCCCTGTGCTGAAGTTCCTTGTTCTAAGAACCAAAGGTAACACCCAATAGAGTGCCGTTTAGGTGTTTTGTATAATCCTTCCAAAGTGTGCTTTCTGGAAATCAGCTGCAGCAGCACTGCTTCTGTGACAACTGACTTTACTAGGGGAGGGGGATACCACCAGCTACATCAGTTCTTGATAGGTTCCTGCACTTTCCCCTAAGCTCATGGGCTGACTTAAAGCAAACCAATATGTGTGTTAGGAGGTCCATATCCTAAAGACAGACAGTAGAATAAAAGCTCTAAATCTCGTGAAATTATTTTTATATTATATAGGGTGACAATCTGTCTTGGTTTGATTGAGATTGTGGGGTTTCTCAGAGTAAAGAGAATGATAATGGACTTCTACCTCTATATTTCTTAAATATTGGATGTTTTATGTTAATTATAAATAGCAGATATTTAGGTATACAATAAAATAAGATCACCTGTTTTGTATAATGCTTCTTTTCTGAGATGATTAGATGATGGCTATAAATATGTCATTCTTTTAATAAATTATATTAGCTAATAATAAGTAAAAGTTCCAGGCATGATACTGTTACTTTACTATTTTCATCCCATACTCTGTGCCAAAATAATTTTATTTATAGAACAGAAATTATTGAGATGACTGTGTGGACATTATAAGTTACTCAACTACAGAAACTGTTTTGTTCTATCTTAATGGCTTTTTTTCTGAACAAACTGAGGAGAAATACCTGGATCATTTGAGATGTTAACAGTATTTTGGTACTTTGGCAAAAGTCAAATAGAATTCCTAGCTTTTTATTTTTTTAAATATCTTACAACTACACTAACAAAAGAAGACTTCCAGACCTGCTTAAGAAAAATGGGATTGGTATGTTTGAAGTGCAAGAGATTAGCAGTCAGAATAGCAGTCAGAATAACCCTGTTAAAACATAGTCGGACCTTTCAACCATCCACCATCCAGTGGTTTCCCAACTTATTCACAATAAAACCAAAGCCCTGACAAGGCCCTATGAAGTTCTACACAATCCAGATCCATTTACTCTCTGACGTCATCTCCTCCTCCTCCTCCTCATTACATTCCAGCCTTACTGGCCTTCTGCTCCTCCCTGAAGCCTCCAGACTTGCTCTCTTCCCAGTGGTCTATGGCTTTTCTCTGTCTGAAGTTCCCTTCTCCCTTCCTCCTTCCCCCTTTCCCCCTTTCCCTCCTCCTCCTCCTCCTCCTCCTCCTCGAAATTTCCCCTTGAATATCTAATAGACATTCAAACTTACCCTGTCAAATAGTTATCCTCCTCCTTTCTTTTTCCTCCTCTTCCTCCTCCTTTTACCTCTCCCTCTTCTCATCCTTCTCCCTCTGCCTCCCACCACCTCCCACCCCTCTTCTTGGCAGGTTTCTTCATTTAATCCAGTCAGCTGTACTAGGGCTTTCTTAGGCCTAACATTTTATATGTCCCACTTTCTGCTTACTTTATTCTTCTCAGTTAATATGCTATATATTATTAATTTTTATTTATTCTCACTCATCTTCATAACCAAAACATAAGTACTACAAGGACAGGATTTTTGTCGATTCTGTTTACTGTTATATCTTTTCATGCCTAAAATGATATGTGTCTATAGTAGTTATCAGTAAATATTTATTGGGTGGACATGTGGTTTGTGTAACATGGAGACATGTTTGAAGGTACTGTATAATGGTGAGAATAAGTATAATTAGAGGTTTTAGGAACATATTCAGAAGTTGCTGTGTATGTTAGGGATTAATTTCTGAGAGTAAACAGGAAAGAAATACACCAATACAGAAGTTGACTTAGTGCTTTTAATCAACAAAATTTAAGAATGTAGCAGAACTGTCTAATGAAAATAAGCCTACTAATCTTTTATTCCAAATAGAAGATCAACTCTAAAACCTTCATATATGACTTACTTTTTGAAATTAAATATATATTCATATATATGAATTACAGAATTATATATATTTCATATATGTGCATAATTAGAACCACTGCTTTCTTTTGGGAAGTTACTGGTAAGTCTAGTGAAACCAATAATTCATGATGTAAATACAGGAAGATTATTTAAGATGTTTTTGAAGCATTTGTAAATTACACAGGTGTCTCTGTCAGCTTTCTTCTTTTAGTTTTCTAATATTATATTAATTATTTACTGATGAATAAAATGATTCCAAAATTAAGTGGTATAAAACTGCAAGCAGTTATTATCTCAGATTCTGTGGGTCAGGAATTTGAAAGCAGCCTAGCTAGCTGACTCTGACTCAAAGTTGATCAGGTGGTTGCAATCAGGATACTGGATTGGGGAGGAGGTGCTCTTGTGATCTATACTAAAGCTTGGTTGTGTGGATGGGTGACAGAGGTGGAGATCTTCCAAGCTCACTTAATGACTGTTGCCACATCTCAGTTCCTGCGTAGCAGCCCCCTTCATGGATGCTTCATGAAGTGACACCTGGCTTTCCCCAGTGTGCTTTATCTGTGAGAGCAGTCAAGACTGCAAACTTAGAAGTCATAGTCATTTTAGTATCTAATCTCAGAAGAGATGTCCCATCACTTCTGCCATATTCTTTTAAGTGATTTAGTAAGTCCAGTGTACACTCAAAGAGAAAGAATTATGCCAGGAAATGAGAATCCCTGGGGGACATTTTGCCTGCCACAAATACTTTATTCTCTTCCTGAAAGTTTATCAGTTGTAATAGCACAGCCATCAGTTATAAGGACCTGAGCACAATTAGTTCATTGACAACAAAGCTGTATTCTTTCAACTTATGTATGAAACTAAAATCAGTTCATAGAAGAATAAGTTTATCCATACTGCAGAAAAATAGATTGAATGAATGCCTAAAGGCTGTAGAACATAATATTAAGCACTATGAAATAACCATCTCAGGGTAACAGGTCCAAAGAGATGACAGAGGCCCACACCAAACAACTGCTACCTTGTTTTGTCACAGCCAATTAAGTTTCCCTCATTCTTTTTAAATAAAACTGAGAAACGAGGGCAGTGGTTCCGGCACCTGCCTCGCCAAGGCAAGGTCCCAAGTTCGATCCCTGGTACTGGAAAAAAAAAAAAAAAACCCAAACAAAACAGAAACAATATAATATGTATACATAATGAATAGAATTTTTTTTTTTTTGGTACCGGGGATCGAACTCAGGTCCTTGCGCTTGCGAGGCAGGCGACGGAACCACTGGGCTAAATCCCCGGCCTGTGAATGGAAATTTATTGACTTTATTGCTACTTTAGTTTTTCTTTTTTCTTTCTTTCTTTCTTTTTCTTTCTCTTTCTTTCTTTCTCTCTTTCTTTGACACTAGGGATTAAACCCAGGTCTTCACACTAAGCTACATTCCTAGCCCCCCCCCTTTGGTACTGAGGATCGAACTCAGGACCTTGAACTTGTGAGGCAGGCACCAAAACCACTGAGCTAAATCCCTGGCCCCCTTTTTCATTTTTTTAAATTTTGAAATAGGGTCTTACTAAATCACTAAATTGTTTCGACTGGGTTCAAACTTGGAATGCTCCTGCCGCAGCCTTCTAGAGTACTGGAATTATAGGCATGTGCCACCATGCCCAGTTAGTTTTGGTGTTATTTTGCTTCCTATCTGTAGTGGAGGTAAGATATTCCTACCAACGCAGACCAAAACATTTATCCATAGGCAACATGTAGAATAATGTATGTTAAAACAGTTACTAGACAAAAGATCAGTCTTTTCCTGTTTCTTTTAGTTGATTGTAATTCTTCTGACTTTATAAAAGCCTAGTAGCTCCAGATGATATGCTTGATATTAACTTAGTGGGTCTTAAAAATGTTTTGTCTAATGTAATAAAATTTTCTTTCTAATGAATATTTCTTGTTGAGTTATTTTTGTCATTTGAGAAAAAATTGTTCTGCTTTGTTGATATCTTTATAGAAGCTCTTTGGCTAATGCTTGGCATATGATATGCACTCAGTAAATATTCCTTTCTTTTTTGCAGAAGAAACTGACTACATCTCTATATAATGTTAAGTGCTTTCATGGCATGCAGAACTAATATTTAATAGTACATGAGTGTTATGTGTTTTTAAACCACCTTAAATTTACAAAATGAATAGCTTTGGCTTGCTCTCACATTTCTAAATAATTTTTACCAATCCTGATCCATATAGTGTCTTTATTTTTGTACTGGGGATCAAACTGAGGACCTTGTGCTTGCAAGCCAGGCATGGTACCACTGAGCTAAATCTCTGGCCCCTGTAGTGTCTTGAATTATAATTGAAAATAACTTTTGACTTGAGTAATTTCAAAACAGAATACTTGGATGATTCCATTTTTCTCTTCCTACTTTCATTTTTGAAATTTAAAACAAATATTTGATAATTCCTAAGCCAATTTATTTTGGTGTGCAAAAGGAAATTTCTAATAAACTGATTATGAAGATTGTTGTGCATGTGCTTTCTACTTATAAATTAATGCTATTTTCCTTGTCCTTTTGTTTCACTGCTGCTTCCATCCTGGTGCATTTTGCTTCTTCCTGGTTTGGACTGTATTTGTTTGCTGCTCAATTACTCTGCATTAAAAGCTTCTTGGTGATAGCAAAGATATCCTTGGGCCAGCAAGTAAGTAGCTAAAGTTTAAATGTCTTGTTTGAGGCTATGAAAACATTTTGATGTGTACTTACAAAATTCAAATGATGTATCAATTTTGATTTATTAAATCATCTGCTTTTCTTTTTGGCACTGTACTACAAAGTAGAGAATAGAAATGGTAGCCAAGTGTGGTGGTGCACACCTGTAATCCCAGCAGTCAGGAGTCTGAGGCAGGTTCAAGGCCAGCCTGGGCTACCTAGTGAGTTAAAGGCCAGCCTGATCTGCATAGGGAGACCCTGTCTTAAAACAAAACAAAACAAAAAATAGAAATGGTCAGTGCCCAGTGCCCATCAGTTCTCATTGTCAATCAGAGACTGATAGTTGGTGTTACAGTATTTACATCTTAATTTGCTGGCAATGCACTATTTACTTGTCTAATCGATAATTTAGGACCTCTTTTTCACAGTGTTCCTTTCTTCAGTTATTACAAAACATAAAGCAGACTACTTTGAAGCTGAAAATGGTACAAGAAGTTCACTGCCATATGAAAATGGGACATTGTTTAATTCTGTCAGAATTTTTATGTAAGATAGTTTTTGTGATTTTTTTGTGCCTTTAATGAAACATGTTTTACTTTAGGGATTAAGGTCCTTTTAGAATTATATCCAATTTACCTCAACAAATTTCACTGAGAGGTTCTTGGGGGATGGGGACAGATACACAATGGATATTGTGTGGTACAGACACACAAAGCATGCTGCCTGCCCTTAAGGATTTTTATAGTGTAGCTGGAGAGTGGCAGGGATTACTTTTGTACTAAACATTGTTAGAATTACTGAGGCTAAAGGAACATTATAGAGGAACTAATAACAATACTGTTAATATTACTTAATTTTATTGAAGAACAAGGAAATTATATTGATTTTGGAAATATTAGTATTTCTAAATAGTTATCTAACTATTCCAAACTATTTCACTGCTCTCGGGCTCATTTTCTTCATTGGACAAAGGAAGGAGCTGAGCAAAATAATAGCAAAAGTTTCTTCTTTTAGCTATAAAAGTCTTTGGTCTAGATCAGTTTCTGTTTGTGGTTAGAGTATATACATTATTTTATGAATTACATTAAATTCTTATTTTAATTCTTGATTGCAACAGTTTACAACATTTAAAATATATTCCTTATTGATAGCCAGCATTTTTAGGACAACTACAAATTTTAAGTGTAGAGAAGAAAGCACAAATCTCACAGGGAGTCTTAGGATTTACATACAGACTATTTAGGACTTTAAAATCTTACTTAAGGGCTGAGGATGTAGCTCAGTGGCACCGTGCCTGGCTCGCAAGAGCGAGGTCCTGGGTTCAATCCCCGAAACAACAACAACAAAATCTTAATTTTATTTTAGCTTTCATTCAGATTAAGGGCAAACATCAGACTTTGAAGATTGTAAAATTCTTCAAATTGTATTTATTTATTATTTTATTATATTTAGATGGGGGTTTCACTGCCCAGACCGGCCCAGAACTTCTTATCATCTGGCTTTAGCCTCCTGAATAGCTGGCATTACTGGCACAGCAAATTTTTATACTAATAAGTTGAGTAAATTCATAAAGTAAAGAATGTTAGTTAAGGATTCATATTCATCTTGAAGTCACAGTGGTGTGTTAATTATAATACCTTTGGTTATTCCAGCATGATTTCTCCTAAATATGAGTAATGAGAATAGCAAAGTATGTTATTTTACCTTCACTGGAAAGAGAAGCAGCAGAGGGCACTGTAATGCTAACTTTAGTAAGTGAGTCAGTTGCGTCAAAAACTACAGGGCAGTGATTAGTGATTCATTTCCCAAAATATTTTCAGCTAGTTAGCAAGTACTTTCCAGTTATGTGCCAGTAAACACAGACAAAGCTCCTACTCTTCTTAAACTTCTATTCAGATAATCTACTATTGTATAAATACCTCAGGACATTGTAGTGATTTTTATATTTTGCAGAACCCTTTTTTGTTTGTGTAGTTTTTAGTACTTATGACTGGGGTGAGAGAAAACAAATAGGTGAATTTTCTGTTTTTCTTGTAAAGAAGTGCACTCTGGACATTGTTATTTCTATGTACTCTGTCACTTCAGGGTTGTCAAAAATCAGAGTCCTAACTAACTTTATGATGGATTAGAAAGAGGTGAATACAACTAAATTTGCACTTTTAGAATGATTTATTTTATTATAGCGAAGTTATTCAAGATATGGATACATACGTCCTGCTGATAGAGTCCTAAAGCATACTTTAATCCACTAGTGCTTTTTCTAATACTTAAATTAGCCGTAAATGTACTGTTTGATACATACAAAAGAATATATGCATCCTATGTAAATGATAAAGCATAACTAAATAGTAAACATATATTAAGCTGATATATAACTCAAAATAAAAACTAGAATCTTACAAATACCTCACACCTTTCTGCTTCTATTTCCTTCTGTCCCTTGCCTGTCCCCAGAGGAAATGACTAGGTTGTATTTTTTTATTTACCAGGTTTTTTTGAGATAGGGTCTGGGCTATGTAGTTCAGGCTGACCTTGAACTCACTATGTAGCCCAGGCTGGCCTTAAACTGGTGATCCTTCTGCCTCAGCCTCCCACGTGCTGGGATTATAGGCATGCGCCACCATGCCCAGCTTTCTTTGCTCTTGGAAAAGCAGGCTTTGTTGTTATTTTAAAATTATGTATTGCTGGGGCCGGGGATTTAGCTCAGTGGTTCCAGCATCTGCCGCGCAAGCACAAGGACCCGAGTTCGATCCCTGGTACCAAAAAAAAAACACAACAAAAAAATTATATATTGCTGTTTTGCTTGGTTTTAATTTTATAACAGTGGCATATTGTATTTAACCTTGCTTTTTATAGTGGATGATGTATTTCTAATATTGAACCATGTTGATCAGTATAGAAATAAGTCATTCCATTTCAGTACTAAGTACTGTTTCATCATATACATATGCCAGAATTTATTAATCCATTTTATTTTTCAACTGATGAGTATTTAAGTTGTTTTGGCTTTTGCTTTGTGAATGGTGTTGCTATTCATTTTTGCTCTTATCCCTTGGTATATAAAAATAATAGTTTTTCAAGGTATAAATATAAAAGTGGAGTTGTTGGACCTATAGAGTATGCTGAATGAAATTCCCCTTTATATAAAATAGCTCAAAATTGTTTTCCCAAGTGCTTACGTCCATGTATACGGCACCAACAGTGCCTATGGTATCTTGATGATCCCATCCTCATCAGTATTTGTTGTTATCAGACTTACTAATTTTTTTCAGTCTTGTTAAGTATAAGATATTTGTCATTTTGATTTAGTTTATATTTCCTTGATTATTAAGGACAAGGAATATTTTTATATACTTATTGACCTTTTGCGTTTCTGTGAAATAATGTTTGATTTTTCCCCTATATTTCTATTATGTTGTTGATCTTTTTCTAATTGATTTATAGGAATTATTTATTTTTTCAAACATTCTCCCTGCTAACCCTTTGTTAATTACCTGTGTTACAAATATATTTTCCTGTCTAGTACCTTTATTGTCAGTTTCATTATGGAATCATTTGGTTAAAAGAATTATAATTTTAGAGCCGGAGATTTAGCTCAGTGGCACCACACCTGCCTCATAACCACAAGGTCCTGAGTTTGATCCCCAGTACCAAAAATAAATAAATAAAAGAATTATAATTTTAATATACAATTTATTATTTCTTTGGGTTTTGGTTAGTGCTTTGTTATATCTTTTTTAAAGAATCATCATTCCCTCACCCAAGTTTATGAAGATTCTCTTGTACAAATTTTTAAGTTTTGTTTTTTATACTTGTTTCTTTAATTTTCATAGAACTGTTTTTTTTGTATGAGATATAAGGTGGAAATCTATTTTTCCATGGATGACCAGTTGTCCTAGTATCATTTATTGAGTAGTCTTTTTTTTCTACCTCTGTTGCATATGTGGGTGACATATGTGGGTCTATTTCTGAGAGCTCTCTGGTATGTTCTTTAGGTCAATTTGTTTTTTCTGCACCAGTATTATGCATTTTAAGTTCCTTTTTTTTTTTTTTTTTTAGAAATCAAATGAATTTTGGATTTTGTAACTGAAGAAGCTACTATATGCTTTATGATGATAAAGTTTCATAAAAATATAAAGCTAATTGATTTTTTTCAATAAAATTGTATTGATCACCTACAGGAAACAATACCTGTAGTATGCCAGGAAGTATAGCAGAGGCTAAAAATTTATGGGGAAATGAGATAGACAAAACTTGCTCTCGTGAAATTTAGTGTAGTAGAGGAATGCAGAGAATAAACAGATGGTATAATTTCAGATAATGACGAGTTACAATGAAAATCACCTAGCTGAAGATAATAGATTGTAATTGTGGAGTGATGGACACTAACCATACCAAAAATTGATTAACTGTGCTATATATATATATTTTTTTAACATTCTTCATTTATTCAACTTTAAACATTCAAAAGAGCATATGTGTGGGACAGTGTTAGGCTGAAAAAGTAAGGCCTACCTCTTCCAGGCCTACTTGTTCTTGGCATGATCATATTAATTGGTCTGACTCCAAGTATAAGCAGAACAAAGCAGATCAGAAGTTTCAGAGCTGAAAAATGGGCTTTAAAAATTGAAACAATGTAAAATTTCAATTCCTAATGAGTAATGAATTACCAAAACCAGTGAACAGTGGAAGTGGTAATGAAGTAATCCTAGTTTTATAAGGGAAATTATTTTAAGGTTGCTAGAACAAAGGATAGTGAACAATGAGTTGGGCATCATTTAAAAAAATCTCAGAACCAGAGATTTCAAATATCTGACTGTGTCTTCTTTTTCCCCCCCCGAGACAGGGTCTCACAATGTAGCCCAGGCTGGCCTTGAACTCATGGCGATCCTCCTGCTTCAGCCTCCCAAGTGCTGGGATTACAGGCATGCACCACCACACTCAGCCTTTCTGTGTCTTAACAAAACATTCATTACCAAAAAGGAACCAGTATTAGATTTCTCCCAACGTAAGATTCTCAAGACATGCCTTGTTGGTTTCTGGAGAAAGTGCATACCAAAGCGTATAATAACAGGCCACCTGTTCCTTCCTACTATGATTTTTTTTAATTTACTCTATGAGACTGAGACTAAACTAAATCTTCAATCTCAGAATCCTAAATTAATCAGAACTTACTTAATTGCTTATGTGGATAGAAGTAGATGCTTTTGCACAGTTAAGACAAAAGGACTTTATATCATCAGGATTTTAGGGATCTGGTTCCTCTGCATTTACTGCAATTTAAATACACTAATGATGAGACAGAGGTTGGAGAAGGAGGTAGAAACATCCATCTCAGGGCAACATGACATACAGCAGGACCCTAGCAAGACTTCAAGGAACTCATTTTATTCAGACAGGGGAAGACCCACATACTGTACTTAAATTTCACACTTACAAAATTACCACTCTGAATTCAGGAATAAGAGGAATCTGGGTGTAGATAAAATTCCTTTTATAGATACTAACTTCAGATTTAGAGAAGAAAAACACTCATTGCATTAATATTATGGGTTGGGGTTTCTTATATGATTCCTAAATCCATCTATTTTTTTGTTTTGATACAATTTACATCTATGGTAAGAAGACTATTTCTGACAGCCCTGGTTCAGGGGTGGTCTTTAGTTTCAGAAAGTCCATCGGTCATGTAGCTGGCTATCGTTGCTAAATCTGTTGCTTGCAGAAGCCCCAGAGCTCTGAGTTTGCTGAGTAGAGTCCTCACCATTTAAGCTCTTCCTACATACAGGACATGTGTCATGCAGTTCTAACCATGGCACAATACAACTGCTGTGAAAGAAGTGATTGCAGGATAACTGCCGGACTTCCTCTTCAACTGTATAATCATCTTTACATACTAGACATTCTAAACCCGTATCAACTTGTTCTTGAGTTACTGTCACTGTTGGAAGAGAAGTGATCTTTTCCTTGTCAGCTAGGGGAGGCCCTGTGTTTTCCAGTTGTCCTAAAAGCTGGGTTACAATGGCATCAAGCCCTGTCTCACCCCAGGCATAGTCCCCAGGGTTGGAGTGCAGCATCTCGCTCCAAGAAAAAGGATGTGAGGATCCAGGAATTGCAGAATTTGCAAAGAATCCTGCAAAGATCTGCTATATTATTCAGAACCTCTGCAGTTAAGTCCTAGTCTCCTGCGAGCCACAGCAGTACATGGCAAATTACAGGAAAGGTAAAAAAATGAGACTGAGAAGAAGCTGAGCTTTGGGTCTGATCAGTGCTCCTCTGGGCAGCAAAAACCTAACTGTGCTATATTAAAATAAAGAACTTAATTTGTCAAAGACCACCATGAAGGAACCAAAGGGCTTTTCTAAAGAGATGACATTTGAGCCCAGAGTATTCCAGGCAGAAGGAGGAAAATTTATAAAGCCCCTGAGACTGGCAGGGATGGCAGTTTTGGGAAATACCAAGGTGATTATAGCAAGAGCAAAGTGAGTGGCAGGAGAGTAGTGGAGAAGGGGGTTGAAGGACAAACAGATGCCAGACTGTATTGACTCTTCAGGGCATGAATTTTATAAGTAAAGTGGAAACCATTGAGGATGTGGTGAGCTGGTAGAAATCTGCTGCAAAGGCCCAGTAGAAATGTAATGGTGGCTTGGTGTGGAAGAGGGGAGAAGTATTAGGATTCAGATAAATTTTGAAGATAGAGTCTAAAGATTTCACAGATAATTAGATGTGAAATATGAGGGAAAGAAAAATTAAAGATACATCTAAGGTCTGTGGGCTTAGAAAGTGGGGAGACAGGAGCAGTGATACTAGTAACTGGGATGGAGGAAAGAGAGGTCTGGAGAATAAGCAGAATCAAGAATTAAATTGTTTTCTGGGTTTTTTTCCT
Source organism: Heterocephalus glaber (assembly GCF_053883595.1). Lineage (NCBI taxonomy): Eukaryota > Metazoa > Chordata > Mammalia > Rodentia > Bathyergidae > Heterocephalus > Heterocephalus glaber. The sequence goes on along the minus strand of NW_028258356.1, from coordinate 7,682,194 downwards.
TTGGTACCAAGGATCGAACTCAAGACCTTGTGCTTGTGAGGCAGGCAGTGAGCTGAATTTAGCACTGAGCTAAATACCCGGCCCAAGAATTATATGCTAGATAAGTTTGAGATACCTGATAAATAGTTTTTTAAAAACCGTGATTATAAGGCAGGCCCTTAGACACGTGAGTTTTAGTTAAGGGGGGGACGTTATAGCTGGAGATGGAAATTTAGGAAATACAAGTCTATAGATTTTTTAATTTACTTGGTAAATACTTTCATATATCTTTAACTGAAAGTGCTTTATATTTTTACTTTGAAATATAAGGAGCTAAAATTTAGTTTTTCAGGCTTTAGCACCATGGAAAGTATGTTGATGTGATAAGATCTTTTTAAAAACTATGGTGAGCCAGGGATTTAGCTCAGTGGTTTCACCGCCTGCCTCACAAGCACAAGGTCCTGAGTTCGATCCCAGTACCAAAAACAAAAACAAAAATCTGTGGTGATAAAATTGTGAATGGAAAGTTCTGATTAAGTTGAAAAAAATCAGGAAAACATAAAATGGTGAACCTAGGTCAGTGTAGACTTAATATTTACCTTGTTCCTTCACTGGGTATTTGTTTTCCCCCTCTTTTCTCATTTCCATCTTTTTATGTTGCTTTCTTCTGTTGACAGCTTGGCTATAAGGGTGAGAAGCAGCCTCAGAGAGCACTCTTTAAATTGATTATGGGTGCAGCAAGCTTTTTTTTTTTTTTTTTTTGGTGCTGGGTATCAAACTCAGGTCCTTGCACTTGTGAGGCAGGCGGCAGAACCACTGAGCTAAATCCCTGGCCCATCAAGCTTTTAAAAGACACACTTTGGAAATGGTCCTGAGTGACAGCCCTGCCTCTATTATTTACTGACTTCTTAGTCTTAGGCAAGGTAATCTCTGTACCTCAAGTTTCCCCATGTCATATAGTACCTACTTTTCATGAGAATTAGACATTAGAGTACAAATTCTAGTACATGTGAAATATTATGTACTGCTAATAGTTTGTATTTTTTTCTGGTTACTCATGAGGCTGAATATCTTTTCATATGCTTTTTGTGTTTTTTCTATTAAAAATGACTTTGTCTTTTGTTGTTCTACTGGCAAATATAAAGAGCTAACAACTCAGAGAAAAGTTCACAGCAAATCGTGGGGTGCCATTCCTTCTCAGTTGGATATCTATCTTCATGTATATATAAAATGTTTGCATATTTGACTTATGCATACTTGTCATTTCTTCTTAGATTGATAATAAACCAATATGAAAGCAAAATAATCAAGTGAATTTATTAAAGTATTAAATTGTAAAATGAATATAACCACTAAGACCATTTTAATCATAATTCTATATCATATTACTGAATATTTCATATAAATTCATGACTTTAGGGCTAATAATATTTTTCTTTTTTCCTTGAGCTGTTGTAGCAAACAGTGACGAATCTCAGCTTCTTCTGACACCAGGAAAGATGAGTCAGCGCCAAGGCAAAGAAGCTTATCAAACAGCAACTAAAGATCTGCATCAGCCATCTCTCAGTCCTGCAAGTCCTCATAGCCAGGGTAAGAAGTTGCGGTTCGGTGTGTTGTGTGTGTGTGCTTGTTTGTAGAAGTGAAGATAGAATAACATTTGGGGTCTATCATAATTTTTTTCTGTTTAACCATTTTGTTTTATAGGGATTTTAGTTTTATTTGGGTTCTTCATAATAGTCTTAGAATAATAAGTACATGTTCCTTTAATTTTTCTTAAACTTTCCAATATACTTAGTTATCCCATTCTTCTGATTCAGTGATTCTATCACTTTTTGGTCTTATTGTTCCCTTATACTCTTAAAAATTATTGAAGATCCCAAAGAGCTTTTGTTTATATGAGTTGCATCTGTTGATGTGCACTGTATTATAAATTAAAACTAAGAAAACTTTAATGTTTATTATTAATTCATTTAAAATAAAAATTACATGTTAATATGAATAACATTTTGTTTTCTGTTGCCTCACACTTATCATTTCTTTGTGTTCAGAACATTCAGAATCCTCTCCACTCACTATCTGAAGATAAACAATTAACTGTTGCCAACCATAGTTATCATATTGTGCTATAGAACCTTAAAGTTTATTCCTCCTCTTGATTTGCACACCTCTAACTGTTCACCATCCTCTCTTCCTTCTCCTTCGCAGATACTGGTAACCACTTTTATTCGATTTCTATGAGATCAATTTTTTTAGTTTCCATGTATAAATGAGACAGGCAATATTCATCTTTCTGTACCTGACTTTCTTCACTTAACATGTTTTGTAGTTTCATTAATGTTGCTGCAAATGACAGAATTTTATTATATTTATGAGTTTTTTTGTTTTGGTTTTTTTTTGGTATCGGGGATCGAACTCAGGTCCTTGCGCTTGCTCAGCAGGTGGCGAAACCACTGAGCTAAATCCCCGGCCCTTATATTTATGTTTTAATAATACTCTGTCACATGTATACACATCATATTTTCTTTAGCCATTCTTCCATTTATGAGCACAGAAGATGATTCCATATCTTGGCTGTTATACATAGTGCTACATTAAACATGATAATGCAAATATCACTTCAAATACTGATTTCATTTCCTTTGGATGTATATCCAGTGAAGTTCCTGGGTCATGAATAGCATTTTTATTAAGAATTACTATCCCCTCTACTTTTTGAAAGTCTTTCCAAATCTCTTTAATGTTTAGCTTAATAAGAAATAGCTGTATGCAATATTGGCTTCTGTAATCAGTCTGTTGTTATGTGATGATTTGATTGAAGTATGAGAAAATCTGCCCTCACAATATATGTAGCTTTTATATATAATTTTAGATAGAATATTCTTCTTTGACAGTACACCAAAACTTTACAAGCAGTAGTTTTTAAAATATTTCTTACAACATGGAATCTGAAACTATATCAGTACACCTTTAATACTCCGTTAGTTAAAATCCACTGATCTGTCTTGCATTTCGAATGGCTCTTTGCTTATGCATTATTATTGTCATGTCATTTGGAAAATATTTATTCACGGAATTATGCAGATTTTCCAGGTGATGACACATTTAAGAATATACTACAAAGAAGTGCTTTATCCATGCTTCTCATTTTATCACACAGAATATTAAAACTATATATATGAAATGTTCAGGATTAATAATTTTACAGCTTCTTTGAGGACAGTTATAAATGCAACACATTCTTTTTTTTTTTTTTTTTTTGGTACCGGGGATCGAACTCTGGTCCTTGGTCCTTGCACTTGCGAGGCAGGTGCCGGAACCACTGAACTAAATCCCTGGCCCCACAACACATTCTTTTATTCTCGGTACATGTCACGAAGAACTCAATGGCTACTCTATAGTTTGGTGCTTCTGCCTTGATTTGTGCTAAGTTGCCAGCAGTTTTACTCAACATTGGTTTGGTACCATCAGTGAAAATGTCAACACAATAAAAAAGTATAATAAGACCAATGTTGACCTTATAGACCCTCAAAACATCTTGGGGACTCCCACAGGGTTCATGGATCATATATTCTAATTCATAGTTGATCAGTTTATATAGTAGATTCTGCTACTCAGCTAAAGTTTATTTAATCAGTTGTTCTAAACTCTGCTGTGCTACCACTGTAACTGCCATGGAAGAACTTTTGATTTTAAAACTGAGAACTCAAATTTAGTGTTTTAAAGCTAATATGTGCAGTCTTCCCTCCTGATATGTGTTTTTACTTTCTGTGGTTTCACTTACCTGCTACCAACTACGGTTTGAAATATTAAATAGAAAATTCCAGAAAGAAACAACTCATAAGTTTTTAAGTACACTTCTTTCAGAGTAGTACAGTGAAATTTCACAGCATCCTGTTCTGTCCCACTGTGAAGGTGAAACATCCTTTCATCCATTGTATCCATTCTGAATTACAGTACCTAACCCATGATAATTAGAAAGAAACTACATTCACATAATTTTATTATAGTATTTTTCATACTTACTGTTAGTAGTTATTGTTAATCTTTTACTGTGCATAATTTATAAATTAAACTTTATTTTATCCATATATGGGGAAAAATATAGTATACATATGGTTCATTACTATTTGTGGCTTCAGACACCCACTGGCCTTGAGTATATACCCTGTGGTTGAGGGAGGGCTGTTGTACTTGATTATCATGTATTTTTAAAAATTGGGCCGGGGATTTAGCTCAGTGGTTCCGCCACCTGCCTTGCAAGTGCAAGGACCCGAGTTTGATCTCCAGTACCAAAAAAAAAAAAAATTAAATTTAGTCTTAACTATCATATACTGGCCATGTAATTTTCAAGTTTTGATATTGTAATTTTATGAATTGGCCTTTGAGTTTATGCTTTTATGACTTCTTTTTAAATGAGTACTGACTGGTAAATACAGGTTGATCATCCCTAATCCAAATATCTGAAATGCAAACTGCTCCACAATTTGAAATTTTTTGAATGCTAAAAATGCCACAAATGGAAAATATTTCATACCTGACCACATGTGTGGGTCACAGTCTAAATACAAACAATATAATTATAAAATTGCCATCAAAATATGTGTATAAGATATAGGTGAAACATAGAAAATTTTATGTTTAAAATTGGATTCCATCCCCAAGGTATCTCATATATATATGTAAATATCCCAAAATTCAAAACAACCTGAAGTCCAAAGCACTTCTGGTTTCAAGCATTTCACAGGAAGGATATTTAGCTTGTGTAGTAAGTTACTTTATTTCAAAGAAAAGATTTCTTTTAGTTACGTGATACTGTAAATGAAAATATTTTTATATAGCATGTGGAAACTATAAAAAGTATGAAAAGATGAAAAGAATTACTCTGTTAATACTTATTTCTTGATTTTTGTATATATTTTTGGACAGTTGGGATTTCTGTTGCCTAGATGTTCTTTTGAAGGCCTAAAAGTGGATATATGGTATACATCCTGGTATAAATAAGCTCATTAAGATGAAATCCTAAAAGGAGGCAGTTGGCCTGGTTTTTCTCCATACTATCCATCAGAATTATGACTATGATATTGTTTGTCTCTCTGATGTATTTGTGTATTTGAATATTTAGAGGAATGCTTTAACTTGAGACTTAATGAAGAAACAAAAAAGTAGTCAATAATTAAAACCACTCTCACTTATGTCTATCATGAACATTTTTCAGGCAAACAAGGAAGTTGAGAGAACAGAGTAGTGAGCACTAAATACTGTATGTGATCCATTGTGTATCTAGGAAATTATTATTAGTAGTAGTAGTATTGTTGTTGATTTTTTTTTTGTACTGGGTATCGAACTTGGGTCGTTGCACTTGTGAGGCAGGTGGTGGAACCACTGAGCTAAATCCCCAGCCCTCTAAGAAATTATTAACTTGTGTTTGTTTTACTTTTTGGTGTACCCCAAAATACTTAGTACATCTTTCTAAAATGAGCACTTTTTTTATGTAATCATAAATATTTATTACATGAAACCAATTTTAATTATGTAATCTAATGCCTAGTCCATATTTTCATTTCCCTAATTGTCCCCAAACCTTTTTGTAATAGGCTTATTGAAACCAAATAAAGTTCACATATCATATATGGTTGTTATGTAATTAGATCTTTAATCCTGGAGAATCTGCCTGTTTAGTTTTGTTTCTCTTTGTACCTTTGAGTTTTTTGAGACTACGCCAGTGTCCTAGAGAGATCAAGTTTTTTTAATTTGATTGCTTCCTTGCAGTATCATTTACTTGTTCACCTATCTTATATATTCTCTGTAAACTGAAAATTAAATGGAAAAGTTTGATTATATTCAGGGTGACCTTTTTGGTCATGAATACTTTGATCTTTTTTTCTTTTGTCTAAAATTCTCTTTTTTATTTTTTCTCTTTATTTATATTTTGAGTTTCTCATATAAGAGAAACCATGTAATATTTAAGCTTGTATTTCTAATTTACTTCACTTAACATTATAATCTCAAGGTGCATCTTTTTTCCTGCAAATGACATATGTTTGTCTTTCTTAATGGCAGAGTAATTCTCTATTGTGTTTAAGTGCTACATTTTCTTTATCCATTCATCTGTTGATAGACATACAGGATGCATCTAATATTTACCTATTATAAATTATGCATATATCCACTGTAATATGATGTATTTAACTCTTTTAGGAAGACACCTGGAAGGGGAACATCTGGGTCAAATGGAATTTTTACTTTTAATTTTTTCAGAAATCTCCATATTGATTTCCATAGTTGTGGACTAGTTATGTTCCCACCAACAATGTAGAAAGGTTCCTTTTCCCCCACAATCTCACCAGCACTTGTTATCATTTGATTTCTTGTGGATAGCCATTCTTTTTGGAGTGAGATGGAATCTCAGTGTTGTTTTGATTTGCATTTGCTAGGGATGTTGAACATTTTTTCATGTATTTATTGGCTATTTATAATGATTACTTTGTAGGAGATGTGTAGTACTTCATGCTACAGCACACATGAGAATTCACTCTTATCTGATTGTCCCATTGTATTCAGATTGTGAAACTGATTGGAAGGATCAAGTGGTAATAGCCTGATCCTCTGCATTGAAAGTTACATCTTTTCTACTCGTACAACTGGAAAGTAGAATAGAGAAGATATATTTGGTACCCTGCAGATACCCTGTTCCCCATCACATTTTACCTAAAGGTGTCTATATACATCTTTTTACCTAAGATGATCAATAACTAAAGCAGTCACAGTATTATGTTAAACTATTATACTTTTCTACTCCTGTCACTTTATGTATTTATTAATAAAAAACTTTCTGTAAAGAAATCTTCATCATCTTAGGGAAATTTAATAAATGTTGAAATATAATTGCTACAGGAGATGCAGGATAAATGAGCATTTGGTTTTTGCTAGCTAGCAATTTTTGAATTAAAGAGACAATTATATAAAGTCTATTTCCATTAATGATTTGTTTTTGCCTCTTAGGTTTTTTACTCTCATGAAAAATTATGTAATATAAATCCATTATGTTTTAGTCATTAATAAAATAAAGATAATAGTATTTAGTATATGGGAGTTTTATAAGGTTTAAAATGAGTTGATACATAAGAAAAAATTTTTAAAAGAGCCTGGTACATAATAACCATTCATAATACATGTTGTAATAATTACAACAATTGGGCTGGGGATATAGCTCAGTAGCACCACACCTGCTTGGCCAGTGCAAGGTCCTGAGTTTGATCCCCAGTACAGGAGGAAAAAAATTACAGTTGTCATTATTATTATGTTAAATTAAAAAATGACTATGTGGGTTGGGTAGACAATTTCAGCATATGCTGTTCTCTAGCATTTTCTAGAGGTTCATTTAGGACTTCTCTTGGTATGGATGGCCCCTGTATGACACTAATTTTTGGATTTAAAGCAGCTACAGTGTTGTTTGCATCTTGATTTGAACCTGAATATTCCTGGGTAAGGTGTGAATAACTTAAAATTTGTAGAGTGAGTTACATATTAGATGTACTTCTTTTGTAAAGTCAACTTACTGGCTTTTTGTAAAGCAAAATATCTCTCTGACTTATTTACTGAAATTCCATGTTGTATTTTTCAAGTGTTAGAGGTTTGTTTGAAAAAACATATACCTATTAACTCTTGGTTATTGTGAAGATAAACTACAAGAAGAGATACAAAGAACAAAAAGTCTAGAAAACCTCTTTGATATATCTACCATATCTTAAGTACTCATGACTAGTATTTCAACTTCTGATTGGAAAGAATTAGAGTTCCCAATAATGTACCGATAGTAATAATGGGCTAATATTTAAACTTCCTTATGTCTCTTAAGTTCTTTACATGCACTAAGTCTTGGAATTCTAATAAAAATTTTATGGTGTATAAATCATTATTCTTCCTGTTTTAAAATTGTGTAGCTGATGAGGATAATTTCCTTGCCCGAGTTTACACAGTTAGTAGGTTATAGAGCTGGAATTTGAAATTAGATCTAACTGGAGCTTGCTTTTTTAAAAAAATTTTTTAAGCTTCAGATAATTTAGACATGATATTTTTTGAAGCTCAAGTTTTCCAAACTTTAATTCTAATTCATGTCTTTTGACATAAACCCGTTATATGCCCAATGATTTGTTTAGCAATTTTTTTTTCATATCTTTTGGGTAGTACCTAGGTGGGCATGCTTGGTCATCTAGTAGGTGTGTATTTTACTTCCTAGGAAAGGAACAAACTGTTTAACCATTTTCACATTCCTGTCAGTGGTATGTGAACATTCCAATGACTCTGTGGCCTTGATCATTTTTTATTTTGGCCCTTCTGGTGGGTGTGTACTAGTATCTTAACCAATGATATTGAGCGTTTTTTCATATGTTTACAGGTCACTTTGTATTTTCTTTTGTGAAATGTGAGTGCATACTTTTGCCAGTTTAAAAATTGGCTTTTTGTATTTTATTATATATTATCATCTTTTGATAGCCAAGTGTTGTGTTTTCTTCCTGTCTTAGCATGCCTTTTCATTGCCTCAATAATTTGTTTCACAGAGTAAATGTGTTTAATTTTAATGAGATCCAATTTATCTTTTTTTCCTACTCAAGCTTCCCCTATATCAGAGAAGTCTTTACCCTAAAGTTGGAAAGAATATTTTCTGTGATTTCTTCTAAAAGTGTCAAGACTCTGATTTCTCTCTTTATTTTCATTCTTACGATCACTGTCCTAGATCAAGTCGTCATTATTTTATACCTGCACTGTACTTCAGCCTCCCAACTGCTATTAAGATCTTGCTCTACAATATGTTGGTTTATCTTTTTTAACAAAACAACGAAAGAAAATTATTTTTATGTATTAAGTTGAGATTATGATAGATTAGTGGTTCTTTATGATGGGATGGATGAATGTATCCAGAAAACACATGGATCCTGTGACAGATCTCTAAGGAAATAATATGAATAATGAGAAATAGGAAATTATAATTGAAAATACTACTTTATTATCCATGCTTATAACTGAAAAACTAACTAGATGCCTACATTTACATCACTGCCATTCTCAAACAGGCAATTGTATGCTATTGCCTATAGCAGTGTCCCTGGAGTCTGCTGTGTCTGAGAGTCACCAGGGAGCTTTACCTAGCTGCATATTCTCTCTACCTTTCACATCTCTAGGGTAATGCTTAGTAGCAGGTGTGTTTATAAAACTTTCCAAGTGTACCCAAGGTAGCATCATTTGGACCAACAAATAGAAACCAGTGACTGAAAGCATAAATTCTAGCTGCCATAATCTGGTAGTCAAGGCTCTTAGTATGTCTGACTTAACTCTTCCAATTTCATAGCGTGTTTCCTTTCATGAACCCAGCTAGATTGCCTTCTTCGCTGTTACCCAGACAGACTGTACTTTTATTTTTCTTCGTCTCCCTCATACATCCTTCCAGATAATGCTTATCCAGACACTTCTCATTCCTGAAGATGTGGCTTACATTTTTTCTCCTTGATAAGACTTTCTTAGGTGATATTTTATCCCAGTTTTCATAAGTCCAATATCACTGCTTTTGGGATTTCATAATGCACTGTTTTAGGACTGTGGTCTCCCCAGTAAGAAGGTTTGTGAAGAGAGCTAAGTAGCTTAAATTATAAATCAGTGATTGTTTATTTATGAATTTCATTCATTCTCATTTACTGGCTATGTCTCCTTTGTGCATATTGACTCATACCAGCTTAGTGTAGGTCATTATTTAATAACAATTAAGTTTTATGCAGTACACTTTATTCATTATATATTCATATTATAATGATGAATCACATTATTTCAAAAATTATATTTCCATATTTTTTCTTGTTAAATGGTTAAGTATCAGTTTTTACTCCATAATGATTTGAATTTAAGTACTACTACAACCTCAAACATGGGATTTGTTTTATGCTGACTTGCTTGAACTTAATGTAGTTCCACTGTTTATCAAGAAAGACAAACATGTAATTAGGCTAGCCCCCTTTCCCTTCTACATTTAAACAAGGGAAACGAAAGAGGGGCCTAGAGATAAAATTAAAGCTCATTGCATGGGGAGATATTCTGTTTCCTCTTGGCCATGTTTAAAATTGTTACAAAGCTTCATAATATACTAGAATGTGTGGCTACCGTACTGTTCTTGGTTGTAAAAAGCTATTTTGTATGCTTTTATCTTTAAGAAAGCATCTTTAGGCCATAGTGCTTTGTGATAGAATATAAATGTTGCTTTGCTAAAGTTTAAAGCAGTCCATTTCAAACCAGTTCTTAAATATTTAAAATTTTGAAACTTTTAGAAAAAGTTTTGCCCACTTAATCAGTTTTAATCAAAATTGATTTAGACCATGCCAGTATTATCTTTCTCTTATTCTGTAGTAAAATTCTCCTAAATCAGAAAAATCCCTTCACTTGTAGTGCCCTGGCAGTGTTAAAAATGACATGAATCTATATCCACAACTTAATAGAAAATTTCAAAATAAAGAGATTTTCTCAGAAACAGAGTTTACTATTTTGAAGATGTTGTATCAGATTCCCCAGGGTGACAGTGTTAGATGTTGTTGCTATAATCTCAGATGACTAACACAGAGTACCTTCATTCAAGTGGTTCACAGATAAAAGACCTAGAAATCACTTTCTTCCATGAATCGAAGCAGTTCCTCCTCTCTTGGTAAGACATTTTTAGATCAATTCTGAATATACATGGGACCACATACATGACAAATTTGTTCTTAGATTTATCTGTTATATTTCATAAACATTGTTTACTTGGAAGAAGAGTTGCATTTTTTTCCCTGCATTTTTTTCCTCACTGTCTTTAATCCTCACCCCCCCTCCAAAATGCTATGCTTTGGTCTAGAGTCATATATTACTTTTGTTTGAAATAATCTTAAAAATTAGAAGTTAGGATAATATTTTCCTGAATTTTTGTTTTGTTTTGTTTTTGGTACCAGGGATCGAACTCGGGTCCTTGCACTTGCATAGCAGGCACCGAAACCACTGAGCTAAATCCTTGGCCCTTTCCTGAATTTTTGAGTCCTTAAAAGGCATTAGATCTCTAAAGTTATTTCTTAAGATATGGTTGTTTTCTATTTTGAAATTTTTTGTTTTTGGATAGCTACTTCATAGAGTTATAAAAGTACCTACTAATAAAGAATATATGATTCTTGGCAATTTAAGAAAGTAAGAATAACATACTTCTAAAATCTATTGTAAGTATAATAGAATCTGTATTTATTTTTATGCTCCTTTAGGGGGAACCGAAATAACTTTGGAAACATTTTGGGAAGTACGAATGAATAATCTGGTTTTGTTTTAAGCATGAATTACAAAGATGAGGAAGTTTGTCTTTTTTTTTTTGGTACCGGGGATCAAACTCAGGTCCTTTCGCTTGTGCAGCAGGCGGCGAAACCACTGAGCTAAATCCCCGGCCCAGTTTGTCTTATTCATGTCATGCCTTATTATTTATTTAACAAAGCAGAAAATATGAACATTAAGAACACTAAAGGATATGTTTTAGCTAAAGGATATGTTTTAGCCTGAAAAACATCTTTTTAACATTTTTTAAATTTAGTGCTAACAGATTACATTACTGCATTTGTTTCTCAGCTGTTTTTTGGTTGGGATTTAGCCTCCTTTGTTTTGAAAGTCTAAGAGATTGAGATCTCTTGAGCAGATTTCCTAGAAAAAAGAATCTTATCTGTAGAGTTGTCTGCTACAATTTTGCTTTTATGAGCAATATGGAAATAGGCTTTTTGTATTGTTAATAAATATATAACAAAGTGTTAATGTCATATAATTTACCCAGCAATATTTGCATAGTTGCCATGAGAATATAGAATAACTTTATAAAAAATTTTCTGTTTCTATTTTAACTTTGAACATATAAATTTTATTTCACAATGAAAAGGTGAAATTTTAGTGAAAACATCTCTTTCCAGATGAAGGAATGATGTTCAAAATGGACATGTATCCCCTGGGGAGTACAGGCTTTTCTAAGGGTCTCTTCTGTCAGCTGGCATTTAATGGGTATACTTGGTACATAATTTTATACTGAAAGCAAGAATAAGCCAAAGTTGATATTCTCAGCCCCTAAAGTTTAGGGAAAAGTATGGAAAAATTATAATGAACCTTAAGATATGTAAATAAATTTCAATTTCAGATAATGGCCAAGTAGATATACAAAGAAAATCTTCCTGGCAGCAACATCAAAATGCTGGAAAAAATGCTTTAAAAGTTTATGAAAAGAAAATATATTTGTATACAATGGAGTACTACTCTGCCATAAAGAAGGATAAATGAATCGATTGTAGGAAAATGGATGTACCTTAAGATTATGATATTAAGTGAAAGAAATCAGGCAAACAAGCTTCCATTACATGGTTTCTCTTAAATGAGAAACCCAAAATATTAATAAAGAGCAAAGTAAAAGATAATAGGAAAATAGGGAGACATCTTTTGCAAAGGGAAAGGAAACCAAGAGATGGAAGGTGAGGGAAGGAAAGGGAAGGGAAGGGGAAGAGATGAAAAAAAGAATTAAGGTATGTTATGTATATGAACCAACTACAGCCTTGTCTGACTGGTATCTGCTAATTCATGAAGATCTAAAGCTTGGGTGTTAACAAGAGAAAGGAGTAAAAGGGTGTGGCCCATTTATGATAGAAATTTGTATTGCACATTTCTCCTCATGAAATTACAAGCCTGAAGGGTAGCGGTTTCATGTAATTACTTGGAAAACATGCTGCAGAAAAAAGCTGTGGTATATTCACACGTCTTGCACCTGATTCTGGGTAGACTGCCTGGAGGCAAGAGCGGGGCAGTCTTCCTTGAGAAATCCTAAACACAAGCACATGGGCTTGGAGCCGAAATTCGTACTGTGTCTGTGGCAGAAATCATACCTACTTTAGTTTAAAATGCCTGGAAGAATTAATACAAATCATCTTTAGAGGAGAACATTTTAAACCTAGGCCTCATTACATATTGAGCTCATAGTTAAAAATCAATAAATACTTAAAACAACCAGGAAACACCACATACACCTGTTAGAATGATTAAAATCCAGAACACTGGTAAAACCGAATGCTGTCAAAAATTGAGAAAAATTAGTAACACATAAAGTAACCATGAGGTAACACCATGAGAGACTACAGATAAACTAGATACTATCTAGATGTATAAAGTCTGTACCAACTGTAATGATCAGTTACAGAAAGTTATTAGATGAGTGAAAGGGACATTAAAAGGGATAGTGCCAAAAAGTTCAGAATTAATGAAAGACAACAACTCTTTGGTTCAGAAGTCCCACAATTCCCCAGTAGGAAATCTAAAAAATAAGGCTAAATGCTCACATTTGACAAGGACCGCTAAGAAGTAATTAAGCATTTAATTTAGTTAGCAAAAGAAAGAATAAACTCAACAAACAAAAGGAAGAAAATAACTAATACAAGACAGTAAATTAATTAAATAGAAAATAAAAGCAAATGAGAGCTGTTAGGAAGAATAACATTGGTTGTTTAAAAAGGCTAATAAAATTGTCAGACCTTTGGGAAGCTGAAAGGGGAGAAAAAGACATTAGTTATCAAAAAGGGGACTGAAAGTATAGACATTTAAAAAATAATAGAAACTAACAAATTTGAAAAATTGGATGAAAGTATTCCTTCCCAACCTGACTCAGTAATATTTAAACTAATTAGTAATATATACTACTTTTCAAAGACAATGAGGTCCAGATAACTTAATAAATTTTATCAAACATTTAAGTAAAATAATTCCAATTGCATATTAATGCTTTATTTTTTTCCAAAAATGCACTCACCCTGATATACATAAATTCTGTCATCTCTATCAGTGAATTGGATATTGATGATACTTTACAATGTCTGTTGGCCATTGTTATTTTAAAAACTTTCCATATTTTGTGATGTCTATGAAGTCAAGAATGTATAATAACATTTTAGAACTGATGAAGCAGAACATTCCCCAGACAAGGCTTTTCATATGAAAAACACACAAGAACATTACAACATAAAAACACTATATGACATTAGTGCTCATGAACCTAATGACCGTCTAACCAATTATTGCTAAATGGAATCCAATAAAATAAATATAACCACACTGGAGTTACACCAGGAATATGATAAAACACTGATGCTAGAAAAGCTATGATTTTCATTTTAGAAAATCTGTGATTTTCACTTTACACTTTTTTTTCTCAGACAGTTAATGTGCTGATGTTGAAACAGGGTTTGAGGGAGGCACATCTCATGCATATGGCATGAACACCCAATCATCATGCTCATGAACTGAAGGATCTGTACTTTAATAATTAAAATCTATGTCATCATCCTACTAATAATAAAGAACGCATATTTGAAAAATGTTAACACCTATTCATAATAAAAACTTCTAGCTTGTAATCCCAGCTATTCTAGAGTTTTAGGCAGAATTGCAACTTTGAGGTCAGCCTAGGCAGCTTAGCAAAACCCTGTCTCAAAATAAAAATAAACGGGCCGGGGATTTAGCTCAGTGGTTCCGCCACCTGCCTGGCAAGCACAAGGACCAGAGTTCGATCCCCAGTACCAAAATAAATAAATAAATAAATAAAAATAAAGGCTGGATATGTAGCTCAGTGGTAAAGTGCCCCTGGGTTTAATCCCTAGGACTGCCAAAGGTGGGGGTGGGGAGCTTAATTAACATTGAGCGGTTAGAATCAGAATCAAGAAAAAGGTGTGTAGTATTTGCATTTCTTTTCAACATTGTACTTGAAACTTAGTAAGTTTAAAAAAAATAAAAGTAAAGGGAAAAACATTTTTGCAGCCAATATAATTGTCTGCATAGACCCCCCCCACACTGATAAAAATTATTAGAAGTTGCTATATACATATGTTCATTGTTGGTGATGGTGGGTTTTTTTGTTTGCTTGGATTTTTTTGTTTGCTTGGATTTTTTTGTTTTGTCTTGTTTTGCGGTACTGGGAAATAAATCGAGGGCCTGTGCATGTTAGACAAGCACTCTACCACTGAGCTACATTCCCAACCTACTCCATATATGTTAACTGCAGATCTGTGTACCAATAATATATGGTGAGAAAATGCAATTCAAGAACTACTACTTTAAAGTAATAAAAAATAAAGTACATAGCAATCATTCTAACATGAGATGTAAAATATTTTTATGTAGGAAAGTATAACACTATGATTATATATTCTAAATAAATGAAGAGATGTGTGAATGATAAGAAAATTCATTGTTGCTAGGATGTCACTTCTCAAATTGCTTTTATAGATTCAGTGCATTTTGAATTCATATGTCAGTCAACAGGATATTTTTCAAGGTATACTCACTAAGGTCGTCATCCTTAACTGTCCAGGGAAAACAGAGCAAAAAAGAATCAAGACATTCCTGAAGAAGCAGAACCAGGCAAGAATTGGAGTGGAGACTTCCTTTACTAAGTATTTAATACTTATTGTAATACTCTAGTAAATAAGACAGCAAATACTGATGATGACGTAGCAAAGAAACCAACAAAACAGAATAGAAACTTAGAAACAGCCAGGTATAAAAGGAAACTCAACATGAGACATATTATTCATAAGAAAATTTGTTATCCCTATGAAAAAATAAAAATAGGTCCTTCCTACCATATACAAAGTCAATTCCAAATGGATTAAATATGAAAGCTAAAACTGTAAACCTTAAAAATGTAAAAAAATATGTTTATAACATTGGAGAAAGATTTCTTTAAGAAGAAAAAGAAGATAGATTCTACCTCATTGAAATTAAGAACATCTGTTTATCCAAAGATACCACAAAAAGAATGAAGATATTAGTTACAGAACATGTAACTGACAAGAGATTTATATCCTGATAAAGTAAAGCATTTCAGTGGATTAACTGAAGAAACCAAAATCCACTAGAAAGATGTCCAGAAGACATGAAATAGATGTTTCACAAGAGAGATAACATGAATGATCGTAAAGTTGAGAAGGTGTCAGGCATCATTAAGAATTGTGAAAGGTAGTATACAATATAATGACATTCATCATTGGAAATTTGCACCTTTACATAGTCTCTCTTGGTTCTTATTTTTCACCCTTGCCCAGCCCTCCCTTCAACCCCTCCAGTCCTCCCTATTTACAAAGATTTTGTTCCTATTTTTCCATTTTCTCATGTTAATCCCATTCCCTTCTATCCTTTCCCCTAGCCCTCCTACTTCCTTCCCTTTTGCCCCTTTTCTTCCTATTTCACATTACCTATTATACATTTAGTCCTTATTTACACTTTCGGTTTCTCACACCAGAGAAACTATTCAGTATTTACACATGTGTGTCCTATTGATTTCACTTAAGAGTATCACCTCAATGTGCATCCAGTTAGCTATAAATGTCTCTAATTTCTCATTTTTTATGGCTGAGTAGCTCAGTGACACAGTGTCTGCCTAGCAAGTGCAAGGTCTTGAGTTTGATCCCTGGCACCCCCCCCAAAAAAAAAGAATTGTGAAAGGTAATAAATACTATAGTGATTGCTATTTCACATTCACCAACTAGATTAGCAAAAAGTTTGAAGTTCAACAGTTACTATGATATAAAACATTAGAAACTCATTTACCTACTAGTGGCAAAGCACATATTTGTAGAAAAACTTCTGGAAAAGTTTAGCACTAGATAGTAAAGTTGAGGATGAGTGTAGCCTAATCCTTGGCTCATATATTCTTTGGCATGTCTGAGACCTAACAAACATTTCACTTATGTGTCTCAGAATTGTTTCTAATAAGGAAAAAAAAAATTGGAAAGACCCAATGTTCATCATGAGTCCAATGAACAAACTACAGTATACTCATACAATAGAATACCATACAGTAATGAAAAAAGCTGTATGAACATGGAAGACACAAAACAAATCAGAGTTCATAAAATATGTCTATAAAATTTAAAAACAAAACGAATCAATCCTTTTATAGAGGTAGATACATTATAAAACAGAGTGGATAAAAGGAAATTTGAAATAATGCTAAAATCTGGCTGGAAGGGAGGGAGATGCAATCACATGCACATGGAACCTTCAAAGGTCCTTGCAATGCAATGCTCTTTTTCTTAAGCTGGGGGTAAGAACAAAGGTTTTCATTTTTAATGACATTGTTTACAATGTACATGTGTTAAATATACTCATATATTTTAAATGAATATTTTTACTCTTTCTAAAAGTAAGGTCTATAGCCAGAATCCTAATCCCTGTGGTACTTTCCTTGTTCTATAATTAGGAAAAAGAAGTACACTCTTTGAGTTTTTCATTTAGTTCCTTCAGTTCTGGGAATTATCCTTTATTAAAATTTATAAACTTCTTGATATGTGGTATTTAATGTCCTTTTATGAAATAATGGAGGTTGTGAATTTAGATTTTTAAAAAATTATATCTTATCAAAATGAAACCCTGATAGTAATCCCCACAATTTTTAGGAGAAATTTTACTGATCCACAAAATTAAAACTCTAGAAACTGCAGGTTTATACCATTTACCATGTGAGGGTCTTGTGGACAGAGTAAAGAAGAAAAACTCCTGTAGAATAGGTAAAGGAATGATGTAAAGTTAGATATATGGTTGCAACCATGGAACCAAAACATTTCCATCACTGAAAAGTTAATCATTTTTTGCTGTGTGGTGAGAACACTTAATATATTCTTTCTTATCAAATTTCAAGTATACAATACAATATTGTTACATATAGTAGCCACACTCTACATTAGATCTCAAGAACTTGTTCATTTTGTATGACTAATACTTTGTACACAGTGATTAACATTGCCCCAACTCATTGAACTCTGGTAACCATGCTGACTGTGCTTCTGTGGTTCAACTATGTGAGACTCTACATAGGAAAATGTTCATACAATATTTGTCTTTCTGTGCCTGGCCTATTTTACTTAGCATAATGCCCTCCAGGTTCATCCATGTTGTTGAAAATGGCAAGAGTTCCTTTTTTCAGACTGAATAATGCTGTTGTATGTCTGCCCCCATGTCTTATCCATTCTCCATCGGTGAACAGTTTTGGCTGGTATGAATCTTGGTTATTGTAATAATGCTGTGGAGAACATGGGAGTCCAGATAACTGTTTGAAATACAGATTTTATTTTTTTGACTATATAACTAAAAGTGAGGGTACTGGATCATAAATTTCTATTTTTAATAGTTTGAGGACTCACCATATATTTTTCCTAATGATTGTGCTAATGTACATTCCTACTAATCGTGTGCAAGGATCCCTTATTCTATACATTCTAGCCAAAAGTTATTTCTTGTCTTTTTTTTTTTTGGTACCGGGGATCGAACTTGGGACCTTGTGCTTGTGAGGCAGGTGGCAGAACCACTGAGCTAAATCCCCGGCCTTGCTTGTCTTTTTTTATAATAGCTATTTTAACAGGTATGAGCTAATATCTCATTGTGTTTTGATTTTCATTTCCCTGATGATTAGTGATGCTGAACATTTTTTCAGATACCTGTTAGACATTTGTGTATGTGGGGTTTTTTTCTTTTTTAAAATCCATATATATATATAATATATATATATTATATATATATATCCATTGTCTATTTATAAATCATTATTCATTTATTTGCTATTGAGTTCCTTACATATTTTGGATATTAATCATAAATCAGGTAAATAGCTTATAAATATTCCTTTACATTGGTTGTCTTTTCACTGTCAATTGTTCCCTTTGCTATGAAAGAGCTTTTTCATTTGATATAATCTTACCTATTTTTGTTTTGTTGCCTGTGCTTTGGATATCATATCCAAAAAATCACTGCCCTAACCAATATCAACAAGCTTTTCTGTTTCCTTCTAGTTTTAAGCTCTTACATTAAGTCTTTGAGTTCATTTTTGCATATGTTTTGAGTAAAGGTACAGTTTTAGTCCTTTACATGTGGCTATCCAAATTTCCACCACCATTTATTGATGACAGTATTCTTTTTTTTTTGGTATCGGGGATTGAACTCAGGATCTTGCACTTGCGAGGCAGGCAGCAGCACCACTGAGCTAAATCCCCAGCCCGAGAGTACTCTTTTTACATTTGTGTATTATTGGCACCCTTGTTGAAGATCAGTTGACCATAAATGCATGGATTTATTTATCAACTCTATTTTGATCCACTGGTCTATATATCTGCTTTTATGCCAGTACCATATTGTTTTCATTAGTGAATCTTTGTAATATATTTTGAAATAAGAAAGTGTACTTCCAGCTTTGCTCTTTACTATTTTTGCTCAAGATTGCTTTGGCTATTTTAGATGTTTGTGATTCCAAATTAATTTTATGGAGTTTTTTTTTTGTGTTCCTCTAAAGAATGCTATTGAGGTTTTGATACAGATCGCATTACACCTGTAGATTTCTTTGATAATATAGAAATTTTAACAATATTCCATTTTAACCATGAAAATGGAGCATCTTTCCATTTTCATGTATCTTCTTTAATATAATGTTCAGCATATAAATTTTCCTCCTCTTTGGTTATTCCTAAATATTTTGTTCTTTGTATTGCTACTGTAAATGTGGTTGCTCTTCTGATTTTCTTTTTAGATAGGTTATTATTTGTGTATAGAAACCACTGATTTTTGTGTCCTACAACTTTACTGAACTTGTTCATTAGTTCATTTGTTTTTTTGGGGGGGGTTATTCAGTCTTTAGATTTGTCTGAATATATACAGTTATGTCATTTGCAAACAGATAGTCATACTTTCTTACTGAGTGTCTTATTTTTCTTGTGCAATTGCTCTTGCTAGGATATCTGGTACTGCATTTAATTGGAGTGGTGAAAGTGGGCATTATTTTCTCATAGTGTATCTTAGAGAATATGCTTTCAGTTTTTGCACATGCTTTATGATGTGGTGATTTCACTGTGGTTTTTGTTCGGTTGAGGTAAGTTCCTCCTAGACCTGTGTGTTTGGAGTTGTTTTTTTTTTTCAATCACAAATGAATGTTGTAGTTTGTCAAAATGCTTTTTCTATATTTACTGAGATCATCATGTGGTTTTATATTCATTCTGTTAATGTAGTATATTATATTGAGTAATTGAACTGTCCTTGTGCCATGAGGATTAATACTGCTTGATCCTGTTGTTCTTTTAGTATACTGTTGAATTCAGTTTGCTAGTATTGAAGATTTTTGTATCTACGTGCAACAGGGATAATGTCTTGTAGTTTTCTTTTTTTGTGGAGCCTGTGTTTGGCTTAGGTTTTACAGTGGCTTTTCATTACTGATTCAGTCTTCTTATGTATTATTAGTTTGTTTAGGCTTTATATCTTCCTCCCTCCCTTTTCTCTCTCTCTCATCCTCCTTTCCTTCTCCTCTTCTTCCTTTCCCTTCTTCGACTTCTCATTATTTTCCTTCTCTTCCTCCTTCTTCCTCCTCCTCTTCTTCCTCCTCCTCCTTTCTTCCTTTTTTCCTCCTCCTTCCTTCTTCCTCTTTCTCCTCCTCCTCCTCCTTCCTCTCTCTCTTCCCTCCCCCCTCCCCATATTTGGGTTGGGAATTTAACCCAGGGCTTTCTTACTAAGCTACATTCCCAACCCATTTTTGTTTTTTATTTTGAGACAGACTCTTACTAAGTTATCTAGACTGGGCTGAAACTTGTATCCTCCTGTCTCAGCCTCCCAGTTTCTTGAGATGTAAAGTTAGATGGTGTATTTGTTGTTTTATTTAATGCAGATGTTTATCACTATTAACTGTTTTTATTTTTGCTGCAACCTACAAGTTTTGGTAAGTTGATTTTTGTTTGTTTTGAGATTTTTGAAAGTCCCCTTGAGTTCTTTTCTGACCCAGTGTTTCAAGAGTATACAGTTTAATTACATGTATTTATAATTTTCCTATTATCTTCATTTATTGATTTCTTGCTTCATTCCTTTGTGGTCAGAAAAGATACTTGAATGATTTTGATCTGAAATTTTCAAGATACATTTCCTTTTTTTACCTCACATGTGCTGTATCCTGGAGAATATTCTTTGTGCAGTTGAGAGAATACTTATTCTGGCTTTGGGTAGAAAATTCTATATACATTGATTAGTTCCATTTAGTCTATAGTGGTATTTGGCTCTGTTCTTTCCCTTTCTTCTTGTTTGGATGATCTATCCACTAGAGAAGAGTTTCCTAATATTAGTGTATTATGCTTTCTCTCTAAATCATCTTTGTTTGCTTTATATATTTAGGTAGTTTGGTGTTGGATGCATGCATAATTGTTTTATCTTCCTGTTGAATTTACCTTTGTATCATTATGTAATGACTGACCTGGTTTGTCTCTTGTGACAGTTTCAGACTTAAAGTCCATTCTGTTTGCTGTAAGAATACCCACACCTATTCTCTTTTGGTTATGATATGCAAGGAATATCTTTCACCACCCTTTTACTTTATGTGAAGTTTTAAATCTAAAGTAAGTTTTATGTAGGTAGCATATAGTTCCGTCTTGTTTTATCTGTTTTGATTGAGGAGTATAGTCCTCTTACCTTTAAAATAATTGTTCATAGGTAAGTATACTCTTGTTGATTTGTTAATGTTACCTGTTACCAAGGTTGTCAGTGGGAATGGTTACGAGGCTGGTCCCTGGGAAGATAAGACCACAGGCCATGCTAAAGTAGGGCTGGAACCAGGTCACAGCTGATAGAATCTTTTTTATCATTTGTCTTTGAGTATCACCTTACCCAAAAAAATGCCTTATACTGACATCTGTTTTGATTGGTTTCCAAAAGGTACAGAAAATAAGCATTAGTCCTATGGGTGGATTTTTAATCTTGACACCTGCTCATTTACTTTTAATATGTATTTCTCAGACTGATTACCTTAGCTAGAAAACCAGGATACTACTCCTTTTGTATAACACATTGTTGTTTGAATCTATTGAGAACAATGTGAACACATTTATGAAAATATATTTACTTTATAATTATGTAGTAGTATTTTTTTTTTGGTACCAGGAATCAAACTCAGGTCCTTGTGCTTGCGCAGCAGGCAGCAAAACCACTGAGCTAAATCCCAGGCCCATGTAGTAGTATTTTGATAGTTACATAGGTACTATTAGTTTAGTACATTTTCAGTTAAATAGATTTAGGGCCAGTAATGTAGCTCAGCAACTCTATGCCTGCCTGCCAAGCAGCAAGGTCCTGAGTTCGATTCCCAGTACCAGAAAAAAAAAAAAGAAAGAAACTCAGTTAAATAGATTTAAAAAGTTTAGTGTAGTTTCAGTTAAATAGAAACCTAAGCAATTCATTTAACATTTACTTTCTAGGAATACAATCACTCAAATTTCAATCAACTTTTAATGAAAATATACTCACACATGTTAAAAGCTCAGTAAGAACAGAAATTAAGGATTATTATGTACATAGCTCTCTTGTTTGTGCCTAACATAATTCTTAAATATATTCCTAATACATAATAGGCGCTCATTAAATTTTATTAAATAAGTTATTTTATGATAACATAAATGTATATTATATATAAATGATATGCTAAAGAACTTTTTATTCAGAGGAAAGTACTGGCTTACATTTCTTGTATTGAATGTGAATATATGGACAAGAATGCTACCTAGTCTAAAATTATTTTAAGCCAGTCTTTTAATTTTGTATGTGAATTTGCATGTAGTTTTATGTTGAGAAGATAATACTGATAATTGAGGATTTGTTATGGATGTTTTCTGAGGAAATGCAGCATAATAAAGTTGTTTTGTATAATTTTCAAGTCATATACTCATCAATGAGATTTTACTAACTATAGCTAAGAAGCTACTTTGTTCTATTAGAGGATAGGAATTGACAGAGTGCCTTATTGGTGCTCCAAGGATTATAAAATCTCTTAAAACCTACATTTATTATTTTAGGATGCAAGATAATACATATGGCTCTTGTAATACTATTATCTTAATTCAATCTAATGTATTTTCTCATGAGTGTTCATATGTTACTCATATAATTTAAATGAATTTTCCACTACAAATTAGATTATTTCAAAGCATTAGCCATGCTTGTTATTCATATTTCTTTTTTTATATAAACAATAGAGATGGTCTAGAATTTTTCCAGACAACTCATTAAAAGTTCTAAAGTTACAGTGAAATGCTGTCTCTAGTCCTAATCTTTTGACTTTGCAGGAGAAATTAAAGGCTGGGCATTTTCTCTGGGTCTATAGCAGATTCTGGAGAATCTTTTTACTGTGACTTTGTACTGTGACCTTTTCTTATATTTGCCCCTGTCTAAATGCTAACCATTTTAATGTGGAAAGGCTCACTAGAGCAGATAAAATATATATAGTTGGTCTCTTCAGTAGCAAAGTGATGATAAAATTTTATAATTAAATTTTTTTCTTTTTAATGTTAGGAGATTTCAAAAGAAAGATTGTTTGCTTCAGCATTATGCAGTCTTTTTTTTTTTTTTTTGAGGCAAGATCTTGCTATGAGGTCAGACTGGCCTTAAACTCACTATGTAGCCGAGGCTGGCCTCGAACTCATGGCACTCCTCCTGCCTCAGTTTCCCAAGTGCTGGAATTACAGACATGTGCCACCATGTCCAGCCTGTGCAGTCTTGACCATGACCCCTAGTAAAAAATCTTTTATGTCACTATTCAGAACATAATATATATGGCTACATTACAAAAAGGCAAAACAAATGATTCATGAAAAACTTTCTCTTTAATATCAGATGATGCTCTCTGATATTTTGTGTCTTGATCTGTTTGATTTTTAAAAACACTGTAACCCATCAAAATGATTTTTCAATTTCCCAATGGTAGTGACTTATATTTTGAAAAACACTTTTAAATAGTTATACTTATCCACAGGTGAAAGATTATTTCTAATAAGTACCTCACATGCGCGGTATGATCAAAATATACAGTGAATATTTAAATTTAAAGATTTGTAACAGTAAAAGACACATTACTGTTAATCCTTCTCAAAATACTCCCCCTCACTTTGAATACACGTATCCCATCATTCTTGCCACTTTCTAAAGCAGTTCTGGAAGTCTTTTTTCATATCTTTATGAGGTATGATCAAAAACACAGTGAATGTTGCTGCCAAGTGCCCTCTGATTGAAAACCAGGCTAACAAAAACATTACAGTGAGTCCTCATCTGTGTCATTCACTGGATCTGGCACCATATGACTTCTGGCTCTTGATGAAAGTCAGAATGACCACAAGAAGTTAAAATTTTGAATCACTTCAGAACATAAAGGTAGTTAGGACAGGGCAACTAAAGAGATTTATGAAGAAGGACTTTCTGAATTGCTTTAGTAAGTAATGAGAGGGATAGGATAAGTGTATTTGAAATGAAGGGAAGTATTTGAGAAAGGGATTAGTGGTAATGTGTCTTTTAAGATAATACTTTTTTAAAAATTTAAGCATTCACTATATTTTTTGATCACACCATGTAACTTTTTAAAGTATTATCATAATGATATTCCAGTGTCCTCTTTTGTAATTTTACTTGTTCTGATGCATAGGTAATGTATGAAATTGGAGAAATAGTACATTCAAATATTAACTAAGATTTTTTTAAAGTGTTTGGCTTTAAAATTGCTGTAAAATTTGCAGTGGTTAGATCTAGCCAATGTGACATAGCCAAATGTGATAATAAGAGATAAATCAGACTTGAGTGTAATTTAGTTCTTAGTCTAACTTCAAAATTAATACAAGATCTCTATGACTATAAGTAATTCTAAAATTAATTTGAGATCATAAAAAGCATATAAAATGTTTTAAAGTACATCTTCAATTCTTTAGAATAACAAATTAAATTTTGGTTTTAAATTAACAGTACCTTTAAAATAAATTTTATAACTAGTTTTTTCTCATATTGAAGAAAAGAATGTTTGTGTTTTCCTTGTGAAATTAATGTTCAGCTGGGCATGGTGGTGCACACCTGTAGTCCCAGCACTTGGAAGCCTGAGGCAGGAAGATTGCCTCAAGAGGCCAGCCTGGGCTACCTGGTGAATTCAAGGCCAGCCTGAACTAATAGTGAGACCCTTTCTCAAAAAAAGAAGAGAAATTAATTTCCAGCAGTTACATACTGTCTTGAGATCATCGCAGTATGATTTTCTTTAAATTAAATTATAAGACTATATATTTACCTTATTTATTACTATTTTACATTTATAAAATGTTTTAAAACCATCAAAGCAATACATAGAGGCACATATATACACATTTGCATGTATATCTATTTATAATTTTAAGCTCATAATTCTATGGTATATAGGCAAGACAGGTAGGTAACGAACCAGGTGTAGGTCCCATAACTATTCTATAGTGTTATTTCACTAGTTCTATTGAAGTGTTGCTTTTCAAGTTTAGAGGGCTATTTTGAGTTTTAAAAATATTTTTAAATGTTTAACATAATGTTAATGGAAGCTTTATGAAATTTATATGTGTAAATATAGATACCTCTACTCGGAGTGGAAAGGAAGAAAACATAAATGGTAGCAGGTAACTAATAGGGATGAGAAAATAAGTCTTATTATATCACATTAGTTAGTAATATTTGGGGTTTTTTACCTGCCTGTTCCTCTGAACTATTGAATTAAGAACCTGAATGTAATAATAGATCATATTTGTTGTGGTTTTTTTATGCCTCAGGCAACATTAACCACTTTGTTTTTTTAAAAGGAAATTTATGTATATATTGCTGTCAGATGTTTCATGCATTTTTTTTTAGTTTCATGCATATTGAAGACCATGCAAAATGTTTTTTTCACAGCTTATAGAGTAATAAAACCAATACTTAGGAACCTAGGAACCTTGTTTTTTTAAAAAAAGATTTATGTATGTATAGCTGTCAGATGTTTCAAGCATAATGAAGAGTATACAGAATGTATTTTTCACAGTTTATAGAATAATAAAACCAATACTTATGAACTCAGGAACCTAGATTTAGAAGATGTCATTGCCAGTGTTTTAGAAGTCCTCATGTTTTTCCCTGCCCTCCTTCTCTTCCCTATTAGACCTTCTATTTGTACCACTTGGCCACAATCCTTTCCTTTGTATAATTTTTGGGGGACCTTTTTCCTAATAATGTTACTATTGTGTATGCATGTATAAACAATGTACTTACTTTGAAAAACTGAATAATTTTCAAAGAAAACTTTAGACAAATTTAGTAGAATTTCTTTGAGTAGGAGCAATTCAGTCATTCATTGGTCAGCACTCAGAACCACAACAGTTCAGAGAGTTCTGCTCTGCAGTGTGGGCAGTGAGTATTTATAGACAAAGTGTGGAAGTAAAGTACAAAATAGCTTGATTGGTGGCAGCTGGGCTTTTTGGACATGGTCTCCTCAGTTGGGTACCTTTAATTGGCTGTAGCTCGGCTGCTTTTGTGATCATGGCTGAAATCTGGTTGTTACAAAAATTAGACTAAGTTAGGTTTCCATTCATTTACTGAATTAGGTAGTCGTTCATTTTACAGGAACTCAGAGTATAGAGACAGCCTTAGACCAGTGGCCCTAAGCTTATTTAACAGTAGCAAGCACAAACTTGTTTAGTAAAAAAAGGACACTATTGCCAGGAGATGGTAAGCTGAATAGTCTCTGGGTTATAGTTTGGCTTAGATTTCTTTGAGAGTTTAACAAGTTTTCTGTGGAAAAGATTGAGCAAAATCATTGGTGAGTCTTGGGATGCAAGGCTCATGATTGTTTGTGATTTAGGTACTGGACCCCTCACAAGAATATGCCAGAAGGAAAGATGATTTTTCTGCTTTTTAGTTCACGATGTCCTACTCGGAATAGGTATGCACTTGATCTTGGCCAAAAGGCCGAGAATGATGACACTTTGCTCTATTGGAAGCATTCTCAGCTGATAGAAACATGAGGAGAAACATGAGGAAAGAGAAGAAACCAAACCAAGGTCAGAAAAGAACATGGCAAAGGGGACCTAAGTGATTTTTCAGAAAAGATGGTAGGGTGGTAGGGGAGTTTTCAATGATGACAGCTCTTTTATTTTGGATGTCCTATTCTCTTATCCCATGCATTCTTGATTTATCATCACTTTTGCTAGAGAATATATTCTAGTACAGGCTTTCTCAACTGGAGTCTTGTGACGGAAATAAGCCCCAAGGAAAGCATTTAAATGAATATTTTCTTAATCCTCCCAAACTTACATGTATTAATCACCTTTCCAGTGCTGGAACAAAACACCTGATATTGGACCCACAATTTAAAGGAGGATGATTTTTTTTTTTTTTTTTTTACTCATGGTTTTAGAGGTTTTAGTCAGTGGTCAGCTACCTCAAAGTCAGAACATCATGACAAAAGGATATAGCTAAGGAAAGCTGCTCAACACATGGCATCCAGAAAACAGAACAGGGAAATAGTCCAGAGAGAAAGGTCCCACAGACCAGATATAGTCCCCAAGGTCACATCCCCATGCCCCACCAGGGCAAACCCATAATGTGCTTTACTAATATTCTAGACGTCTCAAACCAATCAAGTTGACAATCAAGATTATCTGTCATGATATGGTACGTGGTTGGAAACATTTTAGTATATGTGCCGCCAAAATGAGCACATGGTTAACAAACATTTTAGATGCATGGGAAATAGTTCATCTTGAATAAAGGATGTATTAGTGCATTAGGTTTAATTCTCCTTTAGAAGCCCAGGTGAGAAGGACTGACCTAGTAAATTCTTTTTTTAAAAATGCATGGAAAATAAAATTTGAGACCTGCAGTGGGAAATGTATCTTTATTTTATCCTGATATGAAATGTATGGTTTGACTGGGTTAGAGCTTCACAGTTAGAAGTCATTTTCCTATAGATTTTTGAAGGTGTTGCTTAAATTTGTGGCCTGCTTCCAGTATTATTGTTGACATCAATAGCCCATCTGACTACTGACCCAGAAGAGACTGGTGCCGTGAATTATGTGCAAAAGATTTATTTAGTGTAAACAGGCCTGATTCTCAATCCTCATTACCATTGGTTTGTGATTTGACTTTCTTGGATCTATAACATTATCACCTGTTCTCAGGTTTTCAGTGTAAAATTTGTGTTGCTGATATATTTAAAAATTACTTTCTTATGATGTTGAATTTTAGGAGGGAACATCGTAGTTCAGAATCTTCATTTTGCCATAATCTGGAACTTTTCTAGACTTTATAGATATATTACTTGATTTGACCCTCATGACAACCCGATAATATAGGTATATTTATTAGCATTTTATAAGTGAGGAAATACAGTAGAGACTCAGAAAAATTAAGTGAATTGTTCTAGTGCTAGTGAGATAAGACAGCTATAACTCCCAACCTGATATGTTGAATTTGTGTTCCCCAAAGTTGAAGAATGAATTCCAAGGAATAGTGGAGGTTAGGAGTGCGAAAGATGGAGAGAGAGAGAGAGAGAGAGGAGAGAGAGAGAAGAGAAAGAGAGAGAGGGCATCCTCAAGAGGGGAGTCCAGGTACTCAGTGGAATGAGATACACACAATTGGGAGCTGGGGAATAGGAATGAGAAATAGGAATAGCTCCTGAGAAACAGGAGTCCCAAGTATGTTGCCACCAAGGTCATCTCTCCAAGAATATTTTATAGAAAAAAATCACAAGGTGGATATAACATGGATCAAAATATAGTCAACCAGTAAGATTACAAGTATAGTTGCTTAGCTAATCTTAATCCAGTAGTGAAATGGGGCATGTAGCAAGGGCATATGGATGACATCATTAACCTTGGTCAATAATCTATAGTCTTATTAGTCTTACTTAGTCTTCTTAGTCTTAGTGTATGAGGGAGGATGGCCCATCCCTAGTGAGATAATGATCTGTTTCTAGGAGAAATTCCAAAAGGGTGGTATCAATTACAGTATAATCTCAAACTTCCACAAGTATGTAAAACTGGCCATTATGACTTTAATCTCAAGGTCTTGCCTTCTTCAGATGCTCGTTCAGCCACAGTTTTGATGTGTTCTCATCTTCTGCACTGATTCCCTTGAGGGCCTAGCCCAGCCTGACTACCTATTAATTTCTGTCTAACTTAGCAACTTGTAATACTAGGATGGAACTGAGTTTCTCCAGTTGAGAAAGCTAAACAGTTTAATTTCCCACTTACTCATTATAGGATAATGCTTTTTGTGATGCTGTGTTCTTTATGCCTTGAAAGGCAAGCACTATCAAGTGAATTAATTGTAGTAATTTCTTTCTTTCTACAATTAATGATAATTTAAATTTTTTGACATGGAGAAAAGCAAAACAATACAAAACCCTCACCAACCACCAACCTGTGAAGTTACAGGTATTAATAATAAACTTATTCACTTTGATTTAGAAATTCCTTCACCCAAGAAAAATATGTCATTGCACAGGAAATTGATTTTTTTTAAATGTCCTTTCTGGTAAAGAGAAACAGTCTAAGATTTTTGGGGATATTATGTATGAATGGATCAGCAGCCTTGAAGTATATGCATAGTGAAGAAGGAAACTGAGATCTGATGGTCAAGTTCCCATAAAAACAAACCACTAAGTAAGCTGTAACTGAATATCTTGTTGTTCACCTGAGTGAGTGCAGTGGAAAGTAAGAATTTTGATCAAAAAATAAATCTAGGGCATGTAAAGAGAGCAATTGATTAGAGGTTTCTAACTTCAATTAAGGTAGTGGATAAATGGATTTTAGTAAAGTTAGAAAATAATTCTGTAGAATTTTAAAGATTAAGTATAAAGAGATAGTGTAGCAGTATCTCATCATGGGAATAATAAAGTACCTGTTAGATTTAATGATGTAGGGTCACATTAATAGCTTAGTTTTAACCATAATTAACAAAAAGGTATTTCTATTTGTTACTCTGATAATGCAGTTGCTTTTTAAATAGAAGAATTTTAAGTAGGAAAAAACTTGTTGGTAGATTATCTATTTTGAAAAGTTTAAATGTAACAAAGAGAAACTGTAGCAGATCATCTGTTTGAAGGGAACATCTGTTGGAGCATACAGCATTATTATGGTGTCATTTTAATTTTCAGCGTTGATTGGTTTGCATTAACACTGTCTATGTGATGCATATATCCCTGCTAGAGGTAAAACTTCCATGTTTATTCTCAGCTGTAGCTGTTGGAATCCATCAGAATTGTGCTTGAAAGAATATCTTTCCTTATGAATTTTTAATCATGGTTGAGGCAAGCAGCAGATTAGATATAAATCAAGAAGTTTTAGGAAAGATAAAAAGTGTTATGTTGATATTCACTTTTGAAGTAAGCAAAAACTGAAAAGAAAAGAGTCAGAAGAGCAGGGACGTGTGTCAGCAACTACAAAAACATAATAGATCTGATAAAGGCTTGCCTTTTTGAGAAAAGAGAAGCTGACCTTATTACCTCATCTTGAATCGTTAAGTATTGATCTTGCTTTGTTTTTCTAAGGCAGCATTTCAGTGCAAGGCATTATTACACCTTTGATGAAAGGGCAGGACATTAACAGAATAGCCCGTTTTATGAGTTCACTTAAAAAAAATCAGTAGCATGGCTTAATGCCTTTCCTGTCAGTCTCTTTCTCTATCTGTTTATTGCTGATTTGATAGTCTCTAGTCCTCCTTTGCTGTTAAATGTTTGTGTCCTTTGTTTGTGCTGGTGGATTTTACTACATTTGAATGTGAGAGAAAAGCCTGTCTTTGCCAGATTGGTCTAATTAACCATCTGGGTGAGAATATACATTAAATAGACCTTCTAAATGATGAAAGAAGAGAGCTCACAACAACGTAGATTTTCTTCATGTACTGGGGTTTCTCCTGTTTTATTTCCTCCACGAATTGATGGCCGAAAGCTTGTCCGGAATGCTTCATTTGGAGGATACAATGAACTTTCTCCTTCTGTGCCAGGTTTGTTTGCTTAATCTTGCATTCTTGTCTTAATTTCTTCAAGACTTTTCATTAAAATAAACCAAGCATTTTAACATCTTGAAACTGTTTTGTTGAAACAAAACAATTCTACAATGAAAGCTTGGGTTTCAATAACTGCTTCTCTGAGGCTTGTCTTTTCCATATTTTCTCTTACAGTCTCTTCAGCTGAAACTTGAGAATGAATGAAGTAGAAATTTTGAGTACTTATAGCATAAATTTTTGCTTTAACTATGAAAGTAAATATTAGAACCCTTTGACAAAACTAAAGCCTTTCTGCATTTAAAATAAATGCAAAATGCAAAGAAATTACACTGAAGATTTTAGCAAATGGAAATCAGATATTTAACATTGATATTTGACCATTTTCTGCAGAATAGTAACTACAGTATGATTGTTGTTTAGTATAAGCTTTTTTTTTGTTTGTTTAGTATAAGCTTTAATCTTACTACTTTGTTATAATTTCAAGTCCTGACTAATGTGAAGTTTTCTACTTAAGTATAATATTTGAAATATCTCACTTTCTTCTCGATATGTGCATTGACGTGTGATTAATTTTTGCTAAGAAAACAGATATTTTAAGTAATATTTTTCAAATGAAATTAGGCATTTGGCAGCCATGATTTAGGCATTAAATAATTGGTCAGTGAGATGTAGACATAATTAACCTTTTATTATTTGAAAAAGATATAGCAAATATTTAGACATATGTTTTTAAATATAAGTACTCTTATGTTTTCCTTTCAGATTTTCAACTGCTTTATACCACAGTTACATTACTCTTAATATTATAATTTTCTTTTAAAATAAAAATATTCTTCAATACACATGACAAAAATTGTTGATTGAGACTGGTGCTTGCTTTAACCATTTATATTTCTCTGACACATTATTAAATTTGAATTAAATTTTCTGTTTTCACACTAACCTTTGTCCTTGGCCTTTTGTGGATATTCATGCTGATAAGTGGCATGTCCATTCTTCTGAGATAATGAAGCATCTTATACAGAGTGTTCACCTGGGCAAGTAGACAAATTATTGTAATTTATTTGTTTTACTTTCTTTTGTAATGGTGTTTTCCAAAGGAATTAGAAACCATAGTTCTGAACTGTGCCTAAGCAGCTTAAGCTTTAAGTAGCATTCATAATCTGTACTCAGTCTTCTTAGCATAGCATAGTTCCTTTCTTATGTTCTCCAAAGGTATCTTTGTTCAGAAGCCACTTTGAAAATACAGTGTACTGATATTTTTTAATGTGATTACGGTGTCTTTGCTTTTACAGTGAGACTTAGTTCCGTTTCTGCATTTGTCTCTGTCTCCTTGATTTTATTTTTAAGTCATTTGCTAGCACATGCGCATTGCTGACCTTCATGCCACAATCTCCTTAGTATAATCATGTGACCTTGATAAACAGTAAACTTCTTAAAGTTTGGTTTTCACTTAATTAGGTAATTAAAGACAATATTGTCAGTTTAAATGGTCAGAGAATATATTTGAGATCATTGTGATAGGTTTGTTTTAAAAAAAGTAAATTATTTCCTTCATTTCCCAATTCTTGAAATAGAGAAAAATCAAATTCATAGGAATGATTCCATATTCTCTGTAATACAACCACCTATGATGAAAAGCTTTTTAAAATATCTGCTTTACTATATTAGCTAAATATTAGGATAAATTTAAGTATATCAAAGAAGTGGCTTTTTGTTATGTATTTAAATTAAAAGTAACACTTTGCATTTTAGTTTTCCTTAGAAAAATCTTTTTGTCTTTCTGTCTCTGTCTCTGTATCTGCCTCTCCCTCTCTCTCTCTCTACCCTTTGTAATAACCTATACTATAGAGATGGCATCCATGCCCAAGTATTTATGTACCTAAAAGTAAAAATAAATAAACTTTGAGAAAAGAAATTATCTATAGACAAACTGTGAACTTAGGTACATAGATATTTTTTAGTATAGTTTGACTTAGAGATTTTTCATTCTGTGCAGTTTCTTGGTTCTTGGCTGTGTTTAGTATAGTTAAAATTAATGTAGCAATTCTGCATTTAATTTATAGATATTTATTATATCTGCATTTGCGTATATATACACATATATATATAATCTCATTTTAATAAGACTAACAGAAAATTTGCATTATTGTATTTAAAGCATTAATGAACCAAGTTCCCTACTGAAGTATATAAAAAGGTTACACCTTTGTTCAACGATGATATTACTTCTACTCTGTTAATAAATGAGGTTAAGGGCAGAGTGCTAATTTGTTCAGGAATGATACTCTGATGCATTAGAAGGAGAAAGTAAACCCTATGTACTTAAATAAGAGATTATCAAATATGAAAATTATTTGTAGAAGAGAAACTGAAGTCCCTGGTATGTAAAAGAAGAACTTGACTCTGGTCATATAATTACATGAGATAGAAGTTATAATTATCATGAATCTGATTATTTCCAAAATGAGAAAATTAGAACAAAAATATATGGCAGACTTTTTTATGAAACCAAGTTAAATGTAATTTTTTTAATAAACTCTTTAACTAGAAAATTCTCTATTTGCTTTGATGGGTAAGAGCATTTCTGAAAAG
This sequence comes from Heterocephalus glaber, assembly GCF_053883595.1. NCBI lineage: Eukaryota > Metazoa > Chordata > Mammalia > Rodentia > Bathyergidae > Heterocephalus > Heterocephalus glaber. The sequence goes on along the minus strand of NW_028258356.1, from coordinate 7,648,774 downwards.
CACTAGTATTTCTCTTTATCAGAAACTCATGGTTATGTCTACCAATCATATATTTCCAAGAATACTCACAGCACTATTGTTCATAATGGGGAAAAATTAGCAATCATACAAGTGTCTGTCAGTAATGGAATGGATACATAGTGGTATAGTCCCACAGTGAGATTCTAATCAGCAGTGAAAATGAATGAAATACCTGCTGTGATAAGTTACTAAATAGTACTGTACTGGCAAAAGTCAAGACAACTACTTTTTTTTTTTTTGGTACCAGGGATCAAACGCAGGACTTTGAGCTTGCCAGGCAGGCGGCAACAATTGCACTAATGACATTAAGCAATTCTCAATTTCTTCATTTGGATGGCAGTTACCTAAGTATGCCTTGTATTTGTTAGGTTATTCGTTTATAGTTTTTTAAAGGTATACTATATTTCACATTTTAAAAAACTTTAGAAGTAAAAATGGCATCCAATTTGTTACCAGTTTTTAAAATATAAGTAAGGTTCACACCCTTCTTTTCTCACAATTAGTTATGGAATGTGAACATGAAAACAAATAATTGCATTACATTGCAGTGCATACTGTAGTACAGGTATGTGTAAAGTATATATCTCTGAGAATTGGAACTATCAATGCAAGACCTCCCAGACAGGTGGCTTGGCATCCTGAGCCACATCATGGTATTGGAGAAACAGCATGAATTTTAAAGTTAGACCTAAGTTTCATTCAGCTCTGGTACTGTCAATTATTGAATTAGTCAACTTAATTTTGTGAGTCTTGGATTTTTTTTCAGCTATATAAATATGGTTCATATTTGCATATGTGATATATGGTAAAGATTATTTTTAAAATGTAAGATAGAATCTATCATGTTACCTTTCACTCATGAGGGTTCCCGCAAATGGGTATTGGTTGTTTTATTCTTAGTGTTTTCATTAATATTATGGAGTGGCTTATTATTATTATCATTATTGTTGACAAATGAATTAGAATTAACCAGGTATAGAATAAGCTAAAGGAATATAAACTAAGTAGGAAAGGATGGCAAAGCAAGAAATGTCTAATAAACTGGAAAACTAGGGAAACATATATATTTGTCTTTTCATTGATGTATAACTCATGTATAGTTAAATTGCAACTTTTTGAATTTTTAATTACATATAGATACTTATAATCACTTCCCAGATCTTCAGAAGGTTACCTCATGCCCCTCCCCATCAGTACCTCCTATAGCAAGGTAAATGACTTTTCAGTCGCTAACCTCACAGAACAGATTTATAAATGGAATCATATGGTACCTTCTTTTCTTTTTCTTTCGTTTTGTTTTTTTTGATAGGGATAGATGACTTCTTTTACTCAATATATCTATTGTTTTGTTCTTTTTCATAGTGTAATATTCCATTACAGGACCATACTATGTGTTCATGTATTCTATTAATAGTGGTGTGAATCAGTTGCAGCTTTTGACTGTTAGAAATAAAGCTGCTGTGATTCTTCTACCTTTCTTTTAATGAGCATGCATACTCATAACTGTTGTAGACACTGCCAAATAGTTTTCCAAGGTGATTATGCTACTTTAAAAATCCACTAGCAATGAATAGAGTTCCAGTTATTTCCTGTTCTCATCTGTACTAGAATGGTATTAGTTCCTTAGTTTAATTCTCTTGATAGAAATGTGGATTCTATCTCACTTGTAGGAATGGGGAGGATAGTTGTGAAAAGATTTTAGTACCCCAAATCATTACAAGCAAATTTGGTGAGGGGGAAAAAAAACCCTATTCTTCATTACTAATAGGGTCAATAATGTATTCTGGAGTTTAGGATTTTGTCTTTAAATATAACTATTGTAATAAAGAAAGAATTTTAAAATAATGCTGAATTCTCATACACAATGGAAAATGACTAAAGAGTCAAAAGTATTTTGGTCGAACCCCTTTGGCTTCTGATAAATATATTTTCATAACAGACTTTGTCAGATAAGATTATTTTGCACTTTAGGAAAAGTAGCTTTGTCTAGTCTTACAACAGAGTCCCTAGTGTGACAATTTTTGCCTTGCTTCTTTGGAATTTCTCTTGAAATTTTATGTACAATATGACTATTTTCACTTTAGAACTTTAACCATTTTTGTATGTTCTGTGTTCTTTGCAATTCACACTGGTCACCTAATTTTTAACTTTTTTTGAAATTAAACACATTTGACCACTTGTAAGACATTTTAAAAAGCATTTTGCTTTACCCATCTATAATTTTAAGTAACTTAGAGTAATTGGGACAAGCTTTTAAGATAATCATATAATTTACAAGTTTGAGGTATAGAGACCTAAAATGGGATTCATTTGGACTTAACAAGTAATACATAATCTAGATTTGTGAGTCTCTCTCTTTTTTTTTTTTTTTTTTGGTACCAGAATCGAACTCAGGACCTTACACTTGTGAGGCAGGCAGCGGAACCACTGAGCTGAATCCCTGGCGAGTGCCTTTTTTCAATATTTGACACTTTTTATAAGACATACCTGCATTTAAAAAGTCTATTCTGACTTACAACTTTTTTAAATTTACTGTAGTATTTTAAAATAATGTAAATATAGACACAATAAACAAGGCATTTTTCCTACTCTGATACATGGATTGATCTAGATTCAGCTGAAACCAAGACACTAGAGAAATTGAAGTCTGTTCTTTTGAGAATAAAAGAAAAGACTTTTCTATTTATATTCTATATTTTTAGAAAAATCTTTGTTCTCTTGCACGTGTGTTTAGAAAATCTTTGAAGTTGTTATTTGCTAGTAGTAAGAATTTTTATGTTTACTGCTTTGTATAAATAATTTTTTTAATGAATTATGTAACTTTTTGGTTTCCCTTACACTAAGCTCCAAATTTTTGTAAGTTTTCACTTAAAATTTCATGCTGCATTTGTGAAAAAATATCCTCCCTACTGCTAGAATTGAGTGATGCTTCTTCTTTCTTCTTTTTCATATTGTAAAAGTAATTGAGTAAAATATCTGACTTAAGAAAATAGAATAGATTTGTTTTAGTTATTATAAACCAAAAGCAGAATAAGAGGTACTGTCACTGATATGCTAAAAATAATTTTGAAATGCTTCAGGTAATGGTAGTATAATTGTACATGTATTTCTTAATACAGAACAAATAATTATATAGTTAATATTACCTCTCCTCAAAAGTAGAAAGAAGGGCCAGGGATTTAGCTCAGTGGCACCGTGCCTGCCTCACAAGCACAACATCCTAAATTCGATCCCCAGTACCAAAAAAAAGAAGTAGAAAGAATCACAATAAATTGTATACTGTTCCTTTAATACTTGAAGTACAAATTTTATTAACATTCTTTAGTTGAATTGTTATAATAATTTAATAATTTGTTAATTGCTTCAGCATAGAGCTATTTTAACGTTATGTGAATGCAAGGGTATATGTGTGTTTATCCCAGTACACTCATGTATTTTATGTCCAACCTTTTAGCATTTGTTGAGCAATAGACAATGATAATATAGTCAACATTAATAAATGTATACTGTGTGTCAAGTACTATGCTAAGTGTTTTTTTCTTTTCTTTTTTTTTTTTTTCTCTTTTTTTAGGGGGTGGGCAGCATAGGGATAAGGTCTCACTGTGTTGCCCAGGCTGACCTCAAACTCCTGAGCTCAAGTGCTCCACCTATTCCAACCTCACATATATCTGGGAGAACAAGTATATCCCACTGCAGGTTTATTTCTCCAAGCCCTCATTCCAGGTTTATTTCTCCCATCTTTTAAAATCACCTATATTTGAGAATATTTCCATTTTTATAGTGGTGTGAAAGTATATTTGCTTGGGTCTGTCATTTGCTCTTTTTAGAAACCATCTCACTAGACTAAAAGCTCTATGAGGGCTGATTTCATACAGAGTGCTGTAGGAGCACCGAAAATGGCTATTTAGCCTGATTTTGGTGGGTTCAAGGAAGGACTTCGTTGCCTCCCTAAGCTGTAATTAATTCTAAATAAGTACACTAGAGATGACTCTTTAAAGATCTATAAACTATTACAGTATAAACTGTATATATAGTATATAGACTGTATATACAGTCTAGACTTCCTGCACTGATACACATCAAATATAGTCTATATCTTAAATTGAAGCCGGGTGTGGCACATGCCTGTAATCCCAGTAATTGGAGAGCTATAAAGCAGGAGGATCATAAGTTCGAAGCTAGCCCAGCTAGGTGGCAAGACACTGTCTCAAGAAAAGCAGAGAAAGGCCAGGGATTTAGCTCAGTGGTTTGGCCGCCTGCTGCACAAGAGCAAGAACCCAAGTTCAATCCCCGGTACCAAAAAAAAAAAAAAAAAAACCAGAAAAAAAGAAAAATAAATATATATGTATATATATGTTCACTAAAATGTGAATATATGTTCACTAAATTTTATATGTATATAAAATGTTAACATTAATGACTATATATATTCAAAAATAACAATACTGAGATATTGACCATTTTTTCCCAAAGGTTTTGAAAGAGGAAGGGAAGATATTTCTCAAAATAGAGATGAATCTTCACTTTCCATGTCAAAGAGCAAGGTAAGCATATTGTTGTTCTAAATCTATGATTATGATATTTTTCTAATATTTATGATGAGAGAACTGAAATCCTATCCAGCTTTTATGGGATGTTTCTTAGGTTGGTATGTCTAAGCCAAGTAGTATGTATGAAAAAATAAAGTTCTACTGGAACTGATTTAAGTGCCGTTGGTTACTCAGAAAAACAGCCGGCAGGTACCCAGTGCTTTCTCCAGAGTAATATTGTTTCTGGTGTGTTTTCCACAGTAGTACTTCTCAGACTGGAGTTTGGGGATTCCATTCAGAGATATTCTAAGTTTCATGTCTTATAAAATGAGAAAAAATTCTTTTAAGTTTTTGAGTTTATTTATTTGACAAAACATATATATTTTACCAGTTAAAGGACAAAGATCTTTGCAGTAATAGCCTGCAATTAAATTTTTTTCCTAAGACCTAATTTCTTAAATCAGTCTTTCTCAAACTAGAATACTTTTACTTATTCTTAGATGTGTTTAGAATTATTTCTTTAAGAAAACCTACTCAAATTTAAGAAACACTATAATGATGTAGCAATTTCCTACACTGAATTTTCTAAAATTTGTCACAGGATTTGACTTTTTTTTTTTTTTTTTTTTGGATTTGACTTTTGACTGTTATTTCTGATCAGATTTAGTAGCAACAGAAAAAGCTTTTATATTTTGGAATATACTTAAAAGACTAAGAAAACCTATTTCCTTTTTCTTCCTCTTTTCTTTTTTCTTTTTTGGTACTGGGAATTGAACTCAGGGCCTTGTGCTTGCCAGGCAAGTACTGCGCTGCTGAGCTCTATCCTCAGCCCAGAAAACCTATTTATTAAGCCATTAAATTCTCTGCTCTTCTCAGCAGTAGGCTCTGCTCCTACTACCTTCTGTTTTTGTTCTTGGGAGTGGTTAAGAAGATTACACAATATTTTTATTTGTGATTTTATGGAAATTTTATTCGCATTTAACTTTTCAAGTATTCCTTACATGAAGGTCCATGTACCATATGTGTATTAAGGATGGAAGTTTAATAATACATCATACATATTTATATAATTTTACATAAGAAATGCCTTGATTGTATGGGGAGAAAAGATTATTTTCCCACCCATTGCAGGATTCATGGCTAATACCCTTATAACAAAAGACAGATTGACAAGAGAAAAAGCATACAGATTTATTTAATATAAATTGTGTGACCATTAAGACAGTGGTCAGTAAAGTTTATGAAGAGAAAGTTATTTATTAAAATATTTCTAATAGAGGGCCGGGGACTTAGCTCAGTGGTTCCGCTGCCTTCCCCTTAAGCGCAAGGACCCAAGTTCAATCCCCGGTACCAATAAACAAAACAAAACAAAATATTTCTAATAGAATGGTTTATGGTTTTAATTTTTGGTCTGTTAAAAGTATGTTGAAGGCCAGGGATTTAGCTCAGTGGTTTCGCCGCCTGCTGCACAAGCACAAGGACCTGAGTTCGATCCCCGGTACCCCCAAAAAAGTATGTTGATACAGGAAACTGATGTAGTAATGTATAAACTATATAACTTTTTCACTGGTTCATTATTTTGTCAAAACTAGACCATGTAACAAGGATTCCTGGGGTTTGTGGTAACACACTCATTAACTCGTAAGCTAATACTGTTAGTATTCTTCATTTAATAATATGTAAGCGGGTCAGGGATTTAGCTCAGTGGTTCCGCCGCCTGCCTCACAAGCGCAAGGTCCCGAGTTTGATCCCTGGTACCAATAATAATAATAATAATAATAATAATAATAATAATAATATGTAAGCATATTACAGTATTCATTTCCTATTAAATTGTGGGAAATAAAATGTCATTTTAAGTTATCCTCTGATACTAGCCATTACAACTTTGGGTTCCCAGGGCCAAGGAGAAGACAGAGACCCATTAACCTAGAGGAACTTTGTGACATTAGTTTGGTATCACAACGTACAGCATAATTTTAGGAATAAGTGATTTGATGTTTCAAGCCTAGTACTTAAAATCAGTAACTTTAGCAAAAATTTAACCAAGTTGATCCCCCCCTTTCTATATTCAGTTTCTGCAGTTTTCTTTCAATATAGTCAATACTATCACCATAAGCTAGTATTTTGTACCAAGTAGCAGAGACATTTTTAGCAGATATGAGAGAAATTAGACACACATGCCAAGTTTATTTTCATTTTATTAGTAGATGAGATATTTTATTGAGTCTTTCCTTTTCTTCAGGTCATACCCTGGATATTGTTGATGAGTAAACATGATGCCCCCTGAATGGGTCTGATAACCGAATGAGGGAGTTATACTCAGAAGCTTTTATCCTTGATCATATCTAGTGATATGCAAGCCTGGCCATTCTACAGTTCAAAGTCACCATTTAGATCACGTTGTTTATAAATTCTTAGTACTAGTAATATTGCTAAGAAGTCTTTTAAGTGTCCTCTCCAGTATCTAATGCTAGGAAAAATTTTAAATTTTAGGACATTGAAGGAATATGTTTGATTTTGTTCTAAGATTTATCGAAACAGCCTTTAGTTTTGCGCTCTTCAACCCTGGTGAAAGATTGTGAGCACTGGATTAGGAAACCCAGGATCTGATCACTGCTATTAATGATTATAAGTTTGGAAAATCAACCTCCTGAGCCTCCCTTTTATGAATTATAAAATGCTGATAAAACCACTTGTTGTGCCCATTTTTTCAAGATCCTTATGAAGATTAATATATTTCCTGTTGCTGGGACAAAATACTTGACTTCCATAACTTAAAGGAGGAGAGATTTATTTGGCTCACAGTTTCCAGTGGGTTCAGTTTGTGGTCAGCCAGCTCCAAGGCAGAAATGGCAAGGTTGTAGAAGGGTCTGGTGGAGAATACCTGCTCACCTGGTGACAGCCAGGAAGCTAAGAGAGACAGGAGGAGCCAGAGACAAGAATATATCCTTCCAGGTCACACCCGCAGTGACCCTGCTCCAACCTGGCCTCATCTAACAACACGTTTATCTACTGAATTTATCAATGGATGAATCCACTAATGAGTATAGCTCCCCATGATCTAATCACCTTTCAAACACGAGACTTTGATGAGATATTTTACATCTACACTGTAATAATTAAATAGAAATAGGAAATATAAACTAAAAGTCTGAAAACAAAGACATTGAAAAGAATTTAGGTACATTGGATAGGTAAGAAGGAAGAGATCCTATGAATATTGTGATTTGATACTGTACAATTTAGAGTGGTTTAATACTAGTTTCTGAAGAGAGTATATTTCTTCCCAGTGCAGGAGGTATACTAATTGGGCAGTGTATATAGCAACTTGTTAAAATTTACATGGTTTGGTTTTTCACTTAGAATATTTCAGCTGTTAAAAAATAACACTGCTTTGGCAGTTTTTGTCTGGAGAATTAACTAAATGATTGTGTATGTTCTTAGAAATGCTCTGAAAAAGTTGAATGTAAAACTTCAGAAATAATCTTATTTAACTTTACATTGCAGATTGGTTTTTACTTTTGAGTATTTATGGGTTCAACATGGATGGGGGGGGGAGTTGTTTGTTTTGGGGGGTTTTTTTGGTACCAGGGATTGAACTCGGGTCCTTACACTTTTGAGGCAGGCGGTGGAACCACTGAGCTACATCCCCTGCCTGATTTGTTTTTAAAATCAAATACTCTAGGGCTGGGGATGTAGCTCAGTAGCACAGCGACTGCCTGGCAAGCTCGAAGCCCTGAGTTCAATTCCTGGTCCCCCAAAAAAAAGAAAGAAAAAGAAATATTCTATAGGAAAAAACAGTTTTTGAAACTCTACATTTGCTTAAATCATAGTGCTAATGGTAAGAATTTGAGAAATTAACATTAGATTTTATATGACATGTATAGATTAAGTGAAGGGTTTTTTTTAAATGAAGGTTTTAATTGTTATTTATCTTCTGTTCATGTCTATGTAATTTCAGTCTGAATCAAAACTTTATAATGGCTCGGAGAAAGACAGTTCAACTTCAAGTAAGCTCACAAAAAAAGAATCCCTTAAGGTTAGTTTCCATAGTTACTTCTGGAAAGTAACTTAACATTGTGTTTTGCTTATGCTTTTAAAAGTAGGCTATGGGCTGGGGATTTAGTTCAGTGGTGCCTTGCCTGCCTTGCAAGTGCAAGATCCTGAGTTCGATTCCCGGTACCAAAAAAAAAAAAAGAAAAGAAATAAATATATAAATATATATATATATATGCATGTTCTTAAAGGAAGAAAAAATATCCAAAGAGACATAGGGACAGGCACACATAGAAAGTGTTAATATTTGTATGGTGCACTAAGGTTGCCAGATAAGACTGCTTGATGACTGCTTCAGAAAAGCATGCTTCTCTGAGAAGGATGCTTCAAGCTTCATTGGCCAAATTGGGGGGCGGGCGCACTAAGGACCTGGAATCTCATTACAGTTATACCAGAGCTGAGCAGGCATATCACCATGTTATATAGTATACTTGATGGAAATCTCTGGCACTCATTGAAATTACAGTTTGCTAGCTGCTAGATGATGGGCTGAATTTGGTCCATATTTTGTTTGAACTGCATAATGTTTTAAAAATTCAAGCTAACAATTAAAAGGGCAAATTTCCAACTTCTCTGAGGAAATATGTATTATTGGACCTGCCTTCCTGGATGTCAGCAGAACCTGGGGCTTAAGGATCGCAGGCTTTCAACTGGTCATTGCCTAGTCTGCTTAACATGTGTGTTTATGCCTGGTCCTATTTGCATTTGCGGTCTTATTAAATCTGTTAATTCCAACATGAGTATTTTTAAAAATCAAAAGTCTAAAGTTTCTTTGGATATAAAATTATTATTGTATGTATAGTCTCTTTCCAGGAAATGCAACTTTTTGTAGAATATATTTGTATTCCAATTTTTAAAAATCTAGTCACTAATAGATTGTCTTTACTCTTACCCTCACACAACGGTAAAGTATTAATAAGACTGCATTAACCCATTGCTGCTTTCTTCAGCTGTCTCAGAAATATCATGCATGAGGTAAAACTACTGAATAAATTAATTGCATTCTCATGGTTTCTTATTTATGTCTTCCATTTTAGAATCAGGAAAGAGAACAAGACTTCCATTCACAAACAATTGCAGTATTGTTTATAATAGGCAAAAACTGGAAGCAAAGTAGATTTCTATCAGTAAATTCATTAAGAAAATTAATTAGGAATTCATTAAGGAATTCATTAAGAAAAATGATAGAAATAATTTAACCTAGTAGGTAGGAGCATAGCTTTGGGAGCCAGTCAGCTTTGATTTGAATCCTGATTCCACAACTATCTAGCTGTGTGATCTGGGCCTTTTACACTATCCACCTCACTTTTCTCATCTGTAAAATAAGGTTAATAATAGTTCTACTTCAAAAGGTTATTGTGATGATTAAGTGAGGTAATTGTAGTACAGCTTAAATCCTTAGAACAATGACTGGTTCACAGGTTGCACCCAGTGTTAGCTTTCTCATTATTTTGATACTAGGAATCCTATGGAGCAGTTAAAAGAATAAGGTGAACTGGGGGTGGTAGGGAACACTGTAACCTCAACACTCTGGGAGGCTGAGTAAGAAGGATAGCAAGTTTGAGCCCACTATGGTCAAGCTAGCAACTAAATGAGAGAGTTCTGTCTCAAAAAGTAAAAGGGGCTGAAGATTGAAGTCATTGTGAAGCCCCTGGGTTCAAGTCTCAGTATCAAGGATTGGGGGTGGGCTATGAATAAAGTAGTCATGGAAATTTTCAAGAAAATATTGAATGGGAGAACTTTTTATGTATTAAAAAACATAAAGTTATGTATTTGTATAGATCATGTACAGTCTTAAAAGGAAGTGTTTTACAGAAGATAACAGTGACCAGTTCTGGGAGTTGCACTAAGACGGGGTATAATAAAAGTAGCTTTTAGCTTTCTTTTATTTGAAATTTTTACCATGAGATTATATTCATGCATTGTTGTATAATATAAAAGAGATAATATTATTTAAAAAGATACTAGTAATGAGAAAATCTACATTTTAACCCAAGTTGCCTAAAAGTTCCTCCCAGCAATAAAACAATCAAATATACTATAGCTTTTTGTAATTCTATGATGCTAGAATTCTGAAGACATTGAGAATCTTATGTTCTACATTGTATAGACCTAAAAAGTTGAAAAGAAATTGTTTTTTTGTTTTGAGTTTTTAAATTTTTTTATTATTTATATAAAATAGGTGCAAAAGAAAAATTACCGAGAAGAAAAGAAAAGAGCCACAAAGGAGTTACTCAGTACAATCACAGATCCTTCTGTTATTGTTATGGCTGATTGGTTGAAGGTCAGTGTGTGTTGAATCTTGAATTCTAACTGCTGGATGTTTACCTACAGGAATGCAAAAGTTCAGAATGTACCTAAAGCCCACAAAACAAAAATAACTCCTAAGATGACTGTTTTTCACTGGGAAGAAAACTATTAATTGTATTTCAGAGGATCTTATGTTCCAATCTAAGTTATCATTTGAAAAGCAGTAATTATCAGACAAATATATATATTAGTGTTTCCTTAGCTGATTCTTTGGACCTCTGGTTATTTTTATTTTTACTTCCTTTTTCCTCATCCCTGTCACTGTAGCCTTTTTCTCATTCCCATCTGAGGGATAGCTGATAGGATTCTTTCAAACTAGTTCTAACTTTAAGAATGAATTTATAGCTGGGCAGGGTGGTGCACACCTGTAATCCCAGCACTCAGGAGACTGAGGCAGGAGGATCGCTGTAAATTCGAGGCCAGCGTGAGCTACACAGTGACTTTAAGGCCAGCCTGAACTACATAGCAAGACACTGTCTCAAAAAAAAAAAAAAAAAAAAAAAAAGAATGAATTTGTAAGACTCTAACTCTCAGAAAGTTTTAGTACCTGGCATTCACCTAAGGATCACCACTGCCCTGAAGACTTACCACTTTGCTCTAGAGTTGGTAAAACTTCTAACTTAATTACCCTTATTGCTCTAGAGTTGGTAAAACTTCTAACCTAATTACCTTTATAAGATCTACCATAGAAATTTTCTCACTAAAATAGAAGTCTGATGATAGTTGGCCTTAAAATTCAAGAAATTCTAGAGTTACCTTCAAATTTGTGCTAAAAACAACTTCCAACTTATTTTGGTGCTACTTGCTACTTACGAGTGTATGAGCACCTTAATCTCACTTATGTTTTCATAGTCAAACCCTCTGACTGACTGACTGATTGACTGTTGATTTATTTATTGAGACAGGGTCTCCCTCTGTAATTCGGGCTATAGCCTAGACTCTTGACAATCTCCCGCCTCATCCTAGAAAGTGCTGGGATTACAGGCATGTGCCACCACACAGAGCTTTGACTGTCTTTTTAAACACCACCTTCATTCTGATAACTGTCCTTCATTTTCTAGCATCACATCTCTAAGATCCAGAGTGTTATCTCAGGGTAACTCTCTTTTCTTCTCTTGTTTTACCATCTCTTTTACATATGTACATACATGGGTTTTTCTTAGAGATTTTATCTTTTTTGTGTGCCTGGTTCCAAATTCCCCCTTGCTAAATTTTTCTTTATAATTACTGTGATCTGCCTGAGGGGAGAGGGGGTGGGGAAGCCTATATTTATTTCATAATTCTCCTAAGTAAATTGAGAAAACATGTTTTACAGTAAATAAAAGTGAGAATAATTCCTGTTTTTAATCTAAATACTCTATTAGCATCCTTGTAATTTAGTTCCCTAGAAGCTCTTTTAGTAGATTACAGATAAACAGTGATTTTTTTTCTCCACTAAGTTTATTGGTACTTTTTAGGTATACATTATGATCACATTCATCATTGGAAATTTGAACCTGTACATGATATATCGTGGTTCTTGTTTTTTCCCATTCCCCTTTCCTTTCTTCCGCCCCTCTACTCCTTCTTATTTACAAGAGCTTTGTTTCCATTTTTTCCTTCTTTTTTCATAAAAAGCAATTACTTATTGGGCCGCGGATTTAGCTCAGTGGTGCCATCGCCTGCCGCGCAAGCACAAGATCCCAAGTTCATTCCCCGGTACCAAAAAAAGTAGTTACTTTTTTCTGGTACCGGTTATCAAACTCAGGTCCTTGCGCTTGCGCAGCAGGCGGCGAAACCACTGAGCTAAATCCCTGGCCCAAGTAGTTACATATTGATGTAGCACTACAGATAAGGAGCTTTTTATGAGAAATTAATGTAACTTGTGTTTAAAGATTTCCTTCACCTAGAAGGACGAGGCATGGACTGACTAATGAGACCCTTCAAGAAATTTATATAGTGTACTTTATGTACCTACCAGGAATAATTTAAGGAAAGCACTTTTAGGAGCCAAGAAGAGATTCTTTCCTCTTCCTATAATTTGCCAGATATCCACTGCCTGTTATCTGACAGTTTTCAGCACTGTCATGTGGTAGTAAGGTGAAAACGCAGAAAGGGCAGAATAATAATTTACTTGCACAAATAAAATTGCAGCTACAATAAATGCTACAAAAAGAAGATTCTCAATACCTGGGAAGTCTTTTAATGGGCCCTGACCTGGTCCAGGAAGTTAGGAAAACTATTCTATTTAGTGCATTATTTCAAAACTGCTAATGTTGTCTTCCACTAAAATTTAAGTTCCTTAGAAGCAGAAGCCATATCATTTTACCTCTATTTGCAGTGCTTGCCATGTAGTGGCTTTATGGAAAAAGTATCTATTTAATCTAAACTGTGTATGTCATAGAGACTTTACATGAAAACATTCTATTTGCCTTTAGTCAGTTTGTGTCTTGTGAACCAGAAAGAAAAAACAAATATTTATTTTTTAAATAAACTTATGTTTCTATAGATTCGTGGTACTCTAAAGAGCTGGACCAAGTTATGGTGTGTGCTGAAACCTGGGGTATTACTAATCTATAAAACCCAAAAGAATGGTCAGTGGGTTGGAACTGTTCTGCTGAATGCCTGTGAAATCATTGAGCGTCCATCAAAAAAGGATGGCTTTTGTTTCAAACTTTTCCATCCTCTGGAGCAATCTATTTGGGCAGTGAAGGTATGTAACCTTTGTTGAGATAAAGATGACCGTCTGTGAGTAGAACTGATAAATCAATCAAATGACTTCTGTCCTTTGCCAGTACTCAAATTCATTTCTATTTTAAAAGGTCCCCTTTCTGTCTCTATCCACATTACATCAAAAGGCTTTATTTGCCTTGGTAATCTAACATACTGTTTTTCCAGAAAATATTTCTCAGATTTATATTATTTATTATCTCTTTTGTCCTTGAGGATTCGATTTGTGCTATTATGTCAATTTGTAATTGCTAACCCTTCTTTATAACATTGTATCATGTTTACTGTGTTTTTTTCTCTTCATAAGAATGGTAAGATCCCCTAAAACAGAAGCTGCCATTTATTTATCTCTGTGGTATTTCCTGTAGTGATATGAATGTGTGATGGGCAGCCTAGAAGGAAGCAAAAGCAGCACTGCTTACTCTTAATGGAGGCAGCTTTTGAGATGGAGCTCTTAACATTTTTTATAATGAAAAAGCATTACTGTGATTACTCCTGTACTTACTGCTGTATGCTAACCAAATCAGTCAGTGTAATTTCAGTATTTATAAGATGATTATTGCTTTGGTTTCTAGGAAGGTTAATTATCCTTGATAAAGGGTTTTGAACTCCTTCTTTAAGGAAAATTACCTATTGGCACAAAAATAGGCATGTGGATCAATGAAATGTAATAGCCACAATGCCAGGCACATTTAGCGATCTGATCTTTGACAAAGGGGCCAGAAACATACAGTGGAGGAAAGAAAGCCTCTTTAACAAATGGTGCTGGGAAAATTGGCTATCCGCATGGAGAAGATTGAATCTAAACCCAAATACCTCACCATGTACTAAACTAAAATCAAATGGATCAAAGATCTAAATATAGGACAGAAACAATCTGCTAGAAGATAAAATAGGTAAAACTCTAGAAAAGTCATAGGTGTAGGCAAGGACTTTCTGAACAGAACCTCAATTCCACAAGAAACATCAAGAGTCAGCAAATTCACTATTTTATATCTAGTGCACTGGTGGGATGAAAATTATTTGTTAAAATTAAAATTGGGTTTACCTATTTTATCTTCTAGTGGGAAAGTGGTTGGCACATGTACACAACACATCTCAATACTTTTTTCCCCCTTCTCTTCACTCCCTTTTTAAAAAATTTTTTTGCCAACATCAGATTATTTGTAAGTCTTTTTCAAGTTATCATAAACACAACTTAACAGCAAGACTAATAAGCCAAAAAATATACAAAATTCGTAAGACAAAATTATACTAAATCAAGGAACACTTTTAGATACATTGGCAATGCTAGATTTTTCCTTTCTTTTTTTTTCTATTGTGTTTTTACTTTGTACTTTATTTATATATTGAGTTTCTCATATAAAGGAAACCATGTGACATTTAAGCTGTGTGTCTGATTTGTTTCACTTAACATTTTGGTCTCAATGTATGCCCATTTTCCTACAAATGACTCAAGTTTATCCTTCTTTATGACAGAGTAGATTCCATTGTATATAAAAACCACATTTTCTTTATTCATTCATCTGTATGGTTATATAGGCTGCTCCCAGGATTTAACTATCATGGATTGTGCAGGAATAAACATGGGTTTGCATATATCTCAGTAATATGATGTCTTTAACACTTTTGGGAAGATACCTAGAAGGGGAATAGCTGGATCAAATGGAATTTCTACTTTTAGTTTTTTAGGAATCTCCATACTGATTTTCATAGTGGTTGTAACAGTTTACGCCCCCACCAAAAATGAAGAAATGTTCATTTTTTCCCTGCAGCCTCACCAGCATTTGTTATTGTTTGATTTCTTGATGACCATTCTTTCTAGAGTGAGATGGAATCTCATATTGTTTTAATTTGCATTTCTCTAATGTCCAGAGAGGTTGAACATTTTTTCATGTATTTATTGGCCACTTGTACTTCTTTACCTGAGAAATGTCTATTCATTTCAGATGCCCATTTTTGATGGGGTCTTTAATTTTAGAGGGTCTAATTTTTTTAAGATCTTTATATATTCTTGAGATTAGTCCTTTTTATTGATTTCTAAGTTCATTGCACTGTGATCTGATATTATGTATACAATAATTTTGATTCTTTTACATTTATTTAAGCATGATATATGGGCTCTGTTTTGGAGAAAGTCCCATGTACTACCGAGAAGGATCTGTATTCTGTTACTGTTAGATGGAACACACTGTAGGTACTTACTAAGTTTGAAAGTTTGTTTCAACTGATATTTCTTTGTTGATCTTTTTGTTCTGGTTTGTCTGCCGATTAGCAACAGTGAGGTATTGAGGTCCCCCATTACAGTTGTCTTAGTGTATGTATGATTTTTCATGTCCATTAATGTTTGTTTGATGAAGTCAGGTGTGCCAGTATTTGGTGTGTATATGTTTATAATTGTTATCTCTTCCTACTAAGTTGTTCCTGTAACCAATATGTAGTGACTTTCTTTGTCTCTTCTGATCAACTTTGGCTTGAAATCAACTTTGTCTGAGATTAGGGTAGCTGTGCCTGCTTTTATCTGGGTTCCTGTTGCATAAAATATTGTTTTCCCTCCTTTGATTTTTAATCCATGAGTTTCTCTGAATTAAATGTGTTTCTTGTATAGCGCATATCATTGGATTTTGTTTCTTGATCTATTCTGCCAGTCTATGTCTTTTGATTGGAGATTTGTATTGAGACCATTTGCATTGAGAGTTATTGACTTCTTCCTGTCATTGCATTATTTTCCTTTAGCTGCCCCCCTCCCCTTGCTTTGTGCTTAGCTGCTCATCCTGCCAAGCACATTCATTCTTTTTGACTTCTTGTCATTAATGGCTTCATTGTCATTTTCTAGAATATCCTTTATTTTATTTTTTTAATACTGACATGGTTATCAGTTTCTTCAAGTGCTCCTTGTCATGGAAATACTTTATTTCTCTGTCAATTTTGAAGGACAATTTTGCAGGGTTGGAAGTTCTTGTGGGTTTGAAACACTTCACTCCAAGCCCTCCTGCCCTTTTTAGGTTTGTGTTGAGAAGTCTGCTGTAATTCTAATGTGTTTACCTTTATTATATGTGATTCATTGCCTTTCTCTAACACCTTTTAAGATTTTGTCCCTATGTTGTATGGCTGGTATTTTGAATATAATGTGGCCCAGAGAGGTTCTCTTTTGGTCATGGCTATTTGGGATTCTATATACTTCACTTATCTATATATTTATTTTTTTTTATATTTGGGGAGTTTTCTGCCATTATTTCTGTGAAACAGATTATTCATGCCATGTGAGTTGTCTTCTGATTTTTCACTTATTCCAGTTACTCTTAGATTAGTCTTTGTGTCATCTAGCAGCTGTTGGATTCATTTTTTATGTTCTCTTGTTGCTTTTCAGGTGTTCTCGTGTAGTTGGTCTTTGAAAGCATCATTGTCTTCTGGTTCTGAAATTCTCTCCTCACATTGGTTGCTTCTGCTGCCCGTGCTTTCCATATAATTTTTAATCGCCTGGATTTCTGATTGAAATCTTTTCATGAACTCTAATTCTTTGGTAAATTGGCCATTCATATTTTTTATCATTTTGTTTAGCTCATCAAGCTTTTTTATTAGTGTCTGCTGAAAGCTCCTGGATCATCTTGGTTATTACTTCCATTAGCTGTTTAGTTACATCTTCTGTGATCCTGCTGAGTACCTCTTTGATCTGTTTTCTAACCTCCTCTGATATCTTTTCAAGTAATTCAGGTGTGCAGCTTATGCTCTTCTGCCCCTTAATGCCCCTGGATTAGCTTTGGGGGAGTTAGGAGTTTTAGGAGGCATTTTGTTGCCTTGTCTTCTTGTGTCCTTATTGTTTGGTATTGAGGTTTGTGGACGCTTGTACTCTAAAGATTTTGATGCTAGTATAGAGATCTCTTTAGTTGCTTTTCAGTGATGTACTTTGGGCATAGATAACTATATTTAGCCCCAAGATCTAACCACTTTGATTAATTTTCTATGGGAAGATATAGTATAATTAGTCCAACAACTGAGTTCTCTGAAAATGTATTCTAGAATTGTTAATGTCACAAAGATAATCTGAATATTGGCTTACAGAGAAATAGCAATAATTATGTGACTCTGGTAATATCAAGCTAATCAGCTGGAGTGGTATTGTTCAAGACAAATTAGATATTAACATACTATAAGCATCAACTATGTACCACCCTTAACCTTAA
The DNA here is from genome assembly GCF_053883595.1 of Heterocephalus glaber. Lineage (NCBI taxonomy): Eukaryota > Metazoa > Chordata > Mammalia > Rodentia > Bathyergidae > Heterocephalus > Heterocephalus glaber. Next base: position 7,630,962 of record NW_028258356.1, on the reverse strand, counting down.
AGAAGAAATCCACAATTATGGTGTAAACATTAAGATAATCCACATATTGTTTTAGAGCTAATATGTACTAAAGGTGATAACTGTATTTCCACTAGTGGTAGGGAAGAATTCAACAGTAGTTTTGTAGAGTTAAGTAGCAAAAAATTAATAAAGCTTTATGGTCATACTATTAAATGTATAAAGTTTTGGAACATGGGAATGCAGGAGGAAAAATGTGAAACCTTAAGCTATATGATATGAGAAAGAGCAGAGAGAAGTGGAACAAAGGATCTTATTAGGAAGTAGAAGAATGTTCATAGAATTAGATACAGGTAAGAGAAAAAATTGACAAGAAATATAAGATAAACGAAAAAGAAGAAAAAAAGAAATTATATGAGGAGTAAAAATAAGTGAAAAAAGTTAGGGCCAGGTGTGGTGATGCACACCTGTGATCCCAGCACTGAGGCAAGAGAATTGCGGCACGTTTGAGGACAGCGTAAACTACATAGTGAGTGCAAGGCCAGCCTGAACTACATAAGCAAGACCCTGTCTAAAGGGATAAAAATTAAAAGAGAAAAGAGGAAAAAATAAAGAAAAAAAGAATTAAGAAAAGAAGATAAGAAGCAAGGAAGAACGACAAAAAAATATTCCCCCAAACCCCAGTAAACTGGTGAAGAACAAAGGAGAAAAGAAAAAATAATAAGATAAAGAAGCCTAAAAACAATGCACATACTAACAAAAAACAAAAGCAAACAAAAAAGAAATTTCTCTGTGATTTCAAATGTGTGGTTTTCTTTCAGGATCTATAATTTTGAGGCAGTGCCCAAGTCAAGACATGTCCCATTTCACACTGGTAGATAAAGCAGGAAGCCAGACCTAAGATCCATGCTGGATGCAGGTACCAGCAGACAGTAGGATTAGGGCAAGGAGGCCAGTGTCGTAATTTTCAAACCCAGAGCTATTCAATCCAGAGCTTGGCCTCTGGCTGTGGGGGTAGGGCCTGTGTCCTTTTGCTGAAGTCCCTCAGTGAGTCTCTTTCCGGGCCATCTCCCGTGGCTGTCTCTCACCCAGTCACTTTGGGAATGTAACACTGGAAGTCCTGAAGTGAAGCTGTCCTGCAGCTGCTCTGAGTCCTCGGTTCCATCAACCCTTCCCTAGAATGGCATCCGATTAAGCACTTTCTCCAGGGATATAGCAGGCACTTGGACTGGAGTCCCTCACCAGCTATTGCCTGTAGGAGGACTCACATGGAAGCAGAATCCCGAGCTCTCCCTGAAGCTCCTGGCACCCACCCACTGGTCTGTTCTACTGCTGCATTTCTCCCTGAAGCCCTCTGGAGTTCCCAGCTTTTACTTTGTCTCTGCAGACTTCATTTCCCTTTCCCAAGAGCTACGAGCTGGGAGCTGGAGAGAAAGTAGACTGTCCTTTCCCTTCTCAGCATGGTGTTCTGTCTGTTTGATTTCTCTGTAGGTTTTAATGTTCCTGTCAGGTCATTTCTGGTTCCTGGGGATCTGCTTTTCTTTTTTTCTTCCCCAAGTTGTTGTTTTCCAGTGTCTGGATTCTAGATCTTGGAGAGGCTAAGTTGTTATTGTTTACCACTCTGCCATTTTCTCAGAAGTTCAATTTTCTGTTTTATTATTTTATTTATTTATTTATCTATTTTTTGGTACTGGAGATTGAACTCAGGACCTTGCACTTGCAAGTCAGGCACAGTGCCACTGAGCTAAATCCTAGGCCCTCCGATTTTCTGTTTTAATATCTAAGCCTTTGATACTTTTTAACTTGATTTTAGTACATGGTGATAGATATGGGCCTAGACTCAATCTTCTGTATGTGAATATGGCATGGTTTCTCTTATGTGAGAAACTCAAAATATAAATAATTTAAAGAGCAAAATTAAGGACGAGTAATAGAAATTAAGGGGATAGACTTTTTGCAAATTAGAAAGGGACCCAGAGATGGGGGGATGGGGAAAGAAGGAAAGGAGAAGGGGAAGAAAAAATAATTAAGATGTGTTATCCAACTTAGTGCAATGAATGTAACCACTATATACTACAAACATATACTAATAAAAAATTAAATTAAAAAATTAAAATTGGGTTTAGTGTATGGTAAATTTTAGGTTCTCTTTAAGATTTGAGCAATATTAAAGAATACTTAAATGGGACCGGGGATTTAGCTCAGTGGCACCACGCCTGCCTCACAAATGCAAGGTCCTGAGTTCCATCCCAGGTACCAAAAAAAAAAAAAAGAATATATAAATGATGATAAATATCACTATTATTTTCTCTTAAGGAAATATATTTGTTGGAAAAGAAAACTTCCCTTAATACTTGGATTCTCAAGAAGGATGAAATTAAATCTTATTTCCTTTGAAATTATAATCCATGCCCGCCGTACATTATTACAGAAAGTAGTGGGCAATATAAAGTTAAGATGTTATAATGCTTACTCTATTCTATTTGTTTTGTTGTTAAGGGTCCAAAAGGTGAAGCAGTTGGATCTATAACTCAGCCTTTACCTAGCAGTTATTTGATCATCCGAGCTACTTCAGAATCAGATGGTAACTACAGTTTTTGATGGATTTGATTTTTGGTTTCATTTTTAAGGTTTTATTTTATATACTAATTTGTGTTATCCTTGGAAAAATTTATTTATTATGATACTTGTAGCAGAAACATTGTAATTATAAATTGCTTAGAAGACAAAACACATTATTAACTCAGTAGACAAAGAAATCTGATAGAAAGAAAGCATTGTATAATTGAGCAATATGTTAGCACCTTTAAGTGTCTTCTTTATCCTCCATTGACAGATTACACCTTTTTGACTTACCATTGTTCTTTATGATAACTCATTAAATGTTAACATTTTAGGGATATATTTTATTCTATTTAGATTTTATCATTAAATGTTAATGTGAGGTACATATGCACTGGTTTGGTGTTATTTTACATATGAAGATATTAATGTACAAATTATTTTATTCCACACTTAATAACTTGATAATTCATTTAGCAAGTATGATAGAACAAAATTTACTTCTATGAAAGCAAGAAAACTTTAAAACCTTAATTAATCATGGATTTCTTTTATATTTTATAGTTTAGATTAGCTGGATATAGAGAATCTTATAACCTTCCCAAGTAGACTTTTTCAAAGATCATTTTTTTAAATTAAAATATAATTATGAACTTTCAATATGAAAATATTTTATATGGCTGATAATTTCTATCAGATCTTGAAACAAACGTGTGTGTGTAAATTAAGCACTGAAGTATATGTGAACATTTTTCTGCTAATAGAAGTATAAGTTTTAATATACAAATAGAGGTATTAATGTTTCTCTTAATAATGTGGCAGTTTCTCCAACTAGTGACAGGATCATATGGCTTTCTCCTTTTCTCTGTTTAAATGATGACTTTTGGGGGTGGATCTTCCAGTGCTGGACCAACACTGCCATCCCTATAACAAAACCACTTTCTAAATCCTGCCAGATCTGACTTCCAATAGTTTGTTTTGTTAAACAAATTTCTATCTATGTTCATACTCTTTTCTTCTATTATCTTTGTCCAGTTTTAGGATTAGCACAATGTTGAGTTCCTAAAATGAGGGGAGAAGTGTTCCTTCTTTTTTCTGCTTTAATTGTTTGATATAATTTATCAGTTAAAATGTTCATGAGCCTGCTGTTGTCATGTAGGTAGGTTTTTAAGCTAGGAATATACTTTCTTTAATAGGTGCTATTCAAATTTTATATTTCCTCCAGAGTTAGTTTCATTAATTTGTCTTCCAAGGTACTTCTTAGAAGTTGTCAAATTTATTTCAAAACAGATTTTTGAAATATGCTTTCTATATCCTTCTAAATTCTGTAAAATCTGTGTTAATGTCTCCTAGATCTTAATATTGTAATTTTAAAAAATGTATAACTGGTATTGTGTAACAGGAAGAAAAGGTCTAAAAGACCAGGGGAATTGGGAGGGGTAGGGGAAGAGAAAAAAGGGAAAAGGAAAAATATAAAAAGAGGAAAAAAAATGGAAACAAGGTCTTTGCAAATAGGGAAGGGTGGAGGGGGTGAAGGGAGGGCAAGGGAAGGGGAAAAAAATAAGAACCAAGATACTCATGTAAAGGTACAAGATCCCAATGATGAATGTAACTATTTTATACCAAAAATGTACCAATAAACTTAATGGGGGGGGAAATAATAATGTGGCAGTTAATGATAGCATTATACAGAAATTTTCCTAATTTAAAAAAGTTTTCATACATGTAAGTACAATGGGTTCTACTCTTTCAGGTAGTTTGTTGACAATAGAAGCATAACCCCTTCGGTATATTTTATGTACCTTGCTATTACCTTCAAATTATTCTGCATGTTATTGTTCTAAACTTTGGAAAATAAAGTGCATTATTGAGTATACTTGTTAATGTATACTCTATTCTATTTATTTATCAGTGGTTTCTGGATGCTTAGTATGTAAAAGTCACTTGTAAAATAAAGATTGCGTTAAGAAACCCTTAGCATGATACAATATTTGTTCAAATTAACTTTTCCAGTGCATATTTCTCAAAAAAATAATAGCATGTTTAAAGTTAACTGGTAAAGTTAAGATGGGTGTTCGTAGTTTCTTTACTTATACTTCTTATAAATCTGTGTTCTTCTAGGAAGGTGCTGGATGGACGCTTTGGAATTGGCTTTGAAATGTTCTAGTCTTCTCAAACGTACAATGATCAGGGAAGGAAAGGAACATGACCTGAGCATTTCATCAGATAGCACCCATGTGACTTTGTACGGCTTATTACGTGCTAACAATCTCCACAGTGGTGACAACTTCCAGTAAGTAGATATTACTACTAATTTATAATGATTTCAGAGATCTTGTACACTAGCTGAACAACAAGTTGATAGTCCTAGTATTTTGGCAATGAATATACGATTGAAATTTGCCTATCTTCTCCTATATGGCCTACGCCTTTAAAATTTGTCCGCTAAAAGGTATAATAGATAATGTGAAATAGGAAGAAAAGGGACAAACGGGAAGGGGAAGTGGGAGGGGTAGGGGAAAGGAAAGAAGGGAATGGAATTAATATGAGAAAATGAAAAAATGGAAACAAAGTCTTTGTAAATTGGGAGGAAAGGAGGGGTTGAAGGGAGGGGAGGGGAAAGGGGAAAAAATAAGAACCAAGAGAGATTATGTAAAGGTGCAGACTTCCAATGATGAATGTTATCATACTGTACCAATAAAATAAAAGTTTAAAAAATATAAAAAAAAAAATTTGTCTGCTAGGGCTGGGGATTTAGCTCAGTGGTGCCGCACCTGCCTTGCAAGTGCAAGGTCTGGGGTTCAATCCCCGGCTCCAGAAAAAAAATAAATAAATAAATAAAAGTAAAATAAAATAAAATTTGTCTGCTATAATCAAGTATAGAAATTTATTTCCTTTACTCAAGCCAACCTGAATTACTCTCCCAAATACAAACATATTGTCTATGTTGTTTTTGTCCATAATGTTCCTTCCACTAAGAATGGTTTCTACTTATTGTTCTATTTGCCTGTCATAATCCCATGTATTTTTCAAGATCAGTTTAAAATATTACATAATTTATGCAGTTTTTTCCTGCCTCTTAAAAATGAAATATAATATTTTTATTGCTATTCTGTTACATTTTTTGTAACGCCACTCAAATTACCTTCTGTACCTGGTATTTGTAGGATTATTTTATATTATTGTTTAAGGTTGGAATTGAATCCAGTTTGTGATTTTATCTCCTGAAACTTATTGTAGTTAATACAAGCAAATTATTTCTTTGCGGAAACCAGGCAGCAGTTCAAAGACTGTTCAGGCACTGGTGTCTTTTGTTGCTTTGTAGGATGAACAGTGAACTTCTCCTTTTTCTCCCTTCCCTCACTGCTCAACTTTTGCCCTGCCGCTGCTCATCCTCATCAGCTCTGACATTGCTCTTCTCAAAGTTAGACTGCTCCGTGCAAGCTGAGCCAGTTTTTTCCTATCCTTTTTCTCAACACAATTTTGTTTGTGTCTTTGTTTTTAGTCCTTTAAAACCTCTGTTACCTGAATTATTACATCCTTTCTTTGCAGACCTATAATCTAGAACTTTCATTTCAATCCCAAATACCTGGAGCCTGAATGGACTAGTACAAGAGTTAGGTGGAGCAGCTGATGTAGGAATGGGTATTTGACGGGATCTGTTTCCAAGATTTTACCCGCTTTATACAGATTATTTACCCTAATCAATTTTAGTAAGAATAGGATGAGTATAGCAGAATTTTTCAATTTTAGACTGTAGGCATGTTTCCGTAAGCTGAAATTTTCATTTCCAATTCTCCCTGGAATTTTTGCCTCAAGATTAAGCTATTTCATCTTATTCTTGGAGTTACTTTGGGTGACTTTGGAGACTTTTACAAATAAGAAGTTGTAATTTGTTTCAGTTCACTTGAGAACCTGATAATTTTGTCTTACATTGTTTCTTCAGACCAAAAGTGACAGTGAGCTTGCTTCGAACAATGATGTTTATAGAAGAAAACAAATTTACCTAGGAGTAGTCTAAAACTTTACTTTTGGAAGATTTTAGCCCTAGGAAGAGAGAGCCAATGCTCAGAGTATCATGTTTTAACATCTCTCCAGGTTTTCATTTTTCTCTCTGCCTCTGTTTACTAATTTTTTAAATAAGACTAATATTACCTTTCTCATAGAGTAATTTTCAGGATTAAATGAATTTAAAGTATAGAAAATACTTAAAACAGTGTCAAGCACATAATAAACTCACAATAAATATATTCATTCTAATGTATAAATTAAAGTATTTTTAACCTCCTTTATTCCTCCTAATAATTCCCTTAAGGTTAAATGATAGTGAAATTGAACGACAGCAATTTAAGGATCAAGATATGTATTCTGATAAATCTGATAAAGAAAATGATCAAGAACATGACGAATCAGACAATGAGGTGATGGGGAAAAGTGAAGAAAGTGATACTGATACATCAGAAAGGCAGGATGATTCATATATTGAACCTGAGCCTGTTGAGCCTTTAAAGGATACCACTTACACTGAACAGAGCCATGAAGAACTTGGAGAGGTAAAAGTACATTTTCAGAGATTATAGTTTTAAAAAAACCCCCAGAGATTATGGTTTTCTAATTCGTAGGAATTTCCAAATAAAGTTTTAGATATTATTTGCTTGATATGTTGTTTTCCTGAAAACTAATATTTGTACCTATTTTATTTTAAAAACATTTTTTACTTATATATACATATATACATATATATATATATATATATATATATGTAAAAACTATATATGAGGGCTGGGGATTTAGCTCTGGCACCACACCTGCCTCACAAGTGCAAGGTCCCAAGTTTGATTCCCAGTACCAAAAAAAAAATATATATATATATATATATGAAATATATCAAGATTTATAAACAATTAAACACATATATAGTACTTACACAAATACAGATGTAGGCTATCAAATTTAAAAGTTTACATTTTCTTCATTTGCTCTTGAAATAGGATAGTGCCTGGTATCATTGTCAAATGCAAAGTAAACTGCAAGGAAACGTGTTTATAACTGTCTTTTTATTGCTAGTGCAAAGAAGTGTAGTATAAAATAATAGGATATAGTGTTTTTATATATTACTCATTTTGATATCTTGTGGAGATACCCCTTTTTTTACTTAAGCTTTATAGCTATAGACTTTATGTATGTATGTATGTATGTATGTATTTATTTATTTATTTATTTATTTATTTATTTATTGGTACTGGGGATCAAACTCAGGTCCTTGCGCCTCTGAGGCAGGTGGCAGAACCACTGAGCTATATCCCCAGCCCTAGACTTCGTTTATTATTTAAAGGGTTATTGGGCCAGGGATTTAGCTTAGTGGTTCCGGCGCCTGCCTTGCAAGCGCAAGGTCCTGAGTTCAGTCCCCGGTACTAAATAAATAAATAAATAAATAAATGGTTGTTTCTATATTTTAAGAATGCTTAGAATAGTCCTGGAGAGAACTTGCATTGTCAACATGCTGTCTTATCTACATATCTACATATCCAAGTATCTAAAATAAATATAACATTTCAGTATGTTTTGTTAATTGCTAAAGGCAGGTGAGGCTTCTCAAACAGAAACCGTGTCTGAAGAAAACAAAAGCCTTATCTGGACACTACTGAAACAAGTCCGTCCGGGTATGGACTTGTCCAGGGTTGTTCTGCCTACATTTATTTTGGAACCTCGGTCTTTCCTGGATAAACTTTCAGATTACTACTATCATGCAGACTTCCTGTCTGAGTAAGTATATTCTTAATTCTTAAAATAGAAGGTACTGTATTTCATGATTTTAGAGATTCTCAAGAGTGCTACTTTCAATGATTATGCCTTTCCAAAGTGAGATTCTAATGAGGCATCATTCTCTCTTCACCACTTCTATTGTTGATCTTAATAAGAAATGTATTTTATGAAGCTACACTGAAAGATCACAATTTTGAAGAAGACAAGAATTCTGCCCCTCACTGCCCACATTGCTATGACAGGCTCCTTGACCTGTTCACTAGTTTAACCCAGGGTGAGGTAATTGGCATGTATCTGCTCCTCATCTAAGCCTTCATTCAAGTTCCATCCTAGGACTTGTTTCTTGTGAGACCTGTGCAACTTACTCAATCAGAATGACCTGCCAATTACAGGCTTTTGCATCAGTCCCTTCTCCTGTCTTTGGTTTTCTTTGGAAGCTGCCAGCTGATCTTGAGTGTAATTCTGAAGAAGGCAAGCATAAGGAAACAGGAGAGGAACTGCCCACTTCTGTCCCTAAAGTTTTTCCGTAGAGTTTTGCAAACAATAGCAACTTTGTGGCCACCTTCCCACCTCCCACCTGCTGTCCCTACTCCAGCAGCAGTGGTGTTTCCAAGACACTGTGTTTTCTGTGGTAACAGCTACTGGCCCTGTGTCCTGATTTTTTAGACTCTGCATCAGTATCTGTCTTTAGTTTCTGTTTATTAATTGTGTTAGTAACATTGGAGAAAATCATAAGTGAATCAAATGATAATTGATAAACAGAAAATTTTACAAATTATATGATAGACAAAATGTTAATCTCCCTGAAATATAAAGAACTCTTAGAAATTTAATGAAAATGTTGAACTATCTGTAGAAAAGGGAATAAAAGAAATGACCAGGCATTTCAAGAATGAAGAAATAGAAACAGCCTTTAAACATGTAAGCGTCATGGAAAATAAAAATATAGAGTCAAACGAGCAAGATAGCGTTGTACCTTCACCACACTAACAAAAAGTCCAAAAGCTTTTATATACCAGTTCTTCCATCTTCCTTCTGTCTTTATCTGTCTAGGAATTCATTTCTCTCAGAATATAAGCAAATTCCTATAAAAAAAACTCCCATTTCTATAAATAGAAAGGTTATACTTTTCTAGCGACACACACTGTTGCCAAAGCTCTATGGGGCAACAGACACTTTCACACATCTCATTAGAGATACAAAGCAGCACAGTGCCTTTGAAGGGAATCTGGCAGTATTTGCCAAGATATAGATTCATTCATCCTTTGATGCAGTAATCTTGCTTATTGTGAATAACTCCTGCAGCTATAACTCTGCATATGCCAAATGACACATAGAAGATTGCTGCAGTGGGGTTTATAATAGTAAAACATTAGCTGAAGTGTCCAGCCATAGTTGACTGCTTAAATAATGTATAGTACATCTACACATATACAGAAGAACTATATTGATATAAAGAGACTCCAGAGAAAAATAAGATATAGAAGAGTGTGTGCTATATTTTTAGAAGAACAGAACTATTTATATTTGCTTATTTATGCATAGAGGAAACTTTAAAAGAACTTAAAAAAAAAAAACTTACCTTAGCCAGCTGCAATGGTACATGCCTATAATTCCAGCACTCTGTGACAGGGAGGTGGAAGATTGCAAGTTGGAGCCCAACCCTGAGCAACTTAGCAACTTAGTGAGACCCTGTCTCAAAATTAAAAATAAAAATGGCTGAGAATGTGACCCAGTGTAAAGGCCCTGGGTTCATTGGCTTCAGTCCTCAGTACCTCAAAAACAAAAATGAAAACAAGACATGGGACATTATAACTGTTGTAAATTGCAGTCATATTCATTGGAGACGTGTTTCTTCATATTGCCTTATCTTCTCAAGCTGCATATGTGTAAAATTTAAAATAAAATTACATAATAAGAGAATTTAAACCATAGCAAGGGAGCAAATAGAGGTTTGTTACTGAAGAAAAATACAGCTCGACACAGTTGCCAGTAAGTCTGGGCCTAGCCTCTGACATCTTATACTTCATCAGACATGCTTGTGAAACACAAATGCCTTTTTATAAATAAGGCATAATAGCTACATTACAAACAAATACAGTAAGACACCTTATCAATAGAAGTCACAGCCAACACTCATAACCAGTGTTTTGCCAGGTTGGGAACAATAGTCAAATGGGGTTGGGGAGGCAGTTGAGGCATCACTCCTATAGACTTCTCCTATACAATGAGTTATCTTTGATTTATCTATTATACTGGTATTGTTTTTTCACTTTGGAAAATCAGTTGTAGTACATAAGGGGAGGTCAAAGAATAAAAATGGGGGGCTGGGGATTTAGCTCAGTGGTTTCGCCGCCTGCTGCACAAGCGCAAGGACCCAAGTTCGATCCCCGGTACCAAAAAAAAAAAAAAAAACGGGTAAAAATCTTTTTGGTTGATTGAAATATTTTTAACTTCCATATTTTTAATTTAAAACTTCTATGTTTTATAGTAGAGACTGAAAAACCATAAAATCTTAATAATTAAAGATAAACAAGAGTGGCAGACACCAACTTACTGTCCTGTCCTCCTTGTGCCACACTTCTTACTATTTATCACTGATTTCTGACATCAGCTACTGAAAATGGACTCAATCAAGTGAACATTGGTCCTTCACTGATTTGTGGGGCCAAAGACCTCTAACAAAGTTGTTAATGGGACTACTTGGCTTCTTATTGCTGGGCTACTTACTGCTCAGCATTGCAAATGCTAGGTATCATGCAGTACTTGAATCTCAAAACCTGAGTTTATTTTTTACTCACAACTTCTCACAGAACCTCTTACTACATCTCAAATTCTGTAGAACCCCACTTGAGAAACCTTGGTTTAGAGAGTTTCCAAAAACTTTTTCAGCAAAGACCTGGATAGTATATCAAAGAATAGAGAAAAATCAAGGGGAAAAAAATGACCAAATTAAGAAAAAATAATTCTTGAAAATCAGTTTACACAGGTTATCTTTGTCATCTGTTTTAAGTGTGAATTGTTTTATAATTATATCTCTTATCAGTTATTGGTTGATAAATATGAGGGCGAATTTATGGCACGTTCTACAAAAATGTTGTGTTTATCATTTTGTTTTCTAGGGCTGCTCTTGAAGAAAATCCTTATTTCCGTTTGAAGAAAGTAGTGAAATGGTATTTGTCAGGATTCTATAAAAAGCCAAAGGTAACATTTATACTTTACTTTCTTTAGCTTTTTATGAGGATGGTTTTTTTGGTTGTTTTTTTTTTGGTACCGGGGATCGAACTCGGGTCCTTGCACTTCCATAGCAGGCGGCAAAACCACTGAGCTAAATCCCCGGCCCTAAGAGTTTTTTTTTTTATTTTTATGCGTTATTTTAAATTGTTTATTAACACTTACTAGCAAAATTGCAAAGTACATGGTTATTTAGACCTGTATTTTGATTGAAGTCATACAATTTTACTTCATGAAAATTTCTTTTACTGTGAAACTTCATAAGGATGTCTTTTGATGATAGTTAAACTTGTTTTGACTGGTTTAAATCATTTTGAATTTTCTGTATTTTGGGGGGGGGTTTTGTATTTGTAATTAGAAACTTGTATTTTTTTTTCCCTAGGGACTGAAGAAACCTTATAATCCTATACTTGGTGAGACTTTCCGTTGTTTATGGATTCATCCCAGAACAAACAGCAAAACTTTTTATATTGCTGAACAGGTATTAGGAATGCATGTTATAGAAATAAAACAGATCTTGACATTATTGGGATATTTTTATAGACAATATTACCTCACTAAACTATTGTTTGATCTTTTTTACTAGTGAATGGTAAACACTTAATCTTTTAGTACTAAATGTTACTAAATGGCATACTCCTATGTATTACTCTTACAGTCATGGAATCCCTGATCAAAAATAAATCTCTGTTTTTCCTCCCCTACATCCTTGTCCACTCTTTATATTTATTCATTTACTTTTGGCCAAGTTCATATTGATCATACTTGAAATTATTCGGTGGTTCTCAGTTCTGAAATCAGATTTATACCAATTTGTCAGGCATTCAGGGCCTTCTGGAGTCTCTTATGCCTTTTTGTTTTTCTTTTTTTGGTTTGTGAGACAGAAGCTCACTATTTAGTTCAGGCTGGCCTTGAATTCAGACTGACCTTGAACTCATTATGCAGCCTAGGCTGGCTTTGAACTCACAGCGATCCTCCTGCCTCCACCTCCTAAGTGCCAGGATTACAGGCATGTGCCACCACACCTGGCACTAAATGCCTTGTTAGGTACTTAGCTCTCTGCATTCATAACTAGATAACTTGATTTTTTATACTTTCTTGCCCTCATTATTTTTAAATTTAGTTCTCCCACTCAGTATTTCTGCTCAGCTATTCTTCAACAAACCCTGAGCTGCTTATTCTTCATTTTCCAAATAGCTGCAGCTCCCAGTCATTTTTTCTCGTTTTCTCAAATGTCTGTGCTATTTTTTGTGATTATCCAGGAGGCCATTACTTGTATTATTTACCTTGTTACAAAATAGTTCTCTAATTGACTTGTTAAGGAAAGTAACAATTGAAGTTATATTCCCTCTCCTTCCGGATGACACCTCTTTTGTTGTTGTCGTTATACATATAGTAGGCAATCAGAAAATTTATTTTCACTACCCTCTGTCTTTCCCCCTGTCTGCACAAACCTGAGGAATATGGTGTTCCCTCCCAACAGCAATGACTCATCTTTACAATAATTCTCTCCTTGAGTGTAAGAAAGATGAGACCATCTGTCCTTTGATAACCTTCCTTTTGATGCACCCCTCAGGAGGAAACCATTTATTATAGTAATGTTTTAAATTCATGATTATACCATCTTACATTTTAGTTCACTATAATTCAGGGCTGGGAATTTAGCTCAGTGGTTCCGCTCCCTGACTCGCAAGTGTAAGGTCCCGAGTTCCATCCCTGGTACCAAAAAAAAAGAGTTATCTGTTATAATTCTTCACAAAAACAATGTAAATAAATTGAAAACATTGAATTATTAAAATGGCATATTTGTCAAAGCTTTTGTTTTTTTTCTTCAGCCAATTCAGTAATCCATAAGAAGAGTAGACAGGAATATCTTAAGAATATTAGTTATCCACTGTTGCATAACAGATTACTGCCAAAACTAAATGGTTTAAAACACTTCTGTGGGCCGGGGATTTAGTTCAGTGGTTCCGTCACTTGCCTTGCAAGCGCAAGGACCCAAGTTCAATCCCCCGTACCAAAAAATAAATAAATAAATAAATCACTTGTTATCTCATAAGACGAAGTTGGAGAATCTCAGGGAGGGAAGACAAAAGGTGAAAAGGAGAGGGTAAGGGAGGGAGAGAGCCCCCAAGACCCTTCAAGATGGAAGCTGCATTATAACCTAGTTCCAGAAATGGTCATTCTGCAAAACTGTTTTGGTTCACTGTGAGGGAGAGCTACCTTAATGGTGTGAATACCAGGAGGTAGGTTTCCATGGGAGAGAGGAAATGGTTACTGTAACCATCAATATTTAATTTATTACCTATCAAATTTTTTTACTCATTGTAAGACTTTAACTTTTGATAATAGCACAATAATACATTTATCTACATTTTATGTTTTTTCCTGTATTCAATAGGTGTCTCATCATCCACCAATATCTGCCTTTTATGTTAGTAACCGAAAAGATGGATTTTGCCTTAGTGGTAGTATCCTGGCCAAGTCCAAGTTTTATGGTGAGTTTTCCCATCCCAACCTTCACCCTTTCCAGAGAGGTAGTACTTTCTGGTGAGTTTTATTTACAAATAAAATTCATAAAATAAATTGTTTTTTATTTATTTTTAGCAAAGAATTTATATGTCATTTTAAATACCATCTTTAATTGAATAATGACTTTGTTGCCCATTCATAAAAAGAGATGTGGCTCATCGCATATAACTTCATCACAAACATCACATATAAAAAGACAAAATGATTGCCCTCTAGACCTTTCTAGTACATAATGGGTTTCTTTTACCTTTACCTCTACCAAGTTTTTTGTTTTGTCTCAGTGTAACTGGGAGATCAGTCTTTAAATTTTAGTCTTTAAATATATATAGAAAGAATCTACATACTAGTAAGAAAACTTGGTCCAGGGTCAGTTAGCAGCAGTCTTTTTCTTGACCATTCTGTGATAAACAATTCTTTTTCCTTTCATGATGTTTGCTTTGAGTGTTGTGGTTAGAATGTCCCTCTTATTTTAGCCTATTAATTAGTTATTTATCTCTTCTTGTACTTTTCTGTTTTTATTGTTCTTTAATTTTCCTGACATTTATGTCTACATATACTGTATGTATGAATTGAAACAGATTATAACTTTTCTTTTGACAAAAGCCAACTAATTTTACCTTTACTTGATCAATTTACCACTGATTTTAAGTACCATTATCTTCTACTTCAAGGGCTATCTTTTCTGATCCATTAACCTGTTTTTTGTTTGTTTTTTCTTTTTGTTTTTTTGTATCACTATTCTATACTCTGAGCAATGTTTACTTTTAAGTCCTTATTTAATGTTCTGTAGAGCAGATAAAATACAGGTACTTCTCTCCACACTGAAAAATGTGTTCTTATTTAGGAGAACTGTTCACACTTTTCAAGTGTTATACATGGACCACCAGAATCAGAGTATAAGTTGAAATTTTAAAATTTTGAATCCTAATTTTAACTAAATAAGTCAGAATTACTGGGCTCAAGAACATGCATTTTTTAGTCACCCCACGTTATTTTATACACTAAAATTTGAAATGGCTTCTTATACAATGTTAAATGAAAAGCAGAATACTGTACGAAAAAATAAATGGAGTCAACTCTATTTTAAAACATATATATAAGTATCTATGTGTGTGTGCTTACATATAAAGAAAAAAGATGGAAAGAACTATGTTAAAATATGACTACCCTAAATGATAGAATTATGAGTAGTTGTCTTTTAATTTTTCCAAATGAACAAGTACTTCTTTTGAAATAAAGGAAAAGTTGGTTGTGTTAAAATGTATTATAGTTATAAATAGTACATAATAAATTATTTTATATACCAATCCATATATAAGATTGGATACAAAAAAGAAACCTTTATACTTTAGTATGATGAAAATGTATCTGGACAGTAGTGGCTGAATATGGTCTTTTTAGATTAATCCTCCTATTGTGGATATCTGGACTTTGAGTATTTTACATATTTAAGGTTTTTTCACATGGCTTTCATAAAGTATCACATAACTATAACTTTTGAAAGTACTCATTTTGTAAAAATGAGAATATGAATCAAGAACCGTTTTAGATATAAGGTAATCAGTACATATTTGAGCACATTTAAATCATTAACATTGAGATGTTTTAAACATACTTTGCTATATGGTAGGTGTCCTAAATATATTTTGTTTAAATGAGTTGAAATTAACTTTGTGAAATTTAATTAGACATACTTTGTTTCAGGAAACTCATTATCTGCAATATTAGAAGGAGAAGCACGTTTAACATTTTTGAATAGAGGCGAAGATTATGTAATGACAATGCCATATGCTCATTGTAAAGGTAATATTTTCCACACTTGAGTTAGATATTTCTTAAACCTTCTTTATAAGTAAATATGTGTGATCATTATTGGCTATGCTTTGAGATTGGTGGAGTCATACATACTTCATTTGAAAGCATCGTTTGTTCACCAATGTTTAAGATTATTAATATCGGCTGAATATATCTGTGGTGATAAATTCACATATAATGGATTTTTGTTGTACATACTTTATTTGGAAGAGACTGGTTTATGATAGTGGAATTACTTTGTCCTTTCCTGTGTGCAGGATTTGAAATTTGGTGAAACGGTCCATTATTTTCAGTATCCTTAAAAGTGATTTTAAATGATCTTCTTGTACCACTACCCTTTTTAAAATTTTAATTTGCCATTTTTCAGTGTACCAAGTAACTTCAAAAAATTTTTTTTCATTCTCATTTGACAATTTCTTAAAAGTGAATGTATTATTCCCTCTCTCATTATATAGAATACAGATAAAAACAATAACTATATTTATAACTTAACTATATTTCAACTAACTGTTCTATGTGCTTCACACTTATCAGCTCATTTAATCATTTCAGCAGCCCTATAAAGTAGAAATATTATCTCTCTTTTATGGATAAAGGAAAATAAGGGGCAAAGAGGTTAATTTGCCTGTGGTCACAGAGCTAAGAGGTGACAAAATCAAGATGTAAACTCTGTCCAATTCTAACTTTTTACTATTTTGTATCACCTTTAACACTTGGCTTGATCACTTGAACACTTGGCTCCTGTCAAATGTATTTCATAAAACTAATTTTTTTTCCTCCTTTGAGACAGGGTTTCCCTATGAAGTTCAGGCTGGCCTTGAACTCCCAGTGATACTCCTGCCTCAGCCTCTCAAGTGCTGGTATTACAGGAGTGCACCACCAAACCTGGCAAAACTAACTTTTTTGATAGCTATTTTAACAACTGATTCACAAAAACAAATTCTTTAATATACTTTCATTTCACAGTTGAGAAACCTAAAATGGTTAGGAATCTTACCCAAGTTTAACCCAGTTAGTAAGTGACCAACTTATGGCCTCAGGCTAGATAATTCTTAAAGCTTCATTTGTAGTTTTTAAAATAAGCATGAAGTATCTGAAATTGTGAATTATAAAAATATTTTTAAATTTTTGTATCATTTATTCCATATCATAACCAACTGGCAATAGGGAAAGTTTTTTTCATACCAGTGTTTTTATTGCATGGGGGGAAAAAAGAGAGAATATAACCCTTTGTGATGAACATAGAAAATAATGGTTATTTTTATAGGATTTTTCCATGTGTGTTTTCTAGGGTGTGATTCCCAAATCACTGATCTCATAAGTTTTTTTGTACAATAAAAATTTCATGGCCAAATAAGTATGACAAACATTTCATAGTCTGTTTCCCTCTCAGAAATTAATATCATCTGTTTGCATATTAAAGACTGCTTTAACAGCTTAATTAATAGATACACACATACACAACCTGTTTAACTTTCTTTAGCTTCCCCAGTTTTTAGCCAAAGAACCTATTTTGCAGTTATGTTTGTTTGCTTCATTTTATCATTGCTCCTACAGAAAATATGAGTTAGGGTCCTATGAGTCTCTTGTCACAGTATTTCCATCAACTAAATCAGTATATAACCTTGTTTAAGTGTGTTTCTTTTAATGACATTATATACTATTGTTTCAGTGCTATTGAACTAACCGCCAGTAGCACTATAACTCATGCCTGAATGAAGCTTTAACACATAATTTCTCTGTAAGGTCAGCATAGCCTTCCTGTACTTCAGAACTAGATAGCACTTCGGTTCTACACTTTGGTCAGTTGATTTGATCAAAATCATTAACAAAAAGCACAAAAGTGCAAAACACACTCACTAAATATCCTGCAGAAAGAATGCTTTTTTTTTAGGGGCCGGGGATTTAGCTCAGTGTTTCCAGTGCCTGCCTCGCAAGCGCAAGGTCCTGAGTTCAATCCCCGGTACCCCCCCGCCAAAAAAAAGAGTGTTTTTTTTAATAGTATGAAAGCTGAAACTGTGTGGTCTAGTTCTGCCTCAGCTAGCGATGTGTACATTTAGTGACTCAAAGTTTTTGTCACCCTATGCATGTCCTTGAATGACCACAAAAGCACTATGGGTATTGATTTTGGAATCATCTATATATTTTACAGAGTAGGCAAAGTTACAGATATGGAGTCTGCACATATCCTGAATCAGCTGTTATTTATTTACATCCTATAGGAAAAAACTTTATGTCTGTATTATAGATTTTTATTAAGTGGGATGGAATGCCCTTGAATTACAAGTTTCTTTTAAAGGAGGTTAGATAGCAGAATGCTATTTATCATACAGAACCTGTCTTTGTCTTCAAACTTTTGTGAATTTTTTTTCTTTAGGAATTCTTTATGGCACAATGACACTGGAGCTTGGTGGAACAGTCAATATTACATGTCAAAAAACTGGATACAGTGCAATACTTGAATTTAAACTAAAGGTTAGTACAGATGATAAGAGATATTACGAAGTTTAAAAAGGGATGTGCTATAAATAGTAATAAAGAATACAGTTTAGTTCCTATGGCATTATGAACTAAATATAAGAACATAATTCATGTCAAGGCAAAAAGAAGTTTATCTGAGGGATGAGGACAAGGCTGGGTAAATATCTTGAGATAATCTGAATAGCAGCCTTAGAAGACCCAAAGTAACACAAAGCTATCCTTTTTGTCTTTAATTAATAAGACTATTAGTATTATATAGGAAATGAGACTTTAAAAGTGATTGGATTGGGCAGGGGATTTAGCTCAGTGGTTTCGCTACCTGCTGTGCAAGCGCAAGGACCCAAGTTCAATCCCCAGTACAAAAAAAAAAAAAAGTGATTGGATAGAAATTGCTCTGTAAATTAAATCATTGCTTTATGAAGTACTAGAAGGTACATATCATCTTGCATTCTAGTCACGTTTACTAAGACAGAATTGTATTGCCTACTGTTACTGCATGACAGATTAATCTAAACTCACAGCCATGTTCTGATCCTCATGGGATCCATAGTGCAGAAATTTGGACAGGGCAAATTGGAGATGGCTTATCTCTGTACCTTAAAGCTGGGGCCCCAGGAATACTTTCAGGACATGGATGACTTGATAGTTGGGGCTGTCATTTGTATGTCTGATGTCTGGTCGGGGACTGAAGGACCTGCACAGTTATCCAAGTACCTATGTACATGGCCTTTCTATGTTACTTGGCTTCCTTACATCGTGGGAGCTTTGAGGTATTCAGACTTCATACTTGGCAGTTTAAGGTTTCCATCCGCAAGTGCAGGTGAGCAAGGTGGGAGACTTCCATGTCCCAGCTTCGGAAGCTAAATTACATTACTTCTACCACTTCTGTCCTTTCTCTAGAAGAATTATAAGCCCACCTAATTCAGCGGGAAGGATGTTGACCCCACTTCTCAATGGGAGAGGGGCATAGTCTCACTTAGGGAAGAACATGTGGCCTAGAGGGGAGAAGGGTAGACATTATTGAGGCCATCTTTAAAAAACTGCTGCAGAGTAAAAGGGAAATTCGAGACTTTTTCATAGTGCCAGTAGTTGTTATATGACAGTATGTTATGTTCAGATAAAAATATTCCTATGAACTTTAATACTTGTTGCTAAATTGCACCCATGTTGATATCTAGCTGATGAGCAACTCTGCTCTAATGAAAAAAAACAGCTCAAATAAGAACCAAGATGCATTATGTAAAGGTACAATTCGCAGTGAGAAATGTAATTGTGTTATACACCTAAAATGTACCAATAAAAGAATTTAACCAAAAAAAAAAAAATCAACAGCTCTTATGTGTTATTTGATGTAATGCCCTTTTTCTGATTTTTTTTTACCATAGCAAAATTTTGCTTGAATGGTGATACTGATGTTCAAAAACCATGGTGAAAGACGTTCTTAAGCAATTTATAATATCTTTAAGTATTGGAGTATCAAAATTAGTAAGGCTATATAGTAACTCAAAGTATATTCCTTTTATTTTTTTGGAAGGACTTATTGGTTATGTATTTTACGTTGTTGTTTTTAAAGAAGGCATTATTTCTTTCAAAATATCATTCAGTTCCTTCTGTTTACTGAGTCATTATGTCCTACTGTATTGCCACGTTGGTAGAACACAGGTGGACAGTTAGGAGAGAATGGCACCCAAGAGAACACGGACATGAGTCAATTGTGTCATTGTAAACTTTCTTAATGTATGTGGATTACACATTTTTACCTAATTTCTAACTAAAATTTGAGGATTTCACTACTTATTTCTTTAAGAGTAACTTTTTCTACATTATATATAAATATGTGTCAACATTAAAATATTCAACTTTTTCTCCATTTCAGCCATTTCTAGGGAGTAGTGATTGTGTTAATCAAATATCAGGGAAACTTAAATTGGGAAAAGAAGTCCTAGCTACTTTGGAAGGCCATTGGGTAAGTATTTTTATATATTACTTTACACGAAGAATCTTATTCCATTGCTAAAAGCACCAATATTTAACCTAAGCTTCAACTTAATAGCAGATATTTTGGTATTGCTCTGTTATCAACAATATTTACTTTTATATATTTTATCTTTCCAAAACTTTTTTTTTTTTAAGAAAGGGAGACATGACTTTATTAGAAAAATAAAAAATAACTGAGGTGATGAGTTTGTCTTCAACGAATGCCCTGGTGGATAAGGCTGCTTTTAGCTGCACTGGCCTTCTTCTGCTCCCGTCTCCATGCAGGGTCCAATTCAAAGCAGCACCATAGCTGTAGGGTCTCATCAGCTGCTGCTGATGCCACAGTGGCCCCATCTGGACTCACAGTGGCCCCATCTGGACTCATGGTCAGACTCAAGACCTGAGCTGTGTGACCTTTGAGCTCAGCCACCTTGGCCATGGTTGGGTACTTCCAGATAACCACTGGTTCTGGGCAAAGCCATGGCCTGAGATGAGCTCCTTGTAGTGTGGAGACCAGAGGATGGAGCACACCTGGCAATGGGCATCCACTACACTCAAGCAGGCCCCAGAGCAGACATTCCAGATGTGAATGTGTCAGTCACTGGTGCCCCCTGCTGTTGCCAGGATATTAGACTGCCAGGGACACCATGCTACAGCCTTGACAGCCCCTTGATGCTGGGTGAATGTTTGCAAGGAACCCAGCCACCCTCTCTAGGAGAACTAGGCCACACATTGACCAAGTTATCATTGCCACCTCTGGCCAAATGTCATCCATCTGGGGCCCAGTGCAGCCCACACACTTCCTGGCTGTGGCCACTCAGTGTGGCCACATGGTGTTCTGCTACCCGAATATCGTGGTGGTGGATATGGCCTGAGCGTGAGCCACTGGACAGGATATAGCTGTTCCAACTTAGAGAGCTCACTCTTGCAGAGTGACTGGTCATGTTTTGGAGCCGTTTCTGCTGTTGAACATCCCGTAACTGCACCTCAGCATTGCTGGTGCCCACAACCAGGTAGTTGCCCTCTTTGATCCAGGCCACAGAGGATACATAGTCCCCAGGCTGCTCCATTTGCAACAGCTGCAGGATGTCACCAGAGCTCGCACTCCACAAGTACACACTGTTGTCCACTGCCACAGCTAGTACATTCCCAGAGCTCCAATCCACAAGGTTCAAGTAATAGTCATTTAGGATTTCAGGGGCATCCAGGATCTGGTCTGGTAGGGAAGGAATATAATGGCAGGTCTTTCAGCTGGAGCCAGGCGTGGTGGCCTTCTGGCTATAGAGCACTTTCAGTCTGTTCTGGTAGCCTTCTGGGGCATTCTGTGGTTTTCCACTGAGCCGAAGGATCTTGGCTTCCTCCACATCAAAACCATTCAGGTTCAAAGCCCAGGCTTTCTGATGCTCCTTCTTGGTGAGTGTCTGGCTGTTTTTAGGTTGGTTCTCCTTGCTCAGGAGGAACCTGGCCACCTCCATCTGGGAAGCACTGCAATGGGGGATATATAGGTCACCTCCAGGTTTGCTAGGGGTGGTCTGAATCTTGGAATTAGATTTGCCAGGAGTTCAGCCTGGGGTCCTGCCTGCGCTGTGGGATCTGTTGGCTGCTCGCATAGGGGAGGGGCCCGGCCCAGAAGCTTCCTTGGCTTTGTGCTGCCAGTGCGCGAGGGGTGCATTGGGCATCGGCGCATCCAGCTGAAGCAGGGAATGCAGGTCACTCAAACACGAACTGCACCATGGGAGCATCTGGAGGAGAGATGGGGTCCTTGAGTTGTCGCCGGCTGAGCCCCCTAGGCTCAGCACAGCTGCTCCTCACAGTGCGCTCCCAGGCAGGTTCCAATTGTGACTTCCAAAACTTTTAAGAGCAGGGCATGTGGCGCATGCCTGTAATTCCAGCACTTGAGAGGCCAAGGCAGGAGGACCACCCCAAGTTTGAGGCCAGCCTGAACTACATAGGGAGACCTGTCTCAAAAAACAAAAAAACACCTTAAATTTGTATAAATGACTAACACTTATATGTCATTATATGAAGCATAAAGAATGTAACATTGGGCCGGGGATTTAGCTCAGTGGTTTCGCTGCCTACTGTGCAAGTGTAAGGACCCGAGTTCGATCTCCGGTACCCAAAAAAAAAAAGAATGTAACATTAATATTTAATATAACCCTATGAGGTAGGTACATAAATACTCATTTTATTACTGCTTGTCGTTGTACCCTTTTTTTAGAGGAGGAAACTAAGGCACAGAGCATTTAAATAATTTGCTTATGGGCCGGGGATTTAGCTCAGTGGTTCCGGCGCCTGCCTCACAAGTGCAAGGTCCCAAGTTCAATCCCCGGTACCAAAAAAATAATAATAATAATTTGCTTAAAGTGGTGGAGCAAGAATTCCAGCTCAGGAACTCTGACTATAGGGCTGAGCTTCTATGTACAGCATTTTATTGCCTCTGACCTGGAAGAAAGAGACATAGCTCCACACAGAAGTATATTTCAGAGGAATGTGAAAAGGATACACTAGTGTGTTATGAGAGCAATGCCTTGGATTTACTTCTCTGCTGACCTACATTCATATGTGTAATTTTCTTGAAAGGAACTTAAAACCAATGATCATGGTACTGCTTAGATGTACTTTCACTGGGAACACTGAGCATATGCTATTATCTGCATTGTAATAAGCAAACCATGAAAAAAATGAAACTAGATTTAGGGACTCAGTGGGACTGTATATGTTCCACAAAACTTTTAAACAGACTTCTGTCTGAATGTGATTTTGGGGGGAAAAAAGTAAAGAAGTCTTTTTTTTACAAAATAAAATTTCTAAGTTTGTATTCCAATTTTTAATACAAAAGACTCTTTTGTATTTTATATAGAGTCCATGCATGGTCAGTAGTATCTGCTGCAGCAGATACTGTGTTCTTCCTTAATAGTTTGAAGATGGTAGTCAAGGTTTTGCATGTAATGCTTGAAATTTGCTTAAGTAAAACTTGTAAAAATCTTATGAACTTTCTAGTATTCAACCAATTTTTTCAAAATTGACTAGTATTACATATTTAAGCTTAGTGCTCACTTCGGCAGCACATATACATATTCAAGCTTAATATTTTTATAAAAATACATTTGAGACTTTTAGAAAAGTGCTAGCTACTGTATGTTTAAGATGTGTTTAAGGGACCGGGGATTTAACTCAGTGGTTTCGCCGCCTGCTGCGCAAGTGCAATGACCCGAGTTCAATCCCCGGTACCAAAAAAAAAAAAAAAAAAGATGTGTTTAAGATTCAGTAACAGGAAAAAATTATTATACTATATAATCCCCTTCTAAATAAAAATAATTCTCTACATTCATGCTTAATTTCCTTAAATATAGGATAGTGAAGTTTTTATTAATGACAAAAAGACTGATAACTCAGAGGTTTTCTGGAACCCAACACCTGACATTAAGCAATGGAGGTTAATAAGGCACACTGTAAAATTTGAAGAGCAAGATGATTTTGAATCAGAGAAGTAAGTATACCATTTTTCAGCTACCTTCATGAAGATCAGTTTTTTAATCATTTAATATTGTGATCGCTATTCTCTGTCTGCTGTTACATTTTAATTCAGCAAATAGTTTATCATTTGTACCCCAGGCATGATGGTACATGCCTGTAACCCACCTACTCAGCTGCCTGAGGCAGGAGTTGCAAGTTCAAGTTCAAGGCCAGTCTGGGCAACTCAGGGACCCTGTTACAAAATTTTTTAAAAGGAACGGGGGCTGAGAATGTAGTTCAGTGGTACAGCATTGTGTAATA
Source organism: Heterocephalus glaber (assembly GCF_053883595.1). Taxonomy (NCBI): domain Eukaryota; kingdom Metazoa; phylum Chordata; class Mammalia; order Rodentia; family Bathyergidae; genus Heterocephalus; species Heterocephalus glaber. The sequence goes on along the minus strand of NW_028258356.1, from coordinate 7,606,857 downwards.
TGTGTGAGGCCCAAGTTCAATCCCCTGAACCACAAAAAGAAAGCAAAAGTTTATCAAGTTTATAATTTATGGGATGTGACAGTATTCTGTTTGGTATGTGTGAATATCAAATAAATACAATACAAATCTTATTTCTCTGCAACTCAGAACTAATCATATTTTTTCCTTTCTTCTCCAATACTTTAAATATTTCTTTTTGTTTGCATAAAATGATGGAACCTATTAGTGATTCTTAGTTTCTCCCTAACAATTACTTTTTAGCCTAATATAGGCATATAGTATGGTGAAGGAAGTGCTACAGAATCTGCTTTTGTACCATTCTCTGAAGCACAAGAATAATGCCACTGGATGTGCTGGCTTCCAAAGGACTTACACTAGTTGGGCAATAAATGCCATAATTTTTGTTCCATAAGTCATGAAATTCTTGCTAGATCACTTATACTTTTGAATCAAAAATATTTTATCCATTTTATATCTCTTTGTATTAGGAGAAGAGATCTTCGGTGTAGAAGAAACTGGTGGGCACTTCATGTACATTAGTCCTCGCTAGATCTTCCTACCTGTGTATCATTCTCTTTCATGGACACTCAAGCCTATGTTTACTTTCCCTTCTGCACTCAAAATTGAGGTTACCAAAAATGGAAAATATATAGTTCTAAAAATTTCATCTTAGAGCCAGGCATGGTGGTGCACACCTGTGATCCCTGCATTGTGGGAGGCTGAGGCAGGAGGGTCACTAGTTTGAGCCTAGGCAACTTAGCAAGACTCTTTATCAATGTACTTTTTTTAAGACAGGGTTTCACTATGTAGTTCAGGCTGGCCTTAAACTCAATGTGTTACCCAGGCTGACCCCAAACTTATGGCAATCCACCCACCTCAGCCTCATAAGAGCTGAGATTGTAGGCATGCACCACTTTGCCCAGCACTGTCTCAAAATTTTAAAAAAAAAAGTGTGCTGGGAATAGAGCTTAATGCAAAGGCCCTGGGTTTGATCACCAGTATTGCAAAAAAAAAAAAAAAAAAAAAAAAAAAATTCAGCCATAAACACATGATGCTGTCCATGAAAAGTGTTTTTCCAAAACATATAACAGTTTTTGAGATCTGGATATAATTCAACATATTTTAAAGATGAGGAAATGAGACTTAGCAGGATAGGAAACTTTAAGTTCACCAACTGAGAAGTGGCAGATCTAGAATTCATCCCAGGTCTTACTGATTCCGGTTTCACTTTCAATACATTGCCTTCTCAGATGGATAGAATATAGTTGTTATCCTTTAACTGATGAAAAAATTAAATTGTAATAGGGAAAATTATTTTCCTCAAAGTCATTCTTGTTAAAAATGAGTAGTTTCCAACACTGGCAGCACTTTAAAATAATCTAGGAAGCATTAAAATAATATTAATACTTGGTCCTGCTCCTAGAGATTCCAGTTTTAAAAGTATTTGATAATTCAAGCATTCAAGGCTGAGAGGCACTGCTTTGTACTAGTAGATCTTTATGAGGCCAGGGGAGATTAAACATTATGTACAAGAATTATCTGGGAAGCTTGTTAAAAATACTCCTTGGAGCCTACTTTCACTACATTTCCTCATCTTCAGTCAGCAGCATTCACCACCATATGTTTAAGAGCACATGTGATAAATTTCTCTTGCCAAAAGAAGTTAGTCTTAACTCAAGAGCAGGTGTTTCTCTACTGAAAGCACTGGATTTTAATATCTTGACTCATTCCTAAGCATATGAGCATAAGCTTAGTCAAAGCCAGAAATCCACATGAGCATTATTTTCTCTCAACATGATTCAAACCAGCTGTATATAGATTTGGTTTTCTATTGCTTTTTTTTTAATACTATTTTTGCACATGTATTAGACTCTGGCAACGAGTAACTCGAGCTATAAATGCCAAAGACCAAACTGAAGCTACTCAAGAGAAGTATGTTTTAGAAGAAGCTCAAAGACAAGCTGCCAGAGATCGGAAAACAAAAAATGAAGAGTGGACTTGCAAGTTATTTGAACTAGATCCACTCACAGGAGAATGGCATTATAAGTTTTCAGAGTAAGTAGCTAAAAAGAGCTTATTTCAAATAATATATTAGCATCCTTTGTTGCCTTCATTTCTAGAATGTTAGTTACCATATACATTAGTGTGAAATTTTAAACCTGATACTCCATTTGACTTGACTCTGTGATAGCTTATGAAATAAGTTAAAGATCAGGAGATTAAATATGTGCAAATCTTAATATTAGAACTGTGTTTCTTAATGAAGATCTTTTCATAGCATAGAAACTTTAAGTGTTTTGTTTTTGTTTTGTTCTTTTTGGTACCAGGGCTCGAACTCGGGTCCTTGCGCTTGCAGCAGGCCGCGAAACCACTGAGCTAAATCCCCAGCCCTAGAAACTTTAAGTTCTTTTGTCATTAAATAAGTGTTGTTTGTTTGTTTTTTAATTTATTTAGTACTCGACCATGGGACCCACTTAATGATATGATACAGTTTGAAAAAGATGGAGTTATCCAGACCAAAGTAAAACATCGCACTCCAATGGTATGTAATAATAAAGTAACTAGGTCTCATAAACATATAAATTTGATAGTTCTTTAATATCTGTGGCAATCAATATTTAAAGTATACTTTCAAAATTTTAACATTTTGGGTAAGCAAAATGACAGAGTAGAGAACTTCAAACTCTTGTCACTCCAAAGAAATATCAAAAAACAAGCAAAAACTATGAAAACAAAATTTACCCAAACTGTGGAAAACCATGAGAGGTTTGCTTTCAGTAAGTTTACATATGCTCTGCAAAATATCAGTATCATTTCTATTTATTATAATATGCCTTCTTACCTAGATATTATTTAAAATAATCAAAAGTTTGTTAAAAATGCAACATCATTCAATGAGAATGTTTTAACATTGAGAACAAGGTAAGTATGGTTTGTTTGTTTGTTTGTTTGTTGTTTTGAGACAGGATCTCACTATAATCCAGGCAGGCCTTGAACTCACTATGTAGCCTAGGTTGGCCTTGAACTCAGGGCAATCCTCCTGCCTCAGCCTCCCGAGTGCTGGGATTACAGGCATGTGCCATTATGTCTAGCTCATGATTTTTAAATACTTACTTAGGATTCTAGTGGAAATACATGTGGAGCAGTTATAACAGTTGACTAGATATATATTTATATTTGTTTCTGTAAGCTTAAAAATATCTCTAGGCAGGCATGGTGCTGCTGCCTGTAATCCCAGCACTCAGGAGGCTGAAGCAGTAGGATCACCCTAAGTTCAAGGCCAGCCTGGACTACATAGTGAATTCAGGGCTAAATTGAACTACATAGTGAGAACCTGTCTCAAAAAAACAAAATATTCCTTTATTTCTGAGTATTATGCCCATGAATAGTTTCAATGTTTGTATACCAGTGGTCTTTAATTAAAAATTATAGAACAAACTCACATAATAGCATGATATTTTTTTCAGGTTAGTGTCCCAAAAATGAAACATAAGCCAACCAGGCAACAGAAGAAAGTAGCAAAAGGCTATTCCTCCCCAGAACCTGATATCCAGGACTCATCTGGAAGTGAAGGTGAAAATATTTATTGCAGACTGTCCACTATATGAAAATGGCTTTTCAGATTAACTCAAGATGATAATGTAAGAATTTTGGCAGAGGCAGGGATAGGATTTAGAGGCAATTCTTGGTCATTGATGAGTTGTGAAAACAGGCCACAGGTAAAGGCATGGGAAAAGAAAAAAGGGGAGAGAGATATGCAGGTAAGAAACACACCATAGACTTGTTAGCCTCTGAAAACTTGTTGGTTAGATAGGTAGAATTCAGGAAGCATTTTTTTTAGCTCAATTTTATGCTTCGAAAAAGTTTCTTATTCTTAGAGTAAATTAGTAGTGTTTGGAAGCCACAGACACGTGAAAACAGAGCTATATAAAAGTATGAAGTAGCTCAATGGTGCCACTGCCTCAAAAGGGCAAGGTCCTGAGTTTGATCCCTGGTACCAAAAAAAAAAAAAAAGTATGAAGTATAAGATTAAATAGTGTGATATTCTTGTCCAAGTGAGATAATATGTTAACTGTCTTCTACATTGAGATATACAGAAGAAAGAATTAAAACATTTATTAAGACATTTTAGATATTATGGGAAAATAGCTTCTAATGAGTGTACATTAAGCTGAGGAGCCTGTTTTTACCTACAGAGATAACCCTGGAGGTGAGTAAACAAGAAGGACCAGAAAATTAGATGATATGTGGTAGTTCAAGGGAGGAGGAGCTCATTTCAATTTGAGGACAGCTTCTTAGAAGAACCTTATGAATTATTAGGATTTTTAATGATTACAGCAGTCTAAACTTGGGCCATGGGATTAGGGCAAATAGTGGAAGAGTAAAGGAATAAAACAAATAAAGGTTTATAAGCAGGAACCAGTGTGCTAAACGGGAGTATTAACTATAGCATTACTATTCACGTTTTACAACCCAGGAAACTGATAGGCCAACCTGCCCAAGGCCATACACCCCATAAAACAGAGCATCCATTTACGTTATGTATTTGTTCCTTAGATGTTTGGTTCCTTAAATGACCATCTTATCCACACCACTGATTATACTGTGTCAGCCGGCATTTGTTGAGTAACATGTTGGAAGACTACATTAAACACACTTCACAACAACTATGGGACATTTTGGTATTCCTGTTTTTTAAATGAGAAAACTGAGACTTGGAGGTTAAGTAAAATATGAACAAAAATGGAAAGGAAGGAATGAGTATGTACGGGGGTTTGAGAAACCTATGCAACTTGCTGGTTGGCAATAGAAATATACAGAGGTGGTATCAAAACTGGCTGAAGACACTGAGCCTGCCTGGCAAGTGCAAGGTCCTAAGTTCAATCCTCAGTACCAAAATAAAAACTGTCTGAAGAAATTTAAAGTTTGGGTCACTAGGGGAGTGACGATAACATTAACAAAACATTTAAAGGGGACTTAAAAAGTTGACTACTACAGATCTGTGCAAGGGACAGAAAAGAATAATATTTTCCCAACATTAATACATAATTTAATAAATTGTTTTTGCCTTTTCTAATGAATTAAAAAATAAAACTGATGCCATCCAAAACTTAAATAATTTATAGTGACTAAATATGTTTATCATGTTCTAGTTTTTAAATGATATGTTTGAGACTTTGAACATCCTGAATGTTAATTTTATTAATCTCTAGGCCACAAAAACTAATGCCTAGGAAAATTTTTATTACACAAGAATTACTAATTATAGATTGTGTTTCTGATTGTAACTTATGTTCTAAATGTCTTTTAGCTCAATCTGTAAAACCAAGTACACGAAGAAAGAAAGGTATAGAACTGGGAGACATTCAAAGTTCCATTGAATCTATAAAACAAACACAGGAAGAAATTAAAAGGTAATATATACTGACAGTGACTAGTCACTTTGATCTAAAGGAAATCCTACACAAACTTTACTTTTTTTGCTAAGTTCCTAAATTATCCAGGTTGGGCTTGAATTTGTGATTCTCCTGCCTCCACCTCCCAGAGTCCTGAAATTACAGACATATGCTACCATGTCTGACCCAATTTTATATTTTTATAACATTGCTAGTCTAAAATAGAACCTTAACCTCTATCGTTTATTGTCTGAAAATTATGAAATTCCTCAAGCACTACAATACTGAGAGAAATGGGAGCATGCTCGGGATGTAGCTGGATTGAGTGTGAAGGTGGGATTGTTTCTGAGAAAGTTGACAAAGACTTGCTTCTACATTCTCCTTTGTAGATGGCCTAATATTCAACTGAAATGTACCAGCAGTTAAAATACTGAAATACTGCCCTGAGACCTTTGTGTGCTCCTCTTAGAGTCCCCACACTCCCTTACACACCACACCCTAGCACAGCAACTAAATGTTGTTAGTACTGAGGATCCTCGAAGAGGAGTCCTAATCCTATTCTATGGCTAAGACTAGCGTGGGTTCAGATTGGTTGTCACCCATGCTGTATGAATTTTTAAAATGTTTAAATTAGCGCATCTACTTTTATATATTCAGCACTCGGTACTAGATGTATGTTCTGGATTTTTTTTTAATTTTCTGTTTTTAAAGATTTTATGGTTTACATTTTCATCTATGGACTCATCTCCTGCTATCCCTCTGTACCTATCCCATGCTATCATTCCATGAAATTTTGTGCATCTCTCAGAATATACTGTGCTCTCTCATCTTTGATCTTTGCCCCCGCCGAATCCACTTTTTAAGACTGCCATTTCTTACCACCTTACCCATCAAGAAAATCTCTATGTCCTTCAGAAGTAAATTCATATGACATGGTTTTGGGTAACAATTCTAATCACTCACCCTGCCTTGTATAATAACTTAGTCCCTCAGTTCCACTTTCACCTCCCTGTACATACTTCCTTTGAGTACTCACTACACTCCAGAGTTGTGTCTGTCTACCCTGTTGTACTGCCAGCCCTTTTAGAGCATGGAGCATGTCCTAATGTCATCAGCCTTTTATAGTGTTTAAGTTTCCTAATTTAATTACATTCATAAATTAATTAGCTTACTTGTTTTACCTCCCCCTCTCCCTTGCATTACTGGGGATAGAACCTAGGGCCTTCACCCTGAACTATATTCCTAGCCCATTTTTATTTTTTATTTTGAGATAAGGTCTCACTGAATAGCAAATTTCTTTGGGATGGGCTTGTTTTTTTCCTGGCTATTTTCTTTTACTCTCACCCCATCTCCCCAAAGTAAAAAATAAAAGAACTTTAGTGAGCCAACTAAGAAGCAAAATTTTTGTTTTAAAACCACTGTTGTAACAAAGAAGCTGTTATGTTTCTGTATCATCAAATTTTGACAACTGGGCCAGGGATTTAGCTCAGTGGCACCATGACTGCCTTGCAAGTGCAAGGTCCTGAGTTCGATCCCGGGTAACGGAAAAAAAATAATTTTTTTTGACAACTGTGTTTGATGCATATCTTTATGTGTGCTATAATTTGGAATTCAGATTTAGACAAAGCCTAATAAAGGCTGCCAATGGCATAATCAGGTCTTTGGTTGTGTAGTAATTGATTGAACGATTTACTTTAGATAATGTAATTAAATGCTTTGTGACTGTATCAAACTGAGTTTTGTACTAACATTTCTGGAAAATCATCATAAAATTTATTATTGCTTATTTTTATAGGAATATTATGGCTCTTCGAAATCATTTAGTTTCAAGCACACCTGCAACGGATTATTTTCTGCAGCAAAAAGACTACTTCATCATTTTCCTCCTGATTTTACTTCAGATCACAATAAACTTCATGTTTAAGTAGGAGTTCTCCACAGTTGAATCAGTGAACTAGAAAGATCACATTTGGAAATGTTCTTGTTCAACAAGTCTGTTTGGTCTTATTAAAATATCACAACATTTCTAAAATGAAAAATTAAGAGGTAAATGTAGTGGTGTCTACCTTTCTATATTTTATCCTTAACCTGAAACAAGAGCTATCCAATTTGGTTATTAAAGTGAGCTATATGTTAAGTGCCAGGACATTTCTAGCTTTTGTGAGAATGTGTCTACATGTGAGTATAATAAATCCACATGTATACACAGCATCTCTAACGTACTCTTACCTGATTAGTCTTTGTATTCTATAGTATATTCTAAGATATAATGTTAACATTGTTCATAACAAAAATGCTATCTTATAAATATATGTATAGTAATCTACTTTCTTTATAGAACAGGCACAAAATTTTATAAAGGAATTATAGAGTGGGGAATGATGGAATAATAGACATATTATAAATAATTTGATTCACTGTACTATTAAAATCATTTCCAAACTACCCAGCTCAATTGTCTTCTTAGAAACAGCAAAAAAAAAAAAAAAGTACAAATGGTCAAAATTAATATACTGAAAGAAACAGGTGGAAAAATTTTTTAAAGTTTACATAAGACTTTTTAACCCCCATAATTTAATATTTGTAGAAACAGGTATATATGTACTTATGTGTATATCAATGTATAAAACTGGTATGCAGTACTTGGACCTATTAATTATAATACCACCTTAAGCACTTGCTGAAAAGTATGGTCAAAATTGATTGCTGTCATTTTTTCTCACATTAAATCAGCATAGGCCAAATTCTAGAGATGTTTATAGGAATATGAAATACTGATGCTTTGTGTTTTTTCTTAATAAAAAACATTTATATACCATTTAGACCCTAGTGTGTTCAACAGATAAGTAGAATAGAAAATGTAATAATCAATATTTTACTTCTAAAGCCAAAAGGAAGATGGCAATAAAAGACACTGGATGATGGCCTTTATGTGGACATTAAAATTGCTTCCCTTAAACTGTGCAATAAGTTGAGCATCTAAGAGTATCAAGTTTTGCAGTTTGTTTATTACCCCCTTCCGTTCTTAGAACTTCATTCTGTGGCAAAACCACAATTCTTTAAGATTTATTTTGTTCAGGCCCATGCAAAATTTTTTCCTACTTTTTTTCATATTTCTTCAGTTTAATATTTTGACTTTGTGTTTTCATATAAATACTTATAGTTTCTAAAGACAAATTTTGCAAATGTTGTTTGGGGATATGTTGTTGTAAAGTGTATCTTTGCATCTTGGAGGTAGGATTTTGAAATGATTTTTAAAATGAAAATGAAGATCAGAGAGAATAATTGCTCTAGCTACATCTGCCATCTTACAGAAGAGACTATGGGTAGTAAAATTTTAGTCAATTCTTTATTCCATGATAAATATAAAATCAAGGGATAATTGCTAAATTGTGAAAATTGAAAATGACAAAACCTGATCTTTTTTCCTAATGTGACTATCTTTAGTACCTTTTAGGATTGTAATAAGAGCTGTTTACCATGCAATGTTAGCGAAACAATGCTATATTCCATGTGTACAAATGAAAATAATTTTAAATTGATAACAGCATAAATATTACTATATCCAGTATTTTCATGACTATCTTAGAAAAGGTGGGGTTTTTGAGTTATATTTCATATTTTTCAGTATATTTTTTGTATTCATATTCTATTACCAATATTATACTCAACTGCCTATTCACTGGCATATTTTGTAAATATTGTATACTTTGATTTTTTATGGTTTAAATTAGTATTAATTTATGTTATATATAACTTGATTGGCTGATCACAAAAGTCATTTCACCTCTAAACCCTGAAAACTTAGTTTTTCTAGGTGAGCTGCCTTAGAGTTTTAGTCTTAACCACTTGTATGCTGTTTTCATTTAGTCTGAATAGTGTTCATTTGTACGGATATCTTCTAAGGCTGGAAAGGTAATATTTCCTTTATTTTTTTAGATTTCTTTGTAGGGCACATGTTATGGGTTTTTAGCCACAAGTCAAAAAATAAAGAGCAGGGTTATCTATGACTGTTTCTTCTACACTGAAAGCATATATCTAATCTAATAATCCTTGTATGCTTTTAGTTATATAAGTTCCTATGAACTGAACATAAAACTCAGGAATTGGTGGCTTTATTTTAGATCAATGCTTGTGTTAGTTTTTGTATGTGGATCTAAGACACGTAACTTTGTATTTAGCCATAAGTTTTTGACTTTGAATGTTCCCTACCTGAGATTAATCTTTCTTCACACATGGATTGATAATGTGATTTACAGTTCCCAACTATCTCAGAGCCTCATGATGGTTTCTAGAATTTATGACCTTATCCAAAAAATACTCACATTAAAATTTAGATGAGTAATAATTATTGACACATGCATTTTTGTTTTATTGTTAAATGTACTATATCTTCGGTTAGTCACCATTTAGTGAGATATTGCTGGCTAGGAAAAGACACTAGGATATGTGAAATATTAAGTTACAACAGTACACATTTTACTTGTATTTCATATCAGTACTTTTTTGTATCACTTATAAAGGTACAGTGTAATCTTTGTCACAGTTCAGTTGACAACTGCATTCCATTGAAAAGCCGGCCTTGTAAAATACAACCTTCATTTAATATTCATGCTTTTGTGCCTTTAAGAAAATATTTTTTGTCATTTTTGTGTTGCAGAACTATAATATGATTCAAGGTGTTTATAGGCTTACTTGCCATAAAAGGGTCATTTCTCTTTGTCACTTTATTTCCTTTTATACAGGTGAAGTATATTTAAACAGTAATGCTGTACTTTTATAAGGGTTTGTCTATTTATCTATTTCAAATATAGTCTTACTATCTAAGACATTGAAGTAGACATGTCAGATTATTCTGAGTATTGTAAACAGTGCCTTTTTGATGGAATTCACACTGTTCTGGGTGTCAACTTGTGCCATATACACAAAACTTTGTGAAAGGCAGTTTCAACTTTTTGAAGAATATCTTCAACATTTAAGAAAACAAATGTATAAAATTCCATTTTGTCCATTGTTTAGCATTTCTAATGAACAATGAATAGTTTTTTTGACATACAGTGATGATGGCATTGTTGATGAGCCATACATGAGACTGCAGATTATTTTGAGTTACGTTAAATGTACAGAAATAAAATATTAACATTTATATAAAATTTTGTGATCTGAACCAATGGGGAACCCCACAGAAATGAGTAAGTTTACATTTCAACTTCTATCTTATTTGAGTAAGTGTAAAGAAAAGGGTTCTTTAAAATATATAACCTCCTACTATTATGTAATTTGGTTTCATTTTGTTGTACCTATTGTGTGAGTTCAGTGTATTTAATTTACATTTTCTTACTCTTAACATACTATTTTTGTTACAGTTTTTAACTGAGAGTGGACTGTTAAAATTGTACAGGACCGGTGTCTTATGAATAAGATTGACATACTTTGAAGAGCCACAAGAAACCCATGACAAAATGAATGTGAATATACTTTCTAAAACATTTAGAAAAATTTGTCTTTCTGCATTTATCATGCAATATTATTTTAGTATTACAGTATAGAAAGTTTTCATTTAAAGAAAAATGCCATGAAACATTTGAACTGATGAGCCACAGAACTTCAGTTGAAATTTTTTCACTTTTTAGCATGCTAAATATACATTTAAGTTTAAATATCCTATTTGATGGCCAATTTTAAATTCAAGCACTACCACTGGTCAGTTTTGTATGATATACTAAAATTATGTTATCTATAGTATAAGAAGTATATAGCACACCATCAAATTCTTTTCCTTAAGGTGCATAGTAAATGTACAGGTAATCATAGGCTTCTGTTTTGTAATGTATTACATTTCTAAGCTGTTATTCCTTTCCTGTTATAAGTGTTTGCAGAGAGAAGAAAATTGAATTTTTCTAATGATCTGTAAAATTATGCTAACTTCTACCAGTAGGCATTCTAAATAAAATTTTTAAAAACAGCAAACTGTGATCAAGTGACTAATTAACATGGTAAACAAATTTATCGTCATTGTTTTTCCTTCTTTTGTTGGAAAAATTGCAAAGTATGGGAAACTTTGGGATTTAATAGGATCCCTAATATATGGTTCATGAGGTATGGTCAAACAATCCAGTGAATATTTAAATTTTTAAAATTTTATTACAGTAAAAGACACATTATCATTAATCCCTCTCCAAATATTCCCCTTTGCTTCAAGCACTTATTTTTGCCAGTTTCTCAAGCAGCTCTGAAAGTCTTTTCCTGAGTGTCTTTAGTTGTGCTGTCATAACTGCCTCAGTGTCCTAAATCAATTTAAAATGTCTATACCAAAGAATCTATACCGAAGAAACACACATCACCATTGTGTATCCATTGTGGGGCAACATTAGATGAATTCCAGTAAGTTATTCCTCTCTGGTTTTCCTCTACTCCCTTCTCATTCTTACTTTCCCCTCAAGGTCCAATTACTACTTGGTGTCATTGATTTTAGCTTCTTAATGGGGTGGGGGTGTTTAAGGAGGGAAGAGTCAACAGTTTTCTCCTATCCTCTGCATAGGAATAAAGAGTAAAGAAAACAGCCTCTCGGTTTTCAACCTCAGGGAAACATTTCCATTATTTTCCTTCTAATATTGACCTTTTTTTTTTTACTCTAATAGGTGTTATGTATTCTGCCATTATGCTAATTGGATTTTCTGTGTCTTAAAAACTAGCCCTTTATAGTGGAGATAATTGGTCAGGAGAATGGTGATCTGCCACAGGAACTTGGTGGATATTCTGTAAATATTTCACTGTTGTACTTACTCTATGCTAGGAAGTCTGCAAAGTACTTTGTAAATATTCTCCATCTCCTCGAAACTTCATGAAATTTTTCTTTTAAATGTCATCTCCATTTTTTTTAAGATGAGAAAAGCAGGGAACAAGATTACTTGCTGAATGTCACGAATGACTAAACGTCAGAGCAAACCCATGTCTGAATCCAAAGCCTATACTCTCCTTAAATCAGCCCCCACCCCGTGTGAGTGTGTACTGTACTGTCCTGCGTTTGGGTTGTATCACAATGTAGGCCAGCAGGTGTTAAAGCGTACTACTGATCCATGTAATAAGATTTTAGACTTCGCATCTATCATTTTGGCTGAAGAAAAAGTCGCTAAATTGCAGTGGCTGGGTTTTCCATGTGATAACCTGAGCCCAGAGGACGTGGCAAACCCCCTCCGTGAGATAGAAAGCCTGAAATTCTTGGCCCTGGCCAGGCCTCCCCAATTTGCTCTCATCTTACGCTGCTTTCATCAAAACAACTGCAGGTGTGGACAGAATATGCGTGAACCCACCGCTAAAGTGCTTGGCACCAAACAAGTAGCTTCTGACGAGGGCTGGAAACCAGCCGAGTTCTACACACGGGCCCGTTCCTTCCTTCACACAAACCCCGATGGTGCGGGAAGAAGGTTCGGGGAGACGAGAGGATTCAGAGACAGTTGAAGGCCCTAGAGGGAATGAATTCACCTAGACAGCCAGGGAAGGATTTAGGGTTGCGACCCGGGGTCAGATCCTGGTGAACCTCTATCCTTTTTTCTGTTTTCTTGGTTGCCTGGCCTCCCCAGCCTAACTCGCAAAATACATTAGAAAGCTTTTCCACCAAGCGAGACCAAGAGGAAGATCAGCGGGATATCACATCAAGAAGCGACACTCGCGCACCTTCCGGGTTTAGCCCCTGGCTTCCGGTTTCCGCCTTTTCCGTTTCCGGCTGAGCCCGCTCCTCTTGCTTAGAGCTGTTGTTCTGACTGCAGTCTAGCAGAAGCGGTTCAGACCCTGAGGTGTATGGCTGTCGCGGGGTCTGTGAAGATGGCCCTGCAGGTAGCCGAGGTGCTGGAGGCTATTGTGAGCCGTTGCGTGGGGCCCGAAGGGCGGCAAGTTTTATGTACGAAGCCCACCGGCGAGGTGCTGCTCAGCCGGGATGGAGGCCGCGTCCTGGAGGCGCTACACTTAGACCATCCCATAGCGAGGTACCTGAATCCTAAACTCTGCTCCCCCTTCCCCCACCGCCACCCAGTACACACCCTGACAGGCTCCCTGAATCTCTTGTCCCTTCCTGAGGCTCTGTAAGTGGGAAAACGACCTCTAGTGAGACCGGCATATACAGGGGATTAGAGTGTTGCCCAAGGGATACTCGTGGATTCCAAACTCTTAGGGACTCCCAAGAACACTTATTCCTCTCCTCCCTAGAATCTTAGAATAGAACAAAGTAAATTGGAAAGGAAAGAAAAACTAAGACTGTATATCAAAAGGACAACATTCTTTCCTTGTATCTGTAGCTGGACAGTTAAGTGATTCCATGTAGAAGCCCAGACTTCTGAAAATTTGACTTGTTTTATTTCTGTCTGTCTCTGTCTCTTGGTGCAGGATAATAGTGGCGTGTGTTTCCAGTCATCTCAGAAAAACAGGAGATGGTGCTAAAACATTTATTATCTTTCTTTGCCATTTACTCAGAGGACTTCTTGCAATCACAGAAAAAGAAAAGGATTCTTTGACTTTGGAAAATATTCAAACCTTTGAAAGACGTTGGAAAAATTGTTGTCAGTGGAAATGTATTTCCCAAGCTCTAGTAACGTTTCAGACACAAATATTAGACTATATTATAGATGAGTACTTAAGTAGACACTTTTTATCCATCTTCTCTTCATCTGCTAAAGAGAGAACATTGTGTAGGAGCTCCTTAGAGTTACTCTTAGAAGCATACTTTTGCGGAAGAGTGGGAAGAAATAATCGCAAACTTATTTCACAATTGATGTGTGACTACTTTTTCAAGTGTATGACTTCTGAAAGTGGGATGGAAGTGTTTGAGTTAGTGGATAACTGTTTTGTAGAGTTGAATGTCAGTGTCACTGGCCTTCCTGTGTCAGATTCTAGGATCATAGATGGTCTTGTGCTTCACAGAGATTTTTCTGTTTACTGTCCAGCAGATGGTGACATACGAGTAGCAATAGTAAGGGAAATCATTCAGCCTGTTTTTTCAACTTATAGATCAGAGTTTGTTCTGAATTCAGAAACACAGTTTCAGACATCTCAGATTTGGATTATGGAAAGGACAAAATCAATAATGAAACATTTACTTAGTCAGAATGTAAAATTGCTCCTATCTAGTGTGAAACAACCAGATTTAGTTATTTATTATGCAAGACTAAGTGGCATATCAGTGGTGGACTGTTTATCATCAGAAGAAATTTCTCTTATCCAAAGGATCATTGGTCTTTCCCCATTTGTACTTTCACAGGCCTCTTTACAGTGTGAAATTTCTGACACTGCTTCAGTAAAATTTTGTAAACCTTTTATCCTTAGATCCAAAACATATGTTCATCTTGGTCTAATTAGCACATGTACATTTATACCACACTGTATAATTCTTTGTGGACCAGTGCAGGGTCTTGTTGAACAACATGAAAATGCTTTATACGGAGCATTTAAAATGCTTCAGCAGTTATTTAAAGACTTTGATCTAAATTATATTAAAAAAGCCAATAACCAAAATGACACATTAAGTCCTCCAATTTATAAAAACAGTGGAAAAAATAATCAGTTACCCAAAAGTTATACTCACTCTATACAAAGGCCTTATCAAGACACAGATATAAAGAACAATGATGAATTGGAAGAAACTCAATATTTAAAAGTACATTCAAATTTGGTAGTTTCAAATGTTGAATTAGAAACATATATTCCATGTTCACCACCAAAAATGATACCAACAGATGCAGTCCAAACAGATGAAACATGGAGGTGTTTGCCTCTTGAAAATAACAGGGTAATTGATGACTATGAACTATTAATTGAGAGTAATTCCGCTAGTAATTCTATCACAGAAAACACTAGAATAGAAATTTCTTATGAAAATTTCCAGGTCATAGATATTGCTGAAAAGAGGAGCATGTTACCAGTGAAATATAAATCAGTAGATACGTATAAATCACAGAGTTTCTGTTCATCATCTATACCAGCAGGTTGTGTTTTGCCTGTGGGTGGGAGTTTTGAGATCTTACTACATTATTACCTTCTCAACTATGCCAAAAAATGTCAACAATTAGATGAAATCATCGTTAGTAAGTTAATAGCCAATGCACTTTTAGGGATCCCCAAAATCCTTTATAAACCTAAGAAAGGAAATCACAGCTTTCCACAAATATATTTGAGAGCTCTCCACACACTGCAAACTAATCAACCCATGGTAAGCAGTTGGGCAGGTTTGGAATCAGTAATTGGTAAATACTATTTACTAACTTCAGTTCTTCAGTGTTTAACAAAAATATTAACCATTGACTTAGTGATCAATATT
Organism: Heterocephalus glaber; assembly: GCF_053883595.1. NCBI lineage: Eukaryota > Metazoa > Chordata > Mammalia > Rodentia > Bathyergidae > Heterocephalus > Heterocephalus glaber. Next base: position 7,591,152 of record NW_028258356.1, on the reverse strand, counting down.
AAGAGACAGCCTCAAAAAAATTCTGATCAAGATTCAGAAGATGAACTTCAACATTAGAAGTTTTTTGTTAACCAATCTTAATCTAACTAGAACCATAAAGTAAAGCAGGCATATGACTGTTGGTTCTGAGATCAATTCAGTGTGGTCAGGAAAACAGCGTGTAACTTCAAATATCTTCAGAAGTATGCCAAGGCAACCAGATCATTCAGATGCAAATATTAGGCTACTTTATGGAGCAAAACTAAAGTGGAAGTCAAGATCCAGTGAAATATGTCTCTTTCTCCGTATGTCTCTGTGTCCCACCTCTGCGTTAGTCTGTGTTTAAAGGAGGATGTTTTAATAATTTTCACATTTTACTTTGGATGGGGTATTCAAATGACATCTTGATTTGATTATCAACAGTTAAATATATAAACATTATTTGCTTCATTTAAAATATTTCCCTACTTCTATAACTTGTAGAGCAGTAAAAAGTCTCAATTTTTCTTTTAAAAAGCATATAAATTAAATTAGTTCTTTCATGTGCCACTTGTTTCATTTCTATTCCTTTTGGAAAAGGCTTGGATAGATTTTCACAACTCATACATCGCTGAATATGTGATATGAAAAATAGCATTGTGCATTGTGAATTCTTTTTTATTTCTGTAATTAAAAGTTAATTCCAGAAAGAATATGAAATTCATTCTTTTTTCTCCAGGAGCCTAAAAATCTTATAAAGATATTTCATGTACTTACTGGTTTTTCTTGTATTTGGTGCATATTCAGAGTTCAGTAGTAACAAATAATTTGACAGTTATTTCTCATTTGAATTTACAGATGTTTGTATTTTATTTTAAAAGCTTATAGAAGCAAACAGTGCTATGCATCTGGCCATGGATAAGAACAGTGTCCTGTATTTGTACTAATTCTCTGGAACATCCAAAACAGTGCTTTATCTATTCCAAGTATTCAAAAGTGCTTGTGAAATAAAAATGTTGTCTTTGCTCTGTTTCCCTAAATGCATGTTTCCAATTTACTTATTCAAAAAATTCCTACCAAGTACTTAACTCTGTGCCAGATATTGTGGTAGATACTGAGCATATGTCTTCATGAACCTTTCCCTCAAAGATTAGTGGATAGATACGTACAATACTTGGGTTAGGATTGATTGAGGAAAACCAAAGAAAAAACTATGATTGGGTAAGGAGTGACAAATAATATATTAAAAAATTGTAGCATCATGTACAGTATCTCATTACCTTTTATATTAAGCATAGTTCTGATTTTTAAAGGTCTGTGTTATGGGATGCATTATTTCATTTCAGTGAATGTGAAGAGAATAATACAGCTCTTAAGGAATTCGTAGATGAATGAACCTATGTTAAAATTGCTGAGTAATTTTTTCTATTCATGTTCAATACCCTGTCAGGTCATTTTGCTTTGTTTTGTTATTGTTGTTATTGTTGAAGGCATTCAAAGACTTTTCTAAATATCCCCAGTGTTGTTTATATGGTAGGCATTTAATGTCATAGTTCAGAAAACTTTTTGTAAGTTGTCTTTGTATGATTGGCCCCTGGTGTGGTATGTTGCACACTAACTATCCAATAAACATCTGTTAAGGACCTATTTGTTGAATCAGTTAATCCTTGGGCCCTCATAGATTAGGTTACATCTATAAACTTTCATGAGCAAACTGTTAGGGGAGAAGGAACAAAAAATATAGAACAGATCTACATAAAGTAATTTGTTTTCTTTTAATTAAAAAAAATCTCTCAATGATGTGATAAAGCTTTCATGAGTTTTCTTTATTTACAGAATAACACTGGGGGGTTTACATCACTGGGCTAGTTAAGAGAGAACTTTGGAAAATGTAATTATATTAAATTGATATTCTCTACCACAAAGAGGTATTTGAGGTGACCTGCAATAAGAACAGATAAATTCATGGTAAAATCTAAATAAAAATTAAAGAATCAGAACCAAAGAAAAAAGTGAAGACAATGTAAATTCAAGACCATTTTCCTGTTTATTAATGCTGCATATTAAATAACCCATAAACTTAATATATTTGAATCATTACCTGTTATGATCCTGGGGATTGACTAAGCTTAACTGGACAACTTCCATTGTATTCGCTTGGCCAAGCAGTCACAAAGGTTTAAGGGAAGAGAACGTAGGCCTCATTCATTGGGAAGAGTGTCAGTGCCACATCATAAAAAGAGTGTGTGGGATGGGGATATATTGAGGCAGCTATCTTTGGAAAATACAGTCTGCTCCACTGTGGAAGGGATAAAGAAGTACAATATGTGTTAACTTCTCAACAGAGTTTCTATTAATTGTTTCCTGAGGTTACATACCTCCCACTATCACATTTTGTCCAATAACATTTATTTTTTCTCATTAAGTCAGCATGAGCCACTTTTATGTTCAAAACAATAGGCATTAAATAATTGAACTTTCTGGACATGGTGGTGCATACCCGTAATCCCACCACTCTGGGAGGCTGAGGCAGGAGGATTTGAGCCCAGCCTGGGCAACTTAGCAAGATCCTGTCTCAAAATAAATTGAAAAAGAGCTGGGGATGTAACCTAGTACGAAGGCCCTAAGTTCAAGTTCAATCCCTAGTACCACCAAAAATATATATAGATATACAGATATATATCTGAACTGCTTCAGCCAGTGGAGCAATTTCATCATATTCAGGAAATCTCATGGTGTCCATGTTTCAGACTAAAAGAGAAAAGATAGGGGAATGCTCTACAAGCCTGAAGCAATTGCTCATGTCCTTGCAAAAGGAGTAGCCTATACCATTAATCTGTATGTTTTGGATGCTCTTTGTTTCGGCAGTTCTATCTTTATCCCAGCACAGACAACAAAATCTCTCAAATAGCCACATGACTAATGTTTAAACTCTTGTTATAAAAGCACATGTTAAAATCAAATAAGTCATAAAATAGCCCTGTGTAATCATTTAGTTTTACACTTTATTAACTTTTTGCCATATTTATTTCTCCCAGAGATTTAAGGAAGAGACATGTTTTATTTTAAATTATCTTCTGTAATGTTTGGTGTGGTAAAACTATTGATTATTTCAAACTTCAGTGAAAGTTTGCTACACACATACTTCTTGTATTGCTGAGGAAGTCCGAGGAAAATAGTGTTGTTTTTTCCCTTGTAAGTTGACAAAGGATGGACAAAGGAGAAGAGACATAAGAAGTGGAATGTGTGGTGGATTGAGAGTTTAGTGGGAGCAGGAAATCTAAGCAAGGAATGACCACAGAAATTTAAGCACTTTGGAATTTGAAGAAATCTTAGGAAAGCCACTGAACTCTCCATAGGAGGTAGGATAAGGTCCTGAACCATTTTTATTTAGACATTAACTATGTAGACAACTGCCTAAGACTAGAGGGCTTAGGAACAACAACAAAATAGCATGTGCTTAGTATATACAGGAATGATTAAATGGATGAAAGAATGAGCCTAGTACTGTACCACTTGGTACAGTACAAACTTTGGTAAACCCCAAATGGCCATCCCAGACCAGGCAGTTAAATGAGCACAACTGTATGACTCCTAGTCTACAATTCCTCCATATAGAATTTGCCTTTATTAGGTCTACTATCTAGAATATATAAAGAACTGAAAAAAATCAGACCCCCTCAAATATAAAGACCCAACTCAAAAATGGACATCTGAAATGAACAGACATTTCTCAGACAAAGAAGTAAAAGCACCAAATAAATATATGAAAAAATGTTCAACATCACTGGTCATTCGAGAGATGCAGATGAAAACAACACTGAGATTCCACCTCACCCCAGAAAGAATGACTGCTATCAAGAAATCAACCAATAACAAATGCTGGCTGGGTTGTGGGAGAAAGGAACCCTTCTCCACTGCTGGTGGGAGTGCAGACTGGTGCAACCACTGTGGAAATCAGTATGGAGACACCTCAAAGAACTAGGGCTAGAGGTCCCATTTGACCCAGCTATTCCCCTGCTGGGTATCTTCCCCAAAGAATTAAAAGAATTATACCACAGCGATATATGTGCACCCATGTTTATAGTGGCACAGTTTTAATAGCTAAAGCTTGGAAACAGCCCAAGTGCCCATTAACTGGAAACTGGATAAAGAAGATACGGGATTTTTTTTTATAAAATAGAGTACTACTCAGCCATAAAGAATGAGAAACTAGAGATATTTATAGCTAAATGGATGCATATTGAGGCCATACTCTTAAGTGAAATAAATAGGACACACGTGTAAATACTGAATAGTTTCTCTAGTGTGAGAAACTGAAAATGTAAATAAGGATTAAAATGATTAAAATGAATAATTGATAATTTGAAATATTAAAAGGTCCAACGGTGTAGGGGCAGTGGGAGGGGAAGGGGAAAGGAAAGAAGGGAAAGGAAAAATTATGAGAAAAAAAAATGAAAATGAAATCTATGTAAATAGGGAAGGGTGGAATGGGTGGAGGGCACACAGGTAATGGGAAAAAAATAAGAACCAAGACACATCATGTACAGGTACAAGCACCCAATGATAAATGTAAACATATTGTATATCTAAAATGTACCAATAAAAGAATTTAAAAGAAAAAAAAAGAATTTGCCTCTATTAAACCTTCATTTGAGCCTTGCAATTACTAACCCTCACTTTCTTGACTGTACCTCTTTCATAACCGAGTGGGAAAGCTATCCAAGAAGCTGATCCATTTGCTGTGAGGTGTTCAACTCACCCACTTGCTATGAGGTGTTCAATTTGCTTTATTTGACCATTTTTTTCAAGGAATAATGAAATCCACTGTGGGCTCTGAGGCGCAATACCACCAGTCCATAAGGTTTTTTTTTTTCTTGAATGTTTGCACCATGGTCGCATTGTACATCAAGCTTACTGATGCAAAAAGTTTAGAATAGAGTGTCCAAATGTAAATAATGTGTACAAGAGGCACGTGAAGCCAGATAACAGGTAATAGTTTAAAGATTTTTTTTTTTGTTAATAATTTTCAGGCTTTCTAATTGGAGCTTCAAGTCCATCTTCAGGTGTTCTCTTTTGCCTGATTTATTAATCTAAATCCATCCTCCCACCCTTCTTCCCTCCTTCCCACCCTGGTTTTTGAGATGGCTTTCCATGCTTAATGACTTGACCGTGCATGTCAAGATGGGGCTTGGATTTTTCCACTGTGTGCAGCTGACCTATCAAAATTTATGTAGAAAATTAGGGATCTACATGGTTGTCACAATGATCATGAACTGAGTTGGAGGACTCTTTGAAAATAAAAATATATTTTTATTTGACAGCACTGTAGTATCATATTTAGGCAATTTCTCAAATTCAGTTATTCAAATCTTATATCTGTTTTAGCCAGTCTGTAGATCTGCTGTAGGAGAATAAAATGTATAGAATGAATTCTTAATAAAATCTCTGGTGAAAGGACTCTTCAAGGGTTATATGATTCAACAGGGGTCTGTGTCTTTTATTGCCCTTGACTAATTTGAGGTTGGTAGAAATTGAAGTTAAATTATGGAAGGCTGATGGTAATGCATATGATTCTGTTCTTAGAAATACAATTTGAATTTTGTCTATTGAAAATGTATCGATTTCTGCTGTAACAAGAGGCTAGTTTTGCATCTGTCAGCAAAATCAAGCCAAGCATGGTACCTTGTAATCCCAGCATTTGGGAGGCTGAGGCAGAAGGATCGCTGCCAGTTTGAGGCCAGCCTGGGCTACATAGTGAGTTCAAGACCAGCCTGAACTATACAACAAGACCTTGTCTCAAAAAACAAAACAAAACAAAATTCAGTCTTACTGATTGCCTATATTATGTGTTTTTCCTCTGGATTCTTTTGTACCAGTACTTATACTGGTTGTCTTATTATATAATAGTACAAAAAATTTTGACATGTTCATTTTATAGTTGTACAATTTTACGCATTTTACTTACCCTTTAGCACCATGAGTCTCTAGCAACAGTCCATCTCCACAAGTGGAGTGGCATTGAGTGAGAGGAGAACTCTGAGTTTCTGATATTTATCTAAAAGAGACTGAGTTGACAGAGCCACTTGAATGGGCAAGATAATATTTGCCCTCATTTCTGAACACAGTTTCTAGATTCAAGTTTATTTCAGTATAGAGTTATAGAAACATATGTTTGCACAGTCAAATATGAGGATTGATGTGTGTGTGTGTGTGTGTGTGTGTGTGTGTGTGTTCTACAGTTTTGGCTAGTTCACTTATGTAACAAAAAAATAGGAAGAATAGATGTTGTGCTGGTCTTAGGGAAACAGCATGGAAAATGCCATTGACTCCATCTCTCCCTCTGCCTCTCCTTATCTCTATCTTAACTACTTAAGGCTTCATCTCTTTCCTTATCAATTTCATTCTCCCAGTCTGGCATCTCCTCAAGTTTAGACTTGCTGCTAGAATCTCAGCCTCCCTCTGTTCATATCCCTTGTAGAGAAAACCATAGCATAAGACTCTTCAAAAATGTCAGCAAGAAGAGCCGGGGATTTAGCTTAGTGGCACTGTGCCTGCCTTGCAAGTACAAGGTCCTGAGTTCAACCAGGTACCAAAAGAGAAAAAAAAATCTAGAAAAATGTCAACGAGAGAAGAACCCTTCTAACGTGGAAAGACGGGTGGAATTTTTTTGTACGGCTTAAGCAGGCAGGGTCACCTGAAGTTCAGCTAGTTTCAAGAATATTGTTCAAAGACAGCTCTCAGAAAAGGAGGAATTATTCTTACCAATCAACAGTCATAGTTTGAACAATTTGGATTTTACCAAGAAGAACAGGAGGACCTTGAGGGGTTAAGGCCATGTGCAGTTCCTTGTTTCACAGCTGAGTCCATGTTGTCTGTCCTAGTGTATACAGGTATCCGTGCGTGAGTGTCCATATGTGTTGGAGTGCCTGGATCTGTTGGGTTTTTTTTTTTTTTTTTGGTACCGGGATCGAACTCAGGTCCTTCCTCTTGCAAGGCAGGCGGCAGAACCACTGAGCTAAATCCCCGGCCCTGCATCTGTGTATTCATGGAATGTGATGATTAAACAGGATGTGACATCAGGAAATTATCGACATTCGACATTAGCACTGATTACAGATGCTGAAGAAGTAGCAGTGTAGAAAGGGGAAATGGAATTTGATTTCACTGTGAAAAAGTAATACTAATTACTGTCATTTACTTGAGCTCCTCCTATTTGTGCTTAATTACTAGGCAGCACAATCATAATCATATGTATCATTAAATATGTGCCCAGTCATGTAAGTGGTCTTGATTAGAATGATCAACTATGCTCTACTTAAGCACTCTACTCAAATTTCATTTTGGTACCCTGCACAATTCGAACACCTGTTCACAGATATATTGCTTAAAGTCCCTGCTATGTCAGGGCCTATGACGAAGGACCTGACTCTGCAGTTTCAGAACTTTCTACCAAGCTACACTGACAGTTAACTAATTTGAGGAAACAGTCCTCTCATCCATATCCCAATGTAGGGGGAACCAGAAAGGATCTGACTTTCTCCTTCCTTCTCATGCTCAGAGAATCCTTGGGGCTCACCTCCCACAGCTGAAGGGATTCACACACAGCTAAGGGACAAAGACATACCGAAATAGATAGCTGTAGAAAAATGGAAAAAGCATGCAGATCAAGAGACAAGAGTCAGAAAAAAGGTGTAAGAGACGTTGAGCCAGATGAAAACAGACAAAAGAGGCAAATAGGCAGAGAGACAGAGATAACAAGTAGGGTTGATACCCAGACATAGTATAAATTTAGTGAAGACAGTGAATTCAAGGGCCTTTACATAGTGGTTGTGACAAAACAGTTCCCATGAGCAAACTCAGCACCTCTCAATGCCCTGAATGGTGAAGTAAATGGAAGAAGGGGATGAAAAGAAAAATGGAAGTAGGGAGGAGAGAAAAAGAGTAGCAAAAAGACAGGGAAAGACTAGGGTCAGAAGAAGAGGGATTTAATGTGTCTGCTGAACCCCTGATCAATAACCATTTGGGCTGGGAGTTTAGCTCAGTGGTTCTGCCGCCTGCCTCACAAGTGTGAGGTCCCAAGTTTGATCCCTGGTACCAAAAAAACCATTTGATTAAATGCTTCAAGGAAAAGAAATGTGGTGACATATTCATGTCCTCTCTTTTTTTTTTTTTTTTTTTTTGTCCTCTTTTTAGTATGATAAAATTTCCAAGTACTTTATGGGTTGTGTAGATTGGAATTTTTATTGGACATTTACCATATACCTGGAATAAGATTACGTGCATATATTAACATATTTAATCCTCAAAATGACCCTAACTTGCTAGTACTTATGTCATGATGATGTCCATGTTTTAGAATAGGAAACTGGAACAAGTAACCTTCCCCAAGTTACCCATGAAATAAGGTTCAAAGCCTGAAGTCTGGCTCCACATCCTGTGTTCTCAACCTCAGCACATTACTAACAGAGCCATGTATATAATAATAGTTCAGGGGTCCCTAATTTAGAAGCATTCTTATTTAATTCTAACTTTTTCAAGTTAACTTAATATGCAATTCAATCAGTATCCCCCAGAAAAATGATTTGCATTTCAACCAAGCATCTTGTCACCTTACCAAGAACAGCAGCAGAACAGAGACAAGCCTTGAGGGTGAGTTGCTCTGTGACCTTCACACAAGGAGACGGGCAGATTCTGCTTTTCCACCTCCATGGGTCCTACTTGCTGCAGTCAGTTTGGGTTCTGATGCTTTTCAGTTGAGAGACCTTGAAGGGATTGGAATTTGTTTCCTCAGTGACTCTAATTTTCCCCTGCAGAAACTCAAGCAAAATCTGTCATCTTTCTAATATGTTAATGAATAATAGTTTTTAAAAGATCATTAAGTTATCATTTGTGGAGATTTACTAGATAATTAATGTGGATAAGTGCTGATGAAATATAAAGTGCTTCGTAAGTTAAGTTGTAAGAATTTATGCTCCAATGCTCTCTCATTAGGCCTGTAGGACAGAAATTCTCTGTTGCTTTTCCTAACTTTTTTCATTTACTACTATAATTAAAAATAGGTTTTACCAAGATTACTCAAACTGTATCATAAAGTTAAATATGAAATGCAATACTGTAAAGCTTCTCAAAACACAGGCGAAAATCTGTGTCCTTAAGTTTGGTAATGAGTTTTTAGGTATAACATCAAAAGAACATGACTTGTGAAAGAAAAAAATGGATAAATTAGAATTTATTAAGATTAAAAGCTGGGCCAAGGATTTAGCTCAGTGGTTCCACTGCCCGCCTCGCAAGTGCAAGGTCTCGAGTTTGATCCCTGGTACCAAAAACAAACAAAAAGATTAAACACTGCTTTGCAAAAGACACTATTAGGCCAGGCGTGGTGGCACACACTTGTAATCCCAGCACTCAAGAGGCTGAGGCAGGAGGATCACTGCTAGTTCAAGGCCAGCCTGGGCTACATAGTGAGTTCAAGTCCAGCTTGAATTGCATAGTGAGACCCTGCCCACCCCCCAAAAAAAATAGACACTGTTAAGAGAATCAAAGACAAGCTACAAATTTGAGAGGAAATATTTGGAAAAAACATGTTATGAGGCTTTTACCCAAAATATACAGAGAACTCTTAAAACTCAACAAGAAAATGAAGGATCCAATGTACTAATACGAGTAGGGTGTACATGTTGACTCTAGGTTTAAAGTATTTCCAAAGTTCTGGGGAATCTTTCTTTTTTCTTGGTACTGGGGAAAGAACTTGGGACCTTGCGCTTGCGAGGCAGGTGGCAGAACCACTGAGCTAAATCCCTGGCCCTAAGGGAGGCTTTCTTAACCCAGTCTCTCTACTTTCTCTTCCAGCTCTTTCCCATTATATCTGGACCTCTGAAGGCCTTTTCCTAGTCTCCAGTGAGTTGCCCATGCTATACACTTATTCTTTGAAAATTATTTTTCTTTTCTTTTTTCATCTTTTCTTTTTTTTTTTTTTTTTTCTACCAGGAATTGAACTCAGGGTCTTGCACTTGCCAGGCAGACACTGCACCACTGAGCTACTACATCCCTCGCCCTCTGAAAATTATTGTTGTCCTTGTGATGGAATCTTAGCAGAGAGGGCAAGTTGAAAATTCAGAGGGGTGCCAAGTTTGTGACTTGAAAAACAATAGGAGCAATTTTACAAGAGCCCAAGATCAATAGGCCAAATATCAATAAAGTCCCAGAAATGTAAAAATCTACAAAGAAAATTGATGACACTTGGAAGCAGTCATTTTAACATCAAGTTTCTTAGGTGCAATTTCAGCAGGGCCTTTTACCACACCAGTATCAGTCCTGGGCACTTGGCTACTAATTGAAAAAACTTCAGTGAATGAAGAGAGGGAGAGAGGACAGGATACACATTTGTAGTGTTAAGTTTCTTCAACTGTAGCCCAGCTAAAACATACCTGCTGCTGTCAGAGGGGAAGCAGAAGGATCACACAGAAAAGAGAAGGCAAGATCTGGTGATGATGAGCCGGAGGAGAAGAAAACTCTGTCCACGAGCACCACACTTGTCCTTGTTCATCAGAAAGGATAGTCCTTTCCGTGGGCAGAACACTTATGCATAAGAAGGCATCCTGGAAAAGATCCCTTTGCAAAGTGAAACAGTGATTTGAAAGGACTGCTCCTATACCTATCCAAGTTGGAACTAGACAATCTGTGTCTTCTATGGAAGACTGTGACTCTTGCAATTTGAATACTATCATTTGTTACATAGCATTGTGCCCAGAAAGGAATGTATATCATCTCATTTAATCCCCTTAACAGTCTATTAAATAATTACAATTTTTCACCATTGTACAATAAGGGAGGTTTACTCTCCCTGGCATTAGAGTTCAGGACTGTCTGATATTAATCTCTGCTTTTGCTTCCTGTTTTTTGCGTCACTGTTCTCATGCCAAAGTGAGATGCTGATTATGAATGCCCTTCATCAGTGTTTATTTTCACTAGATTTGACCAACTTCTCTCCTCCTTAAAGAATTTATTGGGAAGGCAGATGATGGTCATGAGCAATTTTACCCTTCAGACTGGAACTCTGGACACTGACTGGAAAATCCAGAAGAACTGGCAAGAGAGGAATTCAGTTCTGTGATTACTGAACTGTAGGTCATCCATGCACCATATTGTTTTTTCAATAAGGGGACTCTTTGGGGTCAGCAAGGGTGAAAAGGGCTTTTTGTGTTCATGCTACCCTTGTGAACCCAAAAATGTACTGGATATTTGTGAGACTTAAGCCTGTGCCTCTTTTCTATACATGCTGACTTTTTAACATATTGACAACTATGCCCTTAAGAGGGGCAAAAATATAACAGTGTAGGTTAGTAATTAAAAGCACGAACTTTGAATTCTTATAGCCTGAGTTTGAATCTGACATAGCTATTCACTAGCTGTATGAATGACATTAAGCAAATTACTTCACCTTGCTGAGCCTAGATTTCCTATGAAGCAGTTACACTAATAACTCATTCATAGGCCTTATTGCTTGCTTAAATGAGACAATATTTCTAAGTACCTACCACACAGATGCTCAATAAGCTTTCTCTCCTTTTCTCTGTTTATCTGGTAATCTTTTTATCTATAGTTTGCTTGGGTTTTTTTTAACCTGTTGTTGTCGTTGTCAGCAGCAGAAGCAACAGCACTGTTGCTGTTTTTAATATCAGGTGCAGTTTTTTCTGTCCAGTTTCCAATTTGATTACTCCCAAGAATACTTACATTCAATTCAGCAGATGGTAGAATGTTACAGTTTCCTACCCTTCCCACCTAATTGCTATGTCAGGTCACTTACCATTGTATACACCCTGTTTCAAGCTTTTGGCCAATTACTTTCCTGCTACAACAGTAGGGAAGAAGTCCCAGTGATGAAAATCAAGATTGTGTTTGTGTATCCTAGCCTTAGTGTCTTTCATACCTACTTTTTAACTGGTACCCACTGTCCTTCCAGCCCAGCCTAGTTCCTCTTTTTTTTCTCTTTGTAGGGATTTAGCATTTTTATTTGCTCACTCAACAGACATTTAAGAGTTTCTATTTTTTAGCTACTATAATGCTGTGATGAAATCTGTGCCAATTTTTATGGGAACAGTCTTTCATTTCTGTTGGTTATATGCCAAGGGGCACAGCTGCGCTGTAGGTATCTTCTGAAGCACGCTCACTATCTGTAGTACTTTACATTGCCACCAACAGTGAATGAAGGGCACATTTCTTCACATTCTTGCCAGCACGTATGTTCTCTACTATGCCATCCTAGCCAGTGTGAAGAGATGTCTTACTGTGACTTCATTTCCATTCCCTGGATGGCTGATGACCAAATATTCATATTTTAAGGCTATGTGACTATCTCCTTTGGTAATGTTTTCATACTCTTTATCCATTTAAACTTTGATTACTTGTCATTTTTACTGAGTTCTAATTCTTTGTATATTCTAGAATCAAATCCCTTATGAAATAAATGATCTGCAAATTCTTCCTTTCACTCAACCGGCTATCTTTCACCTCCTTGATGATACTGTTTTGAACCACAGGATTTTAATTTTCGATGGTCTTATTTTCTTTTGTTGCTAGCCCCAAACATTTATTGAGAACATATTATGTCCAATTCCTTCAGAAAATCCACACTCCCTCATTCATGTGTTCCACAAATGTATTGAGGGGCCACCATGTCCCCAAAAGTAAGCTGCTGAATTGTGAGTAGTATAGTATAAAAATTATGGATTGTTAAAAATTCAAATCTGGATTTAAACCCTGACTCTGTCACTGCCAGAATAACTTTGGAAATTCTTTTCCCGCTGAGAACATGAATTTCATCATACATAAAATGGAGATAACATGCTTCCTTTATAGGAACTAAGTGATTATTTTGTAAAATATTACGAGAACATTTAACTCCATAAATAGTAGTTTCTTCTTTTCTCCTTGCTGAATTGATGCTCATCTATTTTCACATCTTTAATGATTACTTCTATGCAGATATCCTAAATTCAACTCATATTTATTGTATAAAAATGGTATGCTATAAACTTTAGAGGACTTGATGGCTGTAGTCAACTGAATGGTAGGCCCAAAAAGATAAGCTTACATCTGAACCCTCAGAATCTATAAGTATTACCTTAAATGCCAAAAGTTATGATTAAATTAAAGGTTTTGGGAGGTGGTGTTGGGGTTGAACCTGGGGCTTCATCCATGCTGTACTACTCAGCTATACCCCTATCCCTAAATGAAGGATTGTTAGAGTTTATCCTGGATTGTCTGGTTGAGTTCTAAATCCAAAGATAAGTATCCTTATAAGAATGAGTTTAAGAGGGATTTGGTAGATGATGTATGCTTCTGGCTACGCTATGAGTAAGTAAGGACCTTTGCCTCTGACCCAGGAATTTTCTTTCCTCTGCCTACATCCAGGAAACAGTAACTAACTTATTTACTTGGAAGTAATGTAAAATTAAACCTCAATTTGACCCTCCTTTGAGGGCCTATGGGTCCTTCTAGATATACCAAAGAGGGATATTAATAAGTGGGTCTGTAATTTATCATAAATATTTGGGCTAGATAAACAGATTTGGAAACCATGAATTTGAATCATATCATTCCAGAATTTTTTATGAAGTGATAAGGGAAGGAAAAGAAAGGGGCGAGGAAGGAAGAGGAGTAGAAAGAATCTGAGGAACACTGACATTTACAGGGCAAGGAAAAGAACTTCAATGTAGACAAAAATGATTCCAATATTTTCCTGCCTACCTAGCCTTTTACTTACTATCTTTAATCCCTTTCCTGGCCTTCTTCCTCTCCATCAAATGAGTGTTAACTCTAGCTAATCTTTGAGTCATGTTTTGACAACACTCATCCGTTCTTTCCATTTCTAGCTGACATTACAGTTTAGACTCCAGCTGTTGTGTAAGTTCTTTGCAATAACCTTTTAACTAGTCTCTTTACTTTCTGTTAATACCCACTGTAATTCATCCTACACAGTGGTGCCAGATTAATTTTCTTAAAATATCTCTTGAGTTGACTCACAATCACTTGGGTTAGAAATAGTGACTAGTTCCTTGGTATGTGTGGGATTCTTGTTCTGTCTTTCTGTACCTAATGATACTGATTTTTTTTTTGAGACAAGATCTTGCTATGTAGTTCAGGCTGACCTTGAACTCACTATGTAGCCCAGGCTGGCCTTGATGGCAATCCTCCTGCTTCAGCCTGCCGAATGCTGGGATTACAGGTATGTGCCACCACGCCCAGCGTAATGATCCTGATTCTTAATATAAAACAGAAATTGGCATCATAAGGCATACAATTTAATTGTGAGGAAGAAGAAAAAAGGATAGAAGGAAGTACTGTATATAAAAGAAAATGGTACATGTAGGTTGTGAGGGGGGTCAACTTTGTGGTGGTTAAAATGAGTCTTGTTGAGAAGCAAGCAGGCTGTCTATCATGTGAGTCAAAGACAGCCTACCTCCTGCTATATTAATAAAGTTTTATTATATATAAACATAACCATTTGCATCATTTACATATTATCTATAGCTTCTTTTGTGTTATGACTGCTGAGCTGAGTAGCTACAACAGAATTCTTTGGGCCTGTGAAAGACTAAAACATTTACTATGTAGCCATTTACAAAAAAAATTTACCAACCCCTGGCCTACTTATCGCTGCAATATGTGAAAGATATTAGAACCCAAAGAATGTAGAAAATGATATTTTAAGAAATGATACTTGGGAAAATCAACTGAATTAGTCCCTGTGGACAGACTTTGGAAGATTCCAGTAACTATTTGAATTACTTTTAATTGCTACACTGTTTCTTTGAATATATCTTCTCAGACTTGGAGCCACAGGCAATCCCAATTAAGTCTGCTTTGTGTATTTATCTCTTAGTATCCTTGTTTACCCTGTTACTCTCTCACTTGAAATTTCTCCTCACATTTCCATGTCTACATTATTTCTTTAAATTCCTTCCTTCACATCCCAACTCAAGTTCCCTTTCCTTTGATAAACTATCCCTGTCCTTTACCACCCACAGTATGTTTTCTCTCGGCCTGCCAAAAGCTGCATTTAATCAGTGTTTCCCATTCAACTCTTACATAATATTATGTATTTTTGTTAATCTTTTCATGATGTGGGGCTATCTCCCTATGAGATCAAAAGCTTATTGATGTCAAGATCTGTGTTTTACATATCTTTTCATCCCCCACAGTTTCAGCAAAAAGACTTGCATAAAATGTGCTTGATAAATTTTCTTGAAAGCAGAAGAAATACAAGAAAACAGATCTTCTAGCTTCCGGGTTCTATATAAATGCTCTGCCCAAACATTTTCACACATTTATATCTGGGTCAGTTGTTAAGCAACTGGATTTATTATGTAAAATTTCAAAAACCTAATGAGACTATGAGGGTCATTGGGCTATGATGATATGTGTCACCTTATTGATGGCTAGGCTTGATTTGTTGTTCCCTTGCTTTTGTTTTATTGTTGTTGTTTGGGGGTTTTTTGGTACCAGAGATTATTGGGACCTTGAGTTTGTGAGCCAAGCACCGGGCCACTGAGCTAAATTGCTGGTCCATTCCTTTGCTTTTTAACCTCTTCCAAAACAACTTGTTCAAAGAAAGGGATTTTCCATACAAATAGCTAAGTGATATAGGAAAAGCTGTTCAATAGCCACTAATCAACAGGGAAATGCAAATTAAAACCACAATGTGGTATCCTTTCACCCTTGTTAGGATAGCCGTTATCAAAAAGTATTACCAAAGATGTGAGAAAAGGAAAACCTAAATATTGTTGGTGGGAATGTAAATTATGGCAGCCACTACCAGAAGTTCCTCAAAAAAATTAAAAATAGAATGACCATAAGATCCATCATTCCCACTGCTGGATATTTATCCAAAGGAAATGAAATAAGTATGTTGAAGAAATCTGTGCACTACCGTGTTTATTATAGCAATATTCACAATATCTAAGATATGAAATTAACCTAAGTGCCCATTAGTGGGTGAGTGGATAAAGAACATGATATATAGTGGAATACTAGTCCACCACTATGGCAATACTACTCAGAAATCCTGTCATTTGATTTCTTCAGTGTTCCAGCTTGGGGTGCCCTTTTTCCTCATAGCCAGGCACCTGGCTTCAGACTTTGCCTTCTCACCCCTACTGAGCAGTGGGGGTGATGGGCCAGGAGGACCGGAGCCAGACTAGATTGACCTTGGGAACTGGCTAAGCTTCCAAGGCCCGGAGGTCAGGGCAAGCTCAGAGATGTGGGATATTGCCCTATGTCCCCCACCATACCAGTTCTGTGGAGAGTTGGCATACTGTGGGCCTCAGGTTGGAATGGGCCTACTGCTCCCAAGTGGCCTTGGAAAGCTCTCAGCCTGAGGGCAAGGCCAAAGTCAAGGTGAAGAGCAACCCAGAAGGGCCTCCCCTGACCTCTGTGTTGCCCACCTAAGAGCCATGAAAGTGAAGGAGAAGCTGGAGAAAACCTCTGAGGAGTCCCAGGACTTCAATTCTCTGCAGAAAGAACTCTGGCAACTTGGCAAGTTGGAGAAGCAGAAGAGGATCACCCTGGGATACACCCAGGCCATGCTGGGCTCACCCTGAGGGCTATCTTTGGGAAGGTGTTCAGCCAAATGGCCATCTGCTTCTTTGAAGCTCTGCAACTCAGTTTCAAAAACATGTATCTGCAGAGGTGGGTGGAAGAGGCCAACAACAAGAACCTTCAGAAGACATGCAAAAAAGGAAAGCCTCATGAAGGCCCCAAAGAGAAAGTGAATGAATATGAAGAACCAAGTGAGAGGCAAGCCAGAGAGCAAGTTGCTGTAGTATAGCAGCAAATCAGCAGCATTGCTCAGCAGCTGGGCCTCAAGAAGGATGTGGTCTGATTGTGGTTCTGTAAACTGAGCCAGAAAGGCAAACAATCAAGCAGTGGTTATTCCTAAGAAGAAGATTATGAGCCTGCAGGATCTCCTTTCTCCAGGGGACCTGTATTCTTTCCCCTGGCCTCAGTGCCCCATTTTGGTACCCTAGGCTATGGAAGCTCTCTTGACCACAATGTATTCTTCAATTCCTTTCCCAGAGCACAAAACTTTTCTTCCTGTGTCTGTTGCCACTCGGGGCTCTCCCATGCATTCTAACTGAGCCAACTGCCCTTCCCTGGGATAGCAGACAGAGGAAAAGGGAGACTCTAGGAAACAGAGCTTGAAGTCTGTACCAAGGCTTTGGGGATTTAAGTTCTTCATTCACTAAGGAAGGAATTGGAAGCTCGAAAGGTAGGGGGCAAGGAGTTTGGGGGAACCAATTGGAGGGAAGGTGAAGTTAAATGATACTCTTGATTCTAATTCCCTCACCACTTTGTTTTTAAATAAAGAAGGCTGGGACACAGTAGACAGGGGAAAAAAGAAAGAAACCCAATCATTTGCAACAACATGGATGAACCTGGAAGACATTATGGTAAGTGAAATAAACCAGGCACAGATAGACAACTACTGTATGAGGGGAGGTGTTAGTCAAAGAATACAAAAATTGGGGGTTTGGGGGGGGCAGTTTTGAGACAGGGCCTCACTGTGTAGCCCAGACTGACCTTGAACTCATAGAAATCTTCCTGCCTCTGCCTCCCGAGTGCTGGGATTACAGGCATGCACCACTATGCCCAGTAAGAATACAAAATTTAGTTAGATAGAGTAAGTTCAAAAGATCTATTGCATAACATAATGGCTGTAGTTGATGTTTGGATTTTTGGGCCAGGGATTTAGCTCAGTGGTTCCGCCTGCTGCACAAGTGCAAGGACATGAGTTCGATCCCTGGTACCAAAAAAAAAAAAAATTTGTGACATTTGGATTTTTGGAAAATGCTGAGAGTGAATATAAAGTGTTCTTATCACAAAAGAGATAATTATGTGGGGTAATGCAGGTATTAATTGGCTAGATTTGTTCCATTATATATATATTTATATATACTTATGCATTATATTACTTCAAAATATATTGCATTCTGCAAATATACAATTTTATCTGTCAATTTAAAAGAAATTTTAAAGCAAAGAGGGGGTCTTTTCAGATAGAACAAGTTTGTAGCAGTCTTTTATTAGAGCAACCTGTGATGGTGGTGAAAGTGTGGGCTAAATTCCTAATTTTATGTTTTAGTACCTAGTCTTCCACAGTTTTTCTATGTTTCTTTTCTATCTTTTAAAATTTTTGTTATAATATATATATTAAAGTGGACATCTTATAAGGGTACCACTCAATGACTAACACAAGCTGAATATATTTGTGTAACCAATTCCTGGATCATGAAACAAACACTGTCTATAACCAAAAAGTGCCTGCCATGTCCTCTTCCAATTGCTAGTTCCTCCAGCTATTCTGCAAAGGTACTGTTACACTGACTTGTAGCACCATTAACTACTTTTGCCAGATTTTATATTTTACATAGATGGAATCATACTGTGCCTTTTAAAAATCTGGCTCCTTTTGTTTGTCAGATTCATTCACAATGTGTGATATTGTAAGATGTTCATCCCCATTGCTTTGTAATGAATAAATTGTAGTATATTTGTACAACGAAATACTTCTCATTTCATTTTCATTAACAGCATCTTATATTGAAAACCTCAAAAGCTCAGATGTTGATAGTCCAGTGCTTCAAGGGTTATTCTCAAATATTTAATTTCACAAAAGCTTAGTGGGCATTAATGTCTTGCCTCAGGATAATATCTCATGTACTATATCAGCTTCTGAGCCAGAAAAACCTGTTTTCCTTCATTTCTGCAATTGTTTTGTAACAAAATTATAATCTTATAAATTCCATTGTTAAACATCATTGTTGATCTTGGAACTGTATTCACAGAGTAAAAAGTAAAATAAAATACAACAAAAAACCACCATTTATATTAAATCATTTGATTTATTGCCTCTAAAATGTTCCTTCCCTTTGTGCTGTACATACTTGTGAAAATATGTTGTTTTTAATACAAAACTCTCTAAAATTTAGTTTACTTTGATATGTGTTTATTATCCGCACCAAACCATACACACATACATTCCTCACTATCACTGACTGTAGAAGTTTAGTTATAGATATACCCCTGGATAAGTTAAACTTAATTATCACCACAATTTTCTTTTCATAGGTCAGAAATTAATACTGTTTGTATGAAATAAAAACCCATATTACAGAAAAGATCACAGTTATAGTATCCCTCCATTAAAATGCCTGCAATGAAAAGTGCTATTGATCTGGAATGTTCCCCAAAGGTCCATGTGTAAATGGACTCCAAAAAATGTGAGCCCAACATAAACTTTTCACTTTTAAAGTTCACTATCTTAGGTATTTTGTTACAGTAACAGAAAGCTAACACAAGTATATTTTTAAGTCAAATTTATTAACACATAATTTACATACAGTAGTAAAATTTATCTTCTTCAGTATATAGTTCTGTAGGTTCTAGCAAGCACATACAGTTTGATGACCACCACCATAATCAAGATGCACAGTGGTTCATCATCCAATAAGTTCCTTCATGACCATCTCTATTCTCTGGCAACCACTCATTTCATAGAAGTATATAAAATGGTTTTTTTCTCCTTCCTTTGTTAGATACAGATGAGCAGCACAAGATCTGGTTCCTGTTACCTCTCCTGCATTTTCCCTGCCCAGCCACATTGGCCTCTTCAGTGTCTTGTCCACTTCTACCCAGATCTTACCTTTGTCATATATTTTACTTAGAACTGTTTTCATTTTCTTCCACATCCAGTCAACTCTTACTAATCCTTAAAAATCTCAGCATCAACATCATTCCCTTGAGAACTTTTTCCTGACTAGGTCAAATTCTTCTACAAAGCATTGTGCACATATTGCATATATTTATGTATCATTTGAGTAATATCTTTCTCCTTCAACTATGAGCTTCATGAGGGCACAAATCTGTCAATATTGCTCACAGTTGTATGCTGAGCAAATTGCACAGCAGTAAGTACTCATGGAAGACTAGATAACATCTAATGCAGCTCTGCTCTATCTTTGCTTCTTTTGAGAGTTCAATAAGAAGAATGCTGTTGTTTCTATTTTACTGATGTGATGTACTTAAGCTATGTATATAAATTTTGGACACTCTCCAAAATTTTGGAGCCTAATTCTCCTCCTATTGACAGAAGAAGTAACACTGTAATAAAAGGAACTGTTCTTTCTTGGGTCACTCATGCTGGGATAAGCTAGCTACCACGTTGTGCAGACACATCAGGTAACCCTATTGAGAGCCCCACAGGGTGAGGAACAGCAGCCTTCTGCTAACAGCTCCCTGAGTGTGTGAGTGAAGTTGATCCTTCAGCCTATCAAGTCTTGACATGACTGCAGCCCTGGCCAGTAACTTGACTCAACCTTATAAATGACCTTGAGTTTCTCCACAGAAACTATGTGAGAGCAAATTTATATTTGCTGCTTAAGGCTACTAAATTTAGGCATAATCTGTTACACACAATAGAGAACTTGGGAAAAAATGAGGGAAGAACAACAAATTTAAGTAGCTTATGGTCACAAAACTAGTAAATGGGAGACCCAGGATTCAAACACTAGTCGATGTGGTGCCTTGTATAAAGCCCATGTTCTCTGTACCATGCTGTGCTTACTAAGGTAATAATAATTGTGGAATATTAAAGATGCTTAGTATGGCAAATGTAAAATCATCTTACTGCTATCAGAATCTCTGCAGATTGGTTCCTGTTACAGTTTCAGAAAGTCGTTTTATGGATTTCCACAGAAGCTTCTGGGTAGGGAAATTTCTGAGATAATTATTAGGAAAAAAAAAAGCAATTCTAATGAAGGATTTTAAGTATACTATACTATTTAAAGAACTTCGTGAAAGTCTGTTGAAAGAATAGAACAAAGTATGTTTTTTAAAAAATTAAAAAGTGATCATTCAAAGGTAACTTTTTTTAAAGCACACCATTATGGTATTATTAAATAGTTTTAATAGAGTGAATGAATTATATGAGATTCCTCAATTTTTACATACATTTATATACAGTAATATTATCTACTATATATTTAAATACTTGTATGTAGTATTTATGAAAGAATTACTAAAATCTGGTATTTTTCTAAGGTTTCTTATTTACCATTCCAAAGGCTCAGTCCTTGGAGTAGACAAAAATTTCTTAAACAGGACACAGAAAATACCAATTTTAAAACTTGTATTCCCCTCCTGTAACTATGATTACAATTATCCTTTGGGAGGCCTTATTCAATCATAATGGAACATGGCAGCATCTAATACATGTTTTAATGTAGATTCCAGTACTACCTAATTAACTACTGAGATCTATTTATGTGCACAGTGCCTTGTGGTCTTCCAGTCTTCACTAATCAGACCTAATATCTTCATTCCATAACCCTAGAATAATTCATTGCCCTTTTCTTCCCCTACTTCTTCCATTTTTCTAATCAAATTAATAGAACATTACTTTCATCTAATCACTCCAGTAATTTGTATATTTTTTATTAAAGCGTTATCACTAGTTTCCCATCTCTTGAGTATTAGACCCTTTGAGCTAACTGAAGTAAAGGAGTCTCATGGACCCAAGAACAGGAATATTACTGAGCCTTAGCAAGCTCTGAAATTATGAATTGAAGAGATCTCTCTCCATCTCATTTCAAGTTTCATCTTCATGTCTGTCGGGTAGGTTTAATTCAGGAGACTTTTTGTTTTGTTTCTGTTTTTTTGAGACAAGGTCCCGGCCATGTAACCCAGTCTGGCTTTGAACTCCCTATGTATTGCAGCCTGCTTTCAAACTTATCATCTTCCGGTCTCAGCCTTCTGGGTGCTGGGATAACAGGCATGTGCCTCCGCAGAATAAAGGATGTCAGAGAGCACAGAACATTGGTTTTATCCCTAACTTTGCTTTTTTAGAGTCTCAACTCATCATGGATCTCGAAGAGACTTAGTAATATCAAGATATAGCACTTGGGGCTCTTGGCTCAATTAATTAATTAAAGCTGTTTATTAACCTAACGTCTCTTGTGTGGGTCTCAAACCCTATCCCCTAAGGGCTTTTCAGCTGTTTGTGATGTGGAGGGACTGGCCTGTCTTTTCCATTCCTCTTCCTGGGCCTGTTTCTGGGTTGGTGGGATGAGTAGAGGCTGGATATCAGCCACACGGGCACACTGGACACAGTGAGGATGCTGTCTAGTTTCCATTGTTCTTGCTGCTAGTATTTGCTGGCCACTGGCAGTATAAAGCTGTTAGTGTCCGTGGAAAGGATGGGGCTTTAGGGGACCAAATGAATAACCCTAGTCCCACTAGGAGAAAGGAAAGTCGTATGGAAGGAAATGGAAATACCATAGTTACTCCTGACAATGTCTAACTAGATGCTGGGGCATAGAGTGCTAAATTGAGCAGGCAGATAGATCAGTGCTCCTTTTCTGAATCAAACAGACTGAATCTGTCATGGTCCCCAAATCCATTGATCCCTCTGACAGGCTTGTGGGGGATGAAGCTGGCCACACTTTTTTTCTCTTAACTAAAAGAAAGGAAGTACTGAGTCAACCATTTGCAGTTTTTCTATCCAAACCCACCAAACAGGTAAATGTTTTTGCCTCCTCTGGAGGAGAGTAAATGAGAAGAGCCAAGCAAAATCTCAACCAAGTAGGGCAAAAACAATCCTAATGAACATACATGAATATGTATGCATATATTTGCATATAATAGTATAAGCAGCATAGTGAAAATTGTAGAAGGACACTTGATAGGTAGTTCCCAGAATTACCTAGTTTGAAGTAGTGATGGGAGTACAGCATGAGGGGTGGGAAAAAGAATAGGGAGATAAACTAAATAGGAAAAGAAAACAAAGCACTGAAAAGCAGTGGGTACAATGTGAAAACATTCCCAGAATTCCCAGAAGTGCTTCTGTTGATCCAGGCATTAACTTGAATTTTAGGGTGGTCAAAGGGCCCTAGGAAAGAGGTTGGGAGATCAGGAATGCAGGATAGAAGGCAAGAGGAGAGTGGTGATACTTGAGAAGCTTAATCCCGTGCTACTTACCAAACCAATTTTCCAAAGCTGTCAATATTTTGACTACACATACTGCTCTACTAGTGCACTTTGGTTGAATGAAAAGTGTCACAGGAAAATGTTCTTCCTGTACTAACAGTTACTTTAGGTGGTAATGAGCACAGTTCACATGAAGAAAAATCTATGCATTTTGGATGCTGGAGAATTCAAATCAAGACTCAAATGGCTGGAAAATCAGTGTTTGAGTATTGGCTGGAAACTTTGCCAGTGATGTGGGCTTAGACCTTTTTTCCTTTCCACATGAATCTTTCCTTGGCTTTCTTGGGCTTTATTGTAGCTTGGTGGTAGGGTTCCAAGAGCAAGAGTTTCAAGAAATACAGAGGGTTCAATATCACTCTTTACACTGTAAGAAGTTACACAGTGTTATTTGCATTATTGTCTACTGAGCAAGACTGTCTTACCCAGATTTAAGGGGAGGGACTTCTCATGGGAGGAATGTCAAAGTCATACTGTTAAGATCACATGGCAAAGGAAACATGACCCAAACATATTTCTGCCATCTATAGTCTATGTCAGCATGGTCCCAAAGGTCTCTGCTATTTCCATGATGCCATACTTAGGGTCAATTAGCTAGTATAACTGAAAGCTTAGAGGAAAGAGAAGAGTTAAAAATTAGTAGTCAACCAAACAAGAAAATAAAACTAATATTTATTAAAGTCTGACTTAATAATGTGTCATACATTTGTGCCAAGCACTTTTGGTTTTTTGTTTTTTCGGGGGTTTTGTTTTGTTTTGTTTTGTTTTGTTTTTGGTACCAATTTGGGACCTTGTGCTTGCAAAGCAGGCAGCGGCACCACTGAGCTAAATCCCCAACCCTGTGCCAAGCACTATTCATGATATACTTTATTAAATCTTCACCTCAGCTGTGTAAGGCTGGTACTGTTATTACTGTTTCACAGATGAGAAAATTAAAGTGGGAGAAGTCTTTAGCAATTTTTTCAAAGTTATACAGCTGGTAACTGGTGGAGCCTGGTTGTCAACCCTCGTCTATTTGACTTCAAAGACTATGTTCTTTTCACTATACCATGCTTCAGAGTGGGGGAAATAGACACAACATGTAAAATGTCTCTTTTGTTTTTACTACATAGTTCATTCTATTTCCTCAGATACATATAGAAAAGATCTTTTACTTCTCTAAAGTGTTAGAATAAAATTAAAAATGGTAGAAAGGCATAAGTGGTCAAATTTTCCCTTCAAATAAACCAGTCAAGTCCTCTCAAGGACCACATTAGACAATTCCCTCCTCAATTGATGCCCGACTGATCATGTGTTAGTGCTCACATAGAAATTACCATCTGGGAAATAGGATAAGGACCCCTAAATAATTATTAAGTTAATAAGTACAAGTTAATATAATTTTGCAAGATGTATAACACAAATTAGAGGAATTCAGTATGAGTGTTTATTAAATGCTAAATACAAACATCCAGAGGAATGGTTATAAATCAGAGACTGTAGGAATTATGCATATTTTATCATACCAATTTAAGCATAAAGATAATTCAACTGTAAAACATGTCATCAATACAGGAGGCACCAGGGAGACTTTTGGCACAAACTTGAAAACATTTCTTACTGAGAGCTACTCTTTCGAAGTTTACAAATAATTTTTTAGAGCAGAGACATAGTTTTTGGTTTTGGTTTTTTGTTTGTGTTGTTGTTGTTGTTGTTGTTTTGAGACAGGGTCTCACTATGTAGTTCAGGCTGGCCTTGAACTCTCTATGTACCCCAGACTGGCCTCAAATTCTCAGTGATCCTCCTACCTCAGCCTCCTGAGTGCTGAAATTACAAACTTGTGCCACCTCGCCTGGCTAGAACAGAGATATAGTAAGCTCTCTAGAGGAAACAGAAGAGTCTGCAGACTGGTACAACTCTGCAGTGATTTGATATTTTAAGAACTCCATCCATCAGAATTTAGATGGCATTGGAAACATAAAAATGGAACCATGAAGCAAAAGTTTGTTGGATACATCCAGTCAGTGACTGCTGAGGAGAAAGAAGCCATAATCAGGCTTTTTAATTGGTCTAGTCCTGTTTGTTCCTTCACTCACTGAACTTGATAGAGTATAAAGCACCTACTGCTCTAGGCACTATCCTACATGCCGGAAATATGGAAGTACATAGGTCAGCACCCTCGTGGCATTTACATTCTGATGGAGAAGGCAGCCAATAAGTAAACAAATTAATAACATCAGTTTCTTGCTTCAAACAGACCTTAACAAGGTAGGAAAATATCAAATGAAAGGAGGTCATGGAGAGAAAATGTAGTAAAATCATAGATTGGGTAGTCAAGAAGGCATTTCTAAGCATATGCTTTTAATACAGACATACCTGAGTGAAATAAGGAAGCAAGTCATATAAAGACCAGAGGGGAAGAATTCTAAGCAGATGGAAGAAGAAATGGAAAGTTCAAAGGTTGCATATAAACTTGCATGTTCAGGGAACAGAAAGAAGGCAAGCTTGGAATTCATTAATGCTCTTTGTCAAATGTTCCTGTTCTCCTTCCTTTTGAGTACAAGGTATGATTTCATTACTTTGTTCTTTTGTGGATTGACAGAAACATCTGACAAGTTCCTGAGTCATGAGCAGAAATAACATGGGCCATTTATGGGCAGAACCAATGCAAGACTCTCTAAGGTTCATTTTCTCTTCTTTGTTTCTAAAATTGAGAATGTTCCAGACATTGGCTGCTCCATTAGCCTAGCTCTAAGAATGAGGAAGAAAATAATGTGAGAATAGAGTCACTTGTAGACTCCTAACACATAACATGAATAAGAAATATTTGTATTCAGACTCTGAAATTTGAGTTATTTATTATCTCAGCATGGTGTAAACTGTTCCGACTGAAGGTAGGGAAAACCCTAGAAAGAGAAAGGTAGAAGATGAGACCTAAAGGATGGGCAGGGGCCAGAACACGCAGAATATTGTAGACTGGATAAATTTGGAGTTTGTTCTGTGTAAAGGGAAATCTTTGGAGGAATTTAAGCAGGGGAATCGGTGGCTCGATTTGCATTTTCAAAGAATCATTTAGTCATGTAAGGGAAGGTCCTTATTCATAGGACACACACGCTGAGGTATTTAGGAACTAAAGTACAGTGATGCCTAAAACTTGGTTTCAAATGATTCAGCAAAATAGGTGTTCATGTCTATGTCATGTACAGAGACAAAAAGGAGAAAATGTTAATTTGTAAATCTAGATGATGAGTATGTAGGTGTTTATCATACTCTTTCACCTTCTGTGGGGTCAAAAATTTTAAAATAAAAATCTGGGGAGAAATCACTCTAGAGAACTACAAGGTGAGATAAAAGCAAAGGGGACCATTAGGAGGCTGCTGCAGGTGAGAAATAAATGGGTTTGCGCTGGGGTAGCAGTGTTTGCAGTGCTGAGAAAGGTGTGGGTTTAAAATCCTTTTGTGTCAGAGCCAGCAGGATTTACTGATAAATTGGCTATGGGGTGTGAGGGAAAAAGGAATCAGTGCATCTTTTAGGTCTTGTCCTGACCCAGTGAGACATTGGTGATAATTAGTAACTGAGGAGGGACAACATAGGGAAGGGATAGTGTTAGGGGATGGGAATTAGCAGTTCTACTTGACATATTAAGAGTGAACATCCATGTGGAGACTGGTTTGGCAGCTGGATAAATTGAGCTGGGAATTCAGAGAAGTCTAGGCTGGAAATATAAAATTTGGAATTATTAGCATCTAGTGGCATACAAACCATGAAACTGAATAGGATCTCAAGGAAGCACTTGTAGGTGGGGGGAAGTCCAGGACTGTCAGGGGAACTGGAGTATGAACAGACAGAGAAGAAAAGTATACAGACCATTTGATTTATCTTGTTCTGAGTTTATGCTTACTGAGCAAGGACCTGGTTATTATTTGAATTCCTGTATAGGTCCACTCATAAAGAAAAAAATTTGTCATGTAGGTTTGAATATTCTAGTTGTTGGGACAATTCTTATTGTAAAGAAAAAAAAAATGATCACACTCACAAGCTTGGTTGGAGTCAGCCCCTGAGGAAGAGCTACTGTCATTGTGCTGACAAATTTGATGGTGAGTCTGCATAAAGAGGAATCAGACGCAGGACTGTGGAAATTCCCCAAGGCAATGGATGCTACACTGCTTCCTGGCACTCTTCTTTAGTGCACATCTCTTTACAGCCTGCCAAACAAGAATGTTTTCATGTTTCCACAACTGGTGAGAAAGCCCTAATCCAGGTAAAGCTGAGAGAATATTTCCTTTTTCAGTTGTATTTTTTTCCTACTGATTTATCATTGTGTCTCTCACAGTTTTTCTTCCATGCTCATTTTGCATTTCCTTAGATCAGAGTCCCTGTTAATATTTCAAGAGCATACTCTATGTGCTTGATAGATCCACTTTAAAGTTTTATTTCATTTTTGAATAGATAATGATCAAATGAATCAAAATCAAAATGATGAAGCACATATTGAGAAATCTCTTTCTACCGCCTCCCAGTCCATGTGTTTCCCTAAATCATACCACTATATTTTATAATCATGTGATCGCCCTTGACCTCAGGGTAACTAGGGAATGCAGTCTCCAGTTAGGCAGCCATAAGCCCAGCTTAATGCTATTCCTCTGGAAGAAAGGGAGAATGACTTTTGTGATACATAGCAGGTTCTACCATACTATTTATCTCCTTCTATAGGACCCTTAGCCTCCCTCGATGGGATGGGACTATTCTTTTGTCTATGGGAGAGAAAAAAACTTTTTCCAATTAAATAAGGTTAAAACAAAGATTTGGAGGGAACTGGGTATCTGAGGAAGAACATTCAAGGTTCAGAATTAGCAATGGCCCATCCTATCTAGGTACTGCAAGGAGGCAGAGGGGCTGGAGAATAGAGAAAAGTGATGCCAGAAGGAGACTGAAGTGTGTCCTTGTCAGCCATGATCAGGTAATTGAACTTGATTTTCATTAAGATGACATGTTACCATGGGGTTTTAGGCAAAAGAGCTGTGCCATCTGATTTATATTCACAGACTATTCCAGCTGCTATGTGGACAATAGCCTGTAAGGAGGCAAGAGTTGAGGGTGAGAGACTAAATAGGATGCTACTGCAGTAATCAGGACAGAGATACTGGTGGCTTGGGTGCACAGTTATAAATCAGACTCTGATGAGCACTTTGACGATACTTTATTATTGGAAGAAGGCTGGCCAGGTGTGAGATAAATGAGGAGGTTGCTCAGGTGAATTGGTCTCCTTAAATGGCAGTAGGTGAAAGTTCTCTTCTGATTTTCTCAGTAAACTAAAGATCCAAATAACAAGTAGGGAGTGTGGAGGAGGAGGGAAGGTTGGAGGGCAGAGAAGGAATATAAAATTCTCTCAAGAGCAGAGAATAAATTGAATGGGGAAGTGGTTCCCAGACTTGAACACATTAACATCACCTGGAGAGCTCAATCAGAAAGGATTGGTGGGGGCCGGGGATTTAGCTCAGTGGTTCTGCCGCCTGCCTCGCAGGCACAATTTCTTGAGTTCGATCCCTGGTACCAAAAATAAAATAAAATAAAATAAAATAAAATAAAATAAAATAAAATAAAGGATTGGTGGGCTGTGTGTGTCCACAGAGTTTCTGATTCAGCAGGTTTGAGGGAAGGCACAACAACTCAGATTTGAACAAGTTCCCAGTCAGCCTGATGCTGCTGGACCACAGACCCATTTTGAAACCACTGGACTAGGGAGTATGGAATGATTACTGAGGACCATGATTTAATCCATTCATGAAAACAGTGAAGACAAGTGGGTGTTTTTCTGTAGCATGCCCAGTCTCTCATGTGCTGGCTTGATTAGGTCAAGCTTTAGATTGAACAGGGTTTTGTTTTGCTAAGAAGGAGGCATAGAACCATCTGTCCTAGGAACAAAGGAAAATGAGTTGGACCGGAAGTTGGATTTAGACCAGGGCAGGTACCAATGATGCAGCTTTTAAGGAAACAAAATTATACAAGTGCCCACCCACCTCTTGCAAACTCTGAGAGTAAGCGCCTCTTTAGATGTTGCAGCATAGATCTCCCTTGTCTCACCCAGTCCTCACCCTGGAAGTGTGGATATATAGGAAATCTGGGGAGAGTAAAAAAATGATGAAAGCAGTACACTTAGAGATCATGACTAAATTGAAAAAATCATTGAAATGGAAATATCAAAGGAAGTGGCCTCCAAAAACTGGAGATAATAATTCTAGAATTGGATCCTTGAATATAACACTATAGGTAGATACAATTTTTGCCACTTACAAAGTCTAGACTTGCATATGACTAGGGGAGTGAAAGATAAGGTCATTGAAGGTGAGGAATTTGAGGAAATTTAAAAGGCCAAGAATCATGGCAAGAGTTGTGGATTTATAGCTAGTAAACTTGGATCTAAATTTTTCTAGGAATGGGGGATGGTGACAACAGTTCTCAAATAATTCAAAGTTCCATGATTCTGAGATAATTCCATAGGAATTCTGTGCCTGCTGGAGAAGTCCCAGTGTGGCATCTGGCATAATGGAATACTTGCTGGAGCAGATATTTCCTGTACCTCTCTTATTCAAGAAGGATCTGAGCTCTATATCTGGAATACATTCAGAGTTCAGCCTATCTGCTGTGTGGTATCTTCAACCAGTGCTTTAATGTCCAGATGAAATGCTGTTCCTGTTTAATGTTTTCTGAAACAAAACCAAGAATTATCTCCCCACTCTCCAGGTGTCAATAATTTTTAGATGGGTCATGGTGGCACACACCTGTAATCCTAGCACTCGAGAGGCCGAGGCAGGAGAATCACCATGAATTCGAGGCCAGCCTGGGCTACATAGTGAGTTCAAGGCCACCCTGAGCTGCATAGTGAGACCCTGTCTCCAAAATAATAGTAATAATAATAATAATTTTTAAAAGATGGTCAGACAGGGCATAATTATAAAACTGAAAGTCTGGTCAGAACTTAGTGTGGGTTCTCTTGAGTTTTCATTTGCACAGTATGATGGCCCACTAAACCACACCATGAGTTCCACTTAATGGTGAGCTAATTAGCTCCAGTCCTGGTAAATTTAGACAATCCATGGTCCAGAGTGCATATCATCTGATTTTTCTTCATCAATGCCTATCTTAATTCCTACAGTCTCACTTCTGGTCAATCCCAATAAAAAAAAATTGTATGTATTTTTAGTCTTTATTCTCCTTGATTACATTATTTTGTCATTTGACTGATAATGAACCATTTTTACCTTGAAACTTTCTGTTTTTCTTCTGCTAGTCCCTTTGCTTCTACATTCTTAACTCTGTGTGACCTGTGATTCTTGCTTGTATATCCCTTTAGCCCTATAAAAACCTACTTGTTGGTTTAAATTCATCCCAGACCAGATGAACTAGGAATTTGCTAATTTTCTTAATCTAGAAGTTTCTGACTCAGTAATAAACTGATGTTTCTGGTAGTCTTGTTCTGACTCTGTTAACCTAAGAATGGTCTGAGTTTTGACTTGTCCTTACATCCTAGAGACTGAGTCCTAAACACATGTGCTTTGAAGGAGCCTTTGTCTCTCTTGGAGTGACAAGCTTGTCAGATTAATTTTCTCTCCTTTGATACATTAATCCAGTGCTATTGTTTGCAACTTAAATGTTCCCCAAGGGTCCATGTGTTATAGGTTCTAGGAAGATGGGATTGATAGATGGTAAAACTTACAAGGGTTGGTGCCTAATGGAAGATCTTTAGGTCACTGAAGGTAAGGTGTCAAGGAGCTTATAGGGTGTTCATCTTTTCCTCATTCTAATTCTCTCACCTTCTGCCCCTTCCTTCTTTTGCTTCCCATCCAAGAAAAGAGAAGTTTCGCTCTGCCACGTATCCTCATCATAATGTAGTGCCTTACTTACCACAGGCCCAAAAGCAATGGGACTAACTGATCATGGACTGGAACCTCCTAACTTGGGAGCCAAAACGAACCCTTTCTCTTTATAGGTTAATTCTCTCAGATATTTTGTTATAGTTATGAAAAGCTAACTAACATCCAGGTACTTACCGCCTGACCTCCTGATTAAGGGAACAGATTTGTTGCTGAATTCCTTGGTTCTGGGGTCTTCTCTAACACTGTATACACTGCTGCCAGAGCAATTGGATCCAAAGCACCACATCTGCAAGTTCGCTTTTCAAAAAACCCAGAAACTGGTATGACAAGGTTGTGACAAATCAGTTCATATTGGAAGATCTGGTAGGTCAGGACCCACCCTTTAGTTGCTGTATCATAGGAGGTCCAGAAGTTCCTGGGAGAAAAGTATAGGGCACTGAAAGTTGTTGCACTCAGGGAAATAAACTGCCTTTTTGCCAATTGCTGTGAAAATATGGCAAAAATTTTAATAACAACCATAGTCATACTTATACCAGGTGAATAAAAAATTTTCCCTTCTATAATGTTTCTTCCCTTCTCAAGAACAATCAATAATAATCCCTATTTGAACACTGGGTCAGTGGTGTACACCATAGTTCATTGTATCAGATACCAAGATGCACCTTTATGACACTGGGCTCTGAAATGTCTGAAACAGGGACCTTTGTAAACAAATCTTATTCCTTAAAAAATAATTTGGAATGGTCTTACCTACACTCTAGTTCTTGCACTTTGCCTCTAAATCTGTAACACCAAGTGGTGTATATTATATGGGGGCACATGGATAGAATATTGTGCAGAAAAGTTCTTAGAATTCCAACAACAGAGAATGCCAAATAAAGATAGAAAGTGACCCTCTGGTCATCCCAGGAAAAAACTATAAAGAGGTAGGAGATGATGTTGACAAAAAGGAGGGGGAAAAAAACCTCACTACATTGTCTTTCCTTTCAAGGCTGGAACATATGAGAAGCAGGTTATAAAATGACTCCAGCAGCCAAGCACGTGATGGGGGGTGAGGTCCATTCTTAAACAATAATCATGTATGATCGTATATTAGCCTACAAGATTGTGTCACCTATTGTGTGGGGAGACATGAAGGATCAAGACCACCCATTCAGACATATGAATGAGATGAATATTCAGAGATCTCAAGATTACATTTTGGGGTTCAAGGAATTTTGGCTCCCACTGTGGAAATGTTAACTTGATCTTTGTTACATGCTACATGCAAAGGTTGACTTCTTTCCCTGATAACTCTGGTAATAGCATCTATTCCACAGTTCACATATTTTCAGAAGTTCTGAGAAAAGGGGAATAAGTCAACAATGCCATATTCCAGGAATTTAATGGCAGGGGAATTGATGAAACCAGTGCCCAGAAACAAGAGCAAGATCTGTTTGTTCCTCCTTCCAGATTTGATCTTAAAATACTCTAATTGTGTCTACTTCCCCATAATTGCTCCCACAGACTTTGGCATCCCATACTTGACTATTCTTGGAGTTGCTTGCTAACCCCTTCAGGCACATCATTTTAAGTTCATCTCAGACTGCTCCCCTCTATTCATATCCCTCCACCAATGTTTATCCCTATCTCTGTTCTACATTAGGAGCTCACACCAGCACCATTCAGTAACATGGCAGGGTTAGGGTTAGATAATTCCACCTCCATACATATACAAAGAAGTATGGCATGTTTAGGAAATGGCAAAGAAGACAGTTTTATACTGTGCTGAATTATGTGTAGTTCCAAAGTATAGAAGTACACTGTATAAATCTGGACAGGCTACAAGATGTGATAAAAAATAAAATGAATATTTAAATTTAAAAACTTGTTACAGTAAAAGACATTATCATTAAATCCCTTCAAAATATTCCCCATCACTTCAAGCACACTTATCCTGTCATTCTTGTCACTTTCTGAAGTAGTACTGGAAGTCCTTTTTCATCTTTAGTTATATCATTGTGGCTACCTAAATCTATCCAAAATGTTTACTTTCATGGTTATTTTGACTTTGAAGAAGAGCCAGAAGTCACACAGTGTCAAATCCAATGAATAAGGTGGATGAGGAAATGCATAATGCCTTTTCACTGGTGGGCACTCAGCAGCAGCATTCACCACATTTTTCATCACACCTTGTAAAGACATTCACAATCTTTGTCCTTAAAAAAAAATAATTCCATTCAAAAGAGGGGATAAGTTCACTCCAAACAGAAGGAATGGGAAAGATATACAGGTTCAAAACTGCTTCATATGTAGCAAGCGTGCAGAAAATATCTATCATTATTACAATCATTACTATCATCATTGATGCCATCATCATCAACCTAGTTTTGCTTCTCTTTGTACCTTAAAGTAAACTAGTTATTAAGTTGTCTCCATTCTAGTAACTAAATTATCCTCCTTACCATTGCCATAATATAAACTTTCAAAATCTTCTAATTTAAACTTCTAATATCTGGTCTTGTTACCTTCAGTGATTTCTCTGAAGGTGAGGAAGGAAGCTAATGGAGATGAGGTTGGAAAAGCAATCAGGAAATAGACTTGTATAGAAAAGTCTTGTATGTCATAATGGAAGGTGTCTACTTCATTCTGTAGCTGATGGAGAGCCAGTAAATATTTTTAGCAGAAAAGTGAGAAATAGCAGATATGCACTTTACAAAGATAATGTACAAATTCTAGAGCTAGAGTCTATAGGATTCTTTGAAAGAATCACGGAGTAAAGGAGAAATCGAGGTGACTCAGGGTTTTGAGCTTGAGAAACTCCATAGATGGGTTATCATTTCTAAGATGACTGGTGCATGGAGTTTTGAGAGATAGGAGTGGCTAAAAGTAAAACTGGAAAGAGAAAAATGATTCACATCACAAAACATTTTTATTTCATTCTCTTGATCTCTAAGTACAAACATAGATACTTTTTTTCCTTAGGGAAAGCAATTAGGAAAATAAGAGCATTCATTATATCCTGCTGGCCTCTTTTTTCTTTGAATTCTATGTTGAAGTTCTTCTTTTATCCAATGCCCTCACTCTCACAGGCTACTTAAAGTATAACCATCATTAAAGAATCATCTCCTCTAAACATTGATTGTGTCTGACTACTCCAGCCTGCACTGACCTCTGTTCTGATTGCCCATTGTATTGAATGTTCAGCTGTTCAGTTTAGTGCTTAATAGGTTTCTAACTGCTTCCTATCTTCATTTTATCTTCCTTACTACATTAGATTGCTGCTCATGAGGGCAGAGCAACTGATTGACTCCTCCAAAAAACATACAGTAGAAACTCTGAACTACTTTATGGATACAGAAAGTGTTAGAAGGAACCTTAAAAACCAATTTGACCAGCAGTGTCTGACCTTGAATTAACATTTCAAGATGCTTGTAATAATGTCCACATGTTGTTTTTCTTAATTTAATATTCTAGTAGTCATTGCATATTTTCTTATATCAAGTGTATATAAGGTGATTTGGGCAATAATATTAATCCAGTTCAGGAATGGGAGAGATCACATAGGGCCTGAATCAGTTATTTTACAAGTGACTATTGGTTTAAAAAAATCTTTCAAAAGATAGAAGACATACGGAAGGAGAACACATACCTTCTAGAAAACATCACTAATTATCAGAAAAATACAAATCAAAACCACAATGAGCTATCACTTCACACAGTGATAATTATCAAACAGATAAGAGAGCACAAGTGTTCTGAAGGTGTGGGAAAAAGGGAAACTCTAAGCACTGTTGTTGGAAATATAAATTAATACACCATTATGGAAAATGGTATAGAGGTGCCTCAAAAAACTAAAATTAGAACTACCATATGATCCAGCAGTGCCTCTTCTGGGTATATAACTAAAGGAAATGAAATCATTACCTAAAGCTACCTGTACCTCCACATTCATTTCAGCATTAGTCACAATATCCAAGATATAGAAACAACCTGTGTCCATTGACAGGTGAGTGAATAAATTGTTTTATATATATAAATTCAGCTTTAGAAAAGAAAGAGATCTTGCTATTATAGACAGCTAAGTGAAGTAGAAATATAGGCAGTTAGACAGGGCTAGGCCCTCGAAGAAGTCAGTGCAGAAGATGAGAACACATTACAACTGTGAGTGGAGGTGCATTTCTTGAAGGCCAGGCCTCAAAACAAAGATAAAATGACTACACCTACTTCCCCAGGCATAAACAATAATGATTGCTATTCTAAATATGCATCAATCACTTAGGTGGGAGACCAAATCTTAACCCATCCCTTCCAAGAAAGGTCCTTGTTCTTTCCATGCACACTTGCTACATGACTTGCTTCCCCATTGGATCAATATTACCTAAGCAACTATACTTGTCATCTTATTGGTTGACCATAGTTTTGTCCCACCATATGCCCACCTCCTGATTTTGTACCTACCTTGTGATTTTTGCTCTACAAAATTTCTTTGAGAAATGGACTCAAGAAGCCCACTTTTGGGATCCCCCCTGTCTCTTAGACGGAAGGTATCTTTCCCTCAATATTTCCTCCTTTGTTAACCTCCATTGTTCCTTGAATTCATTCTTCAATTTAGAGAACACAAACTCAATGTATCAGATATTAACAGGTTGGGAGTTCTAATATTTCCCTTCTATCATTTGAAAGTCCTATATCATCCTTAGATCACTATCCCCTCCATAAAGTAATTTGCTGGGGACACCTATCTTGATGCTTTCCTCTTAACATATACCTCTTGTGTGGCATTTATGAGGATACTTACCATTTGGTTGTTTCTTTTCTTATTGTAGTGCGTATGATTTACAACTGCAAGTTCAAATGATCAATAAATGTCAACTAAAAACTATATTGTGTCTGACTGGAGTCCCATCCCCTCCATATTAGTGGAAAATAGTGTTCTCTAGAGGTGAATGAGAATGTAAACAACCTACAGGGTATCCAACTGAATCCAGATAATGAGGGGTCAAGGCCTTTAGCTTCTAGCCCATCATTTTCCCTCATCTAAGACTTCATGATTCCTTAAAGAGAAGAACCCATTGGCTGGAACTTATCCTCTCTCTGAGCCCCAGTTCTTTTCCTCTTAGCTCTTTCCTCCTGTTATGATGCTTTTGGGAGGAAGAGGACATTCCAGACACTCACTCACAGACCTAGCTGAGTTCTAGTTCTCCATTTGGGGAAATATCTCCACCCTCCTGGTCCTCAAAGATACTCCTCTATTTTTGCCTATTTTCACTGTATACCTAATATTTTCACACACAAAAAAATCATAAAGTCTTCCACAAAAGATAGAAGAGATCGTTTTCTTCCTGTCTTTCTACTTTCTTCCCTGAAGCACAGACTTCCCTGAGGCAAAAGGACCTACGAGTCTGGCAATCTTGGGAGCGGAGAGAGCTGAAATATACGGAGAACAAAACACACGTTTTTATCTCAAGGAAGAATCCTGCCACACTTGTCTGAGTTCTTTTGCCACAGCAATAACCTTTCAAATGTTTTCATACTTTGTAGGCTGCATATAATGCAAGCATAACAATTAGTTTAAAAAATAAGCAGGCCTTCAAGTGTGGATTCAATCATAAAGGGTCCATTTTTGTTTTGTTTTGTTTGTCTTCTACCACTGCTTTCAAACATTCTGTTGGTTCTCCTTTCTCTTCCCTGGAGTAATATCTCAGGTAGATCCCTTTGCTTTACCTGTCACTTCCAACTGTCAGAATCCTCTTATTTATCGTAATTAGGAAATCCAGACTGATTTAATGTTAAACATTTATCCTCTCACCTAATTAATAGTTTCCATTTTGCCTGCCCATGCCCACCTCTGCTCAGAAACTTGTGTTCAGGAAGGAGATTACAGTCTGTTCTTAGGTCTCTTCCTCTCCTGTCTCCTAGGATTCCATAGATTCCTTCATATTTGGGGTAAAGGGTAGAGGGGGAGACGAACAATAGGAAAAGGGGCAAAAGGTTATTTATGCAGTGCTATTTCAACATCTCTCTTGGCTGTTGAATGTCTTCCCGTGGGAAAAACCCAAGTGCTGGTCCATTTTTATTATGAGGAATGTTTGTGGGTTTTTTAGAGGACAACCCCATGCTCATTTCCAGACTTTCTCGCTGCTGTATTCTTCGATGTATGTTAATTATGCTTTGGATAATTCCCACTCAGTTCTTTCTCTTGTGCTTGGCTTCCTTCTCTGGTGCTCCACAGCCTATTATATACCTTGCCTCTTTCATCACTGCTCCCAAGCAAACCCCAGGAAGATCAAGCCTCTTTCCTTATCCTATGCCAAGGGGCAGCTCTGTCCAGTTGCTGTCTTCATCATGTACACACCCAAACTCTTATGGTCACATATAGAATCCAAGCTGTGGTGCATTAATTAGGAGTGTCTAGAGGAACAGTATCAATAGAAACTATAAGTATAGTTATGCAAGGAGATTTTATTAGTTAAGTTTACAGGATCAGAGGTGGGAGAATCCACAATGGCCGGCTTTGTGGGGGAGAGCTAAAGGATCCACTAGCTGCTTGGCTCAAGAAGATGGAATCATCAGAAGAAGAAGGATCAAGGATGGCATACCAATCCAATGTTGAAGGCCTGGAAGCTCACTGGAGAGTTGCTAGTGCGAGTCTGTGTTGGAAGGTTAAAGAAATTTGTGACCTGGAGACTGATGTACAAAGGCAATGGCAGTAGCAAAAGATCAATCCGTTCCAAAAGACTGGAGCTCTTCAGGAACATGCACTCTTCCTTCTTCCTTCCCTTTTTATAATTTATTTATTTATTTATTTGGGGGTGGGTGGTACTGGGGATTGAACTCAGGACCTTATGCCTTCAAGGCAGGCATGGTGCCACTGAGCTAAATCCCAAGCCCTTCCTTCCCTTTTTAATCCATCCAGGGTATGAGCCTATCGGTTGGTGGCCCCCACCACTGAGGTGGGCCTTCCCCTCTCTTAGTTTGCTAGACTATGTGTCAGTCATCCACAGATACACCCAGAACTATGCTTTACTGATATGCTAGGCATTTATTGATCCATTCAAGTTGATATATTATGATTAATGGCCACAGGTGGTAAAACTTGTACAGCCCAGTGAGTATTTTCAGGTGAGATGTCCCATTTCTCTGTGGCAGACACCATGCCACAGGTAGGACAGGTTTTCTGGCTGCTTCTTTCCTTAGGATCCTGTAGAGAACATTCCAGATTCTAATCTAATGACAACTGTCTTCAAAGAAAGCCTCATTCCTCCTACACACCTCTAGCCATCTCTTACGCAAGTTGGAGGTAGTAACTAAGGGGCATATGATCAGATTCCACTATTCTTACCAATCCTGAGTGGATGTGTCCAGTATCTGTCTCTTGAGCACTCATAGTCCTCACTGGCTATTGTTCTCACCTTTGGATTTCAGCTGAAATTCTGAGACAAGATGAGGCAGGAAGCTGAAGATGTTAAAGTAGGGTAAGTCACTTGCTTCAGGCCAAGCTGCAAACAAGCTATGGAGATGAATTTAAACCTAGACAATCTGACACTGGAGTCCAGGTGTATAACCCTAAACTCTTATGGTCCCACCAAGGCAGGGAACTAATAGGACTGTGAAGTAGCTGCCTGGTAGAAAACAAGCAGGGAACTGTACTTTTGGAGCAAGCTCATGCACTTCCTGACATTAAGAAACAGCATTTTTCAGGAACCTAGGAGGGGAGCCCATAAAAGTAAAACGACTCCTTTATGCACGTGACTGTCTATGGAATAGCCAGCCACTTTGTCTATGGAGAAGCCATTTCTGCTTTCTGTGTCTGTTTCATTCCTAAAGTTTTTTTTCTTTCAGCCTTAAAACTGGCCCATGTATGATTCCATTTACATGTAGCTAAGAGCTCATGCTAGCTGGTGACAGACAGAAATACCTCTTGCACTAAATGGCCTTCAAATCATTTATCTTTTTGGACATACTATGAAAAGAATATTAATTAAATAAAAGCTACTTTTGACAAAAAAGAGAAATAGACTTCATCTCTATATACATATTCTGAACACCAGTTGGATTAGATGGGTTATCTGGATCCCACTCCCCTTACCATTGTTTGTATGTTCTGCAGCCTCTTGAGTGATTTTTCTTTCTTAATTATTATAGGTCTTTTCTTTGTCACTTCAATTTATTACATGGTGTTTGTTGGAGTAAATAATTACACTTTGTTTTTCGTTTTTGTTTTTTTGGTACCGGGAATCGAACTCGGGTCCTTGCAATTGTGCAGCAGGCAGCGAAACCACTGAGCTAAATCCCCGACCCAATAATTACACTTTGACTATGTGGGAAAACTTTGTTTGATGGCAAGTGTTGGCATAAATAATTACATTTTGACTATTTGGGGCAACTTTTGTTTGTTTCTTTCTTTGGTTGGTTGGTTTTTTGAAACAGCATCATGTGATATAGCCCAGCAACCCTCAAATTTGCAATCTTCCTGCTTCAGCCTCCCCAGTGTTGGGTTTACAGATGTGTACCACCACACCCAGCTGGAAAGATTTCTTTATTTGTTTGTTTGTTTTTGCAGTGCAGAAATGAAGCTGCCTCATACTCAAGTACTGGTCATCTTTTTGGGTGCTTTGTGCCTTGCTGAACCCAGAAATGTATATATTTCCTGTGCCTTCATGGGGGAAAACAAACAAACCCAGTTCTACAGTGTGCTAGAATAATGGTTCACATGAGAGAAAATAGCCCTTTTACTCCACCACAGGCTTCATTGCCATCTAAGCAGCGTGAAGGTTTGGGGGATGCTCATTACAAGACAGGATTGGGACCTCAGGTTTCAGGAATGGGCAGAAAGTTTTAGGTGGGACCCAGAGACAAACTCAGCAGAGGCCTATGATTTAACCTTGTGACTTGGAGGATGTGTTTGTGTTCACATTTACAACATGTTTTTCTTTTAATCATTAAAACAGAATCCTGACTCTATGCCTGTATTTCTCAGAGTGGTCCATGTAGAGACCATCTGTATCAGACTGAACTAGAGAGCTTGCTCATGTATATATCCTCCTACCTGAGGGATTACTACAAATCAGGACCAGGCATTTGCACCTGGAATTTACATTTTCAACAAACCACCATCATTTCAAGCTTGAGAAGTCCCATAGGCTACATTCTCCTCAGTCTCACAGACACTGAAGAGTATCAAGCCTAAGACTGCTTGTCTCCTTGTAACAAAACTACTGAAGTTCCTAAATTCTACTTCCTTTCCTTCCCGACAACCCATCTTCTCAAAATATTGTCCTGTTTCTTCTCTTGTCTCTTTCTCTTTCTCTCTCGTCTCTTTCTCTCTCTCTCTCATTTTCTTTTGCCTTCTGTTCTTCCTGTTTCCTACTCATTGAAACCACAGCTTTATTTAGTCAACCAGAGTACTTAAGTTTCCATTTTTAGGGAAATTTTGTAATTTGTTTCTCATGTCTGTTCCCAAATTAGTCACAAACTAGCCAAGATTAAATCTAAGGAGTACAGTAGTCCCCCTTATCCACAAGAGATACATTCTATGACCCCTAGTGGACCCTTGAAACTGTGGAGACTGCCAAACCCTATACTATTTTTCTTATATACATATACAAATTTAATGTATTTTTCATATTAACTAAACACTTCTCACATACCATGGTCATAACTTTTACAGTATGAGATGTGGCAGCAAAACTAAGACAAATTTCTTTTTTATTCTTCACAATTTCAAAGATTAAAAAATTGTTCTCATAGATCTTTGCAATCTTGGTATATGATATTTTCTTTTCTTCTTAAGTCTAAAACTTTTATTTTTTCATTAAAGTATTTGCTTTGCAGCTTCTCTTAGGCATAAATTGTCAGCATCATTACTCTTGTACTTTGGAGCCATTAGTAAGTATAATAAGTTACTTAGCACAAGCATTATGATAACTTGAGAGCCAATCTGACAACCAAGATGGTACGAAGTAACTAACTAGCAGGTAGCATATACAGCATGGCTATGCAGAACAAAGGAATGATTCACACGAAGCTGGACAGAGTAAGACAGCATGAGATTTCCTCACTCAGAACAGTGAATAATTTGAAACTTAATATTTTTATTTCTGGCATTTTCCATTTAATATTTTCAGACCATGGGTGACTATAGGCAACTCGGAAAGACAAACTCCAGGTGAGTGAGGACTACTTTTGAGAGAGGAGATTAGAGTATGGCCAGCCATCTGGGCAAGTGGGAGTGACCTGTCAATCACGGAGATACAGGACACCCGTGCAGACGACTGTGCCCAAGCCCTGCATCTGGGACTAATCAGAAAATGTTACCATCAGTTCTTCTGATATGAGATCAAGCAGGTTTTTGATAGGATGCCCTAGATCTGAAGTCAGATTGGGGGGATAGAAAAGATGGCCACTATTAACCTTATGGCCACTGTATGCTCTTCCGGTAGCCTGCTCGAATCTTGCACAGCATACTTCTTTTCCTACCTTTAATAAACGTAAAACCATGCTACCACTTGCATGTTTCTTGTCCAATTCTTTGTTCCTGGAAAGACTTTCTAGAAGATGTCCACAGCACCCCAGAACCCCCAAAACACTGTCATCTATAGCTCAGATATTTTCTCTACAAAATTGGAAAATTCCTTTTGCCCCAAACGAGATACATTTCTGGAGTCCTACAATGTCCTCTGTGAAATGTGGCCCCTTTGTTGCAGTAATTCTGTCCTTACTGCACCCTATATAGTTGATGACGCTAGCCCTGGGTGTTCCCAGTCACAGACGGAGGCCTTGAAAGTTCAAGGAAGAAGTTCCAATCCCTGGGATCCCTTGAGGTGCCAGGTGTGTCTT
Organism: Heterocephalus glaber; assembly: GCF_053883595.1. Lineage (NCBI taxonomy): Eukaryota > Metazoa > Chordata > Mammalia > Rodentia > Bathyergidae > Heterocephalus > Heterocephalus glaber. The sequence continues at coordinate 7,549,474 of NW_028258356.1, read as the reverse complement.
ATCACTATGGCTTCTAAAGAGGAACCAGGGCCACATTCAAAGGCAGCTGAGGGTGTTTGTTTAACCTCTTTGAGGTTATTCTTTTACTATATTTTGTTTTGAAAACCTACTTCTTCTGTTGATAATGAAAAAGCTCCTATTCTCAGGCTAAACGTTCTGTGGGTCCCTGGATCCCCTCCCCTTTCTTTCTTTGCCTGTTTCTTAGTTCCTTTGTCATTCTTTTCATTTGTTTGGGGGGGGGCTGTCCTCGCAATGTAGTCCAGGCTGGCCTCAAAGTCAAACAATCCTCCTGCCTTAGCTTCCCAAGTGCTGGGACTACAGGCATGCACCGCCAAGCCTGGAAGTCTCTTTGAGCAAGCTGTCCTGCTCCATTGCAAGTTCTTGCACTCTCTTCACTCACACACACCCTCACATGTGTTCTTAGGCTCTTTCATACTCTACATTCTTCCTTTCAAAAATAATATTTGAGGGCTGGGGATTTAGCTCAGCAGTTTTGCCGCCTGCTGCGCAAGCCCAAGGACCCGAGTTCGATCCCCGGTACCAAAAAAAAAAAATAATAATAATAATAATAATATTTAATGTAGCTAAGAGTTATTTTGAATAATCTTGTCTACTTTATGTCATCTGTAAAAAAAACAGAAGTGCCTCTCATAGGCCTGGTGGTGCTTGTTCCCTCACTCTCTCTTTCATTTAATCTTTAATGTCTGTGTTTCTAAAACCAGGGCAGCAGGCCATGAAATTTCAGTGGTCATCACTCTTGATCTTGGTGCTCTGAATTCCTTTGCCCTGCGTGGTATCACCTTGTGAAGGTTGGAGTTCACAGCGTGCATGGCCAGAATGAAAGTCTTCTCCGGGAGCCTGCACAACAGTGGTTTTTCATTCATTCAGCCCACATTTGAGTGGCCACACTCAGTATCAGACTCTATGGTAGATACTGGGTTCAGTGACCCCAACTCTCAAGCAGCTGCAGTATAACATATGGCAGATTAAAAACAATGAAGAAATGTGTCCAAAATACAAGACAATAAAAGGAGGAAGGATTCAGCCCAGACTGGCACTCCAGGTACCTGGATAGAACTAAAGATAAAGCGGGGCATGGTGGTGCACACCTGTAGTCCCAGCACTTGGGAAGATCGCCATGAGTTCAAGGCCAGCCTGAGCTACATAGCAAGACCCTGTCAAAAAAAATATCTCAATTTCCTTGAATCTTTGTGCCCAGCATAGTTAAATCTATAACTGTAGAAAACTTGCCTGCGTTAAGAGAAACCTAAATGGCCAACGTCAAAGGCCCTGTTCACACATCTCAATCTAAGCTCCAAAGTTACTTAAATCCTTTCCACAGTCTATTTCTTTCAATCAAAATTCTGTTTTAATTTCTCAGTGTTTTCAACCGAGAACCAAACATTAGAGTCTCAGAACAGTCAGGCTTCTTCTCTTAAGCAAATGAATAACAAAACAAAGTGAAAGTAATGGAGGCCAAAATATCATTACCATTATTAAGAATGGTAATAAATTCTGAGGCAAAAAGAGAGATTTGTAACTAAATTAGGCAGAACACCATAGCAAAGCCAATTACCTATTCCCTCCCAAGAGAAAATGGTGAAGCTAAGTACAGCATGCCCAATTTATTTTCCCCAGGAAAAGTAATTCCAGCCCTCTCCTTTCTTAGTACAGGGCTACAAGAAGAGACCAGGAGGTAACCAACAGAACTTCATGGGACTTAGAAGAAAACGTATAATGGAAAAGTTGTCCCCCCTGCAAAACTGTTTGTTGAACCAAATTGTTATTACAAGTCCATAGTCCTTTATCTGTAATTTCAAAAGCAAAAACGATGTCAAAAGAAAAATATCCTTATAAGTTTGTGGAAAACTAAATTCAGATCAAACAAAATCTGACCTGAAATAATTAGAGATTGTCTTGAGTCTTTATCTTCTATAATTGAATATGGATATCTTTTGATAAATTATATGTCACTTTCCAGACACAGTTGGGTATGTTATTGGAAAAAGTTTATGGACCATGGTACTTTTCTAAAAACCCACACAATTCTGAATTATAAAACATGGTAGGCTTTGAAAGATGTGTTTTCTGTGGGAGACAATGAATTGGCCAATGACAAATTGGTAAGATGTCTTCGAAATGTGCAGAAAGCAAGGTGATAGAGCTTAGGGTACAAAAGACAAGATTCAGATATACACTGATTAGATTTCTTTGATATGAGGTTGTATAGAATTTGTTTATTTACTTTTGGACATTTATACTGAACAGAGGCACATGAATAAGAGGATACCATCAGCAGACATAGTCACCAGTGCAGGAAATGCTGCCTGGCTGTGGTACGTGGGAGCCACAGAGCCAGAAACATTGCCAATCATGTGCAGTAGGGCAAAGGCCAACAAAGATCATTCCACTTTTCTCCAGAAGGTCCTAAATGGCATGTGCAAATTACAAGGCTATGCAAAAAGAGGATCTGAATGCTCCTTTTTCTGGCCTGATTCAATGCTGATGACATAATTGCAATCCTGGGAGCTGGATAGATCCATAAAAATAGCTAAAGCCATCTGGACACCATCAGAGCTTTCCCAAGCCTATTCTTTTTTGTTTTTGGTACCGGGGATCGAACTTGGAACCTTCCGGTTGCGAGGCAGGCAGCAGCACCACTGAGCTAAATCCCTGGCCTTCCCAAGCCTATTCTTGTAGAGCATAGACAATATTCATTCTCCCCTCTAATGACCAACCTTGCCTAAGTGTTCAGATGCATGTGGAAATTCCATTAGTAATGCAAAAACATGAGTTACAATTTTGAGAGAATATTTCCTAACAGAAGGATTCTCTGATAGCACATCAGATTCTTGTACCAAAGGTGTGGAAAATCTGTCATAAAGTTACAGATTTTTGGAATCAGTAGATATCATTTGTTTTCACTTCTCCATCAGTAAGAGATTTACTTAGATGTCAGTACAGTAAATCCCTGACTTAGGAATATTTGAATCACTAACTTGATTTTAAAAGCAGGTATTGGGTGGCTCAGTGGTGCTGCGCCTGCCTGGCAAGAGCAAGGTCCTGAGTTCAATTCCCGGTACCAAAAAAAAAAAAAAAAAAAAAAAGCAGTTATTAATGGAGCCCAGTGAGCAGCAAAAGCTCTGCATTTATTCTGACTGTGGGGAGAAGGCCTAGGATGCAGAACGGTGCTGCGGGAAGGTGCTGGGAAGAAGCCCCACTCGCTCCTTCTTCATACCCGCTAGCGTGGTGACTCAGTGGCGATTCTAAGACCCTTTTAAGAACCGAAGGGAATCTACATCTACAAACTCTGTGCACACCAAACACACACGAAACATGATTTTGAACTAGTAGACCCCTAAAATTAAGCATCAGTTCCCCTTGTGGGGTGCGCCCACATGGTAACCTTCTCCTTGTTTGCCTGACTGGAACAGGCTCGTGATTGTGTGGCTTAGTAGCTGAGGAAAGCAGGAGCGAAGAGGAATGAAGGATCTGATCTTCCAAATTTTGAGTTGATATCCCAAACTCATTTTCAGGGAAGTAGACTTCCATGTCTGATGATGTTCTGGATTATCACTAGGTCAATGTTTCTGGTGACTTGGAAGTTAATAGCTGTGTGAGCTTGGGAACAGAACCACTCACCTTGTTTCTTTGGAAAAATATGTTTGATCTGTTTCAACCAACTTCTGAGTGAAGCAAGGGTATTTAGGGTACTTTAGGGTATTTAGTAAGCTAGGCACAGGGTTCACTCCTTTTGGAGGAAAGGAAAACGTCCTATTAGAAATATACACCCCCACATTAGGATCATTTCTTTCAGCTCCTGGTGTTCTCCATGGCATTGGTAAGTACAGGAAAGACTGCTGCTCCTGCCGGGTGTTAAGAACCTTTATGAAGATGCAGATTTTTAACACCTTGCTGCAAAGCTGAGTAACCAGTTATTTTAATGATCTGAAACTATTGTACTTAAGATTACAGTAGTTTTGGGGCCGGGGATTTAGCTCAGTGGTTCTGCCACCTGCCTCGCAAGCACAAGGTTCCGAGTTTGATCTGAGGTACCAAAAAAAAAAGATTACAGTAGTTTGGATTTGGTGTTATGGTACAGTGCTCTATCTAGAGAATAAACACAATGAATAATTCATGAATGATGTGTTACATTTATGATTTATTTACAGCCTGGAACTCATGCTAACTCAGTCAACATCAAATAACTTCTGCCCTGGCCTGCCATTTAAAGCAGCATTCAGGGAGAAAAAGGACCAGATAGAACACAGGAGATACACTATAACTTTATATATGGCAGCAATTAAGACTCTAAATATTTACCAAGAGATAAATGATGATGAATAAAAAGATGGCTTTAAGGAAACTAATAGTATCAAGAGTTTGACTATTGCTGCCAGGGAAATTGTACATGGTATTATATGTTACAATATGTTAGTCACTCCTTCATGGTATTTTGTGATTTTTTTTCCTTTTTTTTGGTACCTGGGATCAAACTCGGGTCCCTGCACTTGCGAAGCAGTCAGTGGAACCACTGAGCTAAATCCCCAGCCCTCGTGATGTTTTTTTCATCAAAGTCTTTCCTGAGCATTTCTTTTTATTTATTTATTTAAAATTTTTTTTCAGTACTGGGGCTTGAACTCAGGATTCCAGGGTCTTTGCATGAGTTACAATATTCTCAGTCCTCCTCCTCCTTTTCCACCTCTTCCTCCTCTTCTTGCTCCTTTTCCTCTTCCTTCTCCTTTTTGTTTTTAATTTTGAGAGTCTCACTAAGTTACTAAGTTGATCAGGCTGGACTCAAATTTGGGATCTTCCTGCTTCAGCTTCCTACAGTGTTGGGATTTTAGGCATGAGCCAACATGCCCAGCTAATTCCTTAATAAAATTTTAACTATGAAAAAAGAAAGCCTTGGTGGTGGTGGTGCACATCTGTAATCCCAGCACTCAGGAGGCTGAGGCAGGAGATCACCACTAGGTAGCCAGCCTGGCTACATAGTGAGCTCAAGGCCATTCTGAACTACATAGTGAGACCCTGCAAAAAATAAAAAAATAAAAAAGAAAGCTCAGATCCCTACAATGATCAGGAGGACATAATTTTGTCAGTTTTCTAACCTACTTACTAAGGACAATCTCATAGTTTAGCAAGAATTTGTTAAATGCCACAGGTCTCTGTCTGTAACCAGAGGAGAGAGGCTTATAGGCTAACTCCTTAAGAGTGGTATATTCCATCAATAGAGTTACCCTAGGTGACTAAACAAAGAGTTGTGGAGATGTAGGAGTAGGGGTTCATATAGTGTTTTCTGTTGGTAAAATTGTATTTTTGTCTCTGTAAAAAGTGATCATTTCAATTAAGATCAGAAAAATGAGTACAAAGAAGTATTTTAAAAATCTTTTATGAGTTTTCATAAAATGCAACCCCATATGCTCTGGGCTCATTGAGCCTAATAAGCATCTTCTACCTACGCCTCCTCCCAGGGAAGTGGACATGCCATGAGGCAGAGTAGAGATCAAAAGGAAGGCCTGACTATTCTAGGCTGGGGTGGACCTTACAGGCACAGCTGCCGTGCATTCTCAGTGATCAAGGAGATATGGTGAAACAGAGTAGTTCTGGGGGCTCATTTTCATCAAGTTCTGCCTTTCTCATGAAGCCACTCCAGTTACCAACACTATCTCATTAGCATCTTTGTTTTAAAGATAAATACCAATGTGAATACATTCCTATTCTAAGGGGAGATTCTCACAAGTACATTGTTCTCCCTTCACTTTTTGTTGTTTTTTGTTTGTTTGTTTTTGTTGTTGTTTTGGGGTGTTTTTGTTTTTTTTTCAGACAGGGTCTTGCTTTGTAGTTTAAACTGGCCTTGAACTCACTATGTAGCCCAGACTAGCCTCAAACTCACAGCAATCCTCCTGCCTCTGCCTCCCAAGTGCTGGGACTACAGGCATGAGCCACCATACCCTGCTCCCTCCATTTTTTTTCCCCTCCATTTTTTGTGTAGAAGGAAATAATCACTCTCCTTGGAAAAGAGCTTTTGACAAGTGGTCCTTAGTATGGATTTTATTTCATTCCTTCTCTTCAAATATAACTAATTATTGTGGGAGTTTATCTTAGTTTCTTCAGCCTGCTATAATAAATTATTATTGACTAGGCGGCTTATACATGTTTATCTTTTGCGGTCCTGGAGGATCAGGATCAATGTTCTGGCAGATTCAGTGTCTAGTGAGTTTTCTCCTCCTGATTTACAGACAGCTACTTCTTGCTGTATCTTCCCATGATAGAAACAGAAAGCACTTCTCTCATGTCATCTTGTCAGGGCCCTAGTCTCATTCTTTTTTTTTTTTACTTCATTACCAAAGTGTAGTTTATTGGCATAGCACAAGAATTACAGGTTCTTTCTCTGAGAAGTAAGTGCACTTTATGTCATCCCCTTCCATTGACATGTATGAGAGAGCTAGGGGGTGGAAAAGGTTTGAATGAAAATTGCAGTTCCACCTGCAGAGCCACTGTGAAAAGTGCGTTTGGAGTCTATCATCAAGTTCTACTTAGGACAAAATTGACAGCTCTCGAGGCACTTTCTGGCAGCAGAGTGCTGACTGACAGTCAGGGTGAATGACCAGGAGCTGGTGCTTGTTGAAGTCAGTGACCACCAAGTGACCCTCATGGTTGAAGGTCACACCCCTTGGGGAGTCAAAGTGCTTCCAGAGGGCCCCCTTGAAGCCATACTTATTCAGGAAGACCCCATCAGGCCCAAATAGCTGGATCTGGTGGTTCCAGGTGTCTGAGACCAGGATCTTGCCCTGAAAATTCACTGCCACAACCTAAGGGAAGTTGAACTGCCCATTTTTGGTTCCTTTCTCACCAAACTTGAGGAGGCACTGGCCCTCGAAGGTAAAGATCTGGATATGATTGTCCTTGTCAGCCACCACAATCCTGGGTGAGGCATCACAGGCCACTTCGGTGGGTTGGTTGAACTGCCCAGGCCGAGAGCCCAGGGTGCCAAATTTGTGGTGGAAGGAGCCACAGGGCTTGAACACTTGGATGTGGTTATTGCTGCGGTTGGCGACAATGATATAGCCCTCCTTGTCTACACTCACACCCCAACCTAGTCTCATTCTTGAAGCTGCTATCCTCACGACCTAATGATGGCCCAAAGGTCCCTCCTCCAATTATTATCACATTGGGAATTAGGGCATTAACATGTGAATTTCAGAGGAACACAGATATTCAGTCCATACTAGAGTTGATTCCTGAGTAAAAATACATAAATAAAATTAAACCCCAATAACAGGAATTCTTAACAGACAAAAGACATTGGGTTGGCCGAAGTCATGGGGGTCTTTGAGGTCCAAGCTCCCCTCTGTTGCACAGCAATTGAGGATATCATACCTTCACTCTCACACCTGCTGCATCACTAGCTGTGGTTGCTCCAGGGACCTCATCACTCTCAGGCTTTTGCAAGAGGCATGTTAACCTGTACTGGCAATCAGAGTGGCAGTTAGGATGATACATGAAGCAGGCATCTTCATCGTGTCAAATTTTGCTTCATGTAAGCCTATCATTAGTCCTAATGATCAGGAATCAACTCTAGTATGGACTGAATATCTGTGTTCCTGTGAAATTCATGATAAACACACTGAGCAGATGTGATCTACTGCACCAGGTACCCAGCTGAAGACATCCTAAGAAAATTATAAATGAAGACAAACTGACTTCATTAAACGTGTTGTAAAATAAATGGCTCTTCCTCTGCTTCCCCTTCCTTGAGTTTTTTAGTTACTCTATGTGATGCTATTGCATGTCTTACTTTTCTTCCTTAGGAGAAAGAATAAAATCAGTTGCTTTAGAAGAAGTCCTGCCAAAAGAAGAAGGAAACTGCATTTTTTGACACTAAATGAATAAGAAAAGGTGAAGGTGATCCTAAGTCTTTGAAACAATATGCATATGGATGGACTGAGCTCCTCAAAGAGGAAATCTCATCACACACCCTGGAATGGGCATCATACCACATATATTTCACACAGGCTTCAGACACCACCAAGCCAAGCCCAACTGATGACCCAGATGATGGTGCCTCTAGAGAGCTTTAACCTGTCACCAGATGTTAATGAATGAATGACTCCTGAACACACAGGATACTATGGCCCAGCTATGTATGAGTGAATCCAAATAGCAGTTTTGGAAGGGCTTAGGTCTCCATGATCAGCTGCCAGCATTTGGCACAGTAGAGGTGGGGAGAGATGTAGGGATTGATGACTTTTCATGAAAGCTGCCTTAACTAATATGGAAACTTAGACCCTCATCCAAGCCCCTCTCTGGAGCAAACTACCAGGACTAGGTTTAGTCTCCTGCCATGACCTGTAGTAATTAGCAGGGTAACTCAACTAAAATAGGATTTAGCCTACAGAACAACAGTCCAGAAGGTAGCCTAAAGAGTGGGCCAGAAAAAACTTCAGGCTGGGGCTGGAGATTTAGTTCAGTGGTTCCATCACCTACCTTGCAAGCGCAAGGTCCCAAGTTCAATCCCCAGTATCAAACAAAAACAAAAACAAACAAAAAACACATCGGGCTGTTCATTTCAAAATGCTGAAGTACATTGGTTTGCATGATAAGCACAGCATGGTGAACCTGGGGGATTCAATGTGGACTGGAAGTAATCAGACATCAGCCAGAACACAATAGCAAACAGGTGTTAAGGGGTATATTAACCATACCCAGTTTGTGGTTGCCCTCTGAAGTAGTGTGTTAAGGAGGCTTCTGAGCCCAACAGGCTCAAAGACTATAATTCGTGGCATGATCAAATATGGAAGCACGGTGGCACCCATGCCAGGTATATGCCATCTGTGAATTACACCGTGACAACTAAAAGCTCTGGGTCTTCAAAAATAAGTTGGAATGTAATTATGGAAAGCTTTGGAGGTTAAACTATAGAGTGTAGCCTTTATTTTGTAGAATTTTATATATTTGTTTTGTCAGACCAGTAGTTCCAAAAATATAGAATGTAAATGCCTTTACCAGGTTCTATACTCTCTACTTGCCAGAGGAGACATGCAACTCTCTGTTGTCTTACACTCAGTCATACCACATGCTTAAATTACCTGAAGGTATTTGAGTTTGCAAGCCTGCTGTAGGTATTTGAGAATTACTGATGGATTGTGAGCTGGAAAATAACATTATCACAACATATTTTCAAAAATTTTTATTGCGGGAATGTGAAAGTTGGATTGAAGGGGGAAGAAAGGAGTGAAAGCTGCAATACTCATTAAGATGTATTGGAACTTTCACAAATAAGTTTTAAATTAAATTAGACCTATAGAAACAGGAAAGAGGAAGAGCTTAGAGATGTTTCAGAAATCATATCAAGCCTCAGCTTGGGTATAAGAGGTAGAGAAAAGAAACAAAATGAAAATGATGTTTCAGTTTCAAACCCAAGGGACTGCAGAACCTAATGGTTCTATTAAAAGAAGTAAGAAATTCAAATAGAATGGTACATAGAGAAAAAGGAGATAAGTGGGTGAGTTTTAGAACTCTGTCATTGTTCTAATAATGCCACTGTTACAGATGGACTCATTCACAACACAGCATTTCCCTGAAAAAAGCTGTGAGTTGGACAGTGTGTCTTGTTCTAGCTTTTCTAAGACTAATGGAGAGCATCCAATTTGGACAGCTGGCCAGGGTTAAAGATTTAGTCTGTGGCCATGGAATAGAGCCAAATTAACTGGGATGGAATCTGTGCCCTTGACCAGAAGAGCAAAGGACTAACTGGTGATCAGTTCCGGTCATTTCTGCTATAACATCTAGTCAGATGTTGGCTTTCTGTCCTCAGCATTCATGCCAGCTGGATGGCAGCCTTACCCTTACTGCCTGTTCCAGTTATGAATAGAGGTCACACTGAATTTTTCACTTTTACTTCTCATGATCAAGAGAAATTGGTCTGAGTGAACGTGATGGGAAGCAGGAAAGTTTGTCTCGGTCAACAAATAAGTGTGTGCACCACCTTGTTGGAGGACCGGAATTGCACTCTGCCTACCTGTCCAGGCTCTGAGCCCTGTTTCATCACGCCAAACATCGAGTTTGCTAATAGTGGTTGCTGCACATCCTCCACCTAACATTCTCTCACAGATGCTTCATGCTAAGATCCACTCTCATCTATTGAGTATTGGTTTAGTTATCAGTTAAATGAGTAGCTCAGTTTAAACTTTTATCATTTATCATGATTGCATGGATTGACTGAGCTTAGATAGATGTCTCACAGGACATTCATGCAACTTTGGATGCGTTTGGAGGATCCAAGAAGCTTCATTCACACCTTTGGACTCTTGATAAGGATAATTAGAAGTTGGACTCAGCCGGGATACTGATGATGGGGCATATGGTCTTGGGGATTGTCCCGGTTTTTTTTTGTTTGTTTTTTTTTTTTTGGACTGGGTCTTGCTCTGTAATTCAGGCTGGCCTAGAACTCACTATGTAGCCCAGGCTGCCCTCAAAGTCACAGCTACCCTCCTGCCTCGGTCTCCTGATTGCAGGGATTACAGGCATGCACCACCATCTCTGCTGATACTTCCTTTTCATCTGGGCTCCACACATGGCTCTCAGGGATTTCCAAAGCACAAAAGCAGAAACTACCATGTCTTCTGATGTCTTAGACCAAGAAAAGGCAGAATATCTCTTCCATCTTTTTCTATTGGTTAAGTGGGTCGCAGAACCAGTGCCAAGTAAGAGCAGGAAGAGGCTACAGAAAGGCATGAATTTAGGGAGGAACAATTCACTTGTTGTGGGAAGGAGGAGCAATCCAATGGCTTCCTACTATTCTCAGAATAAAATCATCTGAGACTTTCTGTGAACTAAACCCCACATCCCCTCACCTCAACTCTACCCTCCCCCTCTCTTCCTTCTAGCCGTACTCTCTCCTCTTGCTTTCCCTCTTCCTGGGAGAGCTCAGGTGGAAGAAGGCATGCAGGATAGTGGCAGGAAGCTGAATGAATCTTGCCAGAGATGCAGGAATCATTTAGGAAGTCAAGGGATGTTAAGGGACTTCTAAGTACTAAAGTTTGGATCTTAAATCTTTCACAGGCCCCTGTGGTAAAGACAGGTTCTCCAAGGTAGCATTCTTGGGAGGTAGTGGAGCCTTTAGAAAGTGTAGGGAACAGGGGAAAGGGACATTACCAGAACCTCTGCAGTAAGCCCTAGTCTCCTGCAAGCCCCAGCAGCACAGGGCAAATTACAGGAAAGGTAGACAAATGAGACTGAGAAGAAGCTGAGCTTTGGGTCTGATCAGTGCTGCTCTGGGCAGCAAAGACAAAGACCCCTAGCTTGCAGCACCTTTTATTCAGTACATCAGGAGAAACAAGTGTAACAAATGAATATGTAGAGTTCAGTACTTCACACTGGCATAAACAAGGTGTAACAAAAGACTGGGGGGGCAGTGGAAATCTAAGAACAATGAGAAACTATGCAGATGAAGATTTGGTTCCTCCCAGGGTGTCTCCTGCAGGTATGGTCTTGTCCTGGAGCATTACAGCATCACGGGATCACTGAGGTCTCAGTGGTGACCCGAGGCCAAAATGCAATTACGTCTGGAAGGTCATAGCTGGCCTGTAGGCAGGAGAACTAGGCCTACTCAAATGATTTTTCCCTAGAATTATGTAGCATTGCTCCCAACAAGAAAGTAGAGCCTAGAAGGGCCAGGGATTTAGCTCAGTGGTTCCGGGACCTGCCTCACAAGTCCAAGGTCCTGAGTTCGATCTCTGGTACCAAAAGAAAAAAGAAAGAAAGTAGAGCCTAGTGAGAGGTCTTCAGATCAGTGGGAGCATGGTGTTTGGGGTAGGTAGTGGTATCACAGCCTCTACTCTTTGTATGCTCAGTCCCTGGCCACAAAGTGAGTGGTTTTGCTCCACACACTCCCACCATGATGGGCTACCCTGCCCAAAGCAGCAAGACCAACTAATCTTAGACTAAAACCTCTAAAACTGTAAAACAAAATAAACCTTTCTCTTTATTATTTCAGGCATCTGTTACAGAGGTGGAAGGCTAACTAACTAACACACCAAGAAAAGGAAGAACACTTAAGAGCACTGAGGGCTTTGAAAATTGTCAATGGTATGGTTAGAACGTAGAGTAGCTATAGGGTATTGTAGAAGAGGAGGTTAAAAGGGATAAGAAGCCAGATCATCAAGGAAATTAGATGCCAAGCCAAGGAATTTTGATTTGGTTCCCCACATATTGATGAGTAATAAGCAGAAAAATGATCAGATTTTCACTGTATGTATGTATGTATGTATGTGCTACTGAGGATTGAACCCAGGGCCTATTCACTGAGCTACATCATCAGCCTCTTTTTTTTCTTCTTCTTCTTTTGAAACAAGGTCTCACTAAGTTACTAAGTTGCTTAGGCTGGGCTCAAACTTGGGTTCCTCCTGCCTCTGCTTCCGAGATTGCTGGGCTTACCGGTGTGTGCCACCACACTAGGCTCAGATTTCCAGTTTAGAAGAGCACTCTTTCACAGTGTGGGAGGTGCTCTAGAAAGTGAAAGGACTTTGCTGGTGGGGATGTAGCTCAGTGGTTCCACCGCCTGCCTCACAAGCACAAAGTCCCGAGTTTGATCCCCAGTACCAAAAAAAAAAAAAGAGAGAGAGATATGAAAGTGAAGGGATTAAAAAGTAGAGAAATCTATTAGGAATTCACTACAACAGATCGAATAAGACATGGTATAGGTCTTAGCAGGGCTGTCCCTGCTCAATCTTTGGGTAAATGTTTGGAAGATCCCTAACTATATAGACAAACTGACTTTAAAAATGCATTACCAAACCTATGTGACCATGAAAGGTGACTGACAAAGATTTAGAAAATGAGTAGAGCAAAGGTACTCATAATTGTTTTCTATCTAATCTGTACATGAAAAGACTTTTCATAGTGTCCAAGCCCCATCTGCTCCTGTTCAAGCCTAAGAGCTATCTCTTCACACTCTTATTGTTGAATATGCTGTTTCTGGCTAATTTGTATTTCCCACTGTAAGAAAAAGATAGCGCCACAGTTATAACTCACAATGTCATGGCTCTTTGCAAGTTATTTGTATAAAGATCTCTATAACCGTACAGATCTTTGGGCTCTTTCAGGTCCCTAGCACGAATTATTTCACACTGGCTACATCTTGACTCATGACATAGCACTATCCATCATGTGCCTGGGAACACTGCTGCTTCCAACGACTCTCTCAGAGGTTGTCATGGTGCTTTGCTGATGATGACCACAGATGCAGGTCTTACATAGGGAAATGAGAGCAATAACTCATTTTCTGTGCATATTAAATTTAAATTTTATACTATAAATGTAAAGTAACACATTCCAACCCTGCCTTCTCTTGCAGTCTTTAGGTCATAAGCCCTGCATTCCTAGAACGTCTTCTCCTTCAATGTTAGACACACTCCTGCCTTCCATACTGCCACCTATAGGTAGGGCAAAAAGAGCCTGTGGGCCTGGCAGGAAAAGCACAATCCCAGTCTTTTGGAATCTCTACCCTCCGTCTGGCAGGCTGTAAGACCCACCTGGGAGAGCAGGTGTCAGAGGCAAGAGGAGACTTTGATCAATGGGCTGTTTTGAAAATTTGCTGGAAAACTCAGGCCACTTTCTTGAATATTTTTAATTTTCTCTTTTCCTCAAGAATCCAATTCTAATTTTTGCTAGTTCTTAGTAGATTTTCCCATTTCCCACCACCTTCCATACGATCATAATGAAATTTTAGGGAATGGGGTTGCTGTGACATATTAATATTTGTAATAAACAAGGAAGGAGAGAAGGAAGAGGGGAAAAGAAAGGAAAAATATCAAAAGAAAAAAATTCTTATAATCCAAAATGGACTGGAGCAAAACACGCCTGTGAGTCTCATACACCTATGCTTGTTTCTGTGTTGAAGAGGGTGTCTCTCTGTGAGACCAAAAGTGACTCCATTTTGCTAATGTGAGACCAGAATGACTCCATTTTGTCCAAAATGGAGCAGTCTCCTTTGTTCTTTCAAATTAATGATTAAATGTGCTTAATCTGGGACAAAAGACATGATCTGTAACTCAAGATTCCTAAACTCATTACTCAGCCATCTGTTTGCCCTAGAAACAAGTGTCCCGGGCCCACTATCTATAGGACAATGTGTTAACGTGCTGACTGTCCACACAAGGTGGTCATGACCATTAGTCAAGATGTCTGCTGACCATCAGTACATGACAGTGGGCCACTAACCTTTGTCCCTATTTTTCTTGTAAAAACCTATATGTAATCCCCTTCAACCCCCAATGAGCCTAGCCAATCAAAATTCTACACTTCATACTTGCTAAATGTTAACCAATCATATGGCTGCTAATGACCGAAGCTTGCTGTAATCTCAATAAAAACCCTGCTAATTTGGAACTTGGGGCTCTCAATCTCGATCCGCTGTGTCAGTGACAATTGAGAGTCCCTGCTTAAGCTTGAATAAACAACCCTCGTGTGCTTACATCGGAAACGGCCTCCTGGTGGTCTTTGGGACTTCGTAATCTGGGCACAACATCTCAATTCCATTTAAGATTTACTTGGCAATTACTTATTTTTTCTGGAAAGTACTCATGTTGTGGGATTTTTTTGTTTTGTTTTTTAAATTCCTTTACTAAATGGATCCAGGAGGGCTGACTGTTTTTTGGAGATGAACAGCAATGCCATTGTGCCTTGAAGTGAAATGACTGACGGCAAAGGAGCCGGACCTCGGGTGCCCTCACCTCCAGAGATAAAAGGGCTGCTTTGAAAGTCTTGCTAATTGTTCGACACTGTTTTCATTATTTCTGTGAAGCCCAACACTGTGACAGTTTGTCTCGTGGCTAGGATGATTCAACTGAAATAGTGCCTAGTCTACCTGTCCTAAAGCTTAGGTAGGCTGACCACCTACAGAAGTGTTTACTAAAGCTGTAAAAAAGAAAATGAAAACAGGTTGTGATGATATCAGCTCAACTCTGTCTCCCAAAGAAAATGCAGAATAATTGAGGGGAGTTTCTATTTCAGTGGCCTGAAAACATAAAAAGGCCTGGCTAAAAAAACAGGAAGGAAAGGGAAGAGACCAGAGAATGACCCAGGATGGGAGCAGTGTGTATTTCACTGGGATGGAGTAAAGTAAATAAAAGAGAAACTGCTTTGGTCACTTTTCTCTTTCAGTGCTCACAGAGAAACCCTGGTGTTCTCACTCCCACGTCTTAGCAGTCTTTGAGAAGATTTCACTTTGGGAGAATTGTTTGGACTTGCTCCTATTGCTCTCCTCCCCTTCTCCTATCAAAGGTGCGACCTGCAAGGTCTCTCAAGTCCAGATGTGCATGCCACCAGCCCACCCATTTGCTCATCCATCAGGACACAGCTCATTGTTACCTTCTCCGAAGCTTCCTTGTTGTTTTTATTTAGGATTAAGCTATTTTACTGCCACGTGCACTTTGTGCCTTGCTCTTGACTGTATGTGTATTTTAATAAGATGATCCTTTTAGACATGACTCCTGTCTTCTCTGTACTTGATTCTCTCTGACAGCATAGTAGTTGATTTTTCTGACCTTGGATGTTAGCTGAAAATTCCATATGCTCGATGGATTTCTGCACAAATATGCATATTTTGTTGGACATTTTAAACTTCTTTTGTGAAGTACATGTCTATGTCTTTTATCTACTATTCTGTTGAGTTGCCTGGCATTTTCTTGCTGATTTTCAGGGTAGTTTTTATATTCTGGATAAGAATCTTTTGCTGGCTGTAAGTGTTGCAAATATCTTTCACATCCTGTGGCTTTCATTTTCACTTAAAGGTGGCTTTTGATAAGAAGCAATTCCTAATTTTATGAAGTCAAATTTATCATTTTATTTGTAACTGGAGTTCTTTGTGTCCTAAGAAATCTTTGCATACCCCTCAACCATCAAAGTCTTCTGAGTTTTTTGTTAGAAAAATTATTTTCCTATCCATCATATGAAAGAATGATCATCTTTGTGAGACATTCAGGTCATTGTTACCAAGCCTAGTTTCATTTACAAACACATAATAACTCCCATTGTGATCCCTCAACTACTTAACCTCTAATATCTTAAGAGAATACTAGTCCAGAAGGTTGATATCATTTGCCTACATTGTACTTACTTCCTGGAGGCCATCTGAGCACAAAGCTACACTAAAAAAGGCAGAAAATAGTATTTATTTGAAAAAATTCTTGTATTATACAGTTTCAGGTTTAAATCCAAGTATATATATATTTTTAAAGCTATTCATGACTTTGTACAAGGCACTTACCTTCAGCCTTAATTTTCTGATTTGGCACATGAAGTTGAGTTTTAAATGTTCACCATGAACTAAACTTTATGGCAAGTGTTTCACCCGCATGATTCCATTTCACCCTCAAAATGACTATCACCTAAGAACAATTAATATCCTAACCCTTTTAAAGATAATTAACAGAGCGGGACCACACAGGGAGGCACTGGTACACCCAGGATTTATATTTGGGTAGCTGAGCCAGGGCTCACATATGTAAATGCGATGTATACTTCCTTACTATTAAAAATTAAAGGCGGGGGCTGGGGATTTAGCTCAGTGGTGCCACCGCCTGCCTTGAAAGCAAAAGGTCCCGAGTTTGATTGCTGGTACCAAAAAAAAAAAAAAGTACCATGAAAACAAAAATGTAGATTAGAGATTAGAAATAAGAAAATAGAGGGCAGAAGAGATTCATTTATGGATAGAGAGGTCAAAGAAGATGACTTTGTTGATGTAACATTTGATTAGGTACTAAAATAAATACAGAAGGAAACCATGAGGATATTTGAGGGTAGAGGGCTATGAGTATAGGTTTCCAATCTCCTGAAGTGGGGAAGTGTTGGAAATATTCAAGGAATAGCAAGGAGTCCAGTTTGACGGGAGTAGAGTGAGCATGGCAAAAAATGAGTGTGGTGTGTGGGGCCAGGTCATGGAAGGCCTCAGGTCTTTGGAAAGGTAGGACATTTGTGAGAAGCAGTTTTGCACAGTAGCTGTGAACATAGTTTCTATCAGCAAGTTCTCTAAGTGCAAATTCTAGTTTTATATTTGTGCAACCTGGAGCATTTTTTTGTGCCTCAGTTTCTTCATCTGCAAAATGGAATTGATATTATCAAATTAGGCTTGAGCATCTTCTGGAAGACTCTTGGAATCTAGGTAGAAAGCTGAAATTAAAGTATTCGTGGAAGATATGAAGACTTCATTTACACTAAAACCAAAAATAGATTTTTGTATTAACTACATAGAGAGTAGTGTTTCAGATTATTGTCATGAGAAGATTAATCAGAGTATCATTGGCTAAT
The DNA here is from genome assembly GCF_053883595.1 of Heterocephalus glaber. Taxonomy (NCBI): domain Eukaryota; kingdom Metazoa; phylum Chordata; class Mammalia; order Rodentia; family Bathyergidae; genus Heterocephalus; species Heterocephalus glaber. Next base: position 7,532,161 of record NW_028258356.1, on the reverse strand, counting down.
CAGTGATGAATATTTTTGTTTTCTTTTTGTTTTTATTTTTTGTGATACTGGGGATTGAATCCTGGGCCTTCACATTGAGCAACATCCCAAGTCCTTATTTTTTGAGACAGGGTCTTGCTAAACTGTCCAGTCTGTGCTTGAATTTGCAGTCCTCCTGCCTCAACCTCCCAGAGTTCTGGGATTTCCAGTGTACACCGCTGCACACAGCCATTGATAGAATTTCAATTAACAAATGGTTTACACATTCCCAGTGAGTTTCCAATGACAGTTGAAAATAGACCTGATCTGACCGCATATTAAAATAAACTTGCTTCCGGACAGGTCCAGAGTATGCATTAAGATGACCTAAGTAACATGAATTAAGACAAATCCTACCCAAAAGATGCATCCTACATCAGATGACAGGGCTTGATGGAATAGCATCAGTACTGGTGTTCTACTGTGTAATGTAATTAGATCTAAGGTCTAAATGCTTCTGAAAACAACACAGATAAGTATATCAGATAAAGATTCTAATTCAGAAAGTAGGATGAGAATAAGTATTTAGTGGGGTTGTTTATTCTTATTGGAGGGTGACCTGTAGTACAGAGTATGCATTGAGGCCAAATATAACTGATAGTGCTAATATCTTCAATGTCTGATTTGCTTCCTAAAGCAGAGAAAGAAACACAAGAGAAAAGAAAGCTGGGTTTTACTTGAATCTCATGTTTCCACATGCAGCATATTACATTCATACCTCTTACTACCTCACTTAGCCATAGTTCAAAGCTAAAGAGATGTTTTATCTCCAAAGTAGTAAATAAACAAGTGGTTCAAACAGCATTCTGTGTGCTATGATCTATAGCAAGGGATGAAATTGATTCTAAGAAGTCTTGGTCCATGCTTGCTTCAGCAGCACATATATTAATGAAGTCTTGCTCCATTTTCATTTATTCAGCCTTCATTTCATGAAGCATCCACTATGTTGGCCAAGAGAAGCTCCGAGTTTCACCCTCATGCTACTTTTGCTCTTCCCTCAAACATGAGGGATGAAGAGTTACTTAACCAGGTTTCTAGGGAGACTTTAAGTTAATCTGTTTTGGTAAAAAGTTCTCGTGAGTGTTTGGGCACTTTTCCCAAAAGGCCAGAAAAGATGGGTGGGATATTAACTCTACTGGGTAATTGGTTAAAGATAAAAATCAGGAAGGCTGTTGGTGGAAGACATTTACTGGTCCTCCTACTTCCCCCACATCCCCTCATTTCACCCTTACCAGGGAAGAGAATGGCTATGCTATAGGGTTCTGGATACCTTTGCTTTTTCTGGGCACGAGCTCAATATAGTCTAGGCAAAATATACTCTCCAAATTGCATGTGGTTTACTCCATGTCATAAAATTAGGTCACAAGAGTCTGCACTGGAGCTTTGGGCAGAGCCCAACTGAATAGGACATGCTTCCTTGCCCAACGTCATTTTCTGTGCATATATTTTACTTCAGGACAGAGTTTAGATGTGCAGGGTTCTTTGGCCATCAACTCTTCTATCTTCTTATATTCCTAACAGACAGCATAGATTTGGGGGACTAAAAGGGCATATTCACTGAGGATCAGGATTTAGGGAGCAGAGGCCCTCAACGGGTGAGGAAAACTTCTATAGCATATGGATGGTATTCGCAAGAAAAGAGATTCCTTTGGGTATCCAGGTTGTACAGGACTTAAAATGCTAGACCAGCAAAGAGCTGTGAGAGCCAGAGCAAACTCATCAGTCAGCTCTGCCTGAAGGATCTGGATGCTCTTGCTGCCTCTTCTCTGGAACCTCAGCCAAGAAAGTCAAGCCAGGAGGATGAGATCACAGTCGCCTTATTAGTGTTCCACATGCAACAAAAGTGGGTGGCAAGAAGAGCTCTTTTTCCACAGAACATTCTGTCTTAATGCTTAGTCAAACAAGGACAAATGCATTTCAAAATGTGTGACATTTCAGCAGCAGGCAGGTACCAGTCCATAATCCTTTCTCTGTAATTATAAAATACAAAATACTCTGAAAAACAGAAGCCTTTTTGTCACTGTGTAGGCAAAATTTATTTAGTGGCAAAAAGAATTCTGACCATTAGCCATGTCTCAGAGTACCTACTTATCACCATCATGTCTACTATGTGAATTTTTGTTATTTTAAACTTTGGGTTTAATTTCATTTTTTGAGAAAAAAAAATGTCCTTGTAGGTAACAGTGAAGGAAAGAAGGAGCTATTGTAATAAATAATGCATCAAGGAAAGTTATTGCAGAACACAGATAATGTTGTCTGTCTTAATGAAAAATAGAATATCAGAATCAAAACAATATATGGCTTAAAAAACAGAGCAGCAAGTCACAGAAGATTTCCAGTGAAATGATAACTAAGAAGTAATTAAAAATAGGAAAACATTGTAAGGAACAAAAGATACGGATCATAATTGAGTTTTAATTATGTGAATTGACAATGAATATACCATATATTCATATATGGTATATACCATTAGTTTGTTGGTCATGAAGCAAGCTATAATTTACTACAAAAATTAAACATTCATAGTAATGTGAATATTCAGAAAGTTAATGTATTACTCCAGGTTCTCTCAGAGAAACATAGTCACTAGGATATGTCTAAATAAATAGGTTTACATTCAGTAGCCACTTGGATTTTCTTACAATATATAAAAAGGGATTTATTTTGAGGAATTGTCTCATATAATCATATGACAACCCAAAAACTAGGGCAGAATTTCTAAGTTATAGTCTTTAGGCAGAATTCATTCTTCTCCAGGAAATCTTGGTTTTTGCTTTTAACACCTTAAACTACTTGGTGTAGGTCCACAAACATTATCAGAGGTAATCTTTGTTACTTAAAATCAATGGGTATAATCCTAGCCCTTGGGAGGCTGAGGCAGGAGGACTGCAGTGAGTTCAAGGCCAGCCTGGGCTGCCTAGTGAGTTCAGGGTCAGCCTAAACTACAAAGCACCACCCTGCATCAAAAAATAAATAAATAATTTTTTTACATCAATGGGCTGTAGATGTTAGTCACATGTTTAAAATACCTTCACAGCATCATTTAGGCTAGGGTTTGACCAAGGAAGTGGTAATAGTTTAATGAAGTCACTGTCATGGAGTAATATATCTAAAAGACAGCATTCCTGCCAGATGCAATTGCACACGCCTGAACTTCCAGCACTTGGGAGAGCAATTGGGCAAGGATGATCAAGAATTCAAGGCTGGCACAGGCTACATAGCAAAACCGGCTCTCAAAAAAACCAAAAAGCATTTCTGCTGATGTTGAGGCAACTGAAATCTTGATAAATTTGTTTAAAAAAAATAATGCGTGATGTAAACCTGAGCCCTAAACCTATTTGCCTTGATGATAAAGCTCTATATTGATATTAATGTTCCCCCCCACTACACATCTCAAAGAAAAAAATTATTAACAATGGCTTATGAGAAGGCCCCTACAGGTGCTCACAACACTAAACACAGGTGGACAATTGTTGGTGTGTAGAGCTGCAAAACACATCAGATGGGCAGTGCCTGGGGAAAGCATACACCCAAGAAATTTGAAAGGTGTATGCAATTCACCTGGGCAATATGATGCAAACAACAAAGTACAAATAATTAGAGAAATATTTTATGGTGATTCAAGAGCCATGCAGTTCCAGCAAAGTGGGCTTATTTGAAGGCCATCTGAGTTGGAGGAAAACCCTGCAAAATTATCTTATTCATGGACCACTGCTGTGCAAACCCTCCCTTTGAACGTTTTGTGTAATGTTTTCAGTTTATATTTTCATCTCTATATGGCATCAGTAGTGTAGCCTTTAACCAAAGAATTTTACAGACTATGGACAGAACTTCTTCCCAAACTGAATGCTTGCTTCAGTGAAAAGAGGTCCAGAAACCTAAGGCTTCCTAAAAGAGGTCACTCTTAATTAGGTTGCTGCCAATGTAGATGATATTGTTAAATCAACATTAATGGTTTATGAAAGGGTATAGTAAATTGTAACTTTTTCTTCTGTAGATAACAGGTCCTTTTTCCTCTGGCTGCTTTTTGGGATTTTCTCTTCATTACTAATTTTTAGCAATTTGATTATGATGTGTCTTGGAGAGGCGTGTATATGTATCCTGCTAGGTATCCACTGAGCTTCTTGGATTCTAATAGTGTAGCAGAAAGAATTCTCAGATTGTTTCCTACCTACGCTCCTGGTGTAAACATTCTGTATAACCTCCTCCCTTATAAAATGTGTAAAATGTGAATGGAAGAGAATAAGCAGTCCTGTAATTAGATTATATTCAGTGGCACAGTTCTCCTTTTTTTCCTCTCTCTTTTTATTTCACTGGTACATTTTAGATATACATAATGATAACATCCAACACAGGGAATTTTTGCCCATACATGATACATCTTGCTGTTTCTTTTTTTTTTTTTTCCATTCCCTTCCCCCCCGCTTCCAACCTCTCTTCCCTGCTATACTTACAAATCTTTGTTTCCATTTTTCCTTCTACTCATTTTTTTTTCTGTTCCTTCTTTCCCTTGCCCCTCCTCTCTCCCTTGTTCTTCATCTCATTTGGACAATTTTTTTCCCATTTCCCAATATCTATTGTACATTTTGGTCCTTATTTACACTTTTGATTTCTCACACCAGAGAAACCATGTGATAATTGAATATGTGTGTCCGATTTATTTCACTCAAGAGTATGGTCTCAAAGTGCATCCATTTAGTTGGAAATGTCACCAGCTTATCTTTCCTTGTGGCAGAGTAGTACTCCATTGTACAAAAAAATCTATGTCCTTATCCATTCATCGGTTGATGGGGATTTTGGTTGTTTCCAAGATTTAGCTATTACAAACTGTGCCCCTATAAACACGGGAGTGGATATATCACTGTAGTATGATGCTGTTAATTCTTTCAGGAAGATACCAAGAAGGGGAATAGCTGGTTCAAATGAAACCTCCAGTTTTAGTTTTTTGAGGAATCTCCACACTGATTTCCACAGTGGTTGCACCAATCTATACTCCCACCAGCAGTGGAAAAGGGTTCCCTTTCCCCCACAGCCCCACCAGCATTTGTTATTGGTTGTTTTCTTGATAATTTCTGGAGTGAGATGAAATCTCAGCATTGTTTCAATTTGGATTTCTTGAATGACTAGTAATGCTGAACATTTTTTCATATACTTATTTTCTGTTTGTACTTCTTCACTTTAGAAATGTCTCTTCATTTCAGTTTCCCATTTTTGAATTGGGTCTTTAAATTTGGTGGGATCTGATATTTTTGAGTTCTTTATATATTCTAGTATTAGTCCTTTGTCTGAGGAACAGCTGGCAAAAAATTTTTCCCATGCTATGGTTGTCTCTTCACTCTGTTGGTGGTTTCTTTTGCTGTTCAAAAGTTTTTTAATAAGATAAAATCTCACTTGTTGATTCTTTGAGATATTTCCTGTGCAATCAGGGTTTTGCTCATGAAGTCTTTGCCTACACCATTGTCTTCAAGAGTTCTACCTATTTTATCTTCCAGAAGATTTAGTGTTTCTGTTTTAATATTTAGATCTTCGATCCATTTCTATTTTAGTTTAGTGTGTGGTGAAAAGTATAGGTCTTGTTTTAAACTTGGGCATATGGAAAGCCAGTTTTTCTAGCACCATTTATTAGAGGCTATCTTTCAGCCAATGAAGTGTTTGGCTCCGTTGTCAAAACCAAGGTGGCTGAGTATGTGTGGAGTTGTTTCTGCATCTTCTAATCTGTTCCACTGATTCTCAGGTCTATTTTTGTTTTTTTTCCAGTACCATGCAGTTTTTATCACAGTAGCATTGTAGCGTAATTTCAAATCAGGGATTGTGATGCCTCTAGCCTTGCCTTTGTTGTCCAGAGTTGCTTTTGCTATTCTAGGTCTTTTTTGGTTCCAAAAGAATTTTAAGATTGTTTTATCTAATTCTATGAAATATGTTATTGGTATTTTGATCAGGATTACATTAAATCTGTATAACAATTTTGGAAGGATGACCTTTTTCACTATATTGGTTCTTCCTACCCAAGAACAAAGGATATTTTTCCATTTTCTAATATCCTCTGTGGTCTCCTTTTTTCAGAGTATTATAGTTTTCAATGCAAAGGTCTTTTACTTCTTTCTTTGGATTGATTCCTAGGTATTTCATGTTTTTGGATGCTACTGTGAAAGGTGTTGCTTCCCTAATTTCTCTCTTAGTGAGTTTGTTATTTGTGTACAGAACAGCTGTTGATTTTTGAGTGTTGACCTTGTATCCAGCTACACTACTGAATTTATTAAATCTAGAAGTCTTTTGGTGGAGTTTTTGGGGTCTACTATGTAGAGTATCATGTCATCTGCAAATAATGATAACTTCTTTCTTTCCAATATATCTTTAATCCTTTTATTTCTTCCTCTTGACTAATTGCTCTAGCTAATGTTTCCAGACTATATTGAATAAGCGTGGTGGCATGGACATCCATGTCTTGTTCCTGATTTTAGAGAGAAAGCTTTCGGTTTTGTCCATTTAGTATGATGTTGGCTGTTGGTTTGTCATAGATGGCTTTTATCAGATAGAGATAAACACCATCTATTCCAATTTTCTGTAGGGTTTTTATCATGAATGGTTGTTGGACTTTGTCAGACACTTTTTCTGCATCTATTGAGATGATCATATGGTTTTTGTCCTTGGCTCTGTTAACATGGTGTATTACATTTATTGATTTGCATGTGTTGAACCATCCCTGAGATAAATTCTACTTGGTCATGGTGCATAATCTTCGTGATAATTGACTCCACTCTGATTGAAAACTGAAACCATTCAGATGTGGCAGTGGTGGGATTCGAACTCATGGCCATCAAAACCGAACCCATCAAAATGAATAGATTGATCATCCCTGGCAAGTCTGACCTGATCATGTGAGTTTTTGAAATGGGAATGGGGAGCTTTCTCATGAGAGATGTGAAATGTGAGAGGGATTTGATGTGAGAGGGAATCTCTGCTGTTGACTTTGAACATGAAGGAGACTACATGGCAAGGAACTGAGAGTCTCTTGAGAATGTTGCTCCCAGCCCATCATGTGATATCCAATTGTAATTTGTAACTGATATATTCTGTTTTCCTAACTGGAATTTTACTAAAACAAGACTAGAGTATTTTAAGACTATATTTATCATAATATTTCATTTACCAATATTACTACATAATTATAATTCTCTATGGTCTTTAGCACACTTATTTTGAGTAGTCATTATCTCATTGCAGAAATATTAGTAAGTTTGATTTTGGGGGTTCTGCTCAGGATGTGATAACTAAATACCACAGACTGGATGGCATAAGCAACAGAACTTACTGTTCTGGAGGCTAGGAAGTCCCAGATCAAGGTGCCAACTGATTCAGTTCCTGATGAGGGCTGTCTTCCTGCCTTGTTGATGGCTGGCTTGTTTTTGTGTTTTCACAGGGCAAGGAAAAAGAGAAAGAGAGAGAGAGAAGGAAGAAAAGGAAAAGGAGATAGGGAGGAAGGGAGAGATAGAGAGAGACAGAGAGAGAGAGAGAGAGAGGGACAGAGAGAGAGAGAGAGAGAGAGAGATCTGGTGTTTCTTTCTTTTTCTTTTTTGTACATGCCCCCATTCTTTTGGATCAGAGCTGCACCCTTATGATCTTACTTAACATTAATAACCTCCTTAAAGGCCCTGCCTCTAATATAGTCTCAAAAGAGTGTATCAGTTAGAGTTTTCCAGAGAAACAGAATCATTAGACCATATTTAATATGAGGAGTTGGCTCACATGGTTAAGGCTAATCTTACTCAGAAATACCCTCACAGACACATAGAAATAATATTCAACCTGGGCACCTGTGGCCTAATCAAGTTGAGACATAAAACTACCCATCATAGGGGGTTAGGTCTTTAATCAAAGAATTTTAGGGAAACACACTTCATTCCAGAACATTTGAAGATTTTGTTGCAAGTATTATGTAAAATTGGTATATGGATTCATAACCTTTCTAAAAGTCTCTAAAGTTCTAAATTATGAAACATCCAGCTACAAAGGTTTCTAAGAGATTACTAGTCTATTAAAATCCCATAACCAAAAAAATAAATAAATAAAAACCCATAACCTCTTTCCCTCAAAGAGTTGGTATTATAGGACTATTGACCCAGACAATAATAATATTTTAGAGGGTCAGGGATTTAGCTCAGTGGCTCTACTGCCTACCTCGCAAGCACAAGGTCCCAAGTTCAATCCCTGGTACCAAAAAATAAAAAGTAAAATAATAATAATAATAATAATATTTTAGAAAAATAAAAGGATACTTTAGAGCTTTTTTTTTGCAAGGAGGGTGGATGTTTTCACTTCAAGCCCCAGCCTGCTCTGTACTTTTGTGTAAAATCGTGTATACCCTTGGAGTTTCAACTTCCTAGTCAGGAACAAGACTGGTGACTCTCACCACAAGTATGTGTTCAGCACTCCTATTTACTCCAGCTCAGCTACTCACCGGTGAGTGTCCTTGGGCAAACCTCATTTCCCAAGTGATGAAATGACAGCACCTATCACAGAGTTAGTAAGAGGATTTTTTTTTTTGGTACCGGGGATTGAACTCTGGACCTTGCACTTGTGAGGCAGGCACTGGAAACACTGAGCTAAATCTCCAGCCTCAAGAGGATTTTTTATAATGATCCCCCTAAAGTAATGAGAACAGAGCCTACTGTATTGAGTATTCTTAATAAATGTTAGTTATTACCATCACTGTCTTTGTTACCAATATTAAAGATCAGGAGGAGTAGAAATTACTTTGGTCTTTTCCATTAAGGTAAAATTATCTCTGCTTGAAGTTGACATGATCTTATACATAGAAATGGAGATTCAAAACAACCCCAATGAAACTAAAAACAAAAAACAAAAAAAATGTTAAAACTAACAAATAGCTGGGCATGGTGGCACATGTCTGTAATCCCAGCATTTGGGAAGCTGAGGTGGGAGGATCGTTGCAAGTTTGAGGCCAGTCTGGATACATAGTGAGTTTAAGGCCAGCCTGAACTACATAGCGAGACCCTGTCTCAAAAACAAACAAAAAACCTAACAAATTCAATAAGGTTGCTGGATATAAAACAACATACAAAATTTAGTTTCATTTCTATACACTAATAACAAATTCTCTACAAAGAATTTGAGAAAGAAAACATTTCCATTTATAACACCATTTAAAAAACAATTAGGAATAAATTTAACCAAAGTGGAAAGAGATAGACTCCCAAAACTATAAAACATTGATGAAAGAAATTGAAGAAGGGCTGCAGATTTAGCTCAGTGGTTTCGCCACCTGCTGCGCAAGCTCAAAGACCCAAGTTTGATCCCCAGTACCAAAAAAATAAAGAAATTGAAGAAGACTCAGATAAATGACAAGATACCCTAAACCTATGGATTAGGAGAATTAACATTATTAAAATATCCACATTATCTAAAGTGTTCTCTGGATTCAGTGCAATCTTTATCAAAACTCCAATGACATTTCTCACAGAAATAGAAAAAACAATCCTAAAATTCTCATTTAACCACATAAGAATTTGTATAGCCAAAGCAATCTTGAGGGTGACAGAAAAGCAAAACAAAACAAAAAAGGCACTAAAAACAGAAAAAACTGAAAAAGCTAGAAGCATCACACCACTCGATTTCAAAATACTCTACAAAGGTACAGTAATCTCTGTAGAGCTGATGAACACTTCCCTCTCAGCTTCCACTCTGTCTGTAGTTCTCAAGGGACTTCACATTATGCAGTGACCTTTGTGCCCCCCCCACACACCAGGGCAAACAGGGAGGCAGAAAAATATGCTTTCCAAAAAGTTAATTCCTCATCTGCTCACAAGTGCACTAAATTTCTTGAATTGCACTAAGACATGCAATCTGCAGTCAGAGTTATCTAAATGTGAAAACTCCTAAGGCAGTGTTTAAATTCACAGTAAGATCCAAATATATTATAGCATCACATCTTGAGGGCAGCTTTTCTTAGGGACAGTGTACAGAATTTTCATAAGTTGTTCTCCTAGAACTCTGCGTAATTCTTTTATTTGCTATAGGACAGACCTGTGTAATAACAGATCTACGTAAAGGTACAGCTACAGTTTCCCTCCTGTGTTATAGAACCAGAATAGCCACCGAACAGGCTGGAAACTTCCTGTGCTTTGTGGGGTCACTTCCTATATCACACTGTATTATTGTCTACCTCAGCCTCACCAAAGTCTGCCTTAGCATTTCCTGTTTACGTCTTTCTTTCTCATTTGTGTGGGTTAAGTAGGGTTTCAAACTTTATTTAGTAGAAAGGGCAGCAGAATGGAAAATTGTTGAAGTTAATTCCATTGGCTTCTTTTTACTTACTTTATGTGACTCCTAAAAAGCTAAAATTACATGTGGCTTATACTATGTTTTCACTGGACAGAGCTGCCTTAGAGAATTCTAATTTTTTAAAAAAATTGATACATTGTCTTAATTACTTTTCTCTCAACACACAAAGTTAAAGGAGGAAAGGTTTATTTAGCTCACCGTTTGTAGAGATTTCAGGCTGGCTCCAATGCAGGGTGGCATGGCAGAGGGGCTTGGCAAGGGAGAACTAGTTCGTGGTGCCCACAAGGTAGCAAAGCAAGGAAAAACAAGGGACCTTAACAGACTCTCTCTGCCCCTTTTTATCTTATCCAGACTACTTAAAGCAAGTAGCACTCACACCCTTAATCCTAGTACCCTTGAGCCTAGCATTGCTCCATGAGTCAATTCCAGTGTCACACACTCTAGATCCAGCCACCTCTGAAAAAGCCCCCCCCATTCACATGAGGCTTTAGGGGAGCATCTAAACACAAGCCATAACAAACATATATGTACAATCTTAAAATACTTAAATTTTGGGGGATTACTAACAACCTACATCCTTCTCCCGAGCCTCCATTTCAGTTTTGTGATTCAAATTACCTCTTCATTTACTGAATACCAAAACTCTAATATTTTGAGGATTAAGGAGTATAAAAAAGCTTCTGAGAAGGGATATAGTCAATGTGGTGTCTTTGTCCTGTGCTAGGAAGGGAGTTGGCTAAATAGTACTTAGAATTTGATGTGAATAAGCCACTTTTAATTCTAATGTCACATGCCTCTCTTCTTTCTGTAACTTTTGTCTTCTTGGAGGGTAGGAGATGTTGGATTGGGAAGTTGCGTAGCCTTCAGCAGAGATTGGGAAGGGTCCAGGGCAGCTGGCTCCTCAGACTAACTAGAAAAAGACAAACAGTTCAGTACAGAGTAAGCATTTGCTTGTATTCGGGGGTCCACATTAGCAGGAGCCAGTAATCTCAGTCTAGGTCAGTGGGATCCAGCAAAAGTCCATTTTCTCCATTCAGAGAAAATAAAGCAGGGTAAACAGATGACCACAATGGCCTTTGAGGGGTACTGACAGGCTTCACTGAGACCTGTCTCCAGTGGCAGAGTGGGACTACCAAAGTTATTTTTCTTGAAGCAGCCAGAGTCTGACAGTTTCTCTCTTGCTGCTCACACATCACTTTCCCATTAAGAAGCAAATGAGGGCTGGGGATTTAGCTCAGCAGTTTCGCCGCCTGCTGCGCAAGTGCAAGGACCAGAGTTCGATCCCTGGTACCAAGAAAAAAAAAAAAAAGAAGCAAATGAGGTGTTAAGTAGAGACTATGGAGACATCCTACAGATAATATGTGGATAATAACATATAAAAATGTGTCAGTCATTCATCACTGCAGGAACAGTATTCTGAATATTGCACCAGTGACATTTCCTGGGAATTATTGTTACTGTTTATAGGAAGAATGCTCCCTAGATAGACTATAGATTCTGAATTAGTAAATGTCTAATATCATGTCTTAGAACATTTTGAGGATGACATTTTCTAATATCTCACCTTGAAATGTAAGTAGTATCAACTTTATATACTTTCACCACAACTAAAAGTCCCCAAGTTAGACTGCTGAGCATCAGGAGCTGACACAGGTATGTTCCAGGAGCAGTTCTTAGGCATTGCGGATGGGCACCTGCTGCTACACGTGACGGGACCTATCACTAGGATCAGAAGCAGGAACTAGGGCTTCAGGAACTCTGGGGACTGATGGTGAGAAGAACCTTAGCTAACATTGCCAGCTTTTTTAATAAGCAGCTTTACATTGAGCCTGGTCCACGCCATGTTATCCTTCTGGAATAAATCCCCATGGCCAGTCCACATGGAGAGAAAAATCCTCTCCTCATCTTTCCAGCCCAGAAAATGAAATGTAGCCTTTCTACACTCAGTTGCAACAGGGTGATGCACCCATGGAAACTGCTTTCAAGTTTTCAATATAGAGAGCAAGGGTGCTTACTGAAATTGTAATTGTAAGAAACTGTATAGGGATCCTCTCCCCTGACTAGTGTTGACCACACATATCTAGTAGGTAGTCTGTGGTATGTCCAGGAGAGAGGGCTATCAGAAAGACTTTATTCCCTAAAGCTCCCACCCCAGTCATCCTGCTCTGTCTGAAATTAGAAAAGTAGATGTAGTTAGAGATTACATTTTGTCCACAGCCCTTTAAAAAAAAAGTCAAATGTCCCTGGGAAGATTAACAGTTAAGATGACATTAATCATTCACACAGTGTGAATTAGTTTATTATCTGGCCAAAAAATGAGGAATTAACTTGGACTTTGAGAAACATGTTTTAGGAGAGATAAGAAGGGAGGGATGGTGGGAAGATGACATTTTAATACCAATCATCTAGAAAGAAGAGTCTGAAGCAAAAAGTGTGATACTTTTTTATACTTGTCATTTTAAACTATAAGGGTAACACATGCTAAATCAAACAATATGGAAAAATATAAAGTAAAAATGTGTAGTCCCTTCCTCCTCTAGTTTCTCAAAATGTCAACATTTTGTTTATTGGGTTTCTTTGGATCTTCTTGGGTGTGTTCTTCCATGTTTACATGAACTCACATATGCATACCTAGTGTATACTCAGGGCACAAGGGATTTTTTCTTTAGATTTAAAAAATAAAAACAAAATCATTCAATATGCTTAGCAATATATCAGGAACATTTTTCAGAGTTAATGCCTTCATCTCATTCTTTAGAGTAGCTACATGTATTCTGATATATATATCATCATTTACTCAACAAATTCTCTGTTTGCAGACATGATTTCATTATTGGTTCTTTGCTAGTAAATACAGTGCTTCATAATATGAGAAACAATAAAGCATCTTGTAAGGGAATCAATCAATAAATCATCATGTAGTCATAATAATGGATCAGATGCCTATGTAACATGTTTAGATCTTAAATACAATCTTAAATGAAAAATATCCAGAATGAACCTATCTGTTACATACAACATTAGACATAAAATAATGCTATATAGTGATTATGGAAATGTCATAATTAAAATTTTAACAGTTGAAAAAATTCAAAAAATATCCTATACATAAGTTTGTACCTTGCTGGTATTTTCATTTTTTTTTATGGTGTAAAATCTATGCCACCCAGGACAAAGACCAGCAAAATTCTGTCCCTTTTCTACATGACATGCTTTATGGGAATCCACTATTTTATGTACCAGTTTTGAATTATGTTTCAGTATGACTGATCATTGAAATCCTATTTGAAAAGGGGAGGGATATAAGAAACATAATTAAAATTGTTCTTTAAGTGTAGCACTTAACTGAACATAAAATCCCTAGGGGAGTTTGAAAAGGACATAGTTAACCTGACTACTCACTTTCTTTTTTTTTTTTTTTTTTTTCCTGAGGACATGTTCCACATTTTATTTACATTTTAAGACTAATCTCAAAATCACATAGCCATACGCCTATTTCCTTTTGTTGATTTCACCTAAACATAAATGCATGGTTTATTTAACAAAGACTGTAAACAAATATTTACCATGTCTGTTACATGTAACACACAGAAACAGCTTTTGACAGAAATTCATCAACCCCCCCAACATTTTTTTATTATAAATACAGGTATCAAAACAATCCTGAACATATTTTGATACTACTAGCAGTCAGCACTCACACTGCTTCAAAAATTAACACAATTTGTGACAATATTCATTGTACCTGCTACTTTGAACAATTTCAAACTGTAGCTCTTTCACTAAGCAAGATGGATAAGCATGCCATTTGTTTTTCCTTCTTGAGATTTTACTTTTCAGAAACACACGTTTCCACTGACATCTGACAATTCTTGACATGCTTTCATCTTATAAACCTGAATTCTATTTGCAGTACTCCAGGTTCATGTTTATTTTTTTTTATTTTTATTTTTTTTTAATTTTTTTTTCCAGGTTCATGGTTAAATGACAGTGCCTTAATAAGAGAAAGAAAAATTGTGCCACATTTTTCCTCCTGTAACCTGAAAACATAATGGGTGTACATATATTAAATATATTCTTACAAATGTCCAGGTCATGTTTACCAGCTGGAATTCTTTTACTTAATGTGTGGGTATTTTGCATTGTGATATTTAATCAAGACATTAATATGAGTAGAAGGTTGTTGATTTAAGACAAGTTTGAGATCCACTAAAACTAATTGTTGTATGTTTGTCCTTCTGGTGGTTGTGGAAGCTTCATATTTTCTTTGGACATCATTAGACGTCTTAGCTCTTGAAGTATAACTTTAATGCTATATGAATTCTGCCATTTTGCTAACACTGGTATGCTGCGTGCATCCACCATTCCACTGGAATTATTTATTCCATTCATATTAATTTTTGTTACAAATCTAACTTGTGGGACTGCATGATTCCAAAATCAATTATTCCCCTAGCCTCTATTGTACTTGTAAATTAATGGTTAAAATGTGCTTGTTAGTTCTGGGATAATAGAATCTGTAATGAAACAGAGTTCCTAAGTAAAATTGCTCAACCCCTTGTTTGTCTGGAGAACGAATGTTCCCGGGCCCACTACCTGCAGAACAATCCATCAGTGTGTCTGCCGACCATCAGTACGTGACGGTGGTGACCATTAGTGTGTATGTCTGCTGACCATCAGTACGTGACAGTCGACCACTAACCTTTGTTCCTTTTTTTCGTAAATCTACATGTTAACCTCCCCCTCAACCCCCTATAGAACAGCCTCGGACTCTGAGCCAGTTGCCTCTCTTAGCTACTTTGCTTTGGGAGTGCCGTCTGGCCAGACTAATAAAGGTCTGTTTTATTTTCCAACTTGTCCGGTGTGTTCCTTCCCGGGTGTTCATTGCTGCAGTCAGCTCCTCGGAGCGTTTGGTAAGGCCCTCGGTCTTACAAACTGATGGAGGAGCTTCTGGGTATTTAGGTCCACATTCTACTTTCAGGCTATATATTGTTTCCATAATTTGTCCTTGGTGGCCCAATAATCATGGCTGTCCACCTTGTGTCATATCTTCATCATCTTCAAGGCCCCAGCTAACCGTACCATCGCCTACTCCTTTTTGTCCTTCTTCAAGTTCTTCCAACAAACGAAAATTACGAGGAACTTTAACTCCTGTGGAGACCGCCATCTTCTCCTACAGCCCGACGCAGCCGCCTGAACGCACTACTCACTTTCTTTGCTCTAGATCCTATAGTTTTATTTGGAAATGGCTAAGAATCATATTCAATTTTGGGGCATCAATCTTTATTTATAGTTTAATCCTGCCCTGACTCCTGAAATTATAAAGATGCCCAAACAGGTCTGTGAAACATTTTCATAGTACTTCAGATATAAAGCTTGGATATTTTATCCATCCTGAAGATAGAATAAAATAATCAGGACTAAGCAAGTGTGTGACCTTGAATTTTAAGTACAAGAGCTTATGTATTGTGTGTACTGTAGACCTTGAGGCTGAAGTTTGGAATGCAACAAACACAGAGAAAACAGAGGCTCAGTCCACCCCGCCTCTGACTGTGTCTTTGAAGATTATGTGCGATCCATGTACAAATGTGCTTCAACAGCCCAGCAGCCTGGACCTGGGGCCCAGCCAACAGCTTTGGGTGTGCTCTGCAGCCAGGATGACTACTTCGCCTGGTCTGGGATCTCCCTCTGCAACCCCAGCAGACCCGAGCTGCCTAGGTCATGCCTCAGAGCAGCTATGTTCTCCTGTGGGCTTGAATCCTTTGCCAAGGTCTTTGGCAAGGGCAACTGGAGCAACGTGAAACAGGAACCTTCCTCTTCCTCTTTAGCAAAGTGGAGCAGAGACACTCTACAGAGTTATGCAAATAGAAAACGTCCAGTGAACTTGTCAGATTCCCCTCCCCCAAGGAAGTGAAGTTACCTTAAATATTATCTAGGTGCAGAAATCACAAACTGAAGTTACCCTCCAAGGCCTGTTCAGAGGAAACAGGATCAGGTGGGATGGGGGAGGGGGGAAGGAAAGCTCTAAACTGAGTGTTGGCTGCCGTTCAGTCTCCACCTTCCAGGGAAGGGTGGTCTCCCTGGCTCCCTGCCCCAGTGCCTCTCCACCCTTAAACTGTCTTCCATGCTCCCTGTAAACATCTAAAACTGAAAATGGTTCAAGTGCCCTTTCACTTTCTCTTTATTCCTATAGGTCACAATGCGCAGTTACTATTGCAGAATTTATCAGCTTTCTAACAAGATTTCAAAATCTAAAGTATTATCAAAAGCGCATTCCCGTGGATTCTGGTACAGGAGGCATGTGAGAACCTGCCTCGCTGGTAATGGAAATTAAAACTGAGACAACAGCAGGAATGTAGAGGCAAAAGCTTTAATTGAGAAAGAAGAGAAAAGGGGAAGGAATCCAGCTTGAAGAGAAGAAGAGCTGAAGGCAGCCCAGCTCTGACGAGAAGACCACACTGGTCCATTAACAGAGGGAAGAGGCAAGCTTTTATGGTGCCACTGGGGTGGGCTAGGATTTGGGAATTTTCCACTGGATCATGAGTATGGAACTTTTTAGAGACTTGTTCACATCTTAAGAGTATATACTTTCTGTATAGGATATGAATTTCATGACTGTTTCCACTTTTGGAGACATCAAGGTAGCCGCCCTGCTGTTAAAAGGCAACTGGTCCCTGAAGTTAGAGTAGGGGGATATAGGGAGGGTGCATTCCATACATTGACAGAGGAAGAGAGAGGAAAAGGACACGTCTTCACCTTCAGTGGGTAACAGGTAATGGATTAAGGCCTGAGAAGCCTCCCATCTTTTGTTCCCATGACTGTCCCTGTCTTAGTTCAATACCAAGATTCACTAGGTCTTAACACTCTAATAAAAAGTCACATTTATTATATAGCCTCACTGAGTCAAGGGCAAAGTACATGCAAGCATTTAGGTACTGAAATAATATCCAAACTGCATACCTGGACTTCCTTGCTTCACCACAAAAAGATAACTAAATGTACATTTCAGTTCCAAATTAAGAACTTTATATTAAGAGCAGGTTAAAGAGGGTTGGCAGCCTCAAGGAGGGTAGAAGTCCCATGATAAGCACAGATTGGAGAAATCACATAGGGACTGATGCGTCAGGAGTGGGGGCCTGTCAGGTCAGATCTTACATCCAGATGCTTACCCCGGGCAGGCAAAAAGTAGAAATGTGAGAAGAGGCCAAATGTAAGAAGTCCTTTACTTCCCCCTTAACTCTAAGTGAAACAGTTATAGCATCGTAATAAATGTCTTTTACTTTGGATACAAAATAGGGAGTAGTGGAGTCTGTATGTATTCCTTCTGATGAGCACAATTTTAATTCAGCATCAACAGATGTATTTCATGAGGAAATGTGGGTCCTGTGATGAGAAATCTTACTATTTTTTTTTTCAAGATAAACCAAGAATCATCTTTTTTTTTTTTTTTTGGTACCTGGGATTGAACTCGGGACCTTACACTTGCAAGGCAGGCAATGGCACCACTGAGCTAAATCCCAGGCCCAGGAATCATCATTTTAATATAAAACCTACTGATTCTTAAATCTGCTGCCAAATTACATTACAGTTTTTAAAACGACAGGCTACATGTGTCATACACTACATTTGGCACAAGGTCAGACTCTGATCCCTGCAACTAATAATTTAAAGCTAAATTCTGAGGTCCTTGGACTATTTGCCTTATAGCATGGCTATCATCCAGTGTTTGACTCTAATTTATAAATCCTGACATTGAATGACAAAGTCTTGGGTTCACAAGCACTCTAGCTTTATTTCTTAAACAAGGGAATTAATTTTATTTCACTGGCCCTATTTTTTCTCACTGCTTTTTGTCATTGTCATAATTCCATCAGAGGCTTAGCTGACTATGTAACTTCATGAACTGCAGGAATAATGAATAACACACAAACATAGCGAGTCAGATAATCCTATTATGACCTTGAGCACCAAACCCAGTTCCACACTATGACTGAAATGAATTAAACCCCTGTCCGAGATGGTGAACACATAGGTGGTGATATCGGGACAGTACCAGTTTGAAATTATCTTCCCAGATGTTCTCCCAGCAAGAATAGAAAAGCACCATTTCCAAAGAAGGTCATTTGACCACAAGGTAAAAAAAGGACAGAACAGAAGCTTTTATCTTTCTATAAAATGACTTCTTTCCTTCATAATTTAGGTTGATGGCAGCTGTTTTTTTATTATCTGATGTAGGGGTGAAGAGTAATTCCCCTCTTCTCTCTAAAGGTTCCATAATGAGTCTGCTGAAATAAACTGATAATAGATTAATAGAAAATGTTTACACAAGAATGAAAAGGGAGTACTCATCAACCCAAGAAGATTTAGAAGCTTATCTGTCCTCGTCATATTGGAGATATAGACAATTTTAGAGGAAGAGCAAATAGCTTTTAGGGGAGATGAATGGACCAGAAAAACAAATAATAACCTGGGATGAAATTTGTCTGCATTCTGGGTGTGGTGTCAACTCTAGACTTCTTTTCTATAGTATTTTGTGTTCATTAAAATATCTGGGGAAGCCAGGCGTGGTGGTGCACTCCTGTAATCCCAGCACTTGGGAGCTTGAGGCAGGAGGACTGCCTCAAGTTCAAGGCCAGTCTGAACTACATAGCTCAATCCTGTCTCAAAAAACCCGAAAAAACAGAGAGATGTAAACTGGACATGAGGCGCACGCCTGTAATCCCAGCACTCGTGGAGGTTGAGGTAGAAAGATTGCAAGTTAAAGCCCCGCCTGGGTAATTTAGCCAGTGAGATCCTGTCTTTTAAAAATCACATGGAGTAAGGATGTAGCTCAGTGTACACCTCCCCCCACCAAAAAAAATCTGGGGAAAGACTTGACAACAATTAAATGTTTCCTATAGTTTCCATCTTTTAATGGAGATAAGAAAACTTTAGAGAGCCGGGGATTTAGCTCAGTGGTTTCGCTGCCTGTTGTGCAAGCACAAGGACCCGAATTCGATCCCTGGTACCAAAAAAAAAAGAAAAGAAAAGAAAAGAAAACTTCAGAGAATACCCAAGGACTCTCCATTTGAAGTCTAAAGTGACATTTTTTACATTTATTTTTTAACTGATGTTATACATAAGAACACAAAAATTGTACATATATATAGGTTACCATGTGATTTTTGATACCCATATATATTGTGCTGAATTAAGATAAACATATTTATCTTCTCAAATACTTATCATTTATTTATAGTAAAAAAATTCAGATTCATTTCTTCTAGCTTTTTGAAATATATAGTACATTACTGTTATCTGTACTCATCCTACTGTGCACACCACTTGTTTCTGTCTAATGTAATTTTGGAACCATTGATTAACTTTTCCCTCTACTCCCAGCCTCTCCCCACTACCTTCCGCAGCCCCTGGTAGCCACCATTTTATTCTCAACTTTATTTTAGATTCCATGTATGAATGAGAACATGTGGTAATCGTCTTGTGCCTGGCTTATTTCACTTAATATAATGATCTTCAGTTCCCGTGTTTGGCACAAATGATGGAGTTTCATGCACTTTTATAGTTGAATAGTATTCCATGGTATATTTGTCTGTATTCTCTTATTAATACATTCTTTTTTTTTTTTTTTGGTACCAGGGATCTAACTCAGAACCTTCCACTTGCGAGGTAGGTGGCAGAACCACTGAGCTAAATCTCCAGCCCTGTCTGTATTCTCTTTATCTACTCATCAGTTGATGGATACTTAGGTTGATTCCATATTTTGCCTATTGTGACAAGTGATGTAATAAACATGGGAGTCCAGATGTCTTTTCAACATACTGATTTCATTTCCTTTGGATATATCTCAATAGTGGGATTGCTGGACATTATGGTAGTTCCACTGGTTTTTTTTTGTGTGTGTGTGTGTGTGTGTGTGTGTGTGTGTGAGAGAGAGAGAGAGAGAGAGAGAGAGATTGAGAGAGATACTGAGGATCAAACCCAGGGCCTTGGCATGCTAAGCAAGTAATCTACTACTGAGCTATATCCCCAGCTTCCATTTTAAAATTTTGGAGGAACTTCCTGTTTTATTCACTTTCTTTGTCATAAGACACAATATCCAACACCCACAATGTAAAGGAGAAGTTTACTTTGGCTTACTTTTTTTAGAGGTTTAAGTCCATAGCTGGCTAGCTCCAAGGACAGAAGTGCTTCAAGGGAAGGGTCTGGTACAGGAAAGCCGCTCACACCGTGTCAGCCAGGAAGCAGAGGAGTGAAGGGAAGATGTTGGGAGGGAAATATGCCCTTCCAAGTCACACCCGCAGTGACTCACCTCTTCCAACTAGACTCCATCTCCCAACACCCAGCCAGCTACAGCCCCCCCCATAGTCCAATCACTTTCCATACACCCTACGCCCACATGGGGCTCTGGGGGAACAATCAGATGTAACCCCTAGCACTTCCATACTGTTCTCCATGATGGATATACTGTACTAATTACATACTATTAGCAGGCAAGTGTTCCTTTTCTCCTCATTCTTGCCAATGCATGTTATCTTTTGACTTTTTGATAATAGCCATTTTTACTAAGGTAAAGTGATATTTTATGTTGGCTTTGATTATTGTTTTCCTGATGATCAGTGATGTTGAACATTTTTTATATATCTGTTGGCCATTTGTATGTCTTTTTAAAGAAACGTCTATTTAGTTCTATTGTCCATTTTTAATTGGGTTATTTATAATTTTGCTATAGAGTTTTTGGAGTTCCTTTCTTATGCTGGATATTAACTCCTTATCAGATGGCATACTTTGGAATTGTTTCCTACCATTCTGTAAGTTGTCCCTTTGCTCTGATGATTATTTCCTGTGCAAAAGCTTCTTAGTTTGATATAATGTCTTTTGTCTATTTTTGTGTCTTGAGCTGTTCGGGTCTTATCCTTGGCTATCTGAATGCTCTGGAGGCAAGTGACAGTGTTTGTCATTTTCTGAGCTCAACACTGGAACTTAGGACCAAAACAAGGGGAAAGAGAATTTCTTCCTTTTGTTTGTTTCCTGTTTCCATCAGGATCACTCCAGCAAAAGCCCTTCATCCCAGCTGGGACAGTGGTGCAAACTCCAGCTTCTTTCAGGCATCCCCAGAAACAACTCCATTCCACCCCTTCTGAGATGGCAACATTTCCTTCTCCCAAGGGCCATGACCTCTTCTTTAAGCTTCTAAATCCTCTTAACCCCAACTTTCCTTTTGTTTCCTCCAGCCACTTGAGTGGTAGCTGTTTCCTGAAATTATTTGTTTCACCTCTTAAATGGCCTTTTTCTTTCACCCCTCCAACTTTTGCATAACCAATTTCCTACATTAAATTTTTCTCTGTCAAACTACCAAATGTAATTCCTATTTTCCTGATGGAACCCTGATATAGATGACTTTAGGATATATTATTAATTTATATTTCTATTGGAAAAGTGCATTATAGGTGAGTATCAGTAATACTTATCATTGCCAAATTGGATTTTATAGCTTTACTTGAATAATTTTATAGCTTTTACTTGAAAGTCTGATAAAAAAATAAAACTAAAATTACAAGCAAATGTGGGTTTTGAGAAAACACAAATTTCTATCACTCTCCTATTTTTTTCATGTTGTTATACTTCAAATATTTCTTATGAATATCATTTAGGTCAATTTTAATTTTTTAAAGTCACCTGGTATCTGACTTTAATAGACAAATTCAGCTTATTCAGTTTGTGTAAAAGATATATTTGATTTAACTCTTCCATTTTACCCCAACTTTTAAAATGTTCAATTAATGATGTTTCAACTTTCCTTTTAGGTTTAGTTATCCTATTTTTCACCCCTATTTCTCTAAGTAATCACA
The DNA here is from genome assembly GCF_053883595.1 of Heterocephalus glaber. Taxonomy (NCBI): domain Eukaryota; kingdom Metazoa; phylum Chordata; class Mammalia; order Rodentia; family Bathyergidae; genus Heterocephalus; species Heterocephalus glaber. The sequence continues at coordinate 7,509,992 of NW_028258356.1, read as the reverse complement.
CCTCTGAGCTATACCCTTAGCCTATGTGATTTTTTTTAAATGAATATTTTCTTTGTTAAAGGCCAGTTTTAGTATGCTGCTCTTGTAGTGGTGATGATCTCATTCATCTATTTGTGCCAAAGAATCCTTTAGGGACACTACGTTGGCAGCATAGATGGAAAAGATCTTATCATGAATGCTTTAGACTACATAATGGGTGAGATTGCATCTCATAGATGACACCTGCCCCCAACTTTCTCTAAAACATTAAGAAAAGTAAATCTTCTTAGGGAACATCTTTAAATCAAAAACATTCTGCTAGGAAAAAAGCTTATTAACTGAATTTATGTTTAATTTGTTACATGTTTTTATGCTCTTCTATGCTTTGGGCTCCATTTTTCCCTGAGAAGAACACACTGCTTAGACTGCAGTCCCCTGTTCATTTTTCAAGATGTAGCTAAAAGAACTTTTTTATAAATCGTTCCTTGACTCCTCTCCAAACTTGCTTCCTTCTTTGTTCCCCCTCCATGCCTATGTTTGCCTCTATTACAGCCCCTCTAACATATTTTGCAATGATCATCTTCTGCTCTAGGCTATGAGCTATTTGAGGACAGAAAATAGTTTCTCTCTGTATCACTAGAACACTGGCACTTAATAAGTGCTTGAGTAATTGAGCAAATGAGTGTTTCTTGAATAATAATGGTTTATTGACAGCAACATGTTTCTGGCATTTCTTTTGTGTTTGGCCTTTCCTTAATTAGCAACAGAGAAAAATTTCACATAGGGGCAGGGGATTTAGCTCAGTGTTTCTGCCACCTGCCTTGAAACTGCAAGGTCCTGAGTTTGATCCCTGGTACAAAAAAAAAAAAAAAAAAAAGGAAAAAAATACCATCTTTAGTAGTACTATTAATGTATTTCCATAATACTTTGGGAATTTGGTTGAGGCCTTCTGCATCTGCTTTTTTGCTCCTTCAAATTCCTTGCAGGTCCCTGTGTGTGCACCGATGACTGACTAGACATCTGAAGTCAACTTTTCAAACTTCTTGCTTATGGGAGCAAACATTTTGCAACATGCTGACTGGTAGTCCTGATAACTAAAATAATTTCCAGTGAGACTTCTACAGGAATGAACCAGTTTTTGGGTGGTTTAAAGCATTTTTCAGAGATACTTTCATGAATCCCCATCCTTAATCTAAAATTATCCCCTCTCCCCAAGGCGAAGGCCTTTAGCATGATAGCAATACAGTGTTCCCCAACCCTAACATCAGTTTGACAATGCAAGCACAGTGAAATCCAAAGATCTGAAATATAAATATACCAAGGCTTGGAATTTTGGGGAAATTTTAGTGAATAAACACAGTCACTCCGTACTCCAGCTATGAAAATAACTGTGAGCATAAACTAAAGCAATAAAATTTTGCCTCCCTTGTAAAAAATTCTATGGGAAGGGGATCTGGAGATGGAGGGAGACAGGCGAGCAGGGAGGAAAGGAGAAGTAAAAATGTCCAAGATGTAATATGTGTATGTACCGATTCCCCAAATGTAATTATTATGTATTGGAAACATGTAGCTAAAATAACTAAATTAAAAATAAAAATTCAGAGGAGCCACTGAGAAATAATTTCCACAATTCTAGGAACTTCTCATTTCAAATCAGTGTCTTAGTCCATTCAGACAGCTAAAACAAAATTTTTCAATTTGATAGTTTAAAAACAATAGAAATTTACTACCTACAGTTCTGGAGGTTGAGAAGTCCAGAGTTCTATCAGATTCAGTGACTCTTAAGTGCTCCTTCCTAATGGATGGTGCCTTATCTGTATCTTTGAATGGTGAAAGGTGGCAAATAAGATTTGGGCTTTTATTTTAAGGGCACTAATCCCATTCATAAGGGTGGAATCCTCATGATCTAATAATTTATCCAAAACCCAACCTTTTAATACTATCACAATGATGAGAAGGTTCCAACATGTGGATTTGGGGTAGGCACAAATATTCACACCAGTGATGATAGTTTATTTTCATTTTCTCATCTGTTATGGAGGGAGGTAATAACCAGAAGATATTTCCCAAACTGGTCAAATGGCTCTCTTATTTCTCCTGACTATGACTACATGAGGGCATTCACTCCTTAGTCATGCCAGTTTCTCCACCAGGAATGCTCCTATGTTCTTCCTTGCCTAAGTATTTTTAAGTCCTCTCTTCCTCTCTCTCTCTCTCTCTCTCTCTCTCTCTCTCTCTCTCTCTCTCTCTCTCTACTGAGGGTTAAACCTAGGCCATTGACACTAAGCTACATCCCCAGTCCTTTATTATTTTTAATTTTGAGGCAGGTTCTCGCTAAGTCACTATGTTGCCTGGAATGGGCTCACATTTGTGATTCTTCTGCCTCAGCCTTCCAGAGTGCTGGGATTACAGGCATGTGCCACCACCCTGGCTCTGGGTTTTTAAGTCTTATATTTAAGCCTTATGTTATTTTCCCATCAACTCTCCTGAATCCCTGTATCCTAGGACAACAGAATTCATTTCTATTTAGAACTATTATTATTTCAAAATTTTATTTATTCATATTGGACTTTTTGTCAATGAAAAGCCTTTAATGTGACTTGTTCTCAAAAAATAAGTCTCTTGTGGTATATTCCCACATTTTTACTCTTTAATTTCAGCTATTTCTGACTTCTCACCAGATTGTGAGACTCTTATATCCTTCTCTCTGTTCCATAAGCAGAAGGCCTGTCCCTGGACACAATCTGGGCTGCAGAGTGTGCATCCTGCTTGGTAATCTGAGGACAACTTGATGCTTTGGGCTTTCTTCTTGAACAAGCAACTGAAGCTGGACCCAGCTGAGTACTACCAGTGCATCGAACATCCCTATCTGTCCGGAAGAAGGGCGTCCTACTCCTGGCTATTGTGTGTACACTTCTATACATCTACAGAGATAGCTTAAGGAAAGTTGGTAGATACTGTTCTCTTTCTCTGACTCCTCACATAATATAGGAGCCATTTGGAAGATTGTAATACGTCTAATATGTCTTAAGTATCCTAATGTTAGCCTATGCCCATGGAGGCCAGATATCAGACCGTGAGGTATGCAGTAGACAGAAAGACATACAGGCAGGACCCTTGAAACACTTTTGATATCAGACCCTGTCTTACACTGGTGCTAAAGACAATCTTGTCTTACAATCTTGTCTGACAATCTTGTCAGGGTGTCCATCATTCATCTTGGCTTCCAGGTCTTCATATAAATAAACAAATAAAATACAGTCTATATAAAAACAAGAACAGAGACTGTGGAACACCTCTAGAGACCTTCCTTCATATTAATATTAATTATATACTTTGGGCATTCTTATAGTCTGAGTGAATGTTTGTGTCACACACACCTCCCAATTTGTATGTTGAAACCTAATCTCTTTTAGGAGGTGGGGGAATCATTAAATCACTGAGGCACAGCTCTCATCTAGATTAGTGTCCTTATAAAAGAGGCCCCAGACAGCTCATTTCCTTTGCACCATGTGAGAACCCAGTGAAAAGGTACCATTTGTGATCAAGAAGTGGGCCATCTCTAGACACTAAACCAGCTGGAACCTTGAAGTTAGTCTTCACAGCCTATAGAACTGTGGGAAATAAGTTTCTGTTGTTTGTAAGCTACTCGGTTTATATTTTGTTACAGCAGCCCAAATAGGCTCAGATAGGTCTATTTCTTCTATGACAATCTTTTTTGTGCATGTACAGAATTCAGCTGTCCTTCTAAAGTAAAATATGATATTCCATAATATAGGTAAAAATAATAATGTCTAAACCAATAAACCTCAACCTAGTGGCTTAGGTAAAGTGCTGTCTCCTGAGCACCCATGAATAAGCTAGGGTAGAAATTTCTGCCTAGTAAGTGAGAAGTAAAGGCAAGAATGTATCTGAGTGTCTGCCCTTTGGTGAGACATAGCCCCAGATGAAGATATTAGGGGCCCACAGGGAGCCCTATGTGAGACTGGGTGGAACAAAAAAAGTTTTAGGATCTAGAAAAAAGAAGTGAGCAAAGAATGGAGACCCAAAACTCAAGTCTAAGTATATTAAGCACAGAGTAAAACTGGAGTCCTAAATAAATGTTTCACAACAGAAGACATGGCATTCCTGAGAGATCCATGGTTTCATTTGGCAGAAGAACGGGGCATGCAGACCTCTAGGAAACTGAGACCCGTAGAGGCCTCTTGCTTTGTCTACTGATGACTGAAACCATGAGAAATCCTTGTACAACCTGCAGATGTCTAATCTGATAGCAGAAGGAAGATGAGATAATCACATTATCTCTCTTTCCTCTTGAGTAAACAAACTTCACTTCCCACCTCTTCTGGAAGTCAGGTTTAGCCATATGTCTGATTCTGTGAAAGAAACATAGGCAAAAGCAATGTCCTACATGCCTACATGTTCAGGAATGAAACGTGGAGTCATGGAAAATTCAACCTCAGTTGGAATCACTCTGGTGAGAGAGAGAGAGGGAGGGAGAGAGTTCTAAATTAGAGCCTTGAAGCCTGGTGTGGTGTCACAGGCTGTAATCCTAGCATTCTGAGAGACTGAGGCAGGAGAATCTTGAATTCAAGCCCATCCTGGGTCACTTGGCAACTTACCAAGACTCTTTCAGAATAAAAAATTTAAAAGGTCTGGAAGTGTAGCTCAATGTAAATGCTCTGGGTTCAATCCCCAGTAGTGCAATCAATCAATCAATGAATCAATGAATCAAATGGAGCCTAGAGCTTAATTGCCATGCTACACTTACCCTGACACTGATCAGAGCTCCTTGCAGCTGAGCCTAGAGCTGTCTGAGGCTATGACCACAAATTGACTGATCAATTATGGCTTCATGGACTTTGTCTGTTGCCTCTACCAATCATTGTAGGGGTTTTTTTCCTTCTTGAATCCAACCACTTTGTTTTAAAAAACACACTCAGTTTTACCCAAATACATGTCACCTGAAGTGCAATTCCTATAAACCCAAATAAAACTTTTCTTTTTTAGCTTGCAATCTTGGCTGACAACCCGCTGAAGTCATTCTACCTGCTAGGTGAATGTAGTTGTCTAATCTGATAGCAGTTGGAAACGTAGGTTGAGTCACATTATTTCTCATTGCTCCTAGGTAACTAAAAAGCAAGGTGTTTTCAGATAGTGGGGCATGTTAGATTGAGTGCCCAGATGACCATGTGCAAGGGCATCCCCTGCCCTACCCTGACTGTTGGTGTCACACCTAAGGTAAATTATGTTAAGCATCTAAAATTTGGGGATTTATCTATTACAATAGAGAAGCAACTGATGTATCTAGATCTACCTCAACACTCTGAATGACTCTCCTCTTCATTTTACAAACTGAGGCTATGGCTTGAACTAGATGATTTCATGACTGGCCCTTTCCCCTTCAAACCCTCAACAATCATGGGCCTGTGCTTTCTGCCTCCAATAAGTGTTCAGCTTCTTACTTAAAGAAGTGAACCAGGAAAGGCCTCCCTTACCCACATACCTATAATAAAAAGAGGAGTTATTCTCACTAGCTTCTTAGATTAACAAAAATCTAGGAAAAAATTCTCCTTTCAAACACGGCTGTAGAAATTTCACTTTGCTTAAGATAGAGCTAGGGGTAGCAGATTAGAAGAGGCAGCCATTTCATCCCAGGATTAGGCTGAGGAGGAGGAAGGTCTGTTGCTGGGACATGAAGTTTGTGGTCTATCAGATTATGGTGAAGGGATCGCCCAACACACTGACAGATAATGGAGCAGGTCTTGTTGTATGAATAGGTGTGACAAGCCGAGAGATGCCTTCTGGCCAGGCAGGACTCAACCCTCCAATATGCTATTTAAGGTAGCAGGATATTAAGAAAGAACTTTGTAGAATTTGAATCGATCTGAAAATAGGATAAATATTCTTTCCTGAGCTTCCCTCCTGCAGTGTGTGGTTTGGAGATGTTGAGTTGGATTGGCTGGGATATATTTTGAGAGATATTGTGCGTGAACTTTAGGATTAGGTAGAAATTACATCAGATTACTAAGTCTCAAATGTTCAGATGTACGTTCAGTGGGTTTTATAAAAACTGAGGTTCCTGGACTCTACCTCTAAAGATTTGGGTTCATTGCACAGAAGCCTCAGTATTTCCTAAAACAGGTCATTTAAAAACAACACTTTGGAGAATTCTGGACTCATCTCTAAAGATTTTTTTCTACATTAAAAATTTATATTTATTATAATCTAAATTTTATGATATTCTTTAAGTGTATGTTATATTCTGTTATAACAAATTTTAAATAGAAGGCAAAAAATTTAAGTATATTCCATATATATATATATATTTATTTCAAGTTTTGGACAGGGATCTACTTCAGTGGTAGAGTACTTGCCTAGCATGTGCAAAACCCAGGAGTTGATCCCTAGAACCACAGGAAAAAAATTAAGGTACTATGTAGAAATTATAAATTTTCCTACCATGGAAATTTTTAGGAGTTTTAACTCGAGAACAATTTTGGATATCTGGAAGTGGTAAGGGGTGCATAGCTAGGGGCTTGTATTGAACAAGACTGAAAGGATTTCCCTGGGTATGGTGGTGCCCACCTGTAGTTCCTGCTACTCTGGAGCCTGAGGCAGAGGACTGCTTGAGCCCACAAGTTCAAGATGAGTCTGGGCAAAATAATGACACCTTGTCTCAAGAGAAGGAAACAAAAGAAAGAAGTTAATATAGGGTTTGGGTTTTTGGAAGGTCTGTAACAGGAGTCAAAAGTCTTTAGGTTGAGCTTTTAGCACCAACATTCAGGCCCTAGAAGCTCCTTATAGCTGATTGGGAAGCCACTTCTGGAGCCTCCATGAATGCTGAGCAAGGAAGCTGTTGGTGTTGCTGCTGACTGCAGGCGCAACATTGTCACTGCCATCACTGTCATCCTTGCTACAGTAAGATGCCAGATCAGGAAAGGACTAGCTTCAGAACACTCTGTTCTGACACCATCTGTGCTAGCAAGTCATGTCATCCAAGTCTTCTCACATATGTGCAAATGACTGGTGAAAACCGTAACTTCAACAGCGTAAGAAATAGAAAAGAAGAAAGGAAATATCAGGGATGTGCTGGAGCCAGTTTCTGCGAGCTCTCGAAAGCCAAGTGTTAGCCTGCCTCCCCAAACCCTATTCTGTGGTGTCACTTCAGTAGCTTGGCATCAGCTGTGGTGAGAGTGTTTATACTACAGATACTAGCAAAAGCTAGAGGACCAAAGAGGCCAGCATAGTTAGAATGAATACTGTGCAAGCCCATCCACAGTGATTGCCATGAAACTCTTTCAGAAATGGGGACTCAAGCATTATATAAATGTTATAAACAGCACTGCTTCAAAGTACTTTGTCATTGTATATCATGAGCCTTGACATGCTTCCATTCGAAGGACTCAATTCTTAGAAGTAAACAACATAAGTATATTCATCATGGCATTAATAATGGAAGAAAAATTGGAAACAATATCCTGATACATTAATAGAATTGGCCATTATAAATACTAAGATAATATTTGCAAATAGACTTTAATCATGTGGTAAACAATGACAGCTAAAATATGTGCAAAGAATTCAAATTCAAAATTTTGTAAAATGAATCATCTCAAATGGAGTTTTAGAAAAGTACAAAAAAGAAAGAAGAAAGAAAGAAAAGAAAGAAAGAAAGAGAGAAAGAAAGAAAGAAAGAAAGAAAGAAATGGGTAAAATCTGCCAAAATTTTAAAGTTGAAAATTAAAATAATAAACAGATTTCAGAGTAATGGCAAGATGACGGAATGAGGGTTTCTAGTACTCATTGCCCCACAGCAGCATAATTTTGAACGTTCATGCACAAAAGCAACTTCATGAGAGCTAAGGAATCCAGGTGAGAGATTATAGCTCCCTATGATCACTAATCATGAGGGAAATACAAATGAAAGCCACAATGGGATAGCAAAACCACAGAAATTAGACAAGATGCATTAAGAGGGTACAAAAGACAATTTCACGTTACCCATATCATCCTTCTTCAAGCCCATGTGGTGTAAAGGGGAGGGAGTACATGAGGAAGCAGAGCAAAGTGAGCACCCAACTTTGTCGTAGACCCCAGCACCAGGTCCATTGGGCCAGATGGGCCCCTGAGGACCCAGGCTCTTGACCAGCTCCAGCACCCGGTAGGCCATTGTGGCCCGGTCCCCAGGGCCATTCCTGTAGACCCACCTTTCAGTTCTGCTCCAGTGCCAGCTGGTGCCCAGTGGCCCCAAGTACTATCTAGCTCCTATAGACCTATTTACAATAGGTAAAAGTATAAAATTATCTATGAAAGAAATTGAGGAAAATACAAATAAATGGAAAGCTATTCTGTTTATGGACTGAAAAAAACAGTATTATTAAAATGCCCTCACTACACAAAGTGATCTACATGTTCAGTGCAATCCTTATTAAAATGTGAATGACATTTTCCATGGAAATAACTTTTAAAATCATAAAATTTGCACAAAACTACAAATGGCTATATAACCAAAGTAATTCTGAGCAAGAAAAAGAAAGCTGGAGGCATCTTGTTACTAGGTTTCAAAATATACTACAAAGCTGTAGTAAACGAAACAACATGGTTGGCCAGGGATTTAGCTCAGTGGCACAGTGTCTGCCTTGTGAGCACAAGGTCCTGAGTTCAGTCCCCAGTACCACAAAAACAAAACAATATGGTACAGTTGTTAAAACATACAGGTTAGGTGCCATTCAGCAGCAGGGCCACCCACAAGAGCAATGGCCAGATCCAGACAATGGCAGAGAGCAGAAAGAGCATCATTCTGAGCTCGAGAAGATGGTGGAGTGGTGAGCAGCAGAGAAAAGCCCTCTCTGAGGCTTGTTGCTGAGAATTGAACCCCACCAGGACAGCAAACACAGCCACTGTAATAAAGACTCAACAGAATACAGCAGTTGGTGAGTGGTTGGGATCAGCACCTACTATTGGAACCCAGACTTGCTGTGGGGGGGGGGGGGGGGGGCTTGAACCTGCAGCAGAACTGTGCAGAGTTCAAACCCACAGGAGGTCAGGGAGCTCAATTCCAGCCTGGCAATCATAAATCAGCCTGAATCTCAATAGATTACAGCTGGCTTACTGAGATTAAGTGATTTGGATCTGCATGCTGCTGCTCCTGTTGTCTACCAGGGACAGCAGAGACATGCCTTGAAGGGGACTTTTTTGTTTCTTTCTCTTTCTTTCTTTCTTTCTTTCTTTCTTTCTTTCTTTCTTTCTTTCTTTCTCTTTTTTTTCTTCTCCTTTCTTCCTCTTTTTCATTTCTCTCTTTTTTTGTTCCTATTTTCCCTGTTTTGTTTTTTCTTGATTGTTCTTATTTCTGTAAAAGCATGAATATAGTTTCCAGTTCTCTTGTTGCTGTTAGTTTGTTCTGTTCTTGCTTCTTTCCTTCCTTCTCTCTTTTTCTCACCAGTTTTTCAAAGTTTACATGATCTTCCTGTGTCCTCTAGCTCTACTTTTAACCTTTCCCTCCTGTTCTATTTCTCTACCCACCCCTACCCCCCAACTCCTTCTAAGTCTTCTTCCTGGAAAGTAAATTTGCTATACTGAAGGGCTTATTTACTGCAAACATATTTCTGGTTGGTCCTGGAATTTGATATATAACCACAAGCCTAATTCATGTGGTTGAGGGTGACAGATAAATAGCACAATTTGTCATTTTCTAAGCCATGTTTGATGCTGTTGTTGATGCTGATTGTATTACTTTGGACAAGGTGACATGATTCTTTCTAGTCAGTTATTCTTTCTGGTGTACTGAGACTGAGATTGCCTAAGGTCATTACAGACTCAAAACCCAAAGACCAGCTATACCTGGAAGTCACCTCCGAGAAGTAGTCATTTCCTAAGGGTTCTAAATACTGGCAATAAAGATACTCACAATAAGCAGTACACAAGCATCAAGCCAGAAATTAAACCAAAAAAAAAAAATAGAAATGAGAAGACACCTAAACAAGATGCAAACCCAAACTTACAGATCACCA